>NC_139396.1:92650000-95150000 GCF_054392235.1 Sus scrofa | reverse complement strand
CTTCCATATGTCCCAGGCATGGCTGTAAAAAGAAACCAAAAAACACCCCCCCCACACACAAGACATTCTTAAATGTTCTCCAAGTGCATGAATGGGATGTTGGATGTTTAATGGGCCCCCTGCCTTTGAGATTGGTCTTTTTTTTTGGCTGCAGAAATTCCCAAGCCAGGGATCGAACCTGAGCCACAGCAGTGACAAGGCCAGATCTTTAACCCACTGAGCCACCAGGGAACTCCAAGGGATGGTTCATTTTTGATCTATGTCTTGCTTCCTCGTCTGCAGAAAGGCCTGGGCTGGAGGTTGTGCATGCTTTATCCCACTGTAGAGAATGGAGCCCATGACTCCTCTGTCCTGAAGCACTCGAACCCCTGGAAAGTCTTACCTTGTTCCAGCAGCCCTGGACTGGCAAGCCATCTTCGCCCTGCAGTGAGGAAGGAAGGCAGGTGGCTCAGACTCTCTGGGGTGGGCCGCCACGCAGCAGGATGGGGGAGCAAGGGCCCGTGGTGGCTGATCAGGATGCAGCCCACCTGATAGTATCTATTTCTTTTCTCTACCCCAGGGTGGAGCCTCAGAAGGAGGCAGGAAGCAAGTTGGCCTGTCTGCCCGTTGGCTCAGCTCACAGATAGTTACAGTGTAAGGCCAAGACAGGCTGTCATAGCCTGTGGGCTCCGCAGGCAGAGGTGACCTGAGTGTCCTGAGTGTCCTGCTGGTCTCTGCTCTGGCTGTACTGAGTGTGGGTGTTGGTGGGCAAGTCACTCAGCACCGGGGCTTGGCGGTGGGTGAAGTCCGTTTTCTCCTCTGTACAACCTGGGGAGGGTGTGGCTCTATGAAAAGGCAGCTCCCCACCTCTCCCATTGTCTGATTTTTCTCTCTTCCTTAGCAGCTGGAGGAGGACATCCAGGCAGTTCCCATCTGGTAATCAGTAAGGCGGGGGGGTGGGTTGGGTGGGGTGGGGGGTGTTGTTGGTGGTGGGGGGTGACTTTGCAGGCATTGCACCAGTGGGCCTGGGGTGCTCTCAGCAAGGAGGCAGGGTTCCTGGCACAGCCTTAGCTGTTGCTGGGACCTGAGGAGGCACTGGCAGGATGGGAATCCACTAGGTGCCACTTGCCCCCTTTGCAGGGGCACCCACAGAGCACCAGTGGCCTCAGGATGTCCCAAGTCTTCTCGGCCCGATATCCTGGCTGCTCTGGCACGCTATGGGGGAAGCCAGAAATGGCCGAGAGGCAGGTGGGGAGCGGGAGGCTGAACCAGGGCAAAGATCTGGTTCTTAGCTCAAGTCAATTAGGGTTGCAGCCCAGATTCTAAAACGCCAGCCTCCAGGGCAGAGAAAGAAATGAACACAGGGTTTTAGGGACCGGAGCAGGTGGTCAGCCCCCGCAGGGGTTGAATGGGACCCTGCGTACCATGGACCTACTCACCCACCCATGACAGGCACCTAAAACAGTTCACCCGGGATCTGGCAAACAGCCAGTCCTGCCTTCAGGGCAGAAGTCTAGTTACCCTGTACTGAAAATCTTGATCAATAGCTCCCCCCCCGGCCCCCCCTCCCCCCGCCCCCACCCACAGTACCAGGGTGTGGGAGACAGGGCAGACAGCAACAATGACAAACAAGAAAGGGAGCCCTAGACATTTTCACCGCAAAACAAATGGGCAGAGGACACAGGTTATTGGAGAACATGCCAGTCTGCATTAAAGGTCACATCATGATGGCTTTCATCATCCCTTCTGGATTGAGGGGGGGGTAGGGGTCTGCTGGGGGAGGCAGGTCCCAAGAGGACTTCTGTCCCCTTCCCCAGCCCGCCACAACGCGACACTTCACACGGGCTCTGGAAGGGAGAGGAGCCTCCGCGGGCCACAGCGGCATTCCCATTGGCACGTGGATGGTGGTGGCAGTGGGGATAGAGGAGGGCTGGGCAGGCGGAGTGTGTGAGTGAGGAGCAGAGAGGCCAGGGCTGCAGCCAGCAGAATTCAAGTGTTCAGATGGTGGCAAGACACGTGGCAGAGGGGACATCCCGCTGCTGATTAATGGGGATGCTGTGAAGGGCGCAGGAGATCTCATGGCTGAGAAAGGTGCACATGTGTGCTGCATGCTGGGGGGGGGTGGTTCAAGAGGTGGGGTTGGGGAGGTGGAGATGCAGGGGTGGGAGGGTGAGAGCTGCTCTGCCTCTTCTTTTATTGTACATGCTGGTCCTAGAAAGTCCCTTCAAGGACCTCTGTGGTCACCTGTCAAGGTCACACAGCATATTTTCTAACTTTTTCTCTTTTGTCCAAAGATTATTTCTGGGTGACCCTGGGGTGGGGATGTGAGGCTGGGAATTCTCATCTGATGAGCAATCGCTGCTATGAAAACAGCTCCCTAAGCTCCAAACCTCCTTGGGAAATTTCGGAGAGCAGGAAGCTTTTGAGCCAGCTGCCTTGGAATGAAGTGCCATGTTCTGCATCCCCTGCCATGTTCTGCAGGTGGAAAGGGCCAATGTAGAAGCCGAGAATGTCCTGCCTGGAGTGGGACTGGGCCCCGCGGGGCCAGAACTGCTGCCGCTTAGGTGGGACGCGCTTGGGAGTGGGTCCTAAATGTCTTCCCTCCCATCCTGCCCCCTCCCTTCACTTGCTTAACTATATCCCCGGCCTTTCTATGCTCTTCCAGACTTTTCCATGGTGAACTACCTAAAGAAGAGGAACCCAAGGAAGGGAGGGTCTTGTAGTGTCTCCTGGGACTTGAGCAAATAGGATGAACCCTTGAGGGTTCCTAGCATCCTCATCTTGGACCGCCCTGGGGTTCTGGGGGTGTCACTGGGGCAGAGATCCCAGATCTATCTTGGAAGAACAATCAGGGTACCCCTCCTCTACTTCGGTTCTAGAACTTCTCATTCTGCCCTGTGTTTCTAAGGAGGCCCAGCTGTCCTCTGCCAAATTGTGAGATGCTGCTGTGGAGAGGGATGTGGGGCCAGCTCAGGCATCTTGTTCCAATGTCTGGCCAGCGCTTATCCGACTAACTGCAGGGTGTGCGGGAAGAGAAGTCACAGTCCTCAGGACTGTCCAGAGAACCCACTTCCCTTTGTTTTCTTCCTGGTGGCAGGCTCGTCGAGGAGCAGCTCTGCAAGGAGGGCCCGCTGCAGCTAAGGCTGGCCTTGGGTGGGGGGATGGTGCACATGAAGAGGATGCCTTTCAAAGCATCTGCAGGAGGAAGCCAAGAAAACATCCTGGCCAACTTTGCATGCAAGAGGGGGATGAGGCGGGAGCCCCAAGGTCCAGCCGAGGCAGGATGACCCTTGGTGTCTACAGAGGGAAGAGAAGGGAAGTGGAGACCAGATGGTGGGAGCAGGAGCGTGGAGGGCAGCTGGAGAGGCACGCAGGCACAGACCGCACACGTGGGGAAGCCTAGACTGGCCATGCAGGCGAGGAGGGTGATGCCATACCAATGGGCACGGGGCATCCAGTCCGTCCAGCCCTGGTAACCCCGGCTCCCCTTTCTCTCCTTTAAAACCTCGGTGTCCCTGTTCACAAAACCAACCACGATGATTATTGAGGTCAAGGCTGGGCCAGCTCCGATGGTGGAGTGGAGAGGCCCTGTCCTACCCAGGCCAGGATGCAGGACCCTCGAGGCATCTACAAGTGAGCCCCCAATCCCCGTCTATTCTCTTCTCCCTAGTTCAGCCTCTGGGCTCTCCTCGGCTTCTCGGGAGAGTGGAGCGTTGGGATGTGTGCATCCCGCCCTCTCTCCAATTAGAGGCTCACTTGGAGCAAAAGAACTTCCATTTGAGAGGATCATCATTTCAGGACCTCCAGAGGGGTGGAGGAGACACTTGAGAAGCCCGGCAGATGTGCTACAAATCATTCCCCATGGGCTGGCTTGGGAAGGCTTCCTGGGGGTGTCTGTCTACTGATATCAGTCTGCAGCTGTATAGGTTTTAGCCGAATGGCTGGTGGGTGTTGGGAGGCCGTGGCGAAAAGCCCCCTCTCTGGCCTCGTTCTGCCCAGTTAGGGGCATGGGTGGCCCTCAGGAGAAGCTCCCCCTGATGTCCTGCATCCTGACCATGTGGGGATTCAGATGGCTTGAACTGCTGGCCACATAGGTGGCCACAAAACAAGGAAGGCAAATTTTGGGGTGAGGGGGGATTTCATAAAGGCCACCCTGGCATCCTGGAGCTAAGAGCCAAGGCCTGCTCCCCAATCCCTCTCCTCCTGGTGTCTCCATTTCCACACATCAATTGTGCGGTATCTTCAAAGGGAAGGGATCTAGCGGGAATCACGTGCAGCTGTGGTTTGTGGGTAACACCCACAGCAGCAGAATTTCCCCCGCCATATGAACAGATAGGTTTTGGTGGGCATCAGGGAGTCATTCGGTTTTCATCTTAGGGTATTTGCCTTCTTTGTTTCCAGCTTGCAAACCTCAAGGAAACACCCAGAACAACCACGTGATAGAAGGAAACATACCAATGGACAGGGGGCATCTAATCCAGGTGCTCCTTGGTCTCCCTTATCCCCCTTAGGCCCTCTAGAGCCTTTCTTCCCCCTTTCCCCCTGTAAATAATGGTTTAGTCCAAGAAAAAAAAAATAACATCAAAACTTTAGGATCATTCATGTGTTAAGGATAGAGACAGAAAGAGAAAAAAAGAAATGAAAGAGGGAAAAATAGATTCTCAATCAGGATATTCTCTCCAATAGGATTAGGGGTCAGTTCCCATCCTACCCCTCCAAGAACCTGAGAATTTGACGAAGGCAGCTGGGGAGGGGGCCGGGAGCAGTAGGACTGAGCTGGTGGAGGGACAAAAGGCCGGTGGATGATACTGGTGGCCAGTTTTGTTAATTCTGAGCCCCGAGTGCATCTACAATAAAAAGGGGGACCCCCTTCCCTCTCTCTGAGGGTCCATTTTCTCGGCCGTGCCCTCGGCATGTAGAAGTTCCTCGGCCAGGGATCAAACCCACACCACAGCAGCAATCCAAGCCCCTGCAGGGACAAAGCTGGATCCTTAACCTGCCGCGACACAAGAGAACTCTTGAGGGTCCATTTGTGAAAGGCTCTGGCCTGACCCAGTTGGTTTTCATCCCTTTGATATTCTATTAGGAAGCGAGGTGATTTTGCTTAGAGCCCTGGGGTGTGTGTGTGCATGGGTATGTGAGCAGGGCATGTGGGCGTGTGCACATATATGGTTGTGCATGTGGGTCTGTGAGCTTGTGTGTGTGTATACATGTGGGTGCTTATATGTGGAGGTATAAGTGCACGTGTGTATGTGTGTGTCCAGAGTTTTTAGGTGGCACAGCTGGGAACCAGGCATTGGCAATTGCAGGGAATTGCAGTTCCTGGTTCTCAGCTGGGTTCTTCCATTTTACATGTGTCCCTCCTGGTCTGAAGTCACGAGCAGCTATTTGTCTACAGATATGCGGGTCCAAGGATTTCATTTGTTTCTGGAAATCTTCGTTAAACATCTTTCTTTTTCTTTCTCTCTCTCTCTCTCTCTCTTTCTCTCTCTCTCTCTCTCAGGGCCGCACTCTCAGCATATGGCAGTTCCCAGGCTAGGGGTCAAATTGGAGCCACAGCTGCCAGCCACAGCCACAGCCACAGCCACAGCAACGCGGGATCCAAGCTGCGTCTGTGACCTACACCATAGCTCATGGCAATGCCAGATCCCCAATCCACTGAGTGAGGCCAGGGATCGAACTCACATTCTCACGGATACTCGTCAGAATCATTTCCTCTGCACTACAAAGGGAGCTCCCAAAAGCTTCATTAAATAGCTTTCTAAATTGAACCCTACTTTGTATGTGTCAGGGTCACTGTTCATTTAAAGAAGGGCCATGGGGAATTCTTTGCAATAGATTTGAATTTGGGTTTTCATATGTTGGGTTTCCTTAATAGGGGCCAAGTGTGGCCCTGGGGGGTCTTCCTGGGAACTCCCCTCCTCTCTGGAAATACAGGTCGTCTAATGCTTGGGAGCTTCCACCGTGTTACTCAGGTGTGATGAGACCTTTTGGGTTGGGCGCCCTGATTAGGGCAAAGGCTTGGAGCCAGAGCGGGATTTGCCTCTTGTTGGCCACGTGATTTTGGGAACTTAACCTCTCTGAGCCTCGTTTCTTCATCTGTAAAATGTGGATAATCACGCCTTCCTCAAAACTTTGTGGTGAGGTCTTTGTGCACATTTAGTGCTTAATACTGGTGTATGGTACGCACTCAATGATAGCTGCTTCCTTATGGCAGCAGTAATGATGGTTACTCCCTATCAGCCTGTGTAGGAGCCCAGAGGTGGTCTGGTGTGTCTGCCGTGTTCCTGCAGTGGAAGGCTGCAGGGGTCCTCAGAGGGAGGCAGTTGATAAGAATACTTCTGATGCTCCTCCAGGACTTTGGAAATGACCCACTTTTTTTTTCCTTTCCTTTTTAGGGCCATACCTGTGGCATAGGGAAGTTCCCAGGCTAGGGGGTTGAATCGGAGCTGCAGCTGCTGACCTATGCTACAGCCACAGCAACGCAAGATCTGAGCCATGTCTGTGTCCTACATCACAGGTCACGGCCATGCTGGATCCTTAACCCACTGAGCGAGGCCATGGATTGAACCGCCATCTTCATGGATATTAGTTGGGTTCTTAACCCGCTGGCCCACAACGGGAACTCCAGAAATGACCCACTTCTTGATCCAGAGGTTGCCTGCAATTGCCAATGCCTGGTTCTAAGTGAGTTTTCTAAAAGGCAAATGCTTACTTAGAAAATGAAATGTGTTGAAGAGGAAACATATAGATGCATATTCGGTGCCATCGCATTGGGTCTAAGCTACGCCCACCAATGAGGAAATCACAGCCCCATTAATCTGCCGACAGTGGACAAGCAAAACCACTAGTTGTCTGGAGGGAGGAGGCCTGGGGAAGCCTTCTCAGGAATGTGGGCCCTTATTCTCTTTGGGTCAGGCCGGTGCAAAAGCGAGCACGGTCCCCTGCGTTCAGAGGGGGAGTGACGCTTCCGAGGACAATGGGCTCGCAGGTGCTGATGATGTGCCTGTGGGGACTAGGGGATGGACTGTTACTTCAAGAGTAACTTCGCTCGCATCCTCCCTGTTCCCATCCCCCAGAGAGTGACATGAAAGGGGGCTCTGGCTCAAAGAAAGGGGCTTCTAGCTGGTACCAGAGAGGGACAAAGAGAGTAAAGCAGTAGAGGTTTCTTAACAACATAAATGAATGGACAAAACTGATTATGGAGGAAATAAATTGAAGCTAGGGGAGTGGGAAGGAAAGGATGAGGGCTTTGGGATTATTATAATGGGGCAAAGGTTTCTAGAGGGAGAAGCATCGATGGAGGAAAGGAAGGAAGAAGCAGGCCTAGGCCGAGAGCAGAGGAGGGAGAGGTAAGGAGGCCAGGAAGCAAGACACACAGGCATAAGCATGTGCGCACGCGCACACACACAGATGCACACACGTGCACGCGCCCATGCTCACACACACGCACCTGATGGCACATCTCAGAGAGTGACAGTAGCCTCACTGCATGCCCTCAGACCTTTCAGTTGGCTGGCTTGCAGGCAGCTCCACAGTAGCACCCAATTTTTCTGATGCCCAAATTTCCAAATTCATACCACCCTTTATCCTTTGATGGACCCTTTTTTTTTCTTTTTTTGTTTTGTTTTGTTTTTTAGGGCTGTACCTGGGGCATATGGAAGTTCCTGGGCTAGGGGCCGAATCAGAGCTACAGCTGCCAGCTACAGCCACAGCCACAGTAATGTCAGATCCAAGCCGAGTCTGTGACCTACGCCACAGCTTGTGGCAACACCGGATCCTTAACCCGCTGAGTGAGGCCTGGGATTGAACCCACTTCCTCATGGATACTGGTCAGGTTTGTTACCTCTGAGCTACAACAGGAACTCTTTGATGGACCTTTTCATCCTAAAATTGGCTCCTGTGCCAAACACACAGAGCTAGCTCTTAAGGGACAAGGAGAATGCCCCCAGTGACAAGGACAGACTCTCCTGGCATGTGTGTCCCCTTAGACAACTGCCTGTCTTGGGCTCTGGGCCTTGCCCACAACCATGAGGACCTTCCTCCTTCCATGAGTGGGAAAGAGGCCACAAGACTGTCCTCTGGCGGCCCTCAGAGAAGCATCATTTTAAGGCTGTGTCTCCATTCACTGGAAGACAGGATAACAGATAGTGGTCCACTAGGCCAAGCCTTTCTGATACGGTCCCCCAGGTGGAACGTGGGACAAATTTTGAGAGCCCCCCCCTTACACACCTGGTGGGTATGGGGGCTTTGAACATCATCAGCTTCACCTCCACAAGCAACAACGAAACTGCCAATCAGAATGACGTCCAAGCACTTCTGGGTTTTGACCTTGACCAAAGCGTCAACATTCTGAGCTTCCAAGCACCAGAAAAAACTGATCACGGTAAAGCGCTGACTCTGCTTGGACCTTTCTGCATTAGCAAGCCCTCATCTCTGCCCTCAAAAGTCCTGTTACGGCTGTTGGTATAAAGAGGTCTGAAAGAGGACGTGAGGTATAAGGGGACTTTCTTTCTTCTTCTTTTTTTTTTTGCTTTTTAGGGCTGTACCTGTGGCATATGGAAGTTCCCAGGCTAGGGGTTGAATGGGAATTGTAGCTGCCAACCTACACCATAACCACAGCAATGCAGGATCCAAGCTGCGCCTTCGACCTACACCACAGCTCACGGCAACGCCAGATCCTTAACCCGTTGAGGGAGGCCAGGGGTTGAACTCGCAATCTCATGGATACTAGTCGGATTCATTTCCATTGAGCCATGATGGTAACTCCGGGGGCACTTTTCTAAGACATTCTGGCAAAATGAGAGTCAGAGCTCTTGGGTGGAAGAACAGGCTGGTCCTTGATTTGGAAACCTGCCCTTTGGAATTCGTCGATT
This sequence comes from Sus scrofa, assembly GCF_054392235.1. Taxonomy (NCBI): domain Eukaryota; kingdom Metazoa; phylum Chordata; class Mammalia; order Artiodactyla; family Suidae; genus Sus; species Sus scrofa. The sequence goes on along the minus strand of NC_139396.1, from coordinate 95,141,145 downwards.
GGCTTTTTTCGGTGCACTCAAAGGAAAGCATGCAACTTGCCCATTTTCTGGACTTGACTTTTACCCAGTGACATATTGCTCATTTAGAGGTGGGAAGGGGGAAGTGGAGAAGAAATATTTTCCCACCAAATCATGGGGCCTCAATGGCTCATTCAATGACCTTAGTCCTTTAAGCATCAGAGCCACCAGCCTCCCACCTCCCCTCCATCTGTGACAAGGGCATTTGCCTGCCCTGCCTCCCCCTCTAGGGCAACACAGTCACTGCCACTCGCCATTGGAAGGACTGGTTTTGCAGCCCTCAAATGGCCCGGTGCCTCGAGCCAACTGAAAGTCTTAAGAAATAGGTTTAAGAAGAGTTATTGAATATAACCAAAAAAACCAGAACACTTTAGCAATTAATTAGACAGGAGGTTAGTATGCCAAATGGAGAGGTGGAATGATCAATTATTTTAGTGGCCCAAATGCTTGGATGTCGCAGTAATGAAGGTGGGCTTCCCAGGCTGGCACATTTCTGGAAGTAATGTCTGCTTTTTTGGTTTTGTTTTGTTTTTCGTCCTTTTAAGGCTGCACCTGCGGCACATGGAAGTTCCCAGGCTAGGGGTCTAATCGGAGCTGGCCTACATAAGCCACAGCCACAGCAACACCAGATCCGAGCCACGTCTGCGACCTACACCACAGCTCATGGCAACTCTGGATCCTTAACCCACTAAGTGAGGCCAGGGATTGAACCTACATCCCCATGGATCCTAGTCGGGTTCATTAACCACTGCGCCACAAGGGAACTCCTGGAAGTAGGTCTGTTTATTCCAGTGGTTTCTAGACTTGAGCTTCCCATGCACAGTCTGCTGGGGGTGGCTCGGCCTGCTCCATCTTGTTCATGGAATATATGGGACAAACGGATTGCTCTTGACCAGCTGCCAGAAGGGAGGACTTAGGAACGTGGAAGTGTTCAACTGAAGAGACTGGCACTGATGCCCATTATAAACGTACAGCTGCTGGCACGTCAATTCAGGAACACGGCTGTTGGTGCTCCACATCAGCTGGAAGACCTGGGTTCTGGAAGCCACCTGCTCTAACTCTCAAGGGAACTCAGAACATGTTATCATAGTTCCGGGCCTTGTTTATTCATTTGTTCTTCCCACTCCTCCTCTACCTCGAAGCTCCTTGGCTATTATTCCCCCTAGAAGATGCTCTCCGGCTCCCAGGGGACGTGCAAGCCACTGAGAACCTCTGTGATGAGGCAGAGGATGGGACGTTTTAGAAAAGACACAAAGGTCATCCCTTGGTGCCTGCTGGGCCCAAGGTGTCAGGTGCTATGTGCCCTCAGGTGGCTGTGGGTGCCATGGACACTCAGTAACTGTGTCCCATGGAAGATGGGAGAAAACGAAGGGTGAGCAGGGGCCTGAGAAGGCACAATTTGTATCAGTCCTGCTGACTCTTTCCAAGAGCAATAATGGCTGGAATAGTTTTTAAGAGGTTTGGCTGCATATACCAGCTGTCTGCTTGTTCTTGGAACCCGGATTGATTTTTCTCTCTCACCAGTGGCCTGAGATGCTGAGTGACACTAAGGGTTGGAAGGCTAGGACCCAGCAACAACAGGTATAAAAATATCACTTAGGAGCCCGTCATCCGGGCAGCGTGGAGAGAGCCTGGCATGTGCCTCCTGTGACCTGATGGCCATCTAATCTGATGGCCGCCCTGGGATTCGGCCTCCCCTTTCCATGTGGAAACTTATTATGTGCTTCAGTTTCAGGATTAGGTCCCAGGCTCCCTGTGTGCCAAAGATTAAGCCCCTTGCCATAAAGCCTTTTAACTTAGCCTGATTTATCAGGAAAAATTGTATTTCCATGTTGCATCACGAATCCCCAGTTGGTCATTCCACCTCACCAGAAAGACAGCAGTAGCCAGAGAGCCAAGGGCGAGACTGCAGACTTACCCGGTTTCCTTTGTCCCCGGGTGGTCCATGTAAACCCTGCAGTAAATCAGAGAAGCCAAGACACCTTAATGAGAAAGCCCAGGCTGCCCAGACACCTTCCTTCCAGGCTCATAAAGCTCTTCCCTGGTGCCTCATTCACCAGAGACAGGTTTAATCACCCCCATTTTACAGAAGGGGGACAAAGGAGAACCCTGCTCAAGGGCCTTGACCTGGAGACAGAGAATGAGTTATGGGTAAAGTAAAGCCTGATAGTTCTGGTTTTCTCCTTCTGAGCCAATGCCCTGGCCTGTGGCCGAGTTCTAGTTGGCTCAGGCCAAGGACACAGTCTAGGCACAGACTCCTCCCCTCTCCTGGAAGGGCAGGTGTTCGTGTGACTCTTGCGCCAACTTCTGGCTGGAAGAATGATTCCAGAGCTCCTGAGCCCCTCTTTTCAAGGTGCAGGCTGCTCCCCTTGTCTTTAGCTGGGAATTGGGCGCAAGGCAAAGACTGGCCGGAGGTGCCTACTTGGCCAAAGCTCAGCCGGGCATGGAACCCACGAACAACGGTACGACCTTCAAGAAACCGAAGTCCTAGCTCTCATGGGCAGCCAACGTCTATAACCAAGCACGGAGAAATCTGCAAATGGACAGCCAGTCCCCTGGGAAAGCTGCCTGGCTCAGGAAGCCTCTCCTGGATTGATTAGTGACATGGACTTGACTCTGTCTCTCCTTGAGGGCAGGGGCCATAGCACATTCATCTGCGAGGTTCCTGCTGCACTGAACACAGAGGCCTGTGGTAGAAGGCGCTCATCTGTGTTTGCTAAACATCCCGGCCGATGGTCTACATGGCTGAGGCTCTGGCTCCCTAACAGGGGCTGGAGGGTCCTTGGGTTTGCCCCGGGCAGTGCCCAGCAGGGAAGTTCTAGAGAGTGGGCCAGCGGGTGCTGGCTGCTTCCTCTGTCAGAGAAATGAGAAGTCTCGCTTGGTCCTAGAGTTTTTTGCCCCAGGCTCTGGGTCCTGTTTTGACAGTGCTTCTGTCGAGGGACAGGGGTAGGTGGAGAGAAACCACTGGGCCCATGAAACTTACAGGAAGCCCTGCTGCTCCCGTTGGTCCTGTCATTCCAGGGTCACCTTTGCTGCCCTGAAAACAGGAGAAGGGACACATGAGTCTTCCTCGACGTGGTAACAACCTTCCGTGAATCATTTTTTGTTTTCATATGAAACCTGGGAACACTTTCCAGTCTCTTTGAAGAAAGAGCCCCAGGAAGCAAAGGCTGGGTGGATGGGGGTAGTGACTGCTATGGACTCTGCCCTGAGGAGGGGGCTGGGAGCCCCTGACCCTCCCTCCACAGAGCCTGCTCCCAGGCCCCCAGGAAGGACTGGGCAGGGTCCGGGGGTGTTGGCTGAAGCAGGGAAGGTGAGCGAGGAGCAGGACCTGGGCATGGACCCCGGAGGTGGGGAAAGAAGGGAAGAGAAAGAGAGCTGTGATTTCTCTCTGATGCTGCAATTGTCACCCCCTCCCAGCTGTCGTCATGGTCCCCCAAATGTCTGGTGAGCTCTGAGACGCCCAAGCATCTCTCCAGCAGCTCCCCAGCCTCCCCTCCCCCAACTGCGTGGCTGAGCACGAGAGGGACAGCACCTTCTTCAGGGCAGGGTCAGCAAGGTGGGCAGACTAGGTGGGCAGGGTCAGCAAGGTGGGCAGACTAGGTGGGCAGGGTTAGCAAGGTGGGCAGACTAGGTCGGGGTAGGGGGTGGAGAGCCAGTCCTGCAGTGGAGAGCCCAGCAGATGCCTGCTCAGGGGTCCAGTGCCCCAGCCAGCTCTCTGGCGATCTCAGGTCCCGAGGGTGTGGGAGAGCTGGGAAGAGCTGGTGCAGGAGCTTTCCTGCCTCCACCCAGCACATGCCCACCACACTGCCTGGGGCTCGGGGAGACATGACCAAGGGAGCCAGCCTGACACACTCATCTCCTGGCTGCTTGATGGCTCCCAGGAGTTCTAACCCCAGCTGGCACTCTGTTCCATGCTGTCTCCCTAAATCACTGCAGACATTAGGTGTGTCTGGGGACAGCAGGGCCTGGGCCTTGCCAATCACCTCTGACTGATGCCAGGTGACCGGAAGCTGAGTGGAGGATGGCAGGAGAACAGTCGCTTCCCCAGCCTCTGCCCACTTGTAGCCACAACATGAGCCCCCAGGCCTGTCTGCTCCCCCACGGACTGGGAGGGTCATCAAGAGAAGACAGGGATGAGGCGCTTGCTGGGTCTGGGAGGAACGGATGGGGGCTGAGGCTGCTGAACGCACGCGGTGACCACGTTGGTGGCAGGCACTGGGGCTGAGGATGAGCAGAAGGTCCCCTCATCCTGGTGGCCCAGGATCCCCACTCACTGAGCACTCACCCTCTCTCCCTTTGGTCCCGCTGGGCCTGGAACTCCAATTGGTCCTGGAGTACCCTGGGGAGGTGAGAGAAAGCAGAGGTGAGGGGCCTGACGTGGGGTAGGGTTGGGGGGGGTTGGGGGAGCCCCGCCCTATGCCTGGAGATGAGCAAGGTCCAGAGGCCCAGTTTTCAGGGTTGGCGAGGCCAGGCTTGTTCAGGGCAGTCATTCGACTGGGCCACGTTCCTGTTTGGGTTTGGGGGCCTCGGGGAGAGAGCGCCTCCCCCCCGCCTCAGAGCCAGATTTGAGGAAAGAAACCTTTTTGCTTCACAACCAAGCTTGCCAAGGCTGAAAACGGCAGGAGAACAGTCGCTGAGTTGGCTCCCAGAAGCGCTTGGGAGGGAGTTGTCACCATCCCAGGGGTGGGGGGCTGGGGAGCTGGCACCCCTTCACTGACGCAGCTCTACATGCAGCGGGAGGGGCTTCATGCCACAGAGACCAATGCAGATGCACACAGAGGCAGGCGTGGGAGGTCATTCAGCCACTGCTCCCCCCCTCCCCACCCCCTTGGAGGCCCTGACCCTGGCTTTCAGCCTCTGGCCCGGTCGTCTGTCCCCATCCCAGGCCCTCAGGAACAGGTTGGATTGGAGTGTGGATTCATATGCTTCCGGTGTCTGCTGCCACCGGCCAGGCAGGGAGGTGTGTCACAGGCACTCCCGACTCAGGGGCCACAGCCCAGGGGGAAGCTGGAGTGCTGAGACCAGCGCAGCTTAGAGACAGGGCGGGGCTTGCCATGGCATAATTTATTTATTTTATTTTTATTTTTGTTTATGCCATGGCATAATCAAGCATCTTCTCCAGGTTCCTAATTTACAGCCCGCCTGGATGGAGTCTCTATTTCAGCGCTTCCTATTGCTCTGGCTTGGAGGTTACGTGTCTTGCTCAGAGCATGAGGACGTGGGCGTGGGATCATGGGCAGTTCCCAGTGGTGCTCCGGGCATAGCTGTGATAAGCGGGGCAGGAGCAAGTAGGGAAAGGCTGATTTATTTTACATGAAAAAAATAAAATAAAATAAAATAAAATAAAATAAAATAAAATAAAATAAAATAAAGAGAGCAATAAGACATTCTTACTGCCCCCTTTGAGGGAAGAAGGGAACTGTGGCCCTCTGTGACCGAGTGTTGGAACAGCACTCTGGAGTCAGTGGCCCAGCTTCACATCCTGCCTCAAAGGCCTATAAACTCTGCAATGCTAGAGAAGATTCTTGGCCTCTCTAAGGTCCACTTTCCCACCTGTTAAATGGGAATGACAGCATGAGGCCGCTGCCAGATTAGAATGGAAGAATGTATGTCATGCCTCTGTTGCTCGGCCTGACATCTAGGAAGGGCCCAAGGATGTTGGTATGGGCAGGGTAGGGTCATGGTTCCTATAAAAATTTTCCTTTAAGTTGCGATATTGATGTTATAAGAAAAAACCCCTCAGGTCAAAGGGGACAGAATATATGGCTATGCATTGCTCCCCTCTGTGCAAAGTGAATAGAGTACGTAGTTGAGTTCTCTCCTTCCAGATATGATGATCCCGCCAGCCCTGACTGGCCACCTGGGAGAGGTGTGCTAGGTACGAGGAAGACGGAAAGAAGGGGCCTACGGTGGAGGGCAGCTGTGGTGCCACGGGAGGTGAAAGGGGCAATTGTAACATGCTTTCAGAACACGGATCTGGGACTGGCCTAGGTTCTCCTAAACGCTACACCTGTCATCAGTGCTGTCCCCACCCACATACACACCGGACTGGTGGCTGCACGGGACTAGGAAGCCCTTGTGGGCAGACAGGAGATGGACAGAGCTCACAGCATGAAGACAACACAGCATGACAGGTACATACAGACACTGTTGTGTTTGGTGGGGACGAGTCATGCATGGCCCAAACCCCTAGGGCTGGGCTCCCACGCTGAACTCAGCATTCCTCTAGGCACAAAGTCTTAGCCGCTGGAGCAGCCTCCCATCCCACATCCAGTGGTTTGGAAATTAAGATGTGAGGGCCCTGCGTGCATACTGGGGACAGGGAAGTTTAGATAAAGTTCAGTCATCTTTGGTCAAGAGTCCTGAAGAAGCACTTCTGACCTGAGCACACGTGGTACTTTCTGGTGTCGCTGGTGGGATAAGGCATGATTCGCTGAAGAAAATGAGGCCACAGCAGGACAGATGAAAGGGATTACAGGCCAGGGGAGGGGCGGGGTGGGTTGAGGGGTAATGGAGAAGTGACACTCACCGGTGGCCCAGGCCTGCCGTCCAAACCTGAAGCTCCCTGGACAAAGGGAACAGTTTGACCAAAAGAAGGGGAAGGGAGAAATGGGAGGGAGAAAAAGGGACCAGGGAGGGAAGAGGTGAGTGAAGCAGTGACTCTGGACAGACATACACGCTGGTAATCAAACAAAACGGGAGAAATAAGCTTGGGAGGACAGGTAATGTATTCACATGAAAACCAACAAAAACATGGAGACACTGAGTGCCGTGCGGCCGGCTGCTGTGCAGGCAGGTGGTGGTCCATGCGGGAGGCCATTCTGACGCTCTGCCCCCCCTGCTCCCCTCCCTCCTTTGCTCCTCCCTCAGAAACCCCTCTCCCAGGGGTTTTGGTGCTCCGGGGAAAGAGATACAGACAGTAAATTCACAGAGAGGTGCCTGGAACCAGAGCTAGTGCTTCCTTCCCAGGACCAGTCTTACGAGTGGGACACATGCCTACATGGCAGGTGGGGCCAGGGGAGGGTGGTCTTCCTGGCCTTTTTTCCATACCTCTTGAGGGGGACCCCAGGAGGCTCAGCATTGAATGACAGCAGCCAGCTTTGAAACCTGGGTAGAAGCTGGCCCACTTCAGCTTAAGCCAGGTGGGAGGAGTTGGGCCTTGAATGATGATACTAATGGTGCCTGACGTTCCTCTGACACTTGACAGTTTGCAAAGCTTAACAGAAACTAAATCCATTCATATGATCCCAGACAAAGGCTCTTTTACCAAAAATGGCTTTTGGGGCAGCAGACTGGGACAGAGGTCTAAGGTCACGTATCCCCTGGAATAAACTGGCTGGCATAAACTGGCTGGCAGGTGGGGTGCTATTCAGACCCACTCACTCTGCAGCATCCAGTGATATACAGTGGGAATTAGAGCTCTTGCTCCAGGGCTGGGCTACATGCTACCCTTATAACCTACCTAGGGGAACAGAGGTAAAGTTATTTAATGATTCCAATATGACAACTAGGGAGAAAGCAACGGGGACACTCTAGGCCAGTAAGGACAGAGTTCTTTTTTTTTTTTTTTCTATGGCCACACCCACAGCAGATGGGAATTCCCAGGCTAAGGGCTAAATCAGAACCGCAGCTGCTGGCCTATGCCACAGCCACAGCAGCGCCAGATCTGAGATGCATCTGTGACCTGTGCCACAGCTCAGGGCAGCGCTGGATCCTTAACTCACCAAGCAAGACCAGGGATTGAACCCTCATGCTCATGGGCACTGTGTTGGGTTCTTAACCCACTGAACCACAAAGGGAACTCATAGGACTTAGTTCTTGAAAACTCCTTTCAACTGAGCCTTAGGAATAAGACAAGGCTTCAGGATTTTTTTTTTTTTTTTTTTTTTGTCTTTTTGTCTTTTCTAGGGCTGCACCCTCGGCATACGGAGGTTCCTAGGCTAGGGGTCTAATCAGAGCTGTAGCTGCTGGCCTACACCACAGCCACAGCAACAGGGGATCTGAGCCACATCTGTGACCTACACTACAGCTCACGGCAATGCTGGATCTTTAACCCACTGAGTGAGGCCAGGGATCGAACCTGCAACCTCATGGATGCAAGTCGGATTTGTTAACCGCTGAGCCACGATGGGAAGTCCAAGGCTTCAAGATTTTAAAGGTGGGGGAATAACCCCAGGAAAGGGAGGCTGGAAGCTGCTTCCTCTGAGGAGAAGAGAGTTGGGTAGCAGAATCCTACAGGGCCTTGGTTCTTAGTTTTAGGATCATGTAATTCTGAGAAGGATCTTGCACATAGCCTGGTTCTCCACCTCAGCTACATAGCCAGCCCCCTGGGGTGATGTTCAATAATACAGATACCTGGGCCCCACCCCACCCTAATTCAAACAGAATCTCCAAGAGGGAGTCCTGGGTCATAGCATGCTTGAAAATCTCCAGGTGATTCCAGCCCTGAGAACCACTTTTGCAGGGCAGACAGAAGGAACTCAATAGGATATGCCTGGAAAAATTGGCTGCTTACTCTATGAAATAAAACACTGAGGTGAAGCCTAAAACAAGAACTTAACTAAAGATCCAGAGACTTTATTCATACAGCATTAATACTGAGTTATCTTTTTATTTTTATTTTTGGCTGTGCCTACAGCATATGGAGGTTCTGGGCTGGAGACTGAACCCACGCCATGGCAGCAACCGGAGCTGCTGCAGTGACGTCGGATCCTTAACCTGTTACACCACAAGGGAACTCTAATACCGAGTACCCTTGAGAGGTCTAGAGAAGAGGGCATGAACTGGAGATTTGGGGGCCATATGTGGGCCACTGACATATTTTGTATGGTCTGTAGTATTGCAAACAATTTGGTTTAAAACTAGAAAATGAGGCGATATCACTAAATGCCAGATGTCTAGCTTCCTTAGACACATCAGAATATGCAGAAACACTGGACCCTCATTCCCTTAAGGTAACAGTCAGCTGAACTGAGAAGGGCTGTTCCCTTAAGAAGGGACCATGGTCTCCAGTGTACCATAGTCCCCACTACTCCTTATTGTCTCTCTGAGGTCTATGCTAGTTGCCCTTTATGAATATTACTTGCCCTGCTGTTTTCTTAAGCTAGCCACAGTACTTCTCTGTACCCATATTTCCATCAAAAAGTTGAAAAATTAAAGAGAGACTGGGTACTTTGTCTTGCCTCTGGCACTTTCTTTGTTTATATTGCCTGTTTGGTCTCTATGCTATTTTCATTTCAACCCCTGTCTGAATTCTCCATTGTTCACCAGCGTTGTTGGGGCCAAGAAGGTGGACAAGGAGAGGTTTGTGGTTGGGGATGGGGCATGGGGGTGGGGTTGCAGGCAGGCTCTTTAATAGTAAAAAGTACTTAATCATTTGGGACAGAGCTCAAGACATGGGAAAATGTCTGCTAAAGTCATCAGTTTACTGTGGTCTGTCAAGCAAGTTCACTCCTTAAATATTCCTACATTTGATGAGCTAATGAGGTGCAATCATACTTTTTGCTCTTGCTGTTTGGTCGCTGCGATTACATTAACCAGACCTTCAAGCTCTGTCAAACTGGGGTAATTGGGCTTTCCATCCCCCCTCTCCCTGGCTTTTTACAGCTTCCTGGGGAAGAATTGGCCTTGTGCCCAGGACAGGGGAAGCCCCAGTGGCTGGAAAGAGCCCTTTGCAAGGCTGTGGCCCCAGGAGAGGTGCAGCCTTGGGCTCAGCCAGGCCATCGACTTCATATATGACCTCAAGTGATGCACTTTCTTCTCTGGACCCATCAGTAAAATGATTACATGGAATCCTAAAGTCCCTTCTGGATCTTGAGAAATGAACCCTCACTGGGGTGTGAGGGAGGATGGAGCCTGGGGCTGGTGGGATGTGCTCACCTGGAGACAGGAGAGGCAGGGACGAGGCCAGCTGCTGGAGCTTGGGGCAGATGAATTCGCCCAATCCAGGCTCCACATCTGGAGAGCCAGATGCCTTCCCGCAGCCCCGGCCCGGACCCGGGCCTCCAGCCCTGAGCAGGCTGAGATCAGAGACCTCAGGCAACAGGGATTTAAATGGTCTTAGCCTGCTGGGACTGCAGGATCTTTTTGCAAGCTTTTCTGCTGTGGCCAGTGCTTAAGAGCAGAAAGCAGGGGCTCTCTTGGGGTCCCCCTGGGAGAGCAAGAGAGAGATGGAGACTGCTCCACTGTCCCATTGCTCCCATAAAGGCAGAGTTCTGCCGCCTCAATTGAGCACGGGTAGAGCCTAAGGCTGCTTTCAGGCTCCTTCTGGCTCCCCAGCTGGGTGCTCCTTGGGGTGGGGAGTGGGGGCTCGTCTTATTCAGATTCACATCTCTCCAGAACTGAGGCCACGGTTGGCCCGAGGAGGCCATCAGTAAGGGAATTAGAGGCTACGATCTTGTCCAAGTGGGAAAACAAAACCCCAGGGAGCTCTGGGAGGCTCAGCACTTTATTTATTTATTTAGTCTTTTTGCCTTTTTCTAGGGCTGCTCCCATGGCATATGGAGGTTCCCAGGCTAGGGGTTGAATTGGAGCTGTAGCCACCAGACTACCCCACAGCCACAGCCATGCGGGATTTGAGCTGTGTCTGCGACCCACACCACAGCTCATGGCAATGCCAGATCCTTAACCCACTGAGCAAGGCCAGGGATCGAACCCACAACCTCATGGTTCCTAGTCAGATTCGTTAGCCACCGAGCCATGACGGGAACTCCTGAGAGGCTCAGCACTTTCGAAGCTTGAGTTTTGCAGCGGCCTTCTCCCGGGGCCCTGCCCAGCCCCTCCTCAGGACCCCCCGCCGGGCTGCGCGGTACTTACGGGTAATCCCAGAGGACCTCGGTCTCCTTTTTCTCCCTGGACGCCCTTTTCTCCTTTTGCTCCATCTAGTCCTGCTTCCCCCTGAAGGAAAGGGAGACGGACGAGATCACAGAGGGGCACGTCCCAGACAACTCATTCTTACCTCTTGGGGTCCTGGAGATGGGGCTGGGTGGTGGGGAAGGGTGGGAGGTAGAGGAGGGAGGAGGTGGAGATGGGGCTGGGGACTCCAGGAATCACTGAATTCTTAGCCTGGCTCTGCCTCATTAAGACTCTCCTTGAAGTTCCCATCGTGGCACAGTGGAAACGAATCTTAACTAGGAACCATGAGGTTTCAGGTTCGATCCCTGGCCTCGATCAGTGGGTTAAGGAGCCTGCGTTGCTGTGAGCTGTGGTATGGGTTGCAGATGTGGCTTGGATCCCGTGTTGCTGTGGCTCTGGCGTAGGCCGGCAGCTGTAGTTCCTATTGGACCTCTAGCCTGGGAACCTCCATATGCTGCGGGTGTGGCCCTAAAAAGCAAACAAAAACAAAAACAAAAACAGAGTCTCTTGTATCTCTGGGGTAACCCTGAGGTCCTCAGAGGGAAAAGGGATGGGAGGATTAGAGACAAACCCACAGGTCAGTCCCAGGCCAGGCTTTGGCATGGGTGACCAATCGCACAGCAGAAAACCTGGGACCCTGTGGAGACCTGTTGGCAAGTGCCTGAAATGCCACTAACTGGGAGAAGAAACTGCCTAAGAGTCCCCTGGAGAGTGTCCTTGCAGGAGGCAAGGGCTGTTGTCATGCCATCAGCCCCTTTGTCCATGGGGGGTGGGGGGGAGAGGTTGGGGGAGATCCAGGCCAGGGTCCAGTGGGCTTGGTCCCGGGAAGGGCTCCTGTGCTGTGCCACCCTCTGTCTCTCATGTATACTTTCAGGTGAGTGAAGGGCCTGGGGCTGGTTACATGGGGAAAAGAATGCCATCATTTGCTAAAAATCTAACCTGTCACCCCAAAGGGGCAATTGATGGATGGGAAAATTCTAAATCTAAAGCATGCCCGGGGTCAATGATGGGTGTTGTGAGCCACACGGGAAGGACGTGTCCTAATTCTGTCCTAATTGTACTCCACTGGCTGAAGTGTCACATGATTCTGCTCAGGGAAGGGGCCAGCTGGGCCCCCTGCCTCTGAAGCACTTTCCGGCTTTCCTGCCCTCACTGATACAGCCCCTTCCCCCACCCCCTGACCCAGTCCCTGTCACGTGACCTCTTCTTACCTTTGGTCCAGGAACGCCTTGGAGCCCCTGTATTTGGAATCAAAACAAGGCACCTTTGAACTCCATTTCTGGGTACGCCAACTTCCTTGTCCACATGGACCACAAAAGAGCAAGGGCTTAGGGTAGAGAACCTGGCCTGGGGTCCCTGCCCAGGGGAGGTAGAAGGGAATGCTAAGGGGGGGGAGTGTGTCGTACTTGGGGCTTCCTGGGATGGGGTCCGAGCCAGGCTTCCCCAGCCAGGGAATGACCGAGAATCTCTCTGTGGCCCCCATCGTTGACTCGTGAGAGAAGATTTGGAACCTCACAAGGGGAACACAGCAAAAGTTGAATAAATTAATGTGTATGTGTGCCAAGTGCTTAGAGTAGCATCTGGCACATAGTTAGGTGTCAACACATGGTGGCTACTGTCAGTATTACTATTTCTACCACTGGTACCAGTGACAATGGATGACCCATTGCCACGAGGACTGTGAACCCCACAGAAGCAAGGACCAGCATCTGTTGGTTTGGGATGGTTGGGGGTGCTCTAAGCACAACACATAGGGGTCCCTCTAAAGGTGCCTTAACATCGGAAACTGTGGAAAGGCCAATTTAGTGGGGCTGGTTTTAAATGGGTCACTTTCTATTTCAATCCTGGTCTGCTTGCTGACTGGTTGGTGGGAAAAAAGGAAGGAGAGGAGTAGGTGTCTGATGGCAAAGGGCAGAACTTAGTGACAGAGGGACTCCAACTGCTGCAGGAGGGCTGGACCAGACCCTGGGGCTGCCATGCCCGTCAACGGTTTCCAGGAGACTGGGCAATGCCCAGGCTCCCCAGTGTCACAGAGATGATGCCCGTTTAAGGTGGGAGGGAAGAGGGGCAGGGAGGGGCAGGGAGGGGCAGGGGGATGTGAACATCTCACCCTGGAGGCAGGAGGTGATGGTACCTAAGGCCGAGACTAAGCCCAGGGACTGCTGGGGTGGGGGTGGGGGCATCAGGAATGTAAGCACAGTGGACTGAAACACAGACAAGCCCTCCAGACTTACCGGAGGTCCCGGAGGCCCCTCTGGCCCTGGTGGTCCAGGAACCTAGAAGCCAAAGGGAGACAGTGAGCCTACCCCCTGCTATACTCTAAGTGGTTCTGCCTTCTGACACGGCCCGGGGTCCAGCTGGAGACTGCAAGGCTGAAGGACAGAACTAGCAGCACAACAGTCTCCCAAATGAAGGCTTAGAACAGCTTAGAAATTCGTAGCAACTCACTAGCCTGCACATTTTTTGGGGGGAAAAATGCCATGAAATATCCCGAAAACATCTATTCTAGATTTTTTTTTTTAAACCACAAAATCTGGCAGTGATCGCCTGGAGCTGAATGAGCGCTTCCCCTCCCGGGTGGAGCTTGAGCTCTTTGGTTTACCCCAGTCCTCACCACTCCCTATTGTTTGTTTGTTTCTTTTTCTGGCTACACCTGAGCCATATGGAAGCCCCTGGGCATTGAACCTGAGCTGCTGCTCTAGTCTATGCTGCAGATTGTTGGCAACATCGGATCCTTAACCCACTGAGTGAGGCCAAGAATCGAACCCTCATCCTCATGGACATTATGTTGGGTTCTTACCTCGCTGAGCCACAACGGGAACTCATCCCTATTGTTTTTAACCCAGACTTCCCTCTCTTTCTCTCTCTCTCTCTCTCTTTTTTTTTTTTTTTTTGCTTTTTAGGGCAAAAAGCATATGGAGGTTCCCAGGCTAGGAGTCAAATCAGAGCTACTATAGCTGCCGGCCTATGCCACAGCCACAGCAATGCAGGATCCTTAACTCATGAGTGAGACCAGGGATCAAACCCGCAACCTCATGGTTCCTAGTCAGATTCGTTTTTGTTGGCGCCACGACGGGAACTCCTTAACCCAGACTTCTTACACTCATTTGTTGCATGCCTGGTCCTTATCGGCATTTGGATTTGAGACCTTTAGCCTCAAGGAACAGAGACTGGTTATCTGGCATTGGGGAGACTGAGATGCTTCTGAAGCACATTCCTCAGGTTCCCCAGGTCTCGAACAAACAGGATGGAGACTGTAGGGTTCCATTTCCCTTGAGAGCAGGTTAAAGTGAAGAGATTCAGACTGGCCAGTGGAGACAGGGGAAGCCAGGGCGGTCTTCCTCTCTCCGGACACTGTTCATTGCAGATTCTGTCTCTGGGGAGGGTGGACATCCATTTGTCCACAGTCAGCCACCCAAGAGGCAGGAAGGAGACCAGTCTGCTCTTTTCTGAGTGGGGTCCCTGACTTTGGCTTCCGGGCTCTGCTTGGGCACCTTCGCCTTCCCAGGGATAGATCCCTGCAGTATGGCCAGAGTGGGGACCCTTTACCAGGCTACCAAGAAAGGGAGCCCCTGCACTTGGCAGAAAGGGTACCCCTATTGTCCCTTGGACCTGCGGACTTTTCAGCTCCAAAATACTACAGTCTTCCTTGTAGGGAACCCTGTTTTGGAGACTCTGATTTCTTTTATTTTGGCTGTGCCCATGGCACGCAGTTTCCCAGGCCAGGGACTGAACCCATGCCACAGCAGTAACCAGAGCCACAGCAGTGACAACGCTGAATCTTTAACCTGCTAAGCCATTAGGGAACTCCAGGAAACTCTATTTTCTTTTTTTAAAAAAAGTGTTATATATCTATGTATGTATTAAAATTCACAGAATTGTATACATTGCCCCCAAAGTCAATTTTCCTGTATGATAATTTAAAAAAATTTAAGAAATAGACCCATTCAAATATTTAACAAATTCAAGTCAATTGAAAGAAAAAGAATATTTTTGAATAATACTAATATTTTGCTCTATTTCCTTCCTCTCTTTTTTGATGCATAATTGTATTTGAATATATCTATACTTGGTGATATTTTATATATGCATATAAAATTTGGTTCTCTGCTGTTTTTTTTTTTTTTTTTTTTTTTTGTCTTTTGTCTTTTTAGGGCTACACCCATGGCTTATGGAGGTTCCCAGACCAGAG
The DNA here is from genome assembly GCF_054392235.1 of Sus scrofa. Lineage (NCBI taxonomy): Eukaryota > Metazoa > Chordata > Mammalia > Artiodactyla > Suidae > Sus > Sus scrofa. The sequence continues at coordinate 95,126,078 of NC_139396.1, read as the reverse complement.
GTCGAATCGGAGCTGCAAGTGCTGGCCTAGACCACAGCCACAGCAACGCAGGATCTGAGCCGCATCTGTGACCTTCACCACAGCTCATGGCAATGCCAGATCCTTAACCCACTGGGCAGAGCCAGGGACCGAACCCGTGCCTTCACGGATACTAGTTGGGTTCATTACCACTGAGCCGAGACGGGAACTCCCTGGTTCTCTGCTCTTTTTCACTTAACATGAAACTCATTTTTCCATTTTTTTGTATGTTCCCCACAAGCCTCCTTTCACTGCTGATGTGCTATGCATTGACCGGAATAAAAATGAGTTCCTACACAGCCAGGGCTTAGAGCAGGGCTTGGCACAAGGAAAGCATTTCAATATGAGAACTATTATTACCATTAGTATTGTTGCCATAAGTTATTTAATCATTTCCTTCTTGTTAGAAGTATAGGCTGTTTCCAATTTTTACTTTAAAGTAAGTACTTCTGGAAGGAACATTTTTGTGTATAAGGCTTTTCATGAATTGCAGAGCATTTCCTTAGGAGACTTTCCAAATAAGTAACATATATGTTATATAATCAGGCTTGTCTCACTAAATGCAGATGGGGCTTGGTGACTTTGCAGGGTGACTGAGGAGACCTCTCTGGGGACTGAAAGAGCTTGATGATCTCTGCAGTTGTGTCTGAGTGGTCCACACCCTTACACCAAACAGCCTCTCCCTCATGCATCCTCAACCTCTGTTGCTTTTCTGGCTCTTTCCCCTGATTGGATTCCCTTCCATCTCATGTGAAGCTGGCTTCCATCCTGACTACATCTCATTGTGCTGTTCTTTCCTCTTTCCTTCACTACCACACTTCTCAAAAGAATCATGCCTCTCTCTGGAGACCCTATCTCTGGAGTTTCCAGGCAAACTCCTCCAGAGTCTTCAAGACCCCACTCAAATGACCCATCTTCTGGGGTGCTCACCAAACTCCCCGAGCTGCTGCCATTCTAGCACCTACTCCTGAAGACTGTTTGATGCCCAGCATTGTTCTGTATATTTTCCTGTCTCCAGGCTGTAGCACTGGGAACAGAACACAGCAGGTGCTCCATGAATGCCTCCGAGATTAATGGGGACATCGTGGAGCAGAGCTGAGGGTCAACGCCAACCCTTAGGTGCTCATTAAAGGTTCAGATTCTTGCCCTCTTCCCATGCCAGGCAGTCTTGAGTCTTATTCTAGAGCACAGAAATGCCATGCACACTGGAGAGACTGAAACGTGACAGAGTCCCTGTCCTATAGTCTCCATGCCACAAATAGCAGAGCAGACACAACCTACCTCCACTCCTGGGTCACCCTTCTCCCCAGGTTCTCCCTTCTCTCCCTGTGGGCACAAAACAACATGGCGTGGGTGCCAGCAAATTATAACATATGTACATTATAATTTGTAACATAAGCTTAGAACATAATCATGGGCATGACATCCCATCACCTTTGCCATATGCCACATTCTATTGGTGAGAAACAAGTCCCAGGTCCTCCCTGGGACTGGAACAGACACCCTCATATCTGCAACAAAACAGACCAGGACTAGGGGGAGCCTGGGACAGACATCCTCATATCTGCGACATAACAGACCAGGACTAGACGAGGCCGCCTTGGAGGCTGCGGAGTTCATCAGCCAGAAGGACGATGACTGGGACATGTGGCCTGTGATTACTGACTTCCTGAAGCTGAGGTTCTGGCATGTGGGAGGAGAGGCTGAAGTTCTGCATGGATCCTGCAGGGAACTGACCCCTGGGCAGACCTGGGGCTTGTTTCTCACCGATAGAACATGGCATATGGCAAAGGTGATGGGATGTCATGCCCATGATTATGCTATAAGCTTATGTTGCAAATTATAACATACTTACGTTATACAAATGATAACACACACTATGTTAAGTTTGTTACAAGTGAGTATATTACACACACTGCCTGGCTAGCATGCACCCAGAGACTGCGCTGGCTCTGGCTTTGGAGAAACAAGCTGCTATAATGTGACCCTGCTATGGGGAAGGCAGTGTGGCCGGGAACTGTAGGTGGCCTCTAGGAGCTCTGGGACTCAGTCCTGTTATAGAAGGAACAGAATTGTGCCAACAGTGGTGAGCTCGGAAGAGGATCCTGGCTCTAGATGGGAGTGCAGCTGGATGGTACCCTGACTGCAACCTTGTGAGGCCCTGGGCAGAGGATCCCGCAGAGATGTGCCTGGACTCCCAACCTGCAGAAACTGTGACATAACACATGCGTGCCATTTTATGCCCTTGAATGGGTGGGGACTTGTTTTGCAGCTACAGAAAGCAAACATGCTTCTGTAAGCAGAACCAGGGCCATGGGGGGCGGGTGATGAGGGAACTTCCCACTGCACTGGGAGCACGCCCTCTGGCTTGGAGGGGACAAGTCGGGAGGCCCCCAGCCACCTGTCTGTCCCAGATGAGTGGGGCAGCTACAGTCAGTGGCTCTCGAGGGATCCTGCACTGGGTCAGAGGTGGGACTGCCTGACCTCTGAGGCTCTTTCTACTTCTTCTTCTTTTTTCCCTTTTTTTTGGTCTCACTGGTGGCATATGGAAGTTCCCTGGCCAGGGATCGAATCCAAGCTGCAGCTATGGCAACACCAGATCCTTAATCCACTGTGCCACAGCAGGAACTCCTCTTTCCACTTCTAAGAAGAGAATTTTCAGTCTGAGGTTCTAGCACCTTTGAACTACATTGGCCCTGGAGACAGAGGCCACCATGCTGTGATCCCCTGTTTACAAACTCAATGGCCCCTAAGGGAGTAGCTGCTCATCAAGAGGACCCCTCAGGCCAGACAGGTAGGCTGTGGGTCAGTGCAGCCTTGCTGTTGCACCAGGCACCCGCAAGGCAGGTGACAGCTGTGAGGGGTGCCTTGCTTGCTTGGCCTCGTCTGCAGAGGCCGGCTGATAACCATGATACCCGGCCCCCTCGCCTTACTGTAAATCCTGGGAGCCCAATTGGGCCAGGCAATCCGGTCACTCCTGGTCTCCCTTGCCCTCCTGGTTCTCCTTTCTCCCCAGTTGGGCCGTCTAGACCCTGCAGATGGACAAAGATCTCTGTTAGTCAAGGTTACGGTCATCACTCTGAGGTCAGAGACCAGCTGTGGCATGCATGCAGAGGCCCTCCCTCCAAGGGAAAGCGCCTAGGGTGCTGCCCATTTCACAGATGGAAACCATTAGGCCGGAGAAGGTTCCCCAGTCAAGCCAGTGCCCTGCTGGCTCAGGCTAAGGCTCCTTGTCTGTGCCTCTCCTGGGCACAGGGCTTCTGCATGCTGTCCCAAGAGACTTTTTTTTTTTGTCTTTTTGCCTTTTCTAGGGACACTCCTGTGGCATATGGATGTTCCCAGGCTAGGGGTCTAATCGAAGCTGTAGCCACCGGCCTATGCCAGAGCCACAGCAACACGGGATCCGAGCCGCGTCTGCGACCTACACCACAGCTCACAGCAACGCTGGCTCCTTAACCCACTGAGCCAGGCCAGGGATCGAACCTGCAACCTCATGGTTCCTAGTCGGATTCGTTAACCACTGTGCCATGACGGGAACTCCCCAAGAGACAGTTTTACATCCATGACTTCATCTCCTTCCCAACCACCCAGTGAGGTATCCAGGGAGAAGATTATCACCCCCATTTTAGAGATAAGGAAACTGAGGCTCTGCCGGGCCCAGGGACCTTCCAGAGGACCCAGACAGGAGATGACAGAATAGGACCTAGATCTCTTGAGGTGGGAAGCTGGCCTTCATAAAGTATGGCCTGAGGGGAGACTGGCTGAGCCCCCTGTCCCCAGCTCCAGGCTCCAGGTTTCCAGGCTGCTGCTGGCACAGCGCACAGCCAGGTCCTGCTTGGAGTGAAGCCTGCTCCAAGGGTGACGTGGCCTTGGCACTCACCGGTGGGCCTGGCTGCCCCGTCTCCCCTTTCTCCCCCTTCTCTCCCGGGCTCCCTGTGTGTCCATCTTCTCCCTTCATTCCTGCAGGCCCAGGCTTTCCTGGGGGGCCTTGGGGGCCAGGAGGGCCCATGTCTCCTGGTTTGCCTCGAGGTCCCTCGAGAAAAGATCAACAGCACGTATTAGATACACTGATAGAGAAACGAAGTGTAAGAACATGAAAGAAGGGGGGGCCCAAGGACTCGGCGCTTTGGTGCTTGATTGGACCCGGCTGAGAGCCTGTCCAAATGCCTCTGGGAATCTGACGGGCCTCGGCCACCAGCCCCAGCCCATCCCAGCCTGGGTCTGCCTGGCTCCCTGGGGCCAGCAGTGGGGCTTCTCCCCCTGGCCCCCTGCCGCCCCTTTCCTTACCCCTCAGCCTGCACCTGGGCTTCCTCCAGAGCCTCACCCTCATCCCTCAGGGCAAAGACTGCCTTCAGAATTTTGTCTGGCAGTGTCCTTACCTTTTCCCCATCATGTCCAGGAGGCCCTGGCAGTCCAATCTCCCCCTGCAGCCAGAACAACCAAAGGTCACTCTCAAAAGACCTTTTTTTCTTTTTTGCTTTCCAGGGCTGCAACAGCAGCACATGGAGGTTCCCAGGCTCGGGGTTGAATCGGAGCTGCGGCTGCTGGCCTACACCACAGCCACAACAACGCAGGATCTGAGCCGTGTCTGTTACCTACACCACAGCTCATGGCAATGCTGGATCTTTAACCCAGTGAGCGAGGCCAGGGATCCAACCGACATCCTCATGGATACTAGTCAGATTTGTTTCCACTGCCCCACAACAGAACTCCTCTAAAGATCTTATTTACACAGCACTTCTGATGCAGAAGGCTTCCTTAGCACTCACAGGGAGGGAAGTACTTTCACTGACTCTGTTTTAGAGGTAAGGACCCCAAGGCAGCATTATGAGCCCAAGGCCAGCACTTAGTGAAGAACGGAGCCAGGCCGGACCTTCCTGCTCCACAGTCCGTGTTTTAGCTACAGCCTTACATGTTGTCTCTGCCACCCCAGGGCCCCGGGGCTCCAGTTCCACACTCCATGGGAGGGGTGCTTGCCTGCCACATTGTTCCCTTCAAACTCAGCCTTCCTGTCCTGGCCCCCCATGGGGAGCTCCCCTCACTTCATATCTTTTTTCTTTTTTTTTGTCTGTCTTTTTAGGGCTGCACCCGCGGCATATGGAGGTTCCCAGGCTAGGGGTCGAATCAGAGCTGTAGCCACCAGCCTACACCACAGCCACAGCAATGCCAGATCCGAGCCGCATCTGCAACCTACACCACAGCTCATGGCAACGCCAGATCCTTAACCCACTGAGCGAGGCCGGGGATCGAACCTGCAACCTCATGGTTCCTAGTTGGATTCGTTTCCACTGCACCACAATGGGAACTCCTCCCTCACTTCATATCAACCCTAGTTCCTCTTTATGTCAGGGAGGGAGAGAAAGGAGGTGTGGCCTCTGCTCTGAGGCCAGGTAACCAGCCAGCTGGACCACCAAGGCAAGTCGAGAGGAAAGAGTTGTGAATTCCACCTGCCAGATCAGGGGCTGCTTCAGGCAGGAGGCGGTCTTCATGTAGGGCTAGAAATATGAAGACTTTAAAGATGGGAAAGGACTTCAGGGCAGAGGCCTCATGAACAGAGGACTGAGGGGCAACAGTTCATGGCCTTCTGAGAAAAATCCCAGGGGCGGGAGGCAGAGGATAAAAGGGAGCAAATGCAGGAATCGAGAGGGGGTGAGATGGGGGGCTCAAGCACCACGTGCCCTGATGGTGGGCTGGGTCCCTGCTGTGAGTCTGGCTGGGGCCGGGGCTCATCTAGACCCAGATTCCACCACATCAGAGGGGCTGTGAGTTGGAGGAGCCCAAGACAGACAGCAAGGGTGGGGGGAGTGGGGCGGTGACATGGGGCGCTGGAGAAAATTACAGGCCAGAGTGTGGTGGTGGTACTGGCTCTGGGAAGATGAGAAGGACAAGGATTAGGGACAGCGGTGGGGTCCTGAGCTAAGAAACATATGCAAGGCCTCTGCACGGTTTGCATCCCCCTTGTCAAGACAGTGTTACCTTCTGGCCTGGGATCCCTGGAGCTCCTGGTGGGCCAATCTGCCCGGGAAGGCCAGGGGGCCCCTAGGAAAGAGAAGAAAGATCTGTGGGAGAATTTTCCAATGGAGGACGGGTGGTCTGTCTCCAGACGGGTGTATGCAGAGGCTGGTTTATAAAGATCCGTCATTTCCAAACATTACATCAATGGCAGGAACACTCTCCCCCCCCGCAAAGGAAATAACACAGAGACTCCACAGTGTAAAGCAGATGAGCACTTGAGTGTGTCTGGGTTAAAGTGAAGGGTGGGGAACCTAGACCCACCTATTAGCTTCTCCATCCCCTTCCCTTTACATTCTGGGGGCTCCTTGAGCCCCATGAAGACAAATATGACCTTCCCTGAGAGTGATTTAGAAATATCTCCAGGAAACAACCCAAATGTCCATCAACAGATGAATGTCTGGTACACTCATTCAATGGAATACTACGCAGCAGTGAAAAAAAGAACCAAGCTGGAAAGAAAGAAACCCTGACACGTTATACTGAGCAAAAGAAGCCAGGTGCAGATGCCTACAGACTGTGTGATTCCATTCACAGGAAACTCTATAAAAGACAAACCTAATCTACAGTGACAGATGCAGATCAGTGGTGGCCTGGGGCTGGGAGTAGGTGTGGGAATGACTCCTTAGGCAGGTGAAGGAACTCTCTGGAGTGATTGCGGTGGTGGATTAAGGGTATATATAATTATCAAAACTCAGCAAATGCTACACATAAAATGGATACATTTTATTATATATAAATGATAGCACAAGGTTGATTTTTTTTGTCTTTTTAGAGCCACACCTGTGGTATGCAGAGGTTCCCAGGTTAGGGGTTAATGGCTGCTGGCCTACACCACAGTCACAGCAATGCAGGATCCTTAACCTACTGAGCGAGGGCAGGGATCCAACCTGTGTCCTCATGGATCCTAGTCATATTTGTTTCCACTGAGCCACAATGAGGACTTCAAGGTTGATTTTAGGTATTAAAAAAAAAAGTGCTTCCAGGAAAGTTTTGCTTCCAAGAGTTATTTCAAATAGTATATTTTAATGTTTCCAAATGAAGCTCCTTGATTTCAGAATCACGTGGTTAATACCACTTTCTGGGATTGGAGCATCTATGACTGGTGCCTGATTCTGGGTTTGTGTTGTTCTGCAGCACATGGCCACTAAAAATTATTCAGTGAAAGGAAATGCCACATAATTTGAGAACTTGGTGATCGCCTCTCTCTTCTCTGCCGTGGAAGTTAAACCTGGTGGTAGTCACTTTAGCTTCAAATATTCACTGAGGCTCTGTCAGTGGTAGGCACCTGTATTAAATCTGGGCTTAGAATCCACTGGTTTTCCAGACACAGATAATGAAATTAACTTCTAGGAAAGAAGCAAAAGTGGAGGGTTGCTCCTGAGTTTTCAGAATTATGTACTTTACTAGCTAAATGTTAAGTAAAAGGAGAAACATACAAATTTCCTTCTCTACATCTCTATTTTCTTGACACAGCTGCAAGGAGACCTGGCATTTATCCTGTGATGGGAGTGCACTGTTGAGTTGGTGAAAAGCCACTCTAGACCACAGCCATGACCTTGCTCAGGTGCAGATCCACCCTAACCAGAAGCCCAGTGCCTGCCTTCTGGAGGCGAGACCTCCAGTCTGGGCTTCCAAGCTGCCCTTCCCCAGCCTCCAGCAACCACCCCCCACCCCCCGCCGCCCTCACTACCCAGGACCCAGAAAAGTGAGGAAGAGGGAGACTCACCATCAAGGCCAGTGTCCGGATCTCCTGAAAACCGATACCACGAGATCAGTTGAAGAGCAAATCAAGAGCCGCCCCTTGGGAGCGAGGGTCCCCTTGGCCCAGTCCTGGAACCGTGGCATGGGGGCCTCTCGAAGGAGTACAGGAGAGGCAGACCCTCTCCGGAGGCTCTGTGCCTCCCAGCCTCACTCCACCCTTACCTCTGCCAGCAGTTTGTCGTCACTGGACAGAGGACGCCCCACATGCACAAATGTTGCTCTGAGGCTGTCCTACAAGGGGTTTGGATACGCCCTGAAAAGGACCGCAAACTTCTACTTTACTGGAAAGGGAGGGAAGCAACCCCTATTCTTTCTTTCTTTTTTTTTTTGTTTTTTTTTTTGCCTTTTCTAGGGCCATTCCTGCAGCATATGGAGGTTCCCAGGCTAGGGGTCGAATCGGAGCTGTTGCCATCAGCCTACGCCACAGCCACAGGAATGCCAGATCCGAGCTGCATCTGCAACCTACACCACAGCTCATGGCAACGCCGGATCCTTAACCCACTGAGCGAGGCCAGGGATCAAACCCGCAACCACTGAGCCATGATGGGAACTCCCCCATTCTTTCTAATCTCTGACTGGGACTCTCCCTTGCTCTTCCCTCTTCTAGAACCCAGATTTAAGGCTCCGATGTACCTCCCTTTAAACAAACAGTCATGGTACAGCAAAATATGGAGTCGCTTGAAAAATAAATTAAGGGACAACTGTGGCATTAAAAACCTAATTGTACATTTTGCAAATGGATTGACATAGGTAAAAGTGTCTTTTAAAAGAGCGGTTCTCAAACTGGGGTGATTTTGCCCCCCTGGGGACATGTGGCAATGTGTGGAGACATATTTTGGTTGTCATGGCTGGGGGGTGGGTGGCATCGATTGGCATCTCCTGGGTGGAGACCAGGTATGCTGCTACACACCCTCCAGCACACAGCACAGCTTTCCTCTACAACCCTGCAGGCAAGATGACTGAGCCCCAAATGTCAAGGGTGCCCCGCTTTTAACGGTGAGTACCACGTGAACTTGAAGTATGAGGATACTGACACAGAGGCAGATGGGTCCCAGGAAGACAGATTCTACTGTGTGAAAGGGGAGAGCGTGTGCTGGAGAAATGGGGCCGCAGAATCCCAGATGCGCCACACCCCACAGAGGCCAGGATGCTCCAGTTATGGCCCTTGGTGATCCAGAGCCAGGAAACCAGGCCTGCCGGGTCCAGACTGAAAGATGGGCCACCCAGATTCTGAAGGAGGGAGCCATGTGCCTGGGGACTGCACAGAGGAGGCTAAGGGAAGGAAGGCAAGGGAGCAATTGTCCTGGGGGCTCTGCCCGGCAGCCTGGCCTGGGGATATTGGACAGCACAGCCCCTTCCTCAGGCCCTGGAGCAGAGCTCCGAGGCCCTGCGTACCTCCAGGTCTCTGACCCCGGACGGTCCCCACTCACCTGGAGAGCCTCACTGATGTTCCCGTTGTAGTCCACCAGCTCTCCTTTCCCTGGTTCACCCTTGGAGCCCTACGAGACAAAGGAGATCTCCGCTCAGGGCCTGGACCAGTGGGGACCTGGGGACAACTACCTCCTGCTCTCCACCAAATGGGCCCATAGCTGACACTGGCTGCGCAGGTGGATCCAGAGAAGCTTTGGGGATTGGGGGGCGGGGGCTCTAACAGCAGGCTCCAAACACTCTCAGAGGATGCTTGGGGCAGGGGGGTGGGGGTGCAGATGTCCAAAACCAATAGACAAGACTCCATGTGAGAGCCCCGAACTGGGCATAACTGGGGGACACCGAGTCCAGTCGTGGCTGCAATATCAGACCTCCCGCCTGGGGCCAGAGCACTCCCCTCCCCACCACCCCCAAGGCTCCAGGGACAAGCCACTCCACACTGTGACCCCAGGGAGGTGAGTTGCGTGCTGGGACTCCCCGTAAGAGATGCGCATACCTTGGGGCCAGCAGGTCCCTGTTCTCCAGCTGCTCCAGGCTCCCCCTGTGGCACGGCAAAATCGGAGTGAGATGGGCAGAAAGCCAGGTACAGAGAATCTGACATCCCCAGATGTGCCATGCATTAGGGGCCCTCCAGGGGCCAGGAGGTTCAGCTCAGCCCAGGCCAGGAGGGAGCAGAGCTCCCTGTGTGTTCCACGCAGGCTCCCCGCTCGGGTCCCCACTCCCCCTCCCTCCAGTCTCCCTCCAGCTTTGCACTTGATATTCTTTCAGCCCTGCATTAGTTTTTGGTGACTCCACCCATCTGATCACCTCTCCCCAGTCCCCTAAGTCAGCTGCCTCCTCAGGAGCAGGGACCACACCCTTGGCTCCTCTTTATTTCCACGCTGCACCAGGAACAAGGGCTCAGAAACTTTTTGCCAGTTGCCTGGGTGGTTGATAATTGCCACGGAGAGCCCAGGCGCTTCCTGCAGGGACCTCTGTGCTGGTGAAAGACCCGAATGTGGCAGGAAACATGGGGGCCAGGGTGAGGCGTTAGGAACACCCAGCCTCCTGGAGCGGGATCGGGGGTGGGGGTGGGATGGGGGATTTGTTCCTATTGGAAACAGGACCGAATTATGGGGAGTAAATGAAACAGTAATATAAATTGCAAAAAGCAAACCATAGTCGCAATTGTTCTGGGATAACAGGAAGACTGAGCACAATTTAAAAAATCAAATAGGAAGTAAAATTAGAGGGAAAACAAACCCTTTAATATAACCCAACTCCTGCTGACTGGGCCCTTGGCCAGCGCACGGGGTCCAGGTCCCCTGCCCTCCACCTCCCAGCATCCACAGCCTCCCAGTCACAGGGCACCTGTGGAGGACACAGCAGCACCAGGCTGACTAGTCCACGGGGAGTAGCTGGGGGAAGCGGAACCCCGCCTTTACCAGAAGCTTGGAAGCTGAAGGGAGCAGGGCTCCGGGTTACTCCCCAGCCCAGTGCCCTATCCCGGGCCTGTCTTTGCAAGGCTGCGTCCCAGTGGCAGTTCTCCTAAGCCCGAGGCGACCAGCAGGCAGGAGGCCGGCCCATCAACCCTGTGCCCTGGGGGCCCAGCCGCAGGCATGGCCAAGGCTCACTAGCTCTCTGAGCCGAGGCTTGAACTCCCAAGCTGACCTTCATCCCATAGCTCTCAGATCTGGGGGCCTCTGTACCTTGTCTCCTTGTCGTCCTGGGGGGCCAGCCTGGCCATCAGCTCCAGCATCCCCCTGGACAAGAGAAGAGAGACGGATGAAGACATGCAGGGCAGCTGGACAGCTGCTTAAAGGGGCAAAGATGGTCTGGCTGTTGATGTGTTACTGCGTTTGGGCCTCTCCTTCCCCAGGGGCTTCCACTAACCCACTGAAGCCCACTGCCTGACTCCTCTCCACCCCTGGGCCTAGTCTGGGTCTCACCTCCTCCTAGCAGCCCTCCCCGTCTGTTCCCTTCCACCTCTGAGCGCTGCACTGCTAGGCCCGCCTCAGTCTCGGTTAACACACGCATGCCCAGTTCTGCGAGACCCCCAAGTGGGGGCTGCCATCAGCTCCTGGCTGCAGGAAGCTGGTCATCTGGTGCCTGGGACACTTACACACCTCACCAGGTCCTTCCTGGGAGACAGAGGGGAGCGTAAAGACCCCGGGCACATGGGGAGGGGGCCCCGGGAGGCTGAGACGGGAGGAGCAGGGAGAGGCAGGAGGGGTTCCACTCCAAAAATTTCACTTATTCAGCATTTTGCTTGGTCCTGGAAAGAGGACATGATTCTGGGGACAGTCTTCTTTTGTCCCAGGAGGCAGGGGCATCAGTGACCAGGTTTCCCCAACCCCAAATTAAGACCCGAGATGTGCCTGGTATCCAGGCCCTGTGGGGTCAGGGACGACTCAGCAAGGCAGTGGCCCGGAGCCCAGGTGGCAGGGCTGAGCCCTATTCCTGCCATAGTCACACGGGCACATGGGGCTGAGTCTGGGACGCTTCCTGCCACTTCATTTGTCTGTGGGGTTCCTTGTGGCTCCCTGCACCATATTTCTGTGAATTGTGGGTTTGCGTCTCCTGCTGGATGGCGGGCAAGCCGGGGGCAGGTTCTCCGCAGCCTCATCGCCCACAGCAGGCCCATGATAAATGTCAGCTGAATGAATGAGGGCATGGCCTCAGATCACACAGAGTAATGAATCCTTTCCTTATGCTAAGAAAGAGACATCGTCCCCACTTTATTTCCTTGTGCTGCTAAAATAAACCAAGCAATGCAGGAGGCGTCTGCTTTGGAGAAAAATCTTACCACTGCAGCTTCTGTCCCACGCAAGGAAAATGTGGGTGGCCCCCTTTGCAGCTGCCCCACTGCTGCCGCCCTGCCTCCCACCAGTGCACCACACCAGGTGGGCCCAGCTCATGTCTGACCGGCATGGGTTCAGAGCCCAGGCTAGGGGCCCTTCCTGTTGTGTTAAGGCTTTGCAGGTATTGGTTCCTGACACGGTTACATCTTAGCCATTTGAATCAATGGGACCATCCACCTGCCCCAGAGAAGACATGTCTCCTGGATGGTCAGAGACTCTCAGCTTGGAAGCAGAAGCTGGGTCCAAGTGACCTTTCTAGAATCCACTGGGAAAACCACACAACTAGAGCAGGAGAGAAGCCGAGGAATCCAGGACACAGGGTCCTCCAAATGCGCTAAGGATAAAGGCACCAGGCAAACACCTGCCTGGAGCACTGACCCCAGGGAAAGCCTCACCTTTGGCCCCGGGGGCCCCGGGAGCCCTGGGGGACCGGGCTCCCCTCTGCTTCCTCCAATGGAGTTGCCAGCATCACCTTTTTCTCCCTGGGGGTGGAAGGTAGAGAAACCATAACTGATCCTGGAGGGAGGTGGTCCATCCTCGCGGTTTCTCCCCCAACGGTGCAAAGGAGTGAAGGCAACAGACGGCTCCTTCCGTCTGCGCTGAATGTTGGGGGGACATTTAGGGACTGTGGGCTCCAGGATGGCTGGGGACCAGAGGCCTTCAGAAGCCTGGCCCTGGGACTGAAGGAGGGAATGGAGCTGGTTCCTGAAGGGGGAACAGATATAGAGCTAGAACCAGACACCCATTAGGACCGGGAGCGAGAGCAGTGTTTCTCAAAGTGTGTTCCATGGAACACTCCTTCGGCTGGTTGGAAGTGTTCAAAGTGTGCGAAAGGGGTTTGGTGGCCAAACAGCGTTAGGGAAGAGGGAGGGAAGTGAAGCTTCACCGCCTCCCTCACCTCTGGGCCCCAGGCGCTTCTTAGGCAGGCCCAGGTGCCCAGGACTCCCTGAGGGGCCAGTCTCATACAGCTCTCCCCAAATGTACTGGACCTCAGGTCGTCTTCTTTTTCTTTTTTTTTTTTTTTTTTTTTTTTGTTGTTGTTATTGTTGCTATTTCTTGGGCCGCTCCCGCGGCATATGGAGGTTCCCAGGCTAGGGGTTGAATTGGAGCTGTAGCCACCAGCCTACGCCAGAGCCACAGCAACGCGGGATCCGAGCCGCGTCTGCGACCTACACCACAGCTCACGGCAACGCCGGATCGTTAACCCACTGAGCAAGGGCAGGGACCGAACCCGCAACCTCATGGTTCCCAGTCGGATTCGTTAACCACTGCGCCACGACGGGAACTCCCCGTCTTCTTTTTCTTAATGGAATATCTTTTTTTTTTTCTTTTGCTTTTTTAGGGCTGAACCCAGGGCATATGGAAGTTCCCAGGCCAGGGGTCGAATGGGAGCTGCAGCTGCCAGCATGTGCCATAGCCACAGCAACGCAGGATCTGAAGCGTGGCCTACACCACAGCTACGACATACACCACAGCTGAAGGCAATGCTGGACCCACTGAGTGTGGCCAGGGATCGAACCCACATCCTCATGGATACTAACTGGATTTGTTTCCGCCACACCATAATGGGAACTCCTTTTAATGGACTATCTTAAGGAGCTCATGTATAGGGACACACTTTCAGAGCTGGTGCAAAGAAATCAGTCCAGGGCAGAGCTACGGAATTCTTTGAATTTGGGTTTTTTTTTTTTTTTTTTTTTGCCAATTAGGGCCTCCTGTGTGGTACCCCATGCCAACCACCCCTGACACTGAATCTGGCTGTGTTCTAGCTGCTTTCCCCCAACCTGGGACAGAGACTGCTAAAGCTGGGGGCTGTGTGGATGGGCAGGGCTGGGACGTGGGTGGTGACGGACCTTGGGGCTTTTACCACCGCTCAGAGCTGGTCGATACCCACCTTCTGCCCCAGGAGGCCAAGTAGCCCGGGGGAACCCACAGCCCCCTTCTCACCCTGCGGAGGAAATGCAAACCAGGTCGGGTTAGGAAGTGTTTCTCAAAGAGGTCGGCGAGGGACCAGCCCTCAAGCGACCGGCCTTGGCTTTCCTCTCTCCTGCCCCCCGCCCCCGAATGGGCTGTTCTCTGAAGGACTCTACTTCCTGCTGGACCCCACTGGGGACCTCGTTCCTTCCTTGGGACTCTGCACACTGGTATCATTGTCCTTCTGGCCGCATGTCAGGGGGGCTCTCATGCGGTGAGAGGGGCCAAGAGCATTTAGTCCCTTTGGGGGTCTCCTAGGGAGAGTCAACCTGTTCAGAGTGCCAGTATTTTTGGAGTTCCCATTGTGGTTCAGTGGGTTAAGAACCTGACTAGTATCCATGAGGATGTGGGTTCGATTCCTGGCCTCTCTCAGTGGGTTAAGGATCCAGCATTGCTGTAGCCATGGCATAGGCCAACAGCTGCAGCTCCTATTTGACCCCTAGCTTGGGAACTTCCCTATGCCATGGTGTGGCCCTAAATTAAAAAAAGAATGCCAATATTTGGAAAAAGCTTCTTCTTCTTCTTCTTCTTTTTTTTTTTTTAACAGATCTGCTCTTTATGCATGTTTGTAATGTCTAGCAATTAGAGGTTCGTGATTACTGGGGAGAGCTTCTGCCCACCTCCTCCTTACCTCTAGGGAGGACAAAAACCATCCAACCAGAACCTCTCCTTTAGAGAAATAGTTGGAGAAGTTTGTCTCCTATTAGGGGTGGAATTGTGTCTCAGAAAGATCCCGATGTTGAAATCCTAACTCCAAGTACCCCAGAATGTGATTGTATTGGGAACGTGGGCCTCTGGGGTTGTAATTAGCTCAGTTCTGAGGTCATACTGGAGCAGGTGGGCCCCTAATCCAGTGAGATTGGTGTCCTTATAAAAAGGGGAGTTTGGGACACAGACATGCATAGGATGAGGCACATGAGGATGGAGGCAGGGACTGGGTGATGCTTCTGCAAGACATGGAAAGCCAAGGACGCCAGCAAATGACCAGAAACCAGGAGACAGGCAGGGTACGGATGGTCGTTCACAGCTTGCAGACACCTTGACACCAGACTCCTGGTATCAAGGTACCCTGTGGACACCTCAATCTCAGACTCCTGGCCTCAGAACTGTGGGATGATAAATTTCTGTTGTTCAAGCCACACGATTTGTGGTCTGCTGATAGGTCAGCCCTTGCAAATGACTGCCCTCCCTAACCAGCTTCTTGTATTACTGAAGGGCGTGTTTTCTCTTCCATGGCAGGAACCCCAGAACCCTGCGCTCACGGCACAGATAAAGGGGCTCTGTGACGGGGGATGGCCCCTCACTGCATCAGTGGCAGAGCCAGATCCGGCACCCCCATTCTCCTGATGTGCCACAAAGACTTCACTTTGGGAGTTCCCGTTGTGGCTCAGTGGTAATGAACCCAACTAATATCCATGAGGATGCAGATTCAATCCCTGGCCTCACTCAGTGGGTTAAGGATCCGGTGTTGCCGTGAACTGTGGTGTAAGTCACAGATGTGGTTTGGATCCCACGTTGCTGTGGCTGTGGTGTAGGCCGGCGGCTGCAGCTCCAATTTGACCTCTAACCTGGAAACTTCCATATGCCATAGGTGCGGCCCTAAAAAGACGAAGACGAAGACGAAGAAGAAGAAGAAGACGAAGAAGACGAAGAAGACGAAGAAGACGAAGACGAAGACGAAGACGAAGACGAAGACGAAGACGAAGGAGAAGGAGAAGGAGAAGGAGGAGGAGGAGGAGGAGGAGGAGGAGGAGGAGGAGGAGGAGGAGGAGGAGGAGGAGGAGGAGGAGAAGGAGAAGGAGAAGGAGAAGGAGAAGGAGAAGGAGAAGGAGAAGGAGAAGGAGAAGGAGAAGGAGAAGGAGAAGGAGAAGGAGGAGAAGGAGAAGGAGAAGGAGAAGGAGAAGGAGAAGGAGAAGGAGAAGGAGAAGGAGAAGGAGAAGGAGAAGGAGAAGGAGAAGGAGAAGGAGAAGGAGAAGGAGAAGGAGAAGGAGAAGGAGAAGGAGAAGGAGGAGAAGGAGAAGGAGAAGGAGAAGGAGAAGAAGGAGAAGGAGAAGGAGAAGGAGAAGGAGAAGGAGAAGGAGAAGGAGAAGGAGAAGGAGGAGAAGGAGAAGGAGAAGGAGAAGGAGAAGGAGAAGGAGAAGAAGGAGAAGGAGAAGGAGAAGGAGAAGGAGAAGGAGAAGGAGAAGGAGAAGGAGAAGAAGAAGAAGAAGAAGAAGAAGAAGGAGAAGAAGAAGAAGAAGGAGAAGAAGAAAGACTTCACGGAGTTTCCATTGTGGCGCAGTGGAAATGAATCTGACGAGTATCCACTAATATCCACGAGGATTTGGGTTCGATCCCCGGACCTTGCTCAGTAGGTTAGGGATCCAGCATTGCTGTGAGCTGTGGTATAGGTCACAGACACAGCTCGGATCCCTCATTGCTGTGGCTGTGGTGTAGGCCTGCAGCTGTAGCTCTGATCTGAGCCCTAGCTTGCAACTGGGAACCTCCATATGCCAAGGGTGTGGCCCTAAAAGAAAAAACCCCAAAAAACCTCCCTTAACTTTGATTCACAAAGTATCCAGTATCAGGAGGGCCCCCTAAGAGCACTGTGCCACGTCACCAGGAGAGGCTCTATTCTCCATAGCTTGATGGCAGGTGGTTCTCATGTGTCATTATATAAACAGAGGCCCTGGGGTCATAACTTGCTCAGATGTCTCAATGAATTTTTCAGCTAGAGCCACGAAGGATGCCACACCACATCTTTGGGGGTCATCCCCTTGACATCTGTCCTTGGTAGGAGGTGAATGACAAAAATGGCCTGAAGCTGGTCAAGGGTTGGGAGAAGGGCCAGATAAGGGCCCAGGTGATGAGGTGGGTATGAATTCTGAGGCCCCTGCTGGCCCTTCTTTGCCTGGGCTGTGCCTGGGCCTTCAGCCAGGTCTGAGCGGAAGGGTGTGGTGCTGCCCCAGAGAAGCCTGGCTGGGGGCAGGGGAAAGAGGGCCTTCCTTCCTTCCTTCCACTGGGCTTTCTTCCTGGGTGCCCAATGGCTTTCAGGGAGAAAGGGTGTCCTCTCAAGTGAATTTCTGAAGCTTTGTCAGGCCATCCCACCACTCCTCTTGTTCTGGGGACACATGCACCCACAGCACACTGCAAGCGGCACACCAGCCATAGGGGTGGGGGCACAGGGAGTGGGGGACCAGCGGAGGCCGGGATGAAGGGAGCACACACTCAAGGACACAATATCCTACCCTCTGCCCCCTCTTTCCCGGCAAACCTGGGGGCCCCGGCTTCCCTGTTGCTCCTGGGTCTCCCTTTGAGGTAAGAAGAGAAAGTCACTGCTAAGAGGATGGGGTGGGGTGGGGAGAGAGGCAAGAGGGACAGTCATCACAGACCAGCATTTCTGGACACTGGTCCTAGAAGAAGGCTTCTCTTAAAAAAGAATACCCTGTCAAAAAGTTGGAAAATGCTGCTCAAGATACTACTTTTTAAGGAGGGGTTCCCGTCATGGCTCAGTGGTTAATGAATCTGACTAGCATCCATGAGGACGTGGGTTTGATCCCTGGCCTTGCTCAGTGGGTTAAGGATCCAGCATTGCCATGAGCTATGGTGTAGGTTGCAGACTAGGCTTGGATCTGGCGTTGCTGTGGCTGTGGCGTAGGCTGGCAGCTACAGCTCTGATTTGACTCCTGGCCTGGGAACCTCCCTATGCTGTGGATGTGGCCCCAAAAGACAAAAAACAAAAAAAAAAAAACAAAAAAAAAAAAACAAAAAAAAAAAAGAGAAAAAAGAAAATAAAAGATACCACTTTTTAAGGGTTTCCCAATGTAGAGTTAGCATAATAAAGGCTCTGAGAAGGCCTGCAGTAGAGAAACCTGTGTAAGAGTTTTAACCCTGTATTTCTCAACCATATTTGACCATGGAAACTTTTTCTCATGTTACATCTCTTATTGTCTTAAACAAGAGACGGAGCTCTGCAGGTGCAGGGCTCAGCAGTCACTGCCCGCTGGAACTGGCGCGAACACCAACTGGACAGCTGTCCAGCCAGGATCCAGGGACGGGGAGGCATCTGCAGAGCACTCCTGACAAGCTAGCCCTCTCGGGTGGGCTCCCCTCTGCTCAGTCAGGTCCCCAGCCGCAGACCAGCCTCAGCCCAGCCTCAGCCCAAGAGCAAAACAACAGCAGCAGCCCCTCCCACCTCCACCCATGCCTGATGCTCCGTGCAGCCCATAACATGTCCTCCATATCAGTACCTTGGCTCCTGGGGTCCCTGGCTCACCCTGTGGAGGGGAAAAAAGAAGATTAAGGTAAAGAAACAAGAGATCAAGGGAGTTCCCACTATGGCTCAGTGGGTTAAGGACCTGACATTGTCTCCGTGAGGATTTAGGTTCAATCCCTGGCCTTGCTCAGTGAGTTAAGGATCCCACCCAGATGCGGCTCAGATCCAGTGTTGCCATGGCTGTGGCGTAGGCCACAGCTGCAGTTCCCAGTCCTGATTCCATCCCTGGCCTGGGAACTTCCATACGCTGCAGGTGCCGGCGCAAAAAGAAAAAGAAAGGGAAAGGAATGAGCGAGCGAGAGTGAGTGAGCCCAGGAGCAGAGGCACCCTGGGGACAGATGCAGCATCTGGCCAGCCCAGGGCTCTTCTCTGCCTAGGACTCGGGCCCCTCCTGGACTGTTTCTTATTCTTCCCCCACGCGAGAGGGTGGCAGGTGTGAGGTGGCCCAGGGGCAGGGAGAGAAAGGAAGGAGAAAACATTTGTTCGGGACACGGTCTCCCTGTAAGGGACCTGCCGGAGCGCCACACTGAGCATTTGAACTTTGGGGTGTCCCCGCCCATCTGCACACAGCGACTGAATTCTGGAGTGTAAAGGCTTTCCTTTTGCTGGGTTCCTTGCACACGGGCAGGCTGGTGAGCCCTTTAGTTGAGGCTGGGAAACATTTGCTACTTACAAGGCTGAAACATCTGTTGTTCGAGTTGTGCATTGAGGTTACTTTAAGAGAAACGTTTCTGAATCCTGCCTGCCCTGCCCTTGGTCCAGCGGCTACTCGCTGAGTCCCTGAGACCCCAACCTCTCCCCTCTCCATCCCTCCCATCCTGTCCCTCAGGTGCTGAGTTATGGGTCCACCGACCTTCATCCCAGCCACAGCGACTCCAGAAGCCCCCTGGCAGAAAGAAGAAAAGGCGCGGGGCTTTCTCAATGGGGAGAAGCAGGAAGGAGGTGGTCAGCATCCCAGCCTCGTCTTGGGGAGATGCGAGATGTGAAGGTTTCTGCCTGCCACCCAGGCCCAGAGGGCAGGGGCTGCTGAGCTTGGAGGAGAGTGGGGCCGAAGAAGAGGCTGTGCAGTTCGGCTGGGCTCCCAGGCTTCCCACCCGCCTGCTTGGCCCCTCCCTCCCAGGGGACTCAGGGGGCGCCATGGCAGGGGTGTCCCTGGGTGGAACGGTGGGGAGGGCTCCTTGGGATGGGAAAGGAGGAGATGGAGGGAAGGGGGCAGAGGAGAGAGCCATGGGGAAGGGGAGACTAGCAGAGGGCTGTTTCACCAGGTATGGTCAACCCCCTGTCTGCACGTGGGACTCTCCTCAAGGGCTCTCTCTGGCCCTAAGCCCGGGTGGCCTGGGGGATGGCTGGGAGTGACCCCCATTTCCCCATCAGCCCAAGACCACTGGCTTTGAGGTAACAGGCTGCCAAGCATAGCATTTAGTAAATCCCAAAGGAAGGTGATTTTTAGGGAGTCCTGACTCTCAAGTGGGTCTCAGGACCATAGCCAGAGCTGGAGGGACCTGAGAGGCTTTTTAGGACCCACAGATGCCTAGGAGGAAGCCTCACTTTGTGCAATGGCCAGCGATGGCTCATGAATAGGAGCGCCCCTGCCTATAAGGACAGCCAGGCAAGGACAGCAAGGGGAGGGCGCCAGGGAAGGGGGATGTCTCTGTCTTTTTTTTCTCTTTTGTCTTTTTAGGGCCACACCCACGGCTTATGGAAGTTCCCAGGCTAGGGGTCGAATCAGAGCTGTCAGAGCTGTCGCCGCCGCTGGCCTACACCACAGCCACAGCAACGTGGGGCCACAGCTCACGGCAAGGCCAGATCCTTAACCCACTGAGCGAGGCCAGGGCTTGAACCTGTGTCCTCATGGATACTATCAGATTCATTTCCACTGAGCCACGGGAGCTCCCGCCTCTGTCTTTACAGATCTTTACAGCGGGAGGGGATGTGGGGAGGAGGAGGTGCTGGGAAAGAGGGCTGGGGCAGGGGAGCCCCTGGGGTGTGGCGTACCTTGGCTCCTTGTTTGCCTGGCATCCCCGGCATGCCCCGCTCTCCCTGAGGGAAGAAGCAAGAGGAGAGATGAGAAGACGACTAGACCCAGGGCCCAAGGCTTCTGCAAGGACGGCAGCGAGAGTGGGTGCTCTGGAATCTTGCGATGACTGTTCAGCCCATGATGGGCTTTGAGGACCGGCCATCGCTGGCAGCCACCGTGGGCCATACCCCTCGGCCATGTGAACCAGCACAAGGGCCCGAGTCACAGATCGCTGGGTGGGGAAGGGTCCCAGAGAGAGGCCACCAGTGGAGCCTGAGGCCGGGGAGGGGGAGGGAGACTTGCTCAAGCTTCGCCACCAGGCCAGGGCCCAAGGGAGGTCCCACTGTCCCCTTACCTCCTGCACAGCCGCCCTCCCTTCTTGCTAGGGCTTCTGCCCTGCTTTTACTGCAGCAAGTTCACGTGGATGGTGCTGCTGGCTGAGCCCGACTGGGCTCTGGCCTCTCCTCTCCATCTGGGGTCCTTTTCCTCCCAGGTCCCTTGGGTCTAACTCTTCCAAAGGACATGTGGGCATCGCCTGACATTCTATGGCAGAGGGTCCTCTATGCTTTGGGTGATGGGGGGACTGTGGAGGGAGGCAGGGTGCTACCATCCCCCACCCCAAGCCCACCCGTTTCTCTGCACCACATTCTTGACCCTGCCCATCCAGAGGCACCAGCTCGCTTGTCCAGGATATCACGCCTGGGGTTTGCTCTACTATGTCGGCAGTAACCTTTTCCTGTAACCTCTACTTCCCAGTGAAAATGCTGAATGAATCTCAGGGGAGGAGTGAGCTCAGGAAGGATGGGGAGTGTCCTTTTCCCTCCTGGGAAGGACACACAGGAGGAGAGGACAGCCAGTGACAAATGGGGGCCGAGAGTGAGTCAAGACTAGCCTGCAGTGTCATTGGGGGGGGGGGTGGCGTGCAGGGGAGGAAGCAGGAAGCTCTTGTCTCCATAAGTTGAACCCCAAAAGATGTCCCAATATGAAGATCCAGCCAGGGTCCAAGGTGCTACGTAGCACAGCTGGTAGCAGCCCAGACCCTGTGGCCTGCAGGCCATGCTGCACGTCCCACAGGCAGAGGGGGAGCCTGGCGCCACCCTGGCCTCCATCTTTGCAGCTGTCCTGGTCTCTTCCCTGACACCTTACAGGAAGCCCTGATCCACCCTCCTCCTCGCTGAGGCCGGAGCTCTGCCTTCCATGATGGGGTCTCCACACAGGCATTCAGATAAGCTCCCTCGTACGACAGACCAGACAGTAACACTCCTCTACTTTGAGACTGCCACTGCCCGGCGTGTACTGTGGAGGAGGGGCTGGGCTCTTGAATACAGCATCCCAGCTCCGCCCCTCCCCAGCGCATCGCCTGACATCCCAGCACCTACTCTTGGTTTCTCTGAAAACACCAGCCACTGTCACTATTCTGTGCCTTTCTGCTATTTCCTTATCTCAAAATCCTATTTATCGCTGGAGTCCTGGTCAAACACCACCTCCTCTATGAAGCCTTTTGCTCTGCCCCGAACCTGGTGCTGGGTCCTCAGTACAGGCGGGAGCACTGTGCATCTGTAACCTGCAATGCCCACATTCACATCTGCTGGGGATGGTGTCACCTCTGTCCTCTTTAGGCCAAGACTCCAAATTCTGCAAAAGGCCCAGAAACTTTAGCTCCCAACGCAGGGGATCTCCCTCATCCCGACTCCATCAGGATCCTTGAGCCACCGGCAGGGGTGGTGGAACTGGGCTCAGACATGACCATAAAAGACAAGCTGATGCCCCAGGTCTGCCCCAGCCACTGAATTCTGGGAAATCCCTCTTGTGAGGAAAAGCAGAGAAAGGGACAGCCCTTTACTCTGCCTGTTGTGTGTCTGGTCCCGGGTTAAGACTTGATGGCCTTCCTCTATTCCATCTCTGAGACTCCCCTTCAATCCATGTAAGAGTAGGTGTTATTCATGATCACAGGTGAGCAAACTGGGGCTCAGGAAGGCCAGGTGTGACTCCCAAGGTCATGCAGGGCAGGGATGTGGACACAGGTCTTTCATCTTCCAAAATGCGGGTACCCATTCCTCTCGGCCAACCCTAAGCATCAGATGGCTCGTGGTCCACTGCTTCCATTAAACGCCCTCTGCAGGCTGAACACAGGGCAAAGCCCTCTTTTCTGGAGGGCCCTCAGGCCGGTGCTCTATAGGAGTGAAGGGTCAGTGCTCAGCTCAGGGCTGAATCTTTAACTACAGGCATCAGGGAAAAAGAGCCTATCTGGGCTGGTCTGTGCATGCAGTTCTGCTATATGGCCACCAGAGGGAGCCAAAGGACCTCATCAGGCAATTCTGGCTCTAAGGGCACTCTTAGGAGTCCCCGTTGAGGACGCTGCCACTCTTTCCTTGGGAGGACCAGGTCCCCTGCTAACATTCTTAACAACCCAACTGGGCTGACTCAGTTTCAAGGACGCCAGAGTCCCCTGGAGTGGGGGTACAGGTGGGAGATCAGCGTGGGCTTCCCTGAACTATTTGGGGATCTTCCGCTTGTCCTTCTCCCACTTCCCATCTTCCCCTCCGTTTGCCCGCAGGTCTGCCCTCGCCTTCCGGCCTCCCCTGAGGGAGGAAAGGCTGTGTGACCCCGGATTAGCCACTTCCCCTCATCTGCAAAGTGAGATTAGACTGGATGCCTACCCAACCCCTGCTCCTGAGAGGCCCTGAGGAGGGAGAGCCCAGAGCTGAGGAGGAGACAACTGGGTGTGTTGGCAGCTCCAGGGCAAGGCTCCATCAGGGAGGGAGGGTTAGCACTGGGTAACACTGCAGCTCCATTTGTCTCTTCTCTTCCTGTTCCAAAGGACAGCCTGTGATGCTTCCGCAGGGGAGGAGGCTGGGGTGTGCCCCCCACCCCATCTCTGGGCTTCTGTCCGTAACTTCCACTTGAGCTGTGCAGAGCAGCACCTCAGGAGTGAAGGTTTCCGGGCTGATCGAGGTTTGCCTTCAGCCCCGCTGGTTTGTATGTAAAGACACAACCCCACACTCCAGGGAAATCTGGGCCCCTTGGAGCCTCTAAGGAGGCAGCCCTCCTTGTTAGGGTGGCTGACCTCTGACTCCTGCCTCCCCTCTGGGTCAAATCTCTTCATTCTGCAAGTGACCCAGAATCCGTTGATCCTCATCTCAGGGCCTCCCTCACCCCCACCCCTCTCCTGGGCAGGAAGCAGGGGTGCCCCTGGCTGACCCCACCCCCTCAGGCTCATTCCACTCTCATCAGTCTCCTTCTCCAGGGCTTGTCTCCATGGACTCGCCCCAGCCTGACCTCTGAACCGGAGACCGGGCTCATCCTGCACCAGAAGGCATTGACTCTGGACAGCGGGAGAGGTGAAAGAGTCAGAGTCATTATCAAGGACTCCAGGGTGGCTGTGGGCAAGGACGCGAGTTTGCGGGGGTGGGAGGTGTTGCTGGCGCCATCATTACAGGGACGATGACTAGCGCTTTGCCTTGTGACATGTCTTTGCAAGGGAACATCTAGAGGCTCCTTCTTTCCCATTCTCTTCCTTAAAAATTTTCCCATTTAGGAGTTCCCGTTGTGGCGTAGCAGAAACGAATCTGCCTAGGAACCATGAGGTTGCGGGTTCGATCCCTGGCCTCGTTCAGTGGGTTAAGGATCCAGCGTTGCCATGAGGTGTGGTGTAGGTCGCAGATGTGGCTCAGATCTGGCGTTGCTGTGGCTGTGGTGGCTGTGGTGTTGGCCGGTGGCAACAGTTCTGATTAGATCCCTAGCCTGGGAACCTCCACATGCTGTGGGTGTGGCCCTAAAAAGACAAAAAACATTTTTTTTTTTCCCTTTTAAAGGGCTTAAGTGCAGAATTGCACTGAATTTAGACACTAACTCACTAATGTCTTAGTTGGGGAGGGAGCACCAACTAGGAAGTTTGCCAAAGCCTGAGGGCCCCAATTTATCTCCCCTACCTCTGCCTTCCCTTGCCTTCCCAGCGGGCACTCTGGAGACTCCCCCAGGGGGCTCTCAGCCACCCGATCTGGGCCATCCTGAGCTGGGGAAGTGGGGCTCTGAGTGAGCATTACAGTCTTGCCCCAGGTGCACAGAATGCGGATGGTGGCAGCCACTGTGGAACCAGGCCTGTGACTCCCAGGCTGCCTGGCCCACCACCAGGAGGCTGCCTCTTCATTTTTTTTTTTTTTTTTTCAGGGCCATACCCACGGCACATGGAGGTTCCCAGGCTGGGGGTCGAACTAGAGCTGTAGCCGCCAGCCTATGCCACGGTCAAGCAGGATCCGAGCTGCGTCTGCTCGTGGCTATGCCAGATCCTTAACCCACTGAATGAGGCCAGGGATCAAACCTGCACCCTCATGGATGCTAGTGAGATTTATTTCCACTGCGCCATGATGGGAACTCCAGGAGGCTGGCTCTTTAACCTTGGTGCTAAGACCTGACACCTCCTGATGGCTGGCTGGCCTGGAAGAAGTGGATTCCAGTCTTTGCAGCTAAGAAAGTGCTGGGTGAGCACAGGTGGGAAGAGAGGGGGCTGCCCTGAATGACCTTGAAGGCCGTCCCAGCCCCCACTATGATGATGCCACTGACTCCAGCAGCCCCTGTCCTCTATTCCGGTCCTGCTTCCAGGTGGGAACACCCATCTTTCCCAGGATGACAGGATGGAAGTGAGCTCTTTGGAGTATAAACCAGTCATGCTTTGTTCTCTCACTCTCTCTTTCTGTCTGTGCCCAGCATGCATAATTCCCAGGCCAGGGAGTGAACCCATACCACAACTGTAGCAGAGCTGCTGCAGTGTCAATGCCAGGTCCTTAACCCACAAAGCCACCAGGGAGCTCCTGTGCTTCGTTCTTTTAATGGATGATTTACTATTTGCTGAATAAGTGGGGCTGGGTCTTAGCAAGAAGACTAATCACGAAGGAAGTGGGGGGCTTCCAGGTCAGCTCCCCAGCTGAGCAAAGGTCAGGCCCCAGAAGCACGGGGAGACAGGGAGACGAAGAGACCTCCCTGACATGAGGCTCCCCCTGCAGCCCCAGCTCTAGCCGGGGAGGGCCCTGGGCCTGAGAACACAGACTCTTTGTTCTCTGCAGGGGAGAAGTGTGGAGAGTGGAGGGCTGCAGGGAGGCCAGCAGGTGACTCCGGCCATAAGTCTGGACCAGGCCCTTTCCTGGGCTGGGCAGGCTGGGTGGGGTGAGGAGGGCTAATGTCTTTCTCTGCCTGAAAAGTTCCCAGGACTCTCTTCCGGGAGAGAGGCAGCTTACTCCCTCTTCTTGGCCTGCGCCAGCTCCAGGCTGGAGAGGCCAGGGCCACGGAAACGCCAGGTCCTCCGGTAATTAGGGCCGGCAGGAAGTGATCCGGGGAATTACCGGGTCAGGCGCCCCATGGAAGGCCAGGGCTTTGGAAGGGCGGCTGGCTTGTAATCTCGATTTGAGATCGGTTGATTTTGTAGTTAGTTCCAAAAAGAAAAGTCAGCTCTAATTAATCTGTGGACCCAGAGAGCACGGGCTGGGGGCTGGAGACCGGCAGAGCAGGGGGGCACATCAGCTCCCAGGAGGCCTCAGATCCGGGGCTCCTGTCTCAGCTCCCTGATCTGCATTAATTGAAATGGTCTGGATGCCCCCTGCTGGGAATTCATGGCCTGAAAGAAAGTGCAGTCCCGCTGCTGCAGAAGGCTCCTGGGTTTGCAACTTCCACCTGCATGGAGCGAGTGCTATGCTGCACGTGAGCGTGAGCGGGGCACAGCTGGGGGTGCAGGGAGGTTTCAAGAGGTTTCCTTGCTGCGCTGGAGGGCAGACAGCTGCCTTCTCCGGGCTTTATTGGAGGTCCTGGGACCATGCCTACTCCCTGGGGGGAATCAGTGCCAACAGGCAAAGCACCCCCTTTCATTGGTTCTTGACTAAAATGCACTATTTGCTCCCAGTTCTCTGCCTTAGATGCTTCAGGTCCTGCTCTTAGACAGCCTGGAAGACTCAGAGGAGGGCCCGGATCCAGCCCAGCTCCCTCCTCCTTTCCTTCTAGTGGCGGAGAAGGGGGAAGCTACGGGAAATCATGGCTCCCCCAGGCTCCCGGGACCCAGGCAATAAAGTCATTCAGAACAAGGCTTTGGGACCAGACAGACCCGGCTCCACTGCTTCATAGCTGTGGCCCTTTGGGGATGCACCTCTGTGAACTCGGTTTGCTCATCTGTAAATGCCCGTCTATAAGCCTCCCTGGGCGGTTACAGGATCCAAAGAGATGATGCGAGCAAAGCACACCTGTATGGCCTGGTGTGAAGAGGCCCCCTAAGGTAGATATAGTCACACCAGTTATCATTCTACAGAAGTGTGTCCACACACACGAGGCCTTGCTCTGACTGGGATACGATCCTCCTTTGTACAGGGATGGAGGAGGGGTCAGGAGGTGGAGAACCAGGGCCAAGGTGGGCCGGGTGGATGAGCTTCTGGTCCTCACACCCCCACTCCCATGCCCATCACATCTCCTTGCCCAGAGCCCCTGTTTCTGGGGAGCCTCCTGGCCTGCAGGGGGAGCAACTGCAATTACAAGCCCAGCTGGCATGAGGTTTTCGCAGCCCGCCTTCGTTGGTCTGAAAATGCATGGCCCGCAGCCCACAGGAGGGGAATGGGTGCTCAGCTCTGGTTCTTTATGCAAACCCCAAGGCTCAGCACCTGGACCGCAACATGCATCAAACGCACCCCCCCAACTGCCAAGATGGGAGCATCGGTTCCGATGGGCTTAGAGATAAGCTCTCCCCAGGTTTTGTGATCCACACACTCTGACAGCACACTCGTCTATCCTCTTGAAAGGGAGCCAAGGTTGTAATGTTTTAAACATTAAATATTGCATCTTGCAACATACTTAAAGTCGACTGGTGTCATAAATTTGGACCAAACGGGTACCACATGGGCGCACAACAATACTCAGTCTAAGCAGCAGGGTTGGGGCAGCACAGGGCCTGCTGGCCACCCTGGGCTGTGATCTCAGGGAGCTGGTGGAGAGGCTGGCCTGATTGGCCTTTGAGGGGATGCCAGGCTGGCACAGCTGTGGGGTGGTGAGGGTGGGTGGAGCTAGTCATTAGCAAACTTCCCCAGGGCAAGTTTGCTGAGAGTTAAATGCCACTTGTTATTAAAAGAAAGGCCTCCCGGCCTGTGTGTGAGCAGCTGAGACGGAGCAATGGAAGCAGATGTGGAGAGTCCATCAGTTACCCTGCGGGTCCCCTCACATCCTGAATACAAGGGACATCCTGTGGCCTTGGTCCCCACTCACTGGCACTCCTGGGGGTGGGGATGGCAGTGGGCAGGAACGAACTCATCTCCTCAGCATCCCCATCATGCTGCCCTTCAGGTTGGTGCCTCCTCCCCAGACCACGTTCCAGGCAGAGAGAAGAGGGGAGGGGAGAGAAAAGGAGACCAAAAGAAAAAAAAAAAAAAAAAAAAAAAAGGAGCATGGGGCTAACCCACTGCATTCCAGAGAAACCATGGGGAGGGTGGTCTGGGCACAGTCAGCTTAGCCGGGGTGAAACCCCTGGAGCAGTCATTCATTTCTGCACCGGGACCAGACGACTGGCTTCTGGGGTCGGACCCATGAGACCTAGCTTCCAATCCCAGCATGACTGTTCACCAGCTGTGCAACCTTGGGCGGAGTATTAACCTCTCTGAGCTTCTCATCAGTACAGTGGGGATAATGAGCTCAAAGTACTGGGCCATGATGAGGATGAGTGAGAGAGGGAGTGAATGGACTTGGGCTAAGCCAGAGATGTGAAGTCTGGCTGCCCTTGTCCTTGGGCACCAGAGTCTTCATCTCAGATTTCTTTTTCTCTTTTTTGTCTTTTTGCCTTTTCTAGGGCCACTTCTGAAGCATATGGAGGTTCCCAGGCTAGGGGTCTAATTGAAGCTGTAGCCGCCAGCCTACACCAGAGCCACAGCACCTCGGGATCCGAGCCGCGTCTGCAACCTACACCACAGCTCATGGCAACGCCAGATCCTTAACCCACTGAGCAAGGCCAGGGATCCAACCCGCAACCTCATGGTTCCTAGTTGGATTCATTAACCACTGCGCCACGACAGGAACTCCTTCATCTCAGATTTCTGACAGGAGGCAAACTTCTGCCTGGACACGGTGATCACCAGGGTCAACACGCCCACTATTCAAAAGGGCTTGGGCACTAGGATGGGCGTCCGTAGCCTCCTAGGTGTCATTTGACCTTGAGGAATGACCTCTATGTTCTTGGGGTCTGACTTTGCAATTCACCATCAGTCCCAGTGCATGCCCTCTGTCTCTGATGGACTAGTAGGTTGTGGCTTCAGTGACAACAGGACAAGGGTCCCAGCAGAGTGAGGGCCAGCACAGAGACAGGATGCTGAGACTGTCTAGTGGCTCTAAGACCGCCTGCTGAAGTGACTCAAGGACAGGCTGGGGGAAGAGGAGGCAGCAACCCCTTCCAGAAACCCAGAGAAGCAGTGGGCTGGCAGCATCACAGCATGTCTGGATTCCAGGAGAAGTGGTCGTTGCGGAAGGGCAGGGGGTGGTCCCATAGAGAAAGGAAGGGCGGGGAGCATGAGCTGAGCACGAGGGAGAAGGGCCCTCTCGGTGGGTGATGCTTCTGACAAGCCCCGGATGTGGATGAAGAAGGGCCTGGACAAGGGCTCGAGGAGACAGACTCATGAAGCCAGGGTGGGGCTGCTCCTCTCTAGGAGGGGTAGAGCCCACTCTGTCCTCAGGAAGCTGTAGCTTCCCTGAGCTGAAGGGACTGTAATGCAGGCTTCCAGCTGATACAGAAGCTTCTCTTAAGACACCCCAGACTGATAGTTATCCAACCTCTCCTTAAATACCTCTGGGGACGGGCCGCTCCCTCCTTCTCAAGGTACCCATCAGCCCTTGCTCTACTCTTAGTCAGGCAAAAGAAGTTCATTCTCCCTTCCTTGCTTGAACTTCCTCCTGCAGAGCAGGCTTTCCAGGGGTCAGGAGCTGCCCCTCCGTCAGCAAGACCACACTGGTTATCTCTGCAAATGCAATGCAGCCAGAGCAGGTGATTCCTCCCACCGCCTGAGCCCAGACCTGCCACCCTCGCGGAACCAAGCCCTCTATCGTCTTGACACCCAGCCCCAAGCTGATGCCTCTCCATCCTCGGGGCAACAGACCCCCAACCTCCTGCCTGGATGAACCAGACTTCCAGTTGGCAGGAGGGTGCAGATGACCGCCACGGTATGGATGCCAGCTACAGGCATCCCCAGGACCCCAGGGGTGGAGGGGGGAACTCTGCCCCCACCCCCCACAGTTTCTTCCCAGCTTGAAAGAGGTGGTCTGGCTGCTAATGGGAAAGCCGACCCTGTGCTGCACCAGGAGGCAGTAAATTCTGTGAATCTGCGTGAGTGGATGGAGACAACCGCGGGGGCTGTAATTCCCACTTCCTGACATGGTACAAACTTCACGGTTTATGCAGAACTAATGAAAGCCCTCCTGGGTCTTGCTGTTCCCCAACCCCCTCTGCCCCAAGCACCCATAAAACAATGCGGTGACAGCAGCCGCGTGATTATAGAGCATGGGGAATGTGCTTCTCCAGAGAAAGCCTTCCTTTTCCAGAATCCCTTCCCCTTCTTGTCCTGCCTTTCCTTCCTGCCTCTCTTCTTCTCCTGGAAGGTTCCAGAGCCTCCCAGCCAAGGCCTCCAGGCCGGGATGGGCTCCTTATGGCAGGTGCCCCATGGGAAGGATTCAGACCTGGACTTGGGTTCCTACTCTGCCATTTACGGGCCATGAGATTTCGAGCAGGCTCAGTTTCCCCATCTGTTAAATAGGAAAAGAATCATTCCAGCCTCCTCGGGGTGTGGGGGGGTGTCTTAGGATTAGATATGATGTAGGTCATGATGAAGGACAGCCTGGAACTATTATTAAAGTGCCAACTATTATTAAATTATTTTTATATTATAGCTACCATAATGACCACTTCTAGGCCTTTGCTCAAATTGTTTCCTTGTCAAAAATGTCATTCCCTTTGAAAGGTACTGGCTGAAGGACCACAATGGTGGATTAAAAATGGCCACAAAGGCTTTGCTACCCTCCCAGATGAGGAAATAGAGGCTGAAGTGTCTCCACTCCACTGACGTGCGAACTTTGGCCATGTGACTTGCTTTGATCAATAGGACTTCAGAAAATGTGATGCAAGGGATTGATTGTTTGTTTGCTTTCAGGGCTGCACCATGGCATATGGAAGTTCCCAGGCTAGGGGTCAAGTAGGAGCTGCAGCTGTCAGCCTACACTACAGCCACAGCAACTCGGGATCTGAGTCACACCTGCAACCTACACCACAGCTCATGGTCACACCGGATCCTTAACCCACTGAGTGAGGCCAGGGATCAAACCCGCATCCTCATGGATCCTAGTTGGCTTCATTTCTGCTGAGCCACAATGGGAAACCCCAAGGGATGTTTTTGACAAGCACTTGCGCACTGGGACTTGCCCATTTTGAAAGCTGCCCTGGGCTTGCCACACTGTGAGGAAACCTGCCACCAGGGGCTGAGAGGCCACATGGAGGAGAACAGAGGTACCCAGTCCATAGCCAGCTCCAACTCCGGGCATGGGGATGAGGCCAGCCTGTCCCCCGAGCCTTCCCACCTATCATCTCAGGTGACTGCACGAGTGAGCTCAAAGGGGGCAGCAGAACTCCCAGATGATCAACCCACAATCATGCGAAAGAATTAATCCTTTCAAGACAGTAAGTTAGAGAAGGTTTGTTACACGGCAACAGATGACTGATACACTTACTTATTCACCAGGATTGAGCTCAGAGGTTGTCCTCTCCCAGAAGACTTCCCACACTCCTCCCAAGCTAGAATTAATCTCTCTGCATCCACTTTCCATATCGACCCAGCACTTGGCAATGGTGGCATTTAGCACAGTCTGCCTTTGCCAAGGCTACCTGTGCAGGAATCCTGTCTCTCTGGCCTGTGGGCTGCCAGAGAGCAGGGCTGGACCCCTCCACATTCCCCGCCATGCTCAGCATGGAGCTCTCCCTGGCTCCACCTTACCAGGCTCTCAGGGGACTGGTGAGAACCTGGCCTGGTGGGGGTCACACCCCTGATCTGAGGTCCAGCGGGGCCACTGATTTGCCCAAGACCCATTCTGCTCTGACTCTCCTCGTCCCTCAGGTGGAGACAGGAAACCCTGTTGAGTCCACTTCAAAAAGAGTTTTGAGGCTCCCACTGGGTGTGTGTGCAAAAGGGTGCTGGACGACTGAGTCCAGACCCTGAGCACATGATGGTACAGCCTGCCTTGGGTTGTCACTGGGGGGTGGGGTCCACCCCGTGCCCCTTCTTACCTTCCGGCCGTGGTAGCCCTGGATCCCCGGGTCTCCCTGGAGGAATGAGAAGAAGACCATTGGCGGTGGTTTTCTCGCCACGCCCTCACATCACCATTCCTCTTCCTCCCAATGATTCCAACCCTTTGACCTCCACCTCCAGCCATTCCTGGGACAATAACAGACTGTCCATCTCTTTAGAAGGATGTCCAGCCTTGCAGAGGCAGATGGAGAGGGAGGACACTTGAGTGTCAGTTTTGGTTCTACCCCCGATTCTTTGAGGCCCCTGGACAAGGCAC
Source organism: Sus scrofa (assembly GCF_054392235.1). Taxonomy (NCBI): domain Eukaryota; kingdom Metazoa; phylum Chordata; class Mammalia; order Artiodactyla; family Suidae; genus Sus; species Sus scrofa. The sequence continues at coordinate 95,094,208 of NC_139396.1, read as the reverse complement.
ATTCCCCCAGGGCTCGGGCTTCTGCTTTTGTAAAATATTTGACTGGGATCAGTACTTTCCGGCTTCCCATCCCTAGCGCTGCAGGGACCCAACTTCAAAGGGAGAGTCTGATTTACATCTTGGGCTTCCAGGTAAGGCTTTGAAAGAGACCAAATGACTCTGAAGGCCCTTTCCAGTACTGGCCCCTTTATGAAACATTTTTATTGGGAGGTCGTGACAGCGCCCTGGGCACCAACTTTGAGTCCCCAGTTAGACCGTAAGCTCTCTGGAGGGTGGTGTTGCGGCTGCAGCTTCTACACCCTTGAGCCCACAAAAGCGCAATCCTTGCAGGACCCAGTCCATTCCCAGGTGGCATTTTGGGAATGAGCCCTCAGGACCCATCTCTCAGCTGAGATCCCTCTTGGCTCCTCACTCGGTACCTTCAGTGCTGCCTGCCCCTCCCTCCTACAGAGTCTTCCACCCATTTGATACACCACCCTGAAGGGCCCTCACCTTTGGTCCAGGAGGCCCAGGTAAGCCCTGCAGAAGCAAGAAAGAAGGTGAGTGGAGATGGATCCCACTGGCAAACAGTGAGGACTGGTTATGCCTACAGTGGAGGCTGGGAGCAGAGTAGTGGTCAGACTTCAATGGGCTCTGGACCTGCTAGAGATTGATCTAGAGGGTCCTGGAAAGGTATCTGAAACCTGCAGAGAGCACATGGGGACAACAGGCCCATGTCCCTCTTTGGAGCCACGTGGGTGTCGTGGGCATCTCTGCTGCGCTTGCCTGCTGGAAAATAGGTCAGTGGCATCATGTGCAATTGACAGTGTGGTTTGGTCCAAATCCCCACCCACCCACCTCCTAACTGGAACCGCTCCCTGGAACGCCAACCTTGCCTGGCAAAGCCTGGGGTTCGCCTTTGGCCCTGCCAGCCTGCGGGGTGCCCTCAGCCAGTGGGGATGTGGCATGGGCTCTGCGGGAACCCAGGGAGAGGCAAGAGAAGGCAGGCTCCAGCGTGGCCCAGCGTGAGTCTGAGACCACAAAACATGGGCTGGAGAAAAACACGATGCCCAATTCTGGCCTGTTTCAGCTGGTTTGAAAACATGCTTTCTAGTTTTGTTTTTTATAAACAACCTAACAAAGAAAACCACCTGGCTGGGGTTCAGTGATCAGGAGCCCAGTGTGTTTAGAGGGGGCCTGTCGGTGAAGGAGGGAATTTTGAACACTTTTCTTGGTTTTCTCAGCTTGATTGGTTTGGTTCCATTCCCTCCTTTCACTTCCCTTCAAGTTTTCCATTTTTCCATCTAGACACCCATGGGAGTGAGATTAACTTCCTTCCCTGGGGTTCTGGGGAGAAGCCATGGAAATATTTAAAATCTGCTATGGGGATCAGGCTGAGCTGGAGAGCTGGCTCCTAGCAAGTTAGGTTTTCACTCTGCTGTACCCCTTTCCAGCCAAGCCAGCTGCCCTGGTTGGCCAGAGCCGTCACCCAACCTAAGGGGACCCTGCACTGAACCTCGGCCTTGGCAGCGGGGGCAGCTGAGGGCCCAGATGTGAAGCTGAATGACCAGGAATGTGGCCGTTCTCCTCCAAGACTATTTGGCAGGGGCACCCCGACCCCACAGTTCCACCTTTGGGAATCTATGGCTGTGAGAGCCTCAGAGAAGGGCACAGACATTTATGGTGAAGGATGTCTATGACAGACAGGAATTCATGAACTGCCTTGTTAATAGACCCAGCTGTCCTAAAACCCACATCATGAGAACCCTGACATAGGAAAGGGCACGGTTTATGACATAAAGTAAAAAAGAATAACAGGATACAGACTGATCTATTCTTCAGAACATCACCAACCTGAAAATGCTGATGTGCAGATAAGCCTAAGGAGAAAAATGGAAAGAAGTCTCCAGAAGGTAAATGATGGGGAACTCTGGATATGGGAAAGCAGGCAATTAATGCTTTGTCTATGTTCCAGTTTTTTTCACAATGAACATATGATGCTTTTGTCATAAGAGACAAAAACACCTTTTTTGTTGTTGTTTTTAAAGCCACATAGAAAAAACATTATCAAACAGACCGTGTCTTTAACCCACGCCCTTCCACTGACTGCTGTCGTTAGTCTTTGCTCCTGTGAACCCATTTTCTCCCAAGAAGAAGTTCAGGGGCCTGTCAAATGCTGCCTTGGTGGTTTCTTGCATTAAGTTGGGCTGAGAAAGAGTTGCAGCTTGGCCAGGGCTTGGACACAAACGACACCCTATTGCCTGAGTGTGGTGTTGCCCGGAGGGGTGCCTGTTGGCCTCTCTGGGCCCCTCCTGGAAGTGGTCCCATCCCCAGGCGCCATGCAGGGTCCTCCTGGCAACCAGATGTGTAGCCTGGCTGGAAGGCGGCCCAGGAGTGTGAAAGCCACATCCACCAGCAAAGGCGTGTTCCTTAGAGATGCCAGGGGGCCGGACGCTCCCTTGCTGCCTCCTATAGAAACCACTGCCCCCAACTCGGGTTCTCCTAAGCCCAGGGGTTAGGGGGCAGCCATCATCCCAGTGGCCCTGGGAACCTTCTTCCCAAGCTCTTCTCTGCTGAGGCTGGAAGAGGGGAGGTCTGTTAATGGTTTCCTCCCAGAAGGCGATGGCTGGAGAGGAGCACATGGCCCCAGAACCAAAGGGCAACAGGTGGATGGGACAGGGCTGGGCGGCTCCTGCAGGGGCCAGCCATGTCCAGTGGCCTTGCCTATTCAGCTGAGACCCAGGCTCCTGTTGGGTATGTAAGGTTTGGAAGCTTCCAGAGAAATCTAGGGACAAATCTTGAAGGAGAGGAGGCAGTGGAGGGTGGGAGGGGTACTTACAGGCGGCCCCATGGGCCCTGGCAGTCCTGGGTGCCCCAGAGGTCCACTTGGTCCAGGAGGGCCTGGTGGCCCTGGCGGGCCTTGGATGCCAGCCTGGCCCTGTTCACCCTGAGGTTCGCGGAAAGAAGTGTTAGCGAGAGAGGCCTGGGGTGCGGAGCACTTCCCTTCCCCGTGCCATGCACCCAGTGAGGCCCCGTGGGTGCTGGGGGAGGTGGCGGTGGCGTGAGAGTGATGATGCTGCAGTGGTGACTACATGCAGGGGCTGGTGGCAGTGAGGAGAGGCCAAGACATCAGGCCCCAGGAGGAGGGGCTTCCAGAAGGACTTGCTGCACAGCCCTGCTGCGGTGGCGGAGGTAGAGGGGCAGGTGAGATGCCTGCGGCCAGTCTGAAGGCCTGCTCCCAGCCTGGTCTGATGGCCCGTGGCCTGGGCCTGCCTCGGCACCCCCTCTGTGGGGCGAGTCCCCCATCTCTGTGCCCTGGCCTCCCAGCCATCAAATAGCAACAGCCGTTCCTTGTGTCCTATCACTGCTTTTGGCTGCCTTTGATTATCTGGCCCAAAGAATGGACTGAGATCCTTAGGGCAGAGGCCGTGGAATTTTGTTTGGCTCACCACACAATTAGGCAAGAGATTTTTATGTAAAAAATTTGGCTTGGTAACTTCTGATGAAAAACTGGAGCCCTTGCTGCTTGGGCCCCCACTCCCGGGGGCAGCCATCAGCTGGGCTCTCTGGTGCCTCCGTCTCCACCCTGCCTGTCCTTTGTGCGTGCAGCCTGCGCCTGTCACTTGTGTGATCTGTGCTTGACCTCAGAGGACAGTGAGTTGGCGACCCCTAGCTTGGTTGCGTTGTGAAACTGTGAAGTGCTTTCTGCCCTTCTGGAGTTGCTATTATTATTCTTTTGCCTTATGCCCCCTCCTCAGTCAGCTGCTCTGAGCCCAGCCTTTGTCACCCACCATGCATGTGCCCAGGGTGGACCCAGGGCCCATGGAGGTGGCGGTGGGACCGTGTTCCCTCAGGAGGAGGAGAGAGCCTGGTGCATGTGACCCAGACTCTGGGGAAGGAGGTCAGCTCATGTCCTCCTCGATCTATATAGACCAGTGCCATTACGTTATTTTCTTTCTTTTCTTTTCATTTCTTTAAGGGCCACACCCATGGCATATGGAAGTTCCCAGGCTAGGGACTGAATCTGAGCTGCAGCTGCCAGCTACACCACAGGCACAGCAATGCCAGATCCTTAACCCACTGAGTGAGGCCAGGGATTGAACCCACATCCTCATGGATGCTATTCGGGTTCTTAACCCACTGAACCACAATGGGAACTCCCATCATGCTATTTTCTAATCTCTCCAGGGAGGTTCTGGACTCAGCTCTTACTGAGGGGCCCATCCCTGCAGAAAAACAAAAGCAGAACCCCCTGGTAGGTGTGAGAGCCCCAGGCTGGGAGGTAGGGGGACCCAGGTGGCCAGACTTCCAGGCTGGCTCACCCTTCTCGGTGTGATTTCAGCAACAGAGCTGACAATGCTTGCTGCAAACTCCACAGATGAAAACGAGGAGCGTAACTAGGAGGGCACAGCCTCAGAACAAGAACTGAGATTTTAAAAACATCTGCTTGAACCATCTCTCAGATGGGACAGCTTAGGGTACATGCCACCAGGGCTGCCACTCTGGGGCCTGGGCCGCATCTGGCCACACCCTCTGAGAAGTCGCCCGAGGGCTCTGAGTGTCCATGGTGGAGAAGGCAGATGCAGAAATGGGTCACACATCCCACTTTACACAACAGAAAACTAAGGCTCAGAGACATTGAGCTCCTTGACCAAGGCCACACAGAGAATTGAGGGGGAGCCAGGACCCCAACTCAGAACTCTAGACTATTCCTGTTCATTTCAAATAAGCCCCCAGCAAAAACTGTTCACTGTCCAACTTTCTGCACTTTGGAAATGACCCCCAAAACCATCTGCTAAGCGCATCATGTCTCCTATAATGTTTCCTCTCTCACCTAATGTTAGATCCAACGTGAAACATCTTACAGAGCCTATAAAATCAGTAGTGGTTTATTGAGAGGAAATGGACCAGCCTTTTTACGTCCCATGATGGCTGACAGCATAAAAACCCTATTCTCCAGGCAAAACCTGCAGCAGGCAGGACAAGGGTTCTTGTTCCTCCATCTCTACTTTGGAAATCAGATCAGGACAGCACAGAAAGTTCTGGCTCACCCGCCTCTTTCTCTTGGAAAGGGAGGCAGTGACATGCCTCGGCCCCTCTCAGTTTCTTCGCCTGGGAGGTGGCGATGATGAGGAAGGGACCTCCACTGCCGGGGTGGCTCGTGTGGGATTACATGAGATAATCCACGGAGAATTCTTTTGACAGGGCTTGGAACCCAGCGAGGGCTCAGCAAGCAGCAGCTAGTGCAACTTAGGCCAGCAGGTGGCTGCTGTGGGTTGAGGCAAATGGCCACTCTGGGAGCAAGGACTCAGCTCTCCTGGGACAGGGTCTGACATGGGTGGGGTGGGGGGCCGAGAGTGGGGTGGGCCTGGTGCCTCTCTGAGCTGCCAGTCGGCCCCCCGAGGCTGGGGTAAGTGCTCGGAGCACATGGAGGCTCTCGAGGATTTGGCTGGTGTAACGGGATATGTAGGCTCAGGTAGCACCCGTGTCACGTGTCGCTCTGTATTTTTAGCTGTTAATTGGAGTGATTTTTCAGCCTTGTTCAATCAGGTGCCGGAACATGCAGGCCCCTGGGCTCCTGGCTCCTGAGTCAGGCCAGATGGTGACTCCCGGTCCTGCTGTGGGGCTTTCAGAGAGCATCTCGGAGCCCTGCCACTGGCAGCACCCCTGTGGCCTCAGGGGTAACCCCTGACCCCCAGTGTAAGGAAGGCTAGGGGCATGGGTGGCAGCCATGGAATTTCTGGCCTGGCATCAAGCTGCAATGCCTGTGCCTGGATCCCTGCATCTGTGGTCTCTTGTTCTTTGTTCTTGGTGATCTGTTCCTATCCCAGCCTCCTTGGCTTAGTAAGACAGGAAGAAGGAAGCAGTTGCTCACAATGGTTACACCTGTTGGTTGTGGGCTACATTTCCTCTGTGAATTCCCTCGCTTCTCAAACTCAGGTTACAAGTGATCAGATGCTAAGCAATTTGCATTTCTTTCTTTCTCCCTCCCTCCCTCCCCCTCCCTTCCTTCCTTTTCTTCTTTTCTTTCTTTCTTTCTTTCTTTCTTTCTTTCTTTCTTTCTTTCTTTCTTTCTTTCTTTCTTTCTTTCTTTCTTTCTCCTTCCTTCCTTCCTTCCTTCCTTCCTTCCTTCCTTCCTTTCCTTCTCTCTTTCTTTCTTCTTTCAGCTCTGCCCAAGGCATGAGGAAGTTCCTGGGCTAGGGATTGAACCTGTGCCTGCAGTAGAGACCCAAGCCACTGCAGTGACAGCACTGCACCCTTAACCCTCTGTGCCACAAGAGAACTCCTGCATTCCTAAAAATAAAGGTTGGAAGTCCAACTGAGAGAGCCCTGGATGTGGAGTCTGAAGACCTGGCTGGCAGTTCCCATTCTGTCTCTGGCTGCTTGCCTGACCTGGGGCACAAATTCACCTCTTTGAGCCGCAATTTAATTATAGTGCTTAAACTCTGCCAGGAATCATTCCCAGTGCTTTGCTACACAATAAGCATCTGCAGTAGGAACTGTTAGTATCCTCATTTTACAAACGAGAAACCTGATGCACAGAGAGGTTAAGTAACTTGCCCCAAGTCACACAGCTAGTAAGAGGCAGAGAACCTGGGTGCTCTGCAATTTACTGGCTGTGTGACTGTGGGCAACTTACTTAATGTCTTTGAGCCTGATTTCCTCCTCTGTGAAATAAGGATGATCATGCCTTATTCTTTGAGAGAATTAAATGAAATCAGGCCTGCAAAATGCATAGCCCAGTGACTGGAACACAGGGATGGCTGTTGGTGGCTTTGTGAGTAGTAATGGCAGGGAGTTGTTGTGACTCCTGGGCCTGGGCGTGGTGTATTTCCATGTCTGCATCATTTGTGGGCCCATTTTTGTCTAATTTAAGGTTACTGAAGAAGAGTGAGAATTTGGTTTCACCTGCAGCCCTGGCTGTCAGGGCCCGAGTCTGGCCCACCCCTGGGAGGCCCCGTGTGGTCTGGGCAAAGGAGGTGTCTACCTGGAAGGTCCGCCTTTTAATGACTGGGGGTGGAGCCAGCCGCACTGAATTGAGGAGGGGCAGCAGCTGAGGAGAAAGATGAGATGGAAGGCCAGAGGGCAAAGGCCAAAGGTCAGTCGAAAGGAGTCGAAAGTCCACCAGGAAGGCAGGGTGGCCAAGAGGGAGGGAGGAGAGGAAGAGAGAAGAGAGATTAGTGAGCGTGAGGCACACAGGAGGGAGGGCGTGGATGGGTGCTCCAGGCTCGTGGGTGCCCTTGCATGGCCCCCCTCCCTGGAAGGCGGAGGGCCCTCAGGGTTTGGCCTCCAGCAACTCCCCGACTTGGAGAGGGGTGCTCCCTGGCCAGGCCTGCCCTTGGTGGCCAAGCTGGGCTGCAGAGGCCTCCTGACACACAGCCCAACGTTGCACTGCTAGCTCCGCCACTCACTGGTGGTGGACAGAGGCTGCTGGGCGCAGGGGAGCAGACGCCAAGGCTCAGGCTAGGGAGCCACAGGCCCGGCTAAATTGGTACTTGAAGCCAGGCTGGTGTGCGGCGACCTCTGGGTTCTTTTTTTGGTTGAACGAGAAATACTGGTGTCAGCGAATCTGGGGAAGGTGGTCTGGGCAAGTGCCAAGCTCGGCTCCCAGGGGGCTGAGAGGGCAGAGGGTGCGGCCAGTGTGGGCACCAGCTAAATGCTCCTGAGGTCTCACCCTGGGGCTGGTGGGCTTGGAAAATAGAGCCTGGGCCACGATGTCTCCGGCATGGTCAACCACTTTTCTGGGGGGGAGGCAAGTTGCAATCACACTGGCTAATGCAATTTTCATTTCTGGAAACTTGCGGCATCTAGTCTCTCTACTCACTGGAGCTTTAGGAAGAGGTTAGAACCCACGTGAAAACAAAGATGGCATCTAATCCACCTCTTGTTTTTGAAAGCATTTTAACACATGAGGCTGCTGGGATGAGCATGAAGAAGCGGGGGCCGCCTGGGCTGAGGATGCAGCCAGCTAAGGACGTGGGAGCTTGATCATGGCCTTTCTGGGTCGTTGCTGCTTTGACAGGCAGCTGCTGTACCGAGAGCCCCACCCCTCCCAATATGGGGCCTGGGGACGTGCAATGTTGGGCTCTGCGTCCAGGAAGCCTCTCAGCAGGCCTTCTAGAACCTACAAACCTTCAGGGTAATTATCTGGTTGGAGCGCAGAGCTGCCAGAGAGGTGCTTAGGTGCTCCTGATGTGGGTGGGGGGTGGAGGTGGAGACAGGGCAATGGGGGAGAGTGAATGCCACACTCAGACACAGCTCCCCTGCTCCCTGTCCCCAGGTACCCCAGGCGACCCACTGCCCAAACCCCACCCCCTCCCTGGAGATGTTGCAGGCTGGAACAATGGCCTGGACCAGCCTGGATCTTATATCTTGCAGGTTGGATGGCCCGCCACCCCCATGAAGACCACAGACCCCTCGGAAAGTCAACAGACCCCTTGCCCGAGAAGGACCTGGCTTTCCTACTCACTTCCAAAAAGATACCGGGTGCCATCTGCCTTGCCCTGCCCATTAGCTGGATCCCCAAATCCACTCTCACCCAGCCTGACTTACTATCCACAGCAGTGCAGTCATAACCCTGGGCTTCCCTGCAGCCCATGGCTAAGGGGCTCTGGAGCCTTCTAGCTCTGCCCGCCTACTGTCTGGTCCCTCTTCCCGGTGGGGCTGAAGGGCCGAGAGCCCTCTCCTCCCCCTGTCCCCCCACGTTCACTAGGGGCTGATGACACACAGTTAAAGCGTCCGCAGTTGTATTGTCTTTTGTGCTGGGGGGCTACTGCCTTTCTTTCGGGTAACATAACAATGCCGTGAGCCCATCCTTTCAAATAAACACAGCTGACCTTCTATTATTGTAGCAGGATCAGGCTGGCCGGAACACCAGGGCCCCTGCCTCTGTGGAGTACATGCCACCGACAGGCTGGCTCTGTCTGTGCTGCTGCCGGCCTGTGCCCCCTGCCCAGCCTTGGCCTTAACCCGGCCCCAACTGCTCACGCCCAAGGCTGCCCCCCTCTCGACCTCTCCCTGGCCTGGGAACCCAGGGGTCAGAGTCTGAGTGGCCGTCCCCTGCTAGCGAGGCCCTCCCACTGGGCTTCCAGAGGGAGGTGGGTCAGGTCTGAGCCTGGCTCCCTCAATCTCCCTGTCTGTGGTGGCCGGGGTGGGGGGCGGGCACACCTTGTGTGTGGGCATAATGAAGCCCACGGCAGGGGGATGGGCATCTAAAGATGCCTGTCATCCCCGCCCCACTGCCAGGGGCTGAGAGTGGCAAGATTGATCCACAAAATGGGGGGGGGGGTGTCCCAGTCCCTGCTCATTGGGGCTCTTGCTGGAGGAGGCACCTTCACCCCCTCAACCCCCAAGAATGGCTCTCTGATGCTGGCACACACATCTGAGAGTTCCCAGTAGGACCAAGCAGGCTTTGGGCTCTGTTTCTTGGGGTGGAGAGGGAAAGAAAGGAGCTGGGGAGAAAAGGAGAGCATCCCAGCCCTGAATCCCCTGCCCCATTTGGAGGGCCTTCCTTTATTATGTTTTTTTAAATTAATTTATTTTTTTAGGGCTGCACCCGTGGCATATGGAGGTTTCCTAGCCTAGGGGTCGAATCGGAGCTGTAGCCACTGGCCTACACCGAAGCCACAGCCATGCCAGATCTGAGCTTCATTTGTGACCTATGCCACAGTTCATGGCAATGCCGGATCCTCAACCCACTGAGCAAGGCCAGGGATCAAACTGGCATCCTCATGGATACGAGTCAGGTTCATTACCACTGAGCCACAACAGTAACTCCCCTTTATTCTTAAAGAGGCAAAACAGACTTTATCCTTGAATTAATTGATACAGTCAGGCTCCTATTATTTCCCACCATGGAGGTTTGGGTCATCTGAAATAATGACTAACCCTAAAGTCCCTCTGATTTGGCCAGGGCAGGCAGCCAGCCAGCCAGCCAGCCAGACACACACACACACACACACACACACACACACACACACACACTACACACTGGGTAGGGTGTCAGACACAAGCTACATGGCCTTACGTCGAAGGCCACATGCAGAGGAGCCCACAGCCAGGCACGTGGAGTTCCAGATACACACCTGCTGCGGGTTCACAGGCCCAGCCAGTTCAGGGGCAGATATACAAAGACACACACGAGTGGGCAGACATGAGGGCTGGAGACCAGCTCTGCACAAACACACATTGACCCCCAGGCACACCCCCAGGAGCTGGCCACATACGCGGCCACCTTCACTGGCTGCTGAGCAGAGAGCTGGGGGCTGAGCCCATGGGATGGAGCAGTTCTGGGGGTTCACTTACCCGGTGGGGGTACTCTCCACACTGACCCTGGGGGTGAGAGGAAAGGAGAAGAGGATGTTAGGCACAGGGGGTGGGGGGACTGTCCCTTGGGGGCAAGCTCAGGACTTGGGGACACATCACCCACATGCATTACCCGCCAGCCCCGCTCTGGTCCTGGGCTGAGCTCCTGGGGGCAGGAGAACTAAATCCTTCCCTCGTGGGGGAAGGGCCTGCCTGAACTCATCCCCATTGGAGCCTGGGGCAGGGCTCTGCCGCCACACACCACTTGCCATGTATCTATGCCTGTATCTTCTGGAAAGGTCAGCCCTCTGGATGGGTCCACCCAACAGCCCTGAATAGGAGCCCCTGGACAGGAAGAGTGGACATTGAGACAGGCTGTGGGCAACGGGGCCCTCGGAGACAACTTCTTTGAGCTGGAGGTGCCAGGTCCCAGCACATTCCACCTGGGAGCAAGCCCAGCACAGCCGCCATCAGAAAGTCAAGGAGAAAGAGAATGTAGGGGTTGGGAAGGGGGCCAGGCAAGTGCTTTACAAACTGACACCTCAAAATCCTAGAGGCTTAGAGTTCCCGTTGTGGCTCAGCAGGTTAAGAACCTGACTAGTATCCACGAGGATGTAGGTTCCATCCCTGGCCTCGCTCAGTGGGTTAAGGATCCTGTGTGGCCTTGAGCTGTGATGTAGGTCAGAGACGCGGCTCAGATCCCACGTTGCTGTGGCTGTGGTGGAGGCCGGCAGCTACAGCTCTGATTAGACCCCTGGCCTGGGAACTTCCACGTGCTGCTGGTATGGCCTTAAAAAGACAATAGAAATTGTAGAGGCTCCCGGCAGTGGTCAGGAAATACCATGGGGGTGGCAGGTGGGCTGGGCAGAGAAAGAGGCCATGAGGGACCAGGCTCCAGGCTATCATCTCCCACAGGTAAAGGGCCACCCAGAGCACTTCCCTTCTCTCCTTCATACCCCCCTGGACGGGAAGAGTGGACACTTAGGCTGTGGGCAACCCCCTGATTCTGTTGATAAAAACTGAAGTTTGAAAATAACCCTTTCTACCTGTTGGAAGGCTGCTTCCTAGGATAAAAATCTTAGAACGCTTCCACTGGCCTTACCTTTTCTCCTTTTTGTCCTTGAGGCCCCTACGAAGAAATGGAAATGAGAGTTAGAAAGTGAGGATCAGGGAGCTCCCGTTGTGGCGCAGTGGAAACAAATCCAACTAGGAACCATGAGGTTGCGGGTTTGATCCCTGGCCTTGCTCAGTGGGTTAAGGATCCAGCGTTGCCATGAGCTGTGGTGTAGGTCACAGACGTGGCTTGGATCTGGCATTGCTGTGGCTGTGGCATAGGCCGGCAGCTGCAGCTCCAATTTGACCCCTAGCCTGGGAACCTTCATATGCCATGGGCGTGGCCCTAAAAAGACAAAAGCCAAAAAAAAAAGAAAGTGAGGATCAGGAGTCAGGGCCCAAAGCTTCTATGCTGGGGAGCACTGGGGCGAGGTACTGAGCAGCTATCCTGGGGAACCCGCCAGGCCCTGTGGGGAGGAAACACATACAGGTCAGTGGCACACAGAAGGCGGGCAGAACCAGAGATGCAGGCCTGCAGGGATTGTGCAAGAAACTTTTGGAAAGCCTGGAGCCCCGATGGCTGAGCTTGGCCACCCACGCCTGGCCTTCCTGTGCCCGAGATGTTCCAGCTGGTGTGGCCCAACTTCTTCAGTCACCCGTGGACGTGCCGAGGTGTGCCCCCCGCCCCCCCGCAGGCAGCTATGATGAAGAACACACACCATCCTTCATTCATTCCTGCACCAGCATTTGTGTAGTCGCAGCTACACGTCAAGGGGGTGCCACGTGGGACGCCCTGCTCATTCATGCCACCTCCACACAGAGCTGAAAGCCTCCAGGAGACACGTACATTCTAACTCCTGCCCTCCTCGGCCTCTGCACCCACCCCCACTGAGCCAGAGAGGCTTCTGGAGACACGGGGCTGGGGCAGCGCAGCAGACGTCAGGGGCTTCGGAGGAAGCTTTGGTGAAAGAGAGGCAGCAGGAAGTGGGTGACTGACTGAAGCTATGTTCTGGGCTCTTCAGAGGAACCTAAGGGGCCTTGGGGTTTCCTTCCAGGGCGTCGTAGCAAGTTTTCTGAGAAAGGAGCCTGGGTTCAGAATGGACCCTGGTTCTCTGAGGAGGACACAGTGTCTGGCTGGCTCTCTCAGGCGCCTGACCAGAGCCCGGTGCTGGGGAAGCCTCATGCTCGGCTGGTTGTGTTAGGTGTGGGGAGGGTGGTGCACCTTGTTTTGAGGACCCACTGGGAGACAGGCTTTTTGGAATGTGCTAAGCTCATACTCACGCTGGCCCGAGAGGAAGGCACCAGTGTCACTCTGTCTCCTGGAGGAGGTGATGGAGACAAGGCCCAGCAGCTCACTGAGCTGTGGCACTGGGACAGTGAAGGTCCAGCTGTGTCCACTCGGCCACACACCCTGAACTGAGCTGAACCTCGGGAGGCAGGGCCTCTAAACTTTGGCCAGAGCCACTGGCAGTGCCCAAGCCTCTAGGGCCCTGAGGTCCCTGTCTGCCACCACCCTGAGAACCTGTGAGGAGCCACCTTCTGGACCGGTCTCTTTGGGGCTGGAAGACGGCAGGATTCCCTTGGACAGGTCCATTTGGGTGGGAGAAAAGCCTTCTTTTGTGCCCAACGTGCCAGTTGGACTGACTATCAAGCTGGGGAATTCCCAGGAGGTTCATGGGAAGGGACAAGTGGCCTTTGGGCCAGTCTGTGTGGCACCCCAGCCCATGTGGCTGGCCAAGTGTTCAGTGTCAAGTTTAACAGAAGATGATGCATTGGGCAGGGAACCAGACTGCAGGGGTACAGGCTACCCTCTCCGGGACAGAGGGAGGAGTCTGATGGGAGAGGGAGGGCCAGGGCCCAGAAGAATGACACCACAGTTACAGACTGCAGAGACTTGGAGGATTGAGTCCAGACGTCCCAAGTGGTGGCCCAGCCCCCAGAGGTATTTCATTGATCCCGCAGTTTTATTTCAATTAATTGCCAACAGCTTGAATCTCAGATTTCTCTTAAATATTTCCAACAATCCACAGCACCTGTTAGCTCTCAAGGCTGCCCCTTTAGGACAGGTCAAAGGTGATGGGCCAGCTTGGGGGGCCTGTCTTGCACCCTCTGGGCCAGGCTCTGTTCTAAGCACTTGGTGTGAAGTAACACCTCCCGCCCTGCAAGAGGTGGGATGAGAAGTGAATTCAGAGTCCTGGTTCTCCTTTATGCCACTTGTGGGAACTCCAATCCTGTCTACACGTCACATCAGGTTCTTGGGGCTGCTCTGAGGTGGGTGGGGCACAGGTGTCCTCACCTCACCCTGTTGCCAGATGAGGACACAGGTTAAGCATGTGAGGGGGAGTCCCAGCCCCCCATGTTGGACGCCCAGCAGAGGGGAAGCCATCAGGAGGGGGAGGGGAGAGGGAGTCAGACTGATGATAAGCAGGCCAAGATAATTACACTAGACAGCGTGTTGAATTAATAGCTTGGGGTCCCCGCGCCAAGCCAAACAGGAGCCTAATGGCTCTGTGGCCTGCTGGATTTTGATGGATGACCATGAGGCAGATGGGGGCTCTATCACTGACGTGGGCTCACGGGAGAAGGGCTGGCCCTCCCCCGCCCCCAAGTTAGTTCTGACCTGGGAACAGACAGGGAAGACTCATGGGTGATTAAGTGGGTGGGAGTGGGGCAGAGGGACGACAGGAAGAGGAGCCCCATAAAGTGTCCCTTTCTTTCCAAACAAAGGGCTCTGGCAGCCGAAGGAGACCTGGTGGAGGGGTAAGATCCTTCCCCTCGGGTCTCAAGCCCAGCCCTGTTACTTAGGAGCTGTGTAGCCTCAGGCAATATACTCAACTACTCTGTACTTCCCGGTCTCCTTTTGTGGAGGGGATAAGCTGTATGAGGTTTACAGAGCAGTGCCCAGCTGATGACCACCACGATTATACCTTCTGGACATCAGGCCCCCAGGGAGGGGAAGAAGGTGGAGGGGAAGGGCTGAGGGGAAGGGCTGAGGGGACAAGCACCCCAAACTCCTGGCATCCAAACCCCTTAAGCCTCTGTTGCAATGGCAGCATAGGTGTGGATTCCTGCCTCCGTCTCCATCACCTCCTGCGTAGACACGGCAGCTTTGGCACCGGGTAGGGGCAATGAGAAATGCGTTTGCAGTGGAGGTGACTATGATGGCGAGGGAAGCTGCTGGGGAAAACTGGATTCCATGCAGCCCTTCTGCCCACTTCCCCAGCGCCTCCCTGCCCCTCTTCTCATTCGCTGGATACATTAAGGACTTTCCTGCTTCAGGGCTTTTGCACATGCTGTCCTCCCATGACCAGAATGGGCCCTCTTGTCCCCTTTTCTCTTCCCCCTTAGGACCCTGTTCAGGTGTGTTTCTCAGGAGAGCCTCTCTGACCCTCAGCCGGGATGAGGGGCTGTTTCACCAAGGTTTCTCAGGCTAGCAGGTGCTGCCTTTCCCCAGCACTGATGGCAGGGGCAATTTGTTAATTACATGAGAGATTATTTGAATGTCTCTCTCCCCTACTGGACCATGAGCTACAGGATGGCAAGGATGGTGTCTTTCTCACTCCCATCTGTAGCCCCGGCACCTGGCTCAGTACCCAGCATGCTGTAGCTATTCAGTGAAAACAGGTTAAAGGAAAGGAATCAGGGAGAGAGGGCCAGAGAGAGGGAGACAAGGAGGGAGAAAGGCAGGGAAAGGTGGACGGAAGGAGTTGGAGAACTGGGTTTGGATCCTGTTCTGGATGCTCCCTAGCTGTGTGACTTCAGGCAGGTTACTCAGACTCTCTGAGCTTGTTTCCACAGTTGTCAAAGGGGACACTAATAGGACCCAGAGAACAGGGTGATGCTGAGGATGAGGTGAGATAACGAAGGTACCGGATGTAGGCTCTGCCCACCTGAGAAAACCCTCAGTAAACATGAGCTGAGTCTGAGTCAAGCGGACAGGCTGAGGCCCAGAAGGAGCTGAGTTGCCACGGGTCCTCCGGCCAGTTAGGGAGAGCTGGCGCTAGAGCCTGGGTCTCCTGGCTGACATTCTTCCGTCTCCTTTCCCTCCACTGTCATCCACAGTGGGCAGGGTTCTGGTGGTGCCCCCATGTGGGTATCCTCACACCTGCACTTGGAACAAGGCACAAGCCCGAGCCCGCTGGACGTGGGGACGGGGGCCTACCATGCTGCTGTCACTGCCCAGCCCAAAGCCCAGCCCCAGCCCCAGGAGGTGGCTCCTTACAACATAGATGTGACTAATTTGGGAGGCAGGAAGCACCCCAACCCAGGGCTGGCCCATCTGCTCTCAGTGGCCATCTGAGACTGGCCCCTTCCCCCGGAGGGGCTGGCCCTGCAAGGGCAGGGCGCAGGGGGGCTTTCCCTTCTGGAAGGAGTGGCCTGGTGAAGACAGTAGAGAGAAAAAAACTTCAAAAGGCCCTGCAGAAGATGGGAGGTGGCCAGGAAGAAGGTGGGGACAGTGGTCTTCTCCAGGTCTGCCTTGTGCCCAGCTGGGGCAAGAGCACCTGTGGTTCTGGGCTGCCCAGGGCTGGGAGGGCTAGGAAATCAGGCTCAGGGCCTCCCCTCGGCCCCAGTGTGAGGGCTGACTGCAAGCTCATCCGAGCGGCGTTTGGGAACACTAGCCTCTAACTCCATGTGACAGTGACCAAGCATAGGTGCTCTCTGGACCTCCCTTTCCTCACTCCTCAGGTAGAAAAGCCCACTCCCTGCCCACCTCTCTTCCCTGTGCTGAGTGAGGACCTGGGGGAGGCAGCTTGGGAGTGGCCGTGGGGCAGCCCCTCCCACTGTCCCTGGTGTTCCCACCGCCTTTTATCATTTTTTTTTTTTTTAAGGGCCTAAACCATGGCATATGGAAGTTCCCAAGCTAGGGGGTCACACTGGAGCTGTAGCTGCTGGCCACAGCCACAGCCACAGCCATAGCCACACCAGATCTGAGCCACATCTTTGACCCACGCCACAGCTTGAAGCAACACTGGATCCCTAACCCACTGAGTGAGGCCAGGGATCGAACCCACATCCTCATGGAGACTAGTTGGACTCCCAACCTACTGAGCCACAACGGGAACTCCTCTGGTGGCCCCCTTTGCCAGGCAGTGCTTGTGTGGCCCCTGAGGGCCAGGCCAATCCCACCCCTCAGGGAAGGCAGGAAAGCTGGGTCTCACCATCTCTCCCTTTGGTCCGGGGCGGCCCTGGAAGGAGAAGAGCAGTCAGTCCCAGAAGCACCCCTCCCGGCCCCAGCTGCAAGCGGCTCCTCCCATGAATGTCCGTGTCTGGGGCCAAGTCAAAAGGATTGAAATGAACAGAGAGGAGCTCTGGACCAGAAGCAGCCTCCATGTGGACTTGGGTGTGAGTATAGGGGCTCAGCTGGGATGCGAGACCCCGAGGAGAACACAGGAGGTGCCTTGTGGTGCTGAGGGGCAAGGTGTGAACTAGTGCCCAGGCTCCTTTCAGAATTACCGGGTTGTGCTGTCCATTCCTCTCCTCTTGCTGCTGCCTCCTGCCTCACTCCCTGCCAGCCCCTTCTAGGAGGCCCTGGAAGCACCGGGGTTGCTCTTGCTCCAGAAGCTGAGAGCACAGCTTGGCGGCCGTGGACTTATGACCAGGGGAGTCCCACTGTGGTGGGGGCAACTCATTCTAACGTCCCCTCCTCCCCTTTGCATTGCAATGACTTTCCACCCCAAGAATATTAGTTTTATCTGAGGCTTTTTCCAAGGAGTCAAGGTCTCACAGAAGGACTAAGCGACCCTGGATTTTGACCTGAACAGAATGAGGGGGAGGAGCCTGCAGCCCGGGAGGGTCCACTTACCGGTTTGCCGTCCAGCCCAATGGGACCCTGAAAGAGAAAGAGACTGGCAATAAAGACCGAGCATCACAGGTCTCCTGGCAGAGAGGTGGCCTGGGCCGGTGGTTAAAGGCACAGGTTCTGAACCTTAACAAGTTAGGGTTCAAGTCTCTGTTTGATTACTTGCAGTTATGAGACCATGAGTAAGCTTACACCTCAGTTTCCCATTCCAAGACAGGGCTGAGAGTAATGGAATCTTCCACAAGGGGTCTTGGAGAGGAGTGAAGGAAATGCCACCCGCCTGGTGACCTGCACGAGGGAGAATTTGAAGGGTGGCAGTCACCATGGAGGGTGGAGAGTGGATGGTGAGATTCTGGAAAGCACAGCTGGCCAGCACCAAGGCCTACAGGAAAGGGGGCTCACTGCTCCCTGCCCTGCTCTCTGAATCTGTCTCAGGTCTTTGACAGGGTGCCCAGGACACCTAGGTGGCCACCTGACTGCGCCCCCTCCCTGCCCCCCACCCCCAGGCAGATCTGCTCTCAAAGCCAGGTTGGAGGTGGCTCCCCTGCCCCCCTGCTGAGCATCATCTGGCCCACATTCCAGTGCCCTGCCAGGCTGGCTGGCCTGTGACATCACAGCCCGCTCCTGTCCCGCTGCCCCTCTATTTCTGTGTTGATTTCTGCCCGGTCATGCACTGTGAGCCAAGCGCTGGGCTGCTCTCCTGGGTGGCCCTCCATGAAAGGCTGCAGGAGAGGCTTCTTACTGACCCAGGGTTTGGAAAGACAAGAGGAGCTTGAGAGCAGGCTCTGCCTGAAGTTTCACCCAGCCAGGCCCAGGGGTTGCCAGGGACACAGTCCTCCAGTCCTCTCCACTTACCGGAAATCCAGGAAAACCTCGTGTGCCCGGCTGACCCTGAAAAGAGCAGGAGAGGAGTGAGGATGGGCAAGGAGGGGAGGAAACCAAAACTTAGTCCCTGGTTCATCTTGGCTCCCAGAGGATCCGTGGTTTCCCTCCCACTCCTCTGAGATCAGCCGTGGGAGACACCGGCTGGGAGGGCGGATGGAGAGAGATGGAGATGGACCACTGTAGGCAAATTCCTCCAGGGACTGGAGGTGGGGAAGGGAAAAGCGGGTGGCCAGCATCCTTTGGGCCTCTCTGGGAAGTGGTTCCCAGAGCTCCTCAGTGCCCGGACAGTCTGAATGTTGCATGTCAATAGGGGATGGAGAGCAAGGATGGTGAGGACTCGGGCCACAGCTCCCTGAACCCCTGGACTGTGATTGCTTAAGTCTTTCCACTGGATGGTCATTGCTCATGGCCACTTATCAACGGACTGTTTAGGTATCAGCACTTGTCCTTTGGAATGTGTTTTCAGGCCGGAACAGGTGTGACTGCTCACTGTCCTCTCACCCTGGCTAACAGGGCTCTCCTGGCTGGGCAATCTCTGGGTCCGCCAATCTTTGTGGGATGCAGAGCCATCATGGTCATTTTCTCCAGGGTTGCAGAGGGCAACACAGAATGGTATTCAGGCTGCGGATCAGAAGCAGGTTCACTGGCCACAGCGCAGTGATTCAAGATCCAGATTCAGGATAAGGGAGAAGGGTAGAGGTTAGAAAAAGTCTGAGGCTGTACAGATTCAGGGTGGGGCTGGCTGATCAGAAGATCCAGGGTGATGGAGAACTAAGAAAACGGGTCCTGCCTCTCCCCTGCTCGAGAACCAGCAAACGCTCTCTTCTGCTCGCACATCATTCAAGGTCATCCTCAATCTAATCCCAATTCACCATCTTACTGAGCTTCTTTCCACCTCATCTTCCCATCCACCCTCTGCTCAGACACCTCAGTTTTTCACCTGCCTTTCCCTGGACGCAACATCCTCCACACAATTGGCTCTCAGCTTGGCGTCTCCCCTTGACTAAGAAGGCCCAGTCTCTTCCCAAGCTTGGGGTTTTGAGTCTGGCAGACTGAGTTCTAATCCTGTCTCCACCACCGAGGGGCTGTGTGACTCTGAGTAAATTGCTAAACCTCTCTGTGCCTCCATTTCTCATCTATAGGATGAGGATAACACTGTCAACTCCCAGAACAAAGCAAGGTTGCTTTTGATCCAATACACCTTTGGCTCGATGGAGGTTTGTCCTTGCCAAGTAGCCAAGTAGTCGTTTCAGAAGCAGACCCTACCCAGAGGAAGATTTCTCTGGGTCCATCTGCTGTAAACCTGAAACATCGCCAGGCTGCTTGGGTCTAACTTGAAGCTGTGGATGTGAGTGCCCAGAGGCCTCTGCTCGGGGGCATGGCTGGGTAGGATGGGGGTGCTGCCGTCAGGGTGGGTGCACTGGTCCTGCAGGGAGTGAGCTGCTGTATGCTGCGGGTGCAGGATGGGCTGGTGGCAAGCATCCAAAAGGGCAAGAGGGTGGAGATGCCACTCATGTACCAGAAGGGCCCCAGGCTTCACTCCTCTCAAGGATAAGTGATGCTAAGAATAGCCCTGAGGAGAAAACCCGGAAACCTCCCAGTGTAAACTTTCAGCTACGCTGAATACTGAGACGCCTGAAGAGAAGGTCAGGAGGAGACGATTCCAAGAAACTTCTTCAAGTCCCACTCCGGATGATGTTTACATGATAGAAAGAATCACATGGTTTGCTAATTACAGAGCCGGCCCTGGTAGAGGACACAGCTCTCCAGCCCCGAGCCAAATCTGGGCTAACCAAGGCTTTTTCAAGGATCTTGGGAAGAATGTTGTCATTGACCAAATGGAAACTGGGACTCTCCTTCCAGGAGACGCTGAGCCTGGATGATGCCCTTGGAGAGGCTCGCGGCCGGCTTTTACTTTCCATCTCTTCACATCCCCGCTGAAGGTGAACATCTCTTCCAATGTTTATGGACTGGTCCTATGTATTTGTGAACTTTGCCTGTTTGTATTCTTTACCAGTAATTCCTACTATGTTGTTTATCTTTTCCTTACTGAGTTGAGTAAAGCTCTTTGTCAAGAAGAGTAACTGAGAGTCAGTGTGTTGCCAACATTCTTTCTAATTTGGCATTTCTCTTTTCAATGGTATATTTTCTGCCGTATGGACGTTCTATATTTATGTCGATAAACTTGCCAATCTTTTCCTAGGGCTGCTGGGTTTTATGTCATGCTTTGACGAGCCTTCCTCTGTTCAGGATTATAAATGTTTGCTCAGGCTTTGTCCTTATAGTATAAGGCTTCATATTTTACATCTAAGTTTTTCTTTTTTTTCCTCTAGCCAGGCCTGAGGCATGTGGAAGTTCATTGGCCAGGGATCGAAACTGTGCCACAGCAGTGACAACTCAGGATCCTTAACCACTACAGGCCATCAGACAACTCCACATCTAAGTATTTTTTTGTTTTTTTTTCCCCTCCTTTTTTTAGGGCCGCACCCTCAGCATATGGAAGTTCCCGGGCTAGGGGTCGAATGGGAGCTACTGCTGCCAGCCTACACCACAACAACTTGGGACCCGTGCTGCATCTTTGACCTACACTCACAGCTCACCTCAATCCACTGAGCGAGGCCAGGGATCAAACCCGAAGTCTCAGGGTTCCTAGTCGGCAACACCAGATCCCTCACCCACTGAGCAAGGCCAGGGACCGAACCCGCATCCTTACAGATACTAGTCAGATTCGATTCCACAGTGCCACAATGGGAACTCCAACATCTAAGTATTTTATTCATTTAAAATTTATTCTTTTTATTCTTTGCTTTTTAGGGCTGCACCCAAGACATGTGGAAGTTCCCAGGCTAGGGGCTGAATCAAAGCTACAGCTGCCAGACTACACCACAACCACAGCAACACAGGATCCGAGCCATGTCTGCAGCTTACACCACAGCTCATGGCATTGCCAGATCCTCGGCCCACTGAGCGAGGCCAGGGATCGAACCTGCATCTTCATGAATACTAGTCAGGTTTGTTACTGCTGAGCCACAATGGGAACTCCTGAAATTTATTCTGGTATAACAAGTGAGGTAGAGATTCAGTTTTTTTTTTTTTAAAGCTTTTTTTTGTTTTACCCTTTTCTAAACAGTTTGTCAATTGTCCCAGCATCATTTTCTGAACAGTCTATTTTCTCTTTCTGTTGTGAAATGGAGCCTTTATCATGGACCAAATTCCCAGCTGCATTTGGCTTTACTTCAGTTCCATTTGTTGTATTAATTCCTGTTTCTAGAACACGTTCTGGTATCTAGCAGAACTCGTCTCCTCCTCTCCTACCCCTTTACTCTATTTTGCAGAATTTTCCTGACATGCTCACAAGCTTTTCTTTTTTCCCAAAGAAAAGTGAATATCACTATTATTATTTTAGTATTATTATTTGTCTTTTTAGGGCCACACCCGCAGCTTATGGAGGTTTCCAGGCTAGGGGTTGAATTGGAGCTGTAGCCACTAGTCTACGCCACAGCCACAGCAATGCGATGTGGGATCTGAGCTGCATCTGCGACCTTCACCACAGCTCATGGCAATGCCAGATCCTTAACTCACTGAGAGAGACCAGGGATTAAACCTGTGTCCTCATGGATACTAGTCAGATTCATTTCCGCTGAGCCATGATGGGAACTCTGAAATTGAACATTATTTTGTTAAACTCTTAACTCTATCCCCAAAACTCACTTGTGTTAGGACTGTGTTAAAATGATGGATTATCAATTAGAGAAATCCATTCTATTCCTTGATTCCTGAAAGTGTTTTATTAAAAAATGAGGGTTGGATTTGGAAAAAAAAATGATGGATTATAGATTTATTTGTAGACTCATTTATGGATTAATGTTATAGCCTTCTACACAAGAACAAGGGACATAAGCTTTATGTTGCTAAAATCTCTCCCCTTAATTCAAGACTTGGGCAGAGAGGGTGCCAAGTGGATCCAGGATATTTGGAAGTGGATGCCTGTGTGTACGTCACCTTACCTTCCTCCTGCCTGCATTTGTGTAGCTTAAAGCAACATCGACAAACTGCTGTTTCCTTTTTTTTTTTTTTTTTTCTTTGCCTTTTTAGGGCTGCTTCCATGGCATATGGAGGTTCCCAGGCTAGAAGTGTAATTGGAGTTGCAGCCGCCAGCCTACACCACAGCCACAGCAATGCCAGATCTGAGCCACATCTGCGGCCTACACCACAGCTCACGGCAACGCCGGATCGTTAACCCACTGAGCAAGGGCAGGGATCGAACCCGCAACCTCATGGTTCCTAGTTGGATTTGTTAACCACTGAGCCACGATGGGAACTCCCCGAACTGATGTTTCTGGATGGAGAGATCTCTCCGGGAACTCTCTCTTCCCTCCTATCTGAGCCCTGGAAGAGGGCCAGTCATGGATCTGCCTTATTTTCCCTCCCCCAGCACAAGTCAGTTCTGACTGCCTTTCAAACAAGACTTTGCGCTGGTAAATGTTGAATCACGGTCTGGGTTGGGGGAGAGCGGAGGAAGAGAGCCCTGCTTGGCGCAGCCTTTGCCAATTTCTGTAAATACTTCCACCGCAGCCCCCCCTGAAGCTTGCCACATGGTGCTGCTGAACACAGAGTTGGGACCGGGTGCATGACCCACCCTTGGGAGACGTGTCCACCGCTCTGAGCTCCAGCAGCAAATGGAGACCTAAACATCTCTGTATATTATAAGGATATGTCAAATCCCTCACTTTCAGATTAAACTCATCTTCTCTCCACCACTCCCACAAAATCGGCTCCTCCTTCTGGGGAAGGGCGCCACTGTGTGAGCTGTTACTCAAGTCCCAAACGTGGGGCCACCTCGAGCTCCTCCTCCCTCTTCCTCAGTCCCCATTTTTACCATCACTAAATTCTGTCAATTTCACCTGCAAAACATCTCACCAGACCAGTCCTCCCACCAGCGCCCCTGACTATGCTCCAGTCCAGGCTCTGACGATTCCAAAGGTCTTATAACCACCATGCCCCCCCCTCCCCAGCCTCTTCTAAACACACTCCACGCTGTGGACCAGGGGAGCTTCTGAAACTGCAAATCAACCATGTCCCTCCTCAGATGAACACAACCCTGGGGATAAAGCCCAGACCCCTGAACATCATATCCTTCCCGACTGGGCTGTGCTCTCTCGCCAGTCTCTCCCTCATCATTCTTGCTCTTGCTTTGCTCTGGGAAGAACTTGCCTCATTTCTCCAGGAATTTATAGCAACCGCTCCTGCCTTGGAGGCTCAATGCTCCTCCCCAGCCTTGTTGCCTGGGGCCTCTGCTCCTCTGGGAAGTTACCTCTTCCTCCAGGAAGCCTTCGCTGCCTGGCCTCACCGCTAGTCATGTGCTCCCCTGTGTCCCCACAGCTCCCTAACCATCCCCAGCTGAGCGCTGACTGTACCATAGTCACTATGGGATACAGCTTCTCTCTGCAAAGGGGCAAGAAGTCAGGTTTGCATCGTCCCCAGGCACCTAGGATGCAGTAGGTAACCGACAAGTATTAATGGAATGAATAAACAAAGAAACACTTGGTAGGGTACCGACCTGGCATGGAGTGTCTCTATGAAGTTCAGATAGCTCCTCCTGGGCCACGAAAAGAAGCTGGGACCTCCGGGAAGGAACCAGCTCCCTTGAGAGGGAGGGTGTTTCCTAGTCCAGCAGGGCACCTTCCTAGCCTCCGGCTCAGTTTAGTGGGGCGCCCTCCTCGGGCATCTTGACTCGTTGGAATGTGAACCACCCTTAACCAAAGCACCTGATGGTTTCCCCGTTGCATGGACTGTTTATAAAGCTCCAAGAGAGGGGGTAGGTGGCCCCTGAGAGCGGCAAGGCTGGTTCTCATTAGCAGCATGTATTCCGGGCCCTTCCTGGCTGAGTGGAAAGCCACATGTTCTCCATCATCCGCGGCCGCAGAGGGCTTGCCCACTTGACCTCTACTCCTTAACTGCAATCAGCCCCTTTGCCTTCTGCGGTCCCCGGCTCTCCGCAGCTCCAGGCGGCTTCCTGCGAGGCGCTGAGGGGGTTGCCCTGGTGGCTAGCGAGGGCTCAGCAGGGGTGGCCCCGGCCATCCGTCTGGGTGATGGTCACACACAGGCCAAAGTCAGAGGAAAAGCTTCCCCCTACCACCCACACAAAACTCACGGGGAGGAGGTTTTTTTTTTTTTTCTCCTTTAAAAAGGTAAATATCCTTTTTAAACAGTAGAGCTTAAAACATGGAAGGGGGTGTTGGGGAAAGAATGCTGGCTTTGGAATGAAGCCACCAGGGCCCATTCCGCCGCAGGCCAGTTATGAACCTGTTTCCCTCTCTGTGAAATGGGTTGGCAGGGCCTGTCTCACAGCTTCCTGGGGACACTGAAGAAGGCTGGCACCCATACGGGCTTTCAGCATAGGACCCTGCGGGTCTCCCAGGTGTCCGGCAGACGGAAGCTATCGCTGTTACTGGAACGGAAGGTAATTTTCACCACTGGAACCAAGTTTGGCACAGAAGGTATATTTATGTATCCCGGGCTGGAAGCAGGGGGAGCAGAGGCAAACCCTGCCCCCCTGCCCCAGAGCACATTCTCCAGAAATGGGGCCCTTTCAACCACTTCTAGGGGGCCACTGACATGACTCTGCTGAAAGACGCTGCTTAGAGGCGGTGAGAGGAGCGGCGTAATCGAACATCTGTGGTCGTCTGCGAGGCAGAGGGTGGCCAGAGGGAAGGGCCCGTATTCTGTGTCACTCCCCTGTGCTTCTAACAGGCCCACCCCAGGCTCGGTCCTTGCTGCTGGAACCAGGGTGGGGCGTCTTTCTCTGTGACCCTCCCTTCTCCTAGTCGCCCCCTGTCTGGGTATCATCTTTGTCAGAAACACCTGGGTTCAGGGCATCCACGCCGTGGCTCCCCCAATACATGAGGAGGCTTATAGCCCATCGAGCAGCAGCTGCACGAGCCCAGAAGCACAGGGGATGGGGCTGGCGGGCTGCTGCAGCAGCAGGGGTCAGAGTGCAGACTCTGAGCCCACGGCCCGGGCTGTGGTCAAATCCCAACATGGCCACCCTCTCTCGTGTGACCTGTGGCAAGACCCTGAACCTCTTGGTGCTTCACTTTTCTCAGCTACAAGGTGGAGGTGCTAACAGCACCTATGTGTGGGGTTCACGTGAGGATTAAGAGCTTCTAGGTGTGTGGGTCTTAGGATCCTGCCTGTCACAGAGTAAGTGCACGATCTGCCCTCAGTGCTGCTGCGTGCTCTGAGCTGGAGGAAACCTGTCTATGCAGCCCAGGCCCCTTCAACCTGCCTCCAGCCCAGACCCCCGACCTGCCCACCAGCCCTGCTCCCCAGCTCCTTCTTTTGGCTTCTTTCTCTGATCCCAGCTCTCACCACCGCCCCGCCCTGGCTGCTTAGCCATCAGGGCCCCCCTCCTGGGATGTAGCTTAACAATTTGCTCTCCGACCCCACTCCCGTGTCCATGGGCCCAAGACTTCTACGTCCCCCTGAAGGCACGGGGTGGGCAGCGGGCTTCATCCACCCACTGGGCTAGGCTCCGGGAGGCTGTGTCCCCTGCTGTCACCACACACGGCGGGTCAGGAGAAGAGTGCAGCAGAGCATGGAGATCACAGACTGTTGCTGTGGGGGAAGCCTTAAGCGCTAGAGGTCTTGGGTTCTAATCCTGCCCCAGCCTCTATGTGTGGGATCCTGGCCAAGCCCCCTCCCCATGCCCCCAGGCCTCCGTTTCCCCTTCCAAGAGGGCTGTGTTAGACTAGCACGGAGGCCCTTTCCACCCTGACACTTGTGATTTTATTGAAGCCCCGTGGGTCAGACACTCTGAGAAAAACAACCAGTCCTCCTTCCCAGATTCATGATATCTTTCCGCAGCATCACCCACGCCCCCATTTTGGTCCCAAAGGAGGAAGCCTCTCTGATTTTCCCAAGCCCCCAGCCACTGCGGGGACGGTCGCGGGACCCAGGATCCAGCCCTGAGCACACAAAGGAGCCTTTTAGGGCCGATGTGGGTTGGGATCTGCCAAGACCAGGAGTGGGTGCCTGGCTCAGGAAATCTGGATGCTGAGTATCTGCTCAACAGGCTTCTGGAAACAAGGCTTGTCCCCCCAAAAGCTGGAGCACCCCTCTGGAGAGGAGCCAGCACTGTCTCCCTCGGCCTGGAAACAGCAGGGCCGCCTCATAGCTGCTGTCATCTTGTGGCTGGAAGGGAGGTCCTTGTGAACCCTCCCGAGAGGCTGTAATTAGGTATATTTAGTCAGGCCACTTTCTTTAGCATCAATAGCAGCACTGAGGCTGGCCTGGCTGACCGCGTCCCCTGTGGTGGCCGTCACACCCAGGGGCACGGCCAGGACTTGTGCTCCCCACAACCCACCCAGCTGTTTTTAGGAACTCACCCATCCCTCCCTCCAGAAGGGCAAAAACCACTTACAGGGGGGCCACGGGGACCGATGATGGACATCCCGGCATCTCCTGGGGCGCCCTGTGGGGGAGAGAAAGAGGGAGGAGGGGGAGGGGGGAGAGGGGTGGGGAAGAGTAGAAGGGAGCAGCTGACAGGTGGGGAAGGTGGAGAGGGCGATGCTCAGGGGGAACCAAGAGCCAGAGGCCAGAGGACAGAGCGGGGCACAGGACGTGGAGGAAGACGCGGGACCCAGACGAGAGGAGACGCAAAGGGGACAAATGGAACATTCGGGAAGGATTGAGAAAGGCAGTGGGGGAGCAGGAGGAAAGAAGAGAGAAGGGATGTGAGTGAGAGCACACCATGTGGGGACCAGGGAAGGGGCGGCGGGACCCCAGGCCCGGAAGCCAAGCGGGAGAAGAGGATTCAGTGGGGTGATGGGCAGCACAGGGAAGGGAGGGGGAGAGGGAGGGGCACTCAGCTCAGCCATGGCTGCTCAGGCCCCAGAGGCCTCCCCACAGGGCCTGGCTCAGCACGTTCCCCAGCCTGCCCCAGCTAAGCTTCAAAACCCTGGAGGTCTTCTTCCCGGGCCCCAAATGCCCACGCGGCTGCATACCCTGTGACTGGCGTGCGGCAGCAGCTGGGGGTAGTGCTGTGCTGCTGTAAACAGAGGGTGGGGACAAGACACACACGTGCTGTGTGGGCCCAGCAGCCCTGAAGTTGAAGATTGGAGCTGCCCTGGACTCCGAGCCCCGGTGTGAGAGTGACACAGAGGGGTTAAGTCTGGGGCAGAGTTTTCAGCCCAGAGAGGATGCTGGATGCTGGGCTGGGGGCTCAAAGTGCAATGCAGGGTGGTCCAGCTGCCTAGATAAATCCGTGTGTGTGTGTGTGTGTGTGTGTGTGTGTGTGTGTGTGTGTGTGTGTGTTGGGGTGTGGGAGGGGTGGCAGAGGGAGAGTGAAGGGTGTATGGAACACAGGTGGAGTTGACAGGTGATGCTCTGGCAGAAGGATCTAGACTGTGCCCGGCTGAGAGGAAGGCAGGATGCTGCTTCACACCAGGAGTCCACCCCTCCTGGCAAAGGGGATGCCCAGGGTCTCACTTTCAGGCCTTGCTCTGCCATCAGGGAACCTCGCTGAGCTCGCCACCCCCATACCTCCTCTGTGAAGGCGATGCTGAGCACAGCACTGCTGCCCTTATGGGGCAAGGGACAGAAATGCAATTGTAAAATGCTACGCCTCACACGCAGGTCAGGGGTGATTTCCAATTATTAACAGTTGATGCCATTGCACTTATATAATAACTTTTATCCCAGGCAGTGTAGTGGGAAGGTTAGGAGTCAGATTGCTTGGGTTTGAAGCCCAGCTCTACTCCCCTCCTCCACCCAGCTGACCTTGGGCTACTTGACTTTTCTCTGCCACAGTGTCCTTATCTGTAACGTGGCACCTGTCTCATAGGGCAGATGGGAAAATTTTATGCGATAAAGTTTTAAAAGAACGCCCGGTCCACAAAGGGGCTAGCAAGTGTCTGCCTTTGTCCTTATATAGTGATTGTGTCCCCTGTCCTTCTCCTGGGTAGTTTAGGCCCCTGTGCGGGTGAGACCCACAGTCTTTCTTCCATGTAGAGGACAGCATAGCACAGTGATGAAGGGCCCTGCCTTGGAGTCAGGCATCCTGGGGTTCCTCTCCAGCTCTGTCACTTTCTGCTGTGTGACTTGGGATACAGTGACCTTGCCTCTCTGTGCTTCAGTTCCCTCTCCTGAGAATACTAAAGCCTCCCTGGAAGGGCTGTGTCAGTGTTAATTGGGAGATCAGAATGGAAACATTTAAAACTGCGCCTGACACAGTTAGTGCTTAACACAGGGGAGCTGCTATTATTCCTGTTGTCATCGTTATTTTGGAGGCGGGGAGACTGTTGCAGAAATACACACTGTGATGTCCAGGCAAGAAAGTGCCGAGCTGGTACCCAGAGGTCTGCTTCCAGCCTCTGTTCATCACTGTTGCTGTGCCACCTTGGCCAAGCCCCACGCCCTGCCTGGGCCTCGGGTTCCTCGTCTGTAGAGTGAGCTGGTTGGCTGTGTTCTCTCTCTAATCCCTCAGAACCCCCAGGGCTGAGGTTCCAGGATGGTCTCTTGGGCTTCCTGGGAGCTCCACTCGACAACCCCAGGGAGCTCGCTGGGTGTTTCCGTGGGGCACTCTCTGGGGCAGCACAGGGTCCAAGCCTGAGGGACCAGGGAGGGGCTGGGGAGGGGTTAGAACCAGTGACACAAGATAGCACTTGGTGCTCTCCTCGCCTCTGGGAGGGTCACTGCCGAGGGCCAAAATCCCAGCCAAGAGCCCATATGCAGCCTCTACGGGCCCAGGAGACCCCCTCTACCAGGGAAGCTGGGACTTAGCCCTAGAATCCCAAGACGCTGGATGGTGTGGAAGCTGTCAGGAAACCTGGCTGTGAGAGGCTGCAAGGGCAGTGCAGGCCAGGCTCACACACTCTACTCGGGCTGTGTGCCAGGAGGAGGGCTGGGATGGGGGGGATCTCTGAAAGCCCCCTAAGTGTCTGGGGGCGAGGATGGAGGCGGAGGCTGGGGCAGAGGTGTGGAGGGGACAGTGTGGACTCACCTTCTCGCCTGGTTGGCCCTTTGCTCCCTGGGGCAGCCACATGCAACACGGGGTGTGGGGAGGAGAGAGGGGAAGAGAAAAAAGAAAGGATGAGAAAGGCACACACACAAGAATTCGTGTTAATGGCACAAATGCCCGAACAAAAGAAATCACCGTGAAATAAGAAACAAAACAAAACACAGATGCAGACATACGACAGGTCCCGCCAGCGACAATCAGACAATCACAGTAAATGGGTGGCTATTGCCTCAGAAAATCGCCCGAGGAGCCGTGACCCCCAGCTGCCTGTCACGTGGGGGAGGGGGTGGGCGTGGGAGGGACCTTCCTCAAGAAGGTGCTATGAGGTGGAGTCTAGCTGGTTCTGAGGTCCAGCTGAACGCCAAGCACAACACTTTGCCAAGCTGGACGTGCCAGGAGTCGTTAGGGCCAGCCAGGCAAGACACGAGAGGGGACAGGGAGGAGTAGAGGACAGAGAAGGACACACACATCTGGGAGGATGGGGCATGGGTGGGTCCGGGATGCAGGGGAAACTGGGTAGTGACCAAGGGCCCCTGTACCCACAGTGCTGAGTGGACAGACAGACCGAAGCCCCCTCATCCACAGCAGCCAGTGGCGCCCCCTCTGGTGATCAAGGGAACAACTCAGGCATTTTGCAGCCTCCGCCCCCACCCCGCCCCCCCGCCACCCCAGTCCCAGTCCTTACCAGGTGGCTCACGCCAGGACTCCTCCTGGGCAGCCAAATGGGCCCGTTGTCACATTTAAAATAGCACAAGCAGCAGGAAAGCACCAAAATGGTTTGAAAAGAGCTTTGTGTAGAAGGAAACGGGGAGGCCCCCTGTGGCTCCCCTACTGCCCCCATCACTGTGGGTCAGAACTAGGCTCAGATGGACACTTCCAGGGGGAGACACAGCTACAGAGCCCAAGGAGGAGGGCAGGGTCGGGGGCAGACGTGGAGGGACTGCTTTGCACATTACACAGACCCCTGAAGCTGACCTGTTAGGAGCAAGGACTTTGATGTCTGACAGTCAGATTGGGGATGAGACCCAAATCCACCTGAATCATGGGCAACAGGAGTCTTGATGTGCTCCTTGAGAAACGGGGTCCTGGAGGGCCAGGGTGGAGAAAGTGCCTGGCCCAGGGCCCCCAGTGGCGAGCCCCCGAGAAAGGCTGGCTACTCTACACAGGGAAGGACCCAGTGACAGCCTGAGCGGGGGTGGCTCAGGGTGTGCAATGAGAGAACTGAAGCAGAGAGACAGGGCCGGGCAGGAATTCCACAGGGCTGGGGTCTGGAAAGTGGCGGGAGAGCCACACGTGGGGTGGCCCAGGGCTCCCAGCCTCCACTTCTTGGGTGGGCCCTGGGGAGCTCAAAGCCCTGCGACATGGAACGCTTGTCCTGAACCTCTGAAACATCCCAGGTTCTGGGCCCAGGGCTGTGGCTTCATCTAAGGATCAGACCCTCCTTGGAGCTGTGATGCCAGTGGAGGGGGTGGGGGAAGGAGTACCACTGTTGGGGTCAAGAGCACAGGTTTAGAGTCAGCTTGTCTGGATTAAAGCCTGGTGATTAGCCACTTCCTGGACTGGTGACCTTGGGACAGATGCTTAATATCCATGCCTCAGTTTTCTCATCTGAACAATGGGTGTGGACAATGCCCACCCTGCGTGGTTCTGGTGAGGACCGAATGAGCTGATGTGTGTAAGGTCCTCAGCTCAACGCCCAGGACACAGGTAGCACATTCAAGTGTTAGCTATGATCTGGGGCCTTTTCTCCAAGCACCAGGCTCACACCAGGCCAGGAGACTCACACAGGATGCCATTCCCAGTCTTAAGGTCAACCCAGCCCAGGAGGTGAGGTTATGCGGCAGAGCACATGAGTGACATGGAAGGATGGCACTGGGCTGGTCAGGGGGCACCTGAGGCTGGTGGCTGGTGGGGAGTTAGAGGTCAGATGGGGAGAGGAGCTCGGGCCACGTCCTGGACTAGGCTGGGGGTGGGGAGGCTGGCGTGTGGCCATCACTGCGTTAGGCTGCCACCAAGCACCTATGCTGCCCTTGCTAGACCCCTGGATGCTGGAAGCCACCAGGAAAAACCCTGGTGCTGGAACCTCCAATCCTAGGGCCGAGCTCTCCAATTCTGAGATACATGCTCCCAAGGAAACGTTCCCTTTTGCCATCTTAGTTTTTCAGTAAGAAACCTTACACATTTTAACTCCCGGCCTCCAGGGGGAGGATTTGGAGGCACTGCCTGGAAGCAAGCTCTGTCTACACCATCTTCTAGCCTCTGTCTAGGGAAGACGCCTCCAGATGCTGGCTCCACTGCCATTTCTACATTTCTTGCAAACTTTCCTGCTTTTGCTGGGGGATGCAGGCAGGAGAAGCTAAAAACCTAAGGGTGAGCTGCCAGCCTCAGGCGGGGGGGTACAGAGGGGGTAGAGTGGGCGGGAGTCCTCAGGAGCGACTGGCATAGAGCTTTACTCATGTGCTGCTTGGACTTTTTCTTTGC
Source organism: Sus scrofa (assembly GCF_054392235.1). NCBI lineage: Eukaryota > Metazoa > Chordata > Mammalia > Artiodactyla > Suidae > Sus > Sus scrofa. Next base: position 95,062,685 of record NC_139396.1, on the reverse strand, counting down.
CACTGCGGCCCTCTGGAGAGTAAAGCTGTACTGTGTAGGTCGCAGACGTAGCTTGGATCCCGCGTTGCTGTGGCTCTGGCATAGGCTGGCAGCTACAGTTCCGATTAGACCCCTAGCCTGGGAACCTCCATATGCTGTGGGGACGGCCCTAAAAAGACAAAAAGACAAAAAAAAAAAAGAAAAAAGGTCTGAAGAATCAGAATAAAACTTTCCCCATCTTCTTGTGCATCTCTCTCTGAAGCTGACCCTGGGCGGCTGCGGCGGAAGAGAGGGGTCCGACCCCCTCCTTGGGGTGGGGCAGGCAACGCCTCACCATGGTGTGCAGGACAGGCCAGCGTGGGGAAGCAAGCCACGGCCACCCGAGCAGATACAGACGCCCCAACTCACCACACGTCCGGGCATCCCAATGGCACCTTTGTCCCCCTGATGAAGGAGGCAGAAACAATTAGATGAGGCTGGAACCGGGCCAGCATGTGAGGGTTCCCGTGGCTAGCTACCCACCCAAGACCTGGTTTGCAGGAGCCCTTGGGATGATTCCCAGGCGTCAATGATCCCCAGCTCCTTCCCAGGCCCTCTGTCTGTGAAGGATACCAACAGAGCCCTGCCCCTCCCCGCCGCCACCCCTAGCACTAAGAGTGGCGCCATGTGGATTCAGCCCCATCACGAGTTTCAGCCGCTCAGAGGGAACCGCTTTGTTTTGCAGCCAGGGGTTACTTCTCCCTCTGGAAATCTGCTTATTAAATTCTGTTCCTCCCCTTTTTGGTGGAGAATATTTTTTTGCAATCATATGTGTGCAGACGCATAAAATCTGGGGTGGGGCTTGGGGTTTGCCGGGAGCCTGGAAAGGACAAAAAGCAAGAGGGGCTGAAAATCAGATGGTGTTTGACCTGACCGCCTGGACAGGAGAGACCTGGGTGTGTGGGTTCCCCTTGAAGGGTGGGCATTTCTGGGGTGATGCTATGTCTGCTGAGCCCACTTAGGCAAAATGCCTTGAGGGGCGATCAGCATCTCAAGACATATGTGGATGCACCAGGGAAGAGCAACCGGCTCGGAATTAGGCTCCTCTTAGGGGTTCACTGTCAAGACTGACCAGTGTCTTTAGTAAAGCATTCGACTTTGGGGAAGAGCGACAGGGATGCAGCAAGTGTTATAAGCATGGATCTGTTTCCTGAACATCCCTGAGCATCCTTGTCTCTCTCCGGGGGCTGCTGGGAGGATGCCACGAGACAGTGGCTCCAGAAAGCTAAGTCCAGGTGCCTGGCTCCCTGTGAGTGCTGTGTCAACTGCACCTACACGGAGCGAGCCCAGCACGGCCACTGGCAAGTGCCTTTTATAAGCATGTGTGTACTTGGCGCTTTTGCATTTCACAAGGGGCCAGCGTCGGCGAATCCTTTTGTGGTCCCTTCACGTGGAAATATGAACAGGACTGTGACCCCTCCTGCTGAGGACGCTAGGCCTGCTGGTCATCGGCTGTGACCTCCCGGCAGCGCACTCGTTCTTGGGCTTTTGAATGATATTGCAGGACGTGTGTTTTGGTTCCTCTTCATTTCTTTTTTAAAACTAATGGTCTTAGCAGTCCCAGCCATAAAATGCTCAGGTTAGGGACAGGCATGGAATGGCCAGAGATTGGAAAGCCTGTGTGGCAGCCCCTGCTCTGCAAATTGCCCCCAAATGCTTTTTAAAGGTGGACGTTGTGAGAAAAAAAAAGCAATGTCTGCCCACATTCCTCTAGTCATCTGATTTTTTCCCCTCCTTGGATTTCATGGGACCGAGTCTGTCCCAACTGTCCTCCTTGCTCCAGGGCTTGTTCTCGCTGGGAGAGTTTTCATTTTCAAGGCTAAACATTCTCCCACATGCATTTCATTAAGGAAGTCATTGCTGGACAAGAATTCTAGAAGCTGATGGTTTAGTCAAAAGGTTGCAGTGTAATTCCTGTCTAGAAGAGGAGTAATTGGGATAAGAGGGATGGATGCACAGAAGGCTCTGGAATCCAATGGATGTGGCCTCCAGGGCAGGGACGGATGGCGGCCTGGCTCCCCCTCCACGCCCACGTCAGCCCTCTGGTTGGCTACAGCATCTTGCCCAAGCCACTACCCATCCAAGGCCTCACGGTACCCAGTACACAATGCAGTTCCACCCCACAGAGAAATGTCTTTGAAAACTTTAAGGACGGTACTCCTGTTGCACACGGACCACAGGAAACAGCAGTGGGGGATGGCGTGTGATAATACAGGGCCTCCTAATGGGTCTACACCTGAAGACTGAACAATCAGACAAGCTATTTTACCTCTCTCTGCTTCCTTATCTATAAAATGGGCACAATAAAACCCATTTCATTAGGTCAGTGAGCAACTCAAATGTCTGAAGAGGGATGAGCATAGTGCCTGGCACCTATTGTAAGGTCTCAATGAGAGATGGCCATTAGTGCTGTTTCCACTTTTGTTCCAAAGCCCCCATGGTTACTCGATCCAGCCTCGCTAGCACTCAGAAATGGGAAGTGGGTGGAGAAACAACATTTTTGCATCTGCTCTTACTAGAGGGCAGAGCACAAAGCAGGGACCGAGGTCTTTAACTAAGCTGGTTTGCAGGAGGCCACCCAGCAAGCCAGGGGGCTGACTCCCTGCTTGGCCCTCCAGCCCTCCCTCCTAGGGCCACCAGTCTGGAAGTCAGATTGAGCCCTGGAGGGGTCTGCATGCAGCCATTTGCCTACCTGGCACCCCAGGAAAGGTGCCAGGGAGCTTCACCCTCAGCTTGAGGGTGAAGACGCTTGAAAGCGGCCTCCCATCCAGATACACCCAGAGGAAAGCAGCCACCCCACCTTGCCTGTCCTTGGACTGAGAAAGAGCCCGTGAGAGAGATGCAAAGAGAAAAAGAAAACAAAGGCCACTTACCGGGAGGCCAGGTCTTCCAGCGGGACCCTGAAATAAAGGAGGAAAGAGTGACTTTTAGGAAGGTCAGGGTAGGGTAATAGCCAATGGTTGCACAGTCCAACCAGCTGTGTGACCTTGGAGTCTCTTGCTTTCTATGAGCCTCTGTTACTTTATGAACGAAATGAAGAGAAGGCCTGAGTCACTAAGCTTCCTTTCAGTTCAAGGACTGATTGACTGACTGATTGACTGATTGATTATTCATTCATTCATTCAGAAAAGCAGTAGCAAGGATCTCTTCTATGCCAGGCCCAAGGTAAGCATAGGGAACAGAAAGGCAAGACTGTCCCTTCTTGTCTGTCCTTCACAACTCCAGGATCATCAGGGCTCTGGGCCTCAGTATCCCACATGCCACCCCTCCATGTGTGCTGGCTCTGACCTGCTCCAGGGCCCGAGGGGGTGGGCCTTGGTCTTCCCTGTCCTATCACATAGGGAAGCCAGATGGCTGCTCTAATGGAGCCCGTCTGCCTGGGACACTTCTGCTGGGCCTGCCCCATCTGAGCCAATGGACCATGACCATGGAGCAGGGGTGCCTCCCCGGAGGGCCTCTTGTCCTCAGTAGGGGTGGGGAGGGGGCACTGGGACTTCCTTCTTTGAATATCTCCAACCAGCTTCAGCTGGAGGTGAGGCAGAAAGCTGGACCCCACCATGTGTGGGGTCCTGTGTGGCTCCAGGAGCCTGTCTTCACCGACCACAGCCATGTCTTTCTCAAACCCTTTATTTATAACCCTGGGACTCGTGCCAAGCACAATTCTGGTGGAGACTAAAGACTCCATATGATAGATCTGAAATCCCATTGAAAAGAGGAAAACATTCAACCAAATGTTGACCCTATAGTTACTCTCATGGCAATATGCGTACGAGGGGGCCCAGGAACCAGGCAGGTTATGAGAAAGTCGTGTCTTTTTTGCTCTGGTCCCCACCTCCAGCTGGATCAGATATAAGAGGGTGGCAGAGAGACGGCTCTAGGAGCTGCCTCGTGGGGTGTCATGGGGTGCCTTGTAGAGCAGGAGGACCACCTGGAGACAGCTTCTGGAACCAAGCTCCCACCCTGGCCAGCACCTGGGTTCCAGAGAGATGGGGTCTTGGTAAGGGAGAAGCAGGTTTTCGGTGAAGAGCAGGGCTCTGGAGTCATCCCGCGTGGCTGTCACGAGTCGGTGACTTTAGACAAGTCGCCTGGCCTCCCTGCATCTCCGTTTCCTCATCGTGTAAATGGGAGAACAACCATATCCACCTCTCAGGATTAAATGAGCTAATGTAGGGAGAGCACTCAGGACGGGCCAGCCGGGAACAGGCTCTGAGCATTGTCATAGAAGAGACCAGGGCTGGGGGGAGGTGTATGTCCCTCCTTCCAGAAGCTCTGCCTCAGGGGTAGTTTCTCTCCTTCTGGACATCCTGCCCTTCCCATAAACCCTCAGCAGCACCGGGATGCCCAATGGGGGGACAAGTCCATCTGCTGCAGGGCTGGACCTGCAATGCAGGCAGCACCAGGAACAATGCCCTCCACCCCATCCTTTGTTCCTGAGGATGTCCCCGAGGCAGGGGTGCAATGACAACCCCCACAGAGACCCAAGCTCGGGATCTTGGCCCCATGGGCACAGGACTCAGGCCTCCACTCTGCTGGGTGTGCCCCTAGGGCCCTAAACCATAAGCTCAGGAGGCAGGCAGGGCACTTTCAGTTTTGTTCATGGATGTATCCCCAGTGCCTTAAGGAGTGCTGAGCTCTTAATAGGTCCTTAATTCACAGTTGTGAACAAATAAACCTGAGGGCAGATATCACGAGCCTGGGAATGCAGCCTCCTTCCTTCCCAGCCCTACCAAGACAGCCTGGGCACCCAGTGTTCTCAAACCAGAGCTTGTCCCTTTTCCTGCCACTTCTAAGTGCTGTCAGGGATGGGTCAGCAAGGGGTGGTCACCTCCCTCCCATTCCAGGAGGCAGGTGGGCCGAGGAGGGTTCCCAACTCCACAAGGGGGTCTAATCTGGATAGGGACAGAAGGGGTAATTTACTAACATCATCTGCACAAGAGAGGAACTTCTCTATGGTCTAAGCACCAGCAAAAGCAGTGCTTCACCCACCCTCCAGGGATGTTCTGACCTCACTGCAGCCCGACTTTTGCAACAACTCTGCTTTCCTCTTTGCTCTGCCCACCAGGAAGCTCAAAGCCGAGTCCACATGAGGTTGTGGTGTCACCAGCCCTGCATCCCCTGTTTTCCTGCCCTTCTTCTCCATGCACTCCCTCTGTTGCTTCCTCATCTAGTTTGTGCATCACTCAAAAATGTTCCTTGGGAAAAGTCAGGGTAGAAATAAGATGAAATAAATGAATTTTTGAATGAAATAAAAATTAAAGTCTTGTCAGAGTCTTTGGGAATTATCTAGGGAAGCCTTTTGTTTCTAGAATTTAAATGAGTTAATATATTCTAAACGGAAAAATTATACACACATACATACGTATGTATACATACACATACACACATATAATAATACATATTTTCCTCACAATACCTGAAGCAGATACTACTACCACCCTATTTTATAGGTGAGGAACCTGAGGCACAGAGAGGTAAAGTAACTTACTTAAGGTTGCACAGCTAGAGGTGGCAGAGCCAGGATTTGGACCCAGGCGGTCTAGCTCCAGAGCCCCTGCTTGCAATCACTCTATTACACTATCCATAAAAGCACAGCAGCGCCTAACACAATGTAAGGGTTAGCTAGTGTTTCAGCAAGGATCACATTCAACCAGGGCTGTCAGCTGGATATCATATTTTTTCTTTTCTTTTCCTTTTTTTTCTTTTTTTTTCTTTTTTTGCTTTTTAGGGCTGCACCCTTGGTATATGGAGGTTCCCAGCCTAGGGTGGAATTGGAGCTGTAGCTGTTGGCCTACACCACAGCCACAGCAACGCAGGATCTGAGCCATGTCTGAGACCTACAGCACAGCTCACAGCAAAGCCGGATCCTTAACCCACTGAGCAAGGCCAGGGATTGAACCTGCGTCTTCATGGATGCTAGTCAGATTCGTTAACCCTAGCCACGATGGGAACTTCTATCATATTTTTCTTATATTCTTTCAGAGAAAGAGACATCCATACTTCCCTTGGTCATCTGTTTCAGTCTCACAGTTTCCATAATTAAGAAACTCTCTCCTAAATTTAGTGTGGGAATAGCCAACATCTGTCAGCTTGAGTGCAGACTTCAATGGATTGGTCGTGACTGAGAAAAGTATTCTGTTAAGAAACTTAATTGATTATCAATGTCTGCCGTGGGCAGGAGTGGGTGCAGTGGTAGGTACAAATTTTCTATCTATCAGATGATTCCTGCTGCTGCTTAAATCCATCCTGGGCACTGGTTGTCCTTGTGCCCACAGGAACTAGAGTACAGGGTCCCCCCAGGAGGTGCCCCTGAGAAACACCCAGAGAGTGACAGACAGGCGTTGTGACAGCTGCCACCTCCCTCTCTCTGGCTCTGGCCCGCGGCATTCTTCCTTTGCACGAAGCAGAGAGAACAGGCTAAGGGGTGATTCCCACCCTGGCCAGCTTCCCACGTCCTCCTCATCCTGCCTTCTGGTTTCAGCCAGATTTGAGTGAAGATTCAGACCTCTTCTGTGTCAGGCTAAGAATTCGAGAAAGCTCCTTGAGCTCCTCTCCCTGGCTCCTTGGCTCTGGTGGTGGCTGGGCAGGCAGGGGTTGGGGAAGGGCTCATATCCACCCGGTCTTTGGCTCCCGCACTGCAGAGCCCCCAGCGGTGACAGCGCCCTCCCAGGAGGGGAACGGCTGTGGGGTGAGGCCAGCAGGAGCTCTCAGGACGCTGTGTTCCTGGTGAGGGCAGCCCTCAAGTCAGGCAGGGACCCAGCCCTGACTTGGGTTAGTCTCGCGGGCCTGGCCCTGGGGACGTCCAACATGCGGAAGGCCCCGGGAGAGGGGGAGGAGAGGCCTCTTTTTGGCTTTTTTCAAAAAAAGAAGGGGAAAAAGAGCCCATTTCCAGCAGGTGGTCTGTCGAAGTTTGGGACGGCAGAGTTTATTTTGGAAGATTGATGACAGGAATTGAGATCTGACATCCACAACACGCAAGATAAATCGTCCCTCCTCCTTTCAGGGAATGACACGATTTTCCTCTTTCTGTGCAGAGAGCGAGCAGGGCAGGGTTGTCAGCGTGGGTTCAATGCGCCTTTCAGGACACGGATGGAATGGAGCACCGCGGTCTCATTACCAGCTGGGGCGGCAGCTCTCGCCAGTGCAGATCAAGAGGAGGACAGCTATGGAAATGACTTCTCTGAGGACGGGACGCCGATAGGGCTGCTTTCAGTATCCCTGAGAAAGATCTGATGCGGAAGGCTGGGCCCTTTCAACTCCAATCCCCAGCTCCCCAGGCGACCTCTGGGTCTTTTGTTGGGATATCAAATGCTGTCCCCAGAAGACACGCTCCTGTTCTCTGCATCCATTACTTCGGGGGGACAGTCTCCTTGGGCTCTTCTCAGGTTCTCTGGAAATGGCTCAGCTCCCTGGCCCTGCCCTGGGCTTTAGGGGTGACGCCAGGGGAAGGAGCCTGACAGGCTGCCTCTAATTTGTGTTGTTTCCCAATATAAGCCACTGACATCACTCTTTTACATAAAAACACCACTGCCACCACCACCACCAATCACTTGCCCAAAGTGACTTGGCCAGATGGAGCTGCCCACACGGTGGAGTGGACACCAGGTCCTCAGAGCGTCCACACTTAGAGCTGCCCACCAACCCGTTTACCCAAAGAGCAGAAGGCCTTTCAAGGACCAGACCTGAGTGGAGATGATCTCTTTCTTCTTTCTAATACCTGGTGCTTCTTTGACTCCGCTTGCCTCTTTGGGGGACAAAGGAGGAGGCTAACAATGAGGCAAGCCAGCCTTTCAGGCTGCAGCTGGGATATGCCCTGTCCTGGGCACGACCTCGGTTTCGCCCTGGACGGCGCAGAGGTGGATGGAAAGCAAAATGACAGCCAAGTCAGCCTGCTGCAGGGACCCTGCAGACTTCAGCGGAGGGTGTCGGGGGCCCTGTCCCCCCACTCGGGGCCCAGTTACCAGCAGGGAGCAAGACCTTTCAGGTGTGCAAGACCAGGCTTCGCTGGAGTACTTACAGGAGGTCCTGAAAGAGAGAGAAAAGGCCAGGGTCAGTGTTGCTGCCATTAAGGCTGCCTCGGAAGCTGTGTCCAAGAACTCTTCCGCTGAGGAGTTTCCATGTGGTCTCTGAAGTTTGTATTTTCCTGGCCCACTTTTACCAATATTGTCTCTTCCCCCTTTATTTCATCCCCATGTTTTCTTTTCTTTTCTTTTTTTTTTTTTTTTTTTTTTTTTTTTGTCTTTTTTGCCGTTTCTTGGGCCGCTCCCACTGTATATGGAGGTTCCCAGGCTAGGGGTCTAATCGGAGCTGTAGCCGCCAGCCTATGCCAGAGCCACAGTAACGCGGGATCCAAGCCACGTCTGCAACCTACACCACAGCTCACGGCAATGCCAGATCCTTAACCCACTGAGCGAGGCCAAGGATCGAACCCGCAACCTCATGGTTCCTAATCGGATTTGTTAACCACTGAGCCACGATGGGAACTCCTCATCCCCATATTTTCATCACTGGATGAGAAACCCAGACGTCTGGGCCTCAGGTGCAGCTGGGCTCAGGCCCTAGATTCCCGTACAGTCCCATCCACACCTCAGTTTCCCAGCCCACAAAATGGGCTCCATGGAACCAGCCCTGGCTCGGGCACACAGTGTCTTTGCTGAACCCGGGCTCTGGGCACTCAGGCACTTTGCCAAAGGTCAGAAGTGTAACAGAACCTAAAGAAATTGCAGTTATGAGCAAGCTCATCATCCCGTCCATGCTCCCATGAAACGCAATGGAAAATAGGCAGGAACTCAGGGGCACAAGGAGGCTTCCCACTGGGTTGGTTCCCTGGCTGATGTGTATCGGGCCTGTCCTGGTTTCTGTTAAGCTGTGAGTCAGGCTCTCTGCCCTCCTGGGTCTGCTGCCCAGTCCCGCTTTCTCCCCCACCCCTGCCACCTCTGTGCCCCCCCCCACTCCTCCCTCCTTTCTTTCCTCCTCAGTGGGGCCATCTCCCCCCCACCCCACAGGCCTCAGCAATAGCCCTATCTCATTACTGACCACAACTGAGAATTAAATGTCCGGTAAAAGCGGCAGGAGGATGGGTTGGGAGGTTTAATGAGAGAAAAAGCAGCAGCCGAAAGATAGTGAACTGAAAGGCATTTCTGCAATCGTGAGTCACAAAACCCCCAGGGCCCGTGGGATTCCCAGCTGGGCCCCCAGGCGTCGGCCCAGCCCCCTCCTGGTGACCTGGCCACGTTAACACAGCTGCTACTCCTGTCGCTTCTTTTATGCTCGGCCAATAAAGGCTCCTTTAAGTTTCCTCTTACTCCTCACGTTCCCAAAGCCGGCATCCTTCCCTCTGCCTTCATCTGCTTACTTCTCGGTCCTGGTCCCCTTCCAGGAGGAAACAGCCTCTTTCATGCTGGCCCCTGTCAAGCCGTCATATTAAGGGGGGAGCAAAATGTTTTAAATTTAAAAAAAGAGTCAAGAGGTGTAGGGCCTGGGCGAGGAGGCCCCAGGCAGGCCGGCAGTGAGGTTTCAGAGCAGCAGGAGGGAGGGAGGCTGGGGGAGGAGGGAGCATCTGGGACCTATTAGGCTGAGGGGCAGGGGAATGTCACCCAGAATCTGAAAATATCCCCCTAGTGCACTTGCCAGAGGGGCCAGCCCAGCTGGAAAGTCCGTGCCTCTGGGTCGGGGGAAGCATCCTCGTGAGAAACAGGCTGGTGACAAAGTTCAGCCTGTGGCAGTTTGGGGATGGTTTAGCCACATGGAGACCAGATGCCCCACACCCGCGGAGCTCCCAGTGCACAGGCTTTGGGATGGGGTGGGGGTCTCTGGTTACACAGCGCAGCCCCAGCGACGGCCCTGCCTGCTGTTAGCCTCGGCCACGCAGGTATCACCAGGCGCAGCCGAACAGCTGCGGGAGACTCAGCACTCGGACCAGTCCCAGAAGAGCAGTTTGCTGGGTTCCCCCACCGTGATGTAAATTCTACTGAAATTTTCAAGGTGTTTTTTTATTTTTGGTTTTTGGTTATTTTTTTTTAATGTGATGGCTGCACTCGCAGCATATAGAAGTTCCCTGGGCCAGGGACTGAATCCGAGCCGCAGCTGCTATGCCACAGCTGCAGCAACGTCAAATCCTTTAACCCCCTGTGCTGGGCCGGGGATCTAACCCGCACCTCTGCAGTGACTCAAGCCGCTGCAGTTGGATTTTTAACCCACAGCGCCACAGCAGGAACTCCTCAAGGGTTTTTAGATCACCACCGCCGCCACCACCACCACTGCACACCTCTGTGGCCCTGACCACGTGCCAGGCACACTTCCTAAATGTTTTTCCATGACAGAGTAGGCCCTGTAGAAGAAGAAACTGAGGCACAGAAAGGCTGAGCCACTCCCCAAAGGCCAAACTCACAGGAACCAGCAGAGCAGCTGACTCACCATCACACTGCCTCTCTCCATGCCTCTCCCTCAAAAACCAACTCACCTCACCCCCAAATTGCCCCGAGACCTGTTCCCTCTCGAATCCCGCCCCTGGAGGCCTTGCATTCAGCCTCTGGCTCCTCTCTCTGGACCCAACCATCCCATCTCTTTTATGGGCCCGTTTTTCTTTTCTTCTTTTTTCTTTTCTTTTCTTTTGGCTTTATTTTATTTTACTTTTTTGGCTGCCCTGCAGCACATGGAGTTCCCGGGCCAGGGATCAGATCTGAGCCACAGCTGCGACCTAGGCCAGATCCTTTAATCCACTGCACCGGGCTGGGGATCAAACTTGCGTCCTGGTGCTGCAGAGACACTGCTGATGCTGTTGTGCCACAGCGGGAACTCCAGGGCCCCCTTTTCTCATGCAAGGGCATTTGGCTCTGTCAAGCTCTCCTAGGCTAGTGTTCCCCCAATTGTCACTTACACAGACTTCAGGATGGGAAAAGCCCCTGTTTGTTAGATGATTCTGTACCTCAAGACGGGGAGGAGAGATCATGGAGTCAATGAAAGACTTTTCCTACCACTAACATTTTCCCCCTGCCAGCGAAGACCTGCAAGGGCCCCCCTGGAAAATCTTTAGACCGCTTGGAAAATCTAACTGCTTCCCTCCCCCTGCCAGCTGTTCTCAGACCTCTGGATTCCAGAGCAGATGCTTCACCTGGTGCTGTGTTCAATGCCCAACAGGTCTAAGGTGGCAGGGGAGCCGATGCCTTTGTGAAATCAGCAGTGTCACTGGTTGGTCTCCCACATGAGTCCCTTGGCCAGGCTCAGGAACCTGGCCATTGACTGACTCATCACCTTGGCCAAGCACCAAAAAATGGAGTCACCCCAAGGCATCTCCAGGTTCCCACTGTATGAATAGGGAAACAGAAGCCCAGGGAGGGTAGTGACCATCCAGGGTCTCTGCATAGATGGGTGACAGGGATGGAACCAGAACCCAGGTCTCCTGACTCCTCACCCAAGGATTTTCCAAACAAACTACACTCTCTCATGGCCTGTAGAGCTGACCCTCTCACCCATCACTTCAGTGAAGCCACAGCTGCCCTTCCCAGGATCTGGCTGACCTCCTCCAACTAAGGCAGTCACACTCCTCCTAGACATAGAAGAATGGACTCCAAAGAGGAATCCTGGGTAGCGTTCTAGGTATGTCTTTCAGCCATTTTTTTTGTACGTTCATCTATTCATTCAACAAACATTTAACAAATGCCTGCTGTGTGTCAGTCACTGTGCTGGGCTATGGCCCTGTACAGATGAATAAGGCACAGTCATTGCCCTCTGAGGAGGGAAAACTTCATTTAAAAAAAAAAAAAAAAAAAAAGCATTTAATATCTACCAGGCCTGATGGTAAGCTCTAGGGATAACTCATTTCCTCCTGATGAGAAATCATCCGTTTCCTAGGTCAGAGAGCTGGAGAAATTCCAAAGAGAACTAAAATGAAGAAAAGGGTTAAGGAAGAAAGATTCGCTGTAGGAGGATCCACTCACTTGCTCATTCATTCATTTATTTGTTCAGCAACACTTACTGTGCACCTATAATGGGGCAGACATAACGCTAAACACAGTCATTATAACAGCACCTTTAATCCATACCAACCAGATGAGGTTGGCATTACCATCCTTGTTCCACAGGTGAAGACCCTGAGGCTTAGAGGTTAAGCAACGTGCCCAAGGTGCTCTCCCTCTCTTAAAAGTGTTTGGGTTTTTTTAGGGGGGGCGTTAATTTCCATGCAGCAATGCCTAGGTTTGAACCCGATCTCTCTTACCCAGAAGACTGTATCTTCATACTGGGGGTTAGGAAGGTCCTTAGGGCCGGGAGGGGCCCCTTTCTAATCAGGCAGGTAAGGCTCCTCCCCTCTCTTCCTCTCTACCCACCCCTCTTCACTGAGGGCTCTGCCTCATCCAGGCCTTGGATCCAGTCCTGGTCCTGGACAGAGAAGTAATGCGCCACAGAGTGTGTCCGAGTTCAACGTCATATGAGCCATGAGCGGTGATCTGACCCTGCTTGACTGCTGGGCTCCCAGCAGCTGGGGTCCTAGCCCCCACCCACGCCGCCGGGTGCCTGCTGCCAGGCTGCCTGTGGCTGACCACCTGCCACTTGGCTCTGCCACGTGCCGACCCACCCATCCTGCCAGGGCAGATGCTCTGCATCCCAGGCTCTCCTAGGACCTGGGGGAATAATGGTGCCTGTCATATTCTGTCTACTGGATCAGGGGTTCTCAACTGGGGGCATTTTGCCCCTCAGCAAAGAGTTGGCAATATCTGGAGACTCTTTCTTTTTCTTTTTCTTTTTTTTTGCTTTTTAGGGCCACACCCATGGCATATGCAAGTTCCCAGGCTAGGGGTCTAATCGGAGCTGCAGCTGCCGGCCACAGCCACAGCCACAGCAATGCCAGATCGGAGCTGTGTCTGTGACCCATACCACAGTTCACAGCAACATCGGATCCTTAACCCACTGAGCAAGGCCAGGGATCGAACCTGCCACCTCATGGTTTCTAGTCAGATTTGTTTCCACTGTGCCATGACGGGAACTCCTGGAAACATTTTTTTTTTTAAATTTGCAATCCAGTTTATTTCAAAGGTATTGAAAATTACATTACACAATCTTAGATATTAATTTGCAGAGTATTTTTAGATGTGTTAATATCCAAAATAAGTAATAATTTATATCATTCCTGACTCAAATTATTATTATTAATTTTTTTTTGCTTTTCAGGGCTGCAGATGCAGCATATGGAAGTTCCCAGGCTAGGGGTCTAATTGGAGCTACAGCTGCCAGCCTATGCCACAGCCACTGCAATGCGAGATCCACAGTGTGTCTGTGACCCACACTACAGCTCACGACAATGCTGGATCCTTAACCCATTGAGTGAGGCCCGGGATCGAACCTGCCTTCTCATGGACACTGGGCGGATTCATTTCCACTGAGCCACGACAGGAACTCCTCAAATTATTTTAAATAACATGTTGATAGATCCCATATTTTGCTAACAAAACCTGCTTAAACATTTATTATTATGGTAACTTTAAAAAAATATTATAGGAGTATAGCTGACGTACGATGTCAGGTGTACAGCAAAGTGAACAGTTTCTATAGATTACTACAAACCATTGAGTAAATTTCTCTGCGCTGTATAGTAGGTTCCTGTTAAGCACCTATTTTATACAGTGGTGTGTAAATGTTATTCCCATCCTCTTAATTCTTTCCTCTCCTTCCCCTGTGTCCCCCAAGGTAACCAGAAAACCGGCTTTGAAATCTATGCTTGTTTCTGTTGTATAAATACGTTCTTTTGTATCATTTATTAGATTTCCCAAATAAGGGATATATGATATTTTTCTTTGATGACTTAGTAGGATAATCTCTAGGTCCATCCATATTGCTATAAATGGCATTATTTCATTCTTTTAAAATTTCATTTCTTTTTTTTTAAATTGGGTTATTTGTCTTTCTTTTAAATTTTTAAATTTTTTTAAATTTTTAAATTTTTAATTTTTTTCCCCGCTGTAGAGCATGGGGACCAAGTTACACATACATGTATACATGCACAAAAATAAACTCAAAATGGCTGAAAGACTTAAAGATAAGACAAGACACCATCAAACTCTTGGAAGAGAGCATAGGCAAAACATTCTCTGACATCAACCTCATGAATATTTTCTCAGGTCATTCTCCCAAGGCAACAGAAATAAGAGCAAAAATAAACCAATGGGACCTAATCAAACGGACAAGCTTTTGCACAGCAAAGGAAACCAAAAAGGAAACCAAAAGACAACTTACGGACTGGGAGAAAATAGTTTCAAATGATGCAATGGACAAGGGCTTAATCTCTAGGATATACAAGCAACTTATACATTTCTTTTTTTAATACTCTATTGCACATCTTCTTTATGCAATCCTCTATGGATGGACATTTAGGTTGCTTCCAGGTCTTGGTTATTGTAAATAGTACTGCAATTACCAATGGGGTGCATGCATCTTTTAGAATGATGGATTCCTCCAAATAGATGCCCAGAAGTGGGATCACGGAATCATATGGTAGCTGTGTATTCAGTTTTTTAAGGAACATTTATAGTGGCTGCGCCAATTTACATCCCCACCAACAGTGCAGGAGGGTCCCCTTTTCTCCACGCCCTCTAGAGACATTTTTGACTGTCACAGCTGGGAGGCTGCTTCCGGTCTCTAGCAGGTAGAGGCCAGGGATGCTGCTAGATATCCTACAAGGCGTAGGCAGCTTCCTATGACAAAGCATTATCTGGCCACAATGCCCACAGTGCCAAGAGTGAGGAGTTTCTCACTGGACTAGCAGAAGCAGTTCTGTCCCTGGGCTCCCCACGGGCATGTAGTCCTGCCTCTGCCCCTAGGTTGAGGCCCTTGCCCTCACTCCACCTATGGTTTGCCAACTTTGAGGCTCTTCTTCTATAGGTTGGCTTGTTCTCCCTCCACTCAAGACCTTGTTAGGACAATCATTCATTTATTGAGCAATTATTCTGTGCCTGACACTATCAAAGAACTTCAGTACCATCCAACAAACCAGGGAAGTAGCTACTATTATTAGTTCCATTCTACAGATGGAAAAGCTGACGCCCAGGGAGTTTAGACGTGTGTTCACGCATCCAGAGGCTCACGCAGGCCTGTTACCCAAACCCAGGCCTGTGGGACACTACTGCAGCATGAACACAGCTTGGCACAAGCACCGGGGTGCTTGAAGGAGGCACACATCACAGGAGAATTAAAAGGAGCAAGCTCCACCTTAATGAGTGGCAAAGGAGGGAATCATGAGTAGCTCAAAACCATCGAGAGAAATTCATCAGTGACAGGTTAAGGGAAACTGATGGAGCTTCGGGGCAGCCTCTGCCCTTTGAGGCAGACATCAAAGAGAGCAGGGAGACCTTCTCCCAGGCAACCCCAAGGCGGGGTATACAGGGATGGTCACGGCAGATTTCTGGGCAAAGCATTTGGATTTTGTGCCCTGGGAATGTGTCTGACAAGTCATGCTATGTGACTGCTGCCTCCCTGCATCTTAGCTCATTGAGCTTCACCACAACCCATTTTACAGATGAATAAACTGAGGCTTAGAAGGGTGGTAGTTGCCTACAGTTCACAGCTGGTAAAGGATCCTGAATCCCAGTCTACTGCCCTTCCTGGAACAGGCCACCCCTAGCAGAGCTTTGAGGGGGTGGCAGCAGGCTTTATAGTTCTTAGAAAAAACGTACAAGTGCTCAGATAGTGGTAAACTGGAGCCAGCGCACACTACAGTCTTGCTAGGGCCGATGGTGCTCATTTCTTCTCAATTCTGCCTTCAGTGACTTCACACTGGCAGCTGGAAATCAACCATGGTGGGAGTATTCACACCACAGAAATTGGCAAAAGCTACAAAGCAGCCCCAAAAGCCAACTGTTAACCATTTTCCAGCACACTGCGGCTCTGATCTGTCCTGTGATGATGTCAGCCATAAGACATCCCCAGACCTTTCCAGCTCAGGCTGATGGAGAGTAACAGGTCCTGAAAGGAGTGGGCAGCAGCTTAAATCACACACATCACACTCTGCACTCCTGCACTCATGGCAGACATTGCTAATCAATCACAGCCAGTCTTCCCCCAGTGTGCCTTGACAAGGCTTCACAATTTTTTCCAACTCGGCCACTAGCCATCAGCAGAAGCTGGCACATGAGATGAAACCTATTAGTCATCTTGGAACTAGAGCCGTCTGGGAGGTGAGACAGCAGGAAGCAAGGCCAAGCTCAAGGATTGCTTCCTGACTTATCAGGGAGGAAGGGTCGAGCTTTGGGGGCCAGCAGAGGTGGAGAGTCTGGATCCCCTGCCTCTCCAGGGAGAAGGCATCCCCTCCCCAGTCACGCTTCCTGCCAATGGTAGGACCTAGTATTAATGGAAGCCCTCTCCCCTTGTCCCTGTCTAATTGTCAAGACTGGCAGAGGGACAGGGAGGTGTGAGCAGGAAAGGGACAGGAGCCAGCAAGATCCCCAGATGAGGTACTGCTGCCACATCTGGAGCCCCTGGAGGGCAACTCAAGTGGCCACCTTCCTAACACCACGGAAGGGGCCTTCCCACCTGAAGGGACCTTGGGCCAGCTCCAGGGTTGGGGGTTGTGGGGGGTGCTCCTGGACCCCTCTGCCCTTGGCAAGCCCCTCCCTTCACTGTGGAGGTTGTCTCCTTCATGTCCTTGCTCCCCATCTTATTTGACGAGTGCCTGGTGACAGGTGAGGGCCTGGGATGGGGGAAGCCCTGAGCTTCTGGGTGTGGAGGGGGTGCTGCATAGCAGACGCTCTTGTGATCTCCTCAGCACCCATTCTCCCTTCTTCCTTCCTCTCAACCCCCCGGTTTTATTCTAGTCCCCACCCACTGTTCACACAACCTTGTGTCTCCAGGGAATGGATCCCAGGCCCAGCTGGGAACGTGGGAGGGTAAGTGTTGGGGCTGGGAACTCATGTGACGATGGCTCGGGTGCAGTCGGTCTGCTTAGGCAAAGAGGAAGCCCACAGTGGAGGACACCGAGGGATGGGATATGCCACTGCCACCTCCACAGTACCCACCACCCCAGATGCCAACATTCCCCGTGACTGGGGAAGCGCTCCTGATGCTCCAGGATGTGGCCGCGAGGGCTGCTGGCTGGCAGGAGGCCACAGATGGAGAGGAGGAGCCTGGGCGTGGGGACCTGGCTCAGGGAGCTCTGCCCAGGGGACAGAGGGCAACACCCAGCCCCTGCCAGGTGGACAATGGCTCTGACCAAAGATGGCCACAGGCCACACTCGTGTCCCCTCCCCAGCACCAGGACAGCTTTACTCCTGGGAAGACGGGAGAAGGGGATGGTGTCCTGAACCGACGGAGCGGTGAGTCTGAAGCGCTGAGTATTAAACAGGAAGTAGCTGAGTTTCTCTGGGTTACTTCTCTCGCCCTCAGCAGAGGCAGGGGCCTGGCAGCAAAGCTGAGAGGGAAGACAACTGCATCTTTGCACACTTGAGCTGGGTCCCCTTCATGCTCACTTCACAAGTGTTTATCATCATAAACATCTGCTCAACACCAGCCACGTGAGGGCTGCTGTGCTGGATGCTGTGAAAGTCAGACTGTCCCATTTGCGGGGGCTCCTCTGGCTCAGGACACGCCTCCCTCCTACGCCAAGCGACACCTGGACACTCCGTCCCTTGGCTGGAGCTTCTGGCCAGCTTCCTCCTTGAGACTGAGACCAGAAACCCCCAGAATCAGACTGTGGCTGCCCGGCTGGGTTCAGGTGCTGGGTACTGACTTCCGTCCAGATGAGAGCTGCGTTTGCTGTGGGGCTCAGAGTAATGCTGCGCTCTCTCCCTGGGGCCACCTCCTACCAGGGTCCCCCATTCCTCAGCAAGCTCCTGCCTGGGGTGCCATGGGCCTGCACCAGGCCTGTCCCACCAGCATTCAGCCCTCCGCCCTCTCAAGGCTCCCGTTTGGCCCTTCCTCGTTTAATCCTCGGAACAACCCTGAGAGGCTGGAGCAGGTGTCAGCAGCCCCAACTTTCAGACAGTAGGGGCTGAGACACAGGCAGGGAAAGGGCTGCCAGGCCATCTCTGGTCTCTCCTTCTGGCTCCAGCCCCTGGGCAGCCCCTGCGCCTGCAGCCTAGGGCCTGGTGCCCAGTGACGGCTCTGTAAGGGGCAAGGAGTCCTCATAAGACTCTCAACTGCCACCCCCCCACCCCCCCTCCCACGCTCGAGCCCTGAGACAGGGCGTGCTTTCTACAGGGCTGTCACATGGGTCCTGCAGGAGGACAAGCCTCCGAGGCACCACACCTCTGACCCCGGACCTTCTTCCTGACACCGGATCTGGCCACCGTATCCTGCCACCGTCTCCGATGTTCCTGTGGGAGGCCCTGCTCGGGGCAGTTCAAACGTCACAGCTCGGCGGGCCAGGCCCCACCAGGCAACTGCTGGAGGGGGAGAGGGGAGGGGTCGGCCAGGGGTTGCAACTCTGGTCAGACCCACACAGGACGTTCCCCACCCCACACCCCCACCAAAGGCCTGGGAGAGGCCACAGGCTTCATAGCTCTTGTCTTAACAGCCAGGCCTGTACCTCCCTAGGACGTGCGTGCTTTTTTATAGTAAAGTCACAGTTACTGACAAACCATTACTTGGCTGGCATCCTGAGTCTTTTGTCTCATCATTGTCATAAACACTAGTATTTCTAGAACTCATCAACCTCCAACAAGAGCTGGATATTTATCGTCTCATCGACTCTTCATGATAGTCTGACAAGGTGATGTTAGTATTATCCACACCTAACAGATGAGGAAACTCAGGTGGAGAGAACACGTTAGCAGCCCGAGGTCACACAGCTGGAGCCCAGGCATGTCTTCAGCCACCAAGCTGTGTGTTATCTCACCCAGTAACCACCGCAATCCCGACAGGCAGCTTCAGGGCTATTACTGCTCCATTTTACAGATGGGGCTCTGGAGGCACAGAGAAGTTCAATGATTTGTCCAAGGTCACAGAGCTAGAAGAGGTGGAGCTGGCATTTGGAATCAACTACAGCCTAAAGCTTTCTTTTTTAGCTGCTACACTTACACTGACTCTTACAATTCAGTGAAAGCAAGTAAGAGTCAGCAAGACTTAGGTGGTGGGGAGAGAGGCTTAGATGGTTGAGAACCAAAAAACTGCAATAAGTCCTTTCCTTGGAGGATCATGTGGCCTCATGCACAGGCTAACTTCAGACCATACGCACTTCTCTCCCAAAGCTGGCTCCCCAAGTGCCCCCGAGGACTGATGGCTCACCCACTGAGACACTGCCTGTCTGAGCAGGAACTTCAGTCAGCCCCACACATGCTTGGTCTCATGGCCTCACTGGTCCTTCCTTTATTTAGAAGTAGTGGGATTGAAACTTGACAACTTGCACTTTTCACTTACCAAAACGGGCCCTTGGAGTTCCCATCGTGGCTCAGTGGTTAACAAATCCGACTAGGAACCATGAGGTGGCGGGTTCGATCCCTGGCCTCACTCAGTGGGTTAAGGATCTGGCGTTGCCATGAGCTGTGGTGTAGGTTGCAGATGCAGCTCAGATCCTCTGTTGCTGTGGCTCTGGCGTAGACCGGCGGCTACAGCTCTGATTGGACCCCTAGCCTGGGAACCTCCATATGCCGTGGGAGCGGCCCTAGAAAGGGCAAAAAGACAAAAACAAACAAACAAACAAAAAAACGGGCCCTTGCCTAGCATCTTGGGTAAGACCATGGGCTTTGGAGCCAAAGAGCCACAGGTTCAAATCCCAAATTTGCCACTTGCTAGCTGTGTGCCCTTGGGCAAGTAGCTTACCCTCTCTGAACTCCAATGTCTTTTTGTGTAAAATAGCACTAAAGATAGTATCTACCTTATTGGCAAAAGTCAATGAGTCAGTGAGAGAATACAGGTAAAGGGTTTTGCACTGTTCCTGGCTTGGAGTAAGCAGACAACAAATGACAGCTATGATGATGACTCTGATTATGAAGTTGGAAAAAAATGACATCCTATCCCAGAAGCGTATGAGAATCTCCTCTGTTCTAACCACAAGAATGGCCAACACAGGGAGCTCTTTTCACATGCCAGGCACCGTCCTTAGTGTTTTGCGGAAATGACCATATTCAACCCTTACAAGCCTTATAAGGGGGACCTTTTGTGACCCTCATTTTACAGATGAGAAAACTGAGGTCCAGAGAGGTGGTGTCTCCTTTGTAGGTCACAAGCTGGCGAGCAGCAGGCTGACTCTAGGGGCCCAGGCTGTTAGCCTCCTTGCTACACTGCCTCCCAGATGAGCCCCCAAACCCTGGAAACTACAGAGAACAAACAGGCAGGGGTCAGGGTAAGCCGAGATAATCAGAGCCAGATGGATGCGGCTGGGTCACCATTTGAATAAAACAGTACAGGTTGAAGTCACTAGCTTTGAACCGGTGGGACAAATTACGCATTTTTCTTGCTTCCTTGGGCCCCGGCACTTCCAGGTTGGGGTCAGAATCAGAAGTCCTGAGTGAGGAAGTCTCGGGGTAGGTCTTGCTGATGGAGATTGCAGGCCCAGTTCTGCAGACTGAGGCCAAGGGCAGCCATTGTTCTCTGCCCGCCAGTTTCCTGGAGGGGCCTCTGGCTCAGGGCAGAGGGGCCCGGGTGCCCCAGCACAGATGGGGGCAGTGGGCCCAGGGGACAGAGAGAGGGTCTCTGTCAAGTCACCCCCTGCGATGGCAGGGTGGAAATCAGTCAGGGCTGGGGTGCCCATCAGACTCTGCAGGCTCTGACCCCTATTTCGATAAGGATCTGGAGTTTCACTTGAACTTGTCACCCTTGACAGAATCTCCAAGAAGCAGTGAGATCCTCCCACAACCCCTGGAGATACCTCCCAAGGAGTGTTACTTCCTGCCCCACCTCCGCCCCTTACCTTGGGTCTTTCTCAGGAAGTCAGCAGTTGTGCAAGGGATGCTCCCTTGCCACATCCAAAAAGCACACACAGTTCTCCAGCAAAGGTCACAGTACATACACTGCAGCTCTGCACCACCTCCTCCAGGCAGCTGGCTTTGATTTATCACAACCCCATGGTACAATGCACAATGCTCTCCAAGCTCTCGAAATATTCAATTAGTTGTCCTTCTCATTTCTATGTGAGAATGCCAATGTTATATTTTTTCTTCCTTGCCTTTTCTTTTCTTTTTAAATTTTATGGCCACACCCATAGCATATGGAAATTCCTGGGCCGAAGATTGAATCTGAGCCACAGCTGTGACCTACACTGCAGATGCGGCAACACCAGATCCTTTAACCCATTATGCTGGACTGGGGATTGAACACGCATGTCTGCAGTGACCTGAGCTGCTGTAGTTGCATTCTTAACCCACTGTGCCACAGCAGGAACTCCTTCCTTGCCTTTCCTGTTAGACTGTAAGATTCCTGATGGGTGCAATTGTTTATTCTTTAGTCACTACTATGAAAGAAGTTGTAGGAAGTTAGATGCTGCAAACCCTAGTGCCCACGAGAAGCCAGACAAGTAATAAATGAACAAAGTAGGCCAGATATAGTGCGATAGGGAGTGGTAGAGACTGTGGCAAAGGGCTAAAGGCTTACTTGTGTGCCTAAAATGGAGTTACCCTATAAGCTCAACCAAGTATTTCAGGTGGAGATGCAGACACACTATTGTCAGATCTTGAAAATATTCAAGAAAGGCCAAACATTGGCTATTTTATGCAAAATCTTCTGATTTCTAAATGTTGATACTAATTTAAAAAAAAAAATTTTTAAACTACTCTGCAAGCCACACAAAGTTGCATTTCCTCAAGCTGCTAATTCACAATACACACTGTCTAGGGTCCTCCCAGGCCTGATGTGTTCCAAGTTCACAGCCTGGAATATGTGCTCAGTAGATCCTTGCTGAGGACATGACTGGGTGGGGGATCCACTGGCTATCAGTGATCTAAGGGTCTATGAAGAAAAATGTCCTAGTGGTATTTGGTATTTGCAAGCTGAACTCGTGTGTGAGAGTTGGCGTTAACCAGGTGTGGGATTGTTTAGTTATGCCACCTTCGAGAATGTT
Organism: Sus scrofa; assembly: GCF_054392235.1. Lineage (NCBI taxonomy): Eukaryota > Metazoa > Chordata > Mammalia > Artiodactyla > Suidae > Sus > Sus scrofa. The sequence continues at coordinate 95,040,691 of NC_139396.1, read as the reverse complement.
TACATCCCTCCCACTTTGCCTCCCTCCTTCCTCTGGCCATGGGAGCCCAGAGCTGAAGACCAGCACTGAACAAGGCCCAAGCCTCAGAGTGGCAGGTGAATTAGAAAGCTGAGTTTTTCTCAGGCTTGGAGGTAAAGCAGGGTTATGCTGAGCAGTGATGGAGATTAAGAAACAATTTGTGTGGTACTTAACTGCCCTGGGTATCTATTTTTCTTAAATCTTACTTTAAATAAGATACACTGTGAAGAGTAATTAATCAATATTAATGTTTGATCATAATACCAAGTGTTTTACCTAGAATAGAACAGTCAGGTGAAAAATTTGCTTGTCTCTGTCTCTCAGTGAATCATGTCTCAAGCAGCTGTGTCCTCTGCCTGCAAGGCCATGGTTAAGGCAGGCCTATGTAATTGTGGGTTAGTTAGCCATAAAGAAATACACAGCTGCATGGGGTAGCAGCGTGGAAACACCACATGGAACTTCTTCCATGCCACCTGCCTGGATGGTACCACCACATTCTCTGAACAGGATAGTGTGTGCCAGGCAGTAGACTGGGTACTTTCTATTCATTATTTCTAATCCTCATAACACAACTGCATGGCTTCTAATTTACAGATGAAAACGCTAAGGCTCAGTAAGGTTAAATAGGTTTTCCAAGGTCAAATAGCTAATAACTGAGGGAGGTGGGATTCTCACCGGGGTCCATCAGACTGCAAGTCCATCCTCTTTCCACACCAGCACACTGCCTAAAAGAACTGGGCATAGCCACCCTTCTTGATACAGGACAAAACTGTTCAGTATCCAAGATTCTCTAGGGAAGCACTGGCAGAATTGAGAGGAAAGCCCAGATGTTAGAGTCCTACTTGTGGTACCAGATTCCCTTGGGATAGCAAATACTTGGGACACATACCACTACTCTTCTAACCAGGGCCCATGGCAGACATAACTAATCTATTTCCATGCTGCTTCTCATCCTTCTGGCAGCCACAACCAATCAATCACAACTGGCGCCTGTGAGCAAACATAGTTGCCATCCTTGGCCAAGGTCTTAGCACAACAGCAAGTCAAAGAACTGTCATAAACTGAAAATGTAAAAACTCTAATCAGTCTGGTGACAGGCTAGCTTTGGAACTGAGAGGGCCTTAAGCATGTGATAGGAGAAGTGGCAGAAGGAAAAAGAAAGGATGAAGTTGGGCTCTGTGGTCTTATATCCCAGTCCCCACTGGGGACCTCATGAGTATGTGCTGGGGCTGCAGGGAACTGCAGTGAAGAGGAGCCGAGGAACTGGATACATCTGAACTGACAAGAGTGAAAACACTTTGGATCTTGCATTTGGCTTTGCTTTTCTAAAAAAAGGTTGGTTTGTTTTTCTGACATTTATTTATTGTTGAAATAGCTCTTTAGGAACATTAAAGGACATTTTGTTAAAGAAAAGCATCATCCCCAGCCCCCTGCTCTCACACAACTGTTTCCATTTTCCCTTCTTCCCTCTGATCCTCCTCCACATGCATACCTACCTTGGCAGGGTTGAAATTAGCAAGCACGCAACATGGATGCAGCTTCCTGCTCTTCACAGGACAAGGTAATCACATCCCATACTTTGTGCCGCTTCCAATAACATGTTATAGATGCTGTGTGATATACCATGATTGGCCTAAATTCGATGGCTAGTAGATCTGGAAGTCTCTATTTTTTTTTTTTTTTTTTTTTTGTCTTTTGTCTTTTGTCTTTTCAGGGCTGCACCTGTGGCCTTTAGAGGTTCCCAGGTTAGGGGTCTAATCGGAGCTGTTGCTGCCGGCCTACACCACAGCCACAGCAACGCTGGATCCTTAACCCACTGAGTGAGGCCAGGGATCGAACCTGCAACCTCATGGTTCCTAGTCAGATTCGTTTCTGCTGTGCCACGAAAGGAGCTCTGTTTTTTTGTGGGTTTTTTTTGTTTTGTTTTGTTTTGTTTTTATGCTACAAAGAGTATCTGTGCATTAAGGACTTTGGATCTATTATTTTCTTAGGTTAAGGAAGGAAGACTATTGGATCAATGTGAAACCTTGTATGAACGTCCCTGGGACTCTTTGTGCTTGCTTTGGACCCCGCATACATAAACTCTTGAGAGTTTTCGAAGCAATGTACCTCGGCTCAGAGGTTCAGAGGCCAACACCAGGTCGCCCGGCAGAAAAGAGGCCTTGCATTTCAGGCTCCCCATCCAAAGCTCCTGAGCAGCTCCAAGCCCTGCTTGCTGGGGTAGGTGGTGGCGAGCTGCAACTGGGAGGAGGTGGGACGCAGAGTCCACAGGAAATGGGGATGTAGCATCAAGATGAGGGACCACCAGTGTCCGCTCCTCATGGAATGTCCCTTCCCGACAGGAGGCCCTCCCTGACTTTTTAATTAAGAGAAGATGCTGCTGAGAGGAGGCGGGGCAGCCCGGGAGCCCAGGCTGCCTTATCAGGTACTGATTCGCATGAAGGAGCTCACAGCAGAGAAGCCCACTGTACACAGCCCCTCCACCCCACCCCCTGCAGCTGGACAGCCTGAGGTCAGGCTTTGGTGGGGTGGACAGGCTCTGTGAGAGCTCTCTGCAGAGGAAAAGACTGGGTGGTCTCCAAGGCTCTGGTCCCTTTCTGCCCGAGGCACCAGAAAATCACAATAAACACAGGCTGAAGCAGCCTCAACCCCAGCTCGGCTCCAGCCCCAGTGTCTAGCCCAGCCCCAGTCTAGCCCCAGCCCAGCCCCAGCTCAACTCAGCCACAGCCCAGCCCAGCCCCAGCCGAGCCCAGCCCCAGCCTCAATCTGGCCCAGTTCCTGCCTCAGTTGCTAAGAGTCCACCTTGACCAAGAGCATCACTTCACTGCCCAGAGAAAAGGTTGCCAGTTTAGCCCAGTCAGGGTTCCACAGAGCTACACCGAGGGCTGGAGGCCATCCTGGGCCCACACCAGCCCAGCCTCCTCAACCTCATCCCCCCACCCCCAGGAGGGTCTGAGCTGATCCACAGTTAATAGTTACTCATGGAGCCCTTGGTTTCTGTATCTGGCACTGTCCTAAGTTGGTCCTGTGGCTACAGAGGTGAAAAAGGCAAAATGAGTTCCAGTGTGTGACCTCGAGCAAGTCAACCTCTGAGCCTCAGTATCCGCATCTGTAAAATGGGGGTGAAGCCATACCTACCACAGTGGGGGTGGCTGTGAGAATTCAGTGAGATAGTATATGTGAAGAGCTTAAACCAGTCCCAACATACAGTAAATGGCATGTAAATAAGAGGTTTTTACATTGCTATTATTCTTTCTAATTGCAAGCAATAGACTAAATAAATAAATAATTAAAAAAATGAGAAATATCCAGGTATCGATAACTGCTCTGAAGAAGTTAAAATATGGTTATGTAATGGGGAGGGGCTGGAATTTGAGAAAAAGTGAAAATGCTTTAGCTCAGGTATTGGAAAAAGGCCTTTCTGAGGAGATGACTGTGGAGTCGGAACTTAAAAAAAATGAGAAGGAGTCACTGTGAGAGGATGCAAGGGATAACTATTCCATATAAGTCACACAGCAAGTGCAAAGGCCCTGAGGTAGGAACAAGCTTGGGTATCTGGGAAAGAGAAAAAAAGTCTTTGTGACTGGAGCTGTGATGTCTAATACAGTGACCATTAGCTATCTGTGGCCATTTCAATTAAAATTAAAGAAAATAAAAAATTCAGTTCCTCATTTCAAGTATTTAGTAGCCATATGTCGCTAATGGCTACTGTACTGGACAGCACAGGCATAAAATAGTTTCATCATTCTAGAAACTTATATTAAGCAGCTCTGCCCTAGAGCTTTGGGAGGAAAAAGATTGACACAAGATGAGGCAGGAAAGGCAGGCTGGGGCCAGACCTCAAAGGACCTTGAAAGCCAGAGCAAGGGATTCTGCATTTGTCCCAGGCCCACTGGGAAACTTGTGAGGTGTCCAGACTTTGGATTAGGGCTAGGGAGGCGCTCCCGCTGATTCTCCCGCTTTTCTGAATCTGAGGACTCCTCCAAAGTCAGAAATGAAGGGACACAGACATATTCATGTGTCTGGTAAACCTACAAGTTCTGAAGAGTATACAGAACGCCCCAGAAACAACCCGGACCCGGCATTTCCCTGATGCAGGAGTGGCTCCCGTTAGTGAAGGCAGAGGTGCTGCCCACATAGCCGCCACTCTCAGTTCTCTCCAGGAACTTCCTTGGCTGACGAGAACTCCCATGACCAAGGCCCCCACCCCCCACCACCTAAGAGTGGGCTGGCCCTTGAGCCCAACTCAGGACAGTGCTGAAGGGCCATCCCTGCTCCAGAGCTCCCTGGGGTGGGCTGGGGCCTCCCTTGAGACGGCGCCACAGCTCAACTTCTCCCTTTGCCCACTGCTGCTTCCTTTCCTTCCCTTTATCCATCTCAAAGTCAGCTTCCCAGGGCACCCGGTCGGCCTTAGCCCCTCAGCATCACAGGAGAACAGCCGGTCCTTTTGCTCACTGGTGGGCGACAGTCGAGGAGTCCGAGAGTAAAGCAGTCACCGTGACAATGGCACTAAATCAAGCGCAGCCCTGACCAGAGGCAGCCTCCTCCCAGTGGGGAGGGGCCACCGGAAGGTCCCCGGAAGGTCCCCCAAAGGCTCCCACATCAGACATCCCCTGAGGGCTAAGAAATCATATTTACCGAGTACTCCTCTGTTCCATGCAGTGTACACATGTGGTCCCAGGTCCCCTGACCAGGCCTCTAATCGTCATCCTTCTGGAAGCAAAGCCCAGGCTTTGAGAGACTCCATCATGGGCCCAATTCCCACAGCTCCCAGATGCCAGAACTTGGGTGTGAACCCCAATCTTGTTGATTCCAGAATCTACTCTTTTTCCTATAATGCACCGTGCAGCTTAAACCCATGGAATTTCGAACTCAAGGATTTCATGAGTTGAAGCACAAATTCATGTTAAGGGACATGGACATTTGGGTCTCATTTTGCCATTGCTGTAGCCAAGAGCTGAGACATTCTCTTCCCTCCACTGCCACCTCACCCAGGGGGGCTTTATGGTATAACTACAGCCACCATTGAATGTCTGGCATAGTCACTATTTTTCCAGGCTCTACAAATACTGCTTTGATGTGCTAACAGCCCCTAATGGAGACAGCAGATAATAAATCATTCCGTGCAGCCCAGGATGGTCAATCCAAGCTACTCTCCTGACCTCTGGCCTCAGCCGGGAGCTGGCCGTGGAACCCCTGCATATCCCAGGCACCAGGGCAGGACAATTCAGGGAAGCTGAAATCCCCTGAAGGCAGCACACAGTGGGCAAGGCCTGGAAAGAGGCCAGGACCATTGTGACTTCAGTGGATGGGAAAAAAACACCCATAAGAGAGTGACTTGGAGATGACAGCAGTGACCTGCCCCGGGGGCAGGTTGAGGCAGCCTGGGAAAATGTCAGGAGACACTAACCTTGTCACTAGGCTCCTGAACAAGACACAAGACTGCACAGTTGGCTTCTGAAGGAACAGGTCCCCTATGCTATTGGTGTCAGAGTGTTTATAGAGCTGGGGCCAGGATCGGGCAGTGGTAGGGCCAGGGCCAGGATCAAAAAGAGATAAGGAGGGAAATCAGTGGGTTAAGAACCCAACTAGTATCCATGAGGATGCAGTTTCAATCCCTGGCCTTGCTCAGTGGGTTAAGGATCTGGCATTGCGTGAGCTGTGGTGTAGGTCGCAGATGTGGCTTGGATCCTGTGTTGCTATGGCTGTGGTGTAGACTGGCAGCTACAGCTCCGATTCAGCCCCTAGTCTGGGAACTTCTATGTGCTGTGGGTGTGGCCCTAAAAAGCCTCTTAAGGGAAGAAAAAAAAAAGGAGAATAGAAACCTGCTATGGTGAGGCAGTAAGCTACATCCCTTCCCAAAATCAGGGCAGAAGGCTGCAGGGCTGGGTCCCATGTGTGGCCTCTATGGTGGGGTGGAGGGAACTGGTGAGTCAGCGTGGCTGCCAGAGTCCCTCAGGAGCAACTGGCCAGGCAAGCAGGGCATCTATGCCAGCCCTCAGCCGCCCTCCTGGAGGAGGTGAGCTGTCAGAGGAGAAGTGTGGGGGGTGATGGTACAGCCTTGCTGGCCCTCAAGCTCCCGCCAGCGCCCGTTGTTTCTTCTGCAGAGGAGGCTTCATTCTGTTTTTATACAAGGAGGATCCCTTTTGGGTCCAGTGAAACACCCTTGTCCATCTGTCTCCAGAAAGACACACGGAAGTCTGGGGTGGGGAAGACAGGTGAATCAGATGCCATCCAAGGGAACAGAAATCAGTCCACATCCGTCTGGCTCTTCCTTCTTTCACTGAGGGGGTTTTGTTTACACTCCCAGCACTTCTTACTACACCGGGTACCATTATACATAAGCTTTGAAGCCAAGCAGACCTGGGTTCAAATCCCAGTGACTCATAGCAGCTATGGAGCCCCCTAAAAGTTTCTTTTAATTTTTCAGGGTCTCAGAAACCTTAGTTATAAATGGAGCTAATAGTGGCAGCTTGCAAGACTGTCGTGAGGGCAGGACATACGGATGCAAGGGTCTTGCACTGAATAAGCATTTGGTAAATGGCAGCTTGGTTTCTCATTACTCAGCCATCATATGGGTTCAGGATGTTTGCTAAGCGGGGGGTGGTGGGGGATTTTAATTCAGTTCAGGCCACGGTTTGCTCACACTTTGTCAGCAACCTCAGCTGTATGGCTTCATGACACCCTTCAGCCATCTATCCATCTTCTTGGCAACCTCTGCATTTGTCCTGCCCCCTCCCCTGGAGCCCCTTGTCACAGCTGGTCCCAGGGGCTCCCTCACCTCCCGACTTAGAGAACTTGAGCAAATGACCCGAGAATTCACTGGGCCTAGGCACCCCCACTCTCAGGACCCAAACAAGCTAGGAAGGGGGAGGAGGGTGGGGCCAGGAGGCAAGAAGGGCTGCACTTCCTGCCTGAGTTCCAAACACACTGGCTCTCAGAGGCGTTCTCATTCCTGTGGGTCTGATCCAGCCCTCTGCAGAGAGAGAGAGGGTCCTTCCCCATGAGCCAGTCCCACCCCCATGGAAGACCTTGACGGGAGGAACCTATTGAACTTTCTTTAAGTTCTTGGCTGGTTTTGGGGGGCCTGCCCGATTGCTTTTTGGGGTCACAGAGGGGGAAGGGAAAGGGAGAGGGATTCTGGGCCCCTCCCCCACCTGGCCAGCACCCCTGTCCCTCCCTCCCTCCCAGGGCTCCTAATCCCTTGCCTGCAAACGCCTGTCGTCCTGAGCTGAGATGCTGCAGAGCCAGAGGCTTATACACAGACCCATTATTTATTGGGAGGCTTAGGGCCAGGATGAGGTCATGGCCACATTCTCTTCTGTCCTGGCTCTTCTCACCTGGGCTGTAAGCAGGGTGAGGAGAGAGGGGAGAGAGAGGTGAGGGGACAGGATGGAAGAAGGGGCATCATGTGTTGACCTACTATGTGCCAGGTCCTGTATGAGGTATTTACAGGAGCGACTTCACCAAACAGATGGCACTAGATGGCTTTGACCCAAAGTGCACGCACGTGTGAGCGGTACGGATGTGTGTGTGCTGGAGATAGGATAGTACAGTCAACAGCACACCTCTTGCATCCGCCTGGATCCAAACTCCAGCCCTGATTTTTATGGGATGACTTCATATGCACATACTCCTTCACCTCTCTGGGCCTTAGTTTTTGCATCTGTGAAGTGGGGGCAAGAACACTGACTTCCGAGAGTTCTAGAGGAGCTGGAGGCAAGCCCCAAGCATGGTTCCTGGCACACTGTACAGCATGCAGTAGACAGTGGCGATCAGGAGGAGGAGGAGAGAGAGGCGAAGAGAGAAGATGAGAAAATAGGAGAGGGGTGAGGAAGAGTGTCTGACCAGGAGAACGCGTCTGCTTGCCTGGGATGTGCCTGGCTTCTGTTTCCAGCAGCCCCCCTGGAGGTGAGCCCCTAAGAAGGACCACAGCTCCCAATGGGAAACCCCAGGTGAGGATGATGGAGCGGGGACCAGAGGGTTCCCAGCAGCAGAGCTGCAGCCACTACCAAATGCCAGCACACGGGCTCTCACCAGCAGCCCCTGCACGGGGGGTGGGGAGATGGCAGGGGGTGGGAATTTGGTCTCTCCCGGGGCTCCTCACTGAGATTCAAAAGGGCATCCTGTGTCTTTAAGGAGGCGCCTGTTGGGAGCACAGGAGGGAGGAAGGTTAAGATGATTAGCTGGTGCTAACAAATTTAGGATGTGGAAGAGGTCCTTTCTTGGCTGTCCATCAAAGGAAGGATTGAATGTCCCTGAGGTTGGAGAGAGCAGAAGGAGGGGAGGAAAGGGCTGGGGGAGGGGAGCAGGAGGGAGTTATGTGCTAACCAGCTGAGCCTTCTCCCTGGACCGGCCGTCCCCCAGCCCTGGGGGTGTGCGGGAGTTGGGCAGGTTTGCAGGGCCACGCGCTGTCTGTCCAGACGACGCTGGCCTCCCTGGCAGCCTGTCTGTCATTGCCCCTCCCCAACAGCCCCAACCCCAGCTCAGGTTATGTCCAAGCAGCTGGGCTGAAAAGTGATCCTGGAGGAAGAAGGCCCTTCCTGTTGATTAGGAACCAGGACACTCTCCCCCAACCCCCCTCCAGCATGACCAGACCCCCACCCCATCCAGGCTCCCCATCCTGGGGCCGCTCCCTGGCCCCTTGTCACCAAGGGCTGGGCCACCCTTCATGTAGGTTCTCCTGTAACCAAGGGAAACGTGCGCGGCCTCCCAGAGAGATCAGAAACCGCTCGCAAAAGCCTTCATAAAAGGTTATTTCCGGCACGGGCTGGAAGGAGGGGGGCACGGGAACCTCGCCATGTCCAGGAATGGTTCATTCAGAACTGCCTGGGCACGGGCTATGGGCCAGGCCCTGTGCTGGGCACTGGGGAAACAGATAGCAAGGCCCTTCCTCAGCTCCTATCCCTAGGAATTCGCCATCCAGCGGGGAAAAGAGAGATGAGAGCGAAACAGTGCATGAAAGTGAAACGTGTGTGTGTGTGTGTGTGTGTGTGTGTGTGTGTAGCAGTGGCATTCAGGACTCAGTGGGCAGAAGGATGCTCCGACTGCCTATGGAAATGCAGAGTTCTGGGCCACATCTTTGGAGACTCTGATGCTGTAGGTCTGGTGTGAGACCTGGGCATCTGCCTGTTTAAGCAGAGTGGGGGACTCAGATGCAGGTGGATATCGCAGTTGATGGGAGGAAGGCTGAAATGGGGGGGAACAGGGGTGGTGCTGAGAAAGGATGTAGGGATGGATACAAGAAGCAGGGAATGCTTTCCAGATTTGGTGGCCGGAAGCTGATTCCTGCTGGGCAGGGTGGGCAGGCTGAGGGAGAGGAAGGGGTGAAGGGGGCTTGCGGGTTGGGGAATGTCCAGGTTGGTGTGGCTGGAAAGTAGAAAAAGACCAGGCTGAGCAGGAAGCAAGATCTTGGGAGCATCCCGGGTTCAGGGTATGCATGTGTGAGTGTGTGTGTGTGTCAATGTCTTCAGCAAGAGAGGATTTGATTGGGTTTGCAGTTTTGAGAAACTATTCTGGCTGCAAAGTGGAACGTGGAGTGGGGGGAGGGGACCAGAGCAGAGGAGCAGCAATGGTTAGTAGGCTGTGGCAAGAATCTTCCCAAGGGCTGATGGTGGGAGTAAGACCTTGGCAGGAGGCAGAGAGGAGGGGACAGACAATGGGGAATGCCAAGGAGGCTGAATCCGCCCGTTGCGATGCCTGGTAGACTGTGGGGTGACGGAGGGGGAGGCAGCCGTGACTCAAGTTTCTAGCCTCTGTAGTCGGTGGTGAGGCTTGCTTCTCACTGAGGCTGACGACATAACAGAAATAAACTGGCTTAAGAGCAAATGGGTCACTTCACTTTGGACTCGGTAACTCGGAGCTCCCCGTGGACTGTCCAAGTAGAGCGGGCAGTGGGCAACTGGACAGATAGATCAGGAGCACAGGGAAGGGAAATGGGCTAAAGAGGTATATTTAGCAGATGACAGGACCCACATCATCTGTGCCTTTCAAACCTGTGACTGCTGTGGTTTAGGAAAGCAAGAACACAGCCACAGAGAGGAAAATTTCATGAAAAATAGTTCCTTTACTATATGAAATGCCCTTGATATTTTCCACTTCATTTTTATTTGCTTTCATTTAATGAAAAAAAAAAATGCTGATCACAGCCCACGAAACTGATTTTATGACTTGACAGTTGTGACCTGCGATCTAAAAACACACTGATCGCCATGGAAACAGAAGTCACTGGGGTGAATGAGATCACCAGGCAGAGGGTTTAGGAGGCAAATGGGGGTTTAGGGACCCCCAACATTGACAGGACTGGTGAGAGAGGAGGAAACAGCCAAGATGACTGTGAAGAAGGTACGAGAAAAACTAGGATGGGCAGCCTCTCGGAAGAGACAACATTTCAAGGAGAAAGGAGGAGTTAGCAGAGGGCTGTCACACAGCATGAGACCTGAGGGGCACCCAGGACCCGGCGGGGCACAGATCCCGGATCACAGGGAAGATGGGCCATGATCCATGTAGGGAAACTAGGTCCTGCGGAGGTTCATGGACTTGCCCAAGGAGACATGGGGCTCTGTCTCCTTCTCTCTCAGTGCCCCCACCCCAGCCTGTGGGTACTGTCAGCCCACCCTCCACTGTTACTCTATCCCTATAGAATGCATGTGGCCTCCTGGGTCTTAGAAGAGAGGTGTGTTCTCATTCTCACTCCTGCTCGGGGGCCACTTGGAGCTGAGCAGGACATGCGTGCTGAGCATCCAGGGTCTTTGTCCCCTCAGCTGAGGCACTTATCATGTGCTGAGGGCCTACTCTGTCCCAGGCCTAGAACCTAGGGGGGGCCTAACCTAGTCTGGGGTGGGGCCTAGAGACAGCTCCCCTTGGATGGGAGGTGTCAGCTAAGACCTGAAGCGTGAGTAGGAGACAGTGAGTACGACATGGGATGGAGCCTGGGAAGGAGGTCTACCACCCACTTCCCAGAGATCCTCTGGGCCTGAGTGGGTCTGAGGTACAGAAATCAGGGGCTCTGTTCTGCTCTCCAAATGTTTAAAAGGTGTTTGGTAGCTCAGAGGCTGCCAGAGCCCCAAAGACCTAGGCATGCGGCCACATCCAACTCAGGTCCCTTCTGTGACCTCTCCATCCTCCCCAGATGCCCCTATACTTCTGGATTCAGATGTGATGGAAGGCTAGGGAGAGCCTGTGGTCCAGAGGACCCCAGAGACAACCCAAGCCCACCAGGGAACAAACCAGAAGATGCTGCTTGGAAAGGACCTCGGGCGCCATCCAACCAAATATCCTATTCGGCAAGTAAGCAAAAGGAATCATAAAACTAAGTAGATATTGGACCTTATCACAAGGTTCTCTTGAAGGACTCCCCAGTAAACCCTACTCATCTCTCAAGACCCATAGGAAAAGCCATCTCCATTGGGATTCCCCAAAATGGAGCCCAGGCCCTCTGGAGCAAAACCACTGCAGAGAGAAAATCCACTCAGGAGCTGAGGCTCAATCCCATTTGCCTCCCCAGCACTGCTGCAGTTGACAGTCTGGGGCACCCCTCTCTCCAGTTTGCATTCGCCCGGCATATGTGCTTCATGCCCTCAAATATCCTCTAGGTATTGCGGCATGGCTGGCCCTGGTTTTAGGAACATTTAAGTCCTGCTCAAATGATGGAACAGGTCGGCCAATGCCTCCCTTCTCCAAGACAAAAACAATGATATTTGTCATCATCATGCCAATACTGACAGCTGCCCCTGCTCGAGCTCTCACTTTGTGCTTGCTGCTGTTCTAAGCACAACACACGTATTAACTTGTTAAAGCCTCAGGATGGACCAAGGAAGTGACCACTCTCACTAGCCTATCTTACAGGTGGGGGCTGAGGCCCAGAATTAGACCACCTTGTATTCATCGTGGGACCAATCTTTTTTGCTCCCCCCCTTAGGGCCATACGTGTGGCATATGGGAGTTCCCAGGCTTCTTTTAAGGGGTTGAATTGGAGCTGCAGCTGAGACCTACCCCACAGCCATGGTGACACCGGATTTGAGCTGCGTCTGTGACCTACACTGCAGCTTGCAGCAATGCTGGATCCTTAACCCACTGAGTGAGGCCAGGGATCAAACCTGCATCCTCATGGAGACTATGTCTGGTACTTAACCATCAAGACTGGTCCCACACATTGCCATAAACTGTTCATGTTGTTACCTCACCTGTGTATCATTACAGGCATGCTGGGGCCTGAGGCAGAGAAGGAGGTGGAATTGGAACAGATGTGAGGCACAGGGAGGCAGGACACAGCTTCCCTAGGATTGCTGATCCTGTGAATCCTGAGTGTCTGGCATGTGAGTACCCAGCCTGTGCCCCATGCGCTCTGCACCAGCTACACAGACTTGTCCACTGTTTTCACTGCACAGACAGCTTTTCACACCCCATGTGTTAACACATGCTGCTCCCTGGTCTGGGCCGAAAAGTCAAGTCCTACTCTGCCTTCAAGACCTAGATCAAATGACACCTACTCTGGGAAGCCCTCAGGGCTTGCCCTTCCTTTTTTTTTTTTTCTGCTTCTGACTCTCCTTGGGTGCTTTTCACATTCTACGCTTTGTTTGTGGGCATCTCTCCTGGAGGACGAAGACCATTTCTTGTTCCTGTCTGTGACCTCTCAAAAACCTATCACAAAGTCTGGTCTGGAGCAAAGAATCAGCACCCTTTTATTGATAAATAGACCCAGGTTTATTGATGTCTAAATCCAGCACCTTTTTATTGGATGGCAGCACCTCTCTGGTGGATGCAGCAGGGTCCTGGGAATGTCCATGGAGAGGAAGAGACTGTCACCAACCCTGTCGCCGCCTTCACCATCACAGTAGATACCAGTCGACATTTACTCTACAGAAGGTACTATTCCAGGTTGCTTTATATTAATTATCTCATTTACTCCTCATCACAATCCACAGGATAAATCTCTTCATCATCCTTGTTTTACAGATTAAAACTGTCCAATGGGACATTCTGCAAGGATGGAAATGCTCTCTAGTCATGCTGGGCAACACAATCTCCACCAGCCACGTGAGCACTTGAAATAAGGCTGGTGCGACCTAGGAACTGAATTTTAAACTTCATTTAGGTTTTTTTTTTTTTTTTTTTTCTTTTTTGGCCACCCCATGGCACATGGAGTTCCCAGGCCAGGGGTCAGATCTCAGCCGCAGCTGCGACGTAGGCTGCAGCTGTGTTAACACTGGATCCTTTAACCCACTGTGCTGGGCCAGGGATTATACCTGCATCCTGGTGCTGCAGAGAAGCTGCTGATCCCATTGTGTCACAATGGGAACTCCAAACCCCATTTAATTTTAATTAATTTAAATATAGTCACATGTGGCTAGTGGTTAGGATGAACATTTCAGTGTCAATGAAGACAGACCGAAGGGGGTATGTAACTTGCCCAAGAACTCACAGCTGGCGAGTGATAAAGGCAGGACTTGCACCCAGGGTTGTCTGGCCTCCAACCCATGCTTTGAGCCACGAGGCTTCAACTCTAGCTCCTTTTCTCACCTCCAGATCGTGGGTGCAGTGGGAAGGAACCTCGCATCATCACATCAGCTCCGGTGCAGACTGGTGACCTCTGGGATGATCGGCTGAATCCTCTGACATTTTGTGTGGCCAGACTGACCTGTGTGAGACTCCAGGCCTCCCCAGGGCCCTCCTTTCCTGCTGTGACAGTGAGTGCTGTGGGGGGTGGGGATGACCCCACATCCTCAGACACTCACATCCCATGAGCCACGATTTCTTTGCAGGAGGCCTTTGGCCACAGGCTCTGCAGCTGGAGAATATAAACAGTTTACTCTCACTGCGTTGCTGCAGCCCAGGCAATGGGGGACAACTTAACCTTGCTTGGTCTCGGCACCAAGGTCCAGTGTTTGCAGACCTGGGGACTGTGCGGGCCACTGCTCCCGTGTAAACGCTGCTGCCCAACCACTGGGGCCCCTGAATGAAACCCTCGCCCAGAAGGGCGGGGAAGGAGCAAGCCCTGAGTGAAACAGTCCTCACCCAGTGGGTGCTGCTGAGGACAGTGGCCCCCTGATAGCACATGGGGGTCAGATCTGGGTACCCACAGCCTGGGTTGCTGAGGACAAGGGCATAGAGACTGGGGCACTGTGGGAAGCCAGCGTTCTGGGTGGGGATGATGTTAGTGCCCAAAGGAGCAGGGGCAGAGGAATGCTTGGGAGGTGGGAGGCACGGAGGGGAGAGTCCTTAGAGATGCAGTGACCTCAGGTGGGCAGGGGTACAGAATATGGGTATAACGTGGGGACTGGTTTTAAGGACACCCAGATTCTGGTCCCTATTTTGTACAGAAGTCAGGCTGAGCTTTTCTTTTTTTTCTTTTCTTTCTCTCTCTCTCTTTTTTTTTTTTTTTAGGGCCACACCCATGGCATATGGAGGTTCCCAGACTAGGGGTCGAATTGGAGCATAGCAGCTGACCTATGCCACAGCAACGTGGGATCCGAGCCACATCTGTGACCTACACCTCAGCTCATGGCAGTGCTGGATCCTTAACCCACTGAGCAAGATCAGGGATCAAACCTACGTCCTCATAGATACTAGCTGGGTTCGTTACAGCTGAGCCACAATGGCAACTCCCAAGCTGAGCTTTTCAATGTACCAATATAATTAGGTCATGGCTCTGCTCTATACCCTTTGGTGGCTCCCCATTGCTTCCCAAATAAAGGCCCAAACCTTAACCTGGTCCACAAGGACCTTCCGAACCTCACTTTGTGCCTCTCTCTCCCTATAAGCTCCCTGCATTAGCCATGCGTCTCCCATAATGTGCCTCATTCTTGTCACAGTCCTTCCCACCTCGGGGTCCTTTCACACGCTGGTCCCTTGACCTGGAATGAACACTCTCTCCCCTCTTTGCCTGGTCAGTTTCTGCCCCTCAAGGGCCACTTCCTCAGGGGACCTCCCTGACCCTGAGGACTCTTTCCAGTTTGTCACAAAAGCCTATGTTCCCTTTGGTAGCGCTGCTCACCAATGCAATCGTACATTCACTAGTATGATGGATGGAGGTGCCTCCCTCGATCGACCGCAAGTTCTGGGACTTGCTTTGCTCACCTTGGGGTCCCTAGCACCTAGCAAAGTCCTGCCATAGAGCAGGTGCTCGGTAACACAAGTTGAATCATGTGAGAGTAAATGCGCAAAGGATGCCGTCGTGATTTTGTGCAAGGGAACTCTGTCCTCTGGGTCTGATGCCTTAAATGATGGTTTGTGGAGTATTTTCTCCATGCCAGGTGCTGGAGAGGGCACAAAGTTGCTATCCAGATGGGACACGGACATTTAAACAGGCCTTGATGACACAGTGGGAGAAGGTTCTGCTTGGAGGACGGGCAGGCTGTAAGGAGGCTTTTAGCAGAGGTATTTGCACCGGGGAGGACTCTTCAGATTTGGATGGCAACTAAGGCCCGATCTGAAGGGTAAGAGACAGTTAAAGGCAAAGACAGAGAAAGAGCGTTCCTGGCAGAGGGCAGAGCATGGGGGAGCCAGCGCTAGGAGGGCTGCGTGGTTGCAAGGCTGCAAGGCAGGGGCGGGATGCGAGGGGAGAGATGGGGCCCGATGCAGGCCGAGTGGGACTTTGTCGTGAAGGCGCTGGCGCCACTCTGGGGTTTCGGGCACATGAATGAAGGAGGAGTGTCCCTGAGTAAAAGGGGGCCTGAGTGGGGCAGGCCTGGGGCTCCTCCGGCTCTGGCGCCTGGGGGTCCGAGTCTCCATTAGGAAGGTTCCTGCCTCCATCGCCAGCACGAGCCTCAGGGGACTAGTTTCCTCCCTGACGTCAGCTTAAAGGTCACACAGATCCCAGGTTTCCTCTCCAGAGCCATTTAGGGCTCTGCATTGTGTCCTTTCGCCCGAATTCTTTTGGGATCCCGTGACATTCCCAGCCTGGGCCACCTCGAGGGGTAATAGTCCCCTGAGCTCCCAAGTCACTGTGAGAAGCAGGACTTCCTTTAATTTGTCCTAAACTTACCTGGCTCAAGTTTCAAACGGGGGGCCCATCATCCTAGCCTGTCGGGAGTCAGTGGAGAAGGAAATGCACGGTGAACTGTGCAGTGGGAAGGGGAAATCAGGACATCTTCCCTCTGGGAGCCTTTTGCATCAACAAGCTGTGTTCCCAAAGCCCTACAGACAGGCCCCTCTCTCCCTTCCCCCAAGCCCAGGCCCCTCTCTGAGCCTAATGAACTGATGAACTGGAAATGAAACTAGGCCATTCAACCCAATTGGTTTTTTTTTTTGTTTTTGTTTTTGTTTTTGTCTTTTGTCTTCTTAGGGCTGCACCGGCGGCATATGGAGGTTCCCAGGCTAGGGGTTGAATCGGAGCTGTAGCCTCCTGCCTACACCACAGCCACAGCAACGTGGGATGCGGGCCACGTCTGCAACTTACACCACAGCTCAGGGCAACGCCGGATCCTTAACCCACCAAGCAAGGCCAGGAATCGAACCCACAACTCATGGTTCCTAGTCGGATTCGTTAAACACTGAGCCACGATGGGAACTTCTGAATTGTCACTCTACCCAACAGATGCCACAGCTGGGGGGTGGGGGCGTCCTTCACAGGACCCCTAAATAGCTGGCGCCTCCAGTACCTCTGACTGTCCCTCCCGCCTCTTCTAGGCCTGTCCCCATGCCTCCAGGAACCCAGTACCTTCGGCTATAGCCATGCCCCAGCCCCACGCCCTTCACAGCCCAGCCAAACGATGGCTCTGGCCACAGCTCTGAGTCAGACCTGGCTTCTCTCTGTCTCTCTCTGCCGCAGGCGGCCCAGCATCAAGGCCTGCCAATGCCGCCTCTAAAACATAGCCCAAGTCTCTCCACTTCTCCCATTTCCTCTCACCACTGTCTCTCACCTGGACACTCACAGCAGGCTCTTCTCTATCTTGCACGTGGCCTCTATAATCCAAGAGAAATGTAAATTGTACTCCAAGTGTGTGTGGCTCTCCCTTTTAAAATCCTCCGGTGGCTTCTTCTTGTTTTTTTTTTTTTTTTTTTTAAGGGGTTGAACTGGAGCTGAAGCTGAGGCCTATGCCACAGCTGTGGCAACACCAGATCCAAGTCACATCTACACTACAGCTTGCAGCAATGCCAGATGCTAATCCACTGAGCAAGGGCAGGATTGAATCCATATCCTCACAGAGACAAGATCTGGTCCTTAACCTGCTGAGCCACAATGGGAACTCCTCCAGTGGCTTCTTGGTTCACTAATGATGAAATTTACAGGCCACGGGCCAGAGCTGTGCAAGGCCCCATAGGGCTGTCTGCACGACCTCACTCCCTTTCACTCACTCCGCCAGCCACTTTGGCCTTCTTTCTCTTCTTCAGACAAACCAAGCTCATTTCTACCTCAGGGCCTTTGCACATGCTGCTCCTGCCAAGTGGTCACATTCAATCCTCTGATTTAATTAATCAGTCAACTGATTAATTAATTTAATACTCAATGTCATAGTGCTCTGTTCTGTGCCAAGCTTGGTCTAAGCACTTTTGAAGTTCTGAATAATTTTCTGATTGGGGGTTTTTTTTTGGTTGTTTTATTGTCTTTTCTTTTCTTTTTTTTTTCCTGGCCATGCCCATAGCATGTGGAAGTTCCTGGGCCAATGGTCAAACCCCTGCCACAGCAGTGACCCAAACAGCTTCAGTGACAACACTGGATCCTTAACACATTGCATCACAAGAGAACCCCCTGAATCAATTTAACTCTTCACAAGGCCGGGTCTTCCTATCAGTTCAAATGTCCCCTTCTCATGAAGGTTTTCCCTGATCACCATCAAACACAGATACCAGACACCGCTGACCTTTCCCCACTGGGCTCTACAGCAAATATGTCTTTGATTCATTTTCATCATAGCAATCAATAGACATTTTCTTATTTCTTCATGTACTTATCAGCTCTCTCTTCTAGCCTGGAAGCCCTAGGAGGCAAGACCTGTTGGTGAGTTTGACTATAATATCCTTAGAACCAAGCATAGAACCTACCCCTGAGTACGAATGAATGAAGGGGTCACCTTCCCTGGAGAGGCTTCTAAGGCCACCACACTCTCTAAACGCCACAGCTGGCATGTACAACTTGCAGGGCATAAGTGGCAAAATGCTTCCTGTGGACACTGCTCAGGGCCCAATCAGGGGATGAGCTTCTAGAAGGCGGGGACAAGGTCTTGCTCATCTTTGTGTAAATAGGAAAATAACAAGTGATACCTTCGCAGCACATGGCAGTTCACTTTAGAGCTTTCAGAGGAGCTTCCCATACATGATTCCCTGAGAGACTCAGTGAGACTGTCACAGCTCCATTTTACAGATGCAGGAGCTGAGGCCCAGGGACTTAGGGCTACATCCTGGGCACTAGAGCCGTCACTCAAGGCAGATCTGAAGCCTCTGTAAAGCTTGTACCCACCTGAGTGCCTGGTGCTCTGTGTACAGCAAGGGCTGGGTGGTGACATGTGCATTTGCTGCAGCCAACAGGCAGCTGTTCAAACAGATTCCTCAGGACAGAGGGGTTTCAGAGGCTCAGGAGGGGAGGACAGGGGCAAACCGTACAGGGTGGGGGCTCAGGAGAGCTGGGTCAGCAATGCAATACCATTTAGCCTACTTTTTTTAAGGGCCGCACCCGTGGCATATGGAGGTTCCCAGGCTAGAGGTCGAATTTGAGATATAGCTGCTGGCCCATGCCACAGCCACAGCAACTCTGGATCCAAGCCGCTTCTGCAAACTACACCACAGTGCACGGCCATGCCGGATCCTTAACCCACTGACTGAGGCCAGGGATCCAACCTGCAACCTCATGGTTCCTAGATGGATTCGTTTCCACCGCGCCACGACAGGAACTCCCTCAATACCATTTAGTAGGCTCTGCCCCTATGCCAGGCACTGTGCCAAGGGCTTTACCTATATCCCCCTAGTGCCGTGACAGTGCAATGAGGTAGGTATTGTCATTATCCCCATTTTACAGATGAGGAGGCTGAGGCTCAGAGAGGTGAAGCCACTTTTCCACTGTAACAAGGTTGAATCCTGGAACTCAGCCAGCAGAAAATCCTGCCACTCATTCATCCAGATGCTTCCAGACACGGCTGAGGGCACTTCTTGGCTTCTTTGGGTCTTAGACTGGGTCTATAAAGCCCAAGTTCAACCCAGATACTCTTTGGGCCTGTCTGGCTCTGACATGAGTTGCGGGGGGACGAGAGCAGGATGTGTGGCCCCTGCAACATGAGGAAGGGGCTGCCTGGATACCCCAGAGCAGGGGCACACCCCGCCCTGCCCAGGACTCGGAGGATGGAGTGTCCAGGTGGCTGGAGGACAACGACCCAGTCGCAAGGGAATGGAGGAGGGCTGGGGGGTCTTGGAGCTTCCGAGACCAAGAGAGTGACTCATCAGATCCAGGGGGGTGTTGCAGGGGGTAAACACCATGAGTAACAGCCAGCCTTGCTACCCAGCTGCTGAAATGAACATCAGAAATGGGCCTCCAGCCTGAGCTTCCTTTGGATAATAAAACCTGAGTCTTTCTGTGTCTGTCTCTTTCTCCTGTCCGCCCCCGCACCCCGGCCCTTGCTTTTTTTTTAGCAGAATCTTTGAGTCTGTTCTACAGAAACATGGTCCTGCTCCCTTAGCTGTCCACCCAAAGGGGAATCGGCATGGAGGATGGAGAAGAAGTAAGGGTTGAGGCCAATTTCTAACTCTCAAGGGATCTACCCGCCTCCACAGTGGCAGGAAGGGTGAGTGAGACCATGCCCCAGGGGAGGCATCCAGATGATCGGATCTGACTTCATCCCTGGAAATAGGCATCTGGTGGGTGGTGACTTTAGGAGCCAATCAGCTTTAGGGAAATGGCAGCATCTTTGGTTCTGGCAGGAAGGACAGACTGTCTAATGGACAGATGAATCCGGAACCAGATGCCCAGCTTGGCGGGGGCTCTTGGCCTCAGGACTCATCGTGGTGTTGGCCAACACTGGCCACTGGGCTATTTTACATTCCTCTGCCTTGCCTCAGTTGCCATAAAAGTCCTCCCTCCTTGTGACCCAGTGGGGCCTCTGGGGGCCCATTTGGAGGACAAGTTGTTGTGGACAGATCCCACCTGTCCCCATCTGGCTGTGCAGGTTGGGGCAAGTTCCCTTTTCCCTCTTAGGGCTTCATTTTCCCCAATTAAATATGATGGGGTTGGATGACACCAGGGGATTTTGCATCCTGCTTCTAGAGCATCCAGGTGCCTGGAGGGGACCAGGTGTCCCCCATGGGATGCCTGAACCCTACCTGCAGGGCTCTGCGCCTGTGTTCACATGACGGGTACATTTGGTCTCAGGTCAGTTTCCTTTCAAAGAAAAGGTCTGTCGCAGCCTCCCTGCCCAAGGTGGCCTCTGACGTCCCTTTAGTGTCACAGCCTGGATTTGGCAGCTATGGAGGGCAGAAAGTCCCTCCTCCATAGCTGGTCAGGGTCTGGGCGGATGTGGCCTTAGATCTTCAAGGCTCCTCATTCTCCTCTCTCTCTCTCTCTCTCTCTTTTTTTTTTTTTTTTTTTTTGCTTTTTAGGGCTGCACCTTCACCACATGGAGGTTCCCAGGCTATGGGTTGAATCAGAGTTGCAGCCGCTGGCTTACGCCACAGCCACAGCAACACCAGATCTGAACCTTGTCTGTGGCCTACGCTGCAGCTCATGTCAACGCTGGATCCTTAACCCATTGAGTGAGGCAGGGATTGAACCCGCATCCCCATGGCTACTAGTCGGGTTCTTAATCTGCTGAGCCACAACAGGAACACCCCTCACTCTCCTCTCTTAATGCACAGCTTGCCTTTCCTGCTCCTTCCTCAGCTAAGTTGGGGAGCAAGTGGCAGACACCAGTATTATCACTGTAAGATTTGGGAGCCAGGTTCTTCTAGAGTTGAACAGATTTTCCAGAGTCAAGGGCATGCTGAATTCTTATTCAAAATAACTACATGATGGAGATTTAAAAAACAAAATTGCTGTGGACTTCCAGCATTGTTTCTCAGAGTCAGCGTACATTCAGTCCAATGAGTCATCTGCTCCATCTCATCCCCACTCCCTGAGGTAAAAACAGAACATCATGCTCCAGTCAACACCTCTGAGCACCAGTCAGCAAAGAGCAAAGCGGCCGGGGTGATGCAAAGCGGCTGGGGTGATGCTGGCAAGTACTGGGAACCATAACGACATGGAAACCCGTCAATCAGAACCAACCCCAGCAGGATAAATGGGTGAGGTCACAGGAATGTCCCTGCGGCCACAGGGTCCAGACTCTTGAGCACCTGAGGGAGATAAAGTTTCATTCAAGGACTGGCACCCGTTTCTAAGCCTGAAGGACGATGGAGGGGACATGCCAAAGCCCTCGGGTCCTAGGCGTCCAGGAGCCTGGAGGTGTGTCCGGGAGAGCCCTCCAGGCCAACACGCTGGGATCTCAGGCACACCCCACCCCATACTGCCCCAGGAGCTCCGGGATCTCTCCCGGCCCCCCTCACCGGGCACCAGGGTGCCCTGTGCCAGCTCCTGTAGCCATGTGGGGAGCTGGTGGCCACTCAGCTCCACACTACCACCTGTGGGTTCTGCTTCTCTCCACTGAGGCTGGAAGTGGCAGGCCCACTGCTGGAGCCCTCTGCTCACGCTTAACCCACATTCCAGCACCACCAGCCTTTCCAGGGTCTCCACTGGGTGCAGGCATCTGCCAGCCCGGGGCTGTCACACCACCTATGGGCACCAAACCAGCCATCCCTCTCCTCTTGCTGTACTCCTATCCACTGGAGACAGTCCCACTTGCCCTGCCTGGCACACCTGCCACATGCACACTGATGGCAGAGCCTGGAGGGGCCGGGAGGAAGCTCTGGGATGAAAAGGAGGTTGTGAAGTGACCTGGAGACAGACAGGTCCTAAGCCAGCCTTGCTGCCACTCAGCTCCTGGGGGGTCTGAGGCTTCTAGCATCCTCTCCTCCAGCCCCCCCTGCCTTCCCTGCCCCCACTCTCTACCACAGCCCCTCACACAGAGCTGGGGGCTCTCCTGCATCTCACCAAGGAGCCCAGTGCAGATGGGTCTTTTCTGACTCCCCCTGCACCAGCGCCACAGGTACAAATGCCAGCCGTGTGGGCCACTGTCAACAGCATAGCTCTCCACCAGTGTCCCTGCCTTGCTTGTGGCCCACCTCACAGGGGTGACCACAGGACTGCAGCCGGACTGCTCCATGCAGGGCACCCACCTGCCACCACCTGTGGGTCTCCCCACACCCAAGCTTGTGATCTCTGCAGCAGCCACTGCTTTACCTGTGCCTCCCTTCACCTGGGCCGTGAGTGCCTCTGCATCTTCTGAGGACAGGGCAGGGCACAGAACCCGTGCTCAAGGATGGCTTGTTGAATGACTGAGTGAAGGAGACAGAGGGAGGGAGAAAGTGCGAGTGAGCATGCATTCTGACACTGCTCTGGTTTGCTCTGAGTCAGACTTCTTGGGTTAAAACAGTTCTGGCTCCGGCACACACTAGCTCTGTGATCTTGGCCACATTACATTACCTTTGTGCCCCTCAGTCTTCTCATACGTAAAATGGAGATAATAACGGCCTCATAAAGTAATTATGAGGATTAAATGAGATAATGCAATCAGGTGCTTATAACAGTGCTTGGCACAGAGTAAGCCTTCCATACATGTTATTATTGATTAATGTCCTCCAGCCTCATCTGACACCACCTCCCTGGACACGCATTATGGCCATTGCCATGTCCTCAGCCTGCTCCTGGGGAGCGCTCCAGTGGCTGGAGGATGTACCTCACAGGGATGTGACTTCTGATGCTTTGGGGCTTGTTTCCAGTCCCAACCCTGCCCCTTCCTAACCCTGTATCTTCGACCAAAGTGCTCTGAGGCTCAGAGTCCTCATCTGGAAAACTCGACCATGTCAGCCTTAACCTCTAAGGGAGGTTGGGAGGATGAATGGAGGGACAAAGCGGGCAGTCAGACCAGCTGCTGTCAGAGACCGTCCGAGCTGCCTTGATGGTGGACAGGAATCTCCTGGGGAGTAGCTGAGATGAGAGGCTGCCTGGGCTGTGACAAAGAGTGGGGGCAGCCAGCAAGGGAGTGAGTGGCGGGGTGGCTCCGGGAAGAACTAAGGGACAATTCCACGTGTCCAGTGTGCCCTACCTTCTAGTCCCTCATAAAGGCCATCGTCCCTCCTGGTGACTGTCCCTTTCTTGCCAGGCAGCATTTGAGCATCACCATGGCAGAACCTTCACTTGGGACCCTGCAGGGCAGAGTGGGCAGAGACTGGACCAGGGGGACCCTCCACAGAGTGTGGGTGTTCTCAGCACACGTGGGGCCAGGGCTCGCCATGGGAGAGGCGATAACTCCTCGAGCACCAAGTCTCCAGCAAGATGCGCCCCTGTCCCCTCTGCCCTGAGCAGTGGCCTCAGCTGCCAGCCAGCTGCCAGCTACAGCTAAAGTCTTTCCCCTCTAAGGCCACAGAATCAGACTTTCCCTCTCCCTGGGCCCCTCCCCAGGATGGGCCCTGCCAGGACCCCCAGCGCGTCCACAGGAACATCCTGCATCCCCACTGCTCCACCCCCAGCTTGTCCAAAATAGAGCTCTGCATCTCTCCGTTCCATCGCACCCTCTTCTGCTCCACCTCAACCCTGAGGGCGAAGGTGCCAGCACTGGAAGCCTCCGGCTCTGTCTCCTAGCTGCAGACTTTGTACAGTCTCTGAACATCTCTGAGCCTATTTTCTCATCTTCGAGCAGAGGATAACCATAGCCCCACAGCACAGAATGCCTGACGGGAATTTAAGTGATACTGCATGAAGCATGAGGTACCACGGTGCCATCTGTTGTTATGCATACACACTATGATGGGCTTTGGTTACCTGGGCTCACAGGCTCACCACTGCCTTGACCCCTCCTTTGGCCACCTAACCAGAAGCCAACCCTTGCCAACTGGACATCTACAGTCTCACCACCCCTGGGCCTCTTCACATGATGCTCCATGACTTCTCTTAGTGGGATGATTGCAGCCTCTTCCCCTTGACACCAACTGTCCTCCAGACTGCAGCTGCGCTCAGCCCACTCCGTCATACGCTTTCTGAGAAACCTTCCGTGCATCTTCAGCATGACGTCCAACTCCCTCAATGTCCAGCCCTCCAGCCACAAGCCCAACTTTCCCTCTGACTCCATCCCTCCCTGCGAGCTTGCTAGAGTCACTCTAGATCATCCCTCCTTTTCCAGAGTGGAAAACACTTTCTCCATGCTTTTATTACACTGTTCCTAACCTCACAAAGTTCTTCTACATGGTCTCATGGACAGATGTCTTACGTGTCTTGCAAGGCCTGCTTCAGATGCCCCTTCTTCCATGAAGCCTTTCCTAAGGGCTTTCTTCAAAAGTGATCAGCCACTCCCTCTCTCTCATTTTCCCGATGCGATGCTGCTTCCACGTCTGTTTAGCCCTTACCTAACCCTGGACGGGATCAGGCCCTGTTAATCCACAGTGGGCCAAGGTTGCTTGCCCACGTGGCCTGCCTTGGCCGGTGGCAGTAACGGGGAGGGAGATGGACGTTCACAAACTTCTCTGGTCACAGCTTCTGCCCTCACAGAGCAGGTTCTCAGGAAGAAGCTCTGACAGGTGAGTGTGATACAAACGTGTGGAATTGTCACCCCTGTCCCTGGGACCGAATGTTCTCTTCTTTCTCCTGATTTCCCTGCTGGCCTCTCAGGGGCAGAAAGCTGGACAGACAGGGAGGAAGCAAACACACAGTGGGCGCTGCCGTCTGCCTGAGAGTGCACCCAACCAGCCGGATGTCCCTTATCCTTTGAAGTCCCTGCAAATTCCAGAGTCACCCCCACCCCAACAACAGCTGCTCCAAACGTGGCCTTTCCCTGTTCAGGAGGGCCAATTGCCTGACCCCATACAGAGAAGGGGTACAAACATGACCCTTCAGAAAGACGTCACTGCCCAGTGGCTTCTGCCCCAGGTTGTGGCTGGAGAGAGTGGAATGAAGGGGGGGGGGGTCCTTCTTCCTAAACCAGGTTCCAGGCCCTCAGGATCAGCAGCCATCTCGACACCCCCGACCAGGCGCCAACCAGCATCAGCACACTTGTAAGTGACCCTCCATCTGCCACAGTCCACGCCCTTTCTTTACATCCTGCAGCACTCAGCACAGTCTTGACACGTCTAATTCCTCTCCCTCTGATGTCATTCTTTCTTTCTTTTTTTTTTTTGTTTTTTGATCTTTTTAGAACCGCACCCACGGCATATGGAGGTTCCCAGGCTAGGGGTCGAATCTGAGCTATAGCCACCGGCCTACGCCAGCACCACAGCAATGCCAGATCCGAGCCACGTCTGTGACCTACACCACAGCTCACGGCAATGCTGGATCCTTAACCCATTGAGTGAGGCCAGGGATCGAACCTGCATCTTCATGGATATGAACCAGATTCATTTCCACTGAGCCACAAGAGGAACTCCTGTCTTCCATTTGTATAGGACCCCACAACTGATGGAGAACTTTTGCAATAACCCTGTGAGAGTGTTACTTCTATGTAAGGGATGAGCAAGTTGGAAGTCTGGGAGGTGAAATGGCCTTTCTGATGCCGAAGAGCAAGATGTAGAGAGCTGGTATTCCCCCTGCAGGCTCCCACCCCACTGCAAATGCTGCCATCACCTCTTAGTGATGCATCCTGCAGCACGCAGCTCGGCACGTGTGCTTCTCTAGGATGTGGCCTGGAGGGGGATGGCTCCCCACACTTGACCAGATTCTGCCTCACTGTTCTTCAAAGGCGTTCACCTCTCTTTACAAGTGAGGAAACCGAGGCCCAGAGAGAGGGCGGAGACCTGACCTGATCGGCATCCTCAGGGTCTGGGACCGACTCCCGGTCCAGGGTTCTTCCAGGCGCAGCGCACTGCCTGTCCGGAACTGTCCATTTCCTTATTTTTATTTCTCTACAAATCTCCGCGACCACCCGGGTGGGCGTTATCAGAGCCCATCTAAGAGAAACACATTATCAGCGGCATCCAGGAGGGCTGGGGATCTGGAAGTGTTTTCGGGAGGAAATGGGGAAGAAATTAACTTTAGAGAATTCCCCGGGTGGCTCTAAAACTCCGAGCTGACGGCCTTGAGAGAAGAGGCGCTTGCAGGGGCAGATGGGGGGCAGCACTGGCTCCCAGCCCCAGCCCTTCCCTCGTCTGTTCCCCGACCCTTCCTTTCCCATAAGGGCCGGATTTCCTTGTGTTCAGGTGCCCTCTCTAAGGCATCAGCCCTTCTGTGGCAAGCTGAGGCTGAAAGGGGCCATAAAGGCTGCCGGAAGCACCTTTGTTGGGAGGGCAGGGTCCAAGCTTTATTGACTAGCTGTCTGATTTCTAAAGTGCAACATTCCCACTCTGGCTTGGCTGCAGCTCCCCTCACCTACAGTCTCTCGATTCAAATGCCATCAGATGACCAGCCACGTGACGTCACCCAGGAGCCTGCTGGGCATGCAGATGGGGTAATGGCAGGAGGGGAGACTTGGGGGGTGGGCAGGTCACATAAGGGAGCTGGGCCTTTATACTAAGGGTGATATAAAGCACTGAAGTCCTTTATCTAGGGTTACACGTCCAGTTTAAAAAGACCATTCTGGCTTCTGCCTGAAGAAGCGGTTGGGGATGCCAGTTAGGGGCCACTGCAGTCAGGAAGGTGAGAGATGGTGGCAGCCTCACTATGGTGACAGTGGCAGAGACGGAGGGAATCCACAGAGTGGGCCCATGAGACTCAGCAATCAGTGGGTTGGGAGGGAGAGGTGGCGTCCAGGCTGAGCCCCGGTTCTAGTGCAGGTGTGACGGTGCCAGTTCCCAGGACTGGGAATGCTGGCAAAGGCCAGGCGTCGGGGAAAGATGCTGGCTTTGGCCGTGTGCCCTTTGAGGGTGGCTGGCTGGAAACAAACCCCGGGGGAGACGTCATGGAAGCTGCCCAGTTGGGTTTGTAGCAGGGAAGGTTCTTCCCGGCTGGAAACCCACAAAGGCTCCTCTCACTGTGTAAGCGCCTCACACTGAAAACTGCTGTCAAGCACCTGCAGAATCTAAATCACATGGTTAATGATCACACCAAGGAGAAACCTTTGCAGGTGTACAGATCCTGGTCTGTTTTCACTACTCATTTGAAGACAAATTACTTGTCCCAGTAGGTGGTTTTGCCTGGATTATACATTGAGCACACAGCAGGCATTGTGCTAACCTAGTTACCACACAGCAGAACTCTGGTAGGGGGGAAGGACGAAAGAGCTGCAGGGGTGCAGGAGCAGGCCTGGAGGGCTGGAGAGTTCAGCAGGTAGAAACAGAGAACAGAGATCTCAGAACAGCACAAGTGGAGGCACACAGGTAAGACACTAGTGTACAGGCAGAGCAGGTGGGCGGCCCCACTTACTAAACAGATATCACAGTAGGAGATGGGTCAGAGATGAGGCTAGATAAAGTGGGCTTCTCATGGGGGTCGGGGGTTGTGTAAAAGCACTGGGGAGCATGGATGCTTTTTTTTTTCTTGCCTTTTTAGGGCCACACCTGCAGCACCTGTTCCCAGGTGAGGGGCCAAATTGGAGCTGTAGCCACTGGACTACACCACAGTCACAGCAATGCGGAATACAAGCCAAATCAGCGACCTACACCACAGCTCACAGCAATGCCGGATCCTTAACCTGCTGAGCGAGGCCGGAGATCAAACCCGCATCCTCATGGATGCTAGTCAGGTTGGTTACTGCTGAGCCATAACGGGAATTCCTACGGATGCTGTTTGAGCAGAGAAGTGGGAGTGACAGAACCCAGCAACTGATGGAGCACAGTGGGTGTGGGAGAAGCTGGCATAGATGCTGCCACCCTGGGTCAGAGCCCGAGCATCTGGGAGGTCAGCTGGGCCATGACACAGGACTGCAAAGTCAGGAAGAGGTGGTGGGGTGGGGGAAGGTGGCACAAGCTTACACATCCCATGAAAGCAGAACAAGGGGGAGTCTGGACCGAATAGGAGGTCCTCTGGGATGCATTTTAAGGAATAGCCAAGGATGACTCGGGATTAACCCATCAATTATTTGCATGTAAAGCAGGGTTTCTGAGGGACCTGAAAACAGAATTTCTTTCACTTAAACATTCTCCCTAAAATAACCATCAGCCCTGCAATGCTTTCCTTCACCAATGGCACCGAAGGATACTTTGGTCTGATTTCTTCCTTTCCTGGAGGAGAACATGAAGAAAGAACGGACTGTGGGTCTGCCCTACTCAGCCCAGGGCAGGGGAGGGGGCCCAGATTGGGATGAAAGCTCTGGGCCATAGATTGTGCCCTGGTGAATGCCATGAGGCTGTTGTGGGGGAGATCTGGTGCCAGGACAAACAGGGCCAGGCTAGACAAAGGAAAGACTTCAGGATGTGCGGACACAAGCTCTCACCACCTATGGAAAATAACCAAGCCCAGAAAGGCAGTTCCAACCTGAGCACAAATAGCAGCACACGAGAAAATAAAGCTCTGTTCACAGAACCCCAGGCTGTGTCGCTGGAAAGGGCTTCTCTACCCTCCAAGCCAACCTCCACGTCATTGCTGCTTATTGCTCTAGTGTACAAATTGGATCAGGTCACATCCCTGCTTCCCCAAACCTTCTCTGACACCACATCATCTCCTGCACCCATGGCAGACATCATTAAGTGATCGCCACACTCTCTGCTGAGCCTGGACACAGCCTCAGGATCCGACTCAGCACAGCTTTGCAGGCAGTTCTTACCAACCAATCCCACCACTCTCAGGTGACCCCCGTTGAACAGAGGGAGCCAGAACTCTCAGCCTGGCTCTTTGATGTCCTTTCCCCCCTGTATTTCCCACCACTGCTTCTATGATGCAGCTTCCTTCAACTGCTTGACATTCTAAAACAGATTTGTCTTTTTCTCATTCCCTGTGCCTTGGTCCTGGAATGGCCAGCCTGGAATGACTCAGCCTGGAATGGCCTCTATGCAGACGGCAGCGGTTCCTCAAGTATCTGCTCTCCCACCTCCCATAATAATAAAGCTATATCTGGGCATACAGCTGCCTAAGCCAAAAAAGGCTGCCTGGCCTCCCTTGGACCTGGGTGTAACCATGTCCTAAGTGTCAGTCAATGGGATATGAGCAGAAGTGATGCATGCTGGTTGTTGTGTTTTATTTTTTCCCTCCAACTTTTGCTCTTAAGGGTTTGGGCCCTTCCCTTTCACACTGGCCGGGGGTGGTGAGAATGGAGCGGCTGCCGGGGATCCATGGAGGCCACATGATGAAGATGTCAAGGCCAGCCTCGCAGCCTGGATCACTGTCCTCTGGCCTGCTAAGGAAGAGACCTCCCCCTCTGCCTTGTTGGAATCCCTGTACTGGAGCAGGATAGGGGTCTCTGGTTATGGTGGCAGCTGAGTCTATACTCGGACTATGGGCGCTCCCACCTGCTCCCTGTTCCTTGCAACTAGCCTCCAGGGCCGCCTGCTCAGTGAAGTTGTCCTGGCATTCCAAGCTCTGCTGGGGTCCCCCGTCCTCTCTCTGGCACACCCTAAACCACAGGAAGCATGGCCCCTCCCACTAGCCTGGCTGAAGGCAACCTCTTTCCCCTTCATCCATTCTCTGTACAGGCGCTGGCGAGGGGGCACATGCCCAAACCTGACCAACCAATCACCCCCTTGTCCCTGCTCTTGCCATCTGGACCTCTCGGTCTGGCAGTCAACGCCTGACTCTGGCCCACGCTTCACCTTAGAGATGAGGCCCAGCCTGGGAAGGGCTCTGCTCCAGCAGCTCCACTGGTCCCGGCTCCCTCTGAGTGTGTGCAGCCCAGGACCATCCCGCCTGCTGCCGGCCCCACCCAGCCCCGGCGCGGCGGGCCTGAAGTAGCTGCTTCCTTGCCGGCTGGAGCCTATATTGTCCTGCTCCTCAATTGTTACTGAGAACAGGGGCAGAGAATGGGGAGTTTCCCTCATCTGTGTATTCTTCTCAAGTGGACTAGAAAGTCCCACGGCCTGTATGTCTAGTCCGAGGCCCTCCTCTCAGTCCCACCAGGCCATATGCTTTGCAAACGGCCCGCAACCTATTCCTCTGAACTTCTGGTCACCGTGACCCTTCTAACAGGGGCTGACCTCTGGCATCCCGTCCCGGGGCCTCAGGCCCATCGCTCCCTGGCAAACAGTGCACACGGCTCAGAAGCAGGATGCAGTCCGATCTCAGCCAGTAGATGGCTATTTCGGGACAGGGAGGATCCTGGGAGGATGCTGGCGAGGTCAGAGTAGGAAGGGAAAGAGGTGGGTCTCCTGCCCATGATTATGTGGTCCAAACCCTCAGATGCTGCCCCGAGGCTGCCTTAAGGAAGAACACACCCACCACAGGGCTCCGGCCTTGGCCCAGGCAGCCACAGAGGCAAGCTGGAGGCAGGCACGGGTCTGGGGCTCCAGGGTTCAGTGGGAAGGAAGAGTGTGTGTTTATTTGTCGTGTCCTAAGAGCAAGTGATTTCAGCATCAGGGAAGCCGCAGAAATAGCCTCAGAGCCAGGGACGGGTCAGAAACCAACTGAGGTCAGATGGAGAACACCAGAAAGAATCTAATCAGCCAGGCATAATTACTGATGATAATTTATTGAATATTCATTGAGCATCTACTCTGTGGGGGGCACGATGTTAGGTGCTGGCAAGAAAAAGCGTATAATGCCTTGCCTTTGTAGGTGGCACCTGACATTTGCCTAAGTCCTCCTGGCAGCATCAGGAGCCCTAAAGTGCTTCATAGAGTGGTTTATAAACTCTGACCCTAAGGAAATAATCAGAAGGGGATGACTTAGGTACAAGGGGTTTTAGTCGTGACTTTGGGGACTGCAAACAGTTCAGGACACCAGGACTCCACTGGGTCTGTCTCCAGTGTTCTGGGAGGTCACCATTCACTTTGGGGGGGCTCGGTCCTGTGCTGGGCATGGAGTGGGTATCCAGTGGGGCAGCAGCAGTAACTCCTGTTACTCAGAACAGGTTGGCAGCCACGTGGCCCAGGCTTTACTGTGGAGGAAGTACCTTTACCACGGGGTGAGAAGCCTCGGGGTGGGCAGAGGGGGCAGGTTCCCGGCAGGACCCAGCCCATCCTAGGAGATGCATTTCACTCTGCAGTTCCACTGTCTGAGATGCCTCCGGGCAGCCCTCCAGTGCTTCCCTGCAGACTCTCCAAAAAGCCGGGAGAGCATCTTACGCTCCTTCTGATTTTGGGATTTTGGCCTCGACTGGGGGCTTTATCATTAAATTCTCCTGGTGTTGCCCACATAGCTCTGATCTATGTTTTGGGCCAAACTGCCCTCTGGGGGATTCTTCCACACCTGGGACACCCCTCCCAGGTGCCCCTGCACCCTCTCCTCCCATCTCCTGGCCAACTCAGTCCCTGCTGGTGGCCTTTCCCACAGAGGATCTGCCCTTCCTCCTCCCCAGCACCTCTGGGCATCCCTCCTCCCCAGCACCTCTGAGCTGCCAATGCTGCCTCATGGTGTTCCCCTCACCACCCAAGAGCTGGAGCACTCTTCCAGATCCTTCCTCCCTCCCTCCTTCCATATCCCTTCCCAGTTCCCAACCTCCCAGGACCACCTGGGCCAGACTCTCCCAAGCACCACATTGATACCTATTGATTAGACCCCCGCTTTGATAGGTGGCAGGACATGAGAAACCCAATCAGGCAGGGAAGGGAGGAAGACGAGCCTCTATTGGCCTGTCAATGTACCCCTGACACCAGGACACGGTGTTTGGTATGGATTAAAGCGCAAGAGGAATTGAGGAGAAAAAAATAACAGCAGTGCTTACTGGGAATCAGGAAAGTGCTAAGGACTCTCCATGATGATCTCACGAACCTCACCATACACCTGTAAGGCGGGGATTACCCACTTTTCTCTGGCGAGGCCACTGGGGCGGAGAGAGGTTAAGTAACTCTCTGAAGGTCACACAGCTGGTAAATGTCAGAGCTGGAATGCAAACCTCTATCTTCCATGGCTCCAAATCTCCAGCCCATCACCAGTATGCTATACTTTGAACAAAAACCAACTGGAACTTGACCGCGAGTTATGAGGACAACAGACACAATGGTCAGAAACGCGGACCACCCCAGAAACCCAGGTGCTCTGCCCAGGCCCCACCAACCCACCCGCACCCTCATCTCATCTCATCTCATTAATCTTGGCATTCTTTTCCCCAAAGATCTCCCAGGTCCCAAGGCTCAATCTCCTGGGTGCAGAGGGAGGGAGCTTCCCAGGGCTTCTGGATACCCTTTAATTAACCTAGACGACCCTCTCCTGACTGAGGCCAGCTGAATCCCGTCACGGTCTCGCCAGCTCCCATGGCAGCACCTGAACTGTGACTCCCAACCTAACTCAGCTCATTCACCCTCCAGCGGGAGTGGTCCCTCGGTTTCCCATGTGCTCAGCACCTGGCTTGTGGACCCTGAGTGGGGGCTCCTAGGGCTCCTTGGCCTCTGTGTCCAGTGGGCTCAGGGAGTGTCCTGTCACAACGGGCATCCAGGAGCCACATGCTGAGCCCGCAGGGCAAAGCCTCTAAAGTGATTCCTTGGACGTGTTCCCTTGGCCTCATGCCCTTGCTTAGAGCTTCCTCCCTCACCTCCCACCCCCACCACTAAGGGGCGCAGCCCATTCTGGTTACTCATGGGAACAGTGAAACTTGCTCATCCGTCCTTCCCGTGGCTTAATAACAATGCTCAGCAACCTAGAAAGTCCCAAGGGACCACAACCTGTCAATATTATCAACTCTGACACTGCAATTGAACCTCTGTGCTGGGACGCAGGACACAGACCAGATGAGCAGACGCACTGCACGACACAGCAGGGAGAGCCTGTCACGGCGTCCTGGGTAGGAGCTACCCATACAGGGAAGGAAATGGCAATCGGAGACGCAGAAGCCACACTGGGCTGTCAGCTTTATCACGCCACCGCACCCTGCAACCATATGCTTGTTTGCAAGGGTGTGTGCATGCGTGCGTGTGTGTTTGAGTGTGTGTTTGCGTGTGTGTATAGCCTAGATGCCAGACACACAGTGAACACACAGCCCCCAGAGCCACCTGGCCAGGGCAGGCAAGGTATTACAGTTACGGGGTAGTTTATTCAGGTAACAAGCACGTTTGAATCGACTCTGTGTCAGGAGCCACAGGCCCAGAGGTGAACCTGATGAGCCAGGTGCCTGCCCTCGGGGGCTCCTCTTCCCTTCAGCTCTGGGTGACACCTCACAACAGGCCACAGCGAAGGAGCTTATCTGATTTCACAACTGAGTGTACACAGTGTCAGGCCCACAAGAGAGGTGATGAACAAACAAATGCTTGAGTAAATGAAGGAAGGCTGCCTGGGCGGGGGGAGGAGGTGGGCCAGGCAATGGGCACACCCATCCTCCAAGTAAAAAAGGGATGCTCTGAACAGGGTGCGGCATGGCCACTGAGAGGACGTCTGGTGTGTGTCCCCACCCTTGTCACCCTTTCGAAGGTCTCCTTACCTGGTGGGCAGTGACACCCTGGAGATGTCTTTGGGGCCTCCCGGCGTTTCCGAGAGTGGAGCTTCCATTTCTGCACAAGAAAACAAAGAAGAGGAGTCACTGAGAGTTGTAAAGGCCAGGCCCTGGGAAGTGGCGGTGGGCTGGGGGCCGGGGAGTGGGGGGAAGGGGCCCGATGGGGGCTGGCAGCAGGGCTGATCCTGGATCAAAGACTGGCCACCGGGCGTCTGGGTAATAAGAAGCAGATGGAGAGGTCCCATCTTGGTAACCTCGGGGTCTGATGTCTTTGGAGTGCTCTGAAGGAAATTAACCCTGAGCACAGGACCCTACAAAGCAGCTGTGGCCTTCCTGCACCCAAGACTCACAACACTCTCGGGCACAATGACCTGCCCTTCTTGGCTCCCGGCTAATTGCTTCCTGTCTCAGTCTGGGCGCCTATGGATCTGGGGGGCAGAGGAGGGCAGGGACAGTGACTTCTGTTCTTCTGGTGTCCCTCACAGACTCAGGCACAGACAGACCTTCCACCCCTCCATGAAACCTCTTCCTCACCAGCTTACAGATCACTCAGCTAACATGGAAGGCAGCAACAAGAAGACAGAGTCACCTGCCCTCAAGGAGCTGCCACTTCCATGGAGTGAAGGGAGACATACACACCCATAAGCCTGGGAAGGGCCTTGGGCTGAGCGCCTCCACCCTCACCACCACCCTGGGGTGGGGACAGGAGTGCAGAGGGACCCTGAGCTGATTACAGTGCAACCTCGCTGGGTTACTGAGAGGATCAAAGAGGTTGGTGCATAGAAGGAAATGTGCCTGACCCCCAGGAGGCACGGATAAATGTTAGCTATTATCACACCCATTTTATAGGTGAGGGACCTAGGCACAGAGAGACTAGCCTGGCCAAGGTCATGGTGGAGGAAGACTGGGATTCAGACACCCCCCCACCCTCACCCCCCCCCCGCCCCGACTGGAACCAGCGCTGCATTTAGAAACTAGTGGCCCTAGATTCAAAATGGCCCTTAGGTGTATTTGATTTGGTGAGCACAGTGTTTTGCTTTTTTTTTCATTGAATTTGTCACCAGTATTTTGAAGAGGCTGATTTCACATGAAAAATCTGCGTTTCTAACTTCTCTTAACCTGGAAGATCTGGAATTCCTGCTGTAGCCCAAAAGGGAAGCATCTCTGGAGTGCTGGGACGCAGGTTCAATCCCCGGCCCGGTACAGTGGGTTAAGGATCTGGCATTGCTGATCCCTGGCCAGGGAACTCCATATGCCTCAGGGAGGCCAAAAATGACAAAACAAGCAAACAAACAAAAACACCCGGGAAAATCTGGCTCCCCGGGGCCTGTACTGTGGCTGGCTGTGAGGACTGTCCTGGCAAGTCCCCTCCTGACATGTTGACCTGTTAGGACGCCAGCTGGCTCCCCAGGAGCATTTCCCCATCACTGGCCTCCTTGCGGCTCTACGGCTCTGCCGGTCAGGGCGAGAGGTAGAGGACGTCAAGTGGAAGGTGTCCCAGGACTTGGTGTCACCTCTGGTTTAGTGGTGGAGAGAGAAGGTCAAGGAAGCCTTCTAGAGGATCCACAGCAAACTAATGTCTGTTGAGCCCCCACTGTGTATTGGTGCTGAGCTGGGTGCTTTTACACAGGAAATCACATCTACTTTTCATAATCAAACTCTAAAGTAGGTTTGATAGGGACCACATTTTTTTTTTTTTTTTTGCTTCAGGAAAGTGAGGCTCAGAGAGGTTTAGTGACTTGCCCAAGGTCACACAGCCAGTATGGGGTGGATCTGAGATGAGATCTCAGGCCTTTTGATGCAAAATCTGCTCCATGGTGCTGGAGAAAAGTGTGTGCAAATTCCCCTGAGAGTCTTAGTGTGTGTGTGTGTGTGTGTGTGTGTGTGTGTGTGTGTGTATTGGGGGAGGAGGCAGATAGACAGTGGTTGGGGGGAGCTGGAAGTCAAAGCATACAGGGGAAGAGGAAGAGAGGAGTGTCCCAAGGGGGAGCCCCTGACTCAAGAAGAGACACTGGCACACAAATACTAGGCAGATGAATATTGAGGTGGACACAGAGTGGCCACCAGGCAAACAAAGGACATCCCAGGACAAGGTCTGCTGGAAAGCCCCGTGACGCCCACGCTGAGCCTTGCTCACGAACAGCACCTCCCAGGAAGGGACTGCCCACGTCTCCGTCCACATTCCTTCCCACCAACAACCTGTGGGCTCCTCAAGGGTTTGTCTGTGGCTGTGCCTGGCACACAGTAGGCGTGTGACAGCCTCTGCTAAATGATGGAGCCAGTCAATGGCCGACAAGCCAAGGTCAGCTGGGTGTGCAGCATTTTGGCTACAGGCTGCAAACCCTAGGATTGTCAGTCATTCAGTAACAGCAAGATGCCAAGTATGGGTTGGCCCTTGGAGATGGAGAATACAGCACAGGGTGGAGAGAAGCCCTGCCCTCCTGGGCTCATCTTCCAGGGGAAGAGACACACAATTAGCAGAGAAACAAATGAGTACGTGATTTGGGCAGTGGTAAGTGCTGTAGAGAAAAATAAAGCTGGGTAAGAGGACAGAGAGTGATGGAAGGCAGTGTTTGAAACTCAGGGGTCCAGGACGTTCTCTCTGTGCAGGGGATGTTTGAGCACAGACCCGGTGGAAGTAAAGAAATGAGTCATATAGAGATCTGAAGGAAGTGTGTTTCAGTCAGAAGGAACAGCAGAAGCGAAGCCTCTGAGACAGGACTCTGTGTGGAGTGTTTGAGGAAGAGGAAAGGGGCATTGAGGTGGCAGTGACGGGAGGAAGGGGGTATAGGAAGGTGTTTGGAGGGCAGATCATGAGGACACTGGATTTTTTGTTTGTTTTGTTTTTTGATTTTTTTTTTTTTTTTTTTTGCCACAGCATCTGAAAGTTCCTGGACTAGGGATCAAATCTGCGCCACAGCAGTGACCTGAGCCACTACAGTGACAATGCCAGATCCTTAACCTGCTGCACCCTGAGGACTTTGAATTTAGAAGGACACAGATGCCTGACATTTCCGTGGCTTACTGACAGCCATAAAACTCTAGGGCTACTACAGATGCTGTGATGAGCTACCCAGGTCTCTCGTTTAGGGTCAAGCCGTCCTCCTTAGCTGCCCTATGTGTTGGCTGCCACAGCTCAGCCCCTCTCCAGGAACCACTCTCAGCTGGAGGAGCTGCCTTGACCAGGGTCACATCCACTCCCTCTGCAAACTGTACCCAGCAACTTACAGATACCCTCTGGCCCCTATGCCTCAATTCAGGATGACTCTCAGTGGTGGAGCCCCATGGGACCAGCTGAGGCCTCCGTCGTGACTGCGTCACAGCTCAGTGCCCTGCCCACCTGTTTCCCTCACGGTCTCCAATACGGATCCCAAGAAGCCTCCTGCTCACAAACCTCCACTTCAGAGCCTGTTACCTTGGGAAGCTTTCCTTAGACCTAGGAGTGATTTTCACATTTTCTGAGCCTTCCCCCAACCCTGACCATCACCCTATGCAATAGGCAGGCCACAGATTCCCCCCCTACCACCCCGTTTTATAATAAAGGGAACTGGGACTCAGAGAGGGACAGAGGCAGCATGCACCCTGAGCAGAGAGTGGCCCCGCCAAGCTTCCCCGAGAACCACACTGGCATTTCAGCCTCCAGCCGCCAGAGCTTTGAACCATGTCCGTGAGCATCTGTGCTTTATCTCCATGTATTTAGTGTATCCATTAGCAAGAGGTATCCTAAGGGAATTGCTTCTTTGCTTTACACGTTTCACCTTACAGAGCTTTTGTAGGCTCCTCCTACTTTTGCATAGAGGGGGAAACCCGTATGTGGTGATGTTCCCCTCTTTGCACCTCCATCCTGGACCCTCCTCTGGAACCCTGCCTACCTGGCACCTCCATGGATAGGCAGCCCCAAACTAAACTCATGTTCTGCCTCCCCTTCCCCTGGCTTGCCCCTCCCACTGTCGTCCTCATCACAGGCAGTGGCAGCTCCATCCTGCGCGTTGCTCAAAACCTTGAGATCATCAGTCATGCCTCTTTCTCTCTCACTCTGCACCTGCTCCGTCAGCAACTCCTGTTCCCCACCTTCCAGCCACATCCAGGATCGGGCCCCTTCTCTCTGCCTTCCCCCCACCCCCACCTGGTCCAAGCCTCATCATCTCTGGTCTAATCATTGCAATAACCTTCTGATGGCTCCCCTTGCCCTCGCCCCACAGACCAGCCTCAAAACGGCAGCCAGGGAGACCACACAGGCCTCGCTGCTCCTGCACATGCTAGGCTTTCTTCTACTTCAGGGCCTTTGCACTTGCTGGCCTCTGCCTGGGATGGTCTTTGCCTAGCTAACCACCTGGCTTGCTCTCAGTGAGGCTCTCCTTGTCCCCAGGGACCTTCTGCAATATATGTGCAATCCTTCCTCCTTGTTGTATTTTCTCCTTCAGACGTTGTTGTTGTTGTCTTATTTATGTCACTTATTGTTTCCTCTCAGCACCAGGAAGCAAGTTCCACAAGGACATGAATATTTGGATGGGCTTCATTCACTGCTACATCCTCAGTGCCTAGACCGTGGCCTGGCACATGGTGGGTGCTCAAAAATCTGTTGCTGAGGAGGTTTCCCTTAGGTCTAGGTTTCTGATCTCTCTTGTAAAAAGGGGGATCTGGTAATGATCAGGTGGTGCTGAGTGATGGCTGCCTCTTTTAGGTGGGCATGTGCTGCCCAGGTCACCACGGTCCCCTCCCCCTGGCAAGTCTCACTGACTTAGGCCATCACCCTGGCCCCCTTAGGCACCTGTGCTTGAGACCCCTGGTTTGAAATTCCCAGGCTGAAGCTCAAGGGCAGGTGTAAAACTTGCTGAGGCCCTGGGGGGGACCCCTAACTACCCAAGACAGAGAAGCCTTCCTGCTTCACCCCTGCTGGCGGGCAGGGCCTCCTGGAATGCCCCACATGGCCAGAGCTGAAACATCACCCGCCTGACCATTGCAGCTATTAAAATGCCTGTATCAGTATCAAAGGGAAAATGCTAAGCGGCCACTCACTTCCCCTAGAGAATGCGGCTCTGGCCAGGCCTGGGCTTTAGGGCCCACTCCTTCCCCTTGCTCAGCCCCAGGGCTCTTAAAGGGCTCAGGCTCAACCTGGGTCTCTAATATGTGGGTGCGTCCAAGTTGTGGCGTGGAGAGGGAGCCCAGAGCAGAGACCAGGTGAGCTCTGCACTCCACAGCCATGACCTTGGGCCTGGCACCTCCCCTCTCAGAGAATCTGCAAAATGAGGATATTACCCACCTGCCAACCTCTTAAGTGTTGCCATGGAAATGCCTTGGGAACCAGGAAGCAGTTACCAAGTGGAATTATGCAATAGAACTTAACATTACGAATAATAACTACACATATTGAGCAGTATATACCAGGGACTATGCTAAGTGTTTCAGCATTTAATATATATATATTTTTGGTGGTACCCATGGCATGTGGAACCTGGGCCAGGAATTGAACTTGCACCACAGCAGCTACCAGAGCCACAGCAGTGACACCAGATCCTTAACCCACTGGTGTGCTACAGGAGAACTCTGATAATTAAGTTTTGATATTTGTGTGTGGCTCCTATTAGAGCCCACCTGCCCTTGGAGGTTGTGGTGGGACTCCACTGGGGGTTAGCACAGCCGGCCACCCAACCCCAGTGAAGCATCCAGTGCACTCTGAGCTTGGTGGTGTTGATACAGGCTTGAGTCAGGGCCTTGGGGTCTAGTCCAGCATTCCCACGAACAGGGTATGAAGCAAGAGATGTAACACTCTGGACCTTGGTTTCCATAAAATAGGGATAATATTACCTGCTGGACCATACAGGAAGGATAAAACAAGCTGAGATCAGAAAACAAAAAGAGGGGCTCAGATGTGAAGGGGGCGAGCCCCTGCTATGCCACCTTGTTTTTCTTAGGGGCTAGATGAAGGCCACTCCTCTCCTGAGCTGGTGCCAGGGCCTGCCTCTTCCCACATGTCACAGTGGGACTCACCTGGCCTCCTGCACCGCCGTCAATGTGTGATCGTGCGCCTCCCCTCCTGGGACGCTCAGACCCCCTCTTCCCACCGGGGAGGGTGAGTGAAGGTCCCGTCCGGGGCCCAGCCTTTTGACCACGAGAACTGGAGATTGAAAGAAGGAGTTGCCAATGGAAACGACCATGCTGGGCAAAGCTCTGGCCCCTGTGCCAACATCTGATTCCGCTGCCTGGCACAGAGTGGGTGCTGGAGCGCACCTGCTGGAGCCTCCTTGTTACCCTGTGTCGTGGCTGCTGCTGGGCCGGTGCCCGCTGGAGACTGACCATATGAGGGCAGGGCCTGGGCTGGTGTTTGAGCCACACTTGAACCAAATCACCTACTTTTAGGTCTGTCCCCTTAGGATCCGCCCCTGTGGTCCCAGGTGGGCTTTGGCCTGGGCTTGGGCAGAACTTGGACAGATGGGGATGGGGGGGAGGGCAACCCAGGGAGGAGCAAAGGCAAAGGCAAGCAGGGCTGCAAGGGCCCCCCAGACGGGGTTTGTCAAGGGGACAGACCCGAGTGTGGCTCCATGGCCCCGAGTGCAGGCAGCTCCACCCGGTGAAATCAAAGCAGAGGAAATCGTGACACAACCCACACCCACCAAAACTGGACTTGCCCTGTCTGTTCTGGGAGCCCATGTGCTGGGTCCAGGCCCGGGTGCCATGGTGGGGGCGCGGGGTGGGGGTGGGAGCTGAGGAACTGTGTTCTCCCTCCCTCCCCCACTCTCTTTGTGCAATAGACTTGGCGTCTGATCACAGACTCCCAGGGCCATGCAACAGGGACTAGAGGATACCCCAGATGCCATGAGCTGCCCCCGTCTCCCTGTTTCACCAAAGCCACAGAGAGAGCGCTCCAGGCTGTGCAGATCCAAAAAATCAGGAAGGATGCATGCCCCAGTGGGAACTTTCCAACCTTCATTCGAGAAAGTCCTTTCAGC
Organism: Sus scrofa; assembly: GCF_054392235.1. NCBI lineage: Eukaryota > Metazoa > Chordata > Mammalia > Artiodactyla > Suidae > Sus > Sus scrofa. The sequence goes on along the minus strand of NC_139396.1, from coordinate 95,000,268 downwards.
TTAACGAAGGCTCTGCTGCTGCTTCAGCGATGACAGGAGCTGGGCCCTGGAACTACGTGGACCCAGCTATGCGGGAGCTGGGTTAGCATGGGGCCTAGGACCTCCAGTTACAGGGGGCCTGAGGTCATCTCTGGACCCAGTGCAGGATGAAGTAGGGTCCCCCACAGTAGAATGAGGAGGGGCTGGGAGCAAAAGTGCTGGGATGGAAATCAGAGCCTCACTCCCACTTCCTTCCTTTCCCCAAATGGGTAATGAGCATCTATGTTTGCAGAGCCATGCAAAGTGCAGGGGACACACATGTGGGCAGGGCAGACATGGAGGCTGCCCTTGTGGTGCTTACTTTCAAGCGAGGGGCACATAAGCATCTTCAAACCACACATGTCAATGGGAAACAACCACTGTCATCAGAGGTCTGGCCAGGAGGGGCAAGGAGCTGAGGGCCAGTTCCAGGGCGTGGACCAAGCTGGTGCATCGTGGGGAAGTGACAGCTGGGCTGCATCTGAGGATGAGCAGGGCCCAGGGGAAACGGCTGAGACTTGACCTAACAATGTGCTTCTTGTGACCCAGGCAGGAGTCGTACACATATTAACTCACTCAGCACGCACAGCAGCCCCTTCATGAACAAGGAAATGGAGGCAGAGAGAGGTGACCTAACTTGCACACAGCCAGGAAGGGCAGAGGCAGGAGGTGAACCTGGCTCTGAGCCCATGGCCCCCAACCTTATGCCTGTGCCAGGGACCTGGGGAGGTTGGCACTTTTTAGGAGATTGTAATGTCTATCACTGGAATGCCAAGTGCTGCTCAAAAGCACTTGTTTTTAACTTTTTTTAAATTTCATTCTAACAACAACACTCATAAGAGGGAAGGAGATATCTTACCACCACCACCCCCATGTTATAGAGATACAGCCCAAAGCACAGAGAGGTTAAGCGCCTTGCCCAGTGTCACACAGCCAGTAATCAGCAGAGCTGGACGTGAACCCAGCAATCTGGCTCCTGAGTCTGCACTCTTAGCCGTGACAGTGTAGAACCATATGGCCAGACTCCAAAAGTGAGGGAAGGTGAGCCAGGCAGCTAGAGAGGTTAGCAAGGGCCCCATCCTGTAGGCCTCATGGACTTTATTAAGAAGAACTATTGCCCTTGGAATGGATAAGCAATGGGATCTTGCTGTATAGCCCTGGGAACTATGTCTGGTCCCTTGTGATGGAGCATGATAATGTGAGAAAAAAGAATGTATACATGTATGTGTGACGGGGTCACCTTGCTGTGCAGTAGAAAATCGACAGAACACCGCAAACCAGCTATGATGGAAAAAATAAAAATCATTATTAAAAAAAAAAAAAGAAGAAGCAATGGGAAGTCACTGAAGGGCTGTAATCAGGGAAATGTGATTGAATTTAAAGGTTCTGAAAGATGACCCTGGCTGCCCCATGGATGAGGAAGGGGTGGGGAAGAGTGAATGGGGGCAGATGTGTTAGGAGGCTGCAGCCTGGCCTGGGAGAGCCGAGGGTAGCTCGGGTGGGGAGGTGTAGGCCGTGAGACAGAGAGGAGGACAGGTCTGTGGGAGGCTGAGAAGGTGCGGCCAGTAGGTCCTGGGGTCAGTGCAGCTGGACTCCCGTGTACTCACAGATGAAGGGGTGCTGGGGAGGACCGGCCTTCCTGCTCAGCTTAGAGATTGCATTTGAGATGCTTTCAAGACAGGCTGGAGGGGTGGGATGGTAGGTGTCGAGGTGGGGTCTGGAGCTCTGATGAGATGTAGCACATACAGGACATTACAGCCAGAGGTGTCCAATCGTGGAACAGCCAGCTGCATAAGGTAGTGAGCTCCATGTCACCGGGGATGTGTAAGCCTAAGAACCAGGGATGCTGTGGGCATTCCCGGTATAACACTGAACTCTCTTCCTTCTAACACTTTGATTCTATGGAGTGAGGAGAAGTTGGAGGAGGCAGGACCACCTTCTGACCTGTCATGTCACCAAGTCTCCCCCCACCCCCAGGAAACCTCAGTGCCAGCTCACAGGGAAGTCATTAGGCTGTTCTGAGAAGAGCCCCCAGCTAATGCCCTTTAACCAGCCCCCTTTCTGCATCCCTGTCCCCAGAGGTCACCCCTCCTGTCCCACCCCAGAGGCCACCTTGTCAGAGAATGACCTGATGCAGAAAACCTCAAAGTGATGGCTTAGAGAAACCTTCACAGGGCACCTGCGGTGTGACAGGAGACTTCAGGTGTCAAGCTCCTTGGATGGCAGAATCCCAGGCCCATGACAGCCTTTTGGGGTAAGATGTTTCCTCGGGGGAGTGTGGGGGGTGGGTGGAGGAGGGAGTAGCAGGGCCTCCCCTGCCGGACAGAGTGAGACTGAGCCGCCTGGCAGGGGTGGGGTGGACAGGGCGAGCTGCCCACAGTGGGAAATGCCGGAGCCAGGGAACAAGAGAGACATGGCTTTGGACCGCGGGCATCAGGGAGGCCAGGAGGCTGGGGACGGCTGCGAGGAGAAGAAAGGGGCCGAAGAGGCCCAGCCTGTGTGGACTCTAACCTTGCGGAGTTTCAGGAAAACCCACAGTAGCCTCCAGGAGGGGAGACAGGGGCCCAGTGTCCCCCGGAAAGGCTGTGCCCAGCCTTTAGGGCAGGCAGTTCCGCCCCTTTGTGCTCCCCTTTGAAGGCTCAGAGGAGCCCCCGCTGCCAGCAGTCCCATTCCACCCCACCCCCGCCCCCTGCAGAGAGATTTCTTTGGAGAGGTCCAGACCCAGGGCAAGGGGCCTGCAGATGGGAGTGGGGGGTCCTCGTGCAGTTGGACCCCAGCCAGCCCCGCCCTCCTAGCCCCTCCCTAGAGCCGGGCCCCAGTTCCCTTGGAGGAGTCTGCTGACTTCCTTCCTTACTGTGGACCCAACGAGACTGCTTCCACGAGGGCCAGAGTCCAACCACAGAAGTGGGAGGAGGATTCCTACGGCTTCTCCTGAGACCTCCTTCCTTCTGGATGGCAAACCCTCAGCTGATTTTATTTTTTGAAAAACAAAGACCAAACCCCAAACCCAAACCAACGCCCTCCCCCCAAAAAAATAAATCCCCCTGTGTATCCTTCCTCACACCTTCCATACTTTCAAACTGTGCAGTGCATAGTAGGACTTTTACTGATAGTGCACAGTAGGTCTCATTGTGACCCTCATTACTGCCACCATCGGCTTCTTGAGTACAGCTCGGAACTCGGGTGTTGGGTCCGGGGTACACTGCACAGGCGGTTCCAGGCTCAGGGGCACACATACGTTCCCTCTCTCTCCATCTCAGGGCCCGTCAGCTGTGGAGCTCGTTAAACAACCCACCACCAGACCCTGTCCGCAGGGAGTCGCACTGGGGTTTGGGGAAGGGGGACAGCCTTGGTGTGTTTTAAAGTCCCCCACGTGCCACTGTGCAGCTGGCCCATCACCAGTCCAGGGCCGGCCTCGGAGGGCAGGCAGATGTGATGAGGAGGGCAGAGTCACTCTAAAAAGTTTAGTTACTGTAGAACTTTTATCCCTCTTTTGCTCCAAAAGGGGACACTCAGGCAGCTGCAGGGGCAGACAGACACACATGACACAGCGAGGCAGGGGCGCGTGAGACGGAGAAAGGGAAGCAAGCACAGGTGATGACACAGGGCTGAGAGTGGGGCTCATGCAAAACCTTCTGCCCGAAAGACTTGGCTCTACGACCGGTGAACCTCGGAGTTGGGGCTAAGCTTCCTAGAGGACAGTTCATTGTCCAAGAGACAAGATCCAACCCACCCCTCCTGGAAGCCGAAGCATTCTGGAAGCCAAGGCTGAACAGGGACTTTCCTAAGGGTCTTCATGACCAAGGCGCAATGTCACAAATGACATCCTCGGGGCTGTTCTTATAACAATGACGGTATTGTGGGCCGAAGTTAAGTCAGCTGGGTAAATGCCATGACTGCTGGAGCCGAACCAAACTGAACTGCACAGGTCCCTAGCCCAGTGTCTGTGGCTGCCTCAGCGGACTTAGAGCAATACAGTACTTTCTACACATGGTATAGACATGTGGCTTGAATGCTGACTCTGGGGGCAGACTCCAAGGCCTGTTTCTGCTACTTACTAGCTGTAAGACCTTAGGAAAATTATGCAACCTCTCTGGGCCTCCATGTTCTCTCTCTAAGAAGGGAATAGTAGGAGTTCCCTGGTGGCACAGCAGGTTAAGGATCTGCATTGTTACCAAAATGGCTTGAGTCACTGTTGTAGTATGGGTTTAGTTCCTGGTCTGTGAATTTATGCATGCCATGGACTCAGCCAAAAAAAACAAAAATAAAAGTAAGAAGTAAAGAATAAAAATATAACCACTCCATTGAATTAAATGAATTAATAGATGTGAAGGTCTCTGAACAGTCCGCAACAAATATTTGCCTTTAATAAAATTGTGGGAGTTCCTGCCGTGGCGCAGTGGTTAACGAATCTGACTAGGAACCATGAGGTTGCGGGTTCGGTCCCTGCCCTTGCTCAGTGGGTTAACGATCCGGCAATGCCGTGAGCTGTGGTGTAGGTTGCAGACGCGGCTCGGATCCTGCGTTGCTGTGGCTCTGGCATAGGCCGGTGGCTACAGCTCCGATTCGACCCCTAGCCTGGGAACCTCCATATGCCGTGGGAGCGGCCCAAAGAAATAGCAAAAAGACAAAAAGTAAATAAATAAATAAATAAATAAACAAAAATAAAATAAAATAAAATAAAATTGTGGATGTGTTACAGGTGCTTCTTGTCTCCGATGATGAGGAAGGCAGTGATGGTTGCAGTTGCTATTAACTGAATCCTACAACAACTCTTTGAGGAGGACCTATTTTTCAGATCAGGACACTGAGACTCAGGTCATACGACTAGTTAGCAGAGGCCCATGTGACATCAGGTACAGTGGGCTTCGCCACTTTACTGTTTTGCCCCAACCAAAGACACACCAGGCAGCTGGGCAGGTGAGGACGAAGCTCCTGAACCTCAGAGTTGGGGAAGGGTGCTCCCAGCTGCTCTGTCCAGGTGGGGACACACCACACAGAGCCATTCCCATTCTCATCTGGGACCAGGGATGCAGCCCCCACTGAAGAGGAGTTAATCACTTCCTTCTCTGCTGGTTGCTGGGAAACGCCCGGCTCCAGGGCACACACCCTGAGCAAATGCTGAGCATACAGCTGGGTCTGGGTTGGGGGTGGGCAGAGGACAGCTGACTGAGCTGACTTCACTGGCCTCCAGCAGCGGGATCTTAAATCAACAACTAATTGGTGAGGGCTGCCTACTTGGTGCAAAGTCCCGGGCTAGACTCAGCAAAGGACTCGGAGACCAGTGAGCTCCTACCCGGGCCATTGGGCTATATGCGATCAAATGGGATAAGACTTTAAGGGGGGGTGGGAGGATGTGCCTGGGCTGTGGGATGGAAATCCTGTGAAATCAGATTGTTATGATCATTATACAACTACAGATGTGATAAATTCATTTGAATAATAAAAAATTAAAAAAAAAAGACTTTAAAGCATTGGAGAGGAGGGCACACTGCACCATGTGTGCAAGCCTGGGCCATGATTGGCAAATGGATTTTATCTTGTGCATTGACTCAAATAGACTAAGAGTGGCAGCCCAGAGCCCTGTGTTAAGAAGGATTCTGAGGCCGAGGTAGGCTTGCTGTGTGTGTGTTGAGTGATTAGCAATGGCTGCCGTGGTTCTGGGATAAGAAAAGTCAGCATGTGCCATATCTTTCTTTCTTTCCTTTTTTTTTTTTTTTTTTTGGCTTTCTACGTCTGTACCTGCAGCATATAGAAGTTCCTGGGTTAGGGGTCAAATTGGAGTGTAAGCTGCAGGCCCTATGCCACAGCCACTGCAACATAAGATCTGAGCCACATCTGCAACCTTGAGGCAATGCTGGATCTGTAACCCACTGAGTGAGCCCAGGGATTGAACCTGCCTCCTCACGGACACTATGTCAGGTTCTTAACCTGCTGAGCCACAACAGGAACTCCCATGTCTGTTTTCCTTCTCTGAGCTAGAAGCAGGCAGTTTTGCAGGAAGTTGGAGTAGGAAGAGGGCCAATTTTGGGTCAGGATGGTTTGGGAAGACTTTCCAGATGGCACTGGGGCAAGGTTGGAACGATTAGGAATACAGGGAAAAGGCATCTTTCTGAGAGTGTTAAGTTGTGAAACTAAGCGTAAGGCAGATGGCATTTTGTTTCAGATGCTCTGACTTTTTCCCACTGTCTCTCCCACGAGTGCTGGCTACTTAATGAGGTCCTCAGTCTGGTTTGGAGCTACTTGCTAGTTTTAAGGCCTTTGCAGAAGCTGTAAGACTTTAACAATTCTCCCTGGTTTTATCTATAGTAAATACTGCTTTGTATTTAAAAGAATTAATTAGAGTCAGGAAATAGCTCTTTATCTTACACATCAGCTCTCACTAGTTGGGTAACAGTTTCCTGGAACAGGGTTGAACAGGATTCTGAGGCTTTAGGTTAAGCTCAATGAGAAGCGACAATTGATTTGTAATGTCTGCTGAGGACCAAGAAGCGGAGAATGGAGCACACGCTTGCCTTGCCTTGACCACCACTTGGCCAGACAATTACTATTGTCCAGAAAGGAGAAGGTGTGTTGTGGAGGAGATGCCTCCTGGAGACGGAGGTCCTACCTCTGGCTCCTCTGATACCCAGTGTGCAGCTCGGGACCTGCTTTCTCATCAGTAGAGGGAGGAGACTGGACTTGAGGGGCTCTGAGGAGATTCCCACTATTAACTTCCCATAAGACTAGTCCTGAAAAAAGGATTAGTTTTAGGACCGATTCAGCAGAGCACTGGCTGCATCTGAGGGCACCTGGATCTAAGGTTTGTTCGTTAACCGAGGTCCGGGTAGCTGTGATGTATACACGACACTCTACACAGGCCCACATCCCCCACCACACATGTTCTCCCTTTGCTAGCCTGCTTCGTCCTCATGCCAGCATTTCGATTGTAGAGGACCCCCATTCAGACCCCCAATCTCTCAGCCACAGCTTTGATCTCTCCTCCAAACGCTCGTAGAAAGGGTTCAGTAAAGGGCGACTGTACACCCTTTATAAACGTCAGACTTTCCTATGACAATAGGATTCTTGAACATTTTAGCCTGAGAGTTTCAACCACTTCCTCTCCCCAGGGATTCCTGGGGGTGGAAAACGCCCTCCACACCCAAAGGACTGAATCACGCATAGTGAGAGGGAGCTGCAGTGACATCAGTCTTCCCATCTGTAAAATGGGGTAACGTGAGTATCCACCCCTTAGGGAAGTCGTGAGGATTGAGAGGCTGGGAGTTAGAGGTTAGTAGAGGCAAACTATTGCATTTGGAGTGGATCAGCAGTGAGATCCTGCTGTATAGCACAGGGAACTATATCTAGTCACTTGTGATGGAACGTGATGGAGGATAATGTGAGAAAGAGAACGTGTATATATACGTATAACTGGGTCACTTTGCTGTGCAGCAGAAATTGACAGAATATTGTAAATCAACTATAATAAAAAATAATTTTTTAAAAAAACAGAGAGAGACTCTGCATAGCACTGGACCCTGCACATACCCTATAAACGTGAGGCATGTCTGTTAGAGCTGCTGTTACTCTTATTGCTGTGGATGGATGGGGGTCTGCCTGGCATCCTTCAACATTCACCTTGAAGGTGACTGCTTGCTCCTCCTGGCCTGCAAAATGGATTTGGCAAGTTTAAATTCCATCCCCTTCTCTGTCCCCGCATACTGTCTGTCCAACCCTAGGTGACATCTGATTTCCTCCATTTGGGACATTCCAGTTTCTTTTTTTCACAGCAAGCAAATCAAGTAACAGGCAGCTGGAGCGCTCATTAAGGGTCCCAGACCAAGAGAGAGGCGCTGATGGGGGAAGAGCTGGGGCTGAGGTCTGGCAGCCACACTCCTGCTCCCCGGAGCTGACTCCCGCCCCCACGCTCCTCTCCCAGCCCTGACGCACCCCTCCCAGTGGCTCAGCCCCTCAGATCTGGGCCTCTGCTCACATCTGCCCCTGCTCACCTCATGCCGGGCTCCTCCCCTACTGGGTTCCCTCAGCCTGGCCCTCCCTGCCAACTTCCCCTTCCTCCTGCCTTGCAGACACAGTCTCTGCCCCCAGTATGCTGCTTCCCCCCAGGAGGGGTGGTGTGCCTGCGTCCCTAGATTCCTGTCTCCAGGCCATGGTACAGGCTGTGCTGTCCTGGGACAGCCCTGCCCAATGCCCTTCCTGCATCCTTCAGGGAGTGGCCCGGGCTCACTTGCTCCAGGATGAATTGCCTGAATTGCCTGCCCCAGGTCCTTGGGAGCTCTCCAGAAGCAACTTATTATTATTTTTTTTTTAAATGACTGCACCCTTGGCATATGGAAGTTCTGGGGCCAGGGACTGAATCTGAGCTGCAGCAGCAACCTACACACAGCTGCAGTAACGTTGGATCATTTAACCCACTGTGCCGGGGCGGAGGTAGTGGGGTGGGGACCGAACCTGCACCTCCTCAACGACCCAAGCTGCTGCAGTTAGGATTCTTAACCCACTGCACCATGGTGGGAATGCCTCTCCAGAAGCACTCCTGTGGCCTGTGGTGTCGGCACCTTTTAGTGCACTGGCCCAAATACCGTCTCCTGAGGGTCCCACAGCAACCCCAAGAGCGAGGCAGAGGAATCCGAGGCGCAGGCACATGCTGTGGCTTCCCTAAGGCGGCACGGATGGCAAAACCCAGCTGGAATCCTGGCACACGGGGACCTATGAGCCTCTTGAGGGCAGGAACCCTCGGCACATCCACTTCACAGCATCCTCTGTAACAAAACCATTTCCATGCTCTCCTCTGCCCGTCCTTCCCACTGGGAGCTTCCACTGGTCCCAGCTCTCCCTTCTCTCCCTCACCTCTGCCCTTTGCTCTGAACTGGGCGAGCAGACCTAGGAAAGGAAAGGGTGGAAAAAAGGCCTCAAGTTGCTTCTGGACACCTTTGCTGGCCCAGGGGCTGCTTCTTCCTAGCGCAGCATCATTCTGTAGAACTTTGCCGTGTTGCGTATGTTCTAGGTCTGCACTGTCCTGGCTGGTGGCCACCAGCTACAGGCATCTATTGAGCACTTATTTGAAAGGTAGCTAGTATGCCTGAGGAGCTACATGTCAGGTTTTAATTTTAATTCATTTAAATATAATGAGTCACATGGGACTAGTGGTTACTGAACTGGACGGGGCAGCCCCCAGAGCATCCCTTCCAGAGCCACTGGACCACAGGCCCCTCCGGGGGAGACTTCCTGGAGTCATCTCCATACACATCTCCTACCTGCCATCACCCCCCATCACCACCCCAGCAGGACAGCCCCCTCCCTCTAGTCCCAATGCCCTCTACTACTGACCTCAGGTCCCACCCTGTTTCCATTCATTCGCCTCCATCGCCACTCGTGCCCCTGACCAGGTCACCGTCCCCTCTGGCCTGCACTAGCCTCTTGTTGGGCCTCTCTGTTCTGCCCTGTTCTTTCTTTCTTTCTATGGACATCACTGCCCTCCTCAAGATCCTTCCATGGCTCCCCATTGCTCTTGCAAAGATGGAACTATATCTCTAAGGTCTCTCTCGACCTAGGCTCCCTGCCTCTCTTCAGCCATACCTTCCACCACTCAGTTTTCCAAGGCAAACACCTGCCTCTGGCTTCCAGCTTCCAGAAGCTGTTCCCTTTGCCCCATATGCACCCCCCACCCCGTTCCTGGAAAACTCCTATTCGCCCTGTAAGCCTTCACTTGAAAATCACTTTCCCCAGAAGCCACTGCCATCAGGGAGCTGCATAGCCATCCATTCCCCGGATCTCCTCTGCTTCCATTATGGTAGCGTTTTTCACATGATAGGTCACTGCCCACTTTCTTTTCTGTGTCCCATCTGCCTGTCCCATCCCAGGAGGGCAGAAGTGTTCCTCCACAATGCCTGACCCACGGCTGGCTCTTGGGTTCATCTGCTGAAGGAGTGAATGAGGATGAACAAAGGAAGGGGGCAGGAGGAGCGGGGACAGCACAGAGGCGGGGTCAGGAAGCTTAGGTTCCTGGATCTTACCATTGACTCTGGGTAACCTACTGCCCCTGTCTGGGCCTTAGTTTCCCCACCTATAAAATGAGGGTCTAGAAGTCAGTAGGAATTTGGAGAGGAGGGCTCAGGAGGGCAAATAACACTATCAGCCCCGAGGCCCTGGGAGCACAAGGCTTGGCCTGGCTAAGTCTTTTTTTTTTTTTTTGGTCTTTTTAGGGCTGCACCCATGGCATATGGAGGTTCCCAGGCTAGGGGTCAAATTGGAGCTATAGCTGCTGGCCTGTGCCACAGCCACAGCCACAGCAATGTGGAATCTGAGCCGTGTCTGTAACCTATACCACAGCTCACAGCAACGCCGGATCCTTAACCCACTGAGCGAGGCCAGGTATTGAACCCACATCCTCAGGGATACTAGTCGGGCTCATTAACACTGAGCCATGATGGGAACTCCAGGCCTGGCTAAGTCTTAAGCAGAGGAAGCCAGGATCTGGGAAAGGGCTGGGGCACGCCCTGGATCAGGAGGGGCCGGTCAGGGGAGAGGATGAAGAGTGGACTGAGCAGAACGCCGAGGGTCAAATGTTTGTCACTCCGCAGCCAGGGCCGGGGAGATACCCGGAGCAGCCTTCACTGTCCTGACACCCTCCCCAGGCCCCAGCCAGCCCCCTGTGCATTCTCTCCATCAGCCGCAAAGGCTTTCTGGCCCAGCTGAGCCCAGAGGCTCCCCGCAGGGTCCCAGAGGACTGTGGGTGGTCTGACAGAGCCCTTCGACTTCCCTGGGGCCCAGCAGGGTATGGGAAGGAGCTGATGGCAGCCGTCACGGGCGCCCCTCTGGCATCAGCAAACTTGCCCTGTGACCAGCCTCTCTGCTCTGGCCTCTGACCGCCCTCTCCGTGATCCCCCTGGAGGGCTACTTTGACAAATACAGGCTTTGCCTGGGAGAGGCAACCTGAGAGGAGCCTGGCTGTGGGGCCTCATAGCTTGGTGCCCATGTCAGAATGGCTACCGTACCCACTGCAGTTATGGCTGGGCTCCTACACGTTCTGTCATCACCATCATTTGGGGAGCTCAGAGGGGTTAGGGTATTTGCCCCAGGTTGCACAGCTTCTAAGTAGCTGAGTGGGGATAAAAGCCAGATCTACTGGGCTCCACCTCCACTATTCCATACCCCTGCCAACTAAGTGAGAAGTTCCCTGCCAGGTCTTCCCCTTGGAAATCTTCTGTGGCCGCCCCGTTCTGGGAGTTCTTCCCAGTCCGCTGTGGCCTTTACCTGAGGGTCGTCCCCTTCCTCTTGACCCTGGATCTCCTGTGCTCTCTAGATTCTCAGAAGTCACCAGGCCTCATGGTCTCACCGCCTAGCCTTTACTGTGGTGGCACTTATGAAACTGTTACGTTCCTTCTTCCTGTGGATGCTGGGTCTTGTCATGTACTCCCAAGACTACCATGGCTAAGAGACACTAGTGGCTTTTAATATGCTTGGGTTCAAGGACATTTAGGGGATGGGGGAAGCTCAGCATCCTTCTCCCAGAAAAAACACACAGACACAAAATTTTAGGGACCATTCCAGGAAACTAAGGACAAGAAGTCCAGCTTCAGAACCAGAAGGTAAGGGCTAATTGGTGCCAAAGGACAGGAGAACCAGAACAACCAACACCTGGGCCCTAGCGTCTGGGCTGGGACCAGGACACCACTGCCCTGCAAGGACTGCCCCCTGTCCCCCTCAGCCCCTTGGATGACTCACTCCCTCACTCTCTTCCCAACGGAACATGGCAATAAAAGTCAGCAGCACTGATCCTCGAGGGATGGATGGGGAGGGCCGCGGGGGCCCAGCAAGCCTCGGCCCAGGCCACGGGGCTCAAGTCCCGCCGCGTGGGCGCTGGGCGGCTCTCACACCACGGTGGCGGAGTGCCAGAGGGAGAAGTGGAGCCTGGCCGCCTCTACGCGCTTCCCGCGTCTTGCCTTCCTCCACCTGCCCCGCGCGCTCAGGGCGTTCCTAGGGTGGAAGGCGGGGGGCGCCTCCCGGAGGCGGGAGCCGAGGGGTCCAGCGCAAGCCGTCCGGGTCCTCCTGGCCTCTGGCAGGGCAGCGTCCGTCCCTACCCCCACCCGCCCCGAGACAACTGGTGCGAGGCCAGGGCGCACCGCGCGGCGGGGAGAGCAAGAGCACACGGGCACCGGCTGGTCCAAAGTGTAGAGGCTGCGCGAGGGGGCGCCGCGGGGAGGGATAAAAGGCAGCAACAAAGAGCACAGACCTCATCCAGCAGTTGGTTGACTCGTCCCAAAATAGCCGGCTCCATTTGCTGCTCCCCACGCTCTGCTTCCAGGCGCAGCACCCGGGCCTGCAGCTCGGCCGTCCGAAAGTGGGCGAGCAGGCTGAGCGCCAGCGAGCAGAGGGCCAGCGCCAGCAGCCCGCAGGACCCCGGGCTCGGCAGCCGCGCGCAGCGCTCCACCGGCGCCACCGCCAGCGCCACCGTCCCGGGCGCGCCCAGCTCCCCAGGGCCGCGGGCACCGGAGTCTGTCGCTTTGCGGGAGCGCTCCGCTACCATCCCCTCGCGTCTTGAGAACCAATAAATAAATAAATAGAATAAATAAAGGCGAGAGCCACTGCCCACAGGCGCGATCCAAGCTGCGGGACAGGGGGAAAGGGTTTGTGTCGGTGGAATATGTCCCTTTCCTTTGCTCCCAGCAAAGAGGATGGAGGAAAAAAAAAAAAAAAAAAAAGAAAGAAAAAGGCAGCTGGAGGGGGAAAGCCGAAAAAAAAAAAATTACAACCAGCAGTAATCGGGGTACACCCAGGTGAGAAAAAAAAAAGTTACTTCGAAGAACGTTCCAAGTTCAGGAAAGTTAGGGGAATCTGGCCGGTTTTCCTTTCCGCCCCGTCTTTCCCTTCAAGTATCTGCAGAGTCCTGGAGTTGATTCTGCGCTGTCTGTCCTAGATGTCTCCCGTCTCCCGGGCGAGCCAGTTTCAGTCCCGGGGCGAAGGGGCGCACACGGAGGGCCCCATGGGCAGAGGTGGGTCGTGGCCGCGGCGGAGCAGCGCTGGGGCCGATTCCGGCGCCTCTGTAACTTGACACACTAGCTGCGGCTGCACGGATCGGATGAGCAATCCGTGCTACTTCCCAAACTAATCTCTCCCGCCCCCCTCTCTTCTCCTCCTCCCCTCTTCTCCTCCACCTCCTGCGGGGCAGACGGCTTGGGTTTGTTTATTTATGCAAACTCGCCCGGGGTGGGGGGCGTGGTGTGCAGGGCTAGCTGCCCCAACCCACCAGGCCTGGGAGCCCCTCTCCCGCGCTCCCGTCCCCTTTGAAGTGACACTTGGGGTTATTTATAGGCAGGAAGGGGGTGTGGAGTAGAGCTGGGGCTTCACTTCTTTCCCTTTTCCCGAATTCACAAGGAGGGCCCTCTTTGCCTTCCTCCTAAGTCTTGGGTCCAGGCATCACTCTGCCTTCTGACAAGCTGGCAAAGCCAGTCTTTGGGATCCTCTGAGAAGTGGGGCTGAGTTAACATCAGGCATCTAGACGGACCTCTGGCTCCTAAGCAGGACTATCTGAGTCCCTTCAGCTGCCACTCAGCACCCCTCCCCACCCCTGTGATGTCTCCTCCCCTCTTTTCCTCCCCAAACCAGCTCCAACTTGGGCCCCAGCACCTTTGATGGGGCTCATTCCACCAACCACATCTTTACTCCAGGGTGAAAAGTCAGCTATCTAGGGGGGGCAGCAGAACTGGTGCCTTTGTCTCTTTCAGGATCAACACATCAGGTACAGGTGCATAAAAACTGAGCTGAGAGTTATTCTGGGGTGTCCGGGAGGCCAGTCAGTACAGCCACCTGCCAGTCCTGAGCCCTCCCCTTCTTGTCTGCCATTGATCTGAGACCCCTTCCAGCCCTCTGCCGTCAGAACAATCTGCCTCAACCATGGAAGCCATTAAGGTGAGCAGTTCTCCCTCACACACTCCTAGCCTGCTCCCTGCTGTCATTTCCTATGCTCCAGCAGAGAATGCTGCCAAGGGCATTTTGTAGATTCCTCTCTTCTCTTGTCACCTCCCCTACTTGAAGTAACATTTGTATCCCAAGAGACTTTATCTCTTTGCACCTCTTGACATTCCTGCGAATGAGGTGATGGGCTGGAGTTTATGGAGAAAGCTCACTTCCCAGGAACAGCGGAAGGGGGTGGGGGTGGGGGATATAAAAGGCTGGCCCTTGAAATGTGAAATAAGGGTGGGTGGGGGCGACAGGAGTGTTTCTGTGATTCCATTTCATAATAACAGGGTTTCAACTTCACATTTTATATATTGACCTGATCAATATATCATATATATTGATTACTATATAATATATAATCCCGTATCATGGCACACAGAAGAGTGGGGCATATCTGATAGAGTAACATACTAATATAGTACTTGTATCATAAGTAATACGTGTTATGACATTGCCTGCCAGGTCAGTTAGCCACTATGGAGGACTCAGAGATAGAAAGCGATTCTGCGGAAAGGACTGGTGGCCAGGAGCTCTGGGTCAGTTCCAGCTCTGGCCTTTCCTTGATGTGGGACTTTGGGTAAGGGCGCGTGTTTCCTTCCAGTGTGATGGATGTCTCAATTGGGCCATAGGGAGCAATCCCTGAGAGAGCGCAGTGGTGCCAATGACCACCAGGGGGCACTAGAGAATTTCTGCACTGAGTGGTGCATGCCAGGCGATCCAAGGACTTTGATTTGGCTCCCCTTCGATGTCCCCTGACCCCACCCCCACCCTCTGCAAGGGTAGAGGGCATGGAGGACTTGGACTAGGGGGTGGTTTCATTCCTTCCTTGTTCCACAAGCTGATCTCTTCTCTTTCAAGACTTTAGGGGCCCTGAGGAATGCTCAGGGAGTGAAACCTAAAAGGTCTGGGACTGAAGCACCTATGTGACTGGGAGCTGAAGGAGGAGGGTGCAGCAGTATTAACCTGACTCCAGCACCAGAAACACCTTGTCTGAACCCCGGGGGCACCCAGGGTGACGCTGGGGTCAAAGAAACTCCAGGCATTCTCTGTCAATGTTGGATCAATACTCTGTCAGTGTCGGAGTTAACTGACATCTGTAGGAAATAGGATTTCTTGTTTGCAGCAAGAAGATAGACTTTCAGTACTAACCCAGAGAGTTTGACTTTAATCTGTGGTCATTATTACACTCCTAGATGAAAACAGATACTCTGGGTGCTAGAATGGAAAGCTAAGTGGAAATGTCCCTATGCACGGCTCCTAAAGTATTTTCTGCGTCTTTCTGCTTCCACGTGTTTGCTTGTGCTGGACCCTCCGCCGGGAAGTCCATCCTTCACTCACCTGTTCTCTGAACCTTAAAATCCTACCAATGGCTCCAAGCCCAGTCCCTGTGGCTCTGATGGGGTTGACCCCATACCCTGCTCCAGGGTATGTGAACTAATCTAACCAATTAGCATCTCCTTCTCCTCTGGCTACAGTGATCGGCCGGAGATGGGCATGTAGCCCGGTTCAGGCTAATGAGAATCAGGCTGGAATGATTGGAAAGGGAATGCGATTTCTTCGCAAAGGGCGTTCTTCTAAAAGAATATCAGTTACTGCAGGGGGCATCTTGCCTCTGTTCTTAAAGATCCCGCCTGAGAATGAAACCCACAAAAGCAGAGGTGGAGAGGGACTGTGTCCCGAAGGCATTATTTAAACTCTTGGGTTAAACTGTGCCCCAGCACACCCATGTCTGCACTTTTCAATGACCAGACTCATTTTTGCTCAAGCCATTTTGCATTGTGTTTCTTATCCTCCAAGTAAAAGAACCCAAAGCCACTGAGAGGGTCTCACTCCATCTTTCTGAGTTAGAATCTCTTTGTGGTGGGAGCAGGGGCACAGAACAAGCCCAGGTTCCCATCCTGTTTACAGAAGCTCCTCCGGGGATTGGGAGGTACATCCAAGGTAAAAGTCACTGCACTGCATTCGGGATGGTGGGGGCACTTGTCCCTCCTGAGTTTGTGTCCATCTCTGATGATGTCTTTCCCCAGCAAATCCACAGCCCACATCTCCTAGCACTTCTCACTCAAGTCTCAGCTGCTTCTGGAAGCTCCATTTGGCACTCCCTCCCCCCTCCCACCTCACCTCATCTCCAGCTCCCCAGGCACTGCCCGTTCCCTTGGTGTGTGGCATTGGCATCGTGCCGAGGTTCAGGCTGGATGTGTGCCTTCTCCCTCACCCTGACCTCCTTCATCCAGTTGAGATCAAGTCCTATAAATCCCACCTCCTTAGTTTCTTTCAGATCCTTCTTCCTTTTGGATTTCTCTGCTCCTGCTGCCTGCCCCATGCCTAGTGCTTTAGACAGGATCAAATCTCCCGTGTAGTAGCCCCAACCGGGAGACCTCCCCCAAAGAGGCCTGGCCTGGGGAACCTACCAGAATCGCCCCCTTGTACTGCAGACTCCCTGTCCCTGGTTTCTCTCCCAGGCTTTATGATCATTGCCCTGCTTCTCAGCTCTGCTTCTGGCTGCTGCATGCAGTGAGCAACGAGAGAGAAGGAGCCTCGATCCCTGATGACTTTGTGGAGTTGAGTTGCCAGACAAGCCTAGTCTTTCATGCGAATGAGGTAACTTGTCTCATTTGAGCCAGTGTTATCCTGGTCTGTCTTGTGTAGCCAAAACCAGGTCCCAACTATGACCTGGTCTATTCCCTCCCCTAGGCTGTGGGTTTCTAGAGAGCAGGATGACTATTCATCTCTATCTGCTCAGCACTCAACACAGGGCAAATGCAGTAGAAATGGTGGTTTAAATGAATGAGTGAGTGGATGAATGGATGTTTGGATAGATTCTAGTTCTGGCCTCTCCTGGCTCTCTCTCTCTCTCTCTCTCTACATATATATATATATATATATTTTTTTTTTTTTTTGTCTTTTTACCTTTTTTTAAGGCCACTCCCGCGGCATATGGAGGTTCCCAGGCTAGGGGTCTAATCAGAGCTGGAGCCGACAGCCTACGTCACAGCCACAGCAACACCAGATCCCAGCTGCGTCTGCGACCCACACCACAGCTCACGGCAACTCTGGATCCTTAACTCACTGAGCAAGGCCAGGGGTCGAACCCGCAACCTCACGGTTCCTAGTCAGATTTGTTAACTAGTGAGCCACGACGGGAACTCCATCTCCTGGCTATATCAACCTGACCATCTACTTCGTCTTATGTAAGATTTAGAGACTGATGAGCAAGGAAAAGAACTGGGATGTATGAAGATCTTCCTAACTCAAACATTCAGGCATTCAGCAAATATTTATGGAGCAATTTCTAGTGCCAGGCCCTGTGCTGGTGTTGGGGACACAGTGGTGAACAGGGCTGACTCGTGGGGGAGGCTGGGCAGGGATAAGTGCTACAGTGCAGGAGATAATGGGTGCTTGGGAGATGAGACCTGAAGGGTGAGCAGAGTTAGTGAGGTACAGGGGTGCAGGGAAAGCATGCCACACAGAGGGACCTGCCAGTGAGAAAGCCTGGAGCAGAAAAAGAGTGTGATGTTGGGGGGGATTGGTGAGGGGGTCACTGTGGCTGAAATGTGCAGGGCAAAGGGAGAGGCTGGGGAGCATCTGCTGAAGAGGTGGCAGGGGCTGAGCAGGATAAGGGGTCTGGGCTTTATCCTGAGGGCACAGGGGAGCCCCTGAGGGGGCTCTGCCCCTGTGCTGGGTGTCGAGAGGTCCTGACCTGCACCAGATGGGATCCCAAAGAGTAGGAACGGAGGCCAGGTTCAGGATAAAAGAGGAGCAAGGCAGGCATTCTCTTGGGCTCAAGCTCTCAGTCTTGCCCTTGCACACGCTCTAAGATTAAACATGACCCAGGTTCAAGGACAGTAGCATGCAGTGTCTCTGGGGAGCATGTGTTGGGGTTTGGGGGGCCAGCCCAAGGCTCCTGCTTGGAGCTGCAGATCAGCCATTTGGAAATGCCTTTTCCTGAATCCCCACTTCCTTCCCACACAGCCACGCCGATCAGCTCGCTGGCTGTGACTCTACAGAGCTGGGGATGGAGGTCGAGGGGCAGGGGCTGCAGATGTGCGGGGGAGGGCCAGCCTGCCCAGGAGGCCCTGGGAGCCTTGTTAACTGGGGCCAAAACAAACTCTCTCATTAAGTAGAGAGCGGAGCCAAGTGCGGAGGCTATGCCGATGAAAACGCTGGGGGACCCTGTTCAGCAGGCTGAAGGGCTTGGAGGAATTTGGATACTTATGGTTTCAGGTCACCAGCGATTGTGCGCATGTGTGTGGACCCCCCCACCCCCCACCCCAGCTGCTTCGACCTAGGGTCTCACAGCCTGTACTTGCCTTTATTTGCACTTGGCTTTGGTATCCGAGATCATGCACACTGCCGCCCACACGTACGAGCAGATATGTGCAGGGGAGTATGAATACTGTGGGTGACCTGAGCTGCCCCACAGAACAACGGGACTATCTATAGGCCACCCCCAGTGTGTGTGTGGGTAAGAATGTACCTGTACCTGTGCCCAGCATGGGCGTGTGCTAACCTGCCTGTGTACCATCTGCTTTGGTCGAGGTGTGTATATGAGAATATGGACATGCTTTTGCATGGTCAGGACCCAGCCATGCCTAGGAGTGATAGTGCAGTGACCAGGGTCAGTGTTTCAGGCTTTAGGAGCAGCATAACAGATGGCCCCACATCTTGGTTCCTTAAAGAGAGTGATGAAGTATTGCTCACCATTCCGTGAGTTGACAGGGCTCAGCGGAATAGTTCTTCTGTTCCAAGTAGCGTGGTTGAGGTCACACATGAGGCTGCATTGTGGAAGCTTGGCTGGAAGCTCAGCTGGGGTTGGAACATTCAAGACGGCCCCTCATCCCCCTGGGGCCACTCTAGGTGGCCTCTCACCATCCCATAGTCTATCTTGAGCTTCCTTACAGCATGGCAGCTAGCTTTCAAAGGGAGATTCCCAGAGGCCAAGCCCCCGTGGCAAGTGCTTACGATGACCCTATGCTTGCCCATGTCTCATTGGCCAAAACAGGTCACCTGGCCAAGCCCAGGTCTTGTGGGAGGGAACTATCTCTGAACCTGGTTCCAGATGAAATCCACAGTCAGCTATCTACCTCAGCCTGAGAAGAATGCCTGGGAGGGAGGGGTCTGTCCACAGGATCATTTGATCCTAAAATAGTCAGACGTGGAGAATACCATGGTGAGCAAAGCCCATACCCAACTATTCACCCCACTGCCCAGACTCTTCTCAGACCTGCTTTCTCCTGATGACCTCTTGCAGGAACAGCTGGGAGGCTCCAAATAGCCCACATCCTTCTGGTCTCAGGTGGTCTAAGAAGAATTCAGAGGAAGTCTCCCACCTGGCCTTATGTCAAGCTGAGGCATGGACATCTCTGGGGCCCATTTCCTGCTCACTTGGAGGCTGTTCTGAGTAGTTTCAGGTGCTGGCTCCACTGTTTACTAGCTGTGTGATCTTGGGCAAACTGTGTAGCCTCTCTCTGCACCTGCTTTTGGAATCTGAACTACGGGGAGAACAGTTTGTACCTCCTGGGGTCACGATGAGGATTGGACACAATGGTGGGTGTTGAGAGTCATGTCGGCATATGCAGCACAAGCCCACCATTGCCATGCTGAGAGCTGCACAGACTGGGGACCTACAACAAAGACTGAACAAGGGTTCACGCCTCCTCCCAAGCTCTGCGCTCCTGCAGCTGAGACGAGGGATGGTGCAGGTCATTGATCTGTCAGTCCCTCCACACTTATTATTAAGCACCTGCTGGGAACAAAAGCCAGTGTCAGGTGCTCACAGCATGTGCAGTCCCATGGGGCCTTTGTAGGAACCGGCAGGTATAGGAAAGAGAACAGCAGCGCCAGGCAGTGTGAGCTAGGGCCCCGCCAAACAGGCAGATGAGTAGTGACTCTGGGACTTTGAGGACGAGAGAAAAGCTGAGACTTGGAGTTGGGTGAAGGTGCGGGAGGGCTTCCTGGAAGAGGTGAGGACCAGGCAGGAACCTCAAGCACGGTAGGATCCAGATGGGGGAAGAGGACTGGGAAGAACAGAGCAGAAGTTCCAGACTTTTGTGGGACATCCTCGCAGGGACGCACCACGTGACCACCTGACCCTCAACAGCCTCAACCATCAGTCCCTTTTGTTCTTCTCAGGTGGCAGAGTCTGGTCACGTTGGACATCCGTGCCAACACTCCCATTCCCACGTGACTAGCAAACATCACTAATCAAGGACAGAACACCACTCCCAACACACACAACACACACACACACACAATACACACACACACAAACACACTGCTTAGGCTTCTCAAAGCAGGAAGCTGCTATCAATCTACTGAGGTTAGCGCTTGGGGTGAAACCATTTTGCTGACTCAGGGTGAGTTAAAACAAAGCGCCATCTTCGAAATCCAGAAACACAGAGTCCTGGCCTCTCCATCTGCACACTGTGTGCCTTTCAATAAACGTCTTCACCTCTCTGGATCTCAGCCGCCTGCCCAGGGCAAGAGAATATTAATTCGTACTCAGGGGAGCGCTGGGAGACTCAAATGAGATCATATGTGCAAGACTCTAATAAAGTACAAAATCCAAAAGAGATGACGGTGATGGTCACACTGCAGCCAGATGTCAGAAGGCTCAAGCAAACGCCTCCATCAGGGCCCTATTTGCAGCTTTTGCGGGGAGTGAGAGTGAGAAGCAGCCCCTCCAAGTTGTCAGCCCGTGGAAACAAGGCTTGGAATCCGGGCCTCAGCACAGGGATGGTGGAAGGGCACCCCTAGCATGTGCTCAGAGAAGCAGCCCAGGGCTTGAGCGCTCCCCGACAGGGGAAGAGCTGTCAGAAAGGCAGGCAACAGCGGGTTAAGAGACAGATGTTTCTGGTTGATGACAGACGGGCAATGAAGAGCACAATTAGTTTACTGAAGCAGATCCCTGTTTACCAGCATCTGGAAACTGCAAGTCGTGGTGTTGTGTCTCTGCGTGCTCGCCTGTCCCCAGCGCCTGCCCACCCCCACCACTGTGGAACTCATTGTCTCGACCGTGGAGCTCTGCCTCTGAGCCTCATCTCAGCGCTTGGGGTGAAACTGCTCATCTTAGGAGCGGCTCTCCTGGTTGAAGCAGGAAGTATTTCTACCCCTTGCTCAGGAGAACTTTCAGAAATCCCCCTGAGGCTCCACTGGTAAATGATGATACCTGTGCTCAGAAACTGAGCCCAGAGAGGTCAGAATGTGGTCCAAGGTCACACAGCCATCCAGTGGCAGGGCTGGATCTGGGCCAGGTCTCTTTCCTACCATGCAGGGCATAGCCCCTCAGGTTCCAGCTTAACCCAGTGTCTGGACTACAGCTGATGGCCAGGAAACCCAGAGGAAGCTTTGTCCTCCCAACAGAGCTTTGCTCCCTCTTGTTCCTTCGCCAGCAGTAGCTGTGAAAGCAGAACTGCCTGGAACATTTGTTCCTGTAAACCTCCTTATAGAGGACTTCTTTTTCTTTTTCTTTTTTCTTAAAGGTTGTTGCTTTGCTAAGGTCATTTCTAAAGTTGGGGGCGAGAGGGATGCCCTGTTTGTCTTTCCTATAAGCCTCTCCCCCATCAGGAAATGAGGGCGATTGCTCTCTTTGAGTGATCCGTTCCTGACATTAGCTCGCTGCTGACAGTCGGGTCTGCTACAGATATATTAACTTGAGTCTTCCTTTGGCTTTATATGGCTCTGGGACAACATCTGGAAACAGATGTTCACTTGGAGATGGAGCAGGAGCAGGAGGCAGGAATCCAAAAGCAAGCCCCATCCCCCCCCAGGGGAGGGGGGCAGATGTGCTGAGGGCTCCTGCAGGCGGCAGGCTGGGGCTGGTGCAGGAACTTGGCACATCTGAAGGAACAGCACCCTCTCTGGGCTGGCCCTGCCCACAGATTAGGGCCAGTGCTGCAGAGGTGCTGGACTCTGTCCTCACAGCTTCCCTCTGCTCCACCCCATGGCCAAGGACTAGGAGTCCAGCACCTTGAACATGTCAACATTCTTGTTTTCCAGAAATGGAAAATTCCTGAAGGACTGGAGACTTCATCAAATTCAAATTTGTTGCGGTTCCAAATGTGAAGTTCAGGGCTTGGCACATTATAATCCTCATGAAAAGAGTGGTGATGGTGGTGGTGGAGGTGGTGGAAGAGATGATGGGCATGGTGGTGGGAAACGGGGTCGACGAGTGTGGATAACAAACTAGGTTATCCACCTGCCCACCAAGGTTCTCCCACTGGCCCTGTCAGTGCTTGGTGGCACAGGACCAATCTGGGCTAATGATAAGAACACACATTTCTAGCCATTGTGATTGGCCCAAAAGGTAACCAAGCTGAACCAATCAGGGCCCTTCCCAGCGATTTTCCCATCTGACCTTCAGAGATGAAAACATTTTGTTTTGGAGCCACTGAGTAGCCAGGACACAAATCCCTGACTCACATTTTCCAGAAGAAAGTTAAAAGAATAGCAGAGAGGAAGAGAGATAAGAGATGGAGCATCTTTTGGTGTTTGAGTCCCTTGGGAATAGGCATCCCTAGGAAGGACTTGCCCTTTGCAGTTAAGCTGGTTGACTTGCGTTTCTGTCACTTGCTGCCAAAGGCTTCTGACCGACTCTGAGCAGAAGGCGATCATAGGAGTGTAAAGATGATCATGTGAGAGGGAGCCTAACGGTGATTCAATGAACATGAACTGACCCTGAGCACAAGGTGATCCTGGGAGTATAAAGATGATCGTGTGAGGGAGCCATCGGTGATGGAGGTGGGTTACAGTGATGTGAAGACGCTGCAAAAAAACGGGGGTGGTGGTGATGAAGGTTCAGATTAGATGTGACACTCATGGGAACAATGCTGGTGATGGGGACAGTAATCATGTGGATGGATCGTGATGCTTCTGCCGAAGATGCTAAAGCCGTACCAACCTACTGTGGGTACCTATCTTGGAAATACAGGCCTAAAAGACCCAAGAAAGGATTATAAGAAAGGGTGGGAGCAAGAAGAAATTCTTCCAGCATGTCATATGCTGTCCTTTTCCTTAGCTAAATAAATCTTAGCTAAACCTGAGGAGGAGGGTCCCAGATGGCACCCCATAGAAGCTCAGAACTGTATGGGGACCTTCTGGAACAGAAAGACCCAGGGTCCCCAACCCCATCAGTTCTTTTCTGAGAGTTCCAAGTGCTTCCAGGGGTTCAGGCAAGATGAACTTGGGGGTGGGACAGCAAACATAAAAATGCACTGCATCCTGTGTCTGAATGTTTATGCTTTGTTTATATCTGTGACTATTAATTCATCATGATCTACTTGGTGAAAATGAGTTACCCCTGGAGAGTCATAGCAGCTAATTTTTGTTAAGCATTGACGGGGTGCCAAGGACTTTTCTAAGTGCTTTGTATACATCACCTCACATGATGAAATCATCACAACCGTAGGTATTTCTATTTTTTAAGAAAGGAAGAAACTCGGGGAGAAGAGGTTACATGACTCACCCAGAGTTGCACCATTGGAAAGGCAGGGTGGGAAGCCAGGCAGCCTGGGTGCCAGGTCCCACCCCCTAACTCATTACACCCACTGGGAAATGTGCTCAGGGTCGAAACCCCACCCCCAACATTGCTTCTGATCCAAACCCTTCCCTGGATGCCTCCCCTTTCTTCCCCTTCTACCCAAGAAAGTATTTTTCAGAAAGAGGGCCTGGGGCCAGTGGGGGAGGGAGTGGACTTCCGGGGGTTCCATGGAAGAAGCCACCTGCTCTAGGGAGCTGCCTGGTCCCCTGCCCCCACTGGGGCAGAAGCACTGATCCAGGAGAGCTCGTTACTGGGAAGTGCCTGCCTCTTCCTTGGGGTTCAGTTCTTTTTCCCTAAGGGGGGCTCTTGCCTGCAGAGGTGAGCACACAGCTCTGTTTCTGATTCAGGCAGAAGACTGTCGGTGTCACGCTGGAGCCAGACAAACCTGCGTGTAATTCTTACTTCCCTGCTTTGGGCTGGTAATTACTTCTCTGAGACTCGATTTTCTCCCTTGTAACATGCAGATAAGATTTCTTCCTTCCCAGGGTTCCCGGAAGCATTCAATTCGGGTAAAGCAGCGCACGGGCCCGGGCGGGGCCTGGCGCACAGCAAGCGCTCAATGGGTGTCAGCCACAGTTGTAACTCCTGGACTTCCACCATCTTGGCCATTTTCCTTCTAGTCCAGGAGCAATGGTCCTGCTCTGCTAAAAGGAGAGAGGCCTAGGAGGGAGGAACCCAGGGGCTGAAGAAACTCAGACCTGCCTCTAATATAGGAGGGTCAGCCCTGGCCCCTGGGCTACCTCCCTCTCCCAGGAGTTATAGATCCCTGTGGCTGGATTTCTAAAAATAAACACATGCCATTTCCACAATGGAAAATTTTCCTTAAAAAAAAAAAGGAGGAAAATAAGTAAAACATTCTCCTGTCATCTCCCTTGGCCAAAGAGAACTAAGAAAGATAAATGAAGCCTTTTACCCAGACGTGGGAGGTTCCAGCTCTGGGCTTCACCCTTATGTGGTTCTGGTTTTGTCCGAGGCTCCCAAGGCCTCACCAGTGCTCATCCCAGTGCCCCTGGGAGGCCAGTGGGGGCTCTGCAAGGGGATTGTGGTCTTTGGGAAAGGCAATTCCACGTCCCTGTTAGTTTTTTCTTCTCAGTGGTGCCCCCTGCAGGCAGCCAGCACCACTGCTCCCGCTCACCATTGTCTAGAGCAGGCTGCCTGGTGATCCCCCCCCTTCCCCCCCCCCCCCCCCCCCCCGCCCCGTGGAGGACATGCCCAGAAAAATCCTTGTCCCAGATCACTCAGCAAGCAAATGGCAGAGCCAGGACTAGAAGGAAGGCTTCGGTTTCCTGGCCTAGGAACTTTCTTCCATACCAGCCACTCTGCCCATCAAAGCACACGCTCCAGAAACTCTAACATGCATTTGTTCGTCTGGGACACTGTGAGGAAAGCTGTGAATTTGAAGCCAAAAGCTGTGAGCTTTACTTGCCTGCGCTTCGCCCTGTGAGTAACCCAATAAGTCAGTACACAGCTCTGAGCCCCTGTTGTCTGCTCTGCAGAAAGGAGTACCCCTACCCCATGGGGTTTGGGGGGACTCGACCCCGCCCCCCAGTACATAGAAAAGACTCAAAACATATTTTCAAACTCAAATCACAAGAAACCATCCTTGCTTCTCATGGAAGGATTTACGGTTGTTAATTAATTAGCTCGGCTCTTCTAAATTTTCCTACGATGAACATACACTACTTCTCTAACAAGAAAAACAAAATTTGTGTGTTTAAGTAAAACACAAACCAGTTGTCTGTGCTTTTTGACTCCATTTCCTTTCCAACACTATTACCATATACTCAGGAAAAGAAGCAACTGGGATCAGGCCTCAAATAACATGCCACGTAGACAATGACCTGCCTCGCTAAGTGTCATCTGTTGAATGGGATCCCCAAGCAGACAGTGAGGGAGAGATCGGCATGCAGGGGGTGTTCCGGGGAATGAGGGCAGTGGGACAGGGCAGAGGCAGAAGTTGAACTGCACTGCAGTAGCAAGAAGTGTCTGTTAACCCCATGGAAAGCTGGGAGCTGGGATGGCCCTGCAGAGTTGCCCTGAAATGGGGCGGTGGCGGGGGTGGGGGGTGTCTCCATACCTCCACGCCCCCTCCAGTCCTGAGATGCAGGCTACCCCCAGGGAGGGAGCAAGATCTTGGGTGAGGCCATTCCCTTGAGCCAACTGTGAGCCATCAGCAGCAACACTCCTGTGGCTGGGGAACCAGTGCCCGTGTCCTGGAGGAGCCCTGGGAGGTGTGTCCCAGCATCCACTGACCCTGTAGGAGGCAGACTCTTGATGAAATGATTCAGCACAGGAGTTCCCGCCGTGGCTCAGTGGTTAATGAACCCGACTAGCATCCATGAGGACCTGGGTTCAATCCCTGGCCTTGCTCAGTGGGTTAAGGATCCAGCATTGCTGTGAGCTGCGGTGTAGGCTGGTGGCTACAGCTCCGATTCAACCCCTAGCCTTGGACCCTCCACATGCTGCAGGTATGGCCCTAAAAAGACTAAAAAAAAAAGACTCAGCACACACCTGACTCTTTGCCATCACCTGCGTGGCCCCCAAGACAGGGAAATTCAAGAATCAGGCATTTCAGTGATTGCATCTAAGCTCCTTCCTTCCCCTTCTCCTGGTTTCAGAGCTTCATTCACGGGATGCCTGGAGGCGGAGGCACAAGCTGCCCAGCAGAGGAATTTTAACCCTCTTGCTGGGCCACAGAACCTTCAAAGAGCACTGTATGTCCAGCCTCCCCCCAGATACCCAGGACCACCAGAAAGGAAAGTCTGCCAGGGGCTCGGAGGGACACCAACCTCCACCTTTTATGTCGTGACCCTCAGGGTAGACAGGCCTGTGTACATAACCATTTCCACAGGCTGCCCAGACTTGGAAACAGCTCAAAAATGTTTCGAATGTTCTGGGTCGCAAGTCATAAAAGTGTGGTCTGTAACTGGCTGGAACAATAAAGTGAAAGCACTGACTCACATGAGGGAAAAATCCATAGGCGGGTCTGGCTTCAGGTGATGTGTGATAGAGTTTCAGCATCACTGAGAACTCAGTTTCTTGCTTCCCTTCCTCCCTCTTTCCCTTATTTCTGCTCTTTTTCTTTCTTTTCCTTTCTGTCTCCCTCCCTTCCCCATCCCTGCGTCTTCTGCTATGACACCCTCAGCCTCCCTTCCCTGTGGTCCCAGGGTGGCTGCCCCACAGCTCCCAGCACTACGTGCATTCTCATTCACATCCTATCAAAGAGAAGGACTGTCTTATCCTAGCATCACCGGTGAGAACCCTGCGAGTCATTCTAATTGGACTGGCTCAGGTCACATGCTCACCCGGGACCCATCCCCAAGGGCAGGAGGAAGGAATTTGCTAATGGCTTCATCCCTAGTGGAGAGTGAGGGTGAGGTCCACCCTCCTGACTCACTATCCCCAAACAGAAAACAGGGCTACTGGGTCCTGAGAGGTGACCAACAAATGTCCACTTGGTTTACTGTGCTGTGGACCCCAAAACCTCTTTATCAGGAAAAACATTTAAGTATTTTACTTTATTTATTTTATTTTTTGCCTTTTTAGGGCCACACCCTGGACGTAGGGAAGTTCCTCAGCTAGGGGTTGAATTGGAGCTGCAGCTGCTGGCCTACCCCACAGCCACAGCAACTTGGGATCCCAGCCATGTCTGTGACCCACGCCATAACTCATGGCAATGCCGGATCCTTAATCCACTGAGCAAGGCCAGGGATCGAACCCACGTCCTCATGGATGCCAGTTGGGTTCATTAACTGCAGAGCCACGATGGGAACTCCTGCCCTTATATCTTGCCACCTGCCCAGCAATTTGCCTTTTCCCACCCTACCTGCCCCAGCTCTGAGTTCTCTGAGGAGCGAGGGTGGCATCTCATTCACATCAGTGCTCACATAGGGCTCAGCCGATCCTTGGCCTGGCAGAAGGTATAGACAACATCTACTGAACTGGACACAATCAGAGCCACCCAGTGGAACAGTTGGCATGTGGTCGCAAGAGTTATGGGATTCTGTTGACTTGAATTTGCAAGAACGTCTCGATCAGTTAAACTTAGCTGCCTGGGACAGGCGGGCAGAGCAAATAGTCTGTGGAATGAAAAATACACAGCAAAGCTCTTCAGATTATTTAGCCATTTGAGGAAGGGTTTGAGTGGGAATTTGCAGCAAAGCCACGCCTGTTCTCTTGGGAAACATTCCCACCAGCCAGGCCTCATTTCCCCAGGGAGTGACCCGTCAGCCCTCCTGTGATGCCTCTGTAAGGGTGGACCTGGCCTGCCTTCCTCTTCTCCCTTCGAAGCCCCTCTTTCTCCAACATTTCACAGTAATGTTCACAGTAATGAAAGCCTGACACTGTGACGTTGACCCACTTTAGACAAATGTTTTTTCTTCTGAACAGGCCCCATGTTTTGACACCCCTAGAGCAGAGCAGAAGCATTTGACAGGGAAACGGTGTCCTCATTGAAAGCTTGGGTTCTGCACAAGACAAATCAGGTGCTTTTAGTCCAGGGTGAGGGGCGAGTGGGGGTGGGGCTAAGTCAAACACACACTTTCCCAGTTAGGACACTTTGGGGTGCCAAGGACAGAAAACCCAACTCACTGGGCTTGAACAGCAACCACAGTTCTTAGAACATATTCCTGAAAAACCCAAGAGAGTTCTGGCTTCAGGTGCAGCATGTTCCAGGGTTTCAAATTGTCACTGGGAAGCAGCCTTGGTCCTATTTCTCAGTCATATTATTTTTTGGTTGTTTCATAATCAGGTTCCAACTTGGGGCTACACTGTCCCAGATTCAAAGTCTGCAGAAAAGAGAAGCTTTTCCTTCTCCAATTATGGGAAACAAACTCCCAAGTGTGGCCGCCATTGGCCCAGATTGGGTCATGTGTCTACCTCTGAACCAATCACTGAAGCCAAGAGGCTGAAACTACAATCGCTGGCAATCCTGAGTCACACGGCCCCACCAGGTCAACCTAGGGTGCATGGTCCCATTCAAATCACATGAACAGAGAGTGGAAAGGACAAATTGCTCTCCCAAGGGAATTTGGGGTGCTGATTCCATTAGGAAGATAAGGAGATCATAAGCTGTAATAAGAACGAGTATCCACCACACAACTAAAGAGAGACCTCCATTACCAGCAGCCTATAATCCATGCTACATGGGTGCGCAGCTGAAGTCCAATGAACACCTACATCTAAACATCTATACATCAGTCATGAGGAAACACAAAACTTTCTGTGCTTTTAAAATGAGAGTTAATGGAGTTTCTGTTGTGGCACAGCAGAAACGAATCTGACCAGGAAATATGAGGTTTCAGGTTTGATCCCTGGCCTTTCTCAGTGGGTTAAGGATCCAGCATTGCCATGAGCTGTGGTGTAGGTTACAGACACAGCTCGGATCTGGCGTTGCTGTGATTCTGGCGTAGGCCGGCAGTTATAGCTCTGATTGGACCCTTAGCCTTGGGAACCTCCATATGCTGCGTGTGTGGCCCTAAAAGGACAAAAGACAAAAAGAAGAAGAAAAAAGATGTATATATGTATGTGTGACTGGGTCACCTTGCTGTACAGTAGAAAAGTGACAGAACACTGCAAACCAACCATAATGGAAAAAATTAAAATTATTAAAAAATAAATATATTTGGATAAATAATATTTAGGAAAAAAACCCCATCATATTCAAGGAATTAAGTGTATGTAGGAACTGAGCCTTCATGGTCACATGACAGCCTTCACCCTGAATTAAGCTCTTACTCTTTGGGCCAGGACTCTCCTTTCTTTGAGCTGATCTGACAAGTTCAAAGCCAAGCCAAGAATTATATGTCTGGCAGCATGACGGTGGTTTCCAAACCACCTACTACGTGAGAACTCACTGGCACCTACTGTAGCTACAGACTTTCACAAATTGGATGCCTGAGATCATGAGAGGCTGGCCGTTACCCTTTCCACATGGTAAGGGTTTGGTTTTTGAGCACAAAGAATTTGAGAAGAGCAGGGGAATGAGTCTGTTTCCAAAAGAGGTGATGGGGGGGAGCGGGGAAGGACCTTAAGCAGTAAGGATGAGTTCCAGCCCACCGTCTCAGGTGTGACAGAGACAGACCTGATGCTCTTCTTTGCTCCTCTATTTCTATTCCAAGGTCTTACTCTGCCACAGCAGCAGTGATGTAATCCAAGCCAGTTTGGAGTTCTTTCCTTTGTAATTTCCCAAAAGTTTAAGTGGTCCAGGCCTCTGGTCTTCAGTGTTGTTTGTGATGTCTGTCCTTGTTCACTGGTCCCTGCAGGTTGCCATGGTGATGGCCTTTGTCCCCTCAGACCCTCGCTGGTCTCTCTCGTCTAGTCCAGAGCCACGCTTGGGCCATTCCTGTTCTTTGGGGCCAGCCTTGGTGTGTGGGAAATTTCTGCAAATCTGAGGGGTGGCATCGTTGCTCTTGCTCAAGTTTTCTTCCTAATTTTGCTGGCATGAGCCCATTCTGCCACCTTATGACCCAAGTGTTTTCGACTCAAAACCAGGAGACCCTTTGCTTGCCTCCTGAGGCCCCAGTCCCTCCCCTGAGACAATAACACAAGACAGAAATTGGCTGGGGGTGAGAGGAAGTGAGCACCGTATGGAAGGGGGCAATACCAGAGAAATAAAACATTAGTTAATATTTCACAATACTAACTTGAGGTGTTGTCAAGGCTCCCTGCAATTCAGAGAGGTTTGAAGTGACCTGTAAAAATGATGCCCCTGTCACAAGTCCAAAGTAAGAATCTGGAGCCTCCTTCTGCAAGCCAAGATGCAGGAGTCTATCATGCTTAGGGATGGGGAGAAAACCTGTAAGACCACCCATCTGACTGACCCATCTGGGAAAAGAAGAACTGAAGAAGTTTCTATCAGTCACCCACAAGCACTGGGTGGTTGTGAGCTGCCTGGCACCCTTGTGAGTAGTTCGGGAGCTCAGAAGAAAGTCAGAGAGCCAGCTCATAGCTGGATCTTGAGGACCATTGTTTTCCTGGAGGAAATCTGGAGGAGAAGGGGGCTGAGCAGGGGTCCGAAAACCCTGCCCTATGTGGGAAAGTGAAGAAACAGAGATTTATTCTAGAGGAGAACCGTCTCTCTGAAGGCTGTCAGGTGGGAGAAGGACTAGACCTGGGACTTCGTATAGGACCTGAGAGACATGGGGAGTCAGACGTAATGATTGGTCTGAAAAGGGAAAGACTCTCCCTAGAGGTAGAGAGCATGATGAAGCAGGGGATGGATGAACGCTTAATGGTAAGAAAGAATGGGCAATGAGTCCTGGGAGGTACCTGTCCCACTGAGACATCATGACTCTTCACACCCACTGAGTTCTAGTATTTCCCACCCTTGTACATTTCAACCCCCACTAATCCATACCTTGTGGTAACTTAGGTGCTGTCTGAAGGCATCCCCAACTATGAAAAACGAGTTTGCTGAGAGATAGAAAGTGAAATTAGAGTACAAGGGAAGGGTTTGCCCTGCTTATGAGAACAGACTGTTTCCAAACCTGTCTTCATATGTAAGCAATCACCATGGTAATTGACGTCATTGTTCACTCTTTGCTCACTGCAACCCTGCCTCCCACTCTTTCTGGGAAAATTGAGGCCATCAGGTAAGAGTTCTCAATTCCCAGGCATCTTTACCCTCCGGTCTTGCACTAGCCAGACATCCTGCCTCCCTCACTGCAGCCTCAGAGGATGAGGTTTCTCTCTGTTCAAAGCCAAGCATCCCACCTGTGTCTTTGACCTCCAGTTCTCCTGCCTCCTCCAAGAGGCTACTCCATCCATCATCCTTCCCTTGCCTGGATCTTCACCTCTTCCAGTCCACTGGCTGTGTCTCCTCTGCCTAAAGGTGGATTGAGGCCCCATATACTCCCCAAACAAAACCTTCCATGTCCTCCTCTAGCTTCTGTCCAAATCTCCCTTCCCATTCAATCTTCTCAAAAAAGAAGTCCATACCTACTGTTCTCCAATTGCTCCCCACCCATTTAAAACTCAGTCCACTGCAAAGTGGCCAACTGAAGTTGCTCTTAATTGCTCTTAATGTCCTTACTGACCCTGAATGACAAATCCAATGAACATTTCTCAATTCTTAGCTGCCGGTTCTCAGTGTTATGTTGGAAGCTATTAAACACTTGTCTTCTGGAACTCTCTCTGTTGTATTCTATGATGTTGCCTCATCTTTTTTGGCTGTCAGCTCCGTCTCCTTCAAGGGCTCTGTAGTGGCCAGTCCCCGAGATGGACCCTAAAGATTCCCATCTCCTGAAGTTTATATTATATAATCACTCCACACATTGTACCAGGGTTGGACAGGGTGGCCAATAACAGAACATGGCCAAAGTGATGGCCAAAGTCCGAGATTAGGTCATTGGACCATGTGGCTTCCATGCTGGTCCTCCTCTCACTCTCTCTCTTGGGTCACTCATGTTGGGAGAAGCCAGTGGCTATATATTGAGGATTCTCGGGCTGTCCAAGGAGAGACTCACTGGGTAAGGAACTGAGGTTTCCAGCCAATAGCCAGCAAGGAACTGAGGACTTCACTCACCAATAGCCCCATGAATACACCTTCATGGAAGTGGATCCTCCAGGCCAAACCAAAGCTTTAGATAACAGAGCCTCAGCCAACAGCTTGACTGCAACCTCTTGAGAGATCAAAAGCCAGACTCACCCTTATCTGGGGGTCCTCAGGTTCCTACACCTCAGAAATTGTGACAATATAAATGTTTGCTGCTTTAAGCTACTAAGTTTTGGGGCAACTTGTTACTCAGAAACTAAAAAGACTCTTTCCTTGGCTGCATATATGGAGCTTGACATTTGTTGGTTGCCCCTGGGACCCTACTCTGCCATGGCCTTATTTCTCACTCTTGGCACTCCTGGGGTGGGGCAAACACTATGGACTGCCTATTCAATAATCTTTCCACAACCCCTATTTCTTCCCAGATGCCAGAAACTACATCCCACAACTGAGACTGAAAATATCGGACACCTGCTTTACTAGCCTCCTTTGCAGCTAGAGTCTGGGCACAAGATCCAACCTGCCCCGTGGGCCCTGAGGGGTAATCGGCTGGGTGTTCTGTGAAATGTCTCTTTCCCTGATAAATCGAGAGCTATTAGTGAGAGACTCTCTTTTTTGTATTTTAGCTTTCCTCCTTTTTTGGGGGGGCTGCCCCATGGCATGTGGAATTCCCTGCTATAGTTGCAACCTAACACAACTGCAGCAACATTGGATCCTTTAACCCACTGTGTCAGGCTAGAGATTGAACCTGTGTCCTGGTGCTGCAGAGATGCCACAGATCCTATTGCACTACAATGGGAACTCCATATTGGGCATATGGAGGTTCCCAGGCTAGGGGTCGAATCAGGGCTATAGCTGCTGCCCTATACCACAGCCACACCCATTCTGAGCCGCAGCTGTGACCTACACCACAGCTCACAGCAAAGCCAGATCCTTAACCCACTGAGCGAGGCCAGGGATAAAACCTGCATCTTCATGGATACTAGTGGGGTTCGTTACCACTGAGCCACAACAGGAACTCCACATCTTCCAGCTTTTAAATGTTGTTGTGTGAACCATGATGCCTGGGGCAATAATATCTGCACGTTTGAGACGTGCATTCCATCCCCTGCCCCATTATCCTCCTCGGCCACATTTACAGTATGCACTGGAGAACAAGCCCTCTTTGGGGGCTAAGCAGTTTTCTCAACCTGCTTCCTGCTTGTAGAATTCTGCAGGCCCCCAAATTAAAACTTGAACTGTTACAAGCCTTTTCAGTGCAGGATGGTGATAATTTTAGAGGTAAAACTCAAAGACATAGAGGACTTATCTACTTGATTCTGGACAACTTCATGCACCAATAGCCACATTCATTTATAGTTTTTATTCTTTCTTTTCTTTCCTTTTCTCTTCTCTTCTCTTCTCTTCTCTTCTTTCTTTTCTTTTCTTTTCTTTTCTTTTCTTTCTTTCTTTCTTTCTTTCTTTCTTTCTTTCTTTCTTTCTTTCTTTCTTTCTTTCTTTCTTCCTTCCTTCCTTCCTTCCTTCCTTCCTTCCTTCCTTCCTTCCTTTCTTGGGTTAGACCTGTTGCTCTAAGAATTCTGAGGGAAAGGAATTCAGGAGGGAAAAAAATGTAGGATCAAAAAAAAAAATTTTTTTTTTTTTTTGCTTTTTTTAGGGCCGCACCTGCAGTATATTGAGATTCCCAGGCTAAGGTTCGAATCTGAGCTACAGCCACCAGCCTATACCTCAGCCACAGTATGCAGGATCTAAGCTGAGTCTTTGACCTATACCACAACTCACGGCAATGCTGGACCCTTAACCCACCGAGCAGGGCCAGGGAGCGAACCTGTGTCCTCATGGATGCTAGTTAGATTCCTTTCCACAGAGCAACTTGGGAATTCCTATAGTTTTTATTTTAGATATACATTTTACATTTGCTGAATCTCCTTCCACTCTTATACCCACTGGCCCCCGCTTCTCAAGACACTGAGTTTTGGGGTAATTAGTCAAGGTGAGTTGGGTCCTTCAGGCTTAGATGGGAGAGTACACTTTCAAATCATTTCCCTGACTCAGTTTGTCTAGTTGAAAAGATTCATCCTGCAGTTCATTCAGAGTTTTCAACAATGGATATGACAGCCATACCATCAATTTGATCCCTAGCACAGGCTAAGGTTTTTCAAGGCTTGATTTGAGTTTTGTTTTTTGTTTTTTGCTTAGCATTGGTTTACAGCAGTTTGATTGTGATGTGCCTTGGTGTGGTTTTCTTTGTGTTTATCCTGATTGAAATTCATGGAGTTTCTTGGGCTTGTGGCTTTATAGTTTTCATCAGATTTGGAAAATGATTTTTTTTTCCAAATACCCATGTACTCCCTACTTTTTTTTTTTTTAGGACCTAACCCACAGTGTATGGAAGTTCCCAGGCTAGCGGGGTTGAATTGGAGCTGCAGCTGCTGGCCTACACCACAGTCACAACAACATGGGATCCAAGCCAAGTCTGCAACCTATGCCGCAGCTCATGGCAACCCTGGATCCTTAACTCACTGAGCAAGACCAGGGATCAAACCCACATCCTCATGGATGCTAGTTGGGTTTGTTATGGCTGAGCTGCAGTGGAAACTCCCCCAACCCTCCCTACTCTTTTTCTGGGACTCTAATTACACGTATGTAAGACCAATTGTCCAACAAGTCACTAAAGTTCTATTAATGCTTTTTTTCCTCTTTGTGCTTCAGTTCTGTCTTAAAGTTCACTAATCTTTTTTTCTGCCATGTCTACTTTGCTATTTAGCCTATCCAGTGGAATTTTTATTTCCTATACTATATGTATTAGTCAGAATTCTCTAGAGAAACAGAACCAATAAGATAAAGCTCTATCTATCTATCTATCTATCTATCTATCTATCTGATTTATTTTAAGGAACTGGCTCACACAATTGTGAAGGCTGAGAAGTCCCATGATCTGTCATCTGAAGCTGGGAAAAAACAATGGTATGAGAACCAGAAGTATTGATTGTGGAAGTTCCCAGTCCAAGGGCAGGAGAAGACTGATATCTTAGCTTAGCAGTCAGTTGGAAAGAAAGAATTCTGGTCTGTTTGTTCTACTTGGGTTCCCAGTGGGTTGGATGATGCTCAGCTACACTGAGGAGAGTGATCTGCTTTATTCATTTCACCAATTCCAATACTTATCTCTTCTGGGGAGTTCCCACTATGGCTCAGCAGTAATGAATCCAACTAGTATCCATGAGGATACAGGTTCGACCCCTGGCCTTGATCAGTGAGTTAAGGACCTAGCATTGCTGTGAGCTGTGGTGTAGGTTGCAGACTCAGCTCGGATTCCATGTTGTTGTGGCTGTGGTGTAGGCCAGCAGCTACAGCTCCAATTCGACTCCT
Organism: Sus scrofa; assembly: GCF_054392235.1. NCBI lineage: Eukaryota > Metazoa > Chordata > Mammalia > Artiodactyla > Suidae > Sus > Sus scrofa. The sequence continues at coordinate 94,964,893 of NC_139396.1, read as the reverse complement.
AGCCCGGGAATCTCCATCTGCTGCAGGTGTGGCGCTAAAAATCAGGAGGAAAAAAAAGCAAATACTAACCTCTTCTGGAGACACCTTCATAGACATACCCAGAAATAATGTTTAACCAGATATGTGGGCATACCAAGGACCAGTTAAGTTGACACGTTAAAATTAAGCTTCACTCTGTATCTTTCAGTTCTAAGTCTCCATTTAGTACTTTTTAAAAAAAAATACGTTCCATTTCTTCCCTCATTACATTAATGTTTTACATCAAATACTTGAATCTACTTATGATAGCTGTTTAAAATTTTCATCTTCGGAGTTCCCACTGTGACGCAATGGGATTGGCGCTGTTTCTGCCATGCCAGGAAGCAGGCTGGATCCCCGGCCTCGCATGAAGCTGCAGCTCGGATCTGATCCCCAGCCCAGGAACTCCATATGTCATCAGGCATCCAGGTAAGAGAAAAATTAAAATAAAATAAAATTCTTGTCTGCTAATTCCATCACATCTGTCATGTCTGAATCGGTTTCTATTGATTGATTTTTTTTCCTCTTGGTTATGAGTATCATTCCTTTGCTTCTCATATCCAGTGATTTTTTACTGGAAGACAGATATTTCGAATATTATCTTACTGAGTAGTAAATTTTGTTTACATTCTTTAAGGAGTATTAAGTTTTGATCTGGCAAATTACTTGGAGATCAGCTTAATCCTTTCAAGGCTTGTCATTATGCTTTTTTAGGATGGCTCTATGAAGCCTTCACCCCATGGCTGACTAATTTAGCTCTGCTTCCAAGGCGTGGCCTTTCTGAAGTTGCCACTAAATACTCTGGGTGTTCGGTGAGGTCTGAACTTGAGCCTCTCCCAATTCTGTTTGAGCTCAGAGAATTGTTCAGTTTACAACTCCCTAGTAATCATTCTTTCTCCAATATTTGTTCTTCATCCAATCTCATGGGAGCCCATCATACACATGCACAGTTTAGTTTTTAGCCAAAGACTCGAAAGGACTCAAACGTGGTTTTCTGAAGATCTTTCTCTGCATAGCTCCCTTCTGCCAATTCCAGCTGCATTGGTGTCCTGAATGCTGATCTCAAAACAGCCACACTTGTGCTTGGGTCCCCTCTTCCCAGAGCCATGGTCTGGTAAATGCCTCTAGGCAAAAAGTCAGATTGATCATGGAGTTCATCTCATTTGTTTTCCTTCCTTCAAGGAACACAGTCTTGTTCTGCGGGTTATCCAGTGTCTGAAAACAGATGTTTCATATATCTTGCCCACTTTTCTACTTGTTTATGGTCATTGGGGGCCAGTCTAGTATCTGTTACTGCATCATGGCCCAAAGCAGAGCTCCACACAGGATCAGTTTGCATCAGCCTTTCCTACTGAAAGCATTTTTCAATTTTACCTTTTACTATTTAGGGTTAAGAAGCAGTTGCCTCTTCCAACCCCACAAGTATTAATTAGTGGGCATTTAATTCCCTCTCATTCCTGCTTGTCAACCAGCCAGCTCTTTCTGAGCTGATCCCTTTCTTATCTCTTTCCAAACACAGACAAAGGCAGGTGTCACATCTACTAGTCAGTTGTTTTCTATCCTCTTTCCTCGAGGTTCCAAGTCCTTTAGGTACCTCATATGTCTTCACGTGACTGCAGGACATACAGTTATGGATGAACTAAAACATATAAAGTTCTGGGTCCTCGATGACATATTGAGAAGAAGCCCAGGACCCTTCTCCAAATTAATCAAGTGAGATAAACAAATGCCCTCATTTGTTTCAGCCCCATCTGAAGTGTGTGTTCTGTTCTTTGAAACAGAAAGCATCCTCATGAGCACACAGATGATCTCACCCCCCTGTCACCCCATAGTTTCTAATACTCATGCCTCTCAGATCTTTGCCTCCAGCCCAGATCTTCCTCCCCAGGGACAGCTGACATGTCCACCCCCCTGTGATCGATGCCCTGCCCACGAATTCCTCAAACGCAACATCCAAATTTGGTCCTTGGGAGTTCCCATTGTGGTGCAGTGGAAACAAATCCGACTAGGATCCACGAGGATATGGGTTCAATCCCTGGCCTTGATCAGTGGGTTAGGGATCTGGTGTTGCCATGAGCTGTGGTGTAGGTCACAGACGTGGCTTGGATCCCGAGCTGCCGTGACTGGTATAGTCCAGCAGCTATAGTTCTGACTCGTCCCCTAGTCTGGGAATCTCCATATGCTGTAGATGCAGCCCTGATAAAAACAAAAAACAAACAAAACAAAAATTGGTTCCACACTTTTTTCTCTCCTAAATTGCTTTCCCTCAGAATTCTCAATCTCAGTAGAAGTACCCATGCTGTAACCATGTGCTTTGTAACCCATGCTGTAAACCTAGCTGTCATTCTGGAATCTTCCTTCTCCCTCTTGTCTTTATACACATAAGTCACCAGATCCTATGAATGTTGTCCCCTAAGCCTTTCTCAACTACACCCCTCTCCTCTCCAGTCCTCCTACTGCTTCCAAGGACAGGTCCTGCCCTCTTTTTCCAAGTCTGTCCCAGCCTGTCCCAGCTGATTCTCCTGCTTCCGATGCATCCTCCACACTGCTTAGTTTTTTTTCTGAAACACAGATTTATTTGGATCATTCCTCTGCTCAGAATTTTTTAATGTCCACCCCTTGTTTATATGATAAAATCTGAACCCTTACTTGAGGCTTTTAGGCCTCCAGGGTCTGGCTTCTGCTGACTACTCTGGCCCCAACTCTTGCTACCTGCCATTTTCATGTCACATTCCAGCAACACCAATATGCAGTTGATTTCTCTAGTCATCTTGCTTCTTCTCCCCTGTGAGCCTTTGTGCATGCTGAGACGCCCTACCTGAGGCGCCCCTGATGGCTCGACCTCATCCCCCAGCTTTTTTCCTACAAACACCTGTTCATCCTACCCAAGCAGGAAGTCCCCCTTTCCTCCCTCTAGAAATCTTTCCTGGTGACCCCAACCTACATTCTGACATAGTGGCCCTTTTCTGTGCTTCAGTCATCTTCATCTACATCCCTCTCGCCACTCCCGCCACTCTGTTTTATAATCATGGACGTGTCTATCTCCCCCTCCAGTTGAGCTCCTTGCGGACAGACACTGGCACTTAGCCTGGAATCCCCACCCTCTGGCCCCATGACTGAATGGATCACCCATTAAATCCCGTAGAGCAAGTCCCCGACAGACCATCTCTATGGAAGGCTTAGGGGCTAACTCACTCGAGTAAGTGGATTAACTTAAAAATAATAAAACTGTGCTTCCTTAAACTCATTTTTCCACCAGTGCTTCCCTTTAATTAGCACAATCAGGGACAGGAGTGTATTTGTGGTGAGGTTTCCATAGTACTTCTCTTGGAAGAGGTATTATGTTTCCAGAAGCAAGGAATTACGGCTTAATGAGAGAAAATGTGAAAAGAGCATGGCATGGATCTGAGAAGATGCTGGAAAACTTTTCTAGGCCATGACAATCAGGATGGGCCTTGAGGATCTATGAAGGGCGTGACTACAGATGTGGGCGGCTTGGTGGGTACTGGCAGTCCCTTCTCTCCCAGTTGCTATGCTTATCAAAATTCCACCGTTAGACAGTCACTCCTTTTGATCATCCATCACCCTCTCCTGTGGAATTCTAACAAGCCAAATTTCCTGTGGAAGGAAGTCTTTCCCTCCTTCTAGGGATTGCTTTCTTCTGCCTGGAAAATATCCACCTCCTCCTCTGCCTACTCCAGTTTTGCCTATTCTTTAAAATGTCTCTGATGTCTCTTCCTCCACCAACCCTCCACAGATCTTTCTTTTAAGGTTGGGAGTGCCTCAAGAACAGAAACCATGTCTCGATCAACACTGTCCCCCTGGTCCCTGTTATAGAGCCTGGCGTATGATAGATGCTGAATAGATGAAGCGTGAATGGGTGTGAACACACTCAATGCAGAGTCATTTCTCTGCCCTCATATATTCTATTTTTTTTTTTCTTTTTTTAGGACTGCACCTGAGGCATGTGGAGGTTCCCAGGCTATGGGTTGAATCAGAGCTGCAGCTGCCGGCCTACGCCACAGCCATGGCAATGCCAGATCAGAGCAGCATCTGTGACCTACACCACAGCTTATGGCAATGCTGGATCCTTTAACTCACTGAGTGAGGCCAGGGATTGAACCTGCAACCTCACAGATGCTAGTCAGATTCTTTTCTGCTGAGCCACGATGGGAACTCCCCTCATACATTCTAGATGCTTCTGTCAATGCTGGTTCACTGGTACTCTGGCGACTGATCACTTATGCCTTGCGGAAGGTCTTCTGTTACTCTAAGATGTTCATTTTGAAGTGCTTTTTAAAAAATAAATAACACCTCCTGAATGCAGGCTAGTTTCCTCACCTGGGTGGCTCTGAGCAGGCAAGGGCTGTGCCTTTGCCCTCCTGGGCTTGCCTGTGTGTGGGAACTTGCGGGGGGGTGGAGGGAGCTGGGAGCACCTTCTTGTGGATAGAAGTTTCCCAGCTTGTATTGGATGGTGAGGATATAACTCCTAGTGTATGATGTGTGGGATACTATTTGCACTCTTTTTTTTTTTTTCTTTTTAGGGCTACACCCGCAGCATATGGAAATTCCTAGGCTGGGGGTTGAATTGGAGCTGCAGCTGAGGCCTACGCCACCACAGCAACCTAGGATCTGAGCCACATCTGCGACCTACGCTGTAGCTTGCAGCCATGCTGGTTCCTTAACCCACTGAGTGAGGCCAGGGATCGAACTGGCATCCTCATGGATACTAGTCAGCTTCTTAACCCACTGAGCCACAAGAGGAACTCCCTATTTGTACTCTCATTCTGGATCCCCCTAAATGATGGAGCAACCACTCATGGGTACTCCAAGGGTGGGTGATGGGAATTTTCACACGGGGTCATCAGATAGGGGCTCAACAAGGTCCAGTGGCTGGGGTGGTAGTTCCTCTCTGACCTGATGATTGGTTAGTAAGGGGGAAAGTGAAGTCATGGGCCGACTAGTGTCTTTAATGGAGTTGTGGATAGAGGAACAACCCAGCATGGAGCTGTGACTTGCCAAAGGTCACATGGGCAACTGTGGCTGAGCCTGGACTCCTCCTCAGGGCTGGTGGCTCCCCAACACAGTGAGCTGACGTCCCCACTGACTATGGGCCAGCCTGCTGATCACCATAGCTTCCTCTTGCTCCCTCCTTGGCCACAGGTGTGAGCTTCGTGTCACTGCGCTGGAATTTTGACAAATGTGAAATGGTGGCAAGGGAGGAAGGCAGGAAGACAAGGCAGGAAGAAGGTTCAGCCAGAGACAAGATTCCAGATGCAAGCGGGGATGTTCCATCTGCACCCTGTCTCCCTCTGGTGCCAAATACCCTGTGATGGGACCCCCAGCCCAGACCCGAGGCCGCAGGCCAACTTCTGCAGCCTGATCTCAGGAGGGGAGCTTGCTTTCAGGTGCTGGAGGCCCGAGGACCTCCTCACCTGTCACCTCTAGGTCCCTGAGGCCCCAGCACAGACAGCTATGGGGATGGGCAGGAAGGAGCCTAGGAAAGGGTGGGAACCAGAGTCCAAGCCAGGAGCTTGCCGCTCCCTGAAGTTTGTGTCTCACTGACGTGGCTACAGCCTTGGGACCTGGAGAGGCACCTCCACACACTCCAGGCTGCATGGTTCAAAGCGGGACCAGCTTCTGAGATGCTGCCTGGGGACAGCCCATCCACCTCCGGGTGGGGCGGAGAAGGGATTTAAGGGGCTTTATTGAGTTGACTCCATCAGAAAAGCTGGGCAGAAGAGAGTGGAAAGGGTACCAATTAGGGAGTCAGCAGACTGGGCTTTAGCACCAACTTTGTCCTGTATTAAGTAATCTATGTGACCTTAGGCAAGTCACTTCCCATGGCTGCACCTCAGTCCTCTATTATGTCAAATGGTCATATTGGGAGAAGTGCTTTAGGGCATGCCTCCGGCCCTGATATCCTGTGATCATGTTGGGGTGGGAGTATTTCCTCCATTCTTGTGGAATAGCAACAGCAGTGGCCACAGCTCATGTTTATCCAGCCCTCAATATGTGCAAGATACTGACCCTAGCACTTGTATGTGGCACCTCAGTTCAGGCTCAAAGCAATCCTCTGAGATAGGGACTCTTATTGTCTCCATTTTACAGATGAGGAAACTGAGGCTCAGCAAGGTTCAGTCATCCGTGGCCATGTGGAGCCGTGGTTGGAGCCCAGTCTGTCTGGCTCCAGAGCCCACACTCCTAACCTCTCTGCTGTGTCTCCAGTGAGAGACTTAACTCTGATTTCTTCCTTCCAGGATGCCCACCTTCTATGACCTCCTCCTTGGTCCCCTGACAGCCTGGCCAGGGACCTGAGACTGACTGGGGCATCCATCTTCATCCCTGGCTCCTGGGACCCAGTGCAGTGCCTGACCTGCAGGAGATGCTCAGCAAGTGCTTATTGATTGTATGTTGGCGGAGAGAGTAAGCAGGACAGGCTCCAGTGGGCAAAGGTGCAAGGTTGTCCTCACTAAGCTGGAAACTGTGCCTGTTCCTGTCTCTGAGCCAGGAGACAGGGAGGCACCAGGTGCCTTTGGGCATCCAATTTGCTGAATGGTAACCATAAATGTAGGAGAAATCTACCCACCAGCACCTGCCTCCTGGAGATCCCTCCACTGGCCTCTCCTTGGAGGCCACAGGCCCCTTGCACTGATGGTCCCTTAACAAACCAGCCACAAAGTCTGAAGATCTGAACGTGCAGCATGAAAATGACAGCTGGAGGAGGGAGGCACTACATAGAGAGGCTGGTGGGCCTCCAAGGCTTCTCTCCTGAAACCCCCTGTGACTCCACAGCCCAGGCGTGGCTGGGGAACAGGAGGACTGCCTAGAATGGGGACCTAGTCACAGCATCAGCTCCACCACTGAGACAGATGACCTCTCGGGGCTGCAGGGACAAATGGGGACAGCAAGCCAGGGAGGCTTTGAACTCTAATCTGGCAAGATAGGGGATGTTCTTGGAGACATCAAAGGCTGCATGAAGTCTGGGGTGGGCTGGGGCCATCCTGGGGCTGAGGAGGGTACCCCAAGAACCCGAAATGTGTGCCATGGAGCCTCCCTGGGCCTCAGTTCCCATTTGCTCACTCCTTCCTTCCTTAATTCATTTGGAGGTCAGAGGAGACCCCAGCTATACCCACACAGGCAGAGGTCAGGCTGGGGGCTGCCCTGTGCTGACGTGTCACTGTAGGATCTTGGTCAGGTCACTTCCCATCTCTAGGCTGAGAGCTCTGAGCCTTGTGGGGGCAGCAACACCCTGAATCCTGGAATCAGCCCACCTGCGCAGCAACCCACTTATGCTGCAAGCAGCCGGCAGCCCACGGCAGGTGGCACAGGATGCAGGAGAAAAGGCGGGCCCTCTGGAAACCGCAGATGCAATTCAATTCACCACAGCTCTGCCCCTTGCTCCAGCTTGGTCTCTGAGACTCCCTTCCCTCTTTGTCCATGTGGGGCGAGCGATTCTGGCTCACAAAGATGCCGCATGGATCACACGGATGCCACAGGCGCAGCACTTGGCCTGCACCTAGTACCCAGCGTGGGATAAAAGTGACCTTGGCCTTTCTCAAAAGCCACTGTTCATGAGAAAATAGACTTTGGGTCTCTAGTTTAGCATGCCCTTGCAAAGCCTTGATTTTAATTCAGGGGAGTGTTGGCCTTGGTATGAAGCCTGAGAATGCTCCCTCACAGGCAGCTGTACCTTTTCTGTGTCTTTCCCCCTCAAGTGACCCCCTCACCCCATGAAGGTGACATCCTTTCTCTTTAGAACCCAGAATTCTCATGCTTTTCCCTTTCTTCATAGCAAAACACTGCCCTTGGATCCGAAGACTCATTTATATCAGAGTGTAAATGACTGATATGGCCGGGGTTTTGCTTCTTGTCAGGGGTTGCATTTTAGAAGGAAACAAAGCCATCGGTGGACAGAGTGTTCAGGGGGTTCTTCAGGTATCCATGCACAAATGATGGAGTTAGCCGTGGGGTAGAGGGGACCCCAAGGCTCTTCCTGCTCATTGAGACCCTTCTTTGAGCAGATCAGGCTCCAGGTGACCTCATCCCACCCTTCCTTGGACCCTCCCTGGACCGTCTTTCCGGTAGCATATCTAGACCCAAGAGGCAAGTGTTTCAGAGGCTCCCCAGGAAACCTACAACCACCCTGACTCCAAGCCCCTGCCTGAGCCACTGACCCCAGCGGGCCCCACAGCAGCTCTCAGCCCTCTGCTCAGATCCCAGCTTCCAGGAAAACAGGCTCTTCCTGGGGTTTGGGAACAAGACAGCCTGATTCACGCTAAGAGATTCTGTGTTTACATTCCTAGGGTCTGGTCTTTCTACTCTTAAGAAGAAAAGAGAAAGAAAAGAAAAGAAGGAAAGAAAGAAGGGAGGAAAGAAGGGAGGAGGGAGGGAGGAGGGAGGAAGAAAAGAAGGAAACTTGCGCTTTGGCCAAAGGAGTTTAAAATGAAATTTTCCTCTTTCTTTCTTCTTCCTTCTTTTCCCCCCTGCAGCAAATTACCAGACTCTAAAATGCAAGGGTAGGGACCCCTCTGGCTGTCAGAGGAGACAGGGAGGCCAGCCCCGCCTGGGGGAGCAGGGCACAGCACGGCCAGGACCAAGGATGCGCTGAGCAGCCCAGGAGATGTCAACGGGAGGCTCTTAACACAGCCTCCTCCACTCCCAGGGCTCTCATGTCCTCCTCGCTTCCACACCTCACTTTCATTGCTTGCTGCCCCCCAAAGATCAGAGCTGAGGAGGGAGAAAAGGACAGCCTGCACCCCACTCCTACCACAGCCTCCACACTGTCCTTTTATTTCTGCCCATCAAGCCTTGTTTTCTGAGATCACTTTGTTGCTTTACATGATATTACCGTCAGGTCTTTCTGGCTCACGCGGTCGCTGCAGCACCGAGAACAGAGCCTGGCTCTGGGGCCAACGATATGGAAGGAGAGAGGGAGGGAGGCAGCTCAGCCCAGGACCCTGGGCTCCAGACCCCTCCCCACCCATGTACACACACACACACACACACACACACACACTCATGCACACACACACTCATGCACACAGACATACATGCACACATGCTCATACTGGGAAGGGCTCTCTTCTTCAGAACTTCTGAGATTGGCAGAAGGATGGGAGCAGTGAGCTTCTTAGCACCTTGGGAATGACCCTGAGGCCAGAGCCCTGTGCTGGGGGCCGTGCCTGAAGAAGAGGGGGGTGACTTTAGTTCTGTGGGGGGCATCCCTTAGCTTAAGCACAAAGGTATAGAGCTACCTGAGCTGCTGTGCTGCTGGGCCCAGAAAGCTGGAGGATGTGTAACTTCACCCCTGCTTCACAGCCCACAAAACCTTTGGCAGTGAGACGGAGGGATATACCCAAACCTGGCGGGCAGGGCGGGTGGGAGTCAGGCAGTCTCCTCTGCGCTGTCAGCTCCCTGGCCCGCCGCTTGCTGCCCTTGGCTGAGAGAGCGACATTGTTCAGAGGAGAAAGCAGGGGCTCTGCCAGAGCCCGTCTGGCCTGAGCTAGGCTGGGTACGGGCCCCCAGGAGCCCCTGGCCAAGAGGTGTCTGGACAGCTACCAGCTCCTACCACGGGGGCATTGAGGGACCGGAGAGGTCCTGCTCCTGGCTACCTGCCCCCCTCCCAGCTGCCCTCGGTGGATGGAGGCTCCCTCCCCAGGCTGAGACCACAACACCCCCTGCTGTCCTTTGCGGGAGCTCCCAGCTGGCTGAGTATCCACTGCTTCCATGGGTTATTCCAAACCCTCACAATGTGAAGGTGGAACCCAGGTTGTTTTACAGGTAGGGAAACTGAGGCTGAGAGATGTTGTCATGTGGCCAGGGTTGCACTCGTGAATGATGGAGTCCGGAGTCAGGCGTGAGTTGGTGACGTCCCTTGGTCCACTCCCCTCCCCCATAAGTGCCCCCCACCCCCCGTGGGAGATTTCATACCAGGCTCTGTGCTGCCCCTCCCCCAGCACAAGATGAGACATGCCTCTTCGTGCTCCCATCCCAGCCACACGGGACCCCCCAGGAAGGCGGACACGCCCCTCAGGGCCCAGCAAACATTCCTAACCCTGCCTCTCATCCAAAGCACACCAAGGTCCTGAAGATAATCTTTCTTTCTATGTCCGCAGAACATAGATTTCAAACAGACTCTGGCAAAGCCGCAGCCCACTGTTCCAGTCTCACTCCTGCTGGATGCCACGAATGCCCCCTCGTGAGGATTAATGGACAGGCCCATGCAAAGTGGCACAGGGTCTGGCACACAAATGCTCACAGTCTTGGGTCCCATCATCACCATCAAATGACAAGGTGGTAGAGGGCAAAGAAGGCCAGCTTCCGACCCCAGCTTCCTCCATCACTGGCTGGGCCTTGGTGCCCACTTCTAAAGTGAGGCTGGTTGTCTATATGCTTCTGGGGTTCAGGTCTATGCCTCAGTATACTCTGAGCTGACCAAGGCCGGACCTGTCCTCCCTAAGATAGCATGTGCTCCAGCCCCCATGAGCATCTGTTTTCCCACATCGATGTTTTCCAGACATGCTTTTCTCATCTCCACAAAGAGGGAAGGCAGGATCCAGGAGTTCCTGCTGGCAATCAAAACAGACAGCTGCTCAGAGATGTTATGCGACCGGCTCAAAGTCACACAGCAGACTTGACATCAGAACCTAGCTTTCCTTTCATTGCCTTTCAAAGCCTGTAGTGGCTCATTTCACTCTGAGCAGCAGAAGGAACAACAGAGAGAAGTGTGAAACGCATCTAGAGAATGGAAGCAATGTTGGGGGGCTGAGCAACATCCTGTCCCCTCCCTCCAGGAGGCTCACCAGCAATTTAGGGGAGAGACAGAAAGGCAGGCAGCAGGATGGGGCCCGGGTCTGAATCCAGGCTTTCACCAGGAGCAGGGAGCAGCAAGTGCCTAATGACTCCAAGCTGCTCTGGAATGCTCCCCCAGCCCAGGGGAGCCGCCTCGGAGTCTGGCTGCTGTGCACAGCAGCTGTGTGAAGCGCTTGCCGGCAGCAAGCCCGGCCACCAGGGACCACCAGTGACCACAGCCATGGGGCCACTGGCAGGTGGGGCCAGGGGAAGGCAGGTCCCTCCTTCCTCTGCATGGATCTCCAGAGTCAACCTGGTTAGCAGGGAGCAGCGCTGTGTGGCCAAAAGGGGTCTGACCCTGGCTCTCCTCCCCTCCTGGAAGTGGACAGAATGGGCCCATCCTAGGTCAGAGGGCACTCAGGGCCCCTCTTCCATCCTCACTCATCCCCAGGACCCACGCTGAGCCACAGGCCCCTGTCCTCTCCCCATCAGCAGCTAATAGCATACATGTTCCACCAAGACAGAGGGAACTGTAGGCCAGGCCTTTGCTGAGTGGTCTGTGTGATGAGTGCACGGACACCAGGGTGCCTTGGCAGATCCAGGCCCCTGTGCTGGCCTTGGCAGTGTCCTCTCTCTCTCCCTCCCTTCTTTCTCCCTCCTTCCTTCCTTCCTTCCTTCCTTCCTTCCTTCCTTCCTTCCTTCCTTCCTTCCTCCCTCCTTCCCTTCCCTTCCCTTCCTTCCTTCCTTCCTCCCTCCCTTCCTTCTTCATCCAATGCATGCAGAAGTTCCAGGGCCAGGGATCCAACCCATGCCACACTGGCCAACCAAGCCACATCAGTGACAATGTTGGATCCTTGATCCATTGAGCCATCAGGGAACTCCAGCAGTCTCCCTTTTCTCCGTGGGAGTGGAACCCCAGGCTTGGCCAAGCCCCTCTCCAGAGGCTGAAGACATTAATGATGATGGAAATGACATTAATGATGTGTAATCACATAAATGATGCTGATGGTAACAGCTAGGGTTCACTGAGTGCTCTCTATGACAAGCCTTGTGCTCAGTGTTCTGTGTGTATTAATAGAAATTAACTCAAAGTTACCTCAAGATGTTGCTACTTTTATCATTTCTATCTTATAGATGAGGAAACTGAGCCCAGAAAGACTAAGGAACTGGCTCAAAACTAGGAGGCAGACTCGGATTCAATCTTGGCTATCTGACTTCAGACCCATGAAATTTTCCTTTGGCTCATTTATATCGATGGCTATTCTGTAGTTTTCTGCTAATATCTGTCTCCCTGGAAGGTTATGAGTTCCTTGTCTGTGGGGCCCTGGTCTACCTCCTTCACTGCTGTGTTGCCAGGAGCCTGGTCCCTGCAGGGACTTGTAGCAGACGCTCTGGGTGCCCTGTCCACAGCCCCCGTGTCTTCCACTTCCAGTGCCTGTGTCACTTTGCCTAAGGCATCTTTCTGGCCACTGGAGCCGGCTCTGCCTGGAAGGAGCTCTCAACCAATGACTGACAGAGCTATAGGCAAAACCCCAGCCTCCTTAGCTTTGGGGGGAGACAGCTGTGTCATGGGTCCTACACTGGCTCCCGGATTCTCCAGCAAGATAGAGTCCCAGGTGCCCACCATGGTCACCTGCTAGAAACACCCCTCACCTGGCTGTCCTCCACTCCCCATCTTCCCTCTCCACTCGACTACCCAGAAACCATTCCCGAGGAAACCTTACAAATACATCACATCCTTATCTCAGAGCTGGCTTCTAGGGGAGCCTAAACTAAGACAGTGCTTTGTGTTTATGAAACGATTGGTCCTCCCTTACACTGTGGGGCTATAGAGAGGTAAACCACTAGCCTACTGGTTCTCTACAGTTGTCACTGTTGTAAAAACCATGGCAAAAGAAATATTGACCATTACATTAAAAAATATTCATTTAGAAATTCCCATCATGGCTCAGTGGAAACAAATCTGACTAGCATCCATGAGGACGCAGATTCAATCCCTGGTCTCGCTCAGTGGATTAAGGATCTGGCATTGCCAAGAGCTGTGGTGTGGGTTGCAGATGTGGCTCTGATCCCTTGTTGCTGTGGCTGTGGCATAGGCTGGAGCTGCAGCTTGAATTCGACCCTTAGCCTGGGAACCTCCATGTGCCACGGGTGCAGCCCTAAAAAAAAGACAAAAAATATATATTTATTTAGAAAATGGTGGGGGGGGGAGAAAATGGTAAACCCTATTCTATAAAGACAAGCTCCAGCCACAGAAATGGAGAATCCCCTTCCTCCCCAGTGGAACATAACAAAGAGCACCAGGAAGACCTGGACAGGAAGGCCAGGAGTGTGTGCAGGGGGAAGAGGAAAGGACCAATGCCCAGGAGTGGCAGGAACAGTCAGGGAGGGCTTCCCAGAGGAGGCAGCAAGGGAGCTGGGCCTTGAGATTGGTTTGGAGTGAAACAGAGGGTGCAAGGAGCTCTCAGATGTCAGTGAGGGTGTGACCCTCTTCAGGAAGGAGCAAAGGAGAGGTCTGCCTGTGGGGTCTTGGGAAGCCCAGCTGTGCTGCTCACCAGCCAGGTGACCTGGGGGAATACCTCAACCTCTCTGAGCTTCCACTCCTGTTTTGTACAGTGGGCATCATGACCACCCTACCTCAGAGGGTTGCTGTGAACATCAGACAAGGTGATGCAGCCAAAGAGGGCGGGACCAGGGCCAGATAGCTGCTGTTGGTGGTGCGTGTGGGGACACTGAGTGGCTCAGTCTGGCCCACTATTTGCACCTTGGACAGCTCAGGAATTGCTGGAGCGGCATCTGGAGAGGCAAGATGCCAACTCTACAAAATCCCAGCCTCCTGTAAATGGTTTCACCTTTGTGAGCCCCAGGTCACTCATGTCTACGTATATAAAACAGACTCGAATTTCAACTCCACCTGCATCCAAAGCTATGGGACAGAACTCGATGAAGAAACAGATGTGAACATAGTTTATAAACTGTTAAGTGCCAGCACTTTGGAGAGATGAGAGCAATGGCCACAGTGACTCAAACTCAAGATGAGAATGGTTATAGCAGAGATTGTATTATGGGGCAGAAACCCCTAGAAGTTTCAAGCTGGAAATGTTTCTAGATAGGGTAATCTACTTCAGCACCCCCTGCCATTGTCCCATTTTAAGATGCTCAGGCCAAGGTCCAGGAGGAGAATGATTTACCCAAGGCCAGATGGCTGGCAAGAGGTGGGGCCAGGAATTGAACCACAGGCTCCGGTGGCCGGGTAGCCCAGGGGCACCTTCCTCTCCACAGTGGCTGCTGGGAGCACAGCCACCTTCCAGGCAACCGCACCCTCCGCCCCACTTCTGTCCACCACTCCACCTCTCCAGGCTGTGCCATCTGTCTGGCTTCACCCCCTCCCACCACCTCCTGCCCACATCTTCCACCCCCACACGCTCTGCATTCCGTCCCCTCCACTCCCACCGGGTGACTTGGCTCCAATGCGTTTATCTGGAGAAGCTGCCCTGGCACAGGTCTGTTTGTAAGACTCCCCACTTCTGTTTACTGCTGTTTATCTGCTGTGTCCTTTCTGCACTCCTAGCCTGGAGGCCAGACCTGCTCAACCTGCCTGCTGGGTGCCATCACCTGCTCCCCGTGGGTTCTGACCTCTGCATGCAGCAGACAGCGTGGGACGGCCAGCAGCCCACCGACATGGTGCCCAGGCTTGGGCAGGCTCAGTGGCTGACACGGGCAGGGATGTGAGGACACCCCAGAGGAAAGGGGGCTGTGTTTCTGGAAACAGGGTCCAGCTATGAATGATCACAGTCATAGGAAAATGTGCCAGTTTCCATTTATTGCCATTTTCTCCAAGCAGGGACAGTATGAAGTGCTTCATGTGTATCATCTTGCTTAAGCTTTATACCACCTGTCAATACGATCTGTTATTGTTGCTCTTCTTTTTTGGGTGAAAAGATTCAGAGAAGTTCTTTTTGCTGGAGATCACAGAGCTCATGGGTAGTAGAGCCAGGATCCAAACCCAAGTCTTAATGGCTCCGAATCTCCTGCTTGTAATCATTCCATTATACTGATTACTCCTTATCTGACCCAGGCATAGCTAGAGCCCACCTTCCCACGCTGCTGCCAGATGACTTCTCCAGGGGGGAAACGGGTCCAGCCATCTCAGAGCCACCTGCTAGGGAGCCCTGGACCCCATCAGCTAGGAGAATGCTGCCTCAGACTCTGCTATGGAACTAGTCAAAGTCTCAATTGATTCAGCCCTTTATTTATTTTTATTTATTTACTTTTTTGTCCTTTTAGGGCTGCACCCACAGCATATGGACGTTCCCAGGCTAGGGGTCTAATCAGAGCTTTACTGCCAGCCTGCGCCAGAGCCACAGCAACACCAGATCAGAGCTGCTTCTGCGACCTACACCACAGCTCACGGCAATGCCGGATCCTTAACCCACTGAGCGAGGCCAGGGATCGAACCTGAAACCTCATGGTTCCTAGCCGGATTCGTTTCAGCTGTGCCACGCCATGACGGGACCTCCTGTTTTTTTCTTTTTCTTTCTTTTTTTTTTTTAATTTTTGTCTTTTTAGGGCCACACCTGTGGCACATGTAAGTTCCCAGGCTAAAGGTTGAATCAGGGCTGCAACTGCTGGCCTATGCCACAGCCACAGCAACGACAGATTCAACCTTCATCTGTGACCCACACCGCAGCTCACGGCAATGCCAGATCCTTAATCACCGAGTGGGGCCAGGGATCGAACCTGCATCCTCATGCTTTCTAGTTGGCTTTGTTACCCCTGAGCCACAACAGGAACTCCTCATTCAGCCTTTTAGAGGGCAATTTGACAGAAGCTAGCAAAAATAAAAACTGTCCCACTCCTTGTCACAGCAATACCTCTTATACAAAGTCATCACGCAGGGGCACGAGGATACTAATATACAATGTTCACTGCAGACAGTCTGTGGACATAGCGGTGCACATCCACAGATGGTCACTCAGAGGACTGTGTGTTCATTGGTGGAGGAGTGGTTATGTAAGCCCCTGGCCATCCATAGGGTAGTTCAAGGCAGCAGTTAAAATGAATGAGGCAGACGTATGTGAACTGACATGGGAGGATCTTTAAGACATGTGGTGAGCAGAAGAAAGCAAAGTGCAGAACACTATGTGAGGTGTGTATATAAAATGCCCCAAACAAATCCAAATGATATATACGTGCAAATATATGCCACGAAAATAGACGGCAGTGACACAGACTGAACTGTAAACAGTAGTTAGAGTTTCTGGAGAGAAAATCAGTTTGCGAGGGTGGAGGTAAAATAGAATTGTTACTGTGTACTCTGTGCACTTGTGTGTTTTTTTTTTCTAATGAGAACGTGTTCATGATCCACTTGTGTAATGAAAAAGCAAAGCCAAACCCCCGACTGGGGCTGCTCTTGGTGGGGCTAGGTCTACAGAGAAAGGAGATAGTGAATTCTTCCAGCCACTGAGGGTGACTAGGGGCAGCTAAGCAGATGGCCCAGGGGATGGACTGAGCCCGTGGGAGAACCCTGACGTATCCCCAAGAAAACCTGGGCCAGATGCTCCCCAGCGCAGCTGTCCACCACCCCTGCAGTGGTCCTTTGTGCCTTATGCCTAACTGGCCCGTTGACTGTGACCTTGTTCGGCCTGTCCAACTACTCCAAGATGAGCTGCCTGGAAATTATGAGGTCCATATGGTGGATGAGAGGACTCAGAACATGGCCAACAGGACAGGGCCAGAGGGACACTCCCACAGCAGGGGGAAGGCGGGGGGGGGGGGGGGGGGGGGGAAGGGAGTGGTCTCAGGGACCCTCAGGGGATCCACGTGAGAAGGAGATGGAGGTCTGGGCTTGGGAAGAGTGCCCCTCGGCTGGAGGGCGGAGCCGAGTATGCCTCCCCCTCCCTGGGACCCCATCCCTGCATGTCACCTTCCTTGCTCTACGATTCCATGGTGCCTTAGGGCACCGACTCTAGAGTCAGTCACACCAGGTTTGAATCTGTCTCTTATCAGCTTTGCCTGTGTGAGCAAATCACCTGCCTTCTGAGCTCCCATCTCCTCATCTGTAAAGTGAGAAAATCACAGAAATGCCTCACAGGCCTCCTGGGAGGTTATAGTAGATCAAATATATAATTTGTCATCGCAGTGCCTGATGCATACTAAATGCTTAATAAACGTGCCAATTAAATATTCCTGGGTCACAGCTGACTTCTGGGGCAGTGCAGGAGTGGGGGTGGGGTGGGTTTTTTTAAGAAGACCTCAAATCCAGCACAGCTCCAGACTTTCAAAAAAAAATCTCCTAAAACCACAAACAAATTTCCCCTTCATTTCCAAAAACCGGCTGACAACCTCCTACCTAAAACCCTTGGGGCTGGATGTGTTCCAGCATTCAGAACTTTGGGGTTTGAAATGTATATTTAAACAATGAAACCTCTAGCAGGGCCTGGGGCAGCACCTCATGATCAAACATAATAATATTTTTGCAGCAAAATATATGGATATTTACACTACAGATGATACATACATTCAATACATCCTATAAGTTTAGCTCAAGTTTGCTGCCAAATGAGTTACAAAAAGTTTTGGTTCTCGCTGTGGCTCTGGCGTAGGCTGGTGGCTACAGCTCCGATTAGATTCCTAGCCTGGGAAACTCCATATGCTGCGGGAGCGGCTCAATAAATGGCAAAAAGACAAAAAAAAAAAAAAAAAAAAAAAAAAGTTTTGGTTCTCAGAGTTTCTGGGGATTGGAACCGTGGGTCTGGGCTGGTGGGTCTGCTTAAGTCATCGTGCTCTCAGACTGTTGCCCACGCCCAAAAGTACCTTGGATGCACTGCAGCAATAGAAGAAGGCATTTTTATCACAGCTTTACAGAAGAGGAAACTGAAGTTCAGAGAGATGGTGGGACTTGCTCAACATCACAGAGCCAGCGGGTGTCATAGTCAGATCTAGGGTCTGGGGTCTTGAGCTTCTTGGAAAGGCAACGGGAAAGGATCTCAGAGGTGGGTGTGGTGGAGGGCCATCATCCTGCCCTTCCCCTGCTCCCTCTCAAGCCCCCAGGTAGCTGCGTGAATTCCTCGCGAGACCACAGGGCACGTGTGTGCCGCTGCTGGCGGGTCTGTGCCATTCTCCGGCACACAGAGTGCCAGACACTGGCCTCAGAAGTCTCCCTCTCCATCTGCGAGTTTTCGGGGAAGATAGTAATGAAACTGTAACAGAAGAGTTTTCACCATAGCCATATGTTTTCACTTCAGCCGTACAACCCAGATATTTCCTGGCATCTGGGTTCAATTGCAGGCGGACTCGGGTGCTGGTGGCCAAGGCGGAGGAGGAGGGGGAGGAGGGAAAGCAAGGTGGGGGCTTCCCGTTCCCACTGCGGATGTGCCTGGAGCTACGGGAGCCACGGCGTGCCCTCTCCTTGTCGGGTCACTGCCACCAAACCCAGCCAGATGATGCAGACAACCAGGGTTGGGGGGTGTAAATACATAACTGTGTACACAGAGACAGGTCGTGTTCAGTGGCCGTGCTGATCTGTGTGGGATGGTTATCTCACAGGAGGGGTGATTTTTTTTGCTGAGGCAGAGGATCCTGACATGGAGTCTCTTGAGCAGACAGAGACTCCCAGGGATGAACCCTCCCTATGACCGTTGAGCCTCAAGGACAGTGTTTGGGTCTCTCTCTGGGATCTGGGCAGCTTGGCTCAGCCAGACCTACAACAAGCCCCACCCCTCCTCCAGGAGGCTGAGACACCTAGTCTGGGGTAAAAGCTCTGGTCCTGCCCCCCAGGGCAGCTGAACTTGTGCCCCTGCCTGCCCCATCCCAGCACAGGGACTGCAACCACCCTGGCTGCCCTGTGACCCTCAGGCTCTGAGGGTTAAGCCCAGCTAGTCTGGGAGGATGCATCTGTCTTGCTTTATTTTTATTTTATTTATATTTTTTAGGGCTGCACCTGTGGCATATAGAAGTTCCCAGGCTAAGGGTCAAATCAGAGCAGCAGCTGCCAGCCTACACCACAGGCACAGCAACACCAGACAAGCCACATCTGTGATATATACCTCAGCTCACAGCAATGCCAGATCTTTAAGCCACTGAGCAAAGCCAGGGATTGTACCCTCATCCTCATGGATACTAGTCGGGTTTGCTACCGCTGAGCCACAATGGGAACTTCTGTCTTGCTTTACTTTAAACCACGAGTTGGTGATCTGGAGCCAAGGTCTTTACCAGCCCAAGTACAACACGCCTGCCACGTCCTGCTGACATGCATGATAGCGGTCAGGGGCAGGGGGTATGGCATAGCGACTAAATACACAAGCTCTGAAGTTACACAGAGCCAAGTTCAAGACCTGATTGGTGTCATGCACTGCTGTGTGACCTTGAAGTTACCTAACTTCTCTGCGTCTAAATTTCCTGGTCTATAAAGTGAGAGTGGAAATAGCGCCCACCCATAGACCTGTGGGAGTCAGACGAACTCATTTACAGTAAGTTCTCTAGAAATAGAAGATTTTATAGAGAAACAAAAGCTGAAAGAATTCTGGAAATCAACTGGACATTCCCCTCACCCTGCAGATGTGCCTCCCTGAGACCCATACAGGGGGAGGAGATCTTGTGAGTGACCAGGGACAAGGTCCAGACTTTCCACCCAGGCCTGTCTGGGCTCCGGCTGCCTCACCCTTTGGTTTGTCTTCATGCCTCCTGGTGAGGCTGTGCGTTTCATCATCCCACAAAGTCATGGTTACTTGCCATTAATGAAAACAAACAAACAAGCAGGTCTCTTTCTCTGAAAAATGGGTATCATCTTTGAAAAAATATATAGCTGTATGATACTATAGGTCTGTACACAGTGGAAACTCTAGATGGAAATACCAGTTGAACACGGAGTGAGCACTCATGTTTCTTCCTTTGTCATGGTGAATCTTTCCTCATGATTGTGCCAACTTTGTAAGATAGGTGGATAGATGGTTGGATGGATGAATGTGTGAATGGGTGGATGGATAGGTAGGTAGTTAGATAGATAGAGAAAGAGAGAGAGAGATAGGCTGCAAACCTTTAGAAAGCCTTCAGGTTGCTGGTCACAGAACGTGCAAGTCATCAGTATGGCCCTGGGGATGGAAGTGGGGAGTAGGCTTTGGCTCCAAACAAGGGCTGTATTCAGGATAACTAGGACCAGAGAGGCAGGGAAGAGGGATGTCTATCAGGGATGAGCCCAGGAGAGGACAGTGATGCCTGTGGCCCAGCCTTTCCCACTGGGGTGTGTGTGGGGGGGGAGAACACCCATCTTTTACTCTCCTGGGTGCCTGGGGCAGCATAAGCTGGTGCCTTGGTCTCTGGCTGCCAGACTGTTTGGTGTATTTACAGGGCTGACTTAAACACCCTGTAACCAGGCTACTTCTGGACGCAGGTGTCACACATTTCCAGAACAGATTTCAGAGGGCGTCACTAAACGTGGAGGAGCTGGGGGCAGGGGGATCACACTCCCTCACCGTCCTGCTTTCGACTTCCAAGCCCAGTGTGTGGCTTGACTCTTCTCTTATTTCTCAGGGTGGGAGGGAGTATGTGTATATGGGTAGGTTTGGGGGAGCTGAGAATTGAATCATTTCAATTCAGCAAGACACATCTCAAAGAGACATGGGATTGTGTTCTTAGGACCCGAGCTCAGAGGAAAGAATCTGAGGCAGCAGCTAAAGCCACTGATGTCACTCAGCCCATGGATGAGCACCTCCTTCGGCTAGAATCTCACTTCTACTGAGATGGCCCATTCTGTGCTGATCTAACCCAAGTGTTCCACTTCCCTAGAAATGAGTCTCCTTAGCTAAGAAAGGCCAAGTGGTCCAAGGTCCTTCCCCAGCCATCTGTGCCCGATCATTCTGCACCTTTAGGGAAAACACCATACGCTCCCCACTGTTCTGCCATGCCACCTGTATCAGGTGTCAGAAAGCGTCTGGATGGGGGCCAAAAGATGTGTGTTTACACCCTGACTTACTCTCTCCGTGTGACTGCTGGTGAGTCTTTGAACCTCTCTGAGGCTCAGCTTCTCCCCCACTCATAAATGGGAACAAAAATCTCTGCAGGTCTCTTTCATTTGGGTTGTTGGAACTGAAGTCATTAAGAAGTTGTTAAAAGCAGGGAGGTCCTGTTGTGGCTCAGTGGAAATGAATCTGATTAGCATCCATGAGGACGCAGGTTCGATCCCTGGCCTCACTCAGTGGGTTAAGGATCTGGCATTGCCATGAGCTGTGGTGTAGGTTGCAGATGTGGCTCAGGTCCTGTGTTGCTGTGGCTGTGGTGTAGGCTGGCAGCTATAGCTCTGATTGGACCCCTACCCTACCCTGGGAACCTCCATATGCCGCTGGTGCGGCCCTAAAAGACAAAAACACACACAAAAAAAACAAAAAATGTGAAAAGCGAAACATATGATGACAATGATGATGACAATGACAAAGATGACAAAGATGATTTAGAGTGGCCAGATACAAGGGCTTCATCCATTCTCATCGCCCAGGAGGCATGACTGTTCAGATTAGCTCAGTCCAGTGAACTGTAGGAACACCAGGGGTTACACAGAGTGAGGGAGGATCTACAGGGAGGAGGTCCCACAGTGCGAATGCCACAGGGAACAAAAACTAGACCGGGTGGAGAGTCCTGAGGAGTCAGGTGAGAGGGTCCCGGTGCCCGGGATGGGGCAGAGGACCTGGAACGAGGGACAAGCCCCATCTTGAATGAATGGGTTGGCCACAGAGGCAGAGAATCAAGGCCAGCTCACCTGAGCCTGGGAGGGGCCCAGAGCCTGACCAGGCAGCCCGTCACCCTCCACGGGCCACCCCAGGCTGTCTGGAGGACAGGCCCGCCCAGCTTCTCTTGCCAGCGCCTGAACTATGACTGTTTCCTCTAGGCTTTACTACTCCGTATTACAGGATGTTTTATAGAAGCTGGGCTCTCCCACCAGCCCGGAACTTCCAGAGGGCAGGAAGCATAAAGCCTAGCACTCAGGAGGTGTTTAATATATGTCTGAGGAGTGAAGGAAAGAAAGGATGAATAACTGGGTTTGAGCCACAAGCAGGAGGATTCTGCTAAGCTGACCTGACGTGGCCCCAGAACCACTGATCCTGGCTCTGAGGGGAGGTTTGTGTCTTCCTTTAAACACGAGCCACCTTAGGTTTTCTCCTCTGCCACCTCCCTGGCAACGCCCTCCCCAGAGCCTCCTTTCTCCTTAAAGCCTGGCATCCCCTGGCCCTGTGCCCTCTCTCCTTAGAACCACTCTCTGTCTCTCTCCTGATCACTGAAAGAGTCTTCCTTGCCCATCCTTCCCAACACCCTTCTCCAGAAGCTCTCTAGCTCTCCCACAACCTCCCTCCCAGGGCTCTGAATTCACCCTCTTGGTGGATACCTATACGCTCGACTGTGGGTTTGGCCAAAAGCCAGATCCTTCTGTCTCCCTTTGTAGGGGTGTCACCTACTCACCCACTTTTCCTAAGAAAAAAAAAAAAAAGAGCCTCCGCCTGTACGTATAACTGAGGCACTTTGTTGTACCACAGAGATTATCACCGCATTGTAACTACACTTCAATACAACTTGAACAAAACAAACAAACCCTCCTCCGAATCCCCACTGGAACCCTTACTCTTGCAAAACGGAGACCCCAGGGCTCTTTGCAGTACACTGTGTCTGGAAAAATCTGAGCGGCCCCCACACAAGGCCAGTGTTCCAAACTGGAGAAAATAATTTCCATCCTGCTGAGCCACAAACCACCCCCAGTGCACACACCACACACGGCACACAGAGGCCAGAGCCAAGGGCATGGGCCAGCCTGGGATACACCCCCGCCTCGGCCTGGTGGAAACAGAGGAGAAAATGGGGAAATTGGGGGTGACGAGCCAGGTAGGGTGGAGCAAGAGAGAAATGGAGAAACACAATGTGAGCCAAACTTACAAATATCAGAAAACTGGGCCACAGCTGCCTGTCCTCACTCCCTCTGCCTCCCACTCCCTCTGCCTCCCACTCCCTCTCTCACCATGGCTCCATAATGCAGAGCCCCCCGCATTATAATAAGCCCTGGAGGAGTCCCCTTCTTCACCAGGAGCTGGGTCATGCCATATGTGTCTGCTGAGGTGCTGCAAAGCTATTTTCCAGGGCGTCTCAGATGGGCCAAAGCTTCCTGTTCTAGGCTTCCCGTTTATAGACGGACCCCAAAGTGTAGAAACACAATAAACAGAAATGTGCTTTTGCTTTATTATTAATCGAGAGGCTAGTATGAGACCTAGAGCCATGCCTCTAGAATATTCCACGGGGCCCTTCTCCCTGAGTCCTCCCTTCATCCATTCATTCCATCGATTTCCTTGCCATGTGCTCCTCTCCCACCTCTTCACCTGTGCTACCTTTGGAACCACTGCTTGACTTCAAGTCAGCTCCTCCACCGGCCTTCGCTTAGAGGAAGCTGGATCACACCTCTTAATTCAGCAGCTCGCAGTGTGCCCTGAAACGCAACCCAGGCAGCCAAGAAGCACCGCGCTGTCTGCTGCTGTAGGAAATTGAGGAAAGAGGTTTACGAGCCTTGTGTTCTGCTCAATTAAGCTGTCACTGGGTGTTTTGAAACTATGGGCCAAATGCAAAAACACACTCGTAATCACTTTGCATTTATGCTTGGCAGCTTCTTTTCAATAGTACCATTATTACACTGGAAAATATTTTCCCATTAAATATACAATTTAGCTTTTTTGAAAAAAGTAATTTCATTACATTTTGGAATCAAAATTTTCCCTCCAGAGGCATCCCTCTCCAATGCAACAATTAAAGTCAATGAAAAACTAGGCTACAATACGCGGAAACTAATTGTGAAGTTGATTCCCTTCCCTGTTAATGTCTGTTGCAATCCTCCCTCTTCCCCTTTTATTCTCCGGGCCCTTTGGCGTTCAGGGCCACCTGCAGTTAATTTCTGTGGCTCTAATGTACAACCATGAAATTCTGAACTTAACCCCTAAGAGAAAAATGGTCTGGGGAGGAGATCAGAGTTCACGGTACTTTAAAGACAGCCAGATCCCCAAGCACAAGACTCCAGAGGGCCTGTGGTCATTGACTCAGAGCTGGGACAGTCCTGGAAGCTCATCCGCCTCCAAACAGACGATGATCTGTTTTCCAGAATGACTCTCTCTCCAGCCTCTCAGAAGCTCTCCAGAGGTAGCAGCTCCACAGGCACCTGCTGCAGGGTTTTGCGGTGGAGGATCCTCCTTCCACAACCCACAGTGGCCTCACTGGCCTATAGCCACGTGACTAGGCAGGCCAGATTTAGTCAAAACAAAAACAAAATAAAGGACTCCTAGAAAAATTTTCTTTCTGTTTTTCTGTTTAGGGCCGCATCTGCAGCACATGGAAGTTCCCAGGCCAGGGGTTGAACTGGAGCTACACCTGCCAGCCTACACCTCAGCCATGGCAATGCAGGATCTGACCCTGTCTGTGACCTACACCACAGCTCACGGCAATGCCAGATTCTTAACCCACTGAGTGAGGCCAGGGATCGAACCTGCATCCTGGTGGATACTAGTCAGGTTTGTAACCCACTGAGCCACAATGGGAACTCCAGAAAAATTTTAATTTTAGATGGTCAACAGAACAATTTTAATGTATTTTTCATGTGTGACTTGGGATATACTTCTGCTAATGATAATTTATTTATTTGAAATGCACAAGTCACTGGGTGCCCTGTATTTTCTCTGGCAAACCTTGGCACAACCCTATCTCAAGCTGCTGTCGGCCCTAGACCGTAACTGCATAACTCATGCCCAGCTGGGGTCTGGCCTTGAAGCCCTGACTTCCCACTGCGATTAGAGACTCTGCCCTGTCCCACGGGAGACGGGGTGCTTCGGATACTACCCCTAGGCTGGGGAGTGGTCCACCCTGGGGTCAGTGGGTTGAATTCAATGTGAAAGACCATCAAGTCTGACGACAGATGGCCGTCACCTGTCAAGAGGGACAAGGGAGGGTGTCTCTGTCAGTTGGGCAGGTCTCAGCAGCCAGAGGGGGATGTGAGGCATCGCCCTTCTTACCTAGGTGCAATGGGAGGAGATGCCACACACGGGGAACTGACTGCCTG
This sequence comes from Sus scrofa, assembly GCF_054392235.1. Lineage (NCBI taxonomy): Eukaryota > Metazoa > Chordata > Mammalia > Artiodactyla > Suidae > Sus > Sus scrofa. Next base: position 94,940,004 of record NC_139396.1, on the reverse strand, counting down.
CGAAACCCAGAGGGGGCTGCCAAGAGGGGGCCAGACAGGAAACAGGAGCCGAGGGACAGAGCCCAGAGAGGGAAAAGGGAGAGGGTGCAGAGGGTGGGAGGAGGAGTGGGGAAGAGGGAGCAGAACCAAAGCATAGAGCGGAGCCCCGACTTGGGCAACCTGCTGAATGGGAGGAATTTCCCAGGCAGAGTTGAGATGCTGCACAGGTGGAAAGGTCCGAGTGGGCTGCAGGCCTGGAAGACTTCCTGGAGGAGGAGTGGGATCTGCTGGGGCAGAGCTGGTCAGATTTGAGTCCTATATTTAGGAAATCCATGGCTGAACCAAATCTGGTCAATTAACTGTGCTCTTCCTTGTCAGTCTTTTCAGGATGGGTTCATGGGAGAGGTGAGGTTGGCCCTTCCCTGGCTAGTGAGTGCAGGGGGTCTCAGGCAGCACTGAGTGTGTAGGGCACTGCCAGGAAAGGCAGGGAGGCTGCCGGCGGAGCAGGAAGGGCAGAAGTAGGAGGGGTCCTCTGAGGCCCCAAAGAGAGAAAATGTGTTGGCTTTGTTTTTTGTTTGTTTGTTTGTTTTGTTTTTTAAACACTTTATATGTTTTGGCCTCTGAATTAGTCAGCATTCTCAACTGCCAAAGAGAGAAACTCAAGGCAAGCTGGCTTACGGCACAAGGAGAATTCACTGGCTTGAAGAGGCTGGAAGCAGAATCTGCCTCCCGTCTATATGGGCTGAGAAGCCCGAGCATGTCAGCAGGCTGTCTCTCACTTTCTGGTCTCCAGGAGCTCTTTTTCAGTGTGTTGGCTGATCAGACGCTGACTCCCTTTGGCTCAGGGCTCTTCCATCAGCTCAGAAGCCCAAGCAGTGGAGCATGCAATAGACCCTGGGCTCAGTCCCTGGGTCTGGCTTGGTGCAGGCACCCGTTCCTGAACCATCACTAAGCCAGGAGGGGAGAACATGCTGATTTGCCAGGCCTAGGACAAGGGTGAGAGTGTGGGGGTGGGTTGGGGTCAGCCAGCCATCCCCATCCCAGGGGCTGACTGCGAGAGACGAGGTTCCTCAAAGGAAAACTGGATATGCTTAGCAGAAAGGGTGAGTGATAAGGAATGGTTGCTGGTCAGGGAAAAATCACGGATTTCTGATTTCTTACACTGGGTGAGCTGACACTACCAGTGAGCTTATATACCCATGCTAATATCAGTTGATCCTTGCAGTGAAGGTGCAGGTTGGGGATGGTTAGCTTATTTTACAGAGAAGGGAATTGAGACTCAGAGACCTTGTGACTTATCTGATATCACGGAGCAAAGGGGGAGACACAACAGGACTCAAACTCAAGTTTCTTGGTCCTGACATGGCCACACCTAGAGTGCCAACCGAGGTAGGTGCCCTCCCAGAGGACACATGGAGCCTGGTCCCTGCTCTCCAAGGGCTTCACCCACCAGCGCCAGCCCACACCCAGTCAGCCCACAGCCAGTCAGCCCACAGCCAGTCACTGGGACAAGACTACTTCCAGATTCCATGTTAAGAGTGAGAACTTCTTCGGTACAAGCCAAGTGTGTGTGGAAAGGGGTCAGGAGAGCAAGCTAGAGGCCTCAGAGAGAAATGGGGGCCTACAGCTGGGTATTTATGATAGGATATTTACCAGGAGCAGCAAAGGAATAGGCCCCCCAAGCTGGGGACCCAGGGAGCCGGGCTGGGTAAATAAGCACCCCAAAGGTGGGAACAGCCAGGAAGAGCTTCCTGTGACCCTTGCAGCCTTGGGAGGACTCCCCAAGACCTGGAGCCTCATCACCAGGGAGGTGGCTTGAGCTGCAGCTACAGACTCTCCACGGAGACCTAAGTGAGGCTCTCGCCAACATCTAGCCCTGACCCCACTGCACTACCCTCTCCTGCACCTGTCTTCTCATCTGTAAAATGATGCAGAGACCAAATCAGTGGCTTTCCTTTTTTTTTTTTTCTTCTTTTTAGGGCTGTACCTGCAGCATATGGAGGTTCCCAGGCTAGGGGTCCAGTTGGAGCTGTAGCCGCTGGCCTACGCCACAGCCACAGCAACGCCAGATCCAAGCCATGTCTGCAACCTACACCACAGCTCATGGCAACACCAGATCCTTAACCCACTGAGCGAGGCCAGGGATCAAACCTGCATCCTCATGGATGCTAGTCAGGTTTGTTAACCACTGAGCCACGATGGGAACTCCCCTTTTTTTAAGCTGCCATCCAAGTAAGAAATACCTTTGCCACGAACTCAGAAACACCCACAGACAAGTTTCATAAAACAATATTCACCCTTCCCATAAGCAATACACTCTGATATTTTCTAGTTCATGTACTTCATCTTTGCAAAGCTGGATTCTATCTGCCCATTCTTGGAAAATTACACGAAAACAGGTAATCTCCAAGGATTCTTAGAGGCCAAGTTCTTCTGGCAGAACTTTTGGTGCTGTGATATCTGTTAGGCACTGCAGGGCACAGGGAGGAAACAGAGCTGGGTGCTGGAGGAGCTGATGCTTAAGAACTATGCCTCCCCCACCCTATCACCCACCCAGGTGTCTCCTCTGCCTTTTCAGGTTTCCAGGGAGGCTGTGGGTCAGAGGTGAGTCTGAGACCCTTTGTACTGTGTAAACTTGGGGAGTTCCCTTCCTTGGAGCTCCATTTCTTGAAATGTAAAATGGGCTGGTAGAACGTACAAAGCCAGAGCGTGGCTGTGAGCACAGGGATGTGCAGCTGTAGGGGGTGGACACAGCGACCCTGCCACCAGCATCCTGTGCCTTCACCTCCTGTGCCCCTGAGCATATTGTAAGTGGTTTTAAGGCAGCAGCTGCACTGTCGGTATTTGACAGGCAGTTTAGTCAGACTGCAGAAGGAGGGGGGACTCCAGAGGGAGGCCCTGGGAATTTGCAAGGAAATACCGACAGATTGATTTTCTGTCTGTCAAAGGCAGCCCTGTTGAAAGCACCGTGAAGCCTTAAGTGATCGGCTCCCAACTTTTTTCCTTGGAGCCAAGAGTCACTCAGGCAATTTCCCCCCTCTTCTCTCAGGGGCCCCGAGTTGAACTTTTTAGAGTAACAGACCTTTTTTTGCCATGTTGGGCTGGGTTGGGATCAGGTCAAACTTAGGGGTGCCAAAGCTAGCCACTGGTAAGATTTTTTTTAAACTTTTAATTACACAAGTGATATGTGAATACAGTCTCCTTTTTTTTTTTTTTCAGCCTCCCTTATAAAAAATTAAAAAATTGCAGGTAACCCAAAGCCCCTTTGGGTATTGCACCCAAGTTTATTCCTTACTCCCACCCCCTGCCCCATAATCCCTGTGTGGTTTTGGCACACACACAAAAAAGTAATTTTGTACACACTGGTGTGTTCTTTTTTTTTTTTTTTTTTTTTTTTTTTTGTCTTTTTGCCTTTTTGAGGGCTGCTCCAGCGGCATATGGAGGTTCCCAGGGGTCTAATTGGAGCTGTAGCTGCCGGCCTATGCCACAGCCACAGCAACACGGGATCTGAGCCTCATCTGTGACCTACACCACAGCTCACGGCAATGCCGGGTCCTTAACCCGCTGAGCAAGCAAGGCCAGGGATCAAACCCGCAACCTCATGGTTCCTAGTCGGATTCATTAACCACTGCGCCAGGACAGGCACTCCGACACTGTGTGTTCTTTTCTGCATAAATTGTATCTGCGACTGACGCTGTCTGCCACCCACCCAGCAGCTGATGGCACCTCTTCCTTCCCTGTAAGCAGAACCCAGTATACTCAAGTAGTGGGCAGAAATCTCCTGATTGTCAGGGAGAATAGGTGAGAATGAATCGTGACTGCCCTGTACGATTTTTGATAATCTCATTCCTTTAAGCAGAAAGGCCTAAAGGTTAATGGATGACCCAGTTCTTCCTAATGTGATATAAAAGGAATTCTACTGGAGAGGGCTTCCCTTGCCAAAGAAAAAGCCAACATTTTGTGAAGAAAAAACCTTTCATTTCTCCCTTCTTTCTGTATTGAATACAAATGTGATGTCTGGAGCTGCAGTAGCCATTTCATGAACACGAGGCAATGAGCCAAATGGAATGGCCAAGAGAATCCTTGAGATATACTGTTGAACGGCTGACCCAACTCCAGCAATTGCTACTTAGACTCCTTGTTACTTGAAAGAGAAAAAATAAACTCCTCTTCCTTTACACTAGAGTAGGTTGGGTGCTTGGTTACTTAGAGCAAAAACGAATCCTGACTCAGGATTACACTGTATATGTCAATCTATGACTTGCTTTTTTCCCACTCAACGGTGACTCTGTGATCTAGCCATATAAATATATAGGGATCATCTTTTAAGTAGTAAATTGTATTCTGTTGTGGAATAAACCTCAATTCAGTGAGCTATTCTGAAACTAACTAAATACTTAGTTTGCTCCACATTTTTATTTCATAATCAATAGCGAACTGAACCCCACACATGCTTCAGCAGGTTCCTAGAAACTGCTGGATTATAGATGATGCATATTTTCAGGTTTAATATATTATTACAGCTGAACTGCTGCAGAAAGTGTTTGTACCAATTTACACTTCTGCCCTCGTATGGTTGGGTCCCTGTCTACCTTTCTTTGACCATAATAAGGCTGAAATTTTGCCAATATAATGATAAAGTTGTTATCGTGTTTGGGTTTTTGTTTTTTTCATTTGTTTGGTTTTTTGTGTGTGTTTTTTGTTTTGTTTTGTTTTGTTTGCTTTTTAGAGCCACACCAACGGCATATGGAGGTTCCCAGGCTAGGCATCTAATTGGAGCTGCAGCTGCCAGCCATAGCCACAGCCACAGCAATGCCAGATCCGAGGCGCGTCTGCAACCGACACCACAGCTCATGGCAACACCGGATCCTTAACCCACTGAGTGAGGCCAGGGATTGAACAAGCAACCCCATGGTTCCTAGTTGGATTCATTTCCGCTGCGCCACGATGGGAACTCCTGTTAATGCGTTTTAATTTCCCCAATTACTAATGAGGGTGAGCATGCCTGCATATATTTGTCATTTGTGATTCTTTTGCAAATTGTCCAAAACTGCTCATTTTCCACTGTGTCATTTGCAAGCATTCTGTTTGTAACACGTTGTACGGAACTTTTGTGTGTAAACAGAGCATTATGACTTGTAACCATTGCTGATAACGTTATGGATGCTGATCCTTTCGGGGTTGTAATCTGTTTCAAGTGTTCTCCCAGTGAGCTGCCTGTCTTCACCCCAGGCCCGGGCAGTGCTCTTGTAGCAAATCCAGGGACACAGACCACGCAGGGGCAGAGCGGGGACTTGAGGCCAGGTTACCTAACATGAAGCATCTCATTCCCTTCCCCTTATACCTGCTGCCCTCCGGCCTGGTGCTTCTCCTCCTCCCGACCTCCCCAGGGGCTCCCCTCTCCTCCTCCTCCTTTGTCCGAAGGTTCCCCCATTTGGGCCACTGCTATGGGCTGAGCATCAAAGGAGAGGCATCATTTCCAGAGATGATCTTGAGTTTCCCAGGAGAGGAGGCAAAAGCCCATGGAGGCCTCCTATTTTGGTGGGAGAAGCTCCCTAGGGTAACAAGGATCTGGGGGGTAGACTCATTGTCTCCCTCCCAGGCCAGTGAAGTTGGCTGCTTCATTTGTTCTTGGGGTCTTTGGCTGTGGCTCCCAGGACCCCAGTTCCTGATGTCCACTCCTCCAGCCTCCCTGGGCCTCCCCATCAGCTCCTTAAGGGTCTCTAGGGCCCTGCATGGGAGTGTGCGTGGGTCTCCATGGGCCCTGGAGCCACAGACATCCTTCTCTTCCCAGCCCGAGGGTCTCTCCAAACCTCTATCTTAACAAACGCGGCCACCTTTCCCTGAGTCACCCTCCATTCTCCCTCTAGTCACAGCCACAGGGGGCAATGGGCACAAGGACCAGGCTTGGAAACAAAAGAGCCTGAGCTTTACAAACCAAGGCTTCCAAAAGGGCTGCCAGTGAGTGCTGCCCGTAGGTCCCCTACATGGGTTTTCTTCCTCAGCCCTCCTCTCAGTCCGCCCCCTTCACCTCCCACCAAGATTAGGGCCAAAGCACCAGCATCCTCGACTCTGGAAACCCTCCACTCAGTCTCTCCTTGGCCCCAGATCTGCTGTGTGTCCTTGGGTGGCCTGGTTGACCTCTCTGAGTTTCTAGGCTTCTGGAACATGAAGCTTCTGGTCCTCACTGTCCAGGAGCCTCTTTCCCTGGGGTGACCAGATACCTGGGGATGGAAGCCATGGAATAAGCGCACACAGGGCGGACTGTCTTCTGTCCACATCAAGCTTCCCCCGCGGAGTGCAAGTTTCTCCAGGTCAGCATGTGACTCGGGGGTTTCAGTGCTCTGGGGTATCTGCTTCTGGTCTGGCTTCTAGATCAGGCCCTAGCTGTTGCTTCCTCCTCTGCCCTCCTCTGCGCCTTCCTGCATCAAGGATGCTCAAGTCTCTGCAACAGCCCCTGGCCTGAGTCTCAGTCCCGGAGGCAGCAGCCCAGGTCAGAGACCTCATATCTGCCCTGCAAGAAATCCTCCCACAGTTCCCCATCTGTTGTGGGGCCCACCTGGCTGCAAAGCTCCTGACACTCTGGCCTGCAAACTTCTTCAGGCTCATCTCTGCAGAGAAGCACTAGCCACACTAATGGTTAAGGCCAGGACATGTTCTTTCACTCCCCCACGTCTTTCCAACACCATTTCCTCTTCCCTAAATACCCTTCCAATTCAATGAGTCTACTCAGTAAACTCCTACTCATCCTTCAATACCCTGATTCCCAACCTCCCCAACCCCAACAGTTAATCTTTCTCCAGACCAGTGCATTGTGTCCTGGCCTTAACCACACTGTATTTTATTATTTGTTGGCCTCTACGTGTAGTTTAAGTTGAAGGGCAGAGATGGCAAGTTTTCCATCTTTGTACCTCAGTGCGTTCAAGAGTATAGCACAGAACAAATCTCCATACATGTTTGGTGGCCGGGGGGTGGGGAGTGGGGAGGACGAGAGAGAGAGAATTCTTTCAAACCCTCATGAAGTAAGTAAAATCTTCCCCAGCTTTCAAATGAAGAAGTGAATCTTAGGAAGGTTAAGTCATATGCCCAAGATTCCACAGCTTAGGGGTGGTGGAAGCAAGGTTTGGGTCCAGATAGCTTGACTCTGGGGCCCAGGTGCTTGCCCAGAGGGTTCTATTGCTCCTAGGGGCAGCCTTTTGTGAACTTTGGACCCCTGGTATCTCCAGGCTTCTCTAAAGGTGGCAGAAGTAATGATATGGAAGCAGTCTTGTAAGGCTGTGTGTCCTGGAGTGAGCCACTAAACCTCTTTGGTCCAGCTTCCCCACAGGTGGAGCAGCAGTAACAGTCTTGCACGGCCTTTTTCCCAGGGCCTTATTGAGTTCATATCAGATGCTGGAAGAGAGGGCTTTGAGAAGTCTGCGGGGCCAGACTCCTGTGTGAGATTCCTGTTCCTAAACACACAGAGCAGAGCCCGCCGAGCCCAGACCCCACTTCCCTTAGGGAACTTCACCTCCCCACTCCTCAACTGCCTGCTTTGAAAACAAGCAGGCGGTGAAGCCCAGCCAGCAGGGGTTGGCGAGCAGCTTCCCTTCCCAGCCTCCTCTCCCTTCCTTAATGGACAAGTGTTGTCACATTCTGGGAGCAGCCTCAGGCCCCAGACACCCCAGAGGTTTCCACCGTCAGCCCAAAGCCGGGTTATCTAGCTGCTGAGTGGGGAGGAAGACAGCGCCAAACAGACATGCCCCACCTTGCGAAGGACAACGTGACTCCAGGAGGCTCTGGCCAAGAAGGAAAGGAAGACACTTGGACAAGGCCTGGGAGGGGTGTTTGACAGCAGTTCCCTGCATCAGGGGCCTTGGGTCTGCCTTCTGAGGAGCTGTCTGTCCCAAGTCCAGCCTCCCTGGACCCCTGGGAGGGATTCAGACTTATTCCAGAAAGGAAGACTAAGGAGGCCCGGCGTCCTTCTGGGATGGGTGAAGGGGGCTGGGCAGAGACAGGAGGATGTGTTCATTTATGCAACAGACATTTTTGGAACAGGCCAGGCTGTGTGTTGGGCTCTGAGGGACAGGCACAGTCTGCACACAAACTGCTCCTGACTCCTTGGTTTAATTCTCAAGACTACTTAGGAAGGGAGCCCCCTCTTGCCTAACTGACAGCTCCGCAACTTCTGACAGTTTGGAAACGGACTTTGCACTTGGATTGGATTTTGGAGGCTTTTCCCTTCATCCAGCTACAATCGTGTTTTATTTCCTGAGTGATGCTGTGAGGAAGGCAGGCGATAATCCCCACTTGCTACCGGCTGATTGGGAACATCAGAGTGCTGTGTTCAAAGAGATCCTGAGGTTATGTTTGGGCTCAGTGTTAGAGAGTGCTGAGATTGATTAGTAATGTCTGCAGCGAGTGCAGGAAAGAAGAGGAATGGGACTAGGACTAGTGCCATGGAGTGGGCATTCCTATACCAAAGCATAACCTCCTCAAGGGCACTGGTAACGTCTTGTTCACTAATGTTCCCATGGTACCTGACACTAGGTAGATGCTCAATAACTATGTGTCGTAAAAGAATGAAGAACAGTGAACATGCTGAGACTCAGAGTGGCGGGGGCGGGAGGTGGGAGGACCTGTCCCAGGACACAAGGTGAGTCTGGGTCTCCTGATTCTTCATCTTCTGCTATTTTGTCTAACCTCATGCTCTTCCCATTCCCACCTATATTTCTATCTGAAGAAATCAAAGCCTCTACTCCCCATTCTACCTTTGAAAGTCAAAGCTGCAGGGAGCCCAGGCTAGGGGAGAATCTGGCTGGAAGAGCAGGTCACTGTGCCTGCCCTACACTTTCAAGGTATCACACATCGGATCAGCTCTAGGCCAGAGAGAGACTCAAAACCATAGAGGGGTCACCCCTGGTGCTGGGCTCTGCATCTGGGAAAACTGGAGAAAGGCTAGGCCCTTCTTCTGGGTGTGTGTTGGTGGGAATATATCCTAGGACACCAAGACCTTCTATGCTCAGATCATCAACAAATATTTCAAGGGGTATCCAGCCCCAGATTTGGCCAAAATAATCCTAAAACTGAAAGAATTTTTAATAGAATATTTCCCAGCAGTCAAGGGGGGATGCCTATCCCTTAGCGTTGTGTTACTGGGCATCTCTTGATGGAGTTTTTCCTTCTCAGAGTGCTCTCATAACACCTTCTGAAACAGAAGGGAATCACAGGATATTAATGCTGAAAGGACCTTAGGGGTCCTCAGAAACTGAGACCCAGTGAGGGAAGATCACTTGCCCAAGGTCACACAGAGGTGGGCAGAGCTGGGCCAGTTCCCAGCAGGGGCTCCCAGGCGTTCTTCATGGCTGTGACCAGGTGACAGTGCTGTAGGAGTCAAGGCTCTCTGGGAAGGTGGGGAGGGCTGGGAGATGTGACTAGAAGGAGGGCAGCTGACGAGAGCCTTGGGGCCAGCCCCCCAACCCACTCGAGCATCTAATCCCCAGGGCAATGCTCTGTGGCTGCCCCATCTGCCCCAGGCCCTGGCTGTGCCACCCACAAACAATTTCCTATTCATTCATTTATTTTTAAACATTTTTTGGTTTTGTTTTCCATCCTTTGTGTTTATAAGGAGAGCTACATAAACAATCCCAGAAAGAGGCCACCAGCTCCAACCAGCTGCTTGGGTTCAGGGTCGAAGTCAGTATTTTTGGGAAACGGGTCTTTCCTCTATCCCGCCTGCATCCAGGGTGAGGCCCTGCTGTTTAGCATGACTGGAGGGCAGGGAGAAGGGGCGCGCAGGAGGGCTGTGTTCTATGTGCTCTGCTTCCACGTCCCCAGAGTCACCCAACACCCCCATTTTGCTGCTGGGGAAACTCACTTGCCCAAGATTACATGACTGGCCAGTTATTGGTAGATCTGGGATCCAAACGCACACAGTCCAAAGTTTAAATCCTGGTTGCGATGCTAAGGAGGCCTCCTAAAATGAAGAGGGGCTACAGGGACGGGGAGGAAGGCGGAGGATATGGGGAGACAAGTGGGCAGAGCAGGGCTGCGGCTTCCTTCTAAGGAAGGGCCCATAGGGTGGAAACCCGGCACCATCCAAGTCCTGGGAGTGCCCCGCAGGGTGTATACACATTCATGCAAACCCGCACACATGCACGCACGTGAGCTCACACACAACCCCCTCGTAGACACTTGTGTCTGGAGCGGGTGCGCAATGAGGCCACATCCTGGGACGTGTTCTTTACCGGCAAGACCTGAAGGACCAGCTCTCCCACGGACAGCTCATAGATGCCGGACCAGGGAGCTGCTCGCCTGCCCTTCATGTTGGCAGTTCCCCCCTTGGCCTTCTTGTGTCACTGTCCGCTGGCCATGTGTGGGTAAGCGAAAGGAGGTCAAACTGGGAAAGTGACTTACCTACACAGTGAGTCTGTGTAGGCCCCTGTCCACCCGGATGCTTCCTTTAGTCATATTTTCAAAACCTTACAGCTCGGGGTCCTCCCTGGCCTAGTTGAGAAGGAATAACAGATTCCCTGGCAGTGGGAGTGAATGTCTGCTGAATGAAGAGTGAGTGAATGGGTGAAGAAATCAAAGTCTAGATGAAGAGACAAATAAGTGAATGGATGGCTAGAAGGATGGATGGGTGAAGTCAGTGAGTGTGGAGGGAAAGAAGGAAGGAATAAAAGGATGAACAAGTGAAGGGATGGATGGAAGGGTAAATGAATGGGGTGAGTGTGAATGAAAAGGATGGGAGGAGTGAATGAATGAGTAACACATCCAGATCCTCCAGGGCTTACAGTTCATTCAACTGGAAATAGCAGACCGAGACCAGACACTGTCTTCATAGAGTCTGCATTTTCATGGAGACAGCTGATACTTTTTGAAAAATGTACATAAGGAAAAGGGGTCACGACAGGTCACACTCCTCAGCATCCTGAGAGCCACCCTTTCACAAAGCTCATTATTATGCTGCCATCATTATGCTGACCTTGGTGGTGGGGGTGGGGGGTGGGGTGGGGGACTGTGCTCTCTCCCACTTGGTATCTGACCCAGGAACAGACTCACTATTCCCTATTATTATTATTATTTTTTTTTAAGGCTGCAGGTGCAGCATATGGAAGTTCCCAGGCTAGGGGTTGAATCGGAGCTATAGCTGCTGGCCTACGGCACAGCCACAGCAACGCCAGATCCGAGCCACACCTGCAACCTACACCACAGCTCACAGCAACACCGGATCCTTAACCACTATTCCTCTTTAATTTCCTGTGGTACAAATGAGGGAAGGTTCTTTTAAACGAGACTTTACTATAGACTTGAGAATAACAATAGGGAAGTAAATCCAGAGGCTGGCATGGACCTTCATTAGGGTTTCCTAGTTTCTGGCATTCATGCCCCCTTCTATGTTCCCCATGTAGACATCACTAGGTGATTCTGGCACTTCCTCTCTGAGGACAGGATCCTTCTCTGAACTGTGCTCCAAGCAGCCACTAGAGTCAGTGGGTGCTAATATGTGAAATGATGCCTAGTTGCCCTCCCTGGGCTACAGAATCTGGCTGTCCCTACATGTTGCTGACATGTCTTCCTCTCAGGGGGTCCTTGGAGAGCCCACCCTGCCTGCTTTTTCCCTGCTTGGCACAGAGGATGATACAGGAACCACGCACCTGGTGGGGCTTGGCCAGTGGATGAAGCAGAGGCAACAGCAGGAGCTGCTGGAACTGGAGTGTCGAGGACAGAGAGGACCAGAGCCTGGCCGAGACACTGGCAAGGACCCTCCAGCCCAAGGACAGCAGTGGGGCCAGAGCCTGGGGAGGTTAGAGGTCATCTCATTTGACTCTCATTTTACTGAAGAGGTCCAGAGATGTGTGGTGACTTGCCAAAGACCACATGGTGAGTGACATAGCCATGTCTAAAACCACAACCCCTGACCCTCATGGGCCCAGTGCCCAAGCCCACCCACTGTAGTGGGGCCAGGAAAGGAACCCAGTCCCTAATTCTCATCTATGGCCTTTTCATTACTCCACTCTGCCTCCCTTTCTTGGGAACTTAGATAAAGAGCTCTGTCCATCTATCGAGGCCTCCTGAACTTCATTTGCTTGTGCCCCCGTCAGCTGCCTCCTAGTTTTTGAAACTTACTTTCTTTCCAAGGAGACTTTGCAGCAGAAGGGGTTAAGAGGTATGGAAGCCATTTCATGTTCACGCAGCAGGGCAGAACTTGAACCAGAAGGGGGAAAGGAGAAATTTTTTCAACTGCTCCAGTCTCATCTGCCCTGTTCTCTTGAGACCTGAGTAGAAAATATCTCTGTCGAAGATGAGGCCTCTAATATGATTCTTGGTCCCAGAGAACTGGCAAATAACATTTATTGGTGCCTGGAGGGAGCTGGATCTGGAAACAGTGGTTCTGATTTATGAAGTGTGGTAGGAGTGGGCTGGGAATTAGGTAAGTGGGCAGGCAGTGGGTCGACCCCGTGGATGGGCAACTGTGGGGGATGGGGGCCATGTGGGTAGGTGAAGTTGTCAGGGAGGTGACTGGATGTGGAGTGGGCTGGCTGGCAGGTGGGGTGGTAGGCTGGGTATCAGAAATCAACAGGCCTGGTGCAAAGTGAGTGGATACACGTCAGAGGTGGGGTGTGGACTTGGAGTAGGCTAGCTAGGAGGCATGTGTCTGGGGCTGTAGCAAGTAGGATGAGCGTTGCGGGTCCAGATAGGGGATGAGGACTGTGTGTTCTGAATGATTGGTGGGCTGGGTGCTAGCTGGGTGGGTCAACAGGGACAAGGGAGAGAAGGGGTTGGCTCAGGTGGGAGTGGGGGTGAGAGCCAGCTGTTGGGAGGAGGTTGGGTCTGTACACAGAGACGGGCTTGGGAAGACAGTTTTAGGCTGAAGATCTGGGTCTTCCCCTCCATCTTCTCTTGGCATTTGCTATTTGGCAGCTGCTGAACCAAATGCCTGGCTCCTCTGGTGCCTCCTTCAGCAGCAAACCAGCTTCCAACCCTCCACAACTCCTCACCCATCAATTAGCCCCCTCTGATGCTGAGGGAGCGGACCTGGGTGGGACGGCAGCGGCTATTCAGAGCAGCGGTCAAGGCCCGACCTACTTAAGCCAGCCCAGAGTGACCCCTGGATGCTTTCCGGAAACCTCTGGCAAGTAGCCGCCCCTCTCACATTGCACAGGCTCAGCTGTTTGGGGAGGATGCAGAGTGGAGGGAGGACACAGCAGGCGGCTTTCTAGAGGGAGGGTGTAATCATGAGTTCTGAGGGGCTGGGCTGGCTGTGGGTGCAGGGATCCCCACATAGGAGTGGCAGGGGTGGGGGCACAGTGTGGGGGGAGGGATATGCCAGGGAGGGGTGAGGAGCAGGAGACAGCTGCAGGGGAAACTAATGAGGGCCTAAAAAGATCTACTCAAGTAACTTCTTTTTTTTGTGTGTGTGTGTGTGTCTTTTTAGTGCCACATGAGTGGCATATGGAACTTCCCAGGCTAGGGGTCCAATTGGAGCTGCAGCTGCCAGCCTACGCCAGAGCCACAGTCATGTCAGATCTGAGCTTCATCTTTGACCTACACCACAGCTCACAGCAATGCCAGATCCTTAACCTGCTGGGCAGGGCCAAGGATCAAACCAGAGTCCTCATGAATACTAGTCGGGCTCATTACCCCTGAGCCACAATGGGAACTCCTCATGTAGCTCCTTTACAAAATAATTTGGATGTGAATCGGGGTCCACGTGGGCTTTCATATCGTCCAGGAAGAAAGAGTGTGTGGAGCCAAATTAGGACTAACACAATAACAGAGGGACCGCCGAACCGCCTAAGAATCCAGTGGCGGTCTGCATAAGTGCTTGAGAACAGGGGCTGTGAGGCTAGCCTGCAGAGAGCCAAGCCCCACCTCTGCTGCCTCCTGGCTGTGTGACCTGGGCAGGGCACTTAACGTCTCTGTTCCCCACCTCCCTCACCCATGAAATGGGGGATAATATGAAAATATCTACCTCGTAGGGTTGTGCAAATTAAATGAGTTAACATGTGAAAGGTGCTAAAAAGAGTGGCAGGTAAATGGTATGTGGTTTATGAATTAGCCATTATTGCTTTTATTTTATTGTTGATATTATGAAAACAGACTTGCCAACCACTTCTCATTACCCAGCTGCCTGCCTGGGCTTGTCTCCAGTCTCTCCTCTTTTCATTAAAGAGGAAGCCCAGGGACAGCCACGGCAGCTTTGCTGATATCGAGTCAGCCACCACGGAACTTTGAAGAGCAATGAAAGTGCATTCATTACTTAGGCAATTCCAGGCAGAGTGTATTTCATCAGGTCCTCCTCGGCATCAGGAACAAGCCCTTTATTCCCAGGACCCACCCCAAATCCAGGAGGGTTGGCGGAGGGGGACAGAAAAAGAATGTACGGCGCTTAATGGAGGGGGCCCTTCCTGGCTTAGGGGAGGCTGAGGAATAGAGCAGGCGAGCCATGGGACAGGTGTGGTGGCCGCACACTGCTGTGGACTGACTGCAGGGGGAGGTGAGAGGGCAGCGGGTGTCCTCATTGCCGGGCCCTCTCATTCTGCAAAAACCCAGGCATCAACTGTGCCACCAGGAGTGGCTTCTGCGGAAGGGCCTGGCCGTCGGAGAGGAAGCCCAGAGCATGCCAGCCTCCCGGAGGCTTTTGGGCCCCAGCTGCTCTACTGGCTTGCCCCTCGCCCCCCCCAAGACACTGTCAGACACACGGTCACCCCAGCTAGGAGCCAGTTGCTCACTCTGAGTCCCACTCTTCCAGATGCTTCCTGCTTCTGGTCTTGGCCCCTTTTCTGTCCCCAGCTGGGTCTCAGACACAGGACAGACACTGGGTCCTAATGACCTGACTTCCAAGACTTCTCAAAGGCTTGGGGAACAGGGGCTTGGGGCGGGTGGGGCAAGAGATGCTGAGTGAGGGAGAGGCAGCGGGCTGCACTGTCCCCTTCTAATAACCATCTGCAGGACCCAAGACAAGCGAATTTACCCCTCCATGCCTTCTGGCCCTGAGCTCTTTCAACTCATGGATGAGATTCTTTCATTGGGATGGTGGGCTCGGAGGAGATATTAGAAAGTCTGAATAAACTGAAATCAAGACTTAAAAACGAGCTGATTACTAGAGCCACAAAATCACAATTTCTATTCCCCCTACTATCATCACACACTTAGCCACCTCCATGGCTTACACGAGCATATTCCTGCCTCAGCGCAAGTCCACCCAACTCCTCCAGTAAGAAGGAGATCCAAGAAGCGCCTCCTTCTCCTGGGGCCTCCTCTTGGGTCTTGGGTATGGAAAAATCTAACTGAACTGGCAAAATGGGAAGAGTTAAAGGGAATGCAGTCTGGTTGTGTGTGTGTGTGTGTGTGTGTGTGTGTGTGTGTGTGTGTGTGTGTGTGTGTTTTGGGTCTCAAAGCCACATCAGAGGGCTTTGGATTGACGGTCTGTCCTGTACCGTTTGCAGCGCCCAACACTTGCACAACACAGTTGACTCTAACTTCCATCCTGTCTCCTTCCTTTCAAAGTGGGAGGGTGAAGTGGGAAAAAAAAAAAATCAAGAATTTTTTTCTTGCAATGTTCCCAAGAAGAAACTCATGCCCAGAGAGGTTAAGCGATTTGTCTATGGTCACCCAGTGAATGAGAATTAAATCCAGGCCTGGAAACCAAGTGTCTAAGTCCCTTGCTGGGCAGTTTCCAACCAGAAGCCTTCATGGAGCAGGAACACTGGAGGCCCTGGCCTTCCTGAGCAGGCCAGAAGTAAAGCTATGACCTAGACCCACCCAGTCCCTGCCCTCGTGGAGCTTATGATCGTTGTCTCACTCGAGGAGTCTTGCCTTGACTTTCCAGAGCAGGGCAAATGCAGAAGAGAGGCAAGGGGCAGGACAGAAATGGCATGGCATGTAGGGGCTCTGCCCTGCCCGCCAGCAGGGAGGGATGCGCGAGGTGGTGACTTCGCTGGTCCCAATGGCTCTGTGGCTGCAGCAGACAGGCTGTGCTCTGTGGTTGGGGAGTATGCAGGACAGCGGGCCCTCTGGTCCAAGCCACAGGGGTCTCTCCTAGGCAGGCCAGAGCTCCAGTCCTGGGTTCACAAGCTACAGAACAAGGGGACCCCTTGAAGTTGTCTTGTGCAAACTCTTCACTGTGCAGAGGAGGACGTGGAGCCCAGAGAAGGGGAGAGGCCTTCCCCAGATCACCCCAGAGGGTACAGGAGAGCCAGGCTTCCCACACCAGAGCTTTTTCTACTAATGAGGACCTGGTCACTGGAGGGGACAGCTGGCATCCCCGGAAACCCAACCACAGTCCCCAGGGCAGAGCACCTGGGGGATTTTGTCCCCTTCCTTCTAGAACAGATGAGACCCAAACTGCCCAGTACACTCTGGAGGATGGAGCCTGGGACCTGCGGGTCGGTGGCTGTTCCAGGGTCCAGGATACCAGCCTGAGAGGTGGATATGCACGCCCGTCTGCCATCTTCCTTGGCTTCGGCAGCCAAGGTCAGCCGACTAAGCCCTCCAAGATGAAGGCCAAGGAGTACCAAAGAGGGGGGACGGTTTCCAGCACTGCTGGGCAAACGAGAACAACTTCAAAGTTGAACAGACTCCAGGGCCTAGCTCTTTCATCCCTTTGCTGCTCTGTACATCCGGGGGGTGAGGGGGGCGAGGCTGCAGACTTGGCCAAGACAGCCATGTGGACAGCCTCCCAGGAGGCCCCTCCCGAGGCAGGAAAATTGCCGGCGCCTGCATCGGTGTGGAGCTGTCAACCCGTCTGGGAACGGGCTTGGGGCTGGCCTCATTCAGCTCCAGACAACCCAGAGGCTTCTTAAGCACAGGAAGCTGGGGCGGGTGGGGACTTGCAGGGGTCCCACATCGAGTTAGTGGGGGAGTCTAGGCACGAGCATGCCTCGTGATCCCTTCTGCCCTCTATCCCCTCCTCCAAGAAGCAGCATCCAGAAGGAGGAGGCCCAGGCGTGAGAGGAGACAGACCCCAGAGAGTTCCAGAGCTCACCTTCTCTCAGGGCCCTCCTGAGAGACTGTCCCTCAGTTTCTCTCTCTGGAAACAGAGCCAGACACTGTTGCTTGTCATGCCCCTGGCTGAGAGGCTGCATGTTCTGGAAATGATTCATCGCAGGGCCCTGGAGGTCTCTGCCCTCCCGGCTACACCCTAGCCACAGTGTCCCTGCTTAGTCCCTCCAGCTTGCCAAGCATCTGCCACCTCGGGGCCCTTGTCCCTCCTGTCCTGCTGCCTGCAACGCCCCGCCCTCTTCTCCCAGGTGTCCCTGAAGGATGAGGGTAGCGGGGAGACGGGCTAGGCCCTGAGTTCCAGTGTCAGATGGGAGAGATGGGGGGATGTCATGAAGGAGAGCAAGAAGGGCGGGAACCCAGGAGAGCCGTCCCTGGAGCCAAGAGAAGAGAGGCATGGGTCAATCGGTGGCAGGGAGGGCTCCAGCCAGATGCCCTGGTTTGAGTCCAACACCCTGTCCTCCTTGCCCATCAACCCCAGGCTGCAAGATGACGCCAGTGGAGGACCTCAGGAAGAATCAAAGATGTGGATTTGGTCACCTTTGGTCACCACTTTCTCCCTGGAATGCCCTCTCGAATCCCAGGTCTATGTGTTAATCTAGCCCAAAACTCAAAGCCAAACCTGAGTGCCTCCCCTCCCTGGCTTCGAGGCTGACCTGCTCACCCACCCGGTGGGACCTCTCCCTCCTCTGAGCCAGCATCCTCCCCCCAGGTCCTGTCCCTCTCCTCTGCAGGATCCAGAGAAAGGAGGACCCTGAAGCTCTATCTCCCAGGGGCCAGCCACATTCCCTCCTAAGTCTCCTATGGAATGAGCTCAATATGGCCCGTGGATGTCTGTCTGGTTTGCCTGCCTCCCCCACCTCTCCCTGCCCTGGATCTGGCTCCCCTGGCCTCGTTCCAGGGCCACTCAGGGTCATCGTGCCTCTCGTCTCACCCATCTGGGTTTCCCTCTTAATCCACACTGTGATGCTCACTCCTTCGCTCCAAACCTTCAGTGAAACCCCACTGCCTGTAGTTCTGTGGGAACACCCAAAAGCCCCGCCCAAGCCTCAGCTACCCAGCTGGCACCCTGAAGGCCCCATCTGCTCTTCCTCACACTGGCTCTGAGTCTGGGGCTCCTAACTTGTGCACACACGGGAGTTCCTGCTCTCCAGCTGGCGAAACCACTCTCCCTTCTAGAGCCACTTCAAGTGTGACCTCTTCTGCAAGGCCTCCCTTAGATGCTTCCAACCTTTCCTGCCACACGTGGGGCGGACAGCTGGGCGAGGACATCCGTGGACTGCTCCTTGCACTTTGAGGCCCCCTGCTCCCTGAGACCAGAAAGCACTTCTCCTTCCTGCATGTCCTGCCTCGGAGTGTGGCTGTCCTAGCTCTCGAGACATGTTTATGGAATGAAAGAGCCAGAGCAGCCTCTAGAAGCAGAGCCTGCTTATTCCAGGACCACAGAGCCCAGGAGGTTCCTCCATCCCATTCCTGGCCTGTCACCCCCATGTCCCCATCCTCTATTGTGGTCTTAAGAGGGGACACAACCTTCTGTGCCACAGGGAGAAGAAAGCCAAATTCTAAGGTATAAATGGCTGACATCTGGCTGCTCTTGAGAAACTGTCAGGTGTCTTCCCCCCGCCCCCACCACACACAAAAAGCCTGAGGACTCTACTAAGGGCTGGGGAGGGAGATGGAGGCCAAGGCCCAGGGCTGCTCAGTATTCTGACCAGAGCTCTGAATGCGGTGTCTTCCAGTGGCCCTGCAATTCTGGCTCCAGAGCCTCCCCTACTGGTTCTTGGGGGTCCCTGTCTCGGCCTACAAGGCTCAGCCTGTGGGGGAGGGAAGACACTGGGCAGCGGAGCCCAGCGTCTTTCCTCCCTGTGTAAACAGATGACTTAAAGGCTTAGGGGCAGAAAAATAAATAGCCCTGCCGGCCACAGCTGGCCTTGGCCCCAGGAGCTCACTTTTCCTTCGGGGAGCGGCCTCTGCCTTGGAAGCCCTGGGACATTTGGCAAATGCCCCTCTCCCCAGTCACCCACCAGCCCTGGCAGGAGGGCCCGGCTTGGCTTCCTACTATGTCCCCCTCCCCACGTTCCAACCACAAGGAAAAGGGGAGCCTCCAAGATTCCCTTCCTCTCTATGAAAAATCCCTCATATGCAAATGATGCTGGGGAACAGAAAGGCACTCTGGGACCGGCCCCTAGAAACCACTGCGGGGTGTACATGGATGGCGTAGGGGTGCAGGGGTGACCAGCACCAACTTCCACGTGAGCCCAGCACTGCTGCTGGCTCACTGGGTCAGCCTGGACCAGGGACATGACCTCCCTGTGTCTCAGCTGCCTAGAAAATGGGGACAGTAATAGTACCTGCTCCTCAGGGGTGTTGGCCAGAGTTAATTGAGATAATATGTGCAATATGTGTTCTGTGCCAGAACAGCGCCTGGCACATACTGAGTGCTCAGCAAATAGTAGCTATTATTGTTATTTTGTGAGTGTTCATGCCTCCTGGCTGCTGCCCTTGGGTTCTGAATCCTGCCCAAAGAGGCCAGGTCTGGCCCACTTCACACACCGGGACGGGGGGCTGAAGACCCCAGGCTCACCCCCATGTCTAGTTTTGTGTGAACAGTACCCTCTCCCCTCCAACATAAGCATAACCTCCGCCCAGATGTCTGCTCTCTGCCGACACCCAGCACTGAGCTTTGAAAACATCTGGATGGTGTGTTTTGGCTCCCTCTGCAAAGTCCAGATGTTTGGACAACATGTGGACTCCCCTTTCCGGCCTCCCCAGGAGTGGGGTTGGGGGCTCAGCATGTAGCTCAAACATCTGCGATTGCAGGGAGCCAGGCCCTCCCTTGCCCTAAGCTGGGCCTCCCAACCAGGGGCCTCAGGAGGGAAGGGGGGATGGAAGCATGGAAGCAGTCTGCTGCTATAGGCCTTCCACCTATGCACAAGGTGGCCCCCTAGCTGGGAGGTAGGCCAGGAGTGGCACTTAGGGCTGGTCGGGGACCAGCAAGGGCAGAGGGTCTCTGCAAACCTCAAGCCTAGGGACTGGAAGTCAGGAGACCTGGGCTCTGGTTCTGGCTCTCCTATGCAATTGCTGTGTGACCTTGGGCAAGTCACTCTCCCTCCCTTAGCTTTGATTTCTGTACTGAACAGAGAGGGGGGTGGGCTAGACTAGGTTACTAAGTCTGTCTGGCCCTGGAATGCCCAGAAAACCTGTGAGATCCCAGCCCTCCTACCCTGGTCACCACCACCACCACCACTGAGATTCTGGTTCACCAGGTCTTAGGTGGGAACTGGGCCTGGGAATTTTTAATGAAGGCCTCTAGCTATGGGAGCCTCTGGCTAAGACAGTGTGTAAGAACCTGCTGACTTTCTGCTGGCCTGGTCCTAGTTGTCACAGACACTCTAGAAGGCTGGTGTCATCCTGCTCCAGCCTCAGATGAGTGCAGGACTAGAGCTCGTAGTTGGGTCCAGCGGTGTCAGCAGGACACCCCTGCCCTGGCTGTCCCCCTGGACCTGGTTGTCACAGTCACTCCGGAAGGCTGACGTCAGCCTGCTTCAGCCTCAGACAAGTGCAAGAGTAGTACTCACAGGC
The DNA here is from genome assembly GCF_054392235.1 of Sus scrofa. Lineage (NCBI taxonomy): Eukaryota > Metazoa > Chordata > Mammalia > Artiodactyla > Suidae > Sus > Sus scrofa. The sequence goes on along the minus strand of NC_139396.1, from coordinate 94,919,457 downwards.
AGGTCTGGCAGTGTCAGCAGGATGTGTATGTTAGAGGAGGCACGTGGGTCTGGGTGCACGGTGGGAAAGGGCTGCGTGCCTCTCCGTGTGTGTAGGGGGAGTGTGAGTGTGTCTGTCTAGAAGTGTGTGCTGGGTGTGGGTATCATCATAGTGTGTGTGTGTTCCCACTCAACATCTAAGGCTGGGTTCCCTATATCCCACTGCTCTTCTCTCACCTCTGTGTTGCTGCGGAGGGACGGATGCTGAAATGGCCTGGGAAGGCCCTCTTGCCCCTATCTTGCCCTCCAGGGGAGAGAATAGATGCTTGTCTCTAAGGGGAACTGCAGGGCTTGGCTTTGGGCTAGAATGCACTGCAGTGAGTGGCTGCGACTGGGTCAGGCGAGGAGCAGACTGGCCAGCCAGACCCAGCCGTTCAGCTCACCTCCCACCAAGGCCTTGACAGAGCTGGAGACCTGGGGGAGGCAGCAGGTCCACAGAGATGCCCTCCCACAAGATTTCCACGACTTCTGAGTGGCCTTAAGCCTGGGCAGAAGTCCCTTGGACCCTTCAGTTCTGCCTATTTTCATTCAACTCACTAATGGTCTGAACCAAGGGACATCCCCTCTTGTCGTCCAGCTCGCTGTCACTCTCTTGCCCTCTTCCTCATCCTGCACCGGACCCACTTGCTTTTTCTTTTCCCTTAAATTTCCCCATACACACACACACCTTTGCAGGCGGGGCCACCCCCAGGATCTCCCCTTTTCAGAACCCCCTCAGCCCCTAGCTCATAGGCCTTCTGCTGCCTCCTGCTGGGGACATCATAAAGTCCCAGCCTGACCAAGCTTGCGGGCTCTGAGTCAGGACATCAGGTCTCTGCTCCCAGCACAGTCTTGGCCTCACTGGAGGATGCTGGACCAGACTGGGGGCCTGTTCAGTTTTAGGCAGATCCCAGCATCTTCTATAAAGATTAAGCAAATAGGAATATTAACAACTAGGATCTTACTGAGCACTTCCCGCAGGCCAAGCACTCTTGAAAGCACTTTACATGGAATGGCTAAGTTGATGTCACAAGGACCTTCAAGGTAAAGACTATTATTATTCCTATTTTTCAGGAAGCCACTAAAGCCAGAGACATGAAGCATCTTGTCCAAGGTCACACAGGGAGTAGGCAACGGATATAGGATACAAAGCCACCACGCACATCCTTAACTGCTAAATCGGGTTGTTTAATGGCAGCTTTTTCATTCCTAAGCAATGACAATGTACCAGGCACTAAAGCACTTTCCATGCATTGGTTGATTTTGTGAGGTCCTGCTTTAAGGAGCAGAGCTGGGGGAAGAGGAAGCAGGAAAGGATGCAGAGAATAACTTGAGAAGAGAGTCACAGAAAGTTAAGGAGGGAAGCTCAGGATATGGCAGCAGTAGGCAAACGGTTTCCAGTCTTCTCTAAAGGGCTAGATAGTCAATATTTTATATGGTCACTGTTGCAGCTATTCAACTCTGTCACCACAATGCAAAACAGCCACAGACATCGTATAAGCGAGTGTGACTGTGAGCCAAGAAGACAGTACTTAGGGACGATGAAATTTGAATATATGTAATTTTCACGTATCACAAAATATTCTTATTTTGATTTTTTCCAACCACTTAAAAATATAAAAAGCATTCTTAGCTTCTGAGCCTTACAAAAACAGGCGGCGGTTGGATTTGGCCCACAGGCTGTAATTTGCCAACTCCCTTCTGGGATTCTTTTAGCTCTCGAGCGCTCTCTCCAGCGCTATGCTTTGTGGCTCTGCTGGCTCCTGCAATTTCTCAGCCAGGTTGGAGCTCCTGTCCTGGGAGGCTGCATCCTGATGTTAAGCTGATCTAGAGTTCTGAATGAGGGCTGGGCGATGGTTAGTCGTGATCCTGAGCTGGGATCCAGATCTAAGCCAGAAACTCCTTTAAGGATTTGAGTTTTCAGCACCACTATTCTCCAGGCTGAGTGATGTTGGGCAGGTTTCTTACCCTCTGAATTAGATGGGATTCCCTTCAGGTGCAAAGGAGACAACTTCAACTCAACTGCTTACGAGAAGATTTATTGGCTCCTGTAACTGAAAAGTCCAGGAGCAGATCTAAGCTTCAGGTAGTTAGACGTAAGAGGTTGAATAACATTCTCTGGAGTCTATCTCTTTCCACCTCTTGGCTCTGTGTTTCTGGTTTTGTTTTTGTTTTTGCTTTTTACGGCTGCACCTGCAGCATATGGAAGTTCCCAGGCTAGGGGGAGAATCAGAGCTGCAGCCGCTGGCCACATGGCAACACCAGATCCTTAATCCACTAAGCAAAGCCAGGAATTTAACCCGCATCCTCATGGTTACTAGTCGCTTTCATTACCACTAAGCCACAAGGGGAACTCCTGGCTCTGTGTTTTTGGGTTGACCTCATGCTCCAATACAATTACCCTAAGAGACGTTAGAAATGGCCATAAAAGCTGAAGGCCCCTTCCTATCTGCTTACCAACCCCAGCTGAAAGCGAGCTCTACCTCCCCCAAACACTTAGCACATTTCCAGAAGATGCTCTGAGGCTCTGAGTGGCCAGGTTGGGTCATGAAACTCCTGCTGAATTAATCCCCATGTCCAGAGGAAGTGGAATCCTTGTTTGCCCCTGCAGCCAAGGGCGGGGTTGGCCCCTGCTGAATCAGCAGTGCTGAGAATGGGGGAGGAGTGGCTCCCTAATGGAAAACCCAGAAGGACGTGAGTGGAGGTGGGGCCGGCAAGAATAGCAGCTGCCTGCCATAGAATCAGGCTCAGCATCCTCTTCTGTAAAAAGGGATGATGACCCCACCTCCCAGTCACTGCGGCAGTGGGAAACCAGAGCATCGTGACAGCCTTCAGCCACTGTAGGCAGGAAGGAAGGAAACTAGGTGTGTATGGCAGGCCTTTCATCTGGAGGACCTCTGACATTCATCCCACGACCTCCTGCTAAAGAAAGACCCACAGACTATAACATGGTATGACTGCTGTGGGAAACAATATGGCAGTTCCACAAAAAATTAAAAATAGAATCACCGTATGACGCAGCGATGCCAGCACCCTATCTAAAGTGGCCTTCATCATCAACGCTCTGACTCTCCTTGGTTGGTTTCCTTCTTTAGCTCACGTCACTTCACCTCCCTCAGGACTGAGGATGGGTGAACACCCTGCATCATGATGGTCACGATGCAAACTACAGCCATCGTGTCTGGGTCCAACCCCATGGGACCCATCAAACTCTGGCTTCCCTAGCAGCTGCCAGGAGGCACTGAGCAGTATAGTCCAGAATTACACAGCAGTCAATTACATAGTGGATGGGGAAGGACCAGCAAAAATACCATCTGTTCCTTATACCCCCTCAGTGGCTTGTTCTGAGACATGGTGGTTCCATAGGACCACTCCAGGTATAGTCCACATGACTGAGAAACCAGCTGTGTTTTCTGAGAAGCTGAGGCCAGCTCTGTAACGCATCGTCTTGGTTTTGCTTTCCTTCCTCTCTGCCCTACTTCTTCCCCTCATGCTTGTTTCCTGGGATTGTACCCCACAATAAAGCATTAGCATACAAGCTTTGACACAGGCTCTGTTTTCTGGGGAATGCAGGCTAAGGATTTATTTTGGTAAAACCAGCCCTATACTTGGCAAAAATAAATGTTAGAGAATGTTGGATGGATGGATGGATGGGTAGATGGATGGATGGATAAGTGAATGGATTGGCGGGTGGGTGGATGAATGGATGGGTAAGTGAATGGATGAGTGGATGGACAGCTGGATAAGTGGATGGATGGGTGGATTGAGAGATGGATGAAACCTTCACTAGTAGAACACAGTAAGGAACTTCCTCTTGTTCAGAGATACAAACGTAGATATCCACGTACTCAAGGTAAAAAGAGTGATGCACACAACCAGGGAAACACTGCCCTGTGCATGCTGTCTCTGCTCCCCTTCCATATATCAAAAACACACACCCAGGCACTGCCGCCACCACCACACCCCGTGACCTGTGTATAGCTCTGCCTCTTCCAGAGCAAGCCTCTTATGAGTGAACCAAGACTTCATTTGTAGCTTTGGAACAAAGATCTCTGACACATGGAAGAAAAACTTGCCAGTGGATAGAAAAATGAGATCAGGCTGAATACACGTGCTCTTACTTTCCAAAGGCCGTTCTAGGTGCTGTGTGTACAAACTCGCAGGATCCTCAAGGCACCCACAGGGGTAGAAACAATTCCTTCTTGCCCCTTTTAAGGAACTGAGACACAGGTCCAGTATCTTCCCCAAGTCACTCAGCCAGTACAAGGCTGAGATGGGGGTTTGAACAGGGGCTCTAGCAGCTGTGCTGCTGTTCTTATAAGGGGAGGCGACAATTCTACTCTTCTTCACCAGCCCGACCTAGTGATCCTGGTTTTCCTATCCTCCCAGCCAAGGCAGCCTTCGAGGAAGCCAGGCGGGCACTGGTGACCTCTCTTCAACATGTCCCTCACATGTCTATGCGACAGCTGGCTTAGCCAGGAGACCCACCCCAAACATCCACTCTTGGAAAGACTCATAGAAAGACCTGAGGGACTCCTTCTGCCAGCTTCGGTCTGAATGGAGATTTACAAGCCCTCACCTGGAGGCTGGCGATTCTCCAGGTGGGGATTTTTCTCTTAGGGGAAGGGACGTAGAGTGAAGGTCTAGGGTAAGGGCAGGAGTGAGGATGGGAGGCCACCAATGGGAGGTGGCTCAACCCCTCCCTACCCGGCCCATGTGAGGACACCCATGTCCATGCGGCTGGCTCCTTGTCACTCAACTCCATTGTCACTGCCCTAGAGAAGCCTTCCCTCATCACAGTCTATAGCAGCCTCCTCACCTCCCCATGCCCAGGAGCCTCTGTGATTGTCTACACTGCACCTAACCCTCCAGGACATTGTCTTTCCCTGTCGTCTGCCTGTTTCTTATCTGTCCCCTCTCACTCCATGAGAGCGAGGACTCGGCCACAGCTGCATCCCGGCATGTACCATGGTGCCTAGCCCACTGTAAGTGTTTAATAAATATTTGTTAAATGAATGTCTGGGAATGTCAACAAGTCCTTGTTGAATTAAGTCTCAGGCAAAAGAAACCAACAGTAGGACAACCTTCCAAACTTATGGAATAATAAATGGGGGGGGTGTCCGATAAGTATTATTCTGTTGGTCATTCCTGTTCGATGTTCACTTTTTTTTCCTGCTTTGCATAAACTCAGGAGATGGGACACTAGGAGCTTAGGTGGATCACAAGCAGGTTAGGTTATACAGCTGACCAAGTCGTGCACTGCACAACTCCAGGGCGTGCCATCCACCGGGGAGTCTTGGGAAATTCAGTCCTAATAGCTGAATGGGAGAGAGGAAGATGATAGCAAAGGAGACAGAAAGAGATAATTCGGTTTGTGGAAAATAGGACTGGAAGAGACCTGGGTGATCATCCCTTTAACTGTTCTCCCTTTCATTTTACAAATAAGGAAAATGAGACCACGAAAAGTGAAATTACTTAACAAAACAAAGAAGGAACAAAGCCAGCCAAAATTCCACAAAGTGCCAATAACATCAATATCATTGCATCTCTGATTAAATATTTCATCACCTTGTGGTGGGTAAAGGAGACCTTTTACTCCATGAAGAGAAAGTAGGGCCCTGGTCTAAAGCTAAGGTTGAGAATTGCAAATTCTCTAGGGCAGGAATCCAGTCTCTAACTGAATAATCTACAAAAGGTCAGAGCCCTTATCTGTCTAGTTCACCCCTGTAGCCCCTGCCCCCCCACACCAGGAGTCCAATAACAGCTACCCTTAACCAAGCCCTTACCACCTGCCGGAAGATGCTTTAAGCATTTTACAGATAATCAAATCATTGAAACTTCTCAACGCCCTTATGAAGTGGTTCTATCATTACCCACCTCTGGGGTATAGAGCAGTTAAATAACTCACACATGGCACACAGCTAGTAATGAATACATAAGTGAACAAATGAACCTGTTATGTCATCATTGAGTCCTCCTAAAACATCCCCCCAAGGATCTTGTGAGAGTCCCAAGATGAGACAAGACTGGAAGGGCCAGTGATCAGAGGGGCCAAGAGCAGAGCAGGGAGCAGGCTCGTGGAGGAAATGCATTTTGTCTGCTATTCCGAGGTGCTAAGTGGGAAGGTGGCAGGGGCCTCGTACACGCGCTCTCTCTCTCTCTCTCTCTCTCTCTCTCTCTCTCTCTCTCTCTCTCTCTCACACACACACACACACACACACACAGTGTCTCAGCTGACAGGAAGAGGAAATGCTTTGCATTTTCCAGCCTCTTGTCCCCAGGCCAAGCCCAAATGCCAGCCCTAAAAATACAGCCTGGAAGCAGGGCTATGCTAACAGCTCCCTCCTGTCTCTGTCACAGCCCTGTCACAGCAGCACCCCCCACACAGCAGGTTTATTTTTGAATGAGGACACTGCAGGGAAGTAACTTGATGCTGATGAAACCTGAGCCTTGCTTTCAAGCCTCCTTCCTTCAGGTTTCTGGAGGGGAAGAGGAGAGAAAAAGGGAAGCATGACTGCCTTTGGGTTAGGAAGAAAGCAAAGGGGGATGGGGCAGAGAAGGCCTTTTTGCAAGATTCAGTGACCTGGTTGGCAGTAACAATTTGTCAAGTTGACCAGCCATGCCAGGAACAGCATGAAGATCCAGAATCAAACATACTATATCTGCCCTCAAGGCACTTGCAGTCTCCAGCAGGTTGGACCAAAACAGGGGAGAGAAGAGCACACTGCCCAAGGTTAACTCCAGGGTCCTCCAACTGGTCCTAAAGTGCCACCCCTTTGACCTGGTCCAGAACTTACCAGGGCAAATAAGAGTCAAGGATGAGTGAAAGACTGAATACTTCCATGCTATGTATGACTTGAAAGAAGGCAAGGAAACCCACTCTTACCATTCCTGTTTAACATCACACTGGGGTTGAAGCCAGTGCAATTAAGCAAGAAAAATAAATTAAAAGCATCTGGGTTGGAAAAGAAGGAGAAAAACTATCTTTATTTGTACATAAAATGATCATTTACATGGAAAACCCTGTAGAATCTACAAAAAAGCTACTAGAAGTAATAAGTGAGTTGGAAGGTTGTAGAATTCAAGATCAATCTACAAAAAAAACCACAAAAAACTGTACTTCTATATACTGGCAATAAGTAATCAAAAGTTGAAATTGAAAACACTGTCATTTATAATGGCATGAAAAAGTATAAAATACTTATGGATAAATTTGCCAAAAGGCCTGCACAATGAAAGCTACAAAGCATTGCTAAGAAAATTAACCAAAAGAACTAAATAGAGAGATATACCATGTTCACAGATTGGAAGAGTCAATATTATAAAGATGTCAATTTTCTGCTAAACTGACCTATAGATCAATGGGATCCTAATCAAAATCCTAGCAAGCTTTTTGGGAAAAACTGACAAACTGATTTAAAAATTTTATGAAAATACAAAGGACATAGAACAGCCAAATAACTTTGAAAAAAAACAAAATGGAAAGACTTACTCTGGTTTTATGATGTATTATAAAGCAAGAGTAATCAAGATAGTATGGTAGTGGTATAAGGATTAATGAAAATAATGGTCTAAAAGTAGAGTCACATAAATGTGGTTGACTTTTCACAGAGGTGCCAGTCAATGGGTAAAGTTTAATCTTTTCAACACATAATCCTGTAGCAATTAGAAACCCATATTTCTTTTTAAAGTGGATTCATAGCTTGCACAATACATAAAAAAATATACTCAAAGGATCATAAACCTAAATGTAAGAGCTAGACTTACTAAACTTCTAGAAGAAAACATAGGAAAAAAATCTCAGTGACTTTGGGTTTATTAAAGATTTCATAAATCAGGCACAAAAAGCACAAACTATAAAAGAAAATAAATAAATTGTGCTTCATCAAAATCTTAAATATTCACTTTTCAAAAGACATGGTTATGAAAATGAAAGGGTAAGTCACACACTGGGAAAACTACTTGTAATACATTTATCCCACAAAGGCCTTGTATCAAGACTGTATAAAGAACTCTTATAACTCAGTAAGAAGACAACAAACAACCCAACTTTTTAAATGGGCAAAAATTCGAACAGACATTTCGTCAAATATTGGAAGACAAATAAGCACATGAAAAAAATGCTCAGCATTAGTCATTAGGAAAATGCAAAATAAAAGCATAAGTAGATACTACTACTCATCCACTGGAATGGCTAAAAATCACTTGAAAAGACTAATCTCACCAAGCGTTGTCCAGGATGTGGAGCAATTGGAATACTCATACACAGCTGGTGGGAATGCAAAATGGTACAACCATTTTGGGTAACAATTTGGCAATTTTTTTCCACTCCAAGGTACTATTTACCCAAGAGAAATGAAAGCATATGTTCATACAAATATGTAGTTCTGAATGCTTATTGCAGCTTCATTTGTAATAGCCCCAAACTAGAAACGACTCAAACATCCATCAACAGAAGCATGGATATACAAACTGTGGTACGTCCACACAATGGAATACTACTCGGGAATAAAAAGTAATAAACTATTGATATACACAATAGCATGGATAAATAGCAAAATAATTAGGTTGAGTGAAAGAAATTGTACTCTACCAATAAAGTACATACAGTAGAATTCCATTAATGTAAAATTGTAGAATTTTATAGTGATAGCAGATCTATTTTGAGGGTGATGGATTTGTTCACTATTTTGACTGCAGTGATCATTTCACAGAATATACACATATTGAAATTTATCAAATTAGATAGTATAAATACATAATGTATAGTTTATTGTCTGTCAGTTATATCTCAATAAAGCTATAATAAACAGGTTAGGGGGAATGCTGAGGATGGGCCTAGGCAAGGATTCTTAACTACTTTTTGGATTATGGCCCTCTGAGAATCCGATGAAAACCATAACACATCCCACGTGCAGAAGGTGGATATGATTCTGAGTGGTTTGTGGACCCCCAAAGGCCTGCAAAGCCCACCCTCAGATCCCAGCCCTCGCATCCCTAGTCTCCAGCAGCATCAATTACCACATATGTTAATGTGCTGAATCTCCACCCCAAACAATGCTGGATGGGCCCCTTCCCTGTTGTACTGCCCACCCTTGCCTGGTCTCCAGCGTGTGTTGGTGACAAAGCTAGAAGAAGTAACAAGGAGGCACCAGGCCTGAGACAGCACCCGCGGGCTGACCTCTGGTACACTGCACGCTGATGCCTGGACTCGTGGTCCCTACGATGGGGAGGAGCTGGAGCAGCCATTGTGGGGGAGCTGGAGGACACCAAGCAGCTCCCCTCTTACTGCTATCCTCTTCTGCCTGGGTCTCCCAGACACAGGCCCCCTCTCCCCAGGCAGAGGTGTGGCCATAGCCTGTAATGAGATGGACCTGGCCATCGATGCTTCTCTGGAATACTGAGCCTCAACTCTGGACACAGGCTGGCCCTGCTCTGCAAGAATGACCCAGACCTCAGCTACAGGTTGACCCCTGGCCCTGGCTCCAGACTGAATTCTAACTCCCATCACTGACCTCCATGTATTACGAACCACAGAGGTGTCCCAATAAGGAGCTGTCACTGCTCAGCGCTGAGCCCCGCTTGGGGACACAGATCAAAGGTCATTTCAATCCTGTTACCGCTAAACAGGGGCGACTGCATGTTACCAATGATAAGGAGGAGGAGGAGGAGGAAGAGATGGAAGAGCCTCAGCCTTGATTTCTCTGTGTGAGCAAATATTTCCCACCCTGGTGTCGAGGGACAGAGAAGGGACACAGCAGCCTGGCCTGCCTTGGTGTTCTCCCATTTCAAGGGGTTAGAGGAAGGGGGTCTTAATACCCTTTCCCACTGCACCCTCCAATCTCCTCTCCACCCTGGGAGTCCGTGGGGAGAAATAGCTCAAAGCTCCCAGCAGAGGGCGCCCTGTGCCTTCTAACTTGGCACAGCAGCCTGTTTCCTGGGTGCCAGGCTGGAAGTCCTTGGCACACTGACCCCTGCACTATGGGGCTGAAGAGAGCTCCTGGCAAGTGGCTCCTTGGACTCCCCTCCCCTTTCTGCCCTGGGGTGAGTGGTGTCAGTAGGTTCAGAGATGCCTTTGGGCTGGGCTGTCAGGCACAGGTGTTCTCCCTTGATGCTCTTAATGTGCCCTGCCAATTACTGGGCAGCCACCATGAAACGCTATGGCACTTTGGCCTCCTTAGCCTGCTGCTTGCCTCTGAGATCAGGTCACCGCCCTTCAAGAGCTTCCTTGACCCTGGAGTCAGCCCAGTGACGCAGCCCTGGCTGCCCCTCAGAATCACCTGAAAAGCTTTTGTAAAATGCTTTGGCCCACCCATGGCCAATTAAAAGAGACTCTGGGGATGGGGCCCAAGCATAATATTGTGTTAGAAGCTTCCAGGGTTGAGAGCCAAAGGGGCCGGAGGCTCTGACAGGTGCCGTGGTCCCTGCTGCTCCAAGTGCAGTCCAAGGGCCAGAGCATCAGCATCACCCCTGGGGCTGGTTGGGCCCCGACCCAGCTCAATGAATCCACCCTGGCTCAATGAATCCAGATCTCATGTTCATGAGATCCCCAGGTGAATCGGACACATTGAAGTTTGGGGTGTGCTGACTCCAAAACAAAGCCATGGCTCCTGACACTGACAGGCTGATTTTGTGATTGAGTTGCTAGGAAGCAGACCCAAAACAGATGCCATGTGCACATGAACATGTGTCAACAGAACAGGGATAGTTGTAGGATGTTCCGAGGTGGATGGCTCCTGCACACCAAAGTGTGCACAGGATTGAAATGATTGAAGGCTTCTCGGTGGAGGTGGGGTTTCGGCAGCCTCGAAGGACAGTCTGGCGGAGAGGAGGAGGATGTATTTGAGGAGGCAGGTGGCTCAGCAAAGGCCCAGGGAGGGAGGCACATGGCTTGTCTGTGGCACAGCGAGGAAGCAGCCGGGTGGAGAAGGGCTCCTTGGAGGGGAGGAGGGAAATCCACCTGGAGAGGCAGCCTGGAGCCAGTCCTAGAGAGCTGTGACCAGCAGAGGAGGTGGAGAAACTCCTGCAGGCAAATGAGAGCCCTTGCAGACTCCTGAGCAGCAAAATAACTTGTAAATAGGAGCTTAGAAAGCCTAGAAGAGAAGGCAGGGTGAACTGGAACAAAATGCCTTGCTTTCTCCAGAGTCCCAGGCGGAGTGATTTATAATAAAAATAATAACGAGGGAAGGAACAGCTGAAGTTTGTTGGTGTCTTCCATCTTCCAGCCTGACTCCTGTACACACTTGCTTTGGTTACAAGCAGTGTGGACGTTCAGCTGGTGTACATCTGGCAGGGTCCTGGGTAGTATCTCAACTGAAGGGTTAGAGTCCCCAAACTTCTGTTGTCAGCCACATTGACTGTCACGGCTGGTTACATCTGGGCCTTTGTCAGACAGACAGGGTGCTGTCCACAGCACAGTCACACAGCACAGCCACCCTGAGCCTATGGAGTGACAGTAACCACACCTCATGGAGCTTAGTGAGACTTCGATGAGGCTGTTTATGGAGCATGCTTAGCAGAACGTAGGGGCAGTAAGTGGAGTATTGTCACTCGGCCCAGAGACCCAGGTGTGGGGTGATGCTTGAGGCCAGAGACCTGGTGTATAATCTGTACCCCAATTCAGACTCATGCAGGCCCACCTTCGCTGCTGGTCATGGGTGAGGCTCCAGGTTCAGCCCCACTCCATCCCCTTTGCTCCAGCTGAGCAGACCCAGCTGCCCAAAGATAGCACCCACCTTAGGACACAGGCCCCTCCTTCAGCCTGGATCCCCTTCCCTCCCTGCCTTCTGATAACTCCTCTTCTCCCTGGAAAACCTAGCTCAGTGAACAAAAGAGAAACTGGGTCGTAGGGTACGATCCCTGAGTGCTGAGCCTGGGTGGGAAGCCCTGGCCTGTTCTGTGACCCCTAGCACCCTGTGGCCATTGCTCCCAGTGCTGTGGCCACCAGCCTCTCTGATGTCCTGTCTACCTCTTCCACCAGGCTGTGTGAGGGCTCCCTGGGGCCAGGAACTCCCAGGCTCAGCCCTTGGCCTGAAAGCTTGGCCCAGCAATGGGTAGAATGTGGCGGGCAAGGATGCTGAGTAGTGAAGGAATGAATGAATGAATGAACATGCCCTCCCAGAGTCACTCCTCCATGCCTGGTGTGATCCACCCAGAGCCCCTGCTTATTGGAGACATCAATGCATCACTAAGAGCAGTCAGACAACCAAGGTTTGAATCCTGGTTCTCTCAATTACTAGCTGTGTGATTTGGAGCAGGTTACCCAACCTCTCCGTGCCTCCATGTCCTCATCTGTAAAATAGACTAACAAGGTTGTGAGGAATAAATTAATACGCACAAACCATTCAACACAAGGTCTGCACTTAGTGATCTCTCAGTAAACGGGAACTAGAATGATTATAATGATAATTATACTAACTCTTAGCTTCCTTGATGCCAAGCAAGGTTGGCTTCAGAATAGAGAGACAGCTAGGACACAGGAGCCCTTACCACCCCTCTGCTTAGCGTCTGTAAGAGGGTTTCAGACAGGCATTAGGCCTCGTCTGCAGACCGGAAAGGTGTTTGGGGAAGGGTAACCTTCCAGCAGCTCCCTCTAACCTGCCAATACAACAAACTCCCTCTGGGAGTGGATTGCAGTACATGAAGACTTAGCCCAAGATCCGAAATCTCTCCCACCTTGCAGCTGGAGCCCGTGCAGGGCCCCCCGATTCTGCTACTCCCCCAACTCCAGGAAAGGTCAGGCCAGGCCCATCCACGCCCCCTACCCTCGTCATGTCTCCTTCCCTCACCTTCCCCCCCAAGTCATAGATCGGTGTTCCCCAAAGTGCTCTGCACTAGACAAGCCTGAGGGGTGTTCCCAGTCAAATGCTTCATGTCCATTTCCACTCCATACCCCAGTGCTTCCTAATGCACATTAGCCACTAAAGTTCCTGACAAGTCCTGCAGTAAAGAAACTTGTTTCCCTCCAGGCCAGTTTCCTGGGGCTGCCATAGCAGGTACGACAAACTTGATGGCTTAAAACAATATATATTTATTCTCTTACAATTGAGTTCTCAAGGTGTGGGTGAGGCTGTGCTCCCTCTAAAGGCTTAAGGGGAGGATCTTCACCTCTTTTAGCTTCTGGGGGCTGCAGGCCTTCCTTGACTCGGGGCTGTGTGCCTCCAGTCCCTGCCTCCATCTTCATCTGCTCTTCTCCCCTGTGTGTCTGACTCAAATCTCCCCCTGCCTTTCACAAGTCACTGGCTTTAGGGCCGTCACCAAAGCCAGGATGAGTTGAACTTCAGATGTCTGCAGAAACCTTTTTTCCAAATCAGGTCACATTCAAGTTTCTGAGGATTAGGACAAGGACTTTGTGTGTGTGTGTGTGTATTTAGGGCCGTACCCGCAGCACATGGAAGTTCCCAGGCTAGGGGTCGAATTGGAGATGCAGCTGCCAACCTACACCACAACCAGAGCAACGTGGGATCCGAGCTGTGTCTGTGACCTACATGATAGCTCAGGGCAACACCGGATCCTTAACCCACTGAGCGAGGCCAGGGATTGAACCACATCCTCATGGATGCTAGTCACGTTCGTTATGGCTATGCCACAACGGGATGTCTGGGCCCTATCTTTTTGAGGCCACCATTCCACTCTCTACACCTCTGTTCAACCCAGAACTTCCCCAACGGATTATGGGACTGACCCCTGCATTTTTTATAAACATTTGCTAATTTATAAAACACAGTTTAGAAAGTGCTGTCACATATCCGGGAACCCTAGGAGCTGGTATCTGGATTGTTCTGGGCAGCGCCACCCCCCATGGTACAGATAGAGTCGGTGAAAGCTGGAGAGGGACTGCTGCTCGTCTAATGCTGTCTCCAGGATAAGACTTGGAAGTCCTGATGGCCAGACCACTGCACCCCACCGTGATGCTAATTCCTGAAAGGTCACCTCACTCTCGGGCCCCAGACGAGTCTCCCGTGGCCTGTCTGACCTGCCAGTCCCAAGGCCCCTTCACAATGGTCCTCTCTGAGGACAACACCAGTGAGGCCATTGGTGCACCAGGACAGCTGCTGGCCGGGCCTCAAGGAGACCCGGGAAATAAATGATGAGGATGGGCTCGGGGGCTCAGACCCCTGGGGCTGGAGATTGATGTGGCCACATCCAAAGTGACATAATGGGCCTTGTGGGCTGGCCAGGCTAGAGATAAAAGGCAAGGAACATAAATAACATAGAAAATAAAGGGTGGAAAGCTGGCCCAAAGGAATAAATCCCTGCTCCTTGACAGGCTCAGTGTGGGAGTTGGGGCAGTGTTGGGGGGGGGCGGTGCAGGAGAGAGGGCAACACAGTGGGCTGCCAGCCGCAGCCTGGGGCCTCTGGTCATACTCGCCCCCCCCCCACACACACACACATTCACAGAGGACGTGGGGGAGGGTGAGTCCTGCCTGGATCACCAAGTCACACAACTGGCCCTCACCCTCTCTGCCTCCACATCCTCCGCAGTAAAATGCGGTGAGGTGCCAGGCCAGGGTTTCCTGAGAGGGATCTGAGGACCACCTGCATCAGCACCACCCAGAGAGTGTGGTTAACATGCAGACTCCTGGGCCCTACCCCAGACCTATGAATTAGGGTCTCTGGGAGAAGGTCCAGGACCAGTACAGCTAACAAGTTCCCCAGGTGTGAGACATACTGGACCCTTCCATCCTATAGATTAGATTAGATTTGATTAGATTAGATTAGATTAGATTAGATAGATAGATAGATAGATAGATAGATAGATGCATGAATGCATGTATATATGGATGGATGGTTGAGTGGATGGGTGGGTGGGTAGATGGATGGGTAGATGGGTGGATGGATGGATGGATGGATGGATGGATGGATGGGTGGATGGCTGGATAATAGATGTTTGCCACTATTAATTAACTCTTCACTATATACTAGGCTGGCTGCTTTGCTCATGTTTGCCCAATTCAATTTTAACTTTATTGCCCCGACTTTGCAGAAGAAACTATCTCAAAGGTTTTCCATGACCCACCTAAGGTAAATGCAGGGCCAGGCTCCTGGCCACCACGGTGTACTGTCCCCATGACAATGGGGGATGCTACATACACGTGTAGTGGTGATTCTCCAGTCCGCGAGCATGACAAGTTTGTTGTCGTGACTGATTTTCCTTAAAGTAGAATCCGATCCCAAGAGTCCCATCCCCACCCGCTAGGGGCCTCTGCTCTCTCTGTGCCCAAGGGCCTGAGTGAGAGCAAAAGGACCCCGGAGACGTGGCCAAGCTCCCCTCTCACCAGCCCAGTGGTGACCGTGAGGATGAGGGAGAGTCCTGAGCATTTTTTTTTTTAATTTTTATTTTTTTCCACTGTACAGCAAGGGGGTCAGGTTATCCTTAGATGTATACATTGCAGTTACAGTTTTTTCCCCCACCCTTTCTTCTGTTGCGACATGAGTATCTAGACATAGTTCAGTCCTGAGTATTTTGAAGGCTTGACCTGACCTGCTTGTGGGGTGTCCTCACAATTTGGGTGGAGTAGATGCTCTCATTTCCCCTGATGCTCATGTGCCCCCCATCCTTTTTCTTTGTTAAATGGGCCCCAAACTCCTCACTTCCCTAATTCTCCAAGGAACCAAAGCTCATGCCAGCTCTACCATTTTGCCCTCCCCTCTGCCATGGGCCCGCCTGTACCCCAAGGTCATGGGGAAGTGAGGGCAGAGGGTCGTTCAGGAAGGATTCCCGGGAACTGAGGATGGAGGGTGGCCTGAACCTGGCCTTCAGACTTGATCTTCCTAGAGATCCAAAGAGAAAGGCTCTACTCCAGCGGGCCTGCCGCAGAGGGAAATGGAAACCAGATGTATGGGCCTTGGGGGAAATCTACTCAAGACCAGGGGTGTTAGCACCTCATTCCCACTGTCCTCAGCCTTGGCCTTGGCATGGGGTCACCAGAAGGGAGCACAGCCTTCAGTGGGGACGGGCCGCCCAGCTGCCTCTTTCATTCAAAAGAGACGAGGGGGAAGCGAAGGCCCCTGAGCTGTGGAAAGCTGCGGGACCTCTGGGAATTCTGGGCTGAACAGACAGACCAAAACAGGAGTTCTGCTGCTCAGGTCCAAGCCACGAGGCCCCAGGCATGAAATTGCTGAAACAAGATCACAGGCACCGCCACTTGGACAAGGTATGACCCGGTCATGTATTCTTCCCCCGTGTTCCGCCATGGCCATTCCTTTGCGGCAGAACAGGCCCCTGGTGAAAATGCAGATGCTCCTAGGAAGAGCACAATGTGAAGTCATTTCCAGCCATTCCTCCCTGAGTGCAAGTTATTTGGTCACGGCCTAGCATTTTAAGATGGGGAATGATTTTCCATAATCCAGCCTGTGCCTTGCAATGCTGAATGCATAGCCAAACCTCCTGGGGGAGCGTTCGAAAAGAAAGCACACAAGGGAGTTCCCATCGTGGCTCCGTGGATAACGAATCTGACTAGGAACCATGAGGTTGTGGGTTCGATCCCTGGCCTCGCTCAGTAGGTTAAGGATCCAGCATTGCCGTGAACTGTGGTGTAGGTCATAGAAGCGGCTCGGATCCCACATTGCTGTGGCTCTAGCGTAGGCCAGTGGCTTCAGCTACGATTAGACCCCTAGCCTGGGAACCTCCATATGCCACGGGAGCAGCCCTAGAAAAGGCAAAAAGACAAAAAAAAAAAAAAAAAAAAAAAAGAAGAAGAAGAAGCAAGCAAGCAAGCACACGAGTGCCCCAGCCCATGCACAGAGATGCAGATTTAGTGACACATGGGGCCAGGGGTACTTTAAAGCTCTCCAGGTGTTCCAGAGAGCAGCTCCACCCAGCCTCCAACATAGTGACCCTGTTAGGCTGGCAAAACCCCTTAAGCCTCCTTATGCGTGACCTCTGGACCAGCAGCGTGGGCAATGCCTAGAAGCCTATTAGAACTGCAGCCCTCAGTCCTCCTGATCAGAATCCCCCTGAGCAAGATCATCAGGTGATTCACAGGCACATTAAAGTTTGGAAAGTGCTGGAGTTCCCGTTGTGGCTCAGTGGGTTAAGAACCTGACTAAATGTGGGTTTGATCTCTGGCCTTGTTCAGTGGGTTCAGGGTCTGGCATTGCTGCAAGCTGTGGTGTAGATCACAGACACAGTTCAGATCTGGCGTTGCTGTGGCTGTGGTGTAGGCTGGCAGCTGCAGCTCCAATCTTGGCCAGGGAATTTCCATATGCCACAGATGGGACCCTAAAAAGAAACAAACCAAAAAAAATTTGGAAAGTGCTCACTTGTAGGAAATGCAGGCCTTTGCATCCCTCTTATTCCTGAGGCCACTTGGGCAGAGCAGACTTCATATCTCTTGTCTCTTTTCCACCCCCAGCAGCTCCCGCTGCCCCACCTCCCCGCAAATCCTGTTCCACTACAGAGGCTGCTTGTCTGTGGTGATTGTGTGGGGAGCCCTCTTTCTGCTCCAGCCCCAGGAGCTCCCAAGAGCTCTTCCCCCTCAGAGAGGGCATGTGGGTGATTTACTGCTTCAGACCCTGGGATGCAGGGGCGGGGGTGCAGGGAGACAGGACACGGCTGGCAGCCAGCCTGACCAAACACACTAATGGCAGCAGCCGCCTGGGCCCTTGAGGAGCCACAAGTCTCAAAGATGCATTAACTCTGCACAGAAAAAGATGAGCTGCTTTGTTTTTCTCTTTTAACAAGCGAGGCTTGTTCCAGGGACTGGGAGCATATGTTGCCAGGCCTGTGCTGACCCTGGCTGCACCTGCTGATTCAGTTTTCAAGACCCAAACACTCCCCCAGTGTGTCCCTGCCCCCATTCTATCTACCCCTGCCCCTTTCCTAACAAACCATTAGCTTCTAGAGTTTCAGGAAAGGAAGCCTGGACCGGAGCTGAGGCGCAGGTAGAGCAGTGACCATGTAGAGGAGCCGGGGGGCAGGGGGTTGGGTAGAGGGTGAGACTGAGGCCCCAGGTTCACAGTGAGTCTGGACCACTGAGGCCCAGGTCATGGGCAAAGCCAAAAAGGAGGCTTTCCCTCACTGGGAGCCACTCAAAACTGGGTCCTGCGATGCCAGGGTTAAGCATGGCCATAAAGGAAGGCCTGGCAGATGAAAAAGGGACATTTTGAAAGAGGGTCAATGAGTTGGAGATGTTTTCTCAACTATGTCACTTCTGAAAGGGAAAGATCTTTTCTTGTTCTCTCCGAAGCATCTCACAGGGGGCTGGGAACAGTCCAGTGTCCATGGAGAACGAGTAAGGACTATGGAAGAGCTCAATAGGGTGGATAAATGAAAGGATGGACTGGTAGATGAAAGGACAGATGGCGAGACTTTTTTGCTAAACAACTTGATCCTGGATAAATTATAACACACATTTTAAAATACATTTCTGAGCTTGCAGAATGTTAGGGAAATATTCAAAGGAGTAGGAAAAAAGTCACAATAAGCTGAAACCCAAAGGTGATATGGACCCGAGGGCAAGTACATTTATTGGCAATGCCAAAGGGAGCCACCTGCCGGTTGAGGGAGCTGAACTTGAATCTCCTGAATTAAGTCTGGGGTCCTTGAAAGAGTCTACCAAGGTTCTAGGTCAGAAGAACCTCTCTAGTTCCCAGCCAGTTACAAATCCTTTCCGGAGGAAGGTGACCAACAGAGACCCTTGTTACTGACGCCCAAGATTAACAAAATGTGAACTCACAATCAAAAATTACCAAACACACAAGGATATGAGTCACCAAGATTTACATTCCAAAGGACTACAAATGTTGGAATCCTCAAACACAGACAATTAAACAACTGTTTTCAGACATTGGACAATATGCAACTCAAGATTGAATGAAAGAAGAGAAACAAAGGAGAGCAAACCTAACTGCAACCTTCTGCATGGAGGGAATTCTGGAGTGCCAGGGCAGTGTGGGTGAACTCAGAGTCCAGTAGCCTCAGTGACTTGAAGAGATGGAAATTGGGGTTTGAGGAGGCCAAGGTGCCTAGAATGCATAGGACAGAATACCAAAGAAAAGGGTATTATGCCAAGAAAGAGCTTCTAAAACCTGCGTGGTCCCCTTGAATCTTTGGCTGAATTCCAACCTGTGCAGCATACAGTAAATACGCAAGGCTGAGCAAAGAACGACATCCAGGAACAGAACAACTGCCAGGGGGCTGGATGCTGAAAAATTCCCAGGGCCCACAGAGAGCTAGGGGTCTCTACAGGTATTCGTTTTTCTTAGTTTTCCAATTGTTTCAGCATCTTTTATTGAAAAAGATGTCTCGTATCATTATCTCTATTCAAGATTTTACTGGAGGTCCTAGCCACTGCAATAAGTTAAGAAGACATAAAAGCATCTAGACTGGAAAGGAAGAAGTACGACTGTCTTTATTTTTAGGCAACACAACTGAAAATCTTCAGAAATCTAAAAAAGAAATTACTAGAATGATAAGTGAAGTGAGCAAGGTTGCAGGATATAAGGTTAATCTATTAAAAATCAATTCTATTTCTATATGCTAACAATGAATAAACAGAAATTGAAGCGGGACAATAACATTTACAATAGCATCCCCAAAATACCTGGAAATAAATTTAGTGAAGTAAGTGCAAGACCTGTACACCAACACTACCCAACAGACGGTAACTATATCAACTCATAGGTCAGAAGACTCAATATCACAAATATGTCAATCACCCCCAGTTGATGACCTCCAGAGATTTAATGCAGAACTAATAAAAATCCCAAAAGGCTTTTGGGGGGTAAAAATTAATAAGCTGATTCTCAAGTTTATATAGAAATGCAAAGAACCTAGAATGGCCAAAACAATGTTAAAAGGAAGAGCAAAGTGGGAATGTATACTGCCTGATTTCAAGACTTGTTATTAAACTACAGTAATCAAAACATGTAATATTGGCATAAGGACACACAGAATAGAAAGTCCAGAAGTAAATCCACACATGTATGGTAGTAAGTTGATCTGCCAAAGACACGAGGTATTTTAATCTAGAAAGACTGGTCTTTTTAACAAATGGTTCTAGAACTGGATAGCTATACGAAAAAAACAAAACACAACAAAACCAACCTCCATACACAAAAATATTTAAAATGCGCAGAGACCTAAACATAAAAACTGAAACTTTTTTGGGAGTTCCTGCTGGGGTGCTGTGGTGCCGTGGTTAAGAATCCTACTGCAGCAGCTTGGGTCACCGAGGAGATAGGGGTTCGGTCCCTGGCCTGGGGCAGTGGGTTGAAAGGATAAAGCGTTGCTGTAGCTGCAGCTTGTGTTGCAGTTGTGGCTGGGATTCAATCCCTGGCCTGGGAACTTCTATATGCCATGGGAATGACCATGAAAACAAACAAACAAAAACCAAACCAAAAAAACACCTGAAATTTTTAGAAGAATTGTGACTTTGAGGTAAAACACAAAAAACATGAACCATAAAAGAAAAAAATGCATAAATTAAACTTAAAATTGAAATTACACTACTGTATACAAAATCTATTGGTAACAAGAACTACTATATAGCTGGTGAAAATAATATTCAGTACTCTGTGATAGCCTATATGTTGAAAGAATCTGAAAAAGAATGGATTTATATGTATACGTATGGCTGATGCACGTTGCTGTACACCTGAAACTAACACAGCATTGTAAATCCCCTATAGTCATATAACATTTATTTTTAAAAAAGAGAAAATGAGGGAGTTCTCATAGTGGTTCAGTGGTTAACAAACCCAACTAGTACCCATGAGGACTGAGGTTCCATCCTTGGCTTCACTCAGTGGGTTAAGGATCTGGTGTGGCCGTGAGCTATGGTGTAGGTCGCAGACACAGCTCGGATCTGGCATTGCTGTGGCTGTGGTGCAGGCCGGCAGCTGCTGCTATGATTAGACCTCTAGCCAAGGAACTTCCATATTCTGTGAGTGCAGCCCTTAAAAAAAAGAGAGAAAATGAAAAATCAGGCCATAGACTGGGAGAAAACAGTTACAGTACATATACCTGACAAAGGAGTCACATCCAGAATATATAAAGAACCATCTAAACTCATAAGAAGAGCAACCCAATAAATATGTGTAAAAAAGTCAAGTGAACATTTCACCAAAGAAAACATGCAATGGCCCACAAGTACTTAAGAAAGTGTTTAACTCCATTTGTCATCAGAGAAATGCAAATGAAAACATCAAGGTGGGTTACTATTACAGATTTACTCAAATGGTTAGGATCAAAAGCTTGATAATACCAAGCACTGATGAGGATGCAAAGGGATGACCTGCACATGAACATTATGGAAGGTTTTTGTTTTGTTTTGTTGCCTTTGGAGGCCACACCTGCAGCATAAGGAAGTTCCCAGGCTAGGGGTCAAATCGAAGCTACAGCAGCCAATCTGCACCACAGCCACAGCAACGTGGGATCCAAGCTGCGTCTGCGATTCACACCACAGCTTAAGGCAACGCTGGATCCCTGACCCACAGATCAAGGCCAGGAATTGAACCCGCGTCCTCATGGATACTAGTCGGATGCATTTCCCATGAGCCACAATGGGAATTCCCGTTATGGAATGTTTATTCATAACATCTCCAAACTGGAAATGACTCATATGTCCTCAGCAAGAGAATGCATAAACAAACTGTCGTATATCCATACCATGGGACACTATTCATCAATAAAAAAGGAACAGAGTACTTACACACACTGCAGCATGAATGCCTTTCATAGTGTTATGCGGAGAGTTGTGGGCTAGACTGTTCCTCGAAAGGGATACCTACATAGAAGTCCTAAGCCCCTGTATGTGTGCCTGTGACCCCATTTGGAAAGAGGGTCTTCACAGATGTAATCAAGTTAACACGAGGTCACACTGGATTAGCGTGGGCCCAGTATGACTGGTGTCCTTTTAAGAAGAAAAGAGATCCAGAAAGACAGAGAGACACGGGAAGAATGCCATGAGAAGATGGAGGCAACAATGAGTTATGCTGACACAAGACAAGGGATTCCAAGGCTGTTGGGAACCCCCAGCAACCGGGCAAGAGGCTCGGAATGGATTCTCCCTCAGAGCTCCTGGAAGGAATCAACACTGCCAGCACCTTAATTTCAGCCTCTGTCCTCCTCAACTGTGAGAGAATACATTTCGGGTGTTTTAAGCCACCCAGTTTGTAGCGCTTTGTCACGGCAGCCCTGGGAAACTAATACAGAGAGTGAAAGAAGCCAGATACAAAAGAATATATGCCGCACAATTCCAATTTTTATAAAACTCTAGAAAAAACTAATCTACAGGGACAGAAGACGGGTCAGTGGTTGTCTGGAGATGGGATGAGGGTTTTTGGGAACAGCCATAAAGGAACCCCTTAGGGTGAT
Organism: Sus scrofa; assembly: GCF_054392235.1. Taxonomy (NCBI): domain Eukaryota; kingdom Metazoa; phylum Chordata; class Mammalia; order Artiodactyla; family Suidae; genus Sus; species Sus scrofa. Next base: position 94,897,119 of record NC_139396.1, on the reverse strand, counting down.
AGAAATGTTCTCTATCTTGATTGTGGGGGTGGTTACTTGAACTTTTGGGGGGAAAATATATATATATATACACAATTGTCCAAATTCACAATTCAGTGTCAGTTTCTAAAAGTTCAATCTGGTTCTTTTGTAAATCTGTCACCCATTTTAAGGGTACCATTTGTTGAGTATAAACACATATTTATTTTAATGTAGATGGACAGACACATAGATACATAGATATAGATAGATAAATATATCTACTAACCCATGTATACACACATACATTTCCTAGCTCTGTCCACTGAGAGAATATAGAAGCAATGGTACCCAATAGTAATAAGCATGCTTTGTGCCCAGATATTAGTCATTCTTTTTTTCTATCTTTCTTCCTTCCTTCTTCTTTCCTGCCTTCCTTCCTTCGTTCTTTCTTTTCTTTCTCTTTCTTTCTTTCTTTCTTTCTTTCTTTCTTTCTTTCTTTCTTTCTTTCTTTCTTTCTTTCCTTCCTTCCTTCCTTCCTTCCTTCCTTCCTTTCTTTCTTTTCCTTCCTTCCTTCCTTCCTTCCTTTCTTTCTTTTCCTTCCTTCTTTCCTTTCATCTTTTTAGGGCCACACCTGAGGCATATGGAGGTTCCCAGGCTAGGGGTTGAATTGGAGCTGTAGCTGCAGGCCTACACCACAGCCACAGCAATGTGGGGATCCTTAACTTACTGAGCAAGGCCAGGAATTGAACCTGTATCCTCATGGATGTTACTGAGATTCATTTCCACTGAGCCACGGCGGGAGTGCCCCATATCTTAGTTTCTAAATACCACTGTCCAATAAAAAGAACCAGGCTCCTTGATGAAATGCTTGACTCTACATCTGGGGCAGAGAAATTGCAAGATGAGCCCAAAGCATCTTGTGGTGCCAGGAAGTAAGAAAGCACTTTTTATTTTTTTTGTCTTTTTGCCTTCTCCAGCGCTGCTCCCACAGCATATGGAGGTTCCCAGGCTAGGGGTCTAATCGGAGCTGTAGCCACTGGCCTAAGCCAGAGCCACAGCAACACAGGATCTGAGCTGCATCTGCAACCTATACCACAGATCACGGCAACACCGGATCCTTAACCCACTGAGAGAGGCCAGGGATCTAACCTGCAACCTCATGGTTCCTAGTCGGATTTGTTAACCACTGAGCCATGATGGGAACTCCAAGAAAGTGCTTTTTAAAAAGTCAAAAGTAGAGGATCCAAACTGAAAGAACTTCCAACGGCCAAAGCTACAACAATCTGAGCAACAAAACAAAACCCCACGAAGCCATAGAGGTATAAATAAGTCATTGAATAATAAATAAATGATGGCAAAGAACTCTTTCCTATAGAAGAATTCTAATAAAATGAGGGAGGACTAAGGGAAATATAAAACACTTATTTTCTACTGTTTTATATTACTTTTAATAGAACATTGCCATAAGTTCCACAGGCAAGATCCACCGAGAGATGCTAGAATCAGTGGGCAAAATATAGGGAGAAACAGGATATTTGCATAGCCTCAAAGTATCTTCCTCCCACCCCACCAAATACTTATTAATTACTGTGGCATTTTAAACACAGGTCCACAAATTCTTTGATACTCCTCTCTCGAGGAGATTAGCTGAATTCCCCTCTCACTGAATGTGGGCTGGACTTAACACCTCACCCACCACATATAGCTAGGAAAAGGGAAAGACAGCAGCATTTATAGTGGAGAAACCTGGCAGGTACAACCTTAATCAAGTTACCATCACTAGTAGTCAGACTTATTGATATCACATACTCTCTGATGGGATGCTATAAAAAAGCCATATTACCTCTGCGATAGTCTTCCCCCAAGTCCATAACCCCAGTCGAAGCATGAGAAAACATCTGACAAGTCCACATTGAGGGACATTTTATGAAATGCCTGCCTAGTATTCCTCAAACATACCAAGACTGTGAAGGACAAGAAAGCATGAAGAACTGTCACAGATTCAGAGCCTGAGGAGACGTGATAATTAAAAACAATTCGGTGTCACGGATTGAATCTTGAAACAGAAAGGAGACATCAGTGGAAAACTGAGAAAGTCCAAATAACGTCTCTGGCTTGCTGAACGGTGCTGTACCGATGCTGATGTCTTAATTTTGTTAGGTGTGCCGTAGCTGTGTAAGCTATTAACATTAGCGGAAGCTGGAGGAAGGATGCAGGAAATTCTCTGTACTATCTCTGCAACTCTTAAGTCCCAAAATTATTTCAAAATATAAAGGTTTTCTAAATTAGGGATAGCTCTCTGAATACTTGCATAAATGAGACCTCAGCCCTAGATCAATGGCCAGGTAGCCCATTATCTAGGCAAAGGCAGATAGATGATCACATATGTTCCCAGCATTCTCTATCGGCTCCCAATGTATAGGGGAGAGTGACTAGATGGGGAGATGTGCAGTAGCTTATACTTTATCATATTGTGAAAACGACTGTTACTTCACCCTTAAGCTAGAGTGCACTGTGGCATTTACTCTGCATACATAGGTATTCCCCCTGCTTTTCAAAAGCTCGCTTTACACTACTTTGCTTTTATGAAAGACCTACATGAGTACCTGGATTTGCTAACAGAAAGAAATCTGAAGAGGATGTTTGCTTTGACAAAAAGCGAAAAGTGCTAAAAACACTCAGCATTTGTTTCACAGCGTGCCTTGATCAAGACAGCGTGCACCCAGAGCAGGGACAGTAGCAGGGCCAATCTCCGACCCCTCTCCCCCACCACCTTGGAACCACACTCAACATCTCAGTGTCAAGTTGACACAGATTTGAACTGACTGTGAGCATCTGTGCTTTATCTCCATTTATTTTGTGCATCTTTAGCCTGATGTATTTTAAGGTAGGTGCAGTTTGCTTTAAGCTGTTTCTGCTTACAAAAGGTTTCAGGGGAAAGCTCTCCTTTTGGATAGTGGGGGTAACATGTATCTGAAATTGTCCTTTAATCTTTTGTTTTACAAACTTTCAGATTTTTGTATGTTTTCCCAAATAGATTTTTAACTCCTCAATACCAGTACCTCCTCCTATTTATGTATCTAATTATTTTTAAATGTAGCTCTAAGTCCACACTTCTATACCAATAAGGGCTATATAGTCTTGCCTGTGTCATATATTAAAAATAACACTTAAATTTGCATTGTTCTATAGATTGAATTGTGTCCCCGCAAATTCATGTTGAAGCCCTAACCCCTAAAGGGACTGTATTTGGAAATGGAACTTTCAGAAGGTAAATGAGGTGATAAGGACGGGGCCCTAATTTGATAGGAGAGGTGGCCTTAGAAGAAGAGGAAGAGAGAGAGATGGAAAGACAGAGGGGACTGTCCCACTCTGGAAAGGAAGGAGATGCCAGAAGAGGTGGCCTGGGGCCAAGATCGGCATCTCTTTCATGGCATTCTCCTTTACTATGCCTCCATCCGAACTCCCAGCATCAGGGATTCAGTCCATGACCACCTCTGAGCATCCCAGAGGCCCTCTGAGCTCCCTTTCCTCAGGGACAAAACAGCATGGCTGCCACCCTCGAAGTCTAGCAAAGGAAGGTGTATGTGGCTCAGCCGCCTGGTGCTCTCAGAGGCCCAGGGGTGCACACACAGGGCCACATGCACAAACACAGCCCTGTCTTTCTTTCTCTACATTTATCTGGGCAGCTGGAGAAACAGGTGACCCAATATGTGTGACTGCTAGAACAGGTACAGTGTTAATAGGAGGGACGTTACGTTTGAGAGTCACTGCGAGCACCATCAACTAGATTTAAAGCCAAACGCGGGTCTCCTGTGGCCTCTGTTGGCCACTTACCCAGGGAAGACTTCCTGACAGCCTTATCTTCTGGGGAAATTCCTCCCAGAGCCTTTCTCATTTCGTGCCACTGGGAGGCAGCCAATGGAATGGTGAATGGACTTGCTTCCAAGAAAGGTGGGAGTTTTCTGATGCAGGGATGTTACCCTGGGAAGCTGGTAGCAGGCAGGGGGTGGTAGATGCCTTAGTGTTCCAGCTTAGACTCTTCCCTCCCATCACCTAATCCAACTTTTCTGAGGAGGTTGAGATTTTTAAAAATATAAATCTTTTTTCTTTGAATGCTCTCTCTTTTTTTTTTTTTCAGTCTTCTGTCTTTTTTAGGGCTGCACCTGTGGCATATAGAGGTTCCCAAGCTAGGAGTCGAAATGAAGCTGTAACCACAGGCCTATGCCACAGCCACAGCAACACCTGTTCCAAGCAGCATCTTCAACCTACACCACAGCTCATTGCAATGCCGGATCCTTAACCCACTGAGCAAGGCCAGGGATTGAACCTGCGTCCTCAATGGATGCTAGTCAGATTCGTTTCCACTGAGCCAAGATGGGAACTCCTGAATTCTCATTTTCTAAGGAATTGTGGCGGGGGGAGTGCACAGGACATAATATTTACCATTAGTAACATTTGGTACACTCATGATGCTGTGCAGCCATCATCTCTATCTGGTTCTGATCTGAGAATTATGTGCTCATTATTACTTTCTTTTCCTTTTTAGGGCCACACTTGTGACATATGGAAGTTCTTGGGCTAGCAGTCGAACTGGAGCTACAGCTGCCGGCCTACACCACAGCTACGGCAATGCTGGATCCAAGCCACATCTGTGACCTACACCGCAGCTTGCAGCAACACCAGATCCTTAACCCACTATGTGAGGCCAGAGATCATACCCACATCCTCATGGATACTAGTTGGGTTCATTACTGCTGAGCCACAATGGGAATTCTCAAAGTTTAGTGCTCATTATTAAAGAGATATGGGGAAAGTGTAAAGAAGTAAAAATCATCAAAAATTCCACTCCCTGGGGATAACCATGATTAACACTAAGGTGACAGCTTCAAATGGATGGTGCACTGAGGCACTGAGGCACAGTAACAGATCCACAAAGACACTGTAGGGATAGTTTGTTTTGAGGGAAGCACAGCGCCATCTGTTGGGCACTCAGAAAACTGCTGGCTCTAATAGGCCCCAGTTTCCACATTATGCAACACTCCTTCCAAAGATATGGTATCTTTGTGAAGTTCGGTTTTTGGTGGTTGCTTTGATAAAAAGCAAATACATGTGAAAGTCATTGCAGTACAGGAAATGAGTGACGGTGTCCAACATGGTTCCAAGGTCTGGGAAGTCGTCAGTGCCCGCTACACTTCCCATCAGTAAATAACTGTGGTTATTTAAGAATGAAATATAATTTTTTCTTTTTTTCTGAGTCCTTTTTTACATGACTACAAAATAGGCTTTGAGTTATTCAGATCTAATCACTTAATCAAAGGACTTCTTTGGTATTTCTTTTGGCCTGCGGGCACCACAGAAAATTATTGACTCTAGGGGTGCTGTGAACAAAGTTTAGGAACCTCTGTTCTAAGGCATCTGCTTCTAACATTTTGCTGTATATTAAAAAATGTATATATCCTCTTAATTGAGCTCATATGTGTGTGCAGTTTTATAATGGGTTCCGTGCTCCATCACCTCATGATAGTTGAAGTAGCTGAGCTCCAAGGAAGCAGTCAACACAGTCAACCAGGCCCCTCTTTGTCACACTTGCTGCTTGCCTCTCTGAGACTCCAGGATGGCAGCCCGCTATGGTTCTGACAGCCACCAGCCTCACTAATGAACATTTGTAGGGCCTTTGGCTGCAGTTGTGGTATGGTCCCTGATTTGCTGATAAATCAGAAACACCCCAACCTCACCTCCTTACCCACTTCGCTGATTCCTAAAAATTTATCTGCACTTTGACCTAAGATTCTCATAAATAGCAGGTGATTCTGGGAAAGGAAGTCCATTGAGCTATTATCAGCAATTAGTATTTCTATGTGAATGAGCTTAGAGCCTTTCCTAAGAAAAGATTTGATAAGAAAAAACAAAAAGAGGTCTCTGAGAGAAGTAGATAAGGTGGTTGTCTCCAGTGGGGTTCCCTGGAAAGACTGGCTCAGAGAGCCATGTGCAGAAAGTACTTATTTACTCATTTATTTTTATTTTTAGGGCCACACCCACAGCATATGGAACTTCCCAGGCTGGGGATTGAATGGGAGCTGCACCTGCTGGCCTATACCACAGCCACAGCAATGCCAAAACCGAATCCCATCTGTAACCTACACCACAGTTCACAGCAATGCTGGATCCTTAACCCACTGAGTGATGCCAGGGATTGAACCTGCATCCTCACATGCAGTGTGTTGGGTTCTTAATCCACTGAGCCACAGCGGGAACTCCAGAAAGTATTTAAGGGCACGTATGCAGGAGATACAAGGCTAAACAGGGCAAGAGAGGAGCTGGCCTGCAATGGGATTGTAACTGAGGCCTCAGCCATCCTACAGGTACTCTAGAGCTGAAATGGCCTTTCAGAGTTTTCTCACATTGAGGCAAGCTCACTGGGTCTTTGTACCTCAGCATTAGCCAGTCATTGTCTGTGGGTCACCCCTGGAAGGAGGTGTGTCCTGGAGTAAGGCAGCTCCCTGCAGACCAGGCAGGGCACAATGAGGGATGCAGCTGTGAGCCACTAGCAACTAAGAGTCCCAGCAGATGGACAGTAAAGATAAACTGTGCAAAGTGCCCTGAAGGGAAAATCTAAAGAGCTTGAGTGTGTGTAGTAACAGGGAAGAGTAAATATCTTAACCTGATCTGGAAAGGTGTGGGGAGGTGTAGTGTGGGGGCACAACTTCAAAGAAGACTTCCATAGAAGAGGAACATTCAGACTGAGGCCTTTAGCTTGAGGAGGAGTTGCACAGGTAGAGCTGGGGAAAGCAATAATGGACAGCACGTGCAAAGGTCCTGAGGCAGAAGGAGCAGCCTTTAGCTGAGGTGGGGGCATGAGGGACCATGACAAATCAGGGCTGGCATGCAGCCTGGGTCAAACAGGGCAGGGGTGAAGGGAGGATTAGGAACCCTATCCTCAATGGGAGCCACTGACCAGGGAGGTAAGTAACATGATCAGATCTCTCATTTCCTCTCTGGGATCCTTCCCCTCCCCTCAGGTTTCCCTTTGATGACTGGACTAACCAATGTCACCTGGGTGTAAATGTGATTTGTCCTAAGTGTCTCCCGAGCCTCTTCAACAACCCCAGGGTGTCTGTGGCCGCCACAGCCTCTCTTCTGGAACTATACAAGGCCCTGGATGTCCCACTCATGTGTGAGGGCCCTCAGAGAAGAGAGCAGGGCCTAGAAAGAAGTGGCTGTGCTTGTCCTGCTCCCAACACCCCTTGCTGCCCAGAGCAGACAGAGCTGCCCCTTCTAAAAAGAGCTCTGTGAGGGAAGAGGGGAGGGACATGAATAACCCCTTTGCCATGCTCCCCCAGAGGAATCGGGGCGCAATGAAATAGCAGAGCCTCGAGGGCCTCATCTGGAAAACCACTCAGGTTTCCATGTTCTGACCCCAGGGAACTGAGGTGGTCAAGCAATGAACCACTGCAGCGAGTCCTCCGTCTGATGCCTCTGCCTCCATGGGGACTTTTCCTGGAAGCCTGGCCAGAGGGCCTGAAGCAAATCTGCTCACACTCCAACCTCCCCAGGTCCACAGAGGTGGCTGGTCACCCTGTGCAAAACCATAGCATCCACCACAATCCAATAGGCAGTTTTTAAAACAGTCTAAACAGGTCAATGAAATCTACGAATTACTTTGCTTTTCTTTCTGACCCATTAGGATGATGTCATGTCATCATTCCTTTAACCAGGGCCACCATTTATATTGGCCAATGTATGGGACAGTCCTCAACAAATGGTCAGCCAAGACAGGGTGGCCCGGTAGATGACATTTATTTATTAGCACTTCTTTCTTGCCAGGCTGCATTCTCTGTGCTTAACAGACATTCACCCATTTGATCCTCGCAGCAGTTCTGTGAGGCAGATAGCATTACTGTCCCCATGGTACAGATTAGGAAACTGAGGCACAGAGAAGCTAGCTAACATTCCTGGGGCCACAGATGGTAAGTGGCAGACCTGAGATTTGAATGAGAGTGTTGTTTAGGGGGCACAATTGCGGCTCTGTGGACACCTCTCAGGGCATCAGGGTAGTCACCTCCAAAATGTTCCATCAGATCAGAGGACCTGTTGCACTGGTTTTCTTTCTAGCCCAAAGATTTTAAATAAAAGTTTCCAAGGCTTCAAGTAGATGTGCAAATCCCTGGCAAGACAGCTTTGTCTGAAGAGGCAGGAGAACTGCCCTCTCATCTCGGATTTAAAGGTCTGAATTAGAACCCAGACTTCAGGGATTAATCAGCACCTTAGGTGATTCTCATCTTAAGATAAATCGGGGGGGGGGGTTTGGAAGAGAGACTTGCTTTGGGTTCCAGCTCCTCCTCGTCCTCAATGAGCCTAGGTCGAGCCTAGAGCCTGAGTTCTTTGCCTATAAAATGGGCACAATTCTTGCCCTTTATCTTTCCTAACAATGAAATCAGCACCGTGTGATACAAGGTAAGGAACTGTCACCACCTCGACAATGATGTGTCCCTTCTGAGCCACAGCTGAAGGTTGGGTCTGCTTCTGAGTTTCTGATGAGGGCAAAACAGAAAGGTAGATGAGGGGGGAACGCCTTGAGGCTGGGTTTCTAGAGAATCCACATGCTATGAAGAACACACAGGCTGGAGCAGAAGTTTTTGACAAATCATGCCTAGACCCCCGGCTAAAAATCCACACTGTGGCTAAGATGCTCAGATACGCCCATGTCTCCCTGGGAAGGGCAGTCGAGGGGTGGGGGGTGGGGAACCTGCCAAGAGGGGAGGGCATATGGAGCTTGGGAGTCCAACAGACCTGAGCCTACATCTGGATTGCTGCACATACCAACTCCGCGACCTCGGGCAAGTGGCTTCGTGCCTCTGTGGCTTTCTTCATCTGTAAAGTAGGAGGAATCAGAGCATGTGCCCCATAGAGCTAATTGTGAGGATCAAAAAAGATGTTTCCCAGGCCCTGGCAGTGAGTGTCAGCATAGCAGGTACCCCTCTGGGGTGGCAGCTCAGCCGTGCAAGGCAAAATAATTCGTCTTTCCATAGCAATTTCCTCTCTGGTTTGAGCTCCCCACCCAGCTGTGGTGATGGACATGACCTCATTAAGATCAGGGCAGTCCGCCAGTCCCCCCCTAGGAGGAGGTGGAGTCATGGAAGCTCATATGACCCCAGGTCTGGGGGCGTTAGTGTGTCCCTGAAGCATTTGCCCCTCGGGGTCTTCTGGGACATCCCTCAACAGACCCCTCAAAGCCTGGGTATCAATCCATGAAGCTCATCACCAAGACAACCTTCGTTCCTGCCCATTCCTGCCCTTGCCTACAAGGTGCCAGGGCCCAGGGGCCATTTCTCAGGTCTGGGCCTCACCTGGGCATGGAAGCCAGGCAGCGCCTTCCCTCCCAGGTCCTGCTGCCTCCTGGAGCTCAGCAGGGAAGCTCTCTCTTCAGAGACCAATGCCTGCTCTACTTTGGTCCTTGCCCCATTGCCCTAAGTCCCTGGATCCTCTCAGTTCCTCTAAGGTCCAGAGTTGGGGGGTGCTCCAAGCCAGGCAGGCTCTTGTGTTCCCACTCACCATCTGTCCCATGCCTCTTCCTAATCACACACGTCAGTGTCTTCAATGCAGAGCCCAGAATGAACTCTCGGGAGAAAAATCAGCATTGATATCTCAAGCAAATGCATCCGACCTCATCTGCTGAGACCACGACCATTCCGTCGCAGAGGAATGCAATGCTGCAGGGATGAAGGGCAGAGGACCAAAGCCCCCAGCAGAGTTTGAACAGGGCCGGAAGGATGGGATGGCCTTGGAAAGACATCTTAGAGAAGAAACCTGTGAGCAGGGACCAGATGTTGTAAATGGGGGGATTCGAAGTTGCCCACTGTGACTGTGCCTGGAACATCTGGTTACGGTCTGTTGGAAAGAGCTTCTGGTGCTTGGCAAGGGAGATGCGGCTGGACAGGGGCAGGCAGAGGGAATCCTGGCTAGGGGTGCAGCACCCCCTAAACACACACACATAACCACGAAAGGGCTCAGGCCTCTGGGGCTGCCTGAGGTCACAACCCCAGCTTCCCAAACAGTGCCCCCAAAGGAGGAACAGAGTGAGCTCACGTTTTCTCCCTGTGCATGGCAGTCACTTTGAGGGCTGAAGGGAGTAGAAGGACAAGAGAGTGGGCTTGAGGGCACTCGGGCCCCTCTATCCAGGACCCTTCCCCCGCATGACTATTCCAAACTGGCTCACAGCTCATGCTCTCATTTCGCCCTTGAAATTGCCCTGCAACCTCTTGTGGGCCTCCCGAGACAGCATACGGTCCCACTACCTCACAAGGATCCAGAGACAGAAGGTGTGGGCAAGGGGGGGATCCCAAGGCTATTAGACGTCCAGCTCCAAGGGGGACTTTCCCTCCTTCTGACCAGGTTGGTTCTGGAGGAGGAGGGAATTCCTGGCTGGGCTGAATGTCCTCACCCACCTTCTTCTTTCACCCACAAGGATGTTGCTGGGAAAGTTTCAGGGATCCTGGAGTTCCCTGGAGCTAGCTCAGCCAGTTGCTCGGTGGCCTTTCCTCTCTCTGCATCTTCACACAATGAATGAGACAGATAGGCAGGATGGAGGCCCAGGGCCCATCCAGGCCTTGAGATTCTAAATCACCACCTGCTGCAGCCAGACGTCATCACTGAAGGCAGGCAGCGAGCCTGCTTTGATCTTCCAAGCGGTTAGGAACTGGCTCGCAGAGCTAGGCCAAGGGTGTGGCTGGTGGGGCCAGGAGGACAGGCTGGTGGGGAGACTGTTCAAATGGGAACGTTCCAAGTGCTTGGCACCCCAGACATTCAGGCCAGGTCCTGGGCATGTGTCTGTTACAGGACGGAGGAGGGATAAGAGCTAAGAATCCCCAGGACATGGTTCAGCCAAAGGCTCAGAAGTAGATCAGCTGTGCCTCTGTGTCCAGACAAACCCCTGGGCTGGACTTGGGAGGATGGGCGTGGGCAAGAGTGCAAGGGTAGACCCACAGCCTGGGTGGGCACGTGCTTGTGGATATCCTGGGCACCTAGAAATCCTGGGTGTCTAGAGAGGTCATGTGTACACACACATACGCGCATGCATCTATGTTTCACAGTCAACAGAAGCCTTTCCAGGGACAAAGCCACAGCTAGAGTCAAGACAGGCTCCAACCCAAGGTGAAGGTTCAGCCGGCACCTCCAGGACTGCCGAGCTGGCTGCTAGATTATTAAATACTCCAACACCGGGGTAGTACCAGGGTAGTACCTGCTGCAGTACCAGGGTAAATAGAGCATCCCCCACCCCCACTCCACCCCAACGCTCCAGTCCCAGGACTTCCCCACAAGCCTGCAAGCAACAGGTGAGCAGCAGCCCTAGAAGGGATGGGCACTTCAGTGCCACATCTGGCATCCCTGCCGACTGATGGGCCTATGTGTCACCAGTGGTTATGTATGTGGATTAGCCTCCTCGCTCCCGGCTCCCCTCCCCTCTCAGCTGTCCCCTTCCTTACTTTCATCACATCCCTCTTAGCTGCAGAAGGAATCCTGGGTTGAGAAGAGAGGGTTCGGATCACTGCACACTCCCCCTCGAGTCTCGAGGCCCCGATGCCAAGGCCAGACACCCAGGAACTGCTTCAGAGGCTGCAGCTGGGCTGAGGGGGCAGGTAGAGGTGGCTCCCACACCCGGGCCCCCTCCCCCAACAGTCCAGGAACGCTGTCCCCCTCCAGCCAGCCAGCATGATGACTATTCCACACCAGCTCAGCCCCCAGAAGTAGCAAAGTGGCCCCTCCCGGCGGCTGTTTGCTGACAACCAGGAAAGGGTTTTAATCTCAGAAACAGGGAAGGTGGGAAAGAGGAATGAGGGGCAGCCTGGGGGCCATATGGAACCTGTTTGAGGAGCTGGGTCAGAGCCCAGCTCCACCTCCACGCGCTGGGGCATCAGGCCAGCCTTGGCTTTGCCTGCTCAGCCAGGGCCAGAGAGGGGAAGGAGCGTGGGAGAACAGACAGGCCAGCCGAGAGGGGACAAGGCGTGCTACATGTGTTCGCAAGGCTGTGTCCTCGAGGTGAGGACACCCTGGCTGGCTGCCTGGAGGCTGGTTGGGGGGCCAGCTTTTGAAGGCCTGACAGCTCGACCATATGCTGGGTTCACAGAGGTCAACAGGGTAGCATTGCAGGTCTGCTCCAGGCCGTCACAGGGGCTCATCTGGGAATGCCACCCCTGCTCAGCCTGCCACTTCCTCGGCCAGGTTCCTGGTGGAGATGCTTCCGGAAACCCCTGACAGCACCATTTCGTCTCCACCTTGGCTCCTCCACCTGCACACACAGCCAGTCCTGTCTCTCCGGTCCACTCATCACAAACCCAGTCTCCTGACCGGATGTCAGGCCCATGCAATGCCAAGGGGCCGGGGGGATGTTGCGGCCAATCTGCCTAAGTACCCCCGAACACACTGCTTGGGTGCCAGCCTCACTGCACCAATCCAGAATAGGGACTGACCTCGCTGGATTCTGGACAGACCTCGCCAAATTTCCAACTCGCCTGCTCGGTTCATGTGAAGCCAGCCTGGAACTACTGTCTAGACTCCAGGGCTAGAGATGAACTGACCATGCTTCCAACTGATTTTGCAGAAGTGACGGTGAAACCTGAAAGTAGTGTGGCCTGAGCTTCCTGAATCTTCAACACACCTGACTGCATTTCGACCAATTTGACTGAAAAGCCTTAGCCAATTTTACTGACAGTTATTTTAAAAGCTAAAGTGCTTGAGTATTCGACTGAGCTCTCGGGATTCTATTAACCTGAACAGGCCAGGTGATGGGGGTGCTTCAGAACCAGAGCAAATGGCAGGAAATAGTGCAGGGAGCCTGCTGAGCTGGCCACAGCCCTACCCCATCTCACACCCAAGTCTCACCCAGAGCCAGCCTTTCACCTGGAAAAAGGAAAAGGGGCAAGAGGTGCCCACTGCACTGGTCCATTACCCACCCCTCCCGGAGCCTTCTAACATTCTGGCGTCTGCTTCTTTTTCTTTTTCTTTTTTTTTTTAATTAAAAAAAATTTTTTTTCTTTTTCTGCACCCACAGCATATGGAAGTTCCTAGGCTAGGAGTCAAATTAGAGCTGCAGCTGCAACCTACACCACAGCCACAGCCACATCAGATCTAAGCCGCATCTGCAACCTATGCTGCAGTTTGCAGCATTATGGGATCCTTAACCCACCGAGCAAGGCCAGGGATCAAACCCTCAACCTCATGAATTCTAGTGGGATTCATTTCTGCTGCACCATGATGGGAACTCAAGAAAGATAATGAATTCTCTCCTTGGTGTTTAGAAGTTGAAATATTGATTCCGGGGGGTGGGGGGGGTAGGACTGGGAGACACTAATGTGCCAGCCTCCCCAGCCTGGCAGCCAGGCCTTGGCAAGTGCAAGAGACAACTGGCCCATCTTAGCCCAAGGGACCCTCCTCTTGACTTCTATCTGTCTGGTCCCAGAAAACCCTCCACCCTTGAAAAGGCCCTCCACTGCTCCAACCTCTAACTGGAGCATGGTGAGAGAATCCCAAGGGACCCTAGTGGCCTGACCATTGAACATTCAGGGCAGAGATCTTAGGTTGGATCATAGGTTAATTCCTATCTAGAAACCCATTTCCCAGCTGGGCCCTTCCCCTCCTGGGGAGAGGTCAGTTGTACGGGCTGTACAGTCCAAGCTGGGCCCTAACCTGAGAGGCTAAGAAGGCAGAGAGAAGGTCCCCTAGGTGAAGAAACCCCATATGTTATCTGAAGTGCTTTGCTGCCTGGGTATGATGGAAATGGTCCTTTCTTCCTTACGTCTATGTGGCCTTTGAAATTTCCAGGAACTTTCCACACATTGTCCATTCAGTTAACATTTGTTGAGCTTTTACTTTGTACCTGGCATTGCGCTTTGCTAAAAACAACATGAACCAGTGCTGTGCTGAGCTTTTACCTGTATCACTGTTTGGTCCTCACGATGAGCCCTTTGTAAAGATGAAGACAGGGAGACTCAGTGTCCTGTTTCTCAAGGACACACAGTGCTAAGTAGTAGAATTAGGGTTTGAATTCATCTCTCTCAGGTGACTCAGACCCCTCCTCCCATGCTAGCACCCCTATCTCCAGCCTTTTCACCTTCCCCCAGTAACACTGAAGAAGCAGGAGGAGGTATTAATGGCCCATCTTAAAGATGAGGAAACTGGGAGTTCCTGTTGTGGCTCAGTGGGTTAAGAACCCAACTAGTATCCATGAGGATGTGGGTTCAATCACTGACCTCACTCAATGTGTTAAAGGATCCGGAGTGGCTGGGCTGTGGTGTAGGCCAGCAGCTGCAGCTCCGATTCAATCCCTAGCCTGGGAAATTCCATATGCCGCAGGTGAGGCCCTGAAAAAAAAAAGACGAGAAAAATGATCCTTGCTGGGTTTAGGAGACTTTCCAGAGATCTCACAGAAGGCTGGGTGAGAGTACCAACCTGGCTCCAACACCCACACAGCCCACCAGAGCACACTCACCCCCAGTGTTGCCCCTGCATCCAAGCCCCACTTCAGCAGGGAATGAGGCTGTCACCCACCATGACTGGCTCGTGAGGCATCAGTACTGGTGGCCAGATGGGCTCCAGAGCAGTAACCCCCACCTTCCCCTCCCCCCCCCCCCCCCCCCCCCCCCCCCGACCCCGCACCAACCACTGGCCTCTCAAGCTCTTCCCCACCCCCTACCCCCAGCTCCCTCCTCCAGGGCAGGAATGACCAGCATTCCTGGGGGAGGGGGGCGGGCGGGGCAGAGGAGCAGTCTTGCCAAAAGTTCTTGCTAATCCCCTCCCACCCAGCCAAGGGCTTTGGGCTCCGTGACAAGGTCAATAGTTGCCCAAATGTGCTCACATCAGATCTATTTTCGGTTTTCAGACTGGCCAGCACCGACCGGCCTGTTTCTCATCCATCTTTTCCCACTAAAATGCTCATGTCTCTCGCTCAGACCTAAGGACTCTCCTGGTGTTTTGAGACCTACTCAGGGTAAACTGCCCCACCCGCCCCCAGCTGGATGTGAAGTTCCAGAAGGCAAACCCAAGGCAGAGTTTCCAGACCTCTGAATCCCACCCCAAATGATAAGAAGGTCAGATGAGTCCCAGAGAACCCTCAAATCCATAGGTCCCTAGCCCTTTTCCACTCAGGGTCCCCTCTCCAGGCTAACGAGTCCCACAGAAGTCACCTTCTCCTGGGGCTTGGAAGTTTGGAAACTAATTATTCAGAAACTTGGCAAGTATAGAAGAAACACAGCTGCAATGAGACTTGAGTTCAAGCCCCAGCTCCCCGCACTCACTGGGTGGCTTTGGGCAAGCTTTGCTTTTTGTTCTCCAATTTGTGCCCATAATTATGGTCATTTCTTCATGGGCCACGTAAGGCTTTACCAAGCAAAGAGCCACTGATAAAATGGTCTCCGGGCATCTGTTTACCCATTGTTTTAACGAGAGGGCAAAACTTTGACTCTGAATATGATTCTAGCTTGGGAAATGGTCATATTCTTCAACAGGACCAATCTAGGAAAATCATGCTGATGGGAAAGGTTTTGTTTTCAAGGCATTATTCTATCATTCCATTTACCCTCGCATTATCTCTGGCAACACATGGAATGAATTATCCATATGCTATTTAGAGGAACAATGAGATGAAGAAGAGATCTGGCATTTATGGAGCACTTACTATGTGCAGACCCCCTTCTAAGTGTCTTCTCTAGGTACTAACGCATGTAATCCTCCAAGCCCCCCGTGAGACAGGTGCTATGGTTACACCCCCTCCATTTTAAAGATGAGAAGCCCAAGGTGCAGAGAAGCAACACCAGGTGCCAAGTTCATGTGGGTAAAAAGCAGCAAGCCAGGCTTTGAAGCTGCGCCGCTGTCTCCAGAGCACTCATGTTTAATGACCAAGCCACATGGTCACGGGGAGATGAAAGCGGCCCAGCCCAAAGGGAAGATAGGGCTTGTCCATAAATTATTCTAATGCAAGTTGGGGATGTGATAAGTGACCAGAGAGAAACAGATAATGTCCTCTGGGTCAGAGAAGGGGAACCTTGCTTCCAACTGAAAGGAGAGGGAGGTTTTATGAAGGAGGTGACATTTTAGCTGAGCCTTGAAGGACAGGTAAGATTTAGAGCCTTGGAAATTTGGGGAGAAGGAGCAGTGGGGTTGACACTTAGGGAGATCATCTGGCTCTGCCGGGGAGCAGCAGACAGCAAGGGTGCAGGCAGATCAGAAAAAGAGAACATCAGCCAAGCTGCGGAGGGTTGTAAACACTTCTCTAACCCTGAATGAAGATGATGTGAGGCAAAGGTGTTTGGGATGGGAGACATGGTCAGGACTGAGATTTGGGAATTGCGTGCAGACAGCAGAGGCAGGGAGGGGGAGAGCCTGGAAGCAGAAGCTGCACGTACACTTGGGGTTCTGGCAGGAGACAGTGCAATTCAGGGACCTCAGTCCTCGGGTAAGCCCCCTGCCCGTGGAGGGGTGGGAGGGACCAATGCAGGATGGAAAGGTCCCCAGAGATAGGCAGCAGCCAGAAGCCTTTACCACCCTTGCCTGCGGGGAGAGGGCAAAAAACGCATCACTAGACTCGGTAAGAACCAGAGGTATAGACCTTGGGGGAGTCATCTCAGCCAGAAACACACCCTGAGCAGGACCAGAGCAAGAAAAACCCACCTTCAGATCTCCTGGAGCTTTCCAGAGGCTTCTGGCAAGGCAGTCCCTGTGAAGGACACTGAAGGGGTCAGTTTGGGGACACCGAGCAGGGCAGGGAAGGATGGAGAGAGGATGGGGGGAGGAGGGAACAGGAAGAGATAGAGAAAGAAGCCGCACCAGCCCAGGTCAAATTTAGAAGCTGGTGTCATGGTTTGGGAAAGAGGCATGAAGAAGCTGAACCAGGACAGTTGCAGAGAAAAAGGAGGTGTTGGGGACATATGCAGAGGAACTTAAGGAATAAGACTGGCAGAATTTGGAGAGCAGTTACCTGCAAAGTAAAGAAGAGCTTAGATCTCTGCTAAAGGCTAGGTGTACCTGTAAGACCCTCTATATGAATGGTACACACACACACACACACTGATCTGTTCTGGCACGACATTAATGAAAAACTTGAAATCAAGCCATGGTGATGAATGATACACCAGACAGGTTATCATGGAAGGTCCAGGATGGTAGGCTCTTCTCCGAATTGTGATCCCAATAACCTGGCACTATCCCTGTGTGTGGGCTCTGGGCTCCCTGGGTGATTTGCCTCCCCTGTTCTGCAGAAGAGGGAACTGAGGCCCTGGGAATTCCAGTGGTTTGAGGAAGATCACAAAGCAAGATGGCCACAGAGCTGGAACTAGAAGCTGCCACAGTGCCCCCCACCCGCCCATCCACTGGTGTGTCATAAAAGATAACAGTTGGCCCAGTCCTGCCAGGACTGGGGCAATCAGGGCACTTACTTCCATCACCTGCTGCCCGGGATGGGGTTCGTCCCCCCCATACCCACTCTCTCTTTATCCAGCTCCTCTACAGCCAGGGCACTAAGGTGAATAGATCTTTGCCTTGGAAAAGACATGGGAACTAATTAAAGATGATGCCTGGCCAGGCATCCCCCAGATGAACTCCCAGCTCTGGGTTTCTGCGGCATGAGCACCATCCCACAGGTAACCGGGGGAGTGGAGCACCATGACGGGTTGTGAAAGAAACTATCGCTCAAACCTTACAATGCAGCTTCATTATCCTGCCGCAGATTTTTGGCAATTCCTCAAGTCTGGTCCGTTTATGTCTAATTACATATTGCCATGCCTATCCCCTGTATGCTACGTTTCACATAATAAATACATGAAAAGTTGTTCTTTTTTTCCATTAGCCCTTGCCCAGAAGTGAACTGCTTTCTGGTGCGTGCTTATGCAATAAAGAAGCAGTTGTTTCAGACACTGTGACACTTCATAACCGAACTTTACAGGCTCCCGTCGCTCTGACTCGGGGGAGCCTGGGGGAGGGACCTGTGTTATCCACCTGCTGTTTCTGCACTGGAAGCAAAGGCCACTTGTCAGGAGCATTGTCCCGGGATGGCCGGTGCATCAGTCTCGGGAGACAAAGGACTGTTGGGCTATTGGAGGGTCACATGCTGACTTCTGGAGGCGAGGTCTGGCTGCAAGGGCTTTTCTGGAGCTGTAGTGTTATGAGAAATGGTGGGGTCTCATGAGTATTCATCGGTTAGGGGGCCACCCTCTAACAATCAGTTGACACACATTTAGGCACCTTCACATACCCAAGTCTGTTCTAGATGCTGAATTAGGGAGGGAAGGGGTGGTGTGTGGGGAGGAGGATACCAGACAGGGACACGGTTATGAGAGCAGGATCTGGAATTGGATGGCCTGGGTTCAAGGCCAGGCTCCACTGCTTACCAGCTGTAGGATGTTTGACAAGTCACTGAAAACCTCTCTGAACCCGTTTACATATCCAGTAAGTGGGGACGCCAAGCTACAGCCTCATGGGGCTGCCATGAGAATTAAACGAAATAATTCAAATCAGGGGGCTCCGTGTGTCCTTGGCCCAGCGTATGTGCCCAGAAATTGACAGTGACTACAATTGGTAATTATTATCATGATTCTCACATCATCTATGATGGGGCTGGGCAGCGGTGGGTGGCAAACAAAAGAAGTAGAAGACTTTGCTCTGGAATGCAGTCCTGGATTGGAAGCCAACTCACAGCTGGCTGGGGAGGAGCGCCCTGTGCCACATAGGGAATGAGGGGGAGACAATTTGGTCGTGGGCTGTAACTAACTGTCATCAGTACAAAAAGGCTGGGCTGCTGTGGGCTGGAGGTTTGTGCGGACAACAAGTTCTGGGAAAGGATAAAAGGGGAACACAGCCAAAAGTGGGCAGAAAGAGCTCAATGTTTTGTGAGAGCGTAAAACCATTGAGATTCCATGCCTCAAATGCCTACTGTTACTTAGTACTTAGTAAGTGCCAGGTAGCCTTTGGGGCCTGGTAGGGTCACCACGCATACCCAGCAAACTAAAATACAGGAACCTCTATGTCAAGTAAAGCCTCGCAGTGCACAGGAGAAGGATGCGTCATCATCAGGGTCAGGAAAGGGACACAGAGATGGCGACCTTTGACCTGCCCACTTGACTGGTGATGAGGATGCCCACTAGGGGGGCAGACGGATGTCAAGAGGGGCAGATGTTCCAAACTAAATGGCCATTCCAACTTTGGGCCCAATAGCCCTGATGCCACATCTAATACCGTGACCCAATGAATGCTACTTCCATGCGGTCAAGGACTTTGTCTGCCATGCTTGGACATTAGCTGGCACATCCTAGATGCTCAAAAAATATGCATTGAATGGAGGAATGAATGGTCATTGAATCGTGTCCTGGCCAGTGGCATGTGTCTTCCCTTCCAAGTCTGCTCTCCTGTCTCCACCTTGCTCTCTGACTTGGAGGCTGATGGATGTGAACCACCTCATTAGGCTTCCCTGCCTTCTGGCTGTGCTAGGATCTGGCTGGTGGGAAGCCCAGGTAGGAGACCAGAGGGAGGGAGGATGGTGAGATCCATGTACCTGCTACCTCACGGCAGAACCTGCCCTGCTGGCTGGGGCCCTCCACAGAGCATGTTCTCTCCTGGGCACTGCAACAAGACCAGGTTCCTGCCCCATCCATTATGGGTCCCTTTCCCCCTGGCCACACCTCTGTAAACATGTCTTTGTAAATTAAACCTCCTCGAATTCTCCTAATGTGCGTGCCATCTGTTCCTTTTTGAAACACTGCCATAATCCCCAAATTCAAATTTCTTGCAGCAAAATTCCAATATAGTGCCATCTTTTTCATCTCAATTCTAGAAGTTTGATGGAAGATACAAGTGTCATGGACGCTTGACCAAGAATAACCTCCCTAATTCCAACTTTTTTCTACTCCACAAATACTACAGAAGAGGACCCCAAAATGCAAAAACAGGACTTGCAAAGAGAATTCAAGTGAGTGAAAGTGCTCAGTGGAGTTCCTGCTGTGCTACAGTGGGTTAAGAATCAACTGCAGTGGCTCAGGGCACTGCGGAGGCACAGGTTGGCATAGGTTGCAGCTGCAGCTCAGATTCAACCCCAGCTCAGATTCAACCCCTGGCCCAGCAACTTCCATGTACAACAGGTGTGGCCATAAAAAAAGTGCTCAGCAATGATGAATTTTATTCTCTTCTTCCTTTCCCCTTCGGTCCACTGGTAGCCTCAGTGGACAGCTCCTGCCCACACAAATGGCCGCAGAAATCAAAGAACACAGAATAGCAGCTCTGAAGGAACCTAGTGACTGTGTGGACCAAGCCCTCCCTCACCACTACCTCTCCTTCCATCTCCACCCTCAGCACCTCTGCTGTCACCACCATAATCACCATCTCCATGCCCACCACTACCTCCTCCACCATCACAACCAACAAAACCATGCCCACCACCACCACCTCCACCACCTCCTAGGCCACCTCCACAACCATCAAGCCCAGACTAATACCAGCACCACCGCCATCATCACCATGTCCACCCCAACTACCATCATCTCCACCCCCATGTTCAGCACCACCACCCCACCTCCAGCATGCCCAACACCACCATGTATAGAGAGAAAGAATGAGGCCAGGGAGACATGATTTGCAAGATTGGACACTTAATTAGTGACTTAAATAGAACTAGAGCTCAAATCTCTTAAGGTTTCACCAAGAGGCTAAGTCTCAAGTAAGCAGCTGACTTGGGCCACAATTTAAAATTTAAAACAAAAGGAAGTTCTTTAAGAGGAGGACAGCAGGGTACTGGAAAACAGTATTAGTCTCTTGTTGACTTTTTAAAAACAGACTATTTTCTGGAGCAGTTTTAGGTTCACAGCAAAATTGAGCAAAAGGTACAGAGAATTCCCAAATACCCCTGCCCCCAAATACACGCAGCCTCCCCCACCTGTCAGAGGCACACTGGTTAACAATCAAAGCACCTACATGGACACTTCATTACCACCCAGGATCCACGTTTACACTAGGGTTCACTCTGGGTATTGTACATTCTATGGGGTTTGGACAAATATATAATGACATATATCCACCATTAAGTATCAAATGGGGTGTTCCCGTTGTGGCTTAGTGGGTTAAGAACCTGACTAGTATCCCTGAGGATGCAGGTTTGATCCCAGACCTCGCTCAGTGGGTTAAGGTCCAGCATTGCCACAAGCTACAGCTTAGGTTACAGACACAGCTCGGATCCCACACTGCCATGGCTGAGGCCTAGGGTGGCAGCTGCTGCTCCAATTAGACTCCTAGCCTGGGAACTTCCATATGCTGCGGGCATGGCCCAAAAAAGACAAAACAAAACAAAAAGAGTCTAATGGAATAGTTCCACTGCCTTAAAAATCTTCTGTGTCCCATGCTTCCCTCTCTCTTCCCAACCCCTGGAAAACACCAACCCTTTTATTGTCTCCATAGTTCTGCCTTTTCCAGACTGTCATACAGTTGGAATCATACAATAAAGTAGAATTTTCAGATTGGCTTCTTTTACTTATTAATATGCATTTAAGTTTCCTCTATGTCTTTCATGGCTTGATAGCACTTTTTAGGGGTAAATAATACTCCACTGCACGCATGTACCACAGTTTATTTAACTGTTTACCTACTGAAGGGCATCTTGGTTGTTCCAAGTTTCAGCAATTATAAAGCTGCTGTAAACATCCATGAACAGATTTTTGTGTAGACTTAAGTTTTCCATTCATTTGGGTAAATACCAAAGAATGAGATTGCTGGGTCACAGGTTAGGAGTGTGTTTAGTTTTGTATGAAACTGCCGAAACGTCTGTCAAAATGGCTGTACCACTTTTTATTCCCACCAGCAATGAGAGTTCCTGTGGTGCCACATCCTCACCAGCAGAGAGTGTTGTCAGTGTTTTTGATTTTGGCCATTCTAATAGGGGTGTGGTGGTATCTAGTTTTTTAAATTTGCAATTCTCTAATGCAATTCTCTATGATATTGAGCATTTTCTATGCTTTTTTCCTGCCCTTATATCTTCTTTTTTTTTGTTGTTGTTGTTGTTGTTGTTGTTGCTATTTCTTGTTTCTTGGGCTGCTCCTGCGGCATATGGAGGTTCCCGGGCTAGGGGTCCAATCGGAGCTGCAGCCACCGGCCTACGCCAGAGCCACAGCAACACGGGATCCGAGCCGCGTCTGCAACCTACACCACAGCTCACGGCAACGCCGGATCGTTAACCCACTGAGCAAGGGCAGGGACCGAACCCGCAACCTCATGGTTCCTAGTCGGATTCGTTAACCACTGCGCCACGACGGGAACTCCTCCTGCCCTTATATCTTCTTTGGCAAGATGTCCATTCAGTTCTTTTGCTCATTTTTTTAATTGGATTATTCATTTTCTTATTGTTGAGTTTTAAAAGTTCTTTGTATATTTTGGATAACAGTCCTTTATCAGATATGTCTTTTACAAACATTTTCTTCTAGCCTGATTGTCTTCCAATTCTCTTGTGAGTCTTTCATAGGGCAGGAGTTTTTAATTTTAATCAAGTTCAACTTACTGATTATTGCTGCCACACATCTTGCCTTTAGGGTTATCTAAAAAGTCATCATCATCCTCAGGATGATCTAGAGTTTCTCTTTTGTTATCATCTAAGATTTTGTAATTTTGTACTTTACATGTATATCTATGGTCCATTTTTGTAAATCATATTGATATTTTTCAATGATTTACCATCAAATTGTCTTTAAAAGACAAAATTGGTATTAAAACTCACAGAGTCCTGTATTTCAGTTGTATGTTACCAAACTCCGGTGAGCTTTTGAACAACAATCACAAGTTGGTACCTTCTTCTACTATGTTCCAATTTCCAAACCAAAGCTTTCTTTTCTTTAAATTCAGTTCCCATTGTGGCTCAGTGGGTTACGAACCTGACTAATATACATGAGGATGCAGGTTTGATCCCTGAACTCACTCAGTGGGTTAAGGATCCAGCGCTGCCATGAGCTGTGGTGCAGGTGGCAGACGCAGCTCAGATCCCATGTTGCTATAGCTGTGGTGTAGGCCGGCAGCTATAGTTCCAATTCAGCCCCTAACCTGGGAACTTCCATGTGGTGCAGGTGCTGCCCTAAAAAGCAAAAATAAATAAATAAGTACAAATAAATAAATAAATTCAATTTTCTGCCTTGATTATAGGAGTTAGCTTGTGAAAGTCAAAAAATGTTCTCCCTCGGGTTGAAGAATGAGCTATCACAAGTTTCCATCAAACATGGTGGGACAGTCCTAAGCCTCAGAGGTGCACTGTGTTTGGCTTGATGTGTAAGTACAAGAAAATTCAACTATTTACCAAGTAATAATACTACTGACTTATGTTTTTATTTTTCAAAGAATTTTTCTATCCATTATTTTATGTGGTCCTCAAAAGAAGCTCAAGAGGTCATCACTTGACAGGTGAGGAGCTGAAATGAGAACGCTCAGGGTCACAATCTTGAGTAAGTGGCAGAGACGAGCTTAGAGTAAGACTGACTCTGATGACAACCGTATGATGACGGTGACAATGGCTGACGTCTGCTGAGTGCATCCTCTGTGCTGAGCATTTCATGTACCCATCACAGGTGATGAGGACCAGGTGGTTGTCTTTTTCAGTTGCCCTGAACCCATGTAACAACTGTGATTATCTGCCACTCATTCTGCTAAACCAGACTTAGCCCAGCCCCTCTGGGTCCTATGGCAAAAAGCTACAAAAAGCTCATGAGTAGGAAGCAGAAAAGTCATAGGAATGGGGTGGACACTGCTTCTAAAATCTGTCTTGACTGCCCTTTGTCTGAAGAGACACCTGCTAGTTTCTTTCAAAGGAGTCCCCCTCTCACCATGTGACAAAGGAAGACATTGACCCACTTGGGGTGCTGCTGAAACCCTGTGATGAAGGGATTAGAGAAGAGGAAGCCTGGGATCACCCTAGGACGGCCTCAGGGGATACAAAGGGGAGGCTAAGAGGGTCTACCCACCCACCACTGCTCCAGCCACAGCACCCGCTTCATCTATATGTACATTGGGTTTTCAAAGACTTTGTTGAGGAAAGAGCTTCATGGATAAACCTTTAAGCCAAATTGATGATGTCTCAGCTCTTGAGGTGCACACTTGGTTTTGGCTGTCCATATTCTGTTCCCCTTTTCCACGGCCCAATGTCTGGATTTGAGTTTGGGGAGATACCCCCTCATCCTGAAGTCACCAGGGTGCTGACTTCATCTTTCATCCTCAGGTCCCATGGGGTAGAGTCTGGAACCCAGGCCAAGCTAGTCAACACATTATAAACCCTGGCCACTGTGACTGGTTCAGGACTGGGCATGCAACCATGTCTGGTCAACCCAAACAAGCAAGACTCAATTCCAGACTTCCATTTGAGGACTCTGCTCATGCGAAGCAGACGCTTTCTTCAACTGGTCAGGTCAATAGGGGTCTTAGGGGTGGAAATGTCCCGTAAGTCTCATGGTTTCTTTGCCTTCCTCTTCCTGCAGACTGAGTCACAGGGGGTTAGGGACTAATGTCCATCTGGGCGTAGGTACACTCTCTATAGCAAACAAGGCCTGTGGGGATGTTACTCCCTGGAGCCCTTAAACCACAAATGTTAATCAATGGCCATACCAAAGAATGCATCGAAGCCCATGCTCCTGCACTGACTAGCTGAGTTAGTATTCTGCCTCACTAGGGGAGTTGGTAGGACAAACCCAAAGCTCTCTCTCCTCCCCGGCCCCCCACCCCCAGCTTTCCCTGCACATGGCGGCTGCCATGCCTGCTAAATAAAGGTCAGGGCCCTCGGTTGTTCCCATGAAATCTGGTGATACCTTGGGGCCCATCTTTGGGTTCTCATGAAACTTTAGTGTGGCTTTACAATGTATGTCCTATATTGAGATAACCTGAGTGAGACTCTATATCCCTCTATATCAGTGCCAAATGAATGAATGAATGAATGAATGTGATGGTTAATTTTATGTGTCAACTTAGCCGGGCCAAGGTGCCCGGAAATGCAGTAAAACATTATTCTGCATGTTTCAGTGAAAACGTTTTTGGCTGAATTAATATTTAAATGGGTGGACTTTGAGGAAAGGAAATTGCCCTTCATAATGTGGGTGGGCCTCCTCTGATCAGTTGAATGTGTGAATAGAATGAAAGATTGACTTCCTCTGAGCAATAAAGAATTTTTCAGCAGACAGTCTTTGGATTTGTATTGTAACACTGACTCTTCCCTGGCAGCCTTTGGACTTGAACTATAGCATCAGCTCTTCCCTGGGTCAACAATCTGCTGGCCTCCTCTGCAGACTCCAGACTTGCCAATCTCCATAACAGTGGGAGCCAACTCCTTAAAGCAAATGTTTATACAGATAGGTTGACAGAGCAAGCCTAGTGGTTCTGTTTCTCTGGCGAAACTCGCCTAATACAATGACATTTCAGGCAAATCAGCTCCGTGAAGGAGAATAAAGCCTGGACCCTCGGGTGAGGACTTTCAGGTCCAGGTATGTGGAGAAAACTCCACATTCAACCCCAGGCTGCCTTTGAAAGGCTTTGGCCAGGGTCCTGTTCTGTGAGATTCTTCTGCTGGCCCTGACCAAGTAGCCCCTGGCCAGACCACGTGGAGCCCTCCTGGCCATTGTGTTGCTTCCCTGGACTCCAGGCTAAAAATAGTATTAAGCATGGGTCCCCTTCCCGAGGTAGGTATGTCACTCACTTGGGCTTGGTCCTCCCCACGGCTCAGTGAGCTGTCTAGGGTATCCTAGGAGATGCTAGGATGTCCAGGGTAGGGCAGGATACCCTGAGGTCCATCCTTGCAGAGAATTCTCTATGTTCACTGAGTCTGGGCTATACCAGCCTTCACACCCAGGGCTCCCAGGGCTCAGCAGAAAACCCAAGAGCTTGGGGAGAGTGGGAGGTGCGTTCATGGTGGGGGGGAACAATTCAGATCTCGGGGAGAACAAGGAGCACCAGGAGCTGAGTGGGTACAGACACACTCCCCGGAGTCACAGCTGCCCACCTGAGTGCCCTCAGCAAGGAAGGTGACTAAGAGCCTGACGGCCAGAGCTGGGCTCAGCATCCCACCCGGCTCTGGGCCTAACACACTGGGCACAGTGTGTCCACGTTGGGCATGGCAGCCAGGACCTGCTACATGCCAGGTACCCTGCTAATCCCTTTGCACGAATTTGCAGCAGGCCTGATCTCACAAAGACCATAATTCCAGTGGGTAAGATAAAAGTACTTTCTCTATTTTCTTTGACTCAGCCTTATTTTCATTTCAAATCCCTAGGCCAGTGGTGGTCGAATCTTAGTCTCAGACAACGCAAGTTTCACGCCGTTTTCCCCAGAAGAATGTCCTAGTTCCCATGGGTGGGAGTAGGGTTGTCATTAGAGACAAGGCATCAAGTGAGACCACAATGTCATGAGTCTGCTTGGTCACCACGGAGGCGCCCTGTGATCCTGCCTGCATGATCCCTCCAGTGTGGGAGGGGTTGGGGAAGGGGAGGTCGCGCCACCTCTGGGCCATGGTTGCACCTGGGACCCACCTGCTGCATCCTGATGGGGCAGGAGAAGTCACCATGGGGCTGTTGAAGGCCATGACTCTGTCACGCTGCACAGCCCTTTCCCTTTCTCTGGGCTCTGCTGCCTCCCAGAAGGCGAGCCCTCATGCCCTCTGCTCCCAGATCCCAGACCTCATGTGAAGCAGTGGTGCTTTCCCAGGACTCGGGCATGACTTGTGCTCACCCGTCCCCTCCTCGACCCCGCCTAGCCATCCTCCTCTTCCTCCTCCTCAGCTTCCAGGAGTGCTTTTCCAGTTGGTGGGGTAGGGTTGTTCTTACTTACTCAGGATGTTTTTTTCCTAAATCTTTTCAGTTTCCCCTATAGCCAAGGCTTTGCACACAAAAGTCCGGAAGAGACTCTTTCTATTTCCCTTTGCCTCTTTCTGTCACATCCTTTCCCTGAGACAATGAGCAGAGAAGCGCCTTGCTGTAGGAATGGGAGCAGGGGTGGGGGGAGGGAGGAAATACAGTGGGAAAAAAATACCAGTTGATTTTTCCAAGTGCTCTATGGCAGGCAGTATCTCATTAAACTGTAACAAGGCTGTGACATAAATACTACCATTATGCCCACTTTATAGATGAGGAAACCAAGGCTTAGAAAGAGTAAGGGATGTGTCCAAGGTCAATGGAACCCTGGTGCCTAGCCTGGCCAGCGCCCCTAACTCCAAGGCTATACTTCCCACCTGCCATCGCTCTCCTGCCTCCTCCAAGCTCCCCGGATGTGTGCAGGCAGCAGGAGCAGGGCCCACAGGATGTCTGGGTCTCCCCAGCTATGCTGGGGCCTGCAGGTCCTGAGGAGGGCCCAGAACTGCGCCTGGTTCAGAGCCCAGCCCATAGGCCCTAACACACCATTTTTCCTAAGGAGCAGCTATTTGATCTGATTGGGACTTCCTGCCTGGTTCACAGCCAGTAATCAATAAAAATATTGGCTGTCATTATTTATAATCTCCTTTGAGCCACACAACAGCCTAGTGAGAAAGCTCTTCTGACGT
This sequence comes from Sus scrofa, assembly GCF_054392235.1. NCBI lineage: Eukaryota > Metazoa > Chordata > Mammalia > Artiodactyla > Suidae > Sus > Sus scrofa. The sequence goes on along the minus strand of NC_139396.1, from coordinate 94,869,632 downwards.
TCTGTCAACAGAGGTTAAATTACTTGCCCAGGTCACCAGCAGGATGGCTGCGCTGAAAGCCCCCAGCTCCCTGGTGGAGCTGTCCACCACCCAGCAGCACCTGCAGTCGGGGTCGCCTCCTTATGATTAAGGCCACAAGGCTGCCCCCTTGAGAGTCCTGGGTAAGGGAAGGTCATCTCCACACATCTCACACCCCGACTCCTCTTTGGACACTTTTGCATTCCAGTGAGGACATGACCATGGAAATGGGACTGCTGGTGCTCTGGGTTGGAGAGAGTCCCCTTGGTGCCTAAAGGAGGGCCACCCCAACCTGCCAAGGGCCCGGGGCACTTTGCAGACATACCTGAGGTACAGTCTCCCCCACCCACCCACAATGACAGAATAGTGAGGTGGGTAGGCTCTGCCAAGGGAGACTGGGCAGCCACTGGGCTTGGAGTTTGGGGAGTCAGAGAGGGACCCTACCACCAGCCTCCCTCGGATGTCCCAGCTGGCCTCTGGTGCGCTCCTGACAGGGCTTCCTCACCACCCTGGGGCCTCAGTGGGTGCTTGGAGAGCCCGGGGTCTGGAGCTGCCTCTGGCCATGACAGTGAGACACACCTGCCTCCTCTGCCCAACGGGGCAGAGTGTAGGAGCTGGTATTTGGGGAAAGCCCTCCCAAGCCCGGAGAATGAAGATAAAGAGGAATTAAAACCTCCCCTAATCCTCCCTCCATTTCTACCAAACTCTCCAGAAAAGGCTCTGGCCCTCCCACCCCACCCTGCTGCTGCCCCAGGAGGTGATCTCCAAGACCCATCAGAGTTGAGGCCCCTGGCCCCCGCTGCAAACCTGTCCGCCTCCCTGCCACTCCCGTCATCTCCTGCCCTCCCCATCACACCCAGACCAGGCTTCCCAGAGGACGGCGCCCCCGTGCGTGCGAGCTGCTCCCAGCCTGCCTTGCAAAACATCAGTCCCACATCAGGTCCTCACAGGCTCCCAGGCAGGTGATCAAAGGGACGGTGGTGGGCTGGGCGGGCACTCTGCTGGCCAGAGGGGCCCCCCAAGACATCTATGACTCCCCTCCAGCCACTACTGCCAGGTCTTCTAATTTCTCAAGAGAAACCAGAAATCCAGATTTGTTTGTAAAAGACTCTCCTCTTTAAGCACCAACTGCTAACTCAAAAAGAAATTAAAACAAACCAAAAAAATTACTGCAGAGGCTTCTTAAAAAAATTTTTTTTTGTGCTGCAGGTTACCAGCGGGGAACCTGCGGGGCAAGCCCCTAAACCCCCAGCTTGACCAAAGCACCAGCAGAGGCCTTTGTCCCTCACAATGTCCTAAGCCACTTCTCTTCCAGAAAGCTCAGTGGACTCCGGGAATAGGGTCCAGCCTTCCTCCATCCCTCTCCTGTGCACCCCACGCATCCCTGTGGATTACGCCTTGGGAGGGAATGGCCTCCCATGGCAGAAAAGAAAGGCGTGCTGCTTTCCCACCTTCCAGGGGAACTAGCTCAGGGGGCAGCAGACCCCGCCACCATCCTTGTTCATCCACAGAGTCCGGGGTGGGACCAGAACCCACAGCTGGGATTCCAGGCCTGCCTGTCTCCCCACTGTGCACACAGGGCCTGGTCTGGTAGTAGAAAGACCCCTCCACCACCACCACTTAGGCTGGGGCACAGTCTAAGGAGCCACATTGCAGAAGTGAGGGTTAGAATCCATTCTAGCCCCCCTTGGCACAGAATTCTGTCCATCCATGGTTGGCTGGGTGGCCACCCCATCACTGGGGGCCCCCAGGAGGACCAGTACCACCATATACTGCATTCTGGCTAGAAGCAGTCAGAAGGGTCAAGCACCACCCACCGGCCCAGCCCATCTGGGGCCTCAGGAGAGCCCCGTGCAGGAGGGGTCCTGACACAAAGGATGTTTGTCTACTTCCAGGCAGCCTGGCAACTTGGGTGTGACGTAAACACACGGCAGGGCCTGCAGTTCATAACATACACTGAAAAACTGCAGACTGGGAGCTGGAGCTCTTCCCGTGAGAGCAGGACTAAAGCTGGCCTGTGATAAGCAGATACTTTCTTACAAACAAGATCCTCAAAGGGAAGCTATGTGGAGACACCATAGAGAACAAACAGATCTTAAGCGCTCTGATCCAATAAAAAAAAAAAGGCTCAGTTACTTTCTGATGATAGTTTTAAGATGTGAATGGCAGCCATTCTCTATTTCTTAACGCATGTCTTTCAGAGACTCTGTCTTATTTGAATATGTCATTCAGTGTGTTTACTTTCTAAAGCACATCCTCTAATTCAGAGTGGGCTTCCTTTCTATTAGTCAACAAATATTTCTGGGAGTTCCCATTGTGGCTCAATGGGTTAAGAACCTGACTGGTATCCATGAGGATGCAGGTTCGATTCCTGGCCTCGTTCAGTGGGTTAAGGATCTGGCATTGCCACAAGTTGCAATGTAGGTCACAGACAAGGCTAGGATCTGGCATTGCTGTGGCTGTGGCATAGGCCGGTGGCTGTGGCTCCAATTCAACCCCTAGCCTGGGAACTTCCATATGCCTCGGGTGCAGCCTTAAAAAAAACATTCTGGAACCCATTCAAATGACCATGCAGGGAGAGGTTTGTTGACCTACCCTCCTCTTGTCGGGGGCCCACTTTTCAGAGACTTCCCACCATCACCTGCTGAGAAGACAAGTGTGGTTTTGAAGCCTGCAGGCCTCCACCTCCTGCAGGACCCAGAAAGTTCCAGAATCCCAATGCTCCAGCCAAGAGAGGCAGCTGGGAGGGCCAGCCAAGCGGTTCAGGAGAACCCGAGGGCTGTGCAGGGCTGACATCTGGGAGTGTCCTCCCGGGTGCAGGGCACAGCTCAGTCCTGGCCCAGCCCCTTATGAGGCCAGGGCTGCTGCCTCCACAAGGTCTTTAGACCCGTTCCTCCGCCCTTGACCAGCCAAAGGTCACACCCACCCGTGCCTTGGCCTCTCTCACATCTTTATGTCCCAGGAGCTTTCTTTCCATGTGGGCCTGAAACAAACTAGAGAGCCCCCCATCCCTTGCATTGCCAGGCTCTGACGCTGATTTGGCAAAGCAAGAGGTGATCTGGAGTTTGTCTGCTCTTGAGGACCTGCGTCCACTCCCAAAGGCTTTACCATGGGCCTTCAGATCAGGCTACAGGCAACTGGAAGAGCCGCCTCCAGGAGTGGTCAGCAGGGACCCCCATTGGAAGAATCACAGGAGCCAATAGGAACAGACCAGGTTTGGGGGGGGGGCGGTGCTGGATCAGGGGAAGGGCCACTTGGTACCCAAATCCCTAAAGCCAACTGTGGCCAGCCTGCAGGCAGATGCAACAGCTACGGCCAAGATGCTCACTGGGCCTGCAGCATGTCGGGCCCTCTCTGAGGCTCAGCTTCCTTATCAGTAAGTGGGATAAAGTCCGGAACAGTGGGGTAGACTTAGGCGGTGGAGCCAGACAGGCCTGGATTGAAACTCCAGCTTTTGAGCTGCGATCTTGGGTGAGCTCTTTACCCTGTCCAAACCACAGATATATCATCTGTAGAGGGGAAGGGATAAGAGCACTCACCCTCTGCAGCTGTTGACAGGGCTACAGGAAATGTACATAAAGTCCCTGGCACCGAGCAGGGCTCAGTTAGCAGGAGTTATCGTTATTACTTCATGGGCCTGTTTTGAGAATTAAATCCAATGGGATGATGTGTTGCAATGGCTGGTGAAATACAGTGTACAAATGGTAGCAATTACCACTTATCAATGTGTCCTCCTCCCCTGGGCCTGAGGCCCCTCCTTCTCTTTTTCTCTGTCTAGTCTATTTTTCCTTCTTTGCCTTAACCTCCTCTTGGCTTCTCTTCCTCTAGTCCCTCCCCCCTGCCCCGGCCCCACAGCCTTTAGAGCCAAGAGCCAACACCAGTTTCATCTCTCCTCACTCCAGAACCTACAGTGACTCCCCAGCCTCTCTCAGGCCCAAACTCAGCAGCTCCGCCACCCCCTCACCACTGATTTTACCTCACTTCCCACCCCATTAAATTAACACAGTGGCTTGAGAAGTTGCTAGCACAGGGCTTAGGACACAGAAAATGATGAATTAATAGTAGCTACTTTCGTTAACCTGGTTCTTGGGCCTATGACACAAAGTGATGCAGACAGGCAGGGAGGCGTAGGTGTTTGCTGTACATTTAGTGGTCCTTTGGTTAAAATCATCATCCTCTCACTCATCGAGGGCCTGGCCAGGTTTCCAAAGCTTGAACACTCACTACAGTCGTCTGTGCAGGGAGTGGTGCTAGGCGTGGAGCAGGGGAGACACGTGGGGCCGGCACAGCCAGAACAGGTTCGCAGGAGGAGTGGGAAGCAGGGAGTGAGGGGCCCAGACCCGCTGCAGGCCTGGAACACAAGCACCCTGGGTGGACTGGGACACAACCCAGCTTTCTCCCGACAGCCTCCCTTCTGTCTGGTCAACAGCAACAGCGCTGGCCTGCCTCAGAGACTGTGCAGATGCTTTTCCTTCTGCACAGGAGATGCTCTCCAGCTCACACACCTCCAGAATTCCTCCTAGGGCCTGCCTCCCGCCTCTGTCCATCCTTATGAGATGGCTGGCTTTCTTTTAGGGTGTTAGGAAAAGGGCGCAGGCTGGGTTTGAATCTGGTTCTCTCACCTCCCAGCTGGCCTTCAGCCTGTCACCTACACCAAAAGGCACCAGGACTGCACTTGTCAGGGCATCCAACACACGCCAGGGGGCTAAAAACAGTGGCTCCTTACAGAGGCTGAAAAGGTAGGTAGGAGTCAAGTGGCTTCAATGGCAGGCAAAGTGCTGCCTCTGCAGCCCAAGCCAGAGGGAAGCAAGCAGCACCGAGGAAGAGGTCAGTCAAGGTGTGTACAGGACACACCACTGGAGAGAACTGGCAGGACCCACGTTGGGATCCTTAGCCAAGCTCTGTTCACCCAATGTCCATGGGTGTGCCATGATCTTCTGAACCAGCAAGGGCAACTTGGGAGCAGAGGCCATGCCCCAGGCTAGGCACCCAGCAAAGACTGTCACCAGCTGCTGTGGTCACATGGTTCTCATCAGGCTACCTGGCACAGGCTCTCTGGCATCTAAAACTCTCCTGCTCAGCTTCCCTCTCAGTGCAAAGGATGGTCCCTGCTCCCAGCAACCCCACCCCTCCGTTTCCCTCAATTAGATTATGTCTGCAAAGCCCCCTGAGCTCAGTGCGCTATAAAACAAGGCATTTCTATTAGATCCAGGTTGGGGAAGCTGCAAGGCGCCAGGCAAAGGACAGGGGCTCTGGGGGGTGGCCTGCGCCAGCTGAACTGAACAAGGTTTCTTATGACCCAGATGCTATCAGTCAAAACTGATGGCAGCTGCCAGCTCCTCAGAGTTACGAGTAACTGGGGAGGGCAGAGCTGGCCAAGATTTGAGCTTGTTGAGTGCTTCGGACTATTTGTCCAGTATTTGTGGTTGGAATAAGCTCAGGGCACGTTCAGCTGAGCCACTTTAAAATTTGTTTTTCAGCCCATGGGACTTTAAGGGTTGGGGGTTTCTCCCAGTTTCCACTTGTTTGCAGCCTCATCTCTAAGATCCCTTCTGGGAAGGGACTGAGGTGTGGTGGACTCAGAGCTTAAAGGCCCCACATGCTGGAACCAGACCTCCAAGTGGGGCAGTGTGGGGTCTCTGACCCAACACTCTCAAGCACACTCCTCTTCTCATCCTCTCCTGCCATGACCTTTCCCTAGGACACGACAGGAACCACAAGGGTTCTTTCTCTTCCAACCTTTGAACATGAGTGTGGCCTTTTATTCTTGCTGGTCTGGTTCCCCACTGTGGGGCACACAGCAATGGGGGCAGGATGAAAGCTGGGCCTTCAACCCACATGTCTTCAGGTAAACACGGACACTAGGAGATCCCTCCAGCTGATCACGACCCACTAGTAGATTCCGTCTGACCTGGCAGATCTCTCAATCAGGCTCCCCTCCAGCTGCTCACCAATCCAGCCACACCCCTATTCACCCCCATCACTGCCGTCAGCCTCATACCCCACCACATTCCCCCATCACTCCCTCCACCACCGCCTCCCAACTCCCACCCTGGAGGAAGAGTCAAGATGCTGATGTGGTCAAAAGAAGACCTTCGTCAGGAAAACTCCAAGGAGGAGCAACTGAAACCAGAGACTGCAGGGAAGTCTGGGGTGGTAGAATCAAACTATTCCATTTAGAATGGATACGCAATGAGGTCCTGCTGTACAGCACAGGGAAGTATATCCAATCTCTCAGAGTGGAACATGATGGAAGATAAGAACTGTATGTATATGCACAACTGGGTCGCTATGCTGAACAGCAGGAACTGACGCAACACTATAAATCAACTCTAATACATTTTTAAAGTAAGTTTAAAAAAAGAAAAAGAAAAAGAAACCAGGAGTTCCTGTCATGGTGCAGCGGAAATGAATCCAACTAGGAACCATGAGGTTGCAGGTTTGATCCCTGGCCTCGCTCAGTGGGTTAAGGATCCAGCGTTGCTGTGAGCTGTGGTGTAGGTCATAGATGCGGCTTGGATCTGGCGTGGCTGTGGCATAAGCCAGCAGTGGTAGTTTTGATTAGACCCCTAGCCTGGGAACCTTCGTATGTTGCGGGTGTGGCCCTAAAAAGGGAAAGGAAGGAAGGAAGGAAGGAAGGACAGAGAGAGCGAGAGAAAGAAAGAGAGAAAGAAAGAGAGAAAGAAAGAGAGAAAGAGAGAAAGAGAGAAAGAAAGAAAGAAAGAAAGAAAGAAAGAAAGAAAGAAAGAAAGAAAGAAAGAAAGAAAGAGAAAGAAAGAAAGAGAAAGAAAAAGAAAGAGAAAGAAAGAAAGAAAGAGAAAGAAAGAAAGAGAAAGAAAGAAAGAGAAAGAAAAAGAAAGAAAGAAAGAAAGAAAGAAAGAAAGAAAGAAAGAAAGAAAGAAAGAAAGGCAGACCAGAGATTGCAGAGGATCCTGGAGAGTTCAGAGATCCAAGGGATCTGCCAAGGGTGTGAAGAAGCTGCTGGCCCTGCCATGAAGGAAATGAACTTGTGTCTCATATGCCACATCCCCCATGCTGAAGGTTGGCAAAGCCCAGCCCGATGGATCAGTGAACATTCACAATGTGTCTGGATTTCGAGCAGCCCTCTGTCATCCAAGAGGAAGAGGGGTAGAATTATTCATGGTGCATCCACAAGGACACATCTTTTCTACAAGGAGCTCATGGTATCTTGGAAGAGACAGAGTAAAAATAATAATCGCAGGAATAAGTATAAAGTGGAATGACAGGTTGGGGTGCTGTGGGAGACAGGGAGAAGGGGTCTGACTTTACTGGGTGTCTGGGAAGGCTTCTCTGAGGAAGTGATGGAGGCCTGCCCGAAGCCACCCCTCTCTTGTCCCCACTGCCCTGGCTCCTGTCTGAAGGCGCTGCTCCACAGCCCTCCAAAAGCCACTGTCTGCTCTTTCGATGCCACAACTAAAGGCTCCCATCCAGCACCTGGACCTCATACTGTCAGACGTCACAACTGGACGAGTCCTCAGCAGCCTCTGCCTGTGATGCAGAATCTCCTGGCATCATGGGAACTCTGTGATTAACCCACTTCACTTCAGTCTACCTCGATTTTTCGATCTGTGAGATGGGCGTGCCCTAAATAGTGATTATGAGGTTTCAGCAGTTCAAGGGCAGGGAAGGTCCTCTGTGGGCTGGGAGCATCAGGATGAAGGGTTTCCAAGGTCTGAAGCTAGCAGATAAACGCCAGGACGATTCTCTTTCAGACACCTCCACCCCCAGAGGCGCCAGTCCCGCTCAGGGATAACTCTGACTCAGGAATGTGACCTCAGTCAAGGGACAGGGATGCTCAGATGGTCTGTGGAGGAAGGGGTTTGTTCCCGTCCTGGGAGGAGCCTGTTTGACTTTCCATCGGTAATGGCTTCAGGGTGCAGACAACTGGAGACAGCGAGGTGGGGGCGGCTGGGAGAGTGAGGAGCCCAGACCTGGGACCAGACCGGAAGGTGAGCCTCAGAGGGGAGGGAGGGGAGCCTGCCAGGTGCCGCAGCGGCAGGCGGGCCCCTGAGCCTGGCTCTGTGTTAAATATAACCCCAGCCCATTGTTTTCTCAGTTATTGTATTTTGCAGTTTTCCCCCTTGAGAGGCAGCCTAAATGAGGACAGTCCAAGCAGGGGCTGCCTGGAAGTTCTAAGAACACAATTGTTTTTATGATGAAAATGAAAACTGTATATTTTCTAAGTTTAAAAAGGCAAACACTCCAAGGTCACACACTGGCCCAGTGCCTCCTGGAATCTGTCTGGTTTGCTCTTCTTTCTCAAGGTGCCTGAGTTTGGGGGCCCCAGAAGCAAGGGTCAGCGGGGGGACATCCCCAGGACGATGGCTGAGAAACACGCCCAGTGGGACAAGACAGTCTAAGAAGCAGCTCATCCCGAAAACCGTAATTCAAAAAGATTCATACACTCCTAAGTTCACTGCAGCACTAGTCACAATAGCCAGGACATGGAAACAACCTAAATGTCCATCAACAGATGAATGGATTAAGAAGATGTGATATACATACACATACTGGAACTCAACCCCATAAAAAAGAATGAAAATCATGCCATTTGCAGCAACATGGATGAAACTAGAAATTATCATACTAAGTGAGGTAAATCAAAAAGATAAAGACAAATACCATAGGGTATCACTTATATGTGGAATCTGCAATATGGCACAGACAAACCCATCTACCAAACAGAAACAGAATTGCAGAGAACAGACATGTGGTTGCCAAGGGGAAGGAGGTGGGGAGGGGGGCAGATTGGGAGTTTAGGGTTAGTACATGGAAACTATTACATAGAGAAGGGATAAACAACAAGATCCTTTCGTAAAAGAAAGAAAGAAACTATAACAGTTGTGGCCTCTGGTAGGAAATTTCTGGGGTGTTGGGAATATTTTATATCTTGATTTAGATATTAGTTTCATAGCTATACACATTTGTCTAAGCTTATTGAACGGTACACTTAAGATCTGCGCATTTTACTGTACACTGTAAATTATATCTCAAATAAACAAAATAACCTTAAAAACAAAACAAGGTCATACTGTATAGCATAGGGAACTATATTAAATATTCAGTATCCTGGGATAAACCACAATAGAAAAGAATATTAAAAAAATAGTATACGTGTGTATAACTGAGTCACTTTGCTCTACAGAGAAATTACCACATTATAAATCTACTTTAAAAAAAAAAAAAGAACTTAAAAAAAAAAGAAAGCAGCCGCACATCCTGGGCATCCAAGTCTGCAGCTTGCAGGCACCAGGGAGGGTCCTAGGGCAAACTTGCAGGTAGGCGGCTCAGAGCCCAGAGGCAGGGAGACCCGCTCACTGCCTTGTTTCCAGGGGACCCACTGGGCTGAGAACCAGGCTTGCTGGTCTGGGAGACCAGGCCTGGGAGGGGGAGGGGGACACACCTCCACTTTGGGGAGCACCCAGAGCTCCCCTCTCCTGAAGCAGGCATGCCGCAAGGGAGAATCAAAACCCCTCTAAGTGTACACATGTCCGTGCATTGGCGCCTGGCACTTCTGTGTCTTTTCCTCTCTCTCTCTGCTCCCCTGACTCTCTGCTTTCATCTCTCTGTCTCCCCAGCTCTCTCGCTGGCCCCCTGTCTCTGTTTCTATCTCTGTCTCTCTCGCTCTTTCTCACCCTCTCATATTCTCCCTCCTCAGGGAATCTCTGTTAAATTAAGGAGTCTTAACCCCACTTGACAAATGGGCAAGGGAGCCCCGAGGGATCGCTGAGAGGCCAGCCTGGGGTCAGCCAGGGGCAGAGCTGGGCCAAGCTTGCAAGGCTCGGGTGTCCAAGTGGGCTGAGAGCTCCTCCTCCCCATCAAGTGGGCTGGACCTGGAGGAGGCCCTGGAGACCATCCATGGCTCCCTATCCCCCACCCTGCTTACCCCCAACTCACCATGGCACTGCCCCTTCCTACCATGGGGGGGCACCCTCCATTCCACCACCCCCCCCCCCCGGTTCCAGGCACCCACTCCTCCCTTAGCCGGGGTGGTGTCTGCCTGTGTGTTTACCCTCTGACATCCCCCCCACCCGACAGCCCTGGCAGCCTCCCCAACCTTAGCACTCCAGGGAGCATGGCTTAGTGGTCAGGCCAGCAGGTTTATGAGGCTGAGATCCCAGCAACCACAACTCTGGGCTGCTGACAGGAGTGGGTTTGGTTCCACCAGCCTACTCTTGGGAAGAGGTAAGAGGACATCGGGTGGCATGGGTCCCAGGAATCACCCCCTGGTTTCCAAACATGGCAGTCCTCTTTGTCCTGAGCAGCCACAGCCTGGACAGGGCAATTGAGGAAGCCCTGACAGAAGCGGGAAGTTGGAGACAAATTTTCACCCTAGGAGGCGATGCACATAAATAATAATAGCAAACCTTTGCAAGACCTGTTCTAAGCAATTTACGCATTTACTTGTTTGATCCCCACAATGGCCCACATCATCCTCATTATACAGAGGAGGGACCCAAAGTCTGGAGACATAAATGACTTGCCAAGATCCCAGGATTCAACCCCTGCTGGCTCCATGGCCTGCTTCCGGGCACTTCCCCTGGGCCTGTTGTCCAACAGACTGAGCTCTTTACAACTCCAAACTGCTCAGACATCAGGGATGTGCAGCCACAGTCACATGGGGCCCTGTCCATGCTGGCTTTAAAGCTCTACAGTTGCCATCTTGAAATTCTGAGTAATTTTTGAAAAAAAGGGCCTCGCATTTTCATCTTGCATTGAGCACTGAAAATCTTGTAGCCAGTCCTGGGGACAGAAACCATGTCCCCCCCACCCCCGACCCCCCAAGGTCATTCCCTGAAGGAAACTGGCCGCTCAGCTCTGCCCCTCCTCTTCTTGTTCACTGGTCTTTGCTTGGTCTTTTGCTCCCTTTGGGTGTCTGCTGCGGCCTGTGTGAGCTCTAAGTCTGTGTGTTCTCTGAACAGTGTCAACACGAGAGACCCTCCAATGCTCCATCCCCCCCTGCTCAGCCCTGGAGTGAGATGCTGGCCAGGGAGCAGCCTGGGCCCCTGGGCAGCTGAGACAGGGCTTCAGAACTATTCTACTCCTTTCCACCTCCTGGTGATGGATGGGTATCTACTGCTCTCCTGAGCCTGGGGCAGGCTACATGCCATGACCTTGAGCTTAGCCTAAGAACCCCACATGCTTAGAATCAAGTGGTGGGTTAAGTTCTGCCCCTTCCAGGTGTGTTCTTTTCCAACTCCCTCCCTTTGTAGGAACTGATAATCAGGGTCCCTGAGACACTGGGTTCCAGCCGACAAGGCCCGTTTCCCACAGAGAGCAGGACACCTCGTACTTTCATGCCTGAATGTTGAGACCCTGGACCAGTTTCACTCTTGCTAAGGCTGAGAAGCTGGACAGGGAAAGGGGAGGTTCTGGGCATGATGGGTGGAGGGCAGGGGCAGCAGGCCACTAGTTTTTCATCCAGCTCTGCCACTGCATGCCAGGGGGGCCTGAGCAAGCCAGGCAATGCTCTGGGCCTCTGGTCTCTCATCAGTAACTTTAGAGGATTGGACCTCAGGGGCTTTCTTTGAGGTCCCCCCCTCGCTCAGATTCAATAGTTCTGGGATTCATGAAAATGAACTTTTTTTTTTTTTTTTTTTTTTGCTGTTTAGGGCCACACCTACGACATGTGAAAGTTCCCAGGCTAGAGGTCAAATCAGAGCTGCAGCTACTGTCCTACACCACGGCCACAGCAATGCCAGATTTGCATCTGCAACCTACACCACAGCTCCCAGCAATGCCGGATCCTTAACCCACTGAGCGAGGCCAGGGATCAAACCTGATCCTCATGGATACTAGTTGGGTTTGTAACCTGCTGAGCCTCAACAGCAACCCCAAGACTCCAGCAAAGGCCCATGTGACACCTTCATTCATCTGGCCTGGGGTCAGAAGCCAATGCATGAATGGGCAGTGTGGGCAGAGGGAAGGACTGCTGAATGGCTGGGAGTGAGGGGAGGCAGTGGGGGAGGCAGAGCTCTCAGTGAGAAGTCAGGAGAGGGGAGTCAAAACTGGTCAGGCCACCATGACAACCAACACTGGCTCCATGCAGCCTCACTGGCTGCTAAAAAGGGGCTGCCCCACCTCTCTGGGGGCAGAGAGCCCCCATGCATCCCTCCACTATAGCAGATGTGCCCACCTGGATCCCCTGCAAGGTATGGGCTTTTCCAGGGGGACCATACCTCATTCATCTAACTGTCCCAGCACCAGTGTCCTCATCTAGCAAATATGTGCTGAGGATCTGGCCTAGCTGCTACTTAGCACATATTTCCTGTGTGAGAGCTCAAGTCAGAGGGCTCCAGAAAGTGGTGCTGTGGAGTGTTCTACTGCACATGCTTTAAGATCTATCTCAAGTGTCAGCTTCTTCCGGGAGCAAGAGCCTCCATCATTTAGAACTTTGTGTTGGAAGTAACAACAAAAACTATCTCAAGTGGATTAAACAAAAAGGGAATGCACTGTTCATGTAAGGTGGCAAGTTCAGAAATAGAGTGGATTTCAGGATCAGTTTGACCCAGTGGCTCAAAAATGTCAGCAAGGACCTAGTTTCTTTTGCCTCTCTTCCTTCCTTCCTTCCTTCCTTCCTTTTTAGCCTTGCCTGCAGCTTATGAAAGTTCCTGAGCCAGGGATCAAACCCATACATATCAGTGACAATACTGGATCCTTAACCCAATAAGCCACCAAGGAACTCCTTGCTTCTCTGCCTTTCATGATGTTATCTTTGTCCTAAGGCCAACTTCCTTTGAGGACTCAGGGTGGCTTCCAGAATCTCTCCCAAACCAGACTCCTCTCTCATATTCAGAGAGAGAGGGAACAAGCCATCAACCCTGCAATGCAAGTAAAATCCTGAGACACATTCTGATGGACCATATGTCCACTCACCAACAAGTCATGGCAGGGAATGGAACATGCTGAATGGCTTAAGCCCAACAGGGTCTCTTTCTGCCTGAAGCTAGAGTAGAGTTCGCTGTGCCCAGAGCACCTCATAAAGGTTCTCTGCCCGGGAGCAGGGATGCCTAGCTGAAGGCAGGGTCCCATCAAGAAAGCAGAAGGGCAGGTAGAGGCGGCCATCAAAAGCCTACTACACCTTCCCTAATCACCCTGATTCTGAGCTCCCAAGACCCCTGCTTCCTGCTTTATCTATACATTTGTCATACTAGGCTGTAAAGAGGTGTTTACCTATCTGTCTGCCACATCAGATGGTAACTTGCTGAAAGCAGGCCACACTCTTTTTTTTTATTATAGTATAGTTGATTTACAGTGTTGTGTCCATTTCTGCTGTACAGCAAAGCTCAGATCTGATGTAGCTGTAGCTGTGGTGTAGGCCAGTGGCTACAGCTCTGATTCAACCTTTAGCCTGGGAACTTCGATGTGCTGTGGGGGCAGCCGTAAAGGGACATACATACATACATACATACATAAATGGAATAGCTTGCATCTACCAACCCCGAACTCCCAATCCATCCACTCCCTCCCCCTCCCCCATCAGGCACCTGGTCTTATCCACCCTGCGTCCCCTGTCCTGAGTCCTCACTCAGGGCCAGGGTACTCAATAGGCTTTCAGCTGGCACTGGTTCAATGACAAAGCTGCCCAGAGCAGGACTCTCATGAAATAGATGTCTCTCTGCCCAAAGAGGCCATAACAACTTCCTGTTGCTTTTAAAGTAGGTGTGTGCTGTCTTTTCCTTGCATGATTTCTTAATTTGCTCTCTCCCATCCGGAAGAGCGGCTCCAGTCATTCCAGGAAGAGGGTTTGTGTGTGCCGTGCCGCCTGTGCTTCCTGCCAGGGCAGAGGTGGGAGGGGTGGTACCCAGGGCCAGGTGCCTGTCTCCCCTGCGGGGTTGGGAGAGGACATAGGCGGCCGCACCCGGGCCCAGTCACAATGCCCACGCACCAGAGGCCTTGGAACAGTCACAGGAAACCCGACAGCTCACAGAGCTGGGCACGCCACGAGCCGGGGCTGGGGGCTAAAAACAGCCTCAGGAAAACCAGTCGTGGAGGATCAAAGAGTTCCTCCCGTTTTGGAGGAAACCCCCTGGAGCATGAGCTCATCCCACACGGCTCCCAGGATTCCAGATCTCCAGATGAGAGGCAGGCTGGCTGACCAAACTGCCCTGTCTCCTTAGTTACATCCATCTGTCTAATCCCCAGGGTTCCCATCATGACAGCCCGCCAGCCTTGCCAGGCCTGTCCCAGGGCCCCAGAGGGCGGAAAGGACCAGAGTCCAGCTCCCAGCCTCCGCCAGCCCAAGCAAGGTCTCAAGATACAAGTGAGGACACTCAGTCGCATGTCCAAGGGGACCCAGAGCTTGCAAAGGGCCGCTTCCCAGCCCTCCCTCACGGAGGCCAGCTGTGTAAACCTGCTCCTCTGGGGCTGGAGGGTGGAAACTGGGTCAGAGCACAAGAAACTGTTAGGAACTTAGCAGCGTGCCGGCCTGAGCAACTCTGCTGTTCTTCCTCGGGGAGGCTGAAGGCTCCACTTAAGCATCAACAAATCCTCGTTTTGTTGCTTGGAAAGTATAGACAGGGAAAGGCAGGGCGATGTGAACCTCAGGATGGGGGAGCAAGCAAGTGCTGAGGCTGTGGCAGCTGCTGCCCCAGAGCTGGAGTTTGGGGAGAAAACGTCAGGAGGCCTGGCAGGTGGCCTCGCTCTTTCTGCACTTTCTAGGGCTTTCGAGGGCCAGCAGGGAGGGAGCTGGCTGGAAGGAGAGGGAGGCATTTAACATTCCGGGGATCAGGGCAAAGTTCCGGTAAGCAGGAAGGAGCACCGTGATCCTGGGCTTCTTTGAGTAGAGGCAGAGGGTGAAGCTCCAGACACCGCGCCTCACCCCACGAGACCTACAAGCCACAGCGCTCTACACAGGGCCTCTGAACAAGGAGGGCCAACAAAGGCATCCGCTGTGAATCAACAGCATTTACCAAGCCCCTTGATGAGCATCTCGGGGCCTCACTGGCCCTGGGGACCCCAGGACTCCAAGTGTGGTTGGGGTGGGAACTTCAGGCTCAAAGGGGGTCATTGTAGGGTGAAAGGGTGCAGCCAGGGAGACCCTCCAGAGTCACAGAGGGACAGCCCTCCCCCTGGCATCCAGGGGCACTTGGACTGGGCAGCAGCTGATGGAGGGGAGGAACTGGGGCTGGATTCCTTGTGACCAAGGGAAGGGGGCTGTGTGCACACGCCTTTTTTTTTTCCTCCCCCGTTTTAAGGCTGCACCTGCAGCATATGGAAATTCCCAGGGTAGTGGCTGAATCGGAGCTGCAGCTGCCTGCCTGATTCCACAGCCACAGCAATGCTAGATCCGAGCTACATCTGTAACTCACAGCAATGCTGGATCCTTAACCCAATGAGTCAAGGCCAGGGATGGAACCCACATCCTCAGGGATACTAGTCAGGTTCTTAACTCACTGTGCCACAACAGGAATTCCACAAACCCCACTTTTCAAAGTTGCTTTCAGCTCTGGGCTTTGTCCTGTGGAGTCAGGGTTTGTGGGATCTTTGGCTGAGGGGAGCGAGTTAGAGGTACCCAGTGGGGTGAGGCTTCCAGCTCAATCCCTCAGGCTGAGCAGGCCCCATTCCTACCACCTTCAGAAACCCCCACTGTCAGGGCCTGACAGGCCTTGCATCTCTCTTTGGAAAATTCCTCAGTTTATTCTGCATTTATCCTCCTAGGCCACTGGCTCCCAACACACACAAATGCACATTCTCCTAAAACACAATCATAAAACACACACACAAGCCCTTCTTATACCTCTATGGGTTCCCTTCCCTCCTTCCTAGGGCACAAACATTCCTTTAGACCACTTGATGCCTTATGCATTAAAATCACAAATGTATTTTTATTCTGCCCTGTTTACCTAATATATCACACACAGGTTTTTATGTACAAATATTGTTTGATTGCACAGCTATCTTAAAAGGGAACAAGTGCAGAAGGCCATCAGGCATTGTGGTCTGAGGGTGCAGGATGGAAGGAGAAAGGAGAGGCCTGTAAAGGCAACTCTGCAGAGCTTTAAGCAGTGAACATACAGCAATGATGCGCCCAATGGCTCTGGCCCAGGGACACCCCAGGAGCACCCATTCGGCTCCTCTGGCCTCAGAGGAGGGGACAGATGCCCTCCTCAGTTGGGGGCAGACCCCATATCTACAACTGGAGGGCAGGGGTTCCTTAGAGAATGCAGAGATCCAAAAGCAATACTAGTTGAAAAATGAAAACTTAGAATGAGAAAAATCAAAACAAACCACATGTTTTCGGAGTTCCCATCATGGCTCTCAATGGTAATGAACCTAACTAATACCCATGAGGATATGGATTCAATCCCTGGCCTCGCTCAGTGGGTTAAGGCTCCAGTGTGACCATGAGCTGTGGTGTAGGTCACAGACATGCCTCAGATTCCACGTTGCTGTGGCTGTGGTATAGACTGGCAGCTGTAGCTCTGATTCAACCCCTAGCCTGGGAACCTCCATA
The DNA here is from genome assembly GCF_054392235.1 of Sus scrofa. Lineage (NCBI taxonomy): Eukaryota > Metazoa > Chordata > Mammalia > Artiodactyla > Suidae > Sus > Sus scrofa. The sequence continues at coordinate 94,853,137 of NC_139396.1, read as the reverse complement.
TGCCTCAGGTGCAGCAAAAAACAAGCAAAATAAAAACAAAAAAGAAACCCCACACATTACAAGTTCACAAGTTTTAAAAAGCTGACAAAATGCACAAACACCACAAAACCCAAAACGATATTCCAGACAAGCTTCCAGCTTCTGCCTTTACACAGTTCAAACCTCACTGCCCTCCCCTCCACCTGCTCTGGGGCTGTTCACACTGCCCTGGGAGTTGCTTCTTTGCCTGGCACCAGTGGGGGTAGGGAGAAAGCAGGGATGCACAGAGGCCAGTCCCATCCTGGGACAGTCAGCCGTGAAGGCCAAAACCACAGTGACACTCCCCAACTCGGAGACCCCTGAGCCAGATCCCAGAAGCCCTGACCAGCCATTCCAAGCATCAGGCAAAGTGGAGGAGGAAGACAGTGGCCTTAACAGACTGCCGTTCAATTATTTTTGTGCAATTATTACAAACACCAATAACCATAGGGACACATGGCGAGGGCCCCTTCTGGACCTGGGAAGGCTCTGGTGAATGAGGGTTCACTGGGGGTGCCCTGAGGATGAAGCCTCATTAGCTGGTGGCACCATATCTGCTGGGGACCCTTACCCTTCACTTTGTCAACTTTCCGGTTGACTTTGTCACTGTGTAAATGTCACTTCCTCCTGACCCCCAACCTACCATAGGGCCTTGCTATGCTCTATTGCAGAACCCTGCCTTTTCTCTGTTGAGTGGTTTTCACAATTTGTAGCTCTAATTATGGGCGTTTTTTGATAGGTATCTATCTCTCCCAGCAGACAGTCATGTCCCATAGGGCAGAGACCACATCTGTCTTATCTACTGTGTGTCCACAGAGTCTAGTACCCACTAGGCCACTATCCACAGTGACAGGGAGAGTAAGCAGTGTCCTGCCGTGTGGTACACTGCGGAAGTGTCAGAACTTAAAGCACTAAGGTGCTGATAAGCTCCTCCCTCCTCTTGCTGCTGCCGAGCTGCCCCCTCCCAACAGGAAGGGCTACCCGCTTGACGCTCAGAGACACTCAAAGCCTAAAGTAAAACAAGAGAAAGGAGGAAACCATACCGGGGTAGATGCTGGAGTTTCATATGTTTTATACTGTTTATTAAAGATATGAAGAAGATATACAAACTATGAAAGCACAAAGACAAAGATGCATTTGAACAAATCAGAAAATTCCAAGAGGCTCAAAAGGAGACAAGACAGATGCACAGGATGAAACGGATTAAACCTATTATGTCCCACATGAAACACATTCTATTACAATCTTCCTCAACTTACACGATGAGGTTACGTCCAAATAAACCCACTGTAAGATGAAAATGCATTTAATACACCTAACTTACTAAACGTCACCGCCTAGTCTGCCTTAAACACGCTCAGACACTTATAGGAGCCTCAAGTTGGGTTCTTCTCACACCAAGCCTATTTCATAATAAAGTGTTGACTCATGTAATTTACTGACTACTCTGTTGAAAAGGAACAACGGAACAGCAGAATGGTTGTATATCAGCTGTTTACCCTCGAGACCGTGTGACTGATGGAGCTGCCACTGCCGCTGCCCAGCAGCGCATAGTCTCAAAATTCAAGACCCAAAGTCCAGTTTCTACTGAAAGCATATCACTTTTGCACCATTGTGAAGTTGAAAAATCATTAAGCGGAGTTCCCATCGTGGCGCAGCAAAAACAAATCCGACTAGGAACCATGAGGTTGCAGGTTCGCTCCCTGGCCTCGCTCAGTGGGTTAAGGATCCAGCGTTGCCGTGAGCTGTGGTTGTAGATGCGGATCGGATCCCGCATTTATGTGGCTGTGGCGTAGACCAGCGGCTACAGCTCTGATTTGACCCCTAGCCTGGGAACCTTCATAGGCTGCGGGTGCAGCCCTAAAAAGACCAAAAAAAGAAAAGAAAAAGAAAAATCATTAAGTTGAACCATGGTAAGCTGGGGACCATCTGTACATGAGTATTTCTCAGAAATATGAAATTATTCTGGAAAATAGATTGGCCGAAGAGATAAAAGAGAAAGAAGGGATGAATGGAAGGAGGAGGAAAGGAAGAAAGGAAGGAAGGAAAGGAGGAAGAGAGGGAAGGAAGGACTCGTTAAGACCTCAAAATCTGGCAAAGTGAGAAAAGTTACCCAAAAGTAGCGATTCTCAGCCTAACCTGTCATATCACAGCGCAGTACACCGGGTGAGCGGGACTTTCAGGCTGCACCCCCAGTATGGTGGCCAGACGGAGAGCTGGTTTGGGGAGGGGACGGAAGCTGGCCACCAGCCCTCACACAACACCTCAGAAAGGGCTCCTGCCTGCGTTTGCCTGGGCGGAGGGAGCCCTGGCCATCACACACTCCCAGAGGACAATTCCTAGTGGAGGGCTGATGCTCTTTCCTGTCCCCCAGACCTGTTTCCATGGTGACAGAGCCCCCCTCAGGCCTTGTAAACCAGGAGGTTCGGAAGCTGATCACAGGTTCCTGGAAGCAGAGCGAGCGCCTCTCCTCCCTGAGCCTCCCTGCCAGCCCCTGCCAGCCCCCAGTATGGCCTTTGTCTGCAGCTGTGTCTGTAAACACCGCTCTGTACCCCCCTTCTCAAGCCCCCCTTCTTCTGTCTGCAGTGCAGCACATGGCCCCCCCACCCCTGACAGATCTATCTGGGGAGCGTGGGGGAAACGGCTCTTAGGGAATTAATCTCCTGCCTTCTTTAATTATTGTAATGGCTTTCAATACAGGCGACAGAGGGGCACCATGCACCTCATAGGTTTTCATGCGGACAAACACATTCTGCACTTGGCAGAGAAAGAGGCCTGCTTGGGGTCTGGGGCTGTGGAGTGATTTACAAGGAACGCTAACACCAGAGAAATCTCCAGCTACAGATTCAGGGGTTGGTGGCTTTCTGTGGTCACTTGAACTCTCACCCTCACCCTCTTCCTCCATCCTTAGGATCCCTGTCTCCCTGCCCTACTTTCCCCCCTTGTCCAGTGCTCCTCCCTCTGTTAACCCACCTCTCCTCCCCAGTTCATGTCCCTTTTCCTCACCATACCCCTCATGCTGCTGCTTCTCTTCTCTCCAAAGCCAGGGACGCTTTCTATGCAGAGACCCCTCAGCCAGCCTCTAGGGGTGTTTCATTCGCCCCATGAGAGCAGGAGAAGGTTATCAGGGGAACTGTGCCTAAACAAAATGCTTCCCAGGCCTTCGTGGCCCTGGGTGGGGAAGCCCTTTGGAGCGGTCTTCCAGGTCTGCCATCAGTAGCAAAAAAAAAAAAGCCATTAGGATGGCAAAATTTCTGGAAAAAAGGACAGAGATGAAGCTAAGAAAAACAGTCCCACAAATCACTCTTCAATGAGGTGAGAGTCTCCACGGCAACCTGCCCAGGGCTGAGAACCACAGAAGCAGGCGATGCACTGTTGCCATGGAAACCACATCCTAGAAACCCACTGGTATTGGTCCCTGTTTGCCTTTGCGGATGAGGTTCTGGGGGCAGGCGGTAGAACTGCAGGGTCCCTCAGAGGAACGGGATGGAGGAGAGAGAGAGACAAGAGGGGAAAGAGATGAGGGGCAGAAGAGGCGAGGGGGAAGGGGAGATGGAGAGATAGTGGTGGAAGAAGGAGGGAGGAGAGGGAGGCTTCAAGAGCCAGACAGCCTCTCAAGGGCTTTGCCTAGCAGAGAAGAAAGTGCCCTGTGTGTTCTGCAAGGCATATGAGAATGAGTTGAGCGAGGGGAAGGGGCCTGAGCTGGAGCCCAGGCTGAGCCTCATGCCAGTTAGAGCCCAGGCACCCACCTGTCCTCGTTGCTTTTACTTCATCATTATTCAAAATGAGTAAATGGAGCACACCTGCTCACTGACAGCACAACCCCCCAAAGGGTCTGAAACTAGAGGAACCCCGTTTGGGCCTCTAGGCTCTCCCCTCCCAGGGTGCCCAAGCACAGAGTTCCAGAGGGAGGATGATTGGAAGTGAGCCCCCAAACCAGCCTTTTGCCCTAATTAGTCCCAGATATGGGTCTGCAGTTCTCTTTTCCTGGGAGTTAAGTGGCCACTGTGTGCCTAGTGCCACCTGCTGGTGACTACTGGGGAAAAGGCAGCACAGAGCCTCCTCGGCGGCCTCTTCAAGCCAGGTGTCAAACTGGTACCCTCCTCCAAGCTTCCCACGGCCTCCGGCCTCCGGGCCAGATGAACTCTTTAGTCCAATGAGCCGCAATCGCATCTGGTGTGTGATCTTGGCAAATCAGGTCCCTCTCTGGGCTTCCACATCCCATCTGTGCAATGAAGGTTTGGAAGAGCTCTTTATGGCTTGGATAGGCTCTGATCCCTTGACTCAAGCCAGAATTTAGTTCCTGTCTGGAGTATTTCTTTGAGTCTGAAGGGAGATACCAGATCTCCTCCCTCAGGGTCCCTCATACTGCTACTTGGGCGGGGGCTCTGAAGCCCCACGTGATTCAAGGGCAGCCTGGCCCAGAAGCGCACCAGAGTTCCCTGTCACCCTCCCTTTACCAAGGGGGCCCCACTGAGAGGGAGGCAAAAGCTTAAGCTCCAGAAGATGCAGCACAAGACATGCCGCAGGCCCCTGCAACAGCCCCTGCCCTGCCTCTGCAGTTTGAAAAAGCTCGTAGGTCCACAAAGCCTCAGAAATCTGTTAGAGGGGAAGGAAAACTGGGAAGCCCCCAGAGCCCTGGCTTGGGGCTGCACTTCCCCTGCTGGCCCAGGTTTTCTCCTCCCCTCCTTCTTCCCTCCCTCTGCCCTCCTTGCCTATTTCCTCCCTCCATCTTTTTCCAGCACATGTGCTGGGGGCTGGGTGAGGGGGGCTGTGTGTTCTTACAACCGAGTGTGCGGGTGACATTTTTCCCTGAACCACTGGAAGCAACAGGATCAACCCAGCCAAGGCAGGAAGGGTGACCTCTGCCACAGGGTCCCCCTTCTTGCAGTTCGGCTGGTCATTCATTCTTTCTCATGTAATTCACTCAACCATCCCTAAGCTCTGATTAGGCCCAGGCCTTCATCGGGGGCTGGGAGCACAAAAAAGACCCAAGTACTTAGTCTGGCGTGTGAGGAACTTAGTCTGGTGTGCGAGGGGGCAGGGACCACAGACTCCACGCCCCCTGGAGAGAGAGGCTCCTGCCTGGAGAAAGTCTGACCGGACCTTACACTCTGCCCCCCCCTGCCCCCCCGCCCCAGGGCAGGGGTTGAGAACTACTGTCACGGGGAAAGGAACACTGTCTGCCAGGCATCTGTTGTCGCCTTGCCCCATCCCTTGCTGAAAGCACCTGGATTTTAGTCACTTCATCTGAAGAAGACGGTTTCTCAAGATTGGGTGAGCTCAAAGCTGCAAAAGAAATACGCTCCCCTAGGCTACTGAGAGCTCCTCCCCAATGCCTCAGAGGTAAGCTTCTTAACTGCCATGTACTCCTAAGTGCTATGTGAGAAATGTTTTCAGGGTTTTTTTCCTCCTGGAATTTCAAGAGTAAATTATATTTTTAAACACAATTGGAATAAGACAGCCCATTTTCACCAATGAGCACAGCACAAGGGATCTGATACGAGCCATTATCCACAGCAGGCCGCTATGCACCAGGCACTGTATACATGTCTACTATTTGGACCTCACAACTGCCCTGAATGGTACTTTATTCCCATTTCACAGATGAGGAAACCAAGTAAGTAATTTGCCCGAAGGCACACAACAAGCGATCGAAAGATCTGACTCCCCAACAACTTGCCTCCCGTGAAAAAGGCAAGCACTAGGCAAGGGACGCAGTGTCCTGAATGACACCAGATCACAAAATCACATTTGTCAAAGGAAACTGAAGACAGGTGAATGCGGAGGTGCGGTGGGTACTGTGCTGGGCGGGGCTGCACTAGACACAGCCTCCCACCTAGAGACAGCCCAGCCTTAGAGAATGAGCTAGTCTCTCCTGCCAGAGCCACCTGGGTGACAAGGGCTACAACAGCACCCAGTGTGAGACTTCTTATTACATCTCCTGCCTGGGACGCTCAAATACCAGGGGCTCTGCTTCAAGACAAGAGCCTGTGCCCTTGGTGACAGAGCCTCTTCCTGAGGGCCTCAGCCCCCTGCACCCTCCCCGCTCTGTTCCACTAGGGCTCCCAGCCCAGATCCACCATCTCCTAATTGTGCAGCCATGGGTGAGTCGCTTTAACCTCGCCAAGCCTCAGAGTCGCTGTCTGTATTTTTCTTTGTAGGAGGATGAAATGAGATGAGGCTCTTAGCTCAGGACAAGACCATAGTAAATTTCAATGGAATTGCACTTTCCATGAGAAACCTGAGTTCTGCCATCACCGAAATACAAGGCCATCATAAGCCTGGGCTGAGTTGAGCACTCACCTGCGTCTGGAGGAAGGAAGATTTGATGGAAGGATGGAGGTCATGCTCCTGCACATTCCACCAGATGGCGCCATCGTACAACATTCACAGCCCTTCTGGCCATGGTACCAACATATCTCTGGGGTCTCCAGGGTCTTCCTGCAGGAGGGGAAACAGAACTTCACCAGCCAAGCCAGGGCTGAAGAAAGCCTGAGGCTGTGTCACTCTGCATGGCTTCCCTCTATCTCCATCTAGATCTTCATCAAAAGCATGGTGGGAAGTGGGTGGGGGACAGGGACAGTGACAAGGGCAATGTCAGGCCATGTCGGCAGCAAGGTCCATTAAGCACCTACTGTGGGCAAGGCTTTGTGATGTGTAGGCATTGTCAAGTATTAGAGCTGAGAAGGGCCTTCAAGGAAACCCATCCTGGTGCCTTAAGGTGCAGCATGATTCAGAAAGACAGATTTCACCTCACCTTCTCGCTGAACTGAGCTGGACAAAACCTGGGGAAGACAGGAAAAGCACCCCATCCCACTTGACTGCAAAAGGAATAGAGAAAATCAACTGGGTGTGACTTCTGAGGCTCTTCCTGTCCCAACGTCTCCCAGCACACAGGACACTCCCTGAATGTTTGCTGAACTGTCTGCAGACCTAGAACAAACCATCCAAGCAGCTTCCTCACTTCAGCCCTGAAGAAGGGGGACATTTCGGTTAGGGTCCCATTTTGGAGAAACAGCCTCCTGGAGTTGTGTAGGGTCAGAGCTGCAAGGCCCTTGGGTAGAGATGACTCCACCGTGGGTAGAAGAGGGCCAGTAACTCTCCCCAAAACCAAAACTCTACAGAATGAAGCAGGTTTCTATGTGCTAATATGAAATGTGTCCATGATACACTGTGAAGCAAAAAAGCGAGGGCAGAAAATGTGTCTAATTTTCTATCATTTATATAAAAAAGAAAACAAAATTAGTATAATTGTGTTTGCACATATTTGCATAAATGAGTTCTGGAGGGATTTAAAAGACACTAAGAACAGCAGTTATAGGGGAGAGGGAATGGATAGATGGATGGATGGGTGGATGGATAGGTGGATGGATGGGTGGTTGGATAGGTAGGTGGATGGATGGATGGATGGGGAAGGAGTGAGACTTGCCTTGTATGCCTGTGTACTTTGCTTGATCCTTGAACCATGCAAACAAATTATCTTTCAAAAACAGATTTTAAAAATAGCTTGTCCAAGATCACATAATGTTTCCCACAGTGTTGGGATGCTTTCACGTGGCAGGGCATGAAATGATTTGGGGTGCCCAAGTTAACTGTAAGCAATTCACAAACACAGCACTGAATCATTTGATGGGAAAATCATTCCCTTTTCATTTCTCTTCAGTCTTCTGAATCCATCAAGAATGTCTCAGTGAGATGCTAGTGGGTCTTTAACACCTCTCTAAATCCTGATTACTTAACAAAGAAAGCAAGCGCTGGGCTTAGAGCCGTGGCCGCCAGCAGTGGTTAGCTAAATGGTGAAAATGGAATTGTGTTATTTTCTCTACACTGAATTGACTTGTACTAATATCTACTATGAATGGCAAGTAACGCTGGCTGGCCTTCCATTTACAACAGTAATGCGAGGCTTCCTTTACAAAATACCTTAAGTTAAATGTGCGCTGCTCTAAAGAAGAGTATTACATAACCACTAATGCCGTTGCTTTGTGAACATGGTATCATCAAGCACTAACCTTGTGCCAGAAACTGCTACGTGCTTCCCATGAAATAATCTACTGATCCTCCCGCCCCTGGGAGGTGCAGAGGAGGACAGGGAGAATGCGGACCTTGCCCAAGGTCACTGGGTAATAGGGGTGGTGCCAGGAATTTGAACCCAGGCATCCAGTCTCCTGTTGAGCACAACACCAGAGGGCAGAGAGTTGGTGGCCCAGTGAACACAGACCAGCCCTCCCGCCCTCAGCCACTGCCTGCCCAGCACTGGAGGCAGCTGCCCTAAAGGCCCAGCCTCTTTGGACAGCTTCCTCTGCCTCCTCCCAAGCTCTGGGTCCCTAAGGCCAAATGGCTTCAGATCTCCCCCACCCCCTGCCCCTAAACCAGAGGATCACTCCCATACACCCTCAGCAATCCCTCTGAAGCACTCCATCTGCTTCTTGAACATTCTCTCGCTGCTCTTTTGGGCCAGCGGCAGCACAAAGAGGGGTAAGCTTTGCTCGTCCCACAGTCTCACTCTGCTGAACAGGGCGCAGGATTCTCTCTCCATCCAGGTTTGGGGGCAAAGCTCTCTGCCTCCGTCACCCTCACCTGCACGATCCTTCAGGGGCCCTACATGAAGTAACTGAGTTTCTCCCCTGGTCTGTTTGCAATGAAAACGTCACACATTCAGGGAAGGAGGGAAGAGGGCTGCAGCCCATTCAGTGACTGCACCCAGAGATGGGCGGCTGCAGCTGCATCCTGGCACCCACCCCGGGCCCTCTGCCCTCACAGACTGGTCTGATGGTCACAAGGGGCCCAGCAGGTAGTGAGGCCTGTCACCCCATCCCCCATCTCCCTCCTCCTCCCTCTGGGCCACAGGCACAGTCAGGGGATGAATGACCCCTCCCCCACAACCACCATCATAACCTCCTGGAGGGCTTGGTAAGAGGCAGAGGTAAGAGGCCTCAGCACTTCTGAGTTGGTCTACGGTGAGGCCTGGGAATCTGCCCATGTAACAAGTCTGCAGGCGATTCTGAAAGAGACCACAGGCAAAGAGAGGAGTGGTCCAGAATGTGGGCCTGGCTTCGGTCTGAATCCTAGCTCCACCCGCTGCTCAGGGTGGCTGGGAGGGGTGGGGGCTCCTGGGGCAAGTTACAAATGCTCTAGGGTGTACCCAGCAGTGAAATAAGGATGACAGTGATGGTACCCAGATCATACAGTTCTGGTAACAATTAAATGACGTCAAGGACTTAGCAGCGTCAGGCACACAGCAAACTCCTATCCTGACACTTGAGACCTGTGACAAGCCCCTGGCTTCCAGGAGCAAGAGAAGCAGCTGCATTTCTTCTCCGACTGGAGAACAGGGGTGGGTAGTGACACCGGTCTTAGAAGCCCAGCACTGCCCCAGCCAGAGGTCCTAGGCGCCTTAGGCTAGGCATTGTAGCTGCTCTGGCTGAGCCCACAGCCCAGGAGCTGTGGTCCAAGCGCAGCATCTGTGGAAGGGGTGCAGGGCTGGGGCAGTCCCCTCCTCCACACCCTGTCCTCTCCCTCACCCACCACGCCAAGGATGACCCCCACCACTCCAGGCAGCAGGAGGGGCACAGATCATCGTCCCTCCTTAGAGAAGAGCAACAAGGCCCTAGAAGCCAAGTGAGCCGTCCAAGGTCACAGGCCCCAAAGGAGAGCAGGGTCTGCAAAGCGACAGGCTTCCTCCAGGGCCCAGCTGGCCTCTTCTGCCTTCAAGGTCAGGTGTCCTTGGGGACAGGCTCTGACCACACCAGGGCTTTTTCTTCAACTCATAGAGCAAGAGTTCTCAGTGAGGGAGCCAGACCCCCTGCCTCTGCCAAAAGGCCCAGGGAGAGCCCTGGAGCGGGAGAAACTGTTCAGCTCTGTCGGCCTTGGTACCTCCTCTCTGGAGACAGAACTGTGGTCCCAACTGCAGGCCAGCTGAGGGCGGGGAGGGTAGAGCGGGGGCAGGGGGAGGCCCCCCCGCAAAGGGCTTGGACCTTGGGGAAGGGCAGGCCCAGGAGGCTGTGGGTCCTAGGAGATGGAGCAGGAACAGATGGTTGGACACTGGTGGCTCCAACCAGGGAGTCAAAACAATCCCCTGGGCAGGGCAGGGAGGGATTATTTCCAGTCCCACAGAGGCAGCTGAGGCCCGGTGTGAACCCAGCTGTGGCTCACAAGGTAGCCAGGCCACAAATCCAACCTGACACAGAGACATAGGACTCCAAGGATTCACCCTGGAGATTAGCAAAAACCTCCCGATATCTGCCCTCAAGGGGGCCCAGTCTAGGGGGTCCTGTAACGCGGCAGGCAGGGCAAGGGGAGCAGTGCGGGAGAGGAAGGGCCTGCCCTCCCCAGTGAGCCTCCAGCTAGGACACCCCCTGGACCACAGCAGCACTTGGCCCCACCCAGCCCCTGCAGGGTTCGCACCCAGCACCCAGGAAACTAGCCTCCGCCTGCTCAGAACACACCTGCACCATGACTTCTCAGTGCAGCAGGTGAGAGCCTACCTAGGGCGTTCACACAAAAGGCAGAGACAGGCCCCCAGCTTATAGCAGCTCCATAGGCTACTCAACCCCAGGGGGCGCCTTCCTCAGCACGCTCCCTCTGCTTCCCCAACACTGTCAGATCCTGACCTTGATAAGTGAAGTAGAGCTTAGTTAGCAAATCTCCCAGAGCCTGAGGGCCACAGGGAAGGTGGGCTGAGGGAAGGAAGGTCAAGGGGTGGGTCCCCGGGCCCCCAGCCCAATTCAACCAGAGCAGCTCTACTGGGTCCTGGGGTGATGGGGCTCAATCTACAGAAACAAAGAGCACTACTTTCTTAAACAACTCACCTTGTTCTTACCCCAGACCGCCTCCCTGTGGCTGCTTAACGAGTCCCGCAGAGGCTGCCCCGCCCCCACCAGGCTGAGGCCCTGGGCTCCTCCCGCCCCCCAGGCCCCCCACCCTGGTGCCTGTCCACTTCTAGTCAGGAGCTTTGGGAATGGAAACCGAATTCTATAAAAAGACACAGTTCTCAGCCCTGAATTTGTGGACTCAGATTCATACCCCCTAAAGGGATTTTACATATGGGGGGGGGGTCCACTTAAGATTTATGTCTTCAGGGAACTATGTCTAGTCACTTATGATGGAGCATGATAATGGGATAAAATAGAATGCGTAACATGTATGTGTAACTGGGTCACCATGCTGTGCAGTAGAAAAAAAAAATTGCATTGGGGAAATAACAATTATAAAAAAAAAGAAAAAAGAAAAAAAAAAGATTTATGTCTTCGGAGAGTCCCACAAGGGAAAGCTCAGCTGTGCGGGATCATTCCTTCAAGGGGTCATTCCTTCCTCCACGGCAGCCTCAGGAGCCTGGGGATTGGGTGAGCAGGTGGCAGACATGCTGAGCAGGAGACGCCATGGGAAGCAGCGGGGACACCAGTCAGGCCTGGGTACCACCTCCCTTGCCCAGGCCCCAGGGGAGTCACTGGGAACCAAACCCTCCCTTCCCTGTCTGTGGAAACAGAGACACAGAAAACCCTGAGAAAGGAGTCGCATCTGAATAGCACAGAGCATCCCCAGAATGTCTGTGATAAAGGCCACTGCCGGCCCCATCAAAGGCAGCAGTGGGCACAAGGACCTGGGGAGAGGGTTCTGTCCTGCTGCAGCCCTGTGGGCTCTCAGGAGGGATGGAATCAGTCTCTGTCTCTCCCCCAACCTCCCCCATGTACACCCCATGATAGTTTGCTCCCTGGCCTTGGCTTTCAAGATCATCTCCAAATCCTGCCTTCCTCCCCCAAACCGCCAGACCTGGAAGGATCCTGAGGAGGGTGACAAATCTTGTCCCCGGGTGATGGAAGCTCGCAAGCTCACCCAGTCTCTCTCTGATCTTTAAGGGTCAGCCCACTTCAAGTGCAGAGCTCTCAGTCATCCACGGCCAACTCTGCTCCCCAGCAGCCCTCAGTCATCCAAGGCCACTTCTGCCCGCCTCACCCAGACCCAGGCCTCCACCACCAAGACTCAAGGCCTCCACTCATGAAAAGCAGGGAATGCTCATCCCACATGCACTGAACAGTCAGTGCCAAGACCCCCTGCAGAAGTTCCAGGGCCAGGGATCGAACCTGCACCACAGCGGTGACCCAAGCCACAGCAGTGACAACAATGGATCCTTAGCCCACTAGGCCACTGGGGAACTCAAAGACCTCTGCTTTCTAAGGAGAGTGTGCCAAGGTTAGAGACTATGAAAGCCTTGGGAGGCTGAGCAGCCGCTGGCCAGAGCCCCTGGGCAAAGGAGACCTGCACCCCGGCTGTCCTGACCCCATAGCCTCATCAGCCATTCTGGCCAGAGGACCCACTCCCAGCCCCAACGAAGAGCAACATCTCAGAGAGAGACAGAATTATCCAAGCATCAGACAAGGGGCCCAAGTCCAGGCTCTACCTGGCCTCCCACCCTGTCCCCAGAGCCTGCCAATTAAAGGTGAGAAACCACCCTCAGAGGTCAAATGCCCCCCTCCACCATCCCCAACCCATCACTCCCAAACCACCTTCACCACGGCTTCCTGATCTGCATGCAGCTGTGCAATTATTTACGAATGTCTTTACATGGACTCACTTTTACTTAAATGTCTTTATTGAAAACGCCACCACGGTAAGTAGAATGCCGGTACCACTTATCATAAATAAAAGGTAGCCAATAAAAATATACCATTAAAACAAAACGGAGCTATAAAAGTCTGGCAACTTTTCCCACCTGCCCTTAGCCCAGGCCTGCTCCCAAGGGATGGGGACGTCAGCCCGTTCCAGAGGCATGAGAACATTTTGGCATCTAGTGGAGCCTTTCTCCCTGGCGTAAAAGGACTGGAAGAGAATTGGACAGGGAATCCCTTTCTCGCTCTGACTTTGTGCTTAACACCCCGTACAACCTAAACACATCTCAGGGGATGAAGGAGCATCCGGTCCTTTGGGAATGTCGGACTACAGGCTTCCTCGGCCGCATGCTTAACACAACGCAAAAACGGACACTCTGAGCACACCTTCCAGGCACCCCGGGAGCCCCTCCCCACATGTGCTGTCTCACACCAAGGCCCAGCAGCTCCCTCTCCCACACACCTGCCCCGGCAGCCCCCGGAGGTCACCGCTGACTCAGGTGGGACACCAGGTAGACGAGGCCCACCAGCAGGAGTCCACGCACGCCGAGCATCATGAGCAGGAAGAGGAGCAGGATGGAGGTCACCGGCTCCACGGCGTGGTTGCCCAGATGCCACTGGGGGAAGCCCATGTTCACCAGCTGCCGGTTGAGATCATTGAAGGGGGACTGAGCAGCACCTAGTCTGGCACCTGCCTGCTGCTGGCGAGGGCTGGGACCCCCCAGGGGGGCACCGTGGCCCCTATTGAGAAAGCTCTGGAAGGTTAAGACAGAGAGAGACCAGTGAATCCAGAGAAAGGGTCCCTGGAGCTGAAGCCCCAGAGGCAGGAGGGAACCCTCAGCCACCTGGAGCCACGCCCACTCCGACAACCACCCAGGCCACGCCCTCCTTTCCCAGCAACCTCCCCCCTCATGCCACCCACAGGAATTCCAACCACTGAGTCACAAGCTCTCAGAGCACAGAAAATGCCAGTCCGTGTTCCCTATGTCACGCCAGGGAGAAGGTGCCTGGGGCTGAGAAGAGGAAGAGGGCGAGGAGGTGGGACTAGAGGGCACCGCTTCCTTCCAGGCAGGCATTTTTAACACTCCTCACTCCCTCCTTTAAACACATCTCATGTAGCCATGGACTCATCTTCTCCACTTACTCTCCAGCTTCCCTCTTGCTCGAGAAACTCTAAAAGTGGGGGTTGCTGACCAGGTAAAGGGAGACAGAGCTCTTGGGTTTGAAGGCTGCCTGAAGTAAGGCGAGCTAGGGAGGCAGAGGGCTGGGCAATAAATCCACTGGGGTTGTCCCCAAGTCTTAAACCCCCAGGTCACCATGTTCAGCTCTCTGCAGAGAGGGCGTCAGACTAGTGAAGGTTAATGACCAGCAAGGGGGCCTCTGGGAGCTAAGGAGTAACTGGTACAGAGGATGGGAGGCCAGCCGCCCCTCCATGGGGCTGGGCACCTACCTGTCGAGGGGTGCTACTGCGTGGTTGGGCTGTGTTCCTCACACGGGGGTCGTCGTCCTGCACAATTTCCCCATTGGCCAAGATGCGAACCATCCTTCCAGGAGCTATGGGTCCCTGGTGGGCTGCGCCTTTCCTCAGACAGCAAAACGCCTGAAGGAAAAAAGGTACCAGAGATTAAAAGACACTTAGTCTTTGGTTAAAACTGAAATTCTGGGTGCTCACATCAGTGACCCACACTGAGCAGGCAGTTTACCTAGTTAATTAATCAAGGAGAGAAATCAATGCAAATTGTTTGCCAGACAAAAATCTTTCAGACATTGAATCCACTAAGAAAATTATCAAAAGGATCTTTGGAGAAGAAAGTTTTATTCATTTATTTCTTTTTATGGCTGCACCCACAACATATGGAAGTTCCTGGGGCAGGGACTGAATACGAGCCACAGCTGAGACCTATGCCACAGCTCCGGGAACGCCAGACCCTTTAACCCATGGCACCCACACCTTCGCAGCGACCTGAGCTGCTGCAGCTGGATTCTTAACCCACTGTGCCATATGGGAATTCCAAGAAGGAAGTTTTATTATTAACCACCAGCAGCAGCAGCAGCAACAACGGGGACAAGAACCTTTGCTATGCCCAGGCCCTGCCGAAAGTCCACTGAGGCTCAGCTCAGCCTCCCAACACTCCTCCTGAGCAGATACAGCTGGAGACCCAGAGAAGTTTAATTCACTTGTCCAGGACCATTCATCCACGGGCAGTAGAGGAAGAACATGAAGCCAGGATCTCCGGCCCTAGGCCTGTCTCTGGGTACTAAGTAGGGAGTCCAGGACACCAGGATCCCCAATGTCTCCATTTCTCTTCCCTTAAAAAATGGTCCAGTGTGCTATCTTTCAGGGAGTAGATGCTAAGGACCTGGGCCTTTTCCCTGCAGGAGACCCTTCAGAGCGGCATTCCTGCAGAGGGCACACCCTCACCTGGCCCTCACCTCTCCCAGGCAACACCAGAAGGGCAGGGCCAGCTTTCTGGAAATACGGAATGGGAGATGCTGCTGTGGCTCAGGGAAGGCCCCACCTGCAAACCCCAAAAGAGTCCATGGGCTGGGGGTGGGGGTGGGGAACTCCCACGCCTCTCCCCCAGCTCTCCCTGGGTAAAGGCCATTTTTTTCTCAGATGATTCACAGTTTTCATCTAAATTCTCAAAAGCACTCGTGAGACACGCGCCAAAAGGGGTCAAGAGCCCTTGCTCTCTTGCCCACAGCCTGGGGCAGGGGGGCCTCTTTTTTGAAGCCTGCTGGCCCCTGCAGAGGCCAGTCCCTCCGTGCTTTGTCATCCCGCCCAGTTGGGTGGGCTAAGGGCGCGGTGGGCCCTCGCTGCACCTGACACTAAGGGGGTGAGGAATGGGAAGGGGGGGCGCGTGCTGCCGGGGTGGGAGGGGCCGCTGCCCAGGCTACCGAGCCCAGGCCTGGGGGAGGGGAGGGGTGCGCCTCCGCTTCCCCAACCCAGGGCAGGACACTCACCTGCGAGCACGGCTCCCAGGGCTCGGCTGCGTCCACTCCCGGTGGCTCCCAAGCCGCTTCCTCCCACCTGACCTCACAGGAAGCGCGCGCCGCAGCAGCACGGCCAGCGAGTGGAGCGGCCGCGCCCTCTGAAGGCTTTTGAGGGAACTGCAGCTGCTGGGCCGGGGCTGCGCAAGGCCGAGGAGGAGGGAGAAAGTGGGTGGGAGAGGAGCGGAGAGCCAACTGGTAGGACCAGAGGGGAGGGAGGGAGAGAGACAGACGAGTGCGGAGGAAGAAAGAGGAGGGAGAAGAGGAAGAGGAAAGAGAAGCAGAGCCCAAGGAGGAAAAACCCAGGGGGCCGGTGCGCCTCTGGCTTGGGTGACAACAGGCTCTGTCCCCACCCAGTATGAGTTTGCTAAGCCCGCTCCTCGGTCGATGCCCCTTGAGTAGGACCCAGCCCAGCCCTTAAAGAACTCCATCTCCAGTTCCAGTGGGGAACTCTACGTGGGGAAGATGAGGCATGAACCGCAAGGCAGGTGCAAGTAACCGCCACGTGAAGGAAGGCAGGCTTCCTGGAGGAGGTTGCCTTTGAGTTGGGACTGGAAGGGTCGGTAGGAGTTTGCCTGTCAGGCGAATAGAAGGGCAGTCCTGCAAAGGGAACCACGTGGCAAAGGAGTGAGTGAAAGATCAACCTCTGCCTCTTTCCCAATGTTTTCAATCCCCGCCCCCCTTCATAAGCTGTTCTCTGTCCGTCCCCCCCCCCCCCCCCGTTCACCCGTTGGAGAGAAGGGCTCTGCAGTCCTACAATTTGGAACAGATTCTGGCAAGTTAACTGAGGTACTCAGTCTCCTCATCTGCAAAGTGAGGCAAATCAGCAGTTACCTTCAGGACTGTCGTGAAGATTGAGAGTCTCTGGCAAGTGGCAAGTGTTGAAAACCATTTGCTATGATTATCAACCAGCAAATGTTTCGGGGAGTAGATATTTTAGGTATATATAAAGACTTAGATGCCCCCTTGCCCCTGAGTGGGGAGACAGAAAGAAGACTGCAACTTAAACCTTGCCTCAGGGGTTCACCGTCTGCCATCACGGTTTAATTAGATTATGAAACCTTTTCAGTAAAAGATGTTGAGCAGGTTTCCTCAATATCTGTATCTTGTTTGTTGTCTATAGATTATACATGTGGACTGTGAAAGCAGATTGACATTCTGGATAAAAGATGGATGCTAGAGCCGGCCTGGGTTTGAATCTCGGCTCAGCTGCTTTCTGCTGGTCTGATGGGCCAATTATTCAGCCTCTCTGGCCTCAGTTCCTTCACCTGTAAAATGCAGATAATAACAGCGGCCACTTCATCCAGTTTTTGTGAAGCACTAAGTGCTTAGTGAGAAGTGCTTAGATAAGAGCCTGGCTACAGTAAGTGCTCAGGGGCTACTGGCTATTATGTCATTACTACATTTAATCAACTGTAAAGCATGTATTTTTTTTAAAAAAAGGAATTTCAAATAAATATAAACTGAAATCCTAGTACTCTTTCTCCCTATACTCCCGATGCTGGTGGGTACAGCGCATACGCAGCAGGGCTAACCCCAAGGCAGGATGCCTGATTGTCAGAGATGGGCTGCAGATCTCAAAACTGTCTGCACAGGAGTTCCCATCATGGTGCAGCGGAAATGAATCTGATTAGGAATCTGATAAGGTTGGGGGTTTGATCCCTGGCCTCAATCAGTGGGTTAAGGATCCGGCACTGCTGTGAGTGTGGTGTAAGTTGCAGATGCGGCTTGGATCCGACATTGCTGTGGCTGTGGCGTAGGCTGGCGGCTGTAGCTCCGATTAGACCCCTAGCCTGAGAACTTCCATATGCCATGGGTACGGCCCTAAAAACAAAAACAAAAACAAAAAACAAAAAACAAAAAAACAAAACAAAAAAACTGTCTACACATTGGAATTATCTGGCATGTTTAAAAACAATCCCCACGCCTGAGTCCCACCCTAGAGGTGCCAAGGCCATGAATGTGGGATAAAACCTGGGCATGAAGAGGTTTTAAGACAAATTCCAGGTGATCCTAATGAACAACCACAGTGGAGAACCACTGTCTTCCATGAACAGAGCTCCGTAAATGGGGCGCATACCCAAGGAACCCCAAGAAGAGAGAGACCTTGGGGGAACAAGGGAGGAAATAAGGGATGTTTCTACAACTGCTGCCAAAGGAAGACCGTCCAGCTGGAGATGACTGAGAGGGTCGAGAAGGGCTTTAGGAGGCAGGAGTGTTTGACTGCACTTGGAAAAGTCCTATTATTACCCATCAAAACAGCTTCAGGAGGCTGCGACTCACTCTTCCTACTTCTCCACTTCTTTCAGGTGTCTCCCCTGCTCAGAAACCTGCAATGGTTCCCTACGGTCTGCTCCAATAAGACTCAGCCCCTGGGCAGGTGCCGACCACCCTCCAAATCTAGCCCCAGCTCACTCTTACCCACACTCCTTCCCTCAGCACCACAGCCTGGGCTCTTCGGTCTCCCCAAAGTACACCACCCAATGTCCTGCTTTGCTTGGGCCCATCTACCCAAATACGCTCTCTATGCACGCTAAATCCCACCCCCACCCCCCAACTATAATATCAGCAGCACAAACATCAGTTCTCATTGTTCCATGTAATAATAATAACCCCAGAGTGCAGAGTCCTTACCACTTCCAAAGAGCTTTTCAAGAGACCACATCATCCTTTTGGAATTATGAAATAGGAAACGGGTGTGTGCGTGCGTGCGTGCGCGCGCGCGTGTGTGTGTGTGTGTGTGTGTGTGTGTGTGTGTGTGTGTGTTGGCTGTGCCTGTGGCATGCAGAAGTTCCCAGGCCAGGGATCCAACCCGCACCACAGCAGCGACCCGAGCTGCTGCAGTAATGATGCTGGCTGCTTAACCCACTGCACCACAGGAGAACTCCCAGAAAAGTATATGTTGTTGTTCCCCTTTTGCTGATGAAGAAACTGAGACTCAGACTCTAGATGACCAGCCTGAGGTCAGTGCAGAGGCAGGATTCAAATGAATACAGATTCCTCAGCACTGCACTGTAGGCTCTTTGTGCCTCCCCAGCATCAGACAACAGCCCCACCTCCCACCCCCAATTGCTGGCCTGGGCAACAATCCCAAGGGCTAGCCAGGGGCTTCCAGCCTGGGGCAGCCCTGCAGGGACTGGAAGGCAGGCAGGCCCTTGCTGGCCTCCCACTTCCGCAGCTGGACTGGGCATGGGGGCTTTGGGCAGCCTGGCATCAGAACCCTCAGCCTCTGCTGCTTCCGGGGAAAAAGAGTGGAAGGAGTCAGACTGTGAGAAAAGATGAGCCAGGAGAGTGGAGGAGCCCAGAGGGTGGTGGATGCCTTTCATCCCTTCCACAGAGGAAGCAGCAGAAACAGCAGTGTGGGGGTGGGGTCAGCAAAAAAGGAACCAAAAGCAGAGAATAAGGCCAGGCCAGCCGAGCGCTTTTTGTGGGGTCTTAATTAAGCCTGGAGGCCCCATTGTTCCTTTCAGGATGGAACATATGTTCAGGGCCTGGCTGAGGTTCCGGACTGAAATTTCAATGGTGCTGGGCCCTATGGGGAGCCAGGAGAGGGGGGTGGTTTGAGGGGGACCATCCCTAAGTCCTATAAGAACCAACAGCATC
Source organism: Sus scrofa (assembly GCF_054392235.1). Classification (NCBI taxonomy): domain Eukaryota; kingdom Metazoa; phylum Chordata; class Mammalia; order Artiodactyla; family Suidae; genus Sus; species Sus scrofa. Next base: position 94,833,914 of record NC_139396.1, on the reverse strand, counting down.
TCTCAGAGTCATCTTCCACTATTTCCGGAGCAGGAAATAAAACAACCAGAAAGAGTAGCAGATCCTACCTACATGGTGGCTCTTCCTGAGTTATATCCTTTTGTAACACACAATCTACAAAGTAAACTATATTCCTGAGTTTTGTGAGTGGCTATAGAAAATTAACCAAACTAGTATCCAGTGAGTCAGAAGCACAAGTAACAACTTGGGCGTGGGATTGGCTTTGGAAGTGTCAAGGGGGCCGTCTCATGGGACTGAGTTCTTACCCTATGGGATCTGATGCTAATGCCAGGCAGATAGTGTCAGAATGGAAGTGAAAGACGGCCAGCTGGTGTCACTGAAATGCTTGGAGAATGACCACCCCCAAACACACACACACACACATTTGGTGATCAGAGGTATCAGAAGCTGAGTATTCTGAGGGTAGAAATAAAATTGTGTTTCTGCACACTACTATAAGGATTTGTGTCCAGATGTTTGTGTGAACATAAGTCTTCATCTCTCTGGGAGAAATGCCCAGATTGCTGAATGATATGGTACTTGTATGTTAGCTTTATAAGAAACTGCCAAACTGTTTTCCAAAGTGGCTGTATCATTTTATACTCCCACAGCAATGGATGAGATACTAGTTTCTCTGCATGTTCACAGAAATTTAGCAATGTCACTTTTTTTTTTTTTCTTTTTACAGCCACGCTTGTGGCATATGGAAGTTCCCAGGCTAGGGGTTAAATGGGAGCTGCAGCTGCTGGCCTACACCACAGCCGCAGCAATACCAGATCCAAGCCTCATCTGCAACCTATGCTGCAGCTTATGGCAATGTGAGGTCTTTAAACCACTGAGCCAGGCCAGGGATCAAACCCACATTCTCATGATACTAGTCAGGTTCTTAACCCGCTGAACCATAATCGGAACTCCCATTGAGATGGCTGTCTTTCCTGCATTTAACTGATTTTGCAACCTTATCAAAAATCACTTAGGCATTTCCTTGTCACACAGCAGGTTAAGGATCTGGTGTTGTCACTGTTGTGGCTAAAGTCACTGCTGTGGCATGATCCCTGGCCTGGGAACTTCCACATGCTGTAGGTGCAGCCAAAAAAAAAAAAAAAAAAACCCAAAAACCAAAAAAACAAAAAAAATCACAAGCATATTTGTATAGGCCTATTTCTAGATTCTCTACTCTGTTGCATTGACCTGTGTGTCTATCCTTCCTCATGCTGCACAGTCTTAATTACTATAGCTACATAATAAGCTATATTATAGCTATATAATCTGGAAATCAAGTAGACATAGTTTCAGTTCCCTTTTCTTTCTTTTTTTTTTTTTTTTTTTTTTTTGTCTTTTTGTCTTTTTAGGGCCGCACCCGTGGCATATGGAGGTTCCCAGGCTAGGAGTCTAATCGGAGCTGTTGTCGCCAGCCTACTCCAGAGCCACAGCAACGCCAGATTCAAGCCAGATTCGAGCTGTGTCTGCAACCTACACCACATCTCGTGGCAAAACCTTGCTGAATTTTTGACAGGAATTGTGTTAAGCCTGTATACTAATCTGGGGAGAATTGACATCTTTGCTGAATATTCCAATCCATGAACATGGTGTGTCTCTCCATTTATTTAGATCTTCTAGGGAGTTCCCATCGTGGCGCAGTGGTTAACGAATCCGACTAGGAACCATGAGGTTGCTGGTTCAATCCCTGGCCTTGCTCAGTGGGTTAACAATCCAGCGTTGCCGTGAGCTGTGGTGTAGGTCAAAGATGCAGCTCGGATCCCGCGTTGCTATGGCTTTGACATAGGCTGGCAGCTACAGCTCTGTTTAGACCCCTAGCCTGGAAACCTCCCATAAGCCACGAAAGCAGCCCAAGAAATGGCAAAAAGACAAAAAAAAAAAAAAACTTCTTTCGTCTTTCATCAGCATAATACAGTTTTCAACATTCAAGTCCTTCATGTGTTCTATTAGATTTATACCCAAATATTGTATTTGTGTGTGTGTGTGCACATGTGCATGCAGATTATAAATGGTATTTCTTTTTCTCTTCTTTTTCTTTCTTTCTTTTTTTTTTTTTTTTTTTGGCCGCACCTGCAGCCTGTGGAAGTTCCTAGGCCAGGGACTGAAACTTCACCAGAGCAGTGACAAGAGCCACTGCAGTGACAATGCTGGGTCCTTACCTGCTGAACCACAGAGGAAATTCTAGTATTTCATTTTTAATTTCAGTGCCCACATATTCATTGTTAGTATATAGAAATACAATTGATTTTTGTATGTTTATCTTGTATCCACAACCTTGCTGAATTTACTTATTAGCTCTAAGAGGTTTTATAATTAAGGTAATTATTGATATGTTAAGTCTTACTCTGCCATTAAAATTTTTCTACTTGTTTCTTATCTCCCTCTTATAAAAACAGTGTTTATTCATTCAATGGATATTTTTGAGACTCGATTCTTTAACAAGTAATTCAAGTTTTAAAATGTATAATGTAATACTAAACAGTTAACATTGGCGAACTGAAGGAAGAAACTCTTCTATCAGGCAAACAGCCAGAACTCCTTTTTTTTTTTTTTTTTTTGCCTTTTTGCCTTTTTGCCATTTCTTGGGCCGCTCCCGCGGCATATGGAGGTTCCCAGGCTAGGGGTCGAATCAGAGCTGTAGCCGCCGGCCTACACCAGAGCCATAGCAACGCCAGATCCAAGCCGCGTCTGTAACCTACAGAACATCTCGTGGCAACGCTGGATCCTTAACCCACTGAGCGAGGCCAGGGATTGAACCAGCAACCTCATGGTTCCTAGTCGGATTTGTTAACCACTGAGCCATGACGGGAACTCCCAGAACTCTTTAAAAGAAGCTCTGTTTCTCTTTTTTGCCTTCCTGTGGGTTACTGGAATATTTTTAGGATTCCAACTTTATTACAGTGTTTTTGTATGTATCACTTTGTACAGTTTTTTTTTTAAGTGGTTTTTCTGGATTTACTATAGATAGATAGACAGACAGACAGACAGATAGATGGATGACTTAACCACAGTCTACTGGTATCAGCATTTTCCCACTTCAGCTGAAGTGTGGAAACCTTACTTCCATTTAAATAGCTTTACCTCTCTCCACACTTAAATAGCATTGCCTTGAATATCAGATGGTGTTATAATTTTTATTTCAATCATTATACTGTATATGACTTAGAAAACTCATGAGGGATAGTCTATTGTAAATACTCATTTTTCTGCTGCTTCTCATTTTTTTCTTCTTTCCTAATGTTCCAAAAGACCTTCTTTTATCATTTCCTTTCTATTCAAAGAATTTCCTTTATCCATTCTTTAAGGCTAAGCCTGCTAGTGACAAATTATTTTAGTATTCTTTTGTTCTTCATTCCTGAAAGATAGTTTCACTGGGCATATAAATTGCATTTGAGTTTTTCCTTCCAGCATTTGAAAAATGTGGGCTACTTTTTCTGGCCTCCATGTTTCAAATAAGAAAACTGCTTTTGTTAGAATTTGCTGTCCTGTAGATTAATGTGTTCTTCCTCTCTGGCTGCTTTCAAGATGTTTTTTTCTTGGTCTTTAGTTTTCAGAAGTTTAATTATAATATGTCTTGACATAGATTTCTTTGGGCTTATCCTTTTTGGGGTTACCCAGCTTCTTGAACCTGTAGATTTATGTCTTTCACCAAATTCTGAGGGTGGAGGTGGTCAGTCATTATTTCTCTTTCAGGCCCACTCTCTTTCTCTTCTCTGGGATTCCAATGATATGAATGTCAGATTTTTTGTTATTGTCCCAAAGGTTCCTGGGACTCTGTTCTTTTTTTCATTCCATTTTCTCTCTGTTGTTCAGATTGGGTAAATTCTATTGAGCTATCCTCAAGTTCACTGTCCTCCATTCTTTTTACTATACTATTAAACCTATCCACTGAATTTTTTATTTCTTTTACTGTGCTTTTGCAGTTCTATAATTTGTTTGTTTTTCTACTTTTTTGGCTATAATTTTCTCAACTTGTTTTAAGAGAATTTACAAATGCTTATTGAATCATTTTTATGATGGTTGCTTTAAAAATCCTCATAATGGAGAAAAGACTTGTGGCTGCCTGATGGGAGGGGGAGGGAGTGGGAGGGATCGGGAGCTTGGGCTTATCAGACACAACTTAGAATAGATTTACAAGGAGATCCTGCTGCATAGCATTGAGAACTTTGTCTAGATACTCATGTTGCAACAGAACAAAGGGTGGGGAAAAAATGTAATTGTAATGTATACATGTAAGGATAACTTGATCCCCTTGCTGTACAGTGGGAAAATTAAAAAAAATTTTTTTTAAATAAAAAAATAAAAAATAAATAAATAAATAAATAAAAAATAAAAATCCTCATAAGAGGGAGCTAAGAACCCAATCTAGTGTCCATGAGGATGTGGGTTCGATCCCTGGCCTCGCTCAGTAGGTTAAGGATTAAGCGGGTTAAGGTTAATGATCTGGTGTTACTGCAAGCTGCAACAGCATTGCTGTGGCTGTGGTGAAGCCCAGCTGCAGCTCCGATTCAACACCTAGCCCAGGAACTTCCATATGCTACAGGTGTGACCCTGAAAAGAAAAAAAGAGTCCTCATCAGATAATTCCAGCATCTGAATCATCTTGGTGTCATCATCAGTCGATTGTCTTTTCTCATATTCCAGCTGTTATTTTCCCTGTTAATTGTATGATCTGTGCTTTTCTTTTTTCCTTTTCTTTCTTTTTAAAAAATGTATTTAATATCTTTGGATGTGAAAAATGCGGTTATAATTAAATCAGGTGATAAGCTTTACCGAAAGCCGCCAGATATTCTCTCTGTTGTGGGACATTATGTCACAAAAGCAGCAGCCAGGAAAGACACATAAATGAGTGAGGTGGACCTGTGACAAGCTGTGGAGAGCAAGTTCATAAAAGGCTCCATACAACTATGATGTGAGAGAATAGCAGCCCAGCCTAGCTATCATTATTAGTTTTTTGAAGGAAACTTAAAATTTAGATTTTTATGAGAGATCTCTTATTTTTAAAACGTTGGAAACTAATTCTTTGGTTTTTTCAAAATTTTCAAAACCAAGGTTGGATTAGGCCCACGGACACTTGTTTATTCTTCAGATAGAAAGCTTTACAGGAGCAAAGGATAGATAATGCTGCATAGGCAATTAATCAAACTGGAAATGTCATTCATTGAGTACACTGACATGGCCAGTTCACTGAGATTACAATGCAAGTTTCAACGATGCTGCTATGGACCGAAGGGTCACATCCCCCCAAAATGCACGTGTTAAAGCCCTAGTCCCTGTATCTGGAGGTGGGACCGCTGGGATGTAACTAGGTCTAGATGAGGTCATTAGAGTGAGGCCCCCATGATGGGATTAATGTCCTTATAAAAAGAGGACCAAACCAGAGTCCTTTCTTTCTCAGCCATGTGAGGCTACAGCAAGAAGATGGTCATCTGTAAACCAGGAAGAGGGCCCTCATCAAGAACTCAACCATGGGAGTTCCCCTCGCGGCTCAGCGGAAACGAATCCGACTAGAAACTATGAGGTTGCAGTTTTGATCCCTGGCCTCACTCAGTGGGTTAAGGATCCGGCATTGCTGTGAGCTGTGTTGTAGGTCAAAGACGCAGCTCGGATCCCGAGTTGCTGTTGCTGTGGCTGTGGTGTAGGCTGGCAGCTGTAGCTCCAATTAGACCCCTAGTCTGGAAACCTCCATATGCCATGGGTGTGGTGCTAAAAAGATAAAAGAAAAAAAAAAAAAGAACCCAACCATGTTGGCACCCTGATCTCAGACTTCCAGTCTCCAGAACCTTGAGGAATAAATGTTCTTTAAGCCATCCAATCTGTGGTGTTTCAGTTATAAAAGCCAAAACTAAGAGAGATGCTTAATTTAAAATTACTAAATTACTCTTGATGAAGTTCAATATTTTATTGCAATAATAAGTTTTCATCTTAAGATTAATATATATGATGACTGATGTAATGTTATGTTTCTAGGAGCCCTTTTTTTTTCTTTGAGGCAACTGATCCCACAGGGAAAGATGCCGTGTTTGTCATATGTCATAATCACATTGATGTATTTTAAAGTTTAAAATCACCAGAATTGGAGTTCCCATCGTGGCTCAGTGGTTAACGAATCCGACTAGGAACCATGAGGTTTCGGGTTCGAACCCTGGCCTTGCTCAGTGGGTTAAGGATCCAGAGTTGCCGTGAGCTGTGGTGGAGGTTGCAGACGCGGCTCGGATCCCACGTTGCTGTGGCAGCTACAGCTCCGATTTATCCCCTAGCCCGGAAACTTCCATATGCCATGGGAGTAGCCTAACAAATGGCAAAAAAAAGACAAAAAAAAAAAAAAATCACCAGAATTAACCGCCCCCCTGGAAAAGTGAATTTTTACATAAATTATTTGGAGTTCTGTATGGGAAATTTGTCTCTTATGATTCATTTATTTAAAGCAGTATGAACTCCTGCCTGGCAGGACAGAATACACTGCAGGACCCACATGGTCACTTTAAAGCTTTCAATGACATCATTAGTGCGCTAAAACAGAAAAATTAAATGCCAACCAAAAATCCTTTAGCCACGGAGGAGTTTCCACTGTGGCTCAGTGTGTTAAGAACCTGATGTAGTCTCCATGAGGATTCAGGTTCAATCCCTGGCTTCACTCAGTAGGTTAAGGATCCAGCATTGCCACAATAGGTCACAGACGCGGCTGGATCTGGTGTTGCTGTGGCTGTGGCATAGGCCTCAGCTGGAGCTCTGATTTGACCCCTAGTCTGGGAACTTCGTATGTGTGAGTGCAGCTTTAAAAAGAAAAAAAAAAAATCCATAGCCACTAAAAATACTCTTCAAGTTGAGTGTGAAATAAAGACATTGTCGGATAAATAAAATGAGAGATAATTTGTCTCCAGTGACTTGGACTATAAGAAATGCTAAGGGAGGTTCTTCAAGCTGAGGGGAAATAGTATCTAGTGATAACTCAAATCTACAGGAAGAAATGAAGAGCACCAAAAATGGTAAATAAGTAGATAAATACAAAAAGCTACGCTATTTTTTATTCTTGCGATTTCCTTAAAATAGACCGTTTAAAGCAAAAATGATAATAACGTAAGATAGGTTTCTAATACATGTAGAAGTAAAATATATCACGAACATAGCACAAAGGATGGAAAGGAGAAATAAATGTCATCATACTTTTGGAAGGAAATAATAAAAATAGTGAAAAGGTTAGAATTAAGAGGCGAATGGGATAAATGAGTTAGAATACTAAAAAATATCTGACCCCAAAGAAGGCAAGAAAGGGAAAATGGAGGAATAAAAAAATTGAAAGAACAAATGAAAAAAAAATAGCAAGATGGTAAATTTACACCCAACCACATCCATAATTATATTAGAGGTAAATGTACTACACACTCCAATTAAAAGGCAGAGAAATTTAGGAGAGACTAAATTAAAAAAAAAAAAACACCTATATACTGTCTATAAGAGAGACAATTTAAATATAAAAACACAAATAGGTGGAAAGTAAATGGATGTAAGGAGATATGTAATGCAAACACTATACATGAGAAAGCTGGTAAGGCTATATTACTGTCTGACAATGTAGATTTCAGGACAGAGCTTATTATAAGAACTACAAAGAACCATTTCACAATATTTAAAATGACAATTAATTAACAAGATATAGCAGTTCCTAAAATGTATGAACTTAGTAACAGAATTTCAGCATTTACAAAACCAAGCTGACAGAACAAAAGAATTAGACAACTCCACAATCACATCCAAAGACTTGAACACCCTTGCTTTTTAAGTAGGTGTTGATTGAAGTAGACAAAAAAACAAAAACCTAAGGATGTAGAAGATCCGAACAACACTATTACCCAATTTGACTTAACTGACTTTGCAGAATACTACCATTCAGCAACCCCAAAATGTAAATTAATTTCAAATGCATATGGAACTTTCAGAAAGACCATATTGTAGGCTATAAAATAAATTCTAATAGGGAGTTCCCATTGGGGATCAGCAGGTTAAGAACCCAATATCCATGAGGATATGGATTTGATCCCTGGCCTCGCTCAGTGGGTTAAGGATCCAGCATTGCCACAAGCTGTGGAGTGGGTAGCAGGTGCTGCTTGGATCCTGGGTTGCTGTGGCTGTGAGGTAGGCTGGCAAATGTAGCTCCAGCTCAGATTCAAGCCCTAGCCTGGGAACTTCCATATGCAGCAGGTGGAGCCCTAAAAAAGCAATAAATAAATAAATAAGTTTTAATAGAGTTCAGAAGGTTGAAAGTTGATGAAGTATTTCTCTGGTCACAGAGGAATTAAATTAGAAATCAATAAACAATAAGCTAAAAAACCAAATAATCAGAAATTAAGTGATACACTTTTAGATAACCCATGAGTCAAAGGGGAAAAAAATCACAAGAGAAATAAGAAAATATTTTGAACTAAGTGCTAATGAAAAGACAGCATATTGAAATTTATGCTGTGTTGGTAAATCAGTGTTTAGAGGGAAACATACAACTTTAAATGTCTTTACCATAAAATAATCAGTTGTCTAGGTTTCCACCTTAAGAAGCTAGAAAAATAAGTAAATGGAAGACATTCAACCCTATGTAAATAGAAGAAAAATAATAATTAAGAGTAGAATTCAGGGAGTTCCCTAGTGGTCTAATGGTTAGGACTCAGTGCTTTCACTGATGTGCCCTGGGTTCAATCCCTAGTCTGGGAACTGAGAGTCCACATCAAGCTACATCAAGCTGCATGAAGTGGCAAAAGAAAAAAAAGGGGGAAAGAAAAAAAGAAAGCAGAATTCAGTTAAGTGGAAAGAGACAAAGTCTGTTCTTTGAAAAGATGGATAAAGTTGATGAGCCCCTAGCTAGACTTAAAAAGAAGAAAGAGAGGATAAAATACCAGTATCAGGTATGAAATGGGTGGTATCGCTAGAGATCTTTAAAAGAATCACTTTAAAAGAATAATAAGGAAATACTGTGACCAAATTTTAAGAATGAAATAATATTGATCTTAAACGCTTTTGGAAAATAGAAAAGGAGGGAGTACTCTGCATCATTCAGGGTTCAATCAGGAGACAGAAATGACACGGTAATTCGAATGGTAACTTGAAGTTCAATATAAAGAAACATTAACAGAAGTTCCCATCGTGGCGCAGCTGAAACGAATCTGACTAGGAACCACGAGGTTGCAGGTTGGATCCCTGGCCTCGCTCAGTGGGTTAAGGATCCGGCATTGCCATGAGCTGTGGTGTAAGTTGCAGAAGTGGCTTGCATCTGTTGCTGTGGCTGTGGTGTAGATCAGCAGCTGTAGCTCCGACTGGACCCCTAGCCAGGGAACCTCCACATGCTGTGGGTGCGGCCTGAAAAAGCAAAAAAAAAAAAAAAAAAAACCAAAGAAATATTAACAGGAGGTTGAGGTGGAAAAAGGAAATGTGTAAGGGTTAAAGAGAACCCTAAAAGATATAGCAATGGCGAACATAATGAGTAGCCACTATTCCTAGAGGCTGAGTGAGGGCAATCTAAAGATTCCCCCTCCCTGGCTGAGATCCAGACCTCACTGAAGGGAACATGGCAGGGCACACTGGATGGTGGGAGGTCCCCAAGGTGCCTGAGATGCCAGGTGACTTAATGGAAACCTGCCCTTGGGATACAGAAGGAAATCATCCATTCCATGGCTGGGCCATGGAACTTACGACAAAGTTGCTGGAGGGGCTGTTTATGGGGAAATGCCCAGGAAGGCTGTGGCTGCCACGTGCAGCAGAAACAGGGAGATGGAGAAGCCACCAAGCCCTAAGCACTGGGAGCTCACTCAGCCGGAAGAGAAAATCCTTACTCCTCCAGTGTCCCTCTGGCACCCTCTACTGACAAGACTTAACGTGGTGCCAGGTGACAAAGGAGATTCCTTGACCCTCTCCTTGATCCCTGAGCAGGCAGAGAAGAAGGAATTTGAAAGACAATGAATTGATAAGTGGCACAACCTACCAATTCGTCTTTAAATGGCCAGGAAAACTCTGATAAACAAAATCCGAAAAAACTACACAAGAAAATGACAGACCAACATCCTTCTTTTACATCCTTTGGTAAAAGTCTTTAGCAAAACATTAGCAAATCAATCAGAGCAATGTGTAAAAAGGATAATACATCATGACCAAGGAAATTCTACCCCAGCACTGCAAAACTGGTTTAACATTTTAAATAATCCATCAACATAATTCACCACATTAAAGAATAAAAGACAAAAAGAAAGGGGGTTCCCGTGGTGGCACCGCAGAAACAAATCTGACTAATATCCACAAGGACATAGGTTCGATTCCTGGCCTCACTTGGTGGGTTAATGATCTAACATTGCCAGCTGTGGTGTAGGCTGCAGATGTGGCTCAGATCTGGTGTTGCTGTGGCTGTGGCTGTGGCTGTGGCCGGCAGCTGCAGTTCAGATTCAATCCCTAGCCTGGAAACTTCCATATGCCACAGGTGCGACCCTGAAGAGACCAAAAAAAAAAAAAAAAAAAAAAAAAAGACAGAAAGGACACAATCATCTCAATAGATGCACAAAAAGCATTTGACAAAATTCAATAGCCATTCATGATTTAAAAGGCTAAGTAAACTAGAAATGGAACTTCCTCAACCTGATGAAGGCTGTTAAAGAAAAAGATCTCTATCCATAACATCATGTATTGTGATAAAAAGATTAGAGCCATAAAAGAGAAGTTTTAAAAAAAAAAACCATTTAATTGGTAAATTTGCCATTGGGGATGCCTCCTTAGATGGACAGGAAAGGTGAGAAGTAGCCTGGTTTCTCTTCTTCCTCCCACTGGTGTCTCCTATCGGTTGATCCCAGGCAGAAGCCAGTTCTGCTGGGAGCCCAGAAAACACAACTCAGAGCAAAGCCAGGGAAAGGCAAAGAGGGGATCTCAGGGAAAGCAGGGACTAGTCCAGAAATGCTGCCACCTGCTGGAAAACCACCATATCCCGCAGCAGAAGATGGGGGGTTTGGCCCTGTACAGCTAGTGCAGCCCGTGGTCCAGCCACATCTTTTCTCTCTGGACGGCCTCCTGCCTCTAGTCTGGACTTTGTCCTCATCCTGCAGTCCCTCTTCACACAGCTACCTCTTCTGTCACCACGTGTACCCAAGCCTGACACACTTGGCAACCTAGTTCCTCCCACCCCACCCCACCCCACGTCCCCTCCATCTTGCCTGGCATGGAGATCACCCAATAAGCCACTCTACAAAATCAGTGAGTTTGTCTGAACTCTGGGCCCGCCAGGCTCAGCTGGCTTTTCTGGTCAAGTCCTGTAATAACCCCTGCATTGCCAGTAGAACTTAGGATCTGAGCTGTCTTCTTAGCCTGGAGATAAATTGTCTCTGCCCCCTCCCTGACTGTGTTCTCACCACACTCTATGCACCTCTCTATTAGCGATCTGACCATTCCCTCTGATCAAGGACCTTGGTAATGGCAACACTACACTGCCTTGACTCTGCGGAAACTCCTCCTTCCCCATCCTGAGTCCATGTGATTCAGATGAAATGGACCCCTCATTTCTGCTCCCTGCCCTTATACCCAGGGTTCCAGAGATGGAGTGTGCGGCCCAGGCTAAGCCAGTCAGAGCATCCCATTCCTCTTGTCCTAGTGATTGGTTCAGAGATGGACATACAAGCCCAGTCAGATGAATCAGAGCTAATGGGAGTCATAAGACTGATTTGAGCAATGAAAAACTTATCCTGGGGAAGAAGAGAATGTTTCTTAATTGGGACACGTGCTTATCCTAATGGTTCTTAAAGAGCATCTGTGACTCAGGTGGAACCACTAGTCTAAACATTTTCCCTGTGACTTGCTTGCAAATAGGAGAGGACCTCCAGGGCTCGAGCAAGGCAACTCTACAGGGCACAGGCCTATTTCTGCTGGCAACCTACTCCTTCTCCAGGGATGCCAGACCTGGGGAGAGCTTGAGATTGAAGCTAACTGGTGGTTCTAACATCATCCTTGCCTGCTGGGCAGTCACTGTGTTCTATTTCTCAGTGCCTTCTATTCTCTGCTCTGCTGTGCTGGAATTGACCAGGCAAACCACACATCTGCTTTCTCTGCCAACTTCCTGTAAGGTGCTGACCACAGGAGACACTAGAGGGAGACTAGGAGATGAGAAGAGGTGAGAAGGGGCTTATTCCTCCCTGTTTGCTGGAGTTTCCTGTCAGCATTGACCCAGCAATGGACCTGAGAGTAGAAACTGATTCTGCCAAGGAATTTCCAGCTTCCTTTGGCAATTTCAGCACCAGTCTTTTCACATCTCCGTGTGACTCTAGTGGTATCAGCACAAGTCAATGCTCTTCCTCAGAGCTCTGAGCTCTGGCTTCACAGAACCCTTGCTCTGAACTTGTAGATTCTAACCCTCAATCCTAGAGATAGCAGCTGTTTCCTGTAGTTCTTTCTGTATAACCTTTTTGCTTTCTCACCTTCGGGAATTTTTTTTTTTTTTTTGCTTCCAATACCTATACTAAATTCCCTCAGTTGCAGTACCTAGAGTACTTTCTGTTTTTCTAACTGGACCTCGACTGATTCATCTGTTAAAACAGTTGCCAGCGAACTGTTTTGTAAAGGGCCAGTTAATTAATATTTTAGGCACTATGGGCCATAAAGCCTCTGTTGTGACTACTGAAATCTGCTGCTGTAGCACCTAAACCATTGAGCATTGCTGTGTTTCAACAAAACTTTATTTACAAAAACAGGTGGCTGGCTATAGTTTTCTGGCCCTTGTGTCAAACCAAGATTTCAAAGGAAACATAATAGGTCAAATCTGGAAGCCAATCCTTAGGCAACCTGGGCCAAGGAGAGGCTGGGGGTGATTAGGTCCAGCCTCTAACTTTGGGCAAGTTGCAGTCTAGTCTTGAACTTTGGGGTCTTCGTTTGTAAGATGAGGTGGGTGAGTAGATTATCCTTATGACCACTTCTGGCTCTAAAAGTTCAGTGGTTCTGTTATTATCTCCAAAACGCCAAATCTGCAAAGCAAAGTCTCAAGTCAGCTTCCCTGGCAAGCAGACTCTGAGATGGAGATTACTGAGGGGGAAGTTCATGTGCGAGTTCTCTTAGGACCAATATCTGTGGAGGAGAAAGGAAAGGAGGAAAGCAGGATTTGGAAGAGGGTGAGGGTGGGCTAAGATACCTTCTCAACAAAGGCTTCATTATTCCCAAGAAAAACATTGAAGCTGGGATGGTCCTTAAGGTTATCCCAAGTTAGGGAGATGGGCATAGATATCTAGACCCCACTTTGACCAGTCATCATGTGCAGGCTGCTGCAAGAAGGGAATATGACCTTGGCCATGGCGATCATATTAACCTGAGGCAGTCTCTGAAGAGAGCTGACAGCCAAAGGTACTCCTAGCATCTAGAAGAGTAAGCCCTTTGTTGCTTAGGAATGATTTGGATGAAGCGTCACTGTAGCATCCACTACAGTCCACCCCTTGTGCTGCTCAGAGCTCAGATCAATTTCTTTCTATAAGTTCTAGGTACAACTTCTTGAGAATTCTGGGAAGTTTTTATTTATTAGGGGAAACTCAGAAAATGAAAGCATCACTTGGATGCTGTGCATCGGATCGTGGGCTACAACTGATACACATCATCTCCCTCCCTTTCTATCCAGTTTAGACTTCCCTCCCCCATAGAGAGCATCTCTGCTGGTCTCAGTGGTTTACCTGTTGGAATGACCTGGCCCTCACCCCTGAGAGGTCTGAGTCCCTATCACCATGCCCTGAGCAGGCTGTGGCTGCTTCACTCATCAATCTACCAGCAAATATGGGCAAGGAACTTCCAAGATTCACCTAAGTGGATCACCTGAGTAGCAAATTTATTATTCCTTGCCTCCACTTTGTATCAGCTGTCCTACATCATTCTGGGGATTGAAATCAATTATCCTGCCAAGACAATGATTCATCTTGCTGCTTCAAGGAGCCTGATAGATGGAGGCTGCAAATTAACTTGCAGTTCTACACACTCATGTTCTATCTCCTGTTAGAGCCCCCTCCTTTGGGGTTTATAGGGTCTGCCTAAAATGGTGAGGACAGAAAGCTAAATTCCTAAGAGGGTCACTGAGAGAGAAAGTAGGGCCACTCCTGCTCCCACACTCTTGATTCCTAGACTCATGTGTTCTGCCCTATTGAGTACAGGGCACCATGTAAAGTGTTGATTTAGAATGTTAACTATGCCTGCCAAAGAAGACACAGAGATGGCCAATGGACACATGAAAGAATGCTCAACATAACTCATCATCAGGGAAATGCAAATCAAAACCACAAAGAGATATTACCTCACATCTGTCAGAATGGCTACCATCAAAAAGGCAACAAACTGGAGTTCCCGTCGTGGTGCAGTGGCAATAGCCAATGGATCCCATGATCCTGTGTGTGATCCCTTACTTTCTTTTCAATGACATGAGCCCCTGAATCATCCACAATGCAGTGTGGGCAGCCCAAGATAAGAGATTTATGTTGGAGCTGGGATTCCAGGAAAGACCTCTGGAGAAGTAGAAACTTCTCCCCAAGACATGGCCTGGAAAAACTTCCTATTTTTAATATTTCAGACCCATCACCTCCTGCTGTCTCCTAGCCTTTTTCCCTCATCCTCCATCTCCAGACTTTCTCTAATGCCCTCCTGGCATTTCCTGGAGTGCAAAATATGGATCATCAAAGACTGGCTAACAAAACATGATTAGGGGGATTCCATAGCTGGTGATCTCCCTGCATTGTGCTCTTAGTTCTCACCACGCAACTCAGGCGAAGTGATCTATGTCACAAACATTTGTAGAGCCTCTGCTTCCACTCACAGCACTACATTTATTTATTTATTTATTTATTTTTGTCTTGGGGGGGCTGCACCCACAGCATATGGAGGTTCCCAAGCTAGGGGTCGAATCAGAGCTGCAGCTGCTGGCCTACACCACAGCCACAGCAATGCAGGATCCAAGCCAAGTCTGCGACCTACAGCACAGCTCACGGCAATGCCAGATCCTTGACCCACTGAGTGAGGCCAGGGATGAACCCATGTCCTCATGGATACTAGTTGGGTTCATTAACCACTGAGCCATGATGGAAACTCCAAAGCACTACATTTATAATGACAATGCTTTCAAGCTGCTGCAGTAGCAACGCCAGATCTTTAACCCACTGTGCCACATGAGAACTCCAGTTGTTTTTGTTTTTAATAATGACAATGCTTTCTTTCATCCATACAGAACATTCAACTCTCCTCCAAGCCAGTTCATACCTTGCATCTTACTCTAGGCAGAATTAGGAGACCCCCCCCTTGCTTTCAGGACAGCACAGCTTTCCTGGGGTGGAGGGGGTGTGGCCTTCTTCCTTTCTGGCCACTCCCCCTCAATCTCCTTAGCTCTTCCTCCTCTCTTATGCCTTTAAAGGTTGGAATTCGGGAGCTCCCATTGCGGCTCATGAGTTACAAACCCAAGTAGTATCCATGAGGATGTGGGTTCGATCCCTGGCCTTGCTCAGTGGGTTAAGGATCCAGCATTGCTGCAAGCTATGGTGTAGGTTGAAGATGTGGCTCAGATCCCAAGTTGCTATGGCTGTGGTGTAGGCCGGCAGATGCAGCTCCGATCTTACCCCTAGCCTGGGAACTTCCATATGTCGCAGGTGTGGCCCTAAATAAAATAAAACAAGATAAAATAAAATAAAGTTGGAGTTCCTTCAACTCATTCTGAGGCCCTTGTGTTGTCACTCCATGCTCTTTCCCTAAACTGTCTCATCTTCACCCAAACACTGGCTATACGTAGATGACTCACAAATGTACATCTCCAGCCCACACTTCCACTGAGAACTGTGTGGCCGACAGTGCACTCAGTATCTCCCCTTGGACATCTCAAAGGCACCAAAGGCAATGTGTCTTCTGGCGACCTTCATCTCACTAAAAAGTGCCCCATCATTTGTCCCATCTCCTCCCTAATGCCCCATACTGAATCTATGGCCAGACTCTGCCCACTTCCCTCTCTCAGCAAGATCCACCCATTTCTGACCCCAGTCAAGCCCCATCCTCTCACCCAGACAGGCCTCTTGGCTTCCCCACTATTTATGCCAATCAGCTCTCTGCACACACACTGATCTCTCCACCAACGTACATTATGAACAGGCCAGTCCCCAGCTCAAAACCACTCAGTGGCTTCCTACTCCTCTCAGAGTAACTACCCGCAAAGCTTTTCAGGGCCCAGCCCTACCAAATGGAGCCCTTCCAGCCTTCCAGCTACATCTCAAACCCCTCTCCTTCTCTGTGCTCCATCTACAAGGCCTTTTCACGTTATCAGATGTGCCATGGTCCTTCCTGCTTCAGGCCTTAACTATACTGGTTCTCTCTCTAGAACATCTTCCCTGATCTCAAGCTTCCACTTAACTTTAAAGCTTGTCACTCATAGCTCTCACCAGGCTTTGTTGTCATGTATTCATTGGATCGTTTTGTTAACATCCGCCTCCCTGAGAAGACTGGCTGTCAGCCTGTAAGGGACTGTGTGTTTCACTCTCTCTCCCGTGCATTCCTACCACTGACCCATGGCCAGCACACAGTAGCCCTCAGCATGGCATTGCTCTTGCTATGACTAGGGCACTATATTCTAAGTGCTAGACATTTATTAGCTCATTTAAAACAAGAACAATCTGGAGTTCCCGTCGTGGCGCAGTGGTTAACGAATCCGACTAGGAACCATGAGGTTGCAGGTTCGGTCCCTGCACTTGCTCAGTGGGTTAAGGATGCGGCGTTGCCGTGAGCTGTGGTGTAGGTTGCAGACACGGCTTGGATCCCACATTGCTGTGGCTCTGGCATAGGCTGGAGACTACAGCTCCGATTAGACCCCTAGCCTGGGAACCTCCATATGCCGCGGGAGCGGCCCAAGAAATAGCAAAAAGACAAAAAAAAAAAAAAAAAGAGCAATCTGGAGTTCCTGTTGTGGCTCAGTGGTAATGAATTTGACTGGTATCCATGAGGACATGGGTTTGATCCCAGCCTTGCTCAGTGGGTTAAGGATCGAGCATTGCCATCTAGGTCGCAGACACAGCTTGGATCTGGCGTTGCTGTGGCTGTGGCATAGGCTGGTAGCTACAGCTCGGATTTGACCCCTAGCCTGGGAACTTCCATACGCCATGGGTGTGGCCCTAAAAATTAAACAAGAAAAACAAGAACAACCTTAGATACGAGCATTATAATTGCATCCATTTTTAATTAATTTGTTAATTTTTTTCTTTTTAAGGCCACACCTGTGGCATATGGAAGTTCCCAGGCTAGAGGTCGAATCAGAATTGCAGATGCCAGTGTATGCCACAGCCATAGCAATGCCAGATCTGAGCTGTATCTATGACCCATATCACAGTTTGCAGCAACAATGCCAGATACTTAACCCTCTGAGCAAGGTCAGGGCATCCTCACAGAGACTAGCCAGGTTCTTAACCCACTAAGCCACAATGGGAACTCCTATATCCTTTTTTTTTTTTTTTTTTTTTTTTTTTTGTCTTTTAGGGCCCCACCAGCAGCATATGGAGATTCCCAGGCTAGGGGTTGAATTCGAGCTGTAGCCACAGGCTACGCCACAGCCCCAGAAATGCCAGATCTGAGCCGCGTCTTTGATCTACACCACAGTTCATAGCAATGCCAGATCCTTAACCCACTGAGTGAGGCCAGGAAGTGAACCCACAACCTCATGATTCCTAGTCGGATTTGTTTCTGCTGTGCCACAAGGGGAACTCTCCACTTCAGATTTCAGTATGGATATGTTAAGTAACTGAAAGGCCTTCATTTTGTTTTGTCAGAACTTTATTCAAAGCTCTTTATTCACTTAGAGCCTCAGCACATGTCTATAGAAGAGAAAAGAATTCTCAAAAAACAAATCAAAGAGATTTATGACTTGCCCAAAATTGCTCAGCCACCTTAAGACAACTGGATCTTAATGTTTGGGTAAGGGGGCCATAGATCCCCTCAGATGCTTCTTCCTGGAGAGGGGCAGGCACACACAGAAACTTCCCTGCTAACTTCCGGGTTTCACAATCCTTGGGCACCCCTAGCTGGGGCCTGGACACTACAGTAAGGTTCTCTACTGCAGTCCAAGGAGGAAAAGTTCATCTTTCTCAACAATTCACTGTGATCAAGACTGTTGTTCACAGATTTCCAATTTATAACTAGGCATATGATCACCTAGATGTCAGATGACATTTCCCAGCCTCCTTTGCACCTAAATGAAGACAGGGGATTAAGCACTCGTTGATTGAAACATAAGCAGAAGTAATGTATACAACTTCTAGGCTGTGCCCTTAAAGGGGAGGATGTGCCTCCTCTTCTCTCCTTCCACCATCCCCACAGCCTCGGCTCCATCACCTACAGCAGAGTTTACAACAGCAGTATGGGTCTGATCAGCCCTTTCCACCTCTTCCATGTCCTGCCAACCTCCTGCTGGCTGCCCAGATGCCCATGTCTCACATAACCGTCCCTTGCCTGGGCCCATCAAGATGGTCACGATTGGAAATCCATCAGTCACAACATCCCTGCCAAATTCGCAACATGACTCAGTGCCTGTCTTTAAGCAGCTCATCCTCTATTGAAGGAGACATAGATCAAGGGACCTCCACACACAGGGCAGAGGACAGGGGCCAGATAAGACTAACATAGGGCTCTGGGACCTGATGCTGGGAGAGTGGAAACAGACTTGGGTTCTGACTTGGCCACCCTTGTAGTGTGACCTTGGACAAAACACATTTCCTTTCTGAGCCTCAGGTCCCAATCATTGTCAACTTAGTGTTGGGGACCACATACTAGTGAAGGTCCTTCTCAGCCCTAACCATCTGGTTCCTGATATTTCTCACAACACCTGGCACAGATGGGTTGGTGCTGCTGTTCTATAATTCTTCAGAAGGGAACTGGCATCACTTCCAATTCACTCAGGTTAAGAACTATACTAACAAATCCCACCCATGATGATCTTGAAGGGCTTCTCTGGTAGGTGACTCCCAAAGTGTCTATACAACCGAATAGGTCACGGTGGTGAAGTCGTGGGGGCAGAGGGGCTTTCCTGGGGTCATCCAGTCCATCCCCTGGCCTCTAAGCAGACTGCATAACTGTTCTAGGCCAGAGAATGGGAGGTCTTTACAGAGAGGATTTCCCCTCACCTGAAGAGGATACTCACCATGTTTATCTGCTAAGGAAGACTTGATGGTAAATAGCCTAAATCCCTGCTTTTCCAATTCAAACCACTTCCCCGAGACCTAATCTCTGACTGTGAGGAACAGCTGGCCACCACCATCTCATAATGATCCTTCATAAACATTTATGGGACAGAGGTAAGGTGTGCCTAGCTGACCCAGGCCTTCTTGGTGTCTGGGCAATTGCATTGACAGGAATTTGATCTGCAGTTTCCTGTGCGGACTTGAAGCTCTGCATAGAAATGCTCCCTTCTATACTTACATTTGCAAAGTGTACCCCACCCACCAAACAAGGTCACATGCCAGGGGCCTCCAAGCCCACTATGGTTTCAACTGGACAAGAGCGAATGAGCCATATGCACACACCACCAGCTCACTATTTAGCTTCCACTGCCTTCCTTGGTCGTTGTTCTGCAAGAGCCTGAGTTGGTTTTACCACTAGCTCATAAATGGGCTCCACAGGATAACAGAGTGCCAGGGTGGACAAGATGCAGACTTGGGGTCAGAAGACCTAGATTCTTATTTTCACTCCACAATGCAAGCTGGATGCCCGTGGGTGAGTCACATCAGCTCTCTAAAGACTTAGTTTTTTCATACGTAAAAACAGGATGAAGCTCTCTAACCATGCTGCCTCACACGACCTCACAGTGTGCTGTGCTGAGAAACAATAAGAGGTGACAAAGTGCCTGTCAAATATAAAACTGTGTCATAACTTGATGACACTGCTCTAGCAGCTGCTTAAAACAAG
This sequence comes from Sus scrofa, assembly GCF_054392235.1. Taxonomy (NCBI): domain Eukaryota; kingdom Metazoa; phylum Chordata; class Mammalia; order Artiodactyla; family Suidae; genus Sus; species Sus scrofa. The sequence goes on along the minus strand of NC_139396.1, from coordinate 94,814,004 downwards.
AGGCTTCAAAGTGAGGTGTCTGGACAGGGGAGTAAGAGGACCTCTAGTTTATTTATTCATTTATTTATTTATTTACTTATTTATTTAGGTTTTTAGGGCCACATCTGCAGCATATGGGAGTTCCCAGGCCAGGGGTCAAATCAGAGCTGAGGTGCCAGCCTGTGCCACAGCCACAGTATCCCCAGATCCGAGCCACATCTGCGATCTACACCTCAGCTCACAGCAACACTGGATCCCTAACCCACTGAGCAAGGCCAGGAATCAAACCCGTGTCCTCATGGATGCTAGTCAGGTTCCTTACCACTGAGCGACAACAGGAAGTCCCTATTTATACTTATTTTTATTTCCTGGGTGCAAATGTCTTTGGAGATATGTTTTATAACATACGCATTACATTGTATTCATTCATGCTGATGCCCATGGCTTTACACAAAGCAGATCATTTCAGCCCCGTGAGTTAGGTACTTACTCTATCATTACTCCCATTTTATAGGCGAGGAGGTGAGGGTGGCTCAGAGAGGTTGAGTGAGTGGCCAAAGTTCCACAGCGCCTGGGTGCAGAAATCCAAAACGGTGTCTGGCTCCAATCACCTTCTCTTTTCCCCTTACTTGCAGAGTCTGGTACAGAAAGACATCTATACTTTATAATAAATCATAGTTTGCATATGGTTTACATCATTTGTGAAGAATTAGAAGTAGCTAACATATTTTGAAGTGTGTGCCTAAAATAGCTTTCTGACAGTGCCACATAAAACAACTGGGCCCACCTGCTTTGCTGTCTAAGCGAAGAGGGATGTGAAGCCCATCCTCTCACAGCAGAAGTGGGGCTGTGCTGAGGTATGCGAGGTGTCTTGGGCTCCTGCCAGCCTGGTCCTGCCCCCCGAAGCATTGCCAGGGGAGGCTCTTGGAAGCCACAGGAGAGAAGGGAAAAGCTCCCTTATTTATTGTTCCCAAACCCTTCAAATCCTGCACTCCCAAAGCCCTGGCTGAGCCCACTCACCTCCAAAGGGCTCCAGAGGATGGCAAGATGAAGCCCGTGGAGTGCAGGCAGCGGGTAGGGAGCCAGGAGGGTGACTAAATGAAGATATCCTGCCAGCTGGCTGGAGGGGACATAGGGAAGAGGAGTTCCAGACTCAGCTCTATGACCTTGGGCCTCAGACTGATCTGGTCCAATCAGTCCCTTCCTGGCTTCCCCACATGTTGCCTGAGAGGATGGTCTGCCTCTCCTCCAAAGTTCTATATGGATATGAATGTGACGAAGTACCGCACGGAAAACACCATTGCATTACATTGGGTTGCTTCTCTGCTGAGTTAATCTAGAACTCATTTTTGACCCTCCCTATGTTCTACCCCATCCCTTTATCAGACTGCCTCCCCATCTGATAACTGGAGAGGGGGCAAAGGTCTTATCCACAGTGACCTAAAGAAGTGAAGTGCCTTTGGCCCCACCACATAGCAGATCGGACACCCTTTGGTTCTGCTTGCTGTTGCCTAGATAGAATCCCCACAGGGCCGGGAGACCCTGACTCCTACAAAGGAGCTGTCACCCAAAGGAGACTGCCCCCTGCCCTGGGCCAGTGCATCTCAGAAATGTCAGAACTACATTCGGTCAAGAATACACAGAAAAGAAAGACAGTCTGTGCGAGGCTGAGGGAGGCTATCTCTACCTTTCAGAAGGAGCAGAGCCCATCCAGGCTCACATGGAGGGTGGAAGGGGCACATTCTTCTCCAGAAGCAAGTCTGGAGAAACTAAGGAGCTTAAGAGCCATTCACCCACCATTCAGCTTCCAGGCTCCATCCTGGCACTGGAAGAAATGAAGGTAGGAAAACCTGGTGTCATCAGGCATGCCTGACTGTCACCAAGTGTCACAGTGGCCCAAAGGTTGCCCAACCCCCCCAATGCCTGTCCTTCCCCAGGACTAGCACTGCCCCCAGCCCCTCAACTGCTGGTAAAAGACTCATCCAGCAGAAACTCAGATCTTGCAAACGGCGTGGGTGGTAAGGGAGGAAAGCTGCACTCTCTCTGGGTCCCTCCACTCACAATCTAAGTCCCAAGGCTTTCACATTTTGCAGAACTTAAAAAGAAAATTACAAAGTATTTCCTCCACAGCTTTTTCCTTTAACAGAGGGAAAACCCGAGGCCCAGGTGAACTAGTTTGCTCAGGATGGCACAGGGAGAGCAGCAGAGCCCGGCCCCCTCTCCCCTATCCAGTGCTCTTCTCCACGTGCTCTGTTAGCACCCTCACCAAGGAGACAAGCAGGCTGGCCAAGTGTGCCAGATGGACTCCAAGTGCACCCAGGTGGACACCCACTCCTGGGAATCCTGAGAGGACCAAGGTGTCTTCACCTCTCAGGAGTTTCAAAGCCCAGAGGTTAAGCGAGGCCCAGAGGTCAGACAGTGCCCAACCAGCACCTTGGAGAGTTTTCCGCTCTCGCTGCTTCTCCTAGGGACCCCTTGCCTGCAGCCTTTCCGGGCCGCACCAGGCAACCACAGCCTTGAGCTCTCCTGGCCCCTCGTGTTTCACCACACTGCGCAATGCGCCATTGTGCCAAAGGACAAGTGAGAAATTAGAGGTGCCCAGTGGTAGGCTCATGGCTCCAAGGAGGTTTCTGCGTATTCCCTTCTGGGGAGGGAAAGTCACACAGCCCTGTTTGTTTCCCCTGCAGAGCCGGGCATATGGACATCTCACGCTCTGCATCTGTGTCATCGGTAATGTTTTCCGTGGATGGCTGCGTGTGTGTGTGTGTGTGTGTGTGTGTGTGTGTGTGTGTGTGTGTTTGGAGGCTGGACATGGGAACAAACATGCATCTGTTAAATTTGACAATAAAGTCCTACATCGAAGCTGCCAAGATCGGGCTGGCGGGTGCGGGCAGAAGGCAGAGAGGGTGGGGGAGAGCTGGCCCAGGTATTATGTCAGGAGAAGGTGAGGAGAGCAGCTGCTCCTTCTCGCAGGGTGTGTATGGGAGCGAGGGTGCGTGTGTCCCTGTGAAGAGTACACACCGAGCTGCTCAACATATGTTGCCACAAATCACAGTCTCTCGCCCTCCTCCCACCCCCCTACTCCATCCAGACTGAAGGCAGAGCAAAGAGAAGTGCTGAGAAGAGGCGCTGCTTCAACAGGTGTCTCCGTGCGCAATGCACCTTTTCAGGCATTCACTGTCTCTGTCGGCGGCGAAGATAATGTAGACACTTTGTTTCCAGGCGCTGCTCACGAGCTACGGACGCCCGGGGGGAGGCGGCCCCAGGCAGGGAGGGGGAATCTGCAAATAAAGACCTTGGATGCTCCTGAGGTCCTGGGCCCTCTCTTCCTTTTGTTTGAGGACTCCCCGGGCCGGAGCTCCCTCGTGCGCCCTGGGGGGTGGCATATGGCGCCCTCTCACCTACCCAAGAAAAAGAACCAGCTACCCATTCAAGAGCGCATGAGGTCTCTGCGCAGGGGAGGGGGAGCCACTGAGGGAATAGCTTCTCTCCCAAAGCGCATGTGAAGCCCGCCTTATCTCTCCCAACCCCACCTCCACCATCCCCTCAGCTGGCGCAGCAGCCGTTGGGTGGGGAGCAGCGCGCAGGGCAGCACCAGCCTGCGGAAGCGCCCCAGCTCCCGGCAGATGAAATATGGGGCTGGTGAGCCCCTGGAGACCATATGCTTTCAATAAAAGAAGACAAATAGGACCGAGATAGGCCTTGCAGCCAACCTGTTATAAATGGGTGGCAATTGGGCCAATGTACACGGCGGAAGGCCCGGGGGGAGGCCTGCTCCGTGCCAAATCCATGTGTCAGCTTCTGGGACAGGTGTGCCCAGGGGCCAGGGGCCAGGTCTCCCCCCTCTGGGTTTATCACGGCAAAGGTAATATTGTGCTAACTATGAGTAAACAGTCATTGTGAAGACGAAGGAGTTTATCAGAGGCGAACTAGTTGGGGGGTGGCTTAACAATAAAGTTGTCTGCCTTGGGAGCAGGTGACGGCTGGCTTCGGGACTCCCGCAGTAGATGTTTTCCAAAGCACTCCACTTTACAATCTCTTGTAATTATTTATTAAACGAAATCTATTTATTATTATTTTAGCAAACACTGGAGACAGGTGGGGCTTTCTTTTCGTCGTCTCCTTTTGTTTGAAGGGCTGTTTGAAGTGGCCAGTCTCGGCCCGGGCAGCTCGCTCGCCAGATTTTTGTCTTCCCCTCTTTCAGCACCGAGGCGCAGGCGAGAGAAAGAAGCCCCCTCCTCTGGCAAGTCATTAGCTATTCAGCACTCTGTGGGCCCCCTCCCTCCCGCTCGTTTCTCAAAGGGCCCCCAGGCACTGCTAAGATTCCCCCCGTGGATGGGAAGGCGGCAGGCCGGACCGCTGCCCTCCTTCTTTTCCACTTTGCCCGCGGTCTCCAGGGGTCCGGTTGTTGCCTCTCTCCTGGCCCCCTCAGCCTCCAGGCAAGCCTAGGTCTCAGAGAGTTGCGGGGCAGGGGATTCCCAGAGGTCTCAGAGGTGGTGGCCAGCCGGGGGCTTCAGGAACCGGCTCTGCTCCCGGCTGGAAGAGCCCCTTCACAAATATTGCCAGCGCGCACTGAGTGGTTACAGCCTGCGCCTCTGCCGCCAAAGCACAGAAATTAACTTTGGAGAGGGGCCTGTGCGTCCTCTGTAGTATAAAGGAAGGGCATGGATCCTTGATCTCTAATCCCCCAGGACGCCTCGACCTCCAGCCCCGCCCTCCTGACCAGAAGAAGGGCTGGGGAGAGCTCTTGAGAGCCGCTAGCGGACCCAATGCCCTGGCCGCTGCGCGCTCCTCGCCATGGCTGTGTTTTACGCAAAGCTGGAGTGGTGGCGGCCGCAAGTCCTGGAGAGCCCTGAGCCGGAGGGGCGCTGGGGAAGCTGGATAGAATTCTCAGCGGGTGCCAGAATTTTCTCCCAGTCAAGAAGGTTCCCAAATATCCCCAGAATCTTCTCAGGTGCAGGAAGCTCACCCTGTGGTGCTCAGGTCAGTATCCATGAGCCGCTTGAGACAAGGCTGAGCCAAGGCGAGTCCCACCTTCATTTCGCATCTGAGGGCGACTGCAGGATGAGAGCCCTGGTTGTAGGCTGCTCTTTAGGCCTCCAGGGATCCATAGGGGTGCTTTGATCCCTTATGGTCAGTGCTCCTTCCACGGAGCCAGGCTGGGTCCCAGAGCTCTAGGGAAGCATACTTTGGGTTTCCTCACTCAGTTCCTAATTTGCAGGATAGAAGTCAAGCAAGGCAGGGCAAGAAATCAGACAGATGGAGCATGAGTGGGCACTGACTCCCCTCGGCACTGGGAGGGGGGGGGTCTCTATCCCATTTCTACTCTAACCTCATCACTCCTCACAGACCCAGGACATCTATTTTCTACATTTGGGGATATCTGGGTTTGCCTTGACAAAATCTTTCCCTCCAATCAAAGAGAGGCAACAGATGCAAGGGAGAATCTAGGAAAGGAGACTCAGGACCCGAGTTCTATGAGATTCTACTAGAACCTGCTGTGTGACCTTGGGTGAATTGCTTCCCCTCTCTGGGTCTTGACTTTCCTATCTGTAAAACAGGGCTTGAGTTCTCATTCTTACGACTAGAAGACAAGTTCCAGGGCAAATTGTGACCTAACGGAGGAGCAGCAGCAAAATACAGAACTCAGGAGTCTCGGGGTCCCTCTGTTGGTCCTGAGCCTGGCCCCCAGCATCAGTTTCCAGGCAACAAAGGAAGGAGCCTCTGTCAACAGCGCACCAGCTGAGATTCTGAGGACAGTACCCCCATCTCCACACAGTCCTAGAGAGCCCCTCTCCATGACTTCCAAACATACTACCCTCTCTCTGCCTCAGAGGTAATTTTGCCCTCCAAGCTGGTAGTCAGGACACACCTGGCTTAGACTTATTTCATGCCTTCACTTCATCCTCTCAGATTTCCTGCTGGGTCCTGCCCCCCTACCAGCTTTCAGAGGCTCAGGGTATCTGGACCTACTAGAAAGTGAAGACTTTGAAGCCTCCAGAGACTTAATTTGGACCCCAAACCACCTCAGCCTCGGCTTCCTCCCCTGGGACGCATCGGGATCAGGAGAGAGATGCAGAAGCTTCGACCCCTCAACCTAAGTGACCGGAAGCAGAAAACCTGGGTGTATCTGAGGTGGGGACAAAAGGGAGGGGCAGGGCAGAAAGGAGGGATGATGTGTTCCCAACTCCCTTTGGAAAGATTTCCAGTTGGCACTAACTGGGCCTTGATAAGTCCCTGTGCCCACTGCCTGACCCCTGCCTGGACCACCACCGCTGCCTAGCACCAGCAGCCCTGGCCAGCCTGTGATTGGACAGGAGGACTAAGGGGAGAAAGAGCTGATCTGCTTCTCAAAGCGCCAGCACTCCACAGGCATGTAAAAGACACAGGGGCTAGCAGTGAACGCCGGCCCTCTCCTTAATGCCTTCTCATCTAAGCTCTTCCTCTGATGGCCCTGGGGAATCAGCAGGATACTGTCCACAACTTGTAGTGGCGGAATGCCCCCTGGAGGTCCTACCACAGACACCTCTGGGGCATGAGTGAAATGCTTAGGTTTCCAACAGGGGGCTTCGGGGGACAGGTTCTAAGCACCCCCACGTAAGGAGTGCAGGGTGCTTAGTACTGTCATCTCAGCACGGTGGGGGTTGGTTCCTCACCCCCAGGCAAAAGTCTCCAAGTGGCAGGAATTTAGGATCTTTTTCTGCAGGCGCAAAAAAGGAGAGGGTCAGTGAACCATCACTCCTTGTATATTTCCTAACCTGACCCACAGCACAGGAGAACAGAATGGCATCAGGAATTCGCAGACACTCCTCCAAGCTGTTAGTCAGGACACCTGGCTCCTTGTCCTTTTAGAGTGATTTGGGGCAAGCCGACTCCTTCCAGAGCCTCAATTTCCCCTTGAGTAAGTTACGCAGGAATGGACCTACCCTACAGCCTTCCCAAAGCCCCCTTCTGGGTACCAAGAAAGGTCTGGACAGATGCCAAGGAAAGGCAGAATGCGAGCAAGGCAGACCGGGGCCGCCAGACGCGAGCCAGACGAGGCCCTTCTCACTGGGCGAGGCTCTTTGAGGAACCGAGAGTTGCTGGGACAGAGCCCGTGGGGAGAAAGCAAACAGAGCAGCATTCCCCTCCCCCGACCCCGGCCCCGGCCCTTTGTCCGGAATCCAGCTGTGCCCCGCGGGGGAGGAGCGGGCTCGCGTGGCGCGGCCCCCTGGCCCGGGCGCTGATTGGACCGCGGCGCGGGCAAGCAGCGGGGCAGGCACGCTCCTGGCCCGGGCGCAGCAGATAAAGCGTGCCAAGGGGCACACGACTTGCGGCTCAGGAAATCCGCAGGGTCTCACAGCCGCGCCAAGAGAGAACAACAGAGGCCCGGGACCCCCTATACACTTTTCTTCACTGTAGCTGTGGAAACTTTCCATCGGCGCCGCCTGCGTCTCAGCTGAACTTGCAGACGAAAAAGCCAGCTCAGCTCACCGCTGCTCTCACTGCGAACCCCTCTCTATCCCTCAGCGCCCTAAAACGAGGTAACATCTGGAGGCTACAGAGCAATGGGCGGAGGGATAAAGAGGGCTCTGTTCCGGCGGGGGAGGTGGTCTTTTCTCATTATTTCCCCCCCCATCTGGCCCCAGGATCGGGAACTGCACCAGGGTTTACTCGCGCTTACCCTTACCTCTTACCCCGCCGCAGGATGGCGCCTCATCCTTCGTGTGCGCCAGCTGTCCAAGTGACCCACCAGACCGAGCAGCCTTTCCCGAGCGCCCCAGAAGACAAAGTGACCTGCGTCGCATCCGCTCCGCCCAGCCCCACTCGCGTACCGGGGAACAGCGCGGAAGCGGAAGGGGGTGGCTGCCGAGCGGCCTCGAGGAAGCTCCGGGCGCGGCGTGGGGGGCGCAGCCGGCCCAAGAGTGAGTTGGCTCTGAGCAAGCAGCGACGGAGCCGGCGCAAGAAGGCCAACGACCGTGAGCGCAATCGAATGCACAATCTCAACTCCGCGTTGGATGCGCTGCGCGGGGTCCTGCCCACCTTCCCGGACGATGCGAAACTCACCAAGATAGAGACGCTACGCTTCGCACACAATTACATCTGGGCGCTGACGCAAACGCTGCGCATAGCGGACCACAGCCTCTACGGGCTGGAGCCGCTTGCACCGACCTGCGAGGAGCTGGGCAGCCCGGACGGCTCCCCGGGAGACTGGGGCTCCCTTTATTCCCCAGTCTCCCAGGCGGGCAGCTTGAGCCCCGTTGCCTCGCTGGAGGAGCGCCCTGGGCTGCAGGCGCCTGCGTCCCCTGCCTGCTTGCATCCTGGCGCCCTGGCCTTTTCAGACTTTCTATGAAGGGGCCTGTCCGTCTCTGGGTGGTGGGTGCTGTGAAGGGAGAGGGCAGAAGCCGTGAGAGGTGCGCAGAGATGCGCGGAGGCCCTCAGGCGTACTTGTTCCTCCTGCCTCTGGCTCGCTGACCTCTGGTGGGCTCAGGCGCGAGAGAGGCTGGCAGGCCGGGTTCAATCCCTTGTCTTCTGCGCTGCGTCAAGGGCAACTCTCTGCCGCTGCCCTCAGGAGTGGGCACTGCAGACTCAGTGCGTTTTAGGCCCCCTCCCTGCAGCCACCCCAAAATCTCGTGCAAAGAAGGCACAACGATAGCACTACACAGCAGCAGACACTCACTGTCTCTGTCACCCTACCCTCACTGAAGTCTGTCTGCCCCTCTGCCTCTTACCACTCCCCTCCAACCCAGCGCGACTTAATCCAATATTTTGTGTCAGCGTTTGCTCCTGTGGCCCAGTATGCCTTCTTCAAAGAGGCCGCTGACCTCCTCTAGCCCCTGTCTAATCCCAGGGTATGGGCCTCTCCACTCTGCCTTAATCCATGAAGGTGATACTTTGCCTTCTCCTGCACTTTTCAGAGCCACTTCCCTCCCAAGGGCCAGAGATGAGGCTGTGAACTGGGAAAGCGTAGGGCGCCCCCTCCTCTGGGGGAGCGCCTCCCTCGTGACCCTGCAAACTGAAGTAATCTTGTCTTTAAAAAAAAAAAATCAGTTTGTAAATTACATGATAGCTTTTGAATTAATTTTTGTCTGGTAAATTATATGGCCCCCTCCTCTGTTGTAGATGTTTGTATTTATTGATAAGATTTCACGGTGGGAAAAGTCTTTATTTTGTACATAAGATTATTTAGGGACTGGTGAATGAGTTTTGAGCCAATAAAATAAAGACCCTTCAGAAGCCTGATTGTGCAGAGGGCAGGGCTGAGCCTCTGCGGCTGGGGTTGGGGGAGGGGGGTTCTGCAGGGATGAGACTCTTTCTGGGGGTCTCAGGGGGGCCCCTCAGGAGGCCTGGTCTGAGAAGTTGTAGTGCTAGGCTGGAGGTCAGGAAGACTGCATTCTCAGAGCAAGTCAGCTATACACACTTGGAAAATAAGAGCTGGAAGGCTCTTAAAAATCAGTGGCTCACCCCCTTGTTTTATTTATGGGGCAGCAACTTGTCTTTTTCCAAACCACAGTTTAGGAGATAGACAAGCCTCCAAACTAGGGCTACTCTGTGGGGCTGCCGGCCCTTTCCCCTAAGCCACTAGCCCGGATTTAGAGCTAGTGTTGCATTTGGAGAAAGCGGTAATAAGCCTGCAGCAAGGTCAGAGCCCTCAGAAACACCACCAGTGGCCTGGGCAGTCTAGGAATTTTCCCAAAGTGCTTATTAGAGCTCACTTTATACTGCTGGTGCTGGGGCTGCAGCACTGCATGACTCGTGGAGCTGAGCAGCAGGGAGCAAAGAACAAGGAGGGTCCAGCTGCACACCTACTGACACCCAGCAGCCTTGACTGAAGAAACTATTGTTCTTATTAAGAAACTATTCAAGGTTTCCAGCCATGTGGTCTCTCTTACACCCACGGGGTGGAATAGGGCTGAGGCATAGTGACACTAAAACATCCCCCAAAGTATGGCTGGAGCACCCCTAAATGGTTTCCGAGACCCCCAGGACCTCAAAGAAGTGAGTTTGAGTTCTAAGAACCCAGAGTCCACCTGATTCTCGGGAACAGGAAAATGGAGGGAGGACACACTACCCACACGTGGAACCCCAGGGGCCTCCTTGGATTGGCCCAAGATGCTCAGAAAGAAGCATGCCAACCCCAGTGGGGGATGTGTGGCACAGTCAGGGGTTGGGAATGGGGTGGTAGGTCACTTTTCAGTGCATTCGAGTGCAAAGTGGTGGCTTTGCAGGGGTTAACACTCTCACTTCTGTCTCCCTCCCCGCTTCAAATTGAACTTTTCCTCTCTCCTCTATTCCTAGGTCCCTAAAGGTAGCCTGGAGGAGATCTGTCTAGGTTATCAGGGCTGAATTGGGGCGGGAGGCGGGGGACACTGCAAACAAACGAATGAACAGAGGTGTTGTTTCATTGCATGGCTTTAATCTGGGAGGAGGAGATTAATGGGTTATTGGTGGCTTCTGCAGCAGCCAATTTTCCATCTGGGGCACTGCCAGGGCAGGTGTCAGCAGCTCCCCTTATTGGGCATGGGGGGGAGGGGTGGAGAGACGTAAACATCAAGGAGATCCATCTCTATAGACAAACTCATTCGAGACCAAAAAACACTGGTGTTGAGCAGAGACAGGAGTCACAGGAGGGACAGTGGCACTGTTACCTGTGGATGGATTGGAAAGCTTGCCATGAACAGTGGTATTTGGGGCCAGGACGAAAGATTTAGAGAGAGGAAGTCCTCAAGAAGGAAGCTCTTTCTTCCTGTGAAAGGCCTTGGGAGCGTTCAAATAGGCAAGGGACTCCCTTGGTGAGAATGGCTTCCAGAAGCTGGAAAAGTGTTGGCCCTGTGTTCCAGGGGTAGGCACCCACTGCCCACTCCCTCTTCTGCTTGTGAGGGTGCTCATTAAGGAGCCATGAGTTATCTGACACATAGACTGGTCCTTCGCCTCACAGATGAAAAAAATTTCACCAACTCAAATGCTGGGCTGCCACCTTGGCTCAGGGGTGGATTTGACATCCAGAGCTGTCAGCTCTACTCTCCTAAGTCAGGAGGAGAGGAGAAAGGTTTAGGGATCCTTGACCAGGATGAGCTCCACCAAAGTGCATGGAATCGCATTGAGGTGGGGAACCTTCTCTTTCCAAAGAGCCCCTCATCAAGAAGGGCTAGGAAACATTTAGAAGGGCTGGGGAACATTTCTGCAAATGGCGTGTACAACAAGCCCACTGTCACCACCACCACGCCCCCCCACCCCCACCCCTCAGCAAGCATTTTGTGCTCATTGGCTTTTGAAATCAGTCAGGCTGCTCTGGATCTCAGCTGGAAGCTGCCCCCCCCCACCCCCCCGCAGGAGTGGCTGCAGAGCCTCCTGGGGTCTGAGGTCGTGGCCTGTTCTTCAGCTCCCCGAAACCCGGACAGGGTCTCAAGCAGGGACAGGAAAGACACTCAGGTCCAAGGACTCTTCCTCCTCTCCTGCCTTTGTCTGAGCTGTGTTTTCCAGAAAAACAGCACATGAATCTTGCACGCCCCATCCCACCCTGTCCGCACACACAAGCAGGTAGATTTATTGCGCCCTGCCCCCATCCCACCCCACCCCCAAGCCGGCCGTTCGGAGGACAAAGCCTCCCAGGGCCATTGGAATGCTAATGTCTGGGAGCCGGGCTGCAGGGCTGGTACAAAGGCAGGCGGGGCCAGGGGAGCACGCGACCCCACAAACACACTCTGCCCCTCCTCTCACCCACGGGCCACTCTGCCGGGCTGTGTGACCTTGGACAAGTCTCGGAGCCTCAGCTGATTTACATGAGAAGCTGAACAGTCCCTAATACCCTTTCACTGGATTTCTGAGTGCCTATAATGGACAGAATTAACTCCCTTCCCCACCATGACCAGAAGCAGTGGAAAAAGAGCCTTCAGGTCCTGGGGAACAGTAGGGCGGGGGCGGGGGGGGGTTGTCTGAAAATGTGCTGCAAAATAAGCACTGAGTATATTATAATTACATTTTACCTATATGTAATTAATATTGGGTGTCATGTTTCTTTTCTCCTTCCTTTCCTTTTAAATACATGCACAAGAAACGGGGGCAAGGCGGGGACATTCACTAACCTTACCTGCTCCACCTTCAAAGGGCCAAGAGCACAAACAGTGGGAGACTTGGGGCTGGACATTCTTTTTTCTTTTTCTTTTTTTTCTTTTTGTCTTTCGCCTTTTCTAGATCTGCACCCGCGGCATATGGAGGTTTCCAGGCTAGGGGTCTAGTCAGAGCTGGAGCCACCAGCCTACGCCAGAGCCACAGCAATGTGGCATCCGAGCCGCGTCTGCGACCTACACCACAGCTCATGACAACGCCAGATCCTTAACCCACTGAGCAAGGCCAGGGATCGAACCCACAACCTCATCGTTCCTAGTCGGATTCGTTAACCACTGAACCACGATGGGAACTCCGGGGCTGGACACTTCTTATCTTAGGTCCCCTCCTACAGCCACTGAGGTGGGCAAGGTAGGATGGTGACACCCACAGAAATAGCGACCCAAAGTCTTGTGAGTAGGTGACTTGCCCAAGGTCCTCAATCGCTCAGTGAGTTATTGGAGCAAGCTAAAACTGTGATTCTGGCTCTAGGCTAGTAGTTTAGAGCTCTGTCCTCTGTGCCAATTCAGTCTCCAGTTGGTTGTGCTCAAGCTGGGTCCTTTGGGTCTTGTAAAGCCAACAAGCTCCCTTGCAGTTTGGCTGCCTGCGCCCCCGCCCCCCGCCCCGAGGTCCCTAGCAAGATTTACAGGCTGCTGTGTGCCCCCTCTGCTTCTGAGATCCAAGGGCCAAAGCAGTCAGCAAGCATCTGCCTGGCTAACTCCGTGGGGCACCGAGGTTCTGAAAAGCAGTCGCGTGCCCCTGACCATGGTGCTGAAATGACTGCAAGCGTGAGAGACGTTTCCTGAGAACGTGATGGCATCAATAAGGAAAACTACCTATCAACTTCATCTGCCCCTGTTTTCAGGCCAGAGTCCCTAGGGAGCCCCCTGTGGACATGTAAACCCAGAAAACAGCTGGTTTCCTTGATGCGGTGGGGAAAGCACAGACTTTGCTGCTACTGACTCTGTGACCCCAGAAAGGCACTTTTCTCAGCTAGGTCAAAAAACTCTCCTTTATAAATGATGGAATTAGAATTGAGTTACCAGCTGAGGAATTTCTGGCAGTATCTGGGAGGTCTGAAATGAAACAAAATTGGAAGTTTAGGGTGCAGCAGCCCTAACTGGGAAAACTGGTTTGAAACTTTACCCTCAACAAGGGTCTCATTCTTTGGTTAAAATGAAATTTTAGTTGTTCCAAGAACAAAGGCAAAAGGAAGTCCTCCAAATGCATACAGAAGGGACAAATGGTTAAGAACAGTTTAGAATCACACAGACATCAGTTCAAAGCCTGGTGCTGCCACTAACTAGTGGTTTTCAATTATACCCCTAAGGCTCATTTTCCTCAGCTGTGGAGTTGGGACAATAAGTATTAGCCACTTAATCGGGCTGATTAAATGTGTTTGCTTTTAGTGCCTATATAAGCTGCCACAAATGGTTATCATTTTTTATAATTATTACTATTATAAAAACCTTCATTTGTCTCAAATTCTTCTCATTCTCTCAGGACCCCCCAAAAATAAACCCTGGGAGAATGAGAAGAATTTGAGACAAATGAAGGTTTTTATAATAGTAATAATTATAATAAATAATATAATATATTATTAATATAATAATAATAATAATATATTATAATAAATAATATATATATAAACGTTACTTATATATGAATTTGAATTTCCTCTGTACCCTTATGCGGTGCAAGCTGGCACAAGGGCCAAGGGCCTCCCACAGATTCCTGGTGACCCACTGCAGCTGTGATCTACCCTTCCTGTGCTCCAGGGTTATACATCCAGAGGTCACTTAGGCCCCCTAATGAGATATGCCCAAAATGGAATTATCCCCCTTAGCTTCAAACTAATGCTGCCTCTTGCTCCTGATCTCACTAACTAGCATCAGCCAGTCATCCATACTAGAAATCTAGGGTTCATCTTGACTCTTCTCTCTTACTATTTACAACCAGTTAACCCTTAAGTCCTGCTGACTTGTCCTTCCCACTCTTTCTTGAATCTGGCCTCTCCTTGACCTCTTTATGATGACTTGTCTAGTTCAGGCTCCCAATTTTCACACAGAGAGACTGCATGACTGATTTCTCTACCTCTAATGCCAACACTTGTCACTGTACCCTCCATGCTGCAGCCAGAGTAAGAGGCAAATATTACATTGTCAACCTCCTGTTTAAAATTTTCAAGTGGTTTCCAATTATCCCTGGGATAAAGTCCATGTTCCACAGAGAAAGCTGTTGTAATGGTACACTGGGTTCACTCCCCAACTGATTCGCTAGTTATCAATACGACCATGAAAAAGTTCTTTATCCTTTTTCTCAATTTCCTCATCTGTAAAAAGGGATAATAATATTACCTCTTAGAGTTTAGATTAAAGCCAGACTGTTCTAACAGACCTACAATAATTCATTCTGAAATGAGCATTCCATGTGGGTGGGTAGCTCTGGTCCATGACATCATTCTGGGACCTACGTTCCTTCCATCTTCTTCCTTCCCAGCTCATGAGTCCTTGCCATCTGCACGGTTGAGGCTCATTACCATGGGTTCCAGCCAGTGGGAAGGGGAAATAAGACATGGAGGAAGCTCACCTAGACTCTTAAATCTAAGACTCAGAAGCAGCATGTTTCACTTCTGCTCACATTCTACTGAGAGAACATGATCATATCACCTCACTCTAACCAGAAGATGGGCTATGTGCCTAGGAAGACGTGAAGAACAGATTCTGGCAAGTAGTGAGCACTATCTGCCATTGGGTGGCTGTCGAGATTAAATTAAATATATGCTATTATTTGTTTTTATCATCAAAAATTGCTTATGCTTATCACCAGGATCCTGCTGCAACAACCTCTTTTTCATTGCCTTGCTGGCCTTTGCATATGCCCTCCAGAAATACTAACTTTCTTGAAGTCTTCCCCTTACACACAGACAGGTGCCCTTTCCATGCTTTTTTCCCACATTGCCCTCTCTGCCCAAACCCCTATTCCCCTCTCCCCAAATCTCCAAGGTGGATATCACCTCTTCCCAGAATCTTTCTCTGAACTATTCTTCCCTCCTTGCTCCTGCTCCCATAATGTCCTGTGTGTGTGAATATCCTTGCACTCTCCAGGTAGTATTTGCAATTATCTATTTTCTCATTTGTGCCTTCCACTGGCAAAAGGAAGCCCTTCTATGAGATATTCTCAAGGGCAGAAACAGTCCTTCATGTCTCCAGTGAGTACCATTTTTCAACCCTATGCCACATGTCTTTAGAATGAATTAATAAGTGAATTAGCTGACTGAATGAAAGGGATTCCAATCATTTGATTAGAAATTTCTATCCCTCTCCTAACTGGCTGGTATATAAATGTCAATGAATATCTGTTGATAACATGAATGAATAAATTAATCGTATAGAGACCTATTACACTTCCTGCCTCATACCCTCCTTAGCATCAGAATAACCTGTGGGTTATTTTGCTGCCTGTAAGTCTATTTTAGAAGATATCCCATATGATTTGGTGAGACTGGGTTATCACAAGGGTTTCATTGTTTCTGAGATCACTAGCAACAATTCCAATAGTCAGGTGTGGGTAATCCCACCTGAGCCTGTCCATTAGAGCATGGGGCTTGGCATCTATTTCAAATCCAGCACCTCCTAATTCTATCATTTGAGCAAGTTACTTAGTCTCTCCAAGCATCAGTTTCTCCATAAATAAAAATTAAGAAAACCACACCTACTTCATAGGATTTTATGGGGATTCAGATGAGATGACAGATACGTCCATACCCTTCATGTGCTTGCCTGAAATTTGAAGCCGACCTCGCTATAGTACCCACCCTACCTCCCTTATTCCTACAGAAGACTAGCTAAGAAGGCATGAGCCAGGACTAATTTTCCCATATTGACCAGGGAGAGATTATATGACTTGCCCAAGCCCATAGCCTGTTAACTATAGAGATAAACTGATGCTCCTGCTACCCTAACATCACCAGCTATACTACCTCTATTGTACTAGTTATCTATTGCCATATATCAAATTACAAAAAAAAAAGGAGTTCCCATCATGGCGCAGTGGAAATGAATCCACCTAGGAACCATGAGGTGAGGCTGTGGGTTTGATCCCAGGCCTCGATCAGTGGGTTGAGGATCCAGCATTGCCATGAGCTGTGGTGTAGGTCACAGATGCGGCTCAGATCCTGTGTTGCTGTGGCTGTGGCTGGCAGCTGTAGCTCCGACTAGACCCCTGGCCTGGGAACCTCCATATGCTGTGGGTGCAGCCCTGATAAGACAAAAAAAAAATTTAACTACTTAAAACAAGAAACATTCATTATATAAGTCTTCAGTGGGTGAGGAATCCCATCATAGCTTAGGTAGGCTCAAAGTGTCCCATAAGGCTGCAATCAGGGTGTCAGTCAACAATGTAGTCTTACCTGATGGCTTCACTGGGGGCAGAACCACTTCCAAGGTCACTCATGTGGCTGTTGGCAGGACTTAATTCCTCGAGAGCCATTGGGGGCGGGGGGCTCAGTTCCTCAGTGGCTTTGGACCAGAAGCCCGCCTCAGTTTCTTGCCATGTGGCCCCTCCACAGGGCAGCTTACAACATGACAACTGGCTTCCTTCAATGCAAGCAAACAAGAGGTAGGGGGACACTTAGGATGGAAGCCACAGTCTTTTTGCAATCAAACCTCACAAGTGACATCTCATCACTCTGCCACATTCTATTCACTTGAAAGAAATGACTGAATCCAGCCCACAGCCAAGGTGAGGGCACGAATACCAGGAGGCGGGGATCACTGGGGCCCACCTTAGAGGCTGCCTATCATAGCAGCAGTAGCGGAATCTTTGCCGCCTGCCTTCCACATCCCAGAGACACATGTGCACGCACACACTCACACATTCAACTCCCCAGGACCAAATATATCAGAGTTCAAAAGAAGAAAGTCTAGGTGATTTGACTCCTGGAGCTAAAGCAGATGCCCCCCTGTCCCTCAGTGCTGGGTCTGTTTCCAAGAGGGGCAGCATTAAGTGAGCACTGGAGCCACCCCAGCTGATCTCGACATCCATTTACTGTTTTCACAGGCCTCCCCACCCCCACTCCCGGAGGCAGAGATTTAGGACGTCTGGAGCCTGGACATCATACCCACTGAAAAGAAATTTACTGCCTCTAGAGAACCAGGGACTGACTTGGGGTCTTGAATGCATCTTTTTCCCCTTTGCCTCTGCTTTATTAGGTTAATCATTGCTTGAATTGGTTGCCATGGTTTGGGCAAACCCATGGTGACTCTATAATGACGCCTGAAAGACTTGGACCCCATTTATCATCCCCAGTGTTTGGGAGGCCCAGAGCCTCATTCGCCTCCCCCCAGGGTCTCCACCCTTCTGCCTGGGGCCCCACGCTCCTTTTGAAGGAGGAATGAACAGGTGGCGATTTGGAAGAGAAGAGGAGACCCACACAGGTGGAGTGAGCAGTGCACCGCACATCCCCCCCGACCCCACAACACACACACACACACACACACACACACACACACACACACACACACACGCTTATATTTCCCACTCCAGGGGTCCAGACACAGACCAAACATACGAGCAGCTCTGCCAGAATTTTTTCTTCTCTGGAAAGTGAAAGGCAAAGAATGATGTTCAGTTACAAGGGGGTCTATGACTGTCCTTGGAAATAGGGGGGATCTCATCAGATCCAGGTTCCACACCCCTTAATCCACAGGCACACATAAGCAGCACTGCAGTCCTGCAATGAGGTGGAAACAAATGGGGCAAGGCCCAGGGGGAAACCGAGGCATACAGAGGTTTAGCAACATGTTCAAGGTCACCCAATGACGGTTATGGCCAAGGCAGAATCCAGAATCCATAAAATTTATTATGAAAAAATAACAAATAGAAGCATATAATGAATTCTTGTGTATCTATCACCCAAAGTCAATAATTATCACCTCAGAGGGTTGTATTTCACTCACATACCTACCCACTTCCACTAGCACTACCTCTATGGATTATTTTGAAGCAAATCTGAGACATCATACGATTTCGATTATAAATCTTCCTCCAGTGTCAGATTTTTTTTGTTTGTTTTTATTTTTTGCTCAGCATAAATTGCATAATGGAGTGTTGGCAGCTGAGATCTGCCCTGAAGACAGACACCATAGCTTCAAATCCTAGATCTGCTCCTTCCCAGCTGTGTGACCTTCAGCCAGTAACCTAATGTCTCTGAGCCTCAATTTCCTTGACTATAAGAGGATGCAATGATACCTCAAAGGATAATTGTCACAAGACCAGTGCTCAGCATCTGTGCCAGGTGCCTGGTAAATGGAGGCTTTTATTGTTTCCACTGTCACTACTGCTGTACCATCTGCAATGGCTAGTCTGGCACGAGGTCAGGTCTTGGCCTCCAACATCTAGGTCTCTTGGTGCTGCCCCCTGGCATAGAGGCCATTGGCTTGCCACTCCTACTCTCTGCCTGTCACTGGACTCTGAGAACACAGCCTTCAGCAGTGAGCTTGGCATCAGGTGCTAAAGAGTCTCAGCCTCTGCACTCACAACCCTGCTCAGCTCTGCACTACAGACCCTGGGCCAGCAAGACCGGCCCTCCTTCGCCTCTTCTCCTTGCATCTTTCGGCCTTCTGACCTCTTTGTTGCTGGTTCCACTTGTGAGCAGGTGCCAGTATATCTACCTTAAGATTGCATGAATATGTGTGTGCATGCATGTGCCCAGACTTCTGTGTGTGTGTGTACATGTGTCTGAGTGTGTGCTGTCCCTAGGTGTGAACTAGCATATTCTCATGCTTCTGTCTGCTCAGTCTATAAGACTGACCCCAGAAGGAGACTAAAACCTGCCCTTTGCAGCCATGGTTGACTGACAGAGACGAGTAAAACTGGTCAAACAAAGGCATGAAGGCACAAGCAAAGATACTGAGACCTCCAGGAGGAGGTGAGTAGAAACTAAGGTCTGCCAAACACAAAAGACAGAGCAGAAGAGACGCAGGCAGAGGCTCTGCAAAAGGTGAAGGTGGGAGAAGGAAAGCAGCCAACCTAGGATCTTTGTATAGGGGAGGCCTGAGTCTTAATAGCTGACCTCTGCAAAAAAGTTTATTCCAGGAAATCAATAACATCCCCAAGAGCAAAGCTCCAGAGAGGTCTTTTGGGCTAAGAGAGCTCCCCAAATTTCCACTTCTTTGGGTGGCAATTAATATGTTACATGTTGCCTAGGGAGGGGGGAGTTGGATTAAACCCAGGCTCTCTTGCCCTGGAGCCACTACTACCATGCTCTACTTTTCTAGCAATGCCAGATTAACCCGCTGAGCAAGGCCAGGGATGGAACCCACATCCTCACAGATACTCGTCAGGTTCGTTACCACTGAGCCACCACCAGAACTCCTACCCTTCCTCTTTTTAAGTTTTGGTTTTGCATAGTTTCAAATATGGATAAAATAGAGAGAATAGAATCCTGTGTCCTCATGCACCATCATTCAGCTTCCACAACCATCAGGTCATGGCCAACATAGTTCCATCTCACCCACATTCTCCCCCAACCCTGCATACCCACTTCTATTTTGATTTATGTGGAATCTTTCAAAACACATCCCAGATATCTATCATCCCACCTGAAAGACTTGAGAGGACATGTTTAAAAACACAACCACCCAGTCATTGTTATACTCAGTAAAATGAAGAAGTCTATAATATCATCCAAGAGCTAGTCATATTCAACTTCTTCCAATCATCTTTTGTAAAATGTGCAAAGAACCTTCATCTTAGAATCTCCTCTCTCCCAGCTAAGCAGATGAGTCAGGCAGCCAGCTGGAGGCCAGGACCAAGGCCAAGACCAATACCAGGCCTGCCCTGATCCATGGCTCAATGGGACTGGCCTGGGGCAAGTCCATTCCCACCCCACCCCACTAGTTTCACCCCAAAGTTTGCTGACCAGTCATTCTAGTTGGCCCAGGACTTTCCCAATTTTAGCACTGCCAGTCTGTCCCCAGCAAACCCAGATGGTTGCTCATCTTACAAGGAGCCGGAAACAAGTATCCACCCCAGCGCTCTCTCCCCCTCCTAGCTCCAGTGTGGTGTCACCCACCGAGAACAGTGGGAGTTGCCACTGAATTTCAGGGGCCCGCAGAATAACAAATAATTTACTGAAAGCTTTGAGGGGCCCAGGCGTGCCTGGCTCCAGCAAGAAGAACGCCTGAAGCCCCCTGGCCGCCAGCAGAGAATCAGGATCTTTTCACACCCAGGGGGCCAAATTCAGGGGTCTCCTCCTGCCGTCTTTTTCCCTCTCTAGTTCTAATGACAATCCAAAGAGTTCCTGATAGGGTTTTAAAAGATGCTCTTCATTCACCGTCCACCAAGCATGAAAATCTAGCTCGTTTGTCTCCATTCTTTGCCCTAAAGGCCTGGCCGGCCTCGGGCCTGCAGCCTCAAACTTGTCACTCACTTTTCACTTCCTTTTGTTAGATTTGCCTTTATTTCATTCTTCTGTCTCCTCTGTGTACCCCCTCCCCCCCGCCACCACTCCATCCCCATCCTTCCCCACCCCCTTCCCCCAGCACCCCCCAGTGCCTCTGTCCACACACAAAAAGCAGCAGACCAGTCTGGGAATTTCTTTACAGTCTCTGTGTCCCCTGCCCCCACCCCAGCCTCTTCTCCTTGCTTTTAAAGAGTGGGAGCAAAGAGCCAGCAGCAGCTAATAAAGGACTCAGGGTTCAGGAACAGAACTGCCTCTTGCCCTGGCTGGAAATGGCCTCAGGGACCACTGAGTCCTGAACTTTGGTTTCACAGCTGTGGAAACTGAAGCCCAGAGAGGGGAAGGGACTGGCCCAAGGTCACACGTAGAGTTAGTGGCAGGTCAGGGTGCAGAGCTGAGTCCAAGCTTCACAGCTGAGACTCACCACACAGGATTGAGGCTACCCCTCCATGCCACGACACTGAATTCATTCCCCTTTTATGACTCAGCTGTCTGGCCAAGACAGCTCGAAGGCAGGGTCATGGCACTGCAAACACTGCAGGGTCTCCTGAATGCTTAGCGCATGGTAGGCATTCAGTGGTGATGTTTTTAACAAACTGAACTGAAGAACATGGCGCCAAGCTGTCCCCTACTCTCTGGACAACTTACCTGCCACCTCCTGTGCTGTGGCTGTGTTGCCAGTCCCGGGGAGAGAGGAAGGCAATAAGAAAGGGGTATGTGTTTAGCAGTCGGACACTTTCCAGCTGTTTTCCCTTCTGGGGGGAAGGAGAAAGGGAGCCTCACCCTTCTCCAGGGTCAGGACAAACAGGTCAAAATCCTCCACTCAAGCAGGGAGGGAGGTGGCAGTGGGCAGCTCACTAGGGCAACAAGAAACAGGAGGGAGTGAAAGAGAAGCAGGAGGGGAAAGAGAACCAAGCAGGTTTACAAGGCGCTCTGGCTCCACCAGTTCTCAGTGAGTGTCACCCAGGCCCCCGTGTGAATTATGGGGAAAAAGAGCCACGTGGGCCTCAGCAGGAGGGACAGGTCAGATGCATAAGCACCCCCCAGCGGAGCATGGCTTCTCCCCCATACCTGGCCACTCCTCCTCAAGAACCTCACCAGCATCCACCACCTTCCAAGCTAGAAATCTGAGTGCCAGGCTCATCCCAGTCCCTTGGATACTGTCTCTGCAATGTCGGTGCCCTGCTCTCCTTCAGCTCTTGACCCTGGGCTTGGATGACAGATCTGCCACCTATAGCTTGGTGACTGAAAGCAACCTCTTTAAGCCACAATGATATTTGTGCAACAGAAATAACTTACAAATTACTCCACTACAAAATATCTAGAAACTCTGCGTAAAAGATAAGAAACATTTTTTTTTTTTTTGGCTGCACCCATAGTATATGGAATTTCCTGGGCCAGGGATCAAATCTGAGCTGCAGCTTCAACCTATGACACAACTGAGGCAACACTGGATCCTTAACCCACTGCACCTGCCCAGGGATCAAACCCAGGTTGCCATAGAGACAATGCTGGATATTTAACCTGCTGTGCCACAGTGGGATTCCAATAAACATTCTTTTTTAAAGTATAATATGAAACTATTTATACTATATATATATATGTTTAGGCTTAGGAGAAAAAGTCTGGACAACATCCACCTATTTATTGGCTAGATAATAGATAACGTGGTTGCAGAATTTTCTTTCATTTCTAAAATTTGTTAGTTTTTTCTAGGAACTTCTATTATTTTCCAATTAGAGAGAAATATTAACATTTAAAAAAGGTTTTTTGGTGGTGGTGGTGGTTGGTTTTTTTTTGTTTGTTTCTTTGGTTTTTTGTTTGGGGCCACACTCTTAGCATATGGAAGTTCCCAGGCTAAGGGTTGAAATGGAGCTGAGCTGCGTCTGCGACCTACATCACAGCTCACAGCAACACTGGATCCTTAACCCACTGACCAAGGCCAGGGATCAAACCTGCATCCTCATGGATACTAGCCGGATTCATTTCCACTGTGCCACAATGGGAACTCCCTAACATTTAAAAGTTTATATGTGTGTATATATATATATATATATATATATCTGTTGTAAAGTTCCCTGTGCTGTACAATAGGAACCCACTGCCCATTCCTTTCAAATGTTGCAGTTTGCATCCACCAACCCCAAACTCTCCATCCATCCCACTTTCTCCCCACTTCCCCCTGGCAACCACGTCTTCTCTCCATGTCCATGATCTCCTCCTGTTTTGTAGACAGGATCATCTGTGCCATATTTTAGATTCCACATATAAGTAATATCATACGGTATTTGTCTTTTTCTTATTTCACTTAATATGAGAATCTAGTCCCATCCATGTTGCTGCAAATGGCATTATTTTGTCCTTTTTATGGCTAAATAGTATTCGGTTTTATAAATGCACCATATCTTCTTAATCCATTCATCTGTCAATGGACATTTAGGTTGTTTCCATGTCCTGGCTATTGTGAATAGTGCTGCAATGAACATATGGCTGCATGTATCTTTTTGAATGAATGGTTTTTTTTTTTTTTTTTTTTTTTTTTTTGTCTTTTTGCTATTTCTTGGGCCGCGGCTCCTGCGGCATATGGAGGTTCCCAGGCTAGGGGTTGAATCGGAGCTGTAGCCACCGGCCTACGCCAGAGCCACAGCAACGTGGGATCCGAGCCACGTCTGCAACCTACACCACAGCTCACGGCAACACCGGATCGTTAACCCACTGAGCAAGGGCAAGGACCGAACCCGCAACCTCATGGTTCTTAGTCGGATTCGTTAACCACTGCGCCACGACGGGAACTCCATGAATGGGGTTTTTTTTGTTTTTTCCCCCCAGATATATGCCCAGGAGTGGGATTGCTGGATAATATGGTAGTTCTGTAATTAGTCTTTTGAGGAACCTCCATACTGTTTTCCTTAATAGTTGCACCAGTGTACATTCCCACCAGCTGTGAAGGAGGGTACCCCTTTCTCCACACCCTCTTCAGCATTTGTTATTTGTTGACTTGCTCATTTAAAAGTTTTAATTAGTGAATGCGGTGGTACTTTGATTTCTAAAAATGCATTTGGTGGGATGGCAAGAATGTCTTCATTGACAGGGACATTTGAGCTGAAAGCTTGGCAAGTCAGGCATGGATCAGAAGGGCTTGGTTCAGACACTCAGGGGCTGTGAGGTCAGTGAGCAGGGAGCAGAAGAGAGTTTGAACTCCAGCCTCTCAACTAGAAAACTAATGATCCTTCTTCTTCCCTTTCATTTCCCACTGCAGCACAGGGCATTTGAGGAAGGGATACAGAGGAACCTGAACCGTCCACTTTCCTGGCATTGGCTGGGTTCCTCCCTGTGCCCTGAACTGCAGCGAGCACTCTGGGAATCCCAGGCCACTCCGGGGCTCAAGCATCTGGCCTGCTCAGGAAATGAGCTTTTCTATTTAGAAACATTCATCAGAAACTGCACTTTATTTGATGAAACATGAAAGTAGTACTTTAAAAAATGTTTGTAACCATTTTAGGTAAGACTCTCTAGCGGGTTGAATGGTGCATGCCTCCCCCTGCCCCCCGCAAAAGATACATCCACCAAGAACCTGTAAATGGGACCTTATTTGGATAAAGGGGTCTTTGTAAAGGTAATAACTTTGTAGAAGTTACGAATCTGAAGGTGACATCCTCCTGGATGAGGTGGACTCTAAATCTAGTAACAAGTCCTTGTAAGAGAATCAAAGAAGTAACAGGAGTTCCCGTCATGGCTCAGCAGTTAATGAACCCTAGCATCCATCAAGATGCGGGTTCAACCCCTGGCCTCACCCAGTAGATTAAGGATCTGGTGTTGCCGTGAGCTCTGGTGTAGTTCACAGAAGCAGCTAGGATCCCACCTTGCTGTGGCTCTGGCACAGGCCAGTGGCTACAGCTCCAATTGGACCCCTAGCCTGGGAACCTCCATATGTCGTGGGTGTGGCCCAAAAGACAAAAAGAGAAGAAGAAGTAACAGATATTCAGACACAGAAGGAAAAGATGGTGGCAGAGATTAGTGATATAACCCCAGGCCAAGGAATACCAGGAGCCACCCGGAGCTGGAAAAAGCAAGAAAGGACTCTCCCCCAGAGCCTCCAGAAGGAGCAGGATCCTGCCAACATTGTGATTTCAGACTGCTGGCCTCCGGAATCCTGAGAGAATAAATTTCGGTTGCTTTAAGCCACCCAGTTTGTAATCATTTGTTACAGCAGCTTCAGGAAGTGATATACTTTCTTAAAAATATTGCGTCTTGGAGTTCCCTGGTGGCCTAGTGGTAAGGATTTGGCATAGTCACTGCTGTGGCTCGGGTTCACTCCTTGGCCTGGGAACGTCCACATGCAGTGGGCGTGGTCAAAAAAACCCCGCATCTTTCTCTACCTCCTTCCACAAAGCATGTGCCGAACGTCAAGTTTGTGGCAAACAGTGAAAGCTCAGCGAATGTTAGCTTCCTCGCCTGCCTGCCTACATGATTAGGGAGCCAGCAGGTCCAGTTCCACACAGTCCTGGAGCTCCTAGATGTGCCCACACTCCCATGATGCAGCCCCGGATTGTTGTGGGGACCTAGCACTTCTCTCTACTGTGCCGGCCTCAGCTACTCCAGGCTGCCAGGCTCTGGAAGTTGGCCTCCATTTTTCTAGCTTGCTGCCCCTGTCACCTGTGGCCTGGAGAGCCAGTTAGCCAAGCTCAGTAGGACTGCGTGCAAGGGAATGAATGGACTCTAAGTGAGGAGGCTTTCCTTTTGGAGGTGTGAGCTTTGAGTCCTGGACTTGGTGCCATGGACATGATGCCAGATGAGATGGGAAGGAGGGAGGCCTCATCTGGGGGAGGGAGGGGGACAAAGACCCCAAGGTACCAGTGGGGGACTCTCAGAAGTACAGACATCAGGAAACTGATGTGGTGGGGGCAGCAGCCCGCCCAAGGGCTGGTCAGAGGAGAGGGTTTCTAGAATGACCGAGGTGGCCCGGGTCAGGTTAGGGAAGGTGTCCTAGGAGGCCACCTAGAGGAAGCGGAGCTTTGAAGGAGGAAAGGACCTCAGGACAGAGAGAGACAGTAACAGACAGTGAAATGGGCATGAGATTTGAGCCCAGCACCTGGTTCGAATATCAGCTCTGTCACTCTTAACAACTGGTAGACATCCTTCCATATATATATATACACTACATGGGGAAATGATACTCCACTTCGTCATACTAGCTTACTTTCACTTCAAATGCTACAGGTATCGTTCAATCTCAGGGAAATATAGAGCTACCTTGTGATTTGAATTGTTACACTAATCGCTTCTATTTTCTCCTGTGTAAAAAAGCTAGTATCTTACTTGCTGTGTTCTTGGGCTTGGGGAGGTTCAAATGAGAAAACTTGTGGGACTGCAGATGTGCGCTGGGGGCAAGGTCTGTGTGTGGTTCATGGACATCTGCAGATTGGACTTCATTAGCCCTCCTGTCTAGGGAACGAACGCTCCGAGGAACAGCATGGGCTGGGGAGGTGGGGCAGAGGTGGCAGGACAGAGTGGCCTTCCGGCAGCTCCCCATCCATCAGCACTGACAAACCTGGCCCCCTGTGAGGGCTCCAGGCTCAGCTGCTGAGCAACGGCAGGTATGGAGCAGGAGCCTCTCCCCGGGCCCTCGGCACCCTCCTCTTAGGTCAACAGACAGAGTGGGCTCTGTTGGCCAGGTTGGGACAGGGAAGATTAATGGGGCAGGTGCAGGCTGGGGCGGGACAGTCACCTGGCTACAAGGTGCCTCCTAGAGATTGAGTGCCCGACCCAGGCCAGGAACCAAACCTGCTGTCACTCAGCCTGGCTTGGACTTGACCGGAGGCAAGCTGCTGCCCACCCCTTCCCCAATCCCACCTGGCCTCACCTGGCCTCATTCAGCCTCTAACAGGGGGAGCCTGCAGAGAGGCCCCTGGAGCCCAACGCATGACATTCGGCTTTAAAATAAATGTTTTTCCTATTTCTTCAATTTCCCAACTAAGTCACCACAGAAAAGTGTAGATTAGCAAAATATTATAAATCACCCATTAATCTCACCACCAAGAGATAACTCTGTTAGCATTTGGTAGATATTATATCTCTTTCTTTATCTATCCACAAACACACACATACATATATGAAGAGAGTGAGAAAAAGAGAGAGAAATTAGTCTATACTTTTTCTTATGATCTTTTTATAAAGCTTAATACATCACGAACATCTTCTGGTGCCAGTGAAATATAGATCTACTTCATTTTAATCGCTACCTATATTTTAAGTAATCAGGTAAAGTATCATAATATATTTAACCCCAAATCCTCTATTGGATATTTAAGTTCTGTCCAATTTTTGTCCTTTTTAAATGACACTAAGATAACATTTTTATACATATATCTTTAAATTATTTCTTTAGGAAAATGTCCTAGAAGTGGAACTGTTCAATCTGAGCATAGGTACTTTTTAAGGCTTTTGATTCACACTGCTATAGGGCTACCCTGTGTTTACTGGAGCCTGTAGTCTGTCCATCCTGCATTGGGGTGAGGGGACAGGTAGGAGGAAGGTGGCCTGTGGACAGAGGTTGGAAACGTCGTGGCTCAGCGGAAACGAATCCATGAGGAGGCAGGTTGGATCCCTGGCCTCGCTCAGTAGGTTAAGGATCTGGCATTGCTGTGAGCTGTGGTGTAGTGGTGTAGGTCATAGAAGAAGCTTGGATCTGGCATTGCTGTGGCTGCAGCATAGGCTGGCAGCTACAGCTCTGATTCAACCCCTAGCCTGGGAACCTCCATATGCCACAGGTGTGGCCCTAAAAAAAAAAAAAGAAAAGAAAAAAGAAAATGAGGCCAGTCTAGCATGGATCCCACCCTCCAGGAAGAGAAGTTGTTTGCTGAACAGGCAAACAGGCAAGTAGGGACCCCTTGGGCTTGGGAGGTGAGCACTGGGAGCAACATAGAAGTCAGAGTGGAGAAGGAGGAACTCTTCAGGGGAGAGGACATCAGGGAAGACTTCTCGGAGGAGGTGATGTTTCTTCCAGCCTTGAAAGGTGAGAACAATGTGGCTATTCAGCAGGAGAATTGCAGGTGGGGCAAAGGCCCGGGGGAGAGATGTTCCACCTTTTTAGGGGAGGTGGGAGATGGAGGCAGCCAGAGCCTGGCCTCAGCTTTGGCAACCCTCCCTCACCATGTTAGTTGAGTCTTTGTAAGGGCAGAACCTTGCCCCCTGGCCAGACCTAAACTGACAACCAAGACCACCTCCCACACTTAGCTTTGTGACCTTGAGCAGCAAGGCACTGAACCACACTGCCTCAATTTTCCCATCTGCAAGCAGAAACAATAAGTTGTATCATTCTCGATGGCTGTTGGGGGGGAACTGAGAGAGATGCAAGGGATGAGACTTTGTAAACTGTGACTAGCCTAAGAGATTAGTTATTTTTTTTTGCTTTTTTAAAAATTATTTCCCCAATACAATTTTTTTTCCTACTGTACAGCATGGTGACCCAGTTACTCATACATGTACACATTCTATTTTCTCACATTATCATGCTTCATCATAAGTGATTAGACAGAGTTCCCAGTGTTACACAGCAGGATCTCATTGCTAATCCATTCCAGAGGCAACAGTTTGCATCTATTAACCCCAAGCTCCCAATCCACCCCACTCGGAGGCAAACAGGCAAGTCTATTCTCCAAGTCCATGATTTTCTTTTCTGTGGAAAGGTTCATTGTGCCATATATTAGATTCCAGATAAAAGTGATATCATATGGTATTTGTCTTTCTCTGACTTACTTCACTCAGTATGAGAGTCTCTTGTTCCATCCATGTTGCTGCAAATGGCATGATTTTGTTCTTTTTTATGGCTGAGTAGTATTCCGTTGTGTACACATACACCACATCTTCCTAATCCAATCATCTGTCAATGGACGTTTGGGTTGTGTCCATGTCTTGGCTACTGTGAATAGTGTTGCAATGAACATTCTTGTGCATGTGTCTTTTTCAAGAAAAGTTTTGTCCTGCTGTGTAGCACTGGGAACTATGTCTAGTTACTTATGATGAGCATGATAATGTGAGAAAAAAGAATGTATACATGTATGCGTAACTGGGTCACCTGTTACAGTAGAAAATTGACAGAACACTGTAAACCAGCTATAATGGAAAAAAATAAAAATCATTTTATATATATATATGTATATATATATATGTATATACATATATATACATATATATATGAGAAGCTGTTTTCTAGTTTTCTGTCCTAAAAACTAAAGTAGATCATGTCTCCATGCTCTCATTTCTTGGCTATTTCATCTGCCTATAGGACACAGAGACCCAATAGCTTAGTGAGAACTCCCAGGAGCAGCTCCCTGGGCTCAAAAAAGGGAAGGAAAATGGACAATTACTGAGAGCCTACCAAGTGCTGCCACTGCACGTCCACGCTTCTCTGTCATTACATCTCTCCCGCATCCCTTAGAG
Source organism: Sus scrofa (assembly GCF_054392235.1). Taxonomy (NCBI): domain Eukaryota; kingdom Metazoa; phylum Chordata; class Mammalia; order Artiodactyla; family Suidae; genus Sus; species Sus scrofa. The sequence goes on along the minus strand of NC_139396.1, from coordinate 94,785,032 downwards.
GGAGGAGTTATTATTTACCCCAGCTGACAGGTGAGGAAACTGTGGCTCAGAGCATTCAATAATTTACCTGGGTGGACACAGCTGGTGGGCAGCCAGGATTCAACCCCAGGTCTGTCTGTCCTCCCCATGGCTCTTGAGCCTTCCCTGGGCCACATTGTCACCAGAGCTGGAATTACTTCTCAGCATCACTGAGGATGTGAGCCCTCTGGATTACAACTAGGGTCTGCAGGGCTGGGGAGCTTGGGATCTGGGGCCATGAGATGGAAAGCAGAGTCTCCCATAGGCTCCCCGCCCCCTAACACCAGCACTAGCCTCCTCGGCATGGGGCAGCCAGCTGGTGACCCGACCTTGTGCCTCTGACAATGATTTAACCACCTTGGTGGGGTGGGGGGAGAGATCTATAAAGCTGCCAGTGGAGGAGGGGCTTTAACTCCAGCCTCTTGGCTCAGCCACTAGTTAGCTGGAGGTGGGAGGAAGAGGACCTAGGGAGAGGCCAGGAACCTCTGATTCCACCTGTGTTCCTTGCATTGGGGTCCCCGGTGGAATGCGGGGACCCATGGAGTTCTGTGCCTTTCCCCCTCTAAGTCCTGATGTCCTTAGTGTGACCTCAGGCAGCTCTGAAGTACTGTCACTCCTCTCTCCTGTCCCACCTGGGCAGAGTCAAACTGGCCACAGAATATAGCAGAAATCACACCGGCCTGGGCACCCAGAGACCAGGGTTCATACTGCAGCTTCCCTGCTGTCTCTGCAGAGGCTCCAGGACAAGTGCTGCAGAGCAAGCAGGCATTACGATGGTAGTGGCCACGTGGGGACTGTGGTCACCTGCAAAGGCCACATACCCCTAAAGGAGCCAGCTGCTACTTAAGTCCAGCTTTCTATTGCTTTTTTTATTTTTGGCCTGTGTCACCGCCTCCCCACCACCCTTCCAGCACGTGGAAGTTCCCAGGCCAGGGATCGAACCTACACCATAGCAATGACCTGAGACACTGCAGTGACAAAAAAAAAAAAAAAAAAAAAAAAGAATAACATAAGGTATAAAATACAGCATAAAATGAGATTCATACCTATTTCCCACATAAAGCCAAAATTTTTTTCAGAAATTGTTTTGCCAAAACTGATGGGTAGATTCTATTTTTCTCTCCTCCCCACAGAGGCATCTACTCCACCCCCACCCCCGCCCTCTGTCCCAAGCACTAGCCCACTCGGGGCAGGGAAGGCGGGAACAACCTCTAGCAACAAGAGTGACTCGTGCTAGTTGACCACTGGGCCATCAGAGCTCAATCCGTTTTTACAAACCAAAAAGGTCCTCCAAGCATGGGGCCGAGGAGGACCCGTACACTGCCTAAAACAGCGCCACAGAGCAACTGCAACCTGGCCTGAGAGTGCCACTCACTGGGGCCGTCCCAGTGATCAGCTGGCCACCAGATCCTTAACCCACCAGGCCACCAGGGAACTCCCAGCTCATTATTTCTATACAGCAATGAAGACAGACTTTTTCAAGAGAAGCTAGAAATTCAGATTTGTGAAGTCTTTCCAATGTTAGCAACTCACTGGAAAAAAAAAAAATCACACACACACAAACCCCCAAAACAGAAGCTTCTGTTGTGGCTCAGCAGGTTATGAACCCAACTAGTGTCTATGAGGATGCATGTTCCATCCCTGGCCTCACTCAGTGGGTTAAGGATCCAGTGTTATCACGAGATGTGATGTAGGTCACAGACATGGCTCGGATCTCCCATTGCTGTGGCTGTGGTATAAGCCGGCAGCTGCAGCTCTGATTCGACCCGTAGCCTGGGAACTTCCATATGCCTCAAGTGCAGCCCTAAAAAGAAAAAGAAAAGCAAAACAAAACAAATCAAACACAGGGTAGGCCAAACAAAATAAGTCTAAATGTAGTCAAAGGCCAGAATCTGTGGTCTGGATAAAGAAAGCATAAAGATCTGAGGAGACGCTATTTGATACTATCTAGCATAATGCTTCTTGTTTCAGGTGGGGACACTCAGGCCGGATTGAGGAGAGAGGAATAACCTGGTTAAGGTCACACAGTTAGTGGTCCAGCTGGGCAAGGAAGCCAGCTCTTCTGCCCCCGGTCTGTTCCTTCTGCCATAACTCGCCTGGCTGGGGGGACCCAGGGGAGACTCTGAAGCTTCTGAGCAGGGAGTGAGAGGAGGCAAACTGAATCCCCTCAGTCCTCTCTGAGCCCAGGGGTCCGGCACCAGTGTGTTCCTCGGTCACCTTTATCCCCACTGCTCCCTCCCCGTTCCAGACAGGTGGCTGGGGGTGGGTGGCACACCATCACTGTGCCAGGGAGCTGACTGATAAACCACCCGCTGTGGTGTATGGCACAGGGAGTGTCTCCATATACACCGAGGTCTAAACCAATTAAGAAAGTAGACGAAGCAAGGCAGATAGACACCAAATACCACACCTACTACACATGAAGCAAATGTTGAGGAACACGGCTCATGGCTGTGGGTAGGTGGGCAACCTCGTGAAACCTAGAACTCCTCAGACTTCCAAAGTCACAGGCAACCGTGCACCAGCACCAGCCTCCCCCACTCACTATGGCACAGCAGAAACGTGTGTTCCCTGCTGGGAGCTTGTACCCAGAGAAAAGAGCTGGGTCACTAGGCCTGACTCATCCATCCGGGCAGCCATTTACCATGTCCTGGAGCAGAATGAGGGAGAGGGCAGAGGCCAGGTGTGTCCTGTGCATGGGGCTCCCCACACAGAAGGAAACACCAAGATTCTGCTGTATCTCTGCTCTGGGCTTAGTGTCTATACCTGTTACTCTCCTAGTGGACTGCTCGATAGTTTACAATGTGCTTGCTCCATATCACACAGGACAGTCTGGCTGTCTGTTACACTGTGTCATGTGTAACCTAAGAACCTTACAAGAAGTATATTTCTCCTCTTCCATCCTTCATGCTGCCGTTGTCATACATCTTCTATGTATACTATAAACCTCCAAATATTGCATTGCTACTTTTGCTTTATACAGTCAATTGCCTTCTTTTTTTGTTGTTGTTGCACCCACAGCAAGCAGAAGTTCCCAGGCCAGGGAACCACAGCAGCAGCTACCCGGGCCTCTGTGGTGACAACACCAGATCCTTAACCTGCTTCGTCACAAGGGAACTCCAAGCCTGCACAGTTTCTGATGAGAAGTCTGTATAGTCATCATCTCTGTTCCAGGGTGCACCATGTCTTTTTTCTTTTTAATTTCTCTGACAGCTTTCAAGATTTTACCTTTATTGCTTATTTTCAGCAATTTGATTGTTATGCTCCTTGGTGTGATTTTACTTGCATTTTATCCTGCTCGGGGTTCATTGAGCTTCTTTGGTCTGTGGATTTATAATTTTCATCAAATTTGAAAAGATTCTTGCCTATTATTTCTTCAAATATTTTTTTCTATCTCTTTTCTTCTAGGACTACTATATGTCAGACTATGTGATATAGCCCAATAGGTCACTGAGATTCTTTTTTTTCTTGATCTTTTTTGCTCTCTTTGCTTCATTTTGGACAGTTTTGATGACTATATCTTCAAGTTCACCAATCTCTTACAGTGTCTAACTAGTTGTTCATTCTGTCCAGTGAAATTTTCATTTCACATATTTTTCATTTCTAGGAATTCATTTGGCCTTTTTATCAACAATTTCTTTCATTATGTTCATATTTTCCTGTAAATTCCTGAGCATAATATTTGTAAGACATTTTAGTATTCCTGAATACTAACACCATCATCACTGTCATTTCTCAGTGTATTTCCAGTGATTTATTTTTCTCTTAGTTACGAGTGACTTTTTTTGTTGTTTCTTTGCATTTCTACTCTTTTTTTTTTTTTTTTTTTTCTTGGCTTCACCTGTGGCATGCAGAAGTTCTGGAGCCAAGGATCAAATCCACACCATGGCTGTGACAACGGCTGATCCTTAACCCACTGCACCATCAGGGAACTCCTCTATTCATTTTTTATTGAATCCTGCACAATGTAAGTTTGCTTTGAATACTGGACTTCATCGCAGTTCATTAAAGAGAGTTGAACTCTGCTCTGGAATGCCATTAAAGAACCAGGATGAGGCTTGTTTTTAAAGCTTGTTTAAAGCTTTTTAAAGGTATGACTAGAATACCTTTTATTCTAGAGGTAGTTTAGTCCCACTATGAAATACGAACCTTCTGGTATCTATCATCAAATATATAGATGCCTCATAATAGTCAACAGTGTCTTTCCACCCTGCCTAGTAGGGAATTGAATGGTTCCCCATCCTGTGTAAGCTCTGAGAAGTTTTTTATCTTATAGCTTTCCTGGAAGTTGGTTTTTGACCAACATTTTTGAATTTCACTCTCCATATGCACAAATTTGTATTCAGCTCAAGACTCAAATGAATACTATGTAGATCTCTGGGGCTTTCTCTCCAAAGATCCCTCCTCTCCATTACTCTGTCCTGCAAATCCTAGCCACTTCAACATCCTGTACTCTGTTCTCTCTCTCATCAACTCAAAAGAGCACAGGCTCTTTATTTTTCTCATCCCTAGATCACAGATCAGAAATCGCCTCCAGGCAAAAAGAAAGGGTGTTTATAGGGTTCACCTTATTTGTTTCAATTCTCTCAAGGATCATGATCCTGTGCTGTCTATTGTCTATTGTCTAAACATTGTTGTATCATGGTTTTGCCCAGTGTTTTAGGGATGTCTGCCCCTACTACTCCCTTATGGCTAGAAGAAATCTAGAAAGAAAGATTAGGAAGGAGGAAATTTTCTACTATTAATAGTTCTCGTCCAAGGATGAGCAAGAATGAGGTCAGGATCATACCTGTGCTCAGGGATGTTCTATTTGATCATCTAGCTACAAGGCTGTGTGGTGCAAAATGGAGAGAAGCGTGGATCAGGGATCTTGTTCTGTCCCTTCACTGTCTGTGGGATCGTGTAACATTTTTGTCTGCCCCACATCCTTTTCCTTTTTCTCCTGGTCACAGTGCCCACCTTCCTCTGGAGAACTCCATGTGGTTCTGCTTGGGCTGCCATTCACATTGGCCTGCCCTCCAGGTGACAGTGATGGGTGTGTGCCCAGCCAATCAGCTCTGTATCGCTCTTCTTGGATATTCATTAGGGATGAGTACATGATCCAAGTTGAGCCAATCACAATGCTTCCTTAAAATGAACATGGATGCTAGGAGAGAAAAGCTTTTATTTCTGGGGGGCATCAATAGTCTGGATAGAGGTAAACCTTTCAGGTGTTGTGGGCCAGAGAGTTCGATTTGCTGGGGTAGGGAAAGAGGGGACAGGGAAGGAGCCACAAAGGGTCCTGCTGTGTGGCCTCCAGGCAGCCCAGCTTTTCAAAGCTGATTTTCTCTGGCTGGGCCAAGGAAGCAAATACTAATTTCCTCATGAAGGAGGTCTGCAGCCCTTCCTCCTAAAGTCCAAAAAGATGAGAAAGTTGGGAGACTGAACTTTCTTGCTATCCTGGGACCACCAACATCTTCCAAGTCCCCCAGGCCCCTCACACTTTCTGGGACCCAAGTGACTACCCCACAAAGCACAGAGAGCAGGTCTGTTCAATAATACAATAGATCCCCACTTGGCCCCTATTTCCCACTAAGCAGCTGGGCAACCAAGGCTAAAGGCAGCCAGGTTGAAGCCGCCACACTCCCCCCACCCCAGGGCCTGAGCTGAGAGGGTCTAAAGAAGCGGTATTCCTTTTTAATTCTCTTAATTCTCCTGGACTAGGCTCAGGAGAAATCAGGGTTTGCTGCAAACACTTGCTAACAACCCCCCCACACCACTCCCATATCACCCACCTCTAGGTTATCTCGGGCCCCCAGCTCCAAAGCCCTCTGCCACCTCAATACCTAGTCGAGCTTTAACAACATCGGGTTATTGACTCACATTTTGGTTTCGAATTAGCTTCTTTTTCTATTTGTATTCAGACATAATTTTTTTTTCTTTCTTCTTCTTCTTTGTTTTTTCTCTTTAGGGCCGAACCTGTGGCCTATGGAAGTTCCCAGGCTAGGGGTCGAATCAAAGCTTCAGCTACTGGCCTGCACCACAGCCACAACAATGCTGGATCCGAGATGCGTCTGCAACCTACTCTGCAGCTTGGGGCAACACTGGATGCCTCACCCATTGAGGGAGGCCAGGGATCAAACCTGCATCCTCATGGATACTAGCTGGGTTCTTAACCTTCTGAGCCACAACAGGAACTCCCAATCTTTCCCTTTTAAATCTAAGCTTAAATATACACTTTAAATAAATTTCCAAAAAAAGGACTAATAGTTTAGGTGACAAACTATTTTTTTTTTTTTTTTGTCTTTTTAGGGCTGCACCCACAGCAGACGGAGGTTCCCAGGCTAAGGGTCGAATCGGAGCTGTAGCCGCTGGCCTACGCCACAGCAACGCCAGATCCAAGCCGCATCTGTGACCTAAATCACAGCTCACGGCTACGCCTGATTCTTAACCCACTGAGCGAGGCCAGGGATCAAACCCGAAACCTCAAGGTTCCTAGTCGGATTCGTTTCCACTGCACCACGACGGGACCTCCTAGGTGACAAACTATTAATGTCAAAGTGTGGATGTGATGAAGTGTGCAATGACTTCCTGAAGATTCAAGTCTGGGCAACACCAGTTTGATGGGCAGAGAGTGGGGTTCAGAGAGGCTGGGCCTTGCCTGAGGGGAGCTGTGGTGTCTTCTGCACCACCCACGTGGCTCAAAGGAGGTCTGGCTGCCCAGAGTCTCCAGGGACCTGGAGATAGACTGGAATGAATTAAAATTCCCAAGGAGTTCCTGTCATGGCTCTGCAGTAACAAACCCGACTAGAATCCACGAGGATGCGGGTTTGATCCCTAGCCTTGCTCAGTAGTAGCACTGGTGGTACAGTGGTGAGCACAGCTGCCTTCCTAGCCTTGCTCAGTGGGTTAACGATCCAAGATTTCTGTGGCTGTGGCACAGGGCCTCGGCTGCAGCTCTGATTCAATCTCTAGCCTGGAAACTTCCATATGCTGCAGGTATGGCCCTAAAAAGACCAAAAAACAAAAAACAAACAAACAAAAACACCCCTCTCAATTCTGGACTTGCTATATAGATAGCACAGAGAACTCTACCCAGTATTCTGTGACAATCTATGTGGGAAAAGAATCTGCAAGAGAATGGATGCGTGTACACGTAGAACTGAATCATGTCGCTGTACAGCAGAAATGATCACAACATTGTAAACCAACTATACGTCAATAGGACTTAAAAACAAAAATTCCACCTCTCCTGCCTCCTGGCCTATCCCCCGTGCCCCCTAGGGCTTTGTTTTTCCTGGCCTGGGTGGAAGCCTACACACACACACACACACACACACACACACACACACACACACACACCCCCCTCTCCTCCCACTTCCCTCTCCCCGCTTCCCCTCCTCTGCTCTCCCTAGGCTGTGAGGCCCCTACTGGGAGCCCCTTTGTAAGGTAATTGGATTTCTCCCCTTGTTAGTTAGCAATGAAAATGTCATCTATTCTGGGCCACCGCCAGGGAGGGGCCGAGTGCCCATTCAGCCCGAGCTGTGAAGCTATTCAGGCCTCCCAGCCTCCAGCCAGGCAGCTGCGGTTCCCTGACAATGCACCCCTTCCCCTCGCCCCACCAGCATGCCCAGTTTGGGAGCGGCCTGGACAGGGCTGGGGCTGGGGGGGGCTGGATTCTGAGGCTCCGAGATCACCACCACCCACTGGCAGTAAGTAGGCACTGGAGGAATTTGATTTGAGAGCCTTCCCTAGCCTCATGTGGGGGCATTTCTCTAAGTTCGAAGGCTTTAGGCACTTAAAGCAGACAGAGAGACTGCAATGGGCCGGCGCTGGCACAGGAGGATGGATACCTTGACCTTCCTTAGGAGATCGTTGTGCATGGTGGAGCCACCCAAACCCGAGGCCATGGTGGAGGCTTGGAGCTACCCAACCTCGGCTGGAACCAGACAGGTACAAACTGCTCATCCTCAGGGTTCCCAGTAAGAAAGAGGAGATGGGGGAATGGATCACAATGCATTCGGGCATCCTTCAGTGTACGTCCCTGGGACCACACGGGTGAAGGGAAAAAATGCAGGGAAAGGAGGTGGAAAGGCAGTCATAGGAATGTGTAAACTTGAAAGGCTCCCCCCAAAGGGAGAGAGAGAAATTCCCCCATCTTCACTCTCACTCTTCAAATGGGGAACCTGAAGTCCAGACCACCTGAGTGAGTTCTTGCTCAAAATTACACAGCTGACAAGCGGCCAAGAGGGGTTTCAAACCCCCCACTGGTGTGTCTTGATTGCTAGGCTTAATGCTTGAAGGTAAACGCAGCTTTGGCTGGCTTTACGCCATTCACACGAGGCCTGGAGAAGGCCACAGCCAGTGCCCTGGTCCCCGTCCAGCTGAAGAGCAAAGATGCAACGCCTGCATCTGCAGAGCTGAGGGCTGGCTCTAGGGCACTCCCTCTGCATCTGAGGACACTGAGGTGACACGCTGGGCAGCTGGAGTCCAGTCCCCAGGGCCTCGAGGAATAGAACAGGAAGTTACCAGGAGAAAGGTGAGGATGCGCCTCAAGGAAGTACTTTCTGAGAAAAGATGGGGTGGTTGGTTTCAGTGGGGAGCAGGGACTGGGAATGGAGGCTGGACTACTACCAGCTGGGATTCACAACCACTTTAGTCCCAGATGCCACTTGGAAGTCTAGACCCGGCTAATTCCACCTCCTGGTCCTCTCAGCACCAGACACAACTGCAAGCTCCTCCATCCACTTGGCCTCTCCCTTGATCTCCTACCACCGTTTATGCTCCTCCATCCAAAGCCTTCCTGCACATCCTCTCCACCATGAACTGACCCCAGAGAGGAGTCTGCTGGGGGGAGTGGGGCACCGGCTCCTCTGACACCTCGGGAGATTTCTAACCACTGTTGCCCTTCTACCTGTGTCTGATATCTCTTCTTTGGAGGTGCACACTCAGCATCATGGAGCGTTCTGATAAGCCCATCTTACAAGGCCGTGGGTACCTGGGGCACACTCCCTTTCTCCACGCAAGGTCTGCCATTACTCTGGGGAATGCCAACCCTTGGAATATTCCCCTGGCACTTCTGTTCCTCAGCCCCAGAACGGTCCTCTTCAAATCACTTTGGCTGCCCACATCCTGGAGCTTGGCATCTCTAGAAGCTACCTCGCTCTGAACTTGTAAGCTCACTGGCTCTAGGCTCCTGGCCTCTCAGTGCTCCCTGTGAACTTGGGACACATCCCCGTTGACCTCCTCTCACCGTCTCCAAGACATGCCCCCTCCCTTCCTCCTAGTCAGGCTGCGGAAAGCAAGGAAACTGCAGATCTTGGACCCGCAGGTCCATCACCTCAACATCTCTTACCACATGCTCAGATCCCTAGACGCATGTTCTTAGCCCACCTTGGAGAGCCCCAACCTTGAGCCAGCCGTGCCCCCCAGCATGTAAACATTGTTGGGGTAAACTCAACACTGGGCAGAGTGTCACCCCTGTGGATACATGGAGTGTAGTCTCAGCCAGGCCCCCAGAGCCCCTTGGCAAGCCTTTCATTGCCTTAAAGCAGGCTTGTTTCTTATTCCTCTTCCCAAAATTTAAAACCTCAAGTCCCCTGTTCAGTCTTTCCACAATGTTCATAACTGGGGACCTTGACTCATAATTCAAAGAGAGAAAAAAAACAGAAACCATTTGATTGAAATCTCGTCATTTGTATGGCCTTATGCCTATAACCAGTGGCAAAGATGACGAGCCATCCTCCCCCAAACTCACCCCCCCCCTTTCCCTTAGGAGGATTGTGAGCTTTGAAGTGGTCACCAGAATAAAGAATATATTTTCCAGTCTCTCCTGCTAGTGGCTGTGGCCATAAGCTAAGTTCTGGCCAATAGGAGATAAGTGTGTGTGTTGGGGTCTCTTCCTTGGGGGTCTGACCTCTGCTCCATTTCCCTTTTTCTTTCTAGCTGGAATGTGAACATGATGGCTGGAATGGGAGCAGCCAGATTGGTCATGAGGTAAATTGGGCCTGGAAGTCACTCAGGCTGTAGAGAGACGCAATCTGGGTATCTGACCCCACTGAATCGGCCCCAAATTGATTCCCCAGACTTCTTCGGCAGAAGAGACACTATCTTATTGAGCCCAGTTCCTTTGGATTTTCAATTATTTGATTCCCCAGTAGTGGCTGTGCCCTCCCTCTTCTTCACAGCTGTGTACTTTGGGCCATTTTCCTTCTCAGGGGTATTGTTCTCCTGCTTATTTCTTCTCTCTCCTGTATCTGAAACCCATCTCCTTCCAGGAACAGATGCCCTTGTCTCATCCACCTTACAGGGCCCTTCAAGCTCTCCAGCCTGTGTCCCCTTCTATCACCTCCTCTCCATCTTCCTTTCTTTCAGAGCCTAGATTCAACGAGCATCCTGCATCTTCTCCCCCCACCACGCCCTCTTCAACCCACAGTGATGAGAATCTCACAACCCCTCCAGGGTCACCAAGAACCACTATGGGACAAATTCAGGGGACATAGTTCTGTTCTCATTTTCCTTCAAGTCTCTTCAATAGCAGATGCTGTGAGCCCCTCCCTTCACTGGGACTCTCTCCCCCTACTTTGTTTTCCTGCTTTCACAGGAGAAAGCTGGCCTGAAGCTTCTCGCTGTAGCTCATTTCTCTTTTCCCCTCACTGCACTCTCATCCTGGCCAGCCCATCTACTGCTCTGGCTTTAACTCTCAGGCTGACCACTCTCTCCAGACCCACAACTCCTTTCATCCGGCTGCCCACAGAGCCTCTACAATTATACATCCTGACAGTGATGATGGTCAATAGACATGACTGAGGGCTTCCTGTGGCCCAGGCTGTCCCAGCCCCCTGTGTGGGCACTCGCACCCCCCCCATGAGTCTCCCATTCCTATGAGAGTCACTTCCCCCAGGGGCACAGAGGAGTTAAGGGACCTGCCCAAGGTCGCCCTATCTGGTAAGTGAGGGAGTCAGGATTCACACCCAGGCAGTCCGGCTCCTCAGCCTGCATCCAAAACCACTCCACAGCTTTGAAAAGACCTCCTGCTCCCCTGTCAGCCCTTTGCCTATCAAAGGGGCCACACTCACACTCTCGGAAAAGCCAGGGTCCTGGGAGAGACACGCACACACACATCTACCACCACCAAGCCTGTTAAGCCCCTTGTCAACACCTTTCAAATTCATTCTTGTTATGGACTGAATGTTCATGTCCTTCTGAAATTCATGGGGAAGCCTTAACCCCCAATGTGATGGTATTAGGAGCCGGGGCCTTTGGGAGATAATCAGGTTTAGATGGGGTCAGGAAGGTGAGCCCTCATGATGGGATCAACGCCCCTTTTTTTTTTTTTTTTTTTTTTTTGCTTTTTGGGGCCGCACCCATGGCACATAGAGGTTCCCAGGCTAGGGGTCGAATTGGAGCTACAGCTGCTGGCCTGCACCACAGCCACAGCAATGCAGGATCTCAGCCGCATCTGTGACCTACACCACAGCTCACAGCAATGCCAGATCCTTAACCCACTGAGTGAGGCCAGGGATCAAACCCACAACCTCATGATTACTAGTTGGATTCGTTTCTGCTGTGCCACAAAGGGAACTCCCTCAGTGCCTTTTTAAGAGGAGGAAGGGATGCCAGAGCATCCTCTCTCAGCCACGTGAGGACACAGGGAAAAGGCAGCTATCTGCAAGTGAGGTTCCCACCAGAACTGGACCACTGACATACCTGATCTCAGAGGTCTAGCCTCCAGAAATGTGAGCAATAAATCTCTGCCATTCAAGCCACACAGAAAGGGAATGAAGACCAGTCATCCCAATATTTAAGTGTCCCAGTCAAGCCACCAATTGATCCCAGATTCATCTGTTATTTGACTGCAACTACACGGGACACTCTAAGGAAGACCAGCAGAAGAACTGCCAAGCCGAATCCAGTCATCCAATGGACCTATGAAGGATAATTAAGCTACTAATTTTGAGAGGATCTGTTACATAGCAAAGAGCCACTGAAGCAAAGTTAAGCAAGTAACATGCTTAGAACTGTATCACAGTAAACGCTGAATTGCTGGTTCACTGTCAATCATCCTAGAATTCCTCCAGCCCTCATACATGCCCTGCCCTCTGGGGTAGGGGCAGGAGGCCAGGGAGGAGAAATGTGGAATCAGGAAGGGTTCCTGAATGGGCTTGGCTGGTGGGTTGATGCCTTGGTACCACGTGCCATGCAGCTGGGGTTTGCCCTCTTCTGAAGGGGTGTAGAAGCTGGGTTCCAGGTCTCTCTCATCCTCCTTGGCCCCCATGATGCTACAAGGTCCCCAGGGTCCCCTTATTGACCCTAGCCCACCATACCCACCAGACTTGAGACTTTTTCTCCTGGGGGCTATTTTCTGGATATCCTCAGTCCTGTAGATTCTGCAGAGCATGCGTCAGCCTCCCTCAAACACTCTGGTACCTTGGGCCAGGATGGTGATGGAGGCATTTTAGACACTGAGCAGGCTAAAGAGAAAAATGTATGTTTTGTAGGAGAGGAGGCAGGTGGAAGCCCTCAAATCACACACCAGATATTCCATTTTATCAGCTAGAATAATTGTAGGAAGCAATATTTCCTTTATGTATTATTTGGTTACTCCACAGTACTATTCACATAAGAAAAGCCATATAAATGTTTATTTCCCTTTATCAGTTTTTAAGACAATAAGTTTCTTCTCTTTCCTCCAAAAGAGATAAGTTAGTTTTGTGGTTTTTCATTTTATTATCATTATGAACTCATATTAAACTCTTGGTAGATTTGAATCCATTGTCATTAACCTCACTGAAGCTCAAATTGTCCCAATTTCGCCTCTTTAAGTTGGGTTCCAAGTCCATTTGACACAACTTTTTTTTTTTTTGGTCTTTTCTAGGGCCACACCTGTGGCATATAGAGGTTCCCAGGCTAGGGGTCTAATCTGAGCTGTAGCCACCAGCCTATGCCAGAGTCATAGCAATGAGGGATCCAAGCTGCATCTGTGACCTATATCACAGCTCGCGGCAACGCCAGATCCTTAATCCACTGAGTGAAGCCAGGGATCGAACCCGCAATCTCATGGTTCCCAGTTGGATTCACTAACCACTGAGCCACAACGGGAACTCCCCATTTGACAAAACTTTAGTAGCTTAATAACCCCCTCTCTGTCTGGTATGACAAGATGTTCCAGACTCATCTTAGATGTTTTTTGTCCTAAACTGGAATCTTCTATTTTCCCAAAGCCCTGTGTTCTTTTCATGGGAAATGGCATTACAGCATTATAATAATCTGGGATTTTCTTAGCTTTCCTCCTAGGAGTACTTACTGCTGCTGGATTAGTCATTGTTCCCAGGTCTTTACAGTGGGCAGACATAGAAAACATAAATTAAAAACGTATAAATATTTTGAGACAAAAATACCTCAACAGTTCATTCTGGGTCTTCCAATTCAAAGCCAACATTATCAAGTTTTGATGTAAACTCTACTACGTCACATCTATATCTCCTTTCTTTCAAATCAAGATCTCTGGTTCCTAATACCAACACCAGGCTATGAAAGGATTAGAATACCCCATAAATACCCATTCGCTTTACCCAACTTTGCACACAAACAGTATCAGAATAGCAATACTAATACTACCACCACTGATATGATTATTGAAAATGGTTATGCTTATGCTCTCCTATTTCCCTCCAGCCCCCATTATTTTGGGGACTGGACTCTAATCACATAGCCAAGTTCTACAGCCATTACATTCTACAAACAACTGTGTATTTAACATTTGCCATCAGCCCTCATGCTGATGTCTCTATGGCTATTCTACTTGTCTGAAGCTCATTCCCTAGTAAATTCCTAGGAAGGGGTTGTGGGAAAAATATTCTCTGAGTTCTTGCATGAATAACAGATTGAATCTGCTTTTGTACTCTAGTCAGCTTTGCTGGATAGGAAGCCTTGGCTCAGAGTACCCTGGTGGCTCATCAGGTTAAGGATCTAGCGTTGTCACTGCTGTGGCTCTAGTAGTTGCTGTGGTACAAGTTTGATCCCTGGCCCAGGAACTTCTGCATGCTGTGGATGCAGCCAAAAAAAAAAAAAAAAAAAAACTTGGCTCATATTTTTCTTTCCTTGAGTATCTTAAATATGTTACTCCATTTTCTTCTGTCATAAAGATTTTCTGTCTAGGGAGTTCCGTTGTGGCGCAGTGGTTAACGAATCCGACTAGGAACCATGAGGTTGCAGGTTCCATCCCTGCCCTTGCTCAGTGGGTTAACGATCCAGTGTTGCTGTGAGCTGTGGTGTAGGTTGCAGACGCGGCTCAGATCCTGCGTTGCTGTGCCTCTGGCATAGGCTGGTGGCTACAGCTCCGATTAGACCCCTAGCCTGGGAACCCCCAAATAAATAAATAAATAACATAAAAAAAGATTTTCTGTCTAAAAATCTGATAATATAATTTTATTTTCCATATTAATAGATTTTTTTGTTTTGTTTTGCCTAGATGACCATTAATTTTTCTTTTTCTTCAAAGTCCAGTCAAGTCATTTTCTTGGTTTGTTATAGTTCATTCTGGGTTGATACTCTCAGGGGTTTTCTTTAGTTGTTTTTGTTTGTTTGTTTTGTTTCTCTTTTTTGGCCACCCCGTGGCATAGGGAGTTCCTGCGGCAGGGATCAGATCGGAGCCACAGTTGTGACCTTCATTGTGGCAAGCCAGATCCTTTAATCCGCTGTGCTGGGCTGGGGATTGAACCTGTGTCCTGGTGCTGCAGAGACACTGCTGATCCCATTGTGCCACAGTGCGAACTCTGATGATCTCAGTTATATGGTGTGATCTTTCCCATACATACCTTCTAATCTTTTTTATTTCAAGAAAGATTTCTTTAATAATAGTTTTAAGCATTTGTTCTGTACCCTTATTTTGGTTTTCTTCTTCAGGCATATATTGGATCTTCTTTTTCTGGCTTCAGTATTTGTCACTTCTGTTTCTCTTAACATATTATCTGTTGTGTTTATTCACTGTGTTCCTTCTGTTTTAGTCTTAATTTATGAAGTGATTTTTTTCCTTTTATTTCTAATTCTTTCCTGGAGTTTTGCCACATTTCGGATTTTTCTAATTTATTACTCTTTCATGTTTTAAATCCATTTCTTAATGTATTTGTTACCACTTTGAGATGATAGGTTACAGTTGTATACTTTTTGGTGTAGATTTCTCTTTCTGTATGCTTTTATTGATGTAGCAACAGTATTCTGCTCCTTATTCTCTTTTTTCTTATAATAAATTCAAGTAAGATTTGACCTCAATATTTGACTGTTTCTTTTTATGTGAACTTAGTTTTCCTGAGCCTTATGAAGGAGGCATGGTTCAAAATGGTTTTTATTGGAGTTCCCATTGTGGTTTCACAGTATTGAACCAAACTAGTATCCATGAAGATGAAGGTTCGATCCCTGGTCTCCCTCAATGGGTTAAGGATGCAGCATTGCTGTGAGCTGTGGTGCAGGTCGCAGACGTGGCTCAGATCTGGGGTTACTGTGGCTGTGGGGTAGGCTGGCTGCTGCTACTCTGATTTGACCCCTAGCCTGGAAACTTCCATATGCTGCGGTTGAGGCCTTTAAAAAATTTTTTTAAAAGGATGGTTTTTATTACTACATAAATCTCTCTTCTCTTGCTTTTATACAGTGTTAAAAATATGGTGGGTTGCTTACTCAGATTTCCTAGCTCTATTTACCTCACCCCATTTTTATATGGATCAGCTCTTTATCTCTACTGCTCCCATTCTGAACAGTTTTTATTCCACTCCAAGACTTTATCATATCTAATGATAGTCTGCATTCCTGTGTTAGAATTATTATTAGGGATCACTATGGAATTTATCAATAGTATTTTCAGCAATTATTGGTCAAGTTATGTGATCTTTGTCTTTGTCTTTTTTTTTTTTTTTAATGGCTGCACCCAAGTTCCTGGGTCAGGGATTGAATATGGGCTGCACCTATGACTTACACCACAGCTGCAGCTGTAGCAATGTCAGATCCTTTAACCCACTGCACCAGGCCAAGGATTGAACTCGCACTTCCACAGCAATCCAAGCCGCTGCAGTTGGATTCTTAACCCACTGCACCGCAGCAGGAACTCCAATCTTTGTCTTTTAAATTACTCTTCACTTAGGTTGACAGGTTTCCTAATTTTAAATTTTATATACTCAGAATTTTTGCATCTATATTCTTATGTGAAATTGGTCTCGAGTTATTTGGTACCATGTTCATCAAGTTTGTTATTAAGATCATGCTTGCTTATAAAGTGGACAGGCATTCAATTTTTTCAATAATCTGGAATAGCCTGAAAAACAGTTTCAGTTCTTTAATATTTGGTTAGAACTCAACATTTCTTCTTCCTCCAGGGCCCACTCTAGACCACATTTCGCAGCCTCGGTTAATGTTAGGGGACCATGTGACTAAGTCCTGGCTAATGGGGCAAATGCAGACTTCTAGTCCTAGGCCAGAAAAACCTCCAATCTTCCATCCTCCTTGCATTGTTTTCTTTTGCAATGACCTCAGAAGTTATCAGTTGAAGATGGTAGAGACACAGGATGGAAGAAGCATGGATTCTTTTTTTTTTTTTTTTTTCTTTTGTCTTTTTATGGCCACACCCGCGGCAAATGGAGGTTCCCAGGCTAGGGGTCTAATCGGAGCTGTTGCTGCCGGCCTATGCCAGAGCCATAGCGACACCAGATCTGAGCCGTGTCTGCAACCTACACCACAGCTCACAGCAACGCTGGATCCTTAACCCACCAAGAGAGGACAGGGATCGAACCCAAAACCTCATGGTTCCTAGTCAGATTCATTTCTGCTGCACCACGACAGGAACTCTGAAGCATGAATTCTTGAATTACCAATGGGAAACAGCCAACCACCAATGAGGAACACCTGTTTTGGTCTCTATGTAAGTAAAAGATAAACTTCTGTTGTGTAAGCTGTTACAACTTAAGAAGGGAAGTCATAGGAGCCAGTAACGCCTTACTAATACTGTAATCAACTGTAAAATCATCTAGACCTGATGTATTTTTTTTTTTAAGACCTGCACCGTGGCATATGGAGGTTCCCAGGCTAGGGATTGAATCAGAGCTGTAGCAGCTGGCCTACACCACAGCCACAGCAACACCAGATCTGAGCCGTGTCTGTGACCTACACCACAGCTCACGGCAACATTGGATCCCAAACCCATTGAGCAAAGCCAAGGATCGAACCTGCATCCTCATGGATACTAGTGATTCATTTCCACTGAAGGATGACAGGAACTCCCCTCCTGCATTTCTAAGTTATAGTGTTTTAACAGCTTTATTGAGATATAATTCATGTACCATCCAAGTCATCCATTTAAAGTGCATGATTCAATGGTTTTTAGTATATTTACAGATACGTGCAACCATCACTCAGTCACGTTAAAACACTTTTGATGCCTCAAAAAGAAATCCTGTACCCTTTAACTATCACTCCCTAACTCAAGCACTCCTACCCCTAAACCTGTGCAACCACTAATCTACTTTCTGCGTCTGTAGATTTTCCTCTTCTGGACATTCCGTATTAATCGAATCACATAATCGTGTGGTCTTCTGGGCTGACTTCTTTCATTTAACGTAGTGTTTTAAAGGTTATCCATGTTGTCTCACATATCAGAATTTCATTACTTTTTGTGGCCAAATAACAATCTGTTGTACAGATGGAATACATTTTGTTGATCCATTCATCTATCAACGGACATTTGGGTTGTTTCCATCTGTTGGCTGTTAGGAATAACGCTGCTATAGATGATCATGTACAAATTTTTGTGTGGACATGTTTTCATTTCTTTGGGGTATTGACCTAGGAGTAGAGTCACTGGGTCATGTGGTAACTATATTTAATCATTTGAGGACGTGCCAGACAGTCTTCCACAGTGGCTGCCCCACTTGACATTCCCACCAGCGGTGAATAAGGGTTCCCTTTTCTCCATATCCTCACCAACACTTGTTATTATCTGACTTGTTGATGCTAGCTGCCCTAGTGGGTATGAAGTGGCACTTCATTGTAGGATGTTTTTTTCTTTTTTTCTTGTCTTTTTGTCTCTTTGTCTTTTTAGGGCTGCACCTACAGCTTGTGGAGGTTCCCAGGCTAGGGGCTGAATTGGAGCTGTAGCCACCGGCCTATACCACAACCACAGCAACACGGGATCCGAGCTGTGTCTGCAACCTACACCACAGCTCAAGGAAATGCTGGATCCTTAACTCACTGAGCAAGGCCAGGGATTGAACCCCCATCCTCATGGATACTAATTGGGTTCCTTAACCACTGAGCCACAACAGGAACTCCTCATTGTGGTTTTGATTTGTATTTCCCTGAAGACTAAACACATTGAGCATCTTTTAATATACTTATTGGCTATTTACATATCTTCCTTGGAGAAATGCCTGTTTAGAGTCATTGGCCATTTTTAAATTGAGGGTTTTTTTATTTATTATTATTGAGTTGTCCCAAGTCATAGACTTACTCACACTTCAATCTCGCACATGGTTACGGGTCTATCCAAGTTTTCTTTTCTTTTTGGTAATTTATATTCTGAAAAATCATTTATTTCTCTAGTTCTTCAAACATATTGCCTTACAGTTGCACATTATATTCATGTGTAATTCTTTTCTTCTTTTTTATATCTGTAGTTATGTCATGTTTCTTGTTCTTGTACATTTCAACTTCTTGTCTACTTCCTCAGTCTTTTTTTAAAAAATTTTTAATTTGCTATTTAACTCCCTCAATCTAATTCAAGCTTACCAGAGGTTAACTCTTTTTATATTTTATAAAAGCTAAAGTTTGATTTTTGTTAAAGTTTTTAAATAATTTTTTCTATGTATTTATTTCAACTTGACTTTTTAGAAATTCCCTATGCTGTCTTTTCATTTTATTTCCTTTATTGTTCTTCAACTCAGTTTTAGTCCTTTATTCTGAAAAATAAAAATGTTAAGTCTATATATTTTCTCATGTGAAGAATTTTAAATATCTGGAAGGTTTTATATAATTTGTCCCTGCACCCATTTTATTTTCTTTTCAGGGCCGCACCTGCAGCATACCGAAGTTCCCAGGCTAGGGGTCAAATCGGAGCTACCAGCCTATGCCACAGCCACCACAATGCCAGATCCGAGCCACATCTGTGACCTCCACCGCAGCTTGCAGCAACACCGGATCCTTAACTCACTGATCGAGGCTAGGGATCGAACTTGTGTCCTCATGGAATTAGTTGGGTTTTTCATCCGCTGAGCCACAATGGGAACTCCTAATTTGTTTCC
This sequence comes from Sus scrofa, assembly GCF_054392235.1. Classification (NCBI taxonomy): domain Eukaryota; kingdom Metazoa; phylum Chordata; class Mammalia; order Artiodactyla; family Suidae; genus Sus; species Sus scrofa. The sequence continues at coordinate 94,765,752 of NC_139396.1, read as the reverse complement.
CTTTTGTTAATAATTTTAAATTTCAATTTTGAGTTCCTCTTTGACTCAGGAGTTATTTTTAAAGTATTTATTAGTTTTTCAATTACAATCTTTTACAAATAACCTTTTCATCATTCAATTACCATTCCAATGAATTAAGATAAGTGAATATGGTTTCTAAAATCTCTACTTTTTGAAACTTATTAAGGTTGTCTTTTGACCAAGTGAATAAAAAATTTTTGTTGGTGCTTCATATAGTTTTACATAAGACAAAATAATGTGAGGTGCATATATATGTACATATAAGATGCATTTATAAGCACTCCTGTCGTGGCTCATCGGTTAACGAACCCGATTAGTATCCATGAGGATGAGGGTTCCATCCCCAGTCTCCCCTCAGTGGGTTAAGGATCTGGTGTTGCTGTGAGCTGTGGTGTAGGTTACAGACGTGGCTCCAATCCCCCACTGCTGTGGCTGTGGTGTAGGCCGACAGCTATAGCTCCAATTGGACCCTTAGCCTGGGAACCTCCATATGCCACAGATGTGGTCCTAAAAAGACAAAAAGACAAAAAAAAAAAAAACCAGATGCATTTATATATGTAAGATGCATCTATTCATGATCTTATTATTTTAATTATTCAAATCCTCAACTTCCTTGCCCACTTTAAACTACCAAATTGTCAAATTCTGAAAACTATATTTAGATCACCCACATGATTGTGGGGTTTTTTTAGTTCTTTATTTTTAAATTCTGTTTTGAATTTTTAAAGGCTTTGCTGCTGCATGGTTTGGCAAATAAAGGTTTAAAATTGCTTTATGTTCTTCATGAGCAAGGAGTTTTTGTTCTGTTTTTATTTTTATTTTTGTATTTTTGTCTTTTAGGGCCACACCTATGGCATATGGAGGCTCCCTGGCTACACCAGAGCCACAGCAACACAGGATTGGAGCCGCATCTGTGGCCTGCACCACAGCTCAAGGCAACGCCAAATCCTTAACCCACTGAGTGAGGCCAGGGATCAAACCCGAGTCCTCATGGATGCTAGCTGGGTTCCTTAACCTCTGAGCCATGATGGGAACCCTGAGTTTTTGTTCTAGAAATGAATATCGGACTTGATCCATTGACACACTATAACTAAATCTCCTAATATTGAACCATCAAGTGAAGCCATCCTGATTTTAAGCTGTGGATAACCTTTATTTTTTGCTTATAGTCTTAGAGAATTCTTTATCTCTTGCACTTAAAATATCTACCAGGCTGTGAATTTCCTTATTAAATTTTTGCCTAATACAGAGTAAATTGTGAGTCTACCCATCAGGCCTGTCCCCTTTATTTATTTATTTATTTATTTATTTATTTATTTATTTTTGTCTTTTTGCCTTTTCTAGGGCTGCTTCCGCGGCATATGGAGGTTCCTAGGCTAGGGGTCAAATCGGAGCTGCAGCCGCCAGCCTACACCACAACCACAGCAATGCCAGATCCGAGCCGCGACTGCAACCTACACCACAGCTCACAGCAATGCCAGATCCTTAACCCACTGAGCGAGGCCAGGGATCAAACCCGCAACCTCATGGTTCCTAGTCGGATTCGTTAACCACTGTGCCACGACGGGAACTCCTCCCCTTTCTTTTGATAAGTTAAAAAATATAGAAAAGTGACCCCATATAGCCAATTACAATCTTGAAAAAGAACAAAGTTGAAGGACTCACACTTCTTAATTTCAAAACTTACTACAAAGTTAAGGTGATCAAAATGATAAAGTAATAGCAGAAAGACAGATATACAGACCAATGGAATAAAGTAGAGAACCTGGAAAAAACTTTTTCATATAAGGTCAACAGATTTTCCACCAGGACACACGACCATTCAGTATGGAAAGGACAATTTTTCAACAATTTATTTTGGGAAAACTAGATATCCACATGCAAAAGAATGCCCCTCACCCCATACACAAAAATAAACTCAAGTGGTTTTAAACATCTAAATATAAGACGGCACCATAAAACTCTTAGAAGAGAACACAGGCAAAACGTTCTTGGACATAAATCATGGAAATATTTTCTTAGATCAGTTGGCCAGGGCAAAAGAAATAAAAGCAAAAATAAACAAATTGGACCTAATCACACTTAAAACCTTTAGCACAGCAAAGGAAACCACCAATAAAATGAAAAGACAACTTATAGAATGGGAGAAAATATTGCAAACAACGCACTGACAAGGGGTTAATCTCCAACATACACGAACAGATCATACAACTCAATAAAAAATCAAAAAATGTGTAGAAGACCTAACTAGACATTTTTGTAAAGAAGACATACAAATGCTCAACAGGTGCATGGAAAGATGCTCCACATCAGTAATTATTAGAGAAATGCAAATCCAAGCCATAGTGAGGGATCACCTCACGCTTGTCAGAATGGTCATCATCAAGAAGTCTACAAACAATAAATGCTGGAGAGGGTGTAGAGAAAAGGGAATCTTCTTAGACGGTGGGCGGGAATGTAAATTGGTGCAGCCACTATGGAAAACAGCATGGAGGTTCCTTAAAACATTAAAAAATAGAGCTACCATATGATACAGCAATCCCACTCCTGGGCATATATCCAGAAAAGACGAAAACTCTAACTGGAAAAGATACATGTTCCCCAATATTCTTAGCAACCCTATTTACAATAGCCAAGACATAAAATTACCTAAGTGCCCTCCAACAGATAGTTGGTTTAAGTATGGTACATATACGCAGTGGAGTATTACTCAGCCATAAAAAAATAATGAAATTCTGCCATTTGCAGCAACATGGATGGACCTAGGGATTACCATACTAAGAGAAATAAATCAAACAGAGAAAGACAACTATATTACTTATATGTGTAATCTAGAAAATAATACAAGTGAATTTATATACAAAACGAAACAGACTTGCAGATAGAAAACAAACATGATTACTAACGGGGGAAGGAGAAGAAGGATAAATTAGGAGCAAGGGATTAAGAGATACAAACTACTATAGATTAAATAGATGGGCAACAAAAGTTTACTGTACAACATAGGAAACTATATTCAGTATCTGTGATAACCCACAATGAAAAATAATATGAAAAAATATATAACTGAATCACTTTGATGTACACCTGAAACTAACATAACACTATAATCAACTAGATTTCACTTAAAAAAAAACAAAAAACAAAAAAAAACAGCCAGGAGTTCCTGTCGTGGATCAGCGGAAATGAATCTTACTAGCATCCACGAGGACACAAATTCTATCCCTGGCCTTGCTCAGTGGGTTAAGGATCCTGCATCACCATGAGCTGTGGTGTAGGTTGTAGACATGGTTCAGATCCCACACTGCTGTGGCTGTGGCGTATGCCGGCAGCTCCAGCTACCATTCGACCCCTAGCCTGGGAACCTCCATATACCACGGGTGCACCCTTAAAAAGACAAAACAAAAAACAAAAATTAAATTAAATTAAAAATTTAAAAAACCAGCCAAAAATATAGGCAGCTACTGAGATTAACATACATTTTCATCTATGGCTATCCTGAATGGAGAAATACTCACATTTGAACATTTTTCTGTCCAATTTAAGCAGTACAGGTAAAATTAAATACTATTCGGTCCCCAGTCCCATTTCCCCTGTCCCCTTACAGAGTCTTATGAGTTTGACATAGCTCCATCCATTCATCATTTTTATATTTTTATTCTTACCTAGATATCCAGAAGCAATATACCATTTTTAAATCGATACAATGACCTCACACTCTGGGTAGCATTGTGCAGCTAGCTTTCCCACTCAACACTGCGCTCTTGAACTCTGACACAGACCGCTTTGGTTCCTTCACTTAAAGTACCGTCTAACAGGCCACTGCAAGAACATCCCACCAGGTAGGGCCAACACTTGGGAGACTTCCCATTTTTCACTATTACAAACAGTGCTGCACTGGACACCCTTGTCCCGGTTCCCAGGGCACTGATGTGAGTATCTAGGGCTCACCTATGTACCATGAGTGGGCGACAGGCAGCTGAGAGTCTGGTCCCTGAAGCTCAGGTCTGGGTGCCTCTTCTCTTTACCCAGAGAACTCAGAAATATCACCACTCTCTCTATAAGCACTGGAGAAAGTGAAAAGTGCCAGAACTGTACTTTTTTGGTTTGTTTGTTTTGGCTATGCCCACAGCCTGTGAAAGTTCAAACCCGTGCCTAAGTAGTGACAATGCTAGACCCTTAACCCACTGAGCTACCAGGGAACTCTCAGAACTGCACATTTTAAACATTACTACATTGTTCTTTTTTTTTTTTTTAAATCAAGAGTTCACTTCTTCTATAACTTCATTGCCTCTGTTTCTTTTAGTGCGTGTGGCCTTGGGGAGGTGTGTCTGGTGCAAGGCAGAGAATGCCTGTCCCTCAGGTGAGGCTTCTGTGGCCCCTGTCCCTGTGTATTCTCATCATGTTCTGTCCTTACCCTTTTCCTGTGCATCCTGGGAAGGCCTTCCATCTGTTCTCTGTACCTCTCATTTGATTTTTGCACTTTCAGGTCTATTATTTATTGCATCCAATGCAAACTGTAATTCAGCTCCTGCAGTTTTTGTTTACCACTGATTTTGCCACGAATTGCCCTTATTTCATAGAAGCTGCATTCTCCTGTACCTTATATAGAACCTAAAGTACACAGTCTAATTTCGTCAGTAAAATCTATTGCTGAGGAAGGCTATAGTCCGAGTCATGTATTCATTTGACATATTTATCAAGCATCTGCGTGTGTCTTGGAGGTGCCAGAGCTCCAGGTATTACAAGAGGAAGCCACTGCCCTCTTGTCCTCCTTTCTCTTTGGCTGCACCTTTTTTCATAGACACATTTTTTTTTTTCTGGTGACTCCTCTAATGAAGATTCTCTCTCCAGGCCCTTGTTGGATGCATGGATTGTCCCAGCTTTCACATCAGACCCCAGACCCAGGTGGAATCTCCCTCCCAGATCTAAGGTGGGACTGTTGGGCTATGTGGTACCCAGCCACGCCCTGCCCAATGTTCTCCACATGCTGGTTCCCCTTCTGGGGGTGAGACCCTGTTCTGGGTGTCCAGACAACACGGTCTAGGAGCCTTTGGGTGGCTCTTCTCAATAGAGTTGGTTTCTGAGACACGCCTTTGCTGCCAGCAGCATCCAAATGATTCTAAAGGGACTTCCACCACCAGAGGTCCCCCGCTGGCATCTGGACAACAGCTAAGGCCAGTCATAAAAAGCCCATCCAGGAGGCCCTTTACTGATGATGTCTTAGTCTTAGTCTAGCTTTGCTAGAAGCTGCTATAAGATCTGCCTCAAGCACAGGCTTAGTTTCTTACATTGGTGCATATTTTTTCCTATTTGCAGTGATTTCACTGGGTTTTTTCGTTGGCTATTGGGAGGGGAGGGGCAGCTATGGCATGTCCACTTTGGCAGACAGAGGAAAGGATACAGGGGACAGGGAGAGGGAGAGAGGGAGAAGGGGTGGTGCAGCCACGACAAGGTGACAGGTAGCATTAAAGGGCATCCTTCCATCTGGCATGGCCACCCCCTGAGCCACCACATCTGGAAGCCCTTAGATGCTCCTCTGGAGAGGAAGAGAGAGAAGGGGGCTTGGCATGTGGGTACCAGGAACCTGGCCCAGCACAGGTGCCCCGAGCTCCAAGCCACTTCCGGTTCCCTCAGCCAGCACCTGCTCGCTGGGCAGGCACCACGCGGCAGGCACTGCCCCCTAGGTGCTGGGGAGATGGCAGTGCACAAGGCAGGCAAAATCCTGTCTGTCAGTGGAAGAGACTGATAATAGCAAAATCAGGAAAACAGAATACATTCAGTGGCCACTATGCTACGATTGTTGTGGTGGTTCAGGGCTGGGCTGGGCTTCGAGCCTTCACAGAGCAACACCCTGACACGTCTGGGCTTCCCTCAGCCGGCAGTGACCTGCCCAGGCAAGGTGACTGTCCTCCTTCCACAAACGAAGAAGCTGCCTTCCAGAGCCCAGCTGTCGCACTGCCTCACTCTGGCATTAAAGTCCCCACTACCCTCCCAGCCTCCTTCCAGGCCCTTCCCTGCTGTCTAAAGTCAAGGCCCCCCTCTAGGGGTCGCAGCACGCCAGGCAGGGGCGGTGAGGGGAGGATGCTGAGGCTGTGTTGGTGGAGCCAGGCGCGGGGACTTCACTTCGCTCGGGGTGCAAGACAGGGAGGCACTCGACCAACAGGTGACCCTGACCAGATGCGGAGAGAGCGCTTCCAACCCTCTTTCTTCCCTCTATTCCACTGAATGGCCTAAGCCCCAGCTTCCCCATCTGCAAACTGGGAATAATGCACCTGCCTCCCCGCGGTGACGACTGAACAGGACGAAGACTGGATGCTAAGCACGGTGTACGCCCCCGCCCCCACCGGAGCGACCGAAGGACAGTCAGTAAGAGTGACCTGTTGTACCTAGCCTGTTTCCTAGCTAACGTTTATCTACTGCGTGCCTACTAGATGCAGATACCTATGGTATTTTATTTAGACTCACTCACCTTGCGGCCGGCTCCTTGCGGTAGAGGCCGAAGGGCACACTTCAGCGGCCGCTCAGGCGCGGGCCGGGGTTCTGCGGCGGAGGGGGTGGAGTTTGCGTCCTGGGTGCCAAGACGTGGGCGGGCAGCGCCACCTCGTGGCAATATACAGCCATGCAGGAGACTTGCTCTCTGCGTTTCTGGGCCCACAGGGTTGCAAAGCAGGCTTCCTCCAAGGGCTCAGACAATGGGTGCCAGAAGCAGCAGCCTCATCAGCTTCCATATTTCCCAGGCCCTGGGCGGAGAAGGGGGAAGGTAGGCAGGGCAGGGGCTTGGAAGGAGCCAGGTTCTGGATTGCTGGTGGAGCCTCTTGGTACATAACCTACTTGTCTGGCCTCAGTTTTCCCCATCTACAAAATGAATAATCATAAAAGTAAGTCCTTCCACACACAAAATTGAAGTGAGACTCAATTCTCCAAAGGGAAATTTGAAAAGACTCATCTCAAATGGAGATGGGGGTGGGGGAGAATGTGAAAGGGTTGAGAGCTGGATCTTTCTGGTGAGATGATGGGTGAGCAAAGAATAAACTGGGGGTAGTTCCAGCTGTGGCTCATCAGAATGGGCGGCATCTTGAGAGCGCTGGGACACCCCGGTCCACCACAGTGGGTTAAGGATCCCTCATTGCCTCAGCTGCGACTAGGATCTGATCCTTGGCCAGGGAACCCCATATGCTGTGGGGCAGCCAATAATAATAATAATAATAAATAATAATAATGAACTGGGGAAGTCTAGGGACCCGCTGACAGTAGCAAGGGTCAGGGATGAGGCTGGAATCAGAGAGAAGATCTCCAATGCCCGAGCTGGTTAGCTCGTGGGGGAGCAAATGTCCTGGAGTCAGACATGTTTTCATATCCTGGCAGTACCACTTACTAGATGGGGTACCCTAGGCACGTTGCTCAACCCTCTGATCCCAGTCCCCTTTGTCTAACGTGGTTATGAGTGAAAAGAGATGAGCACAGAGTCGGTGCACAACAAACACAAAAAAGAGGCAGTTGTTACTTGATTGACTGTGGGAATGTGGAGAGAGATCACCCAAAGAAAGGGCTGTCAAAGATCGGGAGGTCAGAGTTCATGTCCATCCAGGGTCCCAACATGGACCGAGCACCTTCTAGTGGCTAGACCATATGCCACAGGTGTGGCCATTAAAAAAAAAAAGGAATGGACTGTTGATCTATGTTATGAAATGGATGAACCTCAAAATAATGTTGAGAGAAGGAAGGCAGATAAAAGTACATGCTGTATAAATGCACTTGTATAAAAATTTGGAAAATATAATGTATAGGAACCAAAAGCAGATTCATGGTTGCCTGGAGATGGGGTGGGGGTTTCTGGGGAGGGCTGTAAAGAATGGATTACCAAGGGGCAAGAGGAAATTTTTTAGCATGATGGATTCGTTCATTACCTTGATCGTGGTGATAGTTTAATGATATATTTGCCACTTTAATCATGTGCAGTTTATTTCATGTTGAAAATGATTATTTGAGGAATAAATAGTTAAAAAATAAGTTTCGGGGAGTTCCCGTTAATGGCACAGGGGAAACGAATTCGACGGGTATCCATGAGGATGCAGGTTCCATCCCTGGCCTCAATCATGGGTTGGGGATCCGCTGTTGCCGTGAGCTGTGGTGTAGATCACAGACTTGGCTAGGATCCTGCGTTGCTGTACCTGTGGCAGAGCCCAGCACCCGGAGCTCTGATTTGAACCCTAGCCTGAGGACATCTATATGTTGTGGGTGCAGCCCTGAAAAGCATAAAATAAAATAAAATAAAATAAAAAGTTTGGGGAATATTATATATACTTGGATTTTTTTTTTGGCCGTGCCTGAGGCAACACAGAAGTTCCCAGGGCCAGGGACTAAACTCGCACCACAGCAGTGACCTGAGCCACAGCTGTGACAACACCAAATCCTTAGCCCACTGGGCCACCAGGTAACTCCCCATTTGGAATTTCTATACAAAGCCAGTCTTCCTTAATGTATTTTATTATTTTATTTTTCTTGTAAGTACAGGCCAACAAAAACGTCCAAAATCGAAGCCTACAAATCTCCTCCAGCTTCACAAATCCTGTGGGCTGCATGAATACCGTCCTTTTCCGTGTGTGCGAGGTGAGGGAAAAGGGCGAGTTTGAGGGTCATACTTCCATCCTTGTGCAATGAGGGGTCAGGGCGAGGCAACTGGTTTTGAAGCACAGAGGATGCAAAGCAGGGGCATCCCAACCGCACCACGACTGAAAAAGATCTCTCTGTGGGTTCCACTCGCTTTCTGGAGAGGCGAGTGGCTGAGGTTTGGAAGAAAAAGAAGAGCGAGGTGTCCAGGCATCTCAGCCACCTGTGGGCCCCAACCTGAGGTCCTTGTCCACAGAAGCAGCAGTGGGCGGTAGAGGGGTGTCGGTGACTGGTGGTAAAAGAGGGAGGACCAGGTGACCAGAAGTTTCCAGGGTCCAGGGTCATGTGACTGTGGACAAGCTGACTCAGTGCAGTCCAAAAGCATGCCCTCCCCCCACCCCCCACAGATGTCACTGCCATTTTGCTGTCCCAAAGGCAGCTGCTGCCCACTCAGCACAGAGGGGCCCCTCAGGGAACAGCCAGCGCCAGAGGGCCATGAGGCCACCAGCCACAGAGTCTGACCTGGCCTTGTGTGCACAGCTCAAGCTAAGGACCAGGCAAAGGCTCCACCAGTGGCCATTAAGGGCCACCCTTTGAGGACAGCTGCAGTGGCAGCCACCCCTGGTTCTTCCGCTTAGTACCATGTGTCCACACAAAGCAACAGGGGCAGTAGAACAGAGGGGCTGAGTGCCAGGGAGCTTCCACCCAGGTTCAGGTCATGCATGCCTTTGTCACTTACCAGCCGTGTGCCTTGGGCAAATTACTTAACCACAACATGTCTCAGTTTCTCCATCAATAAAGTAGAGATAACAAGAATTACCACATACCATCGTGAGGATTAAAGGAGTTAATATCTATAAGATATTTAGCAAGTTCCCGAACAGAGCATGTTTGCTGATGTGTTTGCTATTGTTACATTAGTTTTATCCTTTAAAAACCCCTTTCCTACATATCAGACAATGCAGGCTCGTGCATGTGTCTGACCAAGCATCCACTTCACTGCTAGGCATAATAAGCAGTTTCCTTAACATCCTTAGATTGGGTTCTTCAGGCTGGGGCTCTTGCAGTTTACCTCTATTGCCCTGGCGACTAAGAACCTCACAGCAAATCTAGAACCCAAGACTTGGGGTGAACTGACCCACGCAGGTCCTGCTTCCTCCAGCAGGGGGCGACAGGCACCACCCTTTGCTAGTCCTCCTGCTGTGTCCAGCCCCACCCAGGCCCTGGGGACAATGAGCTGTTTACAGAGAAGAGTGGCTCCAGGTCTATAGCCTAAGGCCGCGGGTGGGTTGTGGGCATTGCTGCTTCTGGCTGCTGACTAGTTTCCAGAGGAGGAACCTCAGGCCATAGGTGGCTGGGGCTCAGCTTCCCTGTCTGTAAAATGAGTTATCATCTCTGCCTGCTTCCCTGAGGTTTCCCACAAGTGAATTGCTAACAGGCAGGACAGGCACAGGAGGCTCCAGGCCCAGCCCATAAGCACAGCCTAAAAAGCCATTTCCTAAGAATGAGAGAAGCCGTTCCAACCTGGGAGCTGGCAGCCTTAGTTGATCTTCTGGGCCTCAGTGTCCCAGACTGTCCCAAATCTGGGCTCCAGGATGGCTCTCCTTCAATCTTCTCACAACAAGAGGCTTCCAAGCCCACCGTGAGGCCTTCCTCACTGCCCCTGACCCAAACAGTGAAAATGAAGCACCAGGAAAAAAAAAAAAAAAATCACATCTTTATTGTTTGATTAATAAACTGGTTTGGAGGGGCAAGAAAGGAACAGGGGAAGTTGAGGCGGGTGGGGGTGGAGGATCCAGCTTTGATTAGTCAGAAACTCCTGTTAACTGTGTACAAAACGAATGTTACAAAAATCACATAAAAAATAGGGTCAGCAAAGCAGCAGCCCTGAGGAGGGCTCAAGGCACTGGGGAGTCTGAGAAATGGGCCCCATGTGGCCTCAGGGGTAAGGCTGAGGAACAGGGCCCCGGGGGATGCTCCTCTCCCCTCCTTCAGCACGGGGCACTCAGGCTCCCCTCCCTCTCGGATGACAAAACTGCCCTCAAAGGGACACAAACAGCAAGGCGAAGGCACTATCAGAAGTGAAACGGGCCCTGAGCCCAGCGCCGAGCTCCCCCTTCCCAGGGGGCCCAAGCCTGGAGAAGGGACACCCTGCTCCCCACCCCCCATCAGCACAGGTGGCACAGGGTCCCAAGGTGACCTGGGAGCCCTGAGTGAATACAGCCAAGGCTTCAGTCAGTGCCGAACATGGAGAGAGGGGCTGCGGTCCTGTCCGGCCCCCACGACGTGGCCTGAGCCGAGCTGTCCTTCTGTCACGGTCCTTCTGGAGCCGCTGCCCCAGGCCACAGCCCTAATTGGGGTAGCACATGCAGCAGCCTGCACCTGCTGCCTCCGCACTGGGCTTGACGCCAGGCCCCAGGAGCCCGTCGGTGACAGAGTGCTCCATGATGATGTCCTCCACGCGGGTGATGTACAGGAATGTCAGCAGCACCCCCAGGAACTGAGGGGTCGGGGTGGCAGGAGTGAGAGCCTGCTGGGGATCTAGGAGGCCCCCCATGCAGCCCCAGCCCCCGCCATCCCAACATCCCCAGCCTGGGTCCCCCTCTGCCCTTCCCAGGAGATCCTACACACCCTCCCTGGGCCCTACCATTAGAGGCCCTTCCATTCTGGGAGTCCAGTCTCCACCCCAGCTGTGTCCCTACCTGGCCATTCACCCTCCCCTTCCAGCCACCCAGCGCCCCCAGGGTGAGCCCAGATTGCTGGTACAAGAGCCCCCCTCACTTCAGCCCCTGGTCCCCTCTCTTCACTCTGTAGTCCCCAAGCCACACGTTCTCTGAACCCTCAGGCTGCCCACCCCACCCCCACGCCCTAAGGGAGGGAGGAGCAGCCCACCTGGGGCAGCAGGATGCCCAGCAGGAGCCCGGCCATGATGGTGTAGTTGTCCATGAACCAGATGAGCACGGCGTTGGTGCAGCCCCGCACGTAGATGATGTTCTGCACGCTGAGGCGCTGCACGGGGAGGAGGCTGGCTGAGCCCTGGCCTGGGAGCCCGGGACCCAACTCCGCCACGCTCACTCCGGGTCCCTCAGCCTCTCTGGGCCTCAGGTTCTCACAGGCAACGCGAGAAGGTGGCTCTAGACCACCAGGTCTCAACAGGAGGTACTGTTTCCGAGAGGGCACTGCGGTGCTTCTGGGTGCCACAGCTATTGGGGGTGGGGGCTGAGGGACTGCGGAACTCAGGGCAATCCTACTCCATGAACAGCTGCCCAGCCTCCCTGCCTCTTAGATGCCCAGTGGACATCTGGGTGGAGGAAAACCCATCCATAACGATTTGAGCCCAAAGCCTAACTCCAGGGACATATAAAAACCAAAATGTTTTCTGTGTGGTTTTATTATACACTGAATTCTGCGGAAATAGTATTAGGTAAACTAAGGAACAATTACACTTTATTTTCTTTAGAGCATTTTTTTTTTTTTTTTTTTTGGCTGTGTCCATGGCATGCAGAGGTTCCCAGGCCAGGGACTGTAACCAGTACTACAGCGGCAAATGCAGCCACAGCAGTGACAACACTGGGTCCTTAACTCACTGAGTCCACAAGGGAACTCCTGTTCGGAACTTTACCAAGAATTGGTCACCATTTTTATTTTTATTTTTATTTTTTATTTTTTATTTTTTTTGTCTTTTTGCTATTTCTTTGGGCCGCTCCCACGGCATATGGAGGTTCCCAGGCTAGGGGTTGAATCGGAGCTGTAGCCGCCAGCCTACACCAGAGCCACAGCAACGCCGGATCCGAGCCACGTCTGCAACCTACACCACAGCTCACGGCAACGCCGGATCGTTAACCCACTGAACAAGGGCAGGGACCGAATCCGCAACCTCATGGTTCCTAGTCGGATTCGCTAACCACTGCGCCACGACGGGAACTCCCGGTCACCATTTTTAAAAACCATGAAAATGGCAAAGATATACCCATGGTATGCAAGTTTCCCACACAACATCCTCACCCAGGTATCACCTGCGCCTGGCAGTGCCAATGCCCGGCCACTTTGCTGGGTCTCATGCTGTATCTATCTAGCCTCTGAGCATATACACGTTGAAACACATTATGCAGCTGTAAGTTGTTTTATCTTATTTCTTCATTATGTTACCTGTTTTGGAACTGGGTGTGTAGGTAGGTTATATTATCTGTGATTTTCATTTCAGAATAATAAACAGGGCATTACTGAGTGTTTATTATAAAAACGGGCCACTGGGTCTGATGGCTGGAGAACCCCTGGTGGCCTATGATTTTCCATCTTAAATGTGTGTCCCGATCACCTACTGTGCCCCACCAAGAACATGCATTTCTAGCAAGTTCCTAGGGGCTGCTGTTGCTGCTGGTCCCTCGACCTCACTTAGAGAGAACCACTGCTCAGAGGCATCTCAAATCGCCATTATCTTTAGGTCCCTTCTCGGTGCCACCTCAGCTTCTCTCCCAGGCCAAGGAGATGTCCAGGAAGCTGACCCAGGAGGGACCCTCTGGAGGCCGTCATCCCCCAGAGACTCCTGACTCCCAGCCTGAAGGAGCCGGTGTGAGCTGTCTGCACAGTGGCAGCCCCAAGGGCAGAGGCAGGCTGGTGCTGAGCGTGGCTGGGCACAGGGACATGCAGGAGGCCCTGGTGAGGGCAGGGTGGCATCACACACCTGGTGCTAGGCAAACCCTGGCAGCCGCCTCTCCCAGCCTGGGGGGACCCTTGGCTCCATGAGTCCTTCCGTGTCTGGGTAGGGGTGGAGAACCCTGGCAGTCCTTGCTCCTGTTCACAGCCAGGAAGGTTGGGGAATCTCAGTGGCCAGAAGCCTCACCCCCTGCAACCCCTCTGATCACCCTGGGGATCGGGCAGGAAGAGCAACCTTTCTGGAGGAAAGAGATTTCAAAGACATTACCTCCTTGTCAATAGTTTTGTAGCCACACATGGTGTTGACAACTTCTGTCTGAAACAGAAATGAGTGTTAGCTGACATGTACATGGTACCCGCTGTAGAAAACACCTGTCCCCCCACCCCCTCTCAATTTTATGGATGAAAGAACTGAGGCACAGAGTGTTGCACTGTCCCCATCACACTCAGTGAAGTTAGTGAAAGACAAACATCATATGATATCACCTATATGTGAAATCTAAAATAGGATACAAATGAACTTATTTGTAGAACAGAAACAGACTCACAGACTTTAAAAAACTTATGGTTACCCAAGGGAGAGGGTGAGAGGGAGGGACTAGGGGTTTGGGACTGGCATATGCACACTGAGGTATATGGAATGACTGGCCAACAGGGACCTGCTGTATAGCACAGAGAGCCCTAGCCAGTATTCTGTGATGATCTGTGTGGGAAAAGAATCTGAGAGAGAACAGATATGTGTATATGTATGACTGCGTCACTTTGCTGTATAGCAGAAATTATCACGGCCTTGTAAATTAACTACGCTTCAATAAAACTTTTTAAAAAATAGAGAGAGAGGCGGTGGTGGCAGAGAATTGCACGGTCCAGCGTGGATGGAGCTGAGGTTCTCACCCAGGCAGCCTGGCTCGAGTCTGCATCTTAAGCTCCTGCCTCCAAAAGATGCCCAGGGAAGAAAGGCGGGAAGGTGAGTCCCCTGGTGCTTGGGTGTGATGACCACACAGCCTAGGAACCCGGAGGAAAGGGCACTGCCCCAGGATCCTCCCTTGCAGTGGCCCTGGAGGCCCAGCTTTGCTGATATGGTCACGTCCTTTTCTGAGATCAGGGCCAGGCTGCTCCTGCTCTGCTGAAGGAAAACCCCAGACCACAGCCAGGCCCCTGGCCAGCTGAGGTTTACCTGAGGTCAAGGCCAGCCTTTGACCCCGCTCCCCTGCCCTGCAGAGAGTCACCTCACCAGTGGAAGTGCCACCCCAGCTCCTTCCTGGAAAGAGAGCTGCTCTCTGGGCAGCTGACTAATCCAGGCACAGGAAAAGCTGTGGTCGGCCCCAGACCCAGCAAATCACTTCCCAGCAGACCTGTCACCGGGCTGGCAGGGGGACTTCCCATCGCTGCCTGAGCCCTTGTGCTGTCTCCTCAATTTTGTAGAAAATGAGAGGAAGCTGGCAGACGCCACAGCCGCAGCAACATGGGATCTGAGCCGCATCTGCAACCTACGCCACAGCTCACGGCAACGCCGGATCCTTAACCCACTGAGGGAGGCCAGGGATGGAACCTGCATCTTCATGGATACTAGTTGGGTTCTTAAGCTGCTGAGCCATCATGAGAACTCCTCAATAAGGATTTGTTGAATGAATGAATGAAAAGATTCTTTGGTCTCTTTCATAAAGCAACAGTGATCTGAGAATGTACCGCTGGGGCTGTTTTGAATATAAAGTGAGATATACACACAAAGTGCCCATCCCAGGGACGGGCATATGGCAGAACACAGGGACGCTGCCTGGAGTGACTCTGGACACAATTCCAGTCCCTGGGAGGCAAGGAGGGCTACCTACTCTCCATCCAAAAGGGTGGGTTGAACATCAGTCCTCATCTAGATCAGTGTAAACATCACCCCACCCCTCATCCAGCTGAGAGGCCCGAGTGGAAGTGCTTTGGCTGCCACTCAATCTGGACTTTTTAAACTTAAAAAAATGGAATTTGAATTAAAAAAAAAAGGGCACAGGGTCTGGTGTGTGTGCAAAATACCCTCCCTCAGTCTAGATTGTCCCCCAGACGCCCTCAGACCCAAAATACCCAACATCCACGTCACATGGGTCGGTGTTTGCGGCTCCTCTGGGCCATGAACATGACCCCCATGGGGAGGGGCAGGCCTGGGGAGCAGGTGCACGAGTGCATGATGGGAGCAGGTGCTTCCGCCTTCATTTGTTCATTCATTCAGTCACTACTGAGCAAATGTTGAGCACCCATTGTGTACCACTCTCCATCCCAGGTGTTGGGAATACAGAAGAACAAAACTAAGTCCTTGCCTTCATGGAACAGAAAATGAACATAACAAATAAGTAAACTATATGGTATGTAAGGTGACAAGAGTAAGCTTACTCTTTACAGTGCTTCCAGCCTTGGAGATAGAACCACCCCTGCCCTCAGGAAACAGACATGTAGTGGCAGAGGCCTCCCTTACACCCAGAGCCCACGGCTCTTTTCTAGGCTCCCTGGGGTGGGGGGAACACACCTAGATATCTAGGTAAACATCCTTCTGGGTGTTTTTCAATGAAATTAACTTTTTTTTTTTTTGCAGGCTAGGGGTTGAAGTGGAGCTATAGCTGCCGGTCTATGCCACAGCCTCAGCCATGCCAGATCCTTAACCTGCTGAGCGAGGCCAGGGGTCAAACCTGCATCCTCGTGGATACTAGTCAGGTTCGTAACACACTGGGCCATGACAGGAACTCCTGAGATTAACATTTACATCAGGAGACTGAGTAAAGCAGATGACCCTCCCATGTGGGTGGGCCTCATCCAATCAGTTGAAGGCCCAAATAGAACAAAAAAGGCTGCCCTTCCCTCAAGTAAGGGTGACCTCTTCCTGCCTGACTTCAAACCTGCACTAAAACATCAGTTATTCCTGGGTCTTGAGCCTACCAGCCTTAAACAGGAACTACACCATCAGCTCTCCTGGTTCTCTGGCCTTTGGACTCAGACTGGACCTAAACCATTGGTTCTTCTGGGGTTCTAGCCTGCTGACTCACCCTGAAGACCTTGAGGCTTGCCTGCCTCCATAATTCTGTGAGCCAGCTTCGTATAATAAATCTCTTTACACGCACACACACACACACACACACCCTATTGGTTCTGCTTCTCTGATGAATAAGCCAGCGAGTCCCTTCCTGAGTGGGACCCTGTACTCATGTAATGCTGGTCACTGTGAGGGTATGAAGGCCTGGTCCCATGCCCCAGTAGAAAACTGTGAAGGATCATCCTAGATCACCCCGCAGATGCAGCTGAGCACCCCAATGAGACGGAATCATTGCTCAGCCCAGCCCTGCTTCCATCACCTCCCTTACAGGGGCCGGCCCTGAGCGCACCTCCTGCTAAGCCTCCTGCTCACTAACTGGCATCTCAGAGCCCGCTTCCTGCACAGCATGACCTGTGACACCTGGACCACCCCGCTAACCCCTAACCAGACTCCCCACAACAGCCAGGGTAGTCCTGGTAAATCCCAAGTCAGCTCTGCCATAGGTCATTAAAGCTCTGTCACTTGACTCCTTGACACTCAAGGGAATCAAAGTCCCGACCCTGGCCTTTGGAGCCCCATGATCTTCCTGACTTCGTCTGCCACCATCCCCCCCCGACGCTCGCTCTGCTCCAGCCACACTGGTCTCTGCACTGTTTTGCAAACTCACCAGGGCAATTCCCACCTCAGGGCCTTTGCACTTGCTGTTCTCTCTACCAGGATTGCCTACCACCAGATACACCTGGCTTATTCCTTCACTTCCTCCAGTGTTTACTGAGCACCCACCTTCTCAGTACCTAAATTTGCAACACTCCAAGCCCCTGCTTTGTTTTTCTCCTTAGCCATGTATTACCTCCTAGCATACCATCTCTTTTGCTTATTTATTTTGCTTGTCGGTTTTCCCCACTAGAAGGTCAGCTCCATGCAGGCAGTGAGTTCCCTGTATGTTTTCTGTATACTCAGAACCTAGAACCGCATCTGGCCAGGTCCTCAGTAAATACTTGTGGAATGAATGAGTGAACAAATACAAGCTGGGCTTCCACGTCTCAACCTGGACATTCAGGTGTCACTGCCCTGGGTGATGAAGTTTGGGATCATTCCCCACAGGCCACTCTGAAAACCCTGGGCTCCACCCCAGCACTCCCCCTGCACAGAGAGCTACCCTAAAATGGCAGCTACAATTTCTAAGCAAACCTCCCCTCTGGGCCCAGCCTTTTTAGGACTAATGCACTTGGCACTGGCTCCTGACTCATAAGTGAGGCCCCCACCAACACCAGCAGCTGCTCGGTTTACAGAATCCGACAGTGGGCACAGAACGGTGGAGATGTCAGAAGAGAAATTTTCCATGACTCTTCGGGGCATGAGTAATTGCAAAGCTCTCCACCTCATTCCAATCCAGAAACCAGGCAGTTTTTGGCTACATTTGTCAAACACTGAGGACCAACTGAGCCTCTCATTTATAAGCAATGAGGGCGCAGGACAACCTCCCAAGTGGCCGAGGAGGTGACAGAGCTGAAAGCACCCTGCTGGGATGAGGCGGAGGCCGGCGTTTATATCACCAGACCCCTCCCAAGTCCCTGCTGTTGATGATCTCCAGAAAGTCAAGCCCAATGTCCATCAGCGCTGCCAAAGCGCAGGTCTCTGCTCCGACCCTCTGGGTCTGGCTGCTGAGCCGGACATGCTGCTCAGCCCCCGGCCTGGCCAGCAAGCGAGTGGGGGCTGCAGCTCTGACAGTACCTGCCTGTATGTCATCCCAGTCCCATCCACCTGGGGCAAGGCACTGACCTTTTGGGTCCCAACTTCCTCATCTGTACAATGGGTAAAACAATAGTAGCTGCTGCATGGGGTTGTTGAAAGGACAAAATGAGTGAATACAACTAAAGAACCTAGGCGTTCCTGTCATGGCTCAGCAGTTAGGGAACCCAACTAGCATCCATGAGAAGGCAGGTTCGATCCCAGTGGGTTAAGGATCTGGCACTGCCATGAGCTGTGTTGCCGTGAGCTGTGGTATAGGTCGCAGATGCGGCTTGGATCCCGAGTTGTTGTGGCTCTGACGTAGGCCAGTGACTACAGCTCCAATTGGACCCCTAGCCTGGGAACCTCCATATGCCACGGGTATGGCCCTAAAACTACCAAGGAAAAAACAAAACAAAACACTCTGGCACACAGATGTTAACGACCACTACTAATAAAGTGAGCGTTCCCCACCCCCACCCCCAGATTCACCCCCTTCAGTAGCCCTTGAGGCAATGACACCACCCCCTGTCTAACCCTACCCCCCAACCCCTGTCTTCAAAGGTGAGAGAAATATTTGAGAGCCAGGAGGCCCCAGGAGCAGTGGGTACCGTGTTTCTGAAGCAGCAGGTGTAGGGCACCCCGCAGGCCAGGGGTCCCGGGGCGCTGCAGTCGTGGTACTGGTTTTTGCTCCAGTCTCGGTAGTCTTCCCCGCCACAGCACTTAAACTGAGGGAGGAAGCAAGCCAGGAAGAGAAGGGTGGTCACTGTCACCGTCACTACCAAGGCCCCAGGCAGACGGCAGGGAGGGGCTCTGCCAGGAGATGATGTGATCTGTGATGTGGGTCACCCTGGTAGGGGGAGCTGTGGGGAGCCCACGAAGCATCCACTGTCAGGTCAGAGCTCATCAAAAGCAGCATGGCTGCCCAGGAGATAGTGAGAGCCCCGTCCCTAGAGAGCCATGCAAGCCAAGGCTGGGTAGCGTTTTGGTGGGGTAGCTGGGTGGTGACGAAACACTGGAGAGAAAGTGCTTCCTTGACATCTTCACGTCCTCCATGTAGGTACCCAACCAGAGAAACTGGCCTTTGAGGTCCCAGAGACTATGATTCTAAGGGAGCCCCACAACCCAGGGGTCCCTGAACCACACTGACCTTTTCCTCACCAGCCCCAGCTCTGCCTGTCCCGCCTTTTGCAAAGGGGCACACACATCACTCCCTGGCCTGGGTGCAGGGCTGAAGCGAAGGCAAGGCTGGCATCAACTCCCCCTCAGCTGAGCCTTTCCCTGTCTCTCCCCCTGTTCAGATGCCAAAGCCTGGAGATGCTGGTGTGTGCCAGGCATTATTCTGTGTGCTGGAGAGACAGGTTAGCAAAAGCACCACAGCCCTGCCCACACGGGACATGTCTACAGAGGGAGATGGGCAGGGGGTGGGGGGGAAGACCTCATGCAAAGGGCAGTGAGTAGTGCTGGGTACCAGGGAAACGGCAAACAGGAAGGAGGGGGGACAGGTCAGGAAAGGCCGCTCTGAGGAGATGCCATTTAATCTGAAACATGGACAACAGGAAAAAGCCAGACAAGATGTACAAAGGCCCCACACAGAGATGGGCTAGTTATATTTCAGTGGCAGGCATGGGTGCAGTGTGTCTGGAGCAGAGCGAGTCAGGGTGGAGGGGATGAGGCCGGACCACGCAAAGCCTTGTCAGCCAGAATAAGCAGCGAGCTGGATGGTGTTCTGAGTGATGGGAAGTCACTGGGGGGTTTAACCGGGAGAGTGATATGGTCAGAGGTTTTAGCAGAAACACAAAGCAGATACCCTTTCAGAGCCCCCACAGAGCCTTTTGTGCTATCAGTTTGGGGACCTGGAAGTGCCTCTGTGGGGTGCAGTGTGAAGGCATTTGCTTGCCATCAGACAGACCACAGTTCAAATCCTTACATCCCCACTCCAGGCTGTGTGACTTTGGGCAAGTCAATCAGCCTCTCTAGGCCTCAGATCCTCATCCAGAAAGCAGGACAAGCAATGCCAGCTCTGCACAGCTGAGCTGAGAATTACAAAGAGAAGCCGTGCCTGAGGCGCTCTGCACAGGGCCTGGCACCAAGCAGGTGCCTGATGAGCATGAATCATTCCACCATTCCACCCTGGGAGAAATGAAATCCTCAAGCCAGAACGAAGGTTGGTTCCAATAAAAACATTCTGCACCACTTGACGGCCAGAGCTGGCAGGAACATCCCTGGCAGGGAAGGGCCTCCCAGAGGCTGCACCTGTTGTGACTACAGCGAAGGCCTGAGCCAAGGGAGTGGCCACCATGGTGGCCCAGGGTGTGGTGGTATGTTGGTCTCCATTGCGGGCTGGCACGGGGGACCAGGCCAGCTGATGTGCCCAAGGTCATGTCCCAAGAAGCGCTGCCAGGCCTGAGTGGGCCCTTGGCCCTCCACCTCTGCTTGTCCTCCCCTAGGAGGACATGAGGATGATGACCACGGAAGCTGATGCTGACGGAAGTCACATCACATGCCTGGCACTGCTGTAACCACCTCTGAAATAGGTCAAGGCCATCTCACGACACGGCCAAAAGGAAGGGACCGTTAGTATCCCCCAGAGGCAGATGAGGAACTGGAGGCTCAGGACTAAGTGAGATTGACGTTGAGAGGCCCCTGAGGGCAGAAGCTGGCCCTGCGACTATTACTGTTGTTACACCCAGGGACTTGGGTGGACCTTGGGAAGAGCAACGACATCCCCAAGTGACCACCATCACACTCAAAGAAGCGGTGTGGGCGGAAAGAAGTCTTGCTCTGTTCTCCAGTGCAGGGGGAAATGGCCTCAGGGCTGGCCTGGACTTGGCCAGGGGGTGAGCTCCCCATCACTGACGCTGGAGGAGGGAACTTGGAACTTGGTGGCCTGGAGGTCACTCCCACCTCAAAGAAGAAGGGTCTTTGCCCACGGGTCAGGGGCACCCTGAGACACTGCAAGGTGGCTTACAGCTACCCCCGACTTTGTTTTTGTTTTCTTTAGTTGAGGAGGGGAGGGTCTGTGTAACTGGAGAGGAACAGGAAGGGCAAGAATATGCTGGGCCAGGCATGCGGGCAGAGAACTGGTTGAGAAGGTCAGGCTTTCGTGGCCATCCACGGTCCACCCTTGCCTCCCAGCTTGGCCAGCCACCTGCTTTGGAAATGAATAGGTCACATGACCCCTCGTCCTCACCTTCTTGAGCAGGGTCCTGAGTGGGGGGCAAAGGGCATGGGAAGCAGATCTCTGACCCAAAGCACCTGGCTCACCTCCTTCTGAACAAAGTCCATGATGTTTTTGAAGTCCAGGTCATCATAGTAGT
The DNA here is from genome assembly GCF_054392235.1 of Sus scrofa. Lineage (NCBI taxonomy): Eukaryota > Metazoa > Chordata > Mammalia > Artiodactyla > Suidae > Sus > Sus scrofa. The sequence goes on along the minus strand of NC_139396.1, from coordinate 94,744,398 downwards.
TCTCGATGCCTCTTCGAATGTTGTCATTCAGAAAGTCGATGGTCTGTTTAGACAGAGAAATTACAAAAGAAGAGGCCCACGCATCCCCAGAGTCCAGGCCCACGGTTTCCCAAAAGTCCAGGTTGACCTGCGATACCCACGTGCCTGGGCAGCCCCACCCCCACCTGCACAGAGCAGCCCTCCCCCCATTCCCACCCTGACCTCCCTGCCATGCCCCCAAGTGCCCATCTGATTCAGGCACTCACCCTGTTTCCTTCACAGATCAGACAACCCAGGCCCCAAGAGGGTGGGGGGCACTTCTCTGAAGCAGTCAGGCCAGGGCTGGGACTCCGGCAGTCCAGGTTCCTGGCCTGGTGCTCCTTCTACTGCCAAAGATCCAGGCCTGCACTGGGGCCTTCCCTTTGCCCTCCAGACCTGCTTTCCACTCTTCTCTCCTATCCAAGCTCTTGCTTTACAGGTCACGAGCCCAGAGAGGGAGCCTGACTCTCCCCAGGTCACAGAGCAGGTCTCTGCTCCAGTTAGGGGCCCAGCCAGGACTGGAAACCAGGTCTCCTGACTCCCCGCCCCCAGGTCTGTCTCCATCACTGCAGTGCTCTGGCCCAGACGACAGGGCTCACCTCCCTCTCAGGCTGGGACAACCCCCACTGGGCAGGGTGCTTGCTGGCAGGTCGCCCTCTCCCAGTCACGCTGGGCCTTCTGGATCAACAGCCCGGCTGTTGTGCTGAGATCCAGGAACACAAAAGGCTCCACAGCGGGAAGGGATGGGGCGGGGGTGTGGGCAGCCCAGCTCCACGCTCCCGGCGACAATCGGGGCTTTCAGAGCAGGGAGGCCCACGTATCATCAGAGATTATGCTGGCACAAAGGGCGCATTCTGGACTCTGGAGCCAGACGATCTCTGAGGGAGGTGCCCTCGGGGTACATGGGGACAACAGGGCCCTGGGTTCCAGGCCCCGACCTGCCACTTCAGGCCCCATCACAGCTATTCCTCCTCTCTGGGCCTCGGTTTCCCACTTGTGAACCAACCCTGCAGGCCAATATTTAAGGTGCCTTCGAGCTCCATCGAAGACTTGGCTGAAAGGGACTGTCAAGCCTCAAGGTCAAGAACAGTCCCTGGAGCCATGCAGCCTCAGGCACTTCATTTACCTGCCAAGTCCCCGCTTCTTCCCAGCAGAAAGGGGAAGACAATCCTCTGACTTGAAGGGATGTGAGATATAAACAAACTAGACAGCAACATGCTTACCAGGATGCCAGACATCTAGTGGGTCCTGGTATTATCCTTATAGATCTCTTTTTCCAAGACACACACACCCTAGGGGACCACTTGATACTCACCATGCCATCAGTGGAAAGTGACTAATCCCCAAAGAAATCAAGGCCCCAAGTCTCATCCAAAAGCTGGCCCTTGGCCTGGGACCCCTCACAAACACCCTGCAGCCCAAAGAAGTGATGTGACTTGTCCAGGGTCACCCTGCTGATCACAGGCAGAGAGATGCTGGAATCAGGGTCAAACTCCCGGCCTGATACAGTTTAAGAAGCCAAGATAATAACCCAAGGTTCAGCTTGGGGCCATCTCCCCAAACCATCCCAGTATCAGGAAGAGAGAAATGAAGGATGTGAGGGCCACTTCCTTCCCGACATTCACACCCTGCTCAAAGCAAGGTGACGAAGGAGACTGGTCCAGGGAAACCTGTCTCTGTGGCCAGAATGAAAACACTTTGCTAATGATAATCAGCTGCTCTGGAGCAGACCTGGGAGCTGAAGACTGCTCATGGCCACGGGAGGCACCGGGCCAGCCGCTGCCCACCTGAGAGGCTCTGTACTCAGCAGCCCTCTGCCCTGCATGGGGCTGGCACTGGATCCCAGAGCAGGGGCTCAGGGGAAGAGCTGCTTGCTGGCCATGTGACATGGGCAGAGCAGGGACCGCCCTAGCCTCGGGCTCACCCTTTCCAGAGGCCCCCATGACCTGCAGCCATCCCAACCTTGGGTGCCTTCTCCTCTGGGCCATGAAGGGACAGGCCAGCGAGGGCATGGTTGGGGGTGTTTAAGAAACAGGACAGGTGGCATCAGTCTGTCACCCAGGGTAGGGCAAGGGAATGAGCTCGCAGCATTAAATAGCATGTTGTAAGGGGCCCTGGGCTGAGCTGAGGTGCGGGGGGTGATACCCAAGGCCAGGGACAGGTCTAGGGCCACACGTGGGGGTGGGGATTTCCTTCCACTCCCGCTCTCAGGGCATCGCACACCATCCTGGTCCACTACCCGCAGCCCACTGGCCACCTCCCAGCTCCTCTGCTGGGTCACGTGCTGTTTGGAGACAGGATGGGATGAGGGCAGGAGGCCCAGGGCAGGGAGGCAGAGAAATGGCAGAGGGGATGCTCGTGGCCCAAAGGAGACCCTCCCTCCCTTTCTCATGAGCGGCCCTGACGTTTCCAAAGCATCTCAGTCTTGGAGCATTTTTCAAAGGCCCTGACCCCAAAAGAGGCCTCTTTGTGAAAATTGGGCCTTCCATCTGGTTAGCTGAGCCCGGCCCCTGCAGGGAAGGGAGGCCTCTCAGGATGCACAGGAAGAACAGATGGTCCCCGGCTCCATAGGCAGCAGCTGCCCCCAATTCCCATCAGGGACCTCTGTGGGTTGTGCTGGCTCTTGCATGTGCACGCTGCTTTTGGCACCGTATGTGTGTGTGTGCGTGCATGTGTGTGTATGTGTGTGTGGGGGTGTGTGTGCATGCACATGCACTAGAGAGACATGTGGACCTTTTAGGTGGTTCCTGTAGGGGGGTGGGGGGTTGTACATTAACTAACTGTAAAGTGCGACGCTCCATTCCACAACATTGGGAGGGACTTGGGGAGCCACTCGGAGGACATGCCCTGCGGGAGCGCAGCAAGGAAAAGGGAATTCTGGCTTCCTCTGCTGCATCCAGAGGCCACCCCCACCCTGCTCGAAACCAGGTCACACCGCAGGGGCAGCTCCAAAGAGGCCTAGAAAACCACCTTTCACAAATGACTGGCATGACCTCAGAGGCACGTGGCTCGGGCTAAATTAAGCCAAGACTAAGCAAACATCAAAGGCCACGGGATTTTCAGAGCACACTGTTCAAGCCATCAGACCCGGGCTACAAAGAACTGCCCTTTCTAGTTCTTTCTTTACATCTAGTTTTAAAGATCTGGAAGCCTCTGCCTCACTGTCTCAGCAGAGGCACTTGGAGTGTTTTTAAATGAATGAGGAATTGGGGGATGGGGCGGGGGGGGGCATGTGGCAGGAGCTCCCCCAGGAGGGGAGGCTGAGGAGTAGGAAGGGAGGAGGGGAAGGGCCGGCAGATGGAGCCTCCCACCAGGCCTCTGCGGATGGAGCTGAATTCCCTGCAGGCCACCAGCCGGCTTCCCACGCTTCTAAATCAGCTTCTGAAGCCCATGCTGGGGAGGCCCGAACTAACAGCTCAGCCAGAACCAACACCAGCCCGGTTCTCCTAACGCAAAGGTGGGCGCTCAGTCTAGGACTTCCTTCCTCCCTCAGTGCCTGGGCCGAGCCAGCATCTCGGCAGAGCCAGAAGGTGGGGACTCATCATTTGTTCCAGCCTAGAGATGGGCCCCCTCAGACCACCCAGGGCTGAGAGGAACCCAGGGAAGTAGAAAGAAAGAGATGTGGGGGAGTTCCCGTGGTGGCTCAGGGGTAATAAACCCGACAGTATCCATGAGGATGAGGTTCGATCCCCAGCCTCACTCAGTGGGTTAAGGATCCGGCATTGCTGCAAGCTGCAGCACAAGCACTGCTATGGCTGTGTCAAGGGCCAGCAGCTACAGCTCTGATTCGACCCCTAGCCTGGGAACTTCCATATGCCTCAGGTGTGGCCCTAAAAAGACAAAAAGAAAAGAGAAGAGAAGAGAAAAGGAAAAGAAAAGAAAAGAGATGTGAACACTTCAAGGCTCTCTGGAATATCTGCCAGACCCTCCTCAAACCCGTGGGGGGCAGGGGGTGGTCACAGGATTAATCCGCATGGTAGGGGAGGGTTATGCTTCGGTTTCCCAGGCATGTGGGGCTCCAGCTCTGACTCCCAAATGCACATTCACAGTGGGATGCACAGCTACCAGAGTCTGTCCACATCGGCACAGAAGTTTCTCTTCTTTGCTCTGGGTGGTGTGCTCAGGTGCTCAGCCAAGCACCTTTCCTTTCTCCTTTCTCCCTACATCGACCTCAAAGGCGCACCCATGAGAAAATAAATAAGCAGGTGTTCCCTGGCCTGGCCTTGGGTGTGACCACGGCACCCTCTGACCAAGGCTAGGAAAGAGGTCACTCCCCACCCCTGATGGTAAAGGGAAGGAGGTGGGGTGGGTACAGAGGTACCAGCCAGAGCCCAGTGCCCTCTGGGGCAGAGGGTGGGAGGAGGGTCCTTGCTTAGCTCCACCTGGTTGGGAACACGTGTGCAAGAGCTGCTCACTTCCAACACCCCTGACACCCTCCAAAGAGGCTTGGAACAAGCTGGGGTGATGGCGGGTCAAGAACAGTGAGACCCAGACAGCTGTGGAGGTCACTCAGCTGGGTTCATGACACTGCATTTCTCCTGCTTCTGACACCCAGGCCCTTGGGGCCGCCAGCTCTGTGTCCAGCCCCCCAGTGCACAAGTGGAGAAGCTGCTTCCATCCGGCCGCTGGGTCCTATCTGGCAGCAGAAAGCCAGTCCAGAGTCAGCGGCTGATAGGACTTTCTTCCTGACACCAGGAGTCTGTTTATCTTTCGCTGCTGCCTGGCAGTGGCGCTGGTCTGGGCACCTTCCTGAGACCCCTGTGTGATGCTCATTAGCCGAATGAGCTGTCCTCATGAATCACCACAAGAGGATTCTCAGAGTTAAGAGGTAGCCCCCGGGGGCTGAAGACCGAACTTGTTATGTTGGGGCTCGGAGAAATCTGTCTTCTCTACTTGGTGAAGAGAAACTGGAGCTGGGAACTCACTTCCTCCTGGAAACGGACCTTGACTGTGCCTCACCTCCTTCTCCACTGCCCACTGTCCCTTTCTGCCACCACCAACAGCCAGGCTGCTTCTCCCTATCCTTGCCACGGGCTCCCTTCTTGTTTTATAAAACTACAAAACATGATGCTTGGCAGAGACATTATTCTTTTTTATATGGTATTTCCCCCTTGAAGATTAAAAAAAAAAAGAAAATTGGGGAGCTAGGGAGAAAATATAACGGAGAAAATAAAAATCACCCTAGTCCCATTCCTCAGAGGAAACAGGAGTTAACATGCTAATACTTCTATTTCCTTCCAAATTTCTCCTGCCCTGTTTTTTTCAATGTGGAGATCTTACCGTGCTTACAGTTTTAGATCTCATTCTTAAATTTGGGGGGGGGGGTTGTTTGTTTGTTTAGGACCACACCTGCAACATAGGGAAGTTCCCAGGCTAGAGATGGAATCAGAGCTGCAGCCACCAGCCTACACCACAGCCACAGCAATGCAGGATCTGAGCTACATCTGTGACCTACCCCACAGCTCATAGCTACGCCAGATCCTGAACCCACTAAGCAAGGCCAGGGATTGAACTTGCATCCTCAAGGATACTAGCTGGGTTCGTTACCACTGAGTTACGATGGGAACTCCTTAAATTTTTTGCATTATGTAATCCCAGGCATATGAGAGCACAGCCTATCATGACCCTGCAAAGAGCTGAGAGCCCTGACGGTGAGGGTCCTTCCTGGGCTACACAACGAGACCCTCCCCTGATAGGGCCCCACAAGGGGACACTCCACTGGAGGAAGGAACACACTTTACCCTGGGGGCCCTCGGGGTTTGACTATGAACAACTGACAAACCTTTCACTAGAATAAGGAGACTCTCACCACCCCTGACCTCAGGGCATCCTCAACTGTGAGGACTAGGAGACTCTAGAGGGTTTTGTCTTGGCTCAGTTCTCTCCCTGGAAAGGTGTATCATGACCCCTGTTGACCTACCAGATACTGAAAAATAAGTCATCTTGTTTTTTTGTTTTTGTTTGGTTTTTTTTTTTTTTTTTTTGGCTGCACCTGTGGCATGCATTAGTTTCCGGGCCAGGGACCAAACATGCGCCACGGCAATAACCAGAGCCACAGCAGTGACAATGCCAGATCCTTAACCTGCTGTACCACCAGGGAATTCCTCATCCCATCTTTGTGAAAGCACCCTGGACACCAGAATTGCTATTCACTTAGGGAATTGTTTATTAAAACACTGATGCTGCGGACCACGGCCTGGACCTGGGCTCTGGTCAAGAAATCATTAACCCATAACTCTGGAAAGCTATGGGCTGACTGGAGCCCCTGCCTGCTGCACAGAAAAGCATCCCCATGGGCAAGTGGAATAAACATCTCTCTGCCCTCAAGGCTGCTGAAAAGTGAACCAAGACCCTGAATCTGCCAGCCCAGAGAAGATGGTCTGAAAGGTAGCAAAGAGGAAAAGGCAGGAACAGATAACAAGGCTAGATTGGAAAGACAACCAATGGGTCAAAGAAGAAATCAAAGGGAAACTGAAAAAAAAAATCTTGAGATGAAAGAAAATGGAAACACAGCATACCAAAACCTATGAGATGTAACAAAAGCAGCTCTAAGAGGGAAGTTTATAGGAATAAACATCTATGTTAATAATAAAAGAAAGACCTTAAATAAACTAACTTTACATCTCAAGAAATGAGAAAAAGAACAAAGCCCAAAATTAGCAGAAGAAAGGAAATAAATTTTATTTAATTAATTAATTTATTTTTTGTCTTTTTGCCTTTTTTCTAGGGCCACTTCTGCGGCATATGGAGGTTCCCAGGCTAAGGATCAAATCGGAGCCGTAGCCACCGGCCTACACCACAGCCACAGCAACGCTGGATCCTTAACCCACTGAGCAAGGCCAGGGACCAAACCCAAAACCTCATGGTTCCTAGGTGGATTTGTTAACCACTGCGCCACGACGGGAACTCCAAGGAAATAAATTTTAGAGTAGAAATAAATGAAATAGATATTAGGAAGCCAATAGAAAAGATCAACCAAAAATATTAAGAACTGGTTTTTTTGAAAAAGATAAACACAATTGACAAACCTTTCATTAGACTAAGAAGACTCAAATAAATAAAACCAAAAATGAAAGAGGAGACATTACAACTGGTATCATAGAATTACAAGGGTCCTAAGAGGTGACTATGAACAATCACACACCAACAAACTGGATAACCTAAAAGAAATGGATAAATTCCTAGAAATGTACAACCTACCAAGAGTGAACCATGAAGAAACAGAAAGTCTGAATTAATCCCCAGTAATGAGTAAGGAGATTAAATCAGTAATCAAAAGACCAATAAAGGGAGTCCCCATCATGGCTCAGCAGAAGCGAACATGATGAGTAACCAGGAGGACGAAGACTGGATCCCTGGCCTCGCTCAGCGGGTTAAGGATCCGGCATTGCTGTGAGCTGTGGTGTAGCCTGGTGGCTAGAGCTCCAATTTGCCCCCTAGCCTGGGAACTTCCATATGCCACAGGTGCAGGCTTAAAAAAAAAAAAAAAAAAAGACGAATAAAGAAAAGTCCAAAGTCAGACGGCTTCACTGGTGAATTCTACCAAATATTTAAAAGAGCATTAGAACCAATTCTTCTCAAACTCTTCCAACAGGAATGTGAAAAGATGTTCAACATCACTAAACATCAGGGAACTACAAACCAAAATGAGCTATTCCTTCACACCTGTTAGAATGTCTATTATCAAAAAACAAGAGATAAACGCTGTGGAGGAGAAAAGGGAATGTATGTACACTGCTGATGGGAATGAAAACTGATACAACCATTATGGAAAAAATATGATAATTCCTCAAAATTTTAAAAATAGAACTACCATTATGATCCAGCCATCCCACCTGTGGGTGAAACGAAATCACTATCTCAAAGAGCTATCTGCCATGAAAAGAACCCTCATGTTCACTGAGGCATTATTCACAATTGCCAAGATATGGAAAAAACCTGAGGGGTCTGATGCCAAATGAATGGATAACGATGTGAGATCTATATAAAGGCACCTTTGTGTATGTGCATATATATATATATATATATATATATATATATATCTACGATGGAGTGTTATTCAGCCATAAAAAGAAGGAAATAGCATGAGTGAACCTCGAGAGTGTTATGCTAAGTGAAATAAGCAGAGAAAGATACACGCTGTATGGTGTCACTTAAATATGGAATCTTAAAAAAAAAAATCATACTCATAGAATCAGAGAGTAGAAAAGTGGTTGCCAGGGGACGGAGGTGGGGGAAACAGGGAGATGCTGGTCAATGATACAAACTTCCACTTATAAGATGAGCAGGTTCTGAGGATCTAAGGTACAGCACGCTGACTATAGTTAATAAGACTGTATTATATATTTTAAATTTGCTAAGAGACGAGATCTTAAGTATTCTCACACACACACACACACACACACACACAAAGGTAACTATTTAAGGTGACAGATATTAGTTTACTTGATTGTGGTAACTCTTTTTTTTTTTTTTTCTTCTTCTTAGGGCTACACATGTGGCCTATGGAAGTTCCCAGCCTAGGGGTCTAATCGGAGCTACAGCTGCTGGCCTATGCTACAGCCACAGCAATGCCAGATCTGAGCCATGTCTGCAAACTACACCACAGCTCACAGCAATGCCAGATCTTTAACCTACTGAGCAAGGTCAGGGATTGAACCTGCAACCTCATGGTTACTAGTTGGATTTGTTTCTGCTGCGCCACAACAAGAACTCCCTGATTGTAGTAGTTCTTTCACAATGTATACACATAACGAATCATCACAGTTGTACAGTTTAAATATACTACAATTTGGTATACATACACAATGGAATACTACTCAGCCATTAAAAAGAACAAAATAATGCCATTTGCAGCAACATGGATGGAACTAGAGACTCTCATACTAAGTAAAGTCAGAAAAAGAAAGACAAATACCATATGATATCACTTAAATCTGAAATCTGATATACAGCACAAATGAAACTTTCTACAGAAAAGAAACTCATGGATTGGAGAATAGACTTGTGGTTGCCAAGGGGGAGAGGGAGGGAGCAGAGGGACTAGGAATTTGGGGTTAAACTCATGGATTGGAGAACAGACTTGTGGTTGCCAAGGGGGAGAGGGAGGGAGCAGAGGGACTAGGAATTTGGGGTTAAACTCATGGATTGGAGAACAGCCTTGTGGTTGCCAAGGGGGAGAGGGAGGGAGTGGAGGGACTAGGAATTCGGGGTTAAGAGATGCAACCCATTGCCTTTGAAATGGATAAGCAATGAGATCTTGCTGTATAACACTGGGAACTATATCTAGTCACTTATGATGGAGCATGGTGGAGGATAATGTGAGAAAAAGAATGTATATATGTGTGTTGACTGGGTCTCTTTGCCGCACTGTAGAAAATTGACTGAACACTGTAAACCAGCTATAATGGAAAAAATAAAAACAAAAAATATATATATTAAAATTTTATTTGTCAGTTATTCCTCAATAAAGCTGGTGGTAGAGGGAGAACTGAAAAAAGACTGGAATGAGGAATTCCCGTCGTGGCTCAGTGGTTAACGAATCCAACTAGGAACCATGAGGTTGTGGGTTCGATCCCTGGCCTTGCTCAGTGGGTTCAGGATCTGGTGTTGCCGTAAGCTGTGGTGTAGGTTGCAGATGCGGCTCAGATCCCGCTTTGCTGTCACTCTGGCGTAGGCTGGTGGCTACAGCTCCGATTCGACCCCTAGCCTGGGAACCTCCATATGCTGCAGGAGTGGCCCAAGAAATGGCAAAAAGACAAAAAGACAAAAAAAAAAAAAAAAAAAAAAAAAAAGGACTGGATTGAAAGGCATCCCTGAGCTGCCTCCATCTTGCTGTGTGCTCTTAGGAGGGCATCTTAACCTCTCTGTGCCTCCCTGACTCCATCAACACGATGGGAACCTTCCCTCCCCTGCCCCCCTCCTTGGGCTCATAAAACAGGAGGAAGACCCCTGTGTTCCCTGGGTGTAGACAGGCCTGTGGTTTAGGCTCACCCACAGCTGGTCTCCCTGCTATCTGCACTCCACTCAGCAACAACGTGAATCAGATCACATCACTTCCCAGCGTAAAACTCTCCAAAGGCTTCCAACTGCCTTTAGAAAATTCCAAGGCCCTATGTGATCTGCCCCAGCAGCCCTTCCAACTTCCTGGGCCTCTGTTCCCTCTGAGCCTTGGCTGGTTGGTTCCTTTTCATCAGCGCCCTCCCCACCTCCACCCCAGGCACTACAGCCTCTTCTGTTTCCTTGTTCTCAGGTTTACCTGCTCAGTGCCCATCTCCCCAAGCCATGGGACACTCCGCGACAGATTATCTGCCCTTCTCTCTGCTGCATCCCCAGCTGGCAGCCCAGGGCACACATAGGGGGTTTCCAGCATACGCACAGCTGCTAAATGAGACACACCTGGTTCCGGAAGATCAAGGCCACCACGCCACCAATGAGCTCGATTATGAGGCAGAGACCAAGGATGTACATAAACTGGAAAACAAAATTCAGAGATTCGCCAAGCGGGGGAAGCGGAGTGCCATCTGCTCCAAGGTCAAGCTCAATAAGGAGAATCATCTTTATCGGGGCTCCTATCGGCTCCTGGGCCTTTTGCCTGGACTTCCTGTAAGGACGCAGGATGTAGACAGACATTCCCGAGAAAGCCCGTCGTTGGAACCCGTGGTCAGGAAGAGTGACTCAGCTGTCCCAGCCAGATTGTTAGGGAGGTTTGTCCCAGGGGACAAAAGGCTTCCCAGCCCCCCGTGGTGGGTGAGGGGATGTCTGAGGCTTAGAAGATACAACCTCCCCCTTCATCATAGAAACAGCCATTGTCCAAACTGACGTCATCATTGCCCAGCCTCAGGCAGCACCAAGATGCCGCCCATAGGAAATTTTAGGGGCTTCCCACGTCAGGGGGACAATGAGGAGGAACAGACACGTGGGTGCGCAGTGAACAGATCTCCCAGCTGGCACCCCTTACTCTGGGGAGCCACTCCTCGGCCCACAGCAAGGGGGGCAGGCGGGGATGACCTCACCCCTGACCCCAGGGCAATCACTTGGCCAAGCACGCCCATCAGCATCCTAGGACTTTGGCCAGAGTTACCAGGAAAGATGCCGGGGGATCAAGAACTATAAGGACTGTTGGCCTGAGGCTGCTGGCGACCATCGCCAAGAGAGCCTGCGGACGGCACTAGACATCCAGCTGGGAGGTGGAAGAGAGACAGCCCAAGGACACTATCTAAAGCCCTGGACCCAGTGTGCGCTTGCTGGTTGCATGAGCTAATGACTCACCACAAACTTTTCTGGTTTTTTGTTGTTTTGTTTTGGGTTTTGTTTTTTCTTTTTCTTTTTTTTTTTTTTTTGCTTTTTAGTACCGCACCTGTGGCATATAGAAGCACCCGTGGCATATGGAAGTTCAAATCAGAGTTGTGGCTACCAGCCTACACCACAGCCACAGCAGTGCGGGAGCCAGGCCACGTCTGCTACCTGCATCACAGCTCACGCAACACTAGATCCTTAACCCACTGAGTGAGGCCAGGGATCAAACCCATGTCTTCATGGGTGCTAGTCGGATTCCTTTCCACTGCACCATGATGGAACTCCCAACTTTCCCAGGTTTTACTTGCTGTCATTTGAGTGTGCCTTCTCCCCCTTTCAACTGATGGGCCAAACCAACACACGGTGTAAGTAAGAATAACAGTATTCAAATCAGCCTTTATATGCAGACGTGGAGGCGGTGGGGCACTCAGGCTGACCCAGCAGGAAACTCTCAGGTAGAGCTGGTTTGAGGCATGGGCAGTGGCTGGGATGCCCCAGGGCCCAGGGGCGTTCTCCACAGCTCTCCTGGGGGCTCGAGGACCAGCCCCCTCCACTTGCACCGGCTGAGGGTGTGTGGGGCCAACTCACCGCTTGGAGAAGGCACAGGTTGTCTCGGAGGGAAGCCAGCACGCCGACGAAGGACACAATGAACATGATGACGCCCAGGAGGATGAGGATGATGGCTGGGGCCAGAAAGGCACTTTCCAGGGTTTTGTATTTCTGCCTCTCGACCTCTGCATAGATGCCCACGGACAGGACCAGGCCCCCAATCAGCTGCAGCAAGAAATCAAGGGGTGAGTGGCGTTCCCATTGTGGCGCAGCAGAAACGAACCTGCCCAGTATCCATGGGGACTCGACTTCCAACCCTGGCCTCGATCAGTGTGTCAGGGATCTGGCGTTGCCAGGAGCTGTGGGGCAGGTCACAGACGCAGCTTGGATCCCTCATTGCTGTGGCTGTGGCTGGCAGCTGTAGCTCTGATTTGACCCCTAGCCTGGGAACTTCCATATGCTGTGGATACAGCCCTAAAAAGAAACAGAAAAAAAAAAAAAAAAAAAAAAAGAAAGCAGGAAGCAGGAAGTGAGAGAGGAGGGGGGATGGCAGTTGCTTGATTCTTCTTGTTTCTTTTACAAAGGGTTCATCTGTGGGCTTATGGGGCCTGTCACTGGAAGGGCTCACCTTAGATGACCCGACGTGATGAAACCTGCTATGGTTGAACCCTGTTCCCCTCAAGTTCATGTGCTTAAGTCCTAACCTCAGTACCTCACAACGGGACGGTACTTGGCAACGAGATAATTAAGTTAAAATGAGGTCACACAACTAGGCCTCGATCCAATATGAATGTTTTCCTTATAAGAAGAGGAGCTTAGGACACAGATGCACACAGAGATCACGTGACGACCCAGGGAGAAGACAGCCATCGACAAACCCAAAGTGGCCTCAGAGAAACCAACTCTGCCCACACCTTAATCTTGGACTTGAAGCCTCCAGAACTGTGAGATTGTAAAGCTCTGCTATTCAGAGGTCCTGTGGTGGCTCAGTGGGTTAAGAACCCAACATAGTGTTTGTGAGGATGCAAGTTCGATACCTGGCCTTGCTCAGTGGGGTAAGTATCTGGTGTTGCTGTGAGCTGCAGCATAGGCCACAGATGCGGCTCGGATCCAGCAAGGCTGTGGCTGCGGCATAGGCCTCAGTGGCAGCTCTGATTCAACTGCTAGCCCAGAAACTTCCATACGCTGCAAGTGTGGCCCTAAAAAGATTTTTAAAACCTCTGCCATTTCAGGCACCCAGTTTTTGGCACTTCACTATGGCGGCCTAACAAACTAAAACACACTCTACTTGGAAATGCTGCTTTAGAGGAAAGTACTGGTGAGTCAGGGGAAGTGCTATTGGCTAGAGGCTCAGAGAACCTGGGTTCGAGTCCCAGCTCTGCCACCTGCTACGCCTGGGCTGTGGGCAAGCCCTGGACTACACGAGTCTGTGTTCTCATCTGAAAAGTGGGTATGAAGGCAAGCGTCTCTGCCCTGCTCATTCCTCAGGTTTCTGCAAGGCTTCAGTGAGAATGAGGTAAGTGGAAACACTATGAGCCTGAAAGCCCAGGGCCCCTAGGATGCATGTCACACAGGCAAGTCACCAAGGGAAATTTGAGAACTGCTCAAAGAGACGTGCCACTCAGCCCCACAAACATGGAAATGATCTTCAGGATGACCTTCAGGGAGGCTGCAATTTGGAGCAGGAGGGATTTTGAGGGGATGTGGAAGTTGAATTCCTCATCATCAATCTTCCTAACCCTGGGAAGGTGACCACGGTAACACCCTTCAGGAGAAACTAGGCAAGAAAGCCCTTGTGGATCCCTTTTTGCTCTCAGCCTGAAAAAGCTCACAGTAAATGGAGGGAGTTCCCATTGTGGCTCGGCAAGTTAAGAGCTGACTAGTATCCATGAGGATATGGGTTTCACCCCTGGTCCCACTCAGTGGGTTAAGGATCTGGCATTACCGTGAGCTGTAGTATAGGTTGCAGATGCAACTCGGATCTGGCGTGGCTGTGGCTATGGTGTAGGCTGGCGGCTGCAGCTCCAATTCAACCCCTAGCCTGGGAACCTCCATATGCCAAGGGTGCAGCCCTAAAAAGAAAAGAAAAAAAAAACAAAAAACAAAAAAAAAAACTTCAGGAAGCTTTATCAGCTGACACCACCCCAAAAACCCTCAGGGGAGTCTGGGGCTGCACTGCCACATCACCCTGGGACCCGACAACAGTAGTCCTCACTGGCACCCTTCAGCCCATTCTCCACACCAGAGTAACCACACAAAACCTAATCAGGGCAGGCTGGTTCTCTGTGCCCTCTGAGAGTAAAAACCACCACCCTAGCCCAGCCTACACAGCCTGCCTGAGCTCATTTCTCACTCCCCCTAATTCCTCACTCAGCTCTAACTGGCCTGGACTCCTCACCACTGGCTGAACACACGAAGTCTGCCACCCCAGGGCCTTTGCACAGGCTGTGCCCACCACCCGGAATGCTCTTCCTCCTGATCTCCATGTAGCTCAATGGCTCACCCCTCACCTCCTTCCTTTCTTTGCTCAGTGGTCACCTGCTCAGTGAGGCCTATAGCATCATTATTTAAAAGCAGAAAAGTCCCAGGAGTTCCCGTCGTGGCCCAGCAGTTAACGAATCTGACTAGGAACCACGAGGTTGCGGGTTCGATCCCTGGCCTTGCTCAGTAGGTTAAGGATCCGGCATTGCCGTGAGCTGCTGTGTAGGTCTCAGACGCGGCTCAGATCCCACATTGCTGTGGCTCTGGTGTAGGCCAGCGGCTATTGCTCCGATTAGACCCGTAGCCTGGGAACCTCCATATGCTGCAGGAGTGGCCCTAGAAACAACAACAACAAAAAGGCAGAAAAGTCCCTTTCCCCCAAATTCCTGATCCCATTTTCCTCTTTGATGTTTTTCCTTTGCACTTGCCAGTATCTAACATATTTTTTGTCTTTTATTTTTTAACTGTTCCCCACCAGAACATAAGCTCCATGTTAGGAGGGATTTTTCTTTTCTTTTCTTTTCTTAATGGCCACACTCGCGGCCTACGGAAGTTCCCAGGCTGGGGATTGAACTCGCACCTCCACAACAACAAGAGCCACTAGAGTCAGATTCTTAACCCACCATAACATAGCGGGAACTCCCTGGGAGGGATGTTTTCAACTGTTTCAGGCATCCCCAGAACATTCCTAACATTTAGCAAATACCACAGGCCTTTCCAATCAATGTCTGTTGAATGGATGTATGCTGGGCTTCCCAATAAACCCCCTTGGGTTTGAGTCCGGCACTGTCTACCCAGCATCCTGTCTGTCCAAGCATTCTGACTTCCCGGGCCACACATTGCCAAGAGCAGGGACAAATCATCAGATACACTGGGCTTCTCCATGGAGCTGGAGGCCGTGTGGGAGAGTAACCGGAAGCTGCAGTGCTGTCAGCAAAAGTCTGAGTAAAGGAAATGAGGGATAATACAGATGAGAAGCTGGCAAGATATGCCATGAGCGTAAAGTCAACATCCGGAACACGGAGGAGCCAGATCCTCCAGTTACTCCTGTTTGCCCTTGGCCTTAAATAGGCTGTAACGTGCCCCCCAAGGAGATCCCTTGACTGCCTTCTAAAGAGCGCCAAGACTGTTCTGGGTAAAGGGAAGCGGCTGCTTCCCTTAAGCTTTGACAAGTGGCCGGATGCCAAAAGTCAAAGAGACCACGCTTACTTAGAGACACCAGCTAACGGCATCGCCGGGAAGCCATGTCCCAAGGGTTCGGGGCGCTGCTGTATTTCACAGCAAAGTGCCATTCCCCTTGGTTTGAAAGGATAATCTGGGATTACCGAGACCCACTTCCCCAGTCCAAAATGAATGCCTTCCCAACACACACGGGCCAAGATGTGCTAAAGGCACTGACAAACTCGGCCATGAGTCACTTATTAACAAGCTGGCCATATCAGGAAAGCTGTGAGAGAAATGATATCATCAAAATGACCCACTTGGGTAAACACACTTTTAAATTTATAAAGCAGGGGACACAAACACAAAAACAGAGCTCTCTATGGGAAAATGGTGACCACAGGAAATAAAATCTACCTTTGATAGAGAGAGATTAACCAGAGCTATTTCATCTGTACATGCTTCAAAAAACCCAGAACACGGTGAAATCATTGTTCAAGGCCGGCCTAAGCCCTGCGGGTTCTCTGAGAACAAGGGCAGGCAGCTTTAAAGAGCCAAATCCCTCCTTTCAAATTATTGCACTTCTTACAAGGAATCACACTCTCAGCCCTAACCCTGAACCAGACACAGAGCCCAGAGAACCTTCCACCCAGAGTTGGGGGTGATGATTAAAGAAGAGCCCCACACAGAAGTGACATCTTCAGAGCCCAGGCAGGGAGTGCAGTCAATGTGCAAGGACGCAGTGTTCTTGGGGGTGATGAGCTGAGGTTTGAGCTGAAGTTTGACCTTCTATTTTGGTGGAAAGGGTCATTCTCTGGATGTCACTGGACCAACAAGATACTATCTTAATAGTTTCAGAATTGATTCCATATGCTTCTTTTGAGAGTTGTATGTTTCCTGTTGTTAAAAAAAAAAAAAAAAAGCTCTTCCTGGACTGGATGGACACAAATCCTGACATTTTCCCAGCACCCCTCCCTCATTCCCGTCCGAGGCTATGCTTCTGGGTGAAGATATCCTACTTTGGAAACCATCTCCAAAACACCAAAACTGACCCCAGCCCTCTTTATAAAGGCAGTCGGTGGTTTCCATTTTTATGAGCTCCCCGGACCCCGGGACCTGCTGCAGAGCAGCCTTGCTGGGGGGAAACAAAACTTCCTTTGGTCTCATCTCCCTCCTATTACAAAAGATCACCTTTTCCTTGCTAGTCAGCCTTGCAACATCTCCAGACCACTAAGGCCATAGGAAAGCTACTATGGCAAACACTGACCCTGAACCCTGGACTCCATCACCACTGTGTACCCAGCCATCACTGGCTGTCTCTCCTGGTCTGGCCGGGAGGGCTGCCATCCCAGCCCCTAGAGCAGCTGGCAGGCAGGCAGCATCCGAGGCAGATCTGCACCTAGTGCCTGCTGAGCTGGGCTCCTCAGTCAAGGGTCCCAGAGGGAGGAGGCATGGGGAGAGGCTAGCATAACCCTTCCCAGGAACTTCAAGATATCCAAATGATATTTACATCTCCAATGACATCCGTTTACGTTTCCATACGAGTATAAAATTAACTGTCAATGCTAGCGTGCAACCCCATCTTCTCTTCTCTGCTAAGTATAGCCTCTCCTCAGGTGGCCAGCCACCCCAGCTCCAGTGCAGGAAGCGAATGGCCCATTTGTCAATCAGGACAGCTCTGGCTAAACATGGCTGGGGGTGAGGGGCACATGGCTCTGCCCATCAGGGGCCAAAGAGGGAAAGGACATGCTGCTAGTGGCCCACATGCAAAGCATGTGGCATCTTCAACAGGCTGCATGGAAGCCTGTTGTCCATTGTGAACCCAGGCCTGAAGGTCCCCTCTGAGCCCTGAGGCCTGGAGCTGGCTTCCTCCTCCACAGGCTGAGGTCCAGCTTCACGCAGCTGCTGGGAAGCAGGGGGCCTGGTGAGGCATCCCAGCACCTGCGCCTCCTCCTTCAGGAAGCATCTGGTCACTGGTGCCGGCTGGCTCACCCTCCAGCTGGGGCAGGTCTTAGACAGGACCTGCAAGCCTATTTTAACCCCCAAAGGCATATGCCAGGAACCTACTACGTGCCAGGCTCTGAGACCAACGGGTCACAAGATGACATAGGCTAAGTCTAGGGGAGGGGAGATTGTGAGGCTAGAAATGATGTTTATGGCCTGATGGGTGGGATTCAGGGGTCTCTGAAGTGGGGCTGGAGGGAAAAAAGCCAACCACTACTTTTGTTAACCTCTAATGTCCCTGGCACGAAAAAAAGGGAAGAACCTCAGGCCTATAGGAAGCATGCTGCAATCCCTGGGGAGGGCTCTGGGAATTCAAGCAACTGAGGGGGAAAGGGAAGGTCAGAAAATCAGGATGGGCTTCCTGGAAGAGCCAGAGTTTCCTGGAAGCCCCAAGAACAGCATCACTCTGGAACATCTCACAGGGCACTCAAGGCTCCGGCGCTCTGTGTGGCCCAAACAAAGCACTTTCCTGAGTTTCTGGCTTGAAAAGATGTGGATGCGGCCTCTCACCACTCTTGCCTTGCTCCTTTCTGAAGACAGAGACCAGCGTTATTCAAAAGTCAAGTGCCCTAATCATCCTGCCACTTAACTTTTTAACAAGGGTGGTCTCTACCTTGGGAAAGGAGGTAGAGGAAGTTCTGGTCACGTTTTCACAGACATCATTCAGGAGAGAACAATCTCTTCTCCCACTTTCCCCAAGAGAGCTCCATTCGAGTCCTCCCATCGCTTGCCCCCCTAAGGAAAGCAGGACAGATCCAGATCGGATCCAGTGCCCCCAACCCAATCGGATGAGGGCCCATTCTGTCTCCAAGGAGGGTGCCAGACCCACCTCCAGGACTACAGGGCTGTATTCTAAGCTCTGGAGCCCCAGATCCTGGTGCCACTGACCTGGCCCCAGGGCACTAACTCCAGGCAGCCTGTGCCTGAGGAATGGGGTTCCTCCCAAGCCCTGGAAGAAGCAAAGCAAGCCCTGGAAGAAGCAGCAGAGACTGTCTCCTACCACCAGCAACAACAACAACACAAAACAAAACAAAAAACAAAGCCAATCCTTTGTCTTTGTCACTGGTACTTTGCTTTGTCACTGGTACTTTGACACTGCCTTGACCCTGCCTTGACCCCTGATGTCCAATGTCCAATTTTTTAAAAAATGGACATCAGGAGTTCCTGTGGTAGCTCAACAGGTTAAAAATCTGACTAGTATCCATAAGGATGTGGGTTCAATCCCTGGCCTCGCTCAGTGGGTTAAAGGGTCTGGCATTGCCACAAGCTATAGTGAAGGTTGCAGATGTGGCTCAGATCTGACGTTGCTGTGGCTGTGGCATAGGCTGGAGGCTGCAGCTCTGATTTGACCCCTAGCCTGGGAACTTCCGTATGCCACAGGTGTGGCCTGAGAAAGAAAAAAAAAAACAAAAACAAAACAAAACAAAAAAAACTGGACATCAATGCAGAGATCTTGGTTAACTGCAATCCTTGGTCCATGACATTCTCTGACAGGCTGCTTTCGTCTGGAGTGTAATAAGCACCATTTATTAACCATGCCTCCTGTGCCCCCTGATGTGCTATGATCCCCTCTGTCATACACTAAGGTTCCATACATGCCTAGGTCTATTTCTGGCTCCCTATCTCTTCCGTCCATCAATCTGTCCCTAAAGAAACCTCCCTATTGTAGTGACTACAGTCTTGTTTTTGTTTTTTATCTTTTTTGTTTGTTTGTTTTTGTCTTTTTAGGGCCACATTTATGGCACATGGCAGTTCCCAACCTAGAGGTTGAATTAGAGCTGCAGCTGCCAGCCTACACCACAGACACAGGAACTCAGGATCCAAGCCGCATCTGTGACCTACACCACAGCTCACGGCAACGCCAGGTCCTTAACCCACTGAGAGAGGCCAGGGATCGAACCTGTGTCCTCATGGATACTAGTCAGGTTCATTAACTGCTGAGCCTCGACAGGAACTCCTAGTGATTACAATTTTATAACACCATGGCATCTGCTAGGCCACATCCCTCCTGCCTTTCTTCCTTGGAAATGTCCTGGAGATCCTTGACTCTTGTGTATACTTTTTTCTTTTTTTTTTTTTTGTCTTTTGTCTTTTTAGGGCCGCACCCGTGGCATATGGAGGTTCCCAGGCTAGGGGTCTAATTAGAGCTGTAGCTGCTGGCCCATGCCAGAGCGACAGCAATGCCAGATCCCAG
Organism: Sus scrofa; assembly: GCF_054392235.1. NCBI lineage: Eukaryota > Metazoa > Chordata > Mammalia > Artiodactyla > Suidae > Sus > Sus scrofa. The sequence goes on along the minus strand of NC_139396.1, from coordinate 94,724,693 downwards.
CCCCATCTGTGACCTACACCACAGCTCACGGCAACGCCAGATCCTTAACCCACTGAGCGAGGCCAGGGATTGAACCCGCCACCTCATGGTTCCTAGTCGGATTCGTTTCCACTGCGCCACAACGGGAACTCCGTGTATACATTTTAGAATCATCTTCTCAAGTTCCATGAAAACACCTGCTGAGGTTTGACTGGAACCGCATTGCATCTACAGATCCCATCTGGGAGAACTGAGACGTTCCTGCCCACAAGCGTGGTTTATTCCTTTTTTATTTAGGTCGTCTTTATTATAACCTCCCAAATAACAGTGCTCGCCACCTCCCTCAAGAGTTTCCATGGCTGTCTCAGCAGATCTGGGGAGACACTTCCAGAAGGCTTTACCAGGCTGATCCGCCAGCTAAGCCCAGGGTGGGAAACACAGCCTTTCGAGAACAAATCTCTCTGAGAAGCAAAGTGGACACACCAGTCTGCTTTGCTACCCCTCCTGTCACCAGTAGTTACAAAAACATGATTTAAAAGATTCCCACACATTCCCTGTTCTCTGTGTTGAGAAGTTTTTTTACAGGTTTGCCTCGTCACTTTCTCTCTCGCTAGCTGATCTTCCACATTCCTATAGCTTAAAAAAATATTAATAAAAAACTCCCATATGCACACAGCACATTCCTGGCTGTGAAAGAGCTAGGCTCGGGGGTTTGCAAGCCCTAGCTACTCGACCAGCTGAGCTGGAGTGGAATTTCTTTCTTTGTCTCTTTAGGGCCACACCCGAGGCATATGGAGGTTCTCATATGGCTGCTGGCCTACACCACAGCCACAGCAATGCTGGATTCTTAACTCACTGAGTGGGGCCAGGTATCGAACCCGCGTTCTCATGGATGCTAGTCAGATTCGTTTCCACTAAGTCATGACAGCAACTCCCAGAGTGGAATTTCTAATCAAGAACCAGCACAAACATACAACACACTGGGGATAAGCGCTGCCAGAGCCCAGCATCTCTCTGGGAAGTGCTCAGAGGCAAAGGTGGTGTAACAAACAATAAGTGAGGATATTCTGAGACAAGAGACGGAACAGTCACTTCCTCCTGGGAAATTGGAGGAGGCCCACTGGAGCCTTGCAGGAGGCACAGGAATTTGACTTCCCACCACTGGACACTCCATCAGCACAGGGACGGGCCAATAGTTCTGCTGGAGGAATGAATCTGAGAAATGATACTGCTTCAGATACCTATAAGTCCAAAGGAAGAAACTCTGGAACCGCATTCCAGAACAGAGCTCTCCAAGATAAGATGACTTATCTGGTGAAGCTGAAAACCACAGAAACAGCCAAGGGGCAAAGGAGGGTCAAAAGCACAGCACCTCCACCCCACACACTCTTCTCCCTAGGTCTCTTTTTCCTTCCTTCCCTGGACCCCCGCCTTCTTTCCACCTTCCACATGCCTGGATCAAAGGAGTCAGAACCCGCTTCCCAGGGCTGTACTTCCATGGCGTCTGATTATCTTCCCAGATCTCGGCTTCCCGCTGGGGTACACTCAGGCGGACACGCTGTGCCAAACCACCGCTGGTCTCCCCTCCCTTCTTCCCCTGGCCTGGTTGGCTAAGTCTCCCCCCGATCCCAGAGCTGCTGACAAGAATCGGTAAGGTGATCTAGGTCCTCTCTTCCCTCAGACCCTTTCAAAGGAGACACAGGGGTTCCTGTCACGGCTCAGCAGTAACAAATCCGACTAGTATCCACGAGGATGTGGACTGGATCCCTGGCCTTGCTCAGTGGGTCGGCAATCTGGTATTGCCATGAGCTGTGGTGTAGGTTGTAGACGTGGCCCAGATCCTGAATTGCTGTGGCTGTGGTGGAGGCCGGCAGCTGCAGCTCTGTCTAGCACAGAGCCTCCTTGCCAATTCTGTAAGCCTGTCTCCTTTTTTATTATTATTATTTATTTATTTATTTAGGCTTTTTAGGGCCGCACTTACGGCACATGGCAGTTCCCAGGCTAGGGGTCGAATCAAAGCTACAGCTGCCAGCCTACCCCACAGCCACAGCAACGCAAGATCTGAGCCTCATCTGCAATCTGCCCACCAGGATCTGGGCCAGGCATGCCCCGTTCTTCCCTGGGACCGCATAGGAGTTACCACTGCGGGACCCAAAGCGGGCTCAAGAGGAATTTCAGGGAATGGGGGCGAGGAGGGAGGGTCCTCCATGACCTCAACTCTCCCTGACCCTCTAGGTTACTGAGAGAAGAAGCCACAAGAAAGGAGGGAGCTGCCCAGAATGGAGCAAGCAGTGGGGGAGTGGGCATAGGAGGGGTGGGGAGATGAAAGGCATTCCAGTAGCAGGTGAAGAGGGCAGTGAAGCCTCACCGCCAGGACACCTGAGTTGGGCAGATATAAAGTAAGAGCTGTCTACACAATTTTGTCAATGATAGGGCTTATTGCTTTATGTTTCTTGGGTTTGTTTTATATTTGTGTTTTATGCTTTTTTAGGGCCACACCTGCAGCATATGGAAGTTCCCAGCCTAGGAGCTGAATCAGAGCTGCAGCTGCTACCCCACAGACAGCAATGTGGGATCCGAGCCTCGCCTTCGACCTACACCACAGCCACAACAACACCGGATCCTTAATCCAATGAGTGAGGCCAGTGATTAAACCCGCATCCTCATGGATAGTAGTTGGGTTTGTAAGCTGCTGAGCCACATCAGGAACTCCCTATGTTCTTGTTTTTAATGCCAGATGTAGTTTTATACTAAGAAAAATATCAGATTTATACACACACACATACACACACACACGAACCATCACTTGGTTCATTCTTTGCACAGAATCCCACATGTGAACAGAGCCCTTTGCCCCTGAACTAAGGTTGGAAGACAAAGGAGGAAATCAGACCACAAGTGTCAGTGCCTGGCATGACACTTAAAGGGCCTTCAAGAATACAAATTGCCCCCACTCCAAGGGTTCATGACTCCAAAGAGGTCAAAGGGCAAAAGGGAAAAGGAGGCAGCATTATATACATGAAGGAGCACTGAGGGGGAAGGGAAGGGGGATAAGAGAGGAGCCCTGAACTTTAATCCCAGCTCTGTCCCGTCCCCACTCTGGCCCTCAATTTCCCTGCTCTAAAGGGAGGTGCTTAGCCACAAAGCCAGAATCAGTCCCTTCTCTGCTCCAGGAATCCATGGAAACTTACTACCAGACAGCCCTTGTCAGAACTCCGGCCATTGGCAGACCACAGGTGGTTCAAAGTCTTCCCCTTGACTGAGTCCTCCTCCCAGGGTCTGCCCTGCTTTCCTACCAGGCCAGAAGATGTTACATTCCTGCATGAGAAAGGCCCTACAGGGACCCAGAGATGCCTTTCCCACCCCAGCTGGATCAAGGCACACACCTCCAGCACTGCCTCCCACAGCAGCCGTGGGAAGGAGGCCAACCATTTTTTGGAAATTAACAAAGCTGAAAGGGGCTAATACCCATCTTCCAAAGCTCTGCTCAAAGCCTTCCTCCACCAGGAAGCCTTCCTGAATCACCTTAGGTATCGAGATCTCTCTGGAGATCGCTCTCCATTTATGATCACCTATGAAATCACCAACAGGAAGCCCTCACTAGCACTGATATTACTGAGATTTTTATATATATATATATATATATATATATATATATATATATATATTTTAGCCCCATGGCATATAGAGTTCCCAGACCAAGTATCAGATCTGACCTTCAACTGCAACCTAAATCGCAGCTGCGGCAATGCCGGATCCTTAACCCACTGTGCCGGGCTGGGAATGGAACCTACACCCCAATGCTCCAAAGACACTGCCAATCCCATTGTGCCACAGCAGCAACTCCTGGCCCTCACTGGTACTGATAGTTACAGTGCTAACTATGCCCACTGAACAGACCGCTCCAGGTATTTACTACCTACTGCATGCAGGGCATGGTGGCAGGACCCAGCAACATACATAACACATTTCACCCCAACCACTTCACACTCTGAACATATGATGTAAGTGTGTTAGTCCCAGAAGCTCAGAGGAAGTTCAGCTTAGCTCCCAGACCACACTCTCCCCACAGAAGCCATAAGGATAGTGGTTAGAGCCCAAACAAGTTCACAGTGGCCTAATGAACCACAGTGCCCCTATAAGAAATCAGGCACGAGTTCGTGCCATCCAGCAGCTGCTCCATAAATGTTACTTCTTTTCCCCAGTAAAGTTGCAGAACTGCTATAGCCCTGACACTTCAAATCTCAAATCAGATGCCAGAAAGCATTTCCCCTTTAGAGGCACTTTGCTCCAAGGATAAATTGAAGGAAAGGGAGTCCTTACTCTGAATTCCAAGGTAGCACTCACGGATTCTACATATATTTAGTAAGCACTTAGTATATACTAGGCACTGGGAATAAAAAGGTAAGACCATGGAATTCCTGCCCTCAAGAAGCTCAGTCTGATAAGACTGCTCTCTACACCAACAAACACAGCAGAGTCGGGAAACTCTGGGGTAAAGGTAATTGAGCACGCAAAGCTTCAGAGGAGGAGATGCTAAACCACAGGCAAGACCGGCAAGATCCAGAAAGGCTTCCTGGAGGAGGTGAGCCTGAACTGAGTCCATTTGATGTAAGTAATGGACAAGCAAAAATTTCTGAAATAGACAAAGGCTTTCAGATGCCCATGAAGGTGCCACGGGGACAGCAGGTCAGCACTCTTAGAAAATCTTGAGGACCCCAGAACTTTTATTTTTCAAGATTATATCAATCATTTATTATGTAAGAAATTAAAACAGGAATAATTTATTTATTTTTCTGGACATCCCGTGGCATACGGAAGTTTCCAGGCCAGGGATCAAGCCCATGCCACAGTTGCAGCCTGCACCACAGCTGAGGCAACGCTGGATCCTTAACCCACTGTGCCACAAGAGAACTTTCAAAACAGAATTTTTTTTGTTGTTTTTTGGTTTTTGTGTCTAGGGTCGCATCCAAGGCATATGGAAATTCCCAGGCTAGGGGTCGAATCAGAGCTACAGCTGCGGGCCTACACCACAGCAACTCAGGATCTGAACCTTGTCTATGACCTATACAATAGCTCACAGCAACGCTGGATCCCTGACAACTGAGTGAGGCCAGGGTTCAAACCTGCATCCTCTGGATACTAGTCGGACTCTCAAATCCAACGTATTTTAAATATTCATTAACTCATTAAGAAATAACAGTAATAGGAGTTTCCTGGTGCCCTAGCAGTTAAAGATCTGGCATTGTCACTGCTGTGACTCAGATTGCTGCTGTGGTGTTGATTCAGTCCCTGGCCTGGGAACTTCCGCATGCTGTGGGTGTGGCCAATAAGCAAATAAATAAATAAATAAAAACAGAGGGCTGGTGGTTAAACTTGGCAGGGCCAGAAGCAGGGCAGCTGGGCATTACATGCCTCCTAATGTGGTCCCATACCTTCCACCACATCCCCTGTGCAGCGCTCGAGCAAGAAATGTGCAGCCTAAACCTAATTACGAGGAAAGCATGAAGCAAATCCGGGATGCTGATGTTCTGCAGATCAACGGCCTGGAGGCTTCAAAGGAATCAAAAGCAGGGAGGATCGCCTAGGTTGGGGGAGATGAAATCGACATGTCAAAGCCAAGGCAACAAAACGTGTGGACCTTGATTAGGTAAAACATCCACCACAAAGGACATCTGGGGAACAACTGGGGAAATCGAGATAAGGACTGTGTAATAGATGGTCTATTTAATGGTGATTTGTTTTCCAATGCACAAGGGCAGCATGCGGGAGAACACCCTTTTTAGAAAGCTGGATGTTGGGGTATGGAAAGGTGAGGTCACACGGCTGCAGCTTCCTTTCAGCTGGGTTGGCAAAAAAAAAAAAAAAAAAAAAAAAGTTGCATTTATTGAGAGAGCAGGGCTTGGAGGAAGAGAGATAAGAGAAAGAGACAGTAAAACAAGATGTGAACGGTTGGTAACTCAAAGGTATACAGGTATTTTCTGAACTTTTCTTTCAACTTCTCTGTAGGTTTAAAAAATTGTTCTTAGGAGTTTCCATCGTGGCACAGCGGAAACGAATTCAACTAGTAACCATGAAGTTGAGGGTTCAATCCCTGGCCTCGCTCAGTGGGTTAAGGATCCAGCGTTGCTGTGGCTGTGGTGTAGGCTGGCAGCTGTAGCTCCGAATGGACCCCTAGCCTGGGAACCTCCATATGCTGCTGCTGCAGCCCTAGAAAGCAAAAAAAAAAAAAAAAAAAAAAAAAAAAAAAAAAAAAAAAAAAAAAAACTGTTAAGTTCATTTCCCCTGTTGCAGTTTGACCAGGCACTACCAATTTGATGCTCTCCATCTTGCACAAGAGAAGCGGGCTCTCCTGGCCTTGCCCCAACCACACTCCAAGCATCCAAGACAAGAAATCAAGAGACTCTGCCCCACACATCCCTACACACTGGTTGTCTGCAAACAGAGCATCTATGATCAGATAACACCAGGCATGTTGGGTGTCTCCAAGCAGACTCTGGGCAGCTGGCCCTGGGTCTTGCAGTTCTTTAGGGCATCCCCCTCCAGTGCCTGGCATGGAGCCCAGCATGTGCAATTGGTGATCAAGGGTGGGCACTTCGGGAGTCCCGGGTCTGGCTTCCAGCCACTGAGCAGATCTTCTTCCAATGGGAAGAAGGCTGGTGCAGGGTGGGCAGGCAGGCAGGCAGCTCCAAAGGATATGCAGACCCAGCAAGCCTCTCCCTCTCCAATTTCCGAATTTCCCTAAGCAGCAAGAGGACAAGGCCCCAGGAGGTCTTGGTGGGTCAGGCAAATGCGGACAAGTAACATGTGACCATCTTCCTGGGGACTCCAGAATATTCAGGGCCTCAGAGGCCACCCCTCCTGTTTCAGATGCACTGGGAACAAACTGCAATGCTGCGTCCTGACCGATTTATTTTGTTCTGCCCTGTGAGAAACATCTTAGGGACAACTGAAGAAATCTTAACATACACTTGATAATTTATTAGGTATGATAACAGTGTTGTGGTTATAGACAAGGACACTTTTTTTTTTTTTTTTTTTAGGGAGATGCATCCTGGGATATTTGGGGTGGCTTGTCATGACACCTGCAACTTACTCTGACGGAACCAAGTGTTACAATTGTTGATTCTGGTTAGTGGCATATAGGTATTCGTTGCATCATTCCTTCATTTTTTTTTTTAATGTTTTTTTTTTTTTCTAAAACAATAAAAACGTTGAAGAAGCAAGCAAGATCCAAGTTCCATTTCTCCCGAGAGGAGATCTGTTCACAGTCTGTCTCCCTTTGGCCTGGGCAGTTTCAATGGCCACAGCCAGGGGCCAGCTCACCAGAGGCTCAGGGCAGGCAGCTTCTCTGACCTGGAATTAATGCCCTCACCAGATGTTTCACTAACTGCCATCTGGAGCTAAATATAGGCTGTTACAGGAACATACCTATTATCCGTCCGGCGCGCCTACTAGAAAACAGCACTTCTCCCTGCGCACAGGGGAGAGGCTTGGGGGAAGGCACTGATCTACCTGTCCCTTTAATCTTCAATCCCATCCTCTGCTTTAAGGAAATGAGGATGAGAGAAGATGCACACAACAAGCCAACGATATGGTGACAGCGGGCGCTGACTGCACCAGCTGTGGAGGAGGGAAAGGCCTGCCTGAGGCTGGGCTGGTGGGACCAGCAAAGAGCATATGCCAGCTGCAGCCCTCTCCCCGCACCCCATCCCACTCAGCAGCTCTGTGGCTTTGGACACACCCCTTTCCTCTCTGAGGGGCGGTGCCTCTGCTGTTAAACAGGAATGTTAACATCTGCCTAATGGTCCCTCAAAGGACCCTGTGAGATGAGGAAACTCCTTTGTGAAGTGTGGGTGCTGTTAACACATAAGGAGTCTCCTTTCTTTAAAAGTCAGCAAGCTAGAAGTTCCCACTGTGGCTCAGTGGCAATGAATCCGACTAGTATCCACAAGGACACGGGTTCAATCCCTGGCCTCATGCACTGGGTTAAGGATCTGGCATTGCAGTGAGCTGTGATGTAGGTTGCAGACGTGGCTTGGATCCTGCGTGGCTGTGGCTTAAGTCAGCAGCTGCAGCTCTGATTCGATCTATAGTCTGGGAACTTCCATACGCTGCGGGTACAGCCCTAAAAAGAAAAAAACAAAAAACCTCAGCCTCTACAAAGACTATTAAGTGCCTACACCTGACCAGGAGCTGCCACTATTTTTCTTTGAGTTGACTGGCTTTTGCTAAAATAAATATGGTCCTGACCTAACCTAATCAGCATCTATGAAATCATAGGTCTGTGGTACTAATTATTCTCTTCAATACATATTACGCCTAATGCACATATATTACACTTTCAAATGTTCCCCCAGGATCCACCTAAAATCACCTTCTGGACCACCAGGACTAAGCATATGGATGCCATTCTGGCCCTATCACCTTACTTTGCAGATGGGAATCTGAGGTTCAGAGAGAGGCTGTCATTCCCACAAGGTCACGCAGCAAGTTAGCCTTCGGTCGGCAGCTGGGACTCAGGTCTCCAGACTCCCAGGTCAGTGCTCTCTCCACTGCAATCTGCCCTCGCTCATCAGGAACAAAGAGTTCTCACGCCCTGGCATATCCTCTCATGAAAGAAAAAAAATAAATAAAATAAAACCTATTTCTGAAGGACAGTGATGCAGGCTCCATTTCTGCCTCTCTGCAGCTCCAGAGAACGTGCCGGGGACCTAGCCCAGGTGCCTTGTGTCACTTCTGGTCTGTTCCTGCCCTTCCCACAGAGTATGGGAGTCAGCCCACCTCCCTGGGGGAGCTCCAGGCCCCTGCCCTGGGAAGCTGGTCCCTGCACCAGGGCCCTTGCTCCTTTACCAGCACCTCAGGGAGAATCGGAGGGCCCCTGTGTGCTTAGGAAATGTTAGATGAGTGACTAAAAAACCGAACCAATGAACAAACACCCCATCCCCAAACAGCCCACTTCCCTTAAAGGTCGCCTCCTCCCAATGACGACCACTTGGGACAGAGAAGTCAGCCAGAAGAGAGAGCACGAAGCTTTGCATTTTCTTGAAAGTTCCCTAACCTCTCTAAGCCTCTCTTTACCTCAGCGCAAAATGGGGCAATAACAGTACTGCCTCCTAGGGTTGCTGGAGGATTAAAGAAGAGAATGTCTAGGAAATGATTCAATCCAGCACATAGAAAGGGCTCATTGTTAGCTCTAAAAAGACAAGAGTCTAGTTATAACTTAACGCTAGAGATATAATGTACTATGTGATAAATATAATTAACACTGCCGTATGTTATATATGAAAGTACTTAGAGTAAATCCTAAGAGTTCTCATCACAAGAAAAAATTTTCCTATTTCTTCAATTTTATATCTATATGAGATGATGGGTGTTCATGAAACTTATTGTGATAATCATTTCATGATGTAAGTTAAACACTCTGCAGGATGCCTCAAACATATACAAAGTTGTATGTCAATTATATCTCCATACAAGTGAAAGAAAAAAATTGAAAATTAAAAAATGAAAAGACAGAAGAAGAAGAAGCAGAAGGTATAACCAGACTAGACAGAAGGCATCCTGGGGGGATTTTACAGCCGAACTGGTGACACATGGGAGTTCCCAGGCTAGGGGCTGAATCAGAGTGGCAGCTGCTGGCCTATGCCACAGCCACAGCAATATCGGGTTCTTAACCTCCTGAGACATAATGGGGACTCTCCTGGGGGGGATTTTCTAACTGCAAAGGGGCAAGTTTAATTCTAAGTGAAGGGAGCACCAAAGGAGACCACAGGGGAGAAGGAAGACGGAAACAAACAGGGCCCACTCCTGTCTCAGGACTATAGGTCTCTGAACAACTCTCATCCTCATCTTATTTCTACTCTGATCCTGAGTCCGCCGCCCACCCCGCCCCCCGACTCCCACCTTGAGGATGGAAAGAATCAGTGGCTGCTGCTGCTGCTGCCCCTGTGGGAGCCCAGAGCCCAAGTCTCCACTGCTGACTAAGCTTCTCCACCGGAGCCTCCCAGGAGCCACTGGCCCACCCCACCCCATCACAGAATGTCTGCAGCTGTCTTGAGCACACTGCTGGGACTCAATGAGTGCCAGATTCTCAAGGGACAGGCGTGAGGCTGGCTCAGCTGTCCCCTGCCCCAGCACAGGGCCAGGCAAACAGTGCTCTGTCAAAGGCTGAACAGAACCAAGCCAGAGGCATGCACCTGAGTTCCCACGGCCTGAGTTCTTTCTGGCTCTGCAGAAAAGGCCAGTCTAAGTCACATGTCAGGCCTCTATCCCCAAGTGCAGCAGCAGGCTCGTTTATGGCGGGGACACAACAATCCCAGCTGGAGAGGATGCCACTGGGGTGAAATCACAGAGTAGTGCCCACTGTCCCTTCTGAACTGTGGTGGGTGTCCCACTGACTTCCAGGTACTAGAACCAGAAAGCACTTGCTCTGGTGGTCCGGTCACAAAAGGTTTGCTGCTCCAGATGCCCTCCATGGCCTTTTGAAGCTCAGCCTAACTGGAACTCCATCCACATCCTAACGGCCCCGAGTGATGGGTGACACTCCTGTTCTTACCGATTGTAAAGGAACCGCAGATGTTTTAACAACTCCTCGTGGCAAGCAGTTTCTATTTAACTATTTTCAGAATCTGTAAGTCCTTTCTGAGAGCTAACTTGCATTCCCCTCCCATGTTTTAACCTCTATCAGGCTTTCCTTGCACACGCAAAGCCCTGGAGAATCCAGTGGTAGAGTCAACACAGCCTTTGACCTCTGTGGGCGGCGAGGGCTGGGAAGGGGGCGGGACCTCCGTGGGGCAGGGCCACCGGAGGGGTGGGGGCAGGAGGGGCGTGGCCACCAGAGGGGCAGGACTATGGGGTGACCTCCTCTTCTCTGCCCCACCCCTTCTCTTCCGAGGTCTTTAGAGCGATCCAGCAGGAGAGAAAGTAATTTTCAGGACCCTACTCCATTGGACCCCTCCCTAGTGAGGTAACCTGGAGGGGCTTGCATGGGTTTTTCTGGACCACTCTAACAAATTACCACAAACTGGGTGACTTAAAAGAACAGATGTGTTCTCTCGAAATCCTGGAGGCCAGAAGTCTGAAACCAAGGTGTCTCAGGGCCATGCTCCCTCCAGAGGCTCCAGGGGAAAATCCTCCCGTGCCTCTTCCAGCTTCTGGTGGCTCCAGGCATTCTTTGTCTGCCTATGCATTCACATGGCCTTCCCCTCCAAGCATGTGTCTTCTCTTCTGTCTCAAAGCTCCCTCTGCCTTTCTCTTATAAGGATACTTGTCGTTCAATTTAAGGCATGCTCAGGTGATCCAGGATGATTTCATCTCAAGATTCTGAACTGGGAGTTCCCGTCATGGCTCAGTGGTTAATGAACCCACTAGTATCCACGAGACGTGGGCTCAATCCCTGGCCTTGTTCGGTGGGTTAAGGATCCAGTGTTGCCATGAACTGTGGTGTAGGTTGCAGATGAGGCTCAGATCTGGCATTGCTGTGGCTGTGGCATTGGCCAGCAGCTACAGCTCCAATTCCACCCCCAGCCTGGGAACCTCCATATGCCGAGGGTGCTGCCCTCAAAAGACAAAGGACTGAAAGGAAAAAAAAAAAAAAGATTCTGAACTGAATTATATCTGCAAAGACCCTTTTCTCAAATAAGGCCACATTCACAGGTTCTGGGACATAAATACATCTTTTTGGTGGAGGAGTCACCATTCAACCTACCGCAGAGCTCACTGATCAGAGGTCAGAAGTCCAGTCCCCATCCTTCCACTAAATGGTCACTAGCACTTCACTGTGACCTCAAGCAAGTTTATCACAGCTATCCGGAACTCTGCTTCCCTACTACGTGCGGCACCTCTCCTGCAGGTCAGAACTGCAGGTAGCTGATACTCAACAGATCATGGCCAGCTTTCCAACATGGTATCTATACATCAGCAGTTCTCAAACTGGAGCCCTAATGTAAGGGTGGGGGTGGGGAGGAATTCTCACAGCTCATCTCCTAAGTGTGTGAATCCCTGATTCAAAAAATTCAAGTCTGGGAGTTCCCATGGTGGTACAGCGGAAACAAATTCGACAAGGAACCATAAGGTTGCGGGTTTGATCCCTGGCCTCGCTCAGTGGGTTAAGGATCCAGCATTGCCATGAGCTGTGATGCAGGTCACAGACATGGCTCAGATCTGATGTTGCTGTGGCTGTGGTGTAGGCCAGCAGCTGTAGCTCTGATCAGTCCCCTAGCCTGGGAACCTCCACATGCTGTGAGTGTGGCCCTAAAATGAAACAAACAAACAAAAAAAACCCTCAAGTCTGGTCCTACAGAAACTTCAAGTTACAAAGTTAACTACTTTAGAGTAGATGAAAGGATGTTATAAAGATAACCTATAGGACAACAAAATTTTAGAGCCATGGACCGCTCCCACCCGCTTCCTCCCAGAAACATCCAGGTCCTCTGCAGAAGCCCAGCCACTCCCCTTACTTGCCCACATGCCTAGGCTGGTGGTCTCCACACACCTCCACCAGCCCTTCCTTGCCCAGCCTGGGCCGCATCAACTCCCCCCTCCTCACACCTTCCCTCCCCCAGTCCTGGCCAGCACCCTCTCCCTTCCTCCGGGAAGGCTCCCTCTCGGTGACCCTCTTCCAAATGGCACACCACCTTCCCCAGCCCACAGGGGCTGTCCAGATTGTCAGGGAGGTTGGGAAAAGGTTCAGCAAATCATTCAGGATTTAGTTAGAGAGAAAGCTGGCTTGGAAACTGGGCCACCCCCATCAGAATTCCCTCACAGACACCGCCATGAGTGGTGGCTTCTACTCCAGCTACATGTTAGAATCACCCGGAACTTTGAAAACTATAGGTGCCTGGGCCCCACCCCAGACCCATGGGATCAGCTCTGAAGATGGGGCTTGGATATCAAGTCCTTGGGAGATCTAGGCCCACGGGCCTAGAAGGTCCTGTCTGAGGTCAAACCTCAGGAAGTGACCCAGTCTCTGAATTCAGCACCAGCACCGCACCCCACTCCAGCAGGGGGACTTGGCCACAAGCTGTCAAGCACGCTGTGCCCACCTCTGGGCCCAATGCCAGGTCCACAGTGGGTGCACAGGAACTGACTGCCTGATCCCAAACACCTCTGCGGTGCCCCCATACCGCACCCAGCACAGCACATCCTCTGGGAGACAAGGAGGGACAGCACAGGGGGCCCCGAGACTGGTCCAGGGCTACATGCTGCATCTGGGGAGGGGCTCGCCAGCAGGAAGGGGAGGTCCTCTGAGAACCCCAGGCCAAGGCTGTTTTCCTGCCACCCTCTTTCTCACCAAGAATGGGCCCTCTGGGCAAATATTTACTTCCCTATGGGCCAAGATGCAAACGCCTTCATTGATCAAACAAAACACAACAGGCACCATTTTTACAGTGAAACAGCTCTGGTCTTGGGGATGGATGCAAATGGGCTGTGCCAGTCATGTCCCCTCTGGAGGCCTCAGCCTCCTCGGCTGTAAAGCGGGACAAGTGCCCCCGCCCCCAAGGCTGTTCTGAGAGAAGTGAGGCAATGTGAGGTGAGGCAGGTGCAAAGGGGCAGCTCTCCTGCCCTCCAGCCCCTCTCACCAATACCCAGCAAGCTGCTCCCAGGGCTCCCACCTGGTAAAGCTCCTCCCGAGTTCTGCACCAACGCTTAAGGCACAAGACGCCCCACCAAGAGCCCTGGAGGCATCGCCCCATCCAAGCCTGGCCTCGTGAGAGGTACAGAGCAGTTACCCTCTCTCCATAGACAAGGAAACTGAAGCACAGAGCATTATCTGTGACTTGCCCATGGTCAACGCAGCCAATCAGACCTGCTCCTCACCCATCAACCAAGACATGCCTGTTCTCCTAACCTGCTGCCTGGTAGAGCTGGGCCTCCTCGGCCTCCAGGCCTGGTCCTCCCAGAGGGCATGACCTCAACAGCCAGGCCCAACAAACAGCCCATTCTGCAGTGACCAGCCCTCCTCTTCTGAAGCTCATCTCCACTCCTCTCTGCCCAGCCTCCACGTCCTTCAAGCCTTGTTCCCACCTCCTGGAAGTCCTCCCCGAAGACTCCTCTGTAGTTGAAGCCAGGCATCCCAGCAGGAAACCCCACAACGCCCCCAACTGGCCACTGCTGCCTGATTTCAGCTCCCATCTCCCTTGCAGGCTGACCTCTCAGTCTTCTGTTTCCCCTCCCCCAGGCCTGGGGAGGGGGGAGGGGAAAGGCCTAGCCTGGGGCTGAACAGTGCACTTGTTGATGTCACCTGTCTGACACCCCTGGCAAGGGCAGACCCTGCCCTGGGGTCCCAGTAGGGCTTCTCCCTACCCCCCCTTCTCCGGGTGCTCTCAGAGCCTTGAGGATAGTTTGGTCTGTAGACCCGTGTGCCCGCCATGGGGTGCGCAGCCTCTGCCGGTGCCCCACTAAAGCCCAGGAGCTGAGGGGTGAGAAGAACCCAGACCCCAGAAGAGACCACACGCACTTCCCAAAGGGTCAGACTTCTCCATCCAAAGTCAAGGCCACAGCCATCTGCTCTAGGCAGGCAGAGCATACCCAGCCCCAAGTAGCCTCCTCTGATAAGACAAATTCCAGAAGTTCTTGTCACATCTTGTGTCCCAGCTCCCCCTGAGCCCTGCAACCTTTCCAGGTAAGTCTCCAGCCCTTGGTGGACACGAGGCCTACAGCGTGCTGGGTGTTTTGCATCTCTCGTCTTGCAGGATCCTCCGCATAGCCTCTGGGGTATCCACAGATGAGGCATCTAGGAGGCCCAGCGAGCTGGTCCTTTACCCAGAGTCACAGCAGAACCAGCATTTGATCCATGTCTCCAAATGGCACTGCCATCAAATTCTCTCCAAGTTTGGAGACTCAAAACTCCTCAATGACCAGACCCCTACCACCCTCTCCGCCCCAGTTTGGCCCCTCGTGAGCTTCCTCATCCGCCCCAACTATACCTGCCTACCTCGGGGCCCATGCACTTACTGCTCCCTCTGCCTGAGCCGCTCCCTGCGCCCCTTCTGCGTGGCTGGCTCCTTCTCGCCCTTTGAGTTCCTCATAAAGGCCTTCCCTGACCCGCCACCCCACCCTTCTTAAAGTGGGAACTCCCATCTTTTCCAACTTGCTCCTTAATTTCCTCCTTAGCACTCATCACCAGCTATGTTTATTTACTGGTTTGTCTGTCTTCCAGAGCTTGGACCAAGCCTGTCTGGTTCCTAGTTGTTCCCTCGTAACTACCACAGTGCCCGGCATACACAATAGGCCCTAACTAACTTGTTGACTGAATAAGCAAACAAAAGGTCCCCACCCTGGAGGGAAGGGCAGGCAGGTCAAGACTGGACCCTCCTGCCTTCCACGAATATGTGGATTCCAACCCACTCACATCCAGGGGTTCTCCCTGGGAAAGGGCTATCTTTTCAATCCCTGTGTCCAGGCTAACCCAGAAGACACGCTGCCCCATCTATGGAGCCAGCCGGTCCAGACATTTCACTATCAGTCTCCGATCTGGTTTACTCTGAGCCCCACCCCAGGCTGGCACTGTGAGTCACCCAGAGAGAAGAGGCACCGAGCATGGAAAGGAGAAGGGAGGGCAGATTGTTACTCCTGCTTCACAGGAACATCCCAGTCTAGTCCTGCAACTTAAAACAACCACTTTCTTACAGTAAGAGGCGGGTTCATGCACAGAAGCCTAGACCAAGCACAAAGCAACTTTCTCCCGGCCTTAATTGGTCATCTGGAAAATGAGTGCATTAGAAGGTTCTCCAAACCCCTTCCAGGCCTGCCTTGCAGATTCTGTGGATTTTTTTTTAAGGCTGCACCTGCAGGATATGGAAGTTCTCCAGCTAGGGGTTGAAGCAAAGCTGCAACTGCTGGCCTACACCACAGCCATAGCAACTCAGGATCCCAACCATGTCTGTGATCTACACCACAGCCACAGCAATACCAGATTCAAGCCACATCTGCAACCTGTAGCAACAACGGATCCTTAACCCCCTGAGCGAGGCCAGGGATCAAACCCACATCCTCACGGACAGTATGTCAGGTTCTTAACCCACTGAGCCACAATGGAAACTTCTGATCTCTGGATTTTAAAGGCCCCAGTCCAGTCCCAGATCTTCTCTGACAGCCCATGAAGCACTGTGGCCTCTTCTCCAGTATGAAGGCCGCCTCACTTTCTGCTTGGATTTCACTGTTTTCTCTTTGAAATGCTTGCCTAGAACAACAGGGAAATGGACTTGTCCAATGAAGCAAACACAAATTTTAAAAAATTAAAATAGGTATAGTACAAGGAGATGTCTAAATGGGAGATTAGAAATTCCTGTTGTGACTCAGTGGATTATGAACCTGACATAGGGCCCATGAGGATGCGGGTTCAATCCCTGGCCTTGCTCAGTGGGCTAAAGATCCGGCATTGCTATGAGCTGCAGTGTAAGTCACAGATGCAGCTTGGATCCAGTGTGGCTGTGGCTGTGGTGAAGACTGGCAGCTGCAGCTCCGATTTAACTCCTAACCTGGGAACCTCCATATGCCGCAGGTGTGGCCATAAAAAGAAAAAATGGGAGATTACCTGAATAGTGGTGCTCTCTCAGTGCAGAACGGGAGCTGACTTTTATCGTCTTCTCAGTATGTACCTGAGTTGCTTAGAATTCTTTTTAACTATGTGCACGTATTATTTTCATTTAAACAAAGCTCTTTTAAAAAGTTAGGAATTCCTGCTGTGCTTGTGTGGGAGGCCAGACACCTGGCTCCTTCCAGAAATGCTGTCCTGCACCTACACCCTGAACCCTGACATGTGGAGGGACTGTGGCGGGTTGGGGGTGGGTGGTGCCTGGAAAAGGTCACAGTGACCCCATGAAGCAGCTGGAATCAGGGTCCTGTCTGGGTCTGTCACCAACTTGCTGCAGGGTCTCATCTACTTCCTTCCTCGCTCCAGGCCTGTTTTCTCCTCAGTAAAACCCAAAGGTCACACAACAGGAGCCTTCAAGGGCCCTTCTCATTCTGTCTATGGCTCTTGAGCACTTAGAAGAATAGAGAGAAAGGTAGGGAAAAGACTGGCTAATCCTTAAGTAGCTGGTGTAATGTTTTTATCACGTGCCAGGCATTGTTCTAAGTTCTTCTTTTTTTTTTTTGTCTTTTTAGCTATTTCTTGGGCCACTCCCGCGGCATATGGAGGTTCCCAGGCTAGGGTTTGAATCGGACCTGTAGCCACCGGCCTACGCCAGAGCCACAGCAACGCGGGATCCAAGCCGCATCTGCAACCTACACCACAGCTCACAGCAACGCCGGATCGTTAACCCACTGAGCAAGGGCAGGGACCGAACCCGCAACCTCATGGTTCCTAGTCGGATTCGTTAACCACTGCGCCACGACGGGAACTCCTCTAAGCTCTTCTTATAATTAATCATTTATTGGTCTCAGCAACTCTCAGGTAGGTTCTGGTGTCACCCATTCAAGAGATAAGGCCATTGAGGCAGAGGGAAGTTAGTGCCTCCATCATGCACCTATAAGTGCCAGAGTTGGGACTTGAACCCAGATGGCCTGGCATAGAGTCCACACCCTTAACCATGAAACTTTAGGGGAATATAAAGGATCAGGGGCTGAGGTATGACAAGGAGACCCATCCTAGGAGAGGGCAAGGAAGAGTTAACATTGCCTTGGGCATTTATAACCTCCAACACGATCCACACCCACTTCCTTCCCACTCATCAACCCCCCTCAGCCTTGACACCCTTACCCAATTGAAAACCCTACCTCATTGGTGCTTTCTAGAGAGCCAGTATCTCCATGATGAGTCTAGCCTGCTTTGCAAATTCAAGGCATCAGCAAACCTAACCATGGCTGGCTGCACACCCACCTCAGCCTCAGATCCATGCGCCCAGATCGCCAATCCTTGTTTCCAAGATATAGGCTGGGACTCAACCACCCCAGTGCAACAAGCCTTATCTGGGCATCTACTGTGTGCCCAGCATTTGGAAGAACCCATGAATGAACTACCCTCCTGACTTCCAGGAGCCCACAGTCCAGTGAGGAGAAACAGTCGTGTAAACGGATCTCTAGGATACCCTGTGGCCAGTGCTATAATTAGAGGTGTGTCCCCAGTGGGCTGAGGGCACATGTGTCAGAGTGATTCACCCATGTGGCAGGAAGAGGAGGTTTTAAGAACCTCTGGGTGAGCTCATTTCTCATGGGAACATCCTCCGCTGCCTACCGGAAGGAGCACTGAATTGGGAATAAGGAGACCTGGGGGCTAGTGCCAGCTCTGCTGAGTGGCCTGAGACATGCCCCCTCTGAGCCCCAACATCTAAAAACAAAGATGGTCCCCAAGTGTGGGACAGGAGATCCATGTAAGTGGTTCAAGGTCATATTCACATCAACACACAGATTAAGAAAAGTTTTCCTTCTTTAAAAAAAAAAATTAAGGAGTTCCCGTTGTGGCTCAGTGGTTAACAAATCCAACTAGGAACCATAAGGCTGCCTTGCTCAGTGGGTTAAGGATCCGGCGTTGCCATGAGCTGTGGTGTAGGTCACGGATGTGGCTTGGATCTGGCATGGCTGTGGCTGTGGTGTAGGCCGGTGTCTACAACTCTGATTAGACCCCTAGCTTGGAAACCTCCATGTGCCACGGGAGCGGCCCTAGAGAAGGCAAAAAAGACAAAAAAAAAATTAAGTTTTTTATTAAAGCATAGTTGCTTTTTACAATGGTGTGAAGTTTTCATTGCTCATTTCCTTTATGATCCTTTCAATCTCATCAAGGAGCAAATCTCAGCTCTGGTGTCCGTTTATCTTTCCGCCTCTCAAACACTGGCCAGCCTGCTCTTTGAACCATCAGGGCAAGAGTCAGAGCCTATGGCACCCACAGTATCTAGCGAGGATTCAATAACACCATTTTGTTTTTCCTGCACTGTATGCACGGTCTCCGTTACCTGCTATTTTTGATGAGGAGTACTGGTTCTCATTATGCCAATGTATACACATGCCCTTGTACATCACTACATTGGCAGTAGTGATGTAAAGCCTCCTTCTAAAAAATAAATTTAGTTCGAAGAGTGAATCAGTTTAAAGTAAAATAATATTACACATAAATCACATTATGATAGCTATAGCCTCTATGTACAGCAATTTTAACATCTATCAAAACGTTAAATGCACATACAAAAACAGTTGAAGATGCTCTGTGCTATTAGACATTGCAATAGTGATTACCGCTGGCAAGAAGGGGCCATGACTGGCAGTGGACACGAGGGGGGCTTTTGGCTTCTGCTGTCCATTCATGTTGGTTGACCCAGGGGCTGATGATACAGGGGTGTTCATTTTGTAAAAATTCATCGGGTTGTATACCCTTATGATGAGTGCATTCCTGTATGTATATTATACATTCCCATCTACTTTAACTCAGCAATTCCACTTCTAGAAATTACCCTGCAGACATACACACATATGTGCAAAATGACACATTCAAAGATGCTCACCGCAACACTGTGTGCAGGAACTAAAGACTGGAAACAACCTGAGTTCCCCAGCTGGAGACCGATGAAATAGATTTGGGCAGAGCCTACAGTGAATTCTATGCAGCCATCAAATAGAATGAGGCAGCCCCTAACAGAGCTCCAAGATTTATGTGGATTTAAATTTAAGTGATGGGAGTTCCTATTGTGGCACAGTGGAAACAATCTGACTAGTATCCATGAGGACTCAGGTTTCATCCCTGGCCTTGCTCAGTGGGTTAAAGATCCTGTGTTGCTGTGGCTGTGATACAGGCCGGCAGCTCTAGCTCTGATTTGACCCCTAGCCTGGGAACTTCCATATGCTGTGGGTGTGGCCCTAAAAAAAAAAGGAAAAAAATAAATTTAAGTGAAAAGGTAAGGACAGAACTGTGTACAATATGCTACTTTATGCAGGAAAAACAAGAGTGGATAATACATGCACCTGTTTATGCCTAGAACATCCTATGCCCAGGATGTCATCTTGGAAGAGAATCACAAGAAACTCAAAGCAGAATCCCCACTGGACAGGGCAGGCCAGGAGACAGAGGTAGGAGGGAGGCCTAACATTGATGACTACTTTTTTTTTTCTTTTTAGGGCTGCACCCACAGCTTATGGAGGTTCCCAGGCTAGGGGGTTAAATCAGAGCTATAGCCTCCAGCCTACACCACAGCCACAGCCATGCCAGATCCAAGCCTCGTCTGTGACCTGCAACACTGGATCCACAGCTCACAGCAACGCATTGATCGAGGCCAGGGATCAAACCCTTGTCCTCATGGATACTAGTCCAATTCGTTTCCACGACAGAAACTCCTAACTACTCTTTTATACTGTAATATACTGTACAATGTCCTTGTGTTTCCTATTTGATATAATTGTTAAAGCAAAAAGTCCAACAGAAGGTACGCGGCTATGGCAAAAGTTATGACTCTTTAAATACGGAGATGAAAGTGTCAGCGCTTTGGGCTTATAAAGCAAGTAACCCTTGGCCCCACTCCTCCGCCCAAGGAAGGCCAGGGAGCTAAAAGGCCCTCCTGCAATGGTTTCCAATTAACTGCAAACCCAGGCTAGGACAAATTACTTAAACGGGGCCTCCGCCCTGCAGTCAAATTCTGGCACCTGGCAGAGTTGGCAGGTGGCTGAGTTCTTGGCCTGGGTGTGGATACTTTTAAGCACAAATACCTTCAGGGCTGGAAGATTTGGCAAGGCAATCTCAGGTGGCTGGAGAGGAAGGATTCTGAGTTCTGAGTTCCACCCTGCTCCCAGAGAGGCAAAGCCAGGACCACAGAGTGGTCTTTTCCTCAGGGCTTGCAGGGGACAGTGAGAGGACAAGGTCTTGAAAATTCAAGTTTTTTTCTTTTTTTTTTGCTTTTTAGGGCCGCACCTGCGGCATATGGAGGTTCCCAGGGTAGGAGCCAAATCAGCTGCAGCTGACAGCCTACACCACAGCCACAGCAACACAGGATCCGAGCCGCATCTGCAGCCCACACCACCGCTCACAGCAACGCCAGATCCTTAACCCACTGAGTGAGGCCAGGGATCGAACCTGCAACCTCATGGTTCCTCATCAGATTTCTTTCTGCTGCACCACAAAGGGAACTCCGGAAATTCAAGTTCATTTTTAACTGTGTAACTGTGTATAGCACCTGGCTTGCCCACCTGTCACTATCTCCCCCACATCCCTAATCCTAAAAACAGTCCAGTGAGGTGTGGGGCATGGTGTCAGTTATCCATGTTACAGATGTGGAAATGGAGGTGCGAAGAGGTTAAGAGACTGGTCAGTGATTATACATCAAGCCAAAAAAGTAACCCCACCTTCTGACTCCTGGTCTTCCCTTATTTCCCCACCTTCCCACCCATCAGCTTTAACTTTCCCTCTTTCAACCTACAGAGGATGAGCTTCTGAGGCCATAAAAGGAGCAGGCAAAATAATAATAATAGTAAAAAAAAAAAATCCCAGAATCAGAATCAAAGGGCCTGTGAGACCATCTAGCCCAGCAGTTTTCAACCCTGACTACCCACTAGAATTTCCTGAGGAGCTTAAATACGTTGAAATAAACACGTATGCCAGGGTCCAGGCATCTGCAGTATTTTTTAAACTCTGTAGTTGATTCTGTTCCAACTTTGGGAGAGAATTGCTGAATGAGAGTTCAAATCACCACCACCCCCGGTTCCACGTACAAACTTATGGCCTCCCTGGAGGCCATCAATGGGTCTGTGCTCTATCCTCTGGCCCCTAAATATACTGCTTATCTCTCTTCCATATCATATAGAGTCAGAAAACTGGACTGTGAGCTGGGAAAGTCAATTAACAGCTCTGAGGCCCCAAACAGGGAAGTGACTTGCTTAAGCACTCCCAGTGAGCCAGTAACAGAACAAGAATAGAATCTGGATCTCTTGACCACCAGGTAAGGTCACATCCACAGAGGGTCACAAGGAAAACCAGGCCTCATGGCAGATGCAGCAATTCCTGCCAGCGAAATAGACTCAATGAGAGCTGAGGGGGAGACCAGGAGTGTGCATTTGTTTTGAGGAGGATGTTGTCAGGGACCTGGGCAAGTCCGCCCTGTGGCATATTGGGGACAGGGGGCTATCCTAGAGTGACAGGAGTTCCCTGGTGGTCTGGTGGTGAGGACTTAGTGTTTTCACTCCTGCAGCCTGGGTTCAATCCCTGGTCTGGGAACTGAGATTCCACATCAGGCCACTGCACAACAGGACGAAAAAAAAAAAAAAAAAAAAAAAAAAGAAGAAGAAATCCAATCGATTGGGTCAGCTTATCATAATAATGGCTGACACTTCTTGAACTCTTCACGGGTCCCTGTTCTAAGTACTGTACTTGACCTGTTTCATTTAATCTCCACAACCATCCTGAAAGTTGAGTACAATTACTGTCTCTTTTTGCAGATGAGGAAACTATGGCCTACAGAGTTGAAATAAGTTCTCCAAGATCACTCAGTTAGAAAGTGGTAGTGATTCCATTCGAAGCCTGGGTTCATGACCCACCACTACCAGAAGCTTTATAAAGTTATGAGCAGCCAGTGTCCTCCCCAGACACGTTTAGTGGAACCCTCCTTCTACCCAAGAGGAAGTCAAGGCACAGGAGGGAAGCACCTTGCTCAGGGGCTCAGGTGCAAGCTACGTCCAGGTCTCCCAACCCCAGACCACAAAGCCTGACTACTCCTCCACAGCCATAAGGGGAGACCACCTCGGTAATACCCAGCAGGCAAGGTAGGCAGGACCTTGCTAACTACAGCCCACCGCACAAGCGGAAGCACAGCGGACTCGCAGAACCAAACTGCCTGCCGGTCAGGCGCACACAGGTGAGCCGCGCGGAGCTCCTTCATAGGGTAGCCCAAGAGCTCTAAGGCTCCCCACCCAGCGGCTGAAATTCAGACTGAGATCGAATGGCCAGAATTTCCCGGTTCCCAGGGAGTGGGACGAGAAGCGAAGGAGGACGCTTTTGCGCCCATCCTACGGCATACAAGCATGGACCCAGCCCCCCTCCCCCACACCCCTCCCCCTCCTCGGCGTGGGTGAACAAGGGAGTGCAGGCTCCCCCTCCCATCCCCGGGGCCCAACTGGGGTCACTCACCCAGAACACTGTGGAGTAGATGACCAGCGAGAACTTGAGCCAGAGGTAGGAGAGGCGCGCGCAGTAGCGCACCTGCTCGGAGTCCCCACGGGGCATCCTGGGGGCTCCGGGGCTGGAACCCTGGCTGCGAGCAGCCCCACCTGCGGCTGCCGCGCGGCTCCCCGCCCCACCACCGGCGCTCACTCAGGGACTGACACTGGCAAGCCGCAATCACAGCCCCGGCCGGGGCCCAGCCAGCCCCAGCGGCCAATGGGCGCGAGGCGGCGGCCCAGCCCCTGGGAGGGGGCGGGCCGAGGGCGGGGCAGCGGCCCTGGACTCCGAGGAGGCCAAGGGAGGGGCGGGGGCGAGGGTTTTGCGATCGAGGTCGCGTGCAACTCTGGAAGCGCCTGTGCTAACGCGCTCAGTGGGGCGCGGAGAGTGTGTACAGAGGAGCGTTAGGCAAAGAGCGGGAGTGCCTCACGCGCGGTTCACAGAAACGCCCGCTTTGCACCGTTGTCAAGAGGAAAGACTTGGGGAAAGAGCAGGAATTTACTGCCAAGGTGTTAAAGTGTGCAAATGAGTGTGCAAGACATGAATGGAATAAGGAAGTGGAGTTGCTCACCCGGGAGGGCCGCATCTAGGAAAACGCCGAGACCAGGGTGGGGCAAAGGGCCCCCATGGAGCCAGGGACTAGTTTCCTTTTGTAACAGATTCGCCTTTTGGAGGCTTTCCCCTAACAAATCTATGAGATGATCCTGTGTCTCTGTGACCAGGTGAGATGCTGACCCTGCTCCAGCGCCCTCCTCCTCTGAGAAGCCCTCACCCACTTGGGCCAAGTCAGTGGCCCCCTCCCTTGCACACTCAGCCCAGGTCTGACCGAGCTTCTTCACATCCAGCCTTTCCTCTGCCTGTGGTGTCTGCCTTCCTGGCTGTGAGTCTGTCTCGTCTCCCATGGCCCCTGCTTGATTCACTGCTGTTTCATTTTCCCACAGGCCTAGCTCAGTCTGAGGCTTGGAAGCCAGGCAATCCATGTGTGTGGGTGGGTGTGTGTGTGTGTGTGTGTGCGCGCGCGTGCGTCTCATTCAGAAATTAAAGGTGTGGCCCATAGGTTGTGAGCTCCAGGCGGTGCTGGGTGGGGTCCCTGGTGGTGACTGCAGGAATGGCATGCTTGTCCAAGTCCCCTGCCCTGGACTCCCAAGCTTCCCAGAAAGAGAGACCTGGCCGCCCAGCCCCCAGGGCTCTGCCCTAGAAGGAAGAAAATATGGTCCAGAGTGGGGAGGGAGGCAATGGCCTTCCCAGAAGGGCAAAAGGAAGCTGTTTCCTGGTACAGAGCTAAAGCCCTGCAAAGTTGGGCAGAGATATGAAACCAGGAACTGCTGAGGGTCACCTTCCAATGAAAAACCAAAAGCTAAGAAGGCATCCTACCACTTGGTTAAAAATTATCTTTTGGAGTTCCTGCTGTGGATCAGCAGGTTAAGAACCTGACTAGTACCCACCAGGACTTGGGTTCGATCCCTCGCCTCCCTCAGTAGGTTAGGGATCCAGCGTTGCTGTGAGCTACAGTGTAGGTTGCGGATGTGGCTCAGATCTTGTATTGCTGTGGCTGTGGTGTAGGCTGGCAACTGCAGCTCTGATTCGACCCCTAGCCTGGGAACTTCCATGTGCTGCAGGTACAGCCCTAAAGAAACAAAAAGAGAAAAGAAAAGAAGTTGTCCCTTTAAGGAGGAAGAAACTCTTTACCCCTCTTTGGGGGACTACCTTCTCTCACTGGCCCGCAGAGCTAGCTTGCACCCCCTCTTTAAAGTACTCCTCTCCATCCTCAGCAGGGCTAGCTCAGCACCTTGCCCTTGAAGGGCCTGTCTGTCTTCCCCTGGGGGTTTCCCTCCTAGCCTCCTGCCCCACTCAGGTGTTCTTTCAGTTGTGCCTGCCTTAGTTCTGGTTGCTCTAGCTAGCTGTATTCTCTCTCCTCTTCCAGATCTTCCTGGTGACAGGTGCATAAGTGGCCCCTCTCAGCTCTCCCTGAGCCCCTATCCCAGGCCCTAAAGGGGGAGGCTGAGACACCCCTGCAGAGGGAGCCTGGAGCTCTTTGCGGGGCTGGCACAGCCTTTCCCAGGCTCCCGAGCCATTTGGTTGTCCCCCCCCATCTCCAACCTGACCCCAAGCTCTCCCGACTGCTCCTCAGCCACACCTGCAAACATTGAAACCTCGGAAGTGACAACCTATTTTCAATTTTTCTCTCCTTCGGCCAGGAACTCTAGGCTGGGGGTCAGCAGGCCTGGTGCCAAGCCTGGTTTTGCAATTACCTTTGTTAGAATATGGGGTGTAAACAGGGTGACATACAGCTGTGAGTGTGGCCCTGGCTGCAGTTTGGAACCACATGGTGAGGAATTCCCTTGTGCTGCAGTGGGTTAGGGTCGGGCGGTGATTACTGCAGTGGCTTGGGTCGCTGCTGTGGCATGAGTTCAACTCCTAGCTCCAGGAACTTCCCCATGCCTTGGATGTAGAAAAACAAAACAAAACAAAAAATCAAGAGCCACCTGGTGAACTTTAAATGTATCCTGATACCCAAGCCCCACCCCAGTCAAGCCAAAATCTCCACCAACAGGGGCCTGGAATCTGTATTGTTGCAAAGGTCCCAGGTAATTTCTACAGTGCAGCCATGACTGAGTATCACCAGTCTAGGGGTAGTCATGAGGGTGAGGTCAGCCAGCATTTTATCAGATAGGCCACACCCCAGAGGGCACTCAGCTATCCAGTGGTGTGCTGGGCAATGTTTAACAACTGGCTCTCAGAGTTCCCGTTAAGGCTCAGCAGTTAACCAACCTGACTAGTATCCGTGAGAACATGGGTTTGATCCCTGGCCTCGCTCAGTGGGTTAAGGATCCAGCATTGCTGTGAGCTGTGGTGTAGGTTGCAGACGCAGTTCAGATCCTATGTTGCTGTGGCTATGGTGCAGGCCAGCAACTGTAGCTTCAATTTGACCCCTAACCTGGGAACCTCCATGTGCCATTGGTGTGACCCTAAAAAGACAAAAAGACAAAAAAAAAAAAATGGCCCTCTTGTGTGGTGAGGGGGGTTTGAGGGATCCTATTACCACTTTCTATAGTGTAAATACGTCTACCCTGTCTGAGATGTGCACAGTCACACATGGTCAGCTCAGCACAGCCCTGCAGCTCTCCCTATCTCAATACTGACTGGCATAGAGAGTGCCATAATGAATGCAACAGTGAAATTCATGGCTAATTAATTAGCATAACAGATGGTAGAAATAAGCCGTCTTTTGACAGGCAGGTATACCTTGGAGATTTTGTGGGTTGGGTTCCAAACCACTGCAATAAAGCCAATATTGCAATTATGCAAGTCACATGAATTTTTGATCTCCCAATACATATTAAAGTTATGTTTGGAGTTCCCTTGTGGTGCGGCAGGTCAATGATCTGCAGCAGCTTAGGTTGCTGATGGCTGATGCTGTAGCATGGGTTCTACTCCTGGCCTGGGAACTTTCTTTCTTTTTTTTTTTTTTTTTTTTTTTTTGGTCTTTTTAGGGCTGCACCCAAGGTTTCCAGGCTAGGGGTTGAATCAGAGCTGTAGCTGCAGCCTATACCACAGCCACAGCCATGCCAGATCTGAGCTGTGTCTGTGAACTACACCATAGCTCACAGCAACACCAGATTCTTAACCCATTGAGCGAGGCCAGGGATCCAACCTGCGTCCTCATAAATACTAGTCAGATTCGTTTCTGCTGAGACAAGAAGGGAACTCCTGGCCTGGGGACTCTCAAATGCCACAGGTGCAAGTTATGGTTAAACTACACCGTTGTCTCTTAAGTGTGCAACAGCGTTATGTCTAAAAAAGCAATGTGCATCTTTAATTTAAAAGTACTTCATCGCTAAAAAATGCTATTCATCATCTGAGCCTTCAGCAGTCATCATCCTTTTGTAACAGTAACATCAGAGATCACAGGTCACAGATCACCATAATACAAAAATTTTAAAGTCTGCAATATTTTGAGAATTACCAAAACGTGACTCAGAGACATGAAATGAGCAAGTGCTGTTGGGAAGATGGTGCCGATAGACTTGACAGAGGGCCTTCGATTTGTGTTAAAAAACAAAAACAAAAACCTTCAATGTGTAAAAAATGCCGTATCTTCAAAGCACAATAAAGCAAATTACAATAAAATAAGGTGTGCCTATAGCATTCAAGATATGTAGATTGGCTAAAATGATCAAGGAACACCACATACTCCTTCTTCAGAGTGAAGAAAAACTCCTGATGCAAGAATTCCAGCTGTGGCTCAACGGTTAACGAACCGACTAGCTTCCATGAGGACTCGGGTTCGATCCCAGCACTTGCTCGGGGGTTAAGAATCCGATATTGCCATTAGCTATGGTGCAGGTTCCCAAGTTGCTGTGATTGATGTAGGCTGGCGGCTCTGATCCCGAGTTGCTGTGACTGATGTAGGCTGGCGGCTACAGCTCTGATTCGACCCCTAGCCTGGGAGCCTCCATATGCTGTGAGTGTGGCCTAAAAAGACAAAAAGAAAATAAAAAAGATGCAATGGGCTAAATCCTTTCTTTCCCCTCAGTCATGCCCATGGCATGTGTTCCTCGGCCAGAGATCACACCTGCACCACAGCAGCAACCCAGGCCACGCAGTGACAACACTGGATCCTTAACCTGCTCTTAACCCCCTGTACCATAAGAGCATTTCTAAATCTTTGAGGGGTCCCATATCCCAAGGGAGTCTGGTGACCTGATACGACCATCAGTCTAACTGAACCCTGACTCTAGAATGCCGTATCTTTCTTTTTTTTTTTCTTCTTTTCTTTTTTGTCTTTTTGCCATTTCTAGGGCCGCTCCCACAGTATATGGAGGTCCCCAGGCTAGGGGTCGAATCGGAGCTGTAGCTGCCGGCCTACACCACAGCCACAGCAACACAGGATCCGAGTCGTGTCTGCAACCTACACCACAGCTCATGGCAACGCTGGATCCCCAACCCACTGAGCAAGGCCAGAGATCGAACCCGCAACCTCAAGGTTCCTAGTTGGATTCTTTAACCACTGAGCCACGACAGAAACTCCTAGAATGCTGTATCTTTCTTGAGTGGGCCCTTCATGCAAGGTGAGAGAAGAAAGAACCTAAAAGAACCTAAAAGAACAGAGAGCTGGGCCTTCACTGGCTTTACAGAACAGACTGTGTGAACCGGTTTTGTGACTACTTGCTAGTAAATGCTTGTTTTATAGATATTTGTATGGGTAGCAGAATTGGCTCTGCGATCTGTTATCATGATAACCTGGCAGGGAGACTGCAGGGAGAAGTAACTAATCCTCACCTTTAGTGGCTACTACTGTTTTTATGAAAAAGAAACCTAGGGACTGAGTACAACCACCTGGCTTGTTTCCATCCCTTGTTTCCCCATCTTTGAAGCCATGATATTGGACAGTTTCTCTCCTAGTTCCAACAATCTTCACTATCGTCCTCACAGACAAATCAGTCAGCAAATGGACCTGAGCTTCCCCGATGAGTCAGGCCCTGACCCAGGCTCCGGGCTACAGCTGCAAACAAGAGAGATAAGAGCTTCTATTCTCTTCTGCTGAGGTGTGTATGTGCTGGGAGTGGTTCAGGGACATGCAACACATACGGCAACAAATCCAACAAATCCAAATTACAGAAAAGGTAATTTCAGGAACTGTGTGTGCTAAAGAGCCGGGAGGAGAGGTTCCAAGTGGAAGAAACAAAAGGTATAAAGGCCAAGAGAGAAGCAGCAGCTTTTTTCCCTTTGCTTTTTAGGGCCACGCCTCAGGAATATGGAAGTTCCCAGGCTAGGGGTTGAATCGGAGCTGCAGCTACTAGTCTATGCCACAGCCACAGCGATGTCAGATCTGAGCAACCTACACCGCAACTTATACCACAGCTCACAGCAACCTACACTGCAGTTCACAGCCATGCCAGATCCTTAACCCACTGAGCAGGGCCAGGGATCAAACCTGTATCCTCATGGATATTAGTTGGGTTCATAACCCACTGAGCCACAATGGGAACTCCCATGCAGCGGCTTTGAGAGAGTCCATGTGGCTTGTCCAAGCACCAAAGGAAGGTAGAAGGTGGTGAGGTCAGAGGCACAGAAAGAAGGCTAGCAGCTTTGGTAAATGGTTTAGATGGACTTCCAGTTTTATCGAGGGCCACTGGTAGGGTTTCAGGAGGGACAGGATACTGAATCTGATGTATGCTTTAGAAGGCTGCAGCACGGTGGATGGACAGGAGGGGGCCCAGGCGTCGGGTGAGGAAGGCTGGTTGGGAAGCCCCTGCACAGTCTCAGCGCAGAAAGACTGGGCACCAGGGGTACAGCACTGGCAATGGTGACACGTGGCTGCACTGGGGATGTCTCTTGGACACAGAGCCAACAGGGCTTACTGACAGGTTGGGTGTGGCAAAGAGGAATCGAGATGATCTCAAGTGTTCATGCCTTGAGCAACCAGGTAAAGGTGGCTGTCATTTACCGAGATGAAGGAGGTCAGGCAGAATGCTGCTGGGGGGTAGCTGGGTCAAAAAATCAATGACTTTGTTTGGCCATTTAATTTTTGGAGCTATCTTTTCAAAATCCAGGTGGAACTGTCCAGGGAACTCCGAGATGAGGTTTAAGTTGGATATAAATTTGAGAGTCATCAGATCAATTAAAACCATGGGCCTGGGAGTTCCTGTTATGGTTCAGAGGGTTAAGAATCCAACTAGTATCCATGAGGATGCAAGTTCCATCCCTGGCCTTGCTCCATGGGTCAGGGTCAGGATCCAGTGTGGCTGTGGCACAGGCTGGCAGCTGCAGTTCCCATTCAGCCCCTAGCCTGGAAACTTCCATATCCACAGGTACGGTCTTAAAAAGAAAAAAAAATGGGGGAGCCTGTATGAGATCATCTAGAGAGAAAACGTAACAAGCAAAGAGAAACAAGGACAGACCCTGGGGCCCCCCAACTTTGAGAGCAAGAGGAGCTGGCCAAGTAGACAGAAAATGTACAGCCAATGAGGCAGGAAGAAAAAGAGGCCAGAAAGGTGACAGGGATACCTGGAAAAGAAAGAGTTTCAAGAAGTTAAAATAGATGTGCAACAGGACACAGTGTCCTGGGAACCATCCTTAATACACTGAGGCTTCAACTACGTCCTGAGAGGTCAAGGGGCGGGGTGCAGAGCCAAGACCTGACTATCAGCTTTGCAAGATGCGGGTCACTGGTGACTTTTATAAGAGCTCTTTCAATGGAACAATGGGGACAGAAGTCCCAGTTGGCGTGGACGGAGGAAAGAAAGAAACGGAGGAGGCAAGTCCAGACCACACAGGGAAGCGCACACTCACAGGCGAGTGTGCGAAAAGATTCACATGGGAATGCACACGTGGACTTCTTCCCAACCCACCAGACAGCCTCCGAGGCCAAACACACAAGGGTTGGCCCTTTTGTGGAAGAGTTTCAATGGTCAGGAATTCCAGCAGCTTCTCCATCAAGGGGTGGAATCTATTTGCTCTCCCTTTTGAATCTATGCTGGTGTGCTGACTCGCTTTCACCGGTAGAATGTGATAAAAGAGAGACTGGTTGAGTTTTGAGCCTAAAATCAAGAGCCTTGCGGCTCCTGCTTTGGTCCCTCTTGGAATGCTGCTGCCATGGGAACAAGTCTGAGCTAGTCTGCTGGAAAGACCACTCGAGAGAGCCAAGGTTCCTGGCCGTCGGTTACCAATGACCAGAAACATGAGTGAAACCATCTTAGACCCCTCCAACCCTACCCCCCAGGTGACTATATCTACGTGAATGAGTCCAGATATGACCAGCTGAGTCCACCTGGGGAACGGGCCAACCCAGGGAACCATGAACGAATATGTGATTGTTATTTTAATGCACTAAATTCTGGGGTGGTTTGTACATAGCAGAAGAAGCTAACTGGGCTGAATTTTTTTTTTTTAAGCAAAAGCTCAAATACCCATCTCTTTCTTATTTCCCCCCCTTCCTCCAAACTACTGAATCTTTGGGTCTACATATTTCCTCTTTTTCTTTTTTCTTTTCTCTCTCTCTCTTTTTTTTTTTTTTTTTTTTTTTTTTTTTGCTTTTTAGGCTGCACCTGCAGCACATGGAAGTTCCCAGGCTAGGGGTCAAATGGGAGCTGCAGCTGCTGGCTTACGCCATAGTCACAGCAACTTGGGATCAAAGACAAATCTGCGACCTACACCACAGCTCATGGCAACGCCAGATCCTTATCCCACTGAGGGAGACCAGGGATCAAACCTGCATCCTCATGGATACTAGTCGGGTTTATTACCATTGAGCCTCAATGGGAACACCTATATATTTCTTCTTGAGGAAAGACTTCAGCTGTCCTTCGGGCTTTCCTTGACACCTTTTGATACCATCCTGTGGCTCAGATTTTAGGCCACTTCTCCTTCCCAACTCATCTTAACCCTCAAGAATCTCCATTTATTCTTTTTTTTTTTTTTTTTTTTTTTTTGGCTATTTCTTGGGCCGCTCCCACGGCATATGGAGGTTCCCAGGCTAGGGGTCCAATCGGAGATGTAGCCACTGGCCCAGGCCAGAGCCACAGCAACTCGGGATCCGAGCCGCATCTGCAACCTACACCACAGCTCACAGCAACGCCGGATCGTCAACCCACTGAGCAAGGGCAGGGACCAAACCTGCAACCTCATGGTTCCTAGTCGGATTCGTTAACCACTGAGCCACGAGGGGAACTCCTCCATTTATTCTTGACCAGTTATTTATTTAGCATCAGATACTGAGTTTCGGGTTTTCACATAATTACCTCTTAATTCCGCACCACCCACGGAATGTG
Organism: Sus scrofa; assembly: GCF_054392235.1. Lineage (NCBI taxonomy): Eukaryota > Metazoa > Chordata > Mammalia > Artiodactyla > Suidae > Sus > Sus scrofa. The sequence continues at coordinate 94,692,863 of NC_139396.1, read as the reverse complement.
ATATGATGAATCCCACTTTACAAATGAGGAAACAGAAGTGCAGAGAAGTAAACTGACTTTTCTCCAGCAGGAAGTGTAAGTGCTCTGTGACCCAGCAAATGACGTGCTTTCTACTGCTACATTCTCGCGCACCCATGGCATTCCAGCTACATTAGAATGAAATGAGTTAACTATGTGGCTTAAAAAGCACCTGAAGGAAGTTCCTGTTGTGGATCAGCAATAATGCACCTGACCGGTATCCATGGGGGGATTCAATCCCTGGCCTCACTCAGTGGGTTAAGGATCCAGTGTTGCTGTGAGCTATGGTGTAGGTCACAGATGCAGCTCGGATACTGTGTTGCTGTGGCTGTGACGTAGGCTGGCAGCTACAGCTCTGATTTGACCCCTATCCTGGGAACCTCCAAATGCCTCAGATGTGGCCCTAAAAAGCAAAAAAAAAAAAAAAAAGAAAGAAAGAAAAGAAAAGAAAAGAAAAGAAAAAAGCAACTGGGAACAATGTGCAGTGGCACAAATATTAAGAGTTCAATGCCAGTTAGATTTGAAACTTTATAGAATTATGATGCATTATGTAAGATAATAGTTCTGTGAGATTTCGTATTTTTTATAAAAGATCAAATAAGTCTAGGAAATGCTACAGGATTTTTTCATAGCCTTAAACATGTATGAGAATGGATGTTGTGTCTCCAGGAGGAAAGAAGGGGATGCAGCCTTTACCACCTATATTTGACTCACAACCCTATTTTCCCCAGGGACCAGCTGCTAACATCTCAAGGAACTAACATCTCTCAGAATGTCCTTTGGGAAATGCTGCCCCATGCGACTGATTCCTAATTCTTTTTTCTTTTTTTTTTTTTTTTTTTTTTTTTGTGTGTGTGTGTGTATGTGTGTGTGTCTTTTTGCTATTTCTTGGGCTGCTTCCACGGCACATGGAGGCTCCCAGGCTAGGAGTCCAATCAGAGCCCAGCCTAGGCCAGAGCCACAGCAACACAGGATCCGAGCTGTGTCTGCAACCTACACCACAGCTCAAGGCAACGCCGGATCCTTAACCCACTGAGCAAGGCCAGGGATCAAACCTGCAACCTCATGGTTCCTAGTCAGATTCATTAACCACTGTGCCACGATGGGAACTCCCCTGATTCCTAATTCTTGTGGAGTTGAAAGTATCCTTCTCAAAATGATATGCTCTATATTTAAGAGGAAAATTAAAAAAAAAAAACAGATAATTTCTGTTTTGTGCTTGACTTGGTAAAATTACACAACTTCCTCTGCTGTAATGGTCAGACAACCAGAACCAGATCCATCTGTGATCACACCTCCCAGGGCCTTGCATGGGGTGTGGCAGGAGGTTGGAGAGAGCTATATTAATAACCTAACTGGCCCATCATAGGGACTATTACTGAATGATGGCACGGCCATGCCAGGGAGTCCTGCACAGCCTTGAAATTGACAGTGATAAGGAAGGGCACTGAGGGTCATGGGAACTGATCTTCATACACTGAGGCTCTGTCTGGGGATGGGGGTGGGGCTTAAATCAAGTTCTGGTCCTGAAGCTTCAGCAAGGCTTTCTGAGCCTCCACCCCCAGGGATGGGTGATGTCGAGGACAGTGACCCTAGGGAGCAACCGATGTCAGCCTTTAGAAGGGGGGCAATCTGGGGAGACCTGGGGAGAGTGGCCCTGGCCAGAGCCCAGGGGACCAACTGGAGGATCCTGAGGCAGGCAAGTGGGTCAGGTGCCTACAGGGAATGGTGGGTCCGGGCTGGGGTCCCAGGGCTAGGAGTGAGGTCAGCAGCTGGCAGAGGCCACTAGGGTTCTGCCTCCTGCATCTCATGGGGCTTTTTTGGGAGGGCACAGGCTCTGGGTCATGGATGGGTTGGGGGCAGCCTAAGGGGTCATTCAGTGTTAGGGTTCTTGGCTCCAGGTGAACCAGGCTTATTCCATGACATGACTGGGGGGATGGAGTGGACTAGGATCCCCTTTAGTAAGTTCAATGTGATCATAGCTTCTTTCCCAAAACTTACTGTCCCCACCACCACCACCAAGTGCAGAGTGCGAGGTCTCACCTATATGAAGGAGGGGCTCTGTTTTGAGAAGAAGGTGGGAGAAGGTTCTCCTGAAATGGGAGGAGAGCAGATATCTGGTTCTTTCCTACAGAGCCTGGCTTCCCAGCCTGGCCCACCCTTTGGACCTTTTCCATCTTTCAGCAAGCGACAAGCATCCTGGGGCTACATGTTCCTGATGGTGGTGTGAGGCTTGGCCCCTTCAGCACATCACGTGAAGCCCTGATCACAGATAGCTTCAGCTTCAGACGCTTGGACGCCAGCCTCACACGTGGCTCCCAGGGCGCCTGGGGGAGAATCCCCCCCACATCCCCACAGTCCTGCCTGGGACCAGTGCATGGCCTTCTTCTTTCTCTACCTCTTGCCCTCTGGAGCCCTTAGAGGAAGGAATGGAGGCCCCAGAAAGATCAGTTTCCTTTCTTTTGCCCCTTCTTTCCAGGATGACCAGCCATCCTGGTTTGCCCACAACTGAGGATAGTTTGTGGCACGTGGCACGTTCAGCGTTAAAAGTGTGACAGTCCCTGGAAAGCATAAGCTTGCCTGGGACTGAGGGGTTTCCTGAGGTCCAGGAGTTTTGGTGCTAAAACCAAAAAGTCCTGTGCAAAACCAGGACAAGTTGGTCACCCTCCTTTCCATCCTTCCCACCACCTTCCAGATGCTCAGAGCGGGGCACAGTAGTGAGAGGGCTGCAGATGTGCTGAGGGTGAGTGGAGCTCACTGAAGCAGCACAGCTTCACAAAAAAACATCTGTGAGGTTCCCACTGCGGTGCAATGGGATTGGCGGTGTTGTCTCTATAATGCCAGGACAAAAGTTCGATCCTTGGCCCTGCCCAGTGAGTTAAAGGAGCCAGCATTGCGACAGCTGAGTTTGCACCTGCAGCTCGGATCTGATCCCCGGCCTGGTAACTCCACGTGCTGAGGCGTGACCACAAAAAGAAAAAAAAAAAATTGATTTGGAGTGGCAAGAGTGGGTGCTGAGGAAATGCCCGTGGTGGGGGAGGGGGCCCTTCTGGAGGACACTCCAGGCTGGTGTCACAGGGCTTTGACAGAAGATGGATCTAGGATCCCGGAACTGGCCTTGCTGGGACTCCTCCGCCAGGCATTCTGGGAAGGCAGCCTGGGAACACTGGCTGCTGGGCGACTCAGCCAGGCCTGCCTGACTCACTGGGAGCAGCGGCGGGGGCCCAAGCATCATGGCTGCAGCAGCAGCTCCATCTGTCACTTGGGAGGATGGGGCAGCTTCTCCTGGAAGGCTGGGTGCTGCTGGGGGAGGGGAGCCTCAGAGCAGGTGACCGGGCCCCCAAAGCAGTCAGAAGTTACAAAGAATGAGCCTTGGGGGACAGAGGAATGGGGTCTGGACTTGATCCTGTAGCTATTGAGGAAGGGGTGTAAGGCTTCTATCCTCAGAAAATACACAAGGATCTGCTGGTCTTTGGCAAGAAAGGTAACAGGCCACAGCACCCTGGTTGCTCAGGGGCCCCAGGGACCCTTAAGGGTGGACTGCCCAGGTTACAGTTGACAAAGTGCTTTCACCACATATTAGAGCCCTGGTCACTCCCAGACTCACTTGCATATCAACCCCCTTCCCCACTGGGTTGTCTGCACCACAAGGTAAGGACCACTTGGTATGTGGGCCCTGGGGACTGGGTGGGGTGCTGGGCACACGTAGCTGCTCCTAAATCATGGAAGCCACTGCTCGGCTGTCCCTTGCCGTGCGGGCTGGCTCTGCCTTCAGCCCCACTCAGACCACAGGTTCTGTCCTTCCGCAGCTTCCGCCAGAAATCCAGTCACACGTTTGGGGGAAAACTCGTCCCAGGAGGGCCCGGTTCTTTCTCCCAGAGTCCTTTCTCCTCCTTCCTATATTTTCCCTCAGACCATTTCACTTCCTCTTTCCTGTTTGCTGAGCACGTCCCAGCAGCTGTAGCACCTACATTCTGACTCTACCCAGCTCAGAGAAAACAAAAGGCTTCTACTAGCAAAATGCCATTTTCTGTCACAAACACTACTGTTTTTTCCTCTTCTGTGGTCATCAGAATAGCTTTGTGTGGGAAACAAGACAAGAAGGATTCTTCCAGTTTTATTCATGGGAAGACACAGTCTTGGAGTGTGCACCCAAAGTCACCCAGCCCGTTAGGGTCTGTGCAGGGACTAGAAGCTGGGGTTGGTTTTCACCTCCCGTGCAGCCTCCTCAAGCTTCCCTCCAACCCCTGGATCAGTGCTGGCTCCCTCTCTGCCCCAGCAACTGGCCCCAAGCATTTCATGAGGACTGCAGAGAAAGCCGGCTAGTCTGACTTCCAGAGGGGCAAGTGGGGGCTGGGAAAAGCACACTGGGTTTAGGTGGCTATATACAAGTTAGTTGAAGTGCATCATAAAAGCTGTGGGACCCTGTGTTTAAAGTCAGCCTGTGGAGCTCCCGCTGTGGTGCAACAGGATCAGCAGCATCTTAAGAGTACTGGGATGTAGGTGTGATCCCCAGCCCGGCACAGTGGGTTAAGGATCTGGCATTGCTGCAGCTGCAGCTTAGGTCACAACTGCAGCTCGGATCTGATCCCTGGTGAGGAACTCCATATGCCACTGGGCAGCCAAATAATAATAATAATAATAATATAAAATAAAATCAGCTGGGGTGGAAGGAGTCACTGAATTCTTCTAGTAAAGGACTGAACCCTCCTCTAATTTTATTCTCTTGAGAAGCCAAAATAACTGCCCCCAGAAACTCCTCCAATATAACATTGACTAGACATTTTTTAACAGGACCCAAAAATCTATTTTACATTATAGTCCAATGTCCATACAAAACACACAGCTGAGCAAAACTTGCATGAAACAAACTCACTCTTACTTCATGATGCATTCTTATATTTTCTACACTACCCCTTTTATTTATTTATTTATTTATTTTTAGGGCCGAAAGTGCAGCCTATGGAAATTCTCAGGCTAGGGGTCAAGTAGGAGCTGCAGCTGCCAGCCTACACCACAGCCACAGCAACACCAGATCCAAGCCACATCTTTGACCTACACCGAAGCTCTAGGTAATGCCACATCCTTAACCCACTGAGTGGGGCAGGGATCAAACACGGGTCCTCATGGATACTAGATGGGTTCGTTACTGCTGAGCCACAACGGAAGAGCAGGAACTGTTGTGCCTTCTGTCACGTGCTGGCTTGGCCCTGCTCTAGACAGGTCAATAGGCTGACTCTATGGGGACCAAGAGGAAAAAAAACATGAGCAATTAAAGAAAAATCACACCTGTATAAAAGGAGTCAGTAATACAGGAAACCCTAGGTGAATGTGTACATTAGAACTAGCAAGAAAAGGGAGTTTCCGTTGTGGCTCAGTAGTTAAGGAATCTGACTAGGAACCATGAGGTTGAGGGTTAGATCACTGGCCTCGCTCAGTGGGTTAAGGATCTGGCATTGCCATGAGCTGTGGCATAGGCCGAAGATGTGGCTTGGATCCTACATTGCTGTGGCTCTGGCATAGGCCAGCGGTTACAGCTCCGATTCGACCCCTAACCTGGGAACCTCCATATGCCGAGGATGTGGCCCTAGAAAAGACAAAAAGATTAAAAAAAAAAAAAAAAGAACTAGCAATAAAGACAAGAAGTTCTCTTCTGGTGCAACAGGTTAGGGATCTGGCGAGGTCACTGCGAACTTCCATATGCTGCCAAAAAAAAGAAAAAAGACACAAGAGGGCTTCAAAGGAAGAAAAGTTATGGTAACTATCAGGAATAGCAGTTGGAGCACATATGAAAAAAATTCCTATGGAGCTCCAGTTGTGACTCGGCGGTAATGAATTAGACTAGTATCCATGAGGGTGCAAGTTCGATCCCTGGCCTCGCTCAATGAATGGGTCAAGGATCTGGTGTTGCCATGAGCTGTGATGCAGATAACAGATGTGGCTCGGATACCGTGTTGCTATGACTGTGGCGTAGGCTGGCAGCTGCAGCTCTGCCTCACCCCTAGCCTGGGAACTCCCATAGACCACAAGTGTGGCCCTAAAAAGCAAAACTAAATAAATAAGTAAATAAAAATAAAAACAAAAAAACTCTTGCAAACTAAAATGTATGCCTTTCAAATACAACAATTCACTAGCCACAGTCAATGCTGGGAACTGAGTCAGTGATCTGGAAGACAAAGGCAGAGAAGGCTCTCACAATTCAGAGCAAAACCACAACAGAGTGGAAATCAGAAGAAAAAGATAAAGAGATGTGGAGGCCAGACCCCTAAGAAATGTGGCAGATGCCACGGGCTGACTACCTCAAACCTGTTTCCAACCTCCTCCTTCTTTCTCTGACTCCGCTGTGGAGGCTGGACACGTGAAGTATACTTGTTACCAGCTTCGTTTGCTGTAAGACACTGTTTCCCGCCCATGAGATATAAGCATTCAGAATGATTTTTGGGTTTTTTCCTGATACAGAATGCACATGTGGGACATCCCCAGTGGCTCAGCCAATTAAGGATCTGGCATTGTCACGTCTGTGGCTCAGGTTGATGCTGAGCCCAGAACTTCCACATTCTGTGAGTGCAGCCAAAAAAACGCTCATTCAATTGGTACCACTCATTTTCCCCCTTTCTTTCTACCTTGAATGCAAACACGGTGCCCAGAGCTGCAGCAGCCATCCTGGGACCCCAAGAGAGAGGCCAAGAGAACTGAAGCGATACCAGCCCAAACCCTGACATTTGTCCAGCAACAGAGCCCAAGCAAGCAACTGCCTACTCAGGGTCTTCTTGTTAAATGAGAAAATTAAGCACCTATTTATTCAAGTCATTCTTTACTCAACTCTTCTGCTACTTACACCTGAAAATATTCTTCCACAATATAAGAAATTATAGAAGAAAATATTCCTGTGGAGAAAAATTTGAGTTTTTAAACTGAAAGGACTCACTGAGTACCATACTTAAAACCCGCTACTCTTATACACACATGGTATTTATAAAACTGGCAAATTCCTGAATTCCACAGAGAAAAGAGAAAAAACTACAATCTTCCAGCAGAGAGAGCAAGTACCTTAAAAGAGTATTAAACAAACATTAGATTTTTCATTTTCAGCTCCTGAGTCTGGAAGAGAGAAGCAACCTCAGTCAATTATTGAGATGAAATAATTTAACCCTAATCCAGAAATCAATTTTATTTTATTTTATTTTTGTTGTTGTTGTTGTTATTGTTGCTATTTCTTGGGCCGCTCCCGCGGCATATGGAGGTTCCCAGGCTAGGGGTTGAATCGGAGCTGTAGCCACCGGCCTACGCCAGAGCCACAGCAACGTGGGATCTGAGCCGTGTCTGCAACCTACACCACAGCTCACGGCAACGCCGGATCGTTAACCCACTGAGCAAGGGCAGGGATCGAACCCGCAACCTCATGGTTCCTAGTCGGATTCGTTAACCACTGCGCCACGACGGGAACTCCCAGAAATCAATTTTAAATACCATATTAAACAAGGGGTATTTTCCACAGTCTCAAGGTCCCTGGGTAATTATTAGCCACAGTTTGGGAATTTCAAACAGAAAACAGGCAAAAATTGGCTTCAAGAGTACCTAGAACACCTTCCTATCTATACCCACATTTAAAGAAAAAATGTTTTTCTTTATGCTTCAAACACTGTAAACAGATAAACTGCAAAACAAAGAAACAAACCTAGGGCCAACACTCAAAATCGTAAGAGGAATAAAACTTACCTCTGGAAGGATTAGTTCCATCCATGTTTCCACTTGGTCGGGGCGGGGCCGGGGTGGGGGGAGGCCGACCTCAGTAACAACACAGTGTGGTAAGTGTCCACGTGAGGGAGGACCCGTTGCTTAGCTCTGTGTGTTCCAGGAAGGCTTCTAGGAGGCAGCAGTGCTGAAGAGAGGCCTGCCTGGCTAAGCGGAAGTTGCCCAGGCAAAAGGGTACAGAAGCGGGTCTCAGAATAAGAGCAGTTCCTAAACTTGGCTGCAAACTGGAACCACCTGGGAATCTTTGAAAAGCATCGATGCTGGTCCCAATCCATGCCCCATACCTCCTGGCTGAATTGGTGTGAGGAGGGACGGGGTATCAGGCGTTTTCAAAGCTCCCCAGGTGATGCGAATGTGCAGCAAAAATCTGGGAACCGCTGGCTTACACCAGACTTGAGGCGAGAGCCTGTGACTCTCTGTAAAATGAAGAGAGACATGGAAGGCAGGGATGAACAGTGGAAATGGAGAAAGGTGGCTGGGTTAAAATCTAGGATGTAAACACAGCAATGGGAGGAAAAAGTATGTATACATGTATGTGTAACTTGGTTCCCACTCTGTACAGTGGAAAAATAAAAAAACAAAAACAAACAAACAAAAAGATCTAGGATGTATTATAGGTTCAGGAGTAGGTGATAGTGGGGAGAGAGCAAGGGCAAAAGAAGCTGATGGTGATGCCAAGTTTCAGGCTTGGGTAACTGGGTGGATGTAATCCCTTTTTTGCGATGCATAACACAGCAGGAGAAAGCCTACTGATTAGAGATGAGACGTGCTTGTTACAAGGAGGTTGGGCTCAATAAATCATAACCCCAGCTCCCCCTTCGCCCTCCTCCTTCTCCTCTGCCTCCTCATCACCCATGGAGAGGCTGCTTGAAGCCTTCGTAGTCACAAGGATTAAAGCAATGGTCTCGCCCTCTAGTGGCATCATATGTGTATTACAGGCACTCAGGCAGCAATTGGCACACATGCAGCGGATGGACCGGGCCCTGGTAGGAAGAGGGGGTGGAGGTGAGAGATCAGAGATGAGCTCTTAGTGCTCAGACAAGGATCTCCCAGATGATGCTCCTGCTCGGCCCAACTTGAGGAAAGGTCTCCGTTGGATAAGCCGCTATCTCTGCAATGTGGCCACAGCATGAAGGGAGGCCTGAACAAAGGAAAAGGCTCTGAATGGGGAGTCTGGAGGCTGGAGCTCCAAGCACAGCTCTGCTAGTCCTGGCTGTCTGACCTGGAGTGAGTGCCTCACCTGGGCATCTGTGTCCTTATCAGGACTAGGTGCTCCCAGAAGGCCAAGACTGTGTCTGTGGTGGTGATACACCAGTGGGCAGGACTGACTGTAGTTGTTAGCTGGGCAGCCAGGTGAGAGCAAACACTCAGGGAGGTTCTGTCGCTAAAAGGAAGGAGAAAGTGGGCCTGAGTAAGAGTTCGCAGTTACACCTGGTAAAGGAATGGAGCTCTCTTCCCCCTTAACCCAGAGAGTATGGCCAGGTCACTGAAAGGTTTCAAGCAGCAAGTGCATGGTCAGTACTTTTAAAAGATCGCTGTAGGAGTTTCCCTTGTGGCTCAGTGGAAACGAACACGACTAGTATCCATGAGGATGCAGGTTCAATCCTTGGCCTCACTCAGTGGGTTAAGGAACCAGTGTTGCTGTGAGCTGTGGTGTAGGTCACAGATGTGGCTCGGATCTGGCATTGCTGTGGCTGTGGTGAAGTCCAGCAGCTGCAGCTCTGGTTCAACCCACAGCCTGGGAACTTCCATATGCAGCACGTGTGGCCCTAAAAGAATAAATAAATAAGAGATGACTGTAGCAGAGGATGGAGTAAGTGGGGTGAGATCACACAGAGGCTAGTAAGGAGACTGTTGTAGGAACTTTAATGATAATGGTGACCTGGACCTGGCAGGGTTGGACAAAAGGGCACAGGAATCCAGGCACATACTGGGCCAAGTGAGAATTATTTTATAATCAAGTATGACAGGGGTTCCCGTTGTGGTGCAGCAGAAGCGAATCCAACTAGGAACCATGAGGTTACTGGTTCGATTCCTGGCCTCGCTCAGTGGGTTAAGGATCTGGCATTGCCATGAGCTGTGGTGTAGGTTGCAGATGCAGCTTGGATCCTGCATTGCTGTGGCTGTGGTGTAGGCTGGCAGCTGTAGCTCCGATTCGACCCCTAGCCTGGAAACCTCCGTATGCTGCTGGTGCGGCCCTAAAAAAAAAAAAAAGGAAAAAAAAAATCAAGTATGACAAGAACTAGATGCAATGCCAACATGAGTTCTAACACGTTTATTCATCCCTGTTTTCCTTTGGTCATGGGGTCTTCCAAATCCCCCAGCCTCATGATGTCATTTTAGTGAAACTGAACCTGAGTAACCCAAGCTGATATCATGAAGGCCTGTCAGCTATAACTTCTGCTAAAGCCAAGCCTGTCACAGTGTCAGGCTCTGCTCCCTAGCCAGGAGGTGGGTGGGGGAACATATTTTGCAAACGATTTCAAGTGGAACGTCCCAGGGTTAAGATCAATGGTCAAAAAGGCTGTTTGGCCCAAAGAGCACAGGCTGGTGTATCCTCGAAACCTTTGAGGGATTCCTGAAGGACCAGCAGGGTGACTTCAGACCAGGTGTCACAGAAACGACATGCAAGGCTCTCCCCATCGGCCTCCACTCACCCTTTCTAGCCTCATCTCTGGAGCAGGAGGTCAATATTCCAACGGATTTAATATAGAAACTTAGCTTTCTTTTCTCCTACCTTCCTTTGCATGCTTGAAGGATGGAAAGCCAGTATTTTCTTCACTTCCTGGGAAGGTCTGAAGATTAAAGGTCTCCGTGCCCCTGGGGAGAGCAGAATGGGTTTTTGGTTGTTAGTGTTCTGAGCCTTATCAAAGCTATGGTGGAAGAGCATGAAGGATGGTGGAGCTTGGAAGAAGAGGCTGAGGTTTTACCGAGTCTGGGCTTCCTCGGGAGTGAGGAGTGGAGAGAGGACTATGGGGCCAGGTGAAGTGGGTATTCGAGTCCTCTCCCTGGCAGAGCCCTGGGAGGAATGACCATGATGAGGGGACAGGGGTGGTGGGGCACTGTGGAAAGATGGATGTCCAGGACCCAGTCCCCAGCTGAGTCCACAATTCCCAGGTCGCAGCAGGCTCCTGACTTCCAGGGCCTTTCAGAAACAGGGAGGTGAGGTACCACTGCAATGACCTGTGTGGATTAATGACCAATCAAGGCCCCACTGCAAGGCAGGTGCCTTGGCACGATGGGCAGCCCGAGCTGGGGTGGGCAGTGAGGCCCCCGAGAAGTACGAGGTTGGGTTTCCCTGCCAGCTCAACAAGATGGGGGCTTGGAGTCAAGATTAAGTTGATTTTTAGAGAAAAAGGCAATGGGACCTTTCTTGCACCCTTGGGTCTGAGAACAGAGATTTTATACCTGCGACATCTCCTGTTCCTTTCCTGCAGGAACCCTCGGCTCCAGCCAGCTGGTCTGACCTTTCCGTCACAATCGGAGCTCATTCCCATGTCCCCTCCTCCATTACTTCTAGGAGCCACCTCCCTCCCCTGCCCCTGCCCCCCAAGCCCCCCCTCCCCGAAGCCTGAAGCCCATGGTGTCACCTATTTGACACGTGGGTATGGTGAGCTCTCTCTGCTGTGCCAGAACCTGGCTCCCCAACTTGGTGGGGAGCTTCAGGAAGGCAGAGACTCCATCCTTCCTCCTAACTCTGGGCTGAGCATCGGACCACCTGCCTGGTCAAGAGACCCACCACAGGGCCAGGACTCAGGCATCTCAGCAGAAGTCTTGACCCTTTGTCACCCCTGGCACCTACTGCCACATCTGCCAGCACCCAGGACAGACACCAAGTCCCCTCTGTCTGCCACACCCAAGCTGCCTCTGGGATGACCCCAGTCTTTCAACCAGCAAAGGAGCACGGGCGTGCCTCTCCCAGGACAAGTGTCACCAGCATCCTCCTCGGCCTGCCATAGATAGATGCTTTTGCAGAAGCCTGATGCTGGGAAATAAACCCATTTTGTGTTAAGAGTTTCTGAGCTCTGTGCAGCAGGACCACAGCAGATGTAAACACTCGCAGCTTCTCTTCTCCAGCTGGATAAACTTCAGGCTTTCAGGGCGAGGCGCTGCCCCGGGCATGCTCACAAGTGTTTAAAAAAGGTGTCAACTGCAGCCCACACTCTTGGCAGAGGGCAGTGCTCCCTCTCCCAGATGAAGCCCCAGACTCTGGGCCACAGAGGCTCAGGCCGGGGGCTGGGCCCCGAGCTCAACTCCTACAAGAGCCAGCCTGGGACCCTCCAGCATGTGAATAAGGGGGGGCCATCAGTGAAGAGTAAGTCCTGGAAGGCGCGGAGACCCTGACATCCCCAAAAAGCTCTGCCTGACCCCCAAAGACAGGTTCTTTTTAGCTTAAGCTTTAGATCCTGTAAAAATAGGCATGCTGCTCCCATCTCTCCTGACAGGGTGATATTTTAAAACTTATGCATTATTTGCTATTCATTTTTTTCATCTGACATTTACTGAGCACCTACTGTGTGCCACTGTGCCAGGCTTTATACTGCCCTGCCCACTCAAAGTTCCCTAAAATCCTACCATCAGTGCCAGTCCCATAAGTTTAAGGCTTTCTTATCTATCTATCCATCTATCTACATATAGATAGAGATATGAGATAGACCTCTAAGTAGATACAGAGATAGATAGAGAGATAGGTAGATAGATAGATGAATAATATATGTCATATATCCCCTTCCCTCACCCCTGAATCATATTTTAATTTTTATTTACTATCTTCATTCAACCAACATTTACAGGACACCTATGATGTTCTGGCCACTCTCCAAGACACTGGATGTAAACAAGACACAATCCAGGTGCTGAGGAGGTGACAGGGAGGTGGCCTTGATGGGCCTGCAGAGAGTGGAGGCAGATAGGCCAGTGCAGGCTGTGCAGGACCAGGGAAGCCATCACGAAGGGGCCCTTCACAGGCCAGACGGTCCGGAGCAAGCGCTCCTCTCTGGAGGCTCCCCCTCCTCTTCTCCAAATGAGGAACCAGATCAGGGCTCCTATGGCTTTGAATTGCATGGACCAAAAAGCTATCAAAAACCTAACTGAGGGAACCATACAGCTCATCAGCATGTTATTCCACTGAGTCAGAAGTACTGAAAAGAAAAAAGAAGGCTCAGCAGGTTAAGAACCCGACATAGTGTCCATGAAGATGTGGGTTCGATCCCTGACCTCTCTCCGTGGGTTAAGGATTCGGCATTGCTGTGAGCTGGTGGTGTCGGTCATAGACGTGGCTCAGATCCAGCGTTGCTGTGGCTGTGGCGGAGGCCGGCTGCTGAGGCTCCAATCCAGGCCCTGGCCTGGGAACCTCCATATGCCACAGCTGGGGCCCTAAAAAAGAAAAAAAGGAAAACCAGGAAAACAACTATCATCCACCATCACTATTATTTCATGAAAGAAGGGACACTTTAAGCCAAAAGCAAGAAGGGCGCGGTCTCAGAACGAAGGCTGATCCTTCAAACTAGACACATTTATCTGAAGAAGAAGCACACTGTGTTGTCCTTGTCCTCATTTGTCCCGTCCAGTGAACTTTGGGGTGATTAGATGACCCACAGCTGCACTGCACGTGACCCACAGAAACCGGGCCAGCCAGAGACTTGGTCAGGTAACTTTTATAGGTGCCTCTGGGGCGCTACTGAGGGGCACCCCAGCCACCACGCCTCCCAGAGCCCCTTTTCTCTCCCATCCCTCATCCCTGCAGCTGCTCCTGCCTCCTCCAAACCCCTGAAAAACAATTCTTCTCTAGCTCTAGTCTTCAAGGCTCTCGCCTCCAGGCCACAATAGCACAAACGGCAAGGGGCCCTCAAGGGGCGAGCTCCTGCCCTAAGTAATGAGGAGGCTGTCTGCTGTCCAGCACAGACACTGCCCTGTGCATCCCAGACCCCCTCAGAGCTGCGGGCAGTGCTGTCTGCAGGGTGTCCAGCTGTCATCAGCCATGCCTCGGCGCACAGAGCTGCCTTATCCAGGGTCCCACCCCTCCTAAGGGTTGCTACCTCCAGCAGTGGCCACCTCTGCTGTATCCAGGGCAGCTCTAAAAGGCCATTCTAGCTCAGGGTGACCGGACCCGCAGGGCTATGCATGCTCCTGTCTAACCAACACCCATTCCTGCTTCTTCCCCTTCCTCCCCAGGGGTGGATCCCGATGTGCCCCTTAATAAACTTCCTGCATTCTAACATCTAAGTCTGAGTTGCCTCCTAAGGGTACCCAGCCTGCGCCATCAGCTCAGTGCATCCAGCCAGAACTGACAGGCAGCCTTCCCTGGTGGAGCTCCCCACACACAGCCTCCATGAGCAAACTGGAGTTGATCGGTCCATAGGAGCTAAAGGAATTTAGAATGTGTTTCTAAATTCTTCTGGTTTGGGAAAGGTTTTTTTTATTTTTTAATTTTTTTTTTATGGCCACACCTGCAACATATGGAAGTTCCCAAGCTAGGGGTGAAATCGGAGCTACAGCTGCCGGCCTACACCACAGCCATAGCAACACTGGATCCTTAACCCACTTAGCAAGGCCAGGGATCAAACCCCCATCCTCACAGACACTATGTTGGGTCCTTAACCCGCTGGGCCACATCAGGAACTCCTGGGGTGGAGGGCTTGTTTTGGCTGAGCCCACAGCATATGGAAGTTGCTGGGCAGGGGATGGAACCCAGACACAGCAGCAACCTCAGCTGCTGCAGTGATGAGACTGGATCCTTAACCTGCTGCCCCACAAAGGAGCTCCAAAAATGTATTTGTTTTGACAAAGACCTGCTTCAAGGCCATTGTCTAGTGAAGGACTTTGCAGGTCAGCTCTGAGCAGCAAGGGTGATGGGTAAGCCCTTTGTCCATGGAGGCCCCCACCCTCTCCTTCCATGAGGCTACAAGCACATAGTTGGAAAGCTGCAAGAGCACATGATTTAAGGGGGAAATAAAATTCTGAGATTTAATAGTTCCAAGACATAATCTTCATATATACAATGGAGGTTGTGGGATGCCTCGGGGGATGGGGGAGGTGGAACGGGTACTGTTCTGGGCTTCTATGACGGGTGACACCCTTAGGTGTCCCAGCCCTGTGCTGTCCTTGCATCCTAAATGCAACAAATTCTAGCTGCCTGAAGAACCAAAAAAGGGGATGACTGCCCTGTGCTTACATCCTTATTTCTACACATTCTATCTCCGAAACCCTGGTCAGTGCAGCATGAGACAAACAAGCCCCAAAGTTGAGTGGCTGCTGCGCCAAAAAAAAAAATCAAAGGCAGAGGCCCTTCAGCAAAGGACAGATATCCAAACAGATGCTGGTGGTCCACTCTAGAGAGGGAACAGACCTCTGCCCAAAGGCCTGGCCGGGGTGGGGGGACCCGTTGTGTCTGAAGCTGAGTCTGGGAGGGCAGGAGGCCCAGAGCCCCACAGCACACACCCCATGGGAGGAGTAGGGACCCGGAAGCAGCTCTCAGGGACTGGGGCTGGATATCTAGGAGACCAAGCACACCCTCAGCACCGCAGCCCCACAGTGCTGGTGCCTGAGAGCCCTCCTCGGCTTTCGTGAGGGACACACCCCGCCTTTCTGAGCCTGCCCTGCCCCAAGGGTCCACACACCCACAGGTGTGCACAAGTGTGCTTACACACTTCCGTCTCTCTCTCTCTCTCTCTCTCACACACACACACACACACAGTCACTCAAACACAGCATTGCAGCCTCGGGCAGTCCAGGCACACGTACATAGTCAATGACCCAGAGTAGAGTCCATGGCACAAATGAATTTCTCTATGAAACAGAAACAGGCTTACAGACACGAAAACAGATTTTGGTTGCCCAGGGAGAGGGGGTGGAGGAGGGAGGGACTGGGAGGTTCAGGTGAACAGATGCAAACCATCATATGCAGATAGACAACTATCTAGCCTACTGTCTAGCACAGGGAACTATATTCAACATCGTGTGATAAACCCTAATGCAAAAGAATATGAAAAGGAATACATACAATGTATAACTGAGTCACTCTGTTGTACAGCAGAAATGAACACAACATTGTTAATCAACTACTTACAATTTTTAAAAAAAGAGTGGAGGAGTTCTTGTTGTGGCTCCGTGGGTTAAGACCCCGACATAGTGTCTGTGAGGATGCAGCTTCGATGCCTGGCCTCACTGAGTGGGTTAAGGATCTGGCATTGCCACAAGCTGCGGTGCAGGTCACGGATGCGGCTTGGATCTGGTGTTGCTGTTGCTGTGGTGTAGGCCCGCAGCTGCAGCTCCCATTCAACCCCTAGCCCAGGAACTTCTATGTGTCACAGGGGCGGGCTTAAAAAAATTTTAAAAATAAGAGAAAAAAGAAAAAAGATTTTTAAAAAAAAAAAGAGTTGGAGTTCCCGTTGTGGCGCAGCAGACACGAATCCAACTAGGAACCATGAGCTTGCAGGTCCAATCCCTGGCCTCTCTCAGTGGGTTAAGGATCCGGCGTTGCTGTGAGCTGTGGTGTAGGTCACAGATGCAGCTCGGAGCCCGCGTTGCTGTGGCTCTGGCGTGGGCCAGCAGCTGTAGCTCCAATTCAACCCCTAGCCTGGGAACCTCCATATGCTGTGGATGCAGCCCTAAAAAGAACACAAAATAAAAGTAAATAAAAAAATTTTTAAAAAAGAATAGAGTCTGTAGGCAGCCCCCTGGGGTTTTCTGGAGCTCACAGATATGCCCTGTCCTTGTCCTAAGACAGTGGGTCTCAAGGTGAGGTCCCTGGAGCAGCAGCATCACCTGAGAACTTGTTAGAAAGGCTTTGATTAGACCCCTAGCCTGGGAACCTCCATATGCCATGGGAGCGGCCCTAGAAAAGGCAAAAAAAAAAAAAAAAAAAAAAAAAAAGAAAAGAAAGAAAGAAAAAGAAAGGCTTTGCATACAGTCTTCTTCCTCCGGCAGAGCCCTGAGCTGTCCGGGGGCCTCCCACGGGGCTACGACTCCCTGTCACACTTTATGTGCCAGCCCCTGTGCTGGCACAGACTTCACATACATTATCTCATTTAAAACTTTCAAATATACTGAGATGTGCACCATCTCATTCCTATTTTTTTCAGATGGGGAAGCCAACGCTCAGAAAGGGTAAGAGACTTGCCTGGAGTCCCCAAGGCTCCCAAGCACGGGCCCCAGATCATAGTCTTCGATGCAGCTCTGGCCCATCTGAATGTAAACACCCTCCCAAGGACTGAGCCCTCCATGCCAGGCCCCACCCCTGCCGCCCCCCCGTTTCCCCTGGGTCTCTCCCTGCCTCAATAGCCAGCCTTCAATCTTTCCTCAAGAGACAAAGCCGGGCCATCCACACAGGAGTGGGATGAGGGGCGGGAAGCAAAGCCCCACCTCGCAAGCAGACAAGACAGCGCTTCTGCCAAGGCCCTCTCCGCCCCCCTGGAGAGCAGCGGGAGGCAGAAGCTCCACAGGCTGGCAGCCCGGTCTGCACCCCGATGCCTGGAGACACAGCCTGCTGCGCAGTCGACCTGTGGAATCCAGAGACCGCTGCTGTGCGCCCATCCTATCCAGAATGTTCCCCGAAGTGCATTAGGAGGGACCTGAGTTTGAGTCCTGGCTTATCACCAACTCATGGCGTGACTCGGGCTGGTCCTCTCTTGGAATCTGTTTTTGCATTTCTGCAGTGGAAAAGTTGACTGGTGATTTACAAGGATGTTTCCCTCTCTGAAACTGTGTCCTGGATTCTAGACTTCCACGTGATACTAGAGAAGTCTGGCTGGGACCTGGGGCTCTGAAATGCCAATGGCTCTCTGCTCAGCCTAAGTCATCGTTGCTTGAGCCTTGGGTGTGACCGCCGGCTCTCCGGATGTGCCCAGCTTTGCACCTCCCCATCCTCTTCCTCACGCACCAAAGAGGATTTCTCTTCTACAGCACATCCCGGCAGGGAACCCAGGCCCTAAAGGAGCTGGAGCCAGGCCCCTCGTCCCAGACCTAGAGGCAGCCATGGGGGCCTGTGATGTGGTGACTGATGCCAACATCTCGTCTGGCTTTGAGAGCAACATCACGGGCACCACCACCTTCTCCATGCCTGGCTGGCAGCTGGCACTGTGGGCCGCAGCCTACCTGACCCTGGTGCTGGTGGCTGTGATGGGCAATGCCACGGTCATCTGGATCATCCTGGCCCATCGGAGGATGCGCACCGTCACCAACTACTTCATCGTCAACCTGGCCCTGGCCGACCTCTGCATGGCTGCCTTCAATGCCACGTTCAATTTCGTCTATGCCAGCCACAACATCTGGTACTTCGGCCGAGCCTTCTGCTACTTCCAGAACCTCTTCCCCATCACAGCCATGTTCGTCAGCATCTACTCCATGACCGCTATCGCCGCCGACAGGCAAGAGGGGGCAGTGGGGTCGTGGGGCAGCTGGGGGGAGCCGGCTCTCTTTGCCGAGGTCCAGACAGGGCTGGTAACTTGCCCACGGTTACACAGCAAGTTAAGGGCAGAGCCCAGGGAATTAATTGCCTCCTAATCTGATCATGATCCTAAACTATGCATCTGGAGGACTGGGGACTGTGGAGCCGAGGCAAGTAAGGTTAAGGTTAGACACACGGTTAGACAGCTTTGCACTAGATGGTTGGATAAAGCTACAGGGGAAGAGCTACGGTATTTTAGGGACCTTCCCTTCTGTTTTAGGGAACTTCTTCTCTGGAGTTGAGCTTTGTCATGGTGTCCTTCTTTTACTAAAAGGAAACTGCCTCTATTGTCTTCTTATTCCTGGATAGATCATACAAGGGGAAGTATTAAAACTGCATGCAGTTATCATATAAATACGACGAGGCCAATTAATTTCCGATGCTGCTCTCAGGGGCTGAGGCCCATGACCTCTGAGGGGGCAGGGGAGGGGGGTGCAGGACGGCAGAGGAGTGTTCAGTGGGCTGATCTGAAAGTCCCACTAAGATTTTCTTTTCATTCACTGCACAAGTGTTTGAGGGCCCCTCTGTTTCAGGCACCAGGGAATATACACCAGTGGGAAAAGAGTCTGGAAATGATGGCCTCACGGAGCTCCCACTTTAAAGGCTGGATGGGGGTGGGGAGTGCAGACTGCAGAGGGCGGGGTGGGCGCCTGGAGATCAGGCAGGAGGCTGCTGAATGATAACCCAGGTGAGGGAGGCTGATGGCTCAGGTCAGGGTGGTAATGATGGAAACTCATCCATTCATTTCTTCATTCATTCTTACACTCGATGCCTACTGTGTACAGATACTGCTCTGGGCACCAGGAGGGGGGACAAACAAAGATGCCTGCTTGGTGAGAAGAATAAATTCTATTTTGCATTCTGAAGTCGTGCATATTATGGGAAAATATTAAGAAGGGGAAAGGGGACCCGAAGTGTTAGGGTGTGTGTGATGGGGGAGGTCACGGTGTAGACAGGGCATCAGGATCAGCCTTACTACGAGGGTGGGCTTTGAGCAAAGAGAGAAAGAAGTGAGAGAGTGAGCTTCGTGGGCTCTGGGGTAAGAAAGTCCCAGCCAGGGGCACAGGGGCATTGGCCTGTGGCAGGAGCAGGCACGTGTGTGCGCACGCGTGTGCGTGCACGGGTTCGCATGCGCATAGAGCAGGGATGGAGCTGCTCTGGCCAAGACGGAATGGAAAGGCTTCCAAGGCAGAATCTTGTTCACGTGATGCCCAAGCCCTCAAGGTGTGAACTCCCCGCCCCCCCCCCCCGAGGGCAAAGGCTATAAAGAAAGTGCAAGGCCACATCTTATTGTGTCAGCCTTGCCCCAAGGTTCACATTCACCCCAGGGAGAAAGGCTCAGGGGTCATCTAGAAGCAAAGCCATTTCTCATGAATTGAAAGGAAAGAAATAAGCAAGGGCGATCATGAGCACTTGTCAAGCATCTCAGTTCTTTGCATGACAACCCTAACGGTGCAAATTACTCTCATGCCATTTCATGGAGGAGGAAACAGAAGCCCAAAGAGATTAGATTGTTTGCTTAAGATCCCACTGCTGGTGGATAAGCAATGAGGTCCTTCTGTACAGTACAGGGAATGATAGCCAATCACTTGTGATAAAACATGATAGAAGATGATATGAGAAAAAGAATATATGTGTGTATATATATATATATATGGACGACTGGGTCACTTTGCTGTACAGCAGAAATTGACACAATGTCATAAATCAACCTATAATGCTTAAAAAATGTTTTAAATTGTTTAAAAATTAAAGTATTATGTAAATAGACATATCTCCTGCTGCCAGGAAGGAAGTGGTGGAGCCAGGATGCAACTCCAGATCAGTCAGGATCCAAAGTCTCAGGCCTGCTGCTCCACTAATAGGATAAGAAGGAAAGCTCGCCTCTCCCCTCCACCCCCCACCTCCTAGGACAGCAGGAGACCCTAAGTCCCAGAGGAGACCCTCTGGTCACCTGCATCACCTATGGGGGTGTGGTGCTCAAGAACCTTGAGGAAAAACGGCCCGCAGCTCTTGTCTTGCTGAGGCTCTGGGTCATGGTCCAGGTGCAGAGAGCTAGAATGGCCCAGGGCCTGGCCACAGTCCCGGGAGAAGGTCAGCGTCACCAGGCAAGGAGGGAGGGGTGAACATCCATCTGGTCCAGACATGCATTTCTGACCGTAGACTGTGGGCAGAAATCTGCAGGGTCATGAACTTGGGCAGGGCCGGGAATCACAATTACACATGCAGGCGGCACACCAGGCTTTGCTGGGACTGTGTCACCCACAGAAATCACAGACACATGTGCTGTGCAGAAATCTCAAAGTATCCCCTACACTCCAAGCTCGTACTTCAAAATTACCACGGTGTCTAGACCTGCTGCTAGATCTTAGAGGGCTGATAAAGAAGTGGGTGTGATCCAGTGTCCCAAAGGTACTTCATATGCTGATAGCTGTATTTCAGCATCACTGGTTGTCTTTATAATCCTATGTATTTTCATTCACATAAAAAGCTTGTGCTGAGGATGAAGATGGGTCTGTGCGCTGCCCTGGGCGGGCCAAAGGGTCCATGATATACAAAGAGACCCCCCTGGAGCCCCACACCCTCCTTCTTCTGCGGAGGAAACCGCGGCCCCAGGAGACAGCAGGTAGAGGCAGTGTGGGGGCCGAGGTGGGCCCTGTATCTATGATGGATGGTGCCTTTGGTTCTTTTGACCTTGGGGGAGCAGGCTGCTCATGGCCCTCCCTTCCTCAGTCAGGGCCACCAGGCCCCAGGACACTCCCGAAGGGGCCAGGGGTCCTGAGGGCAGAGGGGAGCTTCCCGCCCTGAGTTCAAAGCCAGGGCTGCCTCTTCCAAGCTGGTTCTTGCCCTCCATGCAGCCTGGGTCTCCTGACCTGGAAACTGCAGGTAACCATCCCTGCTCACCAGCCTCATCCCAAGGTTCACATTCACCCCAAGGAGAAAGGAGGTCCTGAGCGCAGAGGGGCACTTCCCACCCTGAGCTCATGTCCCTGCCAGGTCCCCCCAGAAAGAGGCAGGAGCAGAGGAGACCGGCCTGTTCCTCGCTGACCTCACCAAGAAGCTAGCCTTTCATGTGGATTTAAATGAATCCAGAAAGGAAGGAGAAATTCTAGGTTGAGGGGAGGAAACAACTCAAAGAGGGTCAGCAGGGCTGTTTCACGGCCAGTGTGAGCCAGGGAAGGAGCAGGGGGTGGTGACATGGGAGGCTGGATGGTGCACTGGCCACAGGCCAAGGGCCTTGAATGCCAAGTTCAAAGGTTGTGCCCACATGTAACCACAGCCGCATGTGCCTGTTTGTGTTTAATTAAAATTTAAAATTCAGGAGTTCCCATCGTGGCACAGCGGAAACAAATCAGACTAGGAACCATGAGGTGGCGGGTCCAATCCCTGGCCTCGATCAGTGGGTTAAGTGTTGCCATGAGCTGTGGTGTAGGTTGCAGACGCAGCTCGGATCCAGCATTGCTGTGGCTGTGGTGTAGGCCGGCGGCTACAGCTCTGGTTGGACCCCTAGCCTGGGAATCTCCATATGCCACGGGTGGGTCCCTAAAAAACCAAAAAAACGCTCCCCCCAATTTTTGTTTAATTCAGTTCCTCAGTCGTATTGGCCCCGCTTCCAGAGCTCACAGCCACGTGTGGTTAGTGGCTCCTAACTGCGTGGCGCATATGGAGAGCATTTCCAGCAGAAAGCTGGTGGGCAGCTGCATTGGCCTCTGTCCAGGAGACAATCAGGCTCTGCGAAGGTTTCTGAACAGAAGAAGGATCATGGGGCTGAGCTTCAGGCCGATGCCCTAAGATGGACTTCCGGTGTCACCACACTGCTCACGGTGGCCATCTGACAGCCTGTCCACGCTCAGAGGGGGGCTGTGTAGTGCTGGTGTGGGGGCTGGGCTGGGGTTTAGGGCACTGATGTGCTGTGTGCTTTGGGAGAGTCGTCAGCCCAGGCGCCCTGCAGGTCACCAGCAGGGTGTGGGGAATGGGACTAGCTCATGTAGGAAGAGGGGACGGGGGCTGGTCTGATGGGAGGGTGCCCGCCACTCATGTCTCCCTCTGCTCACAGGTACATGGCCATTGTCCACCCCTTCCAGCCACGACTCTCAGCCAAAGGAACCAGAGCAGTCATTGCTGGCATCTGGCTGGTGGCCCTGGCCCTCGCCTTCCCCCAGTGCTTCTACTCTACCATCACCATGGACCAGGGTGCCACCAAGTGCGTGGTGGCCTGGCCTGAAGACGGCGGTGGCAAGATGCTCCTTTTGTAAGGCTTGTGGGGGGAGGCACATGTGTGTTTGTGTGTGTGCAAATGTGAGTGTACACGTGTGCCCCGTGTCCAAGTGGGTGTGCACAGGCGGCTGGGCGTGAATCTGGGATATGAATACAGTATAAACTGAAAGTAACACCTAGCGCTCACTAAGCTGCAGCCTTGGTCTAAGCACTTTACATACATAGACCCATTCAATTCTAGCAATAAGGAATGTGTAGATATTATTATTCCCATTTTTCAGATGAGGACATGGAGACATTCAAAAACTAAGCAATGTGCCTGAGACCATAGAGCTTAGGTGGTGAACTGAGGATTTAAATCCAGACAGTCCTGCTTCAGAGTCCAACCCCCTCACCACTTAAATAAGGGTGTGCATATCATTAAATGAGGATATGAGGCGTGGAGCACAAGTGTATGTGACTTGTGCATCTGTGTGTGTGTGTTTGTCTGTAGAAGGATGAGTGCACACAGATACATGTGGGAATGGGTGTGCAGGTGTGTGTTTAGGAGACGGCATTGTAAATGCTCAGGCCACAGAGGGTCAGGGTACTGAAGCAGAAAGAAAAGGCAGTTGACAGACCCAGGGATATCTTCAGGAGGAGCCTAGTGCTGGCCCACGGAGCTGAGGAGAGCACCATGGGCTAGGGGTTAGGGGGAGAAAGCAGAAGAATTCCAATCTAGTCCAGATGCTGTGAGACCCTGGGTAAGTCCTTTCCCTTTCTGGGCCTCAGTTTGCCCAGTCCGGGGGCGTGGCTTTGTCATCCCCAAGCACTGCCTGGTTTTAGTCAGTAGAAGATAAGGAATTGGTGGTGGTTCTGGGGTCAGTACTCAGGTTGGGGGCAATAATGGGGTTCTGTCCCCTGCTGGCTGGAGGACCCTCTGTAGTCACTTAACCTCTCTGAGCCTTTGTCTCCCCTCTCCCAAATGGGATCAGGAAGAGAACCTTGCTCAAGGGTTGCTGTCAGCAGACATGAGGAGACACACCTAGCACCGTGCCTGGCACAGAACCTAAGCCCAGTTACGTAGTAGTTTAAAAGAGGAACAAACGAAAACAAACCTAGGGTGGCAGATTTAGTCCAATAAAGGCCCGGTTGAGCACATTTTTAGCTGAGAGCTGCCCCGCATCTCAACAGCAACTCAGCCCCCTCCCCCAACGCCCGCCCCTACCTGGTCTGCGCGGCCGGAGCAGAGCCGCTCTGCGGTCCTCGGGGAAGGTGCCACTCCTCTGAGAAGCCGGTTCCTGAGGACTAGTATGTTTCGAGGGCTGGCCCTGCCCTGGGTCTCTGCCCTCACTCTGGACCCCACCTTCTCAGGACTTAAGCTTCAATGGCGGTGCCCACGTAGGGACGCGCCCCCTCTCTCTCGCTCAGGGAAGGGGTGGAGAGCAGAACATGTCATAACTGGCCACTGGGGGGCGGTGTTTCTCCACCTCAATTGTGAGCTTTTCTCCCTGAGGTAGGGAACCAGCTATAACTTAGGGTTTCCAAGGACCACCTTTCTGGGGATGGCGATTTCCAACCCTGATTCAGGCAACAGCGAAAACAGGAAGGTAGAGGTGGGCTAAGGCTATATACTTTGGTGTTACTTCAAACTCAGGATTTGGGAAAAGTCTCAGTTCACATCCTGTGGGGGTATAGGAAACAGATGAAATGACAGATGCTCTGCAGGAAAATGCACATACACTCCCCAAATCAGGATATAAAAAAGGCAGTGCAGGCTGTGAGAGGAGACATCCTTGATTTTGCCAGGCCCTAGAAGATGGTCCCCAAGGCTCCTCGGCAGTCCCTTCTGTGTGGGAACGTAGCCGAGTGTGAATTCCTATCTTGCATTGACGTCCCCAGGAAAGAGACATCCTTGATTTTGCCAGGCCCTAGAAGATGGTCCTCAAGGCTCCTCAGCAGTCCCTACTGTGTGGGAACGTAGCTGAGTGTGAATTCCTATCTTGCACTGACGTCCCCAGGAAAGAAGGAAGCAATGGGGAGGCATCACTCTTAATGAGGGAGGATGGTGAGGATTACGTTTTATTTAACAAATGAGGGTGAGATCTGACTTGCCCAAGGTCATGCTTTAAATTAGAGGCTGGACAAGAATCCAGTTCTTCTGACTCCACAAGGCTGACCCTCAGGGAAAGGGAAATAGTTTGGGTGTTAAGTCTGTAGAGCCGTTTCATATGACACAGACTTCCTGTGTCTGAGCCTCTGTTTCCGTGGATGCTGGACAGGTGTCCCCTGCTGACCCTCAAGGTCTGTCTAGCGCAGACACTCCGAGACCTCCCAATCAAGGTAAGGTGACAAGTGACCTGGCACTCCCTGTTTCTCCCCCCTTACCTGCTCCACAGGAGGACAGATGAGGATCAGGGTGTCTTGGAGCCCCCAGGCCCTTTGTAATTAGCCAAAAGAGCAAGCAAGCCAATTTCTAAACCTTAAGCTTTAGGAAAGACATTTGCTTGAGCCACCTGCTGCTCCCCTCCCTCCAGGTGGCAGCACCTCTTGAAAGTGGCCTAGTAAGGCTGGCACACGAGGAGGCGACGAGAAGCTTAGGAACACCTCAGTTCTCCTAGAAAAAGGTTACCTGACAGGGCTCAGTGTCTTGGTCCCATTCACAGAAGGATCCCACCAGGGCCTTGTCAGAGAGAGTCTGCAGCATCACTTAAAAACCAGAATGGGCAGCACGTATGTCCTTTACACCATCTTTCCAAAAACAAACAGGGAGGTCCCATTGTGGCTCAGTGCGTAGAGGACCCAATTAGCATCCATGAGGATGAGGGTTTGATCCCAGGCCTCACTCAGTGGGTTAAGAATCTGATTGCCACAAGCAATAGAGGGTTGCAAAATGTGGCTTGATTCCCGTGTTGCTGTGGCTCCACTATAAGCTGGCAGCTGCAGTTCACATTCAACCCTTAGCCTGGGAACTACCATATGCTGCAGGTGCGGCCTTTAAAAAAAGAAAAAAGGAAAGGAAAAGGCCTCAACACAGCCTGGGGTGTTCTTCATGGGGACAGAATGATGGCCATCAGTAGCATTCCAGGCCACTTGCTCATAGGTGGTGTGAAAAGTGTCTGCTGATGTGAGATGTGAGCTACATTCCTAACCAAATGCTTACGGAAGGGACAATCCAATTGCTTGTACAGTGTGGCCCATTTCCACTGCCCCAGCCCCTGGTAGGGATGTTGGCACAGGATAGAATCATATCAACTCCAGGAAATCTGTCTATCTAGACGATGCCAATAGAGATGATATACATAATCCAGTATATATGAATATATACTATACACATGTACACATGATTCTAGGGGAAAATGTTCTAAATTATTAATAGCGATAAGGTGGGATAAGCAATTTTACTTGCTGTTTGTGCTTAATGGCATTTTATCTTTCTTTTTCTTTTTGGCTGCGCCTGCAGCATACAGAAGTTCCCCAGCCAGCGATCAAACCCCACCACAGCAGTGATCTGAGCCACAGCAGTGACAACACCAAATCCTTTAATCACCAGGGAACTCTCAATGGCATTTTAAATTTTAAGCAAATGTATTAGTTAACTTTTTCATTCCTATTTATTTCCTTGTTTGATAACTTGTCACTTGGCAGGATTCAAGGACTAACACTGATGTCCCTTTTGCAGCAAAGGAAGCCCTCTTTGGCCATATATACTATACAGTGTGCCTTCTTTCTTCCTTCCTTCCTTTCTTTCTCTCTCTCTCCTTTCTTTCTCTCTCTCTTCTTTCTTTTCTTTCCTTCCTTCCTTCCTTTCTTTCTCTTTCTTTAAATCAAACCATGGCCTTGGGAGGTGGCCCAGGGTGACCTCCCAGCGGCGCGTGCAAAGTCCTGGAAACTGAGCTGGGGCGGATGCTGAAGTCACCCATGGGTCGCCCCGTGCCCAGGCCCTCCATTCTCCTTCCAGGTACCACCTCGTGGTGATCGCCCTCATTTACTTCCTACCTCTAGTGGTGATGTTCGTCGCCTACAGTGTCATCGGCCTCACGCTCTGGAGACGCACAGTCCCCGGGCACCAGGCACATGGCGCCAACTTGCGCCACCTGCAGGCCAAGAAGAAGGTAAACTCCGGAGGCGCAACGGGGACGAGGTCGCAAGTTTGGCCCCGCCTCGGGAGCCGCCGTTCCGATCCCACCCTCAAGAGGGCGCCCCCGAAGAATAGACTCCACCTGTAATTAGCCCTTATCCCAAGTCTCTGGCCAGGGTCTTCATTCCTTCTTCCAGGGCGGGTGGACTTGCCTTTGGTCTTTGGCGGAATACAAAGTAAAAGGAGCTTCCCATACTGTTAGGAGAATGGGGGCATCCTAAAGCCCTACAGAATTTCAGATACCTCCAAGAACCTCAGAATCTGAAAATCTTAGACTTTTTCTGTAATCAGAATGTTGAATCAAGCCCCACAAAATTAGAGGCGATGCCTAGATAGAATTGCAGAATTCTCAAATGCTGGAACTACAGACGGGATCATGATCAGAGATCATGGAGACTGGATTGCAGTCCAGCTATATCAAGTTTGTCATCAACTTCCAACTGAAATGTCAGTGTCCTCCCTCCTCCCTGCCATTCAAGGCCCACAAGTGTCCTGATATGGCATCTATGCTCATCTATCTCCTCTACTCTCTCCCAAAGTTCACTTTTGCCATGCTCCCGTCCTGTTAAGGGACCAGGGGAGGTAATAGGCTAATCACAACATGTGTCAGGTCAACGTCTTGGCTTCTCATCTGTCATTAGGTGTTTTTCACAGGGTGATTCAGGGAGTATCTGGAAATGGGACACCTTCTGAATGGCCCTCCTCATGAAAGATGAGCTCCATTTGCCATCCCTGGCTTGGCCTCCATCTCTCATGGGACATTGGGTCATGCTCAGGAACGTCTGTAGAGACCAGGCCATGAGTGGATCAAGGTCAGGGAGCTGGCTTCTGGGCAGAGGCTGGGGTCCCCAGTTGGAGCCTCACTACCTATCGATAGAAAGGCTGACAGATTGCAAGGAGATGGGGGCCTGGGAACCATAGCTGGCATGGATCTCCCCTAAGCATGGGGTTAGGAGGGAAGAGCTCACCCACTCTCCAGGGAGGGGAACTGCTCTGCTCTAAAAGAGATTCAGGGAGGTCCACTGCGGCTCAATGATAATGAACCCAACTAGTATCCATGAGGATGTGGGTTTGATCTCTGGCCTCACTCAGTGGGTTAAGGATCTGGTGTTGCTGTGAGTTGCGGCATGGGTCGCAGACATGGCTCGGATCCAGGGTTGCTGTGGTGTAGGCTGACAGCTGCATTGCTCCTATTCGACCCCCAGCCCAGGAACTTACATTTGCTGCAGGTGCAGCCCTAAAAAGAAAAAAATAAATAGGGGTTAGCAGATGCGAACTATTGTATTTTTGGTGAATAAGCAATGAGATCCTGTTGTATAGCACAGGGAACTATATCCAATCACTTGTGATAAAATATGATGGAGGATAATGAGAAAAAGAATGGTATGTATAACTGGGTCCTTTGCTGTACAGCAGAAATTGACAGAACATTGTAAATCAACTATAATAAAAAAGAAAAAGAAAAAGAAATACATTAAAAAGGATCTGGGACACCTTTTAGAGGAGGTGGCCACTGAGCTGGGCTTCGAGGAGTGAGGACTTCAGTGCGAGCAGAGGGACCAGCCTAAGCAAAAGCCCCGAGGTGGAGAGTCTGAGAGTGTCTGGGTAGCAGACGATCCAGGGGACTGGGGCTGTGACGCTGACAGGCCCTGAGGACTTCTCAGGCTGGCATGAGAGGCACCCCACCCCAGGGCTTGGGGTTTCCAGGCTGAGAAGTGACCCAAGTCTCTCCTGGGCCAGTTTGTGAAGACCATGGTACTGGTGGTGGTGACATTCGCCATCTGCTGGCTGCCCTACCACCTCTACTTCCTCCTGGGCAGCTTCCAGGAGGACATCTACTGCCACAAGTTCATCCAGCAGGTCTACCTGGCACTCTTCTGGCTGGCCATGAGCTCCACCATGTACAATCCTATCATCTACTGCTGCCTCAACCACAGGTGAGCCCTTACCCCAGGCCCCGGCCCCGTCCTCAGCCCGGCTCCCTCTGGGCTCCCCTGGGCATTTTGAGCCTCTGCCTTCCCCCCACCCGCACCCCCATGGGACTGCCATCCTCTCAGGAAGCGCCCAGCACCGTCCTTCCTGGTCCAGGTCTAGCTTGAGCCCCACCTCCTCCCCAAAGTGTTGCCTCATCCCCCAGGCCACGCTGTGGGAGCAGCCCACTGCTGCTCTTTCTCCTGGGGGATGCATCTGGGACAAAGAGAAGAGAGAAAAGAGGAACAGAGAGATGAGGGGGAGGGAAGGCAGAGAGAGCAGAAAGTCAGCCAGAGAGTATGAGTTCAATCCTTGGACTCAGCTCCAGATTACTTCTAGTTGTTTCCAAAAACCAAATCCATTGAAGAACATGTCTCTCCAGAGACCCTGAGCTCTTAGGAGTGAGGCAACAACTTCCTCCTGGAGATGGGCTCCTGAAGGCGGCAGCAGCCACAGGCCAGCTCCCAAAGTTGTCGCCCTCGGTCTGTTGCTCAAGAGGACCTTTCCTCCCCCAGGTTTCGCTCTGGATTCCGGCTTGCTTTCCGTTGCTGCCCCTGGGTCACGCCAACCAAGGAAGATAAGATTGAGCTGATTCACACTCCATCCCTCTCCAAGAAGGTCAAGAGGTGTCACACCAAAGAAACTTTGTTCATGGCTGGGGATGTGGTCCCCTCTGAGGCTGCCAATGGGCAGGCCCAAGATGGAGTGTCTACTGAACCCTGAAGCCTTGCGCCTGGCTGCAGGAGGAGGCTCGGCACCCTTGAGAAGTAGCCAGTTGAGAGGACCACTGTGAAAGCTCGGCCCATGCCTCATCCTTCAACACATCAGTGGAAAAACAAGATGGGGCCAAGCACTCTGCCGTGGATGCTGACTCTCCCTGTCATCCCTCTCAGGCAGTGCTTCAGGGCATCAGTAAAGTAAATGAAGACAGTCTGAGCTAACATTTATCTAATCCAGGAGTTGCAAGTTCAAAAGCCTTCCTGGGGTATGCCACATAATGAGTAAACTGAATCCGGTATAAAAGAAAAACTGTAGATGTAATGATAAAAGATAACTGACTTCCATTGGAGTTCCCGTCGTGGCGCAGTGGAAGTGAATCCGACCAGGAACCATGAGGTTGCGGGTTTGATCCCTGGCCTCGCTCAGTGGGTTGAGGATCCGGCATTGCTGTGAGCTGTGGTGTAGGTCACAGACGCAGCTCGGATCTGGCATTGTGTGGCTGTGGTGCAGGCCAGCAGCTACAGCTCTGGTTGGACCCCTAGTCTGGGAACCTCCATATGCCGTGGGTGCGGCCCTAAAAAGACAGAACAAAAAAAGGTAACTGACTTCCAGTGTTGGAGCAATAGGAGTGGTGGGGACTGTGACAAACTCGAGGGCATAGGCATCCAAAGGCAGCAGCAGCTGATCAGCTCTGGACAAATGCTGCCACGTGGCTGGGAGCCTATTGTTGCCAGATCCTCAAGATCTTTCAAGAGAAGCCAGAAATCCAAGTTTGTGAAACTTCCAGACTTGTTAAATTTATAAATGTTGGGTAAACTAAACAAAATGCACCTGCGGGCAGCCCTCAACTGTGACACTGATTCATTATCAGGCTAACAAGGGAGAACGCTTCTTCTTTTGCCAAGTTCATAACCTCTGAGCCACTCTGGTGCTTCTCTGCCTCAGCATCTAAGTGCCCAGATCCACTCCAGTGTAGATGGCCGTTAAGAGCTACAAGGAGCTTCAGCTGGGCTGCCTCAGACAAGTCACTCTGACCGTCAGCCTCATCCTCTTTTAACAGCAACACAACCTCACAGGAAGGCTGTGAGGATGATGGGAGTGATGCCTATAAACGGGCAGGCTCCACACAGGTTAAGTTCCTCAGAGCAGCTTTGACGTTTATTACCACCACGCCAGCCGTTTTCCATGAATGCCTCCTGCGAGTCAGCCACACAGCCCTTACTTCTGCAGGCAGAAAACACCAACGGTACCACCTCCTAAAAAGCCCCAGGTCTGGCTCAGTCCATACCTCTCCCTGCTTGAGGACACTCCTTTCCCACCTCAGGGCCTCCCTAGAATCACTTAACACGTAAGTGCACACCTATAGTTTAAGGTTACCTGTGTTCTCCACAAGATCACTGTGCCACAGGCACCAGCAGGGCCAAATAAAGCGACGACTCTGGTCTCACCAAACCAAGTGAGTGTGTTGTCTGGGGAAAGCCGAGAGGTGCGGCCATGGCTTGGCAGACTCATGTGGCACCTCCGTCACAGGGTACCAGGATGTACCTGACGGCAGCCACGGAGCAGAAGCGCCCCCTGGAGGCTGAGCTGGGGCGGGATGGAGGGGTCAGGTAAGGGCCAGTTTCCCACAGCAGGAGCTCCTTTATGCTGGGGGCGGGGGGCAGCAACCCTGCTACCCTGGGCTGCTGCAGATTGTGTCGGCTTAGGACCGGGGGTCTATTCATCTCCCATCCTGGAGTTATTGGGGAGGGTGATGAGGATAGGATCTGGCTGGGAACGGCAGGAGGGAGGGCTGCTCTTGCCCTGTCCTCTCATGAAATCCAGATAGCCCCTGAACGCCAAGCTGACTTTCTCTTGTTCCAACTACAAGTGAGGAAGCCAGGCTGCTGGAGCACAGAGGGCTTCCACCCCTTTTCCCTTCTGAAAGGTGAGGGGTGGGGGGGCTGCAGGAATTCCCTCCCCAGGGAACTGAGAGGTCTGGTGCTGGAAGACAAGAGGAGGACCTACTTCTTGACACTCTGCAGGCAGAGGACAGAGGTCCTCGTGCAGGAGTACCCTGGTGGCCCAGTGGTTAAGGATCCTACATTGTCACTGCTGTGGCTTGGGTTTGATCCCTAGCATGCCACAGGCACGGCCGGAAAAAAAAAAAGATGTCCTCATGGGAGTTCCCACTGCGGCACAGCGGAAACAATCTGACTAGCATCCATGAAGATGCAGGTTCAATCCCTGGCATCGCTCAGTGGGTTAAGGATCCAGCATTGCCATGAGCTGTGGTGTAGGTCACAAATGCGGCTCAGATTTGGTGTTGCTGTGGCAGTGGCGTAGGCCAGTGGCTGTAGCTCCAATGGCCATAGCCTGGGAATTTCCATATGCTTTAAGTGTGGTCCCAAAAAGCGGGGGAAAAAAAAATGTTCTCATGCCAAAAGAAGGCTGGACACTATGGAACGCCGACTTCATGTCAAACTCTGCTCCTAACCCAGACATTGACGAACCCCCTCCGGGTTTGGTTTCCGCCTCATCCCCAGATGCCCTCCCTGCGCCCCAGCCATTAAGCAGCACCCGGGTCTTTGAATTGGTACAAAGTTTACTAGGTCATACGACATGGCTCACAAAAGCGATGGGGAATTCCAATGAGCGAACTGTTTCTTGATTGGTTCCTTTTACCCGAATGGAGACAAGACACCTTCCCGCAGGACTGCCCCCCCCTCCCCCAGACAGACAGAAGGCAAGACCGTCACGATGTGGCTATGACCAGTTCCACGGACACACAATTCAGTGGCATTGACACGCCCCGAGGGGGACACCAGACAGCAGTGGGTGCTGGGCCGGGAGGAAGCGGCAGGATGCACCCGTGGGAGAGGAGCCCCGGCAGTGTCTGCTGGTGAGAATACATTTCACACGGGGGATGCATCCCCAAGGACGGGCGGCGGAGGCCCCTAAGGTGGGTCAGATGTGTGACTTTGCATCTTGGGCCAATAAATAACTGTTGGACGAATGCATAACTTAGAAACGGACGCCACTAAACTTCACACGTGGGGAAGGTACGACGGGATAGAAATCAAATCATGCAAAGTGTCAGGGCAGGTGAGGGGGTTCTGGAGGTGAGAGGTTATCAACAGCACGCACTCTATTTGGTACCCTACGTTACGCGCCATTAGGTGGCTTCTGCCTTCCTCCCCGTGGCGGTGCTGGCGGGCCCTGGCGCCGGCGTCTCCCAGCACAGCTCGCTGGACAGAACAGGGGTCGCTGCTTGAAGAGAGAAGTGCTGGAGGGCTGCGGGCTGGGGGTGGGGGCCAGGACTCTTAGCTGCTCCCCTCTCGGAGCCGGACGCCCACTGCCGTGATGAGGGCAGCTCCCTTGCCACTACCGTCTTCGGATAAGAGGAAGGACACGTTACACTTTGGTGACAGTTCCTTCACGGTTTGGTGCATGATTCTGGAGAAGCTAAAAATGACGAAAAACAGAGAAGGGTAAGAAGAGGAATATGAGCGCTGCTGGGCCCACATGAAGATGCTGAAGCATCCCGACAATAAGGAGGAACGCAGGACCAGGCTGCTTAGAAGCAGCTGCGGCTTACTGAGAAGGGCTGGGAGGAAAGTGGGTTCATCACCAATTCTATTACAATTTGCAACAGGGAAGGCAACAGAGAATCCAAAACAAGCTGCTCAGTGTAGCTTAAGTGGGCCACGACATGAGTCACATATCCAGACAGCTCCCATCCTCAAAGCCCGAGGCGCCTAGGGGCACCGAAAACCGAAAAGTCCTGAGGCCTGGGTGTGGACCCCTGAGGCCGGCCAAGCCCGGTCAGCTCAGCAGGCTGCATGGGAACGAACATCACCACCCCCAGCTGCAACCTTCTGAGACCCCAGCTCTTCAGCCTTCAGAGGGAGGCCCTACCCCGACCCCCACCCCAGTGAAGCATAATCTCTAAATGAGAGGTGACTCTAGGGTCTTGCATTTTGTGCTGGAAAGGAGACAGGGCCAGGCTGAGGATGCTCAGGGCAGTGAGGCCTCTAGAAGTAACACTGACTGCCCTTTGCAGAGTACCTAAGTGTCCCACCCTTTACATATGTCATGTCCACACTGCCAATGGTTGTTATCCCATGAGGAAGAGGAGAGTGGGCAGAGATGAAGCAACTGAGCACAGCTGCTTGTTCTTTTATTTTTTTTCTGGCCACACCCACATCATGCAGAAGTTCTCAGGCCAGGGATCAAGCCCATGCCACAGCAGCAACCAGAGCCTTAACCCGATAGGCCACCAGGGAACTCCGAGCACAGCTTCTAAATGATGGAGCCAGGATTAAATTCAAGTGTGTCTGTGCCTGGCTCCAAAGCCTAACTCTAAACCACAGTGACAATGAGGACAGCTATGAAAGTGGAGAGACAGAGGTGGGGACAGAGGACAGATGGTTCCCTCCCAAGCCATGGCCATGAGGGGAGCAGGCAATGCCTTCGTTGAGTTGGGTGAGATCGCTTATAATGCACCCGCCCAGGAAGCTCTGCCCATCCCCGCTGGAAGCCCCACTCACTGTGGATGAAGCTTGTACAGCGTCCCGTCCACACCCACAGTCACGTTGAGGTGGTCCAGCCCTCTGTTCTCACGAATCTTATCCACTACGGCCGCCATGCCGGCACCGCACAGCTGCGCTGCCCTCTTGGACACCACCCCGCACACGGTCTTCACGAGGATACTGTCATCGCAGGTGCTGTTCAGGCCCAGCTGCTGGAGGATGGCCCGGACCTGGAGCAGCGCTAACCGGTCGCTGTGGGGAATGAAAGCCAGGAGGCGGGATGAAGCAGGACCCACGAGAGCAGCCCCAGGAGCCGGCCCTAAACCACCGCACTTATTCAGGACCAGGGTCATGGGGGCTTCTCTCCCCTTCAAAATAACATTGATCTATTTTTTTAAATGATCCCCAAAGGACATGTTACGTTACATGTTTTCTAGAAAAGCTGGCAAATCTAGAAAAATAAAAATTGGAAAATTAAAACTATCTACAATCCCAACATCAGGGAAAATGGTATTAACATTTAAATATCTTTCCTTCCAATCTATTTTGCTTGGCTATCATTAAACAATGTCTGCTCTTATGATATGCACGTGGGCCTGTCCTTTATATATGGTTTACTTTCTTGCTTTTTTTTCCCTACTTCATACATCAGGGCCAGTTCCCACCTCCTTATCTGAGACCAGGATTGCAAAAGGCTGCCATAGTATTTCATTCTGGGGAGGATTTGTTTAGTCAGTTTAAAGAAATGTAAGTTGTCTACAATTTTCTTTTTTTGTTTTTGTTTTTGTTTTTTTTTGTTTTGTCTTTTTAGGGCCGCACCCACGGCAATATGGAGGTTCCCAGGCTAGGGGTCAAATCGGAGCTGTAGCTGCCAGCCTATGCCACAGCCACAGCCGCCTCTGTGACCTACACCACAGCTCACGGCAACGCCAGATCCTTAACCCAGTGAGCGAGGCCAGGGATTGAACCCGAATCCTCAAGGATGCTAGTCGAGTTTGCTAATCACTGAGCCACGATGGGAACTCCTGCAATTTTCTGCTACTATAAAGTAACACTGGTGACATTCCTGTTTATGTCTTTATGGGCAATTCAGATTTTTCCCTTAGGATACACTTCTAGGTCAAAGAGCTTTTGATATATACTGCCAAGTGCCTTTCAGAAAGTTGTAGCAATTTACTCTCTCTCTCCAACAAAGTATTTGGCCCTACTTGTGCCCAGTGGAAAGGAGCCCTTTTACACATATTAGACCATTTGGTAGGAAGAGCATCACACTGTGGATTAATATGTGTTCTTTTCTTCTTAGTCAGGATGACCTTTTATTTGTTTGTTTACTAGTCACATGAACTACCTACTATAGCAAGACTGGTTCTCCTGGGATATTATTTGTCTCCCTCTCACTCAAGTGAAAGAGTTGACAATGACTGGTGATGATGACAATGACAGGGATAGAAAAGGCAGCCTTCTTTGAGGACTTACTATGCGACAGGAGCTTTACAGAAAATCACCTCGTTTCTTCTTCCTAATAACCAACTAATCCATGTGTGATTATTCCCATCTTAAAGATGTGGAAACTGAGGCTGGGAGAGATAGAGTAACTCACCCAAAGCTCATAGCCAGTGGGGCAGAGCAGGTCTCAAGAGGAGACCTGCCAGAGATCCCGCCCCATGTGCCATGCTCTTCATCCAATCGTATATAATGCAAATGTTTTCCCTAGTTTGCTGTTTGTCCTTTAAGCTCAATGACTGATTTTGTTTTAATTTACAGAAACTATGTAGCTAAATTTGGCAATTTTTTCTTGATGATTTCTCTCTTAGCCATTACCAGGAAAAAGGGCCTTCCTAGCACTTGGCACCCATCAGGATGTTTATTATTAAAAGGAAACCAAAAACAGAGAGTTCCTTCTGTGTGGTTGATCCTTGACCCAGCACAGTGGGTTAACGGAACCGGCACTGCCACACCTGCGGCACAGGTTGCAGCTGCAGCTTGGATTTAATCCCTGGCCCGGGGAACTTCCATATGCCTCAGGTACAGTGAAAGGAAGGAAGGAAGGAAGGAAGGAAGGAAGGAAGAAAGAAAGAAAAAAAAAACAGAAAATAACAAGTGTTAGCAAAGATGTGGATAAGCTGGAGCCCTTGTATGTACCGTCGGTGGGATGCAAAATGGTGCAGCCACTGTGCAGAACAGTATGGCAGTTCCTCCACAAACAATAAAACAAAATAACTTTGTGATGCAGCAATTTGACTTCTGGGTATATACCCCAAAGAACTGAAAGCAGGGACTCAATCATGTATTTATACCCTCCTGTTCATCGCAGCATTATTAACAACAGGCATAAGGTGGAAGCAACCCAGGTGTCCGTGGATAGATGAATGGATACACAAAATGTGGCGTATGCATACAAGGAATTATTCAGCCTTCAAGAGGAAGGACATTCTGACACATGCTACCACCTGGATGACCCTCGAAGACATTAAGCTAAGTGCAATAAGTCAGATGTGAAAGGACAAATGCTACCGATTCCACTTACATGAGGTCACCAGGAGTCAAATTCATAGACACAGAAGGTAGAAGGGTGGTTTCCAGGGGCTGGGGGAGTGAGGAATGGGGAGTTAGTGTTTAATGGGTAGAGAGTTTCAGTTTGGGAAGATGAAAAAGTTCTGGAGATGAACGATGGTGATGGTTGAACAAGGGGAATTTATACACTTCAAAATGGTAATGATGGTAAATTTAATGTTACATATATCTACCGCAATTAAAAAAATCACTGATATTGTCCTCTCATTCTTTCATGGCTTCTATGGTCCACAGAGCTCCCTCTTAGAATGAGGAGGGAAAGAAACAGGGAATTCATTTTCCAATTACAGAGCCTCCCTCCCCTGCTCCCTCCCCCGTGGCTATGAAAAGCCATTGTTCCATATGCTCAATCATGGGGCCACCGTCTGCAGCGGGTTCTTCTGGGCAGTGAGTTTGAGCTGCAGGTTACAGACCCAGGCCTGGGGGAAAGTGAGGAGCAGGTCCAGGTGGAGCCAGTGTCCGTGCAGCTAATCTGACCATTCTCAAACCACTGCTTTTTGCACAACTACTTCTGCTTTTGCTGAGCCCTTTTCCACCTTCTCTCACGGCTCTCTGTGGAAGATGAAGGCAGAGAGGAAAGGCTCACTCCCCGGGAGACAAACAGGAGGAAGACAAGAGCAGCCTGCGTGGGGCCCGCGGGCTGGGTGGGGAGCTATGCATCCCAGGTTCCCTTGCAGAGGAAATGAGGGTGAGGTCAGACCGGTGGGGCTTGGCCCTTCTGGACCTAATACTCCTTCAATACAAGTATCTGTGATGCACCTTCACTCTCCTGAAATGTAACCTACTTACACACATGACATCACACAAATCAATATAATCCCCTGACATAGAGGGTGAATAAGAGGAAATGATTTATAGTAAAATTATGGTATTTCAATATGCACTCGCTCAGGGCTTATTACTCCAGAGGAAGAAGAAAACCCTCACAAGTGGCCAGAAAACGTCCGCTAGGTTCTCTACTGCCCCCATCACCACCCCCTGGCCAGGGCCCCCTCTCAGAGGGAATCCCCGTGCCCCTTTACTCACCTCTCGATCTGCGAGAGATACTTGGTCTGAAAGATGCCCCGCGTCTTCAGCGGCTCAGAGATCTGCCCCCGGAAGAGGAATCCCCTCTTGGTGAAGTCGATCAAGATGTTGCGGACGATTTCACCCAGGTACATGCCACTGATCATCTTCTCATACCTGAGACGGGAGGAGAGGGCTGGGTGTCTCTATGAAGCCTCAGGGCTCACCATAACCGTGGGGAGCCTTGCTGTGCCTCTGGCACACCTGGCCCGGTGCTCTCAGCAGAGGGGAGGGGGTGAGACCGGGAAGGGCAAAGGGGCCCCGGCCCTCCGGGATCAGACTCGAAGCCAGGAGCACTCATGTCTCACCACTGAACCATCCTCTTCCTCACCTGACTCCCTGCCTTTCCAGCTCTCAGCCCACAGCTCCCCCGCCACTGTTCCAAGAAACCTGTCCTCCCCCAGACTGGGGTTTCCCTGCCTACGTCGGCTCCCATGCACTCCCCTTCCTCACAACATGCATGGGTCCTCCACCTCTCAGCACCCCTAAGGTGAAAACCTGGAGGGGACAGAGAAAATGTGTCCTGCTCAGCTCTGAGTGCCAGGGCCTGGCACAGCACAGCGAGAGCGCTGAGCTCTCCGCCAGGTGCTCAATCAACATCTGCAGAACAAGCAGGCGGCTTTAAAGCGACAAGACAACCAGGGGAACGTT
The DNA here is from genome assembly GCF_054392235.1 of Sus scrofa. Lineage (NCBI taxonomy): Eukaryota > Metazoa > Chordata > Mammalia > Artiodactyla > Suidae > Sus > Sus scrofa. The sequence continues at coordinate 94,654,813 of NC_139396.1, read as the reverse complement.
CCCACTAAATTTTTGGAAAACCTGGAGTGCTGGTCAAGCACCCACAGGGTGATAAAGCCACATAGGCTGGAGGACCCAGGCAGCCACCAATACCCTTGAGGGCCCCCTGTTCTTGGGGCTTTTAATTCCTGCCATCTCCACGCACGAGAGCCTCAGAAATGACAAGAGGTTTAAATGCTTCCATGAGCACATCCCATCCCAGGGCCCCCAAGCTGTGAAGAGTCCAGTGGAATCTGGACGGTCCAGAAGGTTTCGGGTGGTGCACAGAAAACAAATAGCACTACCATCATCCAATCCCATCCAGTCCTTCTCATCTTCTCGGTGCTAATCCCTTTGGTGCTGGTATAGATCTAACCCCTACCAACCACTACTGACCCCCTTTTAACAAAGCCTTTGGTAGGCATGGTAGCTAGGATCGAATAATGCCATTCTTCACTATATTCACCTAACGCTAATATTGGATTGCCCCCTCATTAAACATAAGATTTGGGGTTAATAGATGCAAACTATTGCCTTTGGAGTGGATGAGTAATGAGATCCTGCTGCACAGCACTGGGAAATATATCTAGTCACTTATGATGGAGCATGATAATGTAAGAAAAAAGAATGTGTACATGTATGAGTGACTGGGTCACCTTGCTGTACAGCAGAAAATTGACAGAACACTGTAAACCAGCTATGATGGAAAAAATAAAAATCATTAAAAGAAAAAAAAAAATCACAAGCCACACAGGGAGCTATACCCTATCTCTTGGGATAGAACATGATGGAAGATAGTGTGAGAAAAAGAATGTACACACATGTATGACTGGGTCACTCTGCTGTACAGCAGAAATTGGCATAACACTGTAAATCAACTATATTTCAATTTCAAAAAATTTTATAAAAAAAATGTTACAAGCCGATTTAAAGAAAAACATTTAAACATAGGTGGTATTTGGGAAAGGCAAAAATCTTGAGGTCATCTGGAGAATAACCTTTGTTTGGAAGGCACTACCCCGGTTCTTCATTCTGCTCCTGAGGACACAGCTTAGACCACCCCGGCCTGGCTATGGCAGAGGATGGCCTGATGCCTGGGAGCTTGAGACAAAGCGTCATTTGTCTCTCTCCTGGGAAGGGGAAGAGTGGACCAACCCTGCCATCTCAGGATTCCTACTGAGCTGCAAAGCTCCAGACAGCCACTGGGTGGTGCAGGAGGTCTGCCATGGGAAGGGTGAATTGAGGCGAGCCTTGGCTGCACCCCTGACCCAGAGCCCCCAATGCATTCTCATGCCCACTCCCACTGGCAACATCCTAATTTCCTTCACCCTTTAACAACTGCAGGTCAAGTGTGTTCTACTTCCACTAAACAAGGCAAAAACCTGCTGACCAAGAGGTTTCTATTAGTCTGGTGGGGAAGAAAGAGAGAAATGGGAAGGCCAGAATGTTCCAAGATAAACACAGTCATTGAGAAGAGTGGTGCCCCCTGTCCCCCAGAAACATGTGGAGAGAACATCAACCCTGGGCCATCCTGAACCATGTTGTGCTGCCACTCCCCATCCCTAAGTTCTCTGCTCTCCTCGGGCCAAAAGCCAAGGTCGGAGTTAACGTGAGGGACCGTGGTCTCCAGACTCTGTCCAGATCCCGCTCCTACTAGAAGCTTCTCCCACTGCAAAGGGTAGAATACAGCCACATGCCCTCCCCACCAGGCAGAATTACCTTTGTTTCCCTGCGTTTAGAGAATATTCGTCCACCATTTTGTCATAGATTGTTCTGATGTCATCCAGACACCCATTGTCCCCAAAGGCACCCCACTCCATGTTGATACACATTCGCCCCTCAGTTCCTTCTAGCATCTCAACATTCTTCATTTCTTCCATGTAGCAGGCATTGCTGCCAGTCCCTGAAATACACGAAAAAAAAACACGAAGAGGGGAAGTGACTGGACATGCCACCACGCTTAGTGGGGACGCAACTAGTCCTGGGGCTTTGGATTCTGGAAGGCTACACTTTTGAGGTGAACAAAGTAATTGCTTCACTTTCCCAATGTCTTCCAGGAAAACCTCAAAATACAGAAGGAGAGCCAGTGTTAAAACTGCCCAGAGCTTAAAAAAAAAAAGTGGGAAGGGCATTTCCCGCAGCGGCACAGTTAAGAATCCAACTGCCTGGAATTCCCGTTGTGGCACAGAGGAAACGAATCCGACTAGGAACCATGAGGTTGCAGATTTGATCCCTGGCCTCACTCAGTGGGTTAAGGATCCGGCATTGCCGAGAGCTGTGGCATAGGTCACAGACACGGCTCGGATCTGGCATTGCTGTGGCTGTGGTGTAGGCTGGCAGCTATAGCTCCAATTCTACCCCTAGCCTGGAAACCTCCATATGCCACGAGTGTGGCCCTGAAAAGACAAAAAGACCAAAAATAAAAATTAAAAATAATCCAGCTGCAGTGGCTCAGGTCACTGCAGAGGCACAGGTTCAATCCCCGGTCCCACAAAGTGGGTTAAAGGATCCAGCATTGCTGCAGCTGTGACCTACGCTGCAGGATTCAATCCCTGGCCCAGGAACTTCCATATGCTGTGGGTTCGGCCATAGAACAAACAAAAACTGCCCAGAGCATTTGATTAACTTTATACTGAGACATCAATACCAAGAGCCTCCTGTGTTTACCTGTCCAGGCAGGACTGGGTTTATTTTAATAGAAGACGGTCTTACAACAAAGGGATGTCTCTCCAATGGTGAAAGTTTAGGCAGCATTCAGATTGGAAGGATATTTCTCTATTTCTCTTTCCCTCTCTCTCTAAACACACACGGGACATGTATACACACACGTGCATACATATATAAAATATCATACAGTGGGACTGACTACTACCATGCCATGCATGTCCACTTCTCTTTTCATATCAAATTTGGTCATGGACTCGGCGTGAATAAACTCTCCTGCAGGTTCCAGAATGGAGCCCACAGTTAGTTCAGAAAAGGATAGTGTCCTGAGCATTTCAAGGGTGCCCTTCAAAGCAATGATTCCTCACCATTTTGGTATCACAAACCTCTTTGAAGTTCTGCTGATTGTCCTGAGAAAAGGGGCATTTCCCTGGGTGACCCCACATGCTGTACACACACAATCTGACAAGTGGCTTCCAGGTGCTCAGAAGCCTCTGATTTCCATCCCTGCGCCCCCAGGGCAGGGCTATTTAGATCGCGCCTCCTACCCCGACCCCAGGACTAGGGTCAGACCACAGACTGTTTGCTGTTCTTGTCCATGAGGAGTTAGGTACAGACACAGAGAGGAAACATTCTAAAACCTTCAAAAACACTTTTGATTGCCAGATAGCCAAATTTTCGGTCACTGGCCTTGTCTCAGTGGATGAAGGGGAAATTTAAAAACCAACCAACCAACCAGGAGTCCTTCAACACAGATGTTTTAATATACACCAAATCCCCTGGAGAGCTGTTAAGATGCAGGTTCTGATTCTGGAGTATGGGGTGAGGCCTGAGACTAAATTTCTAACATGCTTCCAGGTGATGCCGATGCTGCTCGCTCATGGACCACACCTTCATTCAAGGCCTTAGAATGAACCCACTCCAGTTCAATGGACCTGCCCTGGGGGGGATGCAGAGATAGATATATTTCCGACATCATTAAGGCACACAGGGACACCCCTAGTGGCCAGACCAAATAGGCTTCATTCGTTTAGAGAAACAAGTGGAATTTGCAGATGCTTTAAACTACGCAACTGTAAACAGACAGGGAGAAAGAGGAGCAGACATGGCTTTCTTGACATAAGAGAAGCCACTGGGGCCTAAGCTATTTGGTGACCTAAGCTAGGCCACAATGCTTGCCCTTGAATAATGATCTTCAGGGACCCGAAGAACACACCAGAGAAATAACAGTAGTAAAGATAATAAATCCTTGTAAAGACTCCCAGTTCTGTTTCAAAGGTAAAAGTTAGCCTGAAGCACTTTCTTGAGCTGTTTGGCAGAAATAAACCCCCCTTGGGTGCTCAACCAACCCCTTCACCTGGAACCTAAGGGTTGAAGAAGTTAACCCTTTCTGAGGCTCGGTGATTACTTTTTTTACTTTTTGTCTTTTTGCCACTTCTTGGGTGGCTCTCGCGGCATATGGAGGTTCCCAGGTTAGGGGTCCAATCGGAGATGTAGCCACCGGCCTATGCCAGAGCCACAGCAACCGAACCGCATCTGCGACCTACACCACAGGTCACGGCAACGCCGGATCCTTAACCCGCTGAGCAAGGCCAGGGATCGAACCCACAACCTCATGGTTCCTAGTCGGATTCTTTAACCACTGAGCCAGACAGGAACTCCCCGACTCTCAATGATTTAAATCAACTGAAGCTTAGCCTCTGTCAACTTCTGCCCCCTATTCTATGCTAATTTCTCCTCTGCCCAAGCCCCTAAAGGAATATGCAGGTGCTCTTAGCTTAAAACCTCCCCAATTTTTCCCTGAGAGAAGACACTCCCTCCTTTGAGAAAGATGCCTGGTATTCTCTCTACTTGCTACAAGTAATAAATCCTTCCTTCTGATCTCTGGCTCGGTTGTGTCTTTTGCCTCGACACTCACCAAAAATGCAAACCCAGTTTTTGGATAATATAACTGGATTTTTTGGGGGGTGTCTTTTTTGTCTTTTTAGGGCCGCACCCGTGGCGTATGGAAGTTCCCAGGCTAGGGGCCGAAGTGGAGCTGTAGCTGCTGGCCTACGCCAGAGCCACAGCAACACCAGATCCTAGCCACATCATGGATCCTATTCAGGTTCATTAACTGCTGAGCCACAATGGGAACTCCATAACTGGATTGTTTTTGTTTTCTCAGCTCCCTTTTACCCAAAGTGTAAAACAGAGAAAAGGAGCCTCAGAAATGGAAGCGGGTGCAAAGCAAGCCAGAACTTGTACACCATACATCTTGCCTACGGGAGCTCTGAGCAGAGACCAATTGATGGTTGAAGGAAACAGTGGCTTTGAAGGCAGCCCCAGGGAGTTCCCACTGTGGCTCAGTGATTAACAAACCTGACTAGTATCCATGAAGACATGGGTTTGATCCCTGGCCTCACTCAGTGGGTTAAGGATCCGGCATTGCCGTGAGCTGTAGTGTAGGTCGCAGAGGCGGCTTGGATCCGGCGTGGCTGTGGCTGTGGCTGTGGTGAAGGCCGGCAGCTGTAGCTCTGATTTGACCCCTAGCTTGTGAACTTCCATATGCCGTGGGTGCGGCCCTAAAAGAACAAAAAAATATATAATACAGACTGAAGGCAGACCAAGCCCTGGAGAAGCCCACCCCCACTACCCAGCCTTGCACCCCCCCCACCCCCCCCACCCCCCGCCCTTGGACTGGGCAGGCCTGACCTCCAGGGCAGGAAAGTGAGGCCAGGCCTGGAATTAAAGCAAGTGCTGTGTCACTCTATCTTTGCATGTCACACCTAAACCCATTCAGAAGCTGAAGGGAGGGAGGGGCCAGTGGAGAAAGAAAGCTTTGCAAAAGAAAGGAAGAAACAAAGAGCCCCAAAGCCAGGCCCCAAACCACTTTTCACCTGGAGCTGCTCCCTAGTTTTTTAAGTTTCCATGGGAGCGAAAGTGGCTTAACAAATGAAAAGGTCTCCCTGGCGCGGGGAAGGCAGCCTGCTGGGCCTTCTGCCAATCTCCCAGGTCCACACAGAAGGGTGCCAACCCTCAATCCAGGGAGGCTCTGCAGGTGTTGGCTAAGAAATCAAGCCTTTTCCCAGTGTTGCTGACACTAGGAGCAGGATCAGTTAGACGAATGGTTTTCTTGCAGCCTAAATCAAGATGCTTCTGGAGTTCCCGTCGTGGCTCAGGGGTTAATGAATCCGACTAGGAACCATGAGGTTGCAGGTTCAATCCCTGACCTTGCCCAGTGGGTTAAGGATATGGCATTGCCGTGAGCGGTGGTGTAGGTCGCAGATGTGGCGGCTACAGCTACAATTAGACCCCTAGTCTGGGAACCTCCATGTGCCGTGGGTGCAGTCCTAGAAAAGACAAACAAACAAACAAACAAAAAAAAACCCTGCCTCTCACCCCAGCAGCTGGGTCCCTCACAAACAGTGGCTGCAATCTGCTTCCTTTCTCTGCTTCCTTCCCAGCCACAGGCCTGGGCCCTTCCTTACAAGCCCTGAGAGTTGCCCTGATGAGTGCCAGCTCCAGGCACTCCCACCCCATCCATCGTAGCCACCACGAAGCCTGGTGGGGTTGATAGGGATGGAGCAGGCACAGGTAGTTGTAAAAGTCCCATTAGGGGACCACAGATAGAGAGGGAAACCCAGGGGAGGCCACTGTTAAGTCAATAATTGCTGAAGAGGGTCATCAGAACAGGGCAGGGTTGCTTGCCTAGTGGAGGCAGGAGACCTGCCTCAGGTCATTGGGTGGGGGATGGGGTGAGGCCTGCATTCAGGTTCAGACTAAGGGCAGGAGTTTGAGGGCCAAGGGCTGTGCTTCTGCTGATTTGAATAAGCACCAGGACAGTCCTAGTCTGACTTTACCGGGTCAAATACTCTCTTACTGGATGCTACTACTCGTGGATGCTACTACTCGAAGAAAGAGGAAGAGGTGGTTTTTTCCCATTGCCACTCCCCTCGGATGATAAAACTGTAGCCTACCTGATCCTGGGGCAGAGTCTCCTTGCCTGCCCGCTTGCATTTCTCACAAGTGACCTAACTTAGTAAATCTTAATAAATCTGCTTGCCTAACTTTGTCTCTCACTGAATTCCTTCTGCGTTGCTGTAGCTGTGGCTACAGCTCTCTTTGGACCCCTAACCTGGGAACCTCCATATGCCTCGGGTGCAGCCCTAAAAAGACACAAAAAGAAAAAGATAAAACTGTGGGTTCAAGTCTCAATCTGGGTCCTGGCTAGGTGGAGGCCATTCATTAATGCTGTGAGGTTCAGCACCGCTGTTGAGGGAGAGGGATCCCTGGAGAGCACTGCAGCCTCGGGCCAGGATGAACCTCAGGAGGTGGCAAAGGGACAGCACTGCTAGATGTACTGTCAGCACTGAGGGGCACTGAGGGCTGAGCTGTGCTCAGGGCCCCACAGAGCTGGCCTTCCCCACCCCCAAGAAGGACCTTCCAGGACACCCACCTACGATGAGTCCAACCTCGCAGGTGGGTTCCTCATAAGCACAGGTCATCATGGTGCCCACCGTGTCATTGACCACAGCCACCACGTCCAGGTCGAATTCCTTTGGAAAGAAAGACACACAAGTTTGGCTTATTTAAGGGAGGGACATGATAATGTGAGAAAAAATATATATACATGTATGTGTGACTGGGTCATCCTGCTATACAGCAGAAAATTGACAGAACACTACACCAGCTCTAATGGAAAAAATAAAAATCACTATTTAAAAAAAAAAGGGAGGGACAGCACTGTCTAGCTTGAGTTCTGCAGGGTCACTGTGCCACACTGTGGTCAGAAAGCCGGTGGTGCCTCATCTGAAAGAGTTTCCTTACCAGCTTGTGAAAGGGACTGGAATCCTCCTTCACTGAACATCTATCATTACTGATGCATCTGAAGCTTGAGATGTAAAGAAAGGAGGTATGCTACCCATTTCACAGATGGCCCTGAAGGACTAGAGAGGCAGCATAGAACAGAGGAAAGACAGGGAGAATGGCCAAAGAGCTCTTTCTCTTGGGAGTTTAAAGTGTTAGTTTTTTAGGAGTTCCCTGGTGGCTCAGCAGGTTAAAGATCCAGCATTGTCACTGCAGCAGCCTGGGTTGCTGCTATGGTGAGGGTTTGATCCTTGGCCCAGGAACTTCTGCATGCCACAGACGAAAAAATAAAAATTAAGCAACTAAGTGTTACAGCCTTTCAGAGGGCAAAATACAAATGTCAAATACAGAATCTGTCCTTCAGAGACACAGGCAGGTTCACAAAGGCACACGTGAGGGTATTTACAAAAGGGGCTATGTAAGCCCTGGTTTGGGCAAGCTGGGGAATTCTGTACGGCCAAGAAAATGAGTGCGACTGGCCACTACGTAGTGACAAGAAAGATGCCTGTTTCATATTAAATGAAAAAAGCCAACTGTAATATAGTATATACGGTATGACTCCCATTTAGAAAATGTGTGTATCTCCATGCATATTTATATATGTATGGAAAGTATGTTGGAAGAATGCTAACATTAAGAGTTGTGAAATGGGCAAAAAGAGGTCAGGTTTCTTCTTAGTGAAATCCATTCATTTCAACCTTTCTGACTGCCTTGTATTGTCTGCCCTTCTGAACTGGAGACGCCTGAACTGTTTTTTTTTTTTTTTTTTTTTTTTAACTTCTCACTGATTCCCTCATTAATTAATAAGTAAAAACTTCATTTCTTATTATGAAATATAACACATATAGAATAACACATCACATGAAAATATACGGCTTAAGGAATTAATAGAACAAGAAAACCCAAGTAACCACCACCTCGTTCCAAGAAGCAGAATATTGGGGGAGCAGCATAGGTTGCAGATGCAGCTCAGATCTGGCGTTGCTGTGGTGATGTAGGCTGGCAGCTGCAGCTCCAATTTGACCCCTAGCCTGGGAACTTCCATATGCTACAGGTGCTGCTCTAAAAAGCAAGAAAAACAAAAAGAAACAATACTGGCGGTCTCCTTGTGGCTCAGTGGGTTAAAACACGGCACAGTGCCCATGAGGATGTGGGTTCGATCCTTGGCCTTGCTCAGTGGGTTAAGGATCTGTTGCCACAAGCTGTGGCATAGGTCAAAGATGTGGCTTGGACCCAGTTTGACCGATAGCCCAGGAACTTCCATATGCCACAGGTGTAGCCATAAAAAGAAAAAAAATTTGCTAGGTCCCCAGAAGCATGTGATCCTCCAGTGACCACCCCTTCCCTTTATCTCCAAGGAGACCTTTTTTTTGGCCTTGCCTATAGCATGTGGACATTCCTGGGCCAGGGACTGAACCTCTGCTGTAGCAGCAACCCAGGCCACTGCAGTGACAACACGGGATCCTTAACCCACTGCACCAAAAGGGAACACCCAAAGGGGTCATAATCTTGAAAAATAAAGAGCTCTGTCCTAGTTAAGCTACTGAGAGCTTATGAAATAAAGCAATGTTCAAGCGTTTGCACCATGGAGTCCCATGATATGGCATCAACAAATGTGTGAGGGATGCTTAGTTTCACAGCTCTATATTTTACACCATCTTTTATTTCATCTACCAAAATTAATTTTAGTAAAATAACACATTCAAAAAAAACTTCTGCATTTTTCATTTTATATCTTGTCAATGTCTTCTAGCCAAAGACCACCAGAAACACACCCACAGGGGGACAAAGTTGGGATTACTGACTGGTTGCTTGCAACACGGGCAAACACATCTCAGAAAGTGTTAGGAACCACAAGTAGAGGATGTGAGCCTGTGCTGGTAGCTTGAGGGAGGGTTCAAAGAAACGGGGCTTGGAATTTCCGCTGTGGCTCAGCGGAAACAAATTTGACTAGGATCCATGAGGACGAAGGTTTGATCCCTGGCCTCGCTCAGAGGCTTAAGAATCCAGCTGAGCTGTGGTGTAGGTCGCAGATGCAGCTTGGATCCTGCGTTGCTGTGGCTGTGGCATAGGCCAGTAGCTATGGCTCTGGCTCTGATTCAACCTCTAGCCTGGGAGCTTCCATGTGCCAAGGGTACGGCCCTAAAAAAAAAAAAAGGAAACGGGACTTTGCACTGGACTGGATGCTGTCAGGAAGCAGAACACTCTCCAAGCAAGTGCCCAGTTCTGCCTAAAGAGCACTCTGCTTCTCATCTAATTCCAACACAGTTAGTCGAGGAGGGGCTGTGATGATGGATGGTTGTGCTCCATGGCCCGTGTGCTCAGCCAAGGCCTGGAAAACAGTGCCAGGCTGTGCCCGCTGGCAACTTTTCTCCTTCTCGATCTGGGGGAGAGTCATGATTTTAGTTCCTAAAACAATCCTTTAAATAACACAAAACTGTTCCCTCTTTTATGGTTGGCAACTGGGAGAATGTTAATAGCCTTGTCACACGCTTCTGTATTGTTTGAATTCTTGACAGTGAGCAAGTCCAATCTTTATCATCCAACAAAACAGTAAAGAGTCTTAAAAACATCCTTTTCATAGTTACCTCTCTCCTTTTTATTGCATCCCTCAGTAAGGTCACCACATCGTGCCCCACGCAGTCAGTTGCCTTAAAACCCTTCGTCCAGGTGATCAAAATTCCCTGCAACATGATGACTACGGTTAATAATACTGTATTGCCAGGAGTTCCCTTGCTCAGTGGTTAATGAACCTGACTAGGATCCTGTGAGCTGTGGTATAGGTCAAAAACACGGCTCAGATCTGGTGTAGCAGCTGTAGCTCCAATTCAACCCCTAGCCTCAGAACCTCCATGTGCCTCAGGTGCGGCCCTTCCCCACCCCGCAAAAAAAAAAAAAAAAAAAAAAAAAGCAAAAAAAATTTTATACTGTATTGTCTATTTGACAGTTGCTAAAAGAATAGATCTTAAAGGTTCTCAACACAAGAAAAAAAATTTTTGTGGATTTCCTGCTGTGGCACAGTGGGTTAAGGATCTGGCATTGCTGCAGCTATGGCAGAGATTGAGACTGTGGATTGGATTGGATTTCTGACCCAGGAACTTCCATATGCCGCAGGTGTGGCAAAAAAAAAAAAAAATTATTTTGTAATTATGCGTCATGATGGATATTGACTCATTGTGGTAATCATTCTGCAAAATACACAAATATCAAATAATTACATTGTACACCTGAAACTAATACAATGTTGTATGTCAATTATACCTCAATTTGAAAAGACTATATCCTACTGTACAGCACAGGGAACTATATCCCATCTCTTGGAGTAGAACATGATGGAAGACAGTATAAGAAAAAGAATGTGTATATATGTGTGGGTCACTCTGCTGTACAGCAGAAATTGACACAACACTGTGAATCAACTATAATGGAAAAAATAAAAGTCATTAAAAGAAATCACCAGACCTTTAAAAACTGTGAAAAACAACTTTATTTGGGAGTTCTCTGGTGGTCTAGTGATTAGGACTCAGCACCTCGCCTCTGTGGCTCAGGTTTGATACTTGGTCTGGGAACAAAGATCCTGTATCAAACTGCGGCAGGCTGTAGCCAAAAAAACCCAAAAATCAAAACAAAACAAACCCCCCAAAACATACAAGTTTATGTGGACCCACCTGCTGAGATCTAAAAGTCCTTAAGAGGGAAAAAGCCCCAAGTCAGCACTGTGACTGGATTAAGTGGGTTCTAGAGGTAGGTGGTCATACCCAGCTTCCCAAGTGCTGTCTATTACATGCCTTAAACCCCAGCCTAAGGTCTCATGTGATGTGATGCCAACACCAGGGCCTCATCCCTGGTCATACCTCTACCTGTAAAACACAGAGGCACCTGCAGGATTGGTCTTGCATGCATGACTGCACAATCGGCTCCCTCCGCATGGAATATGCCCCCACCCCGCTGGCAGCCCTAAGCGTGGTGCTGCAGCTGCTGTGTCAGGGCTGGGGTCCTCCACTAGACTGTGGGCTTGCTGTGGGGGTGGGGTGGGGGGAACTATATGTCCAGGTCTCAGTCCCCAGCAGGTGCTCAAGCCCTGACTTTGGGCTGGTTTTGTCCCATTTATTGGACAAACATTTATTAAGCATCTCCTCTGTGAGCAAGAGCACTGTGTTTAGGGCCTGTGGGGAACACGGGTCCTTGCTCAAGGACCACATGGCATCAGAGAAGAGAAAGATAACAAAGATCACTAAAAACTGTGTAAAAAGTGCTATAACCAGGCAACATTAGAGGGAATGGGGACACCAAGGAGGGTGAGATTCTCTGGCCTGGAGGATTGGGAGGCTTCCCCAAAGACAGGAATGTTTTAAATGATAAAAGAAGAATAGAGAGAGTCTTAAGACATCCTAGAGGGTATGACATAAGGCCTGGGTCAAGCCACTGTGACTGACAGCTAAGCTGTGCCAGAATCAAAAGATGCAGAGGCTAGAGGAAGCCTCAAAAGAGCCAACCCACACTGACAAGGGACAGTCAGTGCTGCCCTGTGTCTGATGCCTGGAAAGGGGAGACTCACCACATCCAAGTTCGTCTGCTTGCAGGGAAACGAAAACGTGAAGCCCAGAGGCATTCTGGGGCCCTTGATGCCCATGTAGTCCAGGAAGTCAGAGATGCAGGAAACGATGTGGTCAAACAGCTTTAGGACAAAGGAAGAGATTACCCAGGCACCCTCTGGTTTCACCTCTTCAGTGCACAGGTACACGTGCACACACGTGCACACATACCCGGATACATGCAGAGCAAGTCCTCCTCTCCAGATCTTCACAGCCCCCCAGTACCCTAAGCCCTGCCTGGCTGAATGCACCTGACGCTTCAGACCATGAGACACAACTGTGCTGCAGCACACATCACATGCAGGTTCTGGGGGCCACCGATGCCATTGGCTGGAAGTGTGATGCACACACGCTAGGACAGTATAAAAGCAAAGCCGTCTCACCTCTTCCCCAGTGCCCTGCATGATTTCAATGGGAATGGCGTAGATTTTGTTGTGCATTTCCACCGATCTCTTTTTCCCACTACGAATTTTCACCAGCAGGACGCGGAAGTTCGTTCCTCCAAGATCCAGGGCCAAGAAGTCACCGTGCTCTGTTGTGGTCAAGAACACAAAGAGGGTCAAGAGGAGCTCGTTTTATCTCCTGGCAGCCAGTAACCCCAAGACTTCCAACTTTCAAGGGAAGAACCGCATATTAAATACAGGTCTCCCCTCAGCCCACAGCTCAGGCTCAGAGAGGGTCAGCACTAACTCACTGACTACCACAACCTTTGGACCACACCAGAAGGACAAAAGGCCCCATGGATGAACCATTTGTCACAATAAACAAATAAACATTATCAGGCTCCTAAAAAGCTTGGCAACAATGACCTGCTGTTAGGGAATCTCATATAAAAATTAATAATATAGAGAGTTCCTACTGTGTTTCAGTGGGTTAAGAACCCAACAGTCTCCATGAGGATGCTGGTTCCATCCCCGCCCTCACTCAGTGGGTTAAGGATCTGATATTGCCGCAAGCCACAGTGTAGGTCGCAGATTTGGCTCAGACTGGTGCTGCTATGGCTGTGGCATAGGCTGGGAGCTGCAGCTTCAATTTGACCCTTAGCCTGGGAACTTCTATATGCCATAGGTACAGCCATAAAAAGAAAAAAAAAATTAATAATATAGACCGGTGTGTAGAGTCTTTGCAAAAATGACCACGATCATTCCTCCTTGTACACTTGCTTCTCTGCAAAGTGATTTTGCTGCTCTTCCAGTCAAAACATGGAATCCATTTCCTCCTCCCCTTGGATCTGGCCTGGCCAACAGAATGTGGGAAAAGCAGAGATGAGCCAGTCCTAGCCTAGGCCTCCAAGAGGCTCCTACAAAGAGCCCAGTGGCCTGCTGGAGGAACAGACACATGACCAGGTACTCCTGCACCCCAGCTGACGAATGCTGGATATGTGGGGGAGGCCCCCTAGCTGACCCACCAGGGACTGCAGGTGCGTGAATAAGTCCAGTAAAGATCAGTCCGGCCTGGCCCAGATGAGCAACAATCAATTGCTAACCAACAGACCCTTGAACAACAGTAAATGGTTGCTGTTTTAAGCCACTAAGTTTGAGGATGGTTTATAATGCAATAGTAATTTACATGTAGGAAATGTTCCTATCACAAACACTCACTGGTCTCCCCAGAGTGCTCAGCTCCAAGAGGACCAGCAAGGTCAACAGTAAGGGCTGGATGCTGAGCTCCAAACTGCCCAGTGTAAAAATCTCCAGCCCCCTGTGTGCCTCACACGCACCCCGCCTGCAACCCAGGACCTAGGAAGAAGGTATTGGGTGTTTATCCTTCTTCCTGTTTACCCTATTTATCAGAGGACCTATAGCAAACTCAGGGCTTCAGGACTTGGCCAGCTCTCTCTTTTTTTTTTTTTTGTCTTTTTGTCTTTTTAGGGCCACACCTGAAGCATATGGAGATTCCCAGGCCAGGGGTCCAATCAGAGTTGTAGCCACCGGCCTATGCCAGAGCCACAGCAACTCAGGATCTGAGTTGCGTCTGCGACCTAAACCACAGCTCACAGCAACGCTGGATCCTTAACCCACTAAGCCAGGCCAGAGATTGAACCCGCATCCTCGTGGATGCTAGTCGGGTTCACTAACTGCTGAGCCACGACTAGAACTCCTGAAGCTCTCTTCTTTTAAGAATACTTTCTAATTCTGAGCAGGGTTGTGGTTTTAGAGATGGCACCTGCCTGGGAGGCTGGACCAGGGGAAGTCAACTGCCTTGAGTCACACACATGTCAAATCAGTGGTAAAAATGGAAAAGAGAGGTTTGAGTGGGTTGCTAGCTCTTACCAAAGCCAGGCAATCCTAGTGTAACTGTGTCCCCGGAGAGGCCAACCTCCCTGCAGCCCCATGGGGACTTGTCACTGGTATGAGAGGCAGGAGGAGCACACCAGCTCCCCCAGAGTCCTTACCCGTCCCATCAGGAGTGCTCCGGACAAAGGAGGGCAGCATCTTGACCACGGCCTTGTCATGCGTCTCCTTCTTCAGCCCCAAATCCATCTCGGCCCGCATCCTCCTTTTCACCTCCAGCAGCATATCCTTGGTGAGACTGAAGTGGGCCAGGGTCTCCTGGATCTGCCGGTGCTGCTCAGCCAGGCGGTAGGCCACCGCAGTCACCATGGCGGCCCCCTTACCGCTGCCGCTCTCCGAGAGGAGGAAACGCACATCACAGTCGGGCACCAAGCGCCTCAGAGTCTTGTGGAAACGCCGGGAGTACCTGGGACGTGGGGGGCACCACAGCCAGACTGAGCCGGACTGTAGGGGCCTCGAGGACTGCCTTTTCTCTTTTTTCACACTTTAATTCCATCTACTACACTTGCCTTCCTCAGTACTCAAGTCATACACATCCACCGTAGGAGAGTTGGCAAGTGCAGACAGGCAAAAAAGGGAAAAGTGAAATCACCCATAGTCATCATAAAAAGACAAGGTTCTCATTATTATATGAATATTGAATTCAGAAAATTCAGGCTCCAGAAGTTCCCATTGTGGGTCAGTGGAAACGAATCTGAAGAGCACCCATGAGGATGCAGGTTCAATCCCTGGCCTTGCTCAGTGGGTTAAGGATCTGGCCTTGCTATGGCTGTGGCTCAGGCTGGCAGCTGCAGCTCAGATTTAACACCTAGCCTGGAAACCTCCATATGCTACAGGTGTAGCCCTAAAAAGTCCGAGAAAGAAAAGAAAAAGATAATTCAGAGTCCAAAAAAATTTTGTCTTCCACCATGACAAGGAGATGATACATAATACAGCACTGTGGTCAACAAAGAGGCCAGTGTTTAAAAGTCAGACAGGGAGTTCCTATTGTGGCTCAGCAGGTTGAGAACCCAACTACGATCCATGAGGATGCGGGTTTGATCCCTGGCCTTGCTCAGTGGGTTAAGGATCTGGCACTGCCGTGAGCTGTGGTGTAGGTTGCAGACGCAGCTCAGATCTGGAGTTTCTGTGGCTGTGGCTGTGGCTGTGGCCAGTGGCTATAGTTCTGATTCGACCCCTAGCCCAGAAACTTCCATATGCCACAGGGATGGCCCTAAAAAGCAAAAAAAAAAAAAAAAAAAAAAGAACCTGGCAGATAGTAACAGCTAACTCGCTCAGCAACACTAAATTATTTCAGTTTAACTCAATTTTTATTTAACTGTTACTAGAACTGCAAGGCTACTGCACATGCGTATTATATATACAATGGGAGAAATATCTGAGGTCCTGAACAAAAAATCATGCCACAGGCAGTTACTGTTAAAACTCGGTATATAAAGACTTAGAATTCACCTTTAGACTTTTAAAAAGGTACAAACTGGGAGTTCCCATGGCTGCCCAGTGGAAGCAAACCTGACTAATATCCATGAGGATGCAAGTTTGATCCCTGGCCTCGCTCAGTAGGTTAGGGATCCAGCGTTGCCATGAGCTATGGTATGTGTAGGTCGCAGGTGTGGCTCAGATCCTGTGTTGCTGTGGCTGTGGTGTATGCTGGCAGCTACAGCTCTGATCTGACCCCTAACCTGGGAGCTTCCGTATGCCGCAGGTGCCCTAGAAGCTAAATAAATAAATAAATAGATAGATAGATACAAAACATGTTTTTAGTGGCCA
This sequence comes from Sus scrofa, assembly GCF_054392235.1. Classification (NCBI taxonomy): domain Eukaryota; kingdom Metazoa; phylum Chordata; class Mammalia; order Artiodactyla; family Suidae; genus Sus; species Sus scrofa. The sequence continues at coordinate 94,638,663 of NC_139396.1, read as the reverse complement.
CAGAAGGCTTTTGATGCTAAGGAGTCCAAGAGCCAAGAAGGCAGCATCGGTGGGGACCATTTACAACTTAGTTTCTCTCTGGCTCTCAGATGCAAAGCATGGACAAGTTGCCAGTTTAAAAAAAGTATAGAGAGGAATTCCCTGGTGGCCTAGCAGGATAAGGATGCAGCATTGTCACTGCTATTTCCTGGCGTGGGAACTTCCAAGGATACAGCCAGAAAAAAAAGAAGAAAAAAGGTACTATCACTGCAGTTTCCTGGTGTTATAGTGGTTAGCATTTGGCATTTCACTGCTGTGGCATAGGTTCAATCTCTGGTCTGGAAACTGTACTATCTGAGTGTTTAGGGGACTTAAGAAACTCATAGGAGTTTCTAAAACAGGAATGTGGGCACTAGACCCATGACCCGAGTTACAGCGAGGATTAAAGTCCCTGACAAAATGCAGACAAGAAAGAGAATTTAAGATACAGACACATTCCACCCAGTGTTCCTGGCAGCCACAGAAGTCTCAAACAAAGCTTACAAAATGAGGAGAGATACAGTGCAAAAAGAATCGAGACCCACAAGAAGCAGCTGAGGGCTGGATACCTCCCCAAGTGGACCACTCTGCTCAGAACCAGATATTGTCTTGTCCACCAAAAACCTTCACTGGGTGCAAAAGTCTGACCTCTGGAGAAGGTCCTTAGCCCAGACCAGTACTGCGTGCCAAGTGGAGCAAAGGGCAGACTCACTGTGGGTGCGTCTTGTAAAGAGACCCGTCGACACCAACCGTGGTCCGCAGCCTGGGTGTGCTCTTGTTATCTCGAAGGCGATTCAAGATGGCGCCCAGCGTCGCAGCCACCAGGTTGGCCGAGCGAAAGGAGACGATGGTGCACACGTGCTGGACCGAAATACAGTCGTCATCGGATGGCTCCACCCCCAGGCGGGTCAGGATTTCTTTGGCATTGTGAAGGCCTTCCTTATTCCTGTGAGGTTAGAGGCCAATACTTGTGAGTTAAAGACCACACCAGGTAGCACAGAGCACTGAGGGCTGAAGGTCCTGGAAAGGGGAACTCCCTTTGCCACAGGCACAGGGCCTGGGAGTGTGGCAGTCAAGTGCCTGAGAAGAGAGGGAGAAGGGGTCCCCTCCTTGAGAAATCCCGAGCAGCAGGAGAAACTGTAGGAGGCTGGGTAATGGCATGTTGGGCTCATGGAGAGATGTGGAGAGGCCAGAAGACATGACCCTGAACAGGTGGAGAAATGGCTGCTTCCACCCCTGGGCTCATTGTCCAGGAGGCTCAGGGGAGAAGCGCCTGCTCTTTGGGTAGGTCAGCAACACGGGATCCGAGCCGCATCTGTGACCTACACCACAGCTCACAGCAATGCCGGATCCTTAACCCACTGAGCAAGGGCAGGGACCAAACCCGCATCCTCATGGATCCTAATTGAGTTTGTTAACTGCTGAGCCATGACGGGAACTCCTCCAGTCAAATTTTGATTTGCTGCATAAATGCTTTGTATATCTTTTCTTGATTCATTCCAGGGTAGAGCTTTATTACTACTGTAGATGTCTATTTTTTAAAAAGAATATATATATGCATATGTATATACATTGTATATATTTTAATGTACCATATTAAGGTAATATGTTAACAATGGGGAAAACTGGGTGAAGGAATGTGTAATACATTTATAATTTTTCCGTTAGTCTAAAAATATTCTAAAAAGATTCATTTTTTATTTTTTATCTTATGATTTTTATTTTTCCCATTATAGTTGATTTTAAATGATTTACTTAGGAGTTCCCATTGTGGCGCTACAGAAAACAAACAAAACGAGTATCCATGAGGATGTGGGTTCAATCCCTGGCCTTGCTCGGTGGGTCAAGGATCTGGTGTTGCCATGAGCTGTGGTGTAGGTTGCAGAAGCAGCTTGGACCCCACGTTGCTGCAGCTATGGTGTAGGCCGGAGGCTACAGCTCCTATTTGACCCCCAGCCTGGGAACTTCCCTGTGCTGCAGGTGTGGCCCTAAAAAACAAAAACAAACAAAAAACCAAAAACAACAAAAAGAGGTATTTAAAAATATATACATATTTTTGCAGTTCTCTTGTGGCATAGCAGATTAAGGATCTGGTGTTGTCACTGCTATGGCATGGGCTCAGTCTCTGGCCCTGGAACTGTGACATGCCACAGGTGCAGCCAAAAAAAGTGTGTGTGTGTGTGTGTGTGTGTGTACATATATACATATATACATATATATATGTATATATATACACACATATTTTAATTATTGTCAATATATAGAAATATAAGTGACTTTTGCACCTTATCGCTAGACATCTTCTTAACCTCCCCTGTTATCATAATCCCTTGTACAAATATTTTTTGGTTTTCCATACAGACAATTATCATCTGCAAATAATGACAGTTTTACTTCCTCTTTTGCCGATTCTTGTGCCTTTGATTTTTTTTTTCTTTCTTAAAAAAAAAAAAAAAATTACCTAAGCCTCCAGGGAAATACTGAATAGAAACAGGTGATACTGTCTTGCTCCTGATTTTAAAGAGAATGCTTCCAACATCTGCAGCTGACAGGGTGTTTTTAAACATACATGCTTTCTTGAGAGAGTTCAAGCAGATTTTGTTTCTTGGCAACCAAGGAGCCAACACCAGAAACAGGCTCAGAGGAAGGCAGGCATTTCCTGATCTGTCAGTGCTTCTGAAGACAAGCCACGAGGCTCGTGCTCCCTCCCCTCCCAGCGGCTGACCAGGGGACTTAAGCAAAGAGCCAACTGGGAACTCAGCAGTGGGCATTCCTACTGATGATAGCTCTGCACCAATCTCTGCTGAAGGAGAGTGAGGCCAGGACTCCAATGTAAAATAAAAGTCCAGACAAAGTCCTTTCCACTTGCATCAGCATCTTCTCCCAGAAGCCAGAGCCAGGACGCTACTGGCTCTGTCCAAATTCACAGGACCATGGCCAGGCAGCAGGATGCCTGCCTCCTGCAGAGATGAAATGGCATTTCTAGCACCAAGCTGGCCCTGTCTTTAAGCAGTGGCCTCACAGGGCTACGAGGAGTCTCTTGAACCACGAAAGAGCCTGGTGGCACACAGAACTGGTTACCGGACAGGAGGAGCCCTTCAGACGTGGAGCCATCTGACTCATCAAACTGCCCAGCATCAAGTTTACCAAGCTTACCTTCTTCCATCTCAGGTGAAAGCCTGAAAATGACAGTCGAGGCAGAGAAGTCTGGGTTTCTTATATTGAGGCCAAAAGGCAGGGGCCAGATTGCTGGCCTGGGCTCTGTCCTTCTGTGGCTATCTGTCCTGTCTTATCTCTTAATCACTGTTTCTCAAACCTGTACCCAGAGAACACTTCTGGCTATGAACAGGTGAGCGTACACGTGTATGAGTGTTGGGAGGCAGGGAGCAGGAAGGAGAGGCAGGAGGGGGAAGGGTGTTTCAGGCACAAAATATTTTGGGAAATTAACCAGTTAACCAAAGTAAAGTGGGTTTTCTTTAAAATGCTAATGGATATCATGTACATGTCTAAATGGAGGATAAGCAGGCAGCATTTCCCAAACCTACTGGCCACAGAATTCTTTTTCCAGGGAAAACCTGGTGATTTTGAGGTCACGAGGGTTCCGTGGAACACCATCTGGGAAAGGCCCTGATATCCCAAAGGAGGAATTAACCCAGGCCTGCAGCCGGTCAGCTCCTATTCACCACCAGGACTCTAATCCAGTTTTGTGTGTGTGTGTGTGTGTGTGAGGGGGAGGGTGAAGAGTGAAGACACGGCTTTTGGCATTTGCCACTAACTAGATGGCTCTTCAACGAGCTGCCACCAGGTGCCTGCGGAGAGAGCAGCCCAGGACAGGTGAGCTAAGGGAGAAGGGAGACTGACCAGAGAGCCCTGACACTCTCAAGGAGAAGCCCAGCAATCCAGGACTCCAGGGGTAACAAGGGACCCGTGGCTCTTCTCTGCCCAGTGCCCCCCAGAAAGCCTCGAGCAGGGGGTGGGGGCACTTACTTTTCTATGGCTGACACATCACTGGTGTTGAACTTCCCTCTGGTGAGCAGCTCCGGGGTGATTCGCCCTTCAAATAAGAGGCCCTCTTTGGCCATCTTGACCAGGATCAGTCGGACCAGCTCACCCATGTACATGCCACTGACCATCTTCTCGAACCTGCAGGAGAAAAGCGCCCGGGCACTTGTCAGGTCTTTGCTACGTCCCAGCACTCAGGCAACTCACGAAGGGTGAGAGCCACACAAGCAGAGAGGAAGCCACAGCCCCCTTCCTCACAAACTCAGTCTCACTGGCCAGCAAGACTACACACTTGTGTGACTGCTTAATCACAGATGGACAGTTTGGGTGGCGGACAGGGTCATCCAAACCCCACACCCATCCCCAGGATAGGAAACGGGAGGAGAGCACCACGGGGCAGGGGCAGGCAGGGAAGGCTGCCTGGAGGCGGGGGGAGCATTGGGTTTAAATTCAGGTTGACAAGAAAGCCAGACAGAAATGAGCAGAATGTGACTGTCTCTTACAAAACTTCATGCTGTGCTTTTCTTTCTTTCTTTCTTTCTTTTTTTTTTTTTTGGCTATACCTGCGGCATGCAGAAGTTCCCAGGCCAGGGGTTGAACCTGAGTCACAGCAGTGACAACACCGAATCCTTAACCCCTAGGCCACCAGGGAACTCCTGCCCTATACTTTTTAAAGGGCTTTCACCTTCATCCTGCTATCAGGAAGCTCTCCAATCCCTACAGGAAGGTGGCCAGAAATTATCCTCTCTCAGCTCAGGAAGGGTAAATGCCTTCCCCGAGGGAAGACGAAGGGCTGAGGTGCACCCTCTCCCCACGGGACCCCTGTCTCTGGTCACCTCCCTGGCATCCATGTTCTCCTTCTCCAGCCAAAAAGGCCAGGAGTGTGCTTTGGGGAACTCCCTCCCTCCCCACTGACCTCTCCCTACATCCCAGGAGAGGGCTCCGAGTGGCTTAAAGCCAATCAGCTCTACTGCTCGGGCCACATTTGGCCACAGGCCAATCCCAGCAGATTGGCTCTCCTGGGAGGTGTGGGCGGGGTGGGCTCCATGACTACAGCAGCCATACGGAGCCCAACACTGCAGGGAGGAGGCTGCCAGGAACTCGACGCCACATCTGAGCCAGATCCAGGCCCCAAATCCTGGCTGACCAGAGGCCAGAAGAGAGTCCCGAGCAGGACGGATCAGAGGCATGTCCACATCAGGGCGGCCGGCCTCTCCTCTGAGGGAGTCCAGCTGGCACACCCAGAGCTGGTTGTGACACAGCAAAACAATCTGTTCCATTCAGAGCCGGGCCCTGGAGCCAGGGATGCTGCTGAGACCTGAGCACCCGGCCCTCCCTCGCCCCAAAACAAGGCGCAGGAAACATAGTTCTCATTGTTCCACTCCAACAGGACCAGACAGGAACGCTCCAGCCACGGCTGTGTCGAGGATCCCTGGGAGGATCCTGGCTGCCCTGCCCAGCTGCTGCCACAAGCACCTGTGGGAACGGCCTCTGTGCAGCCCAAACCAGAATCTCAGAGCAGGAAGGAGCCAGGCTGCCTGGGCTCAAGCCTGGCTCTGCCACCTGCGATGCTACTCACTCCTCTGGGCCTTGGTTTCTTTACCTACATAATGCGGATCACGGCAGGGCCTACCCACAAGGTTGAACAGAGGATAGGGATTGATACAGGTAAAGTGCCACAGTGCCTGGTTAATAATGAGTGCTGTGACCCTTGCCATGTGTCTCACACTTAACTAAGCACTTGACGCATATTAATTTATTTCATCCTTGGGACAACCCCATGAGATAGACATTATCATTACCCCATTCCACAGATGAGAAAACTGAGGCATAGAGCAGTTACACAACTTGCCCAGCGTCACAGAGCTAATATAAGTGGCAACTCCACGTTGTTAACCCAGTGAAATGCAGCCCCAGAGTATATGCTCTAACCACTGTGCTGTTCTGCCCCTCTCATGGGCACGTCCCTCTCAGTGTCATTAAATGTTACCAGTTACTGTCATGCTAGCAGCCAGTAGCCCCACCCCTAACTAGCCTCTGCTTGTCCAGTTCACTTCTCCTAAGCAGCCTGCCCCCATGTTGGGCAAGTGTGACAACAGAAAGGTTGTTCTCCTCAAGGTGAGTTACAAACAACATCCCGGCCCCCCTACCGTGGCTTCTCACTCTGCCTCCTGGAGACACGCAGAAGGATGTGCTCCCCTTTCTACATGATGGTCTCTTAAACACATAGATACTGCCATCCATCCCCCTTTACAGATAAAGGAAGCCCCAGGCCAGAGGTCTGTCCTTCCTCAGTCCTTAGAGACTCTGTTGGAGCAAGTGAACGAGGCAACAGCACTCCTCACCAGCCTCCAGTGAAACTAAGCAAGTCATGATCTGCCTCTCAGCCGTCAGGTGCCTAAGACCACAGGCCAGTGGGTGGCACCCTGGTGCTGCAGCATCACTGCCTACTGGCGAGCACAGGAGGGCTGAGACCACAGGGCCTGGGGAGGCTGGGAAGGGCAGGTGAGGGATCGTAATCCGACAGGACGGCAAGGACTTGCATGACAAGCAGGAGCTCCCATGGCAGCTTGGACCGGCAGCCCTGGGACGGAGAGAAGGAGAGGAGGTCTGCAAACACCTAAAGAGGATGAGAGTGGCTGAGAGAGTCCATGGAACAGGCAGAGCAACAGGAAGCAGAGGTATTCAGGGTATGACTTGAAAAGAGGCTGTTACTCCACCACCATTCAAGCCGAAGAATTCTCCAGGCCAAACCTCCTGCTGTTGCTCTTTTGTGGAGCAGTGCCTTCTTCATTTTGGAAGATATGATGAGGAGTCACAGAGAAATGGGACTCAAAATTGCAGCAACAACAGTGAAAACAGAAGAGCCAGAGGCCCAGGAAGACAGGAGGGAGAGAAGGGAATTAAGGATGAAAGAAGGTGGGCTGACATCTACAGTAGGAGGCAAAGGCTCAGGACAGAGGGTGACAGGGAGGAGGCCAATGTCTGATCTCCTTTAGAGAGACCTAACTTGGGGGCATAAGGGTGGGGGAAGTCCTTAATACTCAGGGCCATTCCCCCAAGGTCAGGAAGCAGCAATAAGGCGTGAGCCACAGAGCTACTGTGTCAGCCCTATAGTCAGGCCTCTGTAAATGTAAATGTCAATCAAAATGAATGAGTGGGTGCCCACCTGGGCAGTCAGAGCCTTTGTACAGAGCCAACACATCTATGTTTTCAACCCTGGTTAAAAATTAGAATCAAGGAGTTCCTGCCATGGCTCAGTGGAAACGAATCTGGCTAGCATCCATAAGGACACAGGTTTGATCCCTGGCCTCGCTCAGTGGGTTAAGGATCTGGCATTGCCGTGAGCTGTAGTGTAGATTGCAGATGTGGCTCGGATCTGGCATTGCTGTGGCTGTGGCATAGGCCAGCAGCTACTACAGCTCCAATATCACTAGCCTGGGAACCTCTATATGCTGCACTTGCAGCCCTAAGAAAAAAGACCCCCCACCAAAAAAAAAAAAAGTTAGGCTCCTAAGGACAGCCCACAGCCCAGACCAACTGAATGAGAAGTGGGAGGGAAGGTGAGTAGGCTGGGAGGATGCCTGGGCAAAGGTATGTTTTTGAAGGCTTCTATGTAATTTTGATGAAAAATATCCCTCTAGACCATCCTTGGCGATTTTTGTTCATAAATGATGAGACGTCCCTTAGACATTTTGGAGTTTACTATGAAAAACTTGTACTTTCACGCAGGACAGAAAATCCTAAACTTAGGCCAGATTAAAGCTCAACAAAGAGTCTTGGGCCAGCTTTGTCCTATCTCAGTATCCCAGGACCCTAATTTCCCCATCTGTCAAGTGGAGCAAATACTTTCCCCTGCTATAAGGAAAACAAAAGGAAAGGGTTTTGAAGAATGTGGCACTGCACAGAAGCACAGAAGACACAGGGAAGACCCAAAAACTCAGGCAAAAGCCTAGAAGCACAGCTAAATTTACTTTGGCAAAAGACTCTGGTCAGTAGCCTATTTCTAAGAATATATGATACAACTCAAGAATTTGTCATCTTTTTGAAACTGTTCTTACGAAGACCTGACCTATGTAATCAGTAAGCAGGGAAGCACACCGGAGATGGACTTTAGCCCCACCCACCCCCACTCTTCTATCCATTCAACCACCCCCCAGCCACCGGGCCATCTCCCCTCCTCCATCCATCCTGCATCCCCCTATCTATCCAGCCACTCATCATCCACCCCCATCCACCCACCATTCCAAAAGAGTTTACTGCAAGCCAACTGTGAGCCCAGTTCACAGTTCAGCCTAATCATATGGTTCAGGCCTTTAGAGAAATTCAGAACTATGTCAAAATGGATGGCAGAGCATCTAGGATTCTACCCAAGTCATGTGGGATCCCTACACTGAGCTAAGGAAACAGACAAAGGCCTGGGCCACATCTGTTATCACAGGTAACTGCCCTACCTGCACTGGGTGATTTCTGATTAAGAGACTGATTATACTTCTGATAATCAGTGACTTCTGATTAAGAGACTGTACAAAATTTCTTATCTGAAACCCTGGGGTCACATGTGCTTGGGAATGTGGAGCGTTGAGGATTGATTGCAGTGATGTCATGTGGTGCATATGCCACACACCATAGAATAACCGGAGAAGCGCCTGAGGCAGGACTATAATCAAGCATATCCACAAATCTCCAGTGAAATGCAAAAACAGGCACGGTGAATAGCCTCATGTCTGCCGGAGTCAGGTTTTAGAACTGGGGGTTAGGTCAATGGACAAAAGGGGAAAAAAACCTTGGGCTATCAGAGCTTTGGAGCTGGGGCTTTTTAGAACCAAACTGGTGCTTCAGATTCAGGATGCAAAGGAGATCTTCAAGGCTGGTCGAAGAACTTGGGATTCTCTCAGTGAGACCTCATTTATTCACCATCACCCCTCCCAGGGGAGGCAGGCTGGCCATTTACGCAGTTCCATTAACTCAAGTGGAAAGCCCATTTGGCCAGCCTGGGGGATCTTTTGCATGACAGGTTTCAACATGATCAATACTTCCTGCCATAATGTCTCTCTGATATAGGATAAGAGCTGTTAAGCCAACAGGGTCAGGGAACATCTCTCAGCATGAGGACAGTATCCAATTCCAGGATAAGACTGCCGGGAGGGGGATCAGGATGCTGGCAGCTTGCGAGCATCTCCGAGAAATATTAGCATGCATTTTAGGAAAGAAACTCAAAGGAAGCAATGCCCACACCAGCCTGATTAACATCACTCATACTTCTATAGCCAGAGCTCTCCAGGGCCAAAACGCTCTTGCCCAAGACGTCTGATGTGATGCTCTTTATCAGCTCTGACCTATCTGCCCACGCACGACAGGGAAGGCGTTCTTCTATTCCCCAGTCTCCCCAAGGTCACGGACTCACATGGCTCTCACCCACTTCTCCATGCGACAGAGATCTGCATGTGTGACTCCCCAGCCAGACTTTAAGTTCTAGAAGGGAACTCCAGGTGCTACTTTGTACCCCTGGAGCCTAGCACAGAGTGGGCACATCAGAAGTGCTCAAGAAATGTGGGCTGAATAAACAGCCACATACACCCCAGAGGACGAGTGGCCTCTCCCACTGTGAAAGGCAGCCCTAGTGACAACAGCATGTAGAAACGTTTTTATTTATTTTATTTTTTTGTCTTTTGTCTTTTTAGGGCTGCACCCAAGGCATATGGAGGTTCCCAGGCTAGGGGTCCAATCGGAGCTATAGCCACCGGCCTACACCACAGCCACAGCCACAGCCACGCCGGTTCCCAGCCACATCTGTGACATACACCACAGCTCACAGCAACGTAGGGTCCTTAACTCACTGAGCACCACCAGGGATCAAATCCACATCCTCATGGATACCAGTCAGGTTTGTTAACCACTGAGCCATGATGGGAACTCTCTAGAAATGCCTTCCACTAATGTTTCTGTGCTTTTAATTTTCAAAATGTCTTACAAGGACAATATCACTGTGTAATTCAACAGAGAGAACCATTTAAAATGTGCTCTTAAAGCTGCAGACTCGGAGTTGCCACCACGGTGCAATGGGTTAAGAATCCAATTGCAGTGGCTTGGGTCATTACAGAGGTGGGGGTTCAATCCCCAGCCAGGTACAGTGGGTTAAAGGATCTGGCATTGCCACAGCTGCAGTGTAGGTCACAGCTGTGGCTCAGATTCAATCCCTGGCCTCAGAACTTCCACATGCTGTGGTGTTGCCATAAAAACAAAAACAAAAAACCAAAGCTACCGACTCCACAACTGTGTATCTCCCCAAAGGAGTGACAAATGATGCACATTTGGGTGCTCCCTGGTGGCCTGGTAGTTAAGGTTTTGGTGTTATCACTGCTGTAGCTCTGGTTACAGTTGGGGCTCAGGTTTGATTCCTGGCCCAGGAACTTCCACATGCCATGGACACAGCCAAAAAAAGGTTTTTCGTTTTTTTTTTTTTTAGGGCCATACATGTGCCATAGGGAGGTTCCCAGGCGAGGGGTCGAATCAGAGCTGTGGCCACTGGCCTACACCACAGCCACAGCAACACAGGATCCGAGCCGTGTCCGCAACCTACACCACAGTTCACAGCAATGCCAGATCCTTAACCCACTGAGCGAGGCCCGGGATCGAACCTGCAATGTCACGGTTACTAACGGATTTGTTTCTGCTGCACCATGACGGGATTAAATGTACATTTGATGGGCTTTTCCTTTAGTGACTACCCAGCTTCCTGCCCCTCTCGTCTCCCACCCCAAATCTTTCATTAAGTGTCTCCTAAGTCTCACATATGGCTAATAAGAAAGGGTGGGACTCACAGCTGCTTCCCAGGGTTGAGCGACCCCCGGTCTATCTCCCGGTCAAATTCAGTGCGGATGTCCTCCAGGGCCCCGTCGTCCCCGAAGGCCCCCCACTCGGTGTTGATGCACATCCTGCCCTCGTCACCCTCCACCAGGTCGATGTGCCTCAGCTCCTCCATGTAGCACGCGTTGGTGCCGGTACCTTGGAGAGAGAGAGAGACGCAGTGGGAAGCTGTAACCACGCCAAGGCTCGGTGCCTTCTGGAAACACCGGCTTCAGGAAGGGATGGGGGCTGGGTGAACCTTACCAATGATGAGACCGACTTCACACTGCTGGTCATCATAGCCACAGGTCATCATGGTCCCCACTGTGTCATTCACTACAGCCACAATGTTGGCATCATAGTCCTGGATGGAGAGAAGGGGGTGTCACCGTCCACTCACACATGGATCAGAGACCACCAGCCTTAAAGAGAGCATGGTACGAAGGCTCCTGTCCTCACAGCTGCCACCGCCCCATGGGGGTGCTGCCTACATTACTGCTGGCACTCAGATTCACCAGATTCGAGTGGGACGATTAAATTATGGAAATAGCAAGGTTTCCTTGATTATCTGGCTGAAGATCCTTTTCAGGGTGGATTTTTCTCACAGAGCCACAGCTTTCTGCAAACCACCGCACTGCATCTGTGTGCCAGCTGCAGTCAGTGTAACCACGGAAGGCTGCACATGACCACGTGGGCTGCACACACAGGCTGCCTTCCTGTGGGAAGGAGGCTGTGCACCACCCAAGGGCTTGGCTCTTCAGGGCAGCACCTAGAGATGCTCCGCCTGGAATCAGCACTGCTCATCTGCCTGGGTCTTCAAGATCGCCCCACCATGTGAAGCCTCAGGCCATGCACTACTGTCTCTCGAAAGAGCCCTGGTCACAGCCTTCTCCCCACGCTCCCCCACCTCCTGGTAGCCAAGGCCAGTGGCTGCCCCACACCTCCCCCACTTCCCAGTAGCCAAGGCCAGTGGCTGGAGAGAAGTTACCCCGCGTTTTTTGATGGCTTTCTCAAGCAGCTTCACCACATCTGTTCCCTCCACTCCGCTTGCTTTAAATCTCTTTGTCCAGGTGATCAGGATGGCCTGCAAAGGAGAGCAGATGGGGCTGGTTGAGGGCTGGGAGGCCTCCAGAAGCCCCAGGTGTCTAGGGAGTCTGCTCAAAGGCAGTGACAAAGCCAGAAGGAACAAAAAGCTCACTCCAGATCACACTGGTTAATAGCCATACTATCCCTCTCCTGTTTATCCATCCACCCGATGGATTTCTCTGGGGGCTGCCCTGGGGAAAAAACCTGCAGTTCACACTTGCATACATTTAAGTGGCAGGCCAGCGCTGAAGTGCCACCCAGCGTGCAAATCTAACTGATGTCAGTTGCACAGCCAGACTTCATATAAAAAGAGAACAGGGGAGTTCCCTGGTGGCACAGTGGTTAGGACTCAGGGCTTCCACCACTGCTGTCCAGGTTCAATCCCTGGTCTGGGAACTGAGATCCTCTATCAAGCCGCTGTACACCGAGGCCAAAAAGAGAGAAAGAGAGAGAGAGCAAAAGAAATCCCATTATTACCTGATCACTTTTCTGTACTTTCAAACCAGACCTTGGCTTTTACAGCCCCAAGGGACTTCTGACAGAGCCAAATTGGGAAGAGAAACAAAACGCTAAAATAATTCTTGGCTACTGAACTTCGGAGAGCCAGGTCCTGAGATTAGAGGATACCACTGACTATGTATGATTCACACCTCTTCCCCAACTTTGGAACTTAACCCCTATTTGTAAGCAATGACAATATTTTGCTATTTATACAAAATGATACGTTTTTGTTTGAACACTAATGGAGAAACATGAAGGACAGATAAGCAAGGGTTATTCACTTGAGACTGTTATAAGGGTAAGAATTCTACCTTTCGCTTTACACCTTTATGTTATTTCAATAGTTTCACATATCGCTTCTGTATTTTTTCTAAAAATCGAAGATACTATAAAAGAAAAATAACTGTTACGATTGACTATTTTTCTCTGAATGGAGGAACTCGCTATGAATGCAGCAGGGTTGGGACAAGCTGTTGTTCTGGCCATAGAGCCTGTGGGGTGACACAAGAATGGGGAGCCTGCCCCTAGATCTGAAAGTCCCACAGCCTGCAGGACATACAGGGAAGGGCCAGCAGCAGCCTGCAGCTGAGCCAGGCGTTCCAAAAGCCTCCTAACAATTTGTTTTCTCCCTTTCAACCCCCAGACCCCCAAAGCCTCAGATGTTGTGGAAAGAGCGTGGGTTAGGAATCAGGAGAGCAATCCTATTCCTGCTTCCTCGTGGGCATTTTCCCCAACTCCTCTCGGGATCACGCAGCTCATCTGTGGAAAACGGCAGCTGGTCTGGATTTGGACAATCCTGAGGACCCAGGCAGCCTGGAGGAGTGGACACAGGCCTCAGGATGGGTAAGTAGAGCCTGTGATTCATTGGCTTCCTGCCAGGCAGGATTCCAGGCTTAGGAACTCCTCCGAGAAAGGGGGGGCGGGGGAGGCCAGTGGGTGGGGCCCCACATTTGGCTCCTCCTCTGCCAGCACATCTGCTCTGACTTGCCCCTCCACTTCTGCAACAGCCTCTTCCCTGGAAGACGGCACCCTCTCGGGAGGAAGCCTTGCCCAAATGCAGCTCTCTCCCAGGGCCCGGTCCAGCCCACAAAGGATGGCATGCCATCCAGAGCCACTGATGAACCAGCAAGCAATGGCCCGCACTGTCACTTCACTGCCACCAGACCCTCTGGTGGGAGGGGGGATGTCCTACCCTGTTGCTGCCCAGAAAGTGTGACTATCAAGTCTCAGTTCTCAAAACCCAAGAGAAACATTAACACCAACAACAAGCCTTGTGAAAGGTCCCTAAAGCTACTTTGTTTTCCTTCGCTCAGTTGAGTTTAAAAAACGGTTCTCAGCCTGACCGCCACAAACATCATGACTCATCTCCAAAAATACATAAATAGCTAAAGTAATTGAAAAGTAAACATGATATCATGACCTTACATTAATTTCTACAAATGTTTCTTAAATAGGAGTTCCCATTGTGGTACAGAGAAAACGAATCCAACTAGTAACCATGAGGTTGCGGGTTCAATCCCCGGCCTCGCTCAGTGGGTTAAGGATCCGGCGTTGCCATGAGTTGTGGTGTAGGTCACAGATGTGGCTCGGCTCTGGCATTGTTGCTGTGGCTGTGGTGTAGGCCAGTGGCTACAGCTCCAATTCAACCCCTAGCCTGTGAACCTCCATATGCCATGGGCGCAGCCCTAAAAAGCAAAAAGCAAAACAAAGAACAAAAAAACAAATGTTTCTTATATATATATATATATATATATATATATATATATGAGAGACATACAGGCCATACTGTAAGCAAAAGAGAAAAGGAGTCCAGAAAAAGGCTTCATTAACTTTTCCCCTCTGGGGCTTCTGTGGAGCCCCTTATTTCCAGCATGTCTTACCTCATCTATTTTGGATTGCCGACAAGGGAAAGAAAACGTAAATCCCACAGGTAATTTCTTGTCCTTAATTTTTTTTTTCTCCATGAAGTCTCCTAGGCACTCGGCGACATGATCGAAAAGCTGGAGGAAGCACAAGAGAGCAGTCAGGAGGGAGAAAGGGGGCCTAGCATTTCAGGAAAAAAAGTAAACGATGCTCCCCCAACACACACACACAAACACAAACACACACACACACCCCCAGAAAGGAGCACGGTGCCCATCACCAAGGCGCCCGGCAGCCTGTGTAAAGAACCACGCTGTGTGACCAGCAGAGAAGAGTCCTTTGCAAAGAGCCTGCCCCATGGGCCGACACGGCTTAGGAAGCCTTTGAACCCTTCACACGGAACTGGCCTCTCAGTGGTCACTAAGATGAGTATCTGGGTGCTGAGGAAATGTTAAGAATCAGAGAAAATGAGCTCATCCCCCAGAGCACATAGACCATGAAGCAGCAGCAGCCACCCAGGTGGAGTGGTCATCTGGCCTCGTCTGTGTATCTCATCGCCATCTCCCTCACTCTGTCAATTCCAGAAGCTCCAAGGGCAATTCCACAGGCTCTAGCCACTGGAGTGATGTCATCATCTTCAGGCTATTGACGTCTTATTTTTCATTCAAGCATAACATGCATACCAAAAAAGTGCACCCATCCTAAGTGTAGGGTTCACTGGATTCTCACAGGCTGCGCCCACCTGTGTCACCAGCTCCCAGACCAAGAAACACAAGGTCATCGGTACCCAAACACCCTCCTCATGCAGTCACTGCTGCTGCCACCCAATCCCCCAAGGGCAGTCGCCAGCCACTCTGACTTCCAGCGTTCTCACTAGTTTTTCCCAACTGTCTATGTATAAACAGAGCCAAGAGTGTGCAGTCCTTGGTGTCTGCCTTCCCTTCCTCTGCATCATGGGTGTGTCATCCACGTTGCCACCTGTCTTTGTAGGCTACTCGTTCTCACTGCTGCACAGTATTCTACAGTGTGACTACACCACAATTTATTTAGAGGATTGCAAGTTAAGCTTGTCTGCTCTACAACATGTTGCTGGGATCTGCACACACATCTTAGAATCTACTAGAAAGAATCCAGAACACTGTTTCCCTAGCCTCTGCGTGAATACTGTCAGTGATGGGAGGCTCACCACCTCTAAAGCAACCTTTTTTGACTTCGCTAGTATCTCTCCTCTTCTCTAAAATGCATCCGGAACCCAAACATAGTATTTTACATGTGTCCTGAACAAGAAAGAAGCTTAGTTAAACAAAGAACCTCCCGTTCCCCTAGCTCTATACCTCTATTAATGTAACCAAAGCATATGTATGTACTCTTTTAGCAACCATGCCACAATCCAGGTAACCTCCGTTTTTTTTTTCACATGGTTGTCCTAACACTAGACCTTCCTTCTACGTGAGATTGACACAGCTATTGGAGCTTCTTGAATCCCAGAAGGCAGTATTGAGAGGGCCAAACCACACTGTCACAGGCAGCAACCCCAGCCCACATTCCCAGACAAGGTCAACTGCCCAAAGGCTTTCTGTGTAGGGTATCTTTTTTTTTTTTTTAATCTTAAACTGAAAGTTTTATTTTATTCAGGTCTGATTTTAACAAATGTGCCAGGGAGAGAGCTCACATGAAAAGGTGACCTATGGGGGCAGGGCACTTCTTCCCAGATGTCCCCTCTGCTCTCCTCCTCTTCTCTCCTCATCTAAAAGGATTCGGGGGGAGGCAAAGCGGTGCTTGGGATAAAGAGCTATGGAAGAATAAGGGACCAGACAAGGGACGCGTGAGGAAGGACACGAGGACCATGTGGCAGAATCCACAGCTTTCTGATTCCAGATTGAATTTAAAAACAAAACAAAATAGGAGTTCCTGCTGTGGGGTTGCAGGTTAAGGATCTCACATTATCTCTGCAGCGGCTCAGTCTCTGTGGACGTGCAGGTTGGATTCCCGGCCTGGTGCAGGGGGTTAAGGATCTGGAATGGCCGCACCTGCAGCTGTAGCTCACATTTGATCCCTGGCCCAGGAACTTCCATATGCCATGGGTGTGGCCCCCCCCCCAAAAAAAACACCAAAAAACCCCCCAAAACAATACTAAGCTAAACAAAACTAGACCATTAGCATCACGGGGCTATGGTTCGAGGAGAAAAAGAGGCAGCTTCACCAAGGCCACAGCTCACTCATTCCTAGCTGATCTGTCCAGACTCCCTGACAGACTGAGGGAGTAAAGGAAACCGAAACAAAATGTCAAATAAATGGTGGAGGAGAGTCCAGCCAGGGGCCCACCCCCCCAGCCCCCAGCCCCCCAGCCCAGGCAGCTGGGCCAGGCTGGGGGAGGGGCTTCTGCAGGCTGGAGGGTCACTGTTGCCATCACAGCCGTGTCTCCTGAGAGGAGGCCGGAAGTGATCCTTCCTGTGCCCATCCTTCCCCAGAAGTCCCTGCCCCAGCTCTAGAGTCTGACTTTGCTTGATTTGGGAGCCTAAGCCCCTATTACTCAGACTATAGCTGAAGTGGCAACTCCGACTAGGAAGACACATGACCACCTTCCCTGGGGAAGCCCAGCTAAGCTTCCTGCGACCTACATTTCTGAGTGACATAAACCCATTACTAAGCCCATCCGCTGGCCCCACGTCATTTGCATGCAGAGGCTCCAGGCCCTCAGGAGAGAGGGCTGGGCGGAAGGAAGAGGCAGGGAGAACTCGGCCACAGAAATGCAGTCGCAGTGACGGGTGCTGTGACCAGCCCCCTGATTCAGGCCAAACACACCAACCCAAAAGGGCTAAGAAGGAAATGCTCACAACCCAAGGGTGACAAGCCTGCCCGAGAAGACAGGAAGTGACTGCCGGGCTAAGCCATGTCTGTGACCAACCAGGAAGGGAAGTTTCCTATCCAGCCTCAAAAAACGTTAGTGTCGAAACTTGTTTTTCTTTTCCTGACAACATGCTCATATGTTTTAACCCGCCCCCCCACAGGCAGTCTTTCCAATTGAAAAAGGCAAACCATGATGAAAATTAAAAACCTACACATTTATTATTCAAAATTTCCAAAAGTAAATAAGTGATGTTTTTAGAGGGTTGCATTTACGCTTCTGAAATGAGTAAGCTTAAAACTGCACTGAACAAATCATAATTCTACAAAAGCATATTTTCCTGTGTATTTTGCTTTTTGTTTTGTCATTTTTACTATTATTAAAGTACAGTTGATTTACAATGTTTCTGTTGTATGTATACTTTGTTTTAAATTGGGTGTCCTACCTAAATATAATGTTCGCAAGTTCCTTTAAAACAAAATAAAAAAATAAAATTGCACTGAAACTTTCAAGATACTGTGTGTGTGTGTGTGTGTGTGTGTGTGTGTGTGTGTGTGTAGAGCAAAAGACGGGTAAAGCTAAAAGTTAACAATCGGGAAAATTGGATAAAGGGCATAAAAAGCTCTTTGTGCTTATCTTAAAACATTTCTGTAAGTTTAAACACTATTTCAAATAAAAGGTTTAAAACCAATAAAAAATTCTTGCACATTACAGAAGATGAGATCACAACCAAGAATTCAGTACTGCTCATAGTCTGTGAGTCTGAGTTGCATCGTGGGCAAAATGAGGCCCTTGGTTTACTAGAATACTCTACAGGTTGATAAAAGATCTCAGAAAAATGGTCTGCCAATACTTATTGCTAACCTCACACCAAACTTCTGGATAAGAGGTTCCTGTTTCATTCATCTCTATTTTAAAACTGCCAACCCTTTTCTTCCTCAGTCCCTTGGAACTTCCTCCTTGCCCACAATCTTTTATATTACCACACCCTCAAACATTTTAAATAAAAATATAAATTAATTGAAAACAAAGATAAAACCCAGCCCAAAAGCAATCCACGTTGCTAAAACTGCAACATCTAGAGCCAGATTGCCTGGGTTCAAATTCTAGCTCCATCACTTAAGAGCTGTAGGACCTGAGGGGCTGGTTACTTAACATCTGAGCCTCAATGTTCTCATCTATGAAATGAGAAGAAGAATACCCACTCCAGGAGTTCCCATCGTGGCACAGTGGTTAACAAATCCAACTAGGAACCATGAGGTTGTGGGTTCGATCCCTGGCCTTGCTCAGCGGGTTAAGGATCCGGTGTTGCCGTGAGCTGTGGTGTAGGTCACAGACGTGGCTTGGATCTGGCATTGCTGTGGCTCTGGCACAGGCCGGCAGCTACAGCTCCGATTAGACCCCTAGCCTGGGAACCTCCACATGCTGCAGGTGCGGCCCTAGAAAAGGCAAAAAAAGAAAAAAAAAAAAAAAAAGAATACCTACTCTATAGGGTTGTTGTGATGATTAAATGAGTGAAGCCATATAAAGTGCTCAGGTCAGTGACATAACTACAATAATACACTTGCTATAATACATTATCATTATCATCATCACCATCTTTTCTCTGCTTCAAAAGCACAGAGGAAGAGAGGAAGAAACAGCAGGAAGCAAAATAATCCTGGGGCTGGGAAGGATGGGGACAGAGGCTGGGAGAAAGGTCTCAAGGCAGCAGTAAGAAGGCAGGTGCTATTGAAGTGATTCAGCAACTGTGCACCTGGAGGGGAGACCCCTCAAATTACAAACCCTGCTGCTAAAAGGTCAGGTCAGGCCAAAGCACACAGGAATGTCTGCAGCACAGGGAGAGAGTCCTGATTGGGAAGGCAGCAGGCAAGGAGGCTCAACCTGAGGACCACGGGGAACAGAGTGACAGGTCAGTACTTGTTGCCAAAAGGAAAGAGCAGGATGCCAACTCGAGGCTGCTGGTCACCTGCAAACAGGAGCAACACAGTAACCACAGGGCAGGATGGAGCCTGACCTGCTGGCAGCCTTTGTGCCCGCGCTACATGAATGAGCCAGTCTCTGCAGCCCAGTAACAGAGGGATACACGGGGCGACCTCCAGGCAGCGCCATTGATGAGAGATGCACGGGTTTTGGTGGCTGGCTGAAATGCGGCTCATCTGTCCTAGTGACAGTGTCCCCTTCAATGCTCACTGTGACACAGTCTGAAAAGCTCTGAACCGAAACCCCCGGGAGCAGGTTAAAGGCCAGGAACAGCCCTTTTCTGTCATACGAGGAAAAGGCAGAGAGCTGGCATCAAGTCCCACCCATGTTCATTTATGAACAAAGCAGAGTCAGGAAGAGAAGGCTCTGGGTCTCATCTCCAAGTCCAGCCCTGAATACACATGTTCTCTTGAGTACTGAGTCATGAATTTTGCCATGAACACACCCTCCCTAAAGCAAGTATTTAGCAAGCCCTGAGTACATACGCTGAGAGCAGCCATGACTCAGGAGGCGAGCTCCAAACAGGAGGGGCGAGACATCTAGAGGAAGGTAAGGAGCAGCCCCCCACGATGGGCTTAGAGGACCCAGAATGGACTGAAACCTGACCGGGACTGCCCACACCCTGATCCCAGGGTCCTCAGTGAGCCTGCATCCCACCATTCACCATGACCAGATGAGGGAGCGGGTGGGGAGGATGGAGAGGCCCTTCTGAGCACTCCCACGGCCCACGGCCAGCAAAGGAAGGCAGCCCTTCCGCTGGCGGGGGTTATGAGCGTAAGAGGAAGGGATGGTGACTTTCCAGGCAAGGCCCTGCCCTCATTGCTTTCTGTGCCAAGGACTCATAGGAGATGAGTGGCCAGAAGCCTGTCACACGAGCCCTGGGGCTGTGAACTCAAATTCCTGCCACCCCACAAGGTGAGAGCTACAACATATGAGGCCTGGGCCTTCGGTCAATTGGATGAGGAGGACAATGACTTGCAAGAAGTGTTTTCGGCCAAGGGCTCTGCTACGCCCCCTACTGGGGAACCAACCCCAGAATCCTTAGGGAATGACTGCATTTAACCTGCTGGGCCTCCTCTGCATACCCTTCATCTCAAGGTCTCAGCAGCCCTCTCCCATCCTCCAGCTTACTCCTACGATGGGGTCCCTTCAGGCGGTCGCACCCTTCTGCCTAGGAGTCCTTCCTCACACACCACTGCTTTGGGGTCTGGTTCCAAGACGTACCCTAGGGCCTGATGCTAGGGCCACAGGGGCTGATGGGAAGGGAGTGGGGACCCACCTGGCTTCCACTGCCATGCATGATGCTCTCCGGGGTGTCATAAATCTCCGACTCCATAAGAACATTCTGGTTTTGCTCATGATTCACTTGCACGCGCAGAATTCGAAAGGAAGAACCGCCAAGATCCAAGGCAATGAAATCTCCCTTTTCTGTTTAGGGAGACAACAGTATCACATCAGATTCAAGTGATCCAGGGAGGCCCCATGGTTTTTTGCTTGCTTCTCGACAGGGTCCGCCCCACCCGCCTCCCCCACCGCACTGCACTTTCGGCCAGAAAGCAGGAGCCATGCGGAGCCCATAGGAACCTGGCCCTGCCTCCCAGCCCAGCGTCCCCACCTCCCAGACAGCTTCACACAGTCCCGCTCACTCCTGACTACAGGGAGACAGAAGCAACAGGCTTAAGTACAAGGCCCTACCCACCTTTCTCTAATTCCTTACCCTGTTATCCCTATGGAAAACTTTACAGTAAGAATAAAAACAGCATTTCCACTTGGAGAAAACCTTACATCTGAGGTCCATCCCATGCCTCGGGTTTCTTTCTCAACAGCCAGACACCAGTTCCACCTAGTCTAGTACTCCAGTGATCCCCTAAGGGATTGTTTTGTTTTGTTTTGTTTCTTTTTGTCTTTTTGCCTTTTCTAGGGCCGCTCCCGCAGCATATGGAGGTTCCCAGGCCAGGGGTCCAATGGGAACTGTAGTCGCCTGCCTACGCCACAGCCATAGCAACGCGGGACCCGAGCCGTGTCTAGGACCTACACCACAGCTCACAGCAACACCGGATCCTTAACCCACTGAGCAAGGCCAGGGATCAAACCAGCAACCTCATGGTTCCTAGTGGGATTCGTTAACCACTGAGTACGACAGGAACTCCCGGGATTGTTTTAAATCGTGGCAAAATACATATAAGGTAAAATGGACCACATTTCAAAGTGTACAATTCACTGTCATTATACACATTCACAGCACTATACAACCATCACCACTATTCTCCAAATTTTTCATCATCCCAAACAGAAACACTCTAACCATTCAGCAGTAGCTCTCTTTTTCCCACCCCCCGAGCCAGGCAACAACTATTCTTTCTATCTCTATGAATTTGCCTATTCATGTACGTGGAAGCATACAGTATTTGTCCTTTGGTGTCTGGCTTGTTTCTCTTTGTGTAATGCCTCAAAGGTTCATCCACGTTGTAGCCTGTATCAGTAGTTCAGTCCTTTTTGAGGCTGGATGATATTCCACTGTATGCGTACACAAATGTTCATCTATGCATCTGTCACTGGACACTTGCGTGGTTTCCACCCAGGGGGTGTTTTTAACAGAAGTCCCTCTTGCTCACGTAACAGTAAACTGGCTTGGCATGGTTATATCCCTCAAGACCAACATGTGCAATGATTGGGGTGAACCTCAATGGGGTAGAGAAAGATGATGGGACTGTATGCCGAGACCACCACAGCATCAAGAAAGGTGGCCACAGGCAAGATGCCAAAGCATTAACGCACCATCGGGCCTTCTTTACCCTAGTTGCCCTCACACATTCTCCTTCAGAGTCGATTAAAATCTGATAAATTTACTTCTGATTCTCACAGTCTCACCTTCTTTTCATTTTCTTGATGGTGACTTTTGAAGCATAAAAGTTTTTTTTTTTTTTTGTGGGTTTTTTTTTTTTTCAGTCACACCTAGGGCATTTTTTTTTTTTTTTTTTTTTGTCTTTTTTGTCTTGTTGTTGTTGTTGTTGTTATTGTTGCTATTTCTTGGGCCGCTCCCGAGGCATATGGAGGTTCCCAGGCTAGGGGTCGAATCGGAGCCGCAGCCACCGGCCTACGCCAGAGCCACAGCAACTCGGGATCCGAGCCGCGTCTGCAACCTACACCACAGCTCACGGCAACGCCGGATCGTTAACCCACCGAGCAAGGGCAGGGACCAAACCCGCAACCTCATGGTTCTTAGTCGGATTCGTTAACCACTGCGCCACGACGGGAACTCCTGAAGCATAAAAGTTTTTAATTTGGGGAGTTCCCGTCATGGTGCAGTGGAAACAACTCCAACTAGGAATGATGAGGTTGTAGGTTCAATCCAGAGCCTCGCTCAGTGGGGTAAGAATCTGGAGTTGCTGTGAGCTGTGCTGTAGGTCACAGACGCAGCTCAAATCCTGCATTGCTGTGGCCGGCAGCTGTAGCTCCGATTTGACCCCGAGTGCCCTAGACTGGGAATCTCCATATGCTACGGGTGCTGCCCTAAAAAGAAAAAAAAAAGTTTTTAATTTTGATGAAATGCAATTTATTTTTTTTCTTTTGTTGTTATATCTAAAAATCCACTGCCAAATCCAAGTTCACAAAGTTTCACACCTATGTTTCCTCCCGAGTCTTATAGTCTTAGGTCTTACATTTAGATATTTGATCCATTTTGAGTTAATTTTTGTACATGGTATGAGGTAGAGGTCCGACTTCATCCTTTTTTTTTTTTTCCCTCTGGTGGTGCCATGGCATATGGAAATTCCTAGGCCAGGGACTGAACTGGAGCCACATCAGTGACAATGCTGAATCCTTAACTGATAGGCCACCAGGGAACTCCCTAACTTCATTCTCTTGCATGTGGATAGCCACTGTCAAATTCCAGCACCATTTGTTGAAAAGACTATTCTTTCCTTCATTGATGAATATTAGCACACTTATCAAAAAATCCAGTGACCATAAATGTATGGGTTTATTTCTGAACTCTAATTCTTTCTTCGCCAGTTTTTTACTGAGATGTAATTGACACTCTGAACTCTCAATTCTGATCCACTGATCCATATGTCTATCTTTACGACAGTACTGCACTGTCGTGACTGCTACTGCTTTGTAGTAAATTCTGAAACTGCGAAGTGAAAGTCCTCCCACTTTGTTCTCCTTTTTCAAGATGTTTTGGTTATTCCGGATCCCTTGAGCTTTTTTTTTTTTTAAGGTCGTGATTTTTTTTTCAATCTTCTCTTGTATTAAGCTGAGATAGCTTTGTACTTGATTCCACCAAGCTTTAGGCTCTGACACACTGCTCTATTTTTAGCATTTAGAATGGTGTTTGGCACACAGGAAGAACACAACAAATACTTGAACGAATGAGGATGCTAAAGGCATCTGTGAATGAACCAAAGACTTCTCGCACTGAATCTCGGTTCTTACATCTCAAGCTCCTTGAGGAAAGAACCACACTTAGGATTCTTTACACCTGCCCTTGGCACTCAGGACAGCTCAATAAATGCTTGGTAGCTGCTTTATCACAATGGGTGGCGGCCCATTCATTCATTCAAGGCAGACTTGCTTGTTATTCATTAAATAGAAAGCAGTTATAATGCTGGTTGGTTGGTTGTTTTTCTTTTTTGCTTTGCTTTTCCTTCCCCCTCTTCCCTTTGGCCATGCCCATAGCACGAAGAAGGTCTCAGGCCAGAGACTGAACCCACGCCACAGCAGTTACCCAAGCCATAGCAGTGATGATGCCAGATCCTTAACCCTCGAGGCCACCAGGGAACTTGCTGGTTGTTTTTTTTAAACATCTTTATTGAGAAATAATTCACATTGCACAGAATTCACTCGTTTTAAAGTGCAGTCTGGGAATTCCTGTTGTGGCTCAGTTTCCGTCGTGGCTCAGGGAGGGCAAGTTGGTATTTGGGGGATTCATTCCCTAGTAAAGAATACTGAACTCAGGAGCCTCTGGCTGTAGCTTAAAGAAATCTAACTTGGAGTTACCTGTGTGGCTCAGTGGTAACGAACCCAACTAATATCCATGAGGATGTGGGTCCAATCTCTGGCCTTGCCCACTGGGTTAAGGATCTGGCATTGCTGTGATCTGTGGCATAGGTCACAGATGCAGCTCAGATCCAGAACTGCTATGGCTGTGGCAGAGGCTGGCAGGTAGCTCCTAGCCTGGGAACCTCCATATGCCACAGGTGCAGTCATTTAAAAAAAAAAAAAAAAAAGTGCAGTTTGGTGGTTTTTAGTATATTTACAGAGTTGTACAACCATCATCACTATCTTTTTTTTTGTCTTTTTAGGGACGCACCCACAACATATGGAAGTTCCCAGGGTGGGGGTCCAATTGGAGGGGCAGCTGCTGACTTCCACCACAGCCATCGCAACAAAGGATCCGAGCAGCGTCTGCAACCTACACGACAGTTCATGGCAACGCCGGATCCTTAACCCACTGAGTGAGGCCAGGGCTCGAACCTGCATCCTCATGGATGCCAGTCAGATTCGTTTCCACTGAGCCATGAGAGGAAATCCCCATCACCACTATCAATAGAAATTTTTCATCATCCCCCAAAGAAATTCTGAACCTATTAGTAGTCACTCCCCATTTCCTCCCAGACCCCCTTGTCCACCACCCACCACCAATCTACTGTCTGTCTCTAGAGATATCCCTATTCTGGACATTTCACATCAATGAACTCATATAATATGTGGTCCCCTATAGCTGGCTTCTTTCTTCAGGGTTCACCTATGTTGTAGCACGTATCAATCAGTATATTCCGCCGTGTGGAAATACCACACGATGCCACTGTTTTTAAATTGTTTTTATGGTCCAGAAGAAAGAGGCCAAAGGAGAAGGCTGAAAAGCATGGGTCACAGCTTTGCAGGAAATTCTGACCCTGATATTGTGGGTTGTTCAAATCAGTTTAGGGTTTTCTTCATAGGTTTCTTCTGCACCTTTGAAGTAGGTACTATTATGACGCCCATTCTATAGATGAACAAGTAAAGGCTGGAAGCAGTTAGGTAACTCATCCAAGCACACAGCCAGCAGTGGCAGAACCAGATTTTGAATCCAAAGCCCAAATTCATACCCTTTGGCTAAAACTGCCCCCAGGATAGATGAGGACAAGGGTTCCCAAGGACAGTGTCAGAGTAAGACATTAGCACATCAGGAACAGCTACATCAATACCCATGATTCCTTGTAGCTTTTTAATGGCTAATTTAAATGTTTTTTTTTTAAATTAAAGTATCATTGATCTACAATGTTGTGATTCCTTGCAGCTTTGACTTTGTTTTGCTTTGTTCTTTAGTGAAGATAACAAAAAGGTCCATCTGGTAAACAACTATAAACCACTTGTGCATAGGGAAACAATAAGTACAAAAGTGAACACCATGCTAGGTTGAAATTATGGATGCTTTTTATTCCGTTTCAACATTTTTTTTTAGGGCCACACCCATGGCATATGAAGGTTCCCAGGCTAGGGGTTGAATTGGAGCTGCAGCCGCCAGCCTACACCACAGTCACAGCAACGCCAGATCCAAGCCACGTCTGCGACCCACAGTCCAGCTCATGGCAACCCTGGACCCTTAACCCTGTGAGCCAGGCTAGGGATTGAACCCACATCCTCATGGATCCTAGTCGGGTTCATTTAACCTCTGAGCCACAAAGGGAACTCCTCAACATTTTTATTTAATTAATTTATTTGCTGTTTGGATGGTTTTTTTTTTTTTTTTTAATTAATGTTTTACACTGGCTTTTCATCATAACTTTAAAAAAAAAAAAATGGCTTGGGAAAGTTTTCAGTTGCCAGCCTGGTCAAAAGTCTCATTTTCAGTTGAATCAAAGGCCTAAGTAAAAGCAGGTTCTTGTGCTCAAGTCCCAGATGATGGTGAGGGATCTCCTGTTTATTGATGTCAGTGTCAACACAGAACAGGTAAGAGCTTTCAGCCTTTCATGCAGGAAGGGGTCAAGTTTCAGGCAACACCTTTGCAGAACCCAGGCCAGAAGTTTTCAAGCAGGGTAAGTGAAAATGATCTCAGCTGCCTCAAGGTCCTGGAGGAACCTGGGCCTCAGGGTTCAGGGGCCGGCCCACACTTCTGCAGCTCTGCCAGACCCCTGCCCCATTCCAGCCTCCTGCAGTGGTCTGTCGACCCCAGCTCTCCATTGTTCCTTTCATTTTACAAGCACAGGTCAATAGGATCCCAAGGAGTTAGGGTGAGAGGAGACCAGAAAAAGCAGCCTAGAGATGTCAGGACAACGCTAAATACCAGACACTCCACACGCTGCTAGCGGGATTGATGGATTTGGGGGGGCTCTTTCCCTGAAGGCATTTTACAAGGGGTCACTGTCAAACCCAGTGCAGCTCCTGATCCCTCCCTGAGCAGTGATCCTGACTCCAGGGTGTGTTTGTGATTGCTAAAAGAAATGGCAGTTGGCACCTCTTCTGTAAATCACATTTGCAGCTCAGGAAATATGGGACAAATATTAACTCACCTTTTCAGTTTATGGATAAGGAAGCTCCAACCAAATCCAGTGAATGACTAGCTCATAGCCAACCTATGGCAAGGCTAAGGCCCTTCCCTTTTCTTAGTCACTCATGTACTTGCAAATACTGTGCTGCTCAGTTTTTTTTTTTTTCTTGGCCATACATGTGTCATGTGGAAGTTCCCAGGCCAGGGATCGAACCCATGCCACAGGAGCGATCCGAACCACAGCAGTTGTCAATGCTGGATCCTTAACCTGCTGAGCCACCAGGAAACTCTGTGCATTATTTTTTATGTGTATTTGTCTTATCTTCCTCAGTTGGATGATAAGCAATTTGAAGGCAGGGGCAATTTAACATGCTTACCTCCTTCCCCCAGGCCTGAGTCCTGTGCACAGCAGGCAAATCAGTATGTTTGCTGCTAGTTCAGTAAGAACTACCTGGCGGGGTGTGTGGGGAGGGAGTGGAATGGACAGGCAGTCCGAGGCTTTTGGATGCAAATGGTCATATTTGGAATGGATGGGCAATGGGGCCTTACTGTATAGCACAGGGAACTGTGTTCATGTCACTTTGCTATACAACAGAAATTGAAGGAAGAAACATTATAAACCAAGTACACTTGAATTAAAAATAAAATAAAGTAAAATTTGAAGTACAAAAAACAAACCAAAAAAACTGCCTGGGTCAAATGCATGGTCTATTTGCAGTCCCATCCTCTGCCAAGCAAGGGATTCCAAGAAATGACTTCTGGCAAGGGTAGCAAGATTTCCAGTAAATTTTGTTTGCTGTCTAGTGTCTCTTTAGATAACTACCCTTCCTGAGGTTAGAGGTTGGAGCTGACCGCCTGCTCCAGCTCCAGGGGGGCGCCAATGGGTCCAGAGCATCCAGAGTTCCTTATCTTGACCATCATGATTGGTCCAGGATGGGCACGTGACCCTCATCAGCCAATCATCACCCTCTCCAAGATCACCTCTGGGATCCGAGTTCTGAGGTGAGGTGTCTACCAGGGGTGCCAGTGTTGTCTCTGCCCCATAAGTGAGAGGTGGCCTATGAATGAAGCCAACAAAGAGACTGGAAGAATAAGAGACAGACGAGCCCCTGATTATAGAGGCCAACTTACAACTTTCCCAGTTATGTGAACCTAGAATCCCTTTTTGACTTACACAACTTTGAGTTAGATTTTGTTCTCCTTTTTTTTTTTTTTTTTTTTCCTTTTGACAGCTGCACCTGTGGCACCTGGAGGTTCCCAGGCTAGGGGTCAAATCAGAGCTACAGCTGCTGGCCTACACCACAGCTGTAGCAACACAGGTTCCCAGCCTCATCTGTGACCTACTCCACAGCCTGCAGCAACTCCATATCCTTAACCCACTGAGTGAGGCCAGGGATCAAACCCACCTCCTCATGGAGACTATCAGTTTCTTAACCCATTGAGCCACAACAGGAACTCCAAGTTAGATTTCTTTAAGCTACAGCCAGAGGCTCCTGAGTTCAATATTCTTTATGAGGGAATGAATCTCCCAAATAACCAACTTGCCCTCCCTAAAGGATCAATCCTCCCCTATTATCTAGGTTGGTTCCCCCATTTAGAGTTATGTCCACTCACCCCACTGAGAAGGCACTGCAATCTGTGAGCTCGTCCACACTGTGTGGGGTACTGGGGTGGGAATGAGACAGCCTGCCTTTGCTTCACCCTTTTTTTTCCTGCCTCCTCCCCTTGTAACATCACAGGATGCCGGGGAATTCTGAAGAATTCCAACTCTTTCCTTTAGGGCTGGACCTACACATTTAGGTCTGATGGGTGGGGGTCTTTTGACTGGCCACATCAGTGTGGAAGGGCCTTTCCAAAGAATTCTTACAAAGCCAGTTATTCGGTTACAATAATGATCAGGAGAAAGATGACCCCCTGTAACTCTCATGGGCTTTGCAGTTTCCAAAGCACAGTCAGCTGATCCTCTTAACAGCCTGGTAAGGCAGGTGGGGCATGGCTTAGGGAAGTTAAGTGACTTCTCCAAGGTCACAGCGATAATCAGCAGCAGAGCCAGAGATTAACCCAGTGTTTTGGGTTTTCTATTTTTATTTTATTTTATTTTTTCCTTTAATTTCAAGATCAGCCTCTCCTTGCAGCAGTTGGTTTCCCTCTAACTTCCTCTTCAAATCTTTGGCTTCAACCACCGCTCAACCCCACCTGCTGCTGCAGAGACTTCTTCCCACATTCCCCATTTCCACTGAAGCCAGAACTGCTCTTCTAGAGAAGGCTCATTAAACAAAACATCTGAAGGGCCTCTGGCAACTCTCCACTTTCTAATGACAGCCATTATATTACCAGCAAATACTGGAAAACAAACACGGGGACAGATGTCTCATTTGAGTCCAGGCCTGCGCCGGAATACAGGGCAAACAAAAACTCTGCTTTGCTGAAATGCCTACCTTTGCCCTGAGCCACAACTTAATTCTACACAGGGGAGACAAAGGCTTTCCCTGTCTGCAATCCACCTAACTGCGGAGAGTTTACACCTTCATCAAAAACCCAACTAGAATGCTGGACATTCAGATTTCATGGATGGAGAGAAATATCAAGATAATCCAACCATCGTCCCAGGTATGGAAACAGACAGAGAAAGGTAAGTGACTAGCCCAAATGCCACGGAAAAAGGAACTATTTTCCTTCCTTTGCCTGGAAAGTAGTACGAGGTATATTTAGGGCCCCCCAACTTAACTGTGACCACACAACAAATTGAACATTTTTAACTCATCCTTTGGGTAAAGAGCAGGCTAGGACCATAAAGGAGAAGCAAGGGCACCTTCGACTCAATTTGCCCTCAAGACGTTTACAATCTAATTGGGATTTACAAAATCCTAAGTGACAAATGCCAAGAGGAGGTTTCATAAATGAGACACGGCATGAGCCAGGCCTTTTGAGGGAGGCTGGGCGCAGGAGGGTGGCTACCCTGGAGGCTGGACAGCTCTGAAGAGGGGCTTCTGTTTAGCTAAGTCATCGGAGTAAAAGGGCTTCCATATCTTCCTTCTTTATTTATTATTCATACCTTTCCCATGCCAAAAAGGATATGCAGCAGCTAAAAGCCACTTTAGGGTTTAAAAACAAAACAAAACGCTAATGTATAGATCACTGAAGAGCAATTATAAGAAAAACCACTGCCCATAAAAAATGTCCAAGGGCAAAAAATTAATAAAAATGGGCTAATACACTTCTAAATCAGTAGAGTTCCAAACCTCTGGGCCCAGTCCACCAAGGTCAAGATCAGCGGGAAAGGAGAGGTGTGTTTTTCCCCCCGACTTGGAAGTCACATCACCGCTTAATAGGCAGGAGCATCTCTCCACTGCAGTGCTTGCCATTCATCCCTTGGTGATTTGGGATTACCACTAATTCTGTCACTAACTAATTATACACTTGAAGCAGTAATTAACATTTCAGAAAGGGATCAGCACCATACTTTACTATGAAGGAGACCCACATTCTGACCGCACCAGGGGACCTCCTGGTTCCAGCTAATAAAGAAATGCAGGGGAGATGAAGGCGAAGACATTTCCGTCACAAAGAGGCAGGGACTGGATTGGGGTCCCACATATCCAAGGCCTCGGCATCAATGTCACTGTCTGTGTGGGGCTGGAGGGAACCATTCCAAGAGGGGTGTGGGCCCCAGGACATGTGGCCTGAGCCCACACGTGAATATTACAAATAATCATAGGGAGAGGGCTATCGGGTGTATTGGGAGTTGCAAAGGGAGAGGGCTATCGGGTGTATTGGGAGTTGCAAAGTGTCCCCCCAGAAGATATGCAGCAGTCCTAGCCCTCGGTACCTGTGAACGTGGCCTTATTTGGAAAGAGGGTCTTTGCAGATGTAACCAAGTTAAGAAGTGGTCATGGGTGTGGGTCCTAATCGGACTGGTATCCTTACAAGAGGAAAATGCCACGTGATGACAGAGGCAGAAATTGGAGAGACGCAGCTACAAGCCAAGCACCACCTAGGAGGGATGGCCACCACCAGAAGCTGGCAAGAGGCAAGCAAGGATTTAACCCAGTGTCTCAGAGGGAACACAGCCCAGCTGATGCCTTGATTCTGGACATTTCGCTTCCAGAACTGTGAGACAATTCACTCTGTGTAAAGCCACTCAGTTCATGGTACTTTGTCACAGCAGCCCTGGAAACTAACACAGACCAGGCCTTCACGCATGGGAGGGTGGGTCCCTGGGGTTCGGGGTTTTGGCTTCACTTCCTCCACCTCCTCCTTCTGTTCTCAGCACAGCTCTGTGCTCCCAGAAGGCCCTAAACATTTGGGTCCATCCACACTGGACAAGAGAGATACTCAGAAGGAGGCGGGTTCCACACACCCTAGGACAGCGTTTCCCAACAAGGCGTGTATCACCACACATGTCATCACATTTAAGACACCACTGACTGTGGATGCATCATTCTTTTACGTAATACGAAGGGTGGGGAAAAAATGCTTCCAATAATAATTTAAAGATGCAACGATGGTACAACGCGTGGCTGGTTTGAGAGTACTCAAACAAAGTGTCTCAAAACTGATGAAATGTAGTGACTGATTTTGGGAGGGAAAAAAAAATCAAACAGGTTTGGGAAAAAGGCAGAGAGCCGGGTTAAACAGGTGTTATTCCAGGCAGGACTGCTCAAGGCCTTTAGGATGTTGCTGCCTGCTCTGAATTCCTAAGAGGGGGCTGCAGAATGTTGTTTTTCCCAAATGAGAATGAGTCTGGGGCCCTGTTCTGAAGACTAGCGAATGGGGACAGATGGAGCTATTACTAGTGTATGTGGCTCACACTTTGAGCCCCTCACCTGTGGAAAAGGTGTGTGAGCGTGAGTGGGGGGCACCCACTGCTGACACAGGGTTCTGGGAAGGGCAGCTGGCTGGCAGGCAGGGTTCAGGAGGAAGGGAAGGCATCTCTCATGGGATGTTCGAGCCCTGGGCTAGGGACACAGGACCTTCGTTTTGAGCTCTCCCTTGGAAGCCAGAGCAGGGCCCTGGGGGGCTGCCCGCCCACAGCCCCTCCCCTTCCTCTTCTCTCAGAGGACAGCAGGCACAGCCACTTCTCCCCTACAGAAATCCTGTAAAGGTGCAAATGCTCCTAGATATGACAGCCATTCGGGTTGGGAATAAGCAGGAGTGAACTACAAAGCCAGAGACATCAGAACAAAACCCAGTGGACACCCCAGTCTGGTCACTCTGATGGCTGGAATCTCTTCAGTAGCTATTTAAAAAAAACCTAACTTGATGGTAACCAAGACTGCAAGGAATCCAAAAGGTAAAAGTGGAATAGATTTTATTTAGTATTATTATTATTACTTTTTTTTTTTTTTGCTTTTTTTTAAGGGCCGCACCTGCGGTATATAGAGGTTCCCAGGCTAGGGGTCAAATCAGAGCCACAGTTGCTGACCTGCACCACAGCCACACCAACGCCAGATTTGAGTCACATCTGTGATCTACACCACAGCTCACAGAAACGCTGGATCCTTAACCCACTGATCAAGGCTAGGAACTGAACCCGTCTCCTCATGGATACTAGTCGGGTTCTTTACCGCTGAGCCACAGTGGGAACTCTGAACGTTGAGTTTCCTTGTGGCAAAGTGGGTTAAGGACCTGGTATTGTCACTGCAGCAGCTTGGGCTGCTGCTGTGGTGCAGGTTCCATCCCCAACCTGGGAACTTCGACATGCCGCAGCATAGTAAAAAAAAAAAAAAAAGAAAAAAAAGAAAGAAACATCAGAGCTGTAAGTACCATTGTGTGTGCATGAAGTAAACCCTGCCTGTGGCCACAGGGCAGAGAGAGCACATGCCCTTACTGGGCATCCCCATCTCATTCAGGACAGCTGCAGGCATAGCAGCCAGTCAGCTCCAACAAGCTATGCACTTGCCTGTCTTCTGTAAACATCAGCTGCGACAGCTGCACTTTCTCTGACATCCACTTTGCAGGCTGCATATCAGATGCCCCAGACCACAGCTTCAAATGCACCTCCAGAGCAGGGAGAAATAGCAGGAGTATGTGAAGGCCATTCTCTCAGGGTGTGTGCTCACAACTCTGAGAGAAACTCGACTTTCATACCCTCGCTCCCACATAGCAGGTGAACCCCAGCCTAGAGCCCAGAACACAGCTCAGCATGGGATTCCTGTAAGTGTGCCAGGCTGGGGCAAACACAGCACCCGCCCCTGGGTCAGCCAGCCAGAGGCCCCCTAAGCAGGCCAGGGCCAGGCTGCACCCTCTCCACCTCCACTCTCCCCTCTGCCCTTCGGATGGTGACCAATGGGAAAGTTTTTTCTCCAATCCTACCTCCTCTCGCCATTTCTCTGCTTTGGGGCTAGCTTGACTCAGCATCCATGAGATCTGTTCAAATGGGGACTTGAATCTCCTGAGTCTGAGACCCATCTGGATTCTGATCGCTACCTATCTGGGGTACTAAAGGGAGGCCTTGGTGCCTTGATGGAGACATTCTCCTAACAGGAACTCCTCACTTGTTCTGGAGCTTTTCATGTTCTGGAGACATAAGAGTAACTCACACAGTACCTGTAAGATCCATAAACACTATGCTCTCTCTCTTTTTTTTTTGGCCACACCCGCAGCATGCAGAAGTTACTGGGCCAGGGATCAAACCTGCTCCACAGCAGTGACCATGCCGGATCCTTAACCCAAAACACCACAAGGGAACTCCTACGATACACTTTCTTATCACAAGGCACTAGACAGTCAGGCCAATGGGGGCAGGTCATGCTGGTCCAACCATGGTATCCGCAGTGCCTCGGACATGGTAGAGGCTCAAGAGACACACCTCGGATTGATGGATGGATAGACGAATAGATGCATGGGAGGACAGACGGAGTGGTGAAAGACTAAATACCTGGGTGAGCAAGTACATGAAGGAATGAATGGACGAACAAATGAGAGTTGGAAGGATGGTTTCACAGGGCATTCAGCTCTGGGTGAGAGACTCACCTGAACCGTCAGGAATGGACCTTACGAATGTTGGCAACATCTTGACTATGGCTGTCGGATTGAAATCCCGGGAGAGGCCATTCTTCATCTCCTTTTTGAAACGAGCCATGATATCTAACAGAGTTTCATCAGAGAGCCGCATGGCATAGAGATACTTGTCAATCTGGGGAAAGGATGAAAAGGAAAGAACGTGAGGCCAAGGCTGAGGAAGGTCGTTTCCGCTCAAGTCTGGCTGGGAGAGGACAGGGCAGGCAGGGTGAGGCACCTGCCCGCCTAAGACACCCCCTCTCCCATGGGCACAGCACACCCGTGCTGGCAGATTACCCGACGGAAGGTCATTCAACTGCCACCAACCACATGGTTCAGAGCAGGCTTGAGGATGCTTTGAGCCCCAGTTCCTCCCCTATAAAATGAACCAGACACCTCCAAGGTCCCTTCCAACCCTCAAATATTACTTGGAAGCTGCCCTTCAATCCCCAAGTACATGCCAGAGGCACCTTAAGCCTCCACATGACTCCTTCCCTCTGTGAGAGGTGGCTGGCTCATCCTCCCATGGATGACAGTGCCAAGGATGTTAAGAGCAAGGGCTCCAGGGCATCCACCTGGGGTTCAAATCCTAGCTCCATCACTCCACAGTTGTGTGAATGTCAGTTTCCTCAACTGAAAAACTGAGAAGGTAAACAGAACCTAACTCACAGAATGTTGAAAGATCAAAGGAGACAGAGAAGCACTGAAAACACAGCAGGTGCTCAGTAAACATCTGCTGTTGTCATTATTAACAGGAAGCCATGGTGCCGGGGGTTTTCCTTGGGCATGACTTCCAGGTAGGTGGAAATGGTGGCCTCCCTAGGGCTGGAGCCCTTCAGAACCTGGGGCGGCAGGCCCGGAGCACAGAGACCTTAACTGCACCACCCCAAGAAGGAATGGGACAGCCCAAGTTCCCACGCCCCGAGCCAGAGTCAACATGCCCACACTTCCAGGTCAGACCGCTCTCCCCTCAACAGGACTGAACCAACCTGCTCCTCCTCCTGGGTCCCCCATTCTCCTCAAGGATCCTGGGCTCCTAAGCTAAGGCCCCCTTTTTGTCAAAACTCTTCCATATATATGCATATATATACACATATTTATATATATGCATATATATATATATATATACACATATTTATATATATATATATATATATTTTTTTTTGCTTTTTGGGGCCGCACCCTCAGCATAAGGAAGTTTCCAGGATAGGGGTCAAATCGGAGCTACAGCTGCCAGCCTATGCTACAGTTCATGGAAAACTAGATCCTTAACCCACTGTGTGAGGCC
Source organism: Sus scrofa (assembly GCF_054392235.1). NCBI lineage: Eukaryota > Metazoa > Chordata > Mammalia > Artiodactyla > Suidae > Sus > Sus scrofa. The sequence goes on along the minus strand of NC_139396.1, from coordinate 94,603,749 downwards.
AGGGATTGAACCCACATTCTCATGGATCCTAGACGGGTTTGTTAACCACTGAGCCATGAAGGGAACTCCGACCTTCATAGTATCTTCCTGCTTGCTCTCTGAGCAAATATTTACTGGGCACCAACTATGTGCCTGGCTCTAGGGTAGACATCTGTCCTTGTGGTGCCTGACCCTGTGGAGCTCACTGGAAGTCTGTCTCACCATTCATTCTTTTTTTGGCCGCTCCACAGTATATGGAGTTTCCGGGCCAGAGATCAGATCTGAGCCACAGCTGCGGCACTACTGATTCTTTCACCCACTGTGCCAGGCTGGGGATCAAACTTGTGTCCTGGTGCTGCAGAGACACCGCCAAACCCACTGTACAGTAGCTTGTTCAATAGCAGGAATGCCTTACCATTCATTCTTTCTGCCACACCCTGCCTGAGGAAGCCTGATAACCATGTGCCAGGATTCGGATTCCTGATGCATTCAACTATCATGGGTTTCCATCTTCAATTTCTCTCCCTTCCAACCCATCCTCTGCACCACTGCCACATGTCACCTTCTTCAACCGGGACACTGGTCACTTCATTCCCCTGCTCAAAAGCATGAGTGCCTCCCGCGTCTGAGGCACCTACACTCTGCAGGTGTGGCTCCAGCTCTCTGGACTCCAGCCAAACCACCTCCGCCATTCCTGGGAGGTGCTACTGAAATGCCCTCCTTCCCTTCCCAGCTACCCAAATCTCACCTCCCCTTCAAGGTTCAAATCAAACATCACCTCCCTCTGCAGCTATTTGAGCATCTCAGGCTGCAGATGACGCCTCCCTCATCATGATCACTCTGCATGGTCTAGCCTGGATCACCACCACTTTCGACACCTGTCACCTGGGTCTGCCCCATCTACCTTGACCTCCCGGTGCCTCACATGCAGCCTCACTCATGGCAAGCTCCCAGCAGATAGAGAGACAGATTTGTGGCTCAATGAGGCTAAAAAGACCTTTGATGCTGATTTGCTTCTGAGAATGGCATCTCATGCTTACATCTCACAGTGGCTGGAGACGTCTGACTCCCCAGTCCTAGGTCTTTTCTGCATATTTTGCTCCTGGCCAGCCTTTTCGCTCTGGAGTCCACGTCTCACGCTCCCTGAGGCCCTGCCTATCTCCGGCCTCCTGGAAAATCAGGGCACTGGCAGGAGTCCCCCAAAGTCCTTTGCGGCCAGAGACAACCCCGCCCGCCCCCATCTCCTCTACTGCAACCACCTTTTCCTTTCCCCTCCCAAAAAAGCAACGCAGAGAAAGGCTATCAGAAACCACGGAGAGCTGGAACAGAAATGGCCAGAACTCAGCCATAGAAGGAGACCTGCTCTGTTCTACCCCCAAGGCTGGCAGCAACGATCCCAGCCCTGCTGTCACGGTGCCCACATGCTGGTCGGGAGAGGTGGTCATGATACCTGCATGTGTGAACAGCCACAGAAGCACCTGGGGGGCTCTGAGCACAGACTGGAGAAAGCTTCCAGCGGGGGTGGTGTTGGAGAGCGGATCCAGGCACAAGCAGGACCATGTGTGGAGGCCAAAGACGAGGGAAGATGGTCTGGGTGATGGTGGAGTACACACAGGGTAAGAAGGCTGTCAAGAGCTAAGCCAGGCAGAGCCCTACAAGCCAGGCGAACAAATTTAGCCTCTTTTTTCTTTTCTTTTGGCCGCAGCATGCAACAGTTTGATGTAGGATCTCAGTTCCCAGACCAGAGACAGCCCAGGCTGCAGCAGTCAAAGCACCAAATCCTGACCACTAGACCACTACATTTAGACGTTTAGGGAACTCTCCACATTTAGACTCTCAATGTGACTTTAATGGGTATTCCACAAAGAGACGTGTTTCAGAAAGATCAAGCTGTGTGCTGGGGAGGGGATGGGGGAGCAGGGGCAGGGCGTGCAGAACAGTCACAGTGCTGCTCAGGCATTTGGACGCATTTCCACTACTACTCTTGTCATGATCCTCTGCTCACTGACGTGCCTAGCTCCTGTGATAATGCGTGGGTTCCCCAGGGAAAGGGAACATGTTGAAGAGACCTTTGGAACCACCCAGGTGCCCGGCACAAAAGAGGAATTCAGTGAATGCCAGGTGCTCGAATACTACTTTGTAATGATATCATGGTTTACAGCATAACAAGTGCTTTCATATCCACTGTGTCATTTAACCTGCAAAACGGCCTGTCAGGGAGACATTCTTAATCCCCATTTAACAGTTGTAGAAACTGAGGCTCCAAGAAGCTAAGTGATGAATTCAAAGCACCCAGCCATGTGGGGGCAGTCAGGAGGGCTTTCCTCTTCTGGTTCAGGTTCACCAATCTTCACGTGGTACAACCTCTCTAAGAAGAGATTGTGGAGGAGTTCCCATTGTGGCTCAGCAGGTTACAAACCTGACTAGTATCCATGAAGATACAGGTTCCACCCCTGGCCTCACTCAGTGGGTTAAGGATCCACTGTTGCCGTGAGCTGTGGTATAGATTTCAGGCAAGGCTCAGATCCTGTATTGCTGTGGCTGTGGCGGAGGCCGGCAGCTGCGTCTCCGATTAGACCTCTAGCCCGGGAACTTCCATATGCTGCAGGTGCAGCCCTAAAAAGCAAAAAGAAAAAAAGAGAGAGATGTGGAAATTGTGGCCAGAACGAGGCTGCAGCTTTGGGCAGAAGTGAACTAACTTGGAAGCCTGCCAGATCTCAGGTGCATGAGAATGAGCCAAGGGTCACCCTGTTGGCCCTTGGGAGCTCAAGAGGGACTTTCGAAGCAGCGCAGATCCTGGGGCTGGGCTGGTGAGGTACCTGCCACACTGCCCAGTCAGGCGGCCAGCTGGTGCAGGGCTCAGCAGATCTGCGCCATACGGACTATGTCCCTTTAAGCAGCCCAGGATGCGCTGGAGGAAAGCACATGGCAAGAGACACTTGCAGAATACTCCCAGGGGCCCAGCGTGCCCAGCACTTCCCTGAACAAACCGACTCTTTCCTCTCCTTCAGACCAGCCCTTCCTGGCAGCTGGTCGGGCTGCCCCTGCCCACCTGGGAAAGGAGCTGAGAACAGGTGGTGAGTGGAGAAAGGCAGAAAAAGGAAGGGCATCACTCCTGCCCATGTGCTCCAAATCTCTGCAAGAACCCCGTGTAAGAGCTGCTTTTCTTTTCTTTTCTCTTTTCATCTTTTTAGGGCCGTCTCCGCGGCATATGGAGGTTCCCAGGCTAGGGGTCCAATCAGAGCTGTAGCCACCAGCCTATGCCACAGCCACAGCAACGCCAGATCTGAGCCACGTGTGCAACCTACACCACAGCTCACAGCAACACCAGATCCTTAACCCACTGAGCAAGGCCAGGGATCAAACCTGCAACCTCATGGTTCCTTGTCAGATTTGTTTCCTCTGCACCATGATGAGAACTCCAGAGCTGCTATTCTTATCAAAGGTGAGCCCAGAAGCCCAGGAGGGCGGAGATGGGGGAAGGAGGCAGGGCTGGAGAAGGACAACTGCTGGCTTTGGGGGTGTGGTCAAAATTTGCTATCCTTTCAGCTTTTCTATTTCTGTCCCTCCCTGCAGCAACTCCAGGTCTTTCCCGCTCCCCTCACTCTCACACTCACGCTCCACAATCGCTCCTCTTCTCCTTGGATGCTGCCTCCAGACTCTGCAGCTCTGGCCAAAGAATCCCACCTGTGCCTCCAACCCCCCAGCCCTACATTTTGGTGACAGGAGGGCATGGCACAGCGCCTCTTCTGGGGGCTTCCAGCTGCAAGCCACGGCCTTCAGAACCTCTGTCATGGGAGGTCTATCACAGATGAAGAGGCTCCCAGGAGTTGGTGATGAGAGTCCCCAGGCCCCCGAGGGCTCACTTTCACATCTGGTGTCTGACATGAACATGCAGGACTAGGTCAGACAGGGAAGGAAATGGGGAGGTGCCAGGGCCCCAAACACCACATCGCTTAGCTGGGTCCTGCAGACTTGTGGCTGAGACTGATGAGGGCCCCTGTCTAGCCCCCAGGGCATCTTTCACCACCTCCAAAGGGGAAGAGCCTTTCTCTCAAGGGGAGGAGTAAGGTCGGCTGCAAAGGGTGGGCACTGGTGCCCTACTACTGTGCAAAGTCTGGTCCTGGGTTGTCCTGCTTGCAGACCAGGAGTGCCTGGAAGCTCTCAGCAGCCATGGAAGCAGGAATGCAGCAGAGGCAGGAGAAGATGTCAGAAGACAACACAGCCTCACCAAGCCCCACACCCAGAGCTCTCCAGCTGGTGAAAGAATCCAGTGGCCCCTAAACTCAGTGGTTTCTGTGCCCGATCCCAGCCCTACCTCCTGCTCCCAACGGACAGGCACCAAAAAAAAAAAAAAAAACAAACAATTCAAGACTGGACATGTCCAAGTGAACAGGCCAGTCGTGGCAGGAGGCACTGTAACCACGGGTGACCCAGGCATCCTGACCCTCGTTGCAAGGGGGCCCAGACATGGAAAATTTTCTTTCTCTCTTTCTCTCTCTCTTCTGCTCTTCCATGAGGATCAAGAATGATGGAGTTCCCGTCGTGGCGCAGTGGTTAACGAATCCGACTAGGAACCATGAGGTTGCGGGTTCGGTCCCTGCCCTTGCTCAGTGGGTTGACGATCCGGCGTTGCCGTGAGCTGTGGTGTAGGCCGCAGACGCGGCTCGGATCCCGCGTTGCTGTGGCTATGGTGTAGGCCTGTGGCTACAGCTCCGATTCGACCCCCTAGCCTGGGAACCTCCATACGCCGTGGGAGCGGCCCAAGAAATAGCAAAAAAAAAAAAAAAAAAAAAGAATGAGGTGGAGCAACTGGTGTAACTGAAGCTGCTCAGCACAGGCCCATGAAATGCAGTGTTTCACAGGTCCAAGCGAGACACGTTATTTGCAAAAGGAACTGGGAAGCTGGCAGGGAGGGGTTAGGAAGGACTCTTGCTTAAGGGCAGGGCAGAGATTTCAACATCAGATTCATTTCTCTTTCTTAAGGAGCCTGACTCGGGAAAGAGCGGGTCCTGGGTGATTAATATTATTTTAATAAGAGGTCACATGTGCAGAGGGCTCTGCCCTTGATACACAGGACTTTCACATACATTATCACATGTGGACGTCATAGAAGGAGAAGAAATGAGCTCGTGGATGCCAGGTGCCTGGCACGAAATGGCATGAAACGGGTGCTTAATGTGTTAGTTCCCCTGCTCCTGGCACAACCACCCAGTGAAGTAGTCAGGAAAAATATCATTACCTCCATCCTAGAGCTGAGGAACTAGAGGCCCGTGACTCACACACAGTCACTGGATTTATAAGTGGCATCTGGATCTACATTCCAGGTTGTCTAACCCCTCATTTTGGGCCTCTCCTTACGAATTTCCATTCTTTCTCACATGGTGGGAAGAACATAGGCTCTGGACGAAGAGAAGTGGGTTCAAATCTAGGATCTACCATTTATTAGTCATGTGACTTTGGACAAGTTACTTAACCTCTCTGAATCGTGATATACTCACTTCTCTTTTACGTTTTTGGCCCTGCTGCAGCATATGGAGCTCCCAGACCAGGGATCAGACCCAAGCCTGAGCCTCCAACTAAGCTGCAGCAACACCCGATCCACTGTGCCAGGATGGTGATCAAACCCATGTCCCAGCGCTCCCAAGCCACTGCTGATCGATCCCATTGCGCCACAGTGGCAGCTCTGATGTCCTCACTTTTATTTTATTTTTTGTATTTTCTAGGGCCATACCCACGGCATATGGAGGTTCCCAGGCTAGGGGTTGAACTGGAGCTGTAGCCGCAGGCCTATGCCAGAGCCACAGCAACACGAGATCTGAGCCTCGTCTGCGACCTATACCACAGCTCACGGCAACGCCAGATCCTTAACCCACTGAGCGAGGCCAGGGATCGAACCCTCAACCTCATGAATACTAGTCAGATTCATTTCCACTGAGCTACGACGGGAACTCCAGTTACCAAGCACTGACTGACCCATTTTGCAGAAAAGAAAACTAAAGTAGGCAGTCATTTCCCTGAAACCAGAGAAATTGAAAGATCCTGGCAAAAGTCCTCTGAAACATTTGGATTTTTCGGTTTTTCTTTTTTTAAACTAACAGTAAGTTATAGTAACAATACTTAATACACACTTACTATTAAAAAATTTGAATAATACATACATGCATCAAAGTCAAAAGTCTGAGTTCTTCCTTCAACCTCCCCAGAGAAAGCCCTGCTAAGAGCTTTATGTTCCAGGATGGTTTTCCCAGCGAAACAAATATTCACACATACAGGGCTTGGTTTTTAACTTCATTTAACAAAAATGGAATCATATTACAAACAGTTGCTCGCTTGAAACCTTAACTCTACTTTTCCATTTCCTCTGGGAACTGCCTCTAAGGCTCACACTAATGGCCATACTTAGATTATCTCAGGACCCTGCTTGGTTCAACAATGGGGAATGGGCTGGCCAGTGTAGACATGCACGTCAGACTCCAGCTGTGCCATCCTGCAGGCACCTCAATCTTTCCATCTGTAATGTGGGTGTGTTCAGCTGACGTGGCTCTGGGAAGGCCTCTCTACTTTGCACAGCACTTTCATATGCTGGTCCTTAAACTATCCTGTCCAGAGAAGCCCTAATAAAAAAATCAGAGGCCAGAGAGGTTGCTTGACCGGCCAAGGTGACCACTGGTCAGTGAGAAAAGCGAGGTGGACGCCACCATTCCTGCTCCTGTGCTCCCTCCTCGGTACACTTTTTGCTCAGCCCAGAGAGAGTCCAGGCCCAGAGCTTCCGAGAGCAGGAAGAAATGTGGGGAATTGTGGTCTTAAGGCCACAGCTCCACTCACTGCAGAGGCAGCATGGCTCCCTTGCCTTGCAGAAAGTACTCACTCCAGCCTGATTTTTTTGGGGGGGAGGCTTCATTCACCCTCCAGCAGCTACAAGCCAACGACTCATTTCCCCTTTCACACAATCCTGGGAAGGAAGCTCAAAGGCCATAGCGAGCCCAAAGGTCCTGGACCTAAGAGATCCTCCTTGGTGCTGCAGCCCGCCTCCTGCAGGACCCACCCCAGCCCGCCTCCTGCAGGACCCACCCTCTTCCTGGCTCCCCAGCCCCACCTCCCATCCCCCGACCCCTGCTCAGGGTGGCAGCCCAGGGAACCTATATTTCTATCCTGCTTTTGGCAGCTGGTCCCTGAGTAGGGAGGGCACCAGCCAAAGCCTGGACAGTCTGGACTCTGTGGGTTCCTTACAGGACTCATCTGCTCCTGGCACCGTCCTGCCTTCAGGCGGCTGGGCGCTGACAGAGGCTCTGACCCGCCCCCATCCCCTGAACCTCCACTCTGGCCAGGGATATAAATACCTGTGGGCACCCAGCTCCTTTTTTGTCCACCTTCACCTCCCCCAAAGGGCATACCCAGATCTGCCCACGCAGTGTCACCTACTGCCTGGCGTTCCCTCGGCCCGCGTGCTTACTCCGTGGGAAGCACGCTGCCCGGTGCACAGGCGGCAGTGTGAGCATTCATGCACAGGCCCCCAGCTAGACCGCAAGTGCCAGGGGCGCAGGGCCGTGCCTCCAGGCGCTGGTGTCCCCCCTTGGTGGCTTCTCAGTTGGGCTGGGTGGCTGTCCTCCTGGCAGGCAGGAAGGCCTCCAGTGACACCTCACCCGGAAGGTTGTCTCAGAAGAATTTACTGGCTCAGGTAAAGGCCGGGGACCCCTCTTCCCTAAATGACCCAGCCCCTCTCCAGCACCAGCCCCTCACTTCAGACCTGAGGGAAGGAGGGAGGGGGTGGGGGTCCCAGGCGATTTCTGAGCCCCACTGTCCCTCACAACATCTGCACCTTGAGGCCCAGGGGGACATAAAAGCTCTACAGATAATCAGGAGTCTCCTCTGTTCAAGGCTCACAGAGACTGCTGACTACCTGACAGAGGAAATGTGTTCGGGAAGATAAAGTCCACTGTAGAGGCTTCTAAGGGAAAACTGTGTGTGCGAACATTCCCAGAGCTTAAGGGGCCCCTTTGGCATGTTGAAACACTGTAAGGGGAGCTTCCCTTCCCCCCATCCCTTTTGCAAGAGTTAGACAAAGCTCTCGGTCCCTTGTCTATCATTTTGCAAGAGTCAAACAAAGCTCTCAGTCCCTTGTCCATCATTTTATTTATGCTTCTGAACTGACAGTTCCATTTCACGGACTGTTCAGACAGCACTTCTATTTAATCAACAAATCTGGAGGAAAATGGGACCCCCATTCTTGATGAGGAAACTGAGGTTCCGGGAACCCAGATGTAGCAACAATCTACATAATAAGGTTGGGGTCCCTGCTGGGCATTTCTACCTGCCCTAATCCGATCTGCACACCTACAGGGTGGGCGTTATCGGCCCTTTTTCCATGGGAAGAAGCAGGGGCTGTGCAGCCAAGCTGAAGTCCTGAGGAACCAGCACGGGGGGGGGGGGGGGGGGGGGGCGGCGCTCTGGCTTAAGACCCCAATCCCAGTGCTCCTCCCCTACTTCCCCATATGCCTCTTGCTCATGCATAAGGCCCTGAGGTCATGTCCAAGGTTCTCCTGGTGACCTTGGCTAATGCTAAGAGGAGCTTTCTGCTGGTGAGAGACTAAGCCCTTGCACAGGATGAGAACAAAGCTTGTCACACTTTACAAGCTAAAAATAAAGGAAGTACTAGGTCCCTCAAGGGAAACAGAACAGCCCTGGAATGTGGCGGGGCAAGAACAACAGGCTTCATTCTGGACCTCGTGGTCAATGGCTTGGGCAGGGGCCAGCCTCCAGACTCACAGTTTCCTATGTCCCAGGTGCTTCCAGACAAAAGAGAAGAGAGGATCCAAAGTAAGGACAGGTCTGGTTTCACCATGGGACAACCCCCAGACCACAGAGCCACAGCTTACAAATATTGCAGTGGTGGGAGCAGGCTGGGCTGAAAGCAAAGGACCTCAGGCCTCCACCAGCTACACAGATTCTTTCTGTAACCTTGGGCAAGTCACTTCCATCTCTGTGTTTTTCCATCAGTAAAAGAATAACAGGAGGTCCCGTCGTGGCTCAGCAGAAAACCAATCTGACTAGTATCCATGAGAACGCACGTTCAATCCCTGGCCTCCCTCAGTGGGTTAAGGATCCGGTGTTGCCGTGAGCTGTGGTGTAGGTCGAAGACACAGCTCGGATCCCATGTTGCGGTGGCTGGGGTGTAGGCCAGCAGCTACAGCTCCAATTCAACCCCTAGCCTGGGAACCTCCATATGCCACAGGTACAGCCCTAAAAAGACCAAAAAAGAAAAAGAAGAAGAAGAAGAATGAAAACTGCCCTCTCGTTCTCACTATGGTGGGTACAGGAGTTCCAGGACACTCTAGATTTCTCAGAACACAGGCTTTTCAGAATCCGATGGTGGCAAAGCAGAGGGATACCTAGGATCCCTGCCCCGGCTCAGGCTGCCTGCCCTCTGTTATCCAGGAAGCTGCACTCCGTACCATACAGGTGTGTTCCAGGTGAACAACAACGATAACATCTGGCATGTGTATAGTTCTGTATGCTTTCCAAGTGCTTCCCTCTCTGTCCTCTGATTTGATAGATAGTAAGGCAGGAATCATTTACCTCATCTGACAGATAAGGCAACTGAGGCCCAGAGAGCTTGCTGTCTGCTAACGACACTGCTCAAGCTAGTGGGATCCTTTAGAGACAATGGATTACAGCCTCCTGGCTTCACAGATGTGGAGACCAAGGCCCAAGGATCCCTGGACCCCACTGCCTTAAATTCAGAGTGCCTCTTTCCAAACTTCAGAGCCACAAAATTCACTATCTAACAGAAAGCTTCCAATAAGAATACAATGCAAGCCACATACATAATTTAAAATGTTCTAATAGTCACATTTTAAAAAAAAAAAGGTGAAATTGATTTAATAGCATTCTATTTAAACCAATGTATCTAAAATATTATTCCTACATGTAATTAGTATTTATTTATTTGTTTATATTTTATTTTATTTTTTGGCCATGCCCAAGGCATATAGAAGTTCTCAGGCCAGGGGTCAAACCCACATCACAGCAGCAACCCAAGCCACTGCAGTGACAATGCCCAGATACTTAACTTTCGGTACCACAATGGAACTACCTAATTAGTATTTTTTAAATTATCGATGAGCTATTTTACATATCTTTGTGTCATATAAAGTCTTCAGAATCCTGTATTTTACATTCAATAGCACATATCAAACCGGATTTGCCACCTTTCAAGTGCTCAAGAGCCACACGTGGCTGGTAGCACAGTTGTGGAGAGCACAGCTCTAGCTCTCCAATCACGTCCCCATCATGGGAGCCTTGCGAGATGATTTCTGCTGGGAGACCACTTGCAATGCACTGCCTTGGAAGCCTGAAGCCTGGACCAAAGTCCTGGATCTGCAAACAGTGAGAGCTGGCATCAGACAGATCTGTGTCCTCATCCCAACCCTTCTGCTTTCTGGCTACCAAGATCACATCAATTCCACTTCCTAAGACTCACCTGCCTCACATGGAAGATGGAGGAAGAAACAGCTACATCCAAACTTGCCAGAAGGACTCCACTAAATCAAGCATGTAAAAGTATTTTGAAAATGGAACAGAACTTTGCAAATGTGAGGTGATGTCTTTGTTACAATGATGGCCTGGAGTCACTCATCCCACCCACCCAGAGAAGCACCAGGGGACATCAGAGAAATGAGGTCAGACTGAATAACATGGCTGGAGGCAAACCCCACGTGTCAATCAACCAAGGAAATCAGCTGCTTACAGTAGGGCCAGCCAGAGGCTGGGAGAAAAAGCTAGACTAATAACGCCTACAAGGGAGCATTAGGGGGCCTTCTTGCAGGGTAAGCTTTGGCCGCCCATAGTGTCCTCTTTTAAATGCAAAGAGGATGGGGGGTGGGGGGGGATGGGACAAATGGAAAGCACACAGGGAGAAATTTGAAAACCAGAGAAAATTCCTAACATTTCCCTGTAAAGACTTTATTGTGTCAATTTCCTTTCCAAGATGAGGGAGTTGGTCACCAGGGAGCAGTTGACAGTAGAAGGTTGGGGAGGGGAGGTGGGGCACAATCCAGTTAGTTGCTGGAAAGGCTGCGGGGGGTGGGGGGGGGAAGGAAGGGGAGATGGGAGTCGAACTTGAAGGGCCCAGTGCTCAACTCTGCTCTTTCCCTGCTTGGATCTGTTTCCCTAAACAGCAAAATGAGAGTTGGATGTGGTATGGTGGAGAGAACACGGGTTTCTGAGTCAGGGGACTTGGCAGTGTTTCTATCCCTATCATGCCCGAGCTGTGTAGTCATCAGCAAGTCACTTCACCACTTGAGGGCCTTGGTTTCCTCATTTCTAAATTTTGCAGGTGGACAGAAGCAGGGGCTCTCCCAGCAATTCCACTCCTACGCACATGCCCAGGAGAAATGAAATGCAAATGTTCACAGCAGCATTATCAGAGCAGCCTCTAAGTGGAAACAAACCAAGTGTCAGTCAACTGACAAATGGCATAAACAAAATGTGGATCCCACTTCTAGGCATCTATCCAGAGAAAACGACTCGCAAAGACACATGTACTCCAATGTTCACTGCAGCACTATTTGCAATAGCCAAGACATGGAAACAATCTAAATGTGCATCAACAGGGGAGTGGATCAAGAAGATGTGGTACATATACACAATGAAATATTACTCAGCCATTAAAAGGAACGAAATACCGGCATTTTTAGCAACATGGATGGACCTAGAAATTATCACGCTAAGTGAAGTCAGCCATACAATGAGACACCAACATCAAATGCTTTCACTGACATGTGGAATCTGAAAAAAGGACAGAATGAACTTCTTTGCAGAACAGATATGGACTCACAGACTTTGAAAAACGTATGGTTTCTGAAGGAGACAGTTCAGTGGGTGGGGGGATGCGCTGGGGTTGTGGGATGGAAATCCTATAAAATCAGATTGTGATGATCATCGTACAACTATAAATGTAATAAATTCATTGAGTAGTTTTAAAAAATACAAAAAAGGAGTTCCCGTCGTGGCGCAGTGGTTAATGAATCCGACTAGGAACCATGAGGTTGCGGGTTCGGTCCCTGCCCTTGCTCAGTGGGTTAACGACCTGGCGTTGCTGTGAGCTGTGGTGTAGGTTGCAGACGCGGCTCGGATCCAGTGTTGCTGTGGCTCTGGCGTAGGCCGGTGGTTACAGCTCCGATTCAACCCCTAGCCTGGGAACCTCCATATGCCGCGGGAGCGGCCCAAGAAATAGCAACAACAACAACAACACAACAACAAAAAAGACAAAAGACAAAAAAAATAAATAAATAAATAAATAAAATACAAAAAAAATGTGGAATATAGACACAAGTGAATATTACTCAGCAATAAAAAGAACTGAAGTTTTCATACATGCTACAGTATGGATGAACCTTGAAAACATGCTAAGTGTTATCAACTATACTTTAATTAAGAAAAAAAAAGAAAGTACATTAGTAGATCCCAAGGTGGAGGAGGCAATGGGAAGTGACTGCTTAATGGGTATAAGGTCTCTTTTGGGAATGATGAAAATGTTCTGGAATTAGATGGTGGTGATGGTTTCACAATCTTACGAATGTACTAACACCACAGACTTGCACTTTTATTTTATTTTTGGTGACACTCAGCATGTGAAAGTTCAGGGGCCAGGGGTCAAATTCTTGCCACAGCAGTGACCTGAGCTATCCAAGCAGCCACCCAAGTGACAATGCCAGATCCTTAACCCACTGAGCCACCAGCGAATTCCCAGTCTTGCCCCCCCGCCCTTTTTTGTCCTGTGGCATATGGAGTTCCCAGTCCAGGGATCAGATCTGAGCCGCAGTTGTGGGGGCAAAATCACACGTGTGTGTTTTAATTCCCAGAAAAGTTTAAGAGATTCATGCTAGAGCACAAGGGGAGGCAGGGAGCCCTCCCAAACCTATCTCTGCCTCGCCTCCTCCTCCCTTCTGGGCACTGCAAATAGTCACGGGGCGAGCACTGTTCACTATGAGACCTATCAACGCCACCCAGGAGTGCTTGGCAGCGGGCCCTGCTTCATAAGGTAAATGAGGAAATGACTAGTTTTAAGCCAAGCTCGAATGCTGCAACCTGAATGGAAATGACTAGGAAGAAACAGTCTCTTTCAAACTATGAAAAAATTTAAAGGTTTGACTCTCCCAAGGGTTGGTGTGGAACCACAGGAACCTGTATAGACTTTTGACCAGACTGGGAAGTGGCAGGATCACTGAGGCAATTTGGCCAGGGATCAAATTCTTGCCACAGCAGTGACCTGAGCTATCCAAGCAGCCATCCAAATGACAATGCCAGATCCTTAACCCACTGAGCCACCAGCGAATTCCCAGTCTTGCCCCCCCTTTTTTTTTGTCCTGTGGCATATGGAGTTCCCAGCCCAGGGATCAGATCTGAGCCGCAGTTGTGACCTAAGCTACAGCTGCAGCAATGCTGGATCCCCAACCCACTGTGCCGAGCTGGGGATCAAACCTATATCACAGCACTCCCAAGACGCTGCCGATCCCATTTTGCCACAGCACTTTTTAAAACGGTTGTCTGGTAAATGAATTACATTTCAATTAAAAAAAAAAAAGTGGGGGTCCCACCAGCAGACTTGAACGGTCTGAATGCTGGCCCTTCTGTTGACTATGTGAGCCTCAGGGTCGTCGCCGAAAGTGGAGATCATAAGAGGACCCACGCATCACAAGGCTGCTGTGGGGATGTAATGCCTTTGGTGCAGCAGAGGTGACAGGCATTACGTGTTGCTTCAATTAGTATTATTACTACTGATGATGAAATAAGACTCATTTTAGGAAAGGCAGGCCCCTAATAGGCTTTCGATAGGTCCCTCCCTCCAAGGTACCCCCAGGGCCTCAGTGTCCGTACACCTGTAACCAAGCATGGAATCAGATGAACATGATCTGACATTTTTCTGCCTCTCATGGGGACAGCAAGCTCGGCTTCTGTTTGCAAAGGGCTGGGCTGCAGACTTCACATTTCAGTTTTCTGGCCACGGGGGGCACGGCCACCCTCTCCTTTTAAGGAAGATAGTCTAAGAGAGGCTGCTGGCTTGAGCTTTCTATAATAGAGAATGGCTCAGGGGACTGAAAAGCCAGCCCTGCCTGAGTCAGATCCACCCAGGAAGAGAGGAGTGTGTGGGGCTGCACCCATGACATATGGAGGTTCCCAGGCTAGGGGTCGAATAGGAGCTGCAGCTGCTGGCCAGCCACAGCCACAGCATCAGATCCAAGCCCCGTCTGCGACCTACACCACAGCTCATGGCAATACCAGATCCTTAACCCACAAAGTGAGGCCAGGGATCGAACCTTAGTCCTTATGGATACTAGTCGGATTCATTTCTGCTGATCCACAACCGGAACTCCACTGTGGCACTATTTGTAGTTTAAGAAATCAGAAACCCAAAGACCCAAAAGAACAGATAAAAATTAGTCTTGTGTGTGCACACAACATAAGAGCATATAGCAGTTTAAATTGATGAAACAGAGGTATATGGATCAACATGACAGAATCCCAAATATACAAAGTTGAGCTAAAAAAGAAAGCAAGTTGCAGCATACAAACAGGATAACACCATTTACAAAAGGTTAAAACCATATAAAGTAACATTATGTACTCTTTATAGATACATGATATGTAATAACAGCATAAAAACATGCAGGAAATGATAAACAGCAAATTCAGAACAGAGTTCACCTCCGGAAGGCAAACAAATGGGAATGAAGACAGGCATAGAAGGGGTTTCAGTTGTGTCTGTGAGGTAATTGTAATTGTCTGTTTCTTCTCAGGCTGTGTAGTGGATACACAACTGTTTGTTAACTTCAATATTTTTTAGACACCTCAAATATTTCCTAAGAACAAATTAATTCACATGGATTGATTTGTGGGGGTGGGAATTAAAATACAGATTCCAGGAGTTTCTGCTGTGGTGCAGCAGAAACAAATCCAACTAGGGACCATGAGGTTGCGGGTTTGATCCCTGGTCTCGCTCAGTGGGTTAAGGATCCAGCATTGCTGTGAGCTGTGGTGTAGGTCGCAGATGCAGCTCGGATCTGGAGTTGCTGTGGCTGTGGTGTAGGCCAGTGGCTACAGCTCCGATTAGACCCCTAGCCTGGGAACCTCCACATGCTGTGGGTGCAGACCCTAAAAAGACAAAAATAATAATAATTATAATTAAATACAGATTCCAAGTTAAATCATTAAAATCAACAAAGATGGGTTTTTCTCCTGGAGGAAAGAAGCAGGGGAAGCAAGAATAGCCTTCCGGATTTTCTAAGACCTTGAGAAACCCACTTATCTCCTCTGGGCCTCCAATCAGTCCCTGTTTCTAAATGGGGAATACAATCTCTGCCTTCTGTCTATGGCACACAAAGCAGGCAGCAGGATGTCCAGGGGAGGAGCTGAGGTTGGGGGGTGGGGGTGGTGGGTTGGGCTCAGAGGCCTGCCCTGAGACGCCCTGGCCCTGGGATCTGGGGGATAATACTTCCTGTCCTGACAACCTCACTGAGGTTTTTGAAAAATCCGATGAAAGCGTGCGCTCACACGTAGGTTAGTACTTTTTGTGTGTACTGCCAGATATAGACACACATATATACAAACATATATGTGCATATATACTGATGCACACACCTGATACCTGATATGGCACCCATAAGGTGTTTGGGAATGCTCAGCAATAACAAACCATTAAAAAGAGAGCAAAACTACAGTTTCTAGGTAGAATATTCCAATTTGCACATCTAGAAACTGACTTTAAGCAACTCTAAGGCTAGTGATTTCCCACCCAAGATCTGACCACTGGCTCCAACAGCTCTCATAGCATTCTATGCTTTGCACTTATCGTAAGACAGCAAATAATTATTTATACTCTACGAGAATAGGGACTATTTCTACCAGGTTCCTAGTCATCACCCCAGCCTTGCACAGTAGTCTGCACATAAAAAGGGACTCAAAGATTTTCTGAAGAAATGAATGAGTTTCCCCAATCAGATTTGATTCCAAAGGTTCTCAAAGCAAAAAGCAGGTGACAGTGGTGTAGCCAGGACTGCTTCCTGGAGGCGGAGGTGTATGGCTGCCCCTCTATCCAGTACCTCTTCTGGGAGCCTCCTCAGGCACGTTCACAGCTGACTCCAATGGCTAATTCTATCAGGCAGGAATCCTTGACTGCAGACATGCACAGAGAGACAAATCAGTGCTTTTAGGAGAAAGCTGCCTGTGCCTTCTCCAGAAAACAGGAGGAGTGTGGGAGGACAGCGTGGCACGGCCAGATGTGAAAGTCCCTCATACCCACCAGCTTTCCCAGTTTATGCCCTCACGACAGTCCCAAATTATCAAACCAAATGAAGTGTTGGGGATTTTCTCTGGGGAGAACTCCAAGGACCATCCAGGGTGGAGGGGACAGGGATGATGAAACGAAGATACACCAAGGACTGAGGCTCTTACTGGGTATTTATGTAACACCAGATCAAAAAGTGCATGAGAGGAGTTCCCTTGTGGCACAGCGGGTTAAGGATCCACGGCTGTCACTGCAGCGGCTCGGCTCGCTGCTGTGGCACAGGTTCAATTCCTGGCCTGGGAACTCTCACATGCTGTGGGCACACCCTCACCTCAAAAAGAGTTGCATGAGATATTTTTCATAATTTCCTAATCCTTAGCTCTCTCACTCCCGAGCAATAAGGAAATGGGCATTTTATTTATTTATTTATTTTTGCTTTTTAGGGCTGCACCTGCAGCATATGGAGGTTCCCAGGCTAGGGGTTTAATCTGAGCTACTGCTGCTGGCCTACACCACAGCCACAGCAATGGGGGATCTGAGCCATGCTGCAACCTACACCACAGCACATGGCAATACTAGATCCTAACCTACTAAGCCATGCCAGGGATCAAACCTGCAACCTCATGGTTCCTAGTCAGATTCGTTTCTGCTGCGCTGTTCAAACCCGCAACCTCATGGTTCCTAGTCGGATTCTTTTCCATTCTGCTGGGAACTTCGGGCACTTTTTTAAAAATGCTTGGTTTTGTCAATGGGACACATGGGCTCTGAGGAAACAGAACTCGGTAGCCCTTTAACTGCTAAGCTTATTCTCTTCTGCCTTCCTAGGCCAAGCACTCGAGGACTCAGCCAAGCACTCGAGGACTCTGGGTTCAGTCACTGGACAAGTCACACCTATTGTTCACCTGCTGAAGGGAATTCTTTAGGGTCATGGGGGTCCCTCACACAGAAGATTCACTGGCATTTGCTCACCATGCAGACAACCCTGGAACAAAGGAAGCCTAGTCTTTCTTTAGAAGCCAAGTTCTGACTTTTCTAGACCCATTTCCCCTTCCTAAAGGAACAGAACGCTATGCAATCCTTCACCCTCCTTCAGGCTCCTAATGGCTAACCCAAGAAGACATAGGTGAGATGAGGAACAAGCTAAAAGTCATTTGGAGTTCAAAAGACTCAGACTCCAGCTGCAGAATTAACAGATGTCTGGGATTCTGATAAATCTTTCACAAGGACACACGTGCTTCCTTTTCCTCCTCAAAGCACTAGAAGAGTGAAAGGGAAATCTGTTTGGTACTTACTTCAGTCCAATGCCAGGACACCCTTTCCATGGCACCCCATCATCAACACTGTGCAGAAGCAGTCTGGAAAATGCGGGTGTGATACTGGGAAGCCAGAGCCTTGGCTGTTTCAACCCAGGATATATTTATGAGGTTGAATGACTGATGAGTCTCATAGGCAACAGGGAGAGAAAAGACACCCTTTCACGATCACTTTTGTATCCTGAGCAATCCCACAAACCTTCCCTGGCATCGTCCCCATCTTTCCTCTCCCTGACCTCATGCCAGAGGGCAAGAAGATGGATGAAGATTAGTGAGGGTTGCTGGAGCTGAACCAGGGCCCCAGAGGCCGCCTTGGGCTGGAGGGCTGAATCATCATGGCTGCCCACGGTGGCAGGTTGGGGGAGAGGGGGCCGTGCTGTCTTTACTGGGTCCTCATCAGGTCGCAGGTAGGGCCCAGTTCCTGCAGGAAGAACAGGGCTTGGGGTCCTGCTACACCACCCAGTCTTTCCCAGGGTAAGTAATGGGTAGGAACAGCTGGTCTCTAATAAGTCCTGAGTCCCAGGACAGCAGAGGCAGTTCCCTAGGATCTGCACAGGTAGGGACTGGGAAAACTGACTAGGTCATCAGAGCAAGGGTCCAGTGTGTGCCCAGGAGGCCCAGGAAGTTTCCTAAGGGCCACACTCATGGATGGCAGTGCCACTCAGCCCGTCATGCAGATCTAGGTGACCCCCTGGTAGGACTCCATATACTCTCCCTACAGAAAGCAGCTTAAGAACTGCAGCTAAAATCTCTGTGAAGTGCAAGAAAGCCCTCTTGTTTTTTTAAGACTCTCCTTGACCAATAACATCATCTGGTGGAAGCTTTGACCTCAACACCCTCCTCTGGCAACATCTTGAGGCCAGAGGAGGGTGGGAAGGGAATTTCAGAATGCCAGTCTCAGAGGAAAAGGCATTTGAGGATCAACTGATTCAGAAGTCATACCATCAGGACCCTGGTGGATAGAATGTGAGTCAGGCCACCAGAGGAGTGGAGGGCTCTGGAGCCGCACAAGACTCTGCATGTCTGCTAAAATGGGTCTCACTGAGGGCAGTCCAAACCTCAACCCAACTTGGCCTCTGGCAGCCACTCGGATATTGGTGGCTACAGATGCTGGAGGCATCAGGGGCATCAGGGTCCCTGCCTCAGTAATCTGCTGTCTTGAACTCTGAGGGCACCACGTGCAGGGTAAGGGCAGTGAACTCATCTATACTTTAAGTCCCCCACTGTGAAACAGGAAGAACATGGATGATTGACGGCATCACTGAAGAAAACTGGTGAAATGCACGAACTGGCATTTGCAGCTCCCTCAGCTCAGTGGCCAGAAGTTCGGAAGCTCCAGGGTGCTCGACGGGAGCAAGCATGAGTCCCACAGTTTGACAACTCCAGAGTCACCACAGCTTGTAGCCATGAGGGGCCGTGGCACATTCCCAGGCCTGTCTTCTAACTGCCCCACTCTGGTGCCCACTCAGCACAGAATCCAGGATCCAAGCAGCATCCCCCAGGCCTTTGCCTCAGCACCTCCCTGTCAGCTGACTTCCAGGAGGAGCGTCGGTCAAGTTCCCAGGAGAGAGGCGGAGACCCGGGTCTCGCCCTGACTCTCCCTGTAACTCCTCGGGTGACCTTGATGAGGTCACTGCCCTCAGCAGGCCAGTTTCCTATTGTGCCAGAGGAAGGGGTTGTCTAGGTTGGTAAGGAAGAGCCTTGAACATCCTGTGGCTGGGGGCCTGAGGCTCCTGCCTCTCACCTGTAGATAGCACTCCCTTGTTTGAACTCCCAGGTCAAGTTGGCTTTGCTGTCTACCCTAGCTTATCCCAGCACTAATGTCACCATGCAGGCTGTGAGGTGGTCAGGAGCCTGTGCCAGGCTTGGAACTGATAAAATGGGCATCTTTCCCTATACAGCCTAGGCTGTTTCTTAAAAATGTAGTGCAAACGCTGGTATAAGAGAGAGGTACACCTTTAACACCTGCCAGCAGATGGTATTTTACATTAAAAGTCAAAGGCAGCAACACCTCAGGGTAGGGAGAAACATCCTTGTGCAAGTACACACATGCCACAAGCATACATGTCGAGGCCTCCATCCGACTCAAAAGACCAGTCTCTTATTTGAGCTCCCTGGACTGGCTGGAAATAACAGCTTAAGAGAGCGGTCGCGGAGAGGGAAAAAGAAATTCCATTCAGACAAACCGCTCCAGACCTGAGGCCTGTGAGCAAAGTTTCCGGTGGCCTCTGCGCCCCTCCCTGTTCCAGGAAGCAGAGCGCTGGTCGCCCAGTCCTCAGATTAAGGAGAAGCCGCAGCAGCTGGGAGAGCCCGGGTAACAGCCTTCCCGGGCATCTGACGCCCTCCGCCGGGAACCCCAAATATGGGATGCCTGGCCTTCAGCCAGCACCCCCGCCTGCTTCGCGCTCACCTCCCCAGCATCTCCATGATCACTCCTCCGCCCACGGCGCTCGGACGGTACCAAACAGGCCCTGGGGACCAGCCCACCAGTCCCCACACAACCACCACCCCACATGGCCTGGGGGCCCATGTGACATCCACAGCCTGTTTCAAGGACACTGCAGCAAGCACTCCAGTCTCGGGGTCTTCCTACTCGTCCCCCACGAACACACACACACGCACGCACGCACGCACGATTCCCAGGGAGACTCAAAGGGCAAAGCCTTCCCTCTGCAGTCCAACCAGTGCTGGCCTGGGGAAGGCTGGGCGCGAGAGGATGGAGGCGGCTGCGGCGGATACCGGAATGCAACGCTGCTGGCAGAGCGCAGGGCGGCGGCGCCAGTGGGGGCTCACCTTTTTGATTTGGTCATCCTTCAGTTCGGTGAAGTAATAGGCCAGGAGCTGCGCGGCGATCATGCTGGCAGTCGGAGGAGCCGGGCGGCAGGAGTGGGGCGGGCGTCTGTCCTCCTCAGCCTGGGCGAGCAGTGGTCCTCCCGCGGCTGCTCCGCAGCTCCTCCTCCTTCGGCGGCTCCTCCCCCACGAGCCGGGCGCGGCGGCAGCTCGCGCGTTCCCTGTCTCCGCGCTCCCGTCGCCGTCCCCGGGAGGGTGACAGCCGCCAGCCGGCCCACCTCCTCGGCGCCCATTGGCTGCCGCGCGCCTCGGCAGAGCCAGGCGGTGGAGGCCGGGCTGGGGCCGGGGGGGCGCGGCGGCCGCCCCTCCCCGCGCCGGAAAGGGGGCGGGCAATGCCGCGAAATCCCCCAAGGCCAAGCATCTCCCTGCACGTCCCCCACGTAGAGAGCCGGCGCAGGGGCGGGAGGTGCTGTTGTGCGCGCACCGTCACGCGTGGCGGCGTCCTGCTTGGGCGGGGCGCAGGCGGCGGGGTAGGGGGACGCGGGAGGAGGCACCGCCTGTCTAGGCTTGCTGTCGAACTGGGCAGCCTAGAGGGGGCGGTCCCCTTCCTCGGAAATTAGGGCTCGCTCCCGCGAGTTCCGTGGAAGGGGAAACGTCCGGGGGAGGCGGGGGGGCCCTCGAAGAAGGGGGCGTGGAAAGCGCACGGGGCCTCTGCTGGCGGAAGCGAGATCCGGAGGCTTCTCGGTCCTCGCACCCGGTCGCCACGCCACACCTCTCTGGCGGGCCCAAGGGGCCGAGCGCGGAGCCCCACCTGGGTCCTCACTGACGGGGCGTCACCTCACACCACCCCACCCTGCCCGTGCAGTGGCCGCTCCTGGCCTAATCTCCGGCTGGTGGATTTGTATTGTTAGACTAAGAACGACGCCCCACAGCACCCGCCCCTGAGTCACTGGTCCTTGAGGCCCTCCTGAAGGGCGCATGCCGGCTGGGCGGGACTTGAGGCCCCATCCCCCAGGCCTTCTCTTCCTCTTGGACATCCAGGCTTGCTGGAGACTGAGGGACAGTTTAGGCGCCCCTCTTAGGTGCCGCCGTTTTTACTTCCAGGGAGGAAGTTAGTTGGGATAGGAGGAATCCTTGGAAAATCATTCAGCTTTAAAGGGGGTAAGGAAGGTGTGGAATCAGGTGTTTTTGCTGCTACTAGGGCTAATGGCAACCATACCATTCTTAAATGTATTGCTTTTCTGTGCCAGACACCACCGGGAGCTTTTCCGCCCTGCAAGAGGACACGTAATGAGCTCAAAATACAAGGAAATGGTTACTATTCTGATTCAACCCGCAAGCAGGTGGAGGCTCACTGAGGCCATGTGTTTTGCTATACAACCAGAAAGCTGTAGGTCCACGATTAGACGTTGGCTCTTTGTGTTTCCAAAGCCAGTGCTCACCCCTGGGGTTTGCTGTCCTACCAATCGTTTGCACCCTCTCTGCCTAAATGGTTCCTTACAGGAACCAAGGCTCACCATTCGGTGCCCTGACATGGCCAGAATCCAACCAGGAATCTACCCTAGCCCTGGATCCTGGGGCCCTAGTCAGGCCTAAGAAAGATACAGAAGAGTCGGGAGGGGATGATTTAGGTCCAGAACAGCCCTCAGGAACCTCAAGAGCATGGTTTTTGCCACCACCAATTGAAAAAGAACTCAGCTGTGGCCCATGGGGCCAGAGCCCTCAGTCCAGAGCATAGCCCCTGCCCCCTGGCTTTATGGAGGTGGCATCCTGAGTCACTCTCTGAGCCTGCTTCCTCACCTATACCATGGAGATACTAATGCCCACCTTGGTTGCTGTGAAATAGTACAAATAAAATACCTTCTTATAATACATGCTTAATAAACAGTAGGTATTATTATTATTATTTTGCCTTTTTTGTCTTTTTAGGGCTGCACCTGCAGCATATGGAGATTCCATAGGCTAGGGGTCTAATTGGAGCTGTAGCCGCTGGCCTATGCCAGAGCCACAGCCACGCCAGATCCGAGCTGCATCTGCAACCTACACTACAGCTCACTGCAACGCTGGATCCTTAACCCACTGAGCAAGGTTAGGGATCGGACCCGCAACCTCATGGTTCCTAGTTGGATTCACTTCCGCTGCACCACAACGGGAACGGTATTATTATAAGGTTGATTGGGAAGCTGATGAGTTTTACGTTTCAGGGCTTCTCACTTGCATTCCCCCAATTCTAGGCACTGAGAAGGCCTAGCAACTTTATAATTTTGGATTGTTTGCCAAAGTGGCTCCCCCAAATTATTTAAGCTTCAAGCCTCACAAAACCTAGATCTGTTCACCACCACCACCACCCCCCACCCCCGCCAATAGTATTATAAACCAGGAACAGAGATGTGTTCTGGCATCCATCAAACACTTAGACCACCTCTGTGGCCATAAAGCAAAACTGGGTGAATGGGTACAATTTGCCATTTGACTCTTGCAAACGTGATTCTGCCAGACTCATGAGGATCAAGAACTGTGCTTTGGAGTTCCTGTCGTGGCTCAGTGGTTAATGAACCAGACTAGGAACCCTGAGGTTGTGGGTTCGATCCCTGGCCTCACTCAGTGGGTTAAGGATCCGGTGTTGCCGTGAGCTGTCGTGTGGGTTACAGACACAGCTCAGATCTGGTGTTGCTGTGGCTGTGGCATAGGCCGGCAGCTGCAGTCGGATTGGACCCCTAGCCTGGGAACCTCCATATGCCACGGATATGGCCCTAAAAAGACAAAAACAAAAAACAAACAAACAAAAAAAAAACCTGTGCTTTGTTCATCACTCTGTCTCACACTAGAAAGAAGGTGGCATGAACCCTGTGTAGTGATCAGGAGTACACATCCCCCTTAAACCAGGCCCAGCCTGCATGGTCACCAAGCCCTCATTACAACCGAGATGAATTATCTGAGCTGGAGCCATGGAGAAGCTAATCCTTCCTCCAATGGCCAGGCTCTCCTGAGATGTTCTGCTTGCAGGCAGGGAGGCTGCCAATGCTTTCTCGTCCCTGCCTTTGAGAGTAAAACTCTCAAGGGGATTCACTTCTCTCCACCCCTTGAATGCAGCCATACCCCAAGGCCTATCAGTGTTTCCTGAGAAATAGCTCTAGGCCTGCCCCACTGCCTCCTCCCAACCCTCAGTCCTCACGAGCCCATGCCAGAAATATTACAAGAGTCTTCTAGCTATCCTTCCTTGTTCCTGGCTTCCCGCCATCCAAGTCATTCTGAGGTCCTGGCCACATGAATCCTGCTAAAAAGCAGCCTAATCACATCATAACCCTGCCCCAAATCCCTTGATGGCCCCCTCCTTCCTGATGGAGCCAGTTTCAACATCTCTGCCTTCTGTCTGAGGCCTTCTGTAATCTGACTCCACTCTTCCCCTCTTCTCTCTTCCACCACCATTGGCCACGGCAAAGCCACTTCCCACTGTCTTTGGCCCCCACACACCAAGTGCATCCCATTTGAGCCCCTGCTCATTTCCCTGCTTGCTCGGCCTTCTCCACTCACCTCCACCTGACAAGCCTCCCGCTCGCCAGAGGCCCAGCTCTCCCACCCTCCCTAAACTTGGCTCCTTGGTGCATTCTCCCAGGCCTCAGCACTTCCACGAGGCAAGCTCAGACTGTGCTCAGTGTCTATCTAGTTCTAGACCAAGACTCTTCTTTATAGACTAGGAACCTGAGAAGCAGCAGGTGGGCCATCCTACCCAGTGTCAGGCTGTGGCAGAGTTTGGAGCTGGAACCCAAACCCAGTTCTGGTGCCCAGCTGGTGCCCTGTCCACCCTTCCCCACCTCCGCATTGCAACCTGGTTCTCAGATAAGTAACACTGGGTCATGACAGTCTGCCTGATATTGTTGACTGTCTTCTAGGGGGGTGGGGGGTGCGGAGGCAGCCTTATCTACCCCAATCAGACAGCTTCCTGAGGCCAGAGCCCATGCTGCTCTGCTCTGTCCCCAGTAGGCTCAGAGCAGGGCCTATGTCCGCTCTCTGTCATGCCAGTTCTCACCCCATGCACTTCTTCATTATTCTGCCTCTTTTTTGCTGACACATGTCTCTTGGACCCTAGTCAGGCCCCTTTGCTGATTACTCCATGGACCCTGACAGAGAGCAACAAAGACCTTGACCATGGGAAGACGAGTTCCCTAGCTCTCCCCTCACCCTCTAGCTGGCGCTCCCATTTCCTGGAAGTGCCCTGGGTTTCTCTGTTTATTTACAGGACCTCCTTGTGTACAAATTACAGTAGGGGTGGGGGTGGGGGGTCAGACAGTGCTGCCTCCTACAAAACACCCCTGATGGTAAGAGAATGCAGCTTGCGGCTAAGTCAGAATATAACAATTTACATGAGACCCATGGCACTAGGAATGTCACACCAGAAATCTGCAGCAGATCAAAACTGGACCCCAGCATCTGGCAGCACACTTGTAACAGCAGTGCTTGCATAATGTTGACAGTTTACAGAGGAGTTTCTCATTTATTGCCTCATTTCTCCTGACAACAGGCTGGTGAGGTTAGAAGGACAAATATCATTATCCCCATTTAATCAGTCAATGAGGGTTATGGAGTTTAAAAAGCTTGTTTAAGGTCTCAAAGAGAAAGAGAAAGCAAAAAAAAAAGAAAGAAATTAAGGTCACTGTCCATTCCAGGGCAGCATCCTGGAATCCTGGCACAGGGGGGAGGCCTGTCATACATGGCATATTCTGGAAAAAAGCACCAGGAAGGGAGCTTGACCTAGAGTTTCTATTAGTTAGATCCATGGTGTTCAACCTGGCCTCACGGAAGAATCACCTGGAGAGCTTTTACAAATGCTGATGCCCAGATCCCAGACCCAGAGATGATAGCTGAATTGATCTAGGGTGCAGTCCAAATATCCTTTGGAAAGTTCCCCAGGTGAGTCCCAGATACTTCTAGGAATGAGAATGACTGATTTAGACCCTAACTTTCTACGCGGAGCATGTGGAGGAAATATCTGAAATGAATTGGCCAGTAGTATTTTTTTTTTCTTTTTTGTCTTTTTAGGGCCATAACCAAGGCACCTGGAGGTTCCCAGGCAAGGGGTCCAGTTGGAGCTGTAGCCACAGGCCTACACCACAGCCACAGCAATTCCGGATCTGAGCCGCATCTGCAACCTACACCATAGCTTACAGCAGCACCCGATCCTGAACCCACTGAGCAAGGCCAGAGATCGAACCTGCATCTTCATGGAGCCACAACGGGAACTCTGCCTTCTTTCCTCTTTCATGCACCCAAAGTGATGCCCGCCAATGACATCCTAACAGAGGTTATAAACTGACCATCGCTAGGCTAAAACATCTTATTTGGCCCACCTAATGTTTTTTATATATGAGCCAATGCTTGAAAATTAGGAGCTATCGCTTTAAAATCCAGGTTTCTGGAATTTCCTGTTGTGGCACAGTGAAGATGAATCCGACTAGTATCCGTGAGGATGTGGGCTCGATCCCTGGCCTCATTCAGTGGGTCGAGGATCCGGCATTGCCATGAGCTGTGGTGTAGGTCGCAGACACGGCTTGGATCCTGTGTTGCTGTGGCTGTGGTGTACACTGGCAGCTGTAGCTCCAATTCGACCCCTAGCCTGGGAACTTCCATATGCCATGGATGTGGCCCTAAAAAATTAAATTAAAAAATAATTTAAAAATTAAATCCAGGTTTCTGGCATCTAGCCACACAGGGCCCATGTTATCATTGCCCACAGTCTGCTGGCACTGAGCACTACTGACCCCTTCAGACAAGGAAGGGGTGCTGCAGCTCACCCCAGGCCCCACCCAGCCCACTTGCCTCACTGGTACACACAGCTGACTGGCCCCAGTAGGCATTTCAACTTTCAGCTGATAACCAGAATTTACAAGCCGAAGGCCTCAGATATTAGGGCTGAGGCTGAGGTGAGGCAAGAGAGGCCTTGCACCCTAAGCACCTCTCTTGCTTCACCTGAGTCCCAACCTTCACAGGTATCATTAATGTCCCTGCCTCCCTGCCCCCTGCTCAACCCTGACCTATTTACCTGGCTCAGAAAGGGCCTGACATCCCAGAGACACCTTGCTCTGCTTCTGTCCTAAGGTTTCTCTTCTCCTTTGGGGACTGCAATCCCTCTGGGAGGCTGAGGAAAGCCTAGCCTGGTCCTGTCACTTCCTGGACATCCCATCTTCCTTCCATTGCCTCTGAGCCTGGTAAGCCTCCTGTGCATAAATAATAATGGCCTGGAGTTCCCATCATGGTGCAGTGGTTAATGAATCCGACTAGGAACCATGAGGTTGCGGGTTTGATCCCTGGCCTTGCGGGTTAAGGATCTGGGGTTGCCATGAGCTGTGGTGCAGGTCGCAGAGGCGGCTCAGATCCCGCGTTGCTGTGACTCTGGTGTAGGCCAGTGGCTACAGCTCCGATTTGACCCCTAGCCTGGGAACCTCCATATGCCGTGGGAGCGGCTCAAGAAATAGGCAAAAGACCAAAAAAAAAAAAAAAAAGAATAATGGCCTGGAGGAAGAAGGGTTAGCCAACCTGCTGAGGCCTGCCTGGCTTCAGCCCTGCTCCTTATCTGAGGCCAGCTCCTTCCCCAAAGGAAGCCCCTAGTGTGTTGGGACAGAACAATCTTAAATCACCCTGCCAGTTTCCCTGAGTTTCCTGGACTACTTCTCCCCAGAACCCACACACAAGCCCCCTCATGGATCCAGCAAAAGGTCCTCCATCCTGCCCCTTAGCAAGAGCTCCCAAATACAGAGAAGGACAAGTGCACATAGAAGAGTCCGTCTCAACACCTAGGCGGGGTTCCTAGGCTGGGGGATTGCACAAGCCAGCAAATGAAACATACAAACAAGACCCAGGCACTGGCTTTTCATTTTGCTAAGAAAGGCGTTTTTTTTTTCAATTCTCATTTCCGTCTTCTACCACTGAAATGTCCTAAAGGAAAAAGATATTTTACCCCAGAGAAGTAAAAATAAGGGCTGCTTTTTAAACTAAATACTTTGGCTTTACAGTCAATAATATTACTGAGCTAAAACTTACTCCATACCAGGTATTGTTTTAAATCATTTACTTCCATTAACTTGCTTGACCCACAGAACAACCCAATGAGGTACGTTCTGGTTAAAGTCCCTTTTTACAGATGAGAACACCAAGTCACAGGGAGATTAAGTGATTTCTCCAAGGTCCACAGGGCCACTAATGGAAGAGCTGGGGTTGAGCCCAGGCAGTCTGATACCAACCACTCAGCTGCTCTAACAAGGTGAAATATTCATTTTACCATCTGGTCCCTATTTCTCTTATTCTGTCTAGGCCATGACATCTCAGTCACAGACAGGGCCAAACCCTGAGTTGGGGACTTTCTCCCCTAGTGTACTGAGGCACAAAAGTGATTTGCAAGCTGTGTAAAACATGGCAGGTGGTTCCTGGCTCTGCAGAGCACTCTTATAAGGGGCATATTCTCAAATCAAGTGGTGAAGCTGCTCCCTGCTGCCTAGCACAGAGGGGCCTGTAAGGAGGTCGGGAAGCAGCTGCCCCTCCCAGTGTGGTGGGGGCGGGGGCATCTTGTCTGGTGAATTCAGCCAAGCTGGCTGAGGGTTCCCTCCTCTCTCACTCTTCTGTGGGTCCATCCCAGGGTGCCCCACCCAAAGAATCCCTCCTGTCAAGAGCTCTGGCCCAGATCCAGCATTGCTGTAGCTGGGGTATAGGCCAGCAGCGATAGCTCCAATTTGACCCCTAACCTGGGAGCCTCCATATGCCACAGGCGTGGCTCTAAAAAAAAGAGCTCCAGCCCCCACCTCTCTCCTGAGCTCCAGACCTCCCACAGGTACCTGAAACTCAATTTGTGTCCCATGACAGTCATTTCTTCTTCTTCCTTTTTTGTTTTCTTTGCTACACCCACAGCATGCAGAAGTTCCCAAGCCAGGGATCGAACCCTTGCCACAGTAGCAACTCAGGCCACTGCAGTGGCCGAGTAAAGCCGAGTTCCCCCAATACTGAGTTCCCCTGCCAAGCTTATGATTTACTTTACTATACAAAGCTTTCCCTTTCTTGTCCTGCCCATGGGCCCCTTGGGATTGAGAAATATCATAGAAAAGGGGTGACTGAAACCAGGCAGGACCCTGCTGGGCCTCCCTAGGTACAAATCCCTCCACATTCCCCTGCTTCTCTTCCCCTTTGCCCGTTCCTGAGTTCCAAAGAGTAGTTAATGATTAGAACTACAGAGTCACAGCCTCCTAATTCCTCCAGATAGGATATGGATAACAATCTGAAGCATGTGCATATCTTTGAGTGGTTCTGCTGAAAAGAAGACCCCCATCCAGCAGAGGATGGTGACTGCATGCTGACCACAAGTGTGTACATAGACCTCAAGTTGGCTGGAACCAGAAGGCTGATGAATAAGATTTCTGAAACATCACCCTGTTACTTCACCACCAACCAAACAGAAGCATGCCCACTAGCTAATCACACACTCTGTGACCTTCACCTCTCATGCTTGCTTTAAAAACCCCTTTGCCTGAACGTCATCAGGGAATGGTCTTCTGAGCACAAGCTGCTCCTCGATGCCCCTGCACCTGCAACCTGATGTCAGTAGATTGGCTTTGCTGTAGGTCAAGTGGGAGGAGCCAAGTTCAGTTAAGGACAAAGAAGAAAGTGGGAGTGTCTCTGGGTAGCTTCCAGGAGCTATCCCTAAGGTTGTTCAGCTTTCCCTCCGCTGTTTCTCCTTTGTCCCTCCTGCTGAGGTACAGACAGACCGACTGGAGATCCAAGAACCAGCCTGGATGATGAGATAACCTTGGGCATGGCAGCCATACAAACCAAGGCAACAAAATAAAATAAATAGGAAGAACTTGTGTCCCTGTCACCCAGGTGCCTCCTACCAGCCCCACACTGACTACTGCGAGATTTTTGGAACTTGAGAGAAAAATAAAACTTCAATGTGTTAATCCAACTGTTGTCCTCTTACTACCAGCCAAATTGAATCCAAACTGAGACCCGTAGAACAATGGAGAAGACAAGTATCATTTTAGATAGGATGGATATGGGGGGAGGCCTCTCTGTGAGGATGTGACATTTGAGCAGAAACCAGAATAAAATGAGGGTATATGCCACGCCTGGGCTTCCTCTTCTCCCTTGGGAAATGGGTGTTCCAGGCAGAACCATCTCCCTGCCCCCAGCCTGGAAACCTGAACACCATCCTTGAGCTCTTTCCCCTCCCAAATGCCCCACATCTAATCTGTCACCAAATCCGATCAAGTCTAGGATACTTGTGTCTTGAGAACAAAGACAACAACACGAATCAAACCTAAGAACTTTCTGGAATCCATCTTCTGCTGATTTGTTCTACTAGAACAGGACTGTAGTGGGTTGACTGGCACCCCACTCCCCACCCCCACCCCTCCTTCCCTGCCCCAAAAGATATGTCCTAACCCTCACACCCCGTGGATGTGACCTTATTTGGAAAAAAGGTTTTTGCATGTGTGATTAAGTTATTTAAGGTTCTCAAGATCATCCTGGATTACTGGTGGGCCCTAAATCCAATGACTGTCCTGATTAAGAGGCAGAAGAGAAGACACAGAGGAAAAAGGAAAACGCCTTGTGAAGACAGAGGCAGAGATTAGGAGTTTTGCAGCCATAGGCCAAGAAATGCCTGGAGCCCCTGAAAGCGGAAGAAGTTCCCTAAAGCATGTGGTGGGAGCACAGCCCTGCTGACACCTTGATTTCAGACTTCTGGCCTCCAAAACTGTGAGACAGTACATTTCTGTTATTTTAAGCCACTAGGTCTACAGTAATTTGTTCTTGTGGGCCCAATACAATGGAAACTAGAACAATGCCCTTATTAGCACAAGAGCTACTTTCTCCTGGCCCCAGTCTACAGAACTTGTCTGTTCAGAAACCCCTGTAGTAAAAATGTTTTGATCATGTATCTCAATAATATGTATATTTATTTACAACCATCAATGAGTAATACCACACTAATACATTAGTATGTTATAAAACACACCTAAATGTCTATGCAAGACATGAAAACAGATGAGATAGTTGGGAGTATAAAATGATACAACTAGGAGTTCCTGTGATCTCAGCAGATTAAGAACCCAACCAGTATTCATGAGGATGCAGGTTTGATCCCTCACCTCGCTCAGTGGGTTAAGGATCCAACGTTGCTGTGAGCTGTGGTGTAGGTCGCAGACATGGCTTGGATCCCATGTTGCTATGGCTGTGGTGTAGGCTGGCAGCTGCAGTTCCAATTCGACCCCTAGCCTGGGAACTTCCACATGCTGCAGGTGTAGCCCTAAAAAGATTTTTTAAAATGATACAACTACTTGGGAACTGTTTGGCTGTTTCTAATAAAGTATAATATACACCAACCTCATGACCCAGCAATTCCATTCCTGAGTATTTACCCAAGAAATATTAAGGCATATGTCCCTACAAAGACTTGTACACAAATATTCACAGCACTTTATTAGTAATAGCCAAAACCAGAAGAAACCCAAATATCCATGAGCAAGTGAGTGGACAAACAAATTGTCATATATTCATAGTACTTCATACTTCTCAGCCATAAAAAAGGCATGCTTTTGGGGGTAAATAATTTTATTGAGATATAATCCACTACCATATTTTTCACCCATTTAAAGCGTACAATTCAATGATTTTCAGTACAATCACAGAGTTGTGAGATCCTCACCACAATCAATTTTAGGATGGAGATTATCTATCTATCTATCCATCCATCTGTCTATCTATCTATCTATCCATCTATCTATCTATCTTTGGCTGTGCCTGTGGCATGCACAAATTCCCAGGCCAGGGATCAAATCCGCACCACAGCAGTGACCTGAGCCACTGCAGAACAACACCAGACCTTTAACCTTACTGTTCCACAGGGGAACTTCCATATGTGGCAGAGACTATTCTTACCCCATTAAACTGTTTTGATATCCCTGTCAAAAAATCAAATGACTGTAAATACATGGGTTTATTTCTGGACTTTTCAGTTCTATTCCCTTGATTTATATGGCTAACCTTATGCCAATTCCACACTGTCTTTATGAAAAATGTGAATTCTTCAACTTTCTTATTATTATGAAAGATGTTTTGGCTATTCTGAGTCCCTTCCACTTCCATATGAATTTTAGGATTCACTTATCAATTTCTGCAGAGAAGCCAGCTGAGATTTGATAGGGATTGAGTTGAATCTCTACCTCAATTTGAAGAATATTGCCATCTTAAGAACATTAGGTCTGCCAGTCCATGAAGATGGGATGTCTTTCCATTTATTTAGATCTTCTTTAATTTCTTTCCACAACGTTTTGTAGTTTTTAGAGTATACATTTTATACTTAAATTTATTCCTAAGTGTTTTGCTCATTCTAGTGCTATTGTAAATGAAATTGTTTTCTTAATTTTATTTTGAGATTTTCATTGCAAACCTCTTATTCCATAATTAGACCCCTAAGAGATGAATTTTATTTGGAAGATGTGGGAAAGCTGGAGAATAGGAAAAGTGAAATGTGGAGAGGAAGGCATCCAGTGATGGTGCATTATTACAACAGCCACCTCTGGAAACTGACCTAGGAAAACTCTGGGAAATGGTGTATGAGACACCTAAGAAGAATTTTCATGCCTTGGGTGCAAAAGGAGCTGGGGTATTTATATACCAACCTCTCAGTTACTGAGGGGGGCTCATGTAGAAGGCTTCTAACAGATGAGTGAGCAAAGTATTGACAGCCAAAGATGCATTCCGCCAAAGACAAACCCAGACAGTGACCCAGTACCTTGATTTTTATATATTGATTTTATATCCTGAAGCATTGCTAAATGAGTTTATTAGTTCTAATAGTTTTTTGGGTGTGTGTGTGGGTGTGTGGGTGTGTGGATCTTCTATATGTAGGAATGAACTCTTGATATATGCAGCAGTATAAAAACATTTAAGCCAGATACAAAAGGGCGCCTGTGTATGATTACATTTACATGAGGTTCAAGAAAAGGAAACCTAACCTATGGTGACAGAAGGCAGAACAATGATATCCTCAGGACAGAGGATGGGGAAGTACTGGCTGGAAAGGGACGTGAGGAGATTTTGGGGACTGATGGAAATGTCCTATATTTCGAACTGGGTGATGGTTATGTAGGTGCATACATGTGTTCAAACTTATTAAGCTGACACTTAGGATTTATGCATTTGACTGCTAGTAAAAATACTTTAATAAAAAATAAAGATGAAATAAACTATTTTAAAATGTGGTGGCCTAACAGTATTATTAGCTAATTATCTCAAGGCCCTCTGTATCCATAGGGATTAGCTCAACACTAGCAATATAGAAAGTAAAGCCAGAATTCAAAGAGCCTTGCTGGCTTTAATTTTTCTGGCTGATTACTTACTATATCTGATCAGATCTTTTATTTCTTTTAACCCCAAGATGTGGCTGATGAATAGCTTGTCCTAGGGATAGGAAAGTAGTCACTACTCTTATCTTCTCACTGTCATTAGCTTTAATTCACAGTTTCTATGTAGAAGTTTTTCTCAGCAACTTGCTTATTTTGTAAGGGTTGGTCCAATTAAAGCCAGATAATATCATGCATAAAGCCTCAACCAGGCACTTAGAAGATGGTAATGCCTCATAATATGTTAAAAATGGCCCAGGAAACAAAGAAAGGAGCCACTATCTGCCACTTCTCATTGTGAGAGACTTTGGGTACAGGATGATACAAGTAACCATCTGAAAGGCTGACCACACAAGTCTTTGAAAAAAAAAAATTGGTTACAATGGAACATATAATACTTCCTTCCCACTTTGAGGTGAATTATCTTATACACATAGCTCTGGAGAGCTCTCTATACGTGGCCCCACTGCCCGCCCCTGTCTGGTTTCCTGGATGCCCAAGGCTCATGCTCCTCACCGCTGACAGGCAGAACCCAATTTAATCACATGACACCTCACCTAAAGATTTTTCTGGACCCCATCCACAGAGTTCCTTAACCAGACAGGCCCACCCAACTTTATCAGCCTCCCCACCCCTGCTCTGCCACCAACTGTCTTCCTCACCAGCATCACCCAGTCAGCCTCTCCAGCCTTCCTTCCATCCTCTACAGGCTCTGCTCTCTCTGCTTGGATTGTCCTTCCTGGCTTTACAAATTCCTTCTTCAATCATGACCCTATGCAAACTCACTTCTTTCCAACCTTCCTTCTCTCCCCAAGACAAGGCTGATCCCTCCCTCATCTGGCTCTTAAGGTACATGTGACTTTATGTTGTAGCTTCTTTTTTTGCAGGCTGAGCTTCATTTCTCAGCCACAAGTCCTCAGAGGCTGAAGACTCTTACTCGTTTTTGAAAGAACAAAAATGTAGCTGTTCAATCAGTGGAACGAGGATCAGGGCGGAAATGGCTATGAAAGTAGACCCAGCCTTAAGCCTCACCTGGGACCAGAT
Organism: Sus scrofa; assembly: GCF_054392235.1. Taxonomy (NCBI): domain Eukaryota; kingdom Metazoa; phylum Chordata; class Mammalia; order Artiodactyla; family Suidae; genus Sus; species Sus scrofa. The sequence continues at coordinate 94,569,946 of NC_139396.1, read as the reverse complement.
AACAGACCTAGATGCAGGAGAAATCAAGACTTACTGTACTTTACTCCCAGCAAGTTGGGTCTTAAAGACTCTACCTTACCACCTTTGGATGAAGGAAGCCACCTGAGAGCCACTTTTTTTTTTTTTTTTTTTTTTTTTTTTGTCTTTTTAGGGCCGCGCTCACGACATACAGAGATCCCCAGGCTAGGGGTTGAATCAGCCACAGCCACAGCAAAGCAGGATCCGAGCCATGTCTGCAACTACACCACAGCTCACAGCAATGCCGGATCCTTAACCCACTGAGCAAGGCCAGGGATTGAACCTGCATCCTCATGGATGCTAGTCAGATTCATTTCCCCTGAGCCACAATGGGGACTCTCTTAGATCCACTTTTGTTGCAATTTTAAAGATACTGTAAAGTGCCAGCTTGGGGAATGGGAGGGAAGGCGGGGGGCCACCACAAATAGCACAGAAAACTCTGATTTAGAACCACATGGGAAATGCCACTAGGGCAGATCTGAAACTTGTCCATGCTCCCGTGTGGAGGGGCTGGGTGCCTGGCATGCCTGATCCTGTGCAGGGAAAAGACAAGAGGGGAGACGTCCTTCCATTCTGTCTCCCGGTCTGTCCCATAGTCAGCATGCCACACAACTCTGAGTTGAGCATTTTGCTTCAGAGAAAAGGCTGAGAAGGGAGCCTCAGGAATCCCTGCCCTGTGGGGGTGGGCTGGGCCCAGTAGGAGCAATTAGTGGTAAGTGCCCTTCCTCACCCAGGAATCCACTGCAGGGCTGCTTGACTCTCTAAAACCATGATCTGAATTCCCCAAGGGACTTACCACACCATATATCTCTTTTATAGAAATACAGAGGAAATGGAAAGAATACTTAAGTTTCTTACCTTATTTTCATTAAGCGGGGGATGAATGTGCGTTTTGGTAGCTGTCCCCTAAAAGACAGGACAAGATAAGGTGTTATAAAGGCATGCAACTTGCATTCACAACATAATTGTGCTTATAATTAACCAGCTACATTCAGAAAGCAAAAGTAATTACGAGAAATCTTGAAATACCTAAGCAAATTCTACAATGATAAATGATTCTCTGGATGAAATGCAACAGAGCTCAGAAATGTCTAGTTCACAAATTTATTCACATCAACATTTATTTATTTTTAAATTTATTTTATTTTATTTTGCCTTTTTTTTTAGGGCTGTACCTGAGGCATATGGAAGTTCCCAGGCTAGGGGTCAAATCAGAGATACAGCTGCCGGCCTACGCCACAGCTACAGCAATGCCAGATACGAGCCACTTCTGTGACCTATACCACAGCTTATGGCAATGCCGGATCCTTAACCCACTGAGCAAGGCCAGGGGTTGAACCCACAACCTCATGGTTCCTAGTCAGATTCGTTTCTGCTGCACCACACTGGGAACTCCACACATTGACATTTATTAGGTGTTTACAAATGTGCCAGGCACTGTGCTAGGAGGTGGAGTTTCAAAGATGAAAAACAACAGCAATTCTGCCCTCAGGGAGCCCACAGTCCACTAGAGAAGATAGATGTGCCCATCAGTGATGAAAGAGCTACACCGGCTTAGCTGCTAGAGAGGCGTGTAGGGGACCTATGGGGACACAGGGATCTGTCTCTGCTAAACCACTGGCCCCACTGTGTCCCCAAGATTGCGGGGTGATATGCTTCCAGATGAGCATGGAGGGAATGTAGGCATCAGGCAGTGACCAGCCTGGTGACTTAGCATCCCGCCCTTCCATAATTCCTTTACAATTTCCCAGCCTACAGATTTGGGGAGCTGCTGCCAATCAAGAGACAGGCTCATGTGGATTTCTTCATGATGGCAGCTGAAGGGATAAGGAGGATCTAGTAAACTGACTGCAAAAAATGGCCTCTGTAGGTTCACCTCTCTGTGCCTAAGGTGTCACGTTTCTCCTTCCACAGCAACTCTGGAATTGGCTGTGTGACTTGCTTTGGCCAGAGGACAACAGCCACATGATGCAAGCAGGAGCTTGAGAATGTTTGTGCTGGGGGCTTGCCCTCTCTTGCTGCTCTTGGGACTCTTGCAAACACCACTCTCAGTAGGTGAGAAGGAATGGAATCCAGAGTGAGAGATCACAAGAGGAAAGCCTGCTTTACAAGGAAGGAGACTGAGGTTTCTAGAAGGTTGCAGAGCAGTCCACAGACATGCAGCCGGTCCCTGAGAGAACCAGCAGTAAACTGTGCAGCCTCCCTGAAGGGCAGCCCTATCTTTTCAGCACTTCTTGTCCTTCCTCGCATAGACAAGGCGATCAATAAATGTTTGCTGGTCATGAACTGCAAAGCCATGCCTTCTTCTAAGCAGGCTCCAAACAGAAGAAGCCCCATAGAAATCATGATCCTGGGGGAGCTAGGAAAGCAAGAAAAGGCATCAAGTGACCAGGGCAATCCAGGCAAGTTTTCCATATGCCCAAGGCCCAAACAGTCTAGGCTTTACACCAATACCCAGTGAGAGCAACCTTTTTGCCAAAAGGGCTCCAATGAATCCTTGCAGATAATTACAGGCCTAGAATCAAGAGTAAGGCAATGATGAAAAATACTGTTTGGAGTTTGGAATAGCCAGAGAACCAAGGAGAAAAAAACTGAATGAACTATGTAATTTTTGGTCCTTCCTCTTTTTGGGGAGGGGGGCTGCACCTGCAGCATGAGGAAGTTCCTGGGCCAGGGACTGAACCCAAGCCACAGCAGTGACAACGCTGGATTCTTAAATTCAAGGCCACCGGGGAACTCCCAGTCCTTCCTTAGATTAAGAGAAGGAATGCAGCATTCAGACATAACATTTCTAAGCTTGGAACAACTTGAAATATAATAACAACTTCTTAGGGAAGTTATGGTCTGAGTGGCGTGCCTCACCCTGAGCCTTGAGTCTGACATGGAGGTAGAAAGAGTACACACAGGCTTGGAGCCAGAGAGACCCAAGTTTATGTCCTGGATCTGCCCGTGACCAGCTGTGCAAACTTAAGCAAGTAATTTAACCTCTCTAAGCCTCAGTTCTGCCATCTGAGAATGATACCTCCTTTGTTGGGCCTTTATGAAACTTAAAGGAGACTATGTAAAGTGAAGTGACTGGCATGGGTCCTGCTCATGAAATGGATTCATACAGAGGCACAGGGCAACAACCCCAGCTTCCCCTGGGCTATTTCAGATATCACAGCAATCTCCAACTCCTCGGTTTTCAAGCTTGTGTCTGAGACCCTAGAGCCCATGTTCCTCTCTCTGGACCCCAAGTACCATGGAGGACCGGCCCTAGACCCACGGATTGACCTGAACTCTGAGTGCCAGGGCTTGAGCCTGCTGACTGCCACGTGGGACCTGTGGACACTAACTTCTTTGTGCCACCTCTCCAAGGCTGGCCTGGCCTGCTTTAAATGCTCAGTGGCATCCTGCTTGGGTCTGGCAAAGCCGGGCAGGGGCACAGGAAGGGGACATTGGGGACCAGGAGAGGTGGCCGTGACATCTCAGACAAACCTCCTGGTTTGGAGGTACTCCTGCTTCCCCAGAGCAGGAAAACTTGTCTCACCCTGGTTGTGGAGTAAAGGAGGAGAGGAGAAGGAAGAGGTGTCGGAGGCCCAAGCCCACAGGGTCTCCCCACCATAACCAAACAGGCGCCTCAGATTTGCAAAACAGACTAAGGCCGAGCTTCTCTCCGGAGGTTAGAAATGGGGTCAAATCCAGTTCTCTCAAAGCCCTGTGGTAGGAAGGATGTATCTGGGCTACACTTCGAAAAGTTCCTCTTGGAAATGATGAAGGGGGCATTTTAAACCAGTCCTGCAGGACTGAGGGAAAAGCCCCCAGCCCCACCCTGTATGCCCAAGCCCCCCACCTGAGGCCAAAGCAGCTCCCGGCCAGAGCTTGCACTCCCTCCCCACTTGCAGCAGCTATTTGGGAACTAATTCATGATCCAAGGACTGACCTGGGAAAAGCCATCATAAAGCAAACAGGCCAGGATATAGCAGTGGTTGAGACGCTGCTGTAAGAGAGTTCTGTCCCCAGGGCACTAGCCCTGCATTTGTCCTTGGGCTTAAACACCCACTCACCCCAGTGCTTCTATCTTCCAAATTGCAAAAAGGGAGCGATTGCAGTCTTTGCTCCAGAGGGGCCATCTGCAGCACAGGCTAATTGAAAACGAGTCCGCCACTCAGAAGAACATAATTTGTCCTGTAAACATTTCCCAGAGTGTGTTTCAACATCCAGGGGGGGGCCAAAACTCCCTGTAAGAGGTAGGAATGGGCATCCGCTTTTACATGGCAACGTGGAATCTGGCCAAGGAAGGCTTCTCTTAGAACAAGCCACACTCCGCTATTCATTGCACATTCATGCCTTTGCAGCATGACTGTCTAGAAGCGATTAACCAGCGAGGTTACACAAATGATCCTTTGGCTCCCCTTGGTCAGACCTCTCTGGCTGGTGGAAGTTAAACTGCACAGATAGTTAGAGGCCGATCTGAGGGGCCCCCGCTTTGTTCCATAATAGGACCCTAATGTAGCATCCTGCCAGAGAGAGTGGGCTGAGTGGGCAGTGGTGCATGTGACCATGAGAAGTGAGAGAAAAGCTGGGGCAGCTCTTACCCATCCTTGCTGGCAGGTCTGCCCCATGGTGGGGAGGACATCTGTTGTGCCCGGCTCGTTTCTTCTCTTTCGTGCTCAGCAGCGGGGGTTGGGGTGCCTGGAGAAAAGCAAAGCCCAAAAGTAGTAGTGTCAGGGCTTGGTCAGCCTCGTCCTGTCCTAGTCAATTGAGGCTAAATACCCAGATACTGAGGGCCAGGGGCAAGGCTGCAGGCCCTGTTTCCAGAAGCATCTGTAATCCCAAGTACACTGTCATGAGGTTCCTGGCAGGATTTCATCCCCAAAGAAATTCCCAAGACCCTTGTCTGCAGGTGGTGCCTCATCCCAACTAGAGCCTCCTGCTTACAAAGAGGTCGGGGATTGGGTGCTTCTTTGGCTGGAAATCAAATAGGTACGGAAATGAGCCAAGACAACTTCCAAAGGCCAATACTGCAGTAGTGTGGCCTCCATCACAGTGTCATTCTTTTCCCCTGTTGAATTTAAACACGGTAGGGAGTTTCTCTGGCTAAAAAAAATACTTTGCTAATTATAAAAGCAGTGCACACTTGGAGATCCCCCTGTGGTACAACTAGATAGGTGGTGTCTCTGCAGCACCAAGACGCAGGTTCGATCCCGAGCCTGGTACATTGGGTTAAAGGATCCATTGCAGCTGCAGCTTGGATCTGATCCCTGGCCTGGGTACTCCATATGCTGCAGGGTGGCCAGAAAAGAAAAGAAAAGAAAAGAAATTCATACTCAGCACTTTTCTGAAAAAGTCAGAAAATACAGGCAAGTAGGAGTTCCTGTCGTGGCACAGTAGAAACAAATCTGACTAGGAACCATGAGGTTGTGGGTTCGATCCCTGGCCTTGCTCAGTGGGTTAAAGATCTAGCATTGCCATAAGCTGTGGTGTAGGCTGCAGTCAAGGCTCAGATCCAATGTTGCTATGGCCGTGGCGTAGACCGGCAGCTGTAGCTCTGATTGGATTGGACCCCTGGCCTGGGAACCTCCATATGCCGCATGTGCGGCCCTAAAAAGAAAAAAAAATACAGGTAGTTTAGAATTTTAAATCATCTGTAGTCTTACAGCCATAAGCTCATTTTGATACATACCCTTTCTTAAATTTTTTTTCCAGATAACTGCATACCAATAACAACACAATAATGGAATAATGGAGTGGAATAATGCTATAATATACTTTTTCTTTTTTTTTTTGCTTTTTAGGGCTGCACCTGTGGCATATGGAAGTTTCCAGGCTAGGAGTCAAATTGGAACTGCAGCTACCAGCCTACACCACAACCACGGCAACATGGGATCTGAGCCATGTTTGTAACTTACACCACAGCTCATGGCAACACCAGATCCTTAACCCACTGAGCAAGGCCAGGGATGGAACCCACATCCTCATGGATACTAGTCAGATTCGTTTCTGCTGAGCCAAGACAGGAACTCCCATAACATAAAGTCTACTTTTTTCCATGGAATAATATATTCTGAAAATATTTTATAAAAAATTTTAAAGTTAAAAAAACTTTTCATGTCAATTAATCAGGACCTCATCATTTTTTATGGGTTATACTGAATAGGCACCTTGTAATTCACATATAGAAAGGCTAATTCAAGAATCCTTATTCAGGAGTTCCCGTCGTGGCGCAGTGGTTAACGAATCTGACTGGGAACCATGAGGTTGCGGGTTCAGTCCCTGCCCTTACTCAGTGGGTTAATGAGATCCGGCGTTGCCGTGAGCTGTGGTGTAGGTTGCAGACGCGGCTCGGATCCCACGTTGCTGTGGCTCTGGCGTAGGCTAGTGGCTACAGCTCCGATTAGACCCCTAGCCTGGGAACCTCCATATGCTGCAGGAGCGGCCCAAGAAATAGCAAAAAAAAAAAAAAAAAAAAAGACAAAAAACAAACAAACAAACAAAAAGAATCCTTATTCAATAAATGCCAAATAACCTAAGCCAAAATTCATAGTAATTTTATTGTCTCTACCATATCATGAACAGCTTACAAATATTATGTGATTTGCCTAACAATAAGTGTGCTGCAGCAAATCCAAAAGCCTCCTTACTATTTGAGGCCTTTTCAGTTCTAGGACAGTTAGCCAAGAGTCCAAGCTTCTAAACAGTGGCGTAAGCTGGGCAGCCAGCCACTGAATCCTGATGTTTCAGGGTTTGTGAATTCTGCTAGAATTGGTCCTGGCAGGATACCTGGCACCCCTGACACCCAAAACCCTCCCTGGTCCATTGAGAGGCATAAACAAAATTTGTAGGATTGCTTTGTTACTTGTTTATCTAAACAAAATTTGATTTAAAGCTCATATTTAATTCCTTCATCCTATGAGTTTCTAGAAAAGACACAGAACCTGATTGTAATATATTCTTCAAAGAACTCAGTACTTGTCTGATATTTACTTGATGGTTGCCCCTCACCCCCCAATTAGAGGATAAGCTCCCAGGGTGCATAGATTTTATGTGTCTCCGGTTCTAAGCACATAGTAGGTATTGAACGCAGCCTCAAGGTCAAGCTGCTTGGAGCCCTACTCTGCCATGTACTAGCCTTGGCTCTGGGAAAGTTACTTTAGCCTATCCGAAACTGTTTCCTCAACTGAAAAATGGGGATAATAACTGTAATAATGGAGCTGCATAGTAATGAGGTATGTGAATTTAAACAGCCCACTTAGAATTATGCTTGGCACCTAGACGGTGTTCAACATATGTTAGTTAACAATTATTCTTGCTGATGGATTAACACGTTTCTGAAGTTCAAAACAGTTGTGAAGGCAAGAGGGCTTTTACTGGGAGCCATCAATAGCTTATAATCGGAGGCATGGCCTATTCAGAGGTGGCTTAGGGCAGTAGGTCCACAGGGAGGGTGCTATTTGCTGGGGTAACAGAAGACAGCATCAGAACTTTTATTTATGACATTTAAAATCTTATCCGGAGTTCCCGTCATGGCTTGGTGGTTAACGAATCCGACTTGGAACCATGAGGTTGCGGGTTCGATCCCTGCCCTTGCTCAGTGGGTTAATGATCCAGTGTTGCCATGAGCTGTGGTGTAGGTCGAAGACGTGGCTCGGATCCTGCATTGCTGTGGCTGTTGCATAGGCTGGCAGCTACAGCTCCGATTATACCCCTAGCCTGGGAACCTCCATATGCCGCAGGAGCGGCCCAAGAAATAATAATAATAATAATAATAATAATAATAATAATAATAATAATAATAAATAACAATAATAAATAATAATAATAATAAATAAAAAATAAATAAAATCTTATCCTATAAAAAAAAGACAAAATAAACTAACAAAATAAAATGAAATCTCACCCTATAATTTCTTTAGGCTATTCTTTACTATGCAAATAGTATTTTAGTACATTACTAAATGACTAAATTAGTATTATTAGTATTACGGCCACACCTGTGGCATATGCAAGTTCCTGGGCTAGGGGTCAAATTGGAGCTGCAGCTGAGGCCTACACCACAGCCACAGCAACACAGGATTCGAGCCTTGTCTGTGACCTATACCACAGCTTGTGGCAACACGGGCTCCTTACCCCACTGAGTGAGGCCAGGGATCGAATCTGCATCCTCACAGATACTATGTGAGGTTCTTAACCACTGAGCCACAAAATGAACTCCACTAAAATATTTTAGTGCACTACTAAAAGACATAATTTAGTACATTAGTAATTACTAAGTATGTTATTTTAGTACACACACACATAGAGAGAAAGAGAGAGAGAGAGAGTCATTGCTGGAAGTCAGTTCTTTATATGAAGTCCCTTGTAAAAACAAAGCAGAATAAAAAACAACCCAAAAATAAGGGGCAGGGCGAAACTTTTTTAAATGTTTATTTTTTTTTTAAATTGAGGTATAATTCACATACTGAAAGATTCACTTTTAAAAGTATGTATATAATTCTGTGGTTTTAGTATATTCATAAAGTTATGCAACCATCCCCACTATCTAACTCCAGAACATTTTCATCACCCAAAAAAGAAAACTTGTGTCCTTCAGTAGTCACTTCCCTACTCAGCCCTCCCCGCAGCCCCTGGCAACCACTAGCCTAACTTTCTTCTCTGTGGATTTACCTATTCTGAACATTCCACATAGGTGGAATCATTCATGTATATAATCTCAAAATGATTAAAAATACATGCATTTGGGGCTGTGTCTCCAAATATATTTTACTTATAGAGTGCATGATCAAACAGGTTTGGAGAGACCTGGCTGGAAGTGGAAAGCCTTCTTGGTTTTACCCCAGGCTCCTCTGTCGATTTGCTATGCAGACACTGACAGGAGGCAATAGGCTCCATCAACTCAGGGCTAATGAAATTCCAACTGTGCTGGCATAGTCTAAAGCAGAACATGATCTTAGCATAACAAACATTCTGCTTTGTAATTTATGATTTACTTTGTTTTTATAAAACGATGTTCTAATTATGCTAGATAGACTAATGGTTAAAAGAGCAATGCAGCCTGGGCCTGACCTCAATCCTTGCTCCACTGCTTACTGAACTTCTCTAAGTTTCTTTGTCTGTAAAGTAGGGGTAATAATAGGTGAGAATTCATAAGCTTTTCCCTTTGGCATCAGAATTGGGCCTTAGCTTAATGCTTGAGCTCTGTTCCTCTGCCTAGCTGAGTCAAATACATTTTAGAGCAGCACCTACTATGATAAAGACAACTCTGCTTGGTAGATTGCTTCTGGGTTGGAAGAACTCTAAATACTAGATGGAATGCCATGGCTTTGGATTTTCCTGAGAGAGGCAACTCTTGTCCCCTGCAGGGACCCTGGAGGATGTCCCTATGCAGTCATTAACAAGAGAATTTGGCTTCCGTGGGGCAGGAGGCTTTGAAGCTGAGAGGAACCCTGCACCCGCCCAGTGAGATCTTGTCTGTTCCTGTCTGTGGGCTGCTGCACGGACTCCCTCAGAGAAAAAGTACTTGGTTTTGCGCTGCCAGCAAACTGTGGTTCCTGTCTTACAGCCTTATGCACAGAATTGGGCCAAGTGTGGCCTGTGGCAATCTTTGAATCTAGAGGTTTAGCAAAGCCTAGGAACTCTCCTGATGGCCCTTGCAGATTAAGTAACGCAGAGAGCCTGGCAAGCTGTAAGTAACTGAGAAGCGACAACTGTAAATACTAAATAAATGGCCATTATTATGATGATGAATGTTTTATCTACACTTACCAATTCATAGTGGGCAAGAGATTATTCTAATCCTGAGAAGTCCAGGTGAGGGAATCAAGCTGCCAGATAGAGCCCCATTATGAAATATGAGAAACTACCTCTTTGTAATCTCAAAGGAGAAATTATACAAATAATTCACCAAATATTTATTTGTACTAGATGTTAGGAGAACTGTAGTGGAAAAAATGGACACAGTCCCTGCCCTTGCAGAGCTTATCACAATTAAAGAGCAATTATAGTGCACGGTGATAAGGGAAGAACTATATATATTTAGGAATCCAAGAAGATTTCTCAGGGTTAACACCAACCTGGGAGTTCCTGCTGTGGCACAGAAGGTTAAGGATCTGGCATTGTCTCTGCAGTGTCTCAGGTTGCTGCTAAGGCGTGGGGTCAGTCCTCAGCCCAGTGCAGGATATGATCCCAGGCCTTGGAACTTTCATAGCCTGCAGGTGCAGCCAAAAAAAAAAAAAAAAAAAAAGAAAAGGGAAGAAAGAAAGAAGAACACCAACCTATGGCCCAGGGCATGGAATCCTAGGTTGGATAAAGATCAGAACACTGGGAGTTCCCGTCATGGCTCAGCGGAAATGAATCTGACTAGCATCTATGAGGATGCAGGTTCGATCCCTGACCTTGCTCAGTGGGTTAAGGATCCGGCATTGCCATGAGCTGTGGTACAGGTCACAGATGCAGCTTGGATCTTGAGTTGTTGTGGCTGTGGTGTAGGCTGGGAGCTGTAGCTCCGATTCAACCCCCAGCCTGGGAACCTCCATATGCTGTGGGTGCGGCCCTAAAAAGACAACAACAACAGCAAAATTGGAGCCCTGTCACTCACCCTCTCCCATGGTCACTGTACACATGCAGATCATCGCAACCGTGGACAGGCCTCTTTGCATCCATACCCTTGAGTAGTTCCCAAACAGAGAGACCTGAGGCTTGGCCAATAGAAACTGTGCCACAAGGAAAAAACTCAGGAAGTACCTACATAGGAGGAGCTTACTCTCTCTGGTTGCTCTGGGGATCCCTGCCACTGCTGTCATGGGAAGAAGCCCCTCTGGCCTACCGGATGATGAGAGGCTACAGTGGGGAAAAACAGCCATCCCACTTGAGTATCTTAGGCCAGCCAGCCCCCCAGCCAACCAGGGAGTTAACTGAGCTGCAGAAGTGAGCCTGACCAAGACCAGCTACATCTGGTTCAGATCTACAGAACCACAGTGATACTGTGATTTACAATAAGATATAAATATACATTTACAAATATTTGTATATTTGGTCTTTGTCCCTGTTCCTGGCACATAGCTCCTAAAACCCTTGTAATTTCCTAAGTGATAAAAGCAATGGGAGAAGCTTTTTGTTATAATAGTTGGTCTTTTGGCCTCAACTCCAATTCCTGCAGTAGTCCAGAGTGATAAAGGGGAGTACCTTGCTGTTCATAACAAGCCCCTTTCAACCATACTTGAGTTTTTGTTAATGAGAATGGGGCTGGTTGCCAGGGGAGCAACCCTGTGATTTGAGGATTGGAATTTCAGGCTCCTCCCCATCTCTTTCCCTCCCCACCTCTGGGGAAGGGACAGGGACTAGAGGATGAATTAATCATCAATGTCAGTGATTCAATCAATCATGCCTATGTATTGAAGCTTCCTCAAAAACCCAGAAGGAAGGCTGTTCAGAGAGCTTCTGGGTTGGTGAACACACGGAGGTGCTGGGAGAAAGGGTGGGGGGGTGCCCAGAGAGGCATGGAATCTCCAAGCCCCTTCCACATACTTTGCCCTGTGTATCTCTTCTACCTGGCTGTTCCTAAGTTCTATCCTTTTATAATAAACTGGTAGTCTAGTTATTTACTTTTATAATAAAAGTAAAACTGTTTTCTTCATTTTATTTTTGCTTTTTAGGGCCACGCTCGCGGCATATGGAGGTTCCCAGGCCAGGGGTCAAATCAGAGCTGCAGCTGCTGGCCTATGCCACAGCCAAAGCAATGCCAGATCCTTGACCCACTGAGCAAGGCCAGGGATCAAACCTGTGTCCTCATGGATGCTAGTCAGGTTCATTAACTGCTGAGCCATGACGACAACTCCTAAACTATTTTCTTGAGTTCTCAGAGCTGCTCCAGCAAATTAATCAAACTTGAGTGGGGGATTGTGGAAAACTCCTATCTACAGTCAATTGGTCAGAAGCACAAGCGACCACCTGGATTTGCAATTAGCATCAAAGTGAGGGTTCTGGGAGTTCCCATCGTGGAGCAGTGGAAGCAAATCCAACTAGGAACCATGAGGTGGCAGGTTTGATCCCTGGCTTTGCTCAGTGGGTTAAGGATCCGGTGTTGCCATGAGCTGTGGTGTAGGCCATAGATGCAGCTCGGATCTGGTGTGGCTGTGGCATAGGCCGGCAGATGTAGCTCCAATTAGACCCCCAGCCTGGGAACCTCCATATGCCACGGGTGAGGCCCTGAAAAGACGAAAAGTCAAAAAAGAAAGAAAGAAAGAAAGAAAGTGAGGGTTCGGGGTTCGGGAGATGGTCTTGTTGGGACTGAGCCCTTAACTTGTGGGGTTGATAGATGGTGTCAGAACTGAGTTACGTTATAAGACATTCTATAATTCTGGTGACCAGAATTATATTCTATCCATTTGGTGACTAGACGTGTTCAGCGTGAGTAGGTAGGAGGTACACAGGTGAAACGTGTCTTCCTTTACAAACATTCAGCTGAGCCCAGCCCAAATTGCTGAAACACAGAATCATGAGCTTCTTGTTTTAAGCCACAAAGTATGGGGGTGGCTTTTAGTGGAACAGTCAATAGCTGAGCCCTCCAGGAGGAGGCTGTAAAGGAAGAGCCCTAACCTGGGAGTGAGAGAGCCCACTCACTCCAATCCTGGGTCCATCACCTGTTACCCAAAAGGTCTCAGGGAAGATGCTTCACCTCTCCAAACCTCAGTGTCACCAGATAACAACTGCTCTCCTGTCTACCTCAGTGAGTCTTAATGAAGTTCTCATACAACTACTTGGACCCCTTGTGAGGGAGCTACTAGCATGGTCTGAATAGCACCTGGCCATGAAGAAACTGTGTTGTTTAATAATTATTAATAAAGCCATAAGAATAAAGAGCTGCATTCACACTTTTTTTTTTTGGATTTTTAGGGCTGCACTCACAGTATATGGAGGTTCCCAGGCTAGGGGTCCAATTGGAGGATCCGAGCCGCATCTGTGACCTACACCACAGTTCATGGCAATGCCAGATCCTTAACCCACTGAGCAAGGCCAGGGATTGAACCCACGGGATTAAGACCCTCATGGATCTTAGTCAGGTTTGTTAACCACTGAGCTACAATGGGAACTCCCGCATTCACACTTCTTATACATTTTCTCATTTGATCCTGGTAACACCATCACAAGGGGGATACTATGCTCCTAAATTATAAATGAAGATGCTGACATTCAGTGGGGGGCTGTAACTTGCTCAAGGTCACATAGCAGGACACAGGGAGACAAGCATGGGCGCAGATCCTACAGACTCTAGAGCCCTCTCAGTTCCCCCTCCATATGCTGCCTCTCCTCCAGAGGCATTCTGCCCTCTTGGCGCCTCAGCCTCCTGAATGCTGGAGTGGGGTGAATCACACACTCCCCAGCTCCAGGACCTTCACAAGGAGAGTTTGCAGGAGCTGAGCTGCCCACTAGCATTCAAAGCAGTTCATCAACAAATTCCACATGCACTCTGCCTTCCTTTCTGATACTCGGGCAGTTTCCCAAGTCCAGTTCAAACACTGCCCTGGATCACCAAAGCAATTTTACAGAGAATAAACCTACATCTTTCCCATTTGGGTTTATTTCTCAAAGACCCCAAGAGTCTTTCTATGACAGAGAAGGTTATGACACTTCCACTTCTTCCTTGCCTCCTATCTGCAGTTACCCCGGAGACAGGAGCCAGGGGAGAAAGGAACTCTCAAGACTGGCCCAGGGCACTCCGTTTGAAGGTCATTCAAAGCAGCATTTCTTTTTGTCAAGAGACTGCTTGGCCCAGAGTTCATGTAGAAATTGGTGGCATATCCACTGGCCCACTATGGTCCCTTCTGCACACACACCCTACTTCCTGCTGGAAGCAGGCACTCCCCATCAACTCGGTTTTCCCAGGAGCCCATCAGTCTCTCTCTCTAGGACCCACACAGTTCTCTCTGCAGCTCTCTCCTCAGAATTTAAAGCATCTGTGTAAACTGAGTGTCGCCCTTCCCCCAAAGCTTGCACAGGCACCCTCATAACACAGTTTCAAAGCAGATGCTTCATTTCTTGTCATTTACCTGAATTTAGGGATCCTGATATCCCAACATTTTAACAACAGAAAAATCCACAATTCATTTGCATCTACCAATGGCTGGATTCTTAGTTGGCTTCCAGCTATGTTTTCTTGTCTTCTTTTAGCCTATTTATCAGCGAACAGGAACCCCCTAATCAACTGACTTCCCACCTTTCCCTCTGGCAAGTCACTTAGCATAATTGTAACTAGAATTTATTGAGGGCATTTTATTTGTCAGGCACCACTGCAAACAAGTCAAGACGTTAATTTATAAGAACTCATTATAAGTAACATTAGTCCATTTTACAGATGAGGAAACCGAGGCTCAAAGAGATCAAATAACCTCCCGAGATCACAGAGCAGGCAAGCAGTAGAACTGAGACCTGAGATCAGGCTGGCTCCAGTTCCTGCACTCTCCAGCCCTTGACTACACTCCCCCCCAACAGCAGAGCTTCAGCTCAGACACTGAAGTTAATAAGAACGGCAAATAGTACTCAGGGGAGAGAGGCCTTTTACAATTTATGAAGCTATGATAAACACCAGTACAGCATTTGCCTTTTTAAAAAAGATCGCACTGTAGGTAACATTATCCTAGTTACTTCAAATAGACCTAACTGGAATGACTTTGGGTCAAGTTACAAATCACTGAGTAACCCTGGGAAAGTGTTTGTCCCTCTCTGGGCCTCCTTAGTCAAGTAAGCAGGTTAAACTCCAGGGTCTATGCTTCAAGATCATGAGACTTGAGAATCTCTTTATTTGACCTGTTTTATAGAGAAGGACAGGAAACTGCCAAAAGCAGAGGGTCGGGAGGGTGTGGCTGGGGGAAGAGTGAGACCACCAGGGTTTGGCTGCCCACTCACTTGCCTTGGGATGACTTGAGACACCTCTGCCGGCTCTTCACTTGGTCTCACATTCATTTTTCCAAAAGGACAACATATGCTGCCTTGCAACCCAACTGCGGATTCTTGGCACGAAGCGGGTGTGGGTGAGTGTTTGGCTCTTTTCTTCCTTGGGAACAATGCTCTGGGTAGCAGTTCTTTAGTTGGTTAGCTGAAGTCCTGAGAACAGAAAGGGACAAAAGATGCATTTGTCACAATATCAGGAGCCAAGGACTAGAAGGGGTAGAGCCTGGAAGGAAGGGTGCAGGCCTCGTTCCCAATGAAGAGGATGTTACTGTGGCCTTGTGGGCAGCGGCTGGGGCACTTGGTGCCCTTGACAGGCAGATACTGCTTCATGGTTATGAAGTTCTTTATCCTACTGGGACTTCACAGAAGCTGGGGTGGGGGGGAGGAATGGTGACAATGGTGCAGAGGGTGGTAAAGATGGTGATGACAATGGCAGCCTGTGTGCACGGAGCCCTCAAGTGTGCCAGGCACTGTGTGGAAGACTCCCTGTGTATTGACTCCAGAAGTGTCCCACCAACATCAGGAAGTAGAGGCCATTTACTTACTTCCAGGGAAGCTGAAGCTTAGACAGGATGAGTCGGGTGCTCATGGAAATGCAACGGAAGCAGAGCTGGGTTTTGAACTTGGATCCCTCCCACCTGGAGCTTTAACTTTTCATTCTATGGGTGCAGTAGCCGAGGCTTAGAGCTAGCAAGTAGCTCAGAACTAGTAAAACCATTGTGGTGTTTAAAATTGGGGCGGGGGAACTGAATGCCCAAGTTGATGGAAAAAATAGAGACGGTAAAACCTCTGGTTAGTGGCAGATGGAGTAGGAGTAGACCTGAGCCAAGAGTCCTCGTGACTGTCCCAGACCACCTCCTTCCTTCTTCCCATCAACAGGTACCTCTTTCAGGACAAGAAACTGTTCGTCCACAATCCTGGGGGCAGCCTACTATAGGCGCTCCACCTGCCCCTTCACCTCTTTCCTACTGTTCTTAAATCCTGCCCTCATGGAGCTTACAGTCTCTGGAGGAGAGAGAGGTTAAAGAAGAAGTCACATGAATTACTGTTACAAACAGTGCGTTGTCTGTGGGAACCCTCAAGAAGAGGTACAGGGAGACACATCTAATCCTGGAAGTGCATGGATGACTTCCCAGAGTACTGTGGACCAGGGACACCTTGGTCTGGGTCAGAGTTTTCTTTGAGACTCTCGAGGAGGGAGAAGTGAGCTTTTTTTTCTTTTCTTCCTTTTTAGGGCCTTACCCTTGGCATACAGAAATTCCCAGGCTAGGGATTTAATCAGAGCTTCAGCTACCAGCCTACACCACAGCCACAGCCACAGCAGATCAATGCTGCCCCTGCTACCTACTCCACATCTTGCAGCAATGCTGGAACCTTAACCTACTAAGCAAGGCCAGGAATCAAAGCCACATCCTCATGGAAACTATGTTGGGTTCTTAACTCACTGAGCCACAGCAGGAACTCCAAGAGAGGAGTGAACCTTGATAAAAGAGGAGAAGAAGGGATTGGCAGAGATGTTCCCTAAAATTTATTAATCCACCCCTCCAGACTTGGGCCATGCTGAGAGTAGGCTGGCTTAGGTCTCAGAGGCAGTGGCTCCCAAAGTGTGGTCTTTGGACCAGTGGCAGCAGCTTTACCTGAGGACTTGTTAGAAATGCACATTCTCAGGCCCTGCCACAGACCTACTGAATTGAAAATGCTGGGGATGGAGCTAACAACCTGTGTTTAACCAGCCCTCCTGGCCATTCTGCAACTTGCTGAAGTTGAGAACCACGTCCTAGACGCCCACAGCCAAGTGGATCCACCCGCTGAAAGTATAATATAGGTCCTGGTTCTCTCCTACTCTCTCATATGCTCCACATGGAGGAAGGATTCATAGATGTTCTGAGAGTAGGTCTATAGGGTCTGCAGTTGTAAAGAGAAATTGGACACATTGATTGATGGAGTTAGAGACAGAGGATAAAATACAAGGATTTTAGCAATTCAGACATTCATTGCCCCAGGGATGAGACTCTAGGAGGTAAAAGCATATTCTTTGAGAATTGGAAAGCACCGAGCATACCATGTGCTACTCCTACCCTGTCCAACACAAGATCTGGGTAGGTGGGACCTCACCCTTTAAAGCAGCCTTTTCTAGGACTTCTCCTGTGGTGCAGTGAGTTAAGAATCCAGTGTGTCACTGCAGCGGCTCAGGTCACTGCTGTGGCTCGGGATCAGCCCCTGGCCTGGGGACTTCCACATGCCACGGGTAAGGCCGAAAAAAGAAGAAAAACAAACAAAGAAAAGTAGCCTTTTCCATTGTTGGCTGGTCATGTCTGAGATGAAATTTCCCTCCTTCTGACTTCCTGTCATGGGCCTTAGTTCTCTGGGTGCTTGCTAAGGATATCCACTTCTTGGAGTTCCCACTGTGGTGCAAAGCGTTAAGGATATGGCATTATCACAGCTGTGGTGTAGGTCGTAGCTGGTCTCAGGTTTGATCCCTGGCCTGGGAACTTCCATAAGCCGTGGGTGCAGCCAAAAAATAAAAATAAAAATAAATTAAAAATCCATTTCTTTCCCACAACCTCCCAAGGATGATAATCACACTTATCCAAGGTTCTTAGGAAAGACACAATCACCGACTAACCAAAATACAGAAGGCCCTGGACTCATAAATGCGTTTATTAAAGCAAGAAAGAACATGACAGAAATTTCCAACACACATGTCCTTCAATTGGGCCTGCTGACATGAGGATGGTTTTGTGGGTTGGTCCACATTCTGGAGAATGTTAAACAAAAATTACAAGGATCTGACTCCTAACTCTGGCCCAAGTCTTTGAAGCCCCCTAGCTGACTGACACTCCTCCCATGTGGTTTCTTTAAGTCCTGCCTTCATGATTTGGCTGGTTAGGAAGACAGTTTTGGACTATATATTTCAACTATCTACTTTGCAGCCAGAATCTACTTCGTTTCTGAAGGAAAGAGTCCTCAGAATGTGTTTTGTATGTCATTCTGAGGATTCTCATCACATCCAACCAATTCTATGTTCATTCACACATTCACGTAACCGTTCTGCACATCTAAGCCCAGCAGCCCACACTCGGAGTTCCTGTCATGGCTCAGTGGTTAACAAAACCAACTAGTATCCATGAGGACACGGGTTCAATCCCTGGCCTTGCTCAATGGTTTAGGGATCCAGCATTGCCGTGAGATGTGGTGTAGGTTGCAGGTGCAGCTCAGATCTTCGTTGCTGTGGCTGTGGCGTAGGCCAGCAGCTATAGCTCTGATGTGGCCCCTGGCCTGGGAACCTCCATATGCTGTAGGTGTGGCCCTAAAAAAAAAAAAAGAAAAAGAAGAAAAGCCCAGCCCACCCTCCTCAGTTTGCCTATGATTTCTTCTCTAAATCAAGAAAACTTAAAAAAAAAAAGAAAGAAAGAAAACTAAGACAAACCCGAGACAAATTCGATTCCAAAGAATATGCTGACAAAAGGTTCAGCAAAAACAAAACGTGACAGGATATAAAACTTACACTCTCACGATCTCCCAGCATCCTTCGTGACATGAGGAAGAGGGCAGAGAGATGATTAGCCCATTTCAAAGAGAGCCAGACTGAAGCCCAGAAAGACATAAAACACAGGGTCCTGCCTCTCAGCCCGGCCAACCCACCACCACTCAGTCCTCCCAGTCCTGGGAAGGCTCTCTGGACACCACTGTCTGCAGATGATATCAGTCCTTGGGGCCTTGCCTTCAACCAAAACAAAATGTCAAGAGAAACTTACTATGAAATGGGGCTCTGATACTTCTTGAAAAAGACGGTCTTTGGAGAATCACATCGAGATAAAAGGTCATTCTTCTGAGGCTGGAATCACAGCTTCTCTATGCTCTTGATGATGTTGGACAAAAATGTGACCACATGATTTTAAACTGGCTTTCCACCAAACGCCAGAGAGCCAGCTCATTTGCCCATCATCTCGTAACAACAGGAGCCAAACCTCTGTTTCATTTTTACCAAAAAAAAAAAAAAAAAAGGACTCCATCCTACCACAACAGTCCATTGAATTCAGGCCTCTATACAGAGGAAGCAAAAGACTTCCTAATCTCAAGCAAAAAATGCCAGCTATGTGCTCCCACAGGGTTCCAGTCCCCTGGAGGCGCAGGGCACCAGGGCTATCACAATAACCTCCCAGCTGATCCACAGTTCAATTCTCTTTTGTGCAAAACTCCAGACACTGCCCAAGAGTTCAGATTCAAGCTTCAATCTCAGGTCAGTCCACTCTGTGCTCCCCCAGAAGCATGCCCTGACCTCACCAGTGGACTCAGAAATCTAGGCAGACTAGAATCTGGGGCCCAGACACTGACCACACAGCTCTAGCTCTCTTTTAGAGGAGAGGTGGATGTCCAGTCTCACCAGTCAGTGCTGTCTTATACCAGACACAAGAGAGAAAGGGTGTGGATGAGTGGTGGGGATTGTGTGTCCCATACCAAAGAAAAACGAGCCAAGCAGGCATAGCATGAGCGGTAACTGCTTTATACTATGCTTTAGGGGTCAGAGGAAATGACAGGTGGTTCCAAGAAGAGGGATTTGACCTGGGATATTGCCTGTTAGTTTCTCCTTTCCTATGCCCCTTCAGATTTAATTTTGTGCCCAGCTCTGTCCTCCACAGTTCACCATAAAATATACTGTGTTTTTATCAGCACTGGGTATCTGTTAAATATAATTTTATTTAGGGTTTTATTTTATTTTACTATTTTTCCTTTTTTGTCTTTTTAGGGCCGCACCTGCAGCATACGGAAGTTCCCAGGCTAGAAATCGGAGCTGTAGCTGCTGGCCTACACCACAGCCACAGCAATGCAGGATCTAAGTTGTGTCTGCGACCTGCAACATAGCTCATGGCAACACCAGATCCTTAACCCACTGAGCAAGGCCAGGGATCCAACCTGCATTCTTATGGATGCTAGTCAGATTCGTTTCCACTGAGCCATGACAAGAACTCCTATTTAGGATTTTAAAGAGCTATTAAAAAAAGACATAAATCAGGAGATCCTTCTGTGGCACAGCAGGTTAGGAATCTAGCGACTCTGTGGTGGCACAGGTTTGATCCCAGGCCTGGTGGAGTGGATTAAGGATCTGGCATTGCCATAGCTGTGGCAGAGGTCACAGCTGCTGTGTGGACATGTCCATATGCTGTGAGTGTGGCCAAAAAAGAAAATTACATAAATCGTAATTGTTATCCATGATGTACTGGTTAAACCAAAGAGAGTTAGATACAGAGTAATGTATAGAGGAGAATCCCATATTTTTTAGGTTTTTATTTTTTCTATTATGGTTGTTTTACATTGTTCTGTCAATTTTTGCTGTACACACACATATACACACACACACACTTTTTCTCACATTATCCTCCATCATTTTCCATCGCAAGTGACTAGATATAGTTAGAATCCCATTTTTATTACCACTGCCACAAACAAAAACAACCACATCTGTGTGTATCAATTGCACCACATGAGATGTCTGTTCTTCTGGGTGAAAAATGGTGAAGATTAGAGAGGAGTTATTTAAAATCTGCTCCTTCTTCCCCCTTCATATAACCTGAGATAGTCACTTCCTGCTCCTTCACCAGGGGCAGGAATATCTCAGACTCCAGTACAGGTGTCCATGGAGTAAGATCAGGGTACAAGCCCTGCTTGGGGAAAGATCTGGGAAAGCAGGTGAGGCTTGACTAGCCTCAGGCATTCGCTCACTCTGCCCAAGGCTGGTACGTGATAACCCAGTAGGAGGTTTCCTCCCCAGCATTGAGACTAAAGGCCAACCTCTAAAACCCTGAGCAAGGGAGACACCTGGGGGGTAACAGGAGTGTTTAATGGAAGCTGAAGACTCTCCATCCTAGAGCCCCACCTCTCCCCTGACCATGAACTTACTGGGACTAACTCAGACTAGACTCTAGCCTTGGGCTCTAACTCAATACACATTCCAAGACAGAGTAGTGGGTAACCCTTGGGTGAATATAAACTCACCAGGCAAAACTAACTAGACATCTGAAAAAAAAAAAAAAACTATCTGAAAAGAAGATCAACAAACTAGGCAACATGTGCCACTTGAAGCAGAAATATGACTAGGCAGAACAAGAATGTAAAAGAAGGATGATAGAAATACTTAATAAGATAAAGAAGAAGTATGTGAAATAAGATATGGAGTTATTTTTAAACTAGAAATATTATCTATGAAGAATAATATAGATCAAAAATAACCATAGGAATTCCTGTCATGGCTCAGTGGTTAACGAATCTGACTAGCATCCACAAGGACGCAGAACTGATTCCTGGCCTTGCTCGGTGGGTTAAGGATCCAGTGTTGCTGTGAGCTGTGGTGGAGGTCGCAGACATGGCTCAGAGCTGGCGTTGCTGTGGCTGTGGCGTAGGCTCCGATCTGACCCCTAGCCTGGGAACCTCCATATGCCATGGGTGCAGCCCTAAAAAAAAGAGAAAAAAAAAAAAAGAAAATTAGGCAAATATTTATATATAGATAGATATTATATATATATTTCTAG
Source organism: Sus scrofa (assembly GCF_054392235.1). Classification (NCBI taxonomy): domain Eukaryota; kingdom Metazoa; phylum Chordata; class Mammalia; order Artiodactyla; family Suidae; genus Sus; species Sus scrofa. The sequence continues at coordinate 94,548,470 of NC_139396.1, read as the reverse complement.
ATAGGACACAGAAAACACAAGGGAGAAAGGAAAACAACAAATTAGACTTCATCAAAATTTAAAAAATTTGTCCTTTGAAAGACATAAGAAAACAAAAGGCAAAAATATAATAGATGTTTACATCTATTAAAATGGATATGGCTAAAGAATGAGATGTGGAATAGACATTTTTCCACAGAAGACATACAAATCCACAACAGATACAGAAAAAGGTGCTCCACTTCGCTAATCATCAGGGAAATGCAAATTGAAACTACAAACCTGTCTCACTATTAGAAGAAAAGGCAAGAAATAAATGTTGGTGAGGAGATGAAGAAAAGGGAAACTTTGCGCTTTGCTGATGGGAATGTACATTTGTTCAGCTACTAGGGAAAACAGTAGAAGATTCCTCAAAAAATTTAAAATAGAAATACCACATGATCCGACAATTCCACGCCGGGTGGCCATCTGAAGGAAATATCCGCACTTTCATGTTTGCTGCAGCATTATTTATAATAATCGAGATGCAGAAACAACCTAAGTAGCCATCAGTGGAAAAATGGATAAAGAAAATGTGGTATCTATGTATAAGGAAAAACATTCAGCCATAAAAAGAGAAGGAAACCCTGCCATTTGCACTAACATAGATGGACCTTGAGGGCATTATGCTAACCTAAATAAAATATACAGAGAAAGGTAAAATACCATATAATCTCAACTATGTGTGGAGTCTAAAAATACCAAGCTCTCAGACACAGAGAACAGTGATTACCAAAGGTGAGGGGTAAGGGGATGGACGGGCAAAATGGGTGAAGGTGATCAAAAGGTACAAACTTCCAGTTATAGGATAAATAATTCCCGGGGACGTAACAAAGTATTATGACTATATTATATATTTGAAAATTACTAAGAGTAAATTTTTAAAGTTCTCATCAAATTGTTAACTATGTGTGATAAAGAATTTTAACTAAACTTGTCGTGATATTTATTTTGCAATGTACCCATATATCAAATTATGTTGTACACCTGAAACTAGTACTATATGTCAATTATATCTCAACAGAATATTTTTAAATACCAATTTGTTTTATGTTGTCATACAATATAATACATTCTCTTATCACTACCTAATAAAACTGGAAATCAAGATAAAAATATCAGAAAAGGGAGGGAGGGAAGGAAGGAAGGAAAAAAAGAAGGAAGGAAGGGAGAAAAAATTAATTGGCTAGGCTTAAGGCAAGTTATATAAAACTCAAGAAGAAAATATGAGTAAATCTTCTCAGCCTTGGGTTAGGCAATGATTCTCTTTTTTTCTTTCTTTCTTTTTTTTTTTTTCTTTGCTTTTTAGGGCCGCACCTGTGGCATAAGGAAGTTCCCAGGCTAGGGGTCTAATTGAAGCTGTAGCTGCCAGCCTACATCAGAGCCACAGCAACGCAAGATCCAAGCTGCATCTGTGACCTATACCATAGCTCACAGCAATGCCAGATCTGCAACCCCCTGAGCGAGGCCAGGGATTGAACCCACAACCTCATGGTTCCTAGTCAGATTTGTTTCCACTGTGCCACGACAGGAACTCCTAGGCAATGGTTTTCCATATATAACACCAAAAGTACAAACAAAAGAAAAAAATTAATCAGACTTTTTGAAAACTATAACTTACATGCTTCCAAGGACATTACCTAGAAAATGAAAAGGCAATCCACCAAAATAGAAGAAACTATTTGTAAATCATACATCTGAAAACAGTTTAGAATTCATAATAAAGAAGACTTAAAACTCAACAACAAAAAAGAGAAATAACCAATTTTTTAATGGGCTAAGGATTTTAGTAGACATGACTCCAAAGAAGATATACAAATAGCCAACAAGCACATAATAAGATGTTCAATATTATCATTAGTCACTAGGGAAATGAAAATCTAAACCATAGTGAAATATTGTTTCATACCAGCTAGGATGGCTGTAATCAAAAAGACTGATAATAACAAGTGTTGGTGAGGAGTGGTGGTGTGATGCCGTAACACATGCACACACACATCCATACACACACACACACACACACACACACACACATTGCTGTAGTGGAAATAGAAGTGATGCAGCCATTTGGGAAAATAATTTGAAATTTCCTCAAAAAATTAAAATACAATAACTTATATGTGGAATCCAGTTTTAAAAATGATACAAATGAACTTATTCACAAAACAGAAACAGAGTCATAGACATATAAAACAAATGTATGGTTACTAAAAGGGGGATGTGGTGGCAGAGGGATAAATGAGGAGTTTGGGATTAATATATACACACTACCATATATAAAATAGATAATCAACAAGGACCTAATGCATATCACATGGAACTCTATGCAATAGTCTATAATAACCTATATGGAAAAAGAATCTGAAAAAGAATGAATATATGTATATGCATAACTGAATCATTTTGCTGTACACCTGAAATTAACACAACATTGTAAAGGCACTATAGGCCAGTAAAAAAAGAAAAGAGTAAAAACAAAGTTAAAATATAGAATTTTCATTGGGCCCAGAGAATCTAAGAGAATCAAGTCATTTGTTCACACAAGAACTTGTTTAAAATGTTCATAGTAGCACTGTTCATAATATCCAAATGTAGGCACAGTATCCACTGGCTTATGAATGGATAAAAATGTAGTATATCCATATAAAAAAATGTGGTATATCCATACAATGGAATTATTTGGCATTTAACAGGAAGGAGTTCTGATAGATGCTACACCATGAATAAATACTTTGAAAACATAATGCTAAGTGAGAGAGGCCAGGCACAAGAGGACACATACTGTGTGATTCCCTGATATGAAATGTTCAAAATAGGCAAAAAGAGACATAGTAACAGAAAACTGACTAATGGTTGGCAAGAGTTGGGGGGTTAGAAGAAACAGGAGTCACTACTAGGAGGTATGGAGTTTTTAGGGAGATAAAAATATTCTGGGATTAGATGGTAGTGACGGTTGCATAAGTCGTTAATACTTTAAAAACCACTGAGTTTTATACTTTAAAGCTGTGCATTTTATGTCATATGAATTTTACATACATCTTTTAAAATTATGCAAATATAATTTAAAAATAAGGCAAAATGGATAAATTCTTAGAAAAACACAATCTGCCAACTGGATTCAAGAATAAAATGGAAAGCCTGAATAGTCTGCTTCTTTAAAAAAATTGAAGCAGTAATTAAAAATCCCACTCCAAAGAAATTACAAGGCCCAAATGGCTTTATAGGTAAGTTCCACAAAACTTTCAATGAACTCTTCCAGAGAATAAAACTCATTCTACAAGATTTATATAACCTTACAAAAAAAAAAAGACAATAACAATACAAAAAAGAAAGATTATAAGCTTGTTCCACTTATACAGACGCAGAAGTTCTAAGTAAAATATTAGCAAGTCAAATCAAAGTTATAAAAATGGTAATAAATCATAGCAAAGATGGGTCTATCCTAGGGCTGCAGGGATGGTTTAATACTATTAAATTAATAAATGTTATTCATTACTGTAATTGAGAAAAGATTTAAGCTGTATCAATAGATATAGTAAAATAATTTGATAAAATTCAATACTTGTTCATGGGAAAAGAAAACGTCTTCATAAAAACCATGATTGTGAGAGCACTTATTTAGTCTGATCAAAGATATTCCTAAAAAACACACAAAAATCATTATAAACAAAAAAAATAAATAAAAATTAAAATTAAAAAAAGGAGTTCCTATCGGGGCACAGCAGAAACGAATCCGACCAGCAACCATGAGATTGCAGGTTCGATCCCTGGCCTTGCTCAGTGGGTTAAGGATCTGGTGTTGCCTTGAGCTGTGGTGTAGGTTGCAGATGCGGCTCGGATCCTAAGTTGCTGTGTCTGTGGCTTAGGTTGGCAGTTGTAGCTCCGATTAAACCCCTATCCTGGGAACCTCCATGTGCCACAGGTGAGGCCCTAAAAAGCAAAAATAAAATAAAATAAAATAATTAAAAAAATAAAAATCATTATAAACAAGGAAATATGTGGTTATGCCCTATAAAATCAGGAATAAGTCAATGATGCTCACTACCACCGCTTCACTTCCACACAGTACTAGATGACTTAGATGCCATGACTAAGACAAGGAAAAAAAAAATTAAAAGCAAAAAGAAGAGAAAGGAAGAAATAAAACATTATTTGTGGATTATATGATCATCTATACATAAAATTCAAAATAACCTAAATAATTAGAAATAGGAGAGTTCCCGTCGTGGCGCAGTGGTTAACGAATCCGACTAGGAACCATGAGGTTGCGGGTTCGGTCCCTGCCCTTGCTCAGTAGGTTAACGATCCAGCGTTGCCGTGAGCTGTGGTGTAGGTTGCAGGCGCGGCTCGGGTCCCGCGTTGCTGTGGCTCTGGCGTAGGCCGGTGGCTACAGCTCCGATTCAACCCCTAGCCTGGGAACCTCCATATGCCACGGGAGCGGCCCAAGAAATAGCAACAACAACAACAACAAAACAACAACAACAACAACAACAAAAAAAAGACAAAAAAAAAAAAGAAATAATTAGAGGTTCCTAAATTTAATAATAACTCTATGGTTGTGTAAGAGATTCTCCTTGTTCTCAATAGATACATGACAAATTTTTGGGAGGATGAAGGGTCATGATCTTTGCAATTTACTCTTTTCTTTTTCTTTTCTTTCTTTTTTTTTGGCCACGTGTGCAGCATGTGAAAGCTCCCAGGATTGAACCTTACCCAAAGTGACAATGCAAGACCCTAAACTTGCTGAGCCACCAGGGAGCTTTAATTTACTCTTAAATGAATCTATAAAAACAGAATGTGAATGTAACCTCCATTATATTATATTAAACACACAAATACAGAGAGGGCAATAAAATTTGGCAAATATTATCAGTGAATGAATTTAGGTAGAGGAAGAATGAAAGTTCATTGTAAAATTCTTGCAAGTTTTCTACAGATTTCAAGTTTTTTCAAAATAAAAAGTTTAATAAAAGTATTAGAAAGTCTAGTAAAAAGATTGGATATAAGATCAATAATAAAAGTCAATTGCATTTATTTGTACTGGCAACCAATTAAGAACTATTTTTTTAAAAAAAGGACTTAATTTATAACCACAGCAAAACTATAAACTACTTAAGAATAAATCTAAGAAAAAAAAAGAGTGCAAGACCCATGTAGGAAATTACAAAGCTTTTTGGAAAACATCAGAGAAAATGTAATCAAAAAAGAGACATCACATGTTAATGTCTAGGAAGAATTAACAGCTTAAAGAGATCATTCTCCACAAATTGATCTAGGGTTGCAATGCAGCACCAATACAGTTACCAATAGAATACACTCTTAACACCAGTCCTAAGGGACTGACAGCCAACTGAGGTACTTTTTTTTTTTTTTTTTTGTCTTTTTAGGGCTGCACCCATGGCATATGGAGGTTCCCAGGCTAGGGGTCTAATCGGAGCTGTAGCCATGGGCCTACGCCAGAGCCACAGCAACAAGGGATCTGAGCTGAGTCTGCAACCTACACCACAGCTCACGGTAATGCTGGATCCTTAACCCACTGAGCAAGGTCAGGGATCAAACCCAAGTCCTCATGGATGCTATTTGGGTTTGTTAAGCACTGAGCCACGATGAGAACTCCAACTGAGGTACTTTTAAGAAATCAACATTCTAAGTCAGAGGAATACAAATACTGTGTGATCATTTACACGTGAAACCTAAAAAACAAAATGGTTTGACTACTTTGGAAAATAGTTTGGCTTCTGCCTAAAAATTTAACCAAATGACATAGCTATTCCATTTCTAAGTATTTACCTAAGAGAAATTAAGAGTGTATATCCATATACAGACTTATACAGGGAGTTCCTCTTGTGACTCCGTGAGTCAAGGATCTGGCATTGCTGCAAACTGCAGCGTAGGTTGCAGATATGGCTTGGATCTGATGTTGCTGTGGTGGTGGCAGCAGCTGCAGCTCTGATTCGACCCCTGGTCCAGGAACTTCCATAAGCTGCAGGTGCAGCAGCCATAAAAAGAAAAAAAAATGAAGACTTGTACATATACAATGTTCATAGCTGCTTCATTTTTTTTCTTGTGTTGTAACTGAGGATTTGTTAAGCCTTCTATTTATTTTAATTTTTAAAAATTTTATTGAAGTACAGTTGATTTACAGTGTTGTGTTAATTTCTGCTGTTCTGCAAAGTGATTCAACTATACATATACACATAGTCATTCCTTTTCAGATTCTTTTCCCATTTAGGTTATCAGAATACTGAGTAGAGTTCTCTGTGCTACACAGTAGGTCCCCATTGACCATCCATTCCATACACAATAGTGAGTATACGCCAGTCCCAAACTCCAAATACATCCCTTCTCCCAACATTTTCCCTTTGGTAACCATAAGTTTGTTTTATGTCTGCTAGTCTGTTTGTTTTATAAATAAATTCAGTTGTATCATTTTTTTTAGATTCCACATATAAGTGATGCCATATGGTATTTGCCTTTCTCTGTCTTACTTATTTCATTTAGCATGATAATTTCTAGACCCATCCATGTTTCTGCAAATGATATTATTTCACTCTTTTTATGGCTGAGTAATATTCCATTGTATATATGTACCACATCTTTATCCATTCCTCTGTCAATGAACATTTAGCTTGCTTCCACGTCTTGGCAATTGTAAATAGTACTGCAGTGAACACTGTGGATAGCTGCTTTATTTTTAATAGACAAAAACTGGAAAACAGCCCAAATATCCATGAATAGGTGGATGAGAAACAAATTGTGGTAAATCCATACAACAGAACATTCAGGAATATGGAGTTCCCATCTTGGCGCAGCAGAAAACAAATCTGACTAGGAACCATGAGGTTGCAGGTTTGATCCCAGGCCTTGCTCAATGGGCTAAGTATCTGGCACTGCCATGAGCTGTGGTGTAGGTCACAGACGTGGCTTGGATCCTGTGTTTTTATGGCTGTGGCGTAGACCAACAGCTGCAGCTCTGATTTGACCCCTAGCCTGGGAACTTCCATAGGCCACGTGTGTGGCCCTAAAAAGCAAAAAATTAAAAAATTTTTAAAATAAATAAAAGAAAAGAATATGGGAGGGAGGGATAAATTAGGAGTTTGGGATTAACTCATGCCCACTACTATATATAAAACAGATAATCAACAAGGACCTACTCTACATACAGTGAACTCAATATTCTATAATAACCAACTACACTGCAAATAAATCAACTATGCTGCAATATAAAATAAAAATTAAATTCAAAACAGGTGCAGAATAATTTCCCTTAGAGAGAAAATCCTTCTTCTTATTCAAACACCTCAATGGGCCTTTTTGGTTGTGAGAGGTGAGGTCCCTTGGGTTGCCCTAGGAATGAACTGACCATAGGATAAGCACTTTTTCTGTAAAATAAAACTATAGGAATTTTTCATTTTTGTGGAGGAGTCCAGAATTCAGAGAGGAGGAGAAAGAAGTCTCCAGAGAAGATGGGGAGAATCCATAAAACATGTAGCCAGCAGAGTCTATGGAGAAAGATGGCCAGTGAGAAAATCTCTGGGGCAGGAATGGGCACAGAGCTTTGATATCTAATATTCGTATTTAAATTATTTTCTAGGCTCTGACGTAGTCCCCTTGCATAATCCCCAAACCTTCAGCTAAGCCTATTCCAGTTGCTGACCTTGAGTTAATGGTGTTTTGGGGAATCAAAGAGGAAGAGATAGTTCCACACACCAGGCAAAACAGAAAGAGGAAGCAGCTGCAGGAATTCTGAGATTGAGATGAGTGGGAAGCAAACTGGAGGCAGGAATTAGAGGAGTAACTGGAAGATATAAGCATTTCTCTTCAGGAACTGCTAAAACATTAGGGTGGGAGAGACCTTTGTGCAGTATGTGGGATGGAGGAATAAACCATTTTATTTAAGCAGTAAAGGAAAGGGTGGCTCCAGATACTGGTGCACTTGGGACCACCCAATTAAACTTAACGTACTTTGTGAAAGGCCACTTTGGACCATGCTAGCTACCACAGAGGTGACTTGATAGGAACTGGGTCACATATAGACCATGATGTGAATGGTAAACACTGGAATTGTCCCTTGTGCTGTTAGTCCATCCCTGCTCTTTAGGTCAATCCTTCAAACCATTCAGATTCCCTAAATTGTCAATAACCTACCTTTCTCCCACTTTCTTTCTTTTCCTCTTTCTTTCTTTCTTTGTTTTTTTAGGGCTGCACCTGCAGCGTATGGAAGTTCCCAGGCCAGGTGTCGAATCGGAGCTGTAGCTGCTGGCCTACACCACAGCCACAGCAACACGGGGTCCAAGCCACATCTGTGACCTACACTACAGCTCACAGCAATGCCAGAGCCTTAACCCACTGAGCAAGGCCAGGGATCAAACCTGCATTCTCATGGATGCCGGTCAGATTTGTTTCCGCTGAGCCATGATGGGAACTACTCTCCCTCTCTTTCTTTCCCATTAGGGAAAATGAACTGGAATATTTTTAGTATTTTCACTTTCTTCCCAGCTTCATCCTTTCCCTGGATGCACCAGAAAAGAATCCAAGTCTTCTGTTCTAATTGCCTCTCCTATTTCACCCCAAATACAAGCCACAGATTCCTCTATTATTACCCAACCTCTCTTAAGTCCCTTTCTCTAATAAAATATGGTTCACCAGGAATTTCAGCTGTGAAATGGCAAGAGAAATCAAGACAGCAGGGGTGGAAGGAAGGGGTTGTGAGAAATACCTTTGCCCAAATTGCCAGTCATGAGCCATCCATATATCTGGACAGTAGGCTTAGAAGGACCTTAATATTGACATTCAGATTGATCATAGCAATGATGAGACAGGCCTCCTAACAACAGTCATGACCATAACACAAGCACCTCACACATAAACAAGTAGCTTATAGCTTATCCACATGTCCACATATTTATCTTGTGTTGTTCACATAATCTTGTTAGGCTTATTCTCCTTGCTCCCAGGAGGAAACCGAAGCTTGGGAAAGTTAAAAAGCATGCCTGGTTCTCCTGAATCCAAACCACACCGCCTCTCCACCATCTAAGATGCTATCCCTAAATAAGAGCCAGTTTTATTAGGATATTTTGGTCAGAGATGATTAACCAGGGGTCCCTTGGCAGGGGACAGGGGTACAAGTGGGGTAACCTTCGAAGCGAGGAGTTCCTAAACTTCTTTGGGAAACACTTTCAACTTATTTCAATCACCTGTAATTGAAATTTAGCCTCTCCTTCATTACAAATGTGGGCAACAAACTACAGTAGTCCTAGCAGCACCTGTGACTTTGTCCCCAGTGGAAACCATGGAAATTTTCATATATATGCTATTGTCACCAATGTCTCAAAATACAGTTTACACTCATCAGGAAAATGATGATTGTTATTAGGTTCTTGCTGGATCTTGTTATAGAATGCATTGCCAAATAAGCATATCTATTACTATATGACCATTTTAATATTCTAATAAGTGTAATTCACTACCATTGCCTTCCTATGTATTTAATGCATTTAAAAATACCTGGAGAAAGAATCTATAGATTTCACATGCTTGCCAAAGGGGTTTATGGTGCACATACACACATGCATGGGCACATGTACATGTACACAGAGTTCCTGATCTGAAGGAGGCAGGTCACGGACACAAATTGTGTTGATCTTATGCCTGCTTTCCACATTGTATTGAATATATATATGTCTTTCCTTCACTGTTAGCCTGTGAGTTCTCACAAAGCAGGAATGGCGCCTTATATTTTGTTGGGTCCTCAGTGCCTAGAACAGGGTTTAGCATTCGCTGAGCTATCGTTTACAGATCATCTACTGTGTATAAGGCTCCAGTCCCACTGGGTGAAGCAGAAGAATGGAGTGACTCAAAGGAGAGCAATAATTCATTCACATGCCTGTTTGAGCATTCATTCATTTAGAGAATTGTCCAATGGCTGCTCAATGCTACCACTGTGATAGGCTCTGGGGACAACAGGAAAAATAAGACTCAAGTCCTTATTCTCATGGAGTGCCTGTTTTAGCTAATGGAAAGAAGAGAAAACAAGATTTCTGAAGATGGACAAATGGGAATATGGTCATTTGTTCTGGAGATTCAGAGTCATGGGGAAAAAATCTAGTTCTTGAATCTATATTTATCAGCTGTTTCTAGCCAAAAGGTTACTGGGAAAAAGTAACCACATGGGTAGAAAATGTAGGTGACGATGCCCTTCCTAAGAGGACAAGTCTGTGGGATTTGCTCAAGGACAGTTTACCTTGTGTGGTTGCTGGTCTTGCCTAGCAAACTTGGAGGAGAAGTTAGCCTTCCATTGCCCTGGAGGGGCAGGGGTTTCAGGGGCTGGCCTCTCCAAAGACAGCTAAATGGATGTCTGCCTTCGCTGCAGTTCCGTTCTGGTTCAAGGATTCTATGATGCTATCAATCAGAATGTGCAAGGTTGCCTAGATACCTTGGGGCTTTTCGTTCTTGTAAGAGATCAAAGCTGGGAGACAAGTAGGCCAGCTGATCTTGAATTTGCCAGATGTGTGCTGAAAGACCAGGTTGTGGGAGAATGTGGTAGTACAACCCCTGAATCTCTGGGCCAGGTCACCCATCCAGGTAGGATGGCAAAGGGAGAGACCCCCAGCAGAACCAGGAGAGAGGGACTTGGAGCTGGGGATGTCTTACCAAGGAATAGGAGAGAGACTGGGACCCGGGGAAAGAGAACAAGGACAACAAGATTTGAGGTTGACTAAGACAAAATCTGTTAGGTTGAAATGTTTCCCCAAAGAGGCACAACCTTAAAATACAAAAAAATAATCCTAACGAATCCACACAACACCTCTGCAGAGAGGTATAACCTTAGAATACAACAGCAATTCCATACCTGTTTCCTAAATGTATGAAAAAATACTTCCTAGGGAACCTCAGCTCCTTGCTCAGCTGGCCTCTCTCTTACCCTCTTCCAGCCTCCTCCATCCTGTCTGAACGTTCTGCTCCAGCAAATGGTGACAATTAGCACTAGGAATAAGTACATACAGCAAAATAAATCAACCTGGATGATCTGGAATATTACTCTTTCCAGTTTGTTTCCCATGACACTGGCCTCCACTTTTTCTAAGAAAAATTGCTTAGAACACTTTATTTCAATCATACCTCTGACCCAACAACTATTTAATAAGAGGGGACAAGGATGGGTTCATTAGAGAAATACAAAAAATACAAAATTGTATCTAATAGGAGTTCCTGTTGTGGCTCAGCAGTAATGAGCCCGAGTAATATCCATGAGGACGCAGGTTCAATCCCTGGCCTTGCTCAGTGGGTTAAGGATCCAGCATTGTGAGCTGTGGCGTAGGTTGCAGACACAGCTCAGATCTCATGTTGCTGTGGCTGTGGCGTAAGCTGGCAGTTGTAGCTCCGATTTGACCCCTAGCTTGGGCACGTTTGTATGCCACGGGTACGGTCCTTAAAAAATGCAAAAAAAATATATATAGATAGATAGATAGATTTACATATATCTATATCTATCTATCTATCTATATCTATCTATCTATCTAATCTATCTATCTATCTATCTATCTATCTATCTATCTATCTATCTATCTATCTATCTATCTATCTATCTATAACAAAGAATCTACAATGTCCTAGGCCAGATAAGAAATGCACACAGATAACTCTATGACAACGTAGAAAGTCACAGGTGGTTCAGAGAAAGGGCTGGGGTGAGGGATTGGGAGGGGATGAAGAGAGAGGAAGAGAGAGGATGTCCACAGGGAAAAATAGTTAGAAAGAGGCCATCTTCTCCTAATTCTGGAGGACAGAATGGAGACTGATGGGGCACGTGGGAGGGGCCAAGTTCCAGAGAGGTAGAGGTTAGTCTGGAGGTCAAAGCACTTCTGGCCAACTCCAGCTATTCAAAAGCAAGATCTGTAGCATAATGTGATAAATGCCCAGTCATAGGAAATACTCATTCAAATGAAATTTGGATAATCTGTTAAAGATACAGTAGAAGACGTTCCATATATTTTGGTAAGAAGTTTGAACTAGAGAAATGCTCTCAGCAGCCTCTGAGTCTACATGTCACTTATTCCACTGACAGGGCATGAAGCTACCAGCGAGCCTCCCAGATGAAATATTAAGTGTCATGCAAAGATTCTTGGGAAATCAAATATTTTTTATTCATTTACTGGCTTTCATATACCTAACAGTCCTTAAAACAACTATAAGCAGCACAACAAAAAAACACATGTAAAATAATAACAGGTGCCCCCAAAAGCACCCTCCCCATCACACATGTGTATTGAGAAGCAAAACGTTACAGGGTGCTGATTTAACTCACTTCAAGCATGAAAAGTTTTCTATGGCCCTCCCTGGCAAGCAATGCTTCTTTATCTTGGGGCTGAACGCTCCAAAGTTTTTATTCTCTCTCCATGATTGAAGTCAACATGACAAGTTAATGACAAGTTAAATCTCCAGTTGAGTCCTTATCCTTCTCAATTGTGCATCCACAAGCAGAAGGCCCAACCTACTACAAGCGATGGCTGAAGCATCCCAGTGGGGAATGCAGACGGCCAGGCCTCATGGCCAGATGGTATATATGTTTCCAAGTCCAGTGGTTGAAGGAACCAAAGCCATAGAGAACTAAAAGCTCAAGTTTCAATTGAAAAATTTGCTAATAAATTTTTTAATAAAATAAAATAAAAACAGGAAAAAAAAGAAAAGAAAAATTTTCTGAAAGGGTATCTCTTGGATCCAAAGCTTTGATTTTCTTTTCTTTTCTTTTCTTTTTTTTTTTTTTTCTTTTTAGGGCCATACCTGAGGCATATGGAAGTTCCTAGGCTAGGGGCTGAATTGGAGCTACAGCTACACCACAGCCACAACAACTCGGGACCCAAGCCGTGCCTGTGACCTACACCACAGCTCATGGCACCACCAGATCCTTATCCCACTGAGCTAGGGCAGGGATCAAACCTCATGGATCCTAGTTGGGTTTGTTAACTGCTGAGCCATGAAGAGAACTCCTGATTTAATTTTACAAGTCCGCCAATCTTTGGTCCAAATATGCCAAATAGAGATGTATTGAGGGGTTCTTTTTAAGGCTGCACCCATGATATATGGAGGTTTCCAGGCTAGGGGTCTAATTGAAGCTGCAACTTCCAGCCTACGCCACAGCCACAGCCACAGCCACACCAGATCCGAGTTGTGTCTGCGACATACACCACAGCTCAAGTCAATGCCGAATCTTTAACCCAGTGAGCAAGATCAGGGATTGAACTCGCATCCTCATGGATACTAGTTGGATTCATTACCTCTGAGCCACAATGGGAACTCCAGAGATGCCATTTAACACCCTTGAAAACCAATAACAACATGCTAAGAGTACCCAAGAGCCTGGGGTTTTCTTTTGGCCATCCAGAAGGTTTAGGTCCGCTAGAAGCTCGCCTGTTGGTCCCTGACCAGCTCATCTGCCAGGGAAAGGCTGGTCAGTAGCCAAGGCACAGTAGGTCCAGACCCAAGGGGTTCCTAGTTGTCCTTCCGGGCCTGCTGTAACCTCTTGGCCACAGCAGTGATCAGAGCTGCTCCTTTTCCACTCCCATCTTCTGACAGCATGAACATCACATCACAGCGAGGAGCTAATTCTTTCACAGTTTCCTGCAATATCCGAGAAAAGCTATAAAAAAGAGAAAGAGAAGTATCATCAGCACTTAGTTATAGCATTTATCAATAATATTGCGGAGTTCCTGTCATGGCACAGTGGAAACCAATTGGACTAGGAACCATGAGGTTACGGGTTTGATCCCTGGCCTTGCTCAGTGGGTTAAGGATCTGGTATTGCCATGAGCTGTGGTGTAGGCTGGCATCTGTAGCTCTGATTAGACCCGTAGCATGGGAACTTCCATATGCTGTGGGTGTGGCCCTAAAAAACAAAATAATAATAATAATAATAATAATGCAATAACTTTTTATGGTGGCAGATGGTTACTAGACTTATGGTGATGATCAATTTGTAATGTATATAAATGTCAAATAACTACATTGTACACCTGCAACTAATAAATATTGCAGGTCGACTACACTTCAATTAGGAAAAAAAAAGATTTGGGAAGTCACTCTCTTTAGAAAATTAAGTCTTCCGATCAATTAGCATGGGATAGTCTTCCATTTATTTAGGTTGTCTTTAATTTATTTCAAAAATGTTTTGTAGTTTTCAATATCCAAGTCAACGCTTTTATTAAATTTATTACTAAGTATTTTATTATTTTCGATGTTATAAATGGAATTTTCTTAATTTCATTTTCAGATTACTCATTGTTTTTTTTGTTTTTGTTTTTTTTCTTTTTAGGGCCTAACTTGTGGCATATGGAGGTTCCCAGGCTAGGGGTCTAATCCCAACTACAGCTGCCGGCCTACACCACAGCCACAGCAACACGGGATACAAGCCATGTCTGCGACCTACACCACAGCTCGTGGCAATGCCAGATCCTTAACCCACTGAGAGAGGCCAGGGATTGAACCTGCAACCTCATGGTTCCTAGTCAGATTCATTTCCACTGCATCACAATGGGAACTCCTCATATTACTCATCGTTAATGCATATAAATGCAACTGATTTTTTTTTTTTTTTTGTCTTTTTGCTATTTCTTTGGGCCACTCCCGCGGCATATGGAGATTCCCAGGCTAGGGGTCTAATCGGAGCTGTAGCCGCCGGCCTACGCCAGAGCCACAGCAACGTGGGATCCGAGCCGCGTCTGCAACCTACACCACAGCTCACGGCAACGCTGGATCATTAACCCACTGAGCAAGGGCAGGGACCGAACCTGCAACCTCATGGTTCCTAGTCGGATTCGTTAACCACTGTGCCACCACGGGAACTCCGCAACTGATTTTTGATACTGATCTTGCATCCTGAAACCTTGCTGAACTTGGTTTATTAGTATCCCAATAGACTTTGTGGATTCCTTAGGACTTCTGTATACAAAATCATGTCATCTGCAAACAAAGATAGTTTTAGTTTTGCCTTTCCAACATGGATCCTTTTATTTCTTTTTCTTACCTGCCTTGGCTAGACTCACCCTTGAATCAAGACTTGACTGAGAGACAAAAACCACATAACCATCTGGAGGTGGTACTAGAAGCAGTACCATGTTGAAGAGCAGTAGCAAGAGTGGACCCCTTGCCTTGTTCCTCATCCAGTACTGCCCTGGTAAGTATGACATCAGCTGTGGGATTTTCCATGGATGCTTTTATTAGGCTGAAGAAGTTCCCTTATTCCTAGCTTATTGAGTGCACTTTTTTTTTTTTTTTTTTTGGTCTTTTTGTCTTTTTGCCTTTTCTAGGGCTACTCCCACGGCATATGGAAGTTCCCAGGCTAGGGGTCTAATTGGAGCTGTAGCAGCCGGCCTATACCAGAGCCACAGCAACGTGGGATCCGAGCCGTGTCTGTGACCTACACCACAGCTCACGGCAACGCCAGATCCTTAACCCGCTGAGCAAGGCCAGGGATTGAACCCACAACCTCATCGTTCCTAGTCGGATTCGTTAACCATTGAGCCACGACAGGAACTCCATTGAGTGCTCTTATCATGAAAGGTATTAGGTTTTATCAAATGCTTTGTCTATATCTATTGAAAAGATCATGTGGTTTTTGCCTTTTGGTTATGTCTTGGTTCAAAGGAAGAGACTTGTAGGAACCACATCAAAAATATGTGATCCTGAGGGGGAAACCAAGAAAAGGTATCAGTCAGTTATTCTGGACAATTGGTCAGCATCATAGGAAGGGCTAAGAATCAAGGATGACAGCAATAATATGCTTATGTATACATTTTAGCATGACAAGAAATTTTGTTGTTGTTGTTTGTTTGTTTTGTTTGTTTTTGCTTTTTTTAGGGCTGTACCTGTGGCATATGGAGGTTCCTGGGCTTGGGGTTAAATTAGAGCTACAGCTGCTGGCCTATACCACAGCCACAGCAACATGGGATCCAAGCCGTGTCTGCAACCTATACCACAGGTCATGGTAATGCTGGATCCTTAACCCACTGAGCAAAGCCAGGGATCTAACCCTCAATCTCATGGTTCCTAGTCGGATTTGTTTCTGCTGCATCATGACGGGAACTCCAGGAAATTTTTATAAGCTTACTAGTACCTTTCTTTATCACTAAAACAAAATGTAAAACATTAAATAAAAATAAAAGCTTTCATCACTGACTTTTTTATGATGTGCCACACACTCTACAGATACAGACACTATTTAACTTAATTCTCCTGACAACCTATTTAGGTACAATTTTTGTCATTTTACAGATAAAGAACTGAGGCTCAAAGAGGGTAGAAAACTCGCCTTGGGCCTCCCAGTGTCCAGGGTTCAAACTCACTCTTCATCTTTCTGTCCACTGACTCTGAGCTCATACTTGACCCATGCTCCATGCTGTGCAAAAGATTCAGTTCTCATTGCTCTCTGGGAGGTCAGGTGGAACTATGTCAATAATAACTACTTATATTTAGTGAGCACTGGGTATAGCCCTTTACATGGATGAATGCACTCAGTCCTCATGCAGTCTCATGAGGAAGAGAATATCACTGCATGACTTGCACACATGAGGAACCTGGGCTTCAGAGAGGATGGTGAACACTAGGATGGAAGCAGAGCCACCAGGGCCCACACTTTGTCAGATTCAGCAGGATCCACCCTCAGCCTCAGCCCCCCCACCCCCACCTCTTGGGAGCACTCACTGTGGGTGCAGCTTGTACAGGGTGCCATCCACACCCACGGTGATCTTCAGGTGCTCAAGCCCCTGGTCTTCCCTCTTTTTTTCCACAATGGCGGCCAGGCCAGCGCCATAGAGCTGGGCCGCCCGCCGGGACACAGCTCCACACACCTCCTTCACCACAATGCTGTCCTCACATGTGCTGTCCAGGCCAAGCTGCTGCAGGATCCCCCTGACCTGGAGGAGGGCCAGCCGATCGCTGTAGGCAAGCAGAGCAGATTGTCAGGATCTGCTTCTGGGGCTCTGGAACCTACACGTGCCTCACAGTCCCCCATCCCTAGATGCCTGAGCAGGAGGGAGAGGAAAATGATCCAAGCAATGGCTACAGAACTCCTCAGAAGCTGAGATTCAAGAAGGGCTGCCACCCCCAGGAAGTCCCATCATATTTAAAGAATAAAGTGGGAGCACCTCTTGGAGTTCCCCTCACGGCTCAGTGGTTAATGAATCCGACTAGGAACCATGAGGTTGGGGGTTCAATCCCTGGCCTTGCTCAATGGGTTAAGGATCTGGCATTGCCGTGAGCTGCGGTGTAGGTTGCACATTCGGCTCAGATCCTGCGTTGCTGTGGCTCTGGCGTAGGCTGGCAGCTACAGCTCTGATTAGACCCCTAGCCTGGGAGCCTCCATATGCCGCAGGTGCGGCCCTAGAAAAGGCAAAAAGAGAGAGAAAGAAAGAGAGAGAGAGAGAGGGAGGGAGGGAGGGAGGGAAGGAAGGAAGGAGAGAAAGGAAGGAAGGAAGGAGAGAAAGGAAGGAAGGAAGGAGAGAAAGGAAGGAAGGAAGGAAGAAAGGGAGGAAGGGAGGAAGGGAGGAAGGGAGGAAAAAGCCAGAGCACCTCTTATGTTAGGCATACTCTCATCTATCAGCTCAGCAGGAGTTGTTAACAGATTCAGCAACCCACACATCAAGCACTCATTTTTCAGAAGAACCTGAGGTTCAGAGTGCTACCTTACTCACCCAGAGTAGGTAGAGAGCAGGGTTCAAACATAACACCTTCTCACACCGACTAGCCTCTCTCACCCAGCACACCAGCTCCAGATAATTTGGCCCTATATCATGGAGGCCAACTTTCCTTCTGTTTAACTTTTCTGAGTTACGGCTCTCTCTTCTCAACGGAATTACCCTCCTTTGAGGGTAAGACAGGATTCTCAATAGTAGCCAGCAGAGGGCTGTGTACGTGCAATGGGCAAGTGCATAAATGAATAGACAGTGTACAATCAGCACCTCAGTGAACAGGAACCTGCTAGCACCATAAGCACATGCAGCGAAGCACCAGTCCTGAGTAGAGGCTGGCTTTGAGTCTAGACCCTAATTATTTCACACCAAACTTAGAAAGCTCTGACTCCCAAGCTAAACAGTATAAATTTCTATTCTTGGCCATCTCAGGTAACACTTAGGGAAGAAGCATGTTATCAAGAGAGCATAACTGAAAAACAACCTGCATGTCCATTTAGTGGACTCAGCAGGTAAACAATAGTGTGGCCAGACTTTATAGACCTTAAAGGTGAGTTTGTGTGAGAATATTTAATGCTATGTAAAATGTTCATGACATAGTCAGCAAAAATATATATAAAACACTATGTGCCATATGATATTGGTTTGTTTTTGTGTGTTTTTTTTTTTTTTTTGTCTTTTTGCTATTTCTTGGGCTGCTCCCGTGGCATATGGAGGTTCCCAGGCTAGGGGTTGAATCAGAGCTGTAGCCACCGGCCTACGCCAGAGCCACAGCAACACTGGATCCGAGCCGCGTCTGCAACCTACACCACAGCTCACGGCAACGCCGGATCGTTAACCCACTGAGCAAGTGCAGGGACCGAACCCACAACCTCATGGTTCCTAGTCGGATTCGTTAACCACTGCGCCACGACGGGAACTCCCTGTTTTTGTTTTTTAATGTTTGTCCTTGAACAGAAAAAAAAGGACAAAAGGAAATTATTCAGATGCAGGTATGTTTACCAGTAATTCTTATTTTTTTCCTTTTGCTTGCAAATAAGTGATATTTGTGTAAGAAGGAAGAAAGGGGGTTTTTGGGGGGGTTGTTTTAGTGTATAAAAATAAAACCTGAAATTTCTTCCATGTTCTAGCCCTTCACTGTTTACCTTGTTCTCTCATGTACATTCATTCCCTTACTCAATCCTCAGAGCAATCCTTAAGATTAAGCAGCAGAGAAATTATCTTATAAAGAAGGAAACTGGGGTCCACAGAAGTGAAGGAACCTGCCTCAGGTCACACAACACAAACAAGTTAAGTGGTAGAGATGAATCTTAAACTCAGGCTCTGAGACTGTAAACCCAAGATTCTTCTCCTGAGAGTCAGTGCCCCACTGATGCAACACCAGACATCAAAGCAGGCCAAAGTCAGCAGAGTACCTACCATCTTCCAACTGGCTCCAGATGGACATGGTTTTCTTTCTATTCCATGAAGGTTTAAAAAAAAAAAAAAAAACCCTCTAGAAATCAAAGTATCTAAAGCAGACAACTTTTGCATGACAAAAGCAAATACTTCTGAAGACATACAGTTGTCCTCTTGCCTGGGACAACTTTCATTGTATTCATTCCAAAAAAAAAGCAAAACAAAGACAAGTCAGTCTGCTTATTTCTTATACCTGAGGGAGAAACTATTTTCCCCTATAGCAAATTGATCAACTTCTCTCTGGTCATCAAAAGTGATGACTTCAAATAGCAGCACTATTTATAATGCCAAGACATGGAAGCAATCTAAATGTCCACTGACAAATGGATAAAGAAGATGTGGCACATATATGCAATGGAATATTACTCGGCCATAAAAAAGAATGAAATAATGCCATTTGCAGCACCATGGGTGGACCTAGAGATTATTATACTAAGTGAAGAGAGTCAGAAAAAGAAAGACAAAGAGCATATGACATCACTTACATGTGGAATCTAAAAAAATGATACAAATGAACTTTTATACAAACAGAAAGACTCAAAGACATAGAAAACAAACTTAATGGTTGCTAAAAGGGAAGGGGGAGGGATAAATTAGGAGTTTTGGAGTAACATATACATACTACTATTTATAAAATAGATACACAACAAGGATTTATTATGTTATTTATATTCAATATCTTGTAATAACCTCTAATGGAAAAGAATCTGCAAAAGAGTATATATGTGCACAACCTGAAACTAACACAACATAGTAAATCAACCATACTTCAATTTTTTTTAAGTCCAAAAAGTGAGGACTTTTAACTTGCACTTTCATGTCTGATAGGTCGAAGACCAGATCACCCCCCAAAAAGGCTGAATATCTGCTTGTTAATCAACACTTTGAAACACAAAATTGTTGCTACTGCTAACTGATTCTGCCACCATCTCCTCAGACAGTGAGAATTCCTTCGCAACGGTCCATTTGATGTCCTTTGTTAAGTACACTGCTCTCTTTCATAAAGAGTTTTCTTTTTTCCCTCAAAGTGTTGGTGCCTGGCCATAAAGACCAAGAGAATTAAAAGAATGATTTTAAACTGATAGAAATTTCAAACACGAAGCCTCTGATAATATCCAGTGCTGTATGAAAAGCAGTAAAACTGACACACTTGGACACAACTGGTGGTGGTGGAAACTGGAACTACCTTTTAAAAAAAATTATGTTCATAGAGAACAGACTCGTGGTTGCCAAGCGGGAGAGGGGAGGGAGTGGGATGGACCGGGAGGGGTTAGGAGGTGCAAACTACTACATTTAACATGGATGATCAATTAAGTCCTACTGTATAGCACAGGAAACTATATCTAATCTCTTGGGATAGAACATGATGGAAGATAATATAAGAAAAAGTAGATATATAAATACACACATATATATATATATGACTGGGTCACTTTGTTGTACAGCAGAAATGGGTACAATATTGTAAATCAACTATATATATAGTTGTAAATCAAGTATATATATTGCTTCTTAGGGCTGCACCCACGGCGTATAGAAGTTCCTGAGCTGGGGTTGAATTGGAGCTGCAGCTGCAGGCCTACACCACAGCCACAGCAATGCAAGATCTGAGCTGTGCCTGTGACCTACACCACAGCTCACAGCAACCTGGATCTTCAACCCACTGAGTGACGCCAGTGATCAAACTTGCAGCCTCATGGATACTAATCGGGTTTGTTACCACTGAGTCATGACAGTGGTATTTTAATAAAAAATAAATTTTCAAAAAGACAAAAAAAAAAAAAAAGGAAAACATTATGTCCATAAAAAATGACTTCTTTTTTTAACAAATGCCTCTACTCCTATGGAATAATTCATGTGATGCAAATGACTATGTGTACAAAAAGGAATAATTATGCTATTACTCATAATTGCAGAAATCCCAAAATTATAAGCCAGACATCCTATACTAAAGGGAAAGTTTGGTAAATTACAGTGTAGCAGCAGAGTGTAACATTATGCAGCATTTAAAATGATAATTACAACAAAGAGTTGATATGAAGAAGCTCCTCTTTCTAGAAGTAATCCATCTAATAAATGCAGAAGGAGTGATAGCATTACATTTTCATCATTTTACAATCTCTGGGGAAATAATAGATCTAGTCAAGGAGCATCAACGACTGCTGATATCATAAAAGAAAGGGACAGACAACTCAATGTCACTTATGAAATATTCTTGACCAAAATTTAACACTAATCTAACTGTGTATCTGGGTCTAATAATGAGTTTGCAGGAAACACAAGGGACAGAGGAAAATGCAAAATGCTGCAATCAGCAACACTGAGAACACAGGAAACTCATAGGATAAAATAACAGTTTCTTCTTCAAGCACATTATGAGGAGAAACAAGAGAGAAGGAAAGTCTATAGATTAAAAGAAATTTTAAAAGCCTATCAACCAAATACATGGCATAAACCTTATCTGAATACTGATGCAAACAAATGAATTGCAAAAACAATTATTTTTAGGCAATTTGGGAAATAGGAGCACTGAAAGGATATTTTGATATTGAGGTTTATCATTAGCTATTTCAGGTACAGGTAATGATCTTTTTTTAATTTTTAAATTAAATTAAATTTATTTATTTTGTGGCCACACTCGGCATACAGAAGTTCCTGGGCCAGGGATTGAACTCGTGCCACAAGAGTGACATCCCTGGCTCCTTAACCCACTGCACCATGAGGGAACTCCCTAATTTTTTTTTATTATTAAAGTATAGTTGATTTACAATATTGTGCCAATTTCTGCTGTACAGAAAAGTGACTCAGTTATGCATATATTTACATTAACTTTTATATTCTTTTCTACCATGGTCTATCCCAGATGATTGGATATAGTTAGTTCCCTGTGTGTTATTTTTTTTTAAAAAAAACTCATATTTTAGAAGTATATTCTGAAATATTTATAAATAAACTGATGAAAAAATGTGGGATTTGTTAATAAACCCAGCTCGAGTGTGGACAAAGCAGGAGTATATATGTGAACCGAGTTTGGCCAAGAGTTGATCATTGTTGAAGGTGGTGATGGAAAAATAGGTTCATTTTACTATTCCCTCTGCTTTTGTGTATGTTTAAAACTTTTCATAATAAAAAAATAAAATAGGAGCTCCTGTTGTGGTTTAGCAGGTTAAGAACCTGACTAGTATCCACGGTGATGTGGGTTCGATCCCTAGCCTCACTCAGTAGGTTAAGGATCCAGCCTAGCAAAACACTGCAAGCTGCAGCACAGGCTGTAGATGCAGCTTGGGTCTGGCGTTGCTGTGGCTGTGGTATAGGCTGGCAACTGCAAATCTGATTCGAATCCTAGCCCAGGAACTTCCATATGCTGTGGGTGCAGGCCTAAAAAGAAAGGAATGTTAAAAAACATTTTTTCAAAAAAGAGAATTATAAATGAAAATTTCCATGAAAACAACATACAGAATATTGTATCACATGATTGCAGTTATGAAAACATGTATGCACACACTGGAGAACTTGAAAGGGAATATAATATGCAAAAATCAAAACAGCTATGTTTAGTAGTGAGCACATGGTGATTTTTTTTTTTTTTTGTCTTTCTGTCTTTTTAGGGCTGAACCCATGGCATATGGAGGTTCCCAGGATAGGGGTCCAATCAGAGCTGTACCCACTGGCCTATACCACAGCCACAGCAACTCGGGATTCTAGCTGCGTCTGCGACCTACACCACAACTCAAGGCAACACCGGATCCTTAATCCACTGTGTGAGGCCAGGGATCAAACCTTCATCCTCATGAATGCTAGTCAGGTTCATTAACTGCTGAGCCATGATGGGAACTCTGTGAGCATATGGTGATTTTTAAAAAACCCTTCTCTTTCATATTGTGGATACATCATTTTTTCAGGATCAAAAAGGATCAGTTTTTAGCTTAGGCTAACTCCTGTACAGCCTTTTAGGAACCCCAGGGCCCGGGCAGTCTGCTAGCCCCTCAGCTGAGTGCTGTGGTCCTGATGCAGCTGGAGAGAATGAGGAGCACCCCTAGGAAGCAACCCTCTGCCCAACCAGGCCCTTACTCTTTTTATATTTAAATCTCAAATCTGACCGAGCCTGACAGAGCACACTCTCAATTAGGGCTTCTCACACAGAGCAGGTAAAATTGATTACTAGTCACCTTTCAATCTGAGACAAGAACTTGGTTTCAAAGATGCCCCTGGTCCGGAGACGCTCTGAAATCTGCCCACGGAAGAGGAGACCCTGTTTGGTCAGGTCAATC
This sequence comes from Sus scrofa, assembly GCF_054392235.1. NCBI lineage: Eukaryota > Metazoa > Chordata > Mammalia > Artiodactyla > Suidae > Sus > Sus scrofa. The sequence goes on along the minus strand of NC_139396.1, from coordinate 94,525,039 downwards.
AGGATCTGCCGCACGATCTCCCCCAGATACATCCCACTGGTCATTTTCTCGTATCTGTTTGGAGAAGAGTGACAAGGTTGGTGAGAGCAGGACAATCAGTGCTGGTGAGTGTCTCCCGAAAGGAGCATGGAAGGCATATCACTGGGTTGGAGTGGGGCAGAGTGGCCAGCAGGTCCAGAGAAGCAAATGCAGGAGACCCAATGATGTGGGAAAGCCAGGCTTTGGAGCCATGTTGACCAGAAGCCAGGTCCCAACTCTGCCATATATTAGCTGCATGAGCTGAGCAAGCACTATAAACCATCATCTCCAAAACAGAGAACAAAACATTGACCCTACAAGACTGTCGGAAGGAGGCAAGCGTCTGGGGTGCAGTAGGCTCTAAGCAGAAGTGAATGCGTTTCCTGGCCCCAAAGCTAGTTCTCTCTGGCTTTGTATTTGAAGAAACCTGTTCCACGAGAAATTCTGCTTCGTGAGATAACACAATGAACTGTATGCACACGCTGGGGGTGGCCCCAAAATGTCAACTGCCTCCCCTCTCTCTCTCTCTTTTTTTTTTTTTTTTTTTTTTTTTTTGTCTTTTTGCCTTTTCTAGGGCTGCTCCTGTGGCATGTGGAGGTTCCCAGGCTAGGGGTCTAATCAGACCTTCCCTCTTTGTACCAGGCTGTGAGAGCTCCATGACAGCAGGTGCAAGAGAAAAAGCTCTCTAACCAACAGGCACTGACCAGGCGCTCTGCCCAGGAATGTGGGGCAGTATTAATAACAACGATGCAGTGCTGGACTACCACTGCCTGCAGGCTCAAATGGAAATCTGAGTGTGCCTGAGACTTACATGCTAGACTTGTGTTCTCTCAACCACTCAAGACCTCGTCCGTCTAAGGAACCAACACCTGGACAAATAATGGTGACAGCAAGGCAAGTTCAAGTATGTTGCCACCTCAAGCTCTCACTCCAAAAAAGAGAGCCTCTGGTGAATTGAGACACAAAGCTTGGATGCCCCAACTTGGGATTCAGAAATAAGGTCCCTTGTTACAGTCCATTGTGTTTTGGTCCCTGGTTCAGCTGGACCTACCACAACTCAACCCGCCCCCCAGCTACAGAGACTAGAGCCAAAGGAAGATGAAGGACCAGCAGGGCTGGTCTTGGTCTTGTCAAGCCTCTTCTTAATCGGTATTCTCAGTTCAACAGCCAACAAGGCATCTGGAGCCTGCATCCCATTACATCTCCTATCCGCTCACCTTTTCAACTTGGAGACCATCCATCACGATAAATCCCTATTTTCATCTTATTTTATATAGTAAGACACTGAGTTTAGTTATGACTAAGACCTACGGCCTGAGAGTAAAACATTTACTATGTGGTCCTTTATAGAAAAAATTTGCCAACCCCTGTTGTAACGGATGGGCCCACACTAGTGAGCAATTGCCAGCATGCTGGCTCTATCTATCCCTTTCTCTCCTACTCGAGAAGGAGTGCAAGTCAAAGTGTGCTCTGTTTTGTTCTTTTTAAAATAAAAACCATTACTTTCAGTATTTTTAGTCTGGTTAGCAACTAGAATACACCTCACAAGCGATTGTGACCTATGGTGGGGCATGACATTATGGTTGAGAACCAGGACTCCCTGGTTAAGAACCAGGACTCCCACCTGCAGCCATTTCCCCACCCCCAGAATAATAGAGATCACCAACACAGCAGCCTGCTCTTGAAAGGTGAAGGATATTGACCTCTAAACTGGACCTATTAGAATCCCATCTTGAGAGGGCCCACTAAGTCACTCTGCCCCTGCTCTGTGATACACGGCTCACAGTGAATGGACTTTTTTTTTTTTTTTTTTTTTTTTTGACAGACTCTGCTTCACATCCAAAACCACCACTAAAGGTTCTGGTGCCCTATGGTAATTAGCAAAAGGCACCCCTTCTTTTTACTTGTTGGAAACTTGTCCTAACATTTTACTTTTGCTCAAATGGGACACTCCACTGACATCTAATGGAGAGCTGTAATAAATATACAAACAAGAGTGCCTGTAGGATGAAAATGACACCACTTAGATCTGCTAAAGTTGTATACTGTACAGCCTACCAGCTGCTCCCCTCACCTCTGTTTGCCAGGATTCAGGGACCCCTCATCCACCTCCTTGTCGTATTGGGTCCGGATGTCATCTAGGCAGCCATTATCTCCAAATCCTCCCCACTCTGTGTTAATGCACATCTTCCCTTCATTCCCTTCCACCAGTTCAATGTTCTTCATCTCCTCCATGTAGCACATATTGCTGCCTGTTCCTAGAAGGAATCATGAAGGGAATTTAGTCTTCAAAAGCTACCACTAGGTCTTCAAGAGCCAGCAGAGTACAGTGAATAGGAATTTAGTCTGGAGTCAGATACCACTGGATGTGAATATCAGCTTTACACTCATAGCTGGGTGACCATAGACAAGTATCTCATCTTTCACTGTAAAAAGGAAATACCTGCCCTATAGATTTGGTATAGAGAAAAAAAAATGAGATGACATTTGTAAGTTTCCTCCACATAGAATTGGCAGCCATGATATAATTATCCTCTTCCCCTCTTCATCCTCATAATTACTGATAAGCCACAGGCACACAAAGCGAGTTTCCAAGTGGTCACAGAGCCACCACCCAGAGCTGAAAAGGACCACGAGGAATCTTCTAGTCTTGGATAAGTAGACATTTGGCATCTGAAAGCCATGCTAGTTTCCTTTGTCCATGACCTAGTCTCAGGACTATTCTCAACACAATAGTCCAGGCAACTGTTATCTTCAGTCAAACAAATCTCACATCTCTGCCTTCTTAGATCTAGTCCAATCTTTCCCACAGATGAGGAAACTCAAGTCCAGAATAAGCAACCTTCCCAAGGTCATAAAGCAGGTAAGTGTTAGAGTGAGATGAAACGTCTTACCCAACATTGAAGATAGCTCGATACATCCCCATCTTCTTGTTCTGTGAACTACTTACCTTCAGGAAGCCCAGACAACCAGCTGGAACAACTTTCCCAGATTCTGTGATTACTTAACCTGTACCTGTCACTTGGAATGCACACCATTCTTGTCTCCACCTGTTCAAATGCCAGTTGTCCCCATGCCTCTTAGAGTCATTTCCCTGGAATACATCTTTCTCCCTAAACACTGCTAGACTCTCCCCATATGCCTATAACATACCTCAGGTCCCTCTCCTCTCCTCTCTTAGGTTTCCTTCCAACTCTTCCCGACCCTAAGCACCCTGACAACCAGAAGAGGTCAGAGAACAGAGGAGGTGTCTGTTGGAGTCGGCATGAAAACTCAGCTTCCTCAGCCTCAGGCCAAAATGATCCAGCTGTGGGGTCCCTCCTCTCAGGATAATCTGCACCAAGGCCCTAATTTGAAACCCTCCCTTCAATGTTATTCTCCTTCTTCAACAGAAAGGACAACCCTGGCTTAGGACCCTTAAGGGAAAAGATATTAAGTAAAGTTTTGGGAATTGGGAGACCTGGAATCCCAATCTTTATCTCTGCCTTGGACAGAGCTGGCTTCAGAGCCTCTTTGCAATGGAACAATGGCCTCCTGCCCCTCACCATGTTAAAAAGGAACCTCCAATATATCTAATGGGAGTTGGCCAACAGGATAGACCTAATCACTTACCCGCAATCAGGCCAATCTCACAATTACGGTCTTCATAGCCACAGGTCATCATGGTCCCCACTGTGTCATTCACAACTGCAACTATGTCCAGGTCAAACTCCTGCAAAGGAAACAGCTCCACTGTAAGAGGGTGCGCAACCCAAACAGGCTCAGGAGGGGCATGTCAGCCCGAGGTGGGCAGAGGCCAGAGTCATAGGGCTGGGTGGAGGATAGCAGAGCAGGGGCCTGGGGGAAGGAACAAGGTCAGACATGTGCCCCAACACTATATCATACATTTCTTCTCTTGATGGCTTCCCTCAGCATGTCCACCACGTCCTCCCCTTCACAGTCCGTGGCCTTGAAGCCTTTGGTCCACTCAATGAGTGTTCCCTGAAAGAAAGGAGGGCAAATTCATTTGAGCAATAGTTGCTTGGACCCCTGCACAACCTCAGCATTCAATAGATGAGATAGCTACTCAAATGCATATGCTTTTGTAACCCTAACACTGGTCCTAGAGGTGTCACAGACCGTGATGCTCAGACAAGGTCTAGTGTTGAATGGAACAATTGCAGCAATTCATATCTTTCAAAGGTCAACTCATGTCCCCAGGCCATGACTGCACAAAACAAAGGCCACCTCTAATTTAGCCAATCAAGCACATCTTTGTAATTAAAGACAAAGCTACAAAATGTTCATCAAGACACTGTTTCACAGGAAAAACTAGAGGCATCCTGTCATTCCAACAATATGGATCTATCATTTTGTACATTAATATAGGAAATATTGATCCTATATAGCCATAAAAGATAATACTGTAAGAGAAGGTGAGATGCTAGAGAAAGATGTTCACCATACACTGTTTAGTAAGCTCACATTAAACAAATACAGATGGTGAATTATTCGATTACTCTTGCAAACCACACATACACACAAATATGGGAAAAGGCCTGGAACAAAGTATACACCAGGATATGGACAGTGGTTTTCTCTAAAAGATACTGTAAAAAAGCTATGAGTTTCTTTTAGTCTCTCCTTTCCGTTTGTCCAAATTTTCTATTTTTTGTAAAATTAGCATATGCATATTTTTTATGACAATAAAAATAGGATTTCTAATTTTTAAAAGGATATCCAAGGTTACACTGTTTGCCAGAAGCAGAGGTTAGTCTAGCCTCAGTCTCCACACCCTGGAGCTGAGAGTGGGTGAGGACAGGTGAGTCTGGGGTGTCTCAGCCAGATAAGCTCCTGGGATACGAGAGGTGGCGAGCAACTCTGATGGCAGCATCCCCAACCCCAGGGGCTGAATGGCCACTTCATCCTGAGGCCCTCAGCTTTGGTCACCTCCTTCTTCCCACACTACTTGGGAAGCTGGGCTCCCTTGCTCCTTCCTAGTGAATATAGGTAGAACATTAAAAGTTCACCCCTAGTTGAAAAGTTGCTCTTTCTTATTAGCTGCAATTACTAAAAAAAATCATATTTTTTAAAGTCTCTTTTTTGAACAAACTAGTGGCTACCAGAAAGGAGAAGGGTGAGGAGAGAGGCAAAATAGGTGAAAGAAATTAAGAGGTATACAATAAATAAATTACAAGGATGTAATGTAAAGCACAGAGAATATAGTCAATATTTTATAATAACTTTGGAGTATAATCTATAAAAATATCAAGTTACTATGCAGTACACCTGAAACTAATATTGTAAATCAACTATACTTCAATTTTTTTTTAAGTCTCTCTTTTTTCTTCCCTGCCATCAGTGGCTTTGCTCCCAGCTGTCCATTGGTCTCCCTCCCTTCTTAGCTGTGCCTTCATGAGCTTGTTAGAAGTGCTGGGAGGGGGGCCTGGCGGCTCAGTGTTCTGGGTCAGGAGGAGCAGCTGTGTCTTGGTGGATCATTCAGGACCGTGGACAGCTGCACATGGCTCCCCCTTCCCGTGTGTATTAATTTTTAATGGCAGCAGTAATATAGGAATGCTTTAACTTGTAAAAAATTAAAGTGTTACTGATAAGGACAAAGTCCCCCTTAACTCCTCGTACCCTGAATCTGAGCGGTAACGTCTATTATCTGTTTGATATGAATCCTTTTAGATCTTTTTCTGTTTACCTGAATTTTTAAAATTTTTTTCATAGATGAGCTTTGTTTCTATTTTATCTTAAGTTTAAGGTATGCGACATAATGATTTGACTTACATATATTATGAAATGATTACAGCAGGTTTAATGAACATCTATCATCTCATATAGATAAAACATTAAATAAATAAAAAAAATGTTTTCCTTGTGATGAGAACTCTTAGAATTTACTCAACAATTTTCATTTATAAAGTACAACAGCGTTAATTATATTTATCATGCTATACATTACATCCTTGGTATCTAACATGTATTTTTTAAAATAAATAAATTCATTATGTGTATGGACTATTGCAATTTTCTCCCTTAACACTATATCTTTTAGGAGTTCCCTGGTGGCTCAGCAGGTTAAGGATCTGGCATTAACATTGCTGTGGCTCAGACCGCTGCTGTGGCATAGGTTCAACCCCTGGCCCTGGAACTTCCACATGACACAGGTGTGACCTAAATAAATACATAATAAAAGGAGCAGTAAACCTAATTTAGTTAAGAAAAATATCTTTTAGACCATTCTAGGTCAGTTAATATGGAAAATATTCCTCAAATATAATTGCACAGAAATTTCAAAATTCACAAAACTTACCTATCAAATAAGTACTATTTTTATTCTCATTTTTCAAATGAGGAAGCCAAAGGTATAGAGAGGTTAGAAAACTCGCCCAAAGTCACACAACCAGTAAGTGGAGAAGCCAAGATTGAAACTGAGTCAATGTGGTTCCAGACCTATGGTCTTAATTATTGCTCTGTTACCTCCTGAGTAGTATTATCTATGAAGGATTTTTTTTTTTTTTTTTTTTTGGCTTTTTAGGCCCACACCTGTGGCATATGGAGATTCCCAGGCTAGGAGTCTAATCGGAGCTATAGCCTTTGGCCTACACTGCAGCCACAGGAACGCCAGATCCCAGGCACATCTATGACCTACACCACAGCTCACGGCAATGCCGGATCCTTAACCCACTGCGTGAGGCCAGGGATCAAACCCACAACCTCGTGGTTCCTAATCAGATTCATTTCCACTATACCACAACGGGAACTCCTCTATGAAGGATTTAGAATAGCACCTGGCAGAAAGCAAGTACTATGCATGTGTTTTTTAAATAAAAATCAAATAATTCCATATGATTGATATACCATAGTTTATTTAGTCATTCTCCATTGCCAGACATTTGGGTTATTTCTAATTTTTCATTATTAAAAAGTGATGCTGTTGTGAACATCCTTATCCATTCCTCTTTAGGTACATTTTGAGAAATGGAATCTTGAGAAATGGAATCTTTGAGAAATCGATCTTCCAGCTCTTAGCATTCTGGCATTTTTCATTTTGAGAAACCTAGCCATATTACCAGACAATTTAATCTTTGGAACCCCTCTCTCCCTGTTCTCTGAATGACTGGGGTTGGGGGCGGGGTGGTAGGCCTGGGGAAGCATGTTTCCTCAACATTCTCAGAGCCCTGGAGAGCTCTGCCTCAGTTCTGATTTTGCACCTACCGTTCAGATGAGACTTCATGCCTCAATTTCTTCACATGAAGAATGAAATAGGGAGAAAACAGAATATAATGCACAAAATAAGAGTAAATACTATTTCTTGAATTTTTGTTTGGATCACATATATGTAAGTGTACTGTGCACTAGAGCCAAAATGGTCCAAAAACACTGGGCTCAAAGTCCTGGTCCCAAAGGCAGAGTACAAGAACCTGGGCTCTCAGGCCAGTGTCCTGGATTGAAGCCCCCACCACTGTTTATAGATGTGACAACCTAGACAACTTAGCCTCTCTGTGCCTTCGTTTTTCTTTCTTTCTTTCTTTCTTTTTTTTTTTGCTTTTTAGGGCTGCACCCGCAGCATATGGAGGTTCCCAGGGTAGGGGTCAAATCAGCTGCAGCCTACGCTATAGTCACAGCAACTCAGGGACTGAGTCAAGTGTGTGACCAACACCACAGCTCAAGGCAATGCTGGATCCTTAAACCACTGAGTGAGGCCAGGGATCGAACGTGCATCCTCATGGATACTAGTCAGATTCATTTCCGCTGAGCCATGAGGGGAACACTGATTTGATCTCTCTTTTAACAGTACTCTTATGCATGTGTCCCTTATTGTATACTATCCTAGATTATTTTTATAAACTTCAAAAAAACAACAATAAAAATAGTAAATAGTAAATAAAAAAAAGTTAAATGGTTCAAATTCTCGAGCATGTTCCTCAGCTGCCCTGAACCTGAGACCCCTAAATAAAATGATCAGTGACTCAGAACTGCCTTGAGATTCCCCCGGGGTAGGAGGGAGCCCACGGGGCTGGGCTGTCTTACCTTGTCAATGCTCGCCTGCCTGCAGGGAAATGAGAATGTGAAGCCCAAAGGCAGCTGGGCTCCCTTGAGGCCCATGTAGTCCAGGAAGTCGGCGATGCATTGCACGATGTGGTCAAACAGCTGCAGGGAGAGAGCAGCAGTCGTACCAGGCGGCAGGCTGACACCTCAGCCTGCAGAACCCCCTGCCCGGCGTTTACCTCCTCGCCGGTGCCCTGCATGATCTCCAGGGGGATGGCGAAGATTTTGTTGTACATTCGCACCGACCTCCGTCCACTTCTGATCTTCACCAGGAGGACCCGGAAGTTGGTCCCCCCCAGATCCAGAGCGAGGAACTTTCCTTTCTCTGTGGTGGAGAAAGTGGGGGGCTGCATTCCACCAGCATGCACCGAAAAGGGCCTTGTGTGCAGGCACTGGCAGGAAGAGGAGCATGGCGGTCACTAAGCACAGTGATGGGCCCGGAGCCCATCTGAGGCCGACCTGCTCTTCTTGGTGTCTGGTAAAGGTCACACATGATACTTATGCTCAGTGAGTCTCTGAGGGTGACTCCAGGCCAGGCTATCATGACCACAATGGACTCAGGACAGTGCTCCCATCCTATGTGCGTGGTCTAGAGGAACGGTTCATCCTGAGCATGAAACGATTGTCCTGTCCCACTCTCCCCTTCCCGGGATTCCCACACCCGCTCCTGACTAATAAGAAACCATATCAAGTCCCACCCCCATTTTGTCCAAGGCTCCCATCACCACCCACTTGCAGGGCCTCTCAGTTCTCTGAGTATCACAGTCTATTCCATGTAACTCTTTACCTCGTTCCCTGCTTCACTCCCTCTGTTCTAGCTACACTGGTCATTCTGCTACTCCTGGAATTTGCCAGAGACCTCACTCCCAGCCAGTTCTCTTAGCCCTTAACCTGCTCTATCTTTCTTTATAGCCATGCCATTACATGGCACCATCTGGCATTTATTTGTTTACGGTCTGCCAACCCAACAGAACATAGGTCCCACAGGTGTAGGGAGGGACTGTGTTTTCCTCACTGCTCTATCACCGTATCTACAACAGAGCCTGACACATAGCAGGTGCTTAATGAAACTTTGAAGAATGAAGCCAGAAGGATAAAAGGCTTGAAAGAGTGAGTAACTAAATAGTGTATTTGACTGCTCTATTTTCCTCCTGCAAGTAGACTCGAAGGATATTCACTCTGGAAAAGATCTTTGTTGTTGAGAAATTCCAAGTACAGCTGTGTGACCTTGAATACGTCACCTAACCTGAGTCTCGGTTTTGGCATGGATAAAATGGGAAACATTCTCTCTTTATGTAGTACACAGTGTGGTTGTGAGAACAAAATGAAATGAAAAGTTCGAAAACAAATTAAAGATATAAAGCACTTTACAAAGGTCATTATATCTGAGTGAGGCTCCTGAGATTCAAAGAGGTGGAGGAACTTGTCTAAAGAACTGACTCCACTGTTTCGTGGCTGAGCACAGTGGACCAGGAGAAGGACCAAGTTTAGGAAACATCATGGGAAAAGAGTGAAGAGAGGGGAGAGGAAGAGAGCCAAGGCCCAAGAAAGAAGGGAGCTGGAGAAGAGGGTGGAAGGCAAGCCAGACATTGCAAGTGTCCAGCATCTGGGTCGTTATACACATGAAACTAACCTGGTATCTCTCACTGCCAGTGCCTTGGATCAACCAAAGCAAGATTCAGCAGGGTACTGGCCTTCTACCCAACTCCCCCTCCCTCCATCATAGACAGGAAACCAACGCTCTTAAAACAAAAAACCTAACTGGATTTAAGGAGTTTCTATGGGAGCTCTGGGAGGCCCATCAGAGAAGGGAGCTGCGCAGGGCCCACCTGTGCCATCTGGCATCCCGCGGACGTAGGTGGGCAGCATCTTGACTGTGGCCAGCGGGTGGGTGTCTTTCTTCAGCCCGTACTCCAGCTCAACCCGCATCTTGTCCCGGACACCCACAAGTTGCTCCGGGGTCAGCTGGAACAAAGCCAGCATCTTGTCAATCTGCTTCCGCTGGGCCTGCACGCGGGAGGCCACTGCTGTCACCATGGCAGCCCCCTTGGCACTGCCACTCTCCGACAGGAGGAAGCGGACATCACAATTTGGGACCAGTTTCCTCACCACCTTGTGCAGGCGTTTTGGGTATCTGAAGGCAGAGGTGATGGCGAAATATGTAAGTAGCAATCATAAAGCCTGGACTCAGCCAAGAGGAATACACACAGATGTAGCAGTGGAACGGGGTCCTGGGGAGCCCTGCTGGGCCAAGGCTCCCCGCTTTGGTCATGGGATGATGGGGGAAGATGGGGGGGCTGAGGAGTGGGGACTAGGGCAGCTGGAGCAGAGGAAGAGACATCTGGAAGGCCCAAAGAAGTGGTTATTTTATCACTAATATTTCAACCAGTAGGTCATGTCCATACATAATGTACTGGCTGAACATCATCTCTGCCCAAAGGGGAAGGATTCTTCCCCCAGTTCTTCCCAGGGTGTACCCGCCTCACTTCCAATACCAGCTCTATTAGCCAGAGGGGCTTCTATGTTCCCTTTTACTGGGAAGTTCTCCTTTCCCTGTGTTTTCCTACCAGTATGTCCTTCAGGTGAACTTGGAAACCTCTGCCATCCCAATTTTTCCCAATTTATAAGTGGAAGCATCTTACTTTCCAACTTTTCCACATAGTAAGTATTTAGTGACAATGGCTAGATAGATGAAAAAAATGGAGAGATAAATGGACAGATGAATAAGCACATGGATGAATGGCCTTGCTACTCAGCAAATGGCTATAGCAAAGTATTTCTTTAAGAATGATCCCCCAGGAGTTCCCATGGCGGCTCAGCAGTTAATGAACCAGACTAGGATCCATGAGGATGTGGGTTTGATCCCTGGCCTCGCTCAGTGGGTTAAGGATCCAGTGTTGCCATGAGCTGTGGTGTAGGTCACCGACACAGCTTGGATCTGGTGTTGCAGTGGCTGTGACCTAGGCCAGCAGCTGTAGCTCCAATTAGACCCCTAGCCTGGGAACCTCCATATGCTGTGGGTGTGGCCCTAAAAGCACACACACACGCACAATGAAAGAACGATCCCCCGAAGCAACTGAGCCAGCAAGTTGAGTATAACCTCTGAATTCACCCCTTCCCTGGTCATCTCAGGACCACACAAGATGGGTGGTTCTAGCACAGTTTAGAGAGAACACTGGACTCTCTTCCAGGGGAGACTCCTTTGCGGGGGGCGGGGGCCAGCGGCCAGCACTCACTGAGGGTGGATCTTGTAGAGTGTGCCGTCCATGCCCACTGTGGTCCGGAGCCGCACCAGCTTCTTGTTCTCCCGGAGGCGGGTCAGGATGGCTGCCAGGGCCGCTGCACAGAGGTTGGCCGAGCGGAAGGAGACGATGGTGCAGACATGCTGGACAGCGATGCAGTCGGCCTCCGAAGGCTCTAGACCCAGATCCGTCAGGATCTCTCTTGTATTGGCCAGACCTTCTTTATACCTGGCCAGGGGACAGGAATGAGAAGAACACACTTCATGGAGTTCCCGTCGTGGCGCAGTGGTTAACGAATCCGACTAGGAACCATGAGGTTGCGGGTTCGATCCCTGCCCTTGCTCAGTGGGTTAACGATCTGGCGTTGCCGTGAGCTGTGGTGTAGGTAGCAGACGAGGCTTGGATCCCGCGTTGCTGTGGCTCTGGCGTGGGCCGGTGGCTACAGCTCCGATTGGACCCCTAGCCTGGGAACCTCCATATGCCGTGGGAGCGGCCCAAGAAATAGCAAAAAGACAAAAAAAAAAAAAAAAAAAAAGAAGAACACACTTCTCCATCCCGTGGGATCTCTTTCAGAGAGCCCGCATTCCCTCCTCTCAGGATTGTGAACATAAACAGGCTGACACATGGTCATAGAATAATAACAATTTCAACAATAATCAAGGCAGCCACCATTTATTGTGCACTCACTATAAGTGCTTGTCTAAGGACTTAACATGTGAGGCATGACATGAAACTGCCCAGGTCTGAAATTATCCTGGTGAAGAAGGAAGATCTGAGAGTTCCCACTATGGCTCAGCAGGTTACAAACCCTGACTAGTACCCATGAGGATATGGGTTCGATCCCTGGCCCCACTCAGTGGGTTAAGGATCCGGCGTTGCCTAGAGCTGTGGCATAGGTCAAATAGGCAGCTCGGATCCAGTGTTGCTGTGGCTGTGCGTAGGCCGGCAGCTGCAGCTCTAATATGACCCCTAGCCAGGGAACTTCCACATGTCATGGGTGAATCCCTAAAAAGAAAAAAAAAAAAAAAAAAAAAAGAAGAAGAAGGAAGCTCTGGTCCTTCTGTGCACCACTGCCATGAGCACACCAGACCATGGCCATGGACCTCTTCGGAATCAAGGGGAAAGGACCCTGCCAGCAGCTTACCTCTCCATGGCAGCCACGTGTCGTGTTTCAATCTTGCCCTTAATGTGAAGAGCAGAGGATTTCTCACCGCCAAACAGGAGGCCTGTCTTGGCCATCTTCAGCAAGATGAGCCTGACAAGTTCGCCCAGGTATAGGCCGCTGATCATCTTCTCAAACCTACAATTTGGTGAAGAGATCAGTGGCAGCAACACCTTTGGTTATGTAGCATCCTTTCCCAAAGCCCATGAGCCTCTGCCCACAGTCAGGAGAATGAGAAGCGGATGGGCCTCTTCATGGGTCAGGAGGCCTCAGTCCCTTCCTAACCTGGGGTGCCCTTGGGAGTCCACTCCTCCTCTCTGAGCTGTACTTTCCTCACTTACAAAAGGGGAAGACTAAACTAGAGCAAGTCTAAGATTCTTTCTGATCACAAAGTGCTTGACTCCAAGAATCTTTAACTCAAATCACCCTTGGCCACAGGAATGCCATTCTCAAGTTAGACATAAGGAATTTCAACTTCAGAGACTTTAGACATTTTCCCAAGGTCACCAACCATACATGACAAATCCAAAATTCAAATGTTTCCAAATCCTACTCATGGTTCTGTCCAAGTGAGAAAGAGGTGGCATCTGTGAGATGGGGTGGGATAGCCCCAGAGAGGTTCTATAATGCGATGAAATATCCCACCAGGCTACCTCCATTTGGATTCTCAGCCTGCATACAACAAGCAATTACTAATTGTTTCCATAATTTTTACTTTGCAAACATGATAAGAAAGGAAGTCAAAGACAACTTGTTCCCTGATTAACTTTACATATTTCATTATACAAAACCTTAGAACATTACAGAAACAGAAGACAATCAGAAGAAATCCAGGTTGGGGAATTCTCTGGTGGCCTAGTGGGTTAAGGATCCAGCATTGTCACTGCTGTGGCTCAGGTTACTGCTGTGGCGTGGGTTCAATTCCTGGCTCAGGAACTTCTGCATGCCACAAGTGTGGCCAATTAAAGAGAGAAGAAATCCAGGGTGAGTTTGGGGGAGTGAGATTTAAGTAAAATGGATAGGGTGAGAATGATAAAGTCTAAAAAACAGGTTCCACTTCCTTTGGCTGTGACTGCTCTGTGTCACCAGTGAAATGGGTGTGTAGAGGGGAGCAGGTGCGCCCAAAGCAGAAATTTGCTTCCCAGGTATGAGGTTCTAGTGTTTGAGTGAGTTGGGAGTTAGGAGGTACTTAAAATATTTATTGACAAGGGCTTGCTGGGAAAATGATTGCTTCCAGGGCTGGGGCTGAGAAAGTACATGGTGAGCCTGGAGTATCTTACCATGTCAGAAAATAAGGAAGTACTTAAAGAGTGATGGAACTATGTCAAATGGACATAGAGCCTGGCTTGAAGGAGCTTTCACTGGCTAAGTCTGAAAAGAACTTGAACAAAAAAATAAATAATGATAGGAAAAATTATAACCCACTAAATTTAAAAAGAATCTGGAGTTCTCACAATGGCTCAGGGGAAATGGATCTGACTAGTAACGATGAGGATACAGGTTCGATCCCTGGCCTTGCTCAGTGGGCTAAGGATCTGGCATTGCTGTGGCTGTGGTGTAGACCAGAGGCTACAGCTCTGATTTGACCCCTAGTCTGAGAACCTCCATATGCCATGGGTGTGGCCCTAAAAAAGACAAAAAAAAAAAAAAAGAGAGAGAGAGAATGTACTTGTTTTCAGATTTCATACTCTGCATTATTTAGGAGTTAAGGGATGTTTCCAATTTAGTCTCAAATCGTTCAGAAAAATAGTTTCTTACAGATATACATGTATTTTATGTGTATGTGTATTATGTGTGTGTCTATACATAGATACCAGACAGAGAGAGAGAATTACTATTTAGGGGATCTGAGAGAAGGGGAATTTTGTACTATTTTCACCATTTTTCTTTGTCTGAAATTTTTTTTAAAATTTTACATGTTTTTTCATTCAACAAACACTTTTTTTTTTTTTTTTTTTTTTTTTTTTAGGGTTGCATCTGCAGCATATGGAAGTGCTGGGCTAGGAGCTGAACTGGAGCTGCAGCTGCCAGCCTATGCCACAGCCACAGCAATGCCAGATCCAAACCACATCCATGACTTACATTGCAGCTCACAGCAAGGCTGGATCCTTAACCCACTGAGTAAGGCCAGAAATCAAAACTGCATCCTCATGGATATAGTCAAGTTTTAACCTGCTGAGTCACAACAGTAACTCTAACACTTTTTAAGAAACAAATACAAATGAGCTACAATAATGTGTCAGACACTGTGTAGGAAGGGAAGGAGGATCACAGCACAGCCTGTCTTCAGGAAGCTCAGCACACAGGTAGAGCAGGACAGCCCCTACCCAGTTATACAGGTGAGTGTGGGATGAGAACAGAGAAAGGCTCCCTGAGACCCAAGCCTGGGAAGGACTCATACCAGGTGTTGTCTGATTAGGCCTCTGAGAAAGTGGGTGCAGGGGAAGCCCTAGAAACACAGATGAGAATGTGTGCTTCCTTGGGCTGCACTGGTTTGGTCTGTGACCACTCATCCGAACGCACCAAGAGTGCAGGGCCCAAGTCCCCTGGTTCACAGCAGTATCTCCCTGCCTCCGGACTGAATTAGAATCAGGGGTACAAAGCAATCCTGAGAAACAAAAACCAAGCAGGAGGCATAACTCTCCCAGACTTCAAGAAATACTACAAAGCCACAGTCATCAAAACAGTGTGGTACTGGTATCAAAACAGACAGACAGACCAATGGAACAGAATAGAGAATCCGGAAATAAACCCTGACACCTATGGTCAATTAATCTTTGACAAGGGAGGCAAGAACATAAAATGGGAAAAGGAAAGTCTATTCAGCAAGCATTGCTGGGAAATCTGGACAGCTGCATGCAAAGCAATGAAACTAGAACACACCCTCACACCATGCACAAAAATAAACTCCAAATGGCTGAAAGACTTAAATATACGACAGGACACCATCAAACTCCTAGAAGAAAACATAGGCAAAACACTCTCTGACATCAACATCATGAATATTTTCTCAGGTCAGTCTCCCAAAGCAATAGAAATTAGAGCAAAAATAAACCCATGGGACCTCATCAAACTGAAAAGCTTTTGCACAGCAAAGGAAACCAAAAAGAAAACAAAAAGACAACTTACAGAATGGGAGAAAATAGTTTCAAATGATGCAACTGACAAGGGCTTAATCTCTAGAATATATAAGCAACTTATACAACTCAAAAGCAAAAAAACCAACAACCCAATGGAAAAATGGGCAAAAGACCTGAATAGACATTTCTTCAAAGAAGATACACAGATGGCCAGCAAACACATGAAAAAATGCTCAACATCGCTGATTATAAGAGAAATGCAAATCAAAACTACCATGAGATACCACCTCACACCAGTCAGAATGGCCATCATTAATAAATCCACAAATAACAAGTGCTGGAGGGGCTGTGGAGAAAAGGGAACCCTCCTGCACTGCTGGTGGGAATGTAAACTGGTACAGCCACTATGGAGAACAGTCTGGAGATACCTTAGAAATCTATACATAGAACTTCCATATGACCCTGCAATCCCACTCTTGGGCATCTATCCGGACAAAGCTCTACTTAAAAGAGACACATGCACCCGCATGTTCATTGCAGCACTATTCACAATAGCCAGGACATGGAAACAACCCAAATGTCCATCGACAGATGATTGGATTTGGAAGATGTGGTATATATACACAATGGAATACTACTCAGCCATAAAAAAAGGATGACATCATGCCATTTGCAGCAACATGGATGGAACTAGAGAATCTCATACTGAGTGAAATGAGCCAGAAAGACAAAGACAAATACCATATGATATCACTTATAACTGGAATCTAATATCTAGCACAAATGAACATCTCCTCAGAAGAGAAAATCATGGACTTGGAGAAGAGACTTGTGGCTGCCTGATGGGAGGGGGAGGGAGTGGGAGAGATAGGGAGCTTGGGCTTATCAGACACAACCTAGAATAGATTTACAAGGAAATCCCGCTGAATAGCATTGAGAACTATGTCTAGATACTCATGTTGCAACAGAAGAAATGGTGGGGGAAAAACTGTAATTGTAATGTATACATGTAAGGATAACCTGACCCCCTTGCTGTACAGTGGGAAAATAAAATAAAAAATAAAAAAATAAAAAAAATAAAAAAAAAAAGAATCAGGGGTACGAGGGGATGGTGGGGATGGATTGGGGGTTTGGGATGGAAGTGCTATACAATTGGGTTCTGATGATCATTGTACAATTATAAATGTAATAAAATTCATTGAGTTAAAAAAAGAATCAAGGATATGAGAATCTCTAGTTATTTCCATGTTGCTGAAAATGGCATTATTTTGTCCTTTTTATGGCTGAGTTGTGTTCCACTGTATGTATGTACCACATTTCCTTAATCCATTCACCCATTGATAAATATTTAGGTTGTTCCCATGTCCTTGCTATTGTGAATAGTGCTGCGATGAACACAGGGGTGCATGTATCTTTTTGAATGAATGTTTTGTCCAGATATGCCCAGGAGTGAGATTCTCAAACTAACTGAAGTAAGTCAGAAAGAGAAAGACAAACACCACATGATATCACTTACACACAGAATCTAAAATACAGCACAAATGATCCTATCTAAAAAACAGAAACAGAACCACGGACAGGGAGAACAGACTTGTGGTTGCCAGGGGAGAGGGGGGAGTGGGATGGACAGGGAGTTTGGGGTTAGTAGATGCAACCCCAAACTGTTACAAACTGTTACATTTAGAATGGATAAGCAGTGGGGTCCTACTGTACAGCACAGGGAACTATGTCCAGTCTCTTGGGTTGGAACATGACGGAAGATAGTATGAAAAAAAATGTACATATATGTATAACTGGTCATTTTGCTGTACAACAGAAATTGAAGGAACACTGTAAATCAACTATACTTTAATTAAAAAAAGAAAAAAGGAAAAAAAAAAGAATATGATGCAGGGAAACCACTCATTTCCTTGGCCTCACTTTCCTCATCTGCCCAGTGAAACTGAACTATAAGGCTTGCCTCATAAACTCCCTGTGATGGGTAACAAGTCACAACTAAAAGGCCCCCTGAGTAAAAAGTGTCCCTGAGTGACTGGGCATTCACTGGCACCGATGCCCACATTACAGTGCAGGGTACTCACAGCTGCTTCCCTGGGTTGAGAGAGCCAAGGTCCAGCTCCCGGTCAAACTCGGTGCGGATGTCCTCCAGGGCCCCGTCGTCCCCGAAGGCCCCCCACTCAGTGTTGATGCACATCCTGCCCTCGTCGCCCTCCACCAGGTCGATGTTGCTCATGTCCTCCATGTAGCACGCGTTGGTGCCCGTGCCTGGACCAGGGATCAGAGAGAAAACGCAGAGATGCAAGGGCTCCCAGCTGGGCAAAGACAGAGACGACTCTCAACTGCCTGAGAGTCCTCTGAACGCACCACAAAGTGCTTTTGATCCACTCCCGGGGCTGGTTCTCGCTGAGGGAAGCAGCTTTGGCAAGCCCGGGAGTTCATGAGGAATAAAGCTGACATGTCAAGTCTGCACTTGTCAGGATGTTAATGGTTTGCTGTTATGAATGGAGTCAATTGTGAAGAAGTCCCTGATGAATATGTACGAAAGCTGACAGAACACATTTACAAAGAGGAGGATGAATTAACCTAACCTTGAAAATGTATTTTTTAAAACAATCACCAACCCACAGTCATTTTTTTAATCCTTCCCCTGTGCTACGTAGCCTCTTCTCTATTTGATACTAAAAATATCCCTTACTCAGAGCCTGCTACAAATTGTTCCTAGCAGAATCTACATCCTTATCTTTGAGTCATTAGCAGTCACATAAGAAAGCAACATGCCATTATTAAAACACAAGTGCACTCCAAGGAAATGCCTCCATCACTTGAGTAGTGGGGAGTGGCACAATCTCTTTGGGACCTATTGGGATGTTGACATGTTTTAATTGGATTGTGGTGATGGTTACAAAACTCTGTAAATTTACTAAAAATCATTGAATTATATACCTAAGTGAGAGGATTTTTATGTCTCTCTCTTAAGCTGTTTTTTGTTTGTTTGTTTGTTTGTTTGTTGCTTTTTAGGGCTGTACCCAAGGCATATGTAAGTTCCCAGGCTAGGGGTTGAATCAGAGCTGTAGTTGCTCGCCTACACCACAGTCACAGCAACCCCAGATCCAAGCTGTGTCTGCGACCTACACCGCAGTTCACAGCAACCCCAGATCCTTAACCCACTAAGCAAGGCCAGGGATTGAGCCCGTGTCTGCATGGACTCTAGTCGGATTCATAAGCTGCTAAGCCACAACAGGAACCCCTAAATAAAACTGTTTAAAAAAAAATTAAGTATCTTTCCCTGGGTAATACTCTGGTCTCAGGATTTTAAAGCCAACATGAGAAATAAGAGATGCTGAGAAGCAGAATGTAATACAATATTTGGAAAAAGCTTTTCTCAGAAAAAACACAGACATTGTTTAGGCATGGCACCCAACCTGCCAGTTACCAGACACAGTCACTGAGACTGTGGATAGTAGAGAATGCCTTGGCAGGCAAGGGCCAGGCCCATTCTGAGGTGTGAAGCTCCAGAAACAGGACAACAGATTAAGCCCCTCAGTTGTAAAAGTCCTTTCCCTTTGGGAAAGTCAGGCTGAGGAAAATGGGCTGGAAGTTAACAAAAAGCAGTTCAGAGTTCTCGTCATGGCTCAGCAGAAATGAATCTATGAGGTTGTGGGTTCAATCCCTGGCCTAGCTCAGTGGGTTAAGGATCTGGCGTTGCCATGAACTGTGGTGTAGGTCACAGACGCGGCTCAGATCTGGCGTTGCTGTGGCTCTGCCATAGGCTGGCAGCTGTAGCTCCGATTAGACTCCTAGCCTGGGAATGTCCATATGCCATGGGTGTGGCCCTAAAAAGACCAAAAAAAAAAAAAAAAAAAATCAATCCATTTGGCTGACTGTTCCTAAAATAGCCTTTTCATAGGCCTCTCCAGGGGAGCCCCCTCCCAGCCCAGGTATTGAGACCACCTAGCAAACATCCCCGCTGAGCTGGGGCCTCCCTGGCCCAGGCCTCCGCCTCGTCTCCCTACACAATGCAATGGCCTCTGACTGGCCTCCTTGCTCCACTTCTGCCCCCCACAACTGACTCTCCACATAGCAGCCAAATGAGTTTTTTGAAAATGCATAACCCATTTATCCACCCCTCGCCCAGAGTCCTCCTGGGCCTCTGTCTCCCTGGGGTAAAAGCTAAAGACCTTGCAGTGACTGTGACCCATGTCCTCTGACACAGGAAGATGGGGACAGTTCCACCCACTCCCACCTGAACAGCCTTTTACTCTCAGCCTTCCCTCACTCGGATTCAGCCACATTCAGCCTTTTAGGGTTCTCAGGGCACCCCAGATGGGCAATCCCATCTCAGAGGTCACAGGGCCTCTTTTCTTCTCCATCTCTACTTTGTTCCTCCTCCTGATCACCGAGGGCCCTGCTCAGAAGCCACCCGCTCAGAGAGCCCCGCCCTGGCCACCCCACCACACTTACTTTCGGTCACATCACTCTGCTTAATTGTCCTTATCATCCTGACCACCACCTTGAATTATAGTATTTGTTTAGGCTTTTCAGCCTTTCACCCTCCTCCCCACTGAAAGCTTCATGAGAACAGGAACCTGTGGGACTCCCATCACTGAGAAGCCACTGCAGAGCACCAGGCCAGCCACGGGACAGGTTCGCAGTAAACACTTGTTGAATGAATGCGTGCATTAATCTTCCATCTCCCTGTGTTGCTTCTTCTCAATAGAAAGTGCCAATAGCCTTCCCACAGAATTTACTCAGAATTCCTGAAACAAAGCCCCACACCAGCCCCTTTTGCCCACCCCCAAAAAGCAAGACAAATGGAGTTACCAATGATGACACCAACTTCACAGTAGGGATCGTCATAGGCACACGTCATCATGGTTCCCACTGTGTCATTGACCAAGGCCAGGATGTCCACATCTATGTCCTGTTGGAACACAGGCCCCAAAGGGCATCCGTGGGTGGGAGGGAGGCATTTTCCCTCTACCTTTCCCCACAGAGGAAGCAAAAGCAGTGAAGATGCCTGGTTGGGACAATCACAATCCTGCCTTCTGGGCCTGCCTGTAAGAAATAAGGCCTTTGACAGGGTTCGAAGGCCCAGAGGAGAGAAAGAGCAGGGAGCTGAAGAGTGGAACCATCTCGGGTTTTATGGGCAAAGGCCTCTGTGCAATAAAAATACGAGGCACAGATCATCAGGACTGTAGCCTGTTTGAGGGGCCCCAAGGAAAGCATGTTTATCCCAGAAGTGATGGTGTTTCCAGGAGGAAAACCTCCACATCCTCACCCATGGGGACATTTTAACCACCCTCAGCCAAGTCCTCTCTGTGGGCAGCACTATAGGTTCCCTGTTCTACCAAGTCCACTTGGGTTATGGTGTCATGGTTCTGCAAGGTTTAGGGGAGCATTTGAAAGTAAAATGAAAATGGTAAGAAAAAAAACCCTATAAGGATACAAAAGCATGTAACAGCTTTAAAGACAAAAAAGACTGGCAGGGTATACAACAAAATATTCCTCGTGCTGTCAGGGTAACAAGTCGTTTGGATTTACTGGGGTACTTAGCTCAGCAAGGAGCATGTCTTGCTTTTCTAGTTATTTACATTATTGTAAAAGGTATTCAACAGATCGAGCTCTTTAGTGAACAGAGATGGAAAGTGGGGTAGAGAGAGCCAGACTGGAAAGAAAGTGACCTTTTGAGCCTCTGAGAGGAGAGGTAGGGTTGGAGCCTCACACACAGCAGTGGGTCTAACTGAGACACCCTAAGGGGACTGTGGCAGCTGGAGATCCCAAAGGAGTGTAGGCCACCCTCCCTCTAATAGTGACTGGAACAAGCTCCTCAGACAAAGGCCACATCTGTGCCAGTGAGACCTCCCCTGAGGTCAAGTCCTTCTCTGATTCGCCTGAGGGCAGGCACAGTAGGAGAGCCTACCCCCCCCACCCCCGACCCCGCCGCAATCCCACCACCCTAAGAGAAAGATCCTCACCTTGTGTTTTCTCATGGCATTGCTCAGGGAGCTCACTATGTCTGTGTCCTGAACTCCCCGCGCCTTAAACTTCTTCGTCCATGAAAGCAGGACACCCTGGGGTGAGATTTTAGATCCAGACAAAATGAAGAAGGTTCTCAGTTCTGAAAGTGAGCTGCAGAAACTTCATGCATCCCCCGTGGCCTTCTCTTCTTTAAGTTGAATCATCCCCATTCTTTCAACATTTCTTCGAAGGCCTTTTCTAATAATTTCAACATGTTTATTACTCTCATCGGAGCAGTTTATTTTATTCTCTACTTTTTTTTTTTTAGGGCCCTGCTTGAGGTATATGGAAGTTCCCAGGCTAGGGGTTGAATCGGAGCTGTAGCCATCGGCCTATACCATAGCCATAGCAATGCAGGACCCAACCTATGCCACAGCTCATGGCAACACTGGATCCTTAATCCAATGAGTGGGGCCAGGGATCGTATCTGTGTCCTTATGGATACTAGTAGGGTTCATTACCACTGAGCCACAAGGGGAACTCCTCATCTGAGCAGTTTAAAGCATTATACATCCGGGCTGAAAGAACAATGGCTGCAGACTTGGAATGCTTGGATTCATAAGACACTGTCCAAGTCATTTAACCTCTCCGAGCCTCAGTTTACTCATTTGTAAAATGGAAACATCACTTCCTGCCTCTGTTACAGGACTGCTCTGATAGAAGTACCCAGCATGTGTTAGATGATACATGATGTGTACAGAACACCTGGTCTGCCAGGTCCACAAAGCAGAATTGACACTACCTTGTAAGATTCCCTCAGGATCCTGCTGTATAGTACAGGGAACTATATCTAGTCACTTGTGATGGAATATAATGGAAGATAATGTGAGAAAAAGAATGTACGTGTGTGTGTGTGCGCGCACGCGTGTGTGCGTGTGTGTGTGTGTGTGAGAGAGAGAGAGAGAGACTGGGTCACTTTGCTGTACAGTAGAAAATTGACAGAATACTGTAAACCAACTATAATGGGAAAAAAATCATTAAAAAAAAAGATTCCCTCAGGGACTTAATTTCAACTTAGAAAAATTATT
Organism: Sus scrofa; assembly: GCF_054392235.1. Classification (NCBI taxonomy): domain Eukaryota; kingdom Metazoa; phylum Chordata; class Mammalia; order Artiodactyla; family Suidae; genus Sus; species Sus scrofa. The sequence continues at coordinate 94,502,454 of NC_139396.1, read as the reverse complement.
CTCAATTTGCATTATCAACTGTTTATAATTGGTGTCTCCCAAGAGTTTCATATCGAACATAGCAAATAATTACAGAACTTTTCAGACTGGAAGAAAATTTGGAGATTAAGAGACTTGCCTAAGTTCACATAGTCAAGAAGAGAAGAGCCCAAATTCACAAACTCCTAGACCACTCTCACCCACTGCTCACCCACCCCACATCCACCCCCTCAGTTTAAGGATAAAGCAGCCAAGCTTTAGAAAGGAAGGAAACTGCTTCAGGACTCATGGTGAATAAAGGATAGAACTCAACTAGAACACAGGTCTCTGATGCCCCACCAGCAACTACGTTTGTCTCCGGCACCACAGCGCCGTCTACTGGTAGCTCTCCCTAACTTCTGCCTTCAGGGGCTATGGTAACATCCCTGCTCTGCAGGACAGAGAAGTGAGAGATTGCAGGGTGGTGTGCCCCAAAATCGGTGCAAGGGACAATGTGGGACCAGCTGGGGAAAGACTGTACCGGGGGAGTGGGGAATAAGTGCATGTGATATACTGTTAAGTGAAACAAAGCTGTACATACAACCATATATTTTTAAATTATATATACACAGTATAACACCAGAATTTAATATAGGTATGACTGGAAGGGAAACCCAACAATTCTAGTAATTGGTATTTCTGAAGGTTGGGATTAGAGGGGATTTCTTTTTTTTTTTTTTCAACGTTTTAATTCCTACCCTTATTTTTTCTTTGTTTCCCTACCTTGAAGAAGTATTACTATTTTATCATCAGAAACACCCACACACCCCTCACACACAGAAATTTCTATTTGACTAAGACTTTTCCATTGCCTCATTTATTTTTTTTAATATTTATTTTTAAATGATTTTTTCCCATTATAGCTGGTTTATAGTGCTGTCAATCTTCTACTGTACAGCAAGGTGACCCAGTCACACATACATGTATACATTCTTTTTTCTCACATTATCATGCTCCATCATAAGTGACTACAGTTCCCAGTGCTATAGAGCAGGATCTCATTGCTTATCCATTCCAAAGGCAATAGTTTGTATCTATGAACCCCAAATTCCCAGTCTATCCAACTCTCCATTCCCCATTCCTTCGTTTAAACAAACAAAACAAAATAACAACAAAGTGACATCCTCCTTTAATTTCCATGACCTGATCTTCTTTAATCATTTTTTAGTTTCACAAAGAATCCCTCTTAGCCACACCTCTTCAGAAAGTCTTTCCCTTCCCAGATCCTTCTGCGCTTCTAAGGCTGATCAGACTCCACCTTCTCCAGAGCCCTTCCTTTCATGTCAAAAACCTACATCTGCAGCAGAATCATGGTTAAACATGATTTGCCCACTCTCAGTTATTATTATTAATGCATTTCCTTGTGGCCGAAGCTTTTCTACTTTAGGCTTCACTGAAAGGCAGCCTGGGGGGAACCTTTATAAAATGCAAGTAATTCAACTAGACTTTGATGTAATCAAACCCCCTTGCCTAGTTTAAATGGCGCCTGAAAACCCTTATTGGGATACAACACAAAATGGGTCAAAACGCTTTCAGGCGCCTGCTGGCATTTTATTTTATTTTATTATTATTTTTTAAAAATGAGAGTTGCAACATTTATTTCAGGTTCTCTCTTGTTTTTTGTTTTGTTTTGTTTTGTTTTGTTTTTTTCTTTTTTGCCAAACAGGCAATATGTGGGAATTCCTGGGCCAGGGATTGAACATATGCCGCACAGCAGCAACCAGAGCCACAGCGGTGAGAATGCAGGAGCCTCAACCTGCTAGGCCATCAGAGAACTCCCCTGATGGCATTTTAAACAGGGTTCTAGAGCTGTGACTTTTTGCTAAGTCAGTATGGTCAGGAGGTTTTGAGTATGGGCTGAACCAGTCTTGGCTGTGTGACTTTGGAAAAGTCTCAACCTCTCTGAACTGCAGTTTTTCTCAAATATAAAACAGAAATAGGAGTTCCCGTCGTGGCACAGTGGTTAACGAATCCAACTAGGAACCATGAGGTTGCGGGTTCGGTCCCTGCCCTTGCTCAGTGGGTTAAGGATCCGGCGTTGCCATGAGCTGTGGTGTAGGTTGCAGACAACATGGTTCGGATCCCTTGTTGCTGTGGCTCTGGCGTAGGTCGGGGGCTACAGCTCCGATTCGACCCCTAGCCTGGGAACCTCCATATGCTGCGGGAGCAGCCCAAGAAATGGCAAAAAAAAAAAAAAAAAAAAAAAAGACAAAAAACCAGAAATGATGATATCTGCCTCATATGATTGTTTTGGGATTTTAACGAGGTAACATATACAAAGGGTCCAATATAGGGCAAGATCCAGTATCAAAGTCTGAAGTACAGTCTATCAATATCATCATCATCATCTTCCTTCTTCCTGAGGTCTCTGTTCCTCAGCCCAAATAAGAGGTGTTTAACTATTTGGTGAATCGAAGCCTGATTCCTCACTCCTCCCACTCCTGCCACTGACTCAGGGGAACCCTGCTTTTCAAGCTGCAAAGAAAAGCAAAACTCCACCTGGCCTCTTCATTCCCTGAAACCTTCTACATACTTTTTTTTCCAAATTACTTCTTTAGAAAATAATTAAAAAGTAAACTTCAGCCCATCTCCCATGTAGACAGACGATGGCAAATTCCCATTCAACAGAATCTAGTAAATGACTGATTGCACCTTTCAATTGTCAGATAGCTATCAGGCAGCTATTAAATATGACATTGTGCTAGAGACCCTGGGTGTGGAGAAGAACAATATAAAATAGTACCTGCCCTCTAGAAACAGCTGCTGAACTGAGGGGCAAGGTATAAAAGCATAAGGAGACAAGTCGCATAGGAACAATCACTAAAACCTGGCAGCTACCATTGATGCACCAGGCCCGGTGCTCAGCCGTGACAGATGCTTTGTCCAAGCTTCACCTCAGCCCAGCAAGTAGATATTATCCCTGTTTCACAGATAAGAAAACAAGGGGGAGTTCCCGTCGTGGCACAGTGGTTAACGAATCCGACTAGAAACCATGAGGTTGCGGGTTCGGTCCCTGCCCTTGCTCAGTGGGTTAAGGATCCGGCGTTGCCGTGAGCTGTGGTGTAGGTTGCAGACGCGGTTCAGATCCCGCATTGCTGTGGCTCTGGCGTAGGCCGGGGGCTACAGCTCCGATTCGACCCCTAGCCTGGGAACCTCCATGTGCTGCGGCAGCGGCCCAAAGAAATAGCAAAAAGACAAAAAAAAAAAAAAAAAAAAAAAAAAGAAAGAAAAAAGAAAAGAAAACAAGGGACCCAAGAAGTTAAATACCATGCCGAGAGGAGATGACTTATTCTGAGCCATGATTCAAAGCCAGGTCTATGGAATGTGAAAACCTACTTCCTTTCCACTATCCCCTTATTGATAACTGGCTCAAGCCAACAATATCAAACATATTCCAAGGCAGTCCCTGACATCCAGCTGGTTCATGAATTGACCGGCTGCTGGGTGTCATGACCAGTCTATGTAGCAGGAGCTCATGAACCACCACCCAGGCAGGAGAGGCCTGGGAAGACCTGACTCTGACAATAAACCACCCTCCCCAGAAAGCTCAATGTCCTTCATTTTTGCTCTTTTTTTTAGGGTCGCACCCGCGGCATATGGACATTTCCAGGTTAGGGGTTGAATCAGAGCTACAGCTACCAGCCTTCGACACAACCAGAGCAACGTGGGATCTGAGCCACGTCTGTGACCTACATCACAGCTCACAGCAACTCGGGATCCCCAACCCACTGAGTGAGGCCAGAGATCAAACCCGCATTCTCATGGATCTTGGTCGGATTTGTTTCCTAAGTAACTCCTCATTGTCCTTCCATATGACCTCTTATTTATTTTCACAGATTCACGTAAGATCAGGTTTGCCTTCTCCCTATTTACAAGCTGAAAATCTGAGGCATGACGAAATGGATTGCCCACGACCCCAGATGGCTAGTGGCACTGCATGCCCCAAGTGCAGGGTCTGCTCAGTAGCACTGCCACTCCAATGACCCCACCTGAGACCTCCTCCTAAGGGCTCACTGAAGGGAAGGCTCCCTGAGCCTTCGCACTCTCATTCTAGCTAGCTGTATCGGTGGTTCCAAGGGTGGTCTCCAGGCCAGCAGCATCCTCATCACCCAGTAACCTACCACAAATATGAATTTAAGGCCCTGCTGATTAAGAAACTCCTGCATGGGGCCCAGGCATCTGTGTTCAATGAGCCCTCCAGGGATTCTGGTGCAACCAAGGCCTGAGAACCTGAACTTGGTGGTAAAACTATTTCATTCCCTGTGCCACGCCAACATTAAGTATAAAATCAAGTCAGCCGTGTTAACATAGTCTCCGCCTCACATTTCTACCCTACTGTTAAAAAAAGAAGCAAAAAGGAAAAGCAAACAAGAAAACGCCTGCCGACCTCCTCTGTTCCCAGGCTGACTCCTGCATGCCACATTCTCCAGCCCCAAACCCAATTCCTACACAGCTCCTTCCCTCCCTTACACCAGCCTTACCTCTTCTAATTTAGTCTGTCTGCAGGGAAAAGAAAAGGTTAGGCCAAGAGGCAATTTCTTCTGCTTCAACCCTTTGGTCTCCATGAAATCTGCCAGACAGTCAGCTACATATTCAAACAGCTGCAGAGAAGGAATAGGACACAGGACAAAGGCATGGTCACTTGTAAGCTGGATGCCCAGTTCCTCCCGCACCTTCATCGAGCCCTTGCCCAGTACCTCCGTGCCGTTCCCTCGGATAATCTCATTGGGTGTTGGGTAGAACTGACTCTCCATCTGCACATTTCGTTTCCCCTCTTCTGAGACTTGCACCTTCAAGACTCGAAACTTGGATCCTCCAAGATCCAGGGAAAGAAACTCCCCGTTTTCTATTCAAAAGCAAATTTAAAAAATTATCATTTATTGGGGCTCTGCTATACAGCCAGCTCTGTATTAGGAGGTGGACCTGTAAGAAATGTCATGAAGTCTTACAACCACACCCACAAGCCAGGTATCACCATGCCCAGGCAACAAGGCTCCAGAAGTATGGCCATTGATGTGCGCCCTCCCAGGAAGGGGCAAAACTGGGGTGTGACCCAAGTCTGCCTGCCTGCCTCTGCAGCCTCGACTGTGCCCACTGAGCCATACTGTAGAAAATAAACCTATTCATTTGGAGAAGGCACATGTGAACTCACTTCAGGCGGGTGGTATTAGAAATGGGCCTTGAGAGAGGAGCTTATTCTTGCATGCCACAACCCCACAACCTCACAACCAGGAGGAAAAAAGCTGATACTCTGGAAAATGTATATAAGGCAGAAAAGGCAGGGGGACTGCAGGGAAGAGAAACCAGTCCCGCAGAAGTCAGCCTTGTGGGTAGAGAGAAAACACTTGAGGAGGGAAAGGAGATAAGAACCAAATGCTGGCCCTTAAGGAGCCAAAGATGCTCAATTGTGTGAGACAGAGCTACTGCAAAAGAAGAAAATGTAACACAATCTAGCCTATACAAGACAGATGCTGTTAGTAAAAAGGTGAAAGTGACACATGCGTTGGGCCAAGGAAGCCAATCCAGATGCCATCAACTCAGGATCCAGCCAGAATTCCTACCTAGGACCCTGCCAGTATCTTCAGAATCAGCCATAGATATGGGATGGAAACTCCTGTGTGCAAACCCTGGAACCAACAAGTCTTTGTGTAGAATTAATTACCTGTGCTGCAAAATGGCTGCACATACCAGGCGCACTTCATAACACATGCCCAAGGCACATGTTACTGAAATTCCATGCCCACAGATCTGGTCACCCAAGGGGACTTTTTGGGGTATCATGTGACCCTAGACACAGCTGCATGTATCTAAGAGACTAGCTGGCCATTCAGATCTAATGAACCAGTTGTTGTTGTGAAACGTGAAATAAAACATAGAGGGAAATTGCTAGTAGGTGGTAAAAACTGAAATGGAAGCATCCCAAACACCAGAGGTCAGCTGAAACATGTATATAGGCTGAAACCATGGAGGAAAACTCTTTAAGTTCCAATTCCTTTGAAACCTAAGTGTACCATGGTTCCTGTCCTCAGAGTCCCACAAGAGCCTGTGTGTCTCCCTTTTGGGTTTATGTGTCCTTATACTACAAATCTCCTTTCTTGACCTGGCTTGACTGAGCTTCTCTGTTCCTAGTTATCAAAGAACTAGAGGCAGGCCCTCCCGATAGCGCAGAACGGTGCTCTTCGAAATTTAATGTGCATTTAAATGTCCCAAGAATGTTGTTAACATGCAAACTGTGATTCCCTGGAGATGGGGCCAGAGGTTTATGTTTCTAAATAAGCTCCCAGGTGCTGCTGCTGCAGGTCTGTGGACCACGGTTAAAGGAGCAAGGTTTAGTTAGAGCCCATTTGCAGACCCAGCCAGCTGGACATTTTGCTATTGTGAAGATATCTGGAAAGCAAGATTCTTAGCTTCCTAGATCCGCCCTGAAAGGAGCCTGATGGAGCCATTTTTTCAGGGAGGGAATCCAGGGATCTATTCCTGTACAACTTTACCAGCACTCATCATGTACCATGCAAAAGATACTTTCACAGATGTTGCATAGGAAGAAGGACTGATCACACAATGCACGTATGAACATTTACTGAGCACTGATTCTGCCAAGTGATGGGCCGTGTGCTAGGAATGCAAAGACGAAAGACTATGGGCCCCCAGGGGAGCCCATCAAAAATACAAGAAGTAAATTAGCATTTCCTTACAGCAGGGCAAGTACTCAGAGGTGGGCAGCATGGGAAATGGTATCAAATCCGAGCAGGAGTCAGCACCCCAGGGGAGCTGATACAGAGCTGAGCACAGAAGAATGAGAGGAGTCAGGCAGCCAGACAGAGGAGAGCAGGGGTCCAGGAGAGGAAGCCATGAGCAAAGGAATGAGATCGCCTAGGGTGCGAATGGTCTGTGCTTTTGAGGATGTGTGGCAGAAATAAGGCTGGAAAACAGACTTAATTAGGAAGGATTCGGAAAAGCTGTCCCACCCTCAAGAAATTTAGGATTCATCTAGAAGGTGAGTGGGAACCTCAGAAAGAATTTTTTTTTTTTTTTTTTTTTTTTCTGCACATGCGGCAAGTGGAAGTTCTCAGGCCAGGGATCAAATCCGAGGCTCAGCAGTGACAACACCAGATCCTTAAACCACTGGGAACTCCCATAGAAAAGATTTTAACCAAGACCTGATTGAGGTTTGGGAAAAATGCCTCTGGCACCAACCAGGCTAGATTGGATTTTAATAAAAGAGGCAGTCCTTATGCTGCCGTCTAGATTGGAGGTGATACACGAGATTGGTGTAGAACCGGCAGAGATCAATCCTTCCTCCAGTCACTTCAACCAGTGATTCAGGATGCTATTTCATAGGAACTACAAGGCATGATCCCTTCTGTGACTCTGATGCAGAGAAAGGACTCACTGCACCCCAGGGAAAGGAGGGCCTGCCTAGAAGAAGAGGGCCACAGCGGCCGTGGGCCAACCAGGACCTTCACAGCAATTATTAAAACTATATGATCTCCAATCACAGGGCTATAATGTATAGCGCAGTGACGATAGCTAATAATACTGTATTGCATATGCGAAAGTTGCTAGGAGAGATTTTAAAAGTCCTCATCACAAGAAAAAAAAATTTGTAAGTATGCGTATTGATAGATGTTAGACTTGTGATCATTTCATAGTATATACAAATATCAAATTAATATTTTGTATGCTTGGAAACTAATGTAATATGTCAATATACCTCAATTTTTTTTTCTTTCTTTCTCTCTTTTTTTCTTCTTTTTAGGGTTCACACGTGGTAGGCTACCAGGCTAGGGGATAAATCGGAGCTGTAGCTGCTTGCCTACACCACAGCCATAGCAACTTGGCATCCAAGCTTCGTCTGCAACCTACACCACAGCTCATGGCAACTCCGGATCCTTAACCCACTGAGCAAGGCCAGGGATCAAACCCACAACCTCATGGTTCCTAGTCGGATTCATTTCTGCTGAGCCACACTGGGAATGCCAATATACTTCAAATTTTTAAAAATAAAAAGAGGGAGTTCCCGTCGTGGCTCAGTGGTTAAGAATCCAAGTAGGAACCATGAGTTTGCAGGTCTGATCCCTGGACTCGCTCAGTGGGTTAAGGAGCCTGTGTTGCCATGAGCTGTGGTGTAGGTTGCAGACGCGGTTTGGATCCTGCATTGCTGTGGCTCTGGCGTAGGCTGGTGGCTGCGGCTCCAATTCCACCTCTAATCTGGGAACCTCCATATGCCACGGGAGTGGCCCTAGAAAAGGCAAAAAGACAAATAAATAAATAAAAATAAAAAGAATACTTTTTTTTTTTTTGTCTTTTTGTCTTTTTGCTATTTCTTTGGGCCGCTGCCGCAGCACATGGAGGTTCCCAGGCCAGGGGTCGAATCGGAGCCGCAGCCACCGGCCTACGCCAGAGCCACAGCAATGCAGGATCCGAACCGCGTCTGCAACCTACACCACAGCTCATGGCAACACAGGCTCCTTAACCCACTGAGCGAGGCCAGGGATCAGACCTGCAAACTCATGGTTCCTAGTAGGATTCGTTAACCACTGCACCACGACGGGAACTCCAAAAATACTTTTTGTTTAAAGAAATGAACTGGAGTTCCCGTCATGGCTCAGAGGTTAACGAATCCGGTTAGTATCCATGAGGATGTGGGTTCGGTCCCTGGCCTTGCTCAGTGGGTTAAGGATGCAGCGTTGCCGTGAGCTGTGGTATAGATTGCAGATGCGGCTCAGATCCCAATTTGACCACTAGCCTGGGAACCTCCATATACCTAGGGTGCGGTGCTAAAAAGAGACCAAAAAAAAAAAAAAGAAACGATCTTTCAAGAGGGCAAGATTTCCTTGACAATCTGCCTGTGGGGATGATCCTCAGAGATCTTTTAGCGGCTCCAGGCTGCTGCGGACACCAGGGATCTCCTTCTCCTAAGCCACAGCCAGGCCTTGTGAGCTTGCTCCTTCCCTCCCCCCGGTACAGCATCTCCCAAAGGTGCACAGGACTGAATACATGGATTCCCGGAGATTCAGAGTCTCCAGGGAGAGAAGCCTGGGTAGTCATTATGATGAGGAATCACCCCAAGTGAGTCTTATGCTCAGGCAAGCGTGGGACCCCTGACCTAGCGCAGACCCCTGGGCCCATCAGCTGGCGACACTGAGGCTCCTGGGCTCACCCTCCTGGAGGCAGAGGAGGCTGTCTGGAGACAGAGGCCAAGAAAAGAGGCATCTGGGGCAGGGCCCAAAGAATCACAGTCCCTTTCAGGTCACAAGATGGGCACTTCCTGTTCCCTTCCCTCATGACTGGTGGAGAAAAAGACACAGATGATAACCATGCTTGAAAGCACTTGTAAGAAGAATCAATGACAGGAGTTCCTCAGCTGAAACGAATCTGACTAGGAACCATGAGGTTGCCGGTTCGATCCCTGGCCTCACTCAATGGGTGAGGATTCAGCATTGCCGTTAAAAAAAAGAGAGAGAGACAGAGAGAGAAGAATCAACCACAGCTCCCTGGCTAAAAGGCTGGGCAGTTACCCCCTCTCAGGTAGATTCACAGGAAAGGAGGGGAAACTAGAGAGCAGGCCAACTCAGAAGGATTTCTCTGGAAACTGCATGCATTTCTGAAATGGAGGTCCCAAGAGATGAGGAGAGTTTTATCTGTTTGGTTTTGTTTGTTAGTCATCGTGAAATTATGCCACCAGCTCACAGGAGCTCTGTAGGACTTGGGACATTTTGGAGAATTTAAAGCATTCCTTCCACGTGACTGATCCTAACAAACCTACAAGGTGGTAGGACAAACTGGCCATGTCCTTTTACTAATAAGGATAGGAGTACAGTGCTTCTGGGACTTAACAAGGTCACCTGCTCCAGAGGCACTCTGGGTCCAGGGACCTCACTGCAGTAGGATCACTGGTGAGATTTACTGGTGAAAAAAGGCTCTGAGAAGACAGTGAAGAAAGGAGATGATGTCCTCTAGCATGAGGAGGAGAGAATTTCTAACACTTGGCCAGCTTTGGAGTTCCCGTCATAGCACAGTGGAAACAAATCTGACTAGGAATCGTGAGGTTGCAGGTTCAGTCCCTGGCCTCTCTCAGTGGGTTGAGGATCCAGCATTGCCATGAGCTGTGGTGTATGTCTCAGATGCAGCTCAGATCCTGAGCTGCTCTGGCTGTGGTGTAGGCCGGCAGCTGTGGCTAAAACTGGACCCCTAGCCTGGGAAATTCCATAGGCTGTGGGTGCAGCCCTAAAAAAGCAAAATAAAAATAAAAATAAATAAAACTTGGCCAGTTTCACTTCCAAACCTTCCTGAAGCAGCCAGGGCCAGGAAGGCACATCTAGCCAGCAGCCTCCAGACCATCAAAGGCCCCTCTCCTTTGCTTCTGGGGACACACCTCCACAAGAAGAGCCAAAGTACAGGAAGTCAGGAGGACTTTGACCTGGTGCTCCCTCCCTCGCACACACCTCATGACTCAGGTGCTTCCTTGGAATGGCCCCAGGTGACCCATCAAAGACGACGGTCCCTTCAGCATTCTCAAAGGGCAGTGTCAGAATTCAGCAGAGATTTCAGACAGGGCTGCCTCTCTCCACAGCTTATGTTCCTCCATAGTGGTACACCACCCATGCTCTGCACCCCCACCAGCAAGGGACTGGGTCTTCCCCCCACAGTTCCTAGGGGCCTCTCAAATGGCAGAGCCAAGCTACCTTGGCTCAAGCACTGTTACAAAGGAGCCCAGAGCCCTGATAATCCGATCAAAGGTCCCTGACAGCTCCCCAAACCTTAGTCCCTGCTCCTTCAAGAGTCCCAAAGATGCTCCTGGAGCTTGGTTGGAACACTGAGATCCTGACATTGGGGAAGCCCCTCGGTCCTCGCAGATCTCATCTGATGTCGGGACAAGAGTTAGACCATGGGGTTCTTACGGGGACTGTGTGAGACAGCGGGTCCCTAGCACCCTGTGACCACAGGAGGTTCCTCGTAGATACCAGTTCCTTTCCCTCTTATGGTTTTATACAGAGGCTGAGCATGGAGTGTATGATGGAACCCCATACATTCTCTCTAGAGGTCTCAGGCTGTAGTGAATAAAACAATGGCTCCCCCAGGATGTTTACATCCTAACTCTTGGATCCTGTGAATATGTTAGGTTATGTGACAAAAGGGAATTAAGGTTGCAGATAAGGTTGATTGGTTGACCTTGAGGTTGGGAGAATATCCTGGATTACCTAAATGGGCCTAATGTAATCACAGGGTCTCTCTATCTTTTCAGTTTATTGGAACTTTCCAGGCCAGGGATCAAATCCAAACCTCAGCTGTGAAAACACTGGATCCTTTAACCCACTGCATGGGGCTGGGGATCAAACCCTCACCTCTGCAGCCACCTGAGCTGCTGCCATCAGGTTCTTAACCCACTGCACCATGGTGGGAACTCCAATCACAGGGTCTTTAAATGTGGAAGAGGGAAGCAGAAGTGTCAGAGTCAGAGATTTGAAGATGCTACAATGCGGCTTGAAGATGGAAGGTGCATGAGCCAAGGAAGGCGGATGGCCTCTAGAAGCTGGAAAAAGCAAGGAAACAGGCTCCAGACCCTCCCGAAGGAATGCAGCTCTGCCAACACCTTGATTTCAGTCCAGGGAGACCCATTTAAACTTCTGACTTCCAGGAATTCCCACTGTTGCTCAGCAGGAAAGAACCTGACTAGTATCCATGAGGATGTGGGTTTAATCCCTGGCCTCGCTCAGTGGGTTAAGGATCCAGCATTGCCATGAGCTGTGGTGTAGGTCACAGACACAACTTGGACCTGGCATTGCTGTGGCTGTGGCGTAGGCTGGCGGCTACAGCTCCAATTCAGTCCCTAGACTGGGAACTTCCACATGCCCCACATGTGGCCCTAAAAAAAGAACAAAACTTCTGACCTCCAGAGTTATGAGAATAAATCTGTGTTGTTTAAAGTTTCTAAATTTGTGGTAAATTACTACAGCAGCAATAGCAAACACATTTTACAGATAGAAAAATTAAGGCTCAACATTTTCCCAAATGTCACTGAGGAATGACAGTGCTGGGCCTAGAATGCAAGTTTCTTGAATTATATTTAATACTGTTTCTACTACATCTTCCTATCTTCCACTACTTCCCATCTATAGCTTAGAATCTAGGTACCTAGGCATGAAATGCCATTTAGTATCCATTCTCCAAATGCTTCAGGGCCTAGTGTGCATCAAGCACGATGCAGCACTCAGAGAGCTGTGGTAAAGAAGACACAGACCCTGCCCTCAGGGAGTGCTGGACCAGTGGGGAGACTCTCATATACAGCAAGGTGACAGGCACTCTGACAAGCACCTAACCCATGATGGGGATGCTTCCCAGATGAAGGCAGTAATCTCTACGCTGGGATTGAAAAGCCAAGCTGGCGTTCACAAGAGGAAGAATGTTGGGATCTCCAGCAGGAGAGGGAACAGAATGTGTAGGACCAAGGTGGTCAGGGAAAAGGCGAGGTGAATTTGAACTTTGGTCTGAAACTTTTGGTATTGAACATGACTGAAGCAAAGAGAGGGAGGGTGAGGGGGTGTGGAGAGAGGGATGGAGAGATAATCCAGGGTACAGCAGCAAACTTCAGGTATCCATCAGCCAAGAGCCAACCAGCCCATTCACAACAACCTGGCAGCCCCCAGCCCACTCACCTGAGCCATCTGGAATGGCCCTGACAAAGGTGGGCAGCATCTTCACTGAGGCTGTGGGGTTGGTGTCCTTCCCCAGGCCCTTCTGCATTTCAGCCTGGAACCGGGCCATGATGTCCAAAAGGGTCTCATCTGAGAGCCGCATGTGATACAAGAACCTGTCCACCTGGAACAGATGCCAGAGTCATCAAGGTTGGCTGTATGGGGCACCTGCCCTCCATTCAAGGCTATAAATTCCCACTCCAAGTATGAAGCTGCATTCCTGACTTGGGGCAGCTTCTTGATGTGTATACCCAAAAGTTTCTTGCCTAAACCCTCATCAAGCTGGGGCAACGTGGGGAGTTAGAACAGAATGGAATGGAAGGCTGAGGAGGTAGAGACTTATTCCTCTGAAGGACAAACTCTGAGGAAGAAAAATGACTCCCCCACTTTTCTGATGGGACAATGGAGGGGCAAAAACTAAAAAGGATTCAGTTTCTAATTCCTAGTTCAAGGACTTCACCATTGATCCATTGCCTCTCTACTGGAAAAGACTGGCTATAGCTTGAACTATAAATTTCTTTTCTTTTTCTCTTTTTTTTTTTTTTTTTTTTTTTTTGGTCTTTTTGTCTTTTTAGGGCCGCACCTGCAGCACATGGAGGTTCCCAGGCTAGGGGTCTAATCAGAGCTGTAGTTGCCGGCCTATGCCAGAGCCACAGCAACGCCAGATCCAAGCCGCATCTGCGACCTACACCACAGCTCACAGCAACACAAGATCCTTAACCCACTGAGCAAGGCCAGGGATCAAACCTGCAACCTCATGGTTCCAAGTTAGATTCGTTTCCACTGCGCCACGATGGGAACTCCAAACTATACATTTCTAAACACATTAGCTTTCTTTTGTGCAATAATAACAATATATATTCAGACATGTTTCCCTTTGTTTATAGGTTGCTAGGAAGCTCAGTGATAAATTCAATTTCCAAGAGCAATCTCTAAAGCTCAGTGCTTTAAATTTCCAATTGTTTTTTAAGAGTTTTTTTTTAAACTCAATGAATTTTATTACATTTTTAGTTGTACAACGATCATCACAACCAATTTTATAGCATTTCCATCCCAAACTCCCTGCCCATCCCTCCACCCTGTCTCATTTGGAAACCAAAAATTTTTCAAAGTCTGTGAGTCAGTATCGGTTCTGCAAAGTTCATTATGTCCTTTTTTAGATTCCACATGTGATAACATATGACGTTTGTGTCTGCCTAACTAACCTCACTAAGCATGATAATTTCTACTGAGGTTGTTTTAATTAAGATGAAGTTTAATTTTTTTATTTTGGCCTTGCCCACGGCATGTGGAAGTTCCCAGGCTAGGGATCAGACCCAAGCCACAGCAGTAACACCACCGAATCCTTAATCTCTAGGCCACCAGGGAATGCCTGAAGTTTAATTGTTAAAGCCAGCTCAAATTGCTATTAGAAATGTCACTCCAGTAACCAGGAAATGGGACAAAGGACCACTGCCCCAAGGGAGGGAAGATATAAAAATGACTATTGCTGTGCATAGTCCACTTGAAGGTAATAGGTCATATCATAGTACCTTCCACCCCATGCTAATGCTAATCACTTGGTGGTGTTGGCCTGGATTCCCAGGACTTGTGGGATAGAGTATCAGGAGGAAGGACAGTGGCATAGGCACCCTGTATGTGCCACCCTGCTTTACATACTGATCAGCCTCTCTATTCATCCAGGTCACAAGGAGCCTTGATCTTGGCATATTCTTGCAGGAATTGCTCCCCCATGCTTTCATCTAAGGCTAAGAACATTTGTTGCAGTCTACAAAGTGCTTTCATGTATGTCACTTCATCTAATCACCAAGACATCCATTTGAGGCAGCCAGGTAAGGCCAAAATTATTTTCCCTAATTGATAGATGAGGATTCCAAGATTCAGAGCCATTAGGCAGCATCAGGAGAGCCGTTGATAAGTGGAGGCACTAGGACTATAATGCGATTTCCACATTCCTCACACCATGGCCTGGTTCTGCTTCATGCTTCATGTGGGACTCTCAAGCCCCACAGACAAATTATACCAAAGTTCAAAGGCCACATGACCTTTATTATTAGAGGGTCCCCAGCCATCAGCCAGGCCTAGAGGGCAAGCATCCCAGATCAGTCCAGGGCCACATGGAGTCCTAGGCACTGAAATGATCCATAGCTCTAGGATCCATCGATCCCCCAAAGATTGGGGGCCAGAGAAGCCAGAAAACCATCAGAGAGCCATTAACAAAAGAAGACAATTGGGCTTTCAGCATATTTGAGGAGAAAGGGTGGAACAAGGTCATGCTTCATTAAGAGCTTCCTGTTCACTCTGAGTCTGTTTATGACTAATTGGTTGGCACAGTGCGACACACAAGGAGAAAACTGACAAAAGGGACACGACCCGAGTAATTGGGGCTTAGAGAAGGGTGAAACATACTACACAGGAACTAAACTTGCTCCTTTATCAACCCAAGGCCCCTCAGATAGTGCCCAGAATCTACTGCTCATTTTTGCTCAGCCCCAGCGTATAAAGAACATTTCCAGGCATCCCCATAGTATCATCCCCTGTAATGGTTTTGAGACCTTTTGGAGATCACCTGCCTGCTGAAGTTTAACAGCATCATTCAGTACTCTGGGTTACTATTCCTGCTGTTTCAATACATTAAAGTTATGATAGAAAAAATGTCAACTTAGCATTAGTTTCTTGTTTATTCTTTCTATCTTCCACAGCACTGATACAGCAGCTAGAAGGCAAGAATGAAACACATACGGGGACAAAAAGGCTGTATTTTAAATCCAAACAGGTGATTTGAGGCCTGCATAACTGGGCACATATGTTGCAGGCACCAAGGAAGGGGACTTGGGTTGCAGAAAACCAACCCCACTCTTAGAGTGCCTCACGGTTCGTTAACAGAAGAGACAACGAGTAAGCTCAGAGCTGCTGAATTATAGAATGCAGAAGCTGGAAGGGCCTCTAGCAATCCCTTAGTCCAAAGGTCCCATATTATGAAGGAAAATCATAAAATGGTTCAACTCTGTAACTTAGTGGTTTCACTTCTGGGAATCTAGCCTTAGGAAATAATCCCCAAATGTGGAGAACATGAAATACATGCCAATGTCTATCATAGCAATATTTTAATTATTAAAAATGTTTATGAAAGTGGCTGAATGTCTAACAAGAGGGAGAAGGTTAAATTACAGCATATCCAAATCGACTGAATATTAGGAAGATATTAAGGTGATAATTATGGAGAAAGGGAAAAATGTACATTAAGTGGTTTCAATATAACAGTAAGTGAAAGACACAGATCTGGAAGGGTATCGACAATGTAAATATAACTGTAGAAACACCCGCTGTGAAAAAAAAAGACTGCAAGGGCTTCCACATGGCAAATATGACAGTGTTTGTGAGGATTAAAGTTAACGTTTCCAGTTTTTGTAATGTTGACTTACTAAACTGTAAAGAGTACACATGGAAAAACTTAACCAGTCCTCCTTTTATGAATGAACGATCAGCAGGTTGGTGACCGGACCCAACCCAGTGTTATCAGTAGGTCAAATAACATCAATATATTGAATTGGAAAAGAAACCGTAAGAGTTGTTTCCCTTTTCTTTTCTTTCTCTTTTTTCCCTCTCTTTCCTTCTTGTTTTAATGCTGATATGGGGAGATTTAAAAAAATTGTTCCAGGGTCTGAATAGTAACCCTTGAGGGCAAGAAGGGCCCAGGATCTTGACTCTAGAGGCAGAAAGCACAGGAAGTAAGGAGGAGATTCACTACCTGGATGAGATGGAGAAAGAGCCCATGACTTTTGACCAGGTGTGTTTTCATCACGAGGAGGACTGAATGAGTTGGTGTTCTCAGAACCTGTGACTCATCCCAGCAACTCATAAACCAGCCTCCCTTGCTCCCCCTGACACCTGCTGGGTCACTCAAGGTGGCTGCAAAGTGCTCCTGACTATCCCTGCTCAGCTCACTCTCTTTCCTGCCTTCCCCAGGCCCTGACAAAGGCTGACCTTCCTCCCAGAAGGACCTGGAACAGATCAGTGAAGGCTGTATATCTTGCCTCCTGGGCCTACACCTGGGCTGGTGGACAAACATGTCCAGCCTGATCCTAGGGTGTAACTAAAGGTTAACCACCACAAAGAGGCCCAAGGAAACGAAACCAATTTACAAGAACCAGAGGAATAAAGATTCCAAAGACTCCCCTTGTGGGCTGGAAAGACACCACACAGGAGGCATCTTTACTTAGAGGTCACAATAAAACATGAATTCTTACAGAACTTTCCCACCTCCTTAAGAAGCCAGTAGAGGGCTCCATGAATCTATTCAACAAATGAAAGTTAAGACAGCTTAACTCTGCTGATCACAATATTTTAAGATTTGCTATAACCTGTAATCCAAGTCTCTAAAAGAACAGAATGTAGTGGAAGGTTATTCCACCCAGCACAGAGGGTTGCCAGGATGCTGGCTTTCTCTCAGTTTGAAAAGCCAGGAGGCATCATGACACAATGCAAAGAATGTTGGAGGAGGAGTCAGAGACTTGGATTTAATACTTGGGTAATCGTGGTTAAATCCACTTGTTGGGAGGACTTCTGTTATCTATAAATTGAGAGATGTTTGTGCCCAGGGCCCTGCCACTGGCAGCTGGTGTGGCTAGAGTGGCAGGCTGGGCTCAATCCAGGCTGCCAGGAGAGAATGCCCATGGCCCCTAGTTGAGCCTTGGCAACTTTTAACCAGCCCACCTTGGGATGAATTTTGTAGACAGGCTTCTTGGGCAAAGTAGCAAGATGATGCACATCATTAATAGTATACCACTGGCAAACAGCCCATGCCCATTTTACATATTTTGATTATTGTATGTGAAAACCCACACCCCTCTTGAGGTCTGCATTTATATTCTTTCAAGCACGTGAAGAATCATATTTTTTTTTAAGGCTGCACCTGCAGCATATGCAAATTCCCAGCCTAGGGGTCAAATCAGAGCTGCAGCTGCTGGTCTACACCACAGCCACAGCAACGCCAGATCTGAGCCTTGCCTGCAACCTATACCACAGCTCATGGCAACGCCGGATCTTTAACCCACTGAAGGAGGCCAGGGATGGAACCCACATCCTCATGGATACTAGCTGGGTTCTTAACCCGCTGAGCTGTGGCGTCCAAGAATCACATGAATCACATGAATTATTTTTAAAGTTCTCAAATTTTAAAAATGACTCTCCACTGTAGCCCTTCCCCTGAAACATTCCTCACATCAAACACAATCGTCTTCAAGCTTTCTAAAGCCTTTCTGCTCATTCCCTTCCTGTCTGGTATCTACCAGGAAGTCTGAGTGAAATTCAAGGCTCAGGACAGCATGAAACATGCAGCCCGTGGGAGATTTACTTCCTCCTCTCCCTCTATGAGTATTTCACAGCCCCTGTGTTCCCAGCACCCCTTCTAACAAGCTCTCTTAAACCCTTTCGCATGTAGGCATGGGAGCAGTTAGCTCTGTCAGAAAAGACTGAACCAAGGATCTCTCAGCTCTGTGTGTCCTTACCTTCTTGATCTGATCCTCCTTCAGCTTGGTGAAGTAAAATGCCATCAAGTGTACCGCAAACATTTTCCAAAAGTGTGGTTTCTCCTGGGATGAGCAGAGATTTCCGGGGGCAGTGTTTACTCCCACGTCTCCAGAGCACTACCTGCTTCCAGTTCAGTCTGGAGGCCTCCAGGGAACTAGGTGCTACAGATTAAATACTTCCAGGCTGCTTAGTTCAATGATTAAACTTCGCCCCCCTCCTCTAGTCCCTCCCTCTAGCACACACTTGATTGTCTAATAGGAAGCTCGGGATGGTAGCAGAGGGTGGGTAGAGGGCTGGCAGGGGATGGGTTGCTTGATTCTTTGAGAATCGGGTGCCACAAAATCTCGTTGCTAAGCGACACTCTCAAGCTAGTGTCCCACCAAGCCCACTCAGCCGAGGAAAATCGTCTGAGAAGTTGGGCGTTAAACAAAGGCAACTTTCAACCAGCTGAGCTGCTCGGCTAATGTCTAGTCTCAGGCTTTTCTCTTGAGTCCTTTTCATCTCAACCCAGAGATATAACTCCTGACTTCTTTCTGCTCCTCTATAGCACTATCTTAATTAAGGACTAAGCATTGCCCTGGTCAGAGAGATTTCAAGAATGTTGAGGCAAATTCTTCCGTTTGTGACAGATCAGATCTCTTAGCTAACAGCCCATGGTAATGGGAAAAAAATCAATAAAGGTTTGTCTATTCACAATGATAAGGGAGAAATCCTTGATTTCACAGGTAATGAACCAGCATAAAAGTATCCATGAGAAAGAATGAGGTCACTTGTTGCAATGATTGCATTTGGAGTGGATAAGCAATGAGATCCTGCTGTATAGCACAGGGAACTATATCTAGTCGCTTGTGATGGAACATGATGGAGGATAATGTGAGAAAAAGAATGTATATATATGTATATGGGCCACTTTAATGTACAGTAGAAATTGACAGAATACTGTAAATTAACTATAATAAAATTTTTCTTAAAAAAAAAAAGAATGAAGTCATTTGTACTCACTGGGAAGCTGCTGCTGGAGAGAAAAATTGGAGTTACAGAAGAGAAATGTATCAACTCCCCAGGCTCATGCACTTACCTCACTCATCATACTTGATGTGAGAAGGACCCAGAAAGGGGTTGATGACCTTGGCCTTCTTCCCACAGTCATTGGTCAACAACAACAGTGCTTCTAGCAACAGCAGCTAACATGGATGGAGTGCTATTTCCATTTTATAAATGAGAAAACCAAAGCCCAAAAAGGTTCATTTACTCAAAATCACAAAGTTTGTAAATGGTACCGTGAGGAATCAAACCCAAGAGTTTCATTTCAGGACCCAGCTCTTAACCAAAACATAATATTGCCTCTCTTCTTCTTCCATACCATAAGTACTCAATAACTACCACTAGCAGCAGCATTCTGTTGGGTTATTATCAAGAATTCCAGAGTTCCCATTGTGGCTCAGTGGTAACAAACCTGACCAGTATCCATGAGGATGCAGGTTTGACCCCTTGCCTCACTCATGGGTTAATGATCTGGAGTTGCCATGAGCTGTGGTGTAGGTCACAGACAAGGCTCAGATCTGGCATTGCTGTGGCTGTGGCATAGGCCAGGCAGCTGCAGCTTCCATTCAACCTCTAGCCTGGGAACTTCCATATGACGCAGGTGCAGCCCTAAAAAGAAAAAAAAAAATTCCTACTACAGCTGACCCTTGAACAACACAAGTTTGAATTGCATGGGTCCACTATTTTTCAATAGTAAATACTACAGGGCTACAGGATCCAGGTTAAATCTACTGAGGATGTGGAATCACAGATATGGAGGAACCGGGTAAACAGAGGGCCGGACAGAAATTGTAAGTAAACTTTTGACTGTGTAGAAAATCCTACGCCCCTAACCTCTGAGTTGTTCAAGGGTCAACAGTACTTGGAAAACTAAACACACAGATATCACTTCAACAGGATCTTCCCCGTGGGGGAACATGGTAAAAGAGGAATTTCTAACCACAACATCCCAAACACTAATCAAATGCTCCCTAAAGCCAGCAACTGATCTGATGTTAATGAAGGGCAGCTGGGCACACCAGTGTCTCTCTGCTCCTAAAGGCACCTGCTCTATAGCACAAAGGGAAAAATGAGTTCTCCTGCTCAGCTTTGTTTGCTTTTCTACCTCATAACCTCATTAATCAAGACAAATTACCCGACAATTACCTGGCAGAAGCTTCATCAGCTGCCTCTTCAGAAGCCACTGATTCTCCAATCAGGGCTCTTCACCCATCCATCATGTGGGTGAGCCATTGGAAGTCTAGCCTAAGCCTGGAGTGCTTGATTGAAGTTACTCTGATGCTTTCCTCAGATGGATGTGAAACTGTCTCCCAGATTGAGAAACACTATCCTTTTCAGTCTGTTTACCCCTCAGACTATGAACTCTTTTAGCTCCTTTACTTTGTTGTTTCTACAAGCAAGCAAAGGTTAATCTTTAGTTGTTGACACTATTTAATCCCCGACCCATGGGGAATTATTGGTATTCTGAAACAGACATGCTGTCCCTGAGTCTGCACTGGAGGAGGGTAACATCATGGGGAGGTCACTGGCCCACAAGTGATAACAGTATTGTCTTAATTCCTTCATTTAAAAAGCAACCTCTGAGGTGCAGTATGGAACCAAGGTCATCGATTTATTCAACACAGGGATAAGAAGCGACAATGGCTAATGGACAAAAAGGATACAAAGCTATAACCAAAGATTTCTGCAATCTTATGGTTGCTTCATGCGCCAGACAGGCAGCCTTGGGAATTTTAATCAGGCAAATGACACCAGAGGATTTTCATCTGTTACATCATTCCATTTTTTAATCTAAGCATATCAACATCTACATTCCAGGTCTGAGTTAGCTGGCTAAACCAAGAAACTTTTTCTTTTCTTTTCTTTTTTTTTTTTTTTTAAAGGCCGCACCTGCAGCATACGTAAGTTCCCAGGCTAGACGTCAAATAAGAGCTGCAGCTGCCTGGCCTATGCCACAGCACACCAGATCCAAGCCATATCAGCTCACAGCAATGCCAGATCCTTAACCCACTGAGCGAGGCCAGGGACTGAACCTGTGGCTTCATGGATACTAGTTGGGTTTGTCACCTCTGAGCCACAACAGGAACTCCCCAAGAAGCTTAATGATGATAAAGATCACATGTTTTTGGAGTCCTACAGCTCAGCCTCCTCACTTTATAAAGACAATTAGATTATTTTACCATTTCTCATCTGATTATTTAAGTCCAACCACTGGAATTTTTCACCCGTATTAAAGCTCTATGTAGAGAGTTCCCTGAGGGCTCAGAAGCTTAAGGATCCAGCATTGTCACTGCTGTGGCTTGGGGCACTGCTCTGGCGTGTGTTTGAGCCCTGGCCCCAGAATTTCTGTATGCCGTGGGTGTGTCAAAAAAAAGAAAAAAAAAAAAACTCTATGTAGCTATTCAAGGATGTGCAAGTCTTAAAAAGCACTTAGATTTTGCTTAAGAACATTATTTGAGGGTTGACACTGCTAAGTGACATGTATTACCTGTGTGGCCCAAAACTTCCATGAAAGAAGGAACTCTCTCACATCAACACACGTCTGTTTCCATAGGGCTGTCCCTTATGGGAAGGATAAAAAAGATAATATTTGCTTTCAAGTACTGAGTACAGTAGATGGTCGAATCCAATAGAATATACCTATTATTTAGTAAATACTTGTATAATGTTTACTAGGTGTCTTACAATATTAATTCCCACAGCAACTACCAATCTCTCCATTTTACAGATAGAGGAATGGAGGTACAAAGCACGAGTGGTACATGGTGGAGCAGACTTGAGAATGGGGGTAGTGTGGCTTTAGAGTCCATGCTTACCCACTGTGGTACACTGGCTCTCACTAACCCGGAAGAAAATCACACGGGAAATTCAGGGCCTGAGTTAGGAAAACTGGCCCAGTGGAAAGTGCAAAGGCTCTGGGTTCCCATTTTGGCTCTGCCCTGACTGAAGACAAAGGCTCCAAATTCATATCTGTAAAGAGTTCATGGCTACCTTGGTGGTCATTTTGGAGAATGAAAGTAAATGAGATCACATTGAGAGAGCCAGGCGGCCGGCAATGGGCACACGAACAGCATCTCTTTAACCTAAGCCTTCACCTGGCTAGGTAGCCCTTCTTAAAATTGCTCTTTCATCTCCTTTCATTTGGTCCCTCGGGGTAAGAAAATGCATACACTCCTTTCAGTACATTCAGTAAAACATAACCATATACCATGATATCACTAAGTGGAATCTGAAAAATAAAACAAATTAGTGAATATAACAAAAAAGAAAGAGACTCACAGATGTGGAAAATAAACTAGTGGTTACCAATGGGAAGAGGGAAAGGGGAGGGACAAGATGGGAGTAAACTACCACATATAAAATAAATAAGCTATGAGGATCTATTGTACAACACAGGGTATATAGCCAATATTTTGTAATAACTACAAATGGAGTATAACCTTTAAAAATTGTGACTCACTATCTGAAATGTATATAATATTATACATTAATAATAAATAAATAGGAATTCCCTTTGTGGCTCAGTGAAAACTAATTCAACTAGTATCCATGAGGATGTGGGTTCAATCCCTGGCCCCGCTCAGAGGGTTAAGGATCTGGAGTTGCCTAGAGCTATGATGTAGGTTATAGATGCAGTTTGGATCTGGAGTTGCCGTGGCTGTGGTATAGGCCAGCAGCTACAGCTCTGATTCAACCCATATCCTGGGAACTTCTATATGCCACACCTGAAGCCCTAAAAAATTAATTAAATAAACAAAATTCAAACAACTTCAAAAAAAACATAAATGTAAATCATTAGAAGGTAGCAGTTCCACTTACTGGAATTATAGAAACAATTAGGAATTTTATAAATATTTTACTTCTGTTACTAAGAATAGATCTTGAATTCTGTTTTTTTAATGAAATGTCCAAAGTTAAGTTGTGAATAATATAAATCAGTCTGACCTGCTGATATTCCACTTGCTACAAAAGAATAAGAAAGAGAGTGTGTGAAAGAACAAACTGCCATAAAAGAAAGTCAATGTAGAAACTTCCAAACCCTGCCAGCAGTTACAGTTACTATGGTGTCTCCATGGGAGCAACTATGAATGAAGCAGAAATGTTAACTTCAGCAAGTTTCAAAAGAATACTACTAACAGTTTTTTATAGGTTTATTTCTGACCCAAGAATAGTCAGAGAATGCTCATGAAGAAATGAGCATGTACGTTAACTATATTCCAATAAAAACTAATTTTTTATATTTTTTTAGGGCCACATCCACGGCACATGGAGGTTCCCAGGCTAGGGGCTGAATTGGAGCTGTAGCTGCTGGCCTATGCCACAGCCACAGCAATGAGGGATCCGAGACATGTCTGCATCTGCGACCTATACCACAGCCCACGGCAACGCTGGATCCTTAACCCGCTGAGGGAGGCCAGGGATCAAACCTTCGTCCTCATGGATACTAGTTAGATTCACTTCTGCTGAGCCACAATGGAAACTCCCAATTAATTAATTTTTAAAATGAGTATTTCATATGTAAATAATACCTAAATAAATTTGATTTAAAAAAAAAGAAAGGTTCCATTTGTGGCTCAGCGATTAACGAACCCGACTAGGATCCATAAGGATGTGGGCTGAATCCCTGGCCTTACTCAGGGGGTTAAGGATCCTGTGCTGCTGTGAGCTGTGGTGTAGGTTGCAGACTTGGCTCGGATCCAGCGTTGCTGTGGCCTGTGGCATGGGCTGGTAACTGTAGCTCCAATTCAACCCCTAGCCTGGGAAACTCCATGTGCTGCAGGTGTGGTCCTAAAAAAAAAAGAAAAAGAAATCAATTACATGCAAATTATTTTTTATCATTACTGTACATTAAGAGCTATATTTGTCTCAAGGAGAGACAAGTCGTATAAGGAATTGCAATTCATACGGCTCTTAACATTTTCCAGTTGTTATAATCTCAATTGCACAAAATAGCAAACTACCTGAGTTCCCGTCGTGGCACAGTAGTTAATGAATCCAACTAGGAACCGTGAGGTTGTGGGCTCAATCCCTGGCCTTGCTCAGTTGGTTAAGGATCCAGCATTGCCGTGAACTGTGATGTAGTTCACAGACAAGGCTTGGATCCCACGTTGCTGTGGCTCTGGCGTAGGCCGGCAGCAACAGCTCTGATTAGACCCCTAGCTTGGGAACCTCCATATGCTGCGGGAGCGGCCCTAGAAAAGGCAAAAAGACAAAATAAATAAATAAATAAATAAAATAGCAAACTCCAAAAAGCAAATGAGACTTTTGGCTAAGCCTGGTATAAACCCACAAGGACAAGAGAGCTTAACACAATTTAGAAGACAGAAAGCTGACAGAGAAGTAAGAGCTTATCAGAGAAAACAGTGACACCTAAGAGTCTGCAGAGAGTGATTCTTCTGAGAAACAAGCAATGACAATGGTAACTCTAGAAATGCTCAGGAATGGAGGCCCTGGTACTTGAAAAAAGCAAGAGGCAAAGAGAGAGAGAGAGGAGGGCTGGCTAAAAGTCTACATTAAAAAAGCATTTAGGGCCCAGTTGTGCCCCTCTGTCCAGAGCCATGACCACCTCTAGCCCTACAGAACAGCTGTTCATTCTCTGTAGAGACTGAACCCAGTAGGCTCTGGTCTTGGGATTTTCAGGTACCATGTGAAGTGGGAGTGAGGCATAAGATGGAAAACAGGACCACCAACTGAAACCTTCAATCAACAATGAGACCCCAGAGTTCCTGTCATGGTTCAGTGGTAATGAACCTGACCAGTGCCCATGAGGGTGCGGGTTTGATCTCTGGCTTCGCTCAGTGCTTTAAGGATCCCATGTTGCTGCGAGCTGTGGTGTAGGTCACAGATGCAGCTTGGAGCTGCCACTGCTGTGGCTGTGGCTGGCAGCTGCAGCTCTAATTTGATCCCTAGCCTGGGAACCTCTTTTAGGGCCTGGGGACCCCTGGCAGCTTGGGCCCTGAAACAGAAAAAAACAAAACAAAACAGTGAGACCCCAAACCACTTTTTTCTGTCCAGTTTTTACCAACAGACATCTATCTGTAAATAACACTTTCTTCTCTCACTAGGAGGAGTTGGTGGTGGCAGGGTGGGATCCGGTTTTTTCTCTGGTAAAAACTAAATAGCCTCAGATATGGAAAAGGCAAAACAAACATCTACAGATGTGGAAAGGAAAAACAATAGAGAGTGAACAGGTGTAGTTGCTGGGAGCTTGGAGAGGAGGATTATGTGAAGTGCAGAGAAATTTTTAGGGCAGTGGAACTGTTCTGTATGATGCAGTAATGTGAAGGCATAACACAATACATTTATCAAAACCCCTTACAATTTTATACCACAATGAATTTAATGTATGTGAGTTTAAAATATTTAGATCATGGATGCAATGTAGAATAACAAAGAAAATGCATTACAAATGATGAAACAGCCTCACGGAAGGAGCTGGGGAGAAAAGATGCTGACCTACCTAACTCTGTAAATGAGCAGAGTCAGTAAGACTAAAGGCAAAAGGAACTACAGGTAACACTGTTGATAAAGCTGACTCCCCCAGGAGCATGGCTTAATGATTCTGAAACATGTACAGTCTGGGAATTCCCTGGTGATCTAGTGGTTAGGACTTGGCCCTTTCACCGCTGAAACATGTACAGTCATCTCTCAGTATTCATGGGAGATTGGTTCCAGGAGCCCCTACAGACACCCAAATCTGCAGATGCTCAAGTCCCTTACATAAAAAGTTGTAGTAGAATGAATACAGTTGGCCCTCCATATCTGCAGGTTTCACTTCTGCAGATATAGAGGGCTGAACATATATTGGAATTAGACGAGTAAGTGGAGGGTGGCGGGAAGTAGTTTTCTCACTGTTGAAGTGGGGGGCTCCAGACAAGCAAGGAGAGAAGGCTAAAATGATCCTGCTCCATATTCTGGATTAGAACTGTGGCCATCAGTATAAACTCACGATTAGCTTAATAAAGATAGAGATGAATATCTACATATGTGTACACATAAGTATCTGTAGATATGTGTATGTACATGAGTTGGTATACCCTGCTCACATAGTTCCTCGCTCTGTGAGCAGAGGGACCCTAGAAGCAATGATACCCTGTAGCAATAAGTATAACTAGCACTCAGAGCTTGGTTTTTAATATCATCCTCGAAAACAAACAACAAAAAACAAAACCAGTGTTCCTTGGAGAAATGTCTGATTCTAGAGCTAGGCAGAATAATATATACAAGAGGGGCCTGGAGCATCTTATATTGCCAAAAAAATAACAATGCTAAAAAACAAATGATGGGGATACAACAAAGGGATATAGGAGTCAACCCAAAGAGCTCATGATAACCATGCTAGAACAATCTGAGCAACGAGATAAAGTATTATTGGATTATAACCCAAAGTATAAAATAAACCCCCATCAATCCCTACTAATATAATCAGATGAAAAAGTATGTATATAAATGTGGGAGAAGACAAATCTTCCCTGCAGAAGGATTCTAAACAATTTACGTAGGTACTTCCCTTCCCCCAACACCCAGGGAGATGGAGCATAATCCCCACTCCTGAAACATGGGCTGTGCAGAGTGGCTTCCTTCCAAGCACGCAGCGTGAAAAGGCGGTGGGGAAGACTGGGGAAAGTACCTGTACTGTGGAGAAACCTGACAAACACTACCCCAGCCAGATGATCAAAGTTAACTTCAACAGAGACGTCCATGGTATGTACCTTTGCTATGGCGTGGTAAGAATAGTACTTTACCTCTGTGGTCTTCCTCTCAAAAACCCGTAACTTCAGGCTAATTCTAAGACACATCAAACAAATCCCAATTAAGGGACATTCTGTAGTACAATACGTGACTAGGGCTCCTCAAAGCTGTCAGAGTCATCAAAAGCAAGGAAAGCCTGAGAAACTATCACAGCCAAGAGGAGTCCAAAGAGGCGTGACATCTAAATGCAATGAAGGATTCTGGATGGAACCCTGGAACAGAAAAGGGACATTAAGTTAAAAATTAAGGAAGCCTAAATAATAATAATTATTATTAACTTTAGTTAATAGTGATACATCAGTCTTGGTTCTTTAATGATAACAAGTCTACCACACTAATGTAAGATGTTAAAAATAGAGGAAACTGGGTGTGGCTATCTGAAAACTCTGTCTTATCCTTATAACTTTTCTGTAAATATAAAACTATTCTAAAATTTTTTTAAGTTTATTTTTTAAAAACCCTATAGATGCTGATATTTGGGGAATACACTAAAAAACAAACAAACAAACAAACAAACAAACAAAAAAAACCAACAACAGCTTATACCCCATAGAGCTAAAGCAATCATGAGAGAGAACAAAGCTAGAGGCATCGCAATACCTGATTTTAAGCTATAACAAAGCTAGAGGCATCGCAATACCTGATTTTAAGCTGTATTACAAAGATATAGCAATCAAAAGTCTGGTACTGGCAATAAAAACAGGAGAAACAGACAACAGAGTTGAAAGCGCTTATTTCTGGCTGTTAAAGCTGTGTTGGAGTTTGATCATGGCTCAGCAGGTTAAGAACCCAGTGTTTGTTACTGCTATGGCTCTGGTTACAGCTGTGGCAGGTTTGATCCCTGGCCCAGGAACTTCCAAATGTCATGGACATGCCCCCCACCCCACGCCCAAAATGCTGTATATAAATTCTTTAGATAAGAATTAATTTCTTTTAATGACAAGCTTATTTGGCTTATGTATATAGAGTTAGAGGTAAGTACTGTGCAGAAGTGTGGCTTAGGGGAAAGTTCTTTTTTTTTTTTTTTTTTTTTGTCTTTTTGTCTTTTGTTGTTGTTGTTGCTATTTCTTGGGCCGCTCCTGCGGCATATGGAGGTTCCCAGGCTAGGGGTTGAATCGGAGCTGTAGCCACCAGCCTACGCCAGAGCCACAGCAACGCGGGATCCGAGCTGCGTCTGCAACCTACACCACAGCTCACGGCAACGCCGGATCGTTAACCCACTGAGCAAGGGCAGGGACCGAGCCCGCAACCTCATGGTTCCTAGTCGGATTCGTTAACCACTGCGCCACGACGGGAACTCCATGGGGAAAGTTCTTATCTCCAAGTAAGATACATATGGTCAACATCCCTCTATTTATCAGTTTTGCTTTGTTCTGGCTGCACCTATAGCATGTGGAAGTTCTCTGGGCCCAGGGATTGAACCCACACCACAGCAGCAACCCAAGCTAGCTACAGTGACAACACTGGATCCTTAACCTGTTGTACCGCAAGGGAACACCCATTTATAAATTTTTAAATAATAACAGTAAGTGATAAACATGCCAGGAAAATGAAAATGACCACAATATTGTAAATCAACTATACATCAACAAAACTTAAGAAAATGAAAATTTAGCTGTTAAAGAATAAGGCAATTTGTGAACATTACACATTACTTACATGTAATTTTAAGGAATTAAAAAAAAATATATATATATACATATGATCCTAACCTAACTACAAGCACTTGAGAAAAAAACTATTTCCCAGCAGGGAACTATGAGTTCTCCTCCAATTTACAGGTGTGTAAAATACCAGTTTAAAGCAGTCACTGAGGTTAGTTACAATACTCTACCGAGCCTCTATAAGCTCCAGGACTTTTTTCAAGGGCCTGGACTGGATAGAGAGCACATGATATCAAATTTCTGGGCAGATTCTAAAAGAGTATAGCATTAAAAGACCAAGTTCAAAATTGCCTTCCGAACCCAAATTTACCAAAAGTAGCTTTTTTTCTAAAGGAAAGTTTTATCCTTTTTTTGGGGGGGGCTCTTTTTAGGGCTGCACCTGCAGCAATGGAAGCTCCCAGGCTAGGCGTCAAATCAGAGCTGCAGCTGCTGACCTATACCACAGCCACAGAAAGACCAGATCCAAGCCTAGTCTGTGACCTACATAGCTCACAGCAACACCGGATCCTTAACCCACGAAGCGAGGTCAAGGATCGAACCTGTGTCCTCATGGATACCAGTCAGAATCATTTCCGCTGAACCACAATGGGAACCCCCAAAAGTAGCTTTTTAAATTGTCTTCAAAGCCTGACCCTGTTTCAAAAGGTTTTTTCCTCCCTTTTTATGACATGTTTTTCCCATAAAGACAACTCTTATCTGCTTATCATCTGTGTAGAGTTGTCCCACTGTGATAACACTGACAATTTATAAGTATATTTATAGTTATCTCTGTTCAAATTTATGTATTTTACAGCTATTAAATAGAGCAAAATAGCCTAATTTTTGTATCCATTTGCTTACGAAACCCCAACTTTTCATTATATTCTCAGGTTTTTTTTGAATTGGACACACACAGAATGACTGTATCATAATTAGACTCCCAGTTCTAAGAATCTTTGGTGATTTAAGACGACAGTTTTGTGATTCACGGTTAAGACATTTTTCAAAAGCCCCAATTCCATTTTGTAGATTTATATTCAACCATAAATACAATATACAAAGCATTACAAGTCATTGGTTATTATTCTTAACCAGTTATGTACTAAACACATTTTATTAAATTACCCAGATCTATACTGATAGAACTGAGGTCAGCATCTAAGCCTCAGTCCATACCCAATGTTGATGCTCAGGTGAATCCACAATAGTCCAAGAAGAGTTTTCAGGCAGGTGTTTCAATGCCTGTTAGAAAACTGCAAGGAAAAAAGAAGTTGTGTTTTGGAAAAATTGAGATGACTCGAGTGAAATGTATGCCTGGAACTTAGCTGCCCAGAAGCCCACAAAGATAAGTGGCGTGTCAAATTTACAGCAGAGGAGGATCAAACTGTTTTCAGTGACAATTTCAGATACTGTAGAAAATTATTCAGGAACACCACAATTCTATATTTCCTTTTTCATGTCACCTGATTTCACCTTTCTTGAATCTCTTCTCTGCCTAGCCACAGAGCTCTCCTCTTCCACAGAGCAAGGAGAGGTGAAAGGTAAGCTATCACTAGTATTTATAAACACCCTTCAGCTCAACGTTCAAGCAACACTTCCGTTAAGGCACTCCCATCTCAACTCTTATCTGAGGCTTCACTAACATTTAACTTGCCTAAGTTTGCAAGTGTGTTGCCTAAGCGTCTTCTCTGACTTACCAATTCTGGCTTCCAAAGTGGAGAAAGTAGGAGAATAACCCTCTAAGTGATGTATCTCATCACTTAACTACAAGACCAAATGCACTGTCCAGTTCAGCTTATGGGTGTTTCTTGAGACCATCTGGGCAAGAATGGACTGTCTACTATGGTGTAAATCACAGTGGGAAGCAAGTTCTAGAAGCTAAAGTTGTTCAGCTGCAAAATACCAAAAGAAAGATGCCCTTTCCAGGCATTTCACTACTGTTTATGCTCAAGCAAGGGAGAGAGTCAGTGCCACCTGTTCAGCCTTCTATAAAGGCAAAGGTTAGAAGAATAAAGACTGCTACCTCAGTTAAATGAATTATCATCTGAACTCTGAACTACAGAAGAAAAAGTCAGAAGATAACTTTGCAAACTTGACTGTTCCTTAATCCAATTGCAACCAAATCCGTTTAATCCCTAGTCCGAAGTCAGCCTCAATTTAGCAGTTGCTCAGGAAATTAGTTTAGTTCTTCGAATGACCTGAGAGTTCAATTCACAGCTCAGAATGTGCCCAAACCTTCAGGTTCACTTATAAAACACTGCCTGTATAGCAGGTCCTGTGGTAAATTGCATCTCATCACACTTAACCTCACAACAACTCTGGGTAGGCTTTATTGCCCATCTTTTTCAGTTGGAGAGATCAAACTGAACAAAGGGCAAGGTCACTAAGCTGGTAGCAGTGAGAAGCTAAACCAAGGCCTGTGCAACTCCAAAGTCTATGGCCTTAAGCTGGTTTTAGCCACGTCTCTATTCAAGGCCTAAAACTTTCTTGGACAAGTAAAGGCCACTATGCATCAGAGTGGCCTCTGGACATGGGAAGATCACTCTTTCTATGTAAAATAGCCCACCAACGACTACCACTCTCTTCCCTTATTCTACTTCTTTCTAGCATTTAACTCTGCAAATTACATCTATGCATTCAACTATATTCCAGGCACCACAGATCAAGCAGTGAACTAGATAGACAACAATGGCCCTCAGAGAGCTGACATTATTTGTTAACTTATTCCTATCAATATATCAAAATATGATCTCCATAAGGGCAGGAATATTATGTCTCATTTTGTATTTCCAGCACAAAGACTAGCCTCTGGGCACGGGTACAACAAACAGCAATGTTTGTCAAAGAATTCCACCCATGACATCGTCAGCAAAGGTTTAGGAAACTGGTCAAAACAATTCATCAAACTGATTTTATCCTCATGCAGAGTTCTTTTCAGTGCATTGTCTTAGTGATATACTACAAATGGCCATTAAATGAGGCTTTAAATAAAATCTCTTGAACATGGAAACAAACAGCAGTTTAGTCATCCTTAAGAGTGAATTTTTTTAAGCCAAAAAACCCAGTAAAAAGCCACAGTACCATAGCAGGCAGTAAATGCATATAAAGAAAAAAAAAAAGATTTTAAAATAGATTTTATTGGCAAAAATAAAAATAAAACTAATCTGAATCAGGATCCTTCTTCTTTCTTCTTGTCCCTTTTGAGTAAGTTCCAGATTCTGTTCTTTCTTTGCCATGCTCAGTTTGTTGTGTCATCCACTCTTTCTCCAGCTGTTTCAGCATGTCTGCAGTGAGGAGGCCTTGCTGCACCAATCTGGAAGCAAGGGATTTCTCTCCTGCAGCAGGGCTGAGGGGCTCCGCAGCTTTACTCCCTAAAGCTTTGGTGCTGCGATTCCTTCTGGCTTGGCTCTTTAATGTTCCTGACAAACGGGATGAGCGCTCTGCTGACAAGCCCTCCAAATTCAGCAGTTTATGCGTCTCTGAAATTTTAATCAGTTTGGTGATGTTGTGTACACCATCTTGGATAATACCATCTAGTTGTTTCTGAAGATCTCGAACAAGGCTGGCATCTGGAAACATATCTATGAACCGGTAGCTGGAAAAAAGACATATTACATTATAGGAACAAATCTTATTAGCCACTGGACTAATCTCAATGACAACTATGTCTTGACACTAATTAATTCCAAATGTTCTCTTTTTTGCAAACTGTGTCCAGCGCCTTTGCTTAACCTTTACTTCTGCACCAACACAACTGAGGGTTATGTCATTATAACAGAGCGGGTTATTATTCATATCTTAAGTGATTCCAATATGTCCCTGTGATAGGACAAGCCTGGCTTTGAGAATCACTGATCTAGAGCAGCATCTCTCAAACTGTGGTGTATACATGAATCACTCTCCATCTAAAAATGGAGAATATGATTAGGTCTGGGGTGGGCCTGACAGTCTCTATATGCTTTTTTTCTCTCTTTTAAAAAAAACTGCTAATATTCTTTTTTTATAAGCTCCCAGGTGGTACCAATGCTTTTGGTTCAGGGACCATCATTTGTGGTCCACAAGGATTTAGTGGACTTTTTCACCTACCTTTCTAAACCAGAATCCTAAGAACTCCTTAAGTCATTTTTGGAATGGGTATGAACTAGGCTCAACTGCCTTAATGGACAATAAACACAAAAGAGCACCCTGCAAATATGTGCCTAATTTGAAAATGCAAAATACCATCATAAAACCTTTGATTTGCCCTATTACTTAAAAAAATGAGAGCACATAAAGGAAAAATGTAGTACCTTAGCCACAGGTAGAGATCCAAGACATCATGAACAGCCTCAAGATCCATGAGGTCTTTAATATTCTTAGGTGGAAGTAATGGCCATTTAATATATCGGCGTAACCATGAGAAGGTCAGGGGCTCATTTCTGCTATACTGCCTGGCAAACTGAGAGAAACAGAAGCAAGGAGTTTGGTGAAATCACCTCAGTCTGTGATTAAGAAAAAAAAAAAAAGATGACAGGAGTTCCAGTCGTGGCTCAGCAGAAATGAATCTGGGCCATCAATCTTAAGAAACATATTTCCTAGGTAAATACCCACACATGGAACATCTCTAAGACATATTAAGGGAAAAAGAAAAAGGCAAGTTGCAGACAAACGCATTATAACATTTATAGGAAAACATATCCGCCCAACAAAATGAGAATTTCTACTTATACAGGTAAGTAGGCAAACGTAACAGAAAAGATCTGCAAGGATACACATAAACTCGTAATAGTAATTATGTCAGAGAATTGAGACTAGGGTGGTAGCCCAAAGTAACCTATGTCTAATGTTTTAATTCCACGCAAAAAAAAAAAATTGTATTACTTATATAATTCTAAAATAATTTAAGATGTAAATTTAGAAATAGAGTTGAGGAGTTCCCACTGTGGTGCAGAGGGTTAAGAACCTTACTGCACCAGGTCACTGAGGAGGTGCAGGAGCAATCCTAGACCTGGTGTGCTGGGTTAAAGGGTCTGGCATTGCACAGCTATGGCTCGGATTCAATTCCTGGCCCAGGGAATTTCCATATGCTGCAGGTGCTGCCTTAAAACAAAAAAAAAAGGAGAGAGATTTGAGGAGTTCCCAGTGTGGTATGGTGGATTAAGAATCCGACTGCAGGAGTTCCCATCATGGCACATCGGAAATGAATCCCGCTAGGAACCATGAGGTTGCGGGTTTGATCCCTGGCCTCACTCAGTGGGTTAAGGATCCAGCGTTGCCGTGAGCTGTGGTGTAGGTCGCAGATGAGGCTCGGATCCCATGTCGCTGTGGCTGTGGCCCAGGCCAGCAGCTATAGCTCCGATTTGACCCCTAGCCTGGGAACTTACATATGTTGTATGTGTGGCCCTAAAAAAAAAAAAAAAAAAAAAAAAAGAGGAGACTTTTGGGTTTAGTGGGGAGGGCCCTCTAAGCAGAAGCAGGGGGAGAGCAAGAGCCCAGAGAGGTGAGAGGACATGGCAGAAACGGAAGTTCAGCTCCCACTGCTCTTTCATGCCGCCTTGTTCGGGTGAATCTTGCGCTCCTCAGAAGTCAGAGATTTGCATCTCTACCCGATGAGTTAAAATAAAAGGGGCTGGAATCTTGGCACCAAATAAATTCATGCAGTGCCTTATAGTTGAGAAAAATGAACATTATTGCCACTCCCTTCCAAAAAATATCACCCAACACCAATGAGGAAAAAGTGTATCATCAAAGACCCAATTCCCTTGAAAAACTACACTTAATTACTCTTGTTTTAGCGTCTTCAAAAAGGCTACCATATAAGCCCAAATACAAAGCAATAATTCCCCCTTTCCCAAAAAATTATCTGCAAGAAAAAAAGTCATTTTAAAATTTAAGTTTTTAGATAGTATTTCATGTTAGAAAGTACTCTCTGATAGCTTTATTTTGAATAACAAAGTATTGTTCAGGGAAAATGCATCAACCTGAAACGACTCAGAATATCAAAGACTTACCTGTAACAACGAAGAACAGACAAAAGGCTGCTTCTTGTTGATAGGGGCTGTGCAGAAAACATACCTCACTCGTAGACTTAATGGAATGTGCTGGATCAACTCTGCAGAAAATTTAAAATCATCCATATTGCAGACAAAATACTGCCCATCAACTTGTGAAAAATCTACAAAAATATCCTGGGGGGGAAAAACATATTAAATTACTGGACTGCCTAGGTGGGCATGAAAAAAGTACTCCAGTCTACAAAAGAGAATCACTTTAATCCAGTAACAGACTTCCAGCAAGGCTAGCTTAATTCGCTGCTTCCTCAAGCTAACAGACTTCCTCTACAGCCTTCCCAATATGAAATACTCCTCAGGACAAAAGTCTCACAAGATTTTGAGAGAAGACTTCCAATTTCAAAATAAACTTCATAAATAGCAATCTCATAAAAACCAACTATCCATTCATGTCCATGAGGTTAACCAGTAATTGTCTGACATATCAACATTTTTAGAAAAGATATTTAAGAGTTTCTACTTACAATGAGATTAGAAAGCGTTGTGTCAGGGAGATGGTAGGCAAACATTTCAATCTGTTCAGCAGTTGGATGAAGACCAGCTGCCTTTAGTAAAAAAGAAAACAACCATAAG
Organism: Sus scrofa; assembly: GCF_054392235.1. Classification (NCBI taxonomy): domain Eukaryota; kingdom Metazoa; phylum Chordata; class Mammalia; order Artiodactyla; family Suidae; genus Sus; species Sus scrofa. Next base: position 94,467,144 of record NC_139396.1, on the reverse strand, counting down.
CTTTTATCTTTTTAAGGATAAGTTTTCTTAAGTTATTTCAAGATTCAGGTTAAGCTCTTGCCAAATAAGTGACAACAATTTGAGCAAAACAGAGAAAAGCATCATATTCTGCCATGTATTACCAACTAGGAAAGCTGATGAGATAATTTAGTAAAACTAACCAAGTATAACCATTAAGTAATTAATCTTTTGCCTCTATTTTGGCTATATTTCTAAAATCTATAATGATCTGATAGAGTATCAAAAATATTTGCCAGGATCTCAATTATCTCCACTGAACAAAAATGAACAAGGAAAACCCAATCACTTTAATCAGGACAATAAAACTGAGAGACATACATAGAATAGTAAATGTCTAGGAGTTCCCATCATGGCTCAGCAGAAATGAATCTGACTAACATGCATGAGGACGCAGTTTCAATCCATGACCTTGCTCAGTGGGTTAGGGATCCGGCATTGCTGTGAGCTGTGGTGCAGGTCGAAGATGCGGCTCAGATCCCCAGTTGCTATGGCTCTGGCGTAGGCCAGCGGCTACAGCTCCGATTCGACCCCTAGCCTGGGACCCATATGCTGCAAGTGTGGCCCTAAAAAGACCAAAAAAAGAAAAGAAAACATCTAAAGTAGAGGTCAGTTATCTTTAACTGTGTATTGCAATGCTAAGAATTGCCCATAGGTAAGTACAAGCAAGAAAAAAAGGGAATGGGAAAAAGAAAGAGGAAAGGAAGAGAGAGACATGGGAGGAAGGTTGAGTATGAACACAAGAAATGAGGGAATAGGATGAAAATGAGTGAGTTCCATTATCAACCACACTCTCAACAAAAGCTACAGAAATGACTTCCGCCATAGCATTCCTCCAGGAATTTTTTCTTGTATTATCTCATTTATATACTCCTTTACTCAGAGTAACTAAAAATGAGATGAGCCACATTAAGTGAATTTTCCAGGCAAACTTTAAATTATAACAGTTTGTTTAAAATACATACATTTCCTTGGAGTTCCCATCATGGCTCAGTGGTTAACGAATCCCACTAGGAACAATGAGGTTATGGGTTCGATCCCTGGCCTTGCTCAGTGGGTTAAGGATCCGGCGTTGCTGTGAGCTGTGGTGTAGGTTGCAGATGTGGCTCAGATCCCACGTTGCTGTGGCTCTGGTGTAGGCCGGTGGCTACAGCTCTGATTAGACCCCTAGTCTGGGAACTTCCATATGCCGCAGGAGCGGCCCTAGAAAAGGCAAAAAGACAAAAAAAAAAAATAAATTTAAAAATAAATAAATAAATAAAATACGTACACTTCCGCCTCATTGACTACACTAACCAAAATTTAACCTTGTCTTTACCGGCTTCAAAGCTTTATAGCTGAATGCTGTTTTTAGCCCACACTCAATGGTTTCTTCTATTTTAAAGTTTCTGGCAATTTTCAAACTGCTGATGTAACCGAGTGTCCAAAAGTTATGCAGCTGTGTCCCATCTCCACCTACTGCTAGATTATAGGAAGAACTAAGGGGAAATCAGGTTTACTAAACTTGTTACATTACAGTTGCATTTCTAAAATCTGAATCTTTCACTTGCTTATCACTCTCTGACCAAGGAGGTCTCTATTAGGCCTCTCAAAAGCAAAACAGCAAGGCTTTCTCAACATGATTTTCTTTCTTTTTTCTTTTCTTTTCTTTTTTTTTTTGGTCTTTTTAGGGCTGCATCCATGGCACATGGAGGTTCTCGGGCTAGGGGTTGAACCGGAGCTGCAACTGCAGCGACAGACCCACAGCGACACCAGATCCAAGCCACATCCGTGACCTATGCCTGGCATGTGACAACACTAGATCCTTTAAGCTACTGAGTGAAGCCAGGGATTAAACCCACATCCTCATGGATATTAGCTGTGTTCCTAACCCGCTAAGCTACCATAGGAATTCCTTGACATGATTTTCTTTTTTTTCTTTTTTTAGTGATAACTTTTATATTTAGAATTAGCCAGCTGGACTCAATTTAGATGATCCCAATTTTGTTAGCAACATCCAAAGCATCACAGTCAGGAGCTAGTCGAACATATGCCTTTTTCTCTCCATCAGGCCTGATCAAAGTGTTGACCTTAGCCACATCAATATCATAGAGCTTCTTCACAGTCTGTTTAATCTGGTGTTTGTTGGCCTTGACATCCACAATGAACACAAGTGTGTTGTTGTCTTCTATCTTCTTCATGGCTGACTCAGTGGTGAGATAGAACCTGATGATGGCATAGTGGTCAAGCTTGTTTGTCCTAGGGGCGCTCTTCCGAGGATATTTGGGCTGCCTTCTGAGTCGCAGTGTTTTGGGCCGTAGGAAGGTGGGTGACGTCCGGATCTTCTTTTTTTTGTCGCTGTGGATGCCTTTCAACACTGCTTTCTTGGCCTTCAAAGTCTTTGCTTTGGCTTTGGCTTTGGGAGGGGCAGGGGCTTCCTTCTTCGCCTTCGGTGCCATCTTCGTGAAAAGCTTGACATGATTTTCATGGCACAAAATTTTCTTTGGCTTATTTGTTTCCAGGTGTCTGAGGCAAGTCTAAAAAGAGGGTGAAGGAAGGAATCACTGTTTCCCACAGAGAAGAAGCAATTACTATGTTACACCCTACCTTTATAGGATCCACAGGTCTACTCAAAATTTCCTTTAATAAATTGAGATCTTCTCGATGCATTGTTGTAACCTCTCCTTCTTTAAATTTCGAACTGAATCTGCCAGCCCTACCAGCAATCTGCAAGGCTTGAGAAGTGGTGATTGGTTCTATTTCTCTCTCTCCCTTTTCATTGATACTGGGCTTCATAAGGGAGTAAAAAATAATTCTTCTTATGCTCCTGAAATAGAAATAAAAGTGATCTCAAGAACTACTGTCTCTCCATCATCTGGTTCATTGCAGAAATGCTCACTCTAATTTTAGTTTAAGCCTACTTGCAATACTGCCCACTGTTTACAAAATAAAGTCAAGGGGTTTGTTGATAATTCTTTTTTTTTTGTCTTTTTGCTATTTCTTGGGCCGCTCCTGCGGCATATGGAGGTTCCCAGGCTAGGGGTTGAATCTGAGCTGTAGCCACCGGCCTACGCCAGAGCCACAGCAGATAATTCTTTTTTTTAATTTTTAATTTTTTTCTTTTTACAGCCACAGCTGTAGCATATGGAAGTCCCTGAGCTAGGGGTCGAATAAGAGCTGCAGCTGTGGCCTACACCACAGCCATGGCAATGCCAGGTCCTTAACCCACTAAGTGAGGCAGCCAGGGATCAAACCCGCATCCTCACAGACACTATGTCAGGTCCTTAACCTGCTGAGCCACAATGGGAACTCCAGTAATTCTTCTTCCTCTCTTTAGTATTTTTTTAAAAAACTGTGTAAACTTAATAAAAAGCACCAAATTATATATTTAAAATGGTGAACCAGGAGTTTCTGCTGTGGTACAGTGGGTTAAGAATCCAACTGCAAAGGCTTGGGTCACTGCAGAGGCATGGGTTTGATCCCCATCCCAACACAGCGGGTTAAAGTATCCAGCATAGGCTGCAGCTGCAGTCCATATTCAATCCCTGGCCTGGGAACTTCCATAGGTCACGGGACTGAATTTGAATAAATAAATAAATAAATAAAGTAAAATGGGTGAACTGTACAGTATGTAAATTGTACCTCGATAAGGCTACCTTCTTACAAATAAACTACATAAAATGTTCTTAGGGCCACATGCACAGCACATGGAGGTTCCCAGGCTAGGGGTTTTATCGGAGCTGTAGCTGCTGGCCTACACCACAGCCACAGCAACATGGGATCCAAGCCTCGTCTGAAACCTACACCATAGCTCATGGCAACGCCGGATCCTTAACTCACTGAGCAAGGCCAGGGATCGAACCTACATCCTCATAGATGCTAGTCAGATTCACTTCCACTGAGCCAAGACGGGAACTCCTATAAAGTGTTCTTAAGCTGCTATTAAACACTGGCTGCTATTAATGGCTTTGAAAAGTTCTTCCATGCATAAAGGAATATTTCATTCCCCAGAGAGGGTTTAATACTGTTAACCCCTAAAGATAATGGTTGGCCACACTTGCATAACATGCACACACACTTGTTGACTCAGACACTGAAAATAAAGTCAGATAATGTAACAGGTTGGCAATGGGAGAGAGAGGCACTCAAAAGTCCTAGTGCTCAGAGTTTCCACTGTAGCTCAGTGGGTTAAAGACCCAGTGTTCTCTCTGTGAGAATGGAGGTTCGATCTCTGGCCTTGCTCAGTGAGTTAAAGATGTGATGTTGCTGTGGTGTAGGCCACAGCTGTAGCTCCGATTCAGCCCCTGGCCTGGGCACTTCCATTATGTTACAGGTGCAGCTGTAAAAAGGAATAAAAAATGTCCTAGTCTATGCGGTATTTTCACTTCATTCCCTCAAGAGGTGTTAAGTAAATTAATCTCAGATCTATAACACCCAGTCTCCTAAATCAAAGTATTTGGTCATTCTAATGCCAATTAGAAGGGTTTTTCTGTTGTTGTTTTTAATTTATTTTGCTTTTTAGGGCTGCACCCTCAGCACATGGAGGTTCCCAAGCTAGGGGTCTAATTGGAACTATAGCTGTGGGCCTACACAACAGCCACAGCAACACAGGATCCAAGCGACATGTGACCTACACCACACCTCACGGCAAGGCCAGATGCTTAACCCACTGAGCAAGGCCAGGAATCGAACCCCCAACCTCATGCTTCCTAGTCAGATTTGCTTCCACTGTGCCATGACAGGAACTCCTAGAAGTTTTCAAATTGCCATCTAACCCACTGAATACCCATAATTATTCAAAACAAATTACTTACAAATTAAGTCCCATGCCAATCGCATCTGTAGCAACCAGGATTTTGCATGGATCATCAGGATCATTAAACTTTTTTGCTTGAGCAAGTTTTGTCCCTAAAACAAGAAGTTTATGTTAAATCAGTGTTCTCAATCCTTTACTACATTATCTTGGACACCCTCACCTCCTACTCTTCATTTTTATGGACAAAACTGTCTCAAACTTGCTTCTTTATATCCTCAAATAGTCACTTATTCTTTGTTTTCAATCCTCTAAATATCCCCACACAGAACAATACAATCTCCTACCACATTAGCCTTGTCATTTCTGAGGACACTTATTAACAGATTTCAGGACTACAACTTAAAGAATATTACCAAGTTCACATTTATTTTAATGACATTTCTATAAGAAAATCATCAGCTCAACATTTAAAATAGTCTAATAATAGCAACATATAACAAGAGCTATAAATAATTAGAATACTTCTATCCTCACAAAGATGAACTAGAGAAACTTTTTTTTTTTTTTTTTTTAAGGGCTGCACCTGCAGCATGTGGGGGTTCCTAGGCTAGGAGTTGAATTGGAGCTGTAGACGCTGGCCTATGCCACAGCCACAGCAACATCATATCTGAGCCTCATCTGCGACCTACACCACAGCTCACTGCAATGCCAGATCCTTAACACACTGAGCAAGGCCAGGGATCAAGCCTGCGTCCTTATGGATAACTAGTCAGATTTGTTTCCGCTGAGCCACGACGGGAACTCCAGAACTAGAGAAATGTTTATATGACCTATAACAAATTATATACACCAAGAACCTTAATTCGTAATCTTCTACTGTGTTTTCTATATATAGCTCTACATAAGTGTCAAAAATTAAGAGATTTTGGAGTTCCTGTCATGGCTCAGTGGTTAATGAATCCGACTAGGAACCATGAGGTTGTGGGCTCAATCCCTGGCCTTGCTCAGTGGGTTAAGGATTCGGCGTTGCCGTGGGCTGTGGTGTACGTTGCAAACACAGCTCGGATCTGGAGTTGCTGTGGCTGTGGCATAGGCTGGCGGCTACAGCTCCAATTAGACCCCAAGCCCAGGAACCTCCATATGCCGAAGCACTGCCCTAGAAAAAGACAAAAAGAAAAAACAGAGAGACACATTTCATTTTCTATCATAATGAAAGTCAGTAATTACCAGGTGGGAGACTGCCATATATAACAGCTGATTCCAATCCCCGAATTTCAATCTGTCGACTCACAGAATAAATATCATTCTTGCTAAAACAGACAATGCAGTCCCCAGGCCGAAGGTTGTCTAAAGATTCTAGTGCGTGATCCAGCACAGAAATGGGGGTAAGCCTCTTGTAGGTTCGAACCTACAATAAAAGACATGAAATTGTAAAATAACACACCTAATTCACTTCTTCTAATTGTGAAAAACTCATAATCAAAGGTAAGCTAAAAACTGATATGTTCCAACTTTTTCAAGAGAAAATACAGAAAAACATTTATTTTGATATTTTAACTGTTACCATCAGTTCTCATTGGTATTTCTAAATTAATAAAATTTAATAGAGGGTTTCCTAAATTTTTAAAGCACTTGCATATATATTTGATTTTCATACCAACTTGGTAAGTTCAGAAGAGTTTACTGTTATGTTCATTGTATGAACAAGTAAAATTTTAAAAAAGAGTAAAATAGAGTCTAATAAAAGATTAGGTCTCTTGAGGATTTTTCCAATTCTAGCCTTCTGTGATTTGCCTAAAAACACAAAGTGAAAAACAGTAAAGCCAAGACTAGAACCCAGAATTTTTTCCACTACATTCTACTATCTCTTCCTGAAAGCTGAGCACAAAACTAATGGATCAATTCAAAAATATTTCATCTTATTACACATGTCTAATAAAGAAAACAAAAAGTATGATTAAATAGAATGAGTTACTTCCTACTTTTTTTTTTTTTTTTTTTTTTTTGTATTTTTGCCATTTCTTGGGCCACTCCTGCAGCATATGGAGGTTCCCAGGCTAGGGGTCCAATTGGAGCTGTAGCCGCCGGCCTACACCACAGCCACAGCCACAGGGGATCCGAGCCGTGTCTGCGACCTACACCACAGCTCACGGCGATGCCGGATCCTTCACCCACTGAGCAAGGCCAGGGATCGAACCCGCAACCTCATGGTTCCTAGTCGGATTCGTTAACCACTGCGCCACGACGGAAACTCCCTTCCTACTTTAAAAATTTGAAAAAGGGATATAAACTATCTGTACCAATTAGATCTATTTCAAAGGCCCCCATATCTGATATCTGAAACTTTGAAAATCATGAACATTTTCTGAGCCTCAAACTTCTTACATTTCTGATTTATTTAATTCTAAAGAAATCTGCTCAAATTCCAAAAGGTTTTGTTAGGAAAAGATAATCTCTGTACTTTTGGAGACGTAGAGTGTGATAGCCACTTGGACAGAACTTTGTATCATGAGGTTCAACCGACTATGTATGATCTACTCAACTATGAGGCAATGAAGCTTTCTTTTTAGTTATGTTCTGATTTCACCACTATCTGGGGACTAGGAAGCCACTGCCTGGGTATTCAGGGCTATTCACTATGCTACCTTCACAATGAAGCATATATCAAGTACCTCCACATCTTCCCCAGTTGTGTACATAAGCTCAGTAACCAGGTCAATAGCAGCAGATTCTCCACACAAATGGATTTCTTTAGCACAGAGTCCTGTTAAATCAAAAACTGGGATTTAAAAAAAAATTTTTTGGGCCACACCATGGCATGTGGAAGTTCTCAGGCCAGGGATTGAACCTGCACCACAGCAGGGACCCAAGGCTCTGCAGTGATAACACCAGATCCTTAACCCACTGAGCCTGAACCCCCAAGAACTCCAAGGGATTTTTTTTTTTTTTTGCTTTTTCAGGGCTGCACCCGTGGCATATGGAGGTTACCAGGCTAGGGGTTGAACCAGAGCTGTAGCTGCAGTCTTAAACCACAGACACAGCAACATGGGATCCGAACAGAGTCTGCACCTACATCACAGCTTGCAGTAAGGCCGGATCCTTAACCCACTGAGCAAGGCCAGGGATTAAACCTGAGTCCTCATGGATACTAGTCGGGTTCATTAACCATTGAGCCATGATGGGAACTCCAGATTTTCAAAAATTTCAAAGATATAAAATTAGATATTCAACACTTTACATAACAAAAATATTTTAAGTTTGCTTACCTATTGCTTTACAACTTTAGCAAGTGTTTTTGTAAATACTACCTATGTCTCAAACCTCAAAATAAAAATCTTCTAGTGGGCAAAAATTATCACCATTTTTATAAACCTCAGGGTGTTTCAACTACTTTGCAAGGGTTTGAGTCTACTTGAGGGTGAAGCCAGCCTCAACTAGAGCCTGGCATTCTGATGGTTAATACTGAACATCAGTCTTACACTTTTGTGTTTTAAATCAGGCTCCATGGAATCACTGAGGTGCCTAAGAGACTGGGAGGTAGAAGAAACTCCAAGCTCCTTATCCCTGAGCATATCCACTTTCATCTATCTTATATTACAGGCTCCAGTGCGCACTTTTGGTTTGAAGAAAGAGCTTGTTTATTTGTTTTTAAATTTGAAAACACTTGCCCTACAACATGCTGATCAAAAAGTCACTCAATAACAAGCAGGAGAAACATTCATTCCTGTCTGTGGACCTCAAGTCCACCTTCAGGAGCCTATACTAAAGAAATAAGGTAAATCAATAAAATGCCATAGCCACAAAGATTTTTACTGTATCATTAATAATAGGGAAAAATCTTCAACTCCTTCGAACAATTTACAATTTGTCTCCCATATCTACAGGTTCCACATTTGCACATTCAACCAACGATGGACTGAAAACATTCAATCTGTGGTTGGTTAAATTCATGGATGCAGAACCCATCTCCCACAAAAACCAAGGGAAGACTCAACAATACAGCTATTCAATGGAGAATAAACAATATTTAAAAAAACTTTTTGGAGTTCCCGTCATGGCTCAGCAGAAACAAATCTGACTAGGAACCATGAGGTTGTGGGCTCAATCCCTGGCCTCGCTCAGTGGGTTAACGATCCGACGTTGCCATGAGCTGCGGTGTAGGTCACAGACATGGCTCGGATCCTGCGTTGCTGTGGCTGTGGCGTAGGCTGGTGGCTACAGCTCCAATTAGACCCCTAGCCTGGGAATCTCCATATGCCTTGGGTGCTGGCCCTCAAAAGACAAAAGGACAAAAAAAAATAAAAAAAAAAAAAAAGTTTTTAAATTAAAATATAGTTAATTTACAATGTTATGCCAACTTCTGCTGTATAGAAAAGCGATTCAGCTATACACACACACATTCTTTTTAATATTCGTTTCCATTATGAACTATCCCAGGAGACTGGATATAGTTCCTTGTGCTGTACAGTAGGACCTTGTTTATCCATTCTAAATGTAACAGTTTGCATCTACTAAGCCCAAACCCCCAGTTCATCCCTCTTCCTCCCCTCCTTTCCCCCTTGGCAATCATAAGTCTGTTTTCTATGTCTGTGAGTCTGTTTCTGTTTTGCAGAGAAGTTCATTTGTGCTATATTTTAGATCCCACATGTAAGTGATATCATGTGGGAGAATATGCAATATTGATACATGGTATTAAAAATGCCTATGAAACGACAAAAATGAAAAAAAGCAAGATACAAATATTATATATTCACAAAACACCATATGGATGAAAAAAAGACTGGCATGAAACACCAAAATGTTAATAGTTGCTGTGTAAATATGGTGAGATCTGAACTCTAATTAAATAATTAATTAGGATTATCCTAATTTCATACTAGAAAAAATGGACTTCTCATTACTAAAACAATATTTAGAAAACTAAAAGACACACTTAGCTGACTTTTTTGTGATTTATATCAAGAGAGGATCCAGTTGGCTCTATTTGGCAATGTCAAGCAGATAAAATGCATCTGTATGTCACAAAGCATGGGTTTTATAGCTATAAGACCACTAACCTAGCAGTGCTCTGGTCCAGGCCCATCCTCTGGCTGGGTCTTTAATCATCTGAATTTCATCAATCACAGCCACTTCATCTGAAAATAAAAAAAGTTATCATAAGCAAGACAATCTACTTAAATAACATCATCAACAAATCACAATACCAAAATCACTGTCACTGTTTACCAAGAGCTTCTTTTCTGGCAGGCTTATTTTAGGCACTTTACAATTATAACTCATTTAATCCTCACAACAAGCCCATTAGGTAAGTATCATCGTTATTTACATTTACATTTTACAGAAGAATAAACAGAAGCCCAGAGATGTCATTGGCTCAAGGTTATACAGCATGGGCAGTTACTTAAGTTGTAAGAGTAAAATACATGAAATTCCGGATCATCTCCAAAATTCACTCTTTAAAAAATTTTTTTTTAAACCCAACTGCACCACAGCAGGAACTCCTGCATATCCTGTTATTCTTTTTTTTGCCTTTTTGTCTTTTTAGGGCCTCACTCATGGCATATGGAGGTTCCCAGGCTAGGGGTTGAACTGGAGGTATAGCTGCTAGCCTATACCATAGCCAAGTCAATGCCAGATCCGAGCTGTGTCCACGACCTACACCACAGCTCACGGCAACACCGGATCCTTAACCCACTGAGCAAGGCCAGGGATCGAACCTGTGTCCTCATGGATAGATATGTCAGATTCGTTTCCACTGGGCCATGACAGGAACTCCCCACTCTTCAAAATTCTTAACCACTCTACTGTACTGCTTCCCAAAGTGAGCAGGTTCAGTTGTCCTGCTTTCTGCAAACCCGGAGGCAGCCTGGACTATCCCACACAGCAGTGAAAGACAATCCCAGGAACCAGAAGTAGATAGCCCTGCAGTAAATGAAGCACCTCCACCTCAGGAATACAAACGGGTATTAGGAGGACACGCAAAATATGTCAATACCCTAAGCTCCAGCTCTGCTCGGTCTTAGAGGTTTTAAGCTCATTACTATGGTAAAAAAAAAAAAAAAAAAAAAAAAAAAAAAATCTGCATTTTATTTTCTAACGCCAAAATATTTCCAATCATATTATTATTATTTTTTTTTTGTCTTTTTACCTATTCTAGGGCCGCTCCCACGGCATATGGAGGTTCCCAGGCTAGGGGTCACAGCAACGCAGGATCTGAGCTGCGTCTGCGACCTACACCACAGCTCAAGGCAACGCCAGATCCTTAACCCGTCGAGCAAGGCCAGGGATCGAACCCACAACCTCATGGTTCCTAGTCGGATTCGTTAACCATTGCCCCACCATGGGAACTCCTCCAATCATATTATTTTATTCTTTTAAAGCCATTTATACTTTAGTTGTCTTCCTCAAATACCAAGGAGTTAAGAAGAGCATATTTTTTAAAAATTAAAAATTTAATATGCCCACAATGACATTTAGGAAACAGAAGAGAGCTAATTTTAAAATTACTTAGCATATCTGGGTGTATACAAACAAAATTAGAAAAGGGGGCAGAAGAGGGAATTTTGATTTATACATGCTATTTAAAATTTTTACTATGTACTACTTTTAGAATAAATTGATTTTTAAAAAACTATCCACTTACTCAGAAAATTTTTTCTTTTTTTTTTTGTCTTTTTGTTGTTGTTGTTGCTGTTGTTGCTATTTCTTGGGCCGCTCCCGCGGCATATGGAGGTTCCCAGGCTAGGGGTTGAATCGGAGCTGTAGCCACCGGCCTACACCAGAACCACAGCAACGCGGGATCCGAGCCTCGTCTGCAACCTACACCACAGCTCACGGCAATGCCGGATCGTTAACCCACTGAGCAAGGGCAGGGACCGAACCCGCAACCTCATGGTTCCTAGTCAGATTCGTTAACCACTGCGCCACGACGGGAACTCCCTCTTTTTTCTCTTTTTTTTAGGGCCATATCTGCAGCATATAGAAGTTCCCAGGCTAGGGTCTGCCCAGGCAGCTGAAGCTGCTGGCCTACACCACAGCCACAACAACACCAGATTTGAACCAAGTCTGCAACCTAAACCACAGCTCTTGGCAATACCGGATCCTTAACCCACTGAGCGAAGCCAGGGAGCAAACCTGCATCCTCATGGATAATAGTTGGGTTCATAAACCACTGAGCCACAACAGGAACTCAAGAAAGTTAGGATTATTAAAAGGCGAAGGCAAGCTATCAAATAGTACATAATGAATAACTCCTATTTTATTTAATATACACACCCACAAAGCACACGAGGGTGTATGAATACAGTACAAACACAAAACAGAAAATATAAACCACATGATTAACTAACATGTTTGATTCTGGATGGGTAGAATCGGGGAGTTACATATGTTTTTATTCCTTCTCTTTGCATTTATTTTTCTATTATGAAAAATGATTGCCTATATAGTAAATTTTCATTTAAAATATTTTCAAAACTACAGTACTTTTTTCTTTTCTTTTTTTAATTTTATGGCTGCACCTGAGGCATATAAAGGTTTCCAGGTCAGGGACTGAGTCTGAGCCATAGCTGTGACCTATACCACAGCTGCAGCAACACTGGATCCTCTAACCTACTGTGCCAAGCCAGGGACAGAGACCCAAGATACTGCAGTGGGATTCTTAACCCACTGTGCTATGGCGGGAACACCCAAAACTATAGTACGTAAACAGAAGTTAATTGTGGCACTATACATAATAGCAAAAAAATTTAAATAACCTAAATAGTCTTTAATAGAGGAATAATTTTATTCATAATAGAGAATACTTACATAACAATTTAAATAACACATGTGATATATATGTTGATGAAATATTTATGTAAACAAGACTAGACCCAAAAACATGTTGTGTAGAATAAAAAGCAAGTTGTGCAACAATAATACAATAAAATAATCATGTAGGAGTTCCTGTCGTGGCACACCGGAAACAGGAACTCCTACATGAAATAGGAACTGTGAGGTTGCAGGATCGATCCCTGGCCTCTCTCAGTGGGTTAAGCTCACCACTGCTGTGAGCTGTGGTGTAGGTCGCAGATGTAGCTCAGATCTTGAGTTGCTATGGCTGTGGCGTAGGCCAGCAACTATAGCTCCAATTAGATCCCTAGCCTGGGAACCTCCATATGCTGCAGGTGTGGCCGTAAAAAAAATGCAAAATAATAATAATAATAATAATGTTTTAAAATACACACTCTACAGTATCAACAGGTAATATACATCAGTGATACCACAAAACAACAACAAAAAAAAAGACAGGAAAGGTATATATTAAATACTTGACTCCAGTTGGATCAAAACAGAGGAGAGGAATTGTACTGGGAAGTGATACAAAGGAAAATTCATGCTTGTTAACTTTTCAGTTCTTTTTTTTTTTTTTGGCCGCACGTGTAGCACATGCAAGTTCCTGGGCCAGGAATCAAACCCGTGCCACAGGAGCAATCTGAGCTGCTGCAATGACAATGCTGGATCTTTAACCCACTGCACCAAAAAGAAATTCCAACATTTCAGTTAACTTTTAAGAGGAAAAAGGAAAGAAAATTCAAAAGCAAACATGACAGAAAGTTCGGATTTTTTTTTTTTTTTTTTTTTTTTTTTGGTCTTCTTAGGGCTGCACTCACAGCATATGGTAGTTCCCAGGCTAGAGGTGGAATATGAGCTGAAGCTGCCGGCCTACACCACAGCAATACAGGATCCAAGGGGTGTCTGTGACCCACACCACAGTTACTGCACCGCCAGATCCTTATCCAACTGAGTGAGGCCAGGGATCAAACCTGCATCCTCACAGATAAAAGTCAGATTCATTAGCACTAAGCCACAAAAGGAACACCCAGTATGGCATTTGTAAGTAGTGGTAAGTATGGGCATTTGCTGTACTATTTTCTTCTTTGTCTCAATTTAAACCTTTTTTCACAATAAAAAACACAGTTCATATGTTCATGCATATTTTTAAGTTAAAAAAAAAATACTAAACCATAAAGTTTCGACAATGGTGTATACGTACAGGGAGTTGTAACACTGCACATCTCAACAGTACAAGCAACGTGGGCAGCCTGTTTCCCATCTGGCTCTACTGTCACACGCTCTTCACCTGTTACCAAATCACATGGCACACCCTAGGATGACAAAAGAAAACTGGAATTATTTCCACCTTGAGAACAACAGCAAAAAAGAAGCTTTGAATATTTAATAGAGCATTCTCTCCATTACATCAAATTTGTCCAATAGCTAAAACAAAATATATCTAATCCTTAAAAAAAATTATAAAAAAATAAAATCCACTGTCTCACATAACCTATGTAAACTTGGAAATATCGCAAATCAGCTAAATTCTCAGGTAACAGAAGTGTGAGAACTTGCAGCGGTTTTAATTTTTAATTGTGTACTATTTCAACAGTTTCCGTACTATTTCCATTTCTGAAATGAAATAAATTGTTTGTGTTCAAAATTAATATTATAAATAAAATTTAAGAATATACAAAGACCTACTAATATCTTTGACAAGAACCAACACCAATGCTGTGGTATATTTGAAGGGGTTCCCCAGGACGAAGAACATTTGGTGTTAAATTTGGGAAAATCCACGCAAACTGGAACAGATGGTCTTCCTAGTGGCCTGAAACTAATGCGGAAACACCAGACATATCCAAACTGAGGCGGGGTTCACCACACAACTGACCTGTAGTCTTTCAAAATGTAAAGGTTATGAAAAGTAAAGAAAGACTGAGGAATTGTCCTAGATGAATGGACATTAGAGACATGACAATATAATACAGGGTGAGACCCTGAACAGAATGCTGGGGTTGGGGCAGACAGGGAGGTGGACCGGCAGCATTGTTATTGGACAATTGGCAAAATTTGATTATGGACTGTGGATTAAATAATGGTATTCCATCAATATTAAATGTTCTGCTATAGATGAATAGCCTGAAATTATGTAAAAGAAAGACTGTGTTCTGGGGAAATATTTTTAAGCATTCATGAATAAAGAGGCATTATTTCTGCAAACTACCCAAATTATTCAGAACAAGAAATAAAAAATGCAAATTACCTACCCAAACTGGTTAATCTCACATTATAAAGTTATAATAAAATAATGAATCAAAATATGGCTCGTTTACTGAAATGATACTTCGGACCACAGGACATTCAGTCCTTTTCAGGTTTGAAAAGGTGGCTTCAGTTATCATTAGTTCTAGTAGATAGCATCAGAGGTTTAAGCTAAAAAAAAGGTAATATGAATACCACAACAGAGTAGTGATTAACTCTGAGAAGGCAAAGGAAGGGTTCAGGGGCAGTTTCAGCTGTATCAGTAATATTTTTTTTTTCTTTTGCTTTTTAGGGCTACACCTGCAGCATATGGAAATCCCCAGGCTAGGGGTCAAATGAGAGCTGCAGCTGCCAGCCTAGGCCACAGCCACAGCAATTAAGGATCTGAGCCAAGTCTGCAACCTACATCACAGCTCAGAGCAAGCAACGCCAGATCCTTAACCTAGTGATCAAGGCCAGGGACTCAACCCGAACCCTCATGGAGGATAGTTTGTAACCTACCGAGTCACAATGAGAACTCCCAATATTTTAATTCTTAAAAAAGTTTAAAAAAAAAAAAAAAAGGAGTTTCCTGGTGGCCTAGTGGGTTAAGAATCCAACATTGTCACTGCCGTGACTTGGGTCACTGCTGAGGGGTGGGTTCAATCCCTGGCCCAGGAACTTCCACATGCCATGGGGACAGCCCCCCCCCCAAAAAAGTTAAGAAAGTAAAGAAAAACCCAAGTATGGCAAAATATTGGAATTTCATAGGAGTTGGGGAGTGGTTTCAATTTATATCTATGTTACTCCCCATATTTCTCTGTATATGTAAGATATTCTTTATTACTGTATTTCACTCATTCTAATACAAACATTTTTTTCACATTTTAGTAACTCTGAAATCCGATACCTCTTAACAATGGATGGCATGTCAGAATTCAGTTGGCAGCATCATCCTCTTTCTCCATTGTACATAAAATAAATATATATAAATATAATTTATGGCTTCTTTGGTACAACGCAATATGGCAATTTTCGTTGACAGTAAATTATCACATATGCCCTCCCCTTACCCTCCCTTCACTCTAGTCTCCCCCAAATTAACAAGAAAAAGAGTGAATATTTGGTAATATACTAACAGCAGCATTACTCTTTTCGAAGATCTCATGTGCCAGTAATTTTAAAGGGCCACAATACACTCCAGATTTTGCTGACAGGTATTTCTGAATTGCATGATAAGTCTTTCCACTGTTTGTGGGGCCTGAATGGAATATTATCTTCCGCTGTATGGCTCTAGCTTCTGGGTACCTAAAACAAGAGTAAGTAAACAGTTTAATCCCATTCACCTCAAAATCCTGACAAAGGTATTAACTGAAAAAAAAAAAAAATTCCACTGAAACGACCTCAACATTCACAAGATAGCATCTTCTTCTTCTTCTTTTTTTTTTTTTTTTGCTTTTTAGGGCCTGCCTGTGGCATATGGAAGTTCCCAGGCTAGGGGTCAAATCGGAGCTGCAGCTGCAGACCACAGCCACAGCACAGCCATAGCCATGCGGGATCCAAGCCATGGCTTCAACCCTTACCAAAGCTTATGGCAATGCTGGACCCTTAATCCACTAAACCCCAGGGATCGAACCTGTAGCCTCATGGATACCAGTCAGGTTCATTACAGCTGAGCCACAATGGGAACTCCACAAGATAGCATCTTTGAAAAACTAAATTAAATGATAAGCTTCACATTCACACTAAAATGACTGCTTTCCAAGAATGGCATTTACTAACTAGAGGACAGAAAAGTCCAAATACAAATTAGTTTCTTGAATATTCTTGCCACTGTACAAATCTCTTTTCTCCAAGAGTTACTTAAAATAAATTTAAACTGCCATCAGCTCCAGTAATAATTTCACATTATTTCCAGAGCTCTACATATGTCCTGTAAGTAAATATTCCTAGGCTTCTGAATTTCAGCATATTCAATATAATGACTCAGTCTTTTGCTTCTGGCCATGATGAATGGTAATGGACTTGCCCTCTCACCATAAACAAGTACAAAATTGCACAAAATATATATACACAGCAGCTGCTTGAAGGCACGGACAACAGGCAGTGCAGGTCTACAAGCCCTTAAAGAATGGAACACTTGAGATGAGCCTTGCTATACCCCAGTAGGGCACAAGGAGGCAGAACCCAAGCAAGGTAAAAATAGTCCCACTGAGCTGAGCAGTAAAGATCAAGGTCAAAGCTGCTGAAGCACCTGGAATTTGAAGGCCAGAATGTAGAAGGCAAGGATGCAGTAGAAGGGAGTCTTGAAGTCTGTGTGGGGCTTCCTTGGATCCTTGGCCAAGGCCTGGACTAAACATGTGCAGGGCTTAGCAGAGGACTGCTTGCTAAGAGTTTGAGTAGAAAGCCTCAAAGAGGTGGCAAAGTGCCAGGTGATGCTGGAGTCCCAGCCATGGTGGTGGGTGGAGAGAGCTCATAAAAGCCCAGGTTTTCAGGTGAGACATCAGAAGACCACACCTGAATTGCAAGAACACCCTCCTAAAGGGCTACTCTAGATCCGCCCCAATAAACCCTTAAACCAAGCTTGAATAGGATCAAGGGGAGATACCAGTTAACTGTCTGCCAGAATTAACTCCCTTTTTTCTAGAGAAAACAAAGCAATCTAAATTACTTATGATTTATCATCCAGCATACAATAAAAAATACATAATGATCATAAATTTCCCAAGATTAGAAAGTAAAAACTTCAAATCCACAAATAAAGAAACTAACCAGTTAGGTGGTATTCTTAGGTCGCTGATTTTACGTAGATCATCCTTACACTCCAACACAGGAAATATTTGCTTTGCGTGTCTCAAGAAAAATGGAAATAAATCATCCACATGAGCTGGAAAATAAAACACTGCATTAATATGTACAATCTAAATGTTATCCATAACTAAATTTAATGAAAACTTTTTTCTTAGTGAGTTAAGGGGACATTGCTAGAATAAAAAGAAAAACCCTAGGGAGTTCCCATCGTGGTACAGTGGAAATGAATCTGACTAGGAACCATGAGGTTGCGGGTTCAATCCCTGGCCTCGCTCAGTGGGTTAAGGATCTGGCGTTGCTGTGAGTTGTGGTGTAGGTCACAGATGTGGCTGGGATCCTGTGTTGCTGTGGTGTAGGTCGGCAGCTGTAGCTCCCATTCGATCCCTAACCTGGGAACTTCCATGTGCCACAGGTGCAGTCCTAAAAAGACAAAATAAAGAAAAACCCTAGAACAAGGAATTCTATCCTTTCCTGAGATCCTGCTTTGTCATATGTTTTCTTCCTTACTTCACCTCTACTTTCCCGGAAAACAAAACACTGGCTGTCAATAACCATGTCCTACTTCTTCAGTGCAAACAAGTAAAGATCAGCAGTGATGAAAGTTAAGTTAAAGAGCCTAGAAATATACATGAGACAGAAGGCCTGTGGTTACTGAAGAGAAATACAGGTGCGAACACCATTTAAACTACAGAGACCACTGAGAGACAAAACACAGAAGTGAACTGATTCCTCAGCAAGAAGTCGTCACACCTTAGTGGCACTGATGAGGGTGCGGCTGGGTCCCATTCTGCTTTGTGTCCAGGTTCTATCTCAGTGCCTGGCCCAGGGCAAAGGTCTAGTAGTCAAATACATAAAAATATAACCAAAGCCAAACTGCCTATGGGAACAAAATAATGATGTTCTTACCTTTTCTTTTCTTTTATAGCAAGAGCTTTGTCCTGATGTGAGAGAGAAAGAGGCCAGTGGAAGAAAGAGATGGAATCTGTTATGGATTAATTCTATTTGTGTGAGAGTTCCTTTCACGGTGGCCTACACGACCACAAAGTGAAGAGCAGAGGGCGACAGATCAAGGCCCCAGTCCTCCTCCAGTCTAAGACATATGGATGATTTAATAACTAGCTCAGAGACCCACTATACAGGCAAAAGGACCTAAAAGGCCTCCTGTGAAAGCACTGAATTATTTACAGAGGATGTGAATAGGGCCTACTCTAAAGCAAGTAAGCCCTAACTAGAGAACTAAACATGACATACGGAAAGAAACAGAAAGTATGTTTCACAGGATTTTAAAGTCTTTAAACACTTACCTGCGCTGAAGCAAATATCATTTAAAATAATGTGAATGTCCACATCCAGGGAATGAGACTGCATGATATAGTTTCTAAAGCTTATGAAAGCTTGGTGGAAGAGACGCGCTGTGGGAAACAAAATCAAAATAGGCAGGGCTTAGTTTTCACTTAAAGTCTCATTTTTAAAAAGTACACATACAGGAGTTCCCATTGAGAAGGCAAGTTCGATCCCTGGCCTCGCTCAGTGGGTTAAGGATCTGGCGTTGCCATGAACTGTGGTGCAGGTCACAGACACAGCTCGGATCCCACACTGCTGTGGCTGTGGGATAGATCAGCAGGTGCAGCTCCAATTCAACCACTAGCCTGGGAACTTCCATGTGCCACAGGTGTGGCCCTAAAAAGCAAAAAAAAAAACAGTAGGAGTTCCCATTGTGGCGCAGTGGTTAACAAATCCGCCTAGGAACCATGAGGTTGCGGGTTCAATCCCTGGCCTTGCTCAGTGGGCTAAGGATCTGGCGTTGCCGTGAGCTGTGGTGTAGGTTGCAGACGCAGCTCAGATCCCGCATTGCTGTGGCTGTGGTGTAAGCCAGTGGCTACAGCTCCGATTTGACCCCTAGCCTGGGAACCTCCATATGCCGCGGGAGGGGCCCTAGAAAAGGCAAAAAGACAAAAATAAAATAAAATAAAAAAAAACAAAGTACACATACACATCACACCTAATTCACCAAAGTGTCTTCTTTTTCCCTTGCAGTACAGCTGGTTTGTTATGGTCTAGGCTAAAAGTGACGTCCTAGTACAGCACAAAAGAAAGCTTAACACATGCTCGCCAGCTGCATCTTGCCAATTTCCCGCCCAGGGACAGCTTCCAGATTACAACTATGTACTTACCCTGTGTGTCCAGGCCCACATGATAAAGACAAAGCTGTAACCTCAACAGTAATAAAATGTTTCTCATAGAAATGTTATTAGCCTTACCATCAAGTCCATAATCAGCACCCAGCTTCTGAATTTCCTTCCTCTTGTAAAACTTATCTAAGATCTTCTTGACTTCATCTGGAAGAAAGATATCAAAATTTAACATATGTTCAACATTTGTTTTCCAGATAGAGAAGAGCCCCCAAAGCAAAAGAAGCCTGAAGTCATAACACTTAAGGCAGCAGTCTGTTGAGTGTTGAAAGACCTTGAAGGTTTTAGCTGATCACAAACTCTTTATGGTTTAATAGTTTCTAGAAAAGTAAAGTCAAACGATGCAACATTGCTGTTACATGGCAGAGGAGTAAGGGTGGTGCTACAGGATCAGCATCACCCTCAACCTCCGTCAGGCTGCTTTTAGAGAACCATGTTCTGTTTCATTTATTCACAACCATTTTCAACATTAATAGTGGGCAGCCAAAAGGTATCTAGAAAGACGACCAATGCTTATGCTTATCTGAGAATAACTAAAGGAGCCAGGGAAGATCTTTAGTTTGAAGATGATGTCAGGAAAAACAGATTACACATGTTTCATTCTAGATGGAATAACTAAAACCAGTGGAAAGTGAGATAAACAGATGTCAGTGGAATTTATCCAAGAACTTACTAGTAATTAGAAAAGGGAAAAGGAGTTGCCTCACAAAAGTGCTAGCTCGTCACTGAAAGTCCTCAAGCAAGGTTTAGGTAACCGTATTTCATGGGTGACAGGGGAGAAATTACTGTACTGTAGTTGAGGCTGAATTAGATGCCTGCCGAAGTAACACATTGTTATGAATCACTAATTTTACAGGTGAAAATATTTTAAATTAATCAAGATGAAATTTTATTAACATTTTACATGTTCAAATACTACTGCATTATTCTGTAGTAATAAATATTTTACTGATCCAGCCATATACTCTTCATTTCTGGGAAGGCAGGCCAAAACTGAGGATGCAGTCTTTGATCATGAAACACAGGAAGGCTGGGTGGCCCGCATTTTTATCCCCCATAAGAGTACCAACTGCATTTTCATGCAGTCACAACACACACAACACTCACTGAAGAAATTAAGCCTGGATAAAGCATCCCACTAACAAAAATTTGTTTTGTAACAAAAATTTGTTTTTCAGAATGAGGGAATTTGGTTTTGCTTTCAATTAAAAAAAAAAATCTGGAGTTCCCGTCGTGGCGCAGTGGTTAACGAATCCGACTAGGAACCATGAGGTTGCGGATTCGGTCCGTGCCCTTGCTCAGTGGGTTAACGATCCGGCGTTGCCGTGAGCTGTGGTGTAGGTTGCAGACGCGGCTCGGATCCCGCGTTGCTGTGGCTCTGGCGTAGGCCGGTGGCTACAGCTCTGATTCAACCCCTAGCCTGGGAACCTCCATATGCCACGGGAGCGGCCCAAGAAATAGCAACAACAACAACAACAAAAAGACAAAAGACAAAAAAAAAAAAAAAAAAAATCTCCATAATAAGAATTACCTTATTATCCACTCCCAAAAAGATGCTGCAATGGCCATTTTCTTTGTAACTTTTTTTTTTCTTTTTTCTTTTTAGGGCCACAACTGTGGCATATGGAAGTTTCCAGGCTAGGGGTTCAATCAGGATTGCAGCTGCCGGCCACAGCCACAGCCACGCAGGATCTGAGCTGCATCTGTGACCTACACCTCAGCTTGTGGCAATGCCAGATCCTTAATCCACTGAGTGAGGCCAGGAATTGAACCCGTATAGTCACAAACACTATGTTGGGTTCTTAACCCACTGAGCCAGAATGGGAATCCCTCTACTTTATATCAAATGTTTAATACACATGATACTAGTTTATATTTGTTATCTTTTACACTTTTCTTTTTTTTTTTTTTTTTTTTTTTGTCTTTTTGCTATTTCTTTGGGCCGCTCCCGCAGCATATGGAGGTTCCCAGGCTAGGGGTCTAATCGGAGCTGTAGCCCCCGGCCTACGCCAGAGCCACAGCAACGCAGGCTCCGAGCTTCGTCTGCAACCTACATCACAGCTCACGGCAACACCAGATCCTTAACCCACTGAGCAAGGGCAGGGACCAAACCCACAACCTCATGGTCCCTAGTCGGATTCGCTAACCACTGCACCACGACGGGAACTCCCCTTTACACTTTTCAAAGTGCTTTGCCAAACATGTTATCGTGATTTTCACAATCCAGAGACATCAGCAGAGAAAATACTACTCTCTTTCTACCATTTGGGAAATGGAGAAAAGAGAAGTAAAATGTAAATCAGGCCCCTCCCTTAAGTGCTGTATGACTGTCACAAATATGCATTGTCTTTCTACTTAAGTCAATCTACCTTCACATCGCTAAATGTGTTATAATCAACCAAAAAAAAAAAAAAATACATATACATGTAAAAAAAAAAAATCTTTAAAACAGCACCTACCATATTGACCAGAACAGTGCTTGGCACATAGTAGCATGTAACAGACATTCAGTAAGTATTTGACAGGAATAAAAACTGCCTACTTCACTGGGTTATTAGGAAGATTAAATGTCACATGCTTAAAACAGTATTTATCTCTAGCAAACGCTCCCTATTAGTCACTGCTATTTTAAAAGAAGAAGAAAGAATCACAGAGGTATTCTAGGCCTAAAGGGTAGCATATACTAAAGGCCCTGAAGCACAAGCTCACATCTCACCAATGTCGCTGAAACAAGGAGAGTGCTGTGCAATGAAGCCTCTCCAAGAGGTACTCAGGCTAGACCAGGCAGGGCCTTCCAGGCATATTAGAGATTGAAGCCCCCTTTCAACTGGGGACAATGGAAAAACACTAAACAATTTTTTGCAGGGGAGCAAAAGGATTAGGTCTTGCCACTTGCTGATGCCAAATGATTCCTTTCTCTCTGGGGCCCACAATGATCAGAGTACCTACCACCTTTGGGAAGCACACCCTTGTCATGCTTTAGTTTGTAATACAGTTGGTCATCTGTATGTGCTTCCTTCCTTCCCATGAGAATATAAGGTTCTGGAGTGGAAGAGATCTGGATATGAATCTGGTTCCTCTTGACAGCCACTATACAGCCTAACACTGCGTCTAGTTTGTGTAGGTGCCCAGTCAGTGACAAATAATCCTGAGCAAAGTTCTCCTCTGGCTTTTCACTGCCTCACTCCCTTGTCCTTTCTCGGGGCAATAGTTTTGAACCACCGGGGAGGAGAGAGAGGATGCTAGAAAATTAGTGGTCCACCTAACGACTCAAAAAACGTGAACTGCCCCATCACAAGAGGATGGGACAATGTAACCATTCAGAGAACAGCGAGAAGAACAAGGCCAGTTTCTGGCGCAGCACACTAAAGAATCAATGAGACACAGTCCCAAGCCTTGAACGGCTCCCAAACCAACAAGGGAGATGGACATTGACAAGCACAGTGACAACGCTCAAGGGGACCGCAAGTCTCCAGGGGAAGGAAGGACAGCTTCCTCAGCCCTACAAACACCAGCCTGGCCGCCTTCTCCAGCCCGTGCACTCACTCTTGTCCAGAGGGCGAGTTAGTTCGGCCCCGACGTCGCCATCCGCGCTGGGACCCTGAGGTTTGACAGTCAGCGGCACGAACAAGGACGTGTTCGGGGCTTTGGAGCCTCCTGAGGCGGAGGAGGAGGAGGAGGCGCAGGCGACGGCAGAAACGCGCCCGAGAGCCCCAGGAAAGGGCGCAGTGTGGGAGCGAAGGGCAGAGCAGACGGCTGCCCGATGGCCAGCCTGGCGCCCGGCGGGGAGCCGAGCCCACAGCAGGGCACACCGGGGTAAGGACATTGAGGCCGCAGACTGGAAAGGAGGCAGGCTGGAGTAGCCTGGGGACACGGCGGCGGACAGTGACGCACAACGCCAGTGCCTACAGCCCGCAAAGACCCAGAACAGCAAAGCTGCCCAGGAAAACGCCCGAGTGCTGAAAGGCGGTTCATAAAGGGAAAGGAAAGCTTAGAAGTGAAAAATCAGAAAAGATAACTTCTTGTAAGTTCGTGCTCTGTCTCTCTCTTTTTATTGGAAATTGGAGCCAGCTTTCTTTAAAGAAAAGAAAATAATCAGGCACCGGTTGGGGATGTCACAGTTGAGAGGCGGGGCCTGCGAGGTGCATCACGTGACGGACGCTGGCCCTATTCAGAAGCACGTGGGCAGTGCGGCAGGGCTCAGAGGGCGCACCACTTGGAGAGGCACCTATCGGTGTAGTCGGCCTTTCTCCATGGCTTTGGGACTCCAAGTTTTCAAGAGCATTTCTGGAAAGTTCTTTGGGTTATTAACTTTGGTTTCCTAATGGAATAATGTTAGAGAACAAAACGATCTGCCCATCAGGATTGTTGCTAAGGAATTTTGTTCTGCAAGTGCTTAGGTAAACCCCTTGTTATGACCTGTGTGTAAGTAATTATACTCTAATATGAGCAATTTGTGTACATCCTCCTAGCAGCTGATGTATCACAACCACATGGCAAAAATATGTCCCTTGTACCTGGACCAAAGTCTAGTTTCTTTGGCATTCGTTGGATACTGTGTCACATTAGGTCGCTACATGTTAAATTCAAAAGATGCTGTTGGATTTGGGTTTTCCATATCTCTATTATTATACTTAAAACAGTAAGGTCTTGCAAGTTAAAGGAACAATGCACGTGATGTGTGATAATGTGTCAAATAGGATTTCAGTAACAGTTTGCTATGTACCTTTGATTCACAGAATACTTTTTAAACATAAGGGATTCAAGTAGACCAGCACCTTGCCCTCAGAGTTTCTGATCTGGTCTTAGTCATAGGCACAGTACCTGTTAAGCATTGGAAATACTTATTATTCTTAGGCTAATGAGAGTTCAAAGAACTATTCGTGCTGGAACTATGGGCCAGTTGTGTCATCGTTTCTCACCTCCATACTTCTAAACTATTATTGGGTGCCTAGTACAACTGCTGTCATAGCACTGAAACTATCATAATTGTGTCTTTAGAGTAGTAGTTCTCAAACTTCAGCATGCATCAGAATCATCTAGAAAGCTGATTTTAAAACAAAACTGTTGGGAGTCCCCTGGTGGTCTAGTGATTTAGGACTCAGAGCTTTCACCACCACAGCCCAGGTTCAATCCCTGATTTGGGAACTGAGACCCCACATCAAGCCACTGAACACGACGCCCACCGCCCCAGATTGTTGTGGCCCTACTCGTGGAGTTTCTGACCCAGGAGATCTGGAGTGGGGCCCAAGACTTTGAATTTATGTTTTCAGGTGATGTTGACCCTGCTAGTCCAGGGACCACAATTTCAGAACCACTGCTATGGGTTATAGTTCCTTCATGGTAGGGCCAATAAAATACCACTAAAGAAATACTCAGGAAAACACTGAATGTATGTATAAATACAGAAATAAGTGGACAGGGAAGGGAAGTGAGAGAAATAAAGATAACCCTGGTCGAAGGGAATAAAGCAACTTCTCTCTTCTTTGCCTTTGCTATTAACAAAACCTGGTTTATAAGGTTTCGCAACAGCAAATTTCTGTAGCTTCCCCCCCGCCCCACATCTTGCCTACCAAATTCTACAATCGGACATTTCTAGTATTTTTCTTTTCTTTTTTAGGGTCACACATGGAAGTTCCAGGCTTAGGGGTGGAATCAGAGGTGCAGCTACTGGCCTACACCACAGCCACAGCAACACTGGATCCTTAACCCACTGATGGAGGCCAGGGATCGAACCAGCAACCTCATGGTTCCTAGTCAGATATGTTTCTGATGCACCACGATGGGAACTCCCTGAATTGTTTATTTCTAAGTGAATTTTTGAGACTTAGTCTTAGAATCATGGAATACTAGAGCAGGAGTGGGTCTTAGAGATTAAGTAGTTCAGATTCCTCAATCTGAACAACTATCAAGTACATTTGTAGAACTTGTGGTAGTGTGGTTTATGTCCACACAGTCCTTCTATGCTCTGTCTTGCTTTGTCTCCAGGGTCTGATAAAATTCCTAGAGAGCCTAGTCTATTTCCTTTACTCTAATACTAGGTTGCATAACAGTTCTTATCCATAATTACATTTAGACTCTTTTTTTTTTCCTAAAAGACACCTTTACTTTTATAATCGCTAGGAAAATAAACATCCATTCATTCACACATTCCACGTGTATTGTGATAAGCAAGGTATAGCAAAACAGGCTGAATCTTTGAGAGTTTTATTAAGCCTATACAATTAAAAAGTCTTCTAAAAGTGTGGTAAGCACAGTCCTGGAGGTGTGCACAGCATACCCTGGCAGTAAAACAAAGGCCATCTAACTCTGACTGGAGATGGAGATGGTGTCAGATAAGAACAGCCTCAAGAGTCTTACAAGAAATTAACCAAAGTGCAGGCAGAAAGGCAAGCATTCTCCGAGGAGTCTGGCAATAACGAGCTGAACTGGTGTTCTGTAAGAGACTAAACTTTTACTCAAGTCGCTAGAAGATTTTAAATGAGGGAGCAACATATGAATTATGCTCAGGAGTCTTGTGACTCAGTGGGTTGCTGGGGTGGCAAGGGTTCACTCCCTGGCCAGGGAAAGTTGTCTCAATGCTGCCAGCTAGGCCAAAAAAAAAAAGATTTCTGTTCATAGAAGCCCTCAAGCCTAAAAGTGGAACTGGTATATTTAAGGTACACATATTCCTCACTATGCCTTTATCTGATATCAAACTGTAAAATGTGTTACATTTCAATCCAGGCTAATAAAAAGCCCTGGACAGTGCCTTTATGTATGTTCAACAGTTTCAGCTTAATATAAATGGAATGTAATAAATTTGAGTTTACTGACTCACATGGTAATTGGAATTGAGTATTCCAACTACTTGATCCACGCTGAAAAGGTCGAGAATATGTTACTGCACCCTAAAATTTTTAGTTAGAAGGCATTTGAGTTCCTGAAATCTGCTATCTCCCTAAAAGCAAAGCCTCCCAAAAGAACTCCGTTGCCATAAATTCCCTCACTGGGAGCAACCAAGGAAGATTAACTCATCACTAGACAGTGAGAAATTGGCCCCACACCCAAACAGACTTTGGTTACAAAACTGTTGTATCTAACACTTATTCTAAGGATTCTTTCATCATTCCTAAAAGTCTTTTGCTTTCCCATTAGTGCTCTTCATTCACACAACTTCCCCTATTAAGTCACTGCTAAGTACCCTTCACTCCCTCTTTCCCTGAGAAAGATTATACATAAGCCCCAAATTCTTACAAC
Organism: Sus scrofa; assembly: GCF_054392235.1. Lineage (NCBI taxonomy): Eukaryota > Metazoa > Chordata > Mammalia > Artiodactyla > Suidae > Sus > Sus scrofa. The sequence continues at coordinate 94,440,087 of NC_139396.1, read as the reverse complement.
CCCTTTAAGTCATTTTTGTGAACTTTCTCTATTGCAGTTAGAATTGTTTTTCTTTTGTTAATCTGTCAGTTAATTAATAGGATCTCAAACACAAACCAGGGTAGAGCAAAGTTTTTCCTCCCCAACAATTCAAAACAATGAAAATTTCTTCACCAGTGAAAAATAATTAAACTGTTGGACAGTAGTTCTCAATCCTGGGTAGCTTTTCTTTTTTTCTTTTTGGCCACACCTATGGCATGCGAAAGTTCCCTGGGCCAGGGATTGAACCCACACTACAGCAGCAACTGGAGCCACAACAGTGACAAGGCTGTCTTAACCCACTGAGCCACCAGGGAACTCCCAGGGTAGCTTTTTCAAATGCTGACATCTTAACCCCTGAAATTCTGATTTTATTGGTCTGGGTAGGGCCTGGCATGATTATTTTTTAAAAACTCCTGAAGTGATCTGAACATGCATCCAGGGTTGAGAAAAGACACAAATTTTTCACTTCATTTCTGATTAAATGGCCAACTTTTCACAGTTAACCAAATAGAGTTCAGATGTTTATTTTTCAAGTTGATTATACAATAGTCTTAAGGAAAGTGAATAAACATCCTATATATGACAGTATTTTAAGCCACCTAATTAAAAGCATTATATAGATATTTAAAATTGAAACTGACCGATTTATAAAAACTTCTAATTACAATGACAGCTTCCTAAACTATGGAGCAATCCTGACTTCAAAGATAAATCTGACAATAAGAAGAGGTTTGAGAATAGTTTAATATTTCAAATAGCAAGCTCAGTACCTGTTTCAAATTCTTTATTTTACATCATGGTTGCACAATTTGAGGCCGGTTAAATACAACTGGTTTTCAGATTTTCTCTGAATATTTTCCAGATTTCTACATGCAAGTGACCATGAAAATATTTGGCATTTTTAAATTCTGAAACTCTGAACAGGCACTTACATGAAGGAAAACATTATCATTCACAGATATCCACATTTAAAGTAGATGCTTCAGCACATGGTACATGGAACCTTTTGCCAATTAAGAAGTTGGTTTCTGAGCATTTTTCAAAGTGCCGTAGTAGTAAAACAGGCTTAAATGTAATTTGGGTTATTTAGCTTACTCATAAAGTAAGGTTAACTGACAGGACTTGCACTGAAGTGTATAAAAAAATATTGGTACAAAAACCATTGACCATAAGTGAAAGTAGTTTCACATAGCAGGCTTCATTTTAGTTTCTACACCCCATATTTAGTGTATTTGAGATCAGACCCCATGCATAGCATAAGAGATGACTGCAACCCTCTTTTTTACAGGCTTTCAACAAATTACTTGAATTTAATGTTAAAAATATTTAAATAGTAGGTGAAGAAGTTTAAATTTGAGTTTGAACCTAGTGAAGATTCCAATTTAACAAACATGAAATGGTCCAGATCTGGGTAACTATCACTTCACTGGTTATCCTAAGTCTCCCATCCTCAGATTTTTCCCCTGAAAAGGGAAGAGAATATTTGTGAAGTCAAGAAAATTACATTTGCATATTTGTGGTAAAAAGGTTAAGTCAGAAATTTTTTTTCCAAAGTATTCATGGAAAAACTATATAATTTTAACAGATTCTAAAATGCCAACTGAGTCAGCTCCACACTGTATAAAACCTACAGTGGTACCTATTGGATAGTAGTACCAAAATGGTTACTTAATATGGTCAAAAAAAAAAAAAAAAGGCTACAATGACATTCCACGTAATCCCTTAGGGGGGGAAAAAAAATTTAATACTCATACCACAGAAGACTTCAAAGAGAACAAAATTCAGAAGCCACAGAATGGTAAACTCATTTCTCGTACATAAATGTGAATTTACACATGTAAAAACATAAACGTAGTTCTCAAAAATATTGAGGTGCCACGTTTTAAATTTTTGCAGGATATAAGAGCCACTCAGGTTTTCTAATTTTATTTGAACACAAAATATTTAATTTTTTGCATGAAGAGAATCAGAGGTAATCATTAGCGTGAAAAAAGAAAAGGGTTTATAATCAACATTGTGAAGAAAGCAAAATTACAAATACTAGCTTACTCACATGAAAATCTTTAATTTTATGCTAATGCATGTGAGTACTTATCATCAAATCAAAGTGTACGGTTAAAAAAAAAAAGGCAGTTTAAAGAAGTTCCAGTGTTTCAAAGAAAGCACTTTTTTTTAATGTATATACATGAATAACATTTAGTTATATCATAAAATAAATTCAGCACTGTAAGATAAAGGAAGACTATTACAAATGGAGTTTTGGCCTTTCCCCCCTCACACGCTGCAACCACCTTTAACTTGCCAAACTTAAATCTCAACGTATATAGGAGTTTTTTTCTTTTTTTCTCCTATTCAGTTCACATTTCAGGCTGCTCAGCAGATGCCTGTGATTCTGGTGATTCAAATCGCTGGTGAAAGTTTGTTCTCTGTTTCCTCAGTTTTTCAGGAGCTTTTCTCCATAAAATGATCTCCTAGTAAGATAAAGGCAAGATAAGAAATTAACGTCCTCACATCATTAAGTTTTCACCCTTAAATTTTCACTTCAATTTTAACAATAACAAATCTAACTTCTTCCCTACAAAAACCCTCCTCTTTTCTGACTGACCCACTTTCTCCCAATTCTAATCTTAGACCTCCCCTTTGGCCAGCTATGCTCCCCCCACCAACAGGTATGCAGACCACCATCACAAATCCAATCGGGCACAAAGTTCTAGCTACTACTGCTTTAAAAAATTACAAAAAAATCTGTCATTTGGTTTGTTGTTCCACTGTCCTATCCAAAGTCAAGCCTTTGTCACCTCAACCTTAAATACTCAAATAACTTCCTGGTAGATGGCTCTTCCTCTCTTGCCTGAGGCCCTCTTTCTAATCCATCCTTCCTATCACTACCAGATTGGTCTAAAACATTGCTTTCATGGCTTTTCAATAGTTTTCAATTCCCCCAGGATAAATCTCCAACCTGGCATTCAAAGCCCTCCATAACCTTTACCCAATTTATCAACATCACAGTCTTCCCTACCTAGACTCTGGTATCCCACCAGCCAAACTGGGTTACTCTCTGCCTCCAGTGCACTTCAGGTAAACCTTCCCTTCATCTTCCCTTCATATTCCGCAAATCTCTTCTCTATTCCTCTGCCTAAGTTTTTGTTTTGTTTTGTTTTTTAGGGCTGCACCCAAGGCATGTGAAGTTCCCAGGCTAGGGGTCAAATCAGAGCTACAACTGCTGGCCTATGCCACAGCCATGCCAGATCCAAGCCACCAGTGCAACCTATACCACAGCTTGTGGCAATGCTGGATCCTTAACCCACTGAGCAAGGCACAGTGAATTAACCCATATCCTTAACCCACTGAGCAAGGATCCTTAACCCACTGAGCAAGGCACAGTGGATTAACCCACATCCTCATGGATACTAGTCAGGTTTCTTAACCAACTGAGCCACACAGGGAACTCCAGGTTCTTTGCTGTTTTTTTTTTGTTTTTTGTTTTTTTTAATTAACCAATATAGCAAAATTTAAACATTGAAATGAATGCCCATGGGAAGCAATATACTTACTCAATAGGGCCACGATATGTAATTGATTCAGAAATTGTAAATTTCATAAAAATCTAATTTGAAGTTATAAATTATCTACATTTAATTATATGGCATTATGGCATCATTAGTGAAATAAATTGTCTTTCTTCCAAATTACTAAGTTTTCCGTTAATTATATGATTTTTCTTTTTCCACATATCTGCAACATGGGGACCTTGAGAACAAACCATATTTAAAAAGGCAGTAATGGAGTTCCCTCTGTAGTACATCAGGTTAAGGATCCAGCATTGTCTCTGAGGCAGTGTGGATTCAATCCCTGGCCCAGCACAGTGGGTTAAGAATCCAGTGTTGCCACACCTACAGCTAGGATTTGATCCCTGGCCTGGCAACTTCCATATCCCATGGGTGTGGCCAAAAGTGGGGAAAAAGTTTTTTATTAAAAAGTAGTATTCCTCACAGTACTCAGCACAAAATAATTGCTAATTTAGTTTTGGACATTCAACTGACATTCAAATATTTATTAATCTAATTCAGAATATAGAAGGCCATTCTAATCACAATCTTTATTAAAAATTCACCAAAGGAAGGCTTAACTGATTTTCAAATGAGATCAAGTTTTATAATAAACTTTTTTTTTTTTTTTTGACCACATCCACAACATGTAGAAGTTCCCAGGCCAGGACTGAACCTGTGTCACAGCAGCAACCCAAGCTACTGCTGTGACAATGCTAGATCCTTAACCTACCAAGTCACATGGGAACTCCTATAATAAACACATTATAAAAGTATTAGGGGAGTTCCCTTCATGCACAGCAGAAACGAATCTGACTAGAATCCATGAGGATGCGGGTTTGATCCATGGACTTGTTCAGTGGGTCAGGAATCTGGCGTTGCCATAAGCTGTGGTGTAGGTCCCAGACGTGGCTCAGATTCCACATGGCTGTGGCTGTGGCGAAGGCCGGCAGCTACAGCACTGGTGTGACCCCTAGCCTGGGAACCTCCATATGCCACAGGTACAGCCCTAAAAAAGCAAAAAAAAAAAAAAAAAAAGTATTAGGTTTTGGTCATCTCATGGACATTTATAACAGCATTGTTTAATTAGGGGACAACAGAAACATCAAAACCCATCAAGCTGATGCAGTCATTAAAACTGATAAAGGAAATCTCAATTTGTTGATAAAGATATTCAAGACACTACTAAAAAAGCAAATTAAAGAATAATATCAACATTATAATCTAAAAACATATATAAATTTGACTGAAAAACATCATGGTGGTAGAATTTTATTACCTGATTAAAAAAAAAAAACAACCCAGCACATACTGTTTTTATAAAAAACAGAAGTTTCAAGAGAAAAATAAAAGCACTGCCAAATTATAGTCCATTCTAGAGTCCTGCAGAATGCCACAGTTCATGGCAATGCTGGATCCTTAACCCACTGAGCAAGGCCAGGGATTGAACCTGCAACCTCATGGTTCCTAGTCAGATTCGGTTCCGCTGCACCATGATGGGAACTCCCATGCCTATTTCTTTATCATACTCTCAGTGTTTTCAACCTACTTAGAAACAAACCCCCATTTGTTTAGTAAAGCTTACAAAAGTGAATGCTTCCCAGGTGTTTTTAGAACTGCCAAAAAACAAAATACCAGCTGGGTGACACCATACCTGCTGCTTGAAGTACCTTCTGTCTTCCTCATCAACAAGGACCAGATTCAAAAAGTACCTTACTGAAAATTTTTTGTTCACGTCTCTCATTGTTGGAGTTGGGTCATATCCCGCTAAAAACAGTCTTATTGGAATTGATTCACCTAAAAGAAAAGCAATTTCCATTTAATTCTAAAAGATGATTAAATACAGTTATGTAACATCTAAAACTAAGCATTACTGAGAAGATTAAATAACGCTTCAGTACCTAATGAGATGGCCGCATAACAAAAACTTTAGACCAGGGTTTCTCAGATTTGACATTACTAATTTTGGGGGCCCAATAATTCTTTGTTGTGGGCAAAGTCCTATGCGCTGTATGAAGTTCAGCAGCACTCCTTGCCTCTACGCACTAGATGCCAGTAGCATTCCCCAAATATGACAACCAAAAATGTCTCCAGGTATTGCCAAATGTCCCAGGGGAGGGGGTTTGGGGAAGGGGGGAAATGCCCATAGATGAGAACCACTGCTGTAGAGCCAGAATGCCTGGATTCAAATCCCAATTCTATTTGTTTCAAATTCCTGATCTGTAAAATGCGGAACACCAATAACATCCATCTTGTAAAGAATTTGTAAGAGCTGTATGGACTAATATAGGTAAAAAGCTAAAACAGTCCCAGCAGTAAGTTCTGTTTTACTATTTTTGTTATTTTCTGCTTTCATGAAGTTTACCATAATTTTTTTTTTTTTTTGTCTTTTTGCCATTTCTTGGGCCGCTCCCGCGGCATATGGAGGTTCCCAGACTAGGGGTCCAATTGGAGCTGTAGCTGCCTGCCTATGGCAGAGCCACAGCAACGCGGGATCCGAGCCGCGTCTGCGACCTACACCACAGCCCAAGGCAACGGTGGATCTTTAACCCACTGAGCAAGGCCAGGGATCAAACCCGCAACCTCATGATTCCTAGTCAGATTCGTTAACCACTGAGCCATGACAGGAACTCCTACCATAATTTTTAATCATTTTCAGGATGATGACATTCTTTCATTACCAAAAAGACTGCTATTCAGAGTCTCATGGTTTTTCTTTTCCTAAGAGTAACTATTTACATATTGTTTTGAATCTTTTTTTATGTAATACTTTTCTCATGTATATCTCTTTCTTTTAAGATATATAACTCCTCACTTTACATAAATATTTGTGGCTGCTACAATTTTACAAAATAATGTTACATAACACAACATTCATGGGTCTTGGAGTCAGAAAGGCCTGGACTCACACTCCAACTCTATAATGATTAGCTATGGAAGAAAACCAGATATGTCACCAAAAACTATGCTGCTTTGACATAAAAATTATTGTGAGCTGAAGACAAACAGAAAAAGCAGAAAAGGTTCCCTTATTCCGCCTAAATTCTCCTTTTGCTGGAGACAGCCTCTTTTTAGCTCAGGGATGGCACCACAGGAATCTGCAAACAAGCATACTTCATTAGCTTCCCCCCCGCATATTTACCTGCCCAGTCTGCTGTCCTTGGAAACCTAAACTGCTTTTCTTTGCCCAATTATTTCTCTCTAAATTTATTGTTCTTTTGAAGATGCTATGTAAGTTGAAATTCTAAGTCACTGCTTTGAGTTACTTTTTTTGAGGTTTCTCCTGCATCATGTGCACTACATGCATTAATAAACTGTTTTTCTTTTATTAATCTTTTTGTTAAAGAGTTCCAGCAGAAAATCTAAGATGAGTAGGGGTAAAGTTCCGCTTCCCCCACACTATCACCTTTAACAAGTTTTTTTAACCTCTGCATCTCAGTTTCATCTATAAGGGATACCACTACTTAACTCAAAGGGTGGGACGGAACTTTAGAGCACCTGAGAGTACAATGCCTCATCTATAGTTGGCACTCAACAAATGGTGACTACTTTTTGAAGTAATACTAACAGAATAAGAAAAAGCCAAAGGCATAAATTTAAAATAATAAATACTGGCTTCATTATCTTAGACATGGAAGATTATCTAGTAATAAGGAAACTGCTTATTTTCTTGGGAGGTATAAGAACTCCAAAACTGCACAGGAATTACTATTCAGTTATATTGCACCTTATGTTTACCATGAGTAAAAAAGATTTACAGGGAGTTCCCATCGTGTCTCAGCGGTTAATGAATCCGACTAGGATCCATGAGGATGCAGATTCGATCCCTGGCTTCACTCAGTGGGTTCAGGATCCGGAACTGCTGTGGTCAGACTTGGCTCAGATCTTGCGTTGTTGTGGCTGTGGTGTAGGCTGGCAGCTGTAGCTCCAATTTGACCCCTCGCCTGGGAACCTACATATGCCAGAAGTGCGGTCCTAAAAAAAAAAAATTCTACAGAAATAAATTATTAAAACAGAAGACAATTAAAATATTACAAATTCAGAATTAAGCAAAAGACATACATAAATGTCTCCTCTAAATTCTAAATTTAAACTAAGAAATTAAACCTTATTTCAGACTAGAAAGTACTATCACAGTCTTCTCAGTATTTATACAAAGATGATCTTAAAAATGATCATTTAAGGATCATTTTAAGAATTCACAAATGTTTTCACACTGAATAAATACTTTCAAACTAAACTGCCATGAATACACTCTTTGCACTACCTTTAACACAAAAGAAGTGAAAGGTGTTATTACCTTTTACTGGTGCACCATCCATTATTTCATATTTAGCGATCGTTTCTGTTTCTGTCGTAGTACTGGGTCCTAGTGCAATAATGTAAAGGATATTAATTTAAACATAGCTAGAATATAATTTCCAGCCTTATGGCTTCTTCCTATTTTCCAACTATAATATTTTAGTACTAATAACTTCCCCTTTTGTGAAATGTTGATCATTCTTTTCTATTTCTTGATTTACACTTACCACTCAACTGAATGTTTCACTCGCTTCTTCACAAAGGTAATACAGGAGATCCTTGAAAAACTGCAGGGGCTACGGGCGCTTGACTGTACATGCAGGGAAATCTGTGCATAATTTTTTAGTTTTTGTTTTTGTTTTTTTCCTTTCCGAGGGCTGCTCCCGTGGCATATGGAGGTCCCCAGGCTAGGGGTCTAATCAGAGCTGTAGCCACTGGCCTATGCCAGAGCCACAGCATGTGGGATCCAAGCCGATCCAGTTGAAGACGCGGATCTTCAATCTATACCACAGATCATGGCAATGCCAGATCCTTAACCCACTGAGCGAGGCCAGGGATCGAACCCACAACCTCATGGTTCCTAGTAGGATTTGTTAACCACTGAGCCATGACGGGAACTCCTGTGCATAATTTATAGTCCATCTTCTATATCCTCCATTCCTATCTGAGGTTCCTATCTGCAAATTCAACCAATTGCAGATCATGCAGTCGTGTATTATTTACTACTGAAAAAACATCCACTCTAAGTGGAACCATACAGTTCAAACCCCATGTTGTCCAAGGGTAAATTGTATACAGTTCAGAAATAATCTTCACAGGCTTCCTTCTATCATTTCTACTATTTGCTAAATAGAAACTAGCAATGCACCTCTGACATGCTAGTTTTCCCTGCAACACCCAAACAGTTCTCTAGGAGTTGATGAATTTCAACATAGACGAAAGATCAAACTGAATGCTTGGTTGACATATAGTTCTTTTTTTTTTTTTTTCTTTTTTGTTTTTTAGGCTCCCAGGCTAAGGGTCGAATAGGAGCTACAGCTGCCAGCCTATGCCACAGCCACAGCCACATGGGATCCGAGCCCTATCCGCAACTTACACCACAGCTTGTGGCAACGCCAGCAAACCTCAGTGGGGATAGCACATGCATCCTCATGGATACTAGTCAGACTCTTTACTACTGAGCCACAATGGGAACCTCCCCAACTTATTTTTAAACAAATGAGAACCTGAAGTTTGGTTTTAGTATCTTTAAATCACTTTTAAGGTGAAAAAAATGGAGTTTAAGAAATTACAGATGTCTATAATTATGACTACCAATTATAAATTCTTAAAAGTACCGCCTAAAATTATTTTCAATAGACAACTAGCAAAGTTAAAGGGAACTAAATATATAAACTAATTAAAATTAAAAAGCAGTTATGATCCAATAAACAATCTGGGGGCAACTGGTCAACCATCTGAAAAAAAGTAAAGTTGGATCCATAGCTCATTCTTACTTCAGAACAAATTCCAAATGAATTAAAACTTTGAACAAAAATCCCCAAACTATAATGTATTACTTTAGTAAAATCAAGCACAGAAAATTATTTTTAGAGCCCCACTGTAAAAAAAGGTCTAACACAAAACCCAGAGTCCATAAAAGCAAAAACTGATAAATTTGACTTATATAAATATCAAGAACTTCGACATCACAAAGACCACCATAAGCAAGACAAACCAGGGAAATTTCTGCTGCTCTTAATACAGAAAAGCAGACTGATCTTCCTAATACACAGAGTTTCTACAAGTCAAAAGAAAAAGATAGGAGTTTCCTGGTGGCCTAGTGGTTAAGGATCCAGGAATTCCTGCTGTGGCTCAATGGACCCGATATTGTCTTTGTAAGGATGCAGGTTTGATCCCTGGCCTTGCTCACTGGGTTATGGATCTGGAGTTGTTGAATGCTGTGGTGTAGGGTGCAGATGTGGCTCAGATACGGTGTTGCCCCACTTGTGGCTAGGCCCCAGCTGCAGGTCCGATTCGATCCCTAGCCCAAGAACAATAATATGCCGCAGATGTGGATCCAGCATTGTCACTACCGTGACTCAAGTTCAATCTGGCCAGGGAACTTCTGCATGTTGCAGGAACAGCCAAAAAAAAGGGGGAAAGATTAATAATCAAACAGAGATGGGGAAAAGAATATGGATAGTCAGTTTATGGAAAAGAAATATAAATTTTTTCTTTGTTCTTGGCTGCACCGGCAGTATATGGAAGTTTCTGGGCAGGGATCGAATCTACAACCTATGCCACAGCTGCAGCAGTGCCAGATCCTTAACCCACTGCACCAGGCCGGGGATCAAACTGGTATCACCACAGAGATAAGCTGGATAATTAACCCACTATGCCACAGCAGGAACTCTCTCATACTTTATTTTTGAACCATGTGAATTTATTGTGTTCAAAAACTAATTTTTTAAAAAACATAAATGAGTATCTCACTGCCAACAATATAAAGTACCAAAATTATTATCCAAGGAGTGTATTTATTTCATGTTTAAACAGTATTTTAAGACTTTAAAATTTCGGAGTTCCCGTCATGGCGCAGTGGTTAACGAATCTGACTAGGAACCATGAGGTTGCGGGTTCAGTCCCTGGCCTTGCTCAGTGGGTTGGGGATCTGGCGTTGCCGTGAGCTGTGGTGTTGGTTGCAGACAAGGCTTGGATCCCGAGTTGCTATGGCTCTGGTGTAGGCCAGCAGCTACAGCTCCAATTAGACCCCTAGCCTGGGAACCTCCATAGGCCAAGGGAGTGGCCCTAGAAAAAGGCAAAAGGACAAAAAAAAAAAAAAAAAGAAAGACTTTAAAATTTCAACTAATATAGGAATTTCAATTCAACTTACCAATTCCCGTTATCTCTTTTTTAATCAGTTGTAACTCCATATGTTGGATTTTTATTCTTACTAACAGGAAGTAAATTTTTCCAACAATCACATCCTTTAAATGATACCTTTGGGGAAAGAATATATGTCACTTATTTAATATTGGTTTATGAAGTAAAAAGTGAAATATGTTCTGAAAGACTTTGTTAGACATCTTTAGAATAAAGAATACCACTTTGACTATTCATATTATTTTATGTTCCTTTTTTCAAAAAAGTATTCATCATTTTACTATAAAAATAAGAACTCAAAGTTTTACCTGAATATCCATACACCTTAGGGAAAAATTAACCTATTTAATTGTTAGTCTCTACTTAGAGATTAACTTAGTTTTCAAAGAACTTAAGCATGGAAAATTGATTTTTATGCTTGAAATATTTATTTGTGTATGAAGATGTTTCTCAAGATTTAAAAACTCTACACAAGTGTTTAGCACTTTAATCCGAGTATTAGAACAGTGCAGTTAACAAATCACCTGGCCACAAAGAGAGACTCCATAGGCTGAATTTGTTGCTGTAATACCCAATAATCAAAGACCTTTCCCAGGGACCCTGAAATACCGTAGTAATTCCTATATTTCCCAGAGGGTTTTTTTTGTTTTGTTTTTAGCCTTCTCCTGGGTTTGGATCTTGAAATAATATCCCAAGGGTTGATTAACACAATTATGTTAGTCTGAAGGGAGGCTTCCAGTGACAAGTTTTAAGTCCTTAAACTATCTAATAATTTTATCAACAATATAATTTAAGACTCTGAAGGCCTGTGTTTCACATTTTCAGTGACATAAACTGGGGCATGACAACTAATAAACATCATTAACGGAAGAGTACATAGAAACACCCATTTCTTAAACAAATAAACTTTAATGAAAAGAAAAATATCTATAAATTAAAAGAGATTTAAAAACCAAAAAACCGAATGCAATGTGTTTGAATCCACTAGATGTAAACAAATCTTGTTTGGATGGTAATTTGAACAAACCATGTTGGGAAAACATGTATAAGCCAATTAGGGAAATGTGAAAACTGACTGGATATGTGAAGATGCTAAAAAAATTATTAATATTTTTAGATGTAACAGTATTGCTTAATATAACACATTATATTAAAAATGATACATAAATACTATGGATGAAATTAATGCCTGGAATTTGCTTCAATATCATCTTGGGGAGTATGGGGGGGCCAAACACAAATAAAACAAATCTGACCCTGTTTTAACAACTGCTGGGGCAACTGCTGCTGAGGATTCATATAATGTTCATATACTTTGATCTATGTTTGAAATAATAAAGTTTAAAAAGGCATTAATAAAATAAGAGCCCATTTCTATAAAAATACAACATATATAAACATATATGCCTCCTCCCGTGGAAAGATATGCAGGAGGATATTAATAGTGGTTAACCAGTAAAACTGAAAATATGTGATATTTTTACTTCCTTTGAAAGAAAAGTCCTTTGACCTTCCTACATTGTTAATTTTTTCTATAATAAAACAATATTGCTTATGTAGTCAGAAAAAGAGCTTTTTTACTTATTTTTAAAGAGATGACCAGACTAAACTTATGTCAAGACAGTAAGAAACAGGAGTTCCCACTGTGGTTCAATGGGTTAAAAGTCTGACTAGTATCCATGAAGATGTGGGTTCCATCCCTAGTCTCTCTCAGAGGGTTGAGGATCCGGCATTGCAGTGTGGCTGTGGCACAGGCTAGCAGCTGCAGCTCCAATTCAACCCCTAGCCTGGGAACTTCCATATGCTGCAGTGCAACCCTAAAAAGCAAAAAAAAAGAAAAAAGACACAGGATTAGCTGCCTTCTGAGATGGTAAGCTCCTCTATTAAAAAAACTGCAAAGCAAAGAATTATCAGGAATAGAATAGAATATGAAAGACACCTGCAATGAGTAAGAAGCAAAACCAAACTCCTGAAGTTTTTTTTAGCTCAGGTATTCTGTTGGTCCATTAACATCAGATTAATGTTGATTCCGTCCCTACTTTGACCAATTTACAAAGACTTTTATAAAAGGCTTATATCTTAATTCTCCCTGAACATCTGTTTATGAAAGGTACTTACTTTGACTTATTATATTCAAATTCTATGTGGAGACAATCTTCAATGCCCACTTCCATCTTAATAGAGTTGTTAACATCAGGATAGGTAGCAAGCTGATGAACAATAAGATCATATTCTTTTACCAAGTCTGTCAGTCTTCTTACTATTGTCACTTTAAGAAAATACCTATGAAGTTAATGGAGAGGACAAGTTAAATCTCCTGTGATATATTTCAGTACTTTAAATGAGCAAACATTAACCCCAACTCTATTTTCTCCTTGATGGAACTCCTTTGGGGTCAACTTACTCTGTTTACTTTATGAAAGAGTTTTAATATTTATTTTGTTAGGTTTTTTAATTTTTAATGGAAATTCCCAGGTGGGCCTGGAATTGAATCCAGGGCTGCAGCTGCAATCTATGCTGCAGGTGCAGCATCGCCGGATCCTTTAACCCACTGCACTGGGCCAGGGGTTGAACCTGGGTCACTGCAGTCAGATTCTTAAACCACTTATGCCATGGGGGAAGCTCCAAGAGTTTTAATTTTTAAATAAATGTTCCCAACAAGAAAATAAACACAAAGTTCAGTTTTAAGAACTGTGTACATCCTTTTTAGATGAATTTGGAGCACTATCATCAAGCTTAATTGAGGACATTTCTCTAAGTCACTTCTTAATCAAATACTAAATGAGATTCATTGGGAAACTAAAGGATTGAGAGAGTAACCATTTACATAACAAAGTATCTAAGAAACAATTCAAACAACAGAAGTGTATCTACTAAAACTTCTCAGAATGGGATTCTCTAAAATTAATTATTTCAGATCAGTATTAGAAAAAATATTTGACAGAATTTTAAAAATCTTAAGTCTTCCAGTCCAAAATTATAATTAGAAGTTCTAATAAGACATTCAATAGCAGTCATTACTTCCTGGCTTTGAGTTTGTCTATGGTTTCTGATATACATTCATACCTTAAGCGAACATTGGCACCGATGTAAGATTCATATGGCTTTTCAACTTGCATAAATTCAAAATCATAACTTCTGCTCTGAGTTAGTTCTCCAGGTAAGGCTAGTTCTTTCACTAGGTTTACAAATTCGTGAGTATTACTCTTGTCATTGAAAAGTTCTAAGAAATTTTAAAAAGCAAAAAGATCAATTAATATCCATCTCATTAAAAACCAACTTCTACCTCCAATGCAAATAATTTTTATCAAAATTATTGGTTGGATTTATCTCTACTTTAAATACCGGAGCTATGATCTGAATTCCTTTATCCTTCTCTTATGCTCTACCTAGCATAAAAAAATTCAAGTAGCATAGCACAATGAAAATTTCTATTTTAAAAAAATGAATTAATTCCTTCAATACAGTTAGGGTTTGCCCAATAAGAAGTTGTTTTAACAAGACATTTCTAAGAATTATTTGAACTTCTTCCCTTCAAGGCAAAAAAAAAAGTCTTGCTTTAGTTAGGCAAATATATTAATTTAAAACGATAAAATGATAATACACAAAAGACTAAAATCAACTATAATTACTACAATTTGCCCCTCAAGTATAATCTCATCCAAAATATATAAGTAAACAAATATCCACCTGTTCCAATCTTGATACTTTTATTTATTTATTTATTTTTCCTTTCCTAGGGCCACTTCCCGCAGCATATGTAGGTTCCCAGGCTAGGGGTCTAATCAGAGCTACAGCTGCCAGCCTACACCACAGCCACAGCAAGGCCAGATCCGAGCCGCGTCTGCGACTTACACCACAGCTCACGACAACACCGGATCCTTAGCCCAATGAGCAAGGCCAGGGATCAAACCCACAACCTCACGGTTCCTAGTCGGATTCGTTAATCACTGCGCCACTATGGGAACTCCCAATCTGGATACTTTTAAAACATACAGTAAAACTTAGAAAGCTAGGACCTATTTTCTTTTTCTTTTCTGAGTCTGCAATACCACAAGATTTATTAGTTTAAATTATGCTAAATCAAGAGCGTCTCCGAAACACATGTATGGAAACATACTCAAGTTTATCTAAGTCAAGAAGAAATTACACCTTTTCTTTTCACATGGAATTTTTTTTTTTTTTTTTTTGGTCTTTTTGTCTTTTTAGGGCCGCACCCGCAGCATATGGAGGTTCCCAGGCTAGGGGTCTAATCAGAGCTACAGCTGCCAGCCTACACCACAGCCACAGCAAGGCCAGATCCGAGCCGCATCTGCGACCTACACCACAGCTCACGGCAACGCCGGATCCTTAACCCACTGAGCAAGGCCAGGGATCAAACCCGAAAACTCATGGTTCCTAGTCGAATTCGTTTTCCCTGCACCACAACAGGAATGCCCCACATGGAATTTTCTATTGACAGGAGAGTCTGGCTAATAGGCACACACTAACTTAGGAAAACAAATGGCATAGGTAATTAGAAAGTGAAGGTTGAGATGAAACTGCTATAAAGCTGGTGAAAAATTATGCAGATGGAAATTTCAGTGAGTCAACTAATTTACTTGAGTTATTTTTCAAGGCTGGTAGCTTAGGTAACTCCTTTCATTTTCAGTAATTAGAAGTAAAATCATAAAGGCAAGATGAGTCAAATATCATTTAATACAATTAAAAAAGAAATATGATTTAGTGTTTATAAAATAAATCCTTTCATTATGCAAAAGAAATCCTTCCTTCCATAAAACTAAGCTCTAATTCAATTATTTAAGTGCCAAATCTAACTCTCTTCAAACTCAGTTATCAAAGGAAAAAAAAAGTAATACTATTTTAAAACTCACCAATTTGACCTACAAATTCAATTCTAATTCCTTGGTGCTCTAGCCTCTTTCCAGGTTGCTTAAAGGCTAGGTTTACCTGCCAAAACATGAAATTGTAAGAGATGTTAACAATCCTTTGTGGACCTACTACCAGATTCCTTCCAGATGAATGCAATATATAAATATTTCAAGAATTCATTTCTAAAATTTGAGACACCATCACATACCTAGATCATGATGACCTTACAGCACCAGAGAAGGTAAAACTATTATACAATCACTAATATACCTTTTACTTAAACATACACTTAAAGCACCTGCTTTGTTAGGAAGGAATCCTTCCTTAGAGCTAGAGATCTATAAAGAATCAATAAATGAGAGAGCTTTCAACTACTCAAATGTGTTTTCTGGTCAAATACTCAGACAATTTGATGTGCCACAGGTGCGGTCAAGAAAAGAAAAAAAAAAGTAAAACAATTCTACAACAGCGTTTTAATGTAAGGTAATTTCTAATTATGAGAACTGACCTAAAAGATCACTTTCAGGAGTTCCCGTTGTGGCACAGTGATTAACGAATCCAACTAGGAACCATGAGGTTGCGGGTTTGGTCCCTGCGCTTGCTCAATGGGTTAACGATTCGGCGTTGCCGTGAGCTGTGGTGTAGGTCGCAGACGCGGCTCGGATCCCACGTTGCTGTGGCTCTGGCGTAGGCTGGAGACTACAGCTCCGATTCCACCCCTAGCCTGGGAACCTCCATATGCCGCGGGAGCGGCCCAAGAAATAGCAAAAAGACAAAAAAAAAAAAAAAAAAAAAAAAAAAAAAGATCACTTTCAGTTTTTTATAACCAACCATATATTGTTATAATTCCTATGCTTAAAAGCATTGCTTATTGTTCTGAGTCTACTACTCATCCTAAAAATAGAATGTCTAAAAATTTTGAGTATGATTTTGGACATTTTTGAAATAAAATATATAATCTAAAATCCCTAAATTCAGAGTTCCCATTGTGGTTCAGCAGGTTAAGAACCCAACTAGTATCCATAAGGATGTGGGTTCAATCCCTAGCCTTGCTCAGTGGGTTAAGGATCCAACGTTGCTGCAAGCTACAGCGAAGGTCACATATGCAGCTTGGATCTGGCCTTGTGGTGGCTGTGGTGTAGGCCAGCAGCTGCAGTTCTGATTCGACCCCAGCCTGGGAACTTTCATATGCCATAGGTGCACCCCAAAATAAAATCCATAAATTCATATCTGCCAAATGGAAACCTTAATTTTATACATTTTTGACAAAATATAAAGTATATACACATTAAAAATAAAATTCACAAAAATGGAACAATTAGCTAACATACAAAAAAGCATACTTCCAGGTTTATTCTTTACTATAAAAAACATTGGTAACATGATTCTTAAAAGCTTTTCTTCCAAACAGTGCTTCTCAAAAGATAAGAGAAATCAAGGGCCAATAAAAACATTGGTCCATTACTACTACTATTACTACCACTTTTTTTTTTTTTTTAATGGCCGTACCCACAGCACATGGAAGCTCCAGGCCAGGGACTGAATCCAAGCCACAGCTGTGACCTACACTGCAGCGGTGGCAATGCCAGATCCTTTAATCCACTGCACGAGGACAGGAATCAAACCCACACCTCCACAGTGACCCACGCCACTGTAGTTAGATTCTCAACCCACTGCACCATGGCAGAAACTCCAGGGGTCCATTACTTCTGTTTGTAAACTATACATTAAAATATTCCTACTTCTCTATCTTCCTTATCTGTAACCAGGATAAGTTAGTTGTTTGCCTTCCAAATTAATATCTCAGAAAAAGAAATACCTAAATTATAGTACATTATATGATGGGGCATTATTGAAGTATAAAAATAATAAGGTCAAAGAATTTTAAATGATGTGGGAAGATGTGCATGATATGTTACATGAAGGAAGCATAGTCAAACTGTATACAAGTATCATGCCAATTATATTTTTTAAAGCTGCAGAAAAGAAAAACTCTTAACATGAGTTACTTCTGAAATGTATGCATATGGGTAATTTTGTTTCCCTCTTTGTAATTTTTTTTTTTTTTTTTTACAGACAGAAATTAATTTTAACTTTAAAAAGTACATGCTACAGGAGTCCCAAGACAACTCAACGCGGAAAGAATGTTCTTTTCAACAAATAGGGCTGGAACAATTCACTGTCAACATACAGAAAGAATGAAATTGGGTCCCTCCCTCACACCATTTAGAAATATTACCTCAAAATAGTTCAAAGACCTAAATATAAGAGCTACAATTACAAAGCTTTTAGAAGAAAACATGGGTGTAAATCTTCAATCTATCTTGCATAGGCAACTGTTTCTTAGATGACATTAAAAGCATGAGAAACAAAAGGGAAAAAAGGATAAACTGGATATCATCAAATATTAAACTTCAGTGCTTCAAAAGACACTACCAACTGAAAACAAAACTCACAGAAAGAGAAAATATTTGCAAAACATAAATGACAAAAGACTTGTATCCAGGATATATAAAGAACTCTTACAACTCAACAATAAAAAGACAACACAATTAAAAATGGTCAAAGTATATGAACAGACATTTCTCCAAAGATATACAAATAGCAATAACCACAAGAAAAGATGCTCAATATTATTAGTCGTTAGTGGAAATGCAAATCAAAACCATCACAACCACTCTTCAGTCACTAAGATGTCAATTAAAAAAAGAGAGACAAGGAATTTCTGCTGTGGCACAGTGGGCTAAGGATCTGGTGCTGTCTCTGCAGCAGCTTGGGTTGCTGCCAAGGTACAGGTTTGATCCCTGGCCGATCACAGTGGGTTAAGGATCTGGCATTGCTGCACCTGTGTGTAGGTCACAGCTGCTGCTCAGATTTGATCCCTGGCCCAGGAACTTCCATATGCCACGTTCATGGCAAAAAAAAAAAGAAAAAAAAACACCCAGACAATAATAAGTACTGCCAAGAATGTGAGAATATGAAGAAACTGGAACCCTCAGACATTGCTGGAGAGAATATAAAATGGTGTGGCTGCTCTGGAAAAGTCTGGCAGTTCCCCTAAAAGTTAAAGAGTTAACGTATGACCCAGCAATTCCATTCCTAAGTATACACCAAGAGAAGTGAAAAGATATTAACACAAAAACTTATCCACAAGTGTACAGCATTATTCATAATAGTCAACAGATAGAAACCCAAATGTCCTCAACTGATGAATAGATAAAGGAAACGTGGTACATCCATATAATACAACAGAGAGATATATGGTAATATCATTCAGCCATCAAAAAGAATGATGTTTTGACAGATGCTACAACAGGAATGAACCTTAAAAGCATTATACTACATAAAATTAGGCAGACACAAAAAAACAAATCCTGTATGACTACTTATATGAAACAGAACAAGCCTGGAACAGGCAAATTTATAGGAAAAAAGTTAACTAGAGGTATCCATGGACTGAGAAAAGAGAAAAGGGTATAGTCATTGATTAATGGGTACAAAGTTTCTGTTTGGGGTGATGAACAAATTTTTGAAGTAGTGGTGATGATTGCACAACACTGTGCAGGTGATTAATGCTACTGACTACATACTTTATTATTTTTGTTTTTTGTCTTTTGTCTTTTTAGGGCCACACCTGTGGCATATGGAGGTTCCCAGGCTAGGGGTTGAATCGGAGCTGTAGCCACCGGCTTATGCCACAGCCACAGCAATGCAGGATCAGAGTCCTGTCTAAGATGTACACCATAGCTCACGGCAACACTGGATCCTTAACCCACTGAGTGAAGCCAGGGATAGAACCCGCTTCCTCATGGATCCTAGTGGGGTTCGTTAACCACTGAGCCACGATGGGAACTCTTAAATTACATACTTTATTTTTTCTTTGAATTACATACTTTAAAATGGCAAATTTTATTATATATATAGATTTTTTAACCAAAAATTTTTAAAAAGGAATGAGCCTTGAAGATATTATGCTATGTGAAAGGAGCCAAACACAAAAGGCCACCTATTTTATGACTCCATTTATATGAAATGTCCAGAATAGGCAAATCCATAGAGAAAGCAAGCACATTTATAGATTAGTGGGTTTCAGCTGTCTTAGCCCATTCAGGCTGCTATAACAAAAGAGTACAGACTACGTGGCTTAAAAAACAACATAAATTCACTGCTCACAGTTCAGTAGATTGGGAAGCTCAAGATCTGAAGTTCCCATTGTGGATCAGCAGAAATGAGTCAGACTAGTACCCATGAGGACACAGGTTCAACCCCTGGCCTCGCTCAGTGGGTTAAGGATCCAGCATTGCCATGGGCTGTGGTATAGGTCACAGACATGGTTCCTATCTGGCACTGCTGTGGCTGTGGCATAGGCCGGCAGCTACAGCTCCAGTGTGACCCCTAGCCTGGGAACCTCCACATGCCGTGGGTACGGCCCTAAAAATAAAAATAAAAATAAAAATAAAAAATAATAATAATAAAAACAAGAGACGAAAGTACCAGAAGTTGGTGTCTGGGGAAAGCTTGCTTTCTGGTCTTTTCACTGTGTCCTCACATGTTAGAAGGTGCACCTAAGATTTCTCTGAGGACACTAATCCCATTCACAAGGGCTCTGCTCTCATGGCCTAATCATCTCCCAAAGACCCCCCCCCCCAGCCTTCAAATACATCACATTAGGGATTAGATTTCAACACATGAATCTCATGAGGACACAAACATTCAGTCTACGGACGGCATCAAGGGAGTGACTGCTAGTGGTATGGTGTTCCTTTTGGGGTGACAGAAACATTACAGAATTAGATACTGGTACCAGTTGCTCAACTCTACAAATATAATAAAAATCTCTGAACTGTATGCTTTAGTAGGATGAATTTTATGGTATGTGAATATAAATTAATAAGGCTATTTCTTAAAAGAGAAAGGATACATCACAAATAAACCAGAGAACAGAACAGAAAGGTTGGAATAGACCCATACAACCTCTGATCTATGACAAAGGTGATTTAGCAGTGCAGTGGGGGGAAAGGTGGCTTTCTCAATAAATGTCCTGGGTTAATCAGATATCCATAAGGGAAACAAACAAAGAAGTAGCCTTCACTCCTATGTCACACAGACAAAAATCAATTTCAAGCAAATTGAGAATCTAAATGTGAAATGTAAATTTTTTTTTAAATTACAGGAGAACCCGGAGAGTATCTTCATGTTGGTAAGACAGACAAAGATGTCTTAAATAGATATAAAAAGGACAAAAAGGAAACATAACATTTTTAGAGTATTAAAATTAACAGTTCCTGTTCAACAAAAGAAACAATTAAGATAGTGAAAAGTCAAGCCAGAAAGATATTTATAACACATATACAAAGGACTCCATATTGAGAAGCATAAAAGACATTCATCAAGAACAAAAAAATCCTATACATCAATAATAAAAAAAGTCAACTGAATAGGAAAATGAGCCCCCCCCCAAATAAAAACAAACAAAAAAATAAACCTGAACTCCGAAACCTTGAATATGGCCAAGAAATGTATGAACAGTTGCTCGACCTGAGTAGAGAGATGTCAGGGAAGTGGAAATTAATGCATGTAACAAGAAAATGAGAAGACGACAAGTCACAGACTAGGAAAAAATATTTACAAAAGACACATCTGATAAAGGTGTAAATTTTCCAAAATACACAAAGAACTCTTAAACTCAAGAAGAAAACAAACAACCCAGCTGAAAATTAGGCAAAGGATCTGAATAGGCACCTCAATGAAGAAGATACACATTTGGCAGATAAACATGAAAATATGTTCAACGTATTACTAGGGGCCTGCGAATTAAAACAATGAGATACCACCACACCAACTATTAAAATGAGCAAAATCCAGAACACTGATATCACCAAGTACTAGGAAGGATATTGGTGCACACCACCAAACTTGAGTCTAATCAAGCCTCTGGGTCCAGCTGCCAACTTACAGGCAATAACTATTTCGTGAGTTTGCACAATCACAGAAAATTCTATAGTTCAAATGGCCCAAGTACTTCCACAGATAAATTATAATGAAAACAAAGGCATGAAGAGGAAATCTGAGATAAGATTTAAAAGCTCTATCAAATTTTTTAAAGGAGTAGACTAAACAATTAAGAAACACAAGGTATTTATTATTATAAAAATCAGCAAAGTGGTTACATTTGAGGGGAAGAGGCTATGATTAGGATGGGACACATGGTGGCTGGCAAAGTTCTCCCTAACTTGAATAGTGATTACAAGAAAATATGCCTTATTATAATTTATTTTTATTTTGTGTGGTTTTCTATATATTTTACAATTAAAGAAGATAAAAATGAAGAAAATCTCAGGTCACTAAATAATCAGATTCCACATTATCTTTTGAGCAACAGAAAATATCTACCTGTAAGAGATTTAAAATTTTTTAAAATGTACTTTATATTTACTGATTAGGTCTACATACAATCTTTAGCAAATTCCAAAAATGTAATTTGAACACCAGCTATTTTTAAAAAAACACATTTAAGGGAGTTCCCTTTGTGGCTCAACTAAGATCCATGAGGATGCTTGTTTGATCCCTGGCCTTGCTCTGTGGGTTAAGGATCTGGTGTTGCTGTGAGTTGTGGTGTAGGTTGCAGACGTGGCTGGATCCTGCATTGCTGGGGCTATGGCGTAGGCTGGCGGCTATAGCTCCGATTCAACCCCTAAAGGGAACTTCCGTATGCCTCAGGTTCAGCCTTAAATAGCAAAAAAACAAACCAAAACAAAAAACATACTTAAGTAACTTTATTTCCTTATACATTCCACTCTTCCTTTATTCCATAAATATCAGCCACATATTCCCAATTGGACCAGATGACATAACATTACTTCAAACCAGACAGGGCATATTCCCTACTAGACTTAAAAACAGTTAGTAAACAAATCAAATAAATATTTAGTGAGAGTCTATTACATAAACAACACTATGATGTATTTTACAGTGAGTACAGGAGCACACTCAAGATATAACGCTAAGACAGTAAGTAATTTGATAAAGGACCAGGATAGACAATACAGTAAAATGGCTAATAAACCTAAATTCAACTTAACAAGTAACCAAAGAAATCCTATCAAAGAATATCATTTTTGCCTACTGAAACAGGAAAGATTGAAAAGTGATCAGATTCAGTGCTACCCTGGGTGAAATAAAAGACATTAAGTGGAAATAGAATTCGATGCAAATTTTCCAGATTAATATGTATCGATACCCTTCAAATATTCATGTCTTTTGGGTCAGCAGCTCACTTCCAAGTATTCATTCTAAGCAAATAATTTTATCTTACAGAAATTTGGAGAAAAAAATTGTGTATATAAATGTCTGTATTACTAAAGATATGGTGATGTACTAAGAGCAGTCTAAAAAATACAAACTATTTATACATCCAATAATAGGGAAAAAGCATGGTTAATATATTACATACACATTAACATTAATGCAGAGAAACTAGGAGGAAACACACTAAGATTTTAACAGTGAATTATTTCTATATGATAGGACTATAGATATTTCATTTCCCAAACTGTCTACCATGTGTATATACTACCCTAACAAGCAAAGAAGAAAAACTCTTACATTTTATTTATTTACTTAGGTTTTTTTTTTTTTTTTAGGACCACACTCTTAGGCTAGGGATCGAATCGGAGCTACAGCTGCCAGCCAACACCACAGCAACGCTAGATCCCAGCTGAATCTGCAACCTACACCACAGCTCACGACGATGCCAGATCCTTAACCCACTGAACAAGGTCAGGGATCGAACCCCGCATCCTCATGGATCCTAGTTAGGTTCGTTACCACTGAGCCACGACAGGAACTCCAAAAACTCTTATATTTCATATTTTTTTAAAAAATTCAGGAGTTCCTGTGTGGTCCAGCAGATTAACGATCTACTGTGGTCAGTGCTGCAGCTCAAGTCACTGCTGTGGTCCAGGTTCAATCCCTGGCCTGGGAGCGTCCACATGCTGCAGATACAGTAATTATTTCAAATGGTTTATGGTTTGATTTTATCTATGATATTATCATTCTTTTCTTTCTTTCCTTTTTCCTTTTTGTCTTTTTAGGGCCACACCTGCGGCATATGGAGGCTCCCAGGCTAGGGGTCAAATTGCAGCCGTAGTCGCTGGCCTATGCCAGAGCCACAGCAACGCCAGATCTGAGCCGCATCTGCAACTTACCCCACAGCTCACGGCAACACCAGATCCTTAACCCACTGAGTGAGGCCAGGGATCGAACCTCCACCCTCATGGATATTAGTCAGATTCATTTCCGCTGAGCCACGACGGGAACTCTGATATTATCATTCTCTGGTATCATAAGAGTAATGAGTACAAATCATATTCCATAAAGTGTAAGAATAATCTTATACATCACTTGATAAGGAAAAGGGGAAAAAGTTAAACCTTACAAAAGGTAGTACAAATGTATCTGACCATGCATGAACCTAAGTCTGCTGCAGAGAACCCAGAAATGAAAGCAACAGACACTATGATAGCAGTACGGAGAGATATGCCATAAAAAATGAGAAAGAAATCTTTAGAAAATATACTAGAGGATTATCCCCAATCTTTATAACTCAACTTTATGTTAAAAGAGAAACTGTGAATGGATCACAGCCCCGCTGTAGAAACTATTTGAAATTAAACAGAGGCACAGTCACAAACACAAAATTTCACATGCAATTTAATTTAGACACTGCCCCATAACCCTTCCAGTTTAAGAATCTGTAAATATTCTAATGAGTCAAGGATTCTGGCCGACCTTCTGAAAAAAATTTGTCACCTCTAGCAGAATCATTCACATTTAGAAATAGCATACAGCACTTTCATAACTAATTCTAATATCCTCCATCTAGGTAATTCTCCAAACAAATATTTACCTTTCCTGAAACAGATTCTCCATCATAGAAAAGATAGTGTTTTTCTACTTTGCCATCTTCAGTTTTCATTTCCGCCATTTTCCTCGTTTCTCCATCATTAAGGACAACATCGATCTCACAAATGGGACCAAAAAAGCCTCCAAGAAAACTCTGAAATAAAAGGAAAATGCTTATAATTATGATTTGGAAGCCACCACATTTTGTAATTCAAATTTAATTGTCTATGACCTATAGTTAATCTGTGAATTCACAAGGAAATAGGAACTTATATCAAATATTTTATCAAAATTAAACAAATTTAGGGAGTTCCCTGGTACCCTAGCAGTTAAGGATATAGCATTGTCACTGCTGTGGCTTGGGTTCAATCGCTGGCCCTATGACGAACTTCTGCACATCATAGACGTAGCCAAAAAAATAAATAAATTTATACAGCTCCGATTCGACCCCTAGCCTGGGAACCTCCATATGCCGCGCGAGCGGCCTAAGAAATGGCAAAAAGACAAAAAAAAATAAATAAATAAATAAATAAATTTAGTACAATGTGCATATAGTTAATACTGTACCGTACACTTAAAAATCTGTTGTAACATGATAATGTTAGAAAATAGAATGTGTACAGGTATGTGTTACTGGGTCACCATACTGTACAGTAGAAAAAAGACTGTATTGGAGAAATAACAATTAAAAAAATTAAAATTAAATTAACATAAAAATACAAAAATCTGTTGAGGATAAATTCATGTTATATGTTTTTTACCACAATAAAATGAAAAGGCAAAAAAGAAAACAAATTAAACATGCTTAATTTCAATCATTTCCATAGATGATAATTATAAATAATCAAATAAACATTATAACAAATCAAAAAAATTAATCCAACACCTGGATTGGAAAAGTTATCTCTAATTATACCATGAGGTTCTTTAATTATACTGCTTTAATGAAACTCATACAATCCAAATTACTCATACCAATTCAAATCAATTATTACAATGTACTACTTACGGTAAAACTTGCTATATAGTAGTTTCTGTCGTGGCTCAGCGGTTAATGAATCCAGCTAGTATCCATGAGGACACAGGTTTGACCCCTGACTTCACTCAGTGGGTTAAGGATCTGGTGTTGCCATGAGCTGTGGTGTAGGCTGCAGACGCGGCTTGGATCCCGTGTTGCTATGGTTGTAGTGTGGCAGTCACAGCTCTGATGTGACCCCTAGCTTGGATCCTGTGTTGCTATGGTTGTAGTGTGGCAGCCACAACTCTAATGTGACCCCTAGCCTGGGAACCTCCATATGCCGTGGGTGTGGCCCTAAAAAGACAAAAAGACCAAAAAAAAAAAAAA
Source organism: Sus scrofa (assembly GCF_054392235.1). Taxonomy (NCBI): domain Eukaryota; kingdom Metazoa; phylum Chordata; class Mammalia; order Artiodactyla; family Suidae; genus Sus; species Sus scrofa. The sequence goes on along the minus strand of NC_139396.1, from coordinate 94,414,230 downwards.
AAAAACCTGCTATAAAGTTCTGAACATGATGTTACATTGTGTAAGCTATTGGGATAAAACTGACTAATAAATAAGACTAAATTTCTGTGAAAATTTCCAAAGAAAATGTATAAGCCTTGTTCAATAAATCCTAAATATGACAGAAATATAAGGGTTAAAGATCAATGGCTTATAAATGCCAAAACATGTTAGATGGAAATAATACAGAATCCATTAACTAGTCCAATTATCAGATATAGTTGTGGATTATTTTTGCCACTAATGAAAACTAGTCTTCTAACCTTTTTTAAAATTTACAGAGAACAGTCTCCTATCTTGCTGTCCTACAACTCTTCTTACTTTGCTCTATACAACTACCAGAGTGATCTCTTAAAAACAAATCTGATCATACTGGGCTCTGTTTTGGTTTTTTTTTTGGTCTTTTTGCCTTTTTGAGGGCCGCTTCCCGCGGCATATGGAGGTTCCCAGGCTAGGGGTCGAATCGGAGCTGTAGCCACTGGCCTACACCAGAGCCACAGCAACGCAGGATCCAAGCCGCATCTGCGACCTACACCACAGCTCACGGCAATGCCAGATCCTTAACCCGATGAGCAAGGCCAGGGATCGAACCTGCAACCTCATGGTTCCTAGTTGGATTCGTTACTGCGCCACAACGGGAACTCCTGGGCTCTGTTTTAAGTCTTTCAATGGGCTGGTCAAAGTATAAATTAGAGTAACTACTTTAGAAAATAGCTGGTATTATCCGGTAAAGCTGAAGATATATATATCCCACGACCCAGCAATTACACCCCTAGGTATCCACCCTGAACAGAAATTTACACAAGTTCCTGTCATGGTGCAGAGGAAACGAATCCAACTAGGATCCATGAGGTTGTGGGTTCAATCCCTGGCCTTGCTCAGTGGGTTTAAGGATCCGGTGTTGCCGTGAGTTGTGGTGTAGGTCACAGACGGAGCTCAGACCTGATGTTGCTGTGGCTGAGGCGCAGGCCGGCAGCTGTAGCTCCAACTGGACCCCTAGCCTGGGAACCTCCATAGGCCACAGGAAGGAAAAAAAAAAGTGGAAGGAAGGAAGGAAGGAGAAATTTACACACATAAACCAAGAGACAAATACAATGTTCATAATACTATTATTCCTAACTGCCCCAATTACAAAATTATCCAAATATTTATCAACAAGAGGATACATAAATTTTAGTCTATATTCATACAGTACACAACGGAATGACTTATAACTACAGAAAACAAAGATGAATTTCACATTATTCCATTTATTAAAAAATCAAAAATACATAATGTACTTTACCGGAGTATTAGAAATCAGGAAGTGATTGGAAGAAAGCTCTGGGATGATAGTAATGGTCTGTTTGGTTTTTCTTTTTCTTTTTCTTTTTTTTTTCTTTTGTCTTTCTGCCTTTTCTAGGGCTGCACCAGCAGCATATGGAGGTTCCCAAGCTAGGGGTCTAATCAGAGCTGTAGCCACCAGCCTACGCCACAGCCACAGCAATGGAGGATCCGAGCCTCGTCTGCTCATGGCAACACTGGATCCTTAACCCACTGGGCGAGGCCAGGGATTGAACCCACAACCTCATGGTTTCTAGTCAGATTCGTTAACCACTGAGCCACGACAGGAACTCCGGTCTGTTTGGTTTTATCCAAGAGCTTGATACTCTAGTATATTCACTTAGTGAAAATTCATCAAGCTGTACGCTTACCTGTGCGGTTTTCTACAGCTAACATTTACTTTAATGAAGTGTTATTTTAAACATACACTGTATTTCCTCATGTAGCCAATACACATCTGGCTCTATTCATCCCTCCAGCCAAACCAGCCTCAAATGATCCAAGTTCATCAGATTTGCCAGTCTTCTTCTCGTCCTAGACCAAGTACCCTTAACCTAACTGGTTCATCCTTTGAGTCTCAATTTGACTCGTCTCCACAAAGAGGCCTTCCCTAACTTCCTGATCAAAATTGAATTCTCCAAATTTAGGTTTCACATGCCATGTAGTTTTACTTTATCATTTATTATAATTTACTTATTTAGTACCTGACTCCCCAAGTGAACTGTGTCATGAGAACAAATATCTTATTTTTTGTTCAACACCGAAGACACAGTGGCCAGAGCAGTATGTGGCATTTAGTAGAAAGCATTCAAATACCCACTGAGTATTAATTCGAAGTAAAACACATTCTGTCCGGATAATAAAAAAAATAAATGGATACACAAAAGAAATGAGCTAAAACTGACATGTCTGGCAAAACTAGCCCTCCTCCAGGAAGTTAGCATTGGTGCAATAACAAAGACTAGAGCAAGAAACTTGGGTTAAGGCTCAGTTCTGTCCTCAGGAGGCAGAGTAACAGCAAACAAGCTAATTAATGATACTCCTAAGACTATGTGAGTGACACGGTGATCCCATGATCAAAAGAGATAGTGTTTTGCTAAATTCTACGCTTCCTTGTTTTTATTAATTGTAATTTCAAGAAATAAACTCAGAGTTGCCAATTGGTACTTTTGCCATCTCCAAAGACACAAATAGCAAATTTTCCTTTTGACAAGATGTTTTCATCTTTCCTGGCAATATTACAAACAAGATCAATTTTAATTCTGAACTAATTTAGAATGAAAGACATCAATGATAGCACACACGCACTGTCCCTTCCTAGTTAGCTTTCATACCCCAAACCTGGCACTCACAACTTGCTCAAAATGGTATACATAGCCTAAGGGCTATGTATACCAGATTGTATAGCAGCTCAAAATCAGTTCCCTGATATTTACTAATCACCATGTGCAAAAGCACTGAGCCAGCAAAGCAGTGGAGGAGTGGGGGAGGGCTGCTGCAGTGAGGAACAACTCCGAAAGGGTAGAAGAGGACAGTCTCAAAATTTGAATTATAAAACAGAAGCAGGAAAATAATATTTACTTTTCTCATTCCCCCTTAATAACTCCCAGAGCTGGTTCTAGGAAAAATGAGATTTAAAAACTATAAAAATTGTTTTACAGATAAAAGGAAATACTATGGTAATTTTTCTCCATATACATATATTTAACACGTAGAGTTGAACTTGGGATTTGAAAGCCTATGTTAAAAGATCAAGTAATCAAAAATAATCAAAATTGCCACCAATTAAAATGGTTTAAAACAGACTTGAGTCGCTAAGACTTCACGATTAACACAACTATAATTAAACAATAAGTCTTATTTTGACACCATATGTAAAAATTAAAAATTCCTAGACATTAAAAATATGTAAAAACTATGTGGTTATCCTCTATTATTTTTTTGTATGCATGAAGTATCTCCTAACTAAAAATTAAAAGTTGACTTATTTTTCAACACAATCTAAACATTAGGCAGAGATCAGAAGGTATTAAAAAAAAAAAAAAAGCCTAGTATAGCACATGCAGAACAAAAGGTTGAATGTAAACTGCAGCACTTTAACAAGGTTACGTTAATGACACCATGAGAGTTTAGTACTGGGTTAACATCCAGTTTTTATCATTAGGACACATCAAAAATGAATCAGCCCTACTAAAAGCCTCCAGAAACTTGTGGATGTCTTACAATTACCAAGAGAAAAAACTTTGTTTTCTTTCTAAAAGGAATTGAAAGATCCTCTACCCAAAGTCCTGTTTCTAAAGTTTTTATTTCAAGATGTGCATCTTCTGTCATTTCAAACAGAAAGTCACAAATTAAAATTGTTCTTAATTTATTCACAATCAAACTGTAATACTTCTCCTGATATAAAGAGAGAAAAAAACTACGAAACTGTCAGACTGGAAGGAAATAGAATAAAAGTGGCAAAGAAGGTTAGGAAGCATTAACATAGACTTTTGCTGAAACTATAAAAGGCAGTTTTGAGATCTTTTAGGAGAAAAACTACCAAGTTCTTCTGGAAAAGGTATCTTCAAGCGAGTATTCAGAATATAGGATTTTTCAGGAGCAATACTACACAATACTATGCAATATACACGTTAAAACTCTTAGGTGGCCTTTAACTAGAGGGCAATATATATGACTATTAAAATATTAGAGCAATTTTTAACAGTTTTCTAATTGTGTTCTAAACGTCCTATTACTGCTGTTGGGTTAATTTAAGATTTTTCATGTAATTCCTAAGCCCAATATTGAGCATTACCATCCAGCAAAACTACATGTGGGAATGTTAAAGCACAAAGTTTTTAGCCCTCACTGAAGAAATTTCACTACATCCAGTAGACATAAAGAAATGTAACTGAAGGTGAGACGCAAGAGAGGCTCTCAAAATTTATTCATTTAGCCCATACACAAGCAATGAAACAGCAAATTTTCATACATATATTACAGCTGTGCCAATTTCAGTGTTATAAAGCTTTACAAATTTGATCATTTGACGAGTAACTTGACAATAAAAATTGCTCTTGAACATAATTTAAAAGTTTATTAAAAGTAATAATTTTAAATGTAAACAAAAAATAGCCTTTTAAGTTTTCTTTGCAAATTATATTCAATTAAAGAAGCCTTCTCTAACTCCCTGACTAGGCACAGCCCTACCGTACTCCTTTTTAACACATGTTAAACAAATGATTACACAAATAAATGTTTATCTCCCTCTGGACTGCAAGCTACAAGAGAGCAAGGGCTGTTTCAATCTTGCTCAGCGGCCCCGGGAGAACCTCAGTAATTATTTGTTCAATGAAAGAAAAAACGGCTGCAAGTTTAAGAAAGAACATGCCTGTCCTCACTTTCTTTTTTTAATTAAAACAACTCGATTTCTGACTCAAAGTTATTTATTCAAAGTAACTTAAAAAATTAATAAATCAATAGCAACAACAACAACAACAAAAGACAAAAAAAAATAATAAATCTAGCTTGGTCTTTAAGTCAAAAGTCTCAAGCAGTTTACTGAACCGGATGAGCTTTGGGAAAGCAGGTACTATTAGGGAGAGCACACAGTAGGCGCGCAACATATACTCGCCAAGTGAAACGATTTAACGAACACTACCGTAAAACGAGCCAAATGAGATCCAATCTGGAGGCGATCGCCAACACACACAATTAAACGCCATCGTGCCCATGCTTGCGCTTCCCACTAACTGCAGTGAGAGTACTCTGATTTCCCTCCCTCCTTTGCTCCCCAGGCCATTTCAACATCCCAAAGCGGTAAGTTTCCAGAAATGGCTTGAAGGAAAGGAGAGCCAAAGCTCAAAGCAGCGAGCACGAAACTAGAGTCTTTGGGATTAAAAGCGTCCTTCCCTTCAATATCCTTTTCTTTTTCTCTCCCGTTCTACAAGTGTCAACATCGAGGCTGAAGTGGGGTCAGGAAATCGCCTCATATCACCATACGCAAGTTAAAAAAAAAAAAAAATCACGGAGTTTATCAAGCTCATGACACATTGGACCAGAGCGACCAAGTCCCCCCCGACTGTGGAACCGAGGGGCTCTTGGATCACTCCATCTGAAAGGAAGCGGGGCTGCCCAGGAGAAGCAGAGGGACTGGCTACCTTGGAAGGGGAGGCGGCAGAGGGCCCCCGCAGAGGCGGGGTGCGAGTACCCAGCCAAGGCCCCCACAGCCGGTCAAGGAACGCGGGCACAGGCTCCGACATGGCCAAGAGAACGCGGCGCCACCCGCAGGTGCTCGGGCCTCGCCGAGACCGGGAAGAAGCGGCGCAGCCCGCTCTTCCCCGACCTGCGGCGGCCAGACAGGCCTAACCCGGTTCCCCGCCCTGCCCGCCTGCCCCTTCCTGCTCCCCGCAGCCCTCCCGCGATACTGGGCCAGCCGTTGGCCGGCCCGCCGCGCGCTCTGGGGCGAGGGCTGGAGGCGAGCGCGCTATACGCCGCGCACTCACCATTGTCAGCGCCGCTGCCGCCGCGTCCCCCCCACTTCACTCTTCTTTCCTCAGGAGAACTCCCAGCCCGGGTTCCCTCCGCCCCGGCGCCCCGTCACGTGATCTCGGGCCGCGGCTGCACGTGACCCCCCCTCTCTGCCTCCCCTCCCCCAGCACAGGCCGCCTCCCGCCTCTCGCCCCGCCCTACTGGCCAGCCTGGCCCTCCGAGGCGGGGCGGTTTGGAGGCGCGGCCTCGTGCTCCACCCCACGGCGGAGGGGCGGAGTCATTGAGACAGCGTCAAGTGGGAGGGTCCAGAGCGGGCATCGGCTTCCCTGGGGCTCAGCGCTTTGTTGTTCCTCCAGGGTTTGCTTCCCATACTACCGTCTTCTCTGAGGAAGTTTGAGCAGCTGGGAAAAAAGGAAGGATCAAGAAAAGGTTGGTGCGGGAGACACTCTCTGCGGGTGGGTTACTGGGCCGCGGAGTTGAATGGGAGTTGTTTCCCCGAGGTTCTGCTAGGTTAGGCTTCGAAAAGAGATGTGCTCTTTCAATCCGGGGATGAGGCATTCTTCCACTTTCTCGAACTCTACCTAGCTTCCTTCCTTTCCCTCAAAGAGCTTCTGGGTTTTGAGAACTAGGCTTTATCACCTCTGAAGAGACAAAAAAAATAGAAGTTACTACATCCATTGTTTCACGGATAACTCATGAACTATCCACGCCGAGGTGTGGAGGGCTCACAGATCATTTGTACCGCCCTGCCTTTCCGTGAGGAAAGCTGTTCTAAAAAGTCCAGTGTGGAGTTACCTGATGGCTCAGTGGGTTAAGCAACAGGCGTGGTCGCTGCTATGGCACGGGTTCGATCCCTGGCCCGGGAATTTTTGCATCACTCGCTATCAAAAAAAAAAAAAAAAAAAGTCGGATGTTACTGCTCAGAAATACTCAGGCTTTAACCGCATCTAGATCACTGTTGTGTAAGCCTAGACCTGCCCCTGAGTGGAATTCTGTAGCATTTCAGATTTAGTGTTGAAGTACCATAGTGCACTCTATACAGAACCAAAGCAGGAAAAAAAAAAAAAATGACAGTCCGAAGGCAGATTATCTCATCATAACAAAACACTGTCAAGTTTATGAGGCAGGGCCATAAAGTAAGTCTCAAATTTAAGAGGTTTGGAATATGTCTTGGTGTATATCGGTAACCACAACAGAATTAAACTAGAAGTGACAAAAAGATAGCCAGAAAATCCACAAATACTTGGAAGCTAAGCTACAGAGTTCTGTAGTTCTATGTCAAAGAAGACATCTCAATAGGAATTTTAAAATAGTTTAAAAGATATTGAAAAGACAACAGAATTTATGGGATACATTGAAATATTGTTTAGAGGGCAATCTGTAGCTCTAAATGCATGCATTTGAAAAGAGGAAAGTTTTATTTATTTATTTATTTTGTCTTTTTGCCTTTTCTAAGGCTGCTCCCGAGGCATATGGAGATTCCCAGGCTAGGGGTCGCATCGGAGCTGTAGCCACCGGCCTACGCCAGAGCCACAGCAAAACAGAATCCGAGTCACACCTGCGACCTACACCATAGCTCATGGCAATGCCAGATCCTTAACCCACTGAGCGAGGCCAGGGATCAAACTCACAACCTCATGGTTCCTAGATGGATTCTTTAAACACTGAGCCATGACGGCTACTCCAAGAGGAAAGCTTTAATATGTGTAATCTTTGTTCACTTCAGGAAAGTAAAAGGGTATTTAGCATGTGGAGGGAAACAGAGGATACATGGGAACTTTGTACTTGCTGCTCAGTTTTGCTGGGATAAAACTGCTCTAAAAATAAAATCTATTAAAAAAATTTAAAAGTCCTCTCATATATGGTAAAATGATCTTTGACAAAGGTGCAATGATGACTCAGTGGGGAAAGGACAGTATCTTCAAGAAATGGTCTGGGGAAAACTGGGTATCCACATGCAGAAGAATGAAGTTGTATCTTATATACAAAAACTAATTCAAAACAGATTAAAGACCTAAATGTATGACCTAAGACTGTAAAACTCCTAGAAGAAAACACAGAAGAAAAACTTCATGGCATTGGACTTGACAATGATTTCTTGGCTGTTACACCAAAAGCACAGGCAACAAAAGCAAAGATAGACAAATGAGACTGCATCAAACTTAAAAACTTTTATGCATCAAAGGACACAACAGAATGAAAAGACACCCTATGGAAAGGAGAAAATATTTGCAAATCATATATGTGATAAGATATCCAGAATATCTAAAGAATTCCTATAGCTCAATAACATATATTCTTGTTCCCATCATGGCTCAATGGTTAACAAATCTGACTAGGAACCATGAGGTTGCAGGTTTGACCCCTGGCCTTGCTCAGTGGGTTAAGGATCTGGTGTTGCCGTGAGCAGTGGCGTAGGTTGCAGACACCACTCAGATCCTGCGTTGGTGTGGCTGTGTTGTAGGCCAGCAGCTACAGCTCCCATTGGACCCCTAGCCTGGGAACCTCCATATGCCATGGGTGCAGCCCTAAAAAGACAAAAAAATATATATATATATATATTCTTAATATCCAGAACACAAAAGAACTCCTACAACTCAGTAACCAAAAATCAAGTGAACTGATTAAGCAATGGGCGAAAACTTGAATAGAGATTTCCCCAAAGATGACATACAAATGTCCAACAAGCATATGAAGAGTGCTCAACATCACTAATCATCAGAGAAATGCAAATCAAAACCACAAGATACTACCTTACACTCATCAGGATGGTTACCTTTTTTTTTCTTTTTTCCTTTTTTTTTGTCTTTTGTCTTTTTGTTGTTGTTGTTGTTGTTGTTGTTGCTATTTCTTGGGCCGCTCCCGCGGCATATGGAGGTTCCCAGGCTAGGGGTCGAATCGGAGCTGTAGCCACCGGCCTACGCCAGAGCCACAGCAACGCGGGATCCGAGCCGCGTCTGCAACCTACTCCACAGCTCACGGCAACGCCGGATCGTTAACCCACTGAGCAAGGGCAGAGACCGAACCCGCAACCTCATGGTTCCTAGTCGGATTCGTTAACCACTGCGCCACGACGGGAACTCCACCTTTTTTTTTGAAACCCAGAAAATAACAACTGTAGGTGCGAATGTCGCGAAATCAAAACCCTGTGCGGCGTTGTTGGTGAGATTGCAAGATGGTACAATCCCTATGGAAAACAATATGGAGGTTCTTCAAAAAAGTGAGAATGGAACTACCGTATGACTTCACAGTCCTGGTTCTGGGTATCCTTCCCAAAGAACTGAGGATAGGGATTAATGATTTATTTGCATGACCATGTTCATGGGCAGGTGAGTGGAATATTAATCGGTCTTAGAAAGGAAGAAAATCAAGTCACATGCTACAACATAGATGAAACTTGAAGACATTATGCTAAGGGAAATAGGCCAGTCACAAAAAGACAAATACAGTGTGATTCCAATTACAGGAGATATTAAAGTAGCCATAGTCATAGAAACAGTAGAATGGTTACGATAGATTGGGGAGAAGGGTAAAGGAGAATTTAATAGTATAGAGTTTCAAATTTGCAAGATGAAAAAGTTCTGGAAATCCATTGTGAATGGATTTCACAATACTGTGAATATAGTTAGTTAACACTACTGTACTTTATGCCTAAAAATGGTTCAGATGGTATATTGGATGTTATGTGTTTTTTACCACACACAAAAGAAGCAAATTAAACTCTTAGGAAAAGGAAGGAAAACAAAAAATCCTAAACCAAGTTTATAAAGCAGAAATTTCTGTGAAAACTGATCTGTGGATAAGCCCTACACTATGGTTAAATGTGCTTTTTGGTGTACCTGTAAAATTCTTATTCACTAGAGTGGGATATCAATATAATATATATATTTGATCTTTTGTCTTTTGGGGTTGCACTCGCGGCATATGGAGGTTCCCAGGCTAGGGGTCCAATCGGAATCCACCAGCCTACGCCATAGCTCATGGCAACACTGAATCCTTAACCCACTGAGCGAGGCCAGGGATCGAACCTGCATCTCATGGATGATAGGTTCGCTAGCCACTGAGCCACAACGGAACTCCTTTATACATGTTTTAAAGTTCATCTCTATTATCATTTTAATGCTCCGGTTAGCATTATGGTGTATAGATAAAGTGTATAAAGTATCAAATCACTCTGTTCGTTACCTGAAATTAATATAATATTGTAAGTCACTTATACATCAATAAAAAGGAAAAATGAAAAGACTTGCCAATTTTTCATTGGGGTATTTGTCTTTATTATTGAGTTACAGTTTATCAAATACTTTGGGTACAAGTACTATGTCAGATATATTAATTGTAAATATTTTCTCCCAGTCTTTAGCTTCACTGTTTATTTTCTTAATAATGTTTTTGGATGACCTGAGAATTTTGGCTTTTACATTTAGGTATGAGATCCTTCTCGAAATAAGTTTTGCAAATAATGTACAAAATTATTTGAGGGCTTATTTGTGTCCAGCACTATTTGAGGGCTTATTTGTGTCCAGCACTATTTGTTTAAAATAATTTCCTTTCCCCATTAAATTGCTTTGGTGCCTTTGTCAAAAATCTGTTAACTCTATAGTTATGGATCTATATCTGGACTTTTCATTGTTTCATTGATCTCTTGGTCTCTTTATGCAATACCACATTGTCATGATTACTATAGCTTTATAGTAAACCTTGAAGTAAGGAATTGTAATTATTCAACTCAGTTCTTTTTCAAGAATGTTTTGGTGGTCCTAAGTTCTTTGTATTTACATACAGTTTTTGAATAGTTAATCCACCTTATTAAAAAAAAAGCTACTGTGATTTTTATTGGGATTGCGTTGGACCTATATCTCTATTTGAGGAATATTGAAATATTAACAATTTGCAGCTTCCAACCCATAAAAATGGTATATTTCTCTATTAAGGTCTTTAATTTCTCCTAGCAATGTTTTGTAATTTTCGTTGTAGAGATATTATACATCTTTTGTTAATTCCTAAGCATAATTTCATTTTCCAGTTGTTCAATGCCTGGGAAAACTGGGTATCCACTTGTGGGGGGAGGGGGAGAATTTTCTGTGTTTTGTTTTGTTTTGTTGCCACACTCATGGCATATGAAAGTTCCCTGGGCCAGGGAGCGAATCCAAGCTTCAGCTGTAGCAATGCCAGATCCTTAACCTACTGCTTCGGGCAAAGGATTGAACCCATGCCACCACAGAGACAACACTGGATCCTTACACTTGCTGCACCACAGCTGGAACTCCTCTTATGATGATATCTTGCAATCTTTGGTAATTTCTTTGGTGATTTCTTCCCTTCTCTTTTCTCTCCTCTTTCTTCCTGGATCTTCTATTAGTCTTATATTGGGCTTCCTGATTGACTCTGTCATTCTCTTACTTTTTCTTTCCTATTTTCCATCTGTCTCTCTTGTGGTTCTCCTTCCTAGGTGATTATCTAGGGAAAATCTGGAAATGTTATGGTCCAACCCCTACAACTTTTTTTCATTACTGTGTTATGGTAACCAACGTCTAGGGCCCCCAGTGATCCATATCTTTGTGTTGCGCCTTCTCAGATTCTATTAAGGTTGGTCTGTGGGACCAGCAGAGTAAGGTGGAAGTGATGGTGTATGACTTCCACATCTGCTTCCAACTTGCTCTTTTTTTGGATCAGTCACTCTGAGAGAAGTCAGCAGCCACGTGATGTAGCCCAGTGGAGAAGCCCACATAGTAAGGAACTGAGGCCTCCTGTGAAACAGCTAGACTGACTTGCCAGGCGTGTGAATGAGCCATTTGAAAAGCTGATCCTCCCACCCTAGTCAAGTCTTCAGATGACTGCAGCCCAGCTGACATCCTAACTGCACTCTTATGAGAGACCTCCCTTAACCACAGTGACTTAGGTAATCCTCTCCCAAATTTCAGATCCACAAAAATTATGAAACAATACATGTTTATTATTGTTTTAAGCCACTGTTTTGAGGTAATTTATCACACAGCAATAGATAACTAATAGATACTATTATATTTTTAACTTCGAAGAGTTCTTTCTTATTCTCTGAAAGTCCCATTTTAATAGCAGTTTGTCCTTGTGAAGAAAAAGAAACAAAACATCCAATAATCAACATACAGACATCTAAAAATGTAGCTTTGTGCATAAATCATGGATGCAATTACCTTTGTAACAAATCACCTATCAAGTCGCTGAATGATTGTGATATCAAAGTTTCTAGCTCCTATGGAGAAATGATCAATGATAAATCATACTTTTTTTTTTCTTTTTAGGGCTGTACCTGCAGCATGTGGAAGTTCTCAGGTTAGGGGTCAAATCAGAGCTGCAGCTGCTGGCCTCTGCCACATCCACAGCAACTCAGGATCCAAGCTGCATCTGCAGCCTATACCACAGCTAACGATGATACCAGATCCTTAGCCCCTGAGTGAGGTCAGGGATCAAACACGAATCTTTGTGGATACTAGTCTGGTTTATTACCACTGAGCATGAGAGGAAATCCAAATCATACTGTTCTGTTACAAGGTGTGAACATAACAGGTAAAGACTTCAGTCCAAAAGTAATTATTGGCTTAGTGCAGTGGGCATTTGGCAATGTCTGGAAATGTTTTTTTTGTTTGTTTGTTTGTTTGTTTGCCTTTTTGCTATTTCTTGGGCCGCTCCCATGGCATATGGAGGTTCCCAGGCTAGGGGTCGAATCGGAGCTGTAGCCTCCGGCCTACGCCAGAGCCACAGCAACGCAGGATCTGAGCCGTGTCTGCAACCTACACCACAGCTCACGGCAACGCCGGATCGTTAACCCACTGAGCAAGGGCAGGGACCGAACCCGCAACCTCATGGTTCCTAGTTGGATTCATTAACCACTGCGCCACGACGGGAACTCCTGGAAACATTTTTGATTGTCAAGTCTGGGGGAATGCTGCTAAGATCAGAAGTGCTGGTAAGCATCCTACAATCCACACTACAGCCCCCTACAACAAAGAAATATCCTGCCCAAATGTCAGCAATGCCAAGGCTGAGAAACCTTAGTTTATTATAAACTTAAGAAGACAAATAGACTTCTCAAAGATCAATTGTATTAATATTTTAAGCAGTAATTTGAGTGATAAAACAGACTACCTGCTGAGAGTTGACAAAAAGATTCTGCAAAATCAATCATTCCCTTCTCTTTGCTACCTTAGCATTTTGTTTATAATAGATTTGAAAAAAATCTATACTGTAAAATGTGTTACAGTTATTTGTTTCCCCCACTACTTTGTGAGTAGTCTTAACTGTTTATTCCTGGTGTCTTGGTTCTTAGTAAGTTTTTGTTGGTTGTATAATCTGAGGAAGAGTGACTGTAAATTAGAGAGGTACTCCAAAGTACAAATTGGAAGAAGTCCAACCCCTTCCTTTCCCTCATACTCTGTAATTATGGCAATGATTGATTGATAAATACAACTCAAAGGTAAAAGAGTGAGAATGAGAAAGAACATGGGTTATGTACTATTTATCCTACGTACATGAGAATATTTATATGTATCTATCTATCTTCCTTTGTGCCAGGAAAGACTAACATATTATATTCACTCTCATTTGATCCGTGTTAGACTCTGAGCTCAAGGACAAAGGGTGTCTGGTGTGTCTTTGCTTCCCTTTGTATTTTTAGTACCTAGCACAGTACCTGGTTATGCCAGGAATCTTTAAAATAACCTTGTGAATTGTAAGGCTCATTTTTAGGGGCTTTGAGTTAATCATATCATATATTGCTTCAATTAATCTTCACCACGACCCTATGGGCAAATATTGTTAACCTGTAGTGCAGATAATGATAATAGCTTGCATTTATTGATCATTCACTCAGTGACATTGTTCTTAGCACTTGACGTACATTAATCTTCTCAACAAATTTGTAAGGCAGTCACTATCATCATCTTCACTTTAAAGAGGAGGAAACCAAGGTACAGAGAGGTTAAATGAGTTAACTCATCTGATGTTACCTAGTTAGTAAGTGACAGAATTGAACCCAGTCATTTGGCCCCAGAAGCCCTACACAATTCCCACCTTCGCAACGTTGCCCTTCCAAGACAATATTGACAAAATTAAGTAACTTGCGTTAAGTTACAAAGCTAATAAAAAGTTAAATTGGTATTTAAGCAGGACTTTGCAATTTTAAAGCTCAGCTTTAGAATTAAGGACACAGCACAATATAACATTTGTTGATTTAGCATGTATACTGCATCCTGAAAGTTGGTGTCCCAACCTCAGTATGTCATTACCAAGCTGGTATCTCAGTTGTGCCTTCAATAGGCCCTTCCATCATTCTATCATGTTGGAAACAGTGGATCTCATCATCATGTGCCACTGCTGAATCTCCTTGCTATAAAGTGGGCCCTTTGGCCTCATCCAGTGTCATATACAAAATCATGATGGTAGATCAAACATTCTGTAAGCCCTTGGAGGCCCCAAGGGTAGGAAAGAAAATACATACATGTATTTTCCTGTTAGAATACATGTCTATTCCTGTTAGAACAAATCTCTGGCCCCTCTAGGATGGAAGGAGCCTAATATAGTCAACCTGCCATCAAAGTCTCCTTGGAGAATGGTACCATGTCAGCAGTCAGCTCTGTCACTAGTATATGGACATTGGGCAACATATAGCTAAATTAACCTTGGTCAGTGGAAACCCAGGCAGAGCCTCCCTCTCTGCCACTATGGCTACCCCTCCATTAGTTATAATGTGCTATCATTAGGGTAGCCCATGATAGAGGTTGATACCTGCCCACATCATTTAGTCTACCTGGTTGTGCCTCTACTGTACTAGATGCTTTCTCATTGGCATTGGCATTTGACACAAAGGTTTTCACACAGCATCTTCTCTCACTGGTCCACTCATGGGCCTTTACCCTGGACTTCTTAGTTCCCAATCTTCTCATCTCTTCTATCTTAGGCCCCTTATCAACTGACCAAAACATTTACCGCTAACATGAAACTATATATATCTTAACCTTGACCTGCTTCTCTTTCCACACAGAGTAAATGACCAGGTAAACCACCTAAAGCTCTGCTCTCTGGAAGGACTTCCTCTCACAGCTGTTTTTAAGGTTGTTCCTGATTGGCACTGCTGTGCAGCTCCCATCCATTTTTGGCTTGAACCTATACAACAGGCCAATCCATCTGTGAACTAAACTTGATCTTATTCCTACTTTGTCAGTCATAAAAAAACCCTTCTTCCACCACATGGCCATAGATATGAGCTGATGGAGAGATGTCAGGGCATCATTGGCACATGACATGGCAGTATGGACACAGGCTTATGATACATCCATACAGTGGATCACCATGATATTCTGTGAGAAGTCCTACCAGTCCAGGTCTCTTGAGATTGGATTACGGCAGAGGGTAGAAGATTTAACATAGCCCTGGGAATAGACTAAATGTATACTGTCATCTGTCCCAAGAGAACATAATCTGTTTCTGATTCTCTCTCTCTCTTTTTTTTTTTTTTTTTTTTTTTTTTGGTCTTTTTAGGTCCGCACCCTCAGCACGTGGAAGTTCCCAGGCTAGGGGTTGAATCAGAGCTGCAGCTGCCAACCTACACCACAGCTCACAGCAACGCCAGATTGTTAACCGACTGAGCGAGGCCAGGGATTGAACCCACAACCTCGTGGTTCCTAGTTGGATTCGTTTCCGCTGCACCAGGATGAAAACTCCAGAACAAAGTCATTTGGTGGATTTTTCAAGGTTATATAGTGTGTCCATTCTAGCATGCTCACTTCCATACACCTTTCAACCCTTTCTTCCACTGCCTGCCGTGGCAGGTCTAGCAGTTCTACTTAAGAGGAGCTGTCACTTTCTCCAAGCTTCTAAGAGCCATTCTAGCAGCATGTCAACATCTTCTCCTGGGGTTCTTGTCATGGTGTTAAAACTTCCACCCCAGAAGGGTACTTCCATACTGGTGAACACTCCCTTATCCAACTTGATGTTTTGCCTCCATCCCTTGATCTAGCACTCTTAGAGTTAAGCCACGTAGACACTCTCTTGGTTTCTGAGGGGCATGATAGCTAAGTTCTGCAGAACCTCCACCTTTCCTCCTTAGCAGGCCCAATAGTTTCTGTTGGCTTATATTGTAACTTTGGTTACTGATCTGGTGGCTATGCAGGGAGGTGGGACAGGACTTAAGGGAGTGTACATGTGGTCTTAAAGGGCAGAGGAAAGCATTAGTTCGTAAGGAGTGGGACTCTTCTATAGATTCGGAGGGTTTGAGGAAGTCTGAGGATTCAAATTCTGAGTCAACCCAGAGACATTTCTACCCAGATGTCCTCATTTCTAAGGTCCAGTATTTTCCCAATCTGGGTCCTGATGTTGCATAACAGTCTTGGCTAGGTTGACAAGATTCCTGAACTCTGCTACTTTTATGGTTACATTCTGGGCCTGGGCCTTGGCTTTTCCTGCCTTTCCACTGCAGAAGAGAGTTTCTTAATATGCTGCTGAGGAGGCCCATTATTTTTCACATTTAGTCTTTAATTAATCATCCCTGGTCTTTCATTAATCATCCCCAGCAAGAGCCATCTAATACCATTGTCTTTATATTGACTACTTCCCTGTATTTCTCAGCTGCTTCATACACCACCCCTTAGTGCATTTCTTTCCACTGGTATACCATTCCCAGTTCATCATCAGTGAAAGTTTGAACAACTGATGCTCTCTTGTGCCTGTTCTGCGTCTACGGCAAGGCAGCAGGGGATCCAGCTCCAAATCCCATTTTAGCATCTACTTTCTACCGTCTTGGCACCAACTGTTGCAAGTTGGAGTCTCCATGGAGCAAACTCTGAGATGAAAATTAGCATGCAGAAAATTTCTAAGGGAGGTCTCATGGGAGAGTGAAAGGAAAAAAGACTAAGAAAGAAACTGAGCTGCGAACCAGTCCCTACAAACCCTCAGCTGACTCCTCAGGGAACTCTGAATCTGTGATAGCCCTGCTGAGTTGCCCCGAGTTCGAGGGAAGGGTCTGGCATTCATATGCCCATATCAACTAGGCACTGGGTGCAGACTGTGGAAAGGAGTGTGGCCTTGAACTATGTGTCTCTCTTCAGCAGAGGTTGCTTTGAACAAATCCTCAGTTCTGAAGAGGGGATCTAAATGGTGCAGCATGAGATCCATGACAATGGTGCTGACAGGCTTTTCAGAACTAAGGGAAACAGAGATGGGAATAGCCTTCAAGAAGAGGAAGTGTTTGGACAAGAATAACTCTTTAACTGTAGCTTGATTGTTTTCTTCGTCTGCTAGATGATAGGATTTGATTCTAATTACAAAATTTGCTTTTGTTGTAAAATAATTTTACAGATATTTTGACTAGAATCTACAGACATCTGAACAAAAATAATTATTTCATAAACAAGAGAATCAAGACAGTTTAGCCTTTTGACTATACTTCTGCTTTAATAGAGTAACATTTGAAAATACACAGGTATCCAAGAAAAAAGGTAAAGCAGTATGAGGTATTGAGCACACAACTGTGCTTTAATTTGGGTGTTAACTTTCTCATTGTGACAGCAATCACAGTTCTAAGCAAACCATATCCACTAGCTCTGAAAACACATCCAGTAGTAGTACTATAGCAATTAACTTCACACAGTGAAACATGTAAAATACCCACTCTGTACATTCATCTGTGTTTTTTCATGAGAAAGGAGGCATATTTAGATTTCACAATCAGAATCATGTTCCTGAAGACTTAGATATGAAATAGTGCCTGTCAATTTCCTTCTCAAACTACATTTTTTAAAAACAGTATAATTTATTCTTTAAAGCAATTGTATAGGTATGGGAAAAGTCTAGTTAACTTCAGAACGATGTTGACTGTATTACAAAGGAAATGCAGGTATTTTCCAGGATAATAGAATAAAGGAGGCTTTAAGAATTGGGGGGAAAAAAGATGATGAAACTTAAACTTCTTTTTCAGATGTTTTAAATTTTCCTTTAAAGCTTTTTGTCCCCAAATTAATCACTTAACCATGGTACACAAAATATATTTCCTGGTGTCAAGGTTGGAAACCCTCTCTTTTACACAGTAAAATCATCTTCTTGTCCATCTAGACCCAAGTCCTGGTTGTCTGAGGGCAGATTTCTCTCCAAAGACCTAAAGTTGTCATAAAAAGCATTGTTTTCTTCTACTGGTTGATATTCCTGTTCAATTTCATTTAGGGAGCCACTTCCAGATCCTGCTCCAGAGCCAGAGCCTGAAAAGTCCTCAGAAAGAGGGAAGACATCATTCAAGTTCTTGGATCTTGTCATTCTGAAGTAAGATAGAAAAATGGGGGAAAAGAACACATTAAAGTTTGAGATGCACAAAGATAATCATAACAAATTTTTAGGAAATAATTGCAGCCACTTAGTTGCTCAAATTAGATGTTAAAAGCGTCCCAGTTATTCCCCACTTTAAAACAAAAAATAAATTAGACCTTTCCATATATTTGTGTATATTTATTGAATCTAACTCATTGCATTTATCAATTCTATATCTCATTAAAGATTCATGTAAAATGCCAAATTTTTTTTGTCTTTTTGGGGCCACATCTGTGGCATATGGAGGTTCCCGGGCTAGGGGTCACATCAGAGTTATAGCTGCTGGCCTAACTACAGCCACAGCAACACGGGATCCAAGCCAAGTCTACGATCTACACCACAGCTTACGGTGACGCTGGATCCTTAACCCAGCAAGGCTGCGAATGGAACCCATGTCCTCAGGGATACTAGTCAGGTTTGTTAACCACTGAGCCATGATAGGAACTCCCAAAATGCTGTTTCTTTTCACTAACATAGCAATCCTATATTTGGAATTTACTTAAGGGATCATTTATTTTTTACAAAAAAATACCCCATTTTTATATTTTTTTCCACTAAGGAAAGGACAAACAAGTCAGCCTATATAGATGACATTTTTTCTAATTTAAATTCTGCAAAACTTCTAATAATTTTATAGTACTTCAAAAGAGAACGTCGCTGTAACAGGCAAGCATTATATTTGCCAGCATATTAATATTCAGTTTCTTCCCCCAAATAATTGCATTCATTCAACTGGCTTCAGTGTGGTAGTTAGAAGTCCACTCAGCATTAAGAGACCAGAGCAATAGTGCTACCCATCAGTGGCAGAACAAGGCAACAAGTATCGAACAAATGTTGAATTTCACAGCCTGTTGGTCACGAAAATAATAAACCGTAGGCCGTACAATAGATCAGAGTTTCCTTCATGCATGTGTTCAATGTTTATTGAATCCTGTTCTGGGTGCCTGGAATAGAATGGGGACTTATAGGTGAGGTCCCTGCTCAAGAAGTTTATAACTTAGAGGGGAAGACAGACAAAAGTGAGTAAGTAAATTAGGAAAATATTAGATGGGGCTAAATGCTATGCAGAGAAACAAAGTGGACTAACACAGTAGAGAGTGACCTGGTGGCTAGCTTAGGCTGTGCAGTGAGGGAAAAGGAATCAGAGCTGGAAACAGATTTGACAGTTTCTCTCTCTCTCTCTCTCTCTCTCTCTCTCTCTCTCTCTCTCTCTCTCACTCACTCACACACACACACACAGTATTAAAAGCCATGGAACAGGATAAAGTCACCCAAAGGAAGCATGTAGATACAGAAGCAGCCTAGAACAGAGCCAGGACCGCAACAACATATTAAATATTGATCAGAGTTGGTCAGTGGAAAAAGAACAGCCAGGGAAGTAGAAGAAAATCCAAGATAAGATGGGGCCATGGATGCCCAGAGAAAAAAAGTGTTTCAAAAGATAGGGGTCAACTGTTTTTGGAAGCAATCGAGAAATCAGGTAAGCTAAACAAAGGGAACTAAACAGCAGATGTGTCACCCAGGAGTAATTGTGATCTTAGCAAGCACCCTGGGTGAAAGGTAGAACCAGAAGCGGTGAGGAGAAGGAGTGGGGGACAGCAAGAATCTGCAACTTGCAGCTGTAGCTCCAATTCAACCCCTAGCCGGGGGCGTCCATGTGTCGCAGGTGCAGCCATTAAAAAAAAAAAAAGGGGGAGAGAGAGACTTGGCTTTCTTTAGTATGAGTCATGGCCATTTCATTTTCCTTTCCCTAATTTCTTCTTTTATTTAATCACCATTATCTGATTCCAGAACATTTTTATCACCCCTCAAAAATCCCGTATCTAATAGTATTGTCTTTACTCCTCCCTCCCCCACAGCCCTGGCAACCACTAATCTATTTTTAGTCTCTATGGATCTGCCTCTTCTGGACATTTCATATAAATGGAATCATACAATATGTGTTTTTTAGTGTGAGTCTTGTTTCCTTCACTTTGGATAATGTTTTCAGGATTCATCCATGTTGTAGCACTTATCAGTACTTCCTTTCTTACGGCCAAAAAAATACTCCACTTGAGGGGTATACCACATTTTTGTCCATTCAAGCAATAGACGCCTTTTGGATTTTATTCTATAACGTGCTCTATTTACATTAATAAAATACTGTTCAGTCATTTTCAATACTTATCGGTGAAAAGTATTGAATTTTTGTTTCTGCTACAAGAAAAAGTGTAGATAAATCATATATCCTTTTGCATCTCATATACCAGTAAATACGGTACAGTTTTAGATAAACAAGTTCCTACCATATAGCACCGGCAACTATATCCAATCTCCTGGGGTAGACCATGATGGAAAAGAATATGGAGAAAGAATATATGTATATATTTATGACTGAGTCACTCTGCTGTGCGGCAGAAAGTGGAACAGCATTGTAAATCAACTATACAAAAAATAAAAATAAATTTTAAAAAATACAACACAGTTTTACCCTGTACCCTTTACTGTGCAGTGAAAACCAAACCATGGAAGCAAGAATTTGTAGAAAAACACTCAGGGTAGCCCACCCCACCTCCATGCTGAGATCTCAGCAAAGACTGGTGAAAGTAAAATCAAAATCCACTTACGAAAAAGGGTCAGTCCTTGGAGGTAGGATTCTGTTGGATTCACCTGGAAGTAGGTCAAACACTGGTCCCTTTTCATCAATGCAGTTTGGAGAATCACTGTCAGGACTGCAGCGAACCCACTGGTACCTGGCTTTCCGCACAGGAGAACCTGCCCAAACAAGGAAACCACGTGGTCAATAATTACCTCTTACAGAGCTTTGATCACTCTATCCCTAAGAAAATTTTAATTAAATAAGTTCTAAATTTGGTAGGTAAGGCGTGAACAGGTTTTATGACCATTCCTGTAGCAGGTTCACCCATTATTTGCCAGCTTTTTATCTACACCATTTGTCCTTCTCACAGCTCAAGCACCCCATGTCAAGTAGCCTAGCGTTTGAAGTTAGAATAGCCTCTGGCAATTAGCTGCCTGGAATGAAGTTGCAGCTCAGCTGCTGGTGAGCTGTGAAACTTTCACTTCCTCAAGGCTCCACCAGAAAACCAAGCTACTAAGAGTAGCTTTGTACTCTTTGATAAGCTGGTCACAAAAATTAAATGAGGACGTGCATGTTAAATGTAAAGACTTTAACATAGTGCCAGGCACACAGTAAACATTTCATAATATTAACCATTATTATCTTTGTACTGTTATTTCCATTTCATCCAAAAGAAGACTGAGGCCCTGTAGGTGCAAAGTAGAGGATCTAGGATTCAGTTTGACCACATCTGACCCCAAAGTCTGCCTCTTCTGCTGGCGATAAGTCTAGTCATGTTCAGAAAGGTTAAGGAGTACACCAAGTAGTACCCAAGATGTTACAGAGCCCTGGGGCTGTAGGGCTTTATGGTGTCCTTAGGAATGAAGAGTAGATAACGACTTGACCACTTTCTTTGTCCTCAGATCTAGGCAGCAATTTCAAAAGAACAAACTTCCTCTCTTCACAGAAGCTGGTCTGTCACAGCCTCTTTTGAGTTTAATTTCTATGCAAAAGTCTCCATATCTTGTGTTGAGAACTCATATAGGAGATCCCTTATTAATTCATGAAATAAATTCTTCATTCTTCATTTTAGCAAGGATGGAGACCTAGTGGTGCAAAATACTTCACCACCCTTCCAAAGGTCACCTCCTCACTACCTGAAGTATGTACTTGACTCACAAAAGTGAAACTAATAATCACCTAACAAGAAGGGGCACATCTGAAATTCCTGAAAAGCAGGAAAGATGATTTTAGAGCCCAGCCCATTATTGTCCTGTATAGATTGAGATGCAAAAGGTAACAACTATCTAAGAACACAAAATATAATAAAATGAAAAACAGTGTTGTGGACAATCACTGCAACTTTTTTTGCAAGAGTAAAAGACTGGAAAATTAAATGTTAATGAATTAAGGCACAGTCTGCGGTACTACATAGCTATTAAAGGAATGAGGCAGGTGTCTAGGTACTAATACAGAATACTCTCCAAGGGGTATATATATATATATAGTTATATATATATTGTTTTGTTTCGTTTTTTGTCTTTTTAGGGCTGCATCCACGGCACATGGAGGTTCCCAGGTGAGGAGTCAAATTGGAGCTACAGCTGCCAGCTTACACCACAGCCACAGCAACACCAGATCTGAGCCTCATCTGCAGCCTACACCACAGTTCATGGCAACACCAAATCCTTAACCCACTGAGCAAGGCTAGGGATCGAACCTGCAACCTCAGGGACACTAGTCAGATTCATTTCTGCTGAGCCACGATGGGAACTCCTCCAAGGTGTATAATTAAGTTGAAAAAAGTAAAGAACAAACACTATGCCTTGTGCGTTACCATTTGTGTGTATTTGCGTTTTTAAGAGTATATTTACATATATGCTTACATGCACAGAACACCCTGAAAAAGTACACAACAAACTGATCATCTTTGTGGAAGAAATTGGTGTCTGGAAGACAGTGAAAGGAAAGATGCTGACTTTTCACTGCATATCCTTTTTTTAAAAAAATTATTTTTATTTTTTCCATTATTGTTGGTTTACAGTGTTCTGTTAATGCACATCCTTTTGAACCTTTAGGTTTTTGAGCCCTATGTACGCATTATCTATTCAAAATTCATTGTTTTAATTTTTAACAGCTTTATTAAGATGGACTTGACATACAACAAGCTGTGCATATTTAAAGCATACAATTTAATGTTTTTGACACATGGATACACCATGGATCCATCACCCCAGTCAAGGGCAGGAACATACCCAACACCCCCCAGAGTTTCCTTATGTCCTTTGTGGTCCTCTGCTTTTCCTTCCCTCCTCCTGACTCCCCTCAACCTCCTGCCAACCATCAGTCTGCTTTCTGTCATTAAAAAGTAGTTTGGGGAGTTCCCGTCGTGGCGCAGTGGTTAACGAATCCGACTAGGAACCATGAGGTTGCGGGTTCGGTCCCTGCCCTTGCTCAGTGGGTTAACGATCTGGCGTTGCCGTGAGCTTTGGTGTAGGTTGCAGATGCGGCTCGGATCCTGCGTTGCTGTGGCTCTGGCGTAGGCCGGTGGCTACAGCTCCGATTCAACCCCTAGCCTGGGAACCTCCATATGCCGCGGGAGTGGCCCAAGAAATAGCAACAACAACAACAACAAAAAAGACAAAAAGACAAAAGACAAAAAAGCCAAAAAAAAAAGTAGTTTGCATTTTCTAGAATTTTATGTAACTGGACTCATACAGCAACTTGTCAAGGGTTTCCTGACTTTAACTCAAGGTCTAGAGAGGTCTCTCCCTTTTATAGTATTCTCTTCTAAAAATGGAGAGTCTACTTGAATATTTATTACATCTAGATTGCTTTTGTCATGATCGTCAATGACATTTGTGTTAGAAAAGGAATGTGTGTTCGCTATAGAAACTTTTAGTGGAGTTCCTGCAGTGGCACAGTGGGTTAAGGATGTGGTGTTGTCTGTGGTACCACAGGTTTGATCGCCGGCCCAGCACAGTGGGTTAAGGATCCAGCATTGCTGCAGCTATGCCATAGGTCAGATTCAATCACAGCCCAGGAGCTTCCATATGTTGAGGTGTGGCAAAAGAAAGAGAGAGGAAAAAAGAAAGAAAAATTTGAAAAATGTTGCAAACAAAAGAAAAGTTACTCCTAATCTCATTACCCAACCCCCTCAGAGACCATGAATTTTAGAGTTGCTTTTTTCTCCCTTTAGGTACCTGGGTTTCTAGGAGAGTATGCACAAATTGTGTTCTGTTCTCAACTATAAGAGGTTGAAAAGTAGAACCTCTACTGAAGTCAAGTTCATGTTACATCTCAATGGCATGGCCAAGGACTTTGTTCTTAAAAGATTGCAGAACCGGAGTTCCCGTCGTGGCGCAGTGGTTAACGAATCGACTAGGAACCATGAGGTTTCGGGTTCGGTCCTGCCCTTGCTCAGTGGGTTAACGATCCGGCGTTGCCCTGAGCTGTGGTGTAGGTTGCAGACACGCCTCGGATCCCGCGTTGCTGTGGCTCTGGTGTAGGCTGGTGGCAGCAGCTCCGATTCAACCCCTAGCCTGGGAACCTCCATATGCCGCAGGAGCGGCATAAGAAATAGCAAAAAGACAAAAAAAAAAAAAAAAAAAAAAAAAAAAAAAAAAGATTGCAGAACCACAGTGCTTTTTCTAAATGTCCTCTTTCCTCATGACTCTGGTGTGTCTATTTATACCTGTCTTTGTCCTAGCTAATATTTCTGATTAATTATTTATAAAATTTTATAAATACAACATTCCCAAGTTATTACATCGATATGCATTATATATAGAAAGAGAATGTAATATATAAATAATACACAATGCTGTTCACTTTAGACTTATTTAAAATGGGGAAACAGGAATTAACTAATGAAACAATAGAAAACACTCAGGTAGGCGTTTCCGTCATGGCTCAGTGGTTAACAAATTTGACTACGAACCATGGGGTTATGGGTTCGATCCCTGGCCTTGATCAGTGGGTTAAGGATTTGGCATTGCTGTGAGCTGTGGTGTAGGTCACAGACGTGGCTTAGATCCTGCGTTGCTGTGGCTCTGGCGTAGTCCAGCAGCTACAGCTGGGATTAGACCCCTAGCCTGGGAACCTCCATATGCCGCAAGTGCAGCCCTAGAAAAGACAAAAAGACAAAAAAAAAAAAAAAAAAAAAAAAAACTTAGGTAAATTATGGGGCATTCATATGAAAGAATATTAACCAAATAGGCAAAATGTAATTATGGAAAAGACTAGCATCATAGGAAAAAATCTATGTATCTATCTAGATATATACATATATATTTTTTGCTACACCTGTGGCATGTAGAAGTTCCTGGGCCAGGGATTGAACCCGCACCGTAGTGGCCACCTCAGCCACTGCAGTGACCACAGCAGATCTCACTATGCCCCAAGGGGAATCCAGGAAAATCTTTATTTTTAAATGAGTGGGGGAAGAAAAGAAGAATATCACTCTATGCAGAATAGTTGTTAATGAAACTACATAAATAGATACTGGGGGGAAGTGGGAGGAAACATAAAAATAACTATAGTGGTAGACTGGTGATTCTTTTTTCACTTTATTTTCTAAATTGCTGTAATAAACAGTATCCTTTTAAAAAAAATTTTTTGGGGGGGTTGTTTTTTTGTTTGTTTGTTTGTTTGTTTGCCATTTCTTGGGCCGCTCCTGCAGCATATGGAGGTTCCTGGGTTAGGGGTCGAATCGGAGCTGTAGCTGCCAGCCTACGCCAGAGCCACAGCAACGCAGGATCCGAGCCGCGTCTGCGACCTACACCACAGCTCACGGCAACGCCGGAACCTTGACCCATTGAGCAAGGTCAGGGATCGAACCCGCAACCTCATGGTTCCTAGTCGGATTCGTTAACCACTGCGCCACGACGGGAACTCCAAAAATATTTTTTAAAGGCACTGTAGAAAGTAAGTGTTCTCTCATTATTTTCTGTCTTCCTTCCTTTCAGAACTGCTATTCTTTTTTTTTTTTTTTTTTTTTTTGTCTTTTTTGTCTTTTTTGCCATTTCTTGGGCTGCTGCCGCGGCATATGGAGGTTCCCAAGGCTAGGGGTCGAATCGGAGCTGTAGCCCGCCGGCCTACGCCAGAGCCACAGCAACGCGGGATCCGAGCCGCGTCTGCAACCTACTCCACGGCTCCCGGCAACACCGGATCGTCAACCCACTGAGCAAGGGCAGGGACCGAACCCGCAACCTCATGGTTCCTAGTCGGATTCGTTAACCACTGCGCCACAACGGGAACTCCCAGAACTGCTATTCTAATACAATCTTCCCCATAGTTCCTCGATTCAGTTTTCAGGTTCTGGTCTGGGATGCTAGTCATCTGCAACAAGTTAGCTCTGGCACTGCTAGGAGGCTGGAGGTAAGGCAGCAAGATGACATTATGGTGTCTGCCCCTTACAAGCTATGTAATCTTGACCATCTTATCTTCCCTGTACCTCCATTTCCTCATCCAGAAAATGGCAACAGTAATAGATCTAATAATGAGATAAAAATGTTAAGTTCTTAGAATAGTGCCTAGCACCACCGCCAGAGCTCTTTAAATGCTAGCTTCTCTGATGAGGACTGTCTCTGATCGTGAACAGCTTGTACAGAGATCAAATTCAAATTCTGGTTGTACCATGTAGTACCTCTCTGATTCTCAATTTCTCATCTTTAAAATGCAAGTAATAGTATCCCTGAGTTCCTGTTTAAACGAGATAAAAGTTTGTGAAACTTCTAACACAAGCCTTTGGATATGCTATATATTTAATATTTTTTAGCTTTCTCCTCTGATTCTTTTCCCGAGGAAGCATAAGTTTGGCATCTGATGAGTTGCTACTTAGAAGCCTCCTCGTGTTAAATCGGATCAAAAAAATCCAACATCTTCTCCAGTAGAGGGCGCTATCTTCACACCCTATGCCATCTAGACCAGCACTGTCCAATAGAAACATAAGAGGAACAATACCTTCATAGGGAATTTTCAGTGTTATAACAGCCATATTTTAAAAAGTAAAACAAACAAAAAACAAGTGATACTATTTTTATTTATTGGTTGATTGATTGATTGCTGTTTAGGGCTGCACTTGTGGTATATGAAAGTTCCCATGCTAGGGGTGGAATAGGAGCTGCAGCTGCCTGCCTATGCAACACAGGATCCCAGCGGCATCTGCGACCTACACCACAGCTCATGGCAACACCAGATCCTTAACCCACTGAGCGAGGCCAGGAATGGAACCTGCAACCTCATGGATACTAGTTGGGTTCATTACCACTGAGCCACAATGGGAACTCCCATTGATGTGTACTTTAGATGGGTGGATTTATGGTATGTGACTCTATCTCAGTAAAGCTGTTCCAAAATTTATAAGGACATCTGGAATTCCAGCTGTGGCCCAAGGGGACCAGCATTATCTTTGCAGCACAAGGACTCAGCGTTTGATCCCCACCCAGGCACAGTGGGTTAAAGGATCCAGCATTGCTACAGCTACAGCTGGGATCTGATCCCTGGCCTGGGAACTCTGTATGCTGCAGGGTGCCTCCACCCCCCCCAGCAAAAAAAAGATTACGATTTTTTTTTTTTTTTTGTCTTTTCAGGGCTGCACCTGAGGCATATGGAGGTTCCCAGGCTAGAGATCAAATTGGAGCTGTAGCCACCAGCCTATACCACAGCCACAGCCACAGCAACGTGGGATCTGGCACTACACCACAGCTCAAGGCAACGCTGGATCCTTAACCCACTGAGTGAGGCCAGGGATCGAACCTGCATCCTTATGGATGCTAGTCAGATTCTTTTTTTTCTGAGCCACAAGGGGAACTCCAAGATTACAAAATTTACAAAGAAATCAACCGTAAATGTCCATCTCTCCTCAAAAAATGTGTATCTCATTTGGGACTGATTACTTCATTTTTTTAATTTCATTTTTTTTTTTTTTGCTATGCAATGTATCTGTATTTATTTTATATGGAGTGGTTTCTACCTCTTTTTTTTTCCTTTTTTTGTATTGTAATTTATTTTAAAATGTTTCATTGCTATGTATTTCACATAGCACACAACTCACTCTTCTAACAGGGAAAATTTAGTGGTTTTTAGCATATTCATATGTATGTACTATTATCACCACAGATTTATTTTTTTTGCCCCTTTAGTTTTTAAAATTACTTAATGAATTTTATTATATTTATAGGTGCACAACAATCATCACAACCAAATTTTATAACATTTCCATCCCAAACACTCTGTACATCCCCCACCCCCCAACCTGTCTCATTTGGAAACCATAAGTTGTTCAAAGACTGTATCACCACAAATTTAGAACAGTTTTATCATCACAGTGAAATCCCCTATCCTTATCTATCCAGCTCCTGTATGCTATGCTTCTTATTCCTTAGGTAACCATTAATCGATGTACTTTTTGTGTCTATATTTTTGGCCACGTTGGACATTTCATATAAATAGAATAATATTTTTTTAAAAGTATAGTTGACCTACAACACTATATTACAACACCAGGTACATGACATAGGATCCTATATTGCTATACATTATAAAATGATCAACACAGACTGATGATTTTAAATCTCCTTTAAAATAAAGAATGTGGTTACAGACACAGAGTTCCTGACATATTTATTCAAGGGTGTTGGCAGAGTATGAAAATTCAACAGTTCCAGCCCCCGATGTGTGGGAGTATCTTGATTCTATCTTGCTTGAGAGAAATGTCTTAGGATTACCGTAATTTAAAAAATAAAAAGGAGTATGCTCATGAAGAGAAAAATTACCTTCCTAAGAGCCCCCCACCCCCACCCCATTACAGATCTGCTGGTTAATTTTGTGGTGGATTCAAGGGAGAAGAAGAATGGTTTTTATTTAGAATCACTTCCTTCACTGTCCACCTCCACTGCTTTTCTCTCAGTCTCTGCCCCTTTTTCTCTCACACAGTTACTAGTCCTGCTTTAGCAAACTATTTTCTATGAATAAACATTACCAGAGCAAATTTACCCCAGTAATCTATCTTTTCATATTGTAGTATCAGTTTTTCCCCAACATCATATCAGTTTGCTAATTTCCTATTTTTAACGGAGATACTTTAAGTGTTAGAAAAATTAAGCAGAAACTTTAGTTTTCCTGGTGGGGTAGGAGGAAAACTATTTTGATTTAACATTTGATAGCATTCAAACAGACGTTACCATGAAGTTGGAGCTGCTTCCTACCTGCCAATCAATTCCACAAGACAAATAAATTCCCCTACCTTTGGGTGGTTTGACAAGCTATAAAAAGTTCCAAGTTTACTTTCAATTTCTCCCTCTCTGTCCCTCAACTCAGTGGTTTTTATAGCAAGGGCTATAGTCAAAGCAAGGTTATTTGCTTTAAATAGAGAATCTCTAATCTACCTAGAATACAGCTTAATTGCCACAGCAAGTTAACTTTGATTTGAAATCGAATGAGCATTCCTACCATTAATTAGTTGTAATGGGCCTTGGGCACGTCTCATAAATTTTTCGCAAGAGGTTTATGTAAAGAGCAAATGAGATGAGGAATGTAAGATCTAGTTTTCTCCTCTATAAATTGGTGTTAAGTCCTTCTCACAGGGAATATGACAAGAATGGATCATTACCAGAGAATGGATGTGAAATGACTTTACAATCAAACAGCAGTGCACGCACGTGGAATCAATATCATGGTTGTGCTCTCAGAGGCAGTGTAGAGTGGACCTGTGGCCTGGCAATGACCACTGCCCCTTGGCCACACCTGTTCATGGGTTTTCCATTTTCCCTCTTTATGAGCATCTTTGAAAAAGAGAGGCAATAAAAGAGTTTGGGATTCGCAGGCCTCACCAATAACCCCCTGGAGCTCTACATTCAATTGATTAAATGCCGTCTGTTCTCTCCAGGTCCCTCACACACACATTGCCAGACTTCCCTCTCTTTGGACTTGATAGATAGGCTTTTACACCATGTCTTTACTTGGGTTTGATTTATAGTCATTGATGTGAGCTGAATTGTGTCCCCCACCCCCCAGTTCAATGTATTGAAGTCCTAACCCCTAGTGCCTCAGAATGGAACTGTATTTGGAGATGGGGCCTTAAGAGGTAACTGAGATAAAATGAGGTCATATGGATGAGCCCTAATCTAATATGGCTTGTGTCCTGGACACAGACAGAGGGAGGACCATGTGAAGACAGAGAGAAGACAGCCACCTACAAGCCAAGGAGAGAAGCTTCAGAATGAAACCGGCCTTGCCGATACCTTGATCTTGGACTTGTAGCCTCCAGAACTGTGAGGAAGTAAATTCCTGTCGTTTAAGCCACACAGTCTATGGTACTTTGTTATGGCAGCCCTAGCAAACTAATGCAGTAATCTAAGATATTTTGTTTTGGTAAAAGCAAGCCAGAGCAAGTCTAGTGGATTAGATCAGTCAAATCAATGGGTTAAGAAAAAAAAAAAATTTATGTGGGGGAAGAACGCCATGGAATTATATCTTGCATCACATGGAAATATGGTGAAATAGTGGCCTCTCTGCATTGCAGTCTTGAGCTGCTGTCACTCCCACATGCAGCCACGGGTGGTCATATGTTTCCCTTCTTACTCAGACATAGGCACAAACCCTTAATTCCCATACAAACTGCGCTTCTCCTTTGGAAACACCCTAGTTTTTCAGCCCATTCATTCTCTCTTTTTTGGTTCCCTTTCCAACAAAGAGCTGAATCTGCTCAGTGATGACATAAATGCTAGTTCTTTATACAACTTTATATGGTGTCTTTACTACTTTCTTTTTTGTTTGTTCATTTGTTTTTTAGGCCTGCACCTGTGGCATATGTCAGTTCCCAGGTTAGGGGTCAAATTGGAGCTGTAGCTGCTGGCCTACGCTACAGCCACAGCAACTCGGGATCCAAGCCACAGCTCAGGGCAATACTGGATCCTTCACTCACTGAGCGAGACCAGGGATCGAACCCCCATCCTCATGGATACTAGCCAGATTTGTTTCCACCATGCCACGACAGGAACTTCCTGGTTTCTTCACTACTTACTTTCTAAGGAATACCTGCCACATAAAGAACATTTTTGTTTTAATTTTACTTTTCCGTATTGAATCTTAGTGGAGAATTAAACATTTCTGTGAAATTTTGAAGATGTAAAAACTCATAGCTTGGAGTTCCCATTGTAGCTCAGTGGTTAACGAACCCAGCCAGTATCCATGAGGATGTGGGTTTGATCCCTGGCCTCAGTGGGTTAAGAATCCCGCATTGCCATGAACTGTGGTGTACGTCGAAGATGTGGCTCGGATCTGGCATTGCTGTGGCTGTGGTGTAGTTCTGCAGTTACAGCTCCAGTTGGACCCCTAGCCTGGGAACCTCCATATGCTGTGGGTGCGGCCCTAAAAAGACAAACAAACAAAAAAAAGACTCACGGTCAGGGTAGGCCCAGCACCAAGTGGCCACTCAAGTCTGTGCTACAAACATGGACCTCACTGCCTGGATCTTATCAGAAGACATTAGGGAATTATTTCATTAAGCTGAAGGTTTTCTCTAAAAGATCCAAGTAAAGTTTATTCCTTACAATCAACAATTTTTGATATTTTAAAAATAGATTAAAAGTTTCAGCAACATACCTTGCTGGTTTTTTTCTTCGGTGATTACACAACAAGAAGAAAGTGATTTTATACATTTCCAATACATAATGAATGTATCTGAGATCATCTGTACAATTTTATTTCCACCAGAAGTAAAAACAAGAAAACTAAGTCACTTCGAAGAAAAAAATCCAGCTCATGTGTGTAATTATGACTCAATATTTCCTTTACGAGTTGGAGGAACTTAATGTTTTTCTACTATGAGTTCTCCCATCTCTTTATCAGGCTGTGATTTTCTGCCTTATTCAGACGTGAACCTTTATTTACCAAAGGAGAAGAAATTGTATTTTTCTTACAAATTTATCATTTTCATTTTCTTAGTCATTAAAGGTTTTAAGTTGTTTCATTCTTACTAAACAACCCTGAATGATAAAGAAACCTATCAAGAAATTTCCAAATGTGATGTTTCTCTGAGCAACAGCACAATTATTAAAATTCTTTGGCCTCTCTTTAAAATCTGAGAGGGTTTGCATTAACAATGTCTAACCATAATTGAATTGTCACTAAGAACAAAGTTTAAAAAAAGAAGAAAAAATACAAAAATTTACTCTGATTTCAAAAATAGCATCTCCCAGTGTCAGGGTGATTACAAAAATTTTGTATTATGTTAAAATTTGGGATTTATGTGGACACCTAGGGGTAGGTAATTTTCTATATTCCTTTTTTTAAAAAAAATTTCTGACTAGTTTTGCATATTCTTTCAGATAACATTATTTTATTTATTTATTTATTTTGGTCTTTTTGTCTCTTTAGGACCACACCTGCGGCATATGGATGTTCATAGGCTAGGGGTCCAATCGGAGCTGTAGCCATCAGCCTACACCAGAGTCACAGCAACATCAGATCCAAGCTGTGTCTGGGACCTACACCACAGCTCACGGCAATGCCAGATCCTTATCCCACTGAGCAAGGCTAGGGATTGAACCCACGTCCTCATGGATGCTAGTTGGGTTCGTTAATCGCTGAGCCACAATGGAACTCCAATTTTCTATATTCCTTTCTTGAGCTTTATTTATTTATTTATTTTTGGCCATGGCATGTAGCGGCTTGATATAGGATCTCAGTTCCCAGACCAGGGGTTGAACCCGGGCCGAAGTGGTGAAAGCGCCAAATCCTGACCATTCGATGACCAGGGAACTCCCTCTTGATCTTTTAAAAAAAGTTTTTTAAAATTTATAAACCATACATTTCATCCAAAATAAAACTGTACATTTCAATCATTATAAGAACTTATAAGGCTGCACCTGCCTCAGTTTAAATTTTTTTTTTTTTTTTTTGGTAGCAAACTTAACAAAACTCAGTCAGCGACCCTAAATCATTTTTTCTTTCTTTCTTTTTCTTTCTTTCTTTTTTGAGGGAGGCACCACTTTTCCAAATAGAATACATTCTGTACCTTAAAATTAATATAATCATTTGTGTGGACCCTGGGCCTTATAAGGAAAATTACAAAGGGACAAGATACCTGGGTCTTACCTTGAACTGAAGAATCCAAAATCAGGATGATGGCTAGAGCCAGGACAAGCCCACTGCACCGGAAGAGCACCTGCATTGTGACAGGCTCACTTTGGCTCCACCGCCTGCACACCAACCTTACAAAAGGGAAATGTAGCCGGGTGCTCTCTGTCCCTTTTAGAAAAGGTTCCAAAACCTCAAACCCTGCCCAGAACACACGTCACAGTTTCCTGAACAAATAGAGATCCACATCAAACCCCAGAAAGATTTAGACCAAAAAAAAAAAAAAAAAAGGGCAGCAAAATAACTATTCATACCCATTATGAAACTGCCCTGGACTCTCCCCAGGTCTTCTTTTTCAAAAGTTTTGTTGTTTGCCACTGGCCGGTTACAATTTTTTTTCCCCCTGCTAAACAGAATCATCATAAAGGACAGTTTGTTTTTTCTTTCTTCAGGTAACCATCTAAACAAGAGATTGCTGACATTAAGGGGCCTCTGCCCAATTGATGAAGTAAGGAGGCTAGATGCTGCTTTTTCACCACTGAGGCCATTCTGCATAATATGTTCTTGATTTTCTTTTTTGTTGGCAATAGCAGAAGTCACTGAGCCATGCTCAAAAAGTGAAACTTCAAAGCTGGGTTCTAATCTACAAGAAAGTGTTGTTGGATCTCAGATAACCAGTTTCTTCTTAGAGGACTCAGCTTCTCCCATTAGATCATCAGCTCTCCCTCTAATTCAAAATCTAGTGAAGATTTTCAGTTGCAAAGAACTGGATAAAACAGAAAAATGATTGTGCAGTCCTCTGCTCCTTCACACCAAGTATTTCTTATGATTTGATTCCATTTATACTTTGTTTTTTTTTTTCCTCCTGGTAAAACTTTTCAACTTGACTTTGGCATCCTCTGGCCTTTAATAAGCTAGAAGTCAGAAACAGGGGGAGGTTTTCCTGTCAGTGGGCTGCAGACTTCAGAAAACATACAAACCACTGCCCTCTGTAAATAAAGGAATAGCGTTTCCCCATCTCCTGGGGATCGTGTGCTGAAGACCGAGGGTCACAAAGCACAGGCTCCATATTTAAGCCACATAATAAACACAACAGATTATCACACTCCCTTGCCCTTGGGGCACACACTTTTTCCTTACTTCCACCCTCTCCATTGCAGCACATCTAACCCTACAATGTCCACTTTCCATTTTCATCCTCACTCTTGCCTGTCCTTTGACAAGAGGGAGGAGTTTCCTTTCTCTTGTTCTCTGCTTCCTGCTGGTTCCTTTACCATTTCCTGCTAAGAACGCGCCTCAGAAATTAATTGCTGAGTCGCCGTGGTGCAAGTCCACAAAGGTTTCCAAGAATGCACATTTTGACCTTCCTCAAAACCAGTTGGAAGTGTGTCCAGGGACTCTTCTGAGTGCAGTAAACAATCCGCAAACTCACAAATCCCGTGGGTTCCCCACTATGGAATACTGGTTTCAGCTGGAAATAACTCCCTCAACTTTGGTCGCTTTTAATGCTATCCTTTATTTATTTATTTATTTATTTTCTTTTTAAGGCTGAACCTGCGGCATATTAAAGTTCCCAGGCTAGGAGCTGAATCAGAGCTGCAGCCTCTGGCCTACACCACAGTCACAGCAACCCATGCTGCAGCTTGCAGCAGTGGTGCATCCTTAACCCACTCAGCAAGGCCAGGGATGGAACCTGCATCCTCATGGATACTAGTCAAGTTCTTAACCCACTGAGCTACAATAGGAACTCCTATCCTCCACTTTAAAACCATGGCATCAAAATAATATCCTTGTCAATAGCTTCAATAAATTCCCTGCAAAACCTCAGAGCTGATTACAGCTTGTGCTTTAAAATGGTAATTTTGGAGGCTTTTTCCATTTCAGTTCTTCAATTTTTAATTCTTTGGGTCATGGTGGGTTTTTTTAAAATTTTTGCAGCAGTCATAAGCATTTGCTCTGTTTCCCCTACGCTGACAACCAAGTTTTTTTTTTTCCAAATAGTCATCCTCCAACTTCATTTCCCTAGTCCTCTTCAAGCCGTAGAGGAGCAGGACACATGCCTGAGGCAGTCCCAAGTCCTGGGTCTGAGCTCACTTACCTGCTGAGAGATGCTGGGCCACCTACCCTGTGCTCTCCCATCGTTCTAGTTCTAAGGCTGGTGTAGGAAGCCAGTGAAAGGATGCCCATCAAAGCTCATGGCCGTGAGGGTTGAGTTGGCAGGGCAAACTCAAAAAGCAAAAGCTTCCTGCCCAAAGCTTCTTCCATTAACCAAAGGGGACCCCTATCTTTCTCTAAGCCTCCACCTCTACAAAAAGTTTTCCATGCTTTATTTTGTCTTTCTGCCTTTTCTAGGACTGCTTCCTCGGCATATGGAGGTTCTCAGGCTAGGGGTTGAATCGGAGCTGTAGCCACCGGCCTACGCCAGAGCCACAGCAACACTGGATCCGAGCCGTATCTGCAACCTACACCACAGCTCAGGACAACGCCGGGTCCTTAACCCACTGAGCAAGGCCAGGGATTGAACCCGCAACCTCATGGTTCCTAGTCGGATTCGTTAACCACTGCGCCACGACGGGAACTCCTAGTTTTTGATGCTTTTAAAAGAAAAATGCTAGGAGTTCTCGCCATGGTACAGTGGCTTAAGAACCTAACTGCAGCGGCTCTGGTTGCTGCAGGAATATGAGTTCAACCTCCAGCCCAGCACAGTGGGTTAAAGGATCCAGCATCGCTGCAGCCGTGACAAAGGTCTCAGCTGTGTCTGAATTCAGTCCCTGGTCCAGGAACTTCCATAGGCTGCAGGTGCAGCCATAAAATTTTTTTTAAAACAGATAAATTCTAGGCCAGATTTAATCCTTCATTTACCAGTCAAACTTAAATGCACCTATTTTACTTCACACTCATTTGATTTGCCTGTAAAACGGGTGTCCTTAATCCTTAGCAGTCATCTTGGAACAGAACGGGCATCAATTCCTTGCTGTCTAAAAGTGTAAGCATTGCTTTTCACTAGCTATTTTTGGCCACCACACCCACAGCATGTGGAAGTTCCAGGGCCAGAGAGCGAATCCGCACTGCAGCAGTGATTGCCAGATCCTTAACCTGCTGAGCCACCAGGGAACTCTCCAGGGTGGTCTTTTTTTTAATTTTTTTATTACTCGAATTAATCATATCTGTAGTTGTATAATGATCATAACAATCTGATTTCACAGGATTTCTATTCCACAGCCCAGGCACATCCCCCCACCCCCCAAACTGTCTCCTCTGGAGACCATAAGTTTTTCAATGTCTGTGAGTCAGCATCTGTTCTGCAAAGAAGTTCAGTCTGTCCTTTTATCAGATTCCACATGTCAGAGAAAGCACTGGATGTTGGTGTCTCATTGTACGGCTGACTTCACTTAGCATGATAGTTTCTAGATCCATCCATGTTGCAAAAAATGCTGGTATTTCGTTATTTTTAATGGCTGAGTAATATTCCATTGTGTATATGTACCACATCTTCTGGATCCACTCCTCTGTCGATGGACATTTAGGTTGTTTCCATGTCTTTGCTATTGTAAATAGTGCTGCAATGAACATCGGAGTACATGTGTCTTTGCGAGTCATGGTTTTCTCTGGATAGATGCCCAGGAGTGGGATTGCTGGATCAAATGGTAGTTCTATGTTTAGTTTTCTGAGTAATCTCCATACTGCTTTCCACAGTGGTTGCACCAATGTACAATCCCACCAACAGTGTACTAGGGTTCCTTTTTCTCCACACCCTCTCCAGCACTTACTGTTTGTAGACTTTTGGATGATGGCCATTCTGGCTGGTGTAAGGTGGTACCTCATCATGGTTTTGATTTGCATCTCTCTAATAATGAGTGATGGTGAACATCTTTGCCAGGGTGGTCTTTTGAAAGGTATATTTGGAGCACTTGAACATTCCCACCATCATGATTCAGCAGGACACTTGTTAAGATGAATTGAGATTGTCAGAGGAGACACTGAGTGCAGCACAAAACTGCTCCGTGGGACAGCTCCAGGACTCAGTGGTTTCTTAAAGCTCCAAGTTCAAGATTATGACACACAACAACCTCTGGGACTTTCTTGGCTCTTCACTGAGAAGATCTTGACTCTTACCGAGGCACTACACCAAAATAACAAACAGGAAATAGATCCTGTACCAGATCTATATTATGTCTCTGGAGGCTGAAAGACTGTTTCAAGAATACATGATTTCTAGAACTGGAAGAAACCTTAGAAATCATCTACCTCACTTACCAAGGTGGGAAAAAGCACAAGTCCAGAAATGTTGTATGACTTGCCTCTGGTCACATAGATGATGAATGGCAAAACTAAGTATAGAATTTAGGTTTCCTTATTCAAAGTCCAGTAACAGATGAAGAATGAGGAAGAAGAGTCCCCATTGTGGCACAGCAGAAATGAATCTGACTAGGAACCATGAGGTTTTGGGTTCTACCCCTGGCCTTGATCAGTGGGTTAAGAATCCAGCATTGCCATGAGCAGTGCTGTAGGTCAAACATATGGCTCAGATCTGATGTGGCTATGGCTGTGACATAAGCCAGCAGCCATAGCTCCAATTGGACTCCTAGCCTGAGAATCTCCATATGCCACTGGTGCAGCCCTAAAAAGCAAAAATAAATAAATAAATAAAAATTTTAAAAAAAAGAGGAAGAAATAAGATTAAGATTTGTGATCATCAGAAGTCTTCTTTTAGGAGTTCCCATCATGGCTCAGTGGTTAACAAACCCAACCAGGATCCATGAGGATGCGGGTTTGATCCTTGGCCTCGCTCAGTGGGTTAAGGATCCAGTGTTGCTGTGAGCTGTGGTGTAGGTTGCAGGTGAGGCTTGGATCTGGCATTTCAGTGGCTGTGGTGTAGGCTGGCAGCTGTAGCTCCAGTTGGACCCCTAGCCTGGGAACCTCCATATGCCACGAGTGCGGCCCTAAAAAGTTAAAAAAAAAAAAAGTATTCCTTTTAGTCTTTTAGTCTTCTTCTTTTTTAGCGGTATGTACTGACATATTCCTGTTTAGAATGATAAAATGACTGGGATTTGCTTCTTAGTGACCCAGTTTGAGGAGGGGGCAGTTTGAGAGGTGTAGCAGTAGGCTAGCAGTAGCTAAAGCTGAGCAGTGGGAGGAAGGGGGTTCATTATACCAGTCTCTTTACCTTAATGTATTTCTTGAGAATTTCCATAATAAAACACTTTTTTAAAAATCAACCTTTAAAAAGTTAACTTTATTTATCTGGAGTCCATAGAAGTAAGAAAACACCTCCTGACTAAAAAGAGAACTGTGCAGGAAAAAAAAAATTCTTTTAAAAAGCCACTTCTTTATTCTTGGATCTTGGGCATCCTCTGAGTTTCCCATTCTTTCAGTTCTACACTCATTCCAGCCTCCACCCTCTAGTGCCTGGGGAGACTGAAAAGTATCTTGATGCTCTGGTACAGCAGCTACCACATGTGTTCTTAGACCTCTTGCCAAGTATCAGTGGATGGTTATCCACAGGACGGGTGCCCTGGAAGAGGGCACAGGCTCACAGGCATCCTCGGAGGCCTTTCCTTGATCCTCCCTTCTCCTCACTGTAGCCACACATCATTTCCCAGGAGCAGGTGCCCCTCGTGGAAGGTTTCTACAGTCCTACGCCAAAAGCTCCCTCAGGTGTTGTCAAGTACATAAAAGTTGGGGAATGTGAGAGTTTTAATCTTGGACTGGGAGTGGGGGAGGGGAAGAGCGTCCCTTCCCCTTGCCGTAGTTTAAGTCTACATACTGACAAGCAGAAGAACAAGGGAGTAGGGAGCATATAGAAATCTCTGTACCTTCTTCTCTACTGTGAACCTAAAACTGTTCTAAAAAATAAATTCTGTTTTTTATTATTTATTCTGTCTTTTGTCTTTTTATGGCCACACCTGTGGCACATGGAGGTTTCCAGGCTAGGGGTCAAATAGGAGCTACGGCTGTTGGCCTATACCACAGACACAGCCATGCAGGATCCAAGCCGCGTCCACAATCTACACCACAGCTCACAGCAACACCAGATCCCCAACCCGCTGGGCAAGGCCAGGGATCGAACCCGCATCCTCATGGATCCTAGTCGGGTTCGTCAACCACTGAGCCAAGACGGGAACTCCTCCAAATTTAAAAAAAAAAAAAAAGAACTCAAATGCCACCTAGAGTCTGGTAGAATATGACATTCCAATTCCAAAATTATAGGGCTTTGAAGAAACAAAAGTTGCAGTGGAACTTGCTGAAAATTATTGACATAAATAACTGGGAACAAGGGGCTATACTACTTTTCTTGGGAATATTTTCACAGTGATCAAAAATATTAAAAATGGATCTCAGGAAATATTTCAGACATGAGAGGACAGGAGTGAACGATTAGACCCTTTGAAGAGAGGGAGTGGGATGGACTAGGAGTTTGGGGTTAGTAGATGCAAACTATTTCATTTAGAACAGATAAACAGAATTCCTGTCGTGGCGCAGTGGAAACGAATCCAACTAGGAACCATGAGGTTGTGGGTTCGATCCCTGGCCTCGCTCAGTGGGTTAAGGATCTAGCATTGCTGTGGCTCTGGCATAGGCCGGCAGCTATAGCTCTGGTTGGACTCCTAGCCTGGGAACTTCCATATGCCACGAGTGCGACCCTAAAAAGACAAAAGACAAAAAAAAAAAAAAAAAAAAAAAAAAAGAATGGATAAACAATAAGTTCCTACTGTATAGCATAGGGAACTATCCCATCTCTTGGGATAGACCATGGAGGAAGATAATGTAAGGAAAAGACTACATATATATGTATGACTGGGTCGCTCTGCTGTACAGCAGAAATTGGCACAACATTGTAAATCAACTACACTTTAATTAAAAAAATACCCTTTGGGAGTTCCTGTCGTGACTCAGTGGTTAACAAATCCGACTAGGAACCACGAGGTTGTGGGTTCGATCCCTGGCCTGGCCTTGCTCAGTGGGTTACGGATCCGGTGTTGCCGTGAGCTGTGGTGTAGGTCACAGACGTGGCTCAGATCCCGTGTTGCTGTGGCTCTGGCGTAGGCCGGCAGCTACAGCTCTGATTCGACCCCTAGCCTGGGAATCTCCATATGCCGCAGGAAGTGGCCCTAGAAAAGGCAAAAAGCAAAAAAAAAAAACCCTTTGAAAATGAATCAGTAAATGAGGTCCTTATTTGTTTGCTTAAGTCTTATCTTTTTCCCAAGACATACTATCTATCGATGCTATTCTAAATTATTTTTTACATCTTTAGTAAATTATATTTTATTAAAGTTTAATAAATGTTTACTCTGGAAAAGTGGGCAGTTGAGGAATGGCAAAAGGAGACTTAAAGGAAAGGACAACTGAGTTCCTGTCGTGGCTCGGCGGAAAGGAATCTGACTAGCATCCATAAGGATGCAGGTTCAATCCCTGGTCTCGATCAGTGGGTTAAGGATCCGGTGTTGCCGTGAGCTGTGGTGTAGGTTGCAGTCTCGGCTCCGATCCTACGTTGCTGTGGCTGTGGCCGTGGTGTAGGCCAGCGGCTTCAGCTCCAATTCAACCCCTAGCCTGGGAAACTCCATATGCCGCGGGTGCAGCCCTAAAAAGACAAATAAATAAATAAATAAATAAATAAAATAAGAAGAAGAAGAAGAAAGGACAGTTCCCTCATCACTTCCATCCTGAAATTACCGCTGCCATGTCCTGCCTTCAGTAATTCACAGTATCACACATCAGCTGCTTGCACATTAGGGTCCCACTCATCTTCTCATAGGCTTTTTTTTACACCTTACTCTGTGGTACAGTCTGTCCCCATGAGCATCTCCAGAACCAACTTGGTTGTCAGTTCCAGCCAATTAACAAGCTATCCAAGTCCCTAAATTCAATGACAGTATTTCCTCAGCTTCACAACCCAACCTCAATCCTTACTCCCCCAATCACCTATGTACTGAAATTCCACTCACCTGAGATTATAATGAAGGTTATTGGTCACTAGGAAAAGTTCTTACCCCTTTGGAACTGCAGAACATCAACCAGATCTTCAACGGCCTGATGATTTCTATCCTCCCAGGTTGACCACATTTACCAATTAGGTACTACACTTTAGTTGGTTCTTATTTTTTGCCAGATTCTAGGCTTCTTTTTTTTTTTTTTTTTTTGTCTTTTGTCTTTTTTTTTTTAGGGCCGCACCCACGGCATGTGAAGGTTCCCAGGCTAGGGGTCTAATCAGAGCTGTAGCCACCTGCTTACGCCACAGCCACAGCAACGCGGGATCCCAGCCGAGTCTGTGACCTACACCACAGCCCAAGGCAATGCCAGATCCTTAACCCACTGAGCAAAACCAGGGATCGAACCCGAAACCTCATGGTTCCTAGTCGGATTTGTTAACCACTGAACCATGACGGGAATGCCTAAGCTTCTCTTTTATATTAGTCACTAACGTGAAAAATGAACAGAATCACGTAGTTTATTTGTGTGTTTGTCTTTTTAGGGCCGCACTCACGGCATATGCCAGTTTCTAGGTTAGGGGTCAAATTGGAGTTATAGCTGCCAGCCTATACCACAGCTATAGCAATGGGGGATCTGAGCCGAATCTATGACCTACACCGCAGCTCATGGCAACACCAGATCACTGACCCATTGAGCAGGGCCAGGGGTGGAACCTGCATCCTCAAGGATACTAGTCAGATTCTTTTTTGCTGCACCATGATGGGAGCTCCCCAGAATCGCTTAGTTTAATGCTATTTAGAAGCTTCACCATTTGGTCACATTATTACATGGATAGTAAATATTTTTCTCACAGGAAACCTTAATCCCCACTAAAGAATGACAGGATACAGCCTACTCTCCACCCAGAGAGACAGAATCTACTGCTGGAATCAGTTGCTCTTCTGACCTCAATGATATGCTCTGCATTTGATGACCTTTATTTGATGACATCCCCAATGGACTAAATGTCTAGTCAAGGTTAGCATGTTTTTGCTTATTCCCAGAAGGCACTGAGTGAATGGATACTGAATGACATCTGTATTGAATCTTCTATTTTGTTGTGTATTCTCAGTCTTGTCTTCATACGTAGATTATTCCAGGGATGTAGTTTTGACTGGTATAGAATATAATGGGTTCAAATAACTGTCGATTACCAAAAAGGTAACAGTGGTGTTTTCTAGGCAGTAGGATGACAAGTGTATCTTCTTCATCCTTTCTAGACTATGCCAAATTTTGTAGAATAAGATTATGTATTATATTACTGATCGATGGCAAAAAGCACTTAATAATAGGTTGATTACTACAAAAGTAATTTTAAAAACTGTTTTTAAAAATGTTGTTTATTTGTCTTTTAGGGCCTCATGCATGGCATATGGAAGTTCCCAGGCTGGGGGTTGAATCCGAGCTACAGCTGCTGGCCTATGCCACAGCCATAGCAATGCTGGATCTGAGCCACATCTGCAACCTACACTATACCACAGCTCACAACAATGCCAGATCCTTGACCCACTGAGTGAGGCTAGGGTCTGAACCCACAACCTCATTGTTCCTAGTCAGATTCTTTTCCACTGTACCACAAAGGGAACTCAAAAGTAAATTTAAAAACTAGTAATGGGAGTTCCTGTCGTGGCTCAGTGGTTAACGATTCGGACTAGGAACCATGAGGTCTCAGGTTCGATCCCTGGCCTTGCTCAGTGGGTTAAGGATCTGGCATTGCCGTGAGCTGTGGTGTAGGTCGCAGACATGGCTTGGATCCCACGTTGCTGTGGCTTTGGCATAGGCCAGAGGCTACAGCTCCAATTCCATCCCTAGCCTGGGAACTTCCATATGCCACGGTGCGGCCCTAGAAAAAGGCAAAAAGACCAAAAAAAGAAAAAAACTAGTAATGGAGAGCATTATTTGGACACCTCCCTTGGGAAACAGTAAGACTAAAGAAGTTGAGTCAGAAATCAGCACTCAGGAGCTGCCTGATAAAAGCAGGTTGGAGGGGAAAAAGCAGTCAGGAAGGCTAAAGGGAAAGAACATTTGTGGGTTAAGTGGATGGTCCAACTTCACAGAAACAAGAATAGAGTTTCTTTCCAGATGTTAGATTATCCACGCAGGTAATAATTGTACTAGTTTATGGGGGGAAGGTGAGGTGCCTTCCACTCTTTTTAAGAGCTTGGTAATAAGAAAATGAGACATCCTTCTGCCAAACTTATAATAATGGATTTGAGGAAAGATGTGCAAATTCACCCTAAAACAACAGAATGGGAAGAGGGAGAGATGAAGAAAGGAGGTTCTGTCCTCAGATCAAGCCAGTCTTCCTCAAGGCACATCCTCCTCTAAAGACCAAATTGAAATTTTCTCAGGAATCAATGGGTATTTCCCTGGGGAAGTAGGGGCAGTCTCTGCTTTTTTGAGGCTACTGGGAATGGGTGGGCTTAGCAAGTCTGAAAAATTCCTACTTTAGGGGACTCCT
This sequence comes from Sus scrofa, assembly GCF_054392235.1. Classification (NCBI taxonomy): domain Eukaryota; kingdom Metazoa; phylum Chordata; class Mammalia; order Artiodactyla; family Suidae; genus Sus; species Sus scrofa. Next base: position 94,371,007 of record NC_139396.1, on the reverse strand, counting down.
GATGTAGTTTTTAGATTCAGATTCATTCACCTAGAAAAATATCAACCCAAGGTGCTCAGAATATGGGTGTCTGCTCTCACTCTCATGTGCCACCTTTGGCTAATGAGGTTCCCATTAGAGCCAAGTGACCGTACAGAAAGGGCTCATGAAAGGCCACAACCCTGACGAATCAGTTCTGCATGCCTGCTGGCTTTCAGACAGTGCCATTTCCCAGAGCTTGCAACCAGAGCCCCCAAAGACATTCTACTTCCCATCCTAATCTCTATCTCAGGGGATACTCAATGAAGGTGTTATCCCATTTTAATAGAGGATTATAACCATGAATAAACTTATTTTAGATTTTAATCCTCGAGACAGGAGGTAGAGAATGGGGTTAGTGTGGAGGGAGCGAAAGACGGAAAGACCGTTAGGGGTAAGCAAGAGCTTGCTCAATAGATCTCAGTTCAAAACCACATTGTTGGACTTGTAGGGCTTGCATAAGAACCTCCTTGTTCCCTATGACCAGAAGACCCCCACCCTAGAATCCTTTCTGGTTATCATGGTGGTGATTGGGAGAGAGCCCAGCCTGACTGCTCCACCTGAAGCTCCCTGCTAAGAATAATCCTCTTGTCATTTAGAACCATGCTGTTCATCATGGTAGCCTCATGTGGCTATTAAATGCTTGAAATGAGGCTAGTCTGAATTGAGATGTGCTGTATTTGTAAAATATACATTGGATTTCATAGATATGGTAAGGAAAAAAGAATTTAAAGTCTCGTTAATAATTTTTATATTGATCATATGTTGAAATAGGTATTTTAGATATATTAGATTAAAATGTATTATTAAATTAATTTCAGCTGGGAAACCTGGACAGCTGCATGCAAAGCAATGAAACTAGAACACACCCTCACACCATGCACAAAAATAAACTCAAAATGGCTGAAAGACTTAAATATACGACAGGACACCATCAAACTCCTAGAAGAGAACATAGGCAGAACACTCTCTGACATCAACATCATGAATATTTTCTCAGGTCAGTCTCCCAAAGCAATAGAAATTAGAGCAAAAATAAACCCATGGGACCTAATCAAACTGAAAAGCTTTTGCATAGCAAAGGAAACCAAAAAGAAAACAAAAAGACAACTTACAGAATGGGAGGAAATAGTTTCAAATAATGCAACCGACAAGGGCTTAATCTCTAGAATATATAAACAACTTATACAACCCAACAGCAAAAAAGCCAATCAATCAATGGAAAAATGGGCAAAAGACCTGAATAGACATTTCTCCAAGGAAGATATACAGATGGCCAGCAAACACATGAAAAAATGCTCAACATTGCTGATTACAAGAAAAATGCAAATCAAAACTACCATGAGATACCACCTCACACCAGTCAGAATGGCCATCATTCATAAATCCACAAATAACAAGTGCTGGAGGGGCTGTGGAGAAAAGGGAACCCTCCTGCACTCTTGGTGGGAATGTAAACTGGTACAGCCACTATGGAGAACAGTTTGGAGATACCTTAGAAATCTATACATAGAACTTCCATATGACCCCGCAATCCCACTCTTGGGCATCTATCCGGACAAAACTCTACTTAAAAGAGACACGTGCACCCGCATGTTCATTGCAGCACTGTTCACAATAGCCAGGACATGGAAACAACCCAAATGTCCATCAACAGATGATTGGATTCGGAAGAGGTGGTATATATACACAATGGAATACTACTCAGCCGTAAAAAAGAATGACATAATGCCATTTGCAGCAACATGGATGGAACCAGAGAATCTCATACTGAGTGAAATGAGTCAGAAAGACAAAGACAAATACCATATGATATCACTTATAACTGGAATTTAATATCCAGCACAAATGAACATCTCTTCAGAAAAGAAAATCATGGACTTGGAGAAAAGACTTGTGGCTGCCTGATGGGAGAGGGAGGGAGTGGGAGGGATTGGGAGCTTGGGGTTATCAGACACAACTTAGAATAGATTTACAAGGAGATCCTGCTGAGTAGCATTGAGAACTTTGTCTAGATACTCATGTTGCAACAGAAGAAAGGGTGGGGGAAAAAATGTAAATGTAATATATACATGTAAGGATAACTTGATCCCCTTGCTGTACAGTGGGAAAATAAAAAAATAAATAAATAAAATAAAATTAATTTCAGCTGTTTCATTTTACTTTTTAAAATGTGGGTACCAGAAAATTTGAAAGCATATATGGCCTTTGTGGCTTGCATTATGTTTCTATTGGACAGTGTTGGCTTAGAAAATGGAGGCTCTGGAGAAGTTCCCACTGCGGCACAGTGGAAACGAACCCAACCATTATCCATGAGGATTCGGGTTGGATCCCCGGCCTTGATCAGTGGGTTAAGAATCCGGCATTGCCATGAGCTGTGGTGTAGGTTACAGATATGGCTTGGTTCTGATGTTGCTGTGGCTGTGCTGTAGGCTATAGCTCCGATTCATCTCCTAGCCTGAGAACACCATATGCTTCAGGTGTGGTCTTAAAAGAAAAAAAAAAGAAAGGAAAGAAAGAAAGAAAATAGAGGCTCTTTTTTTTTTTTTGCTATTTCTTTGGGCCGCTTTACTGTTCACAGGATATTTATTTATTTTGTCTTCTTGCTATTTCTTTGGGCTGCTTCCGCAGCATATGGAGGTTCCCAGGCTAGGGGTCTAATCGGAGCTGTAGCCACTGGCCTACGCCAGAGCCACAGCAACGCGGGATCCGAGCCACGTCTGCAACCTACACCACTGCTCACGGCAACGCCGGATCGTTAACCCACTGAGCAAGGGCAGGGACCGAACCCGCAACCTCATGGTTCCTAGTCGGATTCGTTAACCACTGCGCCACGAGGGGAACTCCCGAGGCTCTTTTTAAGATTAAGAAAAATACGGATTAGGAGTTTCCGCCGTGGTGCCACAGGATCAGAGCCATTTTAGGAGTGCTGGGACCCAGATTTGATCCCCTGCTAGCACAGTAGGTTAGGGATCCAATGTTGCCACAGCTGCGGCTCAGATCTGATCCCTGGCCCTCAAAACTTCATTACTGTGGGGTGGCCAAAAAAAAAGAAAAAAAAATATTGATTAGAAAGAAGAGAGAGGTATGACCTGCAAATGTTTGCAGCTAAATGTCCCTAAATAGGTGGCTGTCAATAAAAACATTCAGACATTCTTAGGAAGAACCCATGCAACCCAAAGACAAAAGTACCCACTATTGGCTGTTTCACTAGGACATACATACAATTTGAAAGACTTCATTGTGTTAATTCACTTGATCATCTTAGCTGGCCTGGGCAGTAAGCATCATTTTTTTAATTCACATTTTATTTTATTAGGTTTTTCTTTTTTCTATTATAGTTGATTTACATTGTTCTGTCAATTTCTGTACAGCAAATTGCCCCAGTCACACACATATATACACACATATTCTTTTTCTCACATTATCCTCCATCATGTTCCATCACAGACATAGGTATAGTTCCCTGTGCTATACAGCAGGATCTCATTGCTTATCCACTCCAGATGCAACAGTTTCCATCTATTAACCCTAAACTCCTGGTCCATCCCACTCCCTCTCCCTTCCCCTGAGCAACCACAAGTCTGCTCTCCAAGTCCATGAGTTCGTTTCTTTTCTGTAGAAAGGTTCATTTGAAGCGTCATTTTTATACCTCCTATACTGATGAGGAAACTGAGGCACAGAGAGGTATAAATCCAAGTACGATTTGACTCTTGGCAGTTGGACTTCAGACCCTGACTTACAGGCAGTTGGACTTACAGGCAGTTGGACTTACAGGCAGTTGGACTTACAGGCAGTTAGACTTCAGACCCTGACTTACAGGCAGTTGGACTTACAGGCAGTTGGACTTACAGGCAGTTGGACTTCAGACCCTGACTTACAGGTGTTCTGTGACCTCTCACATAAGCTTTCCTCTCTGGATGTACTTTCTGGGGGAACATTTCTTTGTTAGTCCTGTTTCCCCAGCAGGCCCACCCCAACTCTGTCCTGGCACTAAAAAAACCAAACACTCCTGTCTGTCTTGGGTAGGGAAATCCCACAGGGCCCTGAATCCTGGAGTCTGGGCAAAACCAAGTGTCTGAAAATATGGTACTCTCAAATCCCTCTTTTTTAACAACTCAGTAGATTGTAAGAACACATTTTTGCATTTCTGGCACCTACAGCCTAAAGGCTAGGAAACTCTGCCAGGTTTTATCTTTTTTAATTTGTCAAAGACCGTTTTTTTTATCTTACATAATACTTTCCAAACCTTCCCAAACTGACAGTTGGCTGCTTGCAGATGTTCTGAAGCTCAGCTAAGGAAATGTTTTCAGGGAGCAGCCCAGAGGGGCCTCAGAGCCCAGTTCCCACAAAGGGATGACGGTTAAATGCTGGTGAGAGGAAGCCCTTGCCTCTTTCACCTCATTTTTTTCCTGACCAAAGGCCATAGTCTTGTCTTTCTTTTCCTCAGAAACCACAGAAGTTAGATGGCTTTGCTTTTGATTTTAAAACGTCTCCATAATAAGAATCATTCTCTTATTCATTCACTCCCCCAAAAATGCTATAATTGCCATCTTCTTTGCAACTTTATTAGTGTTATTATTGTAACTGCTATTGTTATTACTATTATTATCATGAAGTGCACTCAGGAGCCTAGTGAGCAGAAGACCAGGTAATGGCCAGATGTTGCCTGTCTTCTTTTACAGCCGGGGCCACTGAAGCCCAGGGAGTATGCGACTTGCTCAAGGTCATAGTGTAAGTGGTAAAAGAGCCTGGATCAGAGCTAATTTCCCTTGGCACAGAGGTTTGGGCAGAGCCTGGCCCCCGGGGTCAGGTAAATCCTCCCACCCAGCAGGGCAGCCACAGTGCAATTAGCATAGGCATGCCAGCCTCCTTCCTCCCTCAGCTTGGCCCTTTCTTAGAGTCCTTATCTTTCGGGTGGCCCCTTCCTGATGTTTGTGTTGGATTTTTTTTTTTCCCTTTTTTCTTTTTTGTCTTTCTAGGGCCGCACTGGCAGCATATGGAAGTTCCCAGGCTAGGGGTCAAATCGGAGCTACAGCTGCCAACCTACACCACAGCCACAACAGTGTGGGATCCACCACAGCTCATGGCAGCGACGGATCCTTAACACACTGAGTGAGGCCAGGTATCAAACCCATGTCCTCATGGATACTAGTCAGGTTCGTTAACACTGAGTCACGACAGGAACTCCCTGTGTTGGATTTTTTCTGTGAGGCTTTAGCTACTCCACTACCTGAAATGCTGGATCCCCAGATACCCGCATGGCTAAATCCTTTACCTTTTTCAAGTCTTGACTAAAAGCTGACTCTCTTAGGGGGTCCTGATTCTCATCTAATACTGCAGCTTCACACCCAAACCATATACCCCAGTGCCTTTCCTCTCTTTTTTGCTACAGCATTTATCAATTATTTGTCTTCCTTTCCCACTAGAATGTAAACTCCATTAGGACAGGGATCTTTGTTCGCTGATGTTCCCAAGTGTGCAGAAGAATCCCTGCACAACAGATGCTCAGTAAATACTGGTTGAAATGGAGATTGTTCAAAGCTACTTTTGATGCTCACCAGCTCAGAGGGTAAGAACCTCAGGGCGAGCAGTGCCCAGCACAGAAGCAGGCCCTTGGGCTCAAAGTAAGTTTCTAACCTGTATAAAATGTCAGGAGAGAGGTCTTAGGGATAACTTTTTTTCCACTAATTCTTTTTTTTTCTTCTTTTTAGGCCACAGGTGTGGCATATGGAAGTTCCCAGGTTAGGGGTCAAATCAGAGCTGTAGATGCCAGCCTACACCACAGCCACAGCAATGCTAGATCCAAGCCACCTCCGTGACCTACATCACAGCTCACGGCAAAGCCGGATCCTTAACCCATTAAGCAAGGCCGGGGATTAAACCTACATCCTCATGGATACTACTTGGGGTCATTAACTGCTGAACCACAATGGGAACTCCTTTTCACTACCTCTTTCTTTTATTTCCTGTCTAAATGTTCTAGAACATGAAAATGACAAATTAAGCTAAAATAAAACTCTGAGCAGGGGAAGAGTTTGTTCACTCTCTGTGTGACCCACACTGTCCAGCAAGAAACCAGCGGAAGGAGGGAGTCTGTCCCCCCACCTCCGTCTTCTCAGGGCAGGGGACAGGAAACCAGTCTAGTGGAAAGGGGCCAGGTCCCTCTTGCTCAGAGAAGTTTTGAGACATGGTAAGACTGCTTTCAAGCATGAGAAAGAACATGCTGATTGGCAGTTTTCCATCTCAACAGATGACAGAGCAAGAGAAAATATGCCTGTTTCTAAGTAAAAGACCGTTCAGTAAGATTTAGAGAATGCCTTCCTCAGAAGGAGATGAAACAGCAGCGGAATAGAACCAGGGGAAACTTGAGAAGTCCAGCTCCGGAATAAAAAGATTTTTGATTAAAAACAAGCCAAAAAATGAAACTCTGACATTCAAAGGTCAAAATGATGCTCCTTTCCCCAATTCCTCTGCACTCTAGGGTCATACAGTGGCAAGAAAAGAGAGTTAGGAGCTAGAGCGTAGACTGAGACTGCTTGGAAAGTTTAAACCTGACACTCCCTAGTCGTGATGCCAAGCAGGTTGTTGAACGACTTGCGCCTCAGTTTTTCTATCTTTTAAATGGGGTGGTGATTGCACCAACCTCCAAGAAACACACAGGATCGGACAAGCACATTCGTGTGAAGACCCAGCATGAGCAAGAAAGAACAAAGCCAGGCAGGCACCCAGTCAGTGCCCAGTAAGCAGGTGCTCTTACCGTGTGGGTGTGGTGAAGTTAGTCCTTCACAGTGCACATTATCTCCCAGAGGGGAATGGTGGGCTGGACGGGCAACCAAGTTGAGACAGAAGCTGGAAGGAGACACAGCAGGTCTGGGGACTGGAGGGCGGGAAGCCTGGGAGTCCGGGGCAGGGGCAGAAGGTGGACAATTGGGAGGTCAGAAAGGAAAAATGGCAGGAGCAGAAGCTTCCTGAGAGGAGTTCCCTCTGTGGTGCAATGGGATTGGCAGCGTCTTGGGAGCGCTTGGGATGCCGGTTGGATCCCGGTTGGGACAGTGGGTTAAGGATCTGGCATTGCCATAGCTGCGGCTTAGGGTAAAACCTCGGCTTAAAGCGAATCCCTGACCTGGCACATATGCCGCAGGGCAACCGAAAAAGAAAAACAAACAAAAACTTTAACTTTTTCTGGAGTTCCTGTTGTGGCTCAGTGGTAATCAACCCGACTAGTATCTATGAGGATGCAGGTTCGACCCCTGGCCTTGCTCAGTGGATTAAGGATCCAGCTTTGCCGTGAGCTGTGGTGTAGGCCACAGACGTGGCTCGGATCTGGTGTTCCTGTGGCTTGGACCCCTAGACTGGGAACTTCCATACGCTGCAGGTGCAGCCCTAAAAAAAGGAAGAAAAAAAAAACCTTCCTGAGAAATCTTAAGCCCTCTTTAAAAAAAAAAAAAAAAAAAAAAAAAAATCTCGGGGGAGTTCCCTTCGTAGCTCAGCGGTTAACAGACCTGACTAGGATCCATGAGGACTCGGGTTAGATCCCTGGCCTCGCTCAGTGGGTTAAGGATCTGGCGTGAGCTGTGGTGTAGTTTGCAGATGTGGCTCGGATCCTGCAATGCTGCGCCCGTGGCTTAGGCCAGCAGCTGTAGCTCTGATTAGACCCCTAGCCTGGGAAATTCCATATGCCGTGGGTGCAGCCATAAAAAAATTTGAAAATAGATAAATAAATAAATAAATAAACAAAAATCTTGGGTGAGGGGCCTACTCCGTGCCAGGCAGAGTATGGTGTAAGGGCTGATCTCCACAGCGCCTGACCCTACAGGTGAGAGGAGGCTCAAGGCTGGCTGGTAAAGGGGGGGGGCCAGGATGGACCAAGGCTTCTATCCATTCCTGTTCACAAGGCCGTGTGTAATTACAGCAATCATCACTCACACGTAAAAGACGAGCAGGCATTGCTCTGACCGTTTTTCGCATATCAACACATTTAATCCTGTCACAGTCCACTGTGGATTGTGCTGGTGAGGAAGCTGGGGACAGAGTTTGATCAGCTGAGCCTGAGATCCAGAGGTGCAGAGAAGAGGGGACCCCTCCAACCCAGGGCAGGTGTCCAGAGCCCAGGCTGAGGCGGGCCCCCAAAAGGCTGACCCCAGAGGGGAGAAAGCCCAGACACAGGCCCCCCTAATCCTGTCACCATCCGGTGGCCAAAGCTGGCGTGTTACAACACAAAATCAGATCCTGCCACACCCCTCAGAACTCCCAAAGGCAGAGCCACCTAGTCAAGCACAATTTCTTCCTAACAGAAATTGTGATTTAAGGCTTCTTAATCCTGGCTTCAAAATCTCCTCAGAAGGAGGTTCTCTGATAGGATCCATCTGCAGCATCTCCCATTCTGTGGTGCACGTGTGTGAAGCAGAGATAGGGAACGCTTTATGGTGGGCATGTGAAGCAAGACCTCAGAGGTCCAAGTCCTGGAGATAAGCAGGCCCTAGAGACCCTTGACCTCTTGCTTTAACTTCCCAAAGAGGGTAGTTATTACCTCAGGGCAGCCACAAAGGATGAGGTTAGCGTCACTTCTAACTGCCTTCTGCTGCCAGGGGGAGATGGGAGGCAGGGTCCCTCCTTGCCTGGGCCCAGTGTCCTCTGGATGTCCTACCCCTGGTCATCCCAGCCCTTCCCCGCCTCTGGCCTTTCTCCTCACCGTCCAGATCATTGGCCCCAGCCTGGCAGCTGGTGTAGGTAGGGCTGGGTCTGATTTGGTAGCCATATATGCCTGGCACAGAACAGGCTCTCAGTGTATCCTTGTGGACCAGACACAGCTGGATTCCACACTTACTGTATACAGCATGGGGGTTAAGATCGTGGCCGAGCTGAGCTGCCTGGGTTCACATCCCTGCTCTGACACGTGTTAGCTGAACCCTCAGGGAGCCTTTGGCCCTCCTGGACTTCAGTTTCTACCCATGTTAAAAATGGGGCAATACTATCTCCTCTACTAGGATGTTATGAGGATGAAACAAGTTGGAGCAGGAAGCCCTCTAGTAGTAAGCGCTCAGTCATGGTTACCTTTTAATTTGCATTACTATATTTAGCTGCATGATACTGGGCAAATCACATCTCTGAGCCTTGGTTTTTGTTTCTGAGAAGTAGCGATACTATCCACCTCACGGGACTGTTGGGAAGACTGAAAGAGAATGCTGTGTATAGAGGGCTCAGGACACTGCTTGGAAAACATTGGGTAAGAAGTCCACCTTTCCCTGTGCTGTATTCTCTTCTTTCAGAGTCTTGCTGTTGATTGACTTACTGGCTGGATATATTAATAAATATTCATAGTCCAGGTAGACTCTCTGGAAAAGATAGAATTGCTCTGGGCCTCCCTTGCTGGGGGCACAATTTCGAACAGCCCCCAGATACAATATCTGCCAACTTGACTCACTGGTTAATTTCCCCCAGGGTTGAGTCACCTCGTGGTACTTTTTCCACTGGAGAAATGGCTCAGAGAGGCTCCCTTTCCAGACCTGTGCCTGCACAGAAGCCCTCAAAACCCTACCCTCAAGGATGAATTAATGGTGGTATTTCAACCAAGAGGCGGCTAGTGAGGGATTATTCAGAGGCAGACCTTTACCAGCTAGCAGATGACAAACCAAACCAAACCAAAACACCCTGCTTGTTCCTTGTCCCCAAGCCAAATCCTCCCACGTGGCAACCCGAAGGCCCTGACAAAGCAGGGCAGTCATGGACCTTCACACGCCAGGACCCCAAAGAGGGAAGGATGGCAACTCCACAGAGACACACACTTAGGACAAGGAGGAGGCTGACGGCAGTTCTCGGCTCCGAGTCCTGGACAGAAAGGGGGAAGTTAGACAGGCAGCTGCTCCTCCCTGAGGGCCAGCCTCTATCACCTCACTCTTCTCTGAACTCACAGTGTGGTCCCATGTAGACAAAGGGTTTTTCCTTCCTTTTTGTGTGTGATTTTATTCATACACAAAAAAGCTTAGAGGTGAAACAAATTATTTGGTTATACATTTACTAAACCACGTTAACTGAAAAGAAGCAGCTTACATAAAATCTAGACCAGAGGTCACGGAACTTGAACTTTTCTTTGGTTGTTGGTGTGTGGATCGGATGTGATTCTTTCCCCAAGTCTTTTTCTCCACTCGTCAAAATCCCTCTGGGTACCTTCAAAAAGTCCTAAACCTTTAGCATAAGCTACCCACTGAGCCACTGGTTCAGCAAGTATTTATCACCTACCACGTATGAAGCACCTACCAAGGTGGTACCAAGTATTAAGTGTTACCAAGTATTAAGCACCTACCACGGGGGTGAGGTGTGAACACCACAGACCCTGCCTGGAGTTGCTCCATTTAGCCAGAGCAAGCAAAGAACCTTGCCCCTCCACCCCTGCCCCCTGAACCCCATCCTGGTTATACCCTGGAACACTCCTACACAGGTTTGTTTTTTTTGTTTGTTTGTCTGTTTGTTTTTTGTCTTTTCTAGGGCAGCACCTGCAGCATATGGAGGTTTCCAGGCTAGGAGTTAAATCAGAGCTGCAACTGCCAGCCTATGCCACAGCCACAGCCACAGCAATGTGGGATCTGAGCCATGTCTGCAACCTACACCACAGCTCACAGCAACGCCGGATCCTTAACCCACTGAGAAAGGCCAGGGATTGAACCTGCAACCTCATGGTTCCTAGTCGGATTCGCTAACCACTGCGCCATGACGGGAACTCCACATCATTTCAAGTTTAAGAAAATCTAGGAAAACCATGAACAGTCACTGCCCATAATCTCACTATCTTAGCACAATGATTTCCATTTGTCTTTCCTTTCGGTTCCTATGATGTACACATCATGTTTTACAGCAGAAGCCATCCCAATATGCTTACCATATGATATTTTTCCACCATTTATATTTTTATATATTCTTGCCTAGTCTTTATAATTAGCTTTTTCAAAAAGCTACACTGTTCTACCCTGGTTCCTGTGCCAGAATTACAAACTATTCCCCTAACTGTGGGACTTTCACTTTTTTTTTTCTTGGAGTCATGGAAAACAGTGCGGTGTTCACAGACTCAGCACTCTCTCTGGAGCACCTCCTGCACCCAGGTCCTGTGATGAGAACATCAGGACCCCGAGGCCACCAGCCAGCCACAGTCCTCCCAGACCGCAAGTCCCTTTGGCTGGTAAAGTCCCAAGGAACACCAGCACAGATGCAAGGACACGAGAAGACCCTTCTAGTGAATAACACTAAAAAAACCCCAGCGAAAGGGATTCAGGTCTGAGAAGCCCAAAAGAATTCTACATTTTCAAAATGACTGAAGCAAAGTGTTTGAGGAAGTCCCAGCTCCCAAGTTTTAGTCACCAGCCAAGCTGAAACTATCTCCGCACAAAGTCGTATTACTAAATAGCAGGTCTTCTGATTTCATTGACGACTGAGGGAAAACCCAGCTTTATTTCAGAATGAACTCCCTCACCCTATAGACCAGCCAGGAAATCCCACACTCCCTGCCCGCCCAGAGAGCAAGTTCAGGCCTGTGTCTGGCATGGCAGAGCTCCTGAATGGGCAGGCCTCTCTCTGGACCTTTCTCTCTTCCACTTCTCACTCCAAACGAGGAGCCCTAGAAGAACCAAGGCTTGCCTGTCCTCAGTCATCAACTTTTCCACTGTTTCCTTAGAAATAAGAGAGCGCATAAACTTATTCTACGCCCACCCCCAAGGTCTCTCCCATAAAGCCCCATTCTCTAGTCCCCACCCTACTCCAGCTGCCAGAAGCGGATGCAGAAGAAACACTGAAGGAACACAGACCAGCTGGAAACTCCAGGCCTCAGGCAGCCTGGGGAAAATCGATGTGCTTGTGGGTTTGCCCTCTTCCTCTAGACTCTGAGGCCTCACAGGATCAGCTGTGGCCAGCACTGTGGGAGGAGGAAAGGTTACTGGTCAGATACTGTCCTTCTAGAAGTTTCTGCACAGCAGAACTCTTTATCATTTTCCCCTCCAGGGCTGACCCCAAAGGCTATCTCCAGAGCTTGGTAAACCTTTGGCTGGGGGTGGGGGCGAAGGGGGTTGGCAGGACATTTATCACATATCATGGGGGGAGTTTACTTGTCCCTACAAGGCCTTAGGCTCTGGGGGCAGGCACAGGTCTCACAATGACAGCTTAGTCAGTTCCCTGGAGTTACTAAAGAGCTTTTTCTGGAAGCTTCATCCCCTCCCAGTTTTTATAATCTTTGTGTTTTTCTGTTTTGTTTTTCTATTTTTACAGCCATACCTGTGGCATATGGATGTTTCCTGGCTAGGAGCTGAACTGGAGCTGCAGCTGAGGACTACGCCACAGCCACAACACCGGATCCAAGCCACATCTGGGACCTATGCCCCAGCTTGCGGCAGATCCTTAGCCCACTGAGTGAGGTCAGGGATTGAGCCCAAAACCTTGCAGAGACGACATTGTACCCTGAACCTGCTGAACCGCAACAGGAACTCTCTCCCGGTCTTTATTAGATAGGGAATCAAAGACAAGTCACATCCAGATCCAGTCAGGTCCTGGTGAAAGAACAACAGAAAGACCCTTCCCACGAGTAGAAGGCCACATACTAAGGACACTAGGCTCCTCGGGCTGGATTTTTCTGGCTTTAAAACATTTCAGAAAATGAAGTTTCCCACCAGACTCAGCTCAAGAGAAAGGGACTCCCTGATGGTACTCAGTAGGTGCTAAATAAATGCACGTCTATTTTCTTGGCAGAGATTCAGCAGGTTGTAAGGTCAGCAAGAACCTCACAGAGGAAGGGCCAAGGAATAACTAGCACCTGGTTCTCAAAACAGCTGAAACTGGGGAAGTGGAGCTTTAAGAAACGCTGATATTAGGGGAATGGGTAGACGGATAGGTATGTGAGGAAGGAAGCAGAGTCAGACGGCCAGGGCGGAATCGAGGTGGTGAGTACATGGCTCTTCACTGTAGAATTCTTTTCATTTTACTATATATTTGAACATTTTCATAATGCAGTGTCGGAAGGAAAATCCTGATGCCTGGTCCCACCCCGGAGATGGATTTTTTTTTTTTTTTTCGGTCTTTTCTAGAGCCACACCCACAGCTTTGGAGATTCCCAGGCTAGGGGTCTAATCAGAACTGTAGCCACCGGCCTACACCACAGCCACAGCCACGCCAGATCCGAGCTGTGTCTATGACCCACACCACAGCTCACGGCAACGCTCACTGAGCGAGGCCAGGGATCGAACTCACAACCTCATGGTTCCTAGTCGGATTCGTTAACCACTGCACCATGACGGGAACTCCCCAGAGATGGATTTAATTAGTGCAGCCTCTGCTTTGAAAGTTGCAAGAGCTCCAAGGTGATTCTACAGCCCAGCCAAGGCTGAATCTCCTTGTCTGGTATGGGCCATGTGTGGTTCAGACCAGCGAAATTAACATAACCCAGGAACTTCTTAGAAATACAAATTCTGGGCCCCAACCCAAATCTACAGAATCAGAAATTCTGAGGGTGGGAAACAATTGGTATTTAATAAACACCTTCCCATGATTCCGGTGCAAGTTAGCTAAAGTGGGTGGTTCCCAAACTTGGCTGCACACTGGAATCACTTGAGGAATTTGGGCGGGGGGGGGGGGGAGGAAATAAATATGATTCCAGAACCAAGCTCTGACCTCCTCCTCCTCGAGCCTGTATTCTTTTTTATAACTCCCCAGTGATTCTGATGTTAACCAAGTTTTGGGCCCAGGCCCAGTTAGAAACTGAGCCCCTCAGGGGGCTGTGCCTTAACCAAGCTGCATAGTGTCCCAGAGGAGAGGCGGGATTAGGGCCAGTTCCCATGGTCCACAGTTGTCCCCACTCACTGCCTTCGTATACGACCCATTACTTATATTGATCAGGTGAATTTCTGAGCTCCCTTATTCTAGCCTGTACATTGGGATCACCTGGGAGCTTTGAACTACCCACAAAATTTTCTCTGAAATAAGTAGGGTATGAAAAATATCCTTACTACTCAGCCATAAAAAAGAATGACATAATGCCATTTGCAGCAACATGGATGGAACTAGAGAATCTCATCCTGAGTGAAATGAGCCAGAAAGACAAAGACAAATACCATATGATATCACTTATAACTGGAATCTAATATCCAGCACAAATGAACATCTCCTCAGAAAAGAAAATCATGGACTTGGAGAAGAGACTTGTGGCTGCCTGATGGGAGGGGGAGGGAGTGGGAGGGATTGGGAGCTTGGGCTTATCAGACATAATTTAGAATAGATTTACAAGGAGATCCTGTTGAATAGCATTGAGAACTCTGTCTAGATACTCATGTTGCAACAGAAGAAAGGGTGGGGGAAAAAATGTAATTGTAATGTATACATGTAAGGATAACCTGACCCCCTTGCTGTATAGTGGGGGGGAAAAAAAAAAGACATTATATTAAAAAAAAAAAAAAGAAAAGGAAAATATCCTCTTGTATAATTCCATCTCTACTGCAACTTCCTCTCTTTCCAGGCCCGCACCCAGCCGGGGTGGGGGGGGGGGCAGGTGAGAAGGGAGTTCTGTGGCTGCCTGGTGATCTCTAATTTGCTCGATCCTCTTTCTGAACCAGCTGCATTCGTGGAATCCAAGCTTGAGAAAGAGAGCTGGCTTCCTGCTCTGCCACCAGCTTGCCTTGTACCCCTGAATCATTACATAAGTTCCCTGGGGTCACCAAAGAACCTGGAGAAGTCATTGAAAGGAGTGGATGGCACAGAACTCTTTCTCACTTTTCATGTCTAAAAAAACTTTGTAGGAGTTCCCGTCGTGGTGCAGTGGTTAACGAATCTGACTAGGAACCATGAGGTTGCGGGTTCGATCCCTGCCCTTGCTCAGTGGGTTAACGATTCGGCTTTGCCGTGAGCTGTGGTGTAGGTTGCAGACGCGGCTCGGATCCCGAGTTGCTGTGGCTCTGGCGTAGGCCGGTGGCTACAGCTCCGATTCAACCCCTAGCCTGGGAACCTCCATATGCCGCAGGAGCGGCCCAAGAAATAGCAACAACAACAACAACAAAAAAAGACAAAAGACAAAAAAAAAAAAAAACAAAAACTTTGTAAATAGTGTCCTCAGAAAAGGAACCCTCTGAGTTCCCGTGGTGGCTCAGCAGTAAGGAAGCTGACTAGTATCCATGAGGACGTGGGTGTGATCCTGGGCCTCGCTCAGTGGGTTAAGATCCAGCATTGCTGTGAGCTGTGGTGTAGGTCACAGATACAGCTCAGATCCCGTGTTGCTGTGGCTGGCAGCTACAGCTCTGATTGAACCCCTAGCTTGGGAACCTCCAGTGTGGCCCTTAAGAGACAAAAAAAAAAAAAAAAAAAAAAAAAAGGAACCCTCCTACACTGTTGGTGGGAATGCAAATTGGTGCAGCCACAGTGGAGAATAGGGAATGCAAATTGGTGCAACCACAGTAGAGAACAGTATGAAGATTCCTCAAAAAAGTAAAAATAGAACTACCAAATGATCCAGCAATCCCACTCCTGGGCACACATCCAGAGAAAAATCTAATTTGAAAAGATACGTGCATCCCGGTGTTCATATAGCAGCACTGTTTGCAATAGCCAAGACAAGGAAGCAACCTAAATGTCTATCCACAGATGAATGGATAAAGATGTGTATATATACAGAGCCATAAAAAGGAATGAAATAATGCCATTTATAGCAACACAGACGGCCCTGGAGATTATCACAGAAGTCAGAGAAAGACAAATAGCATATGGTATCACTTATATGTGGAATCTAACTTACTTACAAAACAGAAACAGACTCCCAGATATAGAGAACAGATTTATGGTTACCAAAGGGGAAAGGAGGTTGGGGAGGGATAAATTAGGAGTTTGGGATTAGCAGACACAAACTATAAAATAGATAAACAACAAGGCCCTCCTGTATAGCCCAGGGAACCGTCTTCAATTACCGTAATGGAAACTACTGTGAAAAAAATATGTATATATGTTTACACCACTTTGCTGTATACCGGAAAGTAACACAACATTGTAAATAAACTGTACTTCAATTCAAAAAAGAAGAAAGAAACTAGATAGGAGCGGTGGGAAAAAAAGTGTCCTCAAAATAGTACAGTGGGAGATAACTGGAAAAGGGAAGGAAAATGAGGCAGGAGGAGGGGAAGTTCCTCAGAGAACCTTTCCTAGGCACGCCTTTCCTATGCCTCACGAAGGGCAGAAGGCTTAGCATTAAAAAAAGGGAAAGGGCCCCACCTGATCCAGGAACAATAGAGGGCACCTGCTGCCCTAGGGCAGTGCTGTGGACCAGGGGATATTCCCAAGGTCCAGGGCAAGGAGCTTACAAGATGGTGGGGATCAAAATGGACCAGGGTCCTCTCCTCTTACAGAAGAGGACACCGAGGCTCAGAAAAAGTAAAAGAAAAAAAAAAAAAGGGGGGGGGGGAGTTCCCATCGTGGTGCAGCAGAAACAAATCCGACTAGGAACTATGAGGTTGCAGGTTCAATCCCTGGCCTCACTCAGTGGGTTAAGGATCCTGCGTTGCCGTGGTGGTGGCGTAGGCCAGCGGCTACAGCTCTGATTGGACCCCTAGCCTGGGAACCTCCATATGCCCCAGGTGCAGCCCTCAAAAGACATAAAGAAAAAGAAAATGTAGTGACTTGCCATTGGTCATGTGCCTGTTATAACTTTCTCAAAGGAGTCCATGCTCTTCAAAGGGCTCTTAACTCCTAAAGTCATTGCAGAAACCCCTTAAGACAACTGATGAACACTCTTTTCAGAAATAGGACTGTAACTATAAAATTATTCACATAATTTTAAGGGTTTTAATGAATCCACAGAGTTAGACCTCGTAGTCTGGTTTGGGTTTTTTTGGTTTGTCTTTTTAGGGCTGCACCTGAGGCATATGGAAGTTCCCAGACTAGGGATCCAATCAGAGCTGTAGCCACCTACCTACACCACAGCCTCCAGCCATGCAGGATCTGAGCCATGTCTGCCACCTACACCGTAGCTCACAGCAACGCTGGATCCTTAACCCACTAAGCAAGGCCAGGGATCCAACCCACGTCCCCATGGATGCTAGTCGAGTTTGTTACCACTGAGCAATGCCGAGAACTCCCAGACCTCCTAGTCTAATGTTTTCTACCTGAGCTCTTTCACCTATTCTCCTGGACCTATTTTTTTTCCTACTGTAGCCCTCAGTTCCCCACCTATAGTTTAAGTCTAAACTCTTTAGACTTTCTTGGCCAGATGGCCCCTGAGGGCCTCCCAAATCTCAGATATCAGTCATTTCAAAGTCCCCCAGTTCTTAGAAATCAGGACAGCTGAAATGAGATCAGGAGGAGGAAAGCATGCATGACTTTGGAAGTATCTGAGGCTGAATAGAAGCTCGAAGGCCCAAAGCACTGTTCTTAAGAGAGCTAGAGGGAAAGAATGCAGGCCCCTGCCCAAGTTCCCCCTAGGATAAATGCTGTCTGGATAGGACAGTAGGACAGTAATAAGCCCCTCAGGAAAGCTTAGGGGCTATAATGACACTCAGAAGCCACCCCTTTAATCAGAGGAATTCCCAGGAGGATGAGGTCATGGAATCTCTCATCCATTTAATAAATAATTCTTGAGGAAGCCTCCAGGGGTACCAAGATGTTGTTGAGGGGTTAGAGGAGACATCTCATGGATGTCTTTTCTGGAGGAGCAGACAGCTCACTCACATGTAAAACAACATCATTTTAGGTCATCAGAAAGCAAGAAGAGAATAAAACCAGTATTGAGATAAAGAGGGAGGGAGTACTTTTCATAGGGTTCACAGAAAAAGTGATGTTTGAGATTAGACGGCATGATAAAAACAAGCCAGCTCAGGGCAGATGGAGGAAGGGCTTTTCAGGAGGGATGGGGAAGGGAAAAGATCCTAAGGTGGGAAAGAACTTGACAGAGCGATGAGGGGAAGAGTCAGGGGCACTGGGTCTGAGAGACTTATAGGCTGGAGCTAGAAGCCACTGGGGAGGTTTGCAGAGGAAAAGAATGGATGCTTTTCAGACCCTAGATAAAAAACATTTCCTTCTCTGATCTAGGAGGAGCTCCCCCTCCCCTTACCTCTTTGATCTCATTGCTTCCTTCCCTCCACATGCTGACCTCCTTGCTTTTCTAGAAATAGAACCTCTCCAGGCTACTCTTACCTGGAGTCCTTTCACATTGGCTGTTCCCCCCACCTAGAACACTTTCCCCCCAGATACCCACATGGCTCACTCCCTCTTCCTCATTCTTTGCTTGAATGATATCCTTTCAATGAAGCCTTCCCCACCCCCAAGTTTAATATTGCAACTCCTCAACCCACCCCTCCCCACTTCCATCCGCTGCTTTATCTCCAGAGTGCTTACTATTTTCTAACATAACTCTAATATTCCATTTCTAATGTACATATTCATTTGTTTATTGTCTGTCTCTGCTGAAATGTCAGCAGCTCCTTAAGGGCAGGGATTTTGGTGGATTTTGTTCACCACTAATCCCCAGTATCCCAACAGTGAGGACACCAGCAGGTGTTCAGTAAATGTTTCTGGAGTGAGTGAAGCAATTAAGAGGCGGTTGCAGAGTTCCCGCCATGGCTCAGTGGTTAACGAATCCAACCAGGAACCATGAGGTTGCAGGTTCAATCCCTGGCCTCGCTCAGTAGGTTAAGGATGCGGTGTTGCTGTGAGCTGCGGTGTTGCTGTGAGCTGCGGTGTCGGTTGCAGACGTGGCTTGGATCTGACGTGGCTGTGGCTGTGGTGTAGGCCGGTGGCTACAGCCCTGATTAGACCCCTAGCCTGGGAACCTCTATACGCTGTGGGAAGCGGCCCTCAAAAGGCAAAAAAAAAAAAAAAGAAGAGAGAGAGAGACAGTTGCAGTAGTTCAGACACAAGATGATAGTGCCTTGTAAAAGGTTGGAGGCAGAGGAGATGGAGGCAAAGAGCCCTGAGAATTCTGGAATGTTAGGCTGAGCAAGTCTAGAGCTGACTGGTCCCCAACCCAAGAGCTCTTTTCATTCTTCCCCACATATTAGGCCTGTGGAACCCAGTCCAAAAGCTGCACCTCTCCTCCTTCCTTCTTGCCTTTCTATTTAATATAACACCTGAAATAGAGCAAAGGCAAAAACAAACAAACCCCTTAACTTTTGAGATGTACGCTCAGACCTCCAAATTCCTACAAAATAAAATAAGTAGCCCGCCTAAATTGATACAGAATTTAGTATATTGCTCTCACTTCGATTTGGGGGATATAATTCACATACCATAATATCGATCTTTTTAAATTCAGTAGTTTTTTTAGTATCTCTACCACCATCTAATTCCAGAACATCAGCATCAGTTCCAAGAGAAACCCTGTACCATCACCAGTCTCACCCTGTTCCTCCTTCCACCCAGCCCCTGAAAACCACTAATCTATTTCCAGGCCCTATGGATTTGTCTCTTCTGGACATTTTCATACATGTGGAACCATACAATATGTGGCTTTTTGTGACTAGCTTCTTAGAATAATTTTTTGAAGTTTAGCCATGTTGTAGTAAGTATCAGTTCTTCTTTCCCTTTTATGGCCAAATAGGTCTCCGTTGTATGGATATACCTTGTTTATCCATTCGTGTGATGTTGGACATTTTGAGCCGTTCCCATCTTTTGATTATTACAGGAGTGGATATTTATGTACAAGTTTTTGTGCGGATGTAGACTGTGTTTTCAATTCTCTTGGGCACACCCCCAGGAATAGAATTGCTATGTCAATGGGTAACGCTCCATTGAACTTTTCGAGGAACTGCCAAACTGTTTTCTGAAGTTTCACCTTTCTCATCATCCTCATTTTGCTGATGAGGAAACTGAGGGGGGAAGGAAGTGAGGTGATTTGCTCATATTCACCAGCTATTGAATGGCAGACTCGGGGGGTGGATGGGGGTTGCTTATGAAAAGAAATCTTCTTCCCAATGCATTTTGCCCATTCTTCAAAGCTTCTGAGTGCCTTCTAGGAGCCAGGCACTAGTCTAGGTGTTGAAACAACCTCGAGAATAAGAGAGACGTAACCACTGCTTTCTTGGATTCATAAATCTAGGGGGACAGTAAATAAGTACTGTCTTATTGTCTGTCTCTGCTGAAATGTCAGCAGCTCCTTAAGGGCAGGGATGCACAATGATGAAGTCTACAAGAGGATATGCCTTAACTCATCCTGTCCTTTATGTAGTGAAGAGCTTGGGCTTGAAGCCAACCAGCCCAGGTGCAAAGCTCTGCTCCCCACAGGCTAACTGAGGGACTTGGGCAAGTTCCCTATACCCTATGCCTCCGTTTCTCATGTGGAAAATGCAGAGTAAATAGTACCTACTTTGAGGGGTGTAAGGTGGATTCAATGCATCCAAGTCTATAAAGCACTTAGAACGTGGCCCTGGTAAGCCCCAAATAAATAGTAGCTGCTGAGGTTGCTGTTATACTGTCTATCCTTTGCCCATCATTCGGGGGGTATAAATTTTGGTCTCTCCAACTTGCTCTGTTTTTCCCCTACCTTTCCTTATCACTGCCCCATGTACACAACTGTGGCCAGAATTCGCCAGAATTTCCTCAGTGCTCTGTGCCAGGGTCCTGCAAATCAGTGCATCTGGTTTGATGCTCCAGTTAGGATCCCTGAATGCTGGGCTCCTCTGGGTACAGAGAAGGAAATGCTTTTTATCTAGTTGTCTTTCCTCCTTAACCAGATAGTGAGCATCTCAAAACCAGACTTTTATCACTTCTCTACTGCTACAAAAATTTGGTGAGAAAAACAAATGTAGGCCAAGTCTGAGTGGGCAATAAGGCTGCAGGAGCACAGGCTCTGGAGCCAGATTGACCTGGGTCTTAAGCTCTGCCCCTCCACCTAGAGCTGCCTGACCCTGGGCAGGTCACTGAGCTTCCTTTTTTCATCTGTTGATTTGCTGGTGGGGCAGCAGCCTCTCAGTGCCCTTGTGGATCTGTAGTGAGCTGTAGAAGTGCCTTGCTTGTGCCAGGAAGAAACTGATCACTGCCACCAGTTTCATCACAGCAACGCTGCAAAGGAGCTGGAGCCCAGCTCCAGCAGCACAACAGTGGAGGCAGCCGAGTACAGGAAGTACACAAGGTCAAAAGGAAAAAATGAACTCTCAGAGATGTTCTCTGATCACTATCATGCGCATTGGGTTGAATGGAACAGAAAATGCTGTTTGGGCTTTTTTTTTCCTCTCCTCATCTCATAGATACTTCTTTGGCTATTTTTTTTTTTTTTTTTTTGTCTTTTTTGCATTTTCTAGGGCTGCACCTGTGGCATATGGAGGATCCCAGGCTAGGGGTCTAATTGGAGCTGTAGCCACCGGCCTATGCCACAGCCACAGCAACTTGGGATCTGAGCCACGTCTGCAACCTACACCGCAGCTCACAGCAATGCCGGATCCTTAACCCACTGAGTGAGGCCAGGGATTGAACTTGTAACCTCATGGTTCCTGGTTGGATTCATTAACCACTGAGCCACAACAGGAACTCCTCTTTGGCTATTTTTTATGAAGAATAGGAACAAAAATATTTATTTAACTGTAGCCAGTGAATTATTAAGAAATGCATGTGAGCAGAGATTGTGTAATTCCCAAACTGCCATGCTTCATCAGCAGCCCACCAGTCTGAGAAATACTGGAACGCCTGCCTAAACTGTGCTCTGTTCCTAGGAGGTTTCCTGGATTGGCTTAAACACATTACTTAAGAGCAACGACAGAGGACATTAAAAATTCCTCCAACTCCATGGTGCCCTGCAATGGTGACCACTCTACGGCAGTGCATGTCCCACAGTTAATCTTCAGAGACATGCAAGGAATGATATCATGTTTGCCCTTTGAAAAGTGTCTTTTCTTCATGGGGGCTTCAATAAGGATGAGCTGTTTATTTATACCAAAAGTGGTCATAGAACTTTTCAATTGCAGTGAGCAAGAATCCAAAAAAAAGTCATATTAATGTATTAATATCTATATAGTACATACATTTTAAGTGGTTTTCCAGTGTTTTCTCTGTGGCAGTTCTGAGAGGAAGCAGCTAGGTGGGGAGGATTATTGTCTCTGCAAGTCTCATCGTGGTACCTGAGCTTCCTGGGATGCTGAAAAGAGACCATGGCAGCTTCTGCTTCATGTCTGTTTGGTATTCGGAGGCACCTACAAACCAGGAGAATTCTGCAAAGAGGGAGCCCCCTAATTGAATTCTAGACTCAGAGAAATCTAAATTTGCAAATAAACTGTGCAAATGAGATCAGGGTCGAAGGTGGGGTTCTTGACGATTTAAGAAAACCTAAGGAACTCTTCTAAAACTCCAGATTAGTCAAGGGACATGCTAATTGTAAACCATTCTTATCTAGATTTCCCTTTGCAAATATTCTCTAAGGTAGAATCTTCACTAAGCAATCTATATTTTGCCCCAAAATTGGTCAAATTTGACCATGCGATAAAAAATTGGTTGGCAGAAGGAAGAGGGAGTGGACTTCCCTTTTATGGTGGCTAAAATTGGGCAATATAGAAGAAAGGGGAGAGAAGGAAGAAAGAAAACAGAAGAGGAATGAACTGTTCCACACCAAACTGATACTAAACAGAAAGCAGCCAGACACAGAAAGTGAACACTGCGGACAGAGCTCTGGAATCCTGCACTCCTACAGACACTCCTGAGCCCTGCCCATACCTGCCACCCCAGGGCTTTGCCCCAGACCCTTCCTAATGACATGTTTTTTGAATCAATAACCAGGATACACCGTGAAGGAAAATAGCATATCTGAAATGAACACTGACTCAGAAAATGCAGGGCCTCTGGGCATAGCTCTCTTGAACCCCAGGCTCAGATACCTGTAGCCTGAATCACTCTTGACCCCTTTGGGGACCAGCCCCAACTCTGGGAGAGATTAGCTCACGAGAAGCACATTCCCCACCCACCCTTTCCTCCTTGTTTGTAGGTGGAGGCAGCTGAGAGACTTACTTCCGGAAGGTAGGTTCCTTTTGTCACCCACAGCCCCTCCACTATTGCCAAGGGGGTCGGCGGGCAGAAGGAGTCAGTCCCATGCTGCTCAGCTCATACTGAGAAGATACCACTTCCAGGCAGCCCGGCATGATGTCTTTGGCCTACTTTCCTTCCAGTTTTCAGTAGCGTGGACACTGTGGGGGTCACGGTGGTTGGGTTCTTGTTAAAAATCTTGAAAACTTTCTTTGCTGGAGGAGGACGATCTTGACTATGAGAAAGAGGTTAGAAAACTCTTTGTAGCTTCCCCAGGTTATGCCTCAGAGAGAAAACCTATTGGTCATTCGCAATGGAATCAAGAACGGGGCGCAGGGTGGGGGTGGGGGTGCAGAATTTGGAGGGAAGGTGAGAACTGGGAGAACGAGAAGCCTCTGCCGCCTTTGGTGCCCATGGCCTCCTGAATGTACTTCTGCCAGTTAGAAGTGGGTGTGGCATGGAACCAGAAGCATGGCCTGCCCTCCACCCCAGTTCCCCTCCAAAGAGAGCAGGGTGGGGAAGGAGAAAGGACATCAGACCTGGGGTCCTGGCTCTGCCACCAGCCTTGCAATGGGGCGTGGGAGCTCATTCCATGCCTTTAGCTATTTGTCTTTTTCCTGCAAACATGGACGAGGTCCCGGTGTTGCTCAGTGGGTTAAAAACCCAACTAGTGTCCATAAGGTTGCAGGTTCGATCCCTGGCCTCACTCAGTGGGTTAAGAATCTTGCGTAGCCATGAGCTGTGGGGTAGGTTGCAGACGAGGCTCGGATCCCATGTGACTGTGGCTGTAGTGTAGGCCAGCGGTTACAGCTCTCCTGGCCTGGGAACTTCTATATGCCATACATGTGGCCCTAAAAAGCAAAAACAAAACAAAACAAGAAAACAAACCTGGAGTTTCTACCTTTTGGTTGAGAACCTCTGGCATCTGAGTGGTATACAGACTTTCCATGGTCCATGTGCGTCGTTCTCCTGGGGAGAAGCGGTGTCTATAGCTTTCACCAGGGGCTAAAACAGTTCCCTGACCCCATGAGGATAAAGGTCAGGTCTGAAGGTCCTGTTCTCTGACTCTGGGCACCATTGGGACCAGTTTGTGGCTTTACCATTTGATAGGGTTTTTTGCAGTCTCTTACATCAGTGACCTCCAACTCCCAGCTCGGACATCTGCCCAGAACTGTCTGCTCTCCCTCCAGGGTGCCCGCCAGCCACAGCTATTATTCTTTTTGTTTCACAAAGCTTTGTTTTTGACTGTGGAGCCAAGAGGTCAAGTTCCCCCACAGTGACACTGCCACCTCTTACCCACTGGTCACCAGTGTGCATGGGGTGGGGGAGGGGCCCCAGGGCCCCTGCTGTGAGCTGGACAGCTAACATTCCAGCTTCTTCTCATCCAAGACCTTTCTCCGCAAGCAGAGAAAAAAAAATCAGGGTTTTAACAAGAATTAAACCACAGTGACCCAGAGTGTTCACCCTCATCAAAATCTGAATGGAAAGTAGGCCAAAGGCTTTTGCATCCAGGCTGCCTGGAAATGGTGTCTTCTCATCAGGAGCTGAGCAGCCCAGGAAGTGAACCCAGACTGCTCTTTCCAGCTCTTGCCTGTGTCTCTACTTCTCATTTCCACTAAACAGCAACCCACCAACAGCCCAGGCAGGAAGCACCATTTGAAATGAACCTCGTTGTTTCCGATTTGCTCTCCACCCCTCTATCAGCCCTCGCCTCCAAACCTTTACAAGGTTTTAGTCTCTTCCTAGAGTTCTTTGCTCTGATTCCCTTGCCAGGCCATGAGCTCCCTGAAGGTAGGGACTCGGTCTAGCTCAGGCTCGGATGCCCTGTGTCTGCTGAACAGAAGAAGGGCTCTAAATCAATGGGTCTCCCCTTTCCTCCCCCTGGCTGGTTACTAGACTAATAATAGGGGCAAGAAGGAGCAGTGAGAAGGCAGCAAGGAGCCAGTGGTCACCGTGCCCTAGCCGAGGCTCAGGGAACAACTGCTCTCCTCCAGTCCAAGCCCTTCTCGTTTCCTCGCTGTCTGGGTTGCCCCCTCCCCAGCGGGCTGATGTGGCAGAGAGCACAGCCTCAGCTGGGCGTCAACAGGTGGGCCTCCTCCAGTGCTGTCAAGGGGCGTAAATGGGCCCCTTTACCAAGAGGTGGGAAAATAGGGTGAATGAGCCGGGGTGCCCACCCCAAGGGGAGGTCCTGACCATAAATGGTGTGACTTTTGCCAGAAGGCCACACAGGACAAGAGATTAAGTTACTTTTTCTACTACATGGGTCAGCAGGGACCCTCGTCTGAAGGCACATCTTGCCTTGGTCAAAGACCCCTTTGGGCATCTGGAGGAACCTATGGATCCCTCTCAGAACACTGTTTTATTTTGGCTGCAG
This sequence comes from Sus scrofa, assembly GCF_054392235.1. Taxonomy (NCBI): domain Eukaryota; kingdom Metazoa; phylum Chordata; class Mammalia; order Artiodactyla; family Suidae; genus Sus; species Sus scrofa. The sequence continues at coordinate 94,345,659 of NC_139396.1, read as the reverse complement.
CTTGCAGTGGCTTGATGTAGGATCTCAGTACCCAGACCAGGGATTGAACCCAGACTGCAGTAGCGAAAGCACCAAGTCCTAACCACCAGTCCATCGAGGAATTCCCTTTTTATTATTTTTTTAAATTAATTAATTTTTGGCCATGCTTAGAGCACATGGAAGTTTCCAGGCCAGGGATCGAACTCTAGCCACAGCAGTAACCCAAGCCACAGCAGTGACAATGCCAAGTCCCTAACCACCAGGACACCAGCGAACTCTTTATTTTTTAGATACTGTTTTAAATGCGGTGTAGGTCACAGAAGCAGCTTGGATGTGGCATTGCTGTGGCTGTGGTGTAGGCTTCTGCTGCAGCTCTGCTTCAACTGCTAGGCTGAGAACTTCCATACGCCACAGGTGTAGCCCTGAAAAAGAAAAAAAAAAAAAAATTCCTTTCTCTTCTCTGCCTCCCATTTCCCTCACAGGGGAAGGCACAAGGGAGTCATCATTCTGGACTCTTCTAATTTAGCCATTTAAGATTCTTCTCCACAAGGCATTCACTTGTTTATTCATTTTGATCCACAAATATTTTAATACCTACCATGTGCCAGGCACCATTCTAGGCACTTGGGCTCTATCAGTGAAGAAAAGGCACAGATCTCTGTCCTCAAGGAGTTTATAGTTTAGCAGCGTGGGGCGTGGGGGAGGCACTAAGTGACACATTGCACTCAGGGAAATTGCACAGCGTCCTCCAGGGGAAATGACCAGGGTAAAGAGGACAGGTAGTGGTGCGAGGCAATCTTCTTAAATAATGTCAAGGAGCTCGCCTGAAAAGATGGCAACTGAGCGGAGGTGGAAGAGTGAAGCAGGTAGGGAGCCCACCTGTGCAGGAGCCTGTGGGCTACTTGCCTTCCAGAGAGAAGCAGAGACTGGCCTCAAACTGTGGAGAGACAGAGTGAAAAGTCTCAGGCCAAGCCCTGGGGGAAGCAAGGAAGAAATAGAGGAAGGGGTTTTAGGACCTTGAACCTCAAGAACAAGTAGCAAAGAAAAGATTCAATTCCGTTCTTATTGTGTGGAAAAAACAATGAGACAATGGCATCGCACTGATTCAGTAAGAGCCAGGGATAACCAGCCTTCACCCCAGCCAAACAATGGGGGAAGTGGGGCTGGAGGAAGAGAAACCCTTGAGCCGGAAGCCTAGGAAGGGCCCTCCCCACTGCCACCTGCATCCAAGCCCAGTGGCTCTGGATGGAGGGCCCCAGTGCCAAGCTCCCAGGCCAGGTTCTTACTGCTCCATCCTGGCCCTGGCACCTTTGGTGGGCAACCCACATCACCCGTGTGCTCCCTGTGTTCCTTGAACTTACCGAGCACAGTCCTATTTCAGGGCTTTGCACTTGTTTTTGTCTCTGCCCTGAATCTCTGCCCCCAAGTACTTCTGAAACTCACTGTCACCTCAGTTCTACTCTCAAATGTCACCTTGCAGTGGTCTTCCCTGCCCATACCATTCTATCAAAAATAGCCCATCACCTCTACCACCTTGTTTCTCTATCCCCCTACTCTGCCTATACAACTTGACCTGATATTATTATTATTTTGTATTTTGTCATTTTAGGGCTGCACCCAGGGCATGTGGAAGTTCCCAGGCTAGGGGCTGAATCAGAGCTACAGCTGCTGGCCTACACCACAGCCACAGCAATGCAGGATCCGAGCCATGTCTGCAACCTACACCACAGCTCACAGCGCCATGGATCCTTATCCTACTGAGTCGGGCCAGGGGTCAAACCCTCATCCTCATGGATCCTAACCACTGAGCCACGATGGGAACTCCCCTGACCTGATATTATGTACTGATGTAGTGACTTTTTATCTCCATCAATAGAGAGTGGGTTACATGAGGCAAAGACTGTCACATTCATCATAGTGTCCCCAGAGTCTAGACTGTGTCTGCCACACACTAAGTACTCTGTTCCGCCCTTTCTTGAGATTAGAAGATGCGGGGGGAAAATACCCGATCACCAACCACCTTCTTTGGAAATATCTTTCTCACAAAAGATACTCACCAGTTGTACTGGGCTGAGTAGTGTCTCTCCCAAATTTCTGTCCATCAGAACCTCAGAATGTGACTGTGCTTGAAAACAAGATCTTTGCAGATGTAATCAAGTTAAAATGAGGTCACACTGGATTAGGATGGACCTTAATGCAGTTGTCCTTATGAGGACAATTTGGACACAGAGGGAAGAAGATGTGAGACAGAGGGAGAAGGTCACAGGACCAGGATGACAGAGACTGGGGTGATGCATCTACAACCCAAGGATAGCTGTCCACCACTGGAAGCTAAGAAAAGGGGAAGAAGGCTCATCCCCTAGAGGCTTCAAAGGGAACATAACCCTGCTGACACCTGATTTCTGACTTTTTCGGAACTGCGAAAGAAAATTTTCTGTTTTAAGCCAGCCTGTTTGCGGTGTTTTGTTAGGGCAGCCCTAGGAAATAACACATCAGTGTTACCTGGTACTCTAGTCTCTTAAGCGGTCGAAAGGGATCATTCCATTTTCTGGGTTCCCATCCCTGGAGAGACCCAGAAGCATTAGACACAACCCTGCCCTCAAGTTGCTTGCTGTCTAGTGAGAAAGACGTGATTTATAGCTTGTGCTTGCAAAGATTTCCCTGCCCATTCTCGTAATGGCATCTTTCAGGAAGAGGAAGTGATGGGCAGAAGTGAAGAAAGCATACACTGTGAAGGGCACACACTGACTGACCAAAAAGGGCGGGGAGTCCTTGCCAACAGGATAGCATTACACTAGATACACGCCAGTCACAGATGTCACTTCAGATATTCTAGCCACTCTTTTAAAAAGTAAAAAGAAAAAAGGAAAAGGATTTCCCTGGTGGCTCAGCAGGTTAAAGATCTGGATTGTCGGTGCTGTGCCTTGAGGCACTGCTGTGGCGTGTGTTCTGTCCTTGGCCTGGGAACTTCGGCATGCTGAGGAACAAAAGAAAAAAAGAAAGGAAAGGGAAGGAAGGAAGGAGAAAAAAGAGTGAGAAAGAGGAAAAAAAAAAAAAAAAAGAAAGGAAGGGAGGAAGAGAGGGAAAGAGAAAGAAAGTAGGAGTTCCCGTCGTGGCGCAATGGAAACGAATCCAGCTAGGAACCCTGAGGTTTCGGGTTCAATCCCTGGCCTCGCTCAGTGGGTTGAGGATCCGGTGTTGCTGTGGTGTTGATTGCGGACATGGCTCGGATCTGGCATTTGCTGTGGCTGTAGCGTAAGCTGGCAGCTGGAGCTCCGATTGGACCCCTGGCCTGGGAACCTCCATGTGCTGGCAGTGCAGCCCTGAAAAGACACACACACAAAAAAAAAAAAAAAAGAAAAGAAAATAATAAAGAGAAAGTAAAAAGAAACAGGTGAAGTTAATGTTAATAAAATAACCCCAAATATCCAACTTCTCTTTTAAGATACAATCACTATGAAAATTGTTGAGACATTCTCATTCTTTTTTTCATATGAAATCTTCAAACTCCTGTGTGCACTTCGCACTTAGAGCACTTCTCAATTCAGACTAGCCATTTTTCAAGTGTTCAGTGACCAAATGGGGCTAGATGTTGCTCCTCTGGACAACACAGTCACAGAGGCTTCCAGACAGATGAGCAGGATTCAACAGGGGTCCCGTGGACCTCTAGGGCTTCATGATAAGCTTTGGCAAATCCCTCAGTTTCCCTGAAATTGTTAGCTAAAATTTGACTGCATTTGCTTTTTCCTCAGGAAGTAGTTTTCTTAGATTTTCCAGGAGTCTGGGGTAAGAACTCCCACAGTGGGTCCAGATTTACAGCCTGAGGACCAGGTCCAGCATCTTCATGTTGCAGCACAGGAGTCTGGGGACAGAAAAGAGGGTGTCGACTCAGGGAACACAGCCTGGATCAAAAAGCCAGGCCTGGGGGCTGTGTTCCCCTCACTGCCTCTGCCCCCTGCCCCAGAGGGCAACTCAGATTCTTCATGTGACACCAGCTGTGGGAAGGGGTAGGGGTGGGAACGCAGGTCAGCAAGCGCATTTTCCATGGCTTCTTGCTCCTACAAGTGTGACACATTCTTCTGCATTCATCTTAGTTCTCAGACGAGTTTCCACAGAAAAAATAGCTTCCTCTTTTCTTGCTCTTGCCTCATCTTCCTCATCAAGCGGCTGTCAATCTGTGAGAGTCTCCACCCTGCCGCTCGGAGGAAGTAGAAACCCTTCACCCCCACCCAGGGCAGAGCTACAGTCAAGGCTCTTTTACAGTGAGAGTCCCCAAATTTGTTGGGTTGTCAGAATTCCTTGGAGGTGTTGAAAATGTAGGTGTCTGGGCCCCAGTCCCATCACATGTGCACCTCTCTTGATAGAGTTCTTGTGATTCCTGTGTGGTTGCCTTTGGATATGTTTCTTTTTCCTAAGGAAGGTAGTGTGGCAGCCTCACTGGGCTTTGTGTCACCTGAACTTTGAGGCTGGGCTCCTGCCACTTTCTAGCTTTGTGACCTTGGGCCAGTTTTTGTTTTCACTCCTCTGAGTTTCCATTTCCTTACAGGCAGAATGGAGATAACATGAGATGAAATCATTCACCGCTCTAAGAGCCCTGAAGTCGCAGCCTCCCAAGCCCAGCCTTCCCCTCTGCTTCTAATTGGGAAGTTTCTTTGAAAAATGTGGTCTAGTGGCTTGAAGAACCAAATGTTTCAGACACCAGCACATTGAGGGGAAAGACATTTCCTTGACTTCCTCCCATGATGCCAAAATAAAGATAATCACAGCTATTCCCACCCCCACCCCACAATGGAGAAAGAAAATATTCCTGCAGCCAATTTCAGAGTCATATGGAGGTTCCCAGGCTAGGGGTCTAATCAGAGTTATAGCTACCGGCCTACACCCCAGGCCATAGCAACACAGGATCCTTAACCCACTGAGCGAGGCCAGGAATTGAACCTGCAACCTCATGGTTACTTGTCGGGTTCGTTAACCACTGAGCCACGACAGAAACTCCCAATTTCAGTCTTGAAATGATTCCAACTGACACTACAGACAAAAGCCAGTGGCTAGGATCCTGCAGTTTCCACCTGCAGAAAAAGTAATGTTTACCCGCAGCCTCACTCATTTAGAGACTCATTTGGCGGTTTTTTGTTTTTTGTTTTTTGTTTTTTTCCTTTGAGATCATGTGTTTTTAAAAGTCCCTAAACCAAGTAACAAACTGTTTCAGCAAGTCCTATATTAGATTACTCCCCCAAAATCCCCTGCGGGTGCCGTGAGGAACAATTATGTATTTCCCTCTCTCCTGTGCTGGGGGGATGATAGGGGAAGAGGGAGGAGCTCCATCAGCCTTGGCCTCTAAGAACATCCTGATTCCACATTATCTTCCTCTGTCCCCCTTCACTGCCCAACACTCCACGTAGGTGAGACTCCTCCTGGTGCCCCCAACACCCCTGGATCCTCCTCACCAGAGTCCTCATCGCACCTGCTCTCTTCTCCTACCTGTTGCTTCTCACCCTTCTAGTCTCACCTCCTCTAAGATGTTTCCAGGACCCTCCAGCTCCCTGGGTTTGCAGACCCCCTCTTCTCAGTACCCAAAGCCCCGATTGCCTGTATTTCCCCCTTGGCCCATTTACTGGAAGCCTGGAGTCCCAGGGAGGGCTCAGTACAGAGGCCTCACACAAAAGAAGTGCTCAACAAAGCTTTGCTGATTGTTGAGTTAGATAAGAGTTTCCAAGGAGTGGAAGTGGAAATTCAAATTAACTTAGGGTCCAGACATATATCAGTGTGAGAATGGGTCTCCATGACTCATGTTTAGGTTGAGCTTCATTGAACCTGAAGTTGCAAAAGAGAGGAAACACGGGTTGCTACAAAGCAACCTAACCACAGAGTGCACACATCTTGTTTATTATCTGCCTGTGATGCTTTTAGTTTCAGTGACACTGGCCTATTGCAAGATTAGTTTTCTGGGCCAGGAACTAGGGCTTCTCTATTTGGCCAGGTGAAGACACTCGGGGGGCGGGGGGGGGGGGCTCTAGTAAGCTTTAGAACCTATGTCGAATGCAGAAACACTTTTCCATAAATGGGCTTCCTTTTAGCAAAATGAATCATACAGTCAAGGAGGAAGCATGTTGAGCAAGAAAAAATCCTGCTCAGGGTATGTTTTTCCTGCGTCATTAGCTTATTTTATTTCACAGACATAGTGTTGAACTATGTAATGGATCTGTTTTCTCTTTTCTCCTTGATTGCTAGGAAGCTCTGAGTCAACCCTATGACCCACTAAAATAAGGATGTCCATTTCTTTTTTTTGCTTTTCAGGGCCACACCTGTGGCACATGGAGGTTCCCAGGCTAGGGGTCCAATCAGAGCTACAGCTGCCAGCCTATGCCATAGCCACAGCAACGCAGGATCTGAGCCACATCTGTGACCTACACCACAGCTCACAGCAATGCCAGATCCTTAACCCACTGAGCAAGGCCAGGGATGAAGCCTGCCACCTCATGATTCATTTCCTCTGCACCACTACGGGAACTCCAGGATGTCCATTTCTGTATGTTTCTTGACTGGCCCTATTTTATGTTCATATCTTCATTTTTCCTCTATTTTTCTCACCATTTGCCTTAAGTCCTATTTAGAGTAAGGTGGAGGATAAGAGGAGAAAGGGAAAAAAAATTGATCTTGGCCTTAAAGGATGATCTATATAGAAGGAGATAAGTAACAATGATGAAAATAATACTAGGGAAGCTTTTGTTTATTAAGTAAATATTAAATATGATAGTTATTAAAATATTTAGCACTTATACAAGGTACTATAGTATATATCATCTCACTAAATTCTCCAACAGACCAACCAGGTAAGTACAGAATTGCTATTTTCCTCAGGTTAGTGTTAGAGATGAGGAAAGGAAAGCTGAGAGACAGGAAGTCATGAGGCCAGGATTACCAAGCTGGCGAATCGATGGCTGGAGCCCAAGCCCAGGTCTGGGTGATGCCAAAGCATGAACTCAGAGGCACCACATCTACAAAAGCACATGTTAGGGGCAGAAAGTGAAGGTGCCATAGTGCATCTTCCTAGAGAGCCTGTGGCATCAATGGTTAAAGACTATGTTCAGCCAGCCTGCTCTTAAGAATGCCAATTTCTTCTTCTGCAATTGAAGTATAGTTGATTTACAATAGTGTGTTAATTTCAGATGTACATCAAAGTAACTCAGTTATTTTGTTTTCAGATTCTTCTCCATTATAGGTTATAACAAGGCATTGAACATAGTTCCTTATTATACAGTAAATCCTTGTTGCTTATCTATTTTAAGTATAGTAGACTGTTAATCCCAAATTCCTAATTTATCCCTCCCACTCCCTCCCTCTCTCCCTCCTTTGGTAACCATAAGTTTGTTTTCTATGTCTGTAAGTCTGTTTTATATATAAATGCATTCGTGCTATTTTTTAGATTCCAGATGTAAGTGATATCATATAGCATTTGTCTTTTAGATTCTAGATATAGATGATATCATATAGCATTTGTCTGACTTCACTTAGTATCATAATCTCCAGGTCCATCCATGTTGCTGTAAATGGCAATGTTTTTCTTTTTTATGACTGAGTAATATTCCACTGTGTATGTATATGTATCCACATCTTAAACCAATAGTCTATTGATGGATACTTGGCTATTCCTTGGCTATTGTAAATAGAGCTGCTATGAACATTGGGGTCCATGTATGTTATCAAATTATAGTTTTTCATCTTTTCTGGCTATATGTCCAGGAGTGGAATTGCTGGGTCATATGGTAGCTCTATTTTTAGTTTTTTAAGGAATCTCCATACTGTTTTCCATAGTTGCTGCACTAATTTACATCCCCACCAACAGTGTAGCAGTGTTCCCTTTTCTCTACACCCTCTTCGGCATTTATAATTTGTAAACGTTTTTATGATGGTCATTCTGACTGGCATAAGGTGAAACCTCATGGTACTTTTGACTAGCATTTCTCTAATAATTAGCAATGTGTTGAACTTTTTTTTTTTTTTTTTTTTTTGTCTTTTTTAGGGCCGCACCTGAGACACATGGAGGCTTCCAGGCTAGGGGTCTAATTGGAGCTGTAGCCACCGGCTACACCACAGCCACAGCAACACCAGATCTGAGCCACGTCTGCAACCCATATCACAGCCCATGGCAACGCTGGATCCTTAACCCACTGAGCAAGGCCAGGGATCAAACCTGCAACCTCATGGTTCCTAGTCAGATTCATTAACCACTGAGCCATGACGGGAACGCCAAGTTGAACATTTTTTCACATGTCTGTTGGCTATCTGTATGTCTGCTTTGGAGAAATGTCTTTTTAGATCTTCTGCCCATTTTTTTTTTCTTTTTAGGGTCACACCCTCAGTATATGGAAGTTCTCAGGTGAGGGATCTAATCGGAGCCATAGCCGCCAGCCTACGCCACAGCCACAGCAACATGGGATCCGAGCCACGTCTGTGACCTACACCACAGCTTACGGCAATGCAATGGCAGATCCTCGATCCACTGAGTGAGGCCAGGGATCGAACCTGAATCCTCATAGATCCTATCAGGGTTCATTAACTCCTGAGCCACAAAGGGAGCTCCTTCTGCCCATTTTTAAATTGGTTTTTTATTGATTTGTATGAGCTGCTTGTAATAAAAAATTGCCAATATCTTTGACTCAAGTGGAGAATATTACTAGGTTCATAGTGCCTTGGTTGGAATGACAAATAGCTAAAACAGTGAAGAGCCTATGAGCCCCAACTCAACTGCTCTTCTCTTCCCCTCAAATCTAGGCTGTTGAATTAATGAATGAATGGGTTCACAGATGCTTCACAAGCATCGTTGACATTGTGCACATGAAGGAAGCTATACCCAAACCCACACAAATGAATTCTGACTACAGACATCATACAGACACACAGACATATTCACACCCCACAGATTCCTATAGAGGCACTAGCCTTTTCCAATAGAACATCATTTACATAAGTGGCACAGTTTTTCAAATTTCAGTAAAAAGAAAACAAAGAGCTAGCTACTTTATATACAGAAATAACAAATTAAAAACAGGTCTGCATCCAAAGTAAAGTAGAAGAGTCAGGGGCCTCGGCAGTTCACACCTGAATGGCCGGGACACTGATTTCCGCCAGCAGGGAATCCGATGCAGATGTGGAACCAGTAAGATGTGGGGCCTCGCCAGGCAAGGCCATGGGAGTCTCTGGACTTTATATTCCTAGCCCTTTACTTAGTCACGTCCTGGATGCCTCTTCCAGTCAGTCAGTAGGCTTTGTCAACAGTTGGAAAGCAGAATGGGGTAGTGACTGAACTCCCAAGCCTTTAGAGTCCAAAGCAGGCTCAGATTCCAGCTCAGGCACTGTACCATTAAGGCCTTCCAGAGAGACATACACAGAGAGATTAGTTTAAAGGAATTGGCTAAAGCGACTGTGGGGGTAAATCCAAAATCTGCAGGGAAGAGTGTTCCCGTCGTGGCTCAGTGGTTAACGAACCCAACTAGGATCCATGAGGTGCAGTTTCGATCTCCAGCCTCATTCAGTAGGTTAAGGATCTGGCGTTGCTGTGAGCTGTGGTTGTCAGAGATGAGACTCGGATCTCTTGTTGCTCTGGCTGTGGCATACACCGGCAGCTGTAGCTTCGATTCAACCCCTAACCTGAGAATTTCCATAGCCCTCAAATGTGTCCCTAAAAAGCAAAAAAAAAAAAAAAAAAAAAAAAAAAAGAAAAAAAATCTGCAGGGAAGGCAGGCATGCCAGAAATTCCCAAGGAGGTATGTTGTAGTCTTGAATTCAAGGGCAATCTGGAGACAGAATTTCTTCCTCCTGGGGGACTTCAGTCCTTTCTCTTAGGGTCTCAACTGATTTGATGAAGTTATACATTTTTTTTTTCCTGCACACGCAGCATGCGCAAGTTCCTGAGCCAGGGATTGAACCTGAGCCACAGCAGTGACAATGCTGAAATCCTAACCGCTAGGCAACCAGGGAACTCCAGAGGCCCATACACATCATGGGAGGCAGTCTGCTACTCAACATTCATTGATTAAAATATTAATCTCATCTGAAATGAATTGATTGGTTGTGTCCCCCCCCCCAACTTCATATATTGAAACCCTAATCCCAGTGTGATATATTAGGAGGTGGGGCTTTGGGAGGTAACCAGATTATGAGGGTGGAGGCCTCACAAATGGGATTAGTGCCCTTATCAGAAGAGGCTGGAGAGCTGGCTGTCTCTCCTTCCACCACATAAGAATATAGGAGGAAGGAGTTCCTGTCGTGGCTCAGTGATTAACGAATCTGAAATCTGACCAGGAACCATGAGGTTTCGGGTTTGATCCCTGGCCTTGCTCAGTGGGTTAGGGATCCGGCGTTGCCATGAGCTGTGGTGTAGGTTGCAGATGCGGCTCGGATCCCGCGTTGCTGTGGCTCTGGCGTAGGCCGGTGGCTACAGCTCTGATTAGACCCCTAGCCTGGGAACCTCCATATGCCACAGGAGCGGCCCAAGAAAATGGGAAAAAGGCAAAAAAAAAAAAAAAAAAAGAATGCAGGAAGAAGATGGCCCTCTGCCACCTGGAAATGGACTCTCACTGGAACCCCCCATCCTGATACCCTGATCTTGGAATTCCAGCCACCAAAAGTGTGAAAAATAAATGTCTGCTGCATATAAGTCACCCACTTTGTGGTACTTCGTTATAGCATGCCAAACGGAGTAAGACAGCATCTAAAAAATACCTTTCCAATGATATCTAGACTGATGCTTGACCAAACAACTCGACACAGTAGCCTAGCCAAGCTGATACATAAAAGGAACCATCTGGGGCACTTCCTGGATTGTGACTCGGGCCTCAGTGATGATGCCTACTTCAGAAAAGTGTGGGGAGGGCCAGACAGGGTGCACATACAAGTGCTTTTCGGGTGGAGAGTGCACTCAGGTCTGAGTGGGGCCCCTGGCAGCAGAGGGGGTGGGCAGATCCAGGCTTCTGGACTTCTATAAATAACAGTGGCAGCTGAGTCACCTTCCCAACTGGGTACATGCATTCTGCCAGGCTCAGAGAGCAGCTTGGAGCAGAGATACATCTTCATGATCCATTTCTCCTGGGAACACAGAAGCCACAGGCATCAGCTACCTCTTTCAAGATGGCCTGACCCAGGATGGATATGCCGAGGTTTGACCTAGTCGTTTGGTCAAACACCAGTCTAGGTGGTGTGGGCAAGGTGTTTAGTCTGTTCAGGCCACTTTTTTTTCCACCTTAGCTTTTTCTTTTTTTTTTTTTTAATTGGCACATAGTTGACTTACAATGTCGTGTTAGTTTCAGAGGTAGAGCAAAGCGAATCAGTTATATATGTATATACATATATTAATTTCTTTTCAGATTATTTTCCCATGTAGGTTACTACACAGCATCGAGTACATTTTCCTGTGCTATACAGTAAGTCATTGTTACTTATCTACTTTATTATAGTAGTGTGTATATATTAATCCCAAACTCCTAGCTTATCCACCTCCCAACATTTCCCCTTTGGTAACCATAAGTTTGATTTTGAAATTTTTGAATGTTTCTGTATTATGAAGTTCTTTTGTATCATTTTCTTAGATTCCACATATTAGTGATCTCATGATATTTGTCTTCTCTGTCTGACTTCACTTGGTATGATAATTTCTAGGTCCATCAATGTTGCTGCAAATGGCATGATTTCATTCTTTTTTATGGCTGAGTAATATTCCATTGTGTATATGTACCATGTCTTCTTTATCCAGTCCTCTGTTGATGGACATTTACGTTGTTTCCATGTCTTGGCTATTGTGAATAGTGCCACATTCAGCCACATCACCCAACATAGACTGAGTACCTGCTTTGCACCTGGCCCTGTTCTCGGCTCTGGGCCCTCACAACGCTCTTCCCGCCCTCACAGAGCTGGAGTCCTTGGCCTTCACACCTTCCCTTTCCTCCTGTGAATCTACCACTCACAAATCCTGACCTCCAACTGGGACCTGCCCCCAGAACTCCAGCCTGGCTGGGTCTACAAGCGTGGCCCATCATTGACTCAAACTCACCAAGACCCATTTGAACTTTTTTTACACTCCCTGCCACCACCCTTTCCATCCCTCCTCCTGCCAGTGACATCACTACTTAGCCTGTCGTCGCAGCTCATAGCTTCAGTAACAGTAGAAATGGGGCATATCTACTGAGTGCTGAAAGAGTTCCAGGCACATGTATTGTCTACCTTAACTGTCACCGCAAACCCATGAGGTGAGCTCCATCGCAGATGACAAAAGGGAAGATCAGAAAGGTTAAGTAATTTGTTCAAGGTCACACAGCTAGAAAGTACCATAACCAGAACCCAAGTCCAGGTATTTTTCGAATAAGGAGCAGGTTTTTTCTGTGTTTCCAGGGACAACTGGGGATCCCTGAGTCCTTTTTGGGGTCTTTGAGGTCAAAACTATTTTCACAATGATACTAAGATATTATGCGCCTTTTTTTTTTTTTTTTTTTTTTTGTCTTTTTAGGGCCACACCCAAGGCTTATGGAGATTCCCAGGCTAGGGGTTGAATTGGAGCTGTAGCTGCTAGCCTACACCACAGCCACAGCAACATGAGATCCAATCTGCATCTGTGACCTACACCACAGCAACATCAGATCCCTAACCCACCAAGCAAGGCCAGGGATCGAACATGCATCCTCATGGTTACTAGTCAGATTCTTTTCAGCTGAGCCACAAAAGGAACTCTGTTATGTGCCTTTTCAACTCTCACTATCCTACAAGGATCCAGTGGAGTTTCAGAAGCTGCGAGGTACATGGTATCACAATAGACCTAATGCAGAGGCAGATATGAGAATCCAGCAAAAGATCTTTCTCGTAAGCTGGACATCAAAAAGGTCTGGAAAAAAATGTAAAACGATGCCATTCTTCTCACTAGTTTTTTTCATTATGGAATAAGTAATTTTTAATTGAAGAACAGTTGATGTACAATATTGTGTTTGTTTCAGATGTGCAGCAAAGTGATTTGATTATTGAAATATATAACTATTAATCATAAAATGTTAACACAGAATGGATTTATTCTGGTTATTTAGATTTTTCTTGGTTTTAATTTCTAAGATGATAAACATTAATGGCTACAACCTACAACAACAAAATTCAACAATTTTTAAAAGTGTAAAGTGGTCTCCTAAGACCAAAAAGTTTAAAAAACATTTATTTTAAAACTTTTATGGTTGTCTTTCCTTTCCATTTCTTCAACATCTCACACATTTTCTCAATGTTTTAGGAATGTTCTGTTGTTTTTCTGGCCTCCAAGCTGCTTGCCCTTGATCCACCTTGTCTGGCAGCTACTATTGTAGATTTCTCTTGCTGTTTACTACCCTGCATTCCTTGTTTTCTCTTAAAATGTTTATTTTTAAATTATGGTCATATGATTTTATTTTGAACAATTTCGAGCAAATACTCTAGTATGACGCACCTGCTCCCATGTGTATTGCATTTCGCTTTATGCAACAATTTGGATGCTCTGAAAAATCCATGGTTAAGTCTAATTGTTCCAAGTGAATCATATTTAAAATGCTCAGGAGAACAACAAAACAGAGAAGCCTTTGAGGCAGTGGTTCTCCAACCTGAGCTTGCATCAGAGTCACCTGGAGGGCTAGGGAACCCCTAGTGGCCCCACCCCAGGGTTCCTGATGTGACAGATGTTGGGGGAGGGGCTGAGAATTGGCATTTCCAGCAGGTTTCCAGTTGATGATGCTGCAGCTCCTGCTGTTACAGGGACCATAGTTTGAGAACCACTGTTTTAGGTAAGCACATCCAAGTTATATTTTCAATTAAAGCAAAGCACTCTATGGGGGAATCTGCCTCACATGAGCTTCATTATGTAACAATAGCATATCTTTTCATTCAAAATGAGCCCTGGGAACTGACAAGCTTACTGAGCACACACAGGTCACTCCAATAAGTGGGTGATATTTGAGAGTCGCTACCTTCTTCCTCTAGTAGGGTGTGAGGAATTTTGTTTGTTTTGTTGTGTTGTGTTTTTTGTCTGTACTCTTGTAACTGCCAATGACAGAGACTCAAACTGGTTTGAACTAAGCATTAGAGGTAATTGATGGGGCGGGTCAGGGCTTCAGGCACATCCGGGTCTAGGTGTTACCATCATCACCAGGAATCTGACTCTTTGCACCGTTGGGCTCTGCTCTCAGCCAGGTTTGGTCCCCCTCTGGTGCCACAATGGTCCCAGTGTCTCTCAGCAAGGTTCATACCAGGCTGCTGATCTCTGGAAAAACACAGATCCTCTTTGCCTCCGTAGCCTAGATTGATTTGTGTGTGGGTTAAAATAGATATGACAGAAAATTACGTTGTAATCATTGCGAATTGTACAGTTCTGAGTTAAATGCATTCATGACTGTTGTGCAGTCATTACCACCAGTGCTCTCTGGGTAGCAGTCTGACAGTTTTCCTCCAAGGAACCAACTTGTCTCCAAGTCTGGGTCCATGCGGTTTGGAGGGGCTTCCCTTGTCTCAGCTCCAGGGGTGCAGAAGAAACTCATGCTGGCCAGTGAGAGCTGTCCCCCGGCCAGAGGATGTGGTGCAGGGACAGCCCTGGACAGAAGTTAGGTGAATCAGAGTCGATCCTCATCACCCTGGATTATGCTGAAGCTGCTGGGAGCGGGGACTCCTCCTTAACATTGCTAAGCTGGGAGGAGGTGAGCCTGGTGCTTCCAGGGGCCACTCACAGAGGGAGAAGCCTGAAAACCAGCAGAGAAGAAAGCAGACCTGAGAAGTGGAGAAAGATATGAAAGCCTCCGATACTGAGCCAATTTCTTTCTTTTTCCCTTTTCTGGCTACACCTGTGGCATATAGAATTTCCCAGGCCAGGGATCAAATCTCATCCGAGCTGCATCTCTGACCTACACTACAGCTGTGCAATGCAGGACTGGGGATTGAATCCGCAATGCAACAGAGAGGAGCGGGATCGTTAACTTCCTTGCTACAGGGAGAGCATCGCCAATATATTTCTTTTATCTCCTCTTCCTTCTCTCTTTCTCTATATTTTTTTTTCCTGCAAGGAGTCCAGGTAACTACACCACAGCAATGGCCCCTCCTAATCATCCCAATCCCTGGAAGCTGCTACTTTCCTCGGGGAAGGGCAGTTAAGGTGCAGGTGGAATTACTGCTGCTAATCAGATGATTTTCAACGAGGGAAGGTTCTGGATTATCCAGGTGGGACCCATGTCATCACCAGCGTCCTTAAAAGTGGGAGCGGAGGCAGGAGAAGAGGTCAGAGGGAAGCCGGGTGAGAAGACCTCGGTTCCCCTTTGTGGCTGTGAAGACAGAGGAAGGCACCACGAGCCAGGGACGCAGAAGCTGGAAAAGGTGAGGGAGGAGCGTCTCCTCTGGAGGCCTGCGAAGGTCTGACCTGTGGAGCTGTAAGGTCTTGTGTTTGTGTCATTTGAAGCCACCCAGTTTTGGGTCGTCAGTCCCAGCAGCCACCAAGTGTGTGGTCACTGGCTACGGTTTGGCTTAGAAAACAGCAGCATCCTTTTTCCCTGTTGCCTCCCCACCCTGCCCTGGGACAGCACAGCCACTGGCTCCACCTGCCCAGAGCCGAGCCCCCTGCTCCTCCCAGAGAACTGACATCCTTCCTGGACCGACCATCTGGCTTCAGCCCATCTTCCCAGCCTCCTGCCTCCCTCAGTGCTTCTTTCAACCAGGCTTCCTCCTCTCGTTTTCTTCTCAGCACCCCCCACCCCGCCTCTGTCTTTTCCCCACAAACTCACCCGCACCCCCTCCTGGCCTTGTAACCCCACCTGTCCCTCCCCTCAAGGCTCCGCTCTCTCCTCACTTCCTTCAGGTGACCTTCACGCTCAGCTGCCACTCACAAAGCCTCACTTGGGCAGGGACCGCTCCTGCCTCAGGCCGGCTCTCTTTCCAACATGCGAGGAAGACAGACGGGGTGGCGTGTCTTGTCCTGCGCTGCATGCAGAGCCTGGAGGGTCCGCCTCCTCCCCAGGCTGGGCATCTGGTCTGATCAGCACCTCCAAGCCCTTCTTTTATTTAAAAAAAAAAAAAAAATTGGAGTTCCTGTTGTGGCGCAGTGGTTAACGAATCCGACTAGGAACCATGAGGTTGTGGGTTCGATCCCTGCCCTTGCTCAGTGGGTTAACGATCCGGCGTTGCCGTGAGCTGTGGTGTAGGTTGCAGACGCGGCTCGGATCCCATGTTGCTGTGGCTCTGGCGTAGGCCGGTGGCTACAGCTCCGATTCAACCCCTAGCCTGAGAACCTCCATATGCCGCGGGAGCGGCCCAAGAAATAGCAACAACAAAGACAAAAAGACCAAAAAAAAAAAAAAAAAATTTATTAACATGTCGTTAATTTTAAATGCTTTGATTTCTGCTGTACAGCAAAGAGATTCAGTTATACATACGTATATTTTTATATTCTTGTCTGTTATGATTTATCATAGGTTAGTGAATATAGTTCCCTGTGCTATATAGTAGGACTTTGTTGTTTATTTTATATATAGTTCGTGGCTGCAAATCTCACCCTCCTAATTGATCCCTCCTCAACGTCCTTTCCCCTTTGGTAACCCTAAGTTTGACTTTGAGATCTGTGCGTTTGTTTGTTTTGTAAATATGTTCATTCGTGTCATATTTTAGATTGCACATACAAGTGATATCATATAATATTTGTCTTTCTCTGATATACTGCACTTAATATGATAATCTCTAGTTTCCTCCATGTTGCTTCAAATGGTACTATTTCGTTCTTTTTATGGCAGAGTGATAGATACCACATCTTCAGTCACTTATCTGTCTATGGACATTCGGGTTGTTTCCATGTCTTAGCTTTTGTAAACAGTGCTGCTATGATCATACAGGCGCATGTATTTTTTTCAAATTAGAATTTCTTCTGGATTTATGCCAGGAAGAGGGATTGCTGGATCATAGGATAATTCTATTTTTAGTTTTCTGAGGAACCTCCTTGCTATTTTCCAGGAGGGTCCCATTTTTTCCACACCCTCAAAGCTGGCCATTCTGGAGTTCCCATCATGGCACAGCGAAAACAAATCCGACTAGGAACCATGAGGTTGTGGGTTCAATCCCTGGCCTTGCTCAGTGGGTTAAGGATCTGGTGATGCCATGAGCTATGGTATAGGTTGCAGACGTGGCTCAGATCTGGTGTTGCTGTGGCTGTGGCGTAGGCTGGCAGCTGTAGCTCCAATTTGACCCCTAGCCTGGGAATTTCCATATGCCTTGGATGCAGCCCTAAAAAGACAAAAAAAGCTGGCCATTCTGAACAGGGTGTGGTGATACCTCTTTGTAGTTTTGATTTGCATTTCTCTAATAATTAGCATAGATAAGCCTCCTTTCATGTACCCTTCAGCCATTTGCACGTCTTCTTGGGAGAAATATCTATGTAGGTCCTCTGACCATTTTTCGAATGGGTTGTTTGGTTTTGTTGTTGTGGTTGAGCGGTATGAACTTTTTGTATATTTTAAAATGTAAACCCTTTTCAGTCACAACATGTGCAAATACTTTCTCCCAGTCGGTAAGATGTCTTTTTTCCTTTATGGTTTCCTTTGCTGCACAAGAGCTAGTAATTTCATTAGAGCGCATTTGTTTAGTTTTGCTTTTATTTCTATTGCTTTGGAAGCTGACCAAAGAAAACATGGGTACACTTTATACACTTTATACACTTCTTCTTTATATTAGAGAAGGTTTTGCCTATGTTCTTTTCTAGGAATTTTATGGTGTCCTGTCTTTAAATCTCAAGGCTTTGTGAGTTTGTTTTTGTGTGTGGTGTGAGGGAGGGTTCTAACTTCACTGATCTGCAGGCGGTTGTCCAACTTTCCCAGCACCACCTGCTAAAAAGACTGTCTTTTCTCCATTATATATTCTTGCCTCCTTTGTTAAAGATTAATTGACCAGAGCAGTGTGGGTTTGCTTCTGGATCTGGGCCCCTCTTGGGACAGAACAGACTCTGCTCCGCAGATCTCCCAGTTTACCCTGCAGCATCTGGGCCCTCAGTAGAGATTGGCTGCATGTGGGATTGCTTCATTGTTTCCTTGGCCAGGCTGGATCACTCACTCTTTCCAGGTCAGCCATCCCTGCCTGCATTCAGCATGGCTCCCTCCCCTCAATGCCCCTGGTCCAGTCTTGGAGCCAAGTCTACAGAAATCACAGGAAGTTTGTATGAGCAGAATAAGGTAGATCTCCCAGCCCAGCAGAGTGTGTGTGCCCCTCTTTTCCTGATTTCCTTTAGAGCTTGAAAGAGCTGTGCTTAGGGACCCTAGCCAGTGGGGAGGGATCTAGGGTTCCTTGCTGAGCCCCACACACTGTGCTAACCCAGAGACGAAATGGGTGCTAAAGTGACTTGGGCAAGATCAGCACTCTTTTCAGACCCTTGGTTTTCTCATTTATAAATCAAGGAGTGTGTGCTCATCCTCACTGGTTATTCAGGGGAAAATGCAAATTAAAATAACAGGGAGGTTTTCACCCATCAGGTAAGCAAAAACTTAGAAAATGGGACATCTGATGTTAGAGGGGAATCATACATTTGTGTGTATTACTTATGGGAATGTGAATTGCTATAACTCTTGGGGAGAACAGTGTGGCAGAATCTTCAGATGAAAACCGTGCACGTGGTCAGCAGTCAGGAGAGAGGGTACCCTTGGCAGTGGAGTATTGGACCAGGACAAGAACAAGGAGTCTCCTCAGGTGCTGACAGTGCTCGGTTTCTTGAGTACGAGCCACATGTGTTTGCTCTATTTGTGAGACTTTGTTAAAACAGTAGCGTTTATGACACAAAATTTGGGGTACAAAAAAAAAAAGTTAAAATAGTATGTGCTTGTCCTTGGACCCAGTAATAACAGTTTTAGAAATCTGTTCTACAAAAATAAGTGTCAAGGATTATATCAGGATTCATTCACAAGCATGTTTATTGGTTTGTAGCAACATAAAAACTTGACAATATCCTGACCATCATAGGAAACAGGTGAATAGATAAGGTATATCCATGCTATGGAACCAGAAGCTGCTTTTTTTTTTTTTTTTTTTTTTTTTTTTGTCTTTTTAGGGCCTCACCCACAGCATATGGAGGTTCCCAGGCTAGGGGTCGATTTGGAGCTGAAGCCACCAGCCACAGCCACACCAGATCTGAGCCGCGTCTGCAACCTACACCACAGCTCATGGCAACACCAGATCCTTAACCCACTGAGTGAGGCCAGGGATCAAACCTGCATCCTCATCAATACTAGTCAGGTTCATTAACCTCTGAGCCACAACGGGAACTCCCAGAAGCTGCTTATTAAACATTGTATCAGTCTGTATGGACTGAGCTGAAGAAAGGTTTATGATAAATTGTGTGTTGGAAGGAAGCCAGTTGCAGAGAGTAATTCCACTTTTGTAAAAGAAGAGACTAGAAAGAAGCCAGGTGTGTTCAGTTGGAGGATGTGTATTTGAGTCTAGGCAAAGGTGTAGAGGGAATCACCATGCTATGAACCTCTTCCTTCAGGGGTGCAGGGTTGGAGGAGAATGAGGAAAGATTTTTCTATATATACTTATTAGTACAAGCATGGTGTGCTTTTTTAATTAAAACATTTTAATAAGCCGAGAAAAAGGAAGATAATGTGTTCCAGGAAAGAGTGGCTGCACACTGGGAGAGGAGTGGAGGGGAATACCAGGATGAGAGCTGAGCATCAGCTCTGGAGAGCAATCGGTGCAGGGTGGGAAGAAGGAGGGCTCCTAGAGGGAAGTCTTTGGGGAGAAAGGACCAGTAGATGACTCTGATGGTCACTGTGACAGCCAGAACATAAGGGCAAATACTGAGGGGGCGGGTGGGGAAGGTCGTCAGAAACTCCAAGCAGAGCATAAGTCTGAGCACGAAAGGAAAATAATCATAGTACCTTTTAAAGCTGCAGTGGGTGCTATTTACATAATCCATGTAAATAGTTGAATCCTTAACTTGTAGAATCATCACACAAAGATATAAGCACTTGGTTATGACAGAGTAAAATGTATACATAATACCTATCAACACTGCCAATGTATAAATGGAAATATGGGAGTTCATGTTATGGTTCAGCAGGTTAAGAACCCAATGTAGTCTCAGTGAGGATTCAGGTTCAATGATCCCGGGCCTCCCCTGGTGGGTTATGGATCCAGCATTGCCACAAGCTGTGCCATAGGTCACAGATGCAACTCGGATCCAGTGTGGCTGTGGCCTAGGCCAGCAGCTGCAGCTCTGATTCAACCCCTAGCCCAGGAACCTCTGTATGTCACAGGTACATCCAGAAAAAAGAAAAAAAATTTTTAAATATAGGTTTGTGAGGGAAAATTAAAGGTAAGGATATGGACACTAATATCCTCATCTCAGTGGATGGTCATGAAACGGAATAATAACACGTATTTACATACATACATTAGTTAATTTATATAAAAATTTGTTACATATTATTTGGGTTATATTTAATACATTTATAATTTAAACCAAAAACAGTTTTAACATGGGGGACCTATGCTGAAAGAAACGAGGAGAGCAAGTAGGGTGTCATAAGTGAGCTGTATCCTTTACTATCATTAGAAGCCAGTAGATAATACTTCTAATTGATAAATCAAGAATCAGGAGTTCCCGTCGTGGCGCAGTGGTTAACGAATCCAACTAGGAACCATGAGGTTGCGGGTTCGGTCCCTGCCCTTGCTCAGTGGGTTAACGATCTGGCGTTGCCGTGAACTGTGGTGTAGGTTGCAGACGCGGCTTGGATCCCGCGTTGCTGTGGCTCTGGCGTAGGCCGGTGGCTACAGCTCCGATTCAACCCCTAGCCTGGGAACCTCCATATGCCGCAGGAGCGGCCCAAGAAATAGCAACAACAACAACAACAACAAAAAAACAACAACAAAAAAGACAAGACAAAAAAAAAAAAAAAAAAAAAAGAATCAGTGACGTGATGGAATTCGCTTCGTGGCTCAGCGGTTAACAAACCCAACTAGGATCCATGAGGATGGGGGTTCGATCCCTGGCCTTGCTCAGTGGATTAAGGATCTGGAGTTGCTGTGAGCTGTGGCATAGGTCACAGACATGGCCCGGATCTGACATTGCTGTGGTTGGGGTGTAAGCTGGCAGCTATAGCTCCGAAATGACCCCTAGGCTGGAAACCTCCATATGCCACAGGTGCAGCCCTAAAAAGAAAAAAAAGTGACATGAGCATATGATTACCACATATCCAGATAACCAGCAAAAGACAATTCAGTGATTAATGAATCTGACTAGGAACCATGAGGTTTTGTGTTCGATCCCTGACCTTGCTGAGTCAGTTGGGGATCCGGCGTTGCCATGAGCTGTGGTGTAGGTTGCAGACGCAGCCCAGATCTGGCATTGCTGTGGCGTAGGCCGGTGGCTACAGATCTTATTAGACCCCTAGCCTGGGAACCTCCATATGCCATGGGAGAGGCCATAGAAAAGGCAAAAAGACAAAAAAATAAAAAATAAAAAGGATATTTCTTAAATTGTCTTTAAAAATCATTTAAAATAAAAACTTTGCTTAAAAGAGGAAATGAGGAGCTCCCCTTGTGGCTCAGTAGATTGAAGATCCAACCTTGTCTCTGTGAGGATGTGGGTTCAATCCCAGGTCTTGCTCAGTGGGTTAAGGATCCAGTATTGCCACAAGCTGTGGCTTTGGTCACGGATGCGGCTCAGATCCAGTGTTGCCATGGCTGTGGTGTAGACAGGCAGCTGCAGCTCCAATTACATATGCCACAGGTGCAGCCTTTTTTTTTTTTTTTTTTTTTTTTTTTTTTTTAAGGGGGGGAATGAATGCAACACTGTATGTGTGTGAGTGTAACATTCAACAAATTCTACTCTGGGAATAAGTGCATTTTTAGTGTAGAACTGCTGCTTACCTAGTCTGTGTTCCTTGTTAAGTAATCTTTTTCCTCACCACCCTTGAGGCATTCCAGAACATTCTTCAAGGGTCATTAGGGAATCCTTAACGTTCATTTAGGAGGCTTCCCCTTGGGCCCTGAGAGCTAGTGTTGTGGTTACCAGCCTCAGGCCCTCACCTGCAGCCACCCAGCAGAAGGGTGGGAGGGGCTGCTTAGAGGACCAGGAGGAGATCGTTGTGGCTCCTTGTTTGCCTAAAGCCACTGGGAATGCTGGGTCCCCAGGCTGGCTTCTCCTTGGGAACCAAAGGCACAGAGCAGCTTTGTGGTTCAGGATGCTTCTCCCTAGAGAGGCTGCTCTAATACACTCTAGTTTCCATCTCCTAATTCTAACAGCAGCATTTCCTGAATTTAATGGACGTGAGAATCACATGGGCATCCACTAAAACATGGATCCCAGGACCTCATCCCCAGAGTTTCTGATTAGTTTTAGGCTTGAGCCTGGGAATATGCATTTTAAGTAATTCAAAATGATTCCAGGGAGTTCCTATTGCGGTGCAGTGGAAACAAATCCGACTAGGAACCAAGAGGATTCGGGTTCGATCCCTGGCCTCACTCAGTGGGTAAAGGATCTGGCATTGCCGTGAGCTGTGGCGCAGGCTGGCAGATGTAACTCTGATTTGACCCCTAGCCTGGGAACCTCTGTACGCCTTGAGTGTGGCCCTAAAAAGACCAAAAAAAAAAAAAAAATTCCAGTGCAGGTGAATCCTTTAGGGAACAATCCCCTACAGCTTATGCTACTATAACATTTTATTAAAAATAGGATCTTAAGAACAGTTAACCAAATTACTCAACTATCATTAAAAAAATTCTCACTGCTGACCCTGGAACAACAGGGTTGCCCACGTGTAAAGCAGCTTAAACAGCAGAACTGAATTTGGAGCTCACAGGTGAAGCCTACTTGTTTTCTGGTGGATTAGTGCCATCTCTGCTGAACTTTAGTCACCCAAGCCTCTAATTCAGCTGCTCTGGGTAGTATCTGCTGAGTTCTGTAAGCACCCCGGGCCATCTCAAAGTGATTTCATTTCTCATGCATGATCATATATCAAGTCAGATCATTCCACACACAGCCTCTGTATTTGGTGTCTATTAAGTTTATGGAATAAGGTATATATTCTTCTTAAATTAAGAAGGTAAAAGCAGGCCTTTGGAATTAAGGTACAACTTGGAACCTTTTGGCTACCCTTGATAAGGGAAACTTCAGGTGTTCTTCCAGGGGAGCGTTGGGATCTTTCCCCCTTATTTCTATTTTTATTTATTTATTTTTTCAAGTAAGTGACTTATTTCTCTTGGACATTTCAGTCAATTTCTACAAAACTTCATACTTCCTCAAAAGACTTCACATTTGGCAAATAAATCTCTATCCTAAAGAATTCATAGCTGGAGGAGTTCCCTTTGTGCTTCAGTGGTTAATGAATCTGACTAGTATCCATGAGGATGCAGGTTTGATCCCTGGCCTCTCTCAGTGGGTTAAGGATCCTGCGTTGCTGTGAGCTGTGGTGCAGGTCATAGACGTGGTGCAGATCCTGTGTTGCTAGGGCATAGGCCAGCAGCTAGAGGTCTGATTTGACCCCTAACCTGGGACCCTCCATATGCTGAGGGTGCAGTCCTAAAAAGATTAAAAAAAAAAAAAAAAAGCAATGAGTATAAAAAATGTCACTAAACTCCATTCCCATAACCAATTCAATCAGCAGCTTTTTCTACATGTGTTTCAATATTGCCAACAAGATCTGCTAAAACTTCTCTTAAGGGATGGTTTGAGCTGAGAGTGGCTTCTCACTTGCAGAAAACAGTAGCTTTGCCACAGAACTTCCTGCCAGATCAAATCACACATCCCCAAACCCATCACTACTTACAGCCTCGTGGAAACAATGGAGATCCTTGCAGTCAACTCTGAGGTGCCTCATTGCTGATCTGGCTTCTGCTAACCCCAGTGGATCTCTCCTTCCATGACCTAGCTTCTCTACTCGGCTTCATCTGTTTACTCCTCAATCCACTAGGAAAAGAGCACCCACGCTAACAGCCTTGAGAGTATTCCAGCACCGAGTTACAAAACCAGAGGATAGCTGGGTGTGGTAGTCCTTCTCCCTACCACACAGCAGTGAGCATCAATGGCTTTCAACACTTTTTACTGTGACAGGAGGGAAACACAAACCTTCATCTAGAAGAAAAAAGAGTGCAAGAGGCATACAGCTCCACAGGGTTTTTCCAATGAAATAAATTTGGTTCTCAGCAAGTGTTCAGATTTTTTACTAAGACTCATAACTGGTGCCCAGGCTGTTCTGAATGCACCTGTTTATGTAGCTTTGCTGCCAAAAAAGGAAGCTTCCTAGTGTGGTGCGCAGGGCAGAGTGGCTATAGCACCACACAGATTCAGGGGAGACAAAGGGAATGGGCCAGAAAAAAAAATGTTAAAAGGAGCTGAGTCTGCTTACAGACACATGTGCTCTGATGTCTGAAATTCTTTCAGAAAGCAAATGGCAGGTAATAATTCTGCATTGATCAGGAGAGTCTAGAGATTTTACTGAGTTGCTTATTTCTAAATTGGTCAGATCTAAGTCATACATGTTTTGAGGACAAAATGCAGGCAAACTGAAGCCTTGTAATTGTGAAAGTATGTTAGAGTTACAACTAGCTAGTAAATAATGAGGATTAGCTCTGGCCTTGGTAGAACTTCAAGAACAGTTTCCTTGCAGCAAAGATGAAGGTGGTCACACAGAACTGCTCATTGAAGTAATCTGTACAAAGATTTTCAAGAGAATGACATTTTTGAATGGGAGGATAAAAAGTTGGCAACTTTACTACTTAAAAATTTAGTTTACAATGAGCTAAAGAGTGTGTATCGGCTCAGTGGTTAACGAATCCGACTAGGAACCATGAGGTTGAGGGTTCGATCCCTGGATTTTCTCAGTGGGTCAAGGATCCAGAGTTGGTGTGAGCTGTGGTGTAGATCCCAGATGCGGCTCAGATCCTGAGTTGCTATAGCTCTGGCGTAGGCTGGTGGCTATGGCTCCGTTTAGACCCCTAGCCCGGGAATCTCCATATGCTGAGGGAGCGGCTCTAGAAAAGGCAAAAAGACAAAAAAAAAAAAAAGTGTATCATCTGAAAGTTCCTGTAATACTCTACACTTCTAGATGGATTTCACCTAACCCAAAATGCCCCCTTATTTTTAAGTAGGATGTAATTAGATTTTATTGCACATAAAAACAAAGGAAGGATTAAATAATCATAAATAGAGTTCAAAGCTCAAGTCTAAAAGAACAGTAAAATAAAAATGAGTAGAATTTTTAAATTAAAAAATTTTTTTTTGTCTTTTTAGGACTGCACCTACAGCATATGGAGATTCCCAGGCTAGGGGTCTAATTGGAGCTGTAGTTGCTGGCCTATGCCACAGCTACGCCAAATCCAAGCCTTGTATTTGACCTACACCATAGCTCACGGGAACGCCAGATCCTTAACCCACTGAGCGAGGCCAGGGATCAAACCTGCAACCTCATGGTTCCTACTCAGGTTAGTTTCCACTGTGCCACAATGGGAACTCCTTAAAGGAGTTCAGTGGGTCTGAGATCCAGCCTTGCCACGAGCTGTGGCAGACGTGGCATGGATTTTGGCATTGCCATGGCTGCGGTGTAGGTTGGCAGCTGTAGCTCTGATTCAGCCCCTTGCTTGGGAACTTCCATATACTGAGGGTGCGGCCCTTTTAAAACAAACAAAGGAAAAGAATAAAAGGACAGTAAATTTTTAACATAAAGCCATTCTATAGTTTTGCATAATCAGTACAGCAGATTGGAGATTATTCTGTTGTCATTTTTATAATTTCTTTTGTAATTGTACTATCTTCTTAGCATCCAAGCCATAGCTTGAGGTGAAAATAAAAAGCATAAAAATCATCCAAATGAGATCAGAGATGACTTTTGGAGGGTGATGAGTCTCTTGATACCAAAACCTGGTTTAGGGCGATAACAGGAAAGACAAAGTGATGAAGATAACCAGTGGAGGAAAAGTGAGGGAGCTTTCAGAAGGAAGTGGGGATCAAGAACACTGTTCTGAGACAGTTGATATGTGGCTGCTGCCAGTCACGTCAGAGTCAGAAACGCATTATCATTCATTCATCAGTTTTCTCTGGCAGCTTTTTCTTAACTGTATTTTTGACCCCAAGTTTTATACAGAGCATGTATAAGCTTTCCTGTCACTTCATGTAGATGAAAAATTAATACTGGTCATGACCTGCCTGAGAAGTTATTAAAGAGTTTGGGATTACATGGGTTGTGTATGGGTGAGACTGCATGAGAGCTGTACTTACTCTGGGATTTCTCCTTGTTACACAGTTCCTTTGCTTGATTGAACTGTTTTTCCTATTCTAGGTTTTTTCAAAGTCCAAAAATAATAAAAAGTAATGATTAAAACAACTTGAATGGGAGTTCCTGTTGTGGCTCAGTGGGTTAAGAACCCGATATAGTGTCCATGAGGATACAGGTTCGGTCCCTGGCCTCATTCAGTGGGTTAATACCTGGCATTGCTGCAAGCTGCAGCATAGGTTGCAGATGTGGCTCAGATCCAGTGTTGCTGTGGTAGTGGCATTAGCCAGCATCTGCAGCTCTGATATGCACCCTAGCCTGAGAACTTCCATATGCCCTAGGTGCGTTCCTTTAAAACAGAAAAATCCCAACCAACTGGAAGGGGTATTATGACTCCCAATTGATATCCCCCCCAAAAAAAGGTTACATCTCTGACATGCAAAATGACTAAAAGGTCCATTTGTGTATTAACAACCCTAAAAATGCATTAATGTACACTGGGCCATTTAAAAAATTATCATTATTGGAGTTTCTATTGTGGCTCAGCAGTTAACGAACCCAACTAGCATCCATAAGGACTCAGGTTTGATCTCTGGCCTCGATCAGTGGGTTAAGGATCCGGCATTGCCCTGAGCTATGGTGTAGGTCACAGATGCCACTGGGATCCTGCGTTGCTGTGGCTGTGGTGTAGACTGGCGGCTACAGCTCCAAATGGACCCCTAGCCTGGGAACCTCCTTATGCCGCAGGTGCAGCCCTAAAAGACAAAAAGACCAAAAAAAAAGAAATCATTATCCTAATATATTTGAGTTTTTTCTCTTCATATATCAGGATTGGTAATTGGTTGTGACAATCAAAAACACACCTGCAAAGTCAGTAGCTATAAAGAGTTTGGAAATACTACAAGAGCTGCTTAGCTGTAAAATGTATACAACTTTTCATCTATGTATCTATATAGATATGGTACAATTATTATTTGGACAATAATATGATTTTAAGTTAAATTTCTATTGCTTCTGCCTGGTTTAATGGCTTGTGAAACAGTTTTACTTTAAAATTTGTTTTCTTGAAGTATAGCTGATACATAATATTAGTTTCAGGTGTAAAGTATGATTCCACATGTATATACCTCAAAAATGGTCACCCTCGGAAGTTCCCGTCATGGCCCAGCAGAAACAAATCCGACTAGGAACCGTGAGGTTGCAGGTTTGATCCCTGGCCTCGCTCAGTGGGTTAAGGATCTGGCATTGCCATAAGCTGTGGTGTAGGTCACAGACTTGGCCCGGGTCTGACGTTGCTATGGCTGTGACATAGGCTGGCAGCAACAGCTCCGATTCGACCCCTAGCCTGGGAACCTCCATATGCTGCAGGTGCAGCCCTAAAAAAATCAAAAGACGAAAAAAAAAAAATGGTCACCCTGGTAAGTCTAGTATCCATCTGCTTCCAAAGTGATTATATGGTAATATTATAAGTAAAATCATTGACTATGTTCCCTACACTGCCTGTGGAGCCATGCCACAGCCTGAGGCAACACTGGATTCTTAACCCACAGAGGACAGAGGTCTCCCAGCCAAAGGAAAAATGGACTCCTCTATGACAGAGTACACATTGGTTTTGGTTGAGTTTAGGGTCCTGGAAATGACATGTCTTTGTTATTTTATCACAGAATATATTGGGTTTCTAAAATTTGTTTTCTTGAAGTATAGCTGATACATAATATTAGTTTCAGGTGTAAAGTGTGATTCCACATGTATATACCTCAAAAATGGTCACCCTCAGAAGTTCCCGTCATGGCCCATGCTGGATTCCTTAATACTGTTTGATCTGCTTAATACTGGATTCCTTAATACTGTTTGATCTGCTTGAAGTCTGTCAAAGCTGTTTCATCATTGTTTTCATCCCTATGACTGTAGGGTTGCTGAAGAATAATGGAGGCTCACCTTTACCTAGATAGTTCATTATTCTGGGCTAAATTTTGCAAAACTAACCTGAGATACACATACCCAGAACCCTCAGAAGTATGGGCAGCAGGACAGAATCTGGGCTTGAGTCAATGTCCTACCAGAGCCATAGAGTTATTTCCAATTTCCCTTTGTCTTCACGCCTAAGATCAATCACTGGGACAAAGGCTAGAGACTGAGCTAATAAAAAGTGGGGCTTTTTGACGGCAAAGTCCTTTACCCCCCCACCTCGCCATCTTGCTAGATTTAGACAATAGACTAAAGGCATCATTCCTTGATTCATTCACTTATTTCACAAGTATACATTGAATGCCTCCTCCCAGAAGATTGCATTTTACCTATCAATTCTGAGCAGTTATCTGAGAAAAATGTGGAAATTTGTCTATGAAGTTTAGGGTCTTCCAGACGGTGTAGGCTCTCTTTGGGAGGAAATACTCATTATTAAGGATAGGTTTGTTTAAGTGCTGTTCTCATAAGGAATTCTCTGCAGCCTACATTGGGTAAAGGAGAGATTTTTCTTCTCCCTTTGCAATTGCCTGTAACTCAGGGGCATTCTATGGATTATCTGCATTTTGTTTATTTCTGCTCCTCATATCATTTTGAGCTAGTGCTGTTAGTTTCTTCCCAAATCATGCAAGAGGAAGGTCTTGGTAGATTTAGTCTTTTTTCTCATTTGACTAGAAAATATCCATTCAACATTTCAAATGCAATTTTAGTTTTGGCCAATTAAATTTCTTCTCCTTATACTTGGGATCTGGAAACTTTCTGTAAAGGGTCAGATGGTAAATATTTTTAACTTTTTGGGCCATACAGTCTATTGCATCTATTCAAAACTGCTGTGGTAATTCCTGTTGTGGCTCAGTGATTAGCAAATCCTATTAGTAACCATGGGGTTGTGGGTTCGATCCCTGGTCTCACTCTGTGGGTTAAGGATCTGGCGTTGCCGTGAGCTGTGGTGTAGGTCGCAGACATGGCTCAGATTCCGTATTGCTGTGGCTGTGGTGTAGGCTGGAGGCTACAGCTCCAATTAGACGCCTAGCCTGGGAAACTCCATATGCCAAGGGTGTGGCCCTAAAAAAAGACCAAAAAAAAACCTTGCTGTGAAAGCATCTGTACATAAGTGAACAAATGTGGCTCTGTTATAATAGAAGTATACTCATGACAACAGGGGACAGGCCAGATTTGTCCCAGGGGCAAGGCTTGCCAATTCTTGCTTTTCCTGATTTACTTTTGGAGTTTCTTTATTCTTTATATATAAAAGGTAGTTATAAAAGCTGATGTTATTGAGCACTATCTAATCTATCCCAGGGACTCTAAGCACTTTCTATGCATTATTTCATAGAACTGTTTGGAAAACTTGACATGGACGCAACTATCTTCCTTTTAACAGAATGAGCAGCTGAGGCTTAAGAGCACTCCAGTGACTTGTCCAAGGTCACATGAGGAGTAAGTTGTAGAGCTATTATTTGTTTTTGTTTTGTTTTTGTTCTTTAAGGGCTGCACTTGTGGCAGATGGAAGTTCCCAGGCTAGGGGTCAAATTGGAACTGCAGCTGCTGGCCTGCGTCACAGCCACAGCAACTCAGGACCCGAGCCACAACTGTGACCTACACCATAGCTCAGGGCAGCAACAGATCCTTATTCTGCTGAGTCAGGCCAGGGATCGAGCCTGCATCCTCATGGATACTAGCTGGGTTCTTAGCCTGCTGAGCCACAATAGGAAATCCTAGAGCTGTTATTTGAACCAAGGTCATTATGAGTATCTCTTACAAAGTTAACAAGCTGCTGGTTCTATCATTTTAGTTTAAATGGACTATAAAATAAGACAATCATCCATTGCTAGATGAATGGATAAAGAAGATGTGGTATAGACATACAAAATAGAGTATGACGCAGCCATCAGACAGGATGAAACCTTGCCATTTGCAACGGCATGGATGGACCTAGGCAGTATTATGCTAAGTAAAGTCAAGTCAGCGAACCCATGATTTCACTTACATTGGAATCTAAAGAAAACAAAAGTAAAAAAAAAAAAGAAAACAAACAAACTCAGATAAAGAGAACGAAGTGCTAGTCACCAGAGGGGAGGAAGGGGTGAGGGCTTGCGCAAAATGGTGAAGGAGTTACGAGGTACAAACTTCTGGACTTCCCCTTTGGCTCAGTGGGTTACACACTAGACTAGCATCTATGAGGATTCGGGTTCGTTCCCTGGCCTCCCTCAGTGGGAAAAGGTCTGGTGTTCCCGTGGGTGGTGGTGTAGGTCGCAGAAGCGACTTAGATCCTGTGTTGCTATGGCTGTGATATAGGCCAGCAGTTGCAGCTCTGATTCCACTCCTAGCCTGGGAACTTCCATATGCTACAGGTCTGGCCCTAAAAAAAAAAAAACAAAAGCAAAAACAAAAATAAAATAAACCACAGGGATATAATCTACCCTCACATGCTCACAAATGACTTTTCCAAAACCTATGGGCCATGTTCTATCACACCAGGTAATGAGAATCAGCCTTTTTCCTATTAAGCCAAACATTAAGGATCTTTGCAAAAATGGAAAATATGTTTCATCCTGGAAAATTTTTATAGTTTGAATCCCATGGGATTATTATGAGCATAAACTGCTAACATTTCCCTAAATTGAATTTCAACTAGGGTGAACACAGAAAGAAATAACTGGCATAAACAAAAGCCCTCTGGCTCCTCAGTTTTAAGTGCAAAGGGGCTTTGAGTAGTTTGAGAACTACTAATCCAGAGAAGCAAGGACGTCTCAGAGGGCGGCTGGCTCTGGGAAGCCACGCTCAGGGAAAGCACTTTGCAGAACAGGCTGTGTGCAGGGAGTGCGTGACTGTGAAGCAGCCAGTCAGATTTTTCTGCTGATAACTCAAGACAAAATCTTAAAACGTGAAAAGTCACTATGGACAGCCAATGACAAATAGGAAAGTGTGTTGATGGTTATTAAGATAAAGACTGGTTTTAAGACCAGTGCCCGTTATACTTGAATTTTATCTTGTGGACTCAAGCTGAATCACACAGTTGGGAAGAGGAAAAGCTGTCAGGATTGAAGAGGCTGTGCCTTCCTGGTCATATTCTAGAGCTCAGTGCAGTGACCAGCACACAGAAAGAGCTCAGGATTTGTTAAGCAAACGAATGACTGACTATAAGGTGAGGTTAGGAGGTTGAATAAGGTTGAGAGCAATACGGCTGTTAATGTTTTGGGAGTTCCTTGTAGTCGAGCAGTTGAACATATCGTGTTGTCACTGTTGTGTGTGTTCCATCCCTGGTTGGGGAACTTGCACATGTGGCAAGTGCATCCCAAAAGACAACGGGGTTGTAATGGGGTGGGGTGGTGGCACGGGGGTGGGGTGCTCTGGAATCAACTC
Source organism: Sus scrofa (assembly GCF_054392235.1). Classification (NCBI taxonomy): domain Eukaryota; kingdom Metazoa; phylum Chordata; class Mammalia; order Artiodactyla; family Suidae; genus Sus; species Sus scrofa. The sequence goes on along the minus strand of NC_139396.1, from coordinate 94,314,124 downwards.
TCAAAAGAGAGTTGAGTTCCCGTTGTGGCTCAGGAAATGAATCTGACTAGAATCCATGAGGACACAGTTTCGATACCTGGCCTTGCTCAGTGGGTTAAGGATCCAGTATTGCCATGAGCTGTGGTGTAGGTTTTAGCCACGGCTCAGATCTGCTGTGGCCAGAACCTATAGCTCTGATTGGACCCCTAGCCTGGGAATCTCCATATGCTGTGCGGGTGTCCCTAAACACCCCCCCCAAAAAAGTTGAAAAAATGAGAGTGGCTAAAACACAGAGACACCTTACTATCTCCAAGAAACCTCCCTTCCCCCTTTGCCTCTTTTTTTTTTTTTTTTTTTTTTTTTTTAGGGCCACACCCTCAGCATATGGAAGTTCCCACCTAGGGGTCAAATTGGAGCTTCTGCTGCCGGCCTACACCACAGCCACAGCAACTCGGGATCCAAGGTGCATCTGCAACCTACCTCACAGCCTGCGGCAACACCGGATCCTTAACCCACTGATCAAGGCCAGGGATTGAACCTGCAGTGCAATAGAGAGGAGCCAGATCATTAGCCTCCTTGGGCAACACCGGATCCTTAACCCACTGATCAAGGCCAGGGATTGAACCTGCAGTGCAATAGAGAGGAGCCAGATCATTAGCCTCCTTGGGCAACACCGGATCCTTAACCCACTGATCAAGGCCAGGGATTGAACCTGCAGTGCAATAGAGAGGAGCCAGATCATTAGCCTCCTTGCTACAGGGAGAGCATCGCCAATATATTTCTTTTATCTCCTCTTCCTTCTCTTTTTTGCCTGAAAGGAGGTCCAACTAACTAAGCCTCAGAACAGTGGCCCCTCGAACATGCCCGTGTCCTAATCATCCCAATCCCTGGAAGCTGCTACTTTCCTCGGGGAAGGGCAGTTAAGGTACAGGTGGAATTAGTGCTGCTAATCAGGTGATTTTCAACGAGGGAAGGTTCTGGATTATCCAGGTGGGACCCATGTCATCACCAGCGTCCTTAAAAGTGGGAGCGGAGGCAGGAGAAGAGGTCAGAGGGACGCAGGGTGAGAAGACCTCGGTTCCCCTTTGTGGCTGTGAAGACAGAGGAAGGCACCAAGAGCCAGGGACGCAGAAGCTGGAAAAGGTGAGGGAGCAGCGTCTCCTCTGGAGGCCCGGGAAGGTCTGACCTGTGGAGCTGTAAGGTCTTGTGTTTGTGTCATTTGAAGCCACCCAGTTTTGGGTCGTCAGTCCCAGCAGCCACCAAGTGTGTGGTCACTGGCTACGGTTTGGCTTAGAAGACAGCAGCATCCTTTTCCCCTGTTGCCTCCCCACCTGCCCTGGGACAGCACAGCCACTGGCTCCACCTGCCCAGAGCCGAGCCCCCTGCTCCTCCCAGAGAATTGACGTCCTTCCTGGACCGACCACCTGGCTTCAGCCCATCTTCCCAGCCTCCTGCCTCCCTCAGTGCTTCTTTCAACCAGGCTTCCTCCTCTCATTTTCTTCTCAGCCCTCCCCCAACCCCGCCTCTGTCTTTTCCCCACAAACTCACCCGCACCCCCTCCTGGCCTTGTAACCCCACCTGTCCCTCCCCTCAAGGCTCCATTCTCTCCTCACCTCCTTCAGGTGACCTTCACGCTCAGCTGCCACTCACAAACCCTCACTTGGGCAGGGACCGCTCCTGCCTCAGGCTGGCTCTCTTTCCAACATGCGAGGAAGACGGGGTGGCCTGTCTTGTCCTGCGCTGCATGCAGAGCCTGGAGGGTCCGCCTCCTCCCCAGGCTGGGCATCTGGTCTGATCAGCACCTCTAAGCCCTTCTTCTTCTATTTAAAAAAAAAAAAATTACTAATGTGTAGTTAATTTAAAATGCTTTAATTTCTGCTGTACAGCCGAGTGATTCAGTTACATATATATACATTTCTTTATATTCTTGTCCATTATTGGTATATCACAGGTTATTGGATATAGTTTCCTGTGCTGTGCAGTAGGACCTTTTTGTTTATCTATTTTGTATATAGTAGTTTGTGGCTGCAAATCCCAAACTCCTAATTTATCCCTCCTCAACCCTTTCTCCTTTGGAAACCATAAATTTGGTTTCAAATCTGTTGAGTTTATTTCTGTTTTTGTAAACAATTTCATTTGTGTCATATTTTAGATTGCACATGTAAGTGATATATGCTATTTGTTTTCCTCTGACTTAGTGTAATCATTTCTAGGTCCATCCATGTTACTGCAAATGGCATTATTTCAATCTTTTTAATGGCTGAGTATAAGTATACCATTGTGTATAAATATACCACATCTTTATCCATTCGTCTATTGATGGACATTTGGGTTGTTTCCATGTCTTATCTATTGCAAATAGTGCAGCAATGAACACTGGGTGCATGTATCTTTTTCAATTAGAGTTTTGTCTGGAAACATGTCCCAGAGTGGGATTGCTGGATTATATGATAGATCCTTATTGAATTTTATAAGGAAACTCCATAGTGGCTGCACCAACTTGCAGTCCCACCAGCAGTGTAGGAGGGTTCCCTTTTCTTCACATCCTCTCCAGCATTTGTTATTTGTAGACTTTTTAAACCACAGGCGTTCTGACCTGTGTGAGGTGGTGCCTCAATGTAGGTTTGATTTGCTTTTCTTTAATAGTTAGCAATGACGAGCATCTTTTCATGTGTTTTTTGGCCATTTGCATGTCTTTGGAGAAATGTCTGTTTAGGTCTTCTGCCCCTTTGTCAATTGGGTTGAGTTCTTTGTTGTTGGGTTATATGAGCTGTTTGTATATTGTGGAGATTAAGCCCTTGTCGGCCACAGTGTCTGCAAATGCTTTCCCCCAGTCAGCAAGGTGTGTTTTAGTCTCACTTATGGTTTCCTTTGCTGTATTAGAGTTTGTTAGTTTGATTAGTTCCTATTTGTTCATTTTTCTTTTAATTTCTATTTCCTTGGGAGACTGACCTAAGAAAACTTTGCTACGGTTGATGTCAGAGAATATTTTGCCTATGTTCTCTTGTAGAAGTTTTATGGTGTCCTGTCTTATATTTAAGTCTTTAACCCTTTTTGAGTTTATTTTTGTATATGGAACGAGGGGCTAAGGTCTTTGGTATGCATGCGGCCGTCCAACTTTCCAACACTACTTGCTGAAGAGACTGTCTTTTCTCCATTGCATATTCTTGCCTCCTTTGCAAAGGACAATTGACTGTAGGTATATGGGTTTACTTCTGATCCAAGCCCTTCTTAGGGGAGAATGGACTCTGAGAGAGTAAGTGATGCCCCCCAAAGCCTCCTGACTTCCAGTCCACTGATTTCTCTTTTTCTTTTTTTTTTCCTGCTTTTTAGGGCCACACCTGTGACATATGGAGGTTCCCAGGCTAGGGGTCTCATCAGAGCTACACTGTCTTCCTATGCCACAGCGACACAGGATCCAAGCCATGTCTGCAACCTACACCACACCTCTTGGCAACGCCAAATCCTTAACCCACTGAGCCAAGGATTGAACCTGCAACCTCATGGTTCCTAGTCGGATTCATTTCCGCTGCACCACGTCAGGAACTCCCAGTCCACAGATTTTTCTCCACTTTACCCTGCAGCATCTGGGCCCTCGGTAGAGATTGACTGCATGTGGGATTGCTTCATTGTTTCCTTGGCCAGGCTGGATCACTCGCTCTTTCCAGGTCAGCCATCCCTGCCTGCATTCAGCTTGGCTCCCTCCCCTCAATGCCCCCTGTCCAATCTTGGAGCCAAGTCTACAGAAATCACAGGAGGTTTGTAGGAGCAGAATGGAGATTCTTGGAGATTATTCTGTCTTCACTTTTATAATTTCTTACATGATTGTACCACTTTCTTAGTGTCTAAGCAGTATCTTTGAGGTGAAAGTTAAAAGCATAAAAATCATCCAAATGAGATCACAGATGACTTTTAGAGGGTGATGAGCCTCTTGATAACAAAACCTGCCTTAGGGCGATAACAGGAAAGACAAAGTGATGAAGATAACCAGTGGAAGAACATTGAGGGAGGTTTCGGAAGGAAGTGGGGGTCAAGAATGCTGTTCTTTTTTTCCTCTCTCTTTTTTTTTTTTTTTTTTTTTTTTTTTTTTGTCTTTTTAGGGCCACACCTGCAGCATATGGAGGTTCCCAGGCTAGGGGTCAAATCGGAGCTGTTGCTGCCAGCCTACACCACAGCCACGCCAGATCTGAGCCGAGTCTGCGACCTATGCCACAGCTCATGGCAACGTCAGATCCTTAACCCACTGAGCGAGGCCAGGGATGGAACCTGAAACCTCATGGTTCCTAGTCAGATTCGTTTCCACTGTGCCACGATGGGAACTCCGAGAACACTGTTCTGAGACAGTTGGTACATGGCTGCTGCTGGTCCTGTCAGAGTCGGAAACACATTATCATTTAGCATGTTCTCTGGTTTTTCTTAACTATATTTTTGACCCCAGTTTTCATGCAGAACACACATAAGGCTTTCCTGCCACTTCGTAGAAATGAAGAATTAATATTGGGTCATGACCTCCCTGAAGTTATTGGCTTCAAGAGTCTGGTTGGGATTACATGGGTTGTATGGGTGAGATTTTATGAGCGCTGTACTTTCTCCGGGATTTCTCTTTGATGCATAAAGTTCCTGGTTGTGTTTTTACCTTTTTTTCCTATTCTAGGATCTTTCAAACTCCAAAAATAATACAAAGTGATGATTAAAGCCAACTGAATGGCTATTAGGACTCCCAACTGATTTTTTTCCCCCCCAGAAAATGTTAAATCTCTCTGAAGTGCAAAATGACTAAAAGGCCCAATTGTGTACTGACCTGTAACCCTATAAATGCATCTGTGTACCCTGGGCCATTTAAAAAAATCCATTGCCCTAGTGTATATGTTTCTCAATATTAGTAACTGTGAGAATCAAAAACAGACCTGCCACATAAGTAGCTATGAAGGGTTTGAAAATACTGCAACAGTTACGTAGCTGCAACATGAACAACTTCTAACATCTATGTATCTGTATATATAGACAAAGGGAGATCCTGCTGTGGTGCAGCAGATTAAGGATCCAGTGGTTGTCTCTGCAGTGGTTCTGGTCACCACTGAGGTGTGGTTTTGATCCCAGGCCAGAGCAGTGGGTTAAAGATCTGGAGTTCCCGCAGCTAGGGCACAGGTCATAGCTGCGGCTCAGGTTTGATCCTGACCCTGGAGTTGACACACGCCTCAGGTTTGGCCAAAAAAAAAAAAAAATTTATATATATATATATGTATACACACACAGGAGTAATTATGATTTGGACAAAATTTTTATTTCTCCTTTATAGTTTCTGCCTGGTTTAATGGCTTGTCAATTTTACTTCAGGTGTTGTTGCCCCTTTAAAAACTGTTTTATTGAAGTAGAGCTTATATACAGTCTTGGTTTCAGGTGTAAAATGTGATTTGACATTTATTTACATCACAAAATTGTCACCCTGGAAAGTCTAGTAACCATCTGCCACCGTACAAAGTTATGTATAGTAATACCTCTAAGTGACCTCACTGACTATATTCCTTATGCTCTAGATTGCATACCTGTGACTTATTTTATCCTTCACCTCTGTTGCCCAACCCTTCAGCCCCTCCTCCCCTTTGGCAACTACCAGTATGTTCTCTGTATCTACGAGTCTGGTTCTGTTTTGTTGATTTGTCTATTTTGTCTTTTGGATTCCACATGTAAGTGAAACCATGGTGGTTTTTTCTTCTGACATAACTTCACTTAGCATAACACCCAGTAGGTTCATCCATATTGTTTCAAATGGCAAGATCTCATCCTTTTATGATGGCTGATATTAACACTATTGTGTGTGTATCTACCACATCTTTATCTATTCATCTATCAATAGATGCTGGTCTTGTCTTATAGTCCATTTAAACCAAAATGATAGAACCAGCAGCTTGTTAACTTTGTAGAAGATACTCATTAATGACCTGGGTTCAGATAGGAGCTCTGCCACTTACTCCCTGTGTGATCTGGGCAAGTCTCTGGAGCTCTCTAAGCCTCAGCTGTGCACTCTGTAAAAGGAGGATGATTGTGTCCATGTCAAAGTTTTAAGAGAATTTTATGAAATAATGTATATAACATGCTTAGCAGAGTTTCTGGAATAGATTAGACAGGGCTCAATAACATTAGCTTTTACAAGTACATTTTACATATAAGGTATAAAGAAAACTCCAAAAGTAAACCAGGAAAAGCAAGTGTTGGCAAACCATGCCCCTGGGCCAAATCTAACCTGTCACTTGCTGTCTTGAGTACATTTTTATTGTAACACATCCACATTCATTCACTTATATATTGTCTGCAGGTGCTTTCACCGCAGCTTTGAATAGCTGCTGTATGGCACAGTCTTAAAATATATCATCCGACCCTTGACAAAGTTTTCCAGGTCCCAAATATATGGAGAGGAAATCTAATTGGCCAAAACAAAAATAGCACATGAGGAGTTCCCACTGTGGTCCAGTGGGTTAAGAATCCAACTGCAGTGGCCAAGTTGCTGCAGAGGCACAGGTTAGATCCCTGGCCAGGCACAGTGGATTAAAAGATCTGGCATTGCCATAGTTGTGGCATAGGTCTCAGATGTAGCTTGGATTCAATCCCCTGTCCCAGGAACTTCCATATACCTGTGGTGCAGCCATTTAAAAAGGAGAAGAAGAAAGCTTTGGAAATGTGGAATAGCTATATTCTAAGCAAAAATGAGAAAAGGAAGAGAGATAATCTATCAAGACCTCCCTCTTATACAATGTGGGGAGAAACTAACAGCACTGGTTCAAAATGATCTGCGGAGCAGAGATGAACCAAATGCAGATAACCCAGAAAATTCCACTGAGTTTAGAGGCAGTTACAACAACACTTTCCTCAAGGCCATTGCAAAGGAAGAAAAAAAGTCTCTCCTTCACCCAGTGTAGCCCGCTGAGAGTTACAGCAAAGAACAAGAATAGCATTTAAACAAACCTGTCCTTAACAACCAGGATTTTCCCCCAAAGAGAATCACACTATCTGGAAGACCCTAAAATTCATGACAAAGTTTTTTTTTTCCGTGTTTTCAGAGGTTTTTAATGTTTCTCTCAGATAACTGCTTAGAACTGACAGGTAAAATGCAGTCTTCTGGTAGTGGGTATCTGGTGTATACTCATTTGACTAAGTGAACGAATGAAGGGATGACGCCTCTAGCCTATTGTCTAAATTTAGCACGATTGAAAAGAAAATGGCAAAGGAGTTCTGTATCAAAAAGCCCTACTTTTCATTAGCTCAGTCTGTAGTCTTTGCCCTGGTGATGGGTTATAGGGGCGTGGAAAGGAGGAACAGATGGCAATTGGAAGAAACTCCATGGCTTTGCTGGGTCATTGACTTGAGCCCAAATCCTCTCATGCTGCCAGTGCTTATAAGTGTTCTAGGTCTGTGTATCTCAGATGAGTTTTGAAAAATGAGCCCACAATAATGAACTATGTAAGTAAAAGAGAACCTCTCTACCCTTCAGTGACCCTACAATGAAAACAACCATGAAACAGCTTTGACAGACTTCAAGCAGATTAAGCAGTATTAAAGAATCCAGCACGGCTGGAAACCCAATATATTCCATGATAAAACAAAGGCATTAAAGAGTTCCCACTGTGGCTCAGCACGTTAAGGGTCTGAGGTCTCTATGAGGCTGTGGATTTGATCCCTGGCCTCCGTGGGTTAAAAATCCAGTGTTGCCTCAGGCAGTGGCATGGCTCCAGAGGCAGCTCTGATCCAGTGTTGCCATTGCCGTGGCTGTGACATAGACTGGCAGCTGCAGCTCCAAGACCTCTAGCCTGGCAACTTCCATATACCACAGATATGGCTATTTAAAAAAAAAAAAAAAAAAAAGATATTGCCATGATTCTAAACTCAACCAAAACCCATGTGTACTAAATCATAAAGGAGTCCGTTTTTCTTTGGCTGGGAGACCTAGACCAGCCACGTTAGTTTCCCAAGCGAACCCTCAACCGCCACTCTGCATCTTGCCCAACACAGAATAAGCTAGGGCATCAGTTCTTGAGGGGAGGACCTGGGAACCACAGAGTGGGGCAGGAAATCCCAGGAGCATGTTCATGCTAAGAGGACACCAGCTTTTTCACCCTCACATGCTCACAAATGACTTTTCCAAGACCTATGGGCCATGTTCTATCATACCAGGTAATGAGAATCAGCCTTTTTCCTATTAAGCCAAACATATAAGGATCTTTGCAAAAATGGAAAATATGTTTCATCCTGGAAAATTTTTATAGTTTGAATCCCATGGGATTATTATGAGCATAAATTGCTAACATTTCCCTAAATTGAATTTCAACTAGGGTGAACACAGAAAGAAATAACTGGCATAAACAAAAGCCCTCTGGCTCCTCAGTTTTAAGTGCAAAGGGGCTTTGAGTAGTTTGAGAACTACTAATCCAGAGAAGCAAGGACGTCTCAGAGGGCGGCTGGCTCTGGGAAGCCACGCTCAGGGGAAGCACTTTGCAGAACAGGCTGTGTGCAGGGAGTGCGTGACTGTGAAGCAGCCAGTCAGATTTTTCTGCTGATAACTCAAGACAAAATCTTAAAACGTGAAAAGTCACTATGGACAGCCAATGACAAATAGGAAAGTGTGTTGATGGTTATTAAGATAAAGACTGGTTTTAAGACCAGTGCCCGTCATACTTGAATTTTATCTTGTGGACTCAAGCTGAATCACACAGTTGGGAAGAGGAAAAGCTGTCAGGATTGAAGAGGCTGTGCCTTCCTGGTCATATTCTAGAGCTTAGTGCAGTGACCGGCACACAGAAAGAGCTCAGGATTTGTTAAGCAAACGAATGAATGACTATAAGGTGAAGTTAGGAGGTTGAATAAGGTTGAGAGCCATAGGGCTACGTCAAGAAAGGTTTGGGGGTTCCCTCATAGTTGAGAGGAGTTGAGCACTTGGAGTTGTCAGGGCTATGGCGAGGGTTCTATCACTGGCTGGGGGACTTCCACATGCCACGTGTGTACCCTTCCCCCCCCCCAAAATAAAGGTTTGTAAGGGAGAGGGAGGGCTCTTCTAGAATCAGCTCTCAAAAGAGAGTTGAAGAAATGAGAGTAGCTGAAACACAGAGCTTTTTTACCATCCCCAAGAGCCATGATAGTTTTTGAGTTACATTTTTCTAATAATTAGTGACATTGAGCATATTTTCCTGTACCTACTGTCATCTATATGTCTTCTTTGGAGAAATGTCTAATTAGGTCCTCTGCCCATTTGTCCATTGGGGAGTCTGTTCTTTTGTTGTCGTGTGAGTGGTTTGTACATTTGAGAGACTAAGCCTTTGTCGGTTGCATCATTTGCAACTATTTTCTCCCATTTCTTAGGTTATCTTTTCTAATAGTTTCCTTTGCTGTGCAAAAGCTTTGAGTTTGATTAGGTCACATTTGTTTATTTTTGCTTTTATTTCTATGGCCTTGGGAGACTGACCTAAGAAAATATCTGTAACAGTTTAAGTCAGAATGTTTTGCCCATATTGTCTGGATGTTTTACAATGTCATGTCTTATGTTTAAGTCTTAAGTCATTTTGAATTTATTGTTGTGCATGGGCTGAGGGTATGTTGTAGTTTCATTGATTTACATGCAGCTGTCTAGTTTTCCCAGCACCACTTGCTGAAGAGACTATCTTTTTCCCATTTTATATTTTTGGCTCCTTTGTCGAAGATTAATTGACCATAGGTGCCTGGGTTTATTTCTGGGCTTCTATTCTATTCTATTGAGCCCTGTGTCTGTTTTTGTGCCAGTACCACACTATTTTGATTACTGTAGCTTTGTGGTATTGTCTGAAGTCTGGGAGAGTTATGCTTCCTGCTTGATTTCCCCCCCCCCCCCCCGGATTGCCCTGGCAATTCTGGGTCTTCTATGGTCCACTTAAATTTTCAGATTATTTAGTCTAGTTCTGTGAAAAATATCATGAATATTTTGATAGGGATCTCATTAAATCTGTAGATTGCTTTGGATAATATGGCCATTTTAACAATATTCTTCTAATCCAGGAGCATGGGGTATCTTTCCATTTCTTTGAATCCTTTTTTAGTTTCCTGTAGTAATGTTTTATAATTCTTGGTATATATGTCTTTCACTTCCTTAGGTTTATTCCTAGGTATTTTATTTTTTGTGGTGAGATTTTATTGTATTTTATTTTTTGGTCTTTTTAGGGCTGCCCCTGTGGCATATGAGGTTCCCAGGCTAGGGTTCGATTTGGAGCTACAGCTGCCAGCCTACACCACAGCTCATGGCAAGACCAGATCCTTAACCCACTGAACAAGGCCGGGGCTCAAACCTGCGTCCTCATGGATGCTAGTCAGATTCATTCCACTGAGTCAAGACAGGAACTCCTTTGGGGTACGATTTTAAAAGGTACTTTTTAAAATTCTTTTTCTAGTATTTCATTAGTATACATACAGGCAAGCGATTTCTGAATGTTAATTTTGTATATTGTTTCTCTGCTGAATTTGTTTTTCAAATGGGGTAGTTTTTGTGTGGAGTCTTGGGGTTTTCTATATATAGTATCATGTCATCTGCCTATATTGACAATTTTACCTCTTTCCTAATTTTGGATACCTTTTATTTCTTTCCTTTTTTTTTTTTTTTTTCGTCTTTTTGCCTTTTCTGGGGCTGCTCCCATGGCATGTGGAGATTCCCAGGCTAGGGGTCGAATCGGAGCTGTAGCTGCCGGCCTACACCACAGCCACAGCAACTCGGGATCCGAGCCGTCCAACACGAGATCCTTAACCCACTGAGCAAGGTCAGGGTTCGAACCCGCAACCTCATGGTTCCTAGTCGAGTTTGTTAACCACTGCGCCATGACAGGAACTCCTCCTTTCTTTCTTTTTTTTATCTGATTGCTGTTGCTAGCTAGGTCTTCCAGTCCTATGTGGAATGGAAGTGATGAGAGTGGGGATAACCTTGTCTTGTTCCAGATTTTAGCAGGAGGGCATTCAGCATTTCTGTGTTGAGTATTGTATTGACTGCATTTGTCATAAGTGGCTTTTATTGTGTTGAGATAGGTTCCCTCTATACCCACTTCGGTAAGAGTTTTTATCACAAATGGATGTTGGATTTTGTCAAGTGCTTTTTCTGTCTCTTTTGAGGTGATCATGTGGTTCTGGACTTTTCTTCTGTTAATGTGGTGTATTAACATTGATTTATGCATGTTGAACCATCCTTGTGAACTTGGGATGAATCGGACTTAGATGTTGTGTATGATCTTTTTTAGGTGTTGTTGGATTTGGCTGCTTAAAATTTTGTTGAGAATTTTTGCATCTTTATTCATCAAAAATATTGGCCTATAATTTTCTTTTTCGGTAGTGTGTTTGTCTGGTTTTGGTATTAGGGTGATGGTGGCTTCGTAAAATGTCTTTGGGAGTGTTCCTTCATCAGTCTTTTGGAATAGTTTAAGAATGGTCGGTGTAAGTTCTTCTTCGCATGTTTGGTAGGATTTGCCCGTGGAGTTTTCTGCTCCTGGACTTTTGTTTGTAGGGAGGTTTTTTTGTGGTTTTTTTTTTGTTTTGCTTTGTTTTGTTTTGTTAATTCAATTTCATTTTTAGTGATTGTTGTGTTCAAATGATCTATTTCTTCTTGACTCAGTTTTGATGGGCTGTATGTTTCTAGAAAGTTGTCCATTTCATCTAGGTTGTCAAATTTGTTGGCATAGAATTGTTCATAATATTCTCATGTTTTTTTGTTTTTCTGCAGTTCCATTGAGATTTCTCTCTCTCTCTTTTTTTTTTTTTTTTTTGGTCTTCTTAGGGCCTCACCAGCAGCATATGGAGGTTCCCAGGCTAGGGGTCTAATCTGAGCTGTTGCTGCCACCCTACTCCAGAGCCACAGCAACGCCAGATCAGAGCAGTATCTGTGACCTACACCACAGCTCATGGCAACATAGGATCCTTAACCCACTGAGCAAGGCCAGGGATCGAACCCACAACATCAGGGTTCCTAGTTGGATTTGTTTTTGCTGTGCCACAATGGGAACTCCTCTTTTTTTCTCTCTCTCTTTTTCATTTCTTATTTTGTTTATTTAGGTTCTCTCCTCTTCCTAGTGAATCTGGCCAGAAGTTTGTCAATTTTGTTTACCCTTTGAAAGAACAAGCTCTTGCTTTTATTGATTTTTTTTTCTACTTTTTAATCTCTATTTTATTGATTTCCTCTCTGATCTTTATTTCCTTCTGCTGATTTTAAGTTTTGATTCTTCTTTTTCTCTTTCTTTTAGGTAGTACATTAGGTTGTTTGATATTTTTCATGTTTTTTAAGGAAGGCCTTAGCACTATGGATTTGCCTCTAAGAACTGCTTTTGCAGCATCTGATAGATTTTGTATGGTTGTGTTTTCATTGTTGTTCATCTGAAGGTATTTTTTTAAGTTTTTTTATTTTCTTATTGATCCATTTTTCAGTAGCATATTGAGTGGACTCTATGTAGTCAGTTTCTTCTCATTCATTTCTTTGCAATTGATTTTTAGTTTCATTCCATTGTGTTCAGAGAATATGCTTGAAATAATTTGTTTTCTTAAATTTGTTGAGGTTACTTTTTGCCCTGTTATGTGGTCAATCCTAGAGAATGTCAATCTGTGTGCACTTGAAAAGAATATATATTCTGGTGTTTTGGGATGTAATGTCCTAAAAATACCAATTATGTCTAACTGTTCTATTGTGTCATTTAGGACCTCTGTTGCCTTCCTGATTTTCTGTCTAGAAGATCTGTCTATGGATGTGAGTGTGGTCTTAAAGTCTCCTACTATAATTGTAATCACATCAATTTCTCTTTTTATGTCTGTGAGTATTTGTTTTATGTATTTGGGTGCTTCTAAATTAGGGGCATATATATTGATTAATGTAATATCCTCTTCTTGAATGGATCCTTTTATCATTCAATAGTTTTCTTCCTTATGGCCTTTGTTTTAAAGTTTATTTTGTGTGATGTAAGTATTTTGACTCCGATTTTCTTGTCATTTCCATTTGCATGAAATATCTTTTCCCGTCTCCTCACTTTCAATTTATATGTGTCCTTTGCCCTAAGATGGGTCTCTTGTAGGCAGTATATTGTAGGCTCTTTTTTTATTTTTTTATTTTTTTATTTTATTTTTTTTATATCTAGTCTGCCACTCCCTGACTTTTGATTGGAACATTCAGTCCATTGAAATTTAAGGTAATTATTGATAAATATGTATTTATTGCCTTTGTTTTTGTGTTTTTGTTTAGCTTTTTAGGACAGCACCTGTGGCATATGGAAGTTCTTGGGCTAGAGGTCAGATAGGAGCTGTAGCCACTGGCCTATACCATAGCCACAGCAGTGCCAGATCCAAGCCACATCTGTGACCTACGCCACAGCTAACAGCAATGCTGGATCCTTTAACCTACTGTGAGAGGCTGGGGATCAAACTCATGTCCTCATGGATCCTAGTCAGGTTCGCTACCTCTGAGCCACAGGGGGAACTCCTTTATGGCCATTTTAAGCTTTGTTGTCCAGCTGATTCTGTTTCTCCTTTCTTTTTCTTTTCTTTCTGTTTTTGGGGGTGAGAGGGTGATCTCCTTTTATGCTTATATCCTTTTCTTTTGGTTTTTGTGAATCTATTGCTTTTTTTTGATGTTGCCCTATTTTTCAAGTGTTAACCCTTTCCTATACCTGTCTGCTTTAGCCTGATGGTCATATAGGCTCACACACATTCTTAAAAGAATCTAGATTTTCTTACTCTCCTTCCCCACATTTCATGGTTTTAATATCCTTTTTCCACATCTTCATGTTTATCCTTTTGCTGTTCCTTCTGTTTATCATTGCTTTCACAAAGAGGTTTTGTTTTTTCTTTTTTAAATCTATGGATTGGCTTATTTAAGTGACTGTTTTCCAGCTGTGTTTTCCTCCATCCTATAATCTTTCTTCTTTCCTGCTTAGAGGAAATCTTTCAATACTTTTTTTATAATGGGTTTAGTTTTGCTGTATTCTTTTAGTTTTTGTTTGTATGAGAAATTTTTTATTTCTCCCTCTATTTTAAATGATACTCTTGCTGGGTAGAGTATTCTATGTTTTCCCTTTTAGAACTTTGATCTTGCCACTCTCTTCTGGCCTGTAACATTTCTGTAGAGAAATCAGCTGATAGCCTTTGGGGGGGTTCCCTTGTAAAAAAAAAAAAAAACTTTTTCTCTTGCTACCTTTAGAATCCTCTCCTTATCCTTTTGCCATTTCTATTATGTCTTGGAGTAGGTCTGTTTGAGTTCGACTTGTTTGGGGATCTCTGTTTCCTATATCTGAATCTATTTTCTTCTTTAGATTCGGAAAGTTTTTGGTCATAATTTCTTCAAATATGTTTTCAATCCCCTTTCTTTTTCTTCTTCTGGAATCCCTATTATGTATAGATTGGCATGCTTTATATTATCCCATAGATCTCTTATACTTTTTTCTTTTTTTTTTTTTTAATTTGGCTTTCTGTCTGCTGTCATGATTGGGTGATTTCCATTATTCTATCTTCCAAGTCACTTATTCATTCCTCTGAATTATTCATTCTGCTATTCAGTGCCTTTAGCTCAGCTTTCATCTGTGCAAATGAATTTTCTAACTTTTCTTGGCTTCTCCTTACAGTTTCTAGTTCCACTTTAAAGTAATCTGTGTTAGTGTTGATAGCCATTCTTAACTCCTTCAGTACATTCATTAGCTCCTTTTTTTAAACACAGTGTCTATTAGATTGCAGACGTCTGTTTCATGTTTACTCCTTCAGGAGAAGTCTCCCTTTCCTTTAACTGGGAATGGTTCCTGAGCTTCTTCATTTTGTTTATATTTTTCCTACTCTGTGAGTTTAGGAAAAACAATTATCTACTGTATTCTCAGAGGAGATTACATATTTATATGCAGGAGTGTTCCTGGGTAGCTTATGTGGGTTTACTTTGTGTGCATGTGTGGGGTGCTTTTGGTTTAGATGCTTGCTGTCTCTTTCCTCAGTGTATGCAGACTGTTATCCCCTTGATAGGGGATGTGCAGAAGTACACCCTGTGTTTCTAGGGAGGTATAGGCAATGGGCTGTGCTTACAGTTGGTGCCTGGTCACTAGGCCCTCAGCAGTGGTGAGGACCCTCAGGGAGCTGGGGGCAACAGGTGGTACTCAGTTGCAGGGCCCTCTGCTGCAGCAACCTGAGATGACTGGGGCCACAGGCAGTGCCTGGTCACGGGACCCTTAGTGTGTTGGTGGGCTGCACCCCTCTGGAGTACAAGTTGGCTGCAGTGACTTGTACTTGCTGCTGTAGCCTGAGCAAGATGTGCTGTCACCTAAGAACCCACACAGGTGCAGAGAAAGAAGTTCCTATGGTGTCTCCCGCCTCTTCTAGCACTCCTCAACAATGGTACCCTGTTTCTCTGGTAGGCCCAGGCCTCCTCCTGCATTCCCTCAGCTGTGGCACACTGTTCCCCAGTCCCCTTGGGCTGTCTACACACAGCCAACCCTAGTCCTCTCCCTAGAACTGACCTCAGTGCTCAGCCCCCACCCGAGTGTGTTAGGCTGTGGTGTGCTGGGTGGTGGTACCGATCATCTGTGTGGCTTTCTTTGCTTTGCCCTCCCCAAACCAGCTACTCTGCTTTTCTCTAAGGTTTTGAGGCTCCCCCTCCATCCCAACTAATCTCCTTGGCAGTAAGGTTGCCTCCAGTGTGTAGATGCCTTTCCACTTTTTTTTTTTAAATATATATTTTTTTATTTTCCCACTGTACAGCAAGGGGGTCAGGTTATCCTTACATGTATACATTACAATTAGATTTTTTTCCCCCACCCTTTCTTCCGTTGTGCCTTTCCACTTTCACTGCTCCCTCTCAGGAGCAATAGTCCTGATTCCTTTTTTTTCCTTTTGTTCTACCCAGTTATGCAGAGGATTTCTTGCCCTTTTTGCAAGTCTGAGGTCTTCTGCCACTGTTAAGTAGATGTTCTGTGAGAATTGTTCATTGATGTAGACGGTTGTTGTTTTTGTTTTGTTTTTTGATGTTTGTGGGAGGTGAGCTCCACGTTCTACTCCTCAGCCACCATGATCCCTCCAAAGAACTCAATTCTAACCATACCTCCCTCACAGATATGTGCTTCTCCTGCATACTTCAATTAAATATGGTTCTTGATGACTCTTTTCCCCTCATGCCTTGCATGTAACCCTCTAGCATGTCCTATGACTCTACTTCCAAAAAACATACTGAGTGTATCCACTTCTCCCATCCTCACTCGAATCACCCTAGTCCAGACTACTTGGATTAATCTTAATAGAACCTAGTTTCTCTCTCTCTGCTTTCCCTCTGGTGCCTCCCTCTTCTCTCTACAATTTATTCTTCCCCTAGGAGCCACAGTCGTTTCTTAAAAATGCCCATCAGATCATGTTACTCCCCTTGAAGGAAAAAAACAAAACAAAACACCTCTACAAAAGTTTTCCCACTGTACCTATAATAGAATCCAAACTCCTTCCCCACATCTACAAAGCCCTCTCCATCTAGACTCCCTACTCCTGCCCCGCCCCATCTGATCCTCACCTCATCTGCTCCAGCCACACTGGCTTTTTCTATCTTCTAAAATGCAACAACTCCTTCCAAAGCTTGGTCCAGCCTAAGGGCCTAGCATTCCTTGGAGGATTCTACTAGAGAATCTTTACTTTGTTGCCTCTTTCTGCCCATTTAGTTCTCAACTCAGTGTCACCTCCCACCTTTTTGGTGGCCTTTCAGATCACTGTCTCTAAAGTAGTCTCCCTTCCCATTAAATGTCAACCCAGAACTCTGGTTCCTTTCTTATGAAATTCATGACCTGAAATCATCTTGCTTATTTACTTGCGCAATGAGAACAGGACCTTATTAGTCGTATTCATCACCGTATCCTCTAAGCTTAGAAAAAAGTGAGAACAGTACCTGACCCATGGAAGACATTTAATAAATGTTAAATAATGAGTGAGTTACACATTACTATTATACCCAAAGATTTTTTTCTGGCAAACTGATCTCAAAGGAAAAGCAAGGTATTTATCACATACATAATACATACATAAATGTTATGGAAGTAACATAAATAACATAAATTTACAGAATCTCAGAGCTGACCTAGTTCTAAGCTTTCTGAAGCCAACATACAGAGCTACTCTCTATATCAAACTGTACAATTAATCCTGATTTTTGCACTGGATAGGGACTCCATTTCAACTGTGCATCTGTTAAAATTATATGTATTTACAATGTTATTATGAAGTTCATATCTTTATTTCAACAGTGCTTAAAGGTTACTGATATACCAGGATTCTCTGAGAAACTGCAGCCAATAAGATTTTTCTAGCACACAGTAGGATCACAATAAGTATGGTCAATGAATGAGCTTTTAATGTTTTCTCTCTGTGCAGTGTTACTAAAGAAATATTCTTCTCTGGCTTCAAATAAGGCAATACCTTTTTGAAGTATCAAAAATAAACCAATTCTTACAAGAAAACAAAAGAATACATGGAAGCTTTTATTAGCGAAACAAGTCCATTTATTATATTTCCGACAAGGCCTTTTTCTTGTATAAGGAAACAAACTATGGTACTATACAACATAACTTAGTTTTTTTTTAATATTTTCAGAAAGGAAACATTAGGAATTTAGGAAATTGAGTATTTCTGGAAGAATAACTACACGAAGTTACTTTTTCAAATTTAATCTAGTAACAGCTTGCCTCCCAGGTATATTACCCAGCATTTTTCCTCTTAATAAATCCATCAAGTATTAACCAACAAAGAACCACTTTTAGAAACTGAGGCAGAAAAGGTTTAAATAGGCAACAAGCAGTCTAAAATATTCAATCACATGTCCCTTTAACGAGGCAATTTATGTACATAATTAGGTATAAATTAATAGTTATGTTGATGAAGGTCCTAACAAAGGTCTGACTGCATCTCAAGTTCCAGTTGCACTCATATGGCTATAAAGGTAAACATCACAATGGAATTGGGCCTGTTTGACTAAGGAGAAAAAATTCAATATTGCACATTTTCTGTCATTAAAAACGAGGAGTATTAAGTCAGGGCCATCTTGGTTCTGAACCTCTCCATTTTTGTTGGAAGAAGACTTACCATTTCTTTGCTAAGTTCTAGCTCAACTTCTATTTCTTGGGCAGCTTCAGGGTGCCTCTCGCAGTAGTCAACAATAAATTTATAATGTTCTAATGATGTTGCCAAATTTTCTAGCTCTTTCTTGGGATCTGCAGTGATGATTTTGCCATAGAGACGGGCAACTCGAAACTTAGCTAACATGGCAGGGCGAAGGACATCTTCCCCTATGTGCTCAGGAAATACTTTATTTGGGTCTCTCAGGGAGTCTAAGAAGAGCTGGTAGTATTTCAATGCTGACTTATTAAGATTATTGATTTTTTTTACGATGTGTGAGTCAGGATCCCTCAGCTTGTCAGCTATGGCAACCTTCAAATCCATCATATCATAGTAAGCATGTGCAATTTCAAACTGAATCTGCCTGTTGACCAACAGATAATACTGTGGATTCAGGTCCACAATTAGGGGCTCTAGCATGGCTATTCTACGTTTATGCATCTTGCACCGTCTCTCCATGTCAGTTTCAAAGAATGCAAGCACCTTAAATAGGGCACTGTGGTCTTGGACAACTTCAATATGGTCAGTGACATAACCATCGATCTGAAAGAACTCTTTTGCCTCAAAAACATAATGCTGACCCGTTAAGAAAAGCTCTCTGGCTTCTTCAAAATCTAAAGGTCTCAAGTAGCTGACTTTCTCTTCCACTGCAGAGATGGCATCACACAGTTCACCGGTTCCAAACTGCACAGCTTTTTTCCTAACACTTTCTTCCTCATCTAGTTCTTTTTTCCTTAAAGCTCTAAGTTCAGATTGTTTATCAAGATCAAGCTCTCCTATGTTGTCCTGAAAGAAAAAAAAAATTATGGTTAAGGGGGACACTGATCTCATGCTGTCAATACCAAAGCAAACTTAAGAGTAAAGACAAGAAAATTCTTATTTCTCAGCCAATTATATTAAAAATGAAAGAGACTAGGAAAAAATAGGATAACCTGTTTACTCTTTTATTCTTTGGGAAACTAACTCAGTTATTCATTCGATAATATAAATGCATATGAGAGAACTGTAAGAGCTGTGAAACATTATACCCATATAATCCGTAATGTAGTTTAATATTAGAGTAGGACTGAAATCTACACACTAAAACACTACACAGAAACGCCATTAACAACATGAGTTCCCTTGTGGCCCAGTGGGTTAAGGATCTGGCATTGTCACTGCCGTGGCACAGGTTCAATCTCTGGCCCAGGAACTTCCATGTGCCAAGAGCCAGGGATCTGCATGGCCAAAAAAAAAAAAAAAAGATTAACAACATGATGCTTTCTGCTATGACAAGTTATTTAGTGAAATACAGAGAAATGCTTTGGGTCTCTTAAAGACACTAAAAAATATGGAGTTAAATCCTTTTTTTTTTTTTTTTTTTTTTTGTCTTTTTAGGGCCAAAACCGAGGCAAATGGAAGTTCCCAGGTTAGGAGTTAAATTAGAGCTGCAGCTGCCAGCCTATGTCACAACACAGGATCCAAGCCGTGTCTGCAACCTACACCACAGCTTGAAGCAATGCCAGATCCTTAACCCACTCAGTGAGGCCAGGGATGGAACCTGTGTCCCAACAGACACTAGTCGGATTTGTTTCCACTGAGCCACAACAGGAACTTTTCTTTTTTTTTTTTTCTTCTTTAGATGAGAGTTAAATCTGCCTTCATAGTTTCTCTCCCCTACCTCCTGGGGAAGGAAGGAAGAAATAGAGGGAGAGATGATTCTAAGATGGTTCAAGAGAGCAAGTTCATTCTCTTCCTCATGGACAGTAAAATTAAACCTCAGATTCCCTCGGTGCTCAACCCCAAGGCCTTCTTTTCATTTAACACTGTCTCTCTAGACCTGTATTGTTCAAAACAGTAGCCCTCTGCCATATGTGGACGGCTACTGAGCATCTGAAACATCCGAACTGAGATGTGATCAGTCTATGTAAAATAATACATGCCCAATCTCCAAGACTTGGTACAAAATAATTTAAAATCACTCCATAACTTTTTAGTATTGATGACACATAGAAATGACAATTTCTTATAATCTGTGTTAAAAAATATAAATTTCATCTGTTTTTCTTCTTTTCTAATGTAGCCACTAGAAAAGTTAAATTTATAATATGTAGCTGGTACCATCCAGACCTCAGCTCCAGACCCACAACTATAGCTCCTCATATGACGTCTCCTCTCAGAAGGCTCAGACACCTCATCTTCAACACATCCACAATGGAACTCTTACTCTTCAGCAAACAGGTTCCTATCCTAATGTTTTCATGCAGGACACTCCATTGATCTGGACAGCCAGCAACCAAGGAATCTCAGGCTCCCCCTTGACGTCACACTTGCAATCCATCACCAAGTCCTTTACGTGTTGCCTCCTAAATAACTCTCGAATCCACTTTTTTCCCCCTCCATCTCTTCGGCCACCATCCTAGACCAAGCTCCTTTCACATCTCACCTGAGCTGTTCCCATGGTCTTCAAATCGTCTCCCTCATCCACTCTTGCCTTCCCTCAATTCATTCTCCATTCTGCTACCTAAGTGATCGGTCAGCCCCTCAAGGTTTCCATTCATCAAGGCCCTGCCTGCTCCAGCCCCTTTCTAACTCTATCATATCACATGCTCTCTCACTCTGCTCCAGCCTCAGAGGCCTTTGTTCCTTCCCTTCTAACATGTGCCTGCTCCCTATGCCATAGAACTTTTAAATTTTAAACATGCTGTTTCAGCTCCTTGGAATGCCGTGCCTTCTTTTTCTCAGGTCTAGGTAATTCCTATTCATTCCCAGAGCTTCCTCAGATGTCACCTCCTTCTGTTAAGACTTCTCGTATCCTGTGTCTCTCCTTTGTGGAACTTACCCAAGGTGTATTTTCATATGAAGTAAAAAAGCAGCTCTATCTTTGTCATCATAGTACAATGATTAGCTGGCTGAAATAAATACTTAAATTTGTATGTGTTACTAAGCTTTCAGGTAAACAGATGATGAAAAGATGAAGTTAAAGTAACAAATCCAGATAAAGGAAAATCTGAGTAATTTAACAGCATAGCAACTAAGGAGGTGATAAGTTCTAGTGCCCACTCTGGAAAATATCAACTAAAGGAAGGGTAAGAGTTAAACCACCAGGTGTTTTGCTTGACACAATTACTGTAAATGCAGGCCAAAAGTCTCCAAATCTTGTTTACTTAATTTGCTTCCAGGTTGCTTGTTTACATGCTTCTATCCTGCTTTCTGAGCAGAAGAAAGGTGACAAGCTTTCTTGGTTGCCACTTCTCTAGACATAAAACTCCCTAGTTTTTCTCCTCACTTCTTTGTTTTCCAAATAGGCCTCATCTTTATCCTCCACCTCTGAAGTGCTCTCATCTTCGAAAGACCCCTCTTCAGGGGGTCTGTTTGGCTTTATTTTGTTTAGTAGTTTCACAAGGTTCTGTATTATTTACTAGTAAAAATGATTACACTTTAATGCACACAAACAGAAAAGAAGCAAAATAACTCCTCCAGGAAAGTCTTCTATGTATCTACACTTAGTATACTGTATCCACATGATTATTTTCCTCTGTAGTTTTCCCAGTTAGGAACCAGGATTCATTAAGTATGGATTAGTAGTAATAATGAAGTCCGCAATGCTAGTTAACATTTATATGAGGATTTAGCATTCTTCTGGGCCCTTTATGTTTAACTCTGTTTCTTTGTTTTTGGAGTTTTGGCTGCACCTGCAGCATGGGGACAAGGATTGAACCCGTGCTGCAGTTACAGCAATGCTGGATCCTTAACCCACTGCACCACACAGGAGGTTCC
Organism: Sus scrofa; assembly: GCF_054392235.1. Classification (NCBI taxonomy): domain Eukaryota; kingdom Metazoa; phylum Chordata; class Mammalia; order Artiodactyla; family Suidae; genus Sus; species Sus scrofa. Next base: position 94,292,281 of record NC_139396.1, on the reverse strand, counting down.
TATATCTTTAACTCTGACAGCAACACTATTAAGTAAAGTACTATTATTGCCTCCATCTTACTTGTGAGGAAACTGAGGCACAGAGAAGTTAATTACCATGAATACACAGCTACAAACTAGCAGGGCTGATTCCAGACATAATTATATATTTTTATACACATATTGTATAAATTACATAAAGATTAGTAGGAATTGTATCTTGCCATCAAGTTGCTCACAGTCTAAAAAGACATAAAGGAATAAGATAAGAATCTGAATAGGGAAAATTCAAAGCAGAATTTCAAGTGACTCATGGAGTTTAAAGGAGGGAGAAGACATCAGAAGGGAATGAAGAACTTATACATTCAACAATTTCTGTTGTGTCTGGAGATAATTATGAGTATGAGGCAGACTCTACCTCTCTTGGAGCTTATGCTCCATCCAAACGAAAAGTCTTGGAAGAAGAGCTGTTATTTGAGAGAGGCCTTGACTGATGAGTAAGATTTGAGAAGTAGAGATGGGGAGGGCAAGAAATTAATATTTATGAGAACATTCTGCATGCCTTGAATAATAAACATGCAGTAAGTCCAAAGAGCATACTCCACATTTTAAGCTTTTACTTACAGCCTCCTGATTTAAGAAAGAAAAGACCAGTTTTGACCGTATTACCTGCATGGAAAGTTGGGCATTCTGCATGAGAGTCAAACAATATTTGATCCAGCATCTTGCTATTTCTCCTTTTCTTTGATGATAAAGCTCTGGCACATCTCCTTCAGCTTCAGTAGCTAAAGTGATATAATGCGATTTGTATTAATAGTCACAACTATAATTTTCATTGTATACTACATTCTTTTCATATCACTTTTTCCTGATTATAAAAGTAACAGGTCCTCAATGAAACAGTGGGGAAAAAATACCCAAAATTCCTATCACTGAGAGGCAGTCACTGTTTTTTTTCCTTTTTTGGCCACTCTGTAGTGTATGGAGTTCCCAGGCCAGGCATCAGATCCAAGTCACAGCTGTGACCTACACCACAGCTGCAGCAATGCTGGCTCCTTTTAACTCACTTTACCCATATCATTATTAACTCTTTAACATCATTTTTTAAGGTATAGCATTATACACAATTTAAATAGAGGTCCCATATGCTATCTAATCATTCTTGTAATACTGGGCTCTTCTAATAAAGTTCCAATCCCTCTATTACAAACAATTCTAAAACAGGAAGATCTCTGTACATAAATCTGGATTTTAGATTACTTCTTTAGGACAAATTCCTAGAAGTGGAATTTATTAGGTCAGAGTTTACACCACTTTAAAAGCTCTTGATGCTGAGGAGTTCCCACTGTGGTGCAATGGGATGGGTAGCATCTTGGGACCACTGGGATGCAGGTTTGATCCCTGGCGCAACACAATGGATTGGGGATCCGGCATTGCTGCAGCTGTGGCTTAAGTCACAGCTGCAGCTCGGATGTGATCCTTGGCCCAGGAACTCCATATACTGTGGGGTGGTCAAAAAAGAAAAAAGAAAATGTTTGATACTTATTGCCAAATTATTTTCAACAAATACTCTAACCAACAGGATAGGAGGTAGGTCAATAAAGGCATTTTTAAAATATTGGATATTGTCAAATTTTTTTTTTTTTTTTTAGCTAAAGAGTAAAAACATCACTAGAAGTTTAGTTTTTATTAACTTTTTTTTGAACAAGTGCCTTTCAGACTTCAACCAATCACAATTCAATGTAATAAAGGGAACAAAACTAATTTGATAATACAATACACATTGCTCTAACTCACCATACCCTCTGTATTTTTTTTTGTTTTGTTTGGTTTTTTTTGTTTTTTTTTTTTTTAGGGCCAGACCTGCCGCATACAGAAATTCCCAGGCTGGGATCAAATCAATAGCTACAGCTGCCAGCCTACACCACAGCAACTTGGGACCTACACCAAGGCTCACTGCAACCCCAGATCCTTAACCCACTGAGCAAGGTCAGGGATTGAACCCGCAACCTCACGGATACTAGTCAGGTTTGTTACTGCTGCCACACCACGTGAACTTTACCCTCTGTATCCTGATCCCTAATGATAAACTGTCACTTCACTACAAAACTCATTAGAAACTAATGCAGTGTTTTCTGGTTTGGGAGGAATTGTTTTTGTTTGCCTTTTTAGGGCCGTACCCACACATATAGAGATTTCCAGGCTAGGGTCTAATTGGAGCTGTAGCTGTCGGCCTACACCACAGCCACAGCAACACCACATTCAAGCTGCATCTTCAACCTACACCACAGCTCACAACAACGCTGGATCCTTAACCCACTGAGGGAGGCCAGGGATCGAACCCACAACCTCATGGTTCCTAGTTGGATTCATTTCCGCTGCACCAGGACAGGAACTCCTCCCTAATACAGTTTTTAGGTTGAGATAACTGTGGCATATCACATTATCAGTTTCAGGTATGTAACAAAATGATCTGATATCTAAATATTGCAAAATGATCACCACAGTAAGTCTAGTTAGCATGTGTTAGTATACAGAAAAGTTTTTTCTTGTGTTAAGATCTACTCTGGGAGTTCCCGTCGTGACTCGGTGGTTAATGAATCTGACTAGGAACCATGAGGTTGCAGATTCAATCCCTGGCCTCGATCAGTGGGCTAAGGATCCGGCGTTGCCGTGAGCTGTGGTGTAGGTCGTAGATGTGGCTCGGATCTGGCGTGGGCCGGCAGCTACAGCTCCAACTGGACCCCTCGCCTGGGAACCTCCATATGCTGAGGGTGCGGTCCTAAAAAGACCAAAAAAAAATCTGTAAGATTCAAGTATGCAATCAGTACATTATCATTAATTATAATCACCATGCTGTACATGAAATCCCCATGACTGAGTTTTACGACCCCCTTTCACACACTTTTCCCACCTCCCACCACTGGCAAACACCAATGTGTGCTCTGTATCTGGGAGTTCTGCTTTTTTGTTTTGTTAGATTCTACATATAAGTTAAATCACATTGAATTTGCCTTTTTCTATTTGATTTCACTTAATATGATGCCCTTAAGGACGGTCCTTGTCATCAAAAATAGCAAGATTTTTTAACCACTGTTTTTTAGTTTATTTTGCCTATGTTCCCTCCTGGGAGTTTTATGGTAACTTGTCTTATGTCTAAGTTTTAAGCTATTTTGAGTTTATTTTTCTGCATGGTGTGAAAGTGTGTTCTAGTTTCATTGATTTACATGCAGCTGTCCAGTTTTCCCAGCACCACTTGCTGAAGAGACTCTTTTTCTCATTTTATATTCTTGCCTACTTTGTTGAAGATTAATTGACCACAGATGTCTGGGGTGTTTTTTCAATTTTATTGACGTATAGTTGATTTACAATGTTGTTAATTTCTGCTATAGAGCAAAGTGACTCAGTTATACATATAAATGTTCTTTTTCATATTCTTTTCCGTTATAGTTTATCACAGGATACTGAACATAGTTCCCCATGCTATACAGTAGGATCTTGTTGTTCATCCATCCTATAAGCACTAGTTTGCGTCTGCTAATCCCAAACTCCCAATCCTTCCATCCCCATTGGCAATCACAAGTTTGTTCTCTTTGTCTGAGTCTGTTTTGCTGATGTGTTCATTTATGTCTTTTTTTTTTTTTTTTTTTTAGCTTTTTAGGGCCGCACCTGAGGCATAAGGAGGCCTGCAGGCTAGGGGTCAAATCAGAGCTACAGTTGCTGGCTTACACCAGAGCCAGAGCAATGCAGGATCCCAGCTGCATCTGCGACCTACACCACAGCTCATGGCAACACCAGGTCCTTACCCCACTAAGTGAGGCCAGGATTCGAACCCGAGTCGTTATGGATGCTAGTCGGATTCATTAACCACTGAGCCACAACAGGAACTTCATCTGTGTCATATTTTAGATTCCACATATAAGTGATATCATATGGTATTCGTCTTTCTCTTTCTGACTTATATCACTAAGTATGATAATCTCTAGGTCCATCCATGTTGCTGCAAATGGCATTATTTCATTCCTTCTCATGGCTAATATTCCATTGTTTATAAGTACATCTTTATCCATTTATTTCATTTTCAGACTTCCCCACCCAACTCCAGAGAGCAGCAAAGGTCAGTTCAGTTGCTGTTCGGCTCAAGCAGAGGAACTATGAGTTATAGGCTTGGAACCATCTGCTGGGGTTTGAATGCCAGCTTTGTCCCTAATGATCTGTATGACATTGGGCAAGTTGTTGAACCACCCTGTGCTCAGTTTTCCCACCTGTAAAGTGCAGATAACAGGGACCATCTGACAGTGTAGCTAGTTCTAAGGATTTAATGAGAAAATGCCCCAGATGAACATGGAACCAGGTACGTATGGGTAATCAGCACCATTATTAATCAAATTAGAGAAAGGATTGCTCAAACAGGTTTTTAGAGCACTTTAAGAACATGTCTATACATAGATTCTTAGGAGGTGACTGAAAGCAGTTTCCCTTAATTGTTCCAACATTTGCTTTTATCACCTTTCCAAAGCTCTGATCTCTGTTAATGAAGAAACAGTGCTGAACAAGGTGAAGGGCAGCATAGCTGCTAACCCATTTGTCAAATGCTAATTCAGTAGAATCCAAATTGAAGTGGATTTCTCATGAATTAAAAGCAGGCCTAGAAAATCCATTTAGAAAAAAAAACAGGCTTGGGTAGAAAGCATCCCCCAAAATAATATTCAGAATGATGGAGGTAGCTCAATAAAAGGCCAATTATTTCATTTTGTAATAAGTCCCATGTTCAGTTTTACCAAAACACTGTTACATCTGTGGAAGGAATTCCTTTCTGCAAAAAGAGAAAAGTTTTTAAATTTTTCATGGATGGTTTAAGTTACTCTTTTCACTAGTACTTTTTTAAAATCCTTACATGTAACATAAGTAACATTTTCAGGCATCATGTTAGATTTAAGGCAATATTGCTATGAATCTGTGTGCACCCCTCTGCCTCTTTAATCTTCCTTTTATCATCAACACAGGTATGATACCCATGCCAAGTCCGGCAGGCACTACCCGTTTCTACAGGGAGAGAATCAAGTCGCTTGCCTTCCAAGCAACATGGAAGCACAGCAGTGATGTAAGTCACCTGCTGGTTGGTTTGTCTCCCTCAGATGAACATTTGGTTCAGTAGAAAAAGTGGGTTTTCATCTCAAATAGTAAAACCTTCTACCTGGATCCTCATATAAGGAAACAGTGTATAGTTGATTTTCATTGTTCATGGTAGTCAGGTTCTATCCAGTCACTGTGAACACTGAATTAGGGAATCCTAAAGCACCACTCCCACCAGGGGAAATAGGTTCCAATGAGTTTCTGGTCACAGTATTTTCACCAACTGATCAATATTTTGCATATATTTCTGTTTAAAGAGACCTTAATAAGTAATTATTCATTAGCATTGAACTCATGGCCAATAGCACTGCAGCATGTGGTTGAATGAAGCTTAGCTTAACACGGTATTTTCTCCAGAAGGCACATCACAGCGTTCATGTGCTTAGGAATACTAGACAGCGCCTCAGCACTACACTTGGGGGCCATTTTAAACAATAAAATCACCAACAAAATGCACAAAAGTGTGGAAAATGTAGCACTAAATAGACTGCAAAAAGGATACCTGTTTATATAGTATAAGAGCTGAAAGGGAAGGCAGAGCATTGCCTTGTTTAGCCTCAGCTAGGGATGTGCACTTCAGATGCCTCAAATTTTTCTGTCTGCAAATAACCACAGAAGGGCCTTGAGTACTGATTTTGGAGTTACAGGTAAATTGTAGCAAGTACGCAAATTCAAAAATATGGAATCCAACAAATAATGAGGATTGACTATACTTTGGAACCTGCACTTAAAGAGGAAATCCTTCATCTTTCCTTTTCAGAAATGGCTTATGGGTCTGGGTACTTCCTTAGGTTCTAGAAGCAAAAGTTACTGGATTGATACCTTACTAAAATGTGCTCAAGGGCCCTATTTAGGCATATTACTAATTTTGTAATAGTAGAAAATAACAATTTTGTTTTTGTTTTTTAGGGCTGCACCCACGGCATATGGAAGTTCCCAGTCTAGGGGTGGAATTGGAGCTACAACTGCCAGCCTGTGCCACACCAACACCAGATCCAGCTGCTTCTCCAAATTACACCAGAGCTCGCGGCAATGCCAGATCCTTAACCCACTGAGCAAGGCCAGGGATCAAACCCACAACCTCATGGTTCCTAGTCGGATTCGTTTCCTCTGTGCCACGAGCCACAATGGGAACTCCTAAATATGAATTATAGACAAAAGAACTATGTCAATGTTACATTTCCTATTCTATGATTAAGAAAATATTTTTAGGAAATACACGTTCAAGTATTAGAGATAAAAGAGCTTGATAAAGGCAATGTTCTCTCAAATGGTTCAGAAAGAAAAATAAAATGTGACTGCAGCTAAAGCAAATACTAAGTGAGTTAAGGATCTGGCATTGCTGTGGGCTGTGGTACAGGCTGTAGACATGACTCGGATCTGGCATTACTGTGGCAGAGGCTGGCAGCTGTACCTCCAATTGGACACCTATCCTGGGAACTTCCGTATGTCTCGGGTGCAGCCCTCAAAGGCAAAGAAAAAATTTGTGAATTTAGAAGAGCATATGGTAGTTCTTTGTTCTGGTTTTGAATTTCCTAAAGTTTAAAATTCAAAATTAAGATTTAAAAAAACTACACAGTGAAACATGCACACATAAACTTACTGTCTTCCATGGTTGAGATCTTTCCAGTTTGACCAAAAATGACATTAGCAGCTGATAAACAATGCCTGGCCTCCATAAAGCATTGCTGTTGAGGAAAAAAGAATAAATACAATTATCACACAGTCTTATTTAAGACACTTATATGAAGTCTTAATATGGGAAAACCTATAAAATTGGGTAAAAACCACCACTAAAGGAGACCCTGTATAGCTACTAGACAAGAAGGCATATAAGACATAGTATTATCTGGTTAAAAAATACCCTACCCTAAACATAAAAATAACAAAGTCTTTTTATTATTAATAACTCTTAATAATCCAAACAGGCTGAAAAACAACTGTTAATGGAAAGTTAGCTCTCCTCCAGTAATCAGCATATAAGAATGGCTAGCATTCTAGACCCAAACTGCCTCAGAGTCCACTTAGGTTCAGTCTAAATAGCCAGTTCTATGCATGATCAATTTTTAGACCACTGACATTTGGTCAGAGGACTTAAAGATTTTAATATTTTTTAGGTTTGGACATCCCTTTACATCCTACCACTCAAAGGCAAACAGGATACATTTTGACAGCAATTCCTGTCTTTTAAAATTTTTGGAACTTACATATAATGAGGCTTCCCAGCAAGTTTGAAGGGAACAGATTTCCGCAGATAAACTTTTTGGAATTGCTCTACTAACACAGTTGAAGGCTTCATAATTCAAACCTGAGCATAGTAAACTTCTCAAACACCTGAAGAAGCTCTCCGTGTTACTTAATCACTTTACATGTGTCATGTAAGTCACAGGACTACCCAGCAGAAGTACAAAGTTAAAGTCCAACTTTTAGTTGGAAGCCACCCTCATTAAATGTCTACTTCACATTAGTAACACCTGATTTTGCTAAGAGGATTTTTCATGGATGACTATGACTTTAATTCTCAGCATTAACTGTATCTCTCCATTAAGGCAAATTCAGAAGCCACCTTGAACATAGCTGGGTATCATGTATAGCATTAGCCCAGCAGTAACTACAGATCAAAACAGTACTGTTAAACCTCAAAAAGCAAAAGTTATGGTTTACATAAATAATTTTTAATTGCTGCTCTATAATCCTTTACCCATCATTATCACTTCAGCTTTGTCCGGATTGGTTATTTGCAAGCAACCACTGTTAGAAAACAGTGAGTGCCCTGTGCCCTCTAGGTGGCTGGTAAATGTGGGACTTTAGCACCTGCAAGGTAGGACTCACTCAGTAGCAAAACCTCATGGAACCAGATGAAGATGACAGTGATATAAAATGACAATTGCATTTTAAAAAAACATAGCTCAATTCTTTTTACAATCTAACTTAGCTAGTCATAACAAAATTTATAAACATTTTGCCAAAAATAAAAGCGCGGGGTGGGAGAGGTACTCATGAAATTTACTGCATGCTCTGCATTAAACAATGCTTAACAACTTTAAATTTTTAATTACACTTTAATAGCTAGATATCTTAGCACTATTAGAATCCATGGAGTTTTAAGTGTTAATTAAAACCACATTGAAAATGTAATTTTAAAGTTGCTAAACAAAACAAAGGGCCTATGGAAACTATTAAAACAAAATAGGTGCTACAAGCAGAAGCACCAGATAACACTTTTTGATGATGACCACAATGAAATGGATTCATGAGATTAAGATTTAACTGAATGCTCTGATATAGGCAGTAGCGTTACTTACACGCTTGATCTTAGACCAAAGTCCTAGAAGCGATGCTGCAGTCACCACAGCCCTTTCTCTCTTGCTAATAGCTTTTCTGAATGAAATTCTGTGGGACAATACTTTAAACATAGGGCGCATTTACAGAACCAGCACTAACAAAAAACTTAAAAACGATAAAGGCCCAGTAAAGATAAAGCAGCAGGTAACCAGAGATCTAAGAAGGGACTCTGATAAGCAAAGAATTATTAAAATTTCAGAGAGGCTTGTGAATCAAATACAAATAAAAGTAATTTCTATGGCTGAAACATCTTACTGAAGATTAACAGAAAAATCTGGCTGGGAAAGATGGTTTTAAAATGTTTTTAGTATTAAAACTCTTAAGGGCTAAAGGAATAAAAAGGCCAATTAAAAGTACACCAATATGATTCTGAATAATTGCAAAAACAATCAAGAAGCTCAAATTTGTCCCTGGGTGTGTAACACTTCAGAAAAAAAATAACATTCTCAACATAGAAAAGGTACAAATGAGTTAATTCTAAAGAATAACTGAAGGAGTTCCTGCTGTGGCTCAGCATTAATGAACCCAACTAGTATTTATGAGGATATGGATTCAATCCCTGATCCCTGGCCTTGCTCAGGGTGCTAAGGATCTGGTGTTGCCGTGAACTGTGGTGTAGGTGGCAGATGTAGCTCCGTTCCCATGTTGCTGTGGTGTAGGCTGGCAGCTCCAGCTCCAATCAGACCCCTTGCCTGGGAACCCTTGTGCCGTGGGTGTGGCCCTAAAAAGAAAAAGAAAAAAAAAAAAGTGCATCACATGCTTTTACCAAAGCCCACATTTAACAGTCAACTTCCTCAGACAAATTCTTTTAGTTACCAGATTACCACTGCATACAGATAAATCTACAAGATAAATTCTGCAATTTAAGATCTCACTAAAATAGGCTGCCTGTATCAAAATGGAATTGGTCTTAAGCCACATGAAACTTTAGGGGCTAGCAACATGTAGGACATGATAAAAACTATTTTCATATTCAAAAGGACTGATGCAACAAAAAACTACAAACTTTACTACAGAAAAGATATGGGCTGCATTTTTCTGTCCAGTTCATAAAATACAAGCTGTTTTCAACGGATGCATTTTCAAGGTATTTTTGGTTCTATGTTTTTACAGTATTGGTAGCTTTGTTAGATTACTATCTTGAGAAGCTTACCTTATTGATGTAAAATTGTGACAAGGTAGCAGCATTAATAGCCCACTCCATAGGATGGTATGCGTTGTGCTCAAGCTGGCGTTTTAGGGTACTGTGGCAATAATGAGCAGCCTTCTCAAACATTTCCATGTGCTGGTAGACTTGAGCCAGGTAATACAGGTTATGAGTATAAACCTTCTCAAATCTATGAAGGGAAAAACATTTTCACAACAGTTTATGATTTATAAGGAACTTTCATGCATGTTTCTCTTACTCGACCCACCAACTAGTATCTGTCTGACAGATAAGGAAACTGAGTCTCAGACTGAAGAGAGGAACATCTATGAAATGGCAAATGAGGGTTTTAATCCATGTCAGAATCTACATTCTATAACCTCCGAGCGCCTTGAAAGAGAAAACACTGTGCTTTTTTTGAACAATCGTCTTATCTACACAATGTGGAAATGCCTGTGAAGGCTGATTTCTACACCTACTCATCATTTTTTTTTTTTTTTTTTCCTGTCTTTTCAGGGCCACACCCACAGCATATGGAGGTTCCCAGGCTAGGGGTCGAATCAGAGGTACAGCTGCCAGTCTACACCACAGCCACACCAGATCTGAGCTGTGTCTGTGACCTACACCACAGTTCACAGCAAGGCTGGATCCTTAACCCACTGAGCAAGGCCAGGGATCGAACCCACAACCTCATGGTTCCTAGTCGGATTTGTTTCCTCTGCGCCACGACAGGAACTCCGTATACCTACTCACCTTTTTGATCTCTCTTGTTCAGCAAGTTTCTCTTCTTCAGAAAGAAAATGCTCAGTAGGATCAAGAGGAGGACTCCCAATCTGGAATAACAGAAAAACAAAACTCTAGAATTTTACTGTAAACACCAAGCGCCCTCCTCTGGAAGAACTAGAGAAATCAAATTTTTAAAAAAATTTTTTAATTTTCATTTTTTTCCTAGTTCACTTTCATGTTATCCAAGAAGTGGTTTTCTTTACAAAAAAATCTTGAAAGGGTCAAACAAAGGAGTTTGCCTACAAGCTCATACTTAAGATTTTAATGCTGTTGCAGGTAAACTTCAAGTATACTTAAAATCTACATACATCTAGAGATGTATAATTGTTTTAAGTCTTAATTTTATCTGGTAAAGAAAAGCTCTTTTTGGAGTTCCCGCTGTGGCTCTTGGCATTGCCGAGAGTTGTGCTGTAGGTCAAAGATGTGGCTCAGATCCCATGTTGTTGTAGCATAGCCCAGCAGCTGCAGCTCTAATTTAACCCCTAGCCTGGGAACTTCCATATGCTGCAGGCGTAGCCCTAAAAAGACCAAAAAAAAAAATTTTTTTAAACCCTTAAAATCCTACATAATCATGACAAATAACAAAAATGTAAATATCCTTGGAGTAATATCGTTTAAACTGACTGACAATGAAGACCAAAGTTTTAAATATTCTGGGCAGGACCAAGATGGCAGAGGAGTAATATGTGGCACTCACCTTATCCCAAAAAGGCATGAAAAAAAAACATCTACATGTAGAACAATTCACACAGAACATCTACTGAATGCTGGCAGAAGACTTAAACCTCCAAAAAGGGCAAGAAACTCCACATAACTGGGTTAAAAAAGGAAAAAAAAAGAAAAGGAATCAGGATGGGACCAGCACTCCTGAGAGGGAGCTATGAAAGAGGAAAGGAACCTGCACCCTGGGAGACTCCCTGACAGGGAGATCAGCCAAGACGGAGGGACCTCAAAGCCTTGGAGAAAAGAGCAGGAGCCGGACTGAGGAGGGCAAAGCAGAGACAGAGCCACAGAGACCACCAGTACCACTGCCCCCGGATACCACAGCCTGAGATGCTCAGGCACAGGCTAGGCACTCAGACTCAGGCTCCAGAGGTCAGTTTCAGGGAGAGGACTACAGTTGGCTGTGTGGTGACAGACTGGGGGGCTAGGGAGCATCATGCCAAGGGCTGGAGAGCAGAGCACCACAAGGGAACCAGGCCTGGCCCTGCAGGAAAAGCAAGGTGCCATTGCTGAGGAGAGTGAGAGGAGCAGCGGGACTGCCATAGGAATATCTTTCTCTGCCCCTGCATGTGTGTGGGCTCTCAGGTGGCGGGGTCAAACCACTGCAGTTGTCTCAGACTCCAGAGGTGGGTGTCGCCCACCACCACCAGGGGTCCATGAATGGGTACCACCTGTGCCCCCAGTCACCTCAGGGGTCAGTGCAGAGGAGGGCACTGCAACTGAGAGCCACCTATTGTTATCACTCTCTGGGAATGCACACACCCTGCCAAATGTTCTGGGTGCCGCCTACACCTGCCTAAAAATTACTGCCACTTCCCAGGGCCCTGGAGCCAGAAGCAGCCTGTGCCACCTCCCCAGGGACCTTTGCCACTGTCAATGGCCCAGCTACCAGGCACTGGCTACTAGCCCTGCCCAATGCCTCCATCTCCCTGAAAGCATGCACAGGCTATACCCAGGACACTCCCATCATAGGGATAACAACCCGCATACACTGAGGAATGAGCAAGTATCCAAAACAAAAGCAGCCCTCATGCCAAAATAGCCCACAAAAGCTACCCAGAGGTGCTCTCACATATAAATGGCGCTCAACACTCAGTAGTTGTTTTCCCTAAACTCACACAATAAAACTATAAGCAAAATGAAGCTCAGGAACCATTCCCAGTTAGAAGAACAGGAGAATTCTCCTGAAGGAGCAAATGATGAAATGGACCTCTGCAGTCTAACAGATACCAAGTTCAAAAATGAGATTGTGAAAATTCTGAAGGAATTAAGAGCAAATATGAAAAATTAAGACCAGATATGCAGATATGAAGAGTAATGCAGATTACTTTAGAAGGGAACTAGAAAATATAAGGAGCCAAGAAAAAAAATCAGGAAATTCATTTGCAGAGACACGGGCTGAGTTAAAGGCACCGAAGAGCATAATGAACAATGCAGAGGAATGAATAAATGACTTGGAAGTGGAATATTGGAAATCACCCAGTCAGGATGGCAGACAGAAAACCAAATTAAAAAAACCTGAAAACAATATAAGAGATCTATGGGATAATATAAATTGGGCCAATCTACACATAATAGGAATTCCATAAAGGAGAAGAAAAAAGGTGATTGAAAATATATTTGAAGAAATTATGACTGAAAACATTCCAAATCTAAAGAAAACAGATATCAAGATACAGGAAGCATAGAGGGCCCCCCAAAAGTTGAACCCAAACAGACCCACAGGAGGACATAATAAAAATGGCAAAAGTTAAAAATAAGGAGAGGTCCTAAAGGCAGCAAGAGAAAAAAAATTATAAGGGAACCCCCAGAAAGTTATCAGCTGATTTCTCTGCAGACACACTACAGGCCTGAAGAGGATGGCAAGATATATTCAAAGTTCTAAAAGGGAAAAATTTGCAGCCTAAAATACCCAGTAAGAGTATCATTTAAAATAGAAGAAATAAAGAATTTCCCCAACAAAAACTGAAAGAATACAGCAGTACTAACCACATTCTAAAAGAAACATTGAAAGGTCTCCTCTAAATATTAAGAAGATACAGGATGGAGAAAATCACTATTGGAAAGTAATCAATTAAATAAGCCAGTATACATATCTAAAAGAAAAAAACCTATTTGTAAGTGATGATAAACACAAAGAACAGTAAAAGAATAAACATGAAGATGTAAAAAAAAAAAAAAAAAAAAAAAAAGACACCAAAATCATAAAATTTTGGGGAAAAAAGAAAATCTAGGCTTTTTTTCCTTTTAGAACATGTTTGAGCCTATATGACTATCAGGCTAAAGCAAGCAGATATAGGAAGAGATTAACATACTTGAAAAACAGGGCAACCACAAATCAAAACCAAACAATATATTCACAAAAACTAAAAAGAGGACACAAGCATAAAATAAAATCATCCAGTCAAAAAAAGGAAGAAATGGGAGTTCCCGTTGTGGCTCAGTGGTTAACAAATCTGACATGAGGTTGAGGGTTCGATCCCTGGCCTTGCTCAGTAGGTTAAGGATCCAGCCTTGCTCTGAGCTGTGGTGTAGGTTGCAGATGCCGCTGGGATCCTACGTTGCTGCGGCCATGGTGTAGGCTGGCAGCTGTAGCTCCAATTCTACCCCTAGCCTGGGAACTTCCATATGCCACAGATGTGGCCCTAAAAACAAGCAAATAATAATTTCAGCTATTAGGTGACCACCCAGGCAGCTCTATAGGGAAGTCCCAAAGTATATCAGTATACTTTGGGAAAAGTCATATTATAATATGAGTGAGGAATTCCTTTTTTTTTTTTTTGGCTGCACCCATGGCATGTGGAAGTTCCTAAGCCAGGGATCGAACCTGAGCCACTACAATGACAACACTGGATCTTTAACCCAGTGTGCCATAAGGAAATTCTTAACATCAATTCTTGACTGGCTTCAATCAAAAATTAAAATTTATCTGACATGTAACATACCTCTTTCATATACTGATTATACAGAGCTTCTGATGATTCTAGATAAGCTTGTGCAGATTCAATTTCTTCTCTTTCGGACCACAAGATACCCAGGTTATTCTAGAAAACAGAAGAGAAATAATGACAATATAAATGTTCCAATAAAAGTGGTTTTTATAGTTTTGAAATTAATAATTACCTATCCAATAGTACTACAGTTTGATTAACAATGAATTAATTGGAGTTCCCATCATGGCTCAGCAGTAATGAACTCAACTAGTATCCAAGAGGATGCAGGTTCAATCCCTGGCCTCGATCAGTGGGTTAAGGATCCATCGCCATGAGTTGTGGTGTAGGTTGCAGATGTGGCTCGGTTCTGGTATTGCTGTGGCAAAGACCCCTAGCCTGGGAACTTCCATATGCTGCTGGTACCGCCCTGAGAAGACAAAAAAAACAAACAAATAATTAATTTTTCATAATACTAAGGTCCTTATGGCATGGTAGGCAGCCACTAAGATTCTCCAATGATTCCTGCCTCCTTGTGTTCATGCCCTGTATAATCTCTTCCCCTTAAGTCTGGGCTGGACTTAGTGACTTGCTTCTAACAAACTATGGCAAAAGTGATAGGTCTCCCCCAAGATTGGTTACAAAACACTGTGGTTCCATTTTGGATGCTCCCTTCCACTTGATCTTAGGGAAGCCAAATGCCATGTTCTGAGCCACCCTATGGACAGACAGAATCACTATCCACGGCAAGGAACTAAGGCCCTCAGACCCAACAGCCTGTGAGGAACAGAATCCTGCTAACAACCACGTGAGCAAGCTTGGAAGCAGATCCTCCCTGAGTTGAGCCTTCAGGTGCAGCCCCAGCAGGCCAAGAGACCTTGAGTCAGAGGCAACTAGTGAAGCCTGGATTCCTGTGATGACAAAAGTTTGCTGTTTGAAGCCGCTAAATTTGGGGTACAATGTTACATAGCAATAGATAACCAATATAGAGACAAAGATGAGCTACAAATTTACAATGTTTTCAAAACATCTACAATATCCTTCAGAAACCTCTTAGTATAATCAATTGTTACTACTGAGTTCAAGGGAGATGAGCTCTCCAACTCCAACAATTCAAATTCTATCACATGAAAAATCTGAAGGTGGTATATGCCTTTCCTCAGAAGTTAAGTCAGACTCCTAATGTTTATCATTTCAAACATTTCTTTGTATTTTCTAGAGTTCTTAAAAATATAGCCTTATAATTATATCCAATCAATAAAAAATATTCTTCCTTTGTAGTGTCTTTTCTTGTACTGATCACTTTCTTTTGATTTCCATAGACCAACTTCCTGCTGCTACCATGAAAGCCCTAAGAAGTTGCTTAGATTTAGGATTATACCCTAAATAACATTTTAAAAAGTAAACCAATTTGTTTGCTGCTACATGACTCTCTTATTAGGCTCTGCACAAGGGAAATTAGGCCTGTTTACATGGTCAGAACTGAGGACCAGCTCCCCTTTAGACGACAGGGTTAGTCTGCCTCCCAACCCTTTCAACAGTCTTTCAGGCACAGGGATACTTCTGAGGCTGGGCTTCTACCATATTTGCTTACTCCCCTAGGGAAGAGAACAGGAAAAGAAAAAAATGTTTTGTTTCTTTTTATTGCCATACCTGGAATCTGAGCTGCAGCTGCCAGCCTATACCACAGCCACAGCAACACAGGATCCCAGCCACATCGCCACCTACACCACAGCCAACACTGAGGCCTTAAGCCAGTGAGCAAGGCCAGGGATGGAACCTGCATCCTCACAGACCCTGTATCAGGTTCTTAACCTGCTGAACCACAACAGGAACCTCAGGAAACAAAGTTTTTAAAGCAAATTCTTCCTTATTTTTCTTTCTTCTGGCCATGCCCACGGCATGTGCCAGTCCCCAGGGCCAAGGATCAAACCCACGCCATAGCAGCAACCTGAGAGACGCAGTAGTGACAACACCTGACCTTGACCCACTGAGCCACAGAGGAACTCCAAAGCAAATTATCAACCTGGGGTCCTAGGACCTACAAGATACTCACAAAGACAATTCAAGGTCTATGAACATGGATGGGAAAACATTACAAACTTATATTCACCATGTCCTATAAAATTTAGCACTTTTTTTCAATTATGAATGCAGGAAACAAAACACAACCACATTATAGTAACCTGGAATTTTGTGGCCTATGGATATAGAAGTGAAAAACTTAAAATTGCAGATATCTCAAAATATCATTTATATTCATTAGTACTTTAAAATTATGGAAGTTATTAGACATAGATGTTATTATTTAATGTGTTAATAAGGAACCACATGTTACTATATCATACATTTGTAAAAAATTTATTTTTCTAAATTTTTGTAAACTTCTGTTATTGGTTTCTTTTGCAACCCTCCTTTTGTTTGTTTGTTTTGGATTTTTTTTGTTTTTTTTTTTGCTTTTTAGGGCTGTATCTACAGCAGATGGGGTTGAATCAGAGTTGCAGCTGTTGGCCTTTGACACAGCCACAGCAACATGGGATCCGAGCTACATCGGTGACCTACACCACAGCTCACAGCAATGCTGGATCCTTAACCCAGTGAGTGAGGCCAGGGATCAAACCTGCATTGTCTTGGATACTAGTCAGGTTTGTTACCACTGAACCACAACAGGAACTCCTATTTTATGCATTTAAAATCATTACTCTCTTTCCTGAAATATAGGCTTCACCAGACTGTTAAAGGGGCATGTGGCACAAAAAATGTTTAGAAATCCTGCAGTTTAAAGGTGACACGATCACTGCCCTGGAACACAGACCTCTAGTCTTATGACTTCACACAATATATCTATTCTATACTTTTTTTTCATCACTTTTTAAGGGCTCTGGCCCACTACTAATTTACTGACTATCCTGCCTTCCCAGCCTCAGAGAATATAATCTCCCTTAATATTCACTTCTTGAATTTAGAAATGAGTCCATATGTCACTTTTTCTCACTCCCTGGGTCAACTTATTTTTTTCAACAGTCTTTGAGATACTCCATTTGGCCATGAGACCAGTAAGCCCTAGCCCAGCATACTGTACCTAGCAACACAGACTAGAGATGTAGCTAGTACAAGGAACTGGTTAGCCACGTGTTTTCTATTTTGATGCATTTAGCCTGCTAAATTCTGGATAGGCTGTATCACAAAAAACAAGAACCCTGGTGTATGCTAAATCTTAAATCAAGTATGCACCCTAGAGTATGTCTAGAAATGAATAAGATTTGTCTTTTGAATTATAACCTATTGAGCTCCTGAAGTTAAGGACTGTGCAAGGGATCTATAACTTCTTTGATTTTTCAAAATTAATAGTGTTAATATTTTTTTTCAGTGTTTACTCCACAGAGGTAATGGCTGTCGACATTCTGCATGAAGTACTTTTAAAATATAAATCCTATATCAGAAAGTATTTTATCAGGTAGTTCCCTTCATGGCTCAACGGTTAACGAACCCGACTAGGATCCAAGAAAATGTTGGTTCGATCCCTGGCCTCGTTCAGTGGGTTAAGGAACTGGCACTGCTGTGAACTGTGGTGTAGGCTGCAGCCTCGGCTCAGATTTGGTGTTGCTGTGGCTGTGGTATAGGCCAGTGGCTGTGGTATAGGCCAGCAGCTGCAGCTCCAATTCAACCCTTAGCCTGGGAACTTCCATATGCTGTGGATTTGGCCCTAAAAAAAGCTAAAAAAAAAAAAAAAGTATTGTATCATTCACAGAGCATAATCATGTTCTTTTGGGGTACTAGAATAGGTTGGGGGAAAAAATTTAAATAGGTAAAAAAAGTACTACTGGTGAATTCTACCAAACATTTAAGGAAGAAATAATACCAACTCCACACAAATTCATCCAGAAAAGTGAAGTGGAAAGAACACTATCCATCTCATACTAAATCAAAGATATAACAAGAAAACAAAACTATAGACTGATAACCTTCATGAATAAAGATACCAAAAATATTAACAAACTTTTAGCAAATTCAGTCCAACAAAATATAGAGAGGATAATATTTTACCCAGGTTTAGCTCTATAAAAACTCCAACTGGAGTTTATCATGGGAAAGAAAGGCTGGTTTAACACAGGAAAATCAATGTAACTCACCATATTAACAAAGTAAAAGAAAAAACCCAAAACATTATCATCTCAGGAGCAGCAATGAAATAATGACGCTGAACGAAAGAAGTAGAACCAAAAAGAGTACACAGCTTACGATTCTATTACGAAATTACAGAAAATGCTGGAGAGGAGGGCAAGAAGAAGGGAGAGAGAATAAAGGATGGAAGGAGGGATTATAAAAGGGCTCAAGGTAACTTGTAGTGGTAACGAATATGTTCATTACCTTGATTGCAGTGACTGTTTCATGGGTATACAGAGATGCCAAAATTCATCAAACTGTATACTTTTTTTGTTGTTGACTTTAAGGGCTGCACCCACAGCATATGGAGGTTCCCAAGCTGGGGGTCAAAAGGGAACTGCAGCTGCCAGCCTACACCACAGCCACAGGAACGCCAGATCCGAGCCGCTGTCTGCAACCTACACCACAGCTCATGGCAACACCGGATCCTTAACCCACCAAGTGAGACCAGGGATCAAACCTGAGTTCTCATGGATGCTAGTCATTCGTTTCCTCTGAGCCCCAAGGGGAACTTCCCAAACTGTATACTTTAGATATGTGCAGTTTACTGTATGACAACTGTACCTCAATAAAGCTATAAACACACACAAAAGGTACTCCTTAAACATATGTATCCTGGCAGTAGGGAGAATAATTTACTAGTTTGTTAGGTAATTTTACTAAAGTGAAGCAGTTAAATTTCACTCAAGATGATAATGCAAGTGCGTATTGCTGACAGCAAAAACTAGAAAGAAAACCAGAGAAAAAACATTCTTGAACCCCCCAGGGGATAGAAAGAGATAGTCTCTCCTGATAATTTTTTTTTTTTTTTTGCTCTCCAGGGCCGCCCCTGCGGCATATGGAGGTTCCCAGGTTAAGGGCTGAATCAGAGTTGCAGCTGCCAGCCTACGCCAGAGCTCACTGCAATGCCAGATCCTTAACCCACTGACAGAGGCCAGCGATGGAACCTGTAACCTCAGGGTTCCTAGTTGATTCGTTTCTGCTACGCCATGACAGGAACTCCTCCCTTGATAATTTAAGTGGGTCCAAGTCCTGTGTATCCAGTTTCTCAGGAAGGAGACACCAGGTTGAAACAAAGCAGTCAGAATCTCATAAACTCCCAGGATCTGATATTTTCAAACTTCTCCTACATACACAGTCTTTTACCAAAATGGAACCACTCTACATAACTCCAAATATACCTTATAATCTTCTCCCTCCTCTTAATACTAATATTTTTGATTAACGAATATAAATCATTATTCATACTGTTCTTCTATTTGGATGTAGCAGTATTTATTTAACCGTATATCTACTCATTAATGTTTATTCTTGGTTTTTTGGTTTTTTTTTTTGTCTTTTTGCTATTTGGGCCACTCCCGCGGCATATGGAGGTTCCCGGGCTAGGGGTCGAATTGGAGCTGTAGCCACTGGCCTACGCCAGAGCCACAGCAACGCGGGATCCGAGCCGCGTCTGCAACCTACACCACAGCTCACGGCAACGCCGGTTCCTTCACCCACTGAGCAGGGGCAGGAACCGAACCCGCAACCTCATGGTTCCTAGTCGGATTCGTTAACCACTGCGCCACGACGGGAACTCCTATTCTTGTTTTTAAAATTAATGATGCTGTAGTAAACATCTATGTTAACATACCTTTGCATACCTGTCTCAATATTACTTTTGAATACTGAAATTTTTTTTTTGTCTTTTTAGGGCCACACCCAGAATATGGAAGTTCCCAGGCTAGGGGTCAAATAGGAACTGTAGCTGCTGGTCTACACCACAGCCACAGCAATGCAGGATCCTTAACCCACTGAGCAGTGCCAGGGATCGAACCCAAAACCTCATGGTTCCTAGTCAGATTCGTTTCCACTGCACAACGACAGGAACTCCCTGATGTGGAATTTTAAAATCAAAGTCTTGACTCAAGAGTTTTGATACCTACTTATCTCCAAAAATGTTCTATGCATTTATATTTCCACTAGCAATAATACTAATGGACAGTATCCACCTTCTCACAGTTTCTCCGACAATGAATATAATCAATACCTTTAATAAAATCTCTGCTGCAAATCTGATATAATTTCTCTAGCTCATTCTTTCAGTTTGCTTTATTATTAGATCAAATCTCATCATAAATAGCAAATAAATGAATAAAATACTACAGATTGGTGATGTCATTGGAATAAACCAACTGAAGAGTAGAGTTCAGAAACAGACTAGCACAAAGACTCTAATTAAGATACTATTGCTGTAACTCACAGGCTAGTTTTGGCACATTACTTTTTTTTTTTTAAGGGCTACACCTGCGGCACATGGAAGTTTGGGACCAGGGGTCAATTGGGAGCTGCAGCTGAGACCTACACCACAGCCATGGCAACATAGGATCTGAGCCACATCTGTGACCCACACTTCAGCTTGTGTCAATGCCAGATCCTCAACCCACCGAGTGAGGCCAGGGATCGAACTTGCATCCTCACAGAGACAATGCCGGTCTTCAACCCACTGAGCCACAACAGTGCATTCATTACTTTTCATATTTTTATGGTCACTTTTCTTTTTTCTTTCAGATAAACATATTCACTTTCCCAAGTTCCAAGAAAAAAGCCTATTGTGCTTTCAGCAGGAATTGCATCAGACCTATAAATGAGTATCAGGAAAGTGATATACTTAATCTTGCCACTGAGGAATGTGGTACATCACTCCTCCTAAGATTATCAGCTCTACTACCCCAATACTGCTCTTTGTGAATGCAATTTCTAAAAATAATATTTTGGGAGTTCCCCTTGTGGCTCAGCAGAAACACATCAGACCAGTATCCATGAGGATTCGGGTTCAATCCCTGGACTTGCTCAGTGGGTCGGGGATCCAGCATTGCCATGAGCTGTGGTGTGGGCCACAGATGTAGCTTGGATCTGGCGTTGCTGTGGCTGTGGTAGGCCGGCAGTTGTAGCTCTGATTCGACTTCTAGCCTGGCAACTTACATATACCGCAGGAGCGGCCATTAAAAAAAAAAAAAAAGACTTTAAAAAAAAGAGAGAGATCTTAGGCAGCCAAGCCAAATGGCTAAAGAAAATTTCAAATAATTGAGATATTGTTTGAATTCAACATCTTTTCGTTCCTGTTATTACATAGCTTTTAATTTAATGGGGCCATGATAACAGAATACAACCTATACAATTTCCTTTTTAATTCTGAGGCGTCTCTTTGAGATTTAGTTACCATATGATCAACTATGATAAATATTCTCTGAATCCCACATACCAGGAACTGTAAAGGTTTATGAGTTAACTTAAGCAAAGTACCTGACACAAGTAGTTCACACCCATTTGCATTTTGAACTGTTATGTTCCTAACGAGAATGTGAAATTTATTTAACAAGCCAAGTACCATATACATGGGAAACAATAAGTATCGTAAGAATTCAAAGGTAGGAGAAAGAGATCATTTTGGAACAAAATAATCCAAAAAACGTTACGAAAAACATGAGGTGAGTCTTGAGATGGGTTCTGAAGAATGGGCAGGCATTCCCTGGGAAGCAAATAAGTGACTGAAAAGAACAGAAACTGAAGATTTTAGATATTTTGTTTTAAATTAAGAAGGTACTCTGGGAGCTCCCGTTGTGGCGCAGTGGTTAACAAATCCGACGAGGAACCATGAGGTTGCGGGTTCAATCCTTGGCCTTGCTCAGTGGGTTAAGGAACCGGCGTTGCCGTGAGCTATGGTGTAGGTTGCAGACGCGGCTTGGATCTCCCGTTGCTGTGGCTCTGGCGTAGGCTGGCAGCTACAGCTCCGATTAGACCCCTAGCCTGGGAAACTCCATATGCCGCGGGAGCGGCCCAAGACATGGAAAAAAAAAAAAAGAAGGTACTCTGGTTATTCTTTACAATTTCCGTAAAACCTTAAATTAAGACATAAATTACTTGGGAATTTTTCATAATAGAACAGGATTCGGACTGGTGGGGAAAAGTTGGAAAGAGCATTTACGATGTAGGAGAATCTGGGGAACCAATGCGGGGACCACGACTACGTGAAGCAGCAAGTGAAGCTGGTGGAGTGGGTGATGGGCGTGGAGAAAGAGTTCGGAAGCCACTTATCGCGAAGCTTCGAAAACGCGGAGACAAATCGTGTCTTATTACGTTTGCCTTTGGTCTTGGCACGAGCTGGGACCCCTCTAAACCAAGTCGCCTACGGCCGACAGCAGCGGACGGGGAACGCTCTCACCTGAGCTTGGATGTAGAGGGAGACGCAGTCTTGCGACATTCGGTACTTGCGCAGTAGTCTCAGGCATTTCACCAGATGCTCCTCCCCCGCCGACAGCTCCTCCGTGTCGATGTGATTCACCCCGAGATGAAATTCAATAACTGCCCGCCTCACTGCCCCCAGGGCAATGGGGCCCTCGGCTTCCACCAATTCAGCCGGCAGTCCCAGGGTGTGGTCCCCCGTTCCCAAGCTGTCCTCGGCCTGAGGCCGGTCATCCTCGTCCTCAGGCGCGGGGCCCAGAAGGGCCTTAACCTCTTCCAGCAGCGCCCGAGCGTGGTATTTGGACTTGTACGGTTCCTTCTCTGGGTTTTTATGCAGTTCCACCCGCGACAGGGCCAGTGCGGCCTGGAATTTCTCACGAAGCTCGACCCACGGAGCATCCGCCATAGCGGCCTCTATAGCCTCGGTCTCCTCAATGTTTGCAATCGGGACTCCCGCCTTCTTTCAGCTTTGCGACACTTCACTTACGGCCCCTGACGGGCCTGCGCACTGCAAAACGGTACCCAATGACGTCCGCCAGGAACCGCAATATGCTTGGCAGTGACCAATGGGAAGGCGTGGTAGTCACTGTAGCAACTGTTGTCTTGGAAACGAAGCTGTCAAAGACAGTAGTCTCACCTCCAGCCCCGCCCTCTACGGTGGTGAGTTCATCTCTTGCTTGACCCTGTGAAGTTAATAAAAGTTAATAAAAATATCGGTTGACTTTAACAGAACACAAATACCGTTTACAAACATACCTAGATAATTACTATCGTTAATTGTTATAAGCTGAAAGGCAGAAAACTTTTGACGTTAGTATGTAACACAGCCCGTCCCTGGATATAAATGTAACAAGGATCTGTGTTCTATAAGTGTAAAAAGCACTCAGTGATCAAAAAATATTTTCACTTCATCCCCGAAGACACAGGTTGTAGGGACATGTACAAATTCCCAAAGTAATACAAGAGTTAAGTCCCAGAGCTGTGACAAAACATCTCAAGCAAGGCTTTTTCCATTGCATAACTCGTAAATTATCAAGTAAAATAATAGGGGGAGGGGGAGGTCTCTTGCGGCCCAGCAAATTAAGGATCCAATGTTGTCACTGCAGCGGCTTATGTCGCTGCTATGAACAAGTTTCTATCCCTGGCCGGAATTTCCACATTCGAGAGCCACCAAAAAAAAAAAAAAAAAAAAATACTAAATACCAGGGGGGTTGGCGAGGGGGGGGGGCAGGCTGGAGGTTTTACTATTAAGAGTTAAGTATATAAAGTGCTTTGAGATACATAAATGAGCACTGATTTTGGAAGCTCACAGACACCAAGTCTGAGTCTCAGATTTGCTTCAAATTGACTAATTTGTAATTTTCTAAGCTTCAGATTTCTCGAGTAAAACATAAGTGATAATATTACTTATCTGTACAGAATTATTCTAAGGAATAAGTGAAAACTAAATATCTATCCTTTAAATGTCAGTGCTCAGTCTACAGGCCAGATGGCTCTCTGGAGCTCCAGACTGTAATATTCATCACCCAACTGGAACAACTACTCCTGAATGTTCCACTGACTCCTGTATATCAGTACGTTCAAATTGGAACTCATCAGCTTCTTCTTCACATGCCCATTCCCTCCTACACCACATTTGCTCTTATGTTCTACATCTCAGTGAAGACATTACTATCCACCAAGCTGATGGCTTCCTGCACTCACTCTTTTCTTCTTTTACCCTTAAATGTTAAAACCAAATATTATCCACCTCTAGTCCACCTCCTGAAGAGCTCTTACATTGGTCTACTTTTCATCTCCCAGTAGTTTAGACCATTATCTTCTGAGTTACTTTTTTTTTTCTTTTTAAGGCCGCATATGGAAATTCCCAGGTTGAACTGGAATTGGGTTGAATTGGAGTTGCAGCTGCCAGCCTGCGCCATAGCCACAGCAACACTAGAGCTGAGCCTTATCTGTGACCTATGACTCAGCTTGCAGCAACGCTGGATTCTTAACCCACTGTGAGGCCAGGGTTTGAACCCACATTTTCATGGATACTAGTTGGGTTCCTAACCAACTGAGCCACAACAGGAACTCCTGAATTACTTTTATTAACAGGTACTCTTGCTGCCAGTCTGGCTTCCTACCAGTGCATTTTCCACAAAACTTCAAATGACTGTTTTGTACACTCAATAAACTTTTTCTTTCTTTTTTGGCCACCCTGAGCATATGGAGTATGGACCAGAGATCAGATCTGAGCAACAGTTGTGACCTACACCACAGCTGTGGCAACACCAGATCTTTCCACCTATTGTGGTGGGCTGGGGATCTAACCTTCATCCTAGTACTGCAGAAATGCCCCCAATCCCATTGCACCACAGTGGGAACTCCTAAATAAACATTTTACCTGTCTGGAGTTTCTGTCATGGCTCAGCGGTTAGTGAACCCACCTAGCATCCATTAGGACCCAGGGTCTGATCCCTGGCCTCGCTCAGTGGGTTAAGGATCCAGCATTGCTGTGAGCTGTGGTGTAGATTGCAGACGCAGCTCGGATCTGACGTTGCTGTGGCTGTGGAGTAGGGCGGTGGCTACAGCTCCAATTAAACCCCTAGCCTGGGAACCTCCATATTGCAAGGGTGTGGCCCTAAAAAGACAAAAAAGACCAAAACAAACAAAACGTTTTACTTGTCTGTTGATTTGCCAAGTGCTATTCTAGACTCTGAGACTTCAGCATTTAAAAAAAAAACTTTCTGGAGTTACCATTGTGGCGCAGCAGAAACAAATCCGACTAGTATCCATGAGGACTTGGGTTCGATCCCTGGCCTTGCTCTGTGGGTGGGGGATCCAGTGTTGCCTTAAACTGAGGTGTAGGTCGAAGATGAGGCTCAGATCCCTCATTGCAATGGCTGTGGTGTAGGCTGGCAGCTACAGCTCTGATTTGACCTCTAGCTTGGGAACTTCCATATGACATGAGTGTGGCCCTAAAAAGACAAAAAAAAAAAAAAAAAAAAGGAGGGGGGAGAAAGAAACCCTGCTACACTGTTGGTGGGAATGTAAATTGGTGCAGCCACTGTGGAGAACAGTATAGTGATTCCTCAAAAAGTAAAAATAGGGAGTTCCCTTCCTGGCTCAGAGGTTAACGAATCTGACTAGGATCCATGGGGATGTGGGTTTGATCCCTGGCCTCACTCAGTGGGTTAAGGATTCAGCGTTGCTGTGAGCTGTGTTGTAGGTTGCATACGCAGCTCAGATCCCACATTGCTGTGGCTGTGGTGTAGGCCGACAGCTGTAGCTCTGATTCAACCCCTAGCCTGGGAATGTCCATGTGCCTCAGGTGTGGCCCTAAAAAGCAAAAAATAAATAAGTAAAAATAAAAAATTTCTGCCCTTGTATAGGGAAAGACAGTAAATATATAGTAATGTCAGATGATAAGTGTTATGGAAACAAAGGAGGAAATAAAGAATGTTAGCTGGTGAAGCAAGGTTGCTATTTTTCTCAACAGAGTGGTCAGGAAAGGCCTTCCTGAGATGTCATCCTTTGAGTAAAGGTCTGAAGGTGAGGGGCTGAGCCCTGAAGCCATTAGGGGAAGGATATCCCAGAGAGATGAACACCAGGTACAAAGGCTTTGACACAAGAGTGTGCCTTGTGTGTTCTAGGAACAAGAAGACCTTACGGCTGGAGCAGAGAGAATGGAGAGAACAGAAGATGAAATCAGAGAACTCAAGTGGACCCGATTATGTAGGGTTTGCAAGGCCACTATAAGGACTATGAATATTTTGTGTGAGATGGAAGCCATTGGATGGTTTTAAAGCATTGACAGGATTATTCAGAAAACAAACTGAAGGGGAAAAGCAGAGACACTGGTAAGGAAACTACTGTGATAATTATAGGAGATGCTCAGATATATATATCTGTTTGTGAATAGCAAAGTGATTGGCACATGGTTAATAATGGGATGCATTACTATAAGCCAGAAAACAGTCTATATATTAAAATCACCTAAGAGTTCCCATCATGGCTCAGTGGTTAACGAATCCGACTAGGAACCATGAGGTTGCAGGTTCGATCCCTGCCCTTGCTCAGTGGGTTAAGGAACTGGCGTTGCCGTGAGCTGTGGTGTAGGTTGCAGATGCAGCTCAGATCCTGCGTTGCTGTGGCTCTGGCCTAGGCCAGTGGCTACAGGTCCGATTAGACCCCTAGCCTGGGAACCTCCATATGCCCTGGGAATGGCCCTGGAAATGGCAAAAAAGACCAATAAATAAATAAATAAATAAATAAATAAATAAAATAAAATCACCTAATCCTCGGAACAATTCTGTGAGATACTATTATTATTACTCCCATCCTGCAGATTAGGAATTGAGGTCCAAAGAGATTAATAATTTATCAAATGTCACATACAATAACTAGTCAGTTTTTCTCCAGAGCCCACACTTTTAATCATTATGCAGTACCATCTCATAGAAGGAGCTCAATAAATAAACCACCATGACACACAGTGCTGACCTCTAAAGATCTAGCTAGAAGAACAGCCAGATGAAAACTAATATATCTATTTTTTATATCTAACTTTATGGTTGCACCCATGGCATATGGAAGTTCCTGGGTCTGGGAATGAATCTGAGCCACTGCTGAGACCTATGTTGGATCCTTTAATCCACTGCCTCAGGCTGGAGATTGAACCCACACCTCTGCTGTGACTGGAGCTGTTGCATGCAGTCAGATACTTAACCTACTGCACCACAGCAGGGACTCCTAAAATAGAGATTTTTGATAAATCCTTAGACAGGCACACCTGAGAAACACAAAGACATGGGACTAGGAAACTTGAGATGGGAGACTTCTGGCCACCACTTGGGGAGTAGTCCCTGTGGAAGGTGTCCAATGAGTGGCAGAGAGGACAGATCACCATAGCACGGTGACTTGAGATCTATCAGATGAGAGCAATTGGAAGAAACAGAAAAGCTTAAGGCGTGTTATGAAAAGGGAATTAACTCATTTGGTCAGAGCATGGCTAATGTCTACCAATTATGTTCATGCCAGTAAAAATACCATACTAAGAGCAGTAATTCCTTTGTCTTTTATATCAGGGAGTCAACAAAAAATTCATTTATAAGGCTAGGGTGACTGTATCTTTACAAATTTTTTTTTTAAGGGCCACACCCTCAGCATATGGAAGTTCCCAGGCTAGGGGTCCAATCAGAGCTGCAGCTGCCGACTTACACCACAGCCACAGCAATGCTAGATCCAAGCTGCATATTCGACCTACACCGCAGCTCACAGCAACACTGGATCCTTAACCCACTGAGCTAGGCCAAAGGTTGAATCTGCATCCTCGTGGATACTAATTGGATTTTTAACCCGAGGAGTCACGATGTGAACTCCTTTTTTTCGTCTTTATTTTAATTTTTTAAGGGATATATAGTATTGTTCAAAGTGTCAGAAAATGCAAATGGATAAAAGAACAAAATAAGAGGTATAATGATTGAGAATGAGATGGAAAAATTATTTATAGATGGTATAACTGTCTTCCTGAAAAAGCAAAGTAAAACAACTGAACACAGAAAAAGTTTAAAAAGTTAGTAAATGGGAGTTCCCCTTATGGTTCAGTGAGTTAATAACCTGACATAGTGTCCATGAGGATGTGGGCTCAATCCCTTGCCTCACTCAGTGGGTTAAGGATCTGGTGTTGCCACAAGCTGTGGTATAGCTCATAGATGTGGCTCAGATTTGACTCCTAGCCTGGGAACTTCCATAGGCTGCAGGTGCAGCTGCAAAAAGAAAAAAAGAAAGTAAGTAAGCCAATCACAACTATGCAAAAATCAACTTTTTTTAGTTGGAAGAAAAACATAATGGAGAAAAAGTTCGCTTTGGTAATAGCAGTAATATCAATAAAAATTAAGCATAAACTTGTTTTTTAATGAAGCAGATAAAAGAAGTCTTCATTGGTTCAGATTATAGGCCCTAACAGTATTCTCTATTAAACTGAAATAAGGTTCCTTGTTCTGGGGCAGGATGAGTTTGGATATCTGGTCACAGCAGAAATCAAGGAAATCATCAAAGGTTATGAGGGTCAGCTAAAAGGGACTGAGAAAATGCCAACATAAAAAGAGTTTAACCTTTGCTGGCCAAAGATGGGAAAATTTAAACATTGATAAAATAACTGCACTAAAGTATGTCAAATATGTTAAAATTCATGAATTTATAATGAATCAACAGTAACAAAAGAGAAATTCATTGGCCACCTTGGAGGAAGCTAGGAAGTCAATCATAATTCTGAAAACTAGAAAAAAAATTAAAAACAATTAAAAAAAAAGGGGGGGGAGTTCCCGTCGTGGTGCAGTGGTTAACGAATCCGACTAGGAACCATGAGGTTGCGGGTTCGGTCCCTGCCCTTGCTCAGTGGGTTAATGATCCGGCATTGCTGTGAGCTGTAGTGTAGGTTGTAGACGTGGCTTGGATCCTTCGTTGCTGTGTCTCTGGTGTAGGCCAGGGGCTACAGCTCCAATTTGACCCCTAGCCTGAGAACCTCCATATGCCACGGGAGAGGCCCAAAGAAATAGCAAAAAGACAAAAAAAAAAAAAAAGGGAGATCCTGTTGTGGCGCAATAGAAACAAATCCGACTAGGAACAGTGAGGTTGTGGGTTCGATCCCTGGCCTCGCTCAGTGGGTTAAGGATCCGGTGTTGCCATGAGCTGTGGTGTAGGTCCCAGACTCAGCTTAGATCCCATGTTGCTATGGCTGTGGTGTAGGCCAGTGCTGTAGCTCCAACTTGCCCCCTAGCTTGGGAGCTTCCATATGCCGTGGGTGTGGCCCTAAAAAAAAAAAAAAAAAAAAAAGTGGCAGAATCTATGGAACAAATTATTTATTTGTAGCCAAAAAATAAATTGCAAGGAAAGAATTCCCCATCTATGGGGAAATTTGCCAATACATTAAAAAACAATAAAAACTACTTACGCATTTACCTTTTGACTCAGCCATCCCACTCCTAGGACTCAACACTGGAGACAATCCCTCTGACAGTATATAAATACACAAATAACAAGGTTTCTCACTGCAGCATTGTTTGTAAAATTGTGGAAAACGACCTATGTGTCCATATGTAAGAAATAAGGAAATGGTTGAATAAACTATTTTATACTACACAGTGGATTATGATGCAGTTTTTAAACAAAACAGATTTCTATGAACTGATGTGATTTCCAGAATATACTTTAAGAAAAAAAGAGCAAAGCTCAAAGAAATACCTATAGGATGGCACCCATCAAGTTAATATCCTGGTTTTGATGTAAAATATTAGCACCAGTGGAAAGTGAGTGGAGAATGTACACTAACTTTCTGTACTATTTTTACAACATTTATGTAACTCTGAAATTATTTCAAAATAAAAATAAAAAATTTTTCAAAAAATGCAAGTGACCAATAAATTTAACATATTAATCCTCGCCTAGTTTAGATGCAAATAGGGAGTTCCTGTTGTGGCGCAATGGAAACAAATCCAACTAGTATTCATGAAGATACAGGTTCGATCCCTGGCCTCGGTCAGAGTGGGGAGGGATCCCACATTGCTGTGGCTGTGGTATAGGCTGGCAGCGGAAGCTCCTATTTCACCCCTAGCCTGGGAAATTACATATGGCTTGGGTCGGCCCTAAAAAGAAAAAAAAAAAAAAAAAGATACAAATAAAAATATTAGGAGTTCCCTGGTGGATCAGCAGGTTAAGGATCTGGCATTGTCACTGCTGTGGTTCAGATTCAATACCTAGCCCGGGAATGTGATGCAGGTGAGCCTAAACAAATAAATAATGTATTAGCTTCCACTAGCAAAGTGACAAAAGGAAGCCAACATCTAGTGCTAGTGTTCTGGGGAAACAGGTTGTCTCCTAGGCTGGGAATGTAAACTGGTACTGCTTTGGAGAGCAACTTGCACCAAAATTTGAAATACATTGACTTTTAGAATTCTCTTGTGCCACAGCAGGTTGGGGATCCAGTGTTGTCACGGCAGCAGCTCAGATTGCTGCTGTGGCAGGGGTTCAATCCCTGGCCCAGGAACTTCCAGATGCTATGGGTGAAGCCAAAAAAAAAAAAAAAAACAAAAAAAAAAAAAAACAAAAAAAAAAACCAAACAAAAAAAACCCCAAAAATCACCTGACTCCACAATTCTACTTTTAGAAAATTTTATCCTTAAGTGTCAATCAGACAAGTATGCAGATTTATACAAGAATGTTCAGTTTAGGGTCGTTTAAACAGTGAAAGATAAAATAAATAACCAACTTGGCCATCTTCATGGCATACTCATATTATGCACGTAGTCATCAAAAATGATATAGATCCAGAGTTCCTGTCGTGGCTCAGTGGTTAACGAATCTGACTAGGAACCATGAGGTTGCGGGTTCGATCCCTGGCCTTGTTCAGTGGGTTAAGGACCCAGCGTTGCCATCAGCTGTGGTGTAGACGCCAGATGTGGCTGGGATCCCATGCTGCTGTGGCTGTGGCAAAGGCCAGTGGCTATAGCTCTGATTCAGCCCCTAGCCTGGGAACTTCCATATGCTGCAAATGCAGCCCTAAAAATACAAAAAAAAAAAAAAAGAATTTCAAGCTTCAATTTTAGTTAAAAAAAAAAGTTACCAAAACCATAAATAGTAAGTACTAATATCTTTATTATGGCGTAAAGCCTTATTTTCATACATTAACTCAATTTTACAGTAAAAACATCTTATGTACAACTGTAAAGAAACTGCTGCACAGATAGTTCCAACATAAAAATTGATTGTATTTTAAAAGTTCATTGAATTGATACCTAAATTGTAAAATATTTTCTCTGTAGAAAACAGTAAAAACAATAACATTTCCCAGGTTAGCTCAACAAGCCCATTTAAGCACATGGTAGCTGCAGTATACATTTATAAATATGGTTTGAATTCAGGGATTCAGGAAAAACTTTAGCTTCATTTATTTATTTATTTGGCCGCCCTGCAGCATATGGAGTTCCTGGCCCAGGGATCAGCTCCGAGCTATGCCACAGCTGCAGCACAGCTGGATCCTTTAACCCACCAGGCCTGACCGGGGACAGAACCGGCATCCCAGCACTTGATCCTGTTGTGCCACAGTGGGAACTCCATAGCTTCATGTATTGAAATAGTCATGTTTTCCTTAAAATTGAGTTTTGTAAAGTTAAATTCCCATCCATCTCTCCTCTCAACCCCCAATCTTGATTTTTGCCTGATGATTTTTCTTTAAGCTAATCCACATCAAGGTTTTAACTGTATTTTCCTAAAGGTACAGTGTCCTTTTAATCAACTTAATAAAGTACCCATTCCTATCCAAACCGAAACGTTTTGGTTGTTATTTCAGCAAAACCAGAAGCTAATAAAACATGATCCACAAGGCACATGACTTGTATGTCATCAAATACCTCCCCTTACTCCCTCTGGCTTGATGGGAAACCATGAGGTCAAGTGATAAAACTGACATGTGGATCAAGGAATAAAAGCCAAGAGAATGTGAGAACAGAAACATCTAGTCAGGATTCAAGTTCAGAGCTGAAATCCAAATAGAAAAAGGATGCTGCCTCAAGAATTAAGGAGCTGAGCTGGCTACCCGAGCCCCTTACTGCAGAGGTGACTGCTAAGTAGTTGGAAATAAAGAGCCAGTGAGAGAAATCAGGGCCTAGAAAGATTTCAGTTGTTCCAAATAATTAAATGAACACAAGACAGGCCATGTGTTTGAACTTCTCCTATCATAGTCTGTTTCCTGAGATTCCCAATACAGAATTTCTAGGAATTAAGTCAAGAAGACAAAGCTACACTGAAGCTCCTGCACCCCTTGCAAGGTTTCCCAGAAAAATCATTTGAGACCTCAGAGCAATACTGGGCCAGGGGCTATATTCCCTTCCTCAGTTCCCTCCAAGCAACAAATTAACTGTCTGTTAAAACGAAGACCCTAAATGGCTACAACCTTTCAATAGAGTAGCAGTCTATTAGAAAAAGACCCTATCCTGCAGCTATAAGAACTAGGCCTCATTGTACCTAAAAACTCCAGCTTGCCTCTTAGAAATTAAACTCTAGAAACAGTAAGGACTCGGTAAGTTTTCACCATTAAAGGGATGCTTTATCATGCATCTTCACCTGTTCCTCTCTTTGCCTTCTTCTCACATGTAGAAACTATTTTCAGTGGCTTTTTTTGATTCTTCTGCAAGTTTCTGCCCCCTACTCCCTTAGCTCCTTCTTGGTAAATGTTAATCTTCCAACCAGAGGTGAGTACATTATCAAGCACCATTTAACCCACCTCCTTGCTTATGAAGAAAGTTATGGGGCCACCTTATATACCTGGAATTCCTTAGACTTGCTTTCCAGTAAAACATGGAATTCACTGAAGCATGAATCATCTTATATTGAGAAGCTAAAAATGTACCAAAATGCACATAACAATGGCTAATCTATGTAATATCTCCTATCAAATGTATCACCATCCTCCAAATCTAGAGCATACACTGTGACACATCCCAGCTAAGTTTGCTTCAAAACATTGCTCAGTATTAATTCTCAGAAGACACATTATAGGACCACAGGAGTAATCATTAAGCAAGTGGCTGAGGAATCCCAATTACAGAACAAAGCCTTGAGTGCTCAGCGTGCTTCTCTAGAAACTGTCGATTCCCCATGGTATTCATTCAAGGAAGGACACTACTGAGACACTTCTAAGTACAGACAGATCAACTTAAAAAGTATCAGCAGATACATGCTTGATTTTACCTTGTAACCTATAGACAATGCACTAGGATAGGCAATGAATCCATATACCTTTTCAAAAGGAAAATTCGATACAGAAGTAGCAATAAAGTTATAAATGACAGTCATCAGAGGAAATAATTTAGATGAAGCTAGTCTCTCTCTTGAAGAGATGGGGACTGGGTAAGCGGTCAGGAAGGATAGACAATGTGCTTTTGACTTTGTATGAAAAACAACGTTCAGTTCCACGTTGGTGAACATGTTCTGTTTTTGCCGTGTAAATCCTCTACTTCAAATTACTGTCCAAACGCTTTGCTAAAACTCCGCTTCTGGCCTTTGTTTTGGAATCTGTTGCTTCTGCTGCCACCTCCTGATCGCTGTCCCCTGAAGTTTCTGTTTCCTTCCCGCTGTCCCCTGAAGCTTCTGTTTCCTTTCTGCTGTCCCCTGAAACCTCGACCGCCTTCCCGCTGTCCCCTGAAGCTTCGATAACCTTCCCGTGGTCCTTCCAGCTCTGGTTGCTCGGTGGCCACAGAGAGCTGCCAGCGTCGGGAATCATGCCATTTTTCCTGTTGAGAGATGGTTTTGTTTTTACCTGCTTCGATTTTTATCGAATTTAGTTTTAAAAGGCATGAGAAAGACAAGATTTTTACCCTTTTTCTAAAGAAAAACCAGATAACCTAAGTGCTTAAAGGTCACTGGTCAAAAATAAGTTTCACTGTAAGAAATACCCTCAACATTTTTTCATTTCAATCACTACAGGGTATCCCCAGCTGTCAGGTAATAAAACATATAGAGCTACCACCACACGCAGTCTCACAGCAGTACTGAATAAAAGACACAGCAATTAAATATATCTGTATAAACCCTGTGTAGCACATATGGAGAAAAAAGCTGGATAATATTTGAAATGCTGTCAAAAGGAAAATAGGAACACTAAGAGAAATACTAGACTAAAAAAGGCTAAGAGAAAAAAATACTAAAATGTAATTCTTAATTGTCATTAGTAGAGGGACTAGAGCAGTTGTTTTCCTATTATTCTGTATTTTAAAGAATAAACATTTTAACTTTAAATTACAATTTAGATAGGTTAACTTCAAAACCAAGAGAAAATAATACCTGTACTTCTGTTACTGCTGCAGTAGGGATATCAAAGCAAACACCCTAGAAATCAAAACAAATGCAAGTTAAGTCAGCCTTTGACAAGAATTATAAAATGTACATTAAGTGATATTCCCAAAGACCAAGTACTATGTTAAAACAAACAAACAAACAAACAAACCAGGTATCAGTTTTAGATAAACTTCAGACAAGCCCAATACATCATATCTCCCCAAAGCACAATAGCAAAAGGCCAAAGATATAAAAACAGGACTCAACACTACCTAGAACTGACTAGAAGCCATTTGTGACTATCACACTGTGCTAATTCTCATAGAGCTATTAGCTGAGGAGACAGAGGCTTGGAGAGGCTGACTCATTTGTCTGAGGCCCCTCAGCTGGTGAGAGCAGATTTTTAAAAATCTGGTAAGCATGGCTATAAAACCTTTTGTCTAAAACCATTAAAACACACTGCCTTCCATCAGAAAGAGGGGCTATTCGGGATGAACAAACTAAAAGCATAAAAATAAATGATCTTCTATTGTTAATTTTCTAGTTTTTTCATAATTCATTCTCCTCTGAAAAGTTTTTTAAAAATTAAATACCTTACGGGACACTATCTCTGATAATAAGCAATGCTGTCATCTCCAATTAAGTAGACTTTCTGTTTCCTAATTTTCACAAAACAGTCAAACACCCCCTGCAACTGACACAGGCACTCCTCTCCCCTGGCTGTTTTTTTTGTTGTTGTTTTGCCATTTTTGTCTTTTCTAGGGTGAAACCCATGGCATATGGAGGTTCCCAGGCTAGAGGTCTAAATTGGAGCTGCAGCTGCTGGCCGATGCCACAGCCACAGCAATGAGGGATCTGAGCCACATCTGTGACCTACACCACAGCTCACAGCAACGCCGGATCCTTAACCCACTAAGCGAGGCCAGGGATAGAACCCGAAACCTCATGGTTCCTAGTCGGATTCGTTAACCACTGAGTCATGAAGGGAACTCCTGTCTCTCTGTTTTTTTGTTTTTGTTTTTGTTTTTTTTTTGGCCATGCATGCATGCAATAAAGTACCCAAGCCAGGGACTGAACCCAAGCCATAGCAATGACAACATTGACTCCTTAACTGCTAGGCTACCAGGGAACTCCCTGGCTTTAACTGAAATATCTTGAGGAACATCCCTTCCGCCCAACAATTCACCCAATCATAACCATAGGCAACATCAGGTTACTAATGGATTTTTACCATTCGTGGGAATCTTCATTCATGTATTTAATAAGCATTCAATATCAGGCACTCAATGTGGTATAGAGACTACTAGAAAACAGTTTTTGCCCTAGAGTCGGTCAGTGCTCCTAAAGCTCTCAGTCAGCAAGCAAGCACAGCAAGGCAAAATTCACATGAATAAAGCTATGCCCTAAGAACTCTGGAGAATAGGCAGAGGTGCCCCTAACTCTGCCATTCAGCCAAAGGAAGCTTCAAAAAGACTTAAGACTCAGCCAAGTCATAAAGGATACTGTGGAGATGGGAAATACTATATAAACAGTGGATTGAGCAGACACTGAGGATGAAAGAAAGCAAGATGCACTTGTTTTCATTCCATTGTGGGAATGGAGGGTATTGGTAGTGAGGAGATAGAGATTAAGCCGGTGAGGGGGAGAGGAGCCAGCTTGCAAAGAATCTCATCCTCCATGTAAAAGCTGGGACTTTATCCCATGATTATGTGCTTAAGGAAGTGAACAACATGGGCAGACATGCAAGATAAACCCAATTTGGTTCACAAGGCCAGTAGTTCTCCAAGTATAGTCCATGCACCCCTAGAACTGAGATCTTTTTGGGGTTCCACAAAGTCAAAAAATATTTTCATAATACTACTAAAAATGTTTTCTGTCCTTTTCACTCTCATAGGGTGGAGAGGAGTTTCCCAGACACTACATTATATGTGATATCATTGCTCTGATGACTAATGAAATATGATATTCTTATGTTTTATTAGTATTTGAGTCTTAATTTCTAATACAGTGAACAATAAGATGTAACTCACATCAACAGACACTTTTCAGTGTCCCCAACATTTGTTACGAATGTAAAGAGGTCATGAGACTAAATGTTTGAGAACTGCTGTGTGAGTCTACGCCACTAACCGAGTGCAGAAGTCAGAAGAACACCAGGTTTGGAAGGCAAGATTTTAAATTTTGAATTCAGTTTTGACTAAGTTTGTTTTAAGTTGCTTAAGAAACCCCATCTGGACGGAGAAGTCAGGGAAACAGCTGGATCATCAAGTCTGACACTTCCTACAGATGGTTCAGGCTAGAGATACAGACAGGGAAACTGTCAGCGACTAAGTGGCAGCTGTGGGTCATGGGTGACACTGCGTGGAGAAGACGATGTGCCTTATCCCCAGAGAACAGGGAGAAGCTACGGAACCAAAGTGAGATCACAACAGAGCCCCGCCCCCCCCCCAGCCTTACCTGCTTTCCTTTGAGAAAGACCATTCCCTTCACTTTGGAATCAATATCCTCACCCAGTTGCTCTTTAAGTTCCTTCCAAGCATAACTAATGTTTGGCATTTCAATTGAGCACCGCAAGATCATGGTCACAAAACCCTACACAAGAAAGGGGATACAATGAAAGTCTCAAATACAAACATAATTGATAAACACCTGTCCTCATGTTTCTGAAATAATTATGGGAACATTCTTCCTGAAAGCAGAGTGCTTTCCCTGCCACCCTATCCTCTGCCGTTTAACCACAGGTCAAACTGGGGAACTCTGAATAAGACCAGTGGATTGTGCTAGGGCTGGTGTCCAGGTTGTGTTAACACTTGCAAAATGTTACCATTGGGGGAAACTGGCCAAGCGTACCAGGAATCTCTCTGTAGTAACTCTTACAACTTCATGTGAACCTATAATTATCTCAAAAATTTCAACTTAAAAAAAAAAAAGAAAAAAAGCATTAGCTTAAGTTTCTAGGTATGCTGGCTAAATGTATCATATGCACTTACTTATATGTTTCTATGATTGACGGATATTTTTGGATTAAAAAAACTGACATACAATTCACATACCATTTTTAAGTATACAATTAAGGGGGGTCTTAGTATATTCGCGGGATTTGCAGCCATTACCACTACCTAAATTCTAGAACAGGTGCCTCTACCCCCTAAAAAACTCACATTCACATTAGCAGTCACTGCAATCCCTAATCTAATCTAAATTCCTTTCTTTCTCTATGGATTTATATATATCATCACCCTTCATGTGAAAGTTAAAATAATTGGGAGGTTTCAATGGAAAACTCAGAAATTTGACAGGGACCCTTACCGCATCTGAGTTGATCAAAGAGCGCTGGTCCACTGATGTGGCACCTGAAATATGGGCCAGGGCTGCTGCCAGGGCTTCCACAGCTCCCTTCTCCTCTATCAGCTTCTCAGCTGACTGCTTGAAGTGACCAATCGCAGTAGGAGGCACAGAATCCAAAAGCCTATGTTTGATTGAGAGTATATTTGTTAGGAGAAAAGACAGTAGAAGTGGACAGACTTCATTTTCAAGACAACAGCATCAAGATAAATCAATAACTTCCAAACCAAATCCTACATATGTCCAACATCATTCTGATACAACATATACAATCATCACATTTCTGAATAAATCTATTCCTTTGACAGTCTCTAATTTCATCATCAAACCAAAATGATGATTTTTTTGTTTGTTTGTTTTTTGTCTTTTGTCCTTTTAGGGCACACCCATGGCTTAGGAAGGTTCCCAAGCTAGGGGTCTAATCGGAGCTGTTGCTGCTGGCCTATACCACAGCCACAGCAACACCAGATCCAAGCCACGTCTGTGACCTACACCACAGCTTATGGAAATACCAGATCCTTAACCCATGG
Organism: Sus scrofa; assembly: GCF_054392235.1. Classification (NCBI taxonomy): domain Eukaryota; kingdom Metazoa; phylum Chordata; class Mammalia; order Artiodactyla; family Suidae; genus Sus; species Sus scrofa. The sequence goes on along the minus strand of NC_139396.1, from coordinate 94,254,152 downwards.
AGCGAGGCCAGAGATGGAACCCGCAACCTCATGGTTCCTAGTCAGATTCGTTTCTGTGGTGCCATGACAGGAGCTCCAAAAAAAAAAAAAAAAATGTTTTTATCTTAAGGGAATAATAAGACAAATATTAAGATGTTCGTCACCTTAATATTTGTCAGAGAGTATAAACAATTTTAAAATGTGCACCAATATGGGAACTGGTTGGGAGTTCCCACTGTGGGTCAGGGGATTAAAAACTGACTAGTATCCATGAGAATGCAGGTTCGATCCCTGGCCTTTCAGTGGGTTAAGGATCTGGCGTTGCTACCAGCTGTGGTGCATGTAGGTCACAGATGCAGCTCAGATGTGGTCTTGCTGTGGCTGTGGTATGGGCCTGTAGCTGCAGCTCCAATTCAACCCCCAGCCTAGGAACTTCCAGATGCTGCAGGTATGCCCCTAAAAAGAAAAAGGGGGTGGTGGTGGGGACTGGTTAAGTAAACCATGAAACAGATACAATAAAATGTCATACTGCTGTTAGAAATGATGTTAATTACAGAAACAGACCCATGGACAAAGAGACTAGACTCCTGGTTGCAAGAGGGAGGGAGAGGGAGAGGAATGGACCTGGAGTTTGGGGATTATAGATGCAAACTATTACATTTAGAATGGATAGACAACGAGGTCCCACTGTATAGCATAGGGAACTATATCCCATCTCCTGGGATAAACCCTAATGGAAAGGAATAGGCACAACGTTGTAAATCGACTATACTTTAATAAACAAGTAAAATTAAATTTAAAAAGGAATATATATAAAAAAGGTATATATGTGTATAACAAAGCCAATTCACTGTACAACAGAAATTAGTACAACACCGTAAATCAACTATACTTTCACTAAATAAAAAATGCGAATTAATGCAGAACTTTCACAGTAAGCATGTGTCACTTTTAGAATCAGAAAATACCACAGCTATTTTCATTCTGAAATAAAACAGATTCAAATCAGGAGTTCCCGTCATGGCGCAGTGGTTAACATATCCGACTAGGAACCATGAGGTTGCGGGTTCGGTCCCTGCCCTTGCTCAGTGGGTTAACGATCCGGCGTTGCCGTGAGCTATGGTGTAGGTTGCAGACGCGGCTCAGATCCCAAGTTGCTGTGGCTGTGGCATAGGCCAATGACTACAGCTCCAATTTGACTCCTAGCCTGGGAACCTCCATGTGCTTCAAGTGCGGCCCTAAAAAAGAAAAAAAAAAAAAAAAAAAAGAAGAAGAAGAAAATAAAATTTAAAAGGCCAAATCTCGTTACTGTACAAAGACCTTGGAGTTCCCGTTGTGGCAACAGCAGAAACAAATCTAACTAGTAACCATGAGGTTGCGGGCTCAATCTCTGGCCTCACTCAATGGGTTAAGGGGATCTGGCACTGCTGTGAGCTGTGGTGTAGGTCAAAGACATGGGTCAGATTCTGCGTTGCTGTGGCACAGGCCAGCAGCTGTAGCTCCGATTCAGTCCCTAGCCCCGGAACCTCCATATGCTGCAAGTGCAGCCCTAAAACAAAAACACAAAGACCTGCAGTAAAAAGAGCAAGCACTAAAGCAGACAACAGTAATCATGGGGAACATACCTGATGGCATCTTTACTAGAAGCTTTTATTATCTCTGTTGGAGAAGGAACACCTATTCGTTTAAATTTAATCCCCTACAAGAAAAAGAGCCATAATTTAATGGACAACATGACCATCAATTGTTTCCCTTGAGATTAGCAGTCTCCCAATTTCCTAATATTTATCAAACACATTTCTTACACATTTAAAAGATAAACCTTTTACTTTAGAAAGGTTTTAGATTTACCGAAAAGTTGTAAAGACAGCAAAGACTCTGCTCCACTCCTTGTAAGCAAGTCACTCAGTGTAGTCCACTGAAGTTGTTTTTTTTTAATGGCCACACCTGAGGCATATGGAAGTTCCCTGGCCAGGGATAAAATCAAGCCAGAGCTTCAACCGACACCACAGCTACAGTAACACAATGGATCTTTGACCCACTGTTGCCCAGCCACAGACAGAATTGGAGCCTTCACGGAGAGAAAGCTGGATGGATAACCCACTGTACCTCAGCAGCAACTCCCTAAAATTTATCCTTTTGACATATTCTTGATCTTTTGGTTTTCAAGCAATTCCTACAATTCCCTAAATCTACACTTAAATATTTCTAGTGTGTTCATGTTAACCACTGTCTGAAAATTGCCTTTCAAGCATAAAAACACCTTTTGTTATTATAAATAGGAAAACAAAACCACCGCTTTCAAATGCAAAGTTATTTCAAAATGGGCTTTTAGCATAGGACAACATATAAAACATAGCTTTCAAGCTTTCGCATAGTAGAAATAAATAATTTAAAGTCAATAAAAACTGGAGTTCCCATCGTGGCACAGGGGAAACGATTCTGACTAGGTACGATGAGGTTGCAGGTTCAATCCCTGGCACTCGCTCAGTGGGTTAAGGATCCAGTGTTGCTATGGGCTATGGTGTGGGTTGCAGATGTGGCTCGGATCCCATGTTGTTGTGGCTGTGGCTACAGCTCTGATTGGACCCCTGGCCTGGGAACCTCCATATGGCACAAATGCGACCCCCCCAAAAGTCAGTAAAAACTGAATAAAGAGACCCAGGACTGACTTTAGAACTCAACATTTGCTGAATTAAAGGGTAAGAAAATAGTTTTACCGCTTTTTGCTCCACTAGGGTTAACTGATATTCTTCCTTGTGCTGATAAAAGCAGATGCAAATCCCAGTCCTTCCAGCTCTACCTGTACGCCCAGAGCGATGAATGTAGGACTCCACATCCTATTGAGGTAAAATAAAATACATCAGTGACACTGAAAAACAGAGAAAAAGACCTGTAGCCTATAGAGAGACAAGTGTGGTGGTTATACACCTGTGTGTGTGCATGTGCCTATGTGCTAGGGTCCTCAGTAGGTCAATTATCCCATGAGCTAATCAGCAAAAAAACACTGTCTAAATAGCACTGTTCAGTAGAATCATAATTTTTTAAAATTTTAAAGCTGCACCCATAGCACATGGAGGTTCCCAATCCAGGGATCGAATCTGAGGTGCAGCAACACCAGATCCTTACCCTACTGTGCTGGCTTGGGATCAAACCTGCACTGCCATAGAGACAATGCCAGATCCTTAACCAGCTATACCACAATGGGAACTCCTAGAACCATAATTCCAATAGTCAGATTTCTAGTAATCACACTAGTTTTTTAAAAAGTCAAATTAATGTTAGTATCATTTTATTTAACTCAATATCCAAGTTTTATTATCATTTCAATATGCTATTTATACAAGTTATCAGATATTTTCATTCTTTTTCCAGACTTAAATCCACCATACACAGTAGGAAGTTAGAAGAAGAAGAAAAAAAAAACCAATGTGCATTTAACGCAGCACACACGTCAGTTAAGACTAGCTGCATTTCAAGTGCTGAACAGTTGCACATGGTTATATACTGGACAGCACAGGTGTGTAGACTCACTTAAACAAGGTCTAATGCCACCCGCTTATGAGACTTCCTTTATAAGAAATGGTGACTTCATAGTAATGTATTTTTCCATCACTATAAACAATTTTTAATCCTGAGGGATTTGCTAAATTGAGAGGAGGTTATAGGGGCTTCATGCTTGAAGTGATGAGAAGTTTGTTCATTCCACAGAAAAGAAAATCATGGATTTGCACAACAGACTTGTGGTTGCCAAGGGGGAGGGGAGGGAGTGGGGTGGTTGGGGAGCTTGGGGTTAATAGATGCAGACTATTGGCTTTGGAATGGATTAGCAATGAGATCTTGCTGCGTAGCACTGGGGACTATGTCTAGTCACTTATGATGGAGCATGGTAATGTGCGAAAATAGAATGTGTACATGTATGTGTAACTGGGTCACCATGCTGTACAGTAGGAAAAAAAATTGTATTGGGGAAATAACTATTAAAAAATAATAATAAAAAAAAGGTTAAAAAAAAAAAGTTTGTTCAGACCAACTTGTATGTAAGTGAAGCACTGTTCATATCACATAAACCATAGGAGATTCCCATCACCCACAAACCCAAGCAGTTTTAACCAGAGGCTATTAACTACACAGGCCTTTTCTCCCTTCTCCATCCTCCACTTCATGAGTTTATCGAACCTACCACCATCCCATCTAAGTCTTGCCCATCTTTGAGTCTAGTTCAAAACTGCACTATCCCCATGAAGCCATTCAGGACTCCCCTCTGACCAAAAACTAATATTTCCTACCTTGAACCACTGACCACACTTCCACTAAAATGTCAGTTCTGAGGCGGGTGAGGGCTCATGACAGGCTCATTTTAAAATCACCCTTAGCATCCTGGCACCAAAGATAAAGCTATTACTAATCACATGAAAGGAAGTGATACAACCTCAAATCTGTAACAAACAAAAGAAACAACAAAATAAAATGTAAGTATAAAACACTTACCTTTGGTGGACAACTCTGTACAACCAGATCAACCTCAGGGATGTCTAACCCACGTGCAGCAACATTGGTTGCAACCAAAACTCCAAAATCGCCATTTCTAAAACCCTTCAGGGTGATTTCCCTTTGCTTCTGTGGAATATCTCCATGTAACGACTGGGCATCCTGCAAAAGAGATAAACTGGCTTAAGAATACCAAATCCTACAACACAGGTGCCATCAAATTCACCAATTAGGCCTCTAAAGACGTTCATATTTTGGTGATATTTCTGCTGAAAATAATACAACGAGGAAAACATGTGCCTTACATGGACAAGCCTCAAAACTATTTCCAATCCTTGGTCATTAAAGCAGCTGTATCCAACCATATTTAGAAGACACAGAACACCAGATAAAGAGTGACCAAATACTTTGTCAGGGTAACCTTAGGTTTGAGCCACCTTTTCTTTCTTCGTCTGTGAGATGAGATGGGCAGACTAAGACTATTCAGTGAAAATGCTTTCTCCCAAACAAAAGGAAGGGAGGGGAAGAACCAACCTGCCTCACGGCCGCATTCTGTGACAACTCCTGGGCTTCTTTCTTGGTTTCACAGAAGATGATAGTGCGCCCTTGATAACCACTGTACACTCGGATTACATCCCCGATAACTGCTGCCCTTTGGGTCCAGTGGCACTTGATAGCCAGATGCTATAAAAGAGGAGAAAAAGATCTAGTTAGTAATGCCTACCTGGAACCTAAAACCACCTGCTCAACACTAATGACACTAGAAGCAATTATTTAAGCCTGACTAGAGCAAACTTTGCCACCACTACTTAGAGAACAAAATTCAACCATTAAAGCAGAAAGAGTACTTGGCTTCTTTATCCATTTTCTGACCTAACCAGGAAAATGCAGGAAAGTAAATGCTGTTCCCTAGATTGCTACAGGAGACCAAATAATTGACAAGAAAAATCTGCTTTGTCTTTTCATTCACTTAAAAATGTAGGAGTTCCTGCTATGGCGCAACAGGATTGGCAGCATCTCTGCAACTCCAGGATGCAGGTTTGATCTCCTGCCTGGCAGAGTGGGTTAAAGGATCCATCATTGCCGCAGCTGCAGTGCAGATTGCAGCTGTGGCTGAGCTCTGGTCCCGGGCCTGAGAACTCCACATGCCAAAGGGTGGCCAAAAAAAAAAAAAAAGAAATAAAGAAAGAAACAAAGAAAAAAAAAAAAAAAAAAACGCAGTCAGTATTCAGTTTCTGTACTGGTCTAGTCCTTGGATGCAATGAATTCATCTAGATACCATGCCCCAAGGTGAAAATGGCTTCAACACAAACACTAGGGTTCTCTGCTGCTCTCTAGTGAATAAACTCTAGGTGTAATTTCTTTGTGTTTACACAATTCAGAGACTTAGGTTCCAAAAGATTCTAAAATCAGACTACCAGATAATAAAATTTACAAAACATATATGAGAATATAACCTTACTTGGCTTTTCAAATGGGATTTTAGTATTTATCTGGAAAAGGAGTTTGTATTTGTCAATCTTAATACTACCAGGCAGGCAAAAAAATTATATACAATTTAGTACTAATTCTAGCAACTGAATGAATCATTTACCTCCACAGTTATTGCTGTTTTTTGAGTCTTCTTACCAATCAGGTCCACCTGTTCATATGTAGATTTCATGTATTTCTTAGCAACATTATATACCCAATGAGGGCAAGTTGCAGAAAAAAGCAAGGTTTGGGGATTGTCTTCTGAATCTTTGAGGGGAAAAAAAAAGTCAGTATGAATAAATAATTCAGACAAGCATACATAAAATTCCACTTCACTCAATTCCTCCCAGGCCTGTAATATTCTACAGGAAACACTTGAAGCAAAACCAGGCATTGAGGACACGAAAATGAAAGACACAGAGGCTCCTAGTGAGTAAAGAAATACTCCCTAAAATAACTTAGGTAAAGGGTCTTTTGAAATATCCAAAGTAGTTTTAAAGTTACTTTGCTTTTTAACCATTGGCCTTTACGAAACATGAGGGAAATCAGTCCTTTACATGGAGACCTACTAACTGGTGACCGACCAATTTAAATCACTGAGTAAATAATCTATAATAAACAACAGAACAGACTCTATACTCATCTACACTCCCAAGCACTTCCTCAACATTTTGTGGTTAGAATTCTACTCATTCTTTACGGTCAGGTACTAAAAATTACTTCCCAACTTCATTTTGGGGGGGGGGGGGCGTTGCTCGTAGAATATACCATTATACTTTCATTTATTTCAAACGGCAGCATAACTGATAAAATCCCTTTGGTGAGTAACCTGACAATGTATATTAAGGAACATTAACCTTTCAATTCAGTAGTTTCATTTCCAGAAATCTATCCTTAAGAACTAATATTGATGTTTGAAAAAAGCTGTCTACATAAAAATACCTGCAAGCAGATTTGTAGTATGTAAAAATTAAAATATGTAGATAGATTAAATCATGGCATAAACAGTTCATGGAGTTTTATGTGTACAGTAAGATCACAGTTAACATACACACAATAGCAGAGCAGGAAGAAACATAACAAAAGCAAAGTATACCAACCTGTTTGTTTGTTTGTTTGTTTGAATTTTCTCAATTGCAATTATGTAGCAATCAAGGAAATTTTTTGGGGGGAGATCCTCTTAGGGCCGCACCATGGCATAAAGAAGTTTCCAGGCTAGGGGTTGAATTTGGAACTGTAGCCTCTGGCCTACACCACAGCCACAGCAATGTGGGATCTGAGATGTCTGCAACCTATACCACAGCTCATGGCAATGCTGGATCCTTAACCCACTGAGTGAGGCCAGGGATCAAACCCATGTCCTCATGGATACTAGATGGGTTCATTACTGCTGAGCCACAATGAGAACTCCAGAAGTGTTTTTTTAAGTTTTCCGGGATAAAGTCAGTCGCCTGTCAATTTCCTAAAGCTTCATTTGACTCTTAGCAAACTACCTAACCACTGTCCTCCCTCTGATTCCTTATACCAGTTCTTGAATGTGGAGGTTACCTTTCTTGTATGCCACACATAAAATCTCTTCCACTTGATCAGCAAAGCCCATGTCCAACATCTGGTCAACTTCATCCAGGACAACATGCTTAAGTTTGGTGAGATCCAGCTTGTTATTCTGCAGGTGGTCCTTAATACGACCTGGTGTCCCAACTAAGATATCAATTCCATTCCGCATGCGATCAACTGTAAAGAACAACAATGATAAAATACGCTGCATTTTTAAGTCCTTTTATTAATCTATATATTTATTTTATTCTAAAACATTAAGTACAAATATAAGGTAATATGTTAAATACTGAAGATAAAGAAAGCCTGCCTATAGCAAAATGAGGCAGAGATCCAAGGTCCTTGGCAGATAAAAAGAGGAACTTTGATTCTTGACTTTCTGGCTCTTGGACTCTGTCCTCTAGGGCGCAGTAAGGTACCACTTCGGCCTTTAGATAAACGCAGATAAATACAAAAGTCCTAAGAACCGTATACACTATCTGACACGTCATCATGCAGGACCATATGCTGGACCATCTTTAAACAATAACGACAAAAGAAAACCACCACAAATGACTAGATCAGGTAGGTAAAGCCAGATGTCAAGGTCAGAAGAAATCCAATCAGGGTATCCAACAGTAGATGGCATTTTGCATTTTCTCCCCTCACTTTTGGATTTACTTACTCTGTCCTCCATAGGGAGTTCCACCATAAAAACAAGCCACAGCCAGCTTTTTCGTGATGTCACTGAAGTCTCTGCTTACTTGACTTGCCAACTCCCTCGTGGGTGCAAGAACCAGTACCTGAAAAGGAAAAACTAATAATAGAATCCAAAGTACTATGCAGTATGTGTTTCTTAACAAATTTGGGATGCACCAGAAGGTTCAACCCATCCTAAGAATGATTTTCAAAGCATCTATAATGTGCTTTGCCATGTACTACGGTGTGAGAGGATAGTAAATGTAATTTTTTTTTTGGCTTTAGGGCCACACCCATGGCCTATGGAAGTTCCTGGGCTAGGGGTCAAATTGGAGTTACAGCTGCCAGCCTACACCACAGCCATATTGAGTCCCATCTATGAACTACACCACAGCTCACAGCAACGCTGGATCCTTAATCCACTGAACAAGGCTGGGGATTGAACCTGCATCCTCATGGATACTAGTTGGATTTGTTTCTGCTGCACCACAATGGAAACTCCTATAATGAGGTTTCCAACAAATCTATTCCCAATAAAAGCTTGTGATCTTACCAATCAGAAGAGAAGTATGTGCCCAAATTTATAGTGCTCCAAGGTTGCACAGAGCAGGATGGAGGAACTGGGGTATGTTTCACAGATGCTAGTACTTAAAGACCAGCATTCCAATAAAGGAATAGTTTGTGCAAGGAATTAATACTGCCAATGTTAACAGCAGCTAATGTCTGAGCTTTTACTATGTGTCAGGACCTACTAAAATGCTTATTTTCATTTAATTCTCACAAGTTACCGCACACACAACTACACCATAAAATTGCATTATAATACAATTTATTATAACACACAATAGAACTCTAAAATCAAAAGACAGGCATTTCCTGGTGGCTCAGTGGATTAGGATCTGGTGTTGCAACTGCTGTGGGGAAAGTTCAATCCCTGCCTGGGTAACTTCCACATGCTATGGGTATGGCCATATAATTTTAAAAATTAAAATAAATATAAATAAAATAGCTAAGTTAAAAACAAAACAACAACAACAACAACAACAAAGGCAGAGCCAGGAATTTAAATTTGGGTAGCTAGGCTACAAAATCTATAGTCTGAACCTCTATACAAGAGTGAATTGGAATTGGAATGGAAGTCAGACAAGTTAAGGCAGGGCCAATATGGTGAGGGGCTTTAAATCCCAGAGCAGGACACACAGCACAAAACCATGACAGATCCTCAAGGAAGGTAACAGCATGAAATAAATATGATTTAAAAACAACCTAATACATTCATCCACAGATGTTTACAGAACACCCACTATATGCCAGGCACTATTCTAGGTGCTGGTTCATCTGTTTACTGCTGCTGTAACTATACACAAATAGAGCCGCAAACAAATTAATTAATTAGGAGTCAGCATTGACAATGAAGGCCAGCAAATGAGTGAAGAGAGGTCAGAAAGTCAGGGAAAGAACCCAAAGCCAAGGCATGAACATAGGCAATTCAGTGAGGTTAAGTTCTGTCTAGGAGTTCCCGTAGTGGCTCATTGGAAACGAACCTGAGGAGCATCCTGGAGGATGCAGGTTTGATCCCTGGCCTTGCTCTCTGGGTTAAAGATCTAATGCTGCTGTGAGCTGTGGTGTAGGTAGTAGGCGTGGCTTGGATCTGCTGTGGCTGTGGCTGTGGCATAGGCCAGTGGCTATAGCTCAGATTAGACCTCTAGCCTGGGAACCTCCACATGCCACAGGTACAACCATAAGACCGGAGGAAAAAAAAAAAAAAAAGGAAAAAGAAGGTCTGTCAAATACAGGGTTTTCTAGAAACAAGCTCAATAAGCACCATCCTGATCATGGGGCTTGGCCTTTTCACCTAAGTAGGCCTCTTATTCAGGCATCTCTCTCTTTTTTTTTTTTTTTTTTTTGGCATGTGCAAGCATGTGTAAGTTCCCTGACCAAGGATCAAACCCATGCCACAGCAGCAACCTGAGCAAGTGCAGTGAGAACACTAGCTTCTTAACCCACTGTGTCATTAGGCAACTCCCAAGCATCTCTATTAAATGTGCTTTCTCCATTTTAGGCAAAAATGGAGACACCTGACCAATTGTGTGAGCTCTAAGGACATATAAGAGTTTGAAAGAAACATGATGAGCATTAGCAATATAGGTTTTCACCACCACAGTACAGATTACAGTATTTAAATATATATATTCTTAAAAGAATTATTCTCATCTACCTTCAGATAAGATCTATAGTACATACCAAAAAAAGGATTTAAGGAGAACTCAATTAAAAACAACAGGGTAGGAGTTCCCATCATGATGCAACAAAAACGGATCCGACTAGGAACCATGAGGTTGCAGGTTTGATCCCTGGCCTCGTTCAGTGGGTTAAGGATCCGGCATTGCCATAAGTTGTGGTATCGGTTGCAGACGCAGCTTGGATCTGGTGTTGCTGTGGCTGTGGCAGAGGCTGGCAACAACAGCTCTGATAGCCTGGGAACCGCCATATGCTGCAGGTGCAGCCCTAAAAAAAAAAAACAAAAAACAAAAAACAAAAAACAACAAAACAAAACAGGGTATGTAATGATGCCCAAGCAGTATCTCTCTTCCTGTGCAGATCTAAAACTCCCAAGGACTGTGTTAGAGATATTTACCTGAGGGGCACGGCCTCTCTTCCGGTCTTGTAGTTCTCCCTGAAGTTTCTCAATCAAAGGGATGGCAAAGGAGAATGTCTTCCCAGTTCCTGTCCGTGCCTGTGCAATCAGGTCCTTCCCGCTATAGACATGGTGAAACGTCTTTGCTTGTATGGGAAACAGGAAGGTCACTCCACGGGCTGTGAACAAATTAATTGTGTTATCTGATACTGTAATTCTTAAAATTCCAGCCACACTGGAACATCAAAGCATACCCATGCTCCTGGTTCTGCAGAATTATGAAATTCTACCTTTTGGTCAACATCTACCAAGTCAAGTTCAAATCTATTCTGGCAGTGAAGAATCTGCTTGACTAAAAAATATCAATAAACTTTAAAGCACCACATCATAGTAAATACTTCTTTGTATCTTAGGAAAGCTCACCCACAGGCCAGCACAAGCCTAAAAATCAGGTGCTTTGCTATCTCAATTGCAGGGTACCCTACTCAGAAAACACCTAAGAGCATCTCTGACTTCCTACAGGTTTATAGGCACAGTGACAAAATAAGTTCTGAGTCAGGCTGGTATCATTAACCTAGAGATGCCTCAAGAAGTGGAAAAGGGTAAAAAAGAAAATACCAATATGGCATCAACTATTTAACTGCACCAGCACTATCAGTCATTACTGATATACAGTAATATATACAGAGAGAGAGAGATACAGAGAGGCAGTGAAGGCCATCACTCGTATAGTCATGCACTGAATATACAGATCTACTTCATTATATGGTTGCATATATTGTCCAAATAAGAACGTCTCCCAGTTCATCCCAACAAAAACAGGGGAATGCTTCCAAAGAATATGTTCTAACATGCAGTATTTCCAAGAATATTACCTTTGAGAAGTTTAATCGTTTCTTCAGATATGGGAAAATTAGAGAAAGCTCCTTCTTTTTGCTCCACAGATATTTCCTGTTAAAGGCCACAGGGGAAAAAAAAAAAAAAACAAACAGTAAATTTACCCCTATAGGTTAAATACAGAAAGCCTTCTGAGAAAGAAACTATTCTAAAACATCCCTTCTAAATCAACCGAAAAGACAAAAACTTCTGCAGGTAAATCAAGATTTGAAAAGGAAATACAGGAGTTCTTGCTGTGGCTCAGTGGGTTAAGAATCCAACCAGTATCCATAAGGAGGCGGATTAGAATCCTGGCCACGCTCAGTGGATCAAGGATCTGGTGCTACTATGAGCTGTGGTGTAGGTCTCAGACGCAGCTTGGATGTGGTGTTGCAGGCAGCTGCAACTCTGATTCGATCCCTAGCCCAGGAACTTCCAAATGCCCCAAGTGTGGCCCTAAAAAGATAAAAAGGAGGAAAAGGAAGGGAAGGGGAGGGGAGGGGAGAGGAGGGAAGGGAATGAAAGGGAAAGGAAAGGGAAAGAATCTACAAAACCCTAACAACAACAACAAAAAAAACTGGTAGCAAAAACACACAGCACATTTATACCAGGTGTGGCTGGCAAAGGTAGATTTAGCCTCCACTGAGAACCTTTTCACAGTCATTCCAAACTAACAACACATTGTTGAACAGGTTATTAACCCCTTCCCATAGCAACATCTCTCATATATCTATCCATAGAAAATACGGAACAAACATAATGATCATATTGGCACCATTTGAGAGAAAGAAATCTGAATGCCCAACAGAGGAATAATTAAGTGAATTTCTAAACATTTATATGATGGGTAATATAACCACTAAAAATATTTAACATTTAAAAATGGGGAAAATGCCTATATAAAAATTTAGGCAGGGAGTTTCCACTGTGGCGCAAAGAGATCAGCAGCATCTTGGAAGCCCTGGGACGCAGGTTGGATCCCCAGCCTGGCACAGTGGCTTAAGGATCTGAGAGCTTGGGTGAAAACTGTCACTTGGATCTGATCCTTCGCCTGGGGACTCCATATACTGCGGAGCAGTCAAAAAGAAAGAAAAAAAGAAAAAAAAAATATATATATGCAAGGTAAGAAAAGGCAAGTTACAAGACTATATATAGTACAATCCTGTTCTGATTTTTAAAAAAATTTTTTGGCCACACCTGCAGCATGTGGAAGTTCTCAGGCCAGGAAGTTTCAGATGGGAGCCACTTCAGTGACAATGCCAGGTCCTTAATCTACTGTTCCACACACAAGAGAACTGTATATATTTTTTATAATCAAGAAAAAATTTTAAATGTTGATCAAGACCTATGGCAAACAGAAAATTATTTATTAGAATTAGGATTTTGGAGTTCCTGTCGTGGCTCAGTGGATAGGCCAGAAGCTATAGCTTGAATTATACCCCTAGTCTGGGAACCTCCACATGCCACGGGTGTGGCCCCCAAAAAAAGCAAAAAAAAAAAAAAAAAAGAATTAGGATTTTCCTTTGGAGTTCCCATCGTGGCTCAGCAGTTAGCAAACCGGGTTAGCATCCATGAGGACGAAGGTTCGATCACTGTCCTCGCTCAGTGAGTTAAGGATCCAGCATTGCTGCGGCTGTGGCATAGCCTGGTGGCTTTGGCTCCAATTCGACCCCTGGCCTGGGATCCTCCATATACCGTAGGTGCGGCCCTAAAAAAGACAAAAGACCAAAAAAAAAAAAAGAGTTAGGATTTTTCTTTGATGACTGTTTCTGAAAGATAACAGTATTAGCTTCCAAACGGACATTTAAGCATACTATTCAACTCAAATTAACGGCCTAATGGCCTATACAAAAAGACTTATGCAATCAAGCAAGCACCCTTTTGGGGTTCCCACTTAATTATGACTCATTAGGCTAAACCCCTGAGAGGGAAAAAGGAGCATATCTGCATAACTATACCCTTCCTGCTGATTTCTGAAGTAAGTAGACTGAGTATGGAGAGAAGACTTTCCCTAAACTTAAACAGATCTGCTTAGCTGCAAAGGAGGCCTTCTGACACTCATTAAGATGAATTCTCACCTTGAGGCTCAAGGGACCCCCACCACCACCACCACCACATGAAGTGCTGACATGTCGAATTTCCTCCCACTATTAAATACGTGTACCAATTACATACTTATCTGAAACAACATTGAAAGATACATTCTACATATTAAAATGCAACTTTACCTGCTCTAACTCACTGTTGCTCTCTTCAGTGGCAGCTTCCTTGGAGTCAGAGTCAAGTCCAGAATGAGAGAATCCATTCTTCAGGTTTGCGCTTTTCTCTCCAATTCCTCCATTCATTTCTTTTTCTTTCTTCATCTTCTTGGGCTTAGGAGCATCTATTTCTTCCACAGAAGGCTCTTCATTTTTTATTACTTTTTTGGTTTTAGGAGAAACAACTTCCTTTTCCAAAGCCTCCTTTGATTTTTTCGCACTTTTGGTTTTAGGAGAAATAATGTCATCTTGAGGTGGCTCCTCTTTCTTTTTAGCCTTTTTGGATTTAGGAGAATCCACGTCAACTTCAGAAGGCCCTGCTTTCTTTTTAACTTTTTTAGCTTTGGGGGAAATCACTTCTTCCATTTCTTCTGCCTTTTCAGTCTTACTAGATTTTGGCTTCTCCTTTCTACCTTTCTAAAAAATTAATAAAGACAATACAAACAATGAACAAAGTATTGATACACTTGTGTAATACATCAATTCTGGATTATTTCAAGGTCACGTTATTATCAACGACACAATTTGGGGGCATTTTCCAACACGTGTGCTTTCACCTTGCAAAAAGGTAAAAATTAAACAGTATGTTTTTTATACCATTTTTTGGCCATATGGAAATAAGCCTATACCAATAGTTTCATAAGCCTAGAAGAGAATGCCTCTTGGTAACTATACAATTCATGTTGGTCAAATAAGTGGCAAAATCAAATATTCACAAGGGACCTGGAGTTGCTCATGGGATTCTCCAACATGTTCCAACAACATACAGTAGAGAAAGTGATCAAGAACAAGTTAATTTGATTCTGATACACAAATGAGACCATGTATAGCCACAGACGGATGTTAAAATTTCTTTCTCTGCTAGAATTCCTCTTCAGGCAAAACGGGGGTTCATAATATTTGCCTTGCCTACCTCACAAATGCCAATGAGTTTACATAGACACTTTACGAATCAAAAACGTATAAAGACCCACAACCTATCACTCCGTGAATAAAAAAGATATATCTAATTTAAAGGAAAAACAAAGCACATGTTACAAGAAAACGGAATGAGTGAAATCTCAGAACCAAACCAGACAATGGCTCCTGCTTGAAATGTCTGACCCTCTCCAACTTCTCATATTTTTGAAAACTTTGTATTACTGAAAACAACTGGAAAGGTGTTTTAGCCTCTATTAAAACCTCTCTAGCAGAGCCCCAGGTCAACTCCAGAAGTGAGACTTTACACTGAGCTGAAACCTGCCTCCCTGCAATTTCAGGCCTAGCCTCTGTCCTTAATCTCTCCCACACGACCCATCCTTCAGACAGCTGAAAAATAATCTGGTCTCCTCCATCTCAAAGCTTTATTTCTTTCATCCCTTGCTTCCATCAAACGAGGCTGGATTTCCAATTCCGGTGGTCTCCTTTGGAAAGCAATAGAGTATGGTCATGTCCCTTCTAATTTCAGCATCCCATAATTTAACAAGTTGCAAGGCAGGTAAACCAGGACCACTTCCTCCCCACCTGTGAGCACAAGTCTGTGCTACCTCGGCTTCCTACAACACCAAAACATTGTTTTTGTAGAAATTCCCCATCAAAAAGACCCAGAAACAGCAAGGAGAGAAAATTTTAAGTCGTATACAAGTTCAGGGACAATCTTTGCTCTCAGTGACCTTATCTCAGAGCAGAGACTCAGTCACAGGTTAAATCGCTATCTAAGGAAGTAAGAGCGGGAGGCAGCTATCGAGGTAATTGCACACGGTGTGCAGTTAAGCATCAATACATGTCTTTACATTTCCAAGGAAAATATGGCTAAAAATATTAAGAGGGACTGAACTTATCTTCTAAGGGCCGCTTCCCGGAAAACAAGTAGTACCTCCCTACTATGGTAAAAAAATGTCACTGCGGACGCCGCCCACGTGTGCGGATGGCCTTATGGGCTGGCCAGCCCAGCTGAAAGCTTTAAATCCCTACCTACAATTCCCTCCGCGCACACTCACGCCGGGAGATATCAGTCTGGGCCAAAACGTGGGGGCCTAACCGTGACCGTTCTACTTTGCTCACCCGGTGCGGAGCGCCCAGACTCAGAGACCACGTGGGACACCCGGCCGGCTCTCCAGCTGCGATCGCCCCCCCCACCGGACCTCCGGGCAGTGCGCCCACCGCCCGCGGAGAGCACCGACCACTCTCCCGCGCCCCTTGGCCGAAACCCACGCCGATCTCCGGCCAAGTCGGGTCCGCGCCTCGCGCCGCCAGCCCAGGCCCCTCATCTCAGAGCCCCTTGTCCTGCCTTGCCCCAGGTCCCTCGGCCCTCGGTGGTACCTTCTCATTTTGCTTTCGCGGCATCTCCACTTTTGCCGTGGCGGTTTCTGACTCCAAATCCGCGTCACTACGAAGTTTCCCCGGCATCACTCTGCACCTGCTGGGTAGGCCGACCGATCTCGTCAACCGCGTGGAGAGGAAGAGAGAGCCCAACCTTTTTAGCCCACCCAGCTCCCGTCACTTCCTGTAGCAGAGTTCATCCTGCGGAAGCGGAAGTTCCCCAGGGAGGCGGCGGCACATGTGGTTCCAAAGCAGCTGCAGCTCACGCCGGCTGGTGTGAGTTGAGTGTTTACAGTGCCTGAACTAGAAGCCACCCTCAGAAGGGTAAACGGAAGGAACCGCAAAGGTTGGCTTTATTGTCGTTAAAACACTGGCGAGATTTTCGCTAGCCTCGGCCTGATATTGGAAGATTTTTAGCTGTTTTTGAGTGGCGCCTTTTCAGTGCTTTATTTTAGATTGCTAGCCTTGGCAAGCTCCTTTCACGAGCAGATGCGCAGGACGTATATTCTTGGTTATCCTGTGGAAACGTCACACTTGAAAGGAGACGCCCAGACTCACTGGCCTCGATAGTAACTGGAGTTCTGTCAGGTCTGGTCATTTTTGCGTGCACTCACCGTACCTCCCCCTGAGCATTCACCATGTCAGGTATGAGAAACAAGGCTAGGATTCAGCACAGAAGCCTTGCCTTCAAGACGTTTTATAGGCTGGGTGGAAATAGACGAGTGTCAGTTGTTTTGAAGGCACAGACAGGCAACTGAACCGGCCTTGGGGCCTGAAGAAAGGATCCCCAAACCACGTGGACCTCTATTAGAAAATACAGGGGCTCTCAGTCTTGCATAATGTGGACACTATACGAATTCAAGCAGTTGAGGAAAAGTGGTATATTGAATAATCTGTGACAGTATCGCTAAACTTCCTGTGAAGAACTAGTGAGACAAAGAACTGGGAGCCAATTCATCATGAAATCATTTTAAAAAATCGGTTGAGGGAGTTCCTGTTGTGGCTCAGTGGTTAACGAATCTGACTAGGAACCATGAGGTCTCAGGTTCGATCCCTGGCCTTGCTCAGTGGGTTAAGGATCTGGTGTGGCCGTGAGCTGTGGTGCAGGTCGCAGACGCGGCTCGGATCCTGTGTTGCTGTGTCTCTGGTGTAGGCCGGTGGCTACAGCTCCGATTGGACCCCTAGCCTGGGAACCTCCATATGCCGCAGGAGCGGCCCTCAAAAGGGAAAAAAAAAAAAAAAAAATCGGTTGAGGAGTTCCCACAGTGGCACATTAAGTTAACTGTCCAGCATGTCTCTGTGGAGTTGCAGTTTAGATCCCCCAGCAGGCACAGTGGGTTAAGGATCTGGTGTTGTCACATGTGGCATAGACTGCAGATTACAGCTGAGTCTTGGATTCCATCCCTGGCCCAGGAACTTCCACATGCCAACAGGTGCAGCAAAAAATGGGGTGGGTTGGGGGTGTGTGTGTGTGTGTGCGCGCGCGCATGTGAAATCTTCCCTGGCCTTGTAAACCTTCATCATCTTGCTCTGATTTTTGGATATGTTTCTTAATCTGAACCCGAGTTTCTCATGCATAATGGAGCTGGCAAAATTAATATAATGGACACACACAGACACACAAAAGAGCTCCCATTATGGCTCAGTGGTTAATGAATCCGACTAGGAACCATAAGGTTTCGGGTTCGATCCTTGGCCTCGCCTAGTGGGTTAAGAATCTGGTGTTGCCGTGGGCTGTGATGCAGGTCAAGGCAGCTGGGATCTGCATTGTTGTGGCTGTGGCACAGGCCAGGGGCTACAGCTCCGATTAGACCCCTAGCCTAGGAACCTCCATATGCCGTGGGTATGGCCCTAGAAAAGACAAAAATAAATAAATAATAATAATAATATATATATATATATAAAACGAATCAAAAGAGTGCAGCAGTACCTGGCACATACAGCACAGTAAATAAGAGCTATTAAAACTCATAAGCGTGTCAAGATTTGTGGAAAGACAATTCAAAATTAATCATTTTATGACAAAGGAAAATGCTGGAAGTTTTATTTATGTATTTCATAAGATTAATTTTACTGCACTTTTAATCTGACAGTTTAAAGGAAATTTTTTTTCACAAATTATTGATGTTTCACAGTTGTCAATTTTTTACCAGATAAATTTATATAAATATACAATGATGCTTTAACTCACACTCTGTGACATCCTTGAGCCAGGAGTTTTGATTTATCCATCTTTGCATCCTTAAGATTTTGGACAGTGCCCATTACACATTAGCCTGTCACTAGTAGTGGGGCAAGAAAGGAACCCTTTGAAGAAAATTTTAGCTGTATGCCCAGGCAGGAAAGCAGTTAGGAATCTGCAGTCTCGTTAATAAACCACAAAATTTCATGAGACTGCTGCGCATAGTACAGGGATATTTTTATTACCAACAGATGTTCAACAACAGAGTAAGCCCCGGACACTACTAAATGGAATATTGTTGTCAAGGCTTATAAAGTATATAAATTCCTTGTAACATATCTGCACATAGGCATAAGGCCAAAATTCCAAAAAGAAACATGCAGAAGGCCCTTTCTGGCTCAAAGGTGGCAAAGTTACCGTATTTCAACTAGTCATCAGTATAAAATTCAGTAACAAGTAGAAGAAATGGGTCTTTTATATCCATTTGATAGGAAATGTGAAGTAACTGCTTGAATATTGATTCTGCCAGCCCACTTTCCTCTGATGTAGATATGTTTTCGTAAAATTGGGAAATTTTCTGTTTCTCAAAGTATGTATACACACAGTGAATTCAAAGGTCTATACAACAAAATATTAGCCATAATTATCTCTGAGAGAGGTAATTATGGTTTTAATTTTCTTCTGTTTGCCTCTCTTTCAGATTTTCCACAATGTACATATATTACTAATACTTTTTAAAAAACCATTATTATGCACTACTACCAAAATATGCAAAATGAAAATAATGTGAGAGGAGGCTCTCAGACATTCACACCTAAGTGTGAATTCATTATTCAAATTTCTAATGCTGAAGGGAACAAAACATATTTACAAATTCAAAAAGTGAAGATCGGGGTAACTGATTCAAGTCCAAATAGCTATTAAGGGACAACATTAGGATACAGAGTATCAAATGGAAGGCTCTGAATAGCCAGAAAGTGGAGCCATGAGTTCTGGACTCTGTAAGAAAGGAGCAGAGTAAAGACAAGTGGCTGCATTCAGCCCAAAGCTGAGAATTTGATGAGGAATTTGCCCTGCCCCCTCCTTCTTCCAGAAGACACCGAAAGCTATTAATTAATATTCTAAGGATATGCCCCCCCTTTCCTTGCTGATAGGGAAGCCAGCCTTGAGCAAGAAATCCCCTTAAATCCATCCTTCCCCTTGCTGGCATTTACTTACACGTTTATCTTTCTCACTCTCCTCCTTGAACGCCTTCGATGACTCTCCAAAACAAGGCCTATGAAGCCTTCCAAGACAGGACTCTTGCCCTCTTCTCACCACTGCTTTCCTCATAGTCAAGATTCTAGCAATAGGGAGTTCTCCTATGGTGCAGTAGTTTGGGTCACTGCTGTGGCACAGGTTCAGTCCCTGACCCAGGAACATTCACATGCCATGGGTGTGAGGAAAAACAAAAACAAACAGTATTCTGGCCAACAAGAGCTACTTATTGTTTGCCGTAATTAGAGCTTGTTATATTAGCTTTTCTGTGCCTTTACCTGGATGCCCATTCCCACTTCCCTGTTTCTTTTACCTGACTTAATTCATGTACAATCATCATGGCCAAAAGCTTTCTCTGAACTCCCACCCCATTCCTGGGCTGGGCTGGGTGTCCTTGTGCAGAGCTCTCAAGTCATCACACTTAGTCACTGCCGTGGGCCTAGCTTTGTGTCTGTGTATTTCACTAGATTCTGAGCTCCTGAGGGCAGAAACTGAACACTCTTTGTTCCCTTTTGTATGTCAAACATAGTGCCTGGGACCTTGTAGGTACACAGCATGTTCTGCCTGAAGTACCAAGTACCTCAGGAGGAATGGAGCCCGTTTCTTCT
This sequence comes from Sus scrofa, assembly GCF_054392235.1. NCBI lineage: Eukaryota > Metazoa > Chordata > Mammalia > Artiodactyla > Suidae > Sus > Sus scrofa. Next base: position 94,233,854 of record NC_139396.1, on the reverse strand, counting down.
TGGGTTTAAATGCAGAGCTCACACTCAGGTGCAAAGCCAACTGAGATCCCTTTAGCTATCTGAAATCCCATTCCCCGTAATTAAAATGACCCCTTTCTCAATCCAGCATTTGGCTTAATTGAAATCTGGCTCCTGGAGTTCCTGTCTTGGGGCAGCAGAAATGAATCCAACTGGGAACCACAGGGTTTTGCATTTGGTCCTTGGCCTCTTTCGGTGGGTTAAGGATCCAGCATTGCCGTGGGCTGTGGTGGTGTTCACAGATGTGGCTTGGATCCTTCGTTGCTGTGGCTCTGGCATAGGCCATCGGTTGTAGCTCCGATTGGACCCCTGGCCTGGGGACCTCCATGAGCTGCGGATGTGGCCCTAAAAAGACAAAAGAAAAAGAAAAGAAAGAAATCTGGCTCTTACTGGAAAATACTCTGCTGTAGCTTTCTCACATGTGTTGCTTGTTCCCTCACATTCAATGTACACTGACGTCAGTGACCTCCTCTTTTCCTTAAAGCCATTTCCTAACTATTACCCCATGACTTTCGTGTAAATGCCCATGTCCCTTTGAAGATCTGTCATTATCTCACCTTTTACTGCTTCAGGTACTTTACCAACCTCCACCACTCTGGTATGTTGGCAACTGGCTTAGTCTTCCACTCCCTACTCAGTCCTCGTTTGTCTTCATTCTAGGAGACTTTTTTTTTTTTTTTTTGACTTTTTAGGGCCGAACCTGCAGCATACGGAAGTTCCCAGGCTAGGGGTCCAACCCAAGCTGTAGCCACCAGCCTACACCACAGCCACAGCAACATGGGATCTGAGCTGCGTCTGTGACCTACACCACAGCTCACCGCATCACCAGGTCCTTAAACCACTGAGTGAGGCCAGGGATCGAACCCACATCCTCATGGATGCCATTCAGGTTCTTTAACTGCTGAGCCATGATGGGAACTCCTCTAGGATACTTCTTTGTCCATGAAACACCGGGCATCTTAATTCTTTGACCGTATCAACTGAAATAACCTTTGTTCCCAACATGCTTACTACCATACTCTGCAATTGTCTTCTCAACTGCTCCACTCTTGAAATCTCAAATTCAGTTAGCCCTCACTGACCTTCACTGCTTTGCCCCTTTCCTTCTTCATTCTTCCTTAACCCCTCTTTTTTTTTTTTTGTCTTTTTTTGTTGTTGTTGCTATTTCTTGGGCCGCTCCCGCGGCATATGGAGGTTCCCAGGCCAGGGGTTGAATCGGAGCTGTAGCCACCGGCCTACGCCAGAGCCACAGCAACGCGGGATCCGAGCCGCGTCTGCAACCTACACCACAGCTCACGGCAACGCCGGATCGTTAACCCACTGAGCAAGGGCAGGGACCGAACCCTCAACCTCATGGTTCCTAGTCGGATTCGTTAACCACTGCGCCACGACGGGAACTCCCCTTAACCCCTCTTAAGCAGTCTAGACATCTTGGACTATTACGTCAATCACTTCTGCTAAGTCCTTAACATCTTCACTTTGTCATCATTTCATCTTACAGAGCAAAACCCCAATCCTCAATCAGCAGCCTCCCATGTCCATTCCTGCAGCACAATGCTGAGTGTTGTTACCAGAAATCACTCTAATGACACTGCAAAGTCACTCTCTCATCTCAGCTGGACCCTCAAAGCAGCCTGTGATCGTCAGTTTGCCCGGTGAGTTCTCCATCGTGTTCTACACCTCGTGTGAGCTTATACCTCAGTATTTTTCCACTTTCCTCAAATCTCTTAACCTACTCTTCCCTCTTCACCTTCGGTGGATGACCATGCAAAAAAATACCACAGGAAAAAATTGAAAACATCAAGTAGGCACTCCCTCAACTTTTTAACTTAACATGTGCAAATGCACTTATGTGATAATCAGACCTGCCTCTTGACAAAATGTTGGAGATATGCTTCTACCATCTAAAGCTAAAACCTCCCATCGTGCTTGAGCTCATCCCTTTGGGTTGTCACAGGGATTTTGCTCCCTCATATATTCTATTCTTTCCCCTCTTCCCACCTTTCTGGCTCCTTCCCATATGAGTATTTCAACATGCTCAAACTTCCCTCTTCTCCCACTGCAAAAGTCTGCGATTTCATGTCCTTTCTTCTACATCCAGTTTATTCTTCCCTATTCACAGCCAAATTTCTGGAAGATGTGTTCATATTTGTTGTTCCTACTTCTTTATCTCCCATTTCCTGCTGAACCCACTGCTAAATAGCTTCTACTCTCAACACCCTATTAATATGGCTGTTCCCCATGTCACATGTCTTTTTGCCAAATAAAAAAGGCCAATCCAGGCTTGTCTACTAGTTCCTTTAACAGCCTCATACTTCTCGCTTTGTGCCCTCTTATCATCCCTTCTCAGTGGGTTCCCCTTTCCTCTGCTACAAAGTAAGTACATGAGTGTGCTCTGGGTTCCCTGCTCAGCCCTCTTTTCTTACTATACTTTGCCTGTATCATCTCATTTACTACCTTAGCTATAATTACCATTTCTTATTATTCACAAACCTTTAGAACAGATCGCTCTCCTGCTTCAGACCTGTAAATCCAATTCCCTCCTGTTTATATCCTCTTGCATTTCTCATGAAATACTCAATACCAAAGTATAGCTAATCCTGAACTAATCAGATTCCCACTTCTTCCCCATATAACTTTTCTTGCTCTTTGTTCTACCACCTATTTCAGTGACAGAAGTCTAGGTTTTAGTCTTTTGCCTCTCTTATCTTCCAATTCAAAGCCCTAACAATTCATTTCCTAAAAACTTCTGAAATCTATCCATGTTTCTCAAAATTCACTGCCACTATTTAGCACAGTGGTTAAGAATGCTGGTACAGAAGTGAGACTCATCTTGGTTCAAATTCTCATTCCACTATATATTATCCAGCTGTGTGATTCTGTTTTGGTTTTGGTTTTTGGCCTCGCCCATGGCATGCAGGAAATTCCCCAGGCAGGGATCAAACTCATGCCACAGCAGTAACCACAGCCACAGCAGTGACAATGCCAAAACCTTAATCTGTTAAGCCACATGGGAACTCCATCCAGCTGTGTGATTTTGGACAAGCAACGACCCCTCAAGTGCCTCGGTTCTCATTGCTCAAAATATGTTACCTATCATTAGTGCTGACCATCACTTTCACCTTGGATTACTATGACAGCCTCTTCAGAGGGCTCCTTGCCTCTGGTCTGGCCCTTCTGCAATCCAGTCTCCTCAGTGTAGCCAGTAATCTTTCTAAAACGCAAATCTCACTAGGTTACTTCTAACTTTAAATCCTTTAATGGTTCTCCACTGTCTTCAAGGAAATATCTCAACTTAAAACTGTAAACAAGACCTTTAAAATTTGGTCCCTAAGTCCTTATCTATGCCTGTCCTCTGCCCATCACGTGCAAGTCACACTATTTGTAGGTCCTCAGACTCACCATGCTATTCTTTGCCTCTGGGTTTCTGCATATACAGGCATCCCTCAGAAATATTGCGGGCCCAAGTTCCAGACCATCGCTATCAAGCAAATATTGAAATAAAGTCTCACAAATGTTTTGGTTTCTCAGTGCATATAAAAAGTTATGTTTATACGGAGTTCCCGTCGTGGCGCAGTGGTTAACGAATCCGACTAGGAACAATGAGGTTGCGGGTTTGGTCCCTGCCCTTGCTCAGTGGGTTAACGATCTGGCGTTGCCGTGAGCTGTGGTGTAGGTTGCAGACGCGGCTCGGATCCCGCGTTGCTGTGGCTCTGGCATAGGCCGGTGGCTACAGCTCCGATTCGACCCCTAGCCTGGGAACCTCCATATGCCGTGGGAGCGGCCCAAGAAATAGCAACAACAACAACAAAAGCCAAAAAAAAAAAAAAAAAGTTATGTTTATACTATACTGTAGTCTATTAAGGTAACAGCATTATGTCTAAAAAAACAACGTACCTACCTTAAGTTAAAAATAATGTTGTTGGAAAAATGGGATTAACAGACTTGTTCAACACAGGCTTGTTCGACGCAGGATTATCACAAACCTTCAATTTGTAAAACAAATAGTATCGTCAAAGTGTGTTACAACAAGGTACACTTGTATTGTTCTGCCTGCAAACCCTCTCCCTTCTGAACTCCTCTTCCCATGACTCGCGTGTACTTGATTAGATCAAGTGGTACTTTTGCTTTACTTCTCCTTTTAGGTATCACTTCTTCAAAAAGCCTGACTCCTGAGATTGGATAGGTGCACCCCAACTAGATCTTTAGCATTCCATACTTACTTTCATCTTAGATGTTAGGTGGTTTCTTTACTTTTCTGCCTTTTTTTGAGGGCCGCACCCATGACATAGGGAGGTTCCCAGGCCAGGGGTCCAGTCGGAGCTGTAGCTGCTGGCCTATGCCAGAGCCACAGCAACTCGGGATCCAAGCTTCGTCTGTGACCTATACCACAGCTCATGGCAATTCCGGATCCTTAACCCACTGAGCAAGGACAGGGACTGAACCTGCATCCTCATGGATGCGGTCAGATTTGTTTCTGCTGAGCAACTCCCTTAGGTGTTAGGTGTTCATCTCAACCATAATTGCTTGTCTTTAGATTGTAAATTCCTTGAAGATAGTGACCGTGTCTTACACATCACTCTATTCTCCTTGGGAAAGAGTAAAGAGCACATAGTAGACATGCAGCCAATATCTAACTGAATAAATTACTGAGTATGCGCTGCTTGCACACCTTATTTTTTCCCCTCTTTTTACGGCCATACTGCAGCATATGGAAGTTCCCAGGCTAGTGGTCAAATCAGAGCTGCAGCTTCCAGCCTACGCCAAGCCACAGCAACAGTGGATCTGAGCAGCATCTGAGACCTACACCACAGCTTGTGGCAATGTCAGGTACTTAACCCATCGAGTCACAATGGGAACGCCTAATTAACTTTATCTAGAGTTTAAAATGTTCCACCTAATCAATCATGTCACGAGTTCATACACTCCTTAAATGTAAAAGGGATTTCTTATTTTATCCCACATATCCTATAGGAGGAATGATCTGAATACAGACACACCACATTTTATAAAATGCAAGATTAACTTAACTGCCACATTTTAGAAGGAGTTTTAAAAGATTACACTGAGAAAATTCTTAATGCACAGTGAAAAGAGACAATAAAAGGAGGTTTTTTTATTCAAAGTTATAACTGGATAAGTAGATTTGTTTACAACCATTCTTGTGAAATACTTTTAAAAAAATACGACCAACTTCTTTGCAAGTAGCAGACACATACCTCAACTATGATGACCTAATTTTTAGGTGGATAATGTACATGATTAGGCAGCAACAGGCAAGCTCACATTGACAGATTAACTATCTCAGTCAAAACTCCGTTTGTGGCCCCCACTTCTTGATCGATTTCTATTCCCACTTCGTCTTCTACCATCTTGTCGACATCCTGACCGACTCCCTTGTCGACTCTGTCTACCAGCCCGGCCACCAGATCGACCACCTGACCGACCAGACCGGCCCGATCGGCCACTTGACCAGCCACTCCTCTGTCTGGAATTGGAAGCTGTATTTCCATCATAATGTTCTTCGATTTCAGGCAACTTGGCTGGCACTGAGAGTATCCAGTCGGAATCATGCCACTCTGCCTGTTGGGATAATTTACAGGATTAATATAAATGCAAAATAGAAGCCATAAGCAAGTTACATTAGGACAGGAGACTCTTTTTCTCATTATTTATTATTACTTAAAGGCCATTTATCCATTAATTCAAAGTATCTGGAACAAAACTGAAAACCAGAAAACAAAAACAAAAACATATTCTAAGCTCATTCACTAAAGTCCCTAAGTTTTACGAACAAAACAGAAACAGACTCAGACACAGAGAACAAACAGGTGCTTGCCAGAGGAGAGTAAGTTGGGGGGTTAGGAGATGAGTGAAACAGATAAGGGAAATCAACAGGTACAAACTTTCAGTTACAAAATAAATTGATGAAATGTATAGAATGGGGAATATAATTGATTATATTACAATATCTTTGAATAGTGACAGATAGTAACTAGATTTATCCTGGTAATCACTTTGTAATATATAGAAATATCAAATCACTATGTTGTGTGCTTGGAACTAACACAGTATTTTAAGTCGATTATATTCCAATTTAAAAAAACGCAGAGAGGAAAAAAACTCTATTGCATTTTGGTGCATTGGAGGAAATGCACCAAAATGCTAATGGTGGTTACTACTGGGTGGAGGTGGGGATCATGGGTGATTGCTATTTTTTACGTTTTACTTTTATGTGTTCCTAGTTGTCTGCAATGATTATGTACTGCTTGTAAAATCAGAAAGAAAACAATGTCATTAAAAATGAAAAAGAAATCAATCCTGTTAAAACTTAACTCTCAAATTTAATATAACAATGCAAAGCTTGGTTTTCCTTCTCCCTTCCCCACCCCCAAAAAAGAAGTTTCTAAAAGCTTCTAAGTTTTAGTCTCAGGAGAAATTTTCAGGCTGATTTTGGGACTCTAAATTCCTACTCAGTTTGTACATTATTAAAAGAGAGCACCGTGGAGTTCCTGTCATGGCTCAGTGGTAAGGAACCTGACCAGTATCCATGAGGACACAGGTTTGATCCCTGGCCTCACTCAGTGGGTTAAAGATCCAGGTGCAGTGTAGGTCACAGACGCCAACTCAGATCTGGTGTGGCTATTGCTGTGGCGGAGGCCGGCGGCTACAGCTCCAATTCAACCCCTAGCCTGGGAACCTCATATGTCTTGGGTGTGGCCCTTAAAAAAAAAAAAAAAAAAAAAGATATAAAAATCTGCAGCTCCTAAGAGTATCAATGTCATCTCCTACTACATTAACTGTTCTTCATTATGATCATGAATTGCCAAGGAAAGTTAATATTAAAATACCTTGTTGGGGAGTTCCTTTTGTGGCTCAGCAATAACGAACCTGACTAGTATCCATGAGAATTCAGGTTCAATCCCTGGCCCTGCTCAGTGGGTTAAGAATCCAATGTTGCCCCAAGCTGTAGTGTAGGTAGCAGATGTGGCTTGGATCTGGCGTTGCTGTGGCTGTGATATAGGCTGGCAGCTGCAGCTTCAATTCAACCCCTAGCCTGGGAACTTCCATATGCAGCACCTGTGGCCCTAAAAAGAAGAAGAGAAAAAAAAAAAACACTGTTGCTAAGAGTGAGCAAACAGCCACACACATCTCTGGTGGGAATATGTGACCAAAGCCTTAAAAATGCACAAACCTTTTGGCTGAGCAGACATTTTAAAAAGTTCAACTTAAGGAGGTAAACATGGCAATGCATAAGGAGTTAGCTAAGACAACATTTAAGGCTTATCTGTTTATAATAGTATATTAGTATCAGAAATAATCTAGATGTCAGAAAATAGGACATTAAGTTGGCCACCTAGGTGACCAAATGCCAGGGAACCAATAAAAATAAGTAACTGAATAGTTGATAAAGAAATGTGTTCACAATATATTCTGAATTTTTTTTCTTTTTAGGGCTGCATCCAGGGCAGGGAAGTTCCCAGGTCGAATCAGAGCTATAACTGCCGGCTTATGCCACATACACAGCAAGGCCAGATCCAAGCTGCATCTGTGACCTACACCATAGCTCATTGTAACACCAGATACTTAACCCACTGAGAGAGGCCAGGGATTGAACCTCAGTCCTCATGGATACTAGTTAGGTTCATTACTGCTGAGCCACAATAGGAAATTGTAGTCTGAATTTTTCAAAAGACTTTAAAAACAGAATAATCCCCAATTCTTGTTTCAAAATTTGTACATAAATATGCACAGGAACCAGACAAATTCCACAGTGTAGGAATCTAGGGGACAATCTCTCTCTCTTTTTTTTTTTGGTCTTTTTGCCATTTCTTGGGCCGCTCTCGCGTCATATGGAGGTTCCCAGGCTAGGGGTCAAATCGGAGCTGTAGCCACTGGCCTACGCCAGAGCCACAGCAACGCGGGATCTGAGCCGCGTCTGCAACCTACACCACAGCTCACGGCAACGCGGGATCCTTAACCCACTGAGCAAGGGCAGGGATCGAACCCGCAACCTCATGGTTCCTAGTCGGATTCGTTAACCATTGCGCCATGATGGGAACTCCGACAATCTCTTTCTTCAACAGACAAAATGCTAGGTAAATTTTTTTTAAGGAATGAGAACCTATAAAGTAAAAGAGACCTCAAATTTCAGCGTATGAACATCATGGACCTTACATTTAAAGATTTTAGGGTATTCCCACTGTAGGTCAGCAGAAACGAATCCAACTAGCATCCATGAGGATGTGGGTTCCCTGGCCTCGCTCAGTGGGTTAAAGAATCTGGCATTACTGTGAGCTGTGGTGTAGGTTGCATATGTGGCTTGGATCTGGCGTTGCTGTCGCTATGGTGTAGGCCAGCGGCTGTAGCCCTGATTTGACCCCTAGCCTGGGAACTTCCATATGCTGTAGGTGAAATCCTAAGAAGCAAAAAAAAAAAAAAGATACTTAGGAGACAAGAGGGAAAATTTAAACATAAAATTGGATGATATTAAGGAATTATTATTTGGGGGGTGAGTTAAGGTATTACGTTTATGTTTTTTAAGTGTTTTTTTTACCATTTAGACATACAGAAATATTTATGGCTAAAATGATAGACTTCCTAGAATTTATTTCAAAAGAATATAGGAGAGTGGGAAAGTGGATGGAAGTAGACATGAAACACAACTGGCCATGAGCTGGTAACTGCTGAAGCTGGATGATGAGTACATGGGGATTCATTATACCATTCTGTTTGAAATTATTCATAATTTTAAAGTTATGACACAGACTGGGTATTTATTATTTATTTATTTTTCTTAATTGATTCGGGCATGATAATGATATTATGACTATGTATTTTTTAAATCCCTACCTTTTAAAGAAACATACTGAACTATTTAACAGATAAGATTTTTTTAGGAGTTCCCGTCGTGGCGCAGTGGTTAACGAATCCGACTAGGAACCATGAGGTTGCGGGTTCGGTCCCTGCCCTTGCTCAGTGGGTTAACGATCCGGTGTTGCCGTGAGCTGTGGTGTAGGTCACAGACGCGGCTCGGATCCCGCGTTGCTGTGGCTCTGGCGTAGGCCGGTGGCTACAGCTCCGATTCGACCCCTAGCCTGGGAACCTCCATATGCCGCGGGAGCAGCCCAAGAAATAGCAACAACAACAACAACAACAAAAAAGACAAAAAAAAAAAAAAAAAAAAAAGATTTTTTTAAATACCTGTAGCCTTTCTGACTCAGCTGTGGAAACATCAAAACAAACACCCTAAAAGCAAAATGAAAATATTTTTATTTAGATGCATATGAGTTGATTTTTTAAAATACTTACTGGTAAACTTACATTAGCTAAAAAAAGAAAAGATTAAATGTGTCCAGTGATTGCTTACAGGATTACAACAGTTGGTATATAATAATGTATGACACAGAATGGCTGCTAAATGTCCTTTCTAAATCTGAAAAATAAACACAGTATCTAATAAGGACTGAGTACTACTAAGAATCTAGACTATTCTCTAGAAAAGCTTCTTCTTCTTTTTTGGCCATGCCTATGGCCAGGAATTGAACCTATGCCACAGCAGTGACCCAAGCTGCTACAGTGACAATGCCAGATCTTTAACCTGCTGTGCCACAAGAGAACTCCTAGAAAAGTTTTTGTAGACACTGTAATGTTTCATGTCCCCTGTAATATAACCTATCTAATAAATTCCTTAAAAAATTTAGTGCCAGAAACTTTCTCTCCTAAAAAGCTGAAACGTTTACCAGATAATGAGAATGAGGTAACCTGAGATGTTTCCTCTTTGATTTTGGTTGCCAATAACTTGAAAGTTAATTTAATATTCAAGTACAGCAAAGAGTTTGGCCTAAGGATCTTGGTGTATTTTACCTCCCCTCCACACTTTCTGAATGTATGTATTTGTCTCATACTTGCTACAAATCTTTTTTGAAGGGTAAGTAATATTCAACTTTGAGAAAGATAAATATTTCCAAAAAGTAATCAAGTTAATAAGCTCTAGGCTTGAATGAACCTATACATAGTCAAGTTTGATGAATAAATATAACATCTTTTCTCAGAACCAACAGAAATCAGTCACTAAATTTACAGAAGGTTTTAACTTTGCCATTTCATAAATGTATGAAAATACTTAATTCACTTTAAACAACCAATAGCATGCCACTTAAAAACCAATATTGTATATTCTCTAAAAAATAGAGCTGTTTAGTTGCTGCAATTATATCTTACTTAATCTTAGAATGGAAACACTCACGACCACATGTAATATGAACACAAAGGCAGAAACTCAAGATAACGTGAATAGGAGTCAAATTAAGCAGAATGACTTACAGCTTTCTAGAGGAATGGGTTACTTATATAATTCCTCAAATTTACAACTGGAAATATACCAAGACATGGAGAAAACAGTATTATTCATCTCGTTAGGTCTCAAAAAAAGGATGAACAAAATCTGCTAGTCTTTATAAACATTTATGACAGTATTTAGAAAAGCCTACCATATTTCCTTTTAAGAGGCACATTCTGGTAATTTGGGACAAGACATTACTGCTCAGCTTTTTGTTAAGTTCTTTCCAAGCACAGCTGACATCCTGAATTTCTTCTGGGCTTTCCAGAGTCATGGTCACAAACCCCTTAAGGAATAAAAGTCACATTATGTTTGGGAAAAAAAGCGCAGCAGTAAGACAATGATATCCCAACTTGACAGTCCTTCAAGACTTAACCATGCATATCTTATTAGCCAATAGTATAACATGACTGCTCAAAAAAAACTTCTCTGACACTATGTTAATAGAAGACTAATGTTTATAGATCACTGAAAAGTACCATTCTTCTATACATTGCTGTAAAGACTACATTTAATTCTTTTTTTTTTTTTTTTTCTTTTTTTGCCATTTCTTGGGCTGCTTCCACGGCACATGGAGGTTCCCAGGCTAGGGGTTGAATCGGAGCTGTAGCCACTGGCCTACACCAGAGCCACAGCAACACGGGATCCGAGCCGTGTCTGCAACCTACACCACAGCTCATGGCAACACCGGATCCTTAACCCACTGAGCAAGGCCAGGGATCGAACCACAACTTTATGGTTCCTAGTTGGATTCGTTAACCACTGAGCCACAATGGGAACTCCTACATTTAATTCTAATCATCATACTTTAAGAGGAAATTAAACTACAGCATCCGAGAAAAGATAAGGTAGTGAAGAGTTAGGAAATGCTGAAAGAATCAAAGTTAGCTTTGACTGGGAAAACAAGAGGACAAACTTATTTAAGTTTTGAAGGACTATTACATAAGCAAAAATCACTTGCTGTGTAAAATTTCACCAGACATCAAAAGGATCAACATAAAGAAGACATAGGGAAGCATTCATCTAACAAATATTTGAATGCCCCCTATGTATGTGCCAGAGATTGTACTAGGCACTAGAGATTTAATACTAAATAGTCCTCTGTCTCATGGAGGTTACACTGGTAAGGTGGAGGGGGGTGGATAATGGTAGGGAGGAGATAGCAAACAAATAAGGAAATACAGAGAATGTCAGACAGTAATAAGCATCATAAAAAGGGGGGGAGAAAATGAAAATAGTAAAGGGAGTAGTAAGCTATTTTAGATAGGGTGATGAGGAAAGACTGATATGGTGATATTTGAGTAGAAACGTGAATGAACTGAAGGAGAAAGTCAAGGTTATAAAAAAGGAAAGAACATTCAGGACAATACAAGTAAGTACAAAGGCCTTGTGTAGGATTAAGTTTATGTTTGAGTATCAGCATATAACTGAGGGTAGCTGAAACAAGCAAGGAGAGAGTGATATGAGCTGAGACCAAAGAGGTAGTAAGGGAAGACCCTATAAGACATTCATGATAAAGACTTCAGATTTTGGTTTAACCCATAAAAGAAATATCAAACCATTCACTAACACCCTGTTGCTAAGACACTTAATCAGAGGTTAGATGAGGGATTCTTTTATTATATAAAAGTTGGGATTAAATGACCTCTTAAATACTTCTTGGATCTAAAAGTCTATCTTAACATTTTCTTAAGAGTATGGTTTAAATGTTTTAAGAAGTATCTGGTGGGTTATTAGGGATAGGGTATTTGCTCAGTGCTAAAGTATCACCTCACAGATTACTTACTAATTACAAAGAGTAAAACATTCATTTATAATGAGACTATATGGTTCTGGTGTGGTTTGTTTTGACCTCTGATACCAACCTGGCAAGGGGTCAGCTAAGATGGTATTTTACTTACACACATACACACACACACACACAGGCAATCCTTACTTTGCAGGACAGTGTGTTAGCTGCACAGAGTCTATTTCTCGATTTGCACGGGTCATGGCAAACAAATGAATAGGTTCTGTTACTCAAGTTTCGTGTAACACAGTACTGTGCAAAGTGAATATGTCCTATATTTCACTCCAGATAGAGAGATATCTATGGTTCAGTTTTAATCTTTCTTAACCACATACAATTTTCTCACAGATTTATACCTTATCAGAAGTGATCAAAGATCGTGGTTCAAAACTTGATGCGCCAGAGATGTGAGCTAATGCTGCAGCCAATGCATCCACTGCCCCTTTCTCTTCTATCAGTCTCTGAGCTGATGGTCGGAAAAAATCAACAGCAGCATAAGAAACGGAAGCCAGAGACCTATGGTTTAAAAATAGTAAATTTCCTTGGTCAAGACAAAGGGAGAATATTAAAGACAAGAGAATGAATGGGAAAAGAAAGAGCAACATTTTTGTATTTTAATGTAATTAAATGTCTGCTGGTAAAACTGGTGATAAAATTTTCTGATATTTGAACTAGGAGAGCTTAAAGATGTATAGCCTAATACAAGAGAAAAAATTATTCAGCAAGGTCAGAAAGCATACCTGATGGCATCCATGCTTTTAGATTTAACTAAATCCATTGTAGAAGGAACACCTACACGTTTAAAAGTAATTCCCTGAAAATGAAAGAATTACATTAAAGAAAAATGGAAGTCTTTACAATTAATTCCTAAATCTAGTTTGCTGAATTTCCATTTCTTGGACTTAAAGATTTCCAAGCTCTAGCAGATCAAAAGATTTTCTAATAAATCATTGATTACAAATTCTAGACAGAGAAAAAAATTTTTTTGAATTGTCTCAGTTACAATCACAGGATTTCAGGTGCAAAATAAAAGTTGATTTTTTTAAAAAGATGCTGTTTACATCAATTTTTTACTCTCCTCCTTTTACAAAGTATATGAAATAGTGTATAGAAACACACATCATAAAAATAGGAAAAATGTGAAAGACCACAAAAACTCCAGGCTACAAAAAATGTGTAATTTCTCATAGAAATTGGCTAGTGTACCATTATACTTGACAAAATATTTTTTTTGTCTTTTCTAGGCCCGCACCTGCAGAATATGGAGTTCCCAGGCTAGGGGTCTAATCGGAGCTGTAGCTGCTGGCCTATGCCACAGCCATAGCAACGCGCGGGATCCAAGCCACATTTGAGACCTACACCACAGCTCATGGCAATGCTGGATCCTTAACCCACTGAGGCCAAGGATTGAACCCACAACCTCATGGCTCCTAGTCAGATTCATTAACCACTGAGCCAGGACGGGAACTCCGACAAAGTCTTAACTATTACACCAAGACAATGTCACATTTACAATACTGGACTAAGAAGTACTGAAATCACAATGCAGTTTTTTTTTTTCTAATGCTGCACTTGCAGCATATGAAAATTCCCAAGCTACAAGTCAAATCAGAGCTGCAGCTGGGGTCTGCACTGCAGCCACGGCAACATCGGATCCCAGCCCACTTACGGCAACACCATATCCTTCCCACTGAGCAAGGCCAGGGATGGAACCTGCATCCTCACAGAGACAATGTTGGGTCCTTAACCCACTGAACCACAACAGGAGCTCCCACAATGCACTTCTGATTTTATCATCAAGGGAGAAATTCAAGGGAAAAATGAGAAAGTCAGATCTTCTTTCCTCATGATAAAAGCTGTATTAAAACAAAGTCTTGCAGCTAATGTAAATTAAGCTCTCCACATGCTCCACATCCAAATGCAGCTTAAATTGAGAAAAGTTATAAAGATCTATTTGGGAGAAGAAATACAAAAAGAGTTCTTTTCTAAACCATCATTTAGATAATAAGCCTGAAATAATTTAATTCTACTTACTGCTTTTTGTTCCACATATCTTAGTTGACCTCTTTCTCTTGGTTGATAAAAACATATGCAAATCCCTGTCCGGCCAGCTCTACCTGTGCGTCCAGAGCGATGAATATAGGACTCAACATCCTAAAAATAAATAGGTAACACTTCTTAAAAATATGGCAAATTACAGTCATTCCAGCATCCAAATAATACTACTACTAATAAAAAAACTATTACTACCAATAATATTTCTATTTCAGGAGTTCCATCGTGGCACAGTGCTTAACGAATCCAACTAGGAACCATGAAGTTGTGGGTTCGATCCCTGGCCTTGCTCAGGGGGTAAGGATCCCCCTGAGCTGTGAGCTGTGGTGTAGGTCGCAGACACGGCTCAGATCCTGAGTTGCTGTGGCTGTGGTGTAGGCCAGTGGCTACAGCTCCAATTAGACCCCTAGCCTGGGAACCTCCATATGCTGCAGGTGTGGCCCTATAAAAAGGCAAAAAGACAAAAGACCAAAAAAAAATTTCTACTTCAATCCTGTTGCTCTTTTCAACAAGAATTTTATGCCTGAATTTTGCAATAAAAGGGGAGATGATTTAAAACCTTTTTAACCACCTTATCCCAGGATTCTTTATATGGCAATTTTTATAATTCCCTTGCATGATTCTATGCTTCAAAGAATTTAATCATTTGCAAAGGCAAAATATTCCAATCAGTTTAATACAACACTAACAAAAAATGGTTAACAGCAAGAACAGATAACATATTTTTCGTATCAGAGAAGTGTCTTGTAAATTAAATGGCAATTTATATAGCTACTCTTATATTCTCCAAATCAAACCTCATTTCCTTGCAAATTAAAACCACAATGGGATATCACCTTTCACCTGTTAGAATGGCCATCACCAGAAAGACAAAAGATAACAAATGCCGGAGTAGAAGTGGAGAAAAGATAAATCTTGTACACGGTTGGTAGGATTATAAATTGGTAGTTACTATGGAAAACAGTATGGAGGATCCTCAAAAATTAAAAACAGAACAACCACATGATCCAGCAATTCCACTTCTGGGAATATATTCAAAGGAAACAAAAATAATAACTCAAAAAGGTATCTGCACCCCCATGTTCACAGCAGAATTATTTACAATAGTCAAGACAAGGAAACAATCTAAGTATCCATCAACAGATGAATGAATTAAAAACTCATGGTGTACACACACACACATAGAGGACAATTATTTAGTCATAAGAAAAAGGAAATCCTAACATGGATGGAACTTGAAAGCATTATGCTAAGTCAAATTAGTCAGAGAGAGATAAATACTATATGACCTCATAAATGGTATCTAAAAACAACAACTAAAAAAAACTAAACTCATAGAAACAGAGATCAGACTTGTAGTTACCAGAAGTAGAAGGCAAGGGGAGGGAGAAATGAAGGAAAGTGGTCAAAAGATGCAAACCTTCCGGTTAAAAGAAAAATAAGCACTAGGGATATAATGCACAACACGATGACTATAGCTAACAATGCTATAAGATATATATACACACACACACACACACACACACACATATATATATATGAAAGTTTCGGAGAGAGTAAATCCCAGGAGTTCTCATCACAAATAGGAAACACTGTTTTCCCCGTTTTTATCTTCTTTTATACCTGAACATGATGAGAAGATGGATAATAGCTGAACCTACTGTGGTCATCATTTCACACTTGTAAATCAAACCATCATGCTGTATGCATTAAACTTATATAGTGATGTATGTCAATTATTTTTTAAAAAAACCCTCTTATTTCCTACCTGGGGAGGTGAACTCTGAATCACCAGGTCAACCTCAGGAATGTCCAAACCACGGGCAGCCACATTAGTTGCCACCAAAACTTTAAAACTACCTTCTCTGAAGCCTTTCAGTGTAATTTCTCTCTGTGATTGTGCAATGTCCCCATGTAAACACTGGGCATTCTATTTTTAAAAAAAGGAAAAGTAAGTGTTTATTAGTATATATTTGCAACTGATGGCACCCGAACACCACACAACCTGTGCTTTTTGCTGCTTTTAAATCTTATTTTCTAATAATTATAAAAATGCATGCTTACTGTTTTTAAAAAAATCAAACATTACCAAAAAATATTTAACATGCAAGTTTCCCTTAATATTAGCCTCCTAATAATTACCTGCTCAAAGTTTGGTGAATATTCCTCCATATATTACTTTTAAATACATACACACACACACCTCCCTCACAAATCCTAGTATGAGTTCCCACTGTGGCTCAGTGGTAACAAACATGACTAGTATCCATAGGACTTGGGTTTGATTCCTGGCCTTGCTTAGTGAGTTAACGATCCAGTGTTGCCGTGAGCTATGACTGGGCACAGAGGTGGCTCACATCTGGCGTTGCTGTGGCTGTGGTGTAGGCCAGCAGCTACAGCTCCAGTTCAACCCCTAGCCTAGGAATTCCCATATGCTGCAGGCACAGCCCTTTTAATCCTGGAGTTCCCGTCGTGGCGCAGCAGTTAACGAATCCGACTAGGTGCAGGTTCGGTCCCTGCCCTTGTTCAGTGGGTTAACGATCCAGCGTTGCCGTGAGCTGTGGTGTAGGTTGCAGACGCGGCTCGGATCCCGCGTTGCTGTGGCTCTGGCGCAGGCCGGTGGCTACAGCTCCGATTCAACCCCTAGCCTGGGAACCTCCATATGCCGCGGGAGCGGCCCAAAGAAATAGCAAAAAGACAAAAAAAAAAAAAATCCTAGTATATAACTTTATGTACTTATAAAATGCGACTATACTATTTATGTACTGTTTTAAAACCTGCCTTATAAATTTGTTATGTTTTAGCTATTTTCCACATCTACAGATACATATCTACTTAATTTCTTTTCTTTTTACCACACCTGCAGCATATGGAAGTTCCTAAGCTAGAGGGTGAATCAGAGCTGCAGCTGAAGCCTACACCACAGCCATGGCAACACCACATCCGAGCTGTATCCATGACCTATGCTGCAGCTTGTGACAGTGCTGGATTCTTAACCCACTGAGGCCAGGGATCAAACTCACATGCTCATGGAGACTACATTAGGTCCTTAACCGCCTGAGCCACAGTGGAAACTCCATATATCTACTTAATTTTGTTGTTTGGCCATGGCTGTGACATGCAGAAGTACCTGGGCCAGGGAGAACCTGAGCCACAGCAGTGACAACACTGGATCCTTAACCTGCTATGCTACTAAGGAACTCCCACATCTACCTAACTTTTAAAAACTATATATGATATATTCATATGGCTGCAGCATCATTTATTTTAGCAATACCCTACTGATGAACATTTAGGTTGCATCCAAACTTTCAACTTTAGAAACAATGTTACAATGAATAACCTTGTATTTGTATCTCTAGACTCCTTAGTATATGTATATTTCAATAGGATACACATCTAGAAGTTGAATTCCTAGGTCAAAAACTATAAACATTTTGGAGTTCCTGATATGGCACAGTGGATTGAGGATCCGGGATTGCTGCTGCTGTGGCAGAGGTCACAGCTGTAGATGGGACTTGACCCCTGGCTCAGGAACTTTCATATGTCATGAGTATGGCCAAAAAAAGGAAAAAAAAAAAGTATATATAAACATTTAATATTTTAATAGCTATTGCAAAACTGTATTATTAAAAGTTGTGCTCATTTACTTTTCAACATTCTATGAGAGTTTACTTACACTTACCACACACACATGCATTTACACATATATACATACACACCTTACCTGTATATTATGAAGCATCATAATCCCTGTAAATCTAATAGGTAAAAATGATTTCCCAATGTTGTATTAATTTACATTTTTGTAACTTTTGGTAAAGCTGAACCAATGCACACTGGGTTGATCTTCCATGTATGCTGCAAATAATTTTCCTGGTATTACAAATAAATTTCCTAGTATTCCTAGCCACTGCTAAAATTTAAAAGTTTGGGAGCTGCCTATGGCCTTAGCAGTTAAGGATTTGGCAGTGTCACTGTTCCACCCCGGCCTAGAAATTTCCACATGCCTCGGGCACAGCCAAAAATAAATTAATTAATTTAAACTAAAAGTTCACAGAGGTCCCATCGTGGCGCAGCGGAAACGAATCCGACTAGGAACCATGACCTTGCGGGTTCAATCCCTGGCCTTGCTCAGTGGGTTAAGGCCATGAACTGTGGTCTAGGTCGCAGACGCAACTCAGATCTGGTATTGCTGTGGCTCTGGTGTAGGCTGGCAGCAATAGCTCTGATTAGGCTCCTAGCCTGGGAACCTCCATATGCCATGGGGGCAACCCTAAAAAGACAAAAGACCAAAAGTTCAGAACAATGATTTAATCCCAAAAGTACCTAAACTGTAGATAATGCATTCATGAGTGAGTTTACTAAGCACTTGCTTTGCTTCAGGTACTATGCCAGGTTCTGGAATAATCATAAAGAAACAGCCCTGGGACAGACAAGTTGATGAGTATTTTCAACACAGTATTATATGTGCTATATAATAAGGTGCAGGGTGTTACAGAAATACCTAAGAGGGGAACCTAACTCAATCTAATTTTAGGGAAGGAAGCACTGAAGCTGAGACCTGACAGATAATAAGGGACCAGTAGTCAGGGGAAAAAAAGCAGGTTAGAGAGTTCCAAACAGAGGAAATATTGCACATAATTAATCTATCTCGGGAAATGCCTGTATTTGAGTACTGCTAAAGCAAAGAGAAAAAAAGAGTAGTGGTGGTGCTCCTGTTGTGCCACAGTGGGTTCAGAATCTGACTGCAGCAGATGAGGTCACTGTAGAGGTTTAGGTTTGATCCCCAGCCTGGCGCAGTGGGTTAAAGGATCTGGTGATACCACAAGCTGTGGCATTAGGTCACAACTGTGGCTCAGATTCAATCCCAGACCCAGGAATTTCCATATGCCATGTGTGCAGCCATTAAAAAAAAAAAAAAACAAAAAAAACAGTGAAGTGGTGAGGAGTTCCCCTGTGGCACAGTGGGTTAAGGATCTGGTGCTGTTAGCAGCTGGGGTTGGTGTGGCGGCACAGGTGGATCGCTGGCCCAGGAATTTCCATACGTCTCTAGCCAAAAACAAAAACAAAAGTGGTGAGAGATGACACTGAAAAAGAGTATGAATTCTGTCCTGAGGACTACAGGGAAAAAGTGAGTGACTGTAAGCAGATTTTTAGGAACAGTTCTATTCTATAAGGAACATTCTGGCTACAATATAGAGAATATATTAGAAAAGCAGAAATCAAAAGCTAGGGAGAATCAGATGGCAGGCTACTGTAGAAATTCAGGAGAGATATTCGTAGCCTGACCAAGGCAATGGCAATAACCATTTATTCATTTAATGAATATTTAGTAATCTATATGTCAGGCAGTAGGGATAAAATAGCAAACGGAAATTAAAACTTCCTCTGACCTCATGGTCTTTATACTCTCGTCAAAGAAATGGACAGTAATCAAATAATTAGGCACACAAATAAATTTAGCCAACAAGTGTAACTAACTGATGATGCATGGGTCTAAGAGACAAAGGGCGTTTGGAAGAGGACAACCTGACCTACTTTGGGGCAAGGAAGAACTCCCAGGAAAGTACTCTGGCCTGTTATATGAAGGATGGGAGCAGCTGGCAAGACAAGACTACAAGTTCAAGAGCCCTACGATGAGAGGAAATGTATGATGAGAGTGAAGAAATGGAGGATGTGATAATAAGATGAGGCTGGAAAGGTAAGTAGGGGATAAGCAGTAAGTAAACTCAAAAACTATTAGCAGATGAAAATGGAAAGATTTGGTAAAGGGAATAGAAATGAGGTATGAAAGAAAAGACATATACATGCCTCCCAGATTTTGAACTTCTACAACAGTAGTAGGAAAGAAATGGACCATTTTAAACTATAGGAAATAGAATCTAAAAATATTTTGTTCCCTGGAAAGTCCCTGGTGGCCCAGTGGGTTAAAGATCCACTGCAGTGGCTCTGAATACTGCTGTGGTGTAGGTTTGATCCCTGGCCTGGAATCTTCAACATGCTGCAGGTGCGGCCCCCACCAAAATACTTCCTAGTTTACCAGATGGCAAATGGAAGAAAATCAAGTGTGATATGTAGATTTCTGGCTTGGACTATGGGTAGATGTATCATTCAACAAGAGATAATGTTGCAGACAAGGAGGTATGGGCAGATGGAAGAGAATGAATTCAACTTTAGGTATATAGTGGGTTGGGGTGTCTGTGGCCAGTAGGATAAACACAAGATTAGATTCTGGAGACAGAGCCAGGGAACCTGAAAAAAATTTTGGATATCATCAGCATATAATAATGACCTGAGCCATAGGAGTGATCAGATATATTTATCTATACATTTGGCTATTCTTCTTTATCTTTACACTTATTGACTGCTTATTATAAAAAAAGCACTGTGCTAAGTGCTTTGAATGATTTTATTTATTTATTACATTTTGATGGCCGCACCTACAACAAATGGAAGTTCCCAGGCTAGGGACTGAATCTGAGTCACAGCTGTGACAACACTGGATCCTTTAGCCCACTGCACTGGGCCAGGGATTGAACTAATACCTCTGTAGTAACCCAAGCTTCTGCAGTCAGATTCTTAACCCACTGTGCCACAGTGGGAACCCCCAACCTTCTTTTTTTTTTTACTTAATAATTAGTCCTAAGGGGACATAATATATTCATGATATCAGGGAGTTTCTAGGTCTCCAACTTAAATAAACTAACATTAAAAGTTCCATGGTTAGTCCAAAAAATCCCGTAACACCCATAATGATATACAACTACTACTTTTTACCTAAATAGCAAATAGTCACCCAATGGAGGAGAAACTGCATTACTCTCAACCACAGAAACTGGTTACTGTTCACTAAGAGGGGAATTCTCACCTAACCTCTGCAGCAAGGCAATGAATTCCTCCCTATGAGATCAAACAATAGCTTCTGTAAGACACTGCTGCAGCTGACTGTTCTAACACAAAAACAGAAAAGGTAAATTAACTACTCTTCAACATTCTTTCACTATTTAGAATCTCCGTTTATATTGAATACAAAGCTGCAGTTACACAATTAGTTAAAACGGCACTGGAGAAGATGGTGCCAACACTGTCTGTGTATCTCCAGTTTCCACATAAAAATAAATAGAGCAACTAGGATAACAAAAATAAAACTCCACAAATATCTATGACAAAACTTGGTAACAAGGTATTTTCATGGTTTCCAAAACATGAGCAGGTAGGGACAAAACCCATATGTGTTGGGTTTGGTGGCGGGGGGGTAATGGTGCAGGGAAGAGGCAGGCAACTTACTAGGAATAGATACTCCCTAATACTAGTAACAGATACAGAATGCATAATGGGTCAATCTGAGAGTCAGCTGAATCTGGGAGAATTTTTGCACATTTAAGGGTGAGTGTGAGGGGCCAGAGGTAAGGTCCAAAAGAGGCTGGAACAGCCTAGGCCCAAATGAACCTTCAAAACTGACAAACGAATGCTCCCTTATCAGAACAAATCCCCACACTGAGGAGAAATGATTGGACCTAGAATCCAAACTGAAGATGCCAGGGATCCCAGAAGCAAAGGAAAGAGCTGACCCAGATAAAAGTGAGGGGAAATTCACCTAGAGCTCAGAAAGTGGGAGACCTTTTTTTTTTTAATAACAGCTTTATTGAGATATAATTTGCAGAATGTATACTTAAACACTATCAGGAATAATGGAGGTAGCTCTAGAGCTATGAAGCTAGAAAACTATTCTGACCTATACCTCCCCATCTAAAGTTCAGAAAGATTAATTTCCTCTAACTCTGAACAACAGAAAACATCATGGTTAAATCCCAGGAAAATAATTATGAGGGGAAAAAAAGAATAATATCCCCACAAACAATGGAAGGGTTCTAAAATAGCATGCCCACAAAACAGATGACAAGCATAGCATTATATTTCTGAATGAGCTAAAAGAAAACTTTTAAATATATGATTGATGACATATGAAAGATTTTCTTCTTTCAGAATAAGAAATAAGAAATAAGAATAAGAAAAAGTAAAATATGAGGTGAAATGACTCTAGAAAGAAACAGAAATAAAAAACAAAGACTTCACAAATGAAGACTACACTGGAAGGAATATAAGATTGACTAAACACAACAGATGAAGCCTTAATTTTGAGGTTTTTGAAAACTGAAATAAAGAAAAAGATAAATATATTCCAGTAAAACTACTGACTTTTTTTTTTTTTAGAGCTGCACTTGCAGCACATGGAAGTTCCTGGGCTAGGGATCGAATCAGAGCTGGGATCCAAGCCACATCTGAGACCTACACCATAGCTCGCAACAACACAGGATCCTTAACCCACTGAGCGAGGGCAGGGATCAAACACATATCCTCATGGACACTATATTGGGTTCTTAACTCGATGAGCCAAAATGGGAACTCCTAAAACTACTAAATAAAAAGGAGGAGTTACCCTTGTAGCTCAGCAATAACGAATCTGATTAGTGGGTTAAGGATCTGGCATTGCCATGAGCTGTGCTGCAGACTGCACATGTGGCTCAGATCCCACGTTGCTGTGGCTGAGGAGGAGGCAGGAAGCTGCAGCTAAGATTTGATCCCTGGCCTGAGAACTTCGACATGCCACACATTCATCTGTAAAAAGCAAAAAAGAAAAATTAAAAAAAAGAAAATGGAAAAGGAAAAAGGCTTCTGTATTCAGGCAATAAACCAAATCACTTATCAGGGGAAAAAATCAGACTGGCATCAGACTTTTTATAGTATGCTTTATTCCAATGGAAAAACATATTGAAGACACCTAAGGAAAGAAAATGTGAACCAAGAATTTTATGCCCATCCAAAATGATTTTAAAATATAAAGTTACAAACAAGCTATTATCAATATTGTTTCCGTAAGCCCTTCCTTGGGAATTTATTAGATAACAAGTGACAGTCAATAAAAATGCCTGGAAAGACACTGACATAACGACTGATGGTGTTATTATCAATGGATGTTAACGTCATGAAAAGAGAAAGATCTAGACATTATGCCTCCTTATGGAAGTATACCACCTATGAAATAATTTTGCCACAAACAAAGAAACCTGAATTAATAGGAAATACAGAAAACAGAAGAGCAAGTTAAATGATATCATGGAAGCAATCCTCTAGATTAAGAAAACGTGGCTTCTCAAACAATAATAAAAAAAGCTACAAGAAAAATAGATGGAAGAATCCATATTTAATGAAATCACACAATGTAAGAATCTTATTTGGATGCAGATTCAAGAAAACAAACTATAAAAGAAAAAACAAAGCATGTATGAGGCAACTGAGAATCTGAAGAGTGATATTTGAAGATATTAATTCCTATTTTTTTTTAAATGTCATAAAAAGATTGTTTTTTTTTTTTTTAAATAACCTCTTTCTTGTAGAAACACATTCCCAAATATTTATGGGTATAATAACATGTTTTCTAGGGTTTGCATCAAAATAATTTAGGAATAGGAAGTGAAATGGGATGAAGTAAGTTAACTGTTGGCAGCTGGAAAATGAATACATAGGGGCTCATTATACCGTCAACTTTTGTATATGTCTTGAACATGTTTGAAATTTTCTACTATAAAAATATAGTAGTGAATTGAGTATTCTGATCTATTCAGTCAATGTTCGTGATTCATTTTATATACAACTCTAACATATTATCCACAGAAACTCATTCTGTTTCACTCTTTATATTTTTAAGATTGTATCTTCAAAGTCCTAAGAAAAAATGTCTGATGAAAATAGACAGAATTCTATCTGACTTAACAGATCATGAGAGGCTGGCTATAACTTCTTTCTGAATTAGATTCAATTCTTGCTTTTTTGCTTTTTTTTTTTGGCCATACCTGCAGAAGTTCTCAGGCCAGGGATCAAACCTGAGCCACAGCAGTGACAATACTGGATCTTTTTTTTTTTTTGTCTTTTTGTCTTTTTTGTTGTTGTTGCGATTTCTTGGGCCGCTCCCGTGGCATATGGAGGTTCCCAGGCTAGGGGTTGAATCGGAGCTGTAGCCACCGGCCTACGCCAGAGCCACAGCAACGCAGGATCCGAGCCGCGTCTGCAACCTACACCACAGCTCACGGCAACGCCGGATCGTTAACCCACTGAGCAAGGGCAGGGACCGAACCCGCAACCTCATGGTTCCTAGTCGGATTCGTTAACCACTGCGCCACGACGGGAACTCCTGGATCTTTGATGTACTGTACCACCACAGCAGTGACAATACTGGATCTTTGATGTACTGTACCACCAAGGAAATTCCTCAGTTAGACTCAATTCAATGACTACCAAACCTAGTCCACAAAGGGCAACATGATTTTTCGTTCAGTGTTTCATCCCTCTAATCTCAATTAGAGAAAACATGAAAAAAGACTTACCTGTTTTATGTGTGGATTCATAGCCATTTCAGTTACATTCTTTTTGGTCTCACAGAAAATAATAGCCCTTCCTTCAGACCCACTGTAGACTTGAAGGACATCTCCAATAACCGCTGGCCTCTGAGACCAATGGCACTGGATGGCCAAATGCTTTTAGGAAAGAAAATATCAAATATCTGTTACATTAATATTACTGAAAAAGATTTCTCTCATACATTTTTTTCTATTTAAGAATTGATGTTCCTGGAAAACAATAAGACTACAATTCCCCCCAACCTCATTTTAAAACAACTTATAAAGAGCCATCATAGGTGAAAGTATAAGCAAATTGTAGTATACTCGTACAGTGGAATACTACTCAGTAATTAAAGGAATCAACTACCAATCTACACAACATGAATGAATCTCAAAAACATATGCTGGGTGAATGAAGCCTTATAGAAAAAGCACACACACAGTGTGATTCCATTTATATGAAGCTTTAGAACAGGCATAACTAATCTATGATAGAAAAAAAGCAGGACAGTGGTTGCCTCTGAATGGGGACTGGGCAAGGGCATAAGGGAATTTTCCTGAGATGGTGGTAATATTCTGTTTCAATAGGGATTTGGGTTATACGCATGTATGAACTTGACAAAAAAAAAAAAGCAAAACATACACTTAAAATTTTGCATTTTGTTGTTTGTAAATCTTATCTTTTCAAAAAAAATACTTCTGCCATTTTTATTTATTTATTTTTAATTTTTATTTTTTTGCTTTTTAAGGCTGCACCCGTGGCATACAGAGGTTCCCAGGCTAGGGGTTGAATTGGGGCTGCCATAGCAACTCGGGATCTGAATCTTCGACCTACACCACAGCTCATGGCAATGCCAGATCCTTAACCTACCGAGCAAGGCCAGGGATCAAACCCGCATCCTCATGGATCCTAGTTGAGTTCGTTAACCAATGAGCCACAAAGGGAACTCCTATAAATCTTATCTTAAAAATTATAATTATCAGGGAACTCCCATTGGGGCTCAGTGGTAACGAATCTGACCGGCAGCCAGGATGATGTGGGTTCAATCCCTGGCCCTGCTCAGTGGGTTAAGGATCTGGTACTGATGTTGCTGTGGCTGTGGCGTAGCCCAAAAGCTGCAGCTCTGATTTGACCCCAGCCCGAGAACTTCCATATGCCATGGGTACAGCCCTTAGAAATAAATATATATCAGGTGAATGAACCTCTAAAACATTATGCTAAGTAAAAGAAGCCTGACACATAAAAGCCAAAAGTTGTAATGATTAAATTTATATGAAATATCCAGAATAGCTAAATCTATAGAGACAGAAAGCAGACTGGTGATTGCCAGGGGCATGGGGGGAGAGAGTAAGGAGTAATTGCTTAATAGTTACAGGATTTCCTTTTCGGAAGATCAGTGTTTTGGAAGCAGGTAGAAGTAATGGTTGTATAAGACTGAATGCACTAAATGACACTGGATTTTACACTTCAAAGTGGTTAAATTTTAGTTATGTGAAATTTACCTCAATAAAAATTTGTAAATATTGAACTCTAGTTAGGCATATGCATGCTAAGATATTACGGAGAAGTGTACTGATTTCTGCAATTTGAAATAAATAAAAAAAATAAGATGGGAGTTCCTGTCAGGGCTCAGTAGTAACAAACCCAACTAGTATCCATGAGGATTCGGGGTTCAATCCCTGGCCTCGTTCAGTGTGTTAAGGATATGGCATTGTCGTGAGCTGTGGTGTAGGTCGCAAACTCGGCTCGAATCTGGCATTGCTGTGGCTGTGGTATAGGCCAGCAGCTGCATCTCTGATTTGACCCCTAGCCTGGGAACTTCCAAATGTTGCGGGTGCAGCCCCCAAAATAAATAAATAAATAAGACGGATATAGGGATGAGCAGATATGAGACAAAGAAAATACAGCAAAATATTAATGGCAGAATCTAACTGGTGGTTATATGGCTGTTCACTATAAAATTCTCTCCACTTTTCAGCGTGTTTGAAAATCTTCCCAATAAAATGCTGGGGAAAATAGAGTGTAACTTTGTGTGTGTGTGTGTGTGTGTGTGTGTGTGTGTGTGTCTTTCTGCCTTTTCTAGGGCTTCCCCCATGGCATATGGAAGTGCCCAGGTCAGGGGTCTAATCGGAGCTGTAGCTGCTGGCCTGTACCAGAGCCACAGCAATGCAGGATCCGAGCCGAATCTTTAACCTACACCATAGCTCAGGGCAACGCTGGATCCTGAACCCATTGAACAAGGCCAGGGATGGAACCTGCAACCTCATTGTTCCTAGTCGGATTCATTAACCACTGAGCCATGACAGGAACTCCCAGCATAACATTTTAAATCTGTGTATTTTAACATACTATATCTCAATAAAATTGTTTAAAACAATTACAGAACACCTGGAAAACAGACACAAACACAAAGAAGAAAACTAAGAATCATTTGTGTCATGTAGGCCAAAGCCTCTTCCTTCTTATCTCTTAAAAATAAAAATTAGGGAGTTCCCGTCGTGGCGCAGTGGTTAACAAATCCGACTAGGAACCATGAGGTTGCGGGTTCGGTCCCTGCCCTTGCTCAGTGGGTTAACGATCCGGTGTTGCCGTGAGCTGTGGTGTAGGTTGCAGACGCGGCTCGGATCCCCCGTTGCTGTGGCTTTGGCGTAGGCCGGTGGCTACAGCTCCGATTCAACCCCTAGCCTGGGAACCTCCATATGCCGCAGAAGCGGCCCAAGAAATAGCAACAACAACAACAATAACAACAGCAACAACAACAACAACAACAAAAAAGACAAAAAAAAAATTAAAATTAAAAAGAACCTGAATCTGACCAAGCCTCACAATCTAATAATCAACTCAGGAAAATGAAAGCAGAGGAACATGTTAAATAACACCATACGGTTGCAAATCAGCAAAATTGAGACTATGGGAAATTTGTAAAACAAATGATCAGTTTTCTGTTTTTTTTGGCCACACAGCATGAAGAAATTCCCAGGCCAGGGATCAAATTCACCCCACAGCAACAACCCCAGCCCCAGCAGTGACCAGATCCTTAACCTGTTGAGCCACCAGGGAACTCCAAATGGTCAGTTCTTTTCAATAAAAAATTGCAAAGAGGATTTCTCTTGTGGCACAGTGGCTTAAGGAGCTGGCATTGTCACTGCAGCAGCTTGGGTCACTCCTGTGGTGTGGGTTCGATATCTGGCTCAGGAATTTCCACATGCCATGGGCATGGCCAAAAAAAATTATAAAGAAAAAAAAGGACAGAGTAACTTTTGTATATTTAAAAGACTTAATTGATGAATAGATAAAGAAGATATGGGATATATATATATATATATATATATATATATATATACATACAATGGAATATAACTCAGCTGTAAGAAAATGAAATCTCGCCATTTTTCACTATATGGATGAATTTATAAAGTATTACAGTAAGTGAATTAAGTCAAAGAAAGACAAATACTGTATTATCTCAATTATATGTGGAATCCTAAAAAATAAAACAAACGAAAACAGACACAGAGAACAAAATGGTGGCTGCCAAAGCGGAGGAGGGTAGGGGGACCTGAAACAGGTGAAGGGGATTGATAGGGACAAACTCTTAGTTATAAAATAAAAAAGCCATGGGATGTAGTAAACAGCATAAGGAATATGGTCAAAAATGTTGCAACAACTTTGTATGGGAACAGATAGTTATTGGACTTATTGTGACGATCATTTCAAAACATATGCAAAAATCAAATCACTATGCAGTACAACCAAAACTAACATAATATTGTCCGTCAATTATATTTCAATTTTTAAAAAAGGGAGAAAAAAGGAAAGCTATCATGAATTTTAAAAAGAGACTTAAGACATATTAACCAGTAGCAACTGAAGTATCTTATTTGAATGCATACTAAAAAAAGCTATTTATTAGAGTTCCTGCCCCAACTAGTATCCATGAGGACATGGGTTTGATCCCTGGCCTTGCTCCGTGGATTAGGATTGGGCCTTGCCTTGAGCTGTGGTGTAGGTTGCAGGCGGGGCTCCAATCTGGCATTGCTATGGCTGCAGTGTAGACCAGCAGCTATAGCTCCAATTTGACCCCTACCCTGGGAACCATCATATGCCGTGGGTGCAGCCCTAAAAAGATTTTTTAAAAAGCTATTTATTAAAAAAAAAAAAAAAAAAAAAAAAAAAAAAAAAAAAGACAACCACGGTAATGTGAACATTGGATATTTAAAGAGATTAAAAAATACTGTTTTTCTACTGAGATGGTAATTTTGTGGAGGTTTTTAGTTGTGGAAGAACCCTTATGCTTTAAAAAATAAATACAATTACATGAAAATGAAAAGACTGGATTGCTTCAAGTGTAGAGAAAAAGAATGCATAGGGGCACAGAAAAGATCAGCATTAAAGCCTGGTGATGAGTGAGATCCTTTGTACTATTCAACTTTTGTACATGTCTGAAAATGTCCTGATTAAATTTTTTTTCACTGACACATTTAATGTTCTTTTTTTTTGTCTTTTTGTCTTTTCCAGGCCCGCACCCTCGGCATATGGAGGTTCCCAGGCTAGGGGTCTATTTGCAACTGTAGCCACCAGCCTACCCCACAGCTCACAGCAACGCCAGATCCTTAACCCACTGAGCGAGGCCAGGGATTGAACTTGCAACCTCATGGTTCCTTGTTAGATTTGTTAACCACTGACCACAACAGGAACTCCTTAATGTTCTTAATATAAAACTTTCGGCCATTACAAAACATACGAAGCTTCCTTTGACCAATTATCTCATACTAAAGTCCTCTTTGCTAAAAGTAATCATTATAATTAGTTTGATATTTATCCTTCCCACTTACCTTTGTACATAAATATCTAAAGAATCCACTTAGCACTATTTGTGTATCTTTTTTTTTTTTTTTGGTCTTTTGTCTTTTTTGTTGTTGTTGTTGTTGCTATTTCTTGGGCCGCTCCCGCAGCATATGGAGGTTCCCAGGCTAGGGGTTGAATCGGAGCTGTAGCCACCGGCCTACGCCAGAGCCACAGCAACGCGGGATCCGAGCCACGTCTGCAACCTACACCACAGCTCACGGCAACACCGGATCGTTAACCCACTGAGCAAGGGCAGGGACCGAACCCGCAACCTCATGGTTCCTAATCGGATTCGTTAACCACTGCGCCATGACGGGAACTCCTGTGTATCTTTTTAAATAGTATGATTTTATAATTTTATAATTTTATAATTTTGTTTTTATCACTCAAATTCATTCTTTTCAACCATTACACTGTATCTTCAGTTTATATTCTTCATTTGGGCTATTTTTATCTACATACACATATACCTACATCTATCAAGTGGAAAAACGACATACACAATATATATCTGTCCTAAATAATGCAAATATTACCTTTAATTCCTTTTTTTAAAAAAAATACTATTGGTTTAAATT
This sequence comes from Sus scrofa, assembly GCF_054392235.1. Classification (NCBI taxonomy): domain Eukaryota; kingdom Metazoa; phylum Chordata; class Mammalia; order Artiodactyla; family Suidae; genus Sus; species Sus scrofa. Next base: position 94,203,820 of record NC_139396.1, on the reverse strand, counting down.
TTTATGGAGTCAAAATTATAAACCTTTTCCTTTATGGTATCTCTTCTGTCTTTATCTTTTTAAAAAGGCCTTCCCTTTCCTGATATCAAATACCTGTTGATCTACAATCTGCTGCAAATTATTTCATGGCTTAATTTTTAAAATTTTTTTGTGAATATTTTTGGGATAGGGCATGGCATGAGGATCTTTTTCCCATTTAAGCTTTAACAAATTATACCAGCACCAGCATTATTCTTTTTTTTTTTTCTTCTTTTTTTGTTTGTTTTTTGGTCTTTTTAGGGCTGCACCACAGCATAAGGAAGTTTCCAGCCTAGGGGTTGAAGTGGAGCTGCAGCTGCCAGCCTACACCACAGCCACAGCAACACCAGATCTGCTACCTACACCACAGCTTGGGGCAACTCAGGATTCTTAACCCATTGAGCAAGGCCAGGGATCAAACCTGCATCCTCATGGACACTAGTCGGGTTCCCTTTCCGCTGAGTCACAATGGGAACTCCGAGGACTGCTCTTTTCAAATTGACTTGAACTACCTCATTTGTCACATTCTACATACTTTAAGTCTATCTCGATGGCTGCTTGTATATCTCCTGTTAGAACTTCCCTGTTCACATACTTTTTTCCCTTGTCTTATTCTATTCTGCTCCTGAGTCTTAGACTATAGAAATACACAGGGAGCTTAGTGACTAAGGGCAAAAAAGAGAGATCTGGCCTGAACTGGTACCCAAAACATAAATTTAGCTTCGACAAATTTCAAAATACCAACTGAAAGCTAAAATCTATCACACGGGAAAGCTACTTACTTCCACAGTAGTTGCAGCCTTTTGAGTCATTTTCCCAACAAGGTCAACCTGTTCATATCTGGATTTCATGTATTTTTTTGCAACTTTGTATACCCACTGCGGGCAAGTTGCAGAAAAAAGTAAAGTCTGAGGATTGTCTTCAGAATCTTAAATAAACAAAAAGAATTCAAATGCTTTCTTATTTCCTAAAATCCCATGATACTGTCAGCTCTTAAAAATCCCCCCAAACTTCAGAGAAATAATGAAAATTCAGAACTTGGGGTGAATTTTGAACATGAAACTTAACTGCAATTATTAAAACTTTCAACTCTTAAAACTGAGGGAAAACATGAAGAAAACTGAACCCAGAAGGAAGGTGAACATTTAAGAAGAAATAATGAACAAAGAAATCAGTAAAATGAGTTAGTAAAACTACTTACTATAAAAAAAAAATACATAGAAGAAAACACAAAAAGCTATGAAAATGGTTAAAGTATGCTATCCTACTTTCTTGCTCAGAAGAAAACAGATACCAAATACCTTTGGTTTTGTTCGAACACTGGGGACTATATTTTTATTATATTATAAAAATTATGAAATAAAAAATTCATAAGCTTTTAGATAAGAGAATAACTGCTAGTGTGCTTATTTTTAATCAGAATATACCAGTTTTGTAGGATTCGTGGATGATATCTTCAACTTGTTCAGCAAAACCTAAATCTAACATCTGATCCACTTCATCAAGCACAACATGGCGCAGTTTAGAAAGATCTAATCGGCCGCTCTGCAGATGATCTTTGATACGACCAGGGGTCCCAACCAAGATGTCAATACCATTTCGAATGTGATTAACTGTAAGAGGAGAGAAATATCAGTAATATATAAAATCAAATACAGATTTCGACATACTTTAGATTTGAGTAGTAAATGGATCTTTGTGCTACTATCATACATATTTACTCACTTTGGCTTTGATATGATGTTCCACCATAAAAACATGCTACACTGAGTTTCTTAGTTATATCTTTGAAGTCTTTGGCTACTTGGTTTGCCAGTTCCCTTGTAGGAGCCAAAACAAGTACCTGAGCAAAAGGTTTAAAAAATAAATAAATAAATAAATAAGTTTCTAAAGACATCTAAATTTAAACTGAGATGACTTTTTTTTTTTTTTTTTTTTTTTTTTTTGGCTACATCAGCAGCATATAAAAGTTCCTAGGTCATGGATCAGACCCGAGCCACAGTTGCAACCACAGCCACAGCAGCGACAATGCCAGATCCTTAACCCACAGAGCCTCCAGGGAACTCCAGGTCTCTATGCAAAAAGTCACTTTCTCAATGAGGTTCTTATCCCTCTTTTCATACTTCCTACCACTGTTTAACTGTTTCTCCTTAGGATTTAAACCATATAAAATATTCACATTTTCCTTATTTGCCCATTGGCTGTCTCAACCATTAAAATGTAAGCTCCAAGGGAGTTCCCATTGTGGCTCAGCAGGTTAAGAACCCAACTAGTATCCATGAGGATGCAGGTTCGATCCTTGGCCTTGCTCAGTGGGCTGAGGATCTGGCATTGCCGTGAGCTGTGGTATAAGTCTCAGAACATGGATCTGACATGGCTGTGGCAAAGGTCAGCAGTTGCAGCTCCGATTCGACCCCTAGCCTTAGAAATTCCATATGTCGTTGGCACGGCCCTAAAAAGAAAAGAAAAAAGGAGTTCCACCATGGTGCAGCGGAAACAAATCTGACTAGGAACCATGAGGTTGTGGGTTTGATTCTTGGCCTCACTCAGTGGGTTAAGGATCCAGCATTGCCGTGAGCTGTGGTGTAGGTCGCAGACATGGCTTGGATCTGGTGTTGCTGTAGCTGTGTTCAGCAGCTGTAGCTCTGATTACTCTTAGCCTGGGAACTTCCATATGCCTCAGGTGGGGCCCTAAAAGGCAAAAAAAAAAAAAAAAAAAAAAGAGAGAAAAGAAAAAAAAGTAAGCTCCATGAAGGCAGAAATTTATGAGTTTTCATTACTGTCCTTCAAACAGTGCCTGGCACAGAACAGATACTCAAAAAATATTTGTAGAATAAATCAATGGCTCACCATGTGCCAGGCACTAATTATTTAATTTGATCCTCACAAAAACCCTATACGGTGGCAATATTTTCCCAATTTTACAAATGAGGAACATGAGTCTGAGAAAAGTTGAGCTTGCCCAAGATCAGACAGCCAAAAGTGTTGGAGCTGGAATCTCCAATAATATCCTTCTAGCATAAAAGCTTTTTAAAGGCAGTGTTGGGCCTGTGTCCTAATTCAGCTACTTTTAGTCTTTCTTTTTTTTGTCATTTTGCCTTTTCTTGAGCCGCTCCCGCAGCATATGGAGGTTCCCAGGCTAGGCGTCAAATCGGAGCTGTAGCCACCAGCCTACGCCAGAGCCACAGCAACGTGGGATCCGAGCCGCGTCTGCGACCTATACCCCAGCTCACGGCATCGCTGGATCCTTAACCCACTGAGCAAGGCCAGGGATTGAACCTGCAACCTCGTGGTTCCTAGTCGGATTTGTTAACCACTGTGCCATGATGGGAACTCCTACTTTTAGTCTTTCTAATTTCACCTAAGAAACAAAACTCTCTAAAAAAAGATTTCTCCTGTTCCAAAACCACTATTATTTAATTATATTCATGTATGTGAACTTACTTTCACACTATAATATTTAGGAGTCTCAAAGAACAAATTACAAATACAGATACGTTCAAAATTTCTTTTAATTTTTTTGGCTGAGCTTGCAGCACGTGGAAGTTCCCCAGGCCAGGCCAGGGACTGAAGCTGCACCATAGCAGTAACAATGCTGGATCCTTTAACCCACTGAGCCACATGAGAACTCTTCTGTTCAATTTTGATACTGATTTTTTTCTTCTTCATTTTTATGAAACTGGAAGTGAACACAGGTTCTAAAAAGGTCAAATTTTAGGCTAAAATTTCAGTAGATCCCCTCTGTTCTTTACTATTGATAAATTAAGACAGATTTCCAGGGAACAACACAGGGAGTAGCAGCATCATTTCTATAACCCTCTTAAAGTCAATCACTAAAATGAATGTTATACTGAATGACTGAAAAAATGATAACCTCTTTAACAAAATTATTGTTTAAAAGCAGGGATTTCCTATCTTGGCTCAGCAGCGATGAACCAGATTAGTATCACTGGCCTCACTCAGTGGGTTAAGGATCCAGTATTGCTGTGAGCTGTGATGTAGGTCGCAGATGTGGCTTGGATCTTGCGTTGTTGTGGCTGTGGCTTGAGCCAGCACCTAGAGCTTTGACTCGACCCCTAGCCTGGGAACTTCCATATGCCACAGGTTCAACCCTAAAAAGACCAAAAAACCCCAGCAAAGGTCAGAGAGTTCCCATTGTGGAGCAGTGGCCTAAGGATCCAGAGTTGTCATAGCCATGGCATAGATTGCAGTTACGGCTCAGATTTGATCCCTGGCTTGGGAATTTCTATATGCCACCAATGTAGTCATAATAAAGACAAAAAGAAAAAAAAAAGGGAAGGAAAGGTCAGGACTGAAAAAATAGAAGAAAAAAGATATTAACTGTGGGAGTTCCTGTCGTGGCACAGTGGAAACAAATCCGACTAGGAACCATGAGGTTGTAGGTTCAATCCCTGGCCTTGCTCAATGGGTTAAGGATCTGGGGTTGCCGTGAGCTTTGATGTAGGTCGCAGATGCAGCTTGGATCTGGCATTGCTGTGGCTGTGGCGCGGGCCAGCAGCTGCAGCTCCAATTAGACCCCTAGCCTGGGAACTTCCATTCGCCGAGGGTGTGGCCCTAAAAAGTCAGAAAGACAAAAAAAAAAAAAGATATTAACTATGGAGTTCTTGTCATGGCTCAGTGGTTAACAAACCCGACTAGTATCCATGAGGACACAGGTTCAATCCATGCCCTTGCTCAGTGGGTTAAGGATCCGGCATTGCCTTGAGCTATGGTGTAGGTAGCAGATGTGAGCGGATCCCGCATTGCTGTGGCTGTAGTATAGGCCAGCAGCTACAGCTCTGATTCAACCCCTAGGCTGGGAACCTCCATATGCCACAGGTGGGATCCTCAAAAGACAAAAAGACCAAAAAAAAAAAAAAAAAAAAAAAAAAAGATATTAAATGTAAATATTCCTAAAATTAGATATCCTGGCGTTATAACATACAGTTATCAGAGACATTGAGGAAACCATATTACATTCACAAACAATAACTACACTTTGGAGATTTATGCTAAAAACCAAATGTTTGCTTTAGGATCCAAATTTCTACATTATGCTACAGGGCTAACTTTTCTATCTTTGGGATACTTGAACTTAAGACCAGTATACTCTCTCTTTCCGCTAGAGTAATGTTTAAACCTTTTACTCCCTATAATGGTTACCTTTGGTGAACGGCTTTTTTTAATTGTTTCTTGATTTCTTTGGAGTCTTTCAATCAAGGGGATGGCAAAAGAGAATGTCTTTCCTGTTCCTGTCCGCGCTTGAGCAATTAAATCTTTTCCCTCATATACAGGACCAAAAGTCTTAACTTGAATAGGAAAGAGATATGTTACCCCTCGACCTGTAAAATGAGATTTCATTGAAATATTTATTTAAGACTAGCATTTGGAAAAAAAAACATTTATCTGAAAATAACATTCCTGATTCATTAACATCTGCCTAAAGATACACCATCTAGTAACATTTAGTTATTCTACCCCAAAGAGGAATTATTTTTAAAAACTGGCCTGAACTTTTGACACGTACATATAATTCTTTAAAGCTAAAAACTGATCAGAACACCAAAAAGGATGATGTAGAAATAACTGCAACTAAAAAAGCCATTTCAGAGTTCCCGTCTTGGTGCAGCAGAAACAAATCTGACTAGGACCATGAGGTTGTGGGTTTGATCCCTGGCCTTGCTCAGTGGGTTAAGGATGCGGTATTGCCATGAGCTGCAGTGTAGGTTGCAGATGCAGCTCAAATCTGGCGTTGCTGTAGCTCTGGCGTAGGCTGGTAGCTGTAGCTCCAATTAGACCCCTAGCCTGGGAACCTCCATATGCCGAGGGTGTGGTCCTAAAAAGATTAAAAATAAAATAAAATAAAAATAAAAAGCTATTTCTTTTTGCTTTGTATGTTCTCCTTTTGGTCAGAAAAGGCACAAGAGTTTTCTAAAATAGAGTTTTAGATTTTCAATTGCAAATCCATTACAGTTGTACCTTTCAGAAGCTTTATGGTCTCTTCAGAAATAGGGAAATTGGAGAAGGCTCCTTCTTTCTGTTCACGTGTTAGGCTCTGTCAAAATGAAATTAAGGTTCTAATTAATATAGCTCATATTCAACTAGGTTTTTAAAATCTTTCACTCATTTACTGTTTTTTTTTGGGGGGGACTCTTTTTAAGGCCATGCCCATGGCATATGGAGGTTCCCAGGCCAGGAATTGAATCGGAGCTGCAGCTCCCAGCCTACACCACAGTCACAGCAACGTGCGATCTGAGCCATGTCTGTGACCTACACCACAGCTCACAGCAATGCCGCATCCTTTAACCCACTGAGCGAGGACAGGGATCCAACCTGTGTCCTCATGGATACTAGTCAGATTTGTTTCCTCTGAGCCACAACAGAAACTCGTTTACTGTTTTTAGTTTGATTAAATGAGCTAACAAATCAACTTTAATAAGTACTTGCAAAAACTGTATAGATTAACTTACGAGATAAATTAGTGGGAAATTCTTTTAATTTCAAAAGTATTCCTTTAAATAGCCAGCTTACTTATTTAACATGTTTTCCCATAACACATTTAAAACTGATTAATTTATATATAAAACCCCCCTTAATACACATTTAATACATAAGTCAAAATATATTTCCACTTGACTAAGATATTACAAAAGAGCTATTCAATAATCTAAATCAGGGGAGTTCCCGTCGTGGCGCAGTGGTTAACGAATCCGACTAGGAACCATGAGGTTGCGGGTTCGGTCCCTGCCCTTGCTCAGTGGGTTAACGATCCGGCGTTGCCGTGAGCTGTGGTGTAGGTCGCAGACGTGGCTCGGATCCCGCGTTGCTGTGTCTCTGGTGTAGGCCGGTGGCTACAGCTCCGATTCAACCCCTAGCCTGGGAACCTCCATATGCCACGGGAGCGGCCCAAGAAATAGCAACAACAACAACAACAGACAAAAAAAAAAAAAAAAAAAAATCTAAATCATATTCACAGATATATATCTATTAACTATGAAGACTAACACAAGCCTATAAACCAGCCCCCAAAGAAACTACACAATGAGGAAGGTAAATTACTTCTAAAACTAAAAGTTAAATAAGTTGTTCTATGAATCCAAAAAGCATTTTTTAAGTCACTAATACAAGGAAATGTTCCTGTAAGCTTGAAAATTTATCTTACATATAGCTTAGTGTGACACTGTCATTTAACACCTATTGAAAACTTTGTGTACCAGTCAATATTTATATAGAACAAAGACTATATATACACCCATAAACTTTATTATTGGTATGTTTAAAGAAAGTAGTTTAGGAGTTCCCGCTGTGGCACAGCAGAAACAAATCCAACTAGTATCCATGAGGACTTGGGTTCAATCTGTGGCCTTGCTCAGTGGGTCAGGGATCTGGCCTTACTGTGAGCTGTGGTGTAGTTCGCAGATGAGGCTTGGATCCTACATTGCTGTGGCTGTGGCATAGGCTGGCAGCCTTAGCTCTGATTCAACTCCTAGCCTAGGAACCTCCATATGCCATGGGTGCAGCTCTAAAAATTAAAAAAAAAATTAAAAAAAAAGAAAGAAAGAAAGTAGTTTCAAAACCACAATAGCAATTTTTAAACCAAGAACCAGATAAAAGACATAATATCAAATTCAATCCATTTAAGCAAACCTCAATGATGTTATCTTTTTAAGATTAAAAAAAAATTTTACTAAAAAAGTACATTTTTGGAGTTCTGTCAGCAGTGCTGGGTCACAAGTTTGATCCCTGCCATGGCAGTGGGTTAAGGATTCTGCATTGCCACTGTGACATAGGTTACAACTGTGGCTCGGATCTGATCCCTAGCCTGGGAACTCCATATGCCAAGGGGTGGCCAAAAAAGAAAATAAATAAATAAATAAATAATACATTTTGATTGCAGAAATTTTAGAATTACATATTAACAGAAAAAATTTAAAAATTATGTACAATCTGGTCAGCTAAAGCCACATTTAAAACACATACTCCGGAGTTCCCATCATGGCGCAGTGGTTAACGAATCCGACTAGGAACCATGAGGTTGCGGGTTCGGTCCCTGCCCTTGCTCAGTGGGTTAACGATCCGGTGTTGCCGTGAGCTGTGGTGTAGGTTGCAGACGTGGCTCGGATCCTGCGTTGCTGTGGCTCTGGCGTAGGCCGGTGGCTACAGCTCCGATTGGACCCCTGGCCTGGGAACCTCCATATGCCGTGAGAGCGGCCCAAGAAATAGCAAAAAGACAAAAAGACAAAAAAAAAAAAAAAAAAAAAACACATACTCCTCTAATTGTCACTTTATGCACACATACGTTTTTTTAAATGAAATAAAATCATACTATATATACTACTCTGTAATTTACTTTTTATTTTTATTTATTTATTTATTTATTTTTTTTTTTTGTCTTTTTGCCATTTCTTGGGCCACTCCTGCAGCACATGGAGGTTCCCAGGCTAGGGGTCTAATCAGAGCTGTAGCTGCCAGCCTACGCCAGAGCCACAGCAACGCGGGATCCGAGCCGCATCTGCGACCTATACCACAGCTCACGGCAACGCCGGATCGTTAACCCACTGAGCAAGGGCAGGGATCGAACCCGCAACCTCATGGTTCCTAGTCGGATTCGTTAACCACTGCGCCACGACAGGAACTCCTAATTTACTTTTTAAACTTTTTCCTTTTTTTTTTCTTTTTAGTGCCACACCTGTGGCATATGGAGATTCCCAGGCTAGAGGTCTAATTGGAGCTACAGCTGCCGGCCTATGCTACAGCCACAATAATTCCGGATTGGAGCCACATCTGTGACTTACACCATACCTCACAGCAATCCGGATTCTTAATCTACTGAGCAGGGCCAGGGATGGAACTCTAGTCCTCACGAACACTAGTCGGGTTCGTTACCACTGAGCTACAACAGGAACTCCTGCTTTTTTTATTTAATAAGATACACTGAATACCTTTCTAACATATCTATGCCCTTTAGGATTGATGCTTTCTACTGCATGGGTACTATGGCATATTTTATTAAACCAACTGCCTATTATCAGTCATTTAGAATATTTAAAATTTTTGCTATTATCAACACCACTGTGATAAGATTCTAAAAACAGAATTCCTGAGCCCCAACATAATCTAAACAAAATAATAAACAGTTAAGCCTTATAAATAGTTAAGCGTTATAGCAGGCAAAATCCAGAATGAGAATTACATTCTCCTACTAGCAAAAGAGACTTGTAGGGCCTTATTTAGATCAATTCTCTAACATATATGCTTCCTGACAAATAGCAAACTCACAAATAAAAAAAAGATATATTGTAAAGCAAGGATTACATCTTTTCTCAAAGGTCTCCAAAGATTACACATTAAATTAAGCTCAAATTGGAGTTCCCGCCATGGTGCAAGAGAATCAAACAGTAGGTTAAGGGATCTCTGCAGTGAAGATGCCACTGCAGCACAGGTCGCAACTGTGGCCTGGATCAGACCCCTGGCCCAGGAACTCTATATATGTTGCAGGGAGGCCAAAAAGAAAATTAATTGATTAATTAATTAAGCTTGAGTGTATTTAAATTAACAGCAACCATCAGATTTTTTAAATATAAAGAATTATGAAATACCAAGAATTATTAAGAATATTAGTTGTTTCTTTCTGAAGACCTGAGTAATTTAGTGATAATTCATAATACCTAGGTAAACCTATGAATTCTGCTAGAGAAAAAGTGCAACAACAAATTTAATAAATTCTATGCAAGAAAATATCTACTCTAACAGATACTGGCAAAAGCAATGCCAGTAATGAAGATCCAAAAATGAAGATTCTAGACTAAGCATGTTTTCTACACCTCCCCAAAAATTGATACCCAGGAAAACAGATTTCTTCAGATCGTTTTTATGTTTCATTTCTGTTTTAAAAAAGCAAACAGGGAGTTCCCATCGTGGTAAAGTGGTTAACGAATCCGACTAGGAACGATGAGGTTGCGGGTTCAATCCCTGGCCTCGCTCAGTGGGTTAAGGATCTGGCATTGCCGTGAGCTGTGGTGTAGGTTGCAGACGCGGCTCGGATCCCGCATTGCAGGGGCTCTGGTGTAGGTTGGTGGCTACAGCTCCGATTGGACCCCTAGCCTGGGAACCTCCATATGACGTGGGAGTGGCCCAAGAAATAGCAAAAGGACCGAAAAAAAAAAAAAAAGCAAACAGGAGTTCCTGTTATGGTTCGGCAGGTTAAGAATTCGACTAGTATCCATGAGGATTCAGGTTTGATCCCTGTCCTCGCTTAGTGGGTTGAAGGATCTGGTGTTGCCACAAGGAACTGGTGATGTGGCTCAGATCTGGAGCTGCTGTGATGTAGGCCAGCAGCTACAGCTCGGACTCAACCCCTAGCCTGGGGACTTCCATATGCCTCGGGTGAGGCCCTAAAAAGACCAAAAAAAAAAAAAAAAGCAAACATCTTTAAGACTGAGTTACCATAAAGACCTAGAAATCATTCAAAGGTATTATTGTTACAGAAATAAAAAAAGCAGAAGGCAAAATATACAAAGTCAAGAGTACCCTGCTTCAGAAAGTCATATTTTGACTCATGAGCACTGGTAAGGACCATAAGAAATGCATAAGAAATAACCATAAGAAATGCATGCAAGTAGGTGACCATCAATAAGCAATTTGGAAGAACTATTTAGAGATCCAAATGGACAGGAAAGGCTTAAAACTGACCTCCCTCCCCACCACCACCACCACCACAGCCCCCAAAAGAAGGCAATATACTAGAAGAAATAAGAGGCAAAGGAAAAAAGCCTCAGATTTCAGCTGTATACTCTCCAGTTCAACTAAAAGTACTGGACAATAAGCAGGAAATACTATAGAATCAATTCTAATTAGTCAAAAAATCAAATTAGCCTATACTTCAAGGGTAATGTCAAATGCAAAACCAAAAGTATACATACCTCTTCTGGTTTATTATCACTTGATTTATGAGTAGAACTATCTAAGGATGACACTCGCTTTGATTTTTTCCCATATTCCTCAATATCTCCATTTGACAGATCTTTTCTTCTTGACTTACGAGATTTAGAAAATTCATCTGCAAGTCTATTACATCCTTCTTCAGTGTCTCCATTTAGCTTCTCTTTTACTTTAGCTTTTTTAGGCTTGGGAGCATCTAGGTCATCTGCAACCCCATTTTCTCTTGTTTCTGATTTCTCCTCTGAGTCATAATGGTGCCTTGACTTCCTTCTATCACTCTGTGGAAAAACAAAGTAGTGACAAGAGGATCAAAAAGTCTGCATTTAAGACTCTAGAGAAGTTAGAGTACAATGCCCCGAACCAGCAAAGCTCAATCTACCATAATCTTGAAAAGTTACCTGGTAGAAACCCAGACTGGGTGCTAATGCCAAGCCTAAGCTTTACCTGTTGCTTTCTTTCTCATCCCAAATTTTGCACTCTTAAGACTTGGCTACTAGTCCCTCTCCCATCCCATAACAACATTTAAGGGAAACTGAAATAGTTCCTCTGCAGTAAAAGAATGAGAACTCAAGATTTATAAATTAAAAAAACAAACAAAAACTTCTAATATTTTCAAGAAAAAAATTAATATTTATTGAGTACCTACCCAGCATTGTGTAATGAGTTTTCGGCTTATCTTGTTTAAATCTTCATAACAACCCTATAAGGGAAGTACAGGTCCATAATCCCTTATCCGAAATTCCGATATCCATAAAGCTCTGAAAACCGAAAGTTTTTTTTGTAACTTATTTGGAGACAAAACCTTACCTGAATTCGGAGACAAAAACCTTACCTGACCTTGGCACAACACTGTGAATCAACTGTACTTCAATAAAAAATTCTGGAGTTCTCGTCATGGCTCAGTGGAAATGAATCTGATTAGCATCCATGAGGACACAGGTTCAATCCCTGGCCTCACTCAGTGGGTTAAGGATCCGGCGTTACCATGAGCTGTGGTGTAGGTTGCAGACGCAGCTCGGATCTGGTGTTGTTGTGCCTGCGGCGTAGGCCGGCATCTACAGCTCCAACTCAACCGCTAGCCTGAATCTCCATATGCCACGGGTGCAGCCCTAAAAAAATAAAAGAAAAAAATTTCTTAAAAAACTAAAAAAACAAAACAAAACAAAACCCTTACTGACCTAAACTCATTTCATGGCAAAATCTGACTTGAACTAATGTGAGACAATTTATAATCTTTATTTATTCCACTTAGTCTGAATAGTCATAAATTTTATATTAAGGTGTCTGATTATAGGTTGGGGGCCCCAAACCCTACTGGGTTGTTACCCTTTCAAAAATCCCCAGAATTTTCAATTCCAAAACACATCTAGTCCCAAGGATTTTGGATAAAGAATAGCAAACCTATATTATCTTTGCCATTTTACAGAAGAGGAAACAAGTTTTTAGAGATAAGCAACTTGCCAAAGACCCACATGTGGGATTTCCTGCAAGTAAAACTGCTCAAAATCATGCCCTGTCTGATTTAAAACCCATGCTCTTTTCCTATCATGCTTCTTCTCTGAACTCTGGTAAATAGATTAAAGAAAAAAACCAGTATGTAGTTCATACAAAACCCAATTGTTATACTATCATAGAAGGAAAACTATATTAGTAAACCTGGAATTTTTTTTAAAGTTTTTAAAATTTAATCAATAGAACTTGGGGGGGGGTGCTTTCTGCAACTTTAGCTTTAAAATGCCAAACTAGTGGCCAGTGTTTTAATATTTGCAGACAGTAAGAAATGATTAGGAAATTCAGCACTTCAAACGTGTCAAATGTTCAAAATAAATTAGATAGGGAGTTACCACTGTGGCGCAGCAGAAACGAATTCAACGAGGAAACATGAGGTTGAGGGTTCAATCCCTGGCCTTGCCAAGTCGGTTAAGGATCTGGTGTTGCCATGAGCTGTGGTGTAGGTTGCAGACAGCGGCTTGGATCTGGCATTGCTGTGGCTGTGGGGTAGGCCGGCAGCTGGAGCTGTGACTGGACTCTTAGCCTAGGAACCTCCATATGCTGTGGGTGCAGCCCTAAAAAAAGCAAAAGATAGAGAGATAAATAAATAAATAAATAAATTAGGTAGTAGTGACTAGTCTTGATAAAAACTGCCATTACCAAAATTTTCACTATGAATTACACATGTTTTTTTTTTTTTTTGGCCTCGCAGCATACAAAAGTTTCCAGGCCAGGGATCGCACCTGCGCCACAGCAGTGACAATGCCGGATTCTTAACCAGCTGAGCCACCAGGGAAATTCTGATTTATACAATTTTTAAAGAGTACTTTCATATACAATTTTCTCATCCATAAAATGAGTTGTTATAAAAACTGAATATATGAAAATGCTTTGTAAACATCAGAACACTACATTAATATGTCATACAGTTGCATGTTATACCATTTGATCTATAGTTAAGTGAGCTAGCCCGTATCTCCCCAAACCAATAGGTTCTATACAAAAACAAGACTATTTATAGAACCAGCCGTGGGCTTTGAATTACTTCTGGGCCTTGCACTTCACAGAGGTTCTGCAAAGTAAAATGAGACCTTTAGGTCCAAGCCCAGAAATATCCCAAGGTGATGAAATACAGTTTCACATCAGATTCACAGTGCTTGACAGACTCCATTTTCTTGGCTTCTGAGACACACAGTTTCCTCCTTATTCTCTTACCTCTATCTTCTTCAATGGTTCCTCTCTCTTCTTTAGTAGATGTTCCTTAAGTCTCTGTTCTCTATGTATACTTTCATACCATTTTCATGGCTTCAACACACACTTCCAGGCTTCCTTCCTCATTTGCACTCCAGTTCTGGGAACCTAAGACCCAGTTCCATATCTCAAGATATCCAAACCCAAAATCACCTTCATCTCAATGCCAGATCAGTATTTGACTGCTCTATTCTATCAGTTGGTACTCCAAACTGTTTCCATTTTTTTTTTTTTTTTTTTTTGCCTTTTCTAGGGCCACTCCTGCAGCATATGGAGTTTCCAGGCTAGGGGTCTAAACCAAGTTGTAGCCACCGGCCTACACCAGAGCCACAGCAACGCGGGATCAGAGCCACGCCTGCGACCTACACCACAGCTCACGGCAGATGGTTAACCCACTGAGCAAGGCCAGGGATCGAACCCGCAACCTCATGGTTCCTAGTCGGATTCGTTAACCACTGCGCCACGATAGGAACTCCTGTTTCCAAATCTTTAGTTATCTCTCATAATTAAAGGAAAATCAACAAGTACTTCTGGAGAAATTACAATGTGAAAACCACCAATTTACAAGATTATAGTGAAATGCAAGCATAGACAAAGATACTGTCTTTTCCCTCAAGAATCTTTGGGAAATATTTGGGAAAGATACACACAAGAAGACTGAACTAACTTTACAAGAAAGTACATAAGAGTTCCCATTGTGGCTCAGTGGTAATGAACCTAATATCCATGAGGATGTGGGTTTGATCCCTGGCCTTAGTGGGTTAAGGATCCGGTGTTGCTGTGGCTGTGGGGTAGGCCTGCAGCTACAGCTCCAATTCAACACCTAGCCAGAGAACTTCCATATGCCACAGGTGCAGCCCTAAAAAGACAAAAATAAAATAAAAATTTAAAAAACCTCACAAGGAAGTACATAAAGGCTAATTGTATGAGAAAGATAGCACTGGAAAAAGAATCCAAGGGGGAATGAGATTACTGTGTGTACAGTGGCGTGGTTTTAATAGGCATAAACTAAACCTTGATAGAGGGATAGGATTTGGATGCTAAAAGAAGACCAAGTATTTTAGAAGCAAAATTAAAATAACTGCTTGGTGATTTCACTTACATGACTTATCTAGAGCAGTCAGATTCAGAGACAGAAAGAATGGTAGATGCCAGGAGAGGGGGCAATGAGGAGCTGGTGTTTAACACACCCAGAGTTTGGGAGGATGAAGAAAATTCTGGAGATGAATGAAGATAATGGCTACAGAACAGTGTGAATGTGTTTAATGCTACAAAACTGTATATTTTAAAATGGTAAATTTTATGGTGTGTGTATTTTACCACAATAGAAAATACTAACTCCTTGGCTAGAATGGCAAGTTTACCTTGGTAATAAGGTCAGAAGAGTAGGTTCTCTGCTCTCTGGAACTATACAGCCATTCTTTTGTCAAATGTCAGCTTTCGAATTGCTTCTTTACCTTCTAAAGCTGTTTCCTTTTCTCTAGATTTCTTTCTTTCTTTTGAGGGGTGGAGCGGGAAGTCTCTACAACTCTTCTAACAGGCTCCTTGAGGGCAGGGACCACCGAGATGCCCAGCAAAGAGTCTAGCATAAATTAGGCTCAATAAATATTTGTGAATTGAATGAAAATACTATCAGAAAAGGCTATTAATAATACAACCCACACGATCTCCATCACAGCCAAATCCTGGCAACGTTGGCTGTGACACTTTTCTTCACTACTCCACTGACCCGTTATCAAGGTTTGTAAACCTAAGATCGCTTTCCCCAAGATTCTCGCATACAGGACAGGATGACGGAGAAGGAACACTTATTCAAAGCAATCATTTTTTCTTAATCATCTTCTAGACGGCCAACGAGAACCAAATGACAGGCCTCGCTGCTTAAGGAAGGAGAGGAAAGAAATAACAGATTCCACGATGAGAACTTGAGTCTGCCCATCTCGTAGGCGCCGATGAGAACGACTGGAGGACCACGGGAGGCCGGGCCGAAGCCCTTCTCCAGGTTAGGGGTGTGGCGGTGGGAATGGTCCCGGAGCGACCTCAGAGGTACGGGGGCAGCGCGAAGAGAGGCCCTCGGATGCTCCGACCGGGTTGTGACAGGCCATCGGGGAGACTCCCCTCCCCGCCCAAGCCGGCGCAGCCCAAAAGGAGGCGCGGCCCATCCTCAGCGCACCTTTTGCCTCTCCTTCCTTTGGCTCTCGGTCTCCTCCAAGGGTGCTTCCAGCTCCATAATGTCCCCCCAGAGAAGTTTCCCAGGCATCATTCGCCGCAGTCGCCTCCTCCTGGGCACGGTGGCCACAACCACCTACAGGCAGCGACAGCGTGAAAGGAAGAGGGGGCAGGGCGGCCGACCGGCCAGAGCCTTGCGTCACTTCCGGGACACGCACCGACCGGCGGGGGAAAATAATCCCGGATACTCTCGTTTTAAACGCTTCCCTTGCGACACAGTCTCCCAGCCAGTGAAAGCGAGCCTTCTCGATTGGTCCACCCTTGTTCTGAAGTGATTGGCTTCTAGAGTAAAACCCTGACCAATCTCTATAAAAGATGCGCAAACTGTTTAGTATAAAAAGTTCAGGTTTTCCCCCCTTCCCCTCCCCCACTCCTAATAGCTCTTCTCGGCTAAGTGGAGATGCTTCCGGGCTTCCCAGCATGCAATGCTGGGGCCGGAGAGCCCCTCGAGTGCAGCAGAGAGGGGCTCACGCCTTCCGCGGGTTGGCGGGAGAACCGATGAGGCGCGCCACGCTCGGCCTTGCCTCCCGCCGCCGGAAGCTGCAGGCATCAGCCCCACCCATTGCGGGGTGAGGCGTTAACGTCTAACGGCTTCGCGCGAGACTAGCGTCCCGGCGTTGGTGGGAAGGGGCGTCTTGGGGTCTGGAGTGGGCTAGGTGCGCTTGGGGTGAAGGCTAGGCCGTGTCAACCTTCTCTCAAGTCTTAAGTTTTAGTAAGGAAGTTGGCCCTTAGCTTACTGTAGATCCTTTCCACCCTCCCCATTTGCCATTAGAGGAAACTAATCCCCTAAGAGGGATTTACTTGTCTGTAGTCTCAGAGTTGGTGGCACAGTCGAGTAGGAAATCAGTCTTTTCTCTGCCACACCAGCCTGCAAGCTTTAAGGTTCCCAAAGCTGCTCCCATGAACATAGAATAATAAGTAGAAAAAAAACCTAAAGAAATTTAGAGAAAACAAGCCTGAATGTCACTGACAAATTGTTTATTTGCAGCGAATAAAAGGATTTTACTTACGGGGATAACTGCTCCTAAATTACAACTTTGAACAAAACTAGAAACCTTTTGATACTACAAGGGGCAAACTCCTTAGCATATACCTTTTTTTTTTAACATCATTGGTGCTGGATGGTTGGCTCCCTTTTCTGAGCTGTTTCTTTTTATCTCTTCATGATCTCTTCAACCAAGCTACTCTTTGAGTGAAAAGCAAGAAGTCAAATTGAGACGTAGGTGCAGGGGTATTTCACAAACCCCTTGACAGTATCCAGCACACCAGCCTTGTAACCTGAACATCAAATTTACCTCTTAGCAAAATTTCAGATTGCTACATGTCATGGAGTTTGGGAATTAGTCCTGAATAGCTGAAAGCACAAAGGTTAAGCTTGTAATTGCTACAGGCCTGCATAATTATGGATTGGCCTGAAGTCAAAGGTGATATGTCTATCTAAATGTTACCTTATGGATTCAGTACTATCAACAAATTGAGTATCAGTCAATGATAGTGAAAAATGCATCTCTCTCCCTAGATTATGAGACTAGCTAGGCATCTCTAGATCTGTGCTTTTTTAAAACATTTTTGTCCCACTCTCTCACACCCACTACCAATTCTATCACTGTGAAGTCTTTGTAGCCCTGCAACAGGCTGTGATGTACATAGAAAACACAGGAGTAGATGTGGCTAAGAATGTCACATGTATAAAATTGGGATAATAATAGAAATAAATGTTAGTATGTTGTTGAAAAGCACAGATGAAGTATATTTTAGCCTCTCAAGACTATTTTTAGCATTCGTTTTTATGTCAGAGGTCATACAGCATATCTGAAAAATGGACAAGACTGTACAAAACCCTACCTTCCTAAGCACCAAATTCATTGACTCAAAACTCTGGTTGCTGTCTATGTTAGGCAGGGCAATTGTATGTAAATTAAACTGAGTCATAAGTAACTTGACGAAACTGTAGCTTAGCTAAAATAGGGGTACCGCTAAATACATGTTCTCAATGGGTATAAACTTGAAAACTTTGGAATGGAGATGAGGAAATGAATAACTGTTTTTTTCACATTTGGTCCCTCTTTAAGTCTCAAGAGATTGATACTGATGATGAAATATACTGGGAGGAACATGAAGGTGTACCATAAATTATTAAAACGTACAAGTAACTAAAAATCTGCTCTTATTAGAAAAATCTTTGTTTTCTAAATATCTTGCCAGAATCACTGATACAATTTCTTTCTCAGTTTGTTAGGGTGCCTCATCTTTTGCTCTGTTGCAACGTCCTATAAAGATTTCCCTTGCCTCTGGTTTTAGATCATTAAACTCTATGACCTTAAAATATAGAAACAAGATGTCTATAAACTTGCCTCTCTCTGGTCATTCTCAAACCTAGAGGGCTAAATTTAATTTTTATTCCATAGTTAGAAAGTAAAAGGTAAAAAGAAACATTTTGAATCTGCATATCTATCTTACTTAACAAGAGGAATTGAGCCATCATTTTAAAATGTTATGACATGGAAATAATTTGAGATAGCTATAAATTGATTGAGAGATATTGGAGGTAGAGAGTGAGTGCTGAGACTACTAAGTAAGGAGAATATGAAAGAGGGACCAAGAAGGATATTTCTTCTATTGCTAGCCACATGACCTTGGCCAACTAAACTTTAAAACCCATTTTTTTGTTAGTAAAGTGGGGCAAAAATTCCTTCCCTGTTGGTAGCTGAGAGAAATATGGGGGATCCCCTGATATAACAGTACTAAAGAGACGATATACAGAGGTGCGTATATTCCTACCTTTAGCTCCAGGTTTTGACTGTGGAGACAGCTTTGAACTCATTTAGTGTGTGTATATTTACGTATGTATCTAGCTCCTAATTTAAATTATTTGGGAAAGCTTTTTAAATGTTTAACCTTTGGAAGGAGGTCTGTTTCTTTAATTACTAATTACTTTGTAGGTCCTTTGAATAACAGTGGATGAAAGGAATAGTCACAGAAAAGGGCACCATTCCCTGAGAAATGGAATCTGCTACTGCTGAAAAGGGAACATGCTTCTAAGGTTTCAAATGAGAGGCTAGCAAGATAGTCCTGAGTTTGTTTTTGATATATAACCATTCTTGTTTCATGACTCCCATGTCTCTCTTCTCCACTCCCCATCCCTTAAAAGCCTCAGGTAGCTATAGGATGGGTTCTCAAAATGCAGTTGATCCCAATCTTTTTACTGCTACCGCTCTTTCCATTGTTTTTTTTTTTTTTAATCACAAATGTGACACTTTGAAACATTCTGTCTGCTAAACTGCATTTAGTAATCACTGATTCATGATCATTCTTCTAATACACGAATAAGACACAACTGAAGCTTAGCAATGTCACGCCAGCATGTGATAGGGTTGCATTGCTGAGCAGGTGTAATTTCAGCCACTGGCAGAGAAACTGATGTTAGCAAGGGGTTAGACAAAGGGAATGTACAATTTCTATCAGGATTTTTCAAGTACTGAAAATGGTTTACACAAGCCAGCTACTCTCAAGGATTCTATGGGTCTGAGATCCCAGATGAAAAAGGATGAACAGGATCTCACATTATATGAATATCTGCAGTAAGCCCATGCTTCGCAGATTTTATTCCCATTTATAGTATAAGGCATTAACTGCCAAAGGCATAATATCTCCCCAGGCAACTCTGGATTTTTATTAGATACTTTCTATAATCATAATCTATAGGACTGAATCTTTTTTTTTTTTTGTCTTTTTGCCTTTTCTAGGGCTGCTTCCCACGGCATATGGAGGTTCCCAGGCTAGGGGTCGAATCCGAACTGTAGCCACCCAACTACACCAGAGCCACAGCAACTTGGGATCCAAGCCGCGTCTGTGACCTACACCACAGCTCACAGCAACGCCGGCTCCTTGACCTACTGAGCAAGGCCAGGGATCGAACCCGCAACCTCATGGTTCCTAGTTGGATTCGTTAACCACTGCGCCACGACGTGAACTCCGGACTGAATGTTTAAATGGAAGAATTCCAGATAACCTGGCAAAAACAGGGGACTTATATAGTAAGCCATGTTCTTTACTTATTAGGCAAGTTTTGTGAATAAGTATATAAAAATATACATACATATAACAATATTATGTGCCTCTGCATTGGCCACTTTCAGTAGATTATCGTCAAATCTTAAAACAATCCTATAAAGTAGATTTTCTTACTATCTTACTTTACAGATGAGAAAAACAAAAAAATCAGATAAGTTTTTAACTTTCTCCATCACACAGCTACCAAGGATTTAAAAACTTATCTGACTCCTAAGCTTGGGTTACCATGCCATTTCAAAAGAACAGTTTTCTCTTAGTGATAGCAATGGGAAAGAGAAATCAAGAACTAAAATTTCCACACGCAAAAATTATTAGTGGAAAAAATGTAAATCACCTCTCGTAGAGAATAATCTCCCAGACAACAATTTAAGAACATGTATATTCATCTTTAATATCTGTGGTCATATTTTGTATTTTGTAGAAGGCAAGTTTATCAATTTCATCATAGGCTTCATAATGCATCCAGTGGCAAAATTAGATGGATTTCATTGGTCCCTAGGTGTGGCTAGAGCCAGCCATAAAAGACTCTAGGTTCCTCACTGTATTAAGAAACTTGTCCAGGTCCAAGATCAAGACAGAGCTGTTGGTACTCCTTTTTCCAAGGATTGGCAGGGATAGGTATAGAAATGGAGAACTGGAAGCAACACCCAGGAATCTGTGTGAGCTCAGTATTTCAGAGGATCTTCAATGAATCTTTCACCATCTAGTTGTGGAAATACCTCTGCAACATACCCGTCAAGGGATCATCAAGCTTCTGCTTGAATGTCCTAAATGAGGGGAAGTTCATTACTTTACAAAACTGCCTATGTCATCTTCAGAGAGTTTTGTCTAATGGGAGGTTCTTCATACTGAGCTGAAATCTTTCTCCTAACTTCCATTCACTGATGCTGACTTCAAGCTATAACACCCCTTAAACCAGTGCCTCCCTCACATGGCTTTTCTATCCAGATTACCCTTCTGGGTACTTTGCTCAGGGTTTTGCATATCCTTGTGGCCACAGCTAATCTTGGAGTGCCACAGTACGTTGGTCAAGGCCCCTGAAAACCAACAGTCAGGAGTGAGTGATCCAAATACTATGAAACAGAGTGGCATATCTGGTCTTCTCTCTTCTGCAGTTTTGTTTGTTTGTTTGTTTGTTTTTTATTTTTATGGCCACACCTGTGGCATATGGAGGTTCCCAGGCCAAGGATGGAATCCAAGTCACAGCTGCAACCTATGCCTCACTGTTATCATGATGGTGACAGCTAGAAAGAAGCACTCTATTTAGTCATCCTTGAGATCTAAGGCTCTGACGATCCTTAGAAATCTCTTAAAAGAAACATCCCCTCAACTATAAGTTAGCATTAGCATCTACCCAACATGCTGAAACTAGTTTTGACTGCTCCATGTTCCCCAAACCCAAGAGAACTGACCATTCCACTACTTGGTCTGAAAAGGCCTGCCAGAAAAAATTCTGGCAAGAGTATGTAGGTCTTATCATGAACAGAAGGAATAGATCAAATGCAGATGGATTGTCTATCAGCCATCTTCCATCTCTTCTCTAAATCTGTAATTCAGAACTTCCCTTTCACTCACAAGCCTTTTTGCCACCATCTGCTTCCCTTTATCTCCACCATGTGAGAACATCCTAACTTCTCAAAGTCATTTTACAGAGACAGCCTCAAACATGGGGAGGACCCAAAGAGTCAAGCCATATGCCTGTTGCCATGGGTATTGTGGACACTATCGGTCAATCACAATGTGGAGCCATTTGTTCATGTTCAAGCTGGTCACAGAGAATATCTTTGGCAGCAATGATTGGATGAAAAGAATTCTTGTTGCAAAGTACCCATCTATATAAATTATTTTAATGATAAAAGACATTAGTTGCAAATGACCTATGCAACCCAAAAACATTATTTGCTGGGGTTTTGTGTTGAAATCAGGTGAGAGCCACTTAACATAAGAATTCAGTATTGATGTGGGTATGGAAATTCATTACTGGGTAGTAAATTAGCATCTATGTATTTGAGAAACTAATGAATGTCTATCTGATGATTTAAGTTAATTATACTTAATTGGAAGAAGACCAATGATTCCATGTTTAAATTGCAAACAATCTATACATTCCTAATAAACTTAAAGTAAAATAAGCTTTAAAAAAGCCAATGTCAAAAAAGGAAAAAAGCCAGAAACTACAACAAAATATATAATGAGATTAATAACATATGTGCTTGGCTTTAGAGAATTCTTATAAACTCAACTGATGAAGACATTCTATATTAATGCTGTACATTTTTACAAAAAGTTTCCAGAAGTAAAATAAAAATTAAACATTTATGACTGGAGTTAGTTGTAGTAAGGAATTGGATGTGAGTGTTTGATTGCTCTTTGTGCCTTCAAAATTCTGCAGGAAATTCTGTCTTCTTTTAAGTCCATCCAAAATGACTGAATTATTTGATGCCAGACTCTGTGTCCTAAAGATATTAAAAATAACAGAATTATTGCCTTAAAAAGGGCTTGTTATGGTTACCAAAGGGGAAACATGGGGCAGGGGATAAATTAGGAGTTTGGGATTAACATGTACACACCACTATATATAGAATAGATGACTAATGGGGGACCTGCTGTGGGGCACAGGGACCTCTACTCTGTATTCTGTGATAACCTGTATGGGAAGGGAGACTGAAAGGGAATGAATGTACGTGTATGTATGGCTGAATCTCTGCTGTGCAAGTGAAGCTTGCACAGAACTGTAAAGCAATTATACTCCAATAAAAAAAATAAAAAGAAAGGGGCCTCGATTTCTAAGCAAGGCATTACATCTTCATTTGTTACTTTGAAGCAATACATTTACTAACAGGAACTAACTTATCAAATAGGTGAACCTTTAAAAAGCTAATGTGTTCTTGAGAGTTCCCAGGTGGTCTAGCGCTTAGGACTGCGGTTAGGACAGTGCTTTCACTGCTGCAGCCAGGAATCAATCCCTGGTCTGGGAACTGAGGTCCCATATCAACCCACTGCAGGCAAAAGTGCTCTTTACATTTTAAAGGATTCCGAATAGTTTATATTTTCTGAACATCTGTTCTCAGATTCAGTATCAAATATATTCTAGTCAGAAACAGTGAGTTCCCTGAAAAACTCTTCTATACAACTGAAATGACCAATACCTTCTTGTGTAATTTCTTTATTTTCTGAAACATCATATGGAAGAGAAAAGCCAATTATAAATTTTCTTTTGTCTTTTTAGGGCTGCACCCTCGGCATATGGAGGTTCCCAGGCTAGGGGTCCAATTATAGCTGCTGCCGCCGGCCTACACCAGAGCCACAGCAACGCCAGATCTGAGCCATGTCTGCAACCTACACCACAGCTTACGGCGACATCGGATCCTTAACCCACTGAGCGAGGCCAGGGATTGAACCCACAACCTCATGGTTCCTAGTCGGATTTGTTTCTGCTGTGCCACGATGGAAACTCCATATAATACTTTTCATATTGACAGTGCTCCTTTCCTAGGAGCTGTAAACTATGTTAGTCCCTTACCTAACACATCTGCCTTGCTTCAGTCAAGTAACATGACTGGTTGGGCATTTTGTTTTGCTTTTTTTTTTTTTTTTTTTTTTTTTTTTTAAATAGCTGCACCTGCAGCATATGGAAGTTCCTGGGCTGTGGGTCAAATTGGAGCTGCAGCTGCTGGCCTAAGCCACAGCTACAGCAACACCAGATCCGAGCACATCTGCAACCTATGCTGCAGCTCACAGCAATGCTGGATCCTTAACCCACTCAGCAAGGCCAGGGATCTAACCTGCATCCTCCTGGATACTAGTTGGGTTCTCAACCCACTGAGTCACAATGGGAACCCTGGACATGTTGCTTTTGACACTCCCCTTCTCCTACCTTGCCTCTTCTCCCTCACTTGTCTATTACATTAAGGTATGTCTCAAAAATGTGTCCTTCATAAGTCTTTTCCACATAGACCATCCCTCTTGTTGGATTCAATTTGTTGATCTCCTCAACTAAACTGGAAGTTTCCTATAAATAACACCTTGTTCATCTTTGTTCTCTTAATCATTATAACAATTATGACACCTAGTTGATGTCCAAATGTTATCTTCCCACTCTTTTTTTTCTATAGATGTCTTTAATGATTATAGTTATGTCTTTCAAGAAAACATAAGCAACTTTTAAAAATTAAATTTCTTGGAGTTCCCATTGTGGCGCAGCGGAAACTAATCTGACTAGGAACCAAGAGGTTGGGAGTTTGATCCCTGGCCTCATCCAGTGGGTTAAGGATTTGGCATTGCTGTGAGCTGTGGTGTAGGTCACAGACAAGGCTCAGATCTGGTGTTGCTGGGGCTCTGGCGTAGGCCGGCAGCAACAGCTCCGATTCAACCCCTAGCCTGGGAACGTCCACATGCCATAGGTGTGGTCCTAAAAAGACAAAAATACCCCCAAAAAATTTAATTTCTCAAGGTTTCTCATAAATTCTCAATTGCTTATCAATTTATCTGTTTTATTTTTTTTTTCTTTTCAGCCACATCCTTGGTGTACAGAAATTCCCCAGCCAGGGATTGAAGCCTAGCCAGATCCTTGACCTACATCACAGCTGTGGCAACACTGGATCCTTAACCTATTGCAACCCAAACCTCAGCAGTGGCCAGAGCCGCTGCAGTGTATATGCCAGATCCTTAACCTGTGCAGTGGAAACTCCTGTTTTGGTTTTGGTTTTGGTTTCGCCAGAGAGAGAAAAAGGGGACCAATGGTCTATAGTTTTATACCACTGTTTACTGCAAAGACATGTTTTGATACTATAATGACTTAGTGTGAATTAAATTACTGTTTCAAGCAGAAAAATCTTATTCCCCAATAAAGTAGATAAGTTTAAAAAAATGTAGACTTTCAGGAATTTAGCCTAAGGAATGTCTGCAAACATTTATATAACTCAATGCAGATTGATTTATTATGGCAAAAAATTAGGAAGAGTCTAAATGTCAAAAGAAGGAAAATAATGGTTATGTGAATAACAAGGTCCACATAATAGAATACTAAGGAGCCATTTTTAAAAATGAGCTGGAGGGAGTTCCCACTGTGGCTAAGCAGTAACGAACCCAATTAGGATCCAGGAGGATGCAGATTTGATCCCTGGCCCCAATCCGTGGGGTAAGTAAGGATCTGGCACTGCTGCCAGCTATGATGTAGGTCGCAGATGAGGCTCAGGTCTGGTGTTGCTGTGGCTGTGGCGTAGGCCGGCAGCTGCAGCTCTTATTCCACTCCTAGCCTGGGAACTTCCATACGCTGTGGGTGCAGCCCTAAAAAAACCAAAAAAAAAAAAAAAAGAAAAGAAAAAGAGCTGGATATATATGTATTGATTGTAGGATAACCATGATAAGTTAGGTGAAAAAAGAAAGCTACACCTCTGTATGATTTGTTGTTAGAAAATGATTTATAGGAGTTCCCGTTGTGGCGCAGTGGTTAACGAATCCGACTGGGAAACATGAGGTTGCGGGTTCGATCCCTGCCCTTGCTCAGTGGATTAACGATCCGGCATTGCCGAGAGCTGTGGTGTAGGTCGCAGAAGCAGCTCAGATCTGGTGTTGCTATGGCTGTGGCGTAGGCCAGTGGCTACAGCTCCAATTAGACCCCTAGCCTGGGAAACTCCATATGCCACGGGAGCGGCCCGAGAAATGGCGAAAAGACAAAAAAAAAAAAAAAAAAGAAAGAGAAAAAGAAAATGATTTATAAATACACAGAAAAATGTCTGAAAAAAATATATTTCAAATTGTTAACAATGCTTTAGATCACCTCCATGGAATAGGAATGGAAAAGACTGGGGAATGAAAACTTCCAGTTATACTTTTTACACCTCTATATTACTTTATCATTGCAAAAGGAGATACACAGTAATTTTACATAATAAAAAAAGAATGAAGATATACACCAAATTTTAAGAATAATTTTTTTAGAAAACTAATAACATGGCAGAAAATATTCATTATATGCTGTTGAAAAAAACAAGATGCAAAACAGTAACTATAGTATGAGTTCAACAGACAAAATATACAGATCAGTATGTTCAGACTGAAGTGATACAAATAAAAAAGGATTCTCAAAAATAGATGGTAGGGTGATTATAGGTGTTTTTTAAAAAATTCGTTTCAGTACTTGTCAAATGTTTTATTATGACCAAATTACTTTTATAATCTGAGCAACGTTATATAAATAAATTGGCATGGAAAACAGTAGTGGAAAAAAGCCACGTCTCTATCTCAACCTGTGCAGAACCAGAAATATAAGTGAAAACTTCCAACTTTTGGTTCAGAAAGTGCTTGGTTTATGGACGTTCCTTCCTATTTTTAGAAGTAAAGCAAGATTTAGTGGTAGGGGAACAGTCAAACCTTGGTTCACATTAAAAATGAGCTCTCGAAATTCCCGTTATGGCACAAATCCAACTAGTATCCGTGAGGATGTGGGTTCAATCCCTGGCCATGCTCAGTGGGTTAAGGATCCAATGGATCTCTCATTGCAGTGGCTGTGGCATAGGCCTGCCACTAAAGCTCTGATTCGATCCCTAGCATGGGAACTTCCATGTGCCACACCTAAGGCCCTAAGAAGCAAATAATAACAATAATAATAAGGAATTCTATCCTATTAAGAGATTTTACTTTATAAAATGTATTCAGGAAAGGCTGGCAGAATTGTATCATTATGAAGTTTATTCAGGGAGTTCCTGTCATGGCTCAGTGGTAACGAATCTGACAAGTATTCACGAGGGCTCGGTTGGGTCCCGAGCCTTACTCAGTGGGTTAAGGATCCAGCGGATCCTGCACTGCTGTGGCTGTGGCTGTGGTGTAGGCCTGCAGCTACAGCTCTGATTCGACCCCTAGACCAAAAAAAAAAAGAGGAGATAATTGTTTTAAAGTTTACTGAGGAGTCTCCAACCAGGTAACTCAATATGCCCTTGATTTGAATAATTCCTGTGGGATTGTGACTAATCACTTTTCTGTGGACTTACCGTGGAGAATCTATTCCACTGTCTCCTGCCATGCTCTGATTTTCTGTTCCTTCCAAGTGACTGTGCTGAAGACCTGGAGCCAGCACTGGCGTCTGTGAAGTGGTGAAGAGTTCTAACTTTTGTGTGAACTGTTTCCTCATTTCCTGATTCTGAGCACTGTGATACCAGCTAGCTGGATTCTTTCCTGGGTCGCCAAGAGAGTCTTGTGGGATTTCAGTCTCAGAAGCAGCTTTTCTTGTGCTATAGTAATCAAATATACTCCCATCAGCAGGAGCTGAGGCCTGCACACATTTACCTATGCTGGGTTCCTCTTCATAGTTAAAACCAGACTGGGTCCCTGAATTGAGGACACAGCTTTCAGCAGAGAGATTAGGTTTTTGCCTTTCACTGGGGCTAGTGAGCAACCCAGTGGGCGTGTAATGTTCATTTCCTTTAAGCCCCTGAGGCTCAAATCTATGTGTGTTGCTACTGTACTCAGTCAGAGACCTTTCCGTCACCTTTTCTTTGCCTAAATGATTCCACTTGCTTCCCCCCGCAAAGGAAAACTGATCGTGGCCAGGCAGTATTTGAATTAAGTCATCATTCTCAGAAAAGTCATCCTCATCTAGATACAATGAACTGCAGGCCCCATCATCATTATCTGCTTCATTAGGATCCAAGGCCTCATCGTTGTCAGAAAGCCCTTCATTTTCTAAATTCATGGTCTCTGCTTCCTGGACCAATGCCTTTCTCAGGAGAGTTTCCTCTGAGTCTCTGTCTTGTCTCTTAGGTTGTTTCAAATGGTTTGCACCAACAGGGTAATCCAAAAGACCAAGATTTTGGAACTGGTGCATTGTTTCATCAACTACTCTACAAGCAGGGGATGCTTGGTCTAAAGAAGAGGAACCTCGGGATGGCAGGACATGCTGTGTTTCTGTTGTCTCTTCTAACGTGGCAAAGTGAGAATAACTTTCCCTCAAGACTTCAGGGATTGCTTCATTTTCTCCCCCATACATATCGTACCTCAACATGCTTTCTCTGAGGGAACAGCATTTACTATCATTCTGCAAAACACTACATTGAGAGTAATTGAAGGAGTGATCTCTGAAGTCATCACTGGTAGGTTTGACAGTGGAGTGATTCACATAAATGGATTCTGCTCTCAGTTGATCATGACATTGTTCCCCATATGGCTGTTTGGTTTCAGCTGAAAAGATTCTTGAGGAATCCACAGACCTGGACCTTTGGAAAGGTGTTCCCTCTGGTCCAGTCTGACTGGGTCCCAGATCACTGGTCTTCCGGATGTTGTATACTTTGGTTATTGGGCTCCCTCGGTGAGACAAGCCCTGGAAAGGATTACTGATTCGCTTTTTGTAGATCAAATGGGAATCTAGCACTGATGGATTCCCAGCAAGTGGTTTCTTAAGTACTGCTTCATTGGGGCTTTTAATTCTGGGGGTGGGCTGTGAAGCAGGGAGCTTGGGGTGTTTCTCCAGTCTAATGCTTCCTGGTTGAGGCCCACTTCTCTGACTCCTGGCTTTGTGTCTATCCCTATGTGAATGGCCCCGCCTCTGAGGTTTCACAGACAGGCCTTGTCTTTTCTTAACTCCCACTTTTGAAGGATATTTATGCCTGAGTGTCAGCACATCAGTGGAAGTACCCTGGCTATTATATTTTTTCTGTTCTTCATATTTTTGCATTAGGACGGTATGTTTGATTAAGTTGTCAACAGTCAGAATGGGATTAATTCGTTTGATTATCTCATGTTCTATGTCTCGAGGGATATTGTCCAAGTTATCTTCATCTCGAACAGGCCATTCTTCCGGTGGGAACTGGGCCGAGAAACTGCTGTGCTCTGTTCTGGATTTCTCCTTTCTGGATATACTGCGCCAGAAGAGGCTAAAGCCAAACTTCTTGGCCTTTTCTCTGTCTTTTGTGTATGGTAAAGGTTTGGTGCTCTCACAGATGTGATTATCCTCAGACACTGAAATGGCTTGATTCGGTACCAAAGATCTGGATTCCCCAAGACCTTTCTGGCATTTTCTAGTCACTTCTGCAGCAGCTGGTGGTTCCTGTACATCCTGAGTGCACACATCAGGGAAACACCGGCAGGAATGACAGTGGGAAATGGGGGTTGCACTTTCTTTTATGAACTCTGCACAGCTCTTCACATTCACTAGATACGTAACAGAAGTTGGCATCTGGGGACTTTCATCTGACATGATTCTCTTATTTTCTTGAGCGGTTGTGTTTGTGATGAAATAAGTCTGAGGAGTGACTATGAAGTATCCTTCTCCAGTGTGATAAATCTTCCTTTCTTTAATGAGAGTTCCCAGAGTGGTATAGAGAGTGTCTTGAGATGGAATTGCAATACCTAAAACAAACAAGCATTTTATGCTGAGAGATTCTGAAATAAGAAGCATTTTAATGAGTGAAATCAATAACTAAGAAATGACCACGCATTTGCTTGATGAACCCAGAGCTAATTGTAACACAATTGATATATGTAATTCAAACGCCAAAAAAGCATTAACAGTCCTCATAATTCAATTAAGGATCAGGAATATAATTTGGTCCACACAAAGACATATGGCTAGGTCAATGGTTAAGCAGAGAGAAAAATACGAGTTTACGCAACTAAAAACACCAAGTTAGACAACCTTATAAGTCTAAATTTTGACTAAGGGAAGCCTTCTTGAGAGCAAACATGGAAGCTTTTAAAAACCATACATTCAAAGCTTAAATCTTAGAAAGAATCTAAAGAGAAAAATGAGTGACCTTGCAGCGCAGTGGGTTAAGGATCCAGCTTTGGTACCACAGGAGTTTGGGTCACTGCTGTGGCATAGGTTCGATCCCTGGCTCGGAAACTTCCACATGCCACAGCATGGCCAAAAAGAAAAAGAAAAATGAAAACCAGTCTGTGCTTGGATGAGGGCAAACTACCTAACATCTGCTGATTTTTCAAACTGGAAAGGTAATAACTTTAAAAGAAATTCCCTTTCCAAATAGCAATGTTCAAAATCATATTTATCTTGTGGAAAACAATGTTTAAAAAGTGTGCAACACTGGAAGAAATACATCAATGTGTTAATATTGGTTTACTTTGAGTAGTGGTATGAAAGTGATTGCTTTCCTATACTTTCTGGATTTTCCACAATAAGCATATTTTATAATGGGAAAAATAAAAAATGCTCTTCTACATTCATGAATTGGGATATCATGTAGCTATGAAAAGAAGGAGACAGATTGATATACGCTTAAATGGGAAGATCTCAAGGAGTTCCCTGGTGGCTCAGTGGGTTAAGGACCCAGTGTTGTCACTGCTGTGACAAGGATTCATTCCCTAGCCTGGGAACTTCGCCATGCCGAGGGTATAGCAAAAAATTTTAAAAAGGAAAAACAGGAGTTCCCGTCGTGGCACAGTGGTTAACGAATCCGACTAGGAACCATGAGGTTGCGGGTTCGGTCCCTGCCCTTGCTCAGTGGGTTAACGATCTGGCGTTGCCGTGAACTGTGGTGTAGGTTGCAGACGCGGCTCGGATCCCGCGTTGCTGTGGCTCTGGCGTAGGCCGGTGGCTACAGCTCCGATTCAACCCCTAGCCTGGGAACCTCCATGTGCCGTGGGAGCGGCCCAAGAAATAGCAACAACAACAACAAAACAACAACAAAAAAGACAAAAGACAAAAAAAAAAAAAAAAAGAAAGAAAAAAAAGAAAAAACAACAACAATGAAAAAAGATTTTAAAAATATGTCTAAGTTAAAAAAGGAAAAGTGCAAAGAGAAAGTATAGAATGATCCAACTTATGTTATTTTAAAAGGATACATAGGAGTTCCCTGGTGGCCTTGAGGTTAAGGACCTGGCATTATCACCGTTGTGGCTTGGGTCACTGCTATAGTGAAGGTTTGATCCCTGGCCCGAGAACTTTTGCATGCCACAGGCAGGGCCAAAAAACAAACAAGCAAAAAAGATACATATATTCAAATACAATTTATGAATGTGAACATAAGAAACTATAACAAGACAAACTGTCACCTCTAGGAAGCAGCAATTTAAGAATAGGAGGTAGGGGGAGAAGATAAACCTTTTGTTTTTGGCTTTGCTCTCCTTTCTAGAGAGTCTGACTTATTTATTGCCATAAACATTGTTTTTGAAAAAAGTTCATCTGGAAAATAAAAGAAATACTCAGGAGTTTCCGTCGTGGCGCAGTGGACATGAATCCGACTAGGAACCATGAGGTTGCGGGTTCAATCCCTAGCCCCACTCAGTGGGTTAAGGATCCGGCACTGCCGTGAGCTGTGGTGTAGGTTGAAGACGCAGCTCGGATCCTGCGTTGCTGTGGCTGTGGTGTAGACCAGTGGCTACAGCTCCAATTGGACCCCCAGCCTCGGAACCTCCATATGCAGCAGGTGCAGCCCTAAAAAGACAAAAAAAAAAAAAAAAGAAAAAGAAATACTCATCACATTTGTTGATGCAGGCCGTTTTCTAGCAGGGCTCTAATATAGGGTTCTATAACAGAAAAAAATTGAGTATCACCCAGTCTATTTATGTGCTTAAGATCATTTATAAATAGAAACCAAACACATGCAATGAACTAATAGAAACAGACTTGTTACTCTACCTGGGTAATGTTTCATCAGATATTCCAATAGTGATCCCTGTGTTGCTACAATCTGAGCAGCATTCATATCAGATACAGCACAGCAAAGAACTTCAGCCAAAGGTATAAACTGAGATTGAGCTATTGGATTCATCTGCACTGGAAAGACATCACCTAAATTGGAGATTTGGAAAAGAAAAAGGGTGATAAATTAGATTTAGTATAAAATATTTGAGGGAGTTCCTGTCGTGGTGCAGTGGTTAACGAATCCAACTAGGAACCATGAGGCTGTGGGTTCAATCCCTGGCCTTGCTCAGTGGGTTAAGGAGCCGGCGTTGCTGTGAGCTGTGGTGTAGGTCGCAGATGCGGCTCGGATCCCGCGTTGCTATGGCTTGGTGTAGGCCAGCGACTACAGCTCCAATTGGACCCCTAGCCTGGGAACCTCCATATGCCGCGGGAGTGGCCCTAAAAAAGGGGAAAAAAAATTGGAATTAGTGAATCAAGAATAATTATAAAGACTGACTGGGAGGTAAATTGCTATTCATCAGTCTTTACTCAGTCTGTTAACATGAATGAACTGTGATTGAAACAACAGAAGAAAAAGGCTTACATCATGATATCCGCTTTTAAGAAGTCTAATATTTGTCACTACTTGATAAGCAATAGATAGTAGGTTTCCATGAGAAAGGTACAAAGTGCCAATGGAGTTCAGGTGAGACAATGCTTATACAGCAATTCACATCTTTCAAAGCACTTTGTTTTCATGTTAGCTACCTGAGATAGGCATGGACAGGATTATTATTTAAAATATAGGAGTTCCCATAGTGGCTCAGTGGAAATGAATCTGATTGGTATCTGTGAAGACGCAGGTTCATTCCCTGGCCTCTCTCAGTGGGTTAAGGATCTGGCATTGCTGTGAGCCGTGGTATAGGTTACAGATGAGGCTTGGATCCCGTGTTGCTGTGGCTGTGGTGTAGGCCGGCAGCTACAGCTCTGATTCAACCCCTAGCCTGGGAACCTTCATATGCCAAGGCAGTGGCCCTTAAAAAAAATACATACATATATATATACAGAGAGAGAGAGAGAGAGAGTGCACGCCATAAAAAGCTGATTTAATTGTCCCCAAGGCCTAAAAGCAAGTAATGTGACAGAAATATGTCTTCTGAGGAGTTTCATTGTGGCTCAGCAGTAATGAATCCCACTAGTGTGAAAGAGGACATGGGTTTGATCCCTGGCCTTGCTCAGTGGGTTAAGGATGCAGCGTTGCTGTGAGCTGTGGTGCAGGTCAGCAGCTACAGCTCTAATTCAAACCTAGCCTAGGAACTTTCATGTGCCCTGGGTGTGGCCCTAAAAAGACAAAAAAAAAAAAAAAAAAAAAAGAGAGAGAGAGAGAAATAAGTCTTCTGACTCCTAATCCAGTATTTTTGTCATTCCACACTTTCCTAATCAGAGTGATAAGGAAGCTTTGAAGAAGGAAAGTATGGAAGTGACTTCCAATTTGCAGGAATACATGGAGCATAATCATGGAAGGAGGGAAGATATATAAGAGCATGGATAGTTATCCTGGCTAGACAGAGCTCAAGGGTTGTATTAGACCAAAGTGGAAAATAAGGCTGGAATTGTAAGCTAGTCTGTATCGTTTTTCCTCTTTGCCAGTATATTAAATTGTTCTTCTTAATGTGCCATTAGTCACGCTGAGTTTTAGGTTCTGCTGGATAGCCAAGGGAACTCCCCTCACTTAATTGGAAATGAAGGACTAAGGCTCAGGAAAGCAATTTGGAAATCAACCAATAAAGATGAGAGCTGAGGAGTTCCCCTCCTGGCGCAGTGGTTAACAATCCGACTAGGAACCATGAGGCTGCAGGTTCCATCCCTAGCCTTGCTCAGTGGGTTAAGGATCTGGCGTTGCCGTGAGCTGTGGTGTAGGCTGCAGATGTGGCTGGAATCCCGCGTTGCTGTGGCTCTGGTGGAGGCCGGTGGCTACAGCTCCGGTTGGACCCCTAGCTTGGGAATCTCCATATGCTGCAGGAGCAGCCCTAGAAAAGGCAAAAAGACAAAAAAAAAAAAAAAAAAAAAAAAGAGAGAGAGCTGAAGCTAAGGAGTGAAATACATTCTTTTAACAGAAAGAGTAAAAAAGAGAGAGTCAAGAAACAGTTATATGAGGAACTATCTATATTTAAGAGATAGTAGAAATAGGGATCCACAAATGAGAGAAGGCACAGTAATGAGGATAGGAAGAGAGAACCAAGAGTATGAGAAGGGGAAAAAAAGATTTCCAAAAGAACAGCAAATCAACAGGGTCAATGTTTAAGAGAGAACAAAAAAGTTGAGGGAGGAGAAGAGGCAACTGGATTACTTGCTTGGAACAAGGTGACCACTGGAAACTTTCAAGAGAATTGTTTTCATGGGAAAGAACAGAAATTAAATGTCAGATTGAAAGAAAGGGAATGGGTGAAAAAAATCGAAGTTAATGGGTCTTCCCCCTAGAGCAAGATTTCTCATCTTTGGTACTTCTGACATTGGGGGCCAGATAAAGGGTGACCAATCATCCCAGTATACTCAGGAATGAAGGGTTTTCTGGGACACAGGGTTTTCAGTGCTATAAACAGAAAGCTGAAGGCAAACCAGGGTGGTTGATCACCCTAACTAGAGAATTATTTCCTGCGGCGGGGGTGGGGGTGGCTGTCTTGTGCATTGTAGGATATTTAGTAGCATCCTCAGCCTCTAGGTGCCAAGAGCATCTCCCACAGTTACAGCAACCAAAAGTGTCTCCAGACATTGCCAAATGTCTCTGAAAGGAAAGGGTTGGAGGTCAAAACTGCCCTAATTGTAAAGCACTGTTCTCAGACCATTTGTTGGAAAAATCTGATTGTGAAAGAGTAGAAAAAGAACCCAACCCAGAAAGGAGTATGATCAAATGAAGGTGAATGTATGTGTATGTTAAGATTTTCTTAAAAGAGCTCTCTACGTTTGGATACAAAAAGGGCTTAGTGGATATGATGAAAATGATTCTGGGAGGGAGAAGTCAGTCAGACAGCAAGATCCCAAATGAGGGCAAAGAGGAAAAAAACACATGCACAGGTAAAAGAACTTTCTTAGAAATGAGAAGGATATTTGCAGCCAATTAAGCTGACCAGTGCCCTTTTCCCCATGGGGGCCTGGTGTGCAATGGCTGCAAACAGCAGCCCCGGTAGTGTATGCACCCTGTTGCCTGTATAGGTTGCCCTAAGGGACCTTGGAGACAGCCCTTTCCAGTAGACATTCATGACTGGCATGCTGTCCCCAATACAGGCTCCAGACAGCTGCAGAACGAGGAGCATGTGATTGAGGCACTACGCAGAGCCAAGTTCAAGTTCCTTGGCCACCAGAAGATCCACATCTCTAAGAAGTGGGGATTTACTAAGTTCCACACAGATGAATTTGAAAACATGGTGGCAGAAAAGCGGCTTATCTCGGATGGCTGTGGGGTCAAATATATCCCTAATCTCAGCCCCCTGGACAAATGGTGGGCCCTGCACTCATGAGATCCTTGGTGGCATTGTCCCCTCCTTAACGCTCACCAATACATCCTACTTGCCTGTCAAAAAAAGAAGAAAAGAAAAAAAATGAGAAGGATATTAATTTATCTGAGACTTGAGACAATAGAGGGTGGCAGAAGACCAGAAATATATCAAGGCATAGAAGGAAAAAAACATTAGCATAAGAAGGTCATGTGATCTCCGCAAAGTTAGGGGGAAAGAAAATAGGAATGGGAGGAGGAAAAAAACGGAAATGCGGAGGTGAAGGGTAGAAAGGGAGTTTGAGGAGTTACTCTTAGAGCACGCTAGGAAATTTAAAAATTCATACAAAGATTACGCAGGAGCCTTGGGTCTCAAGGTGATTTAAGTGTGATTTCTGATTACAGATGAAGTAGCAATCTGGAATAGAAAAGGATAAGAGTCTAGGAGGCCAACAGTGCTTCTAAAACGTTAATGTGCATATGAGAATCACTAGGCGATTGTGCCAGTGTGCAGATTCTGATTCAGAAGATCTGAAACGGAGCCTATGATTCTGCATTTCTAACAAACTCCCAGGTGATGTCCATGCTGCAGGTCTGAGGTCTGCTCTTTGGAGTGGCAGCCCATTAGGGTGTTAATGATAGCAATGCTAAAGTTTGGCTACTTTTAAATATACTGGCTGGGTGTGAAGGTTGCAGCCAAAGCTGGTCAGAGGCTCATAGTACTCATTGTATCTGCAGCAGGAAACTGATAAGCAGCTGTTATTAAAGATCACACTGGCCTGTTTCCTTGTTTCCTTAAGCGTCTCTATTTAGCAAGTTGGGGCATCTTTGACCTTGGAAAGTCACAACACAGGGCAGAACTGCTGTCTGCTTTGGCAGCCTAGGGAAGGATCTTCTCTTGGCCTGCTTGGTGCTGTCTTACTGGGCGATGCCAAGATACCTATAGCATTCTGAGAAGCTAGAATGAATGGCTAATCAATTAGCATTTCAAAGAGTGGTGATAAGAGATGATGCTATGAAACTTATTGTTAAGAGGGGAACACTAACCTAAAATTCAAAATCCTCCTAGAAACTCTACCTCTGAGCTAAGAGTAATAAGCCTTTCTCCTTATCTTCATTCCCCTTTGCTTTTCTTTTTTCCCTCCACATCTGAGATTACTTTCTTCTCTTTCATCTCCCTCCTCAACCTGACAAAATACAGTATTAAATTGCCCTTTCACTCTTGTTTATGCTTCTTAAACATAACTCCATGTGCTTAATTTAAAACAAACCCTATTCCTCATCTTCCAAGACAGTCTAAGTGACTTTTTTTCTTGTATGTGATTGCCTGTCCCCACTTGATGTGGACTTAGAAGCCCTTAATTCAAAAAGGAGGGAAAAGTTCTCCTCTCCTAGAAAGATAAGGGCAAAACCTAAAAAGAATTTGCTCAACCACACTATATATACTCAAGCCTCATCTCAGCCCTAGCTTAAACCCAGTCACTTGGAACTTTGAGATTGGAGTTGGGGGAGTGAAGGCCAGAGACTTTTCGAGATGAGCGCAGCTAGAAACTCAGTACATGTCTGATGCTCTTGCTGCGCCCCCTGCCGGTGGCTGCCCATTTCTATGCAAATGAAAACAGAAAGCTGTCCTAGGGTCCAGTGAGGGATCCCCACTACGCCTTTAGGCTAGACCTGAAGATGCCCGTTTCCAGTTCAATCCTTAAGCTTGTTTCCTCTTTCATAGGAAAATGAATAGTCAAAATTGAATTTTTTATGGAACTGTGGGAAGGGGTGCATGGGCTGTTCCTGTACACTTCTTCACAATCTCCTGTATATCTATAACTACTTCCAAATAAAAGTTAAAGAAAATAGATTTTACAGAAAAGACTACTTTTTATTAACAAGCGGAAATGTATGAGAAACAGAATTTTTTCTTACATTTTAAAAATCCCAACTTTTTCTTAGAGTCCTAACATTGCCTGCCAAATCCAAAGACACTTTTAGAACTTTTATTCATAATTCTTACTGTAGTGTGGGGATGTTTATTTTAAAAGAGTAAACATATCTACTACCAACTAGAAAGACAACTGTCTTTTAGAGAACATGTTAAAATCGCATTTAACCTCTGCTTTGGAGCTCCCTCTAGACAAAGCCTAGAGAAAGTTTCTCAGTACATTTTCTTCACAGCCGTTGCTAAGATACGTCTTCAGGTGCATAAATCATCAAGAGTTCTTTTATGCAGGAAAGGAGAGCGAAGCCTGCCTGACATGAGAACATCTGTGATAAAAGCAAGAATCATTTTCCAGCTGCAGCCACAGTTTATTTCAGTTACTTTGGCACTTGGGTTTTGGAATGCAGTCACCCTTACAGTTTTCCACGAAAAAATTAAACTTTCAGTGGAGAAGATCCCCCTTATAGATGTAACTAGATTTCACAAGAAGAGAAGGCCAGCCCTTTGGCTTTATCCTCAGCAAGTATGGAGTGATTGAAAGGCACCCTTAAGTGCAGGCCTGCTGTGGACCTCTGACCCTTGAACTAAAGCAGGGATCAGAAGGCTAGAAGAGCCTGTGGGCCAGAGTAAACAGTTCACAACAACGTTCTCTCTGTTCACACAGTCTTATACTCTTAGGTGCTGCAGAAATGGGAGAAGTGTTTATACCGAAAGACTGGTTTCTCAAAAAATACCAACAAAGTAGAACCTGTCACATATAATGCCACCCTTTCTGTAAAGGACATTTTTATTGCTACCCTGCTGTATTCCTGAAAGATTCAGTTGGGGTGTGTGTATATATATATATATCTTCCTCATATCTTCCAAGATATGGGGTTATGTTATATGAGTTTTAAAACAATTATTCTTTAAAAGCCCACTTTTTCTAGGGAAGATAAAACAGTGTAAGGCAAATTAAACACACGTAGCATGTAGATGCCCAGACAGCAAATGAAAATAGGGTTCTCTTAACTACCAAAAGCAGATGATATCCAGTGAAGTCCAGGACAGTCTCCTCTGAGCTCAGGATCCTAAAACCGTGACTAGAACCAGCTTCCTGTGTGATGGACATAAGATCATACAACCTCAGGCAATCAATTTCCGCTCTGGCACCCAAGAGCTGTGGTCTAGAAGAGCCCCATGGCCAACAGGAGCAGAACCCCCTGGAAGCATGGCTTGTTCCTGGAGTTGGTGACAAAAGCTCAACAATAATCCAGCACAATCAAAGACCTCATCAAAACTCTGAGGAAAAAAGAGGTGGTTTCTTTATGTCAGGACACCAAGGCCTCCTCCACGGGCCTCAGGTTTTTTCCAACCTGAGGTTTCTAGCCTGGCTGTTTTCTAACAGCAAAGAAAAATGGCTGCAAGAGCTATTTCCTAGACAGTTCATGAGGCGTGAATACTCCTGCCCCAGTGTAGAAATAGCAAGAGGTACATTCAAGACAAATATGGACTGCCTTTTCACCAGACCCAGAGAAGGCAACCAGTAGAGACCAAGCAAACGATCTCCAGGAGCTGTGGTACTAGAGAAATCTTCAACCAGGGACACAGGATTCCTAAATCTGCATTCCAGTCAGTTGGAGTTTCAGTAAAATTACAAGCCTACACTTTGCACTCTCCAAGTGAGAAAGGGAGAACCAAAATCAAGATACAATCTGCCTATCCTGAACCTGTGTTTGCTCTGTCCACTGAAAAAAAAGCTTTGAAGTAAAAGAGTACTAAAATCGAGTGTTTGTTTTGATAACTGAATGCTCTAGTTAAATTTCAGGAACAAAGTGAAAGTTTTCCGTAAAAATTTTACCTTTAGGGAAAAAAAAACTACCATGCAATATTTACATTTATCTTAGGCTTTTAAGGCACCTAAGCAAATTCAAAGAGGGCCTTCTCCTGGAATCTAAACACTGACATTTTCATCTAGGGTGCTTGAATTTGATTGTAAGGTCCCTAGGAAACTGTGTCAGCAAATATGCACAAAAGAGGAAATATTTCTTTGGAAATTTGGAAAGCATTCACATCAGAACTCATCTGTTTCACATTAAAACCTGAATTTGCTGTAAGATTAAATTGTAGACAAAACTAATCTTAACACTACTTGATATTTAAAACACAAAATTTTTTCTACTCTACATGTGTTTAGTCCCTGTACAAGTGTGTTTACAGACTCTGTGCTAGGCGGTCTGCCAGAAATTCATGCATTATTGACCTTCAAATGGTTTAACTGAGCCACTCAAACTCAGCTAATTACCCGGACACATGAAATCTGAGAGCATCTTTTTTGGGCGCCTGTATTGAATCACACTGTGGGAAAAGTATCTTCTAAGTACATTAGAGATAACAATGGAGCATGAATAAAACAGCCTGCAGATAGACTCAGGTTAAATAAAAAAGGATGTTTTGTTCTAAGTAATCCAAGAAGCTTCCCTTATTTTAAACGGCACTTTTATCCAGGACAGAATTTCCAAATTTCTTTAACATTAAAATGAATCCTGAACTTTTAAAAGTGAAAGTACTCTGTAACAATGTGTGTCTCATCTGAGATTAGATGCTGTGCAAAATTTTCCATGACTTTAAATAATTAGATCTATTGTATTATAACCTTAAATAGGTTCAGATAATCAAACAAAATGGGAACAAAAAGGAGAGAGGTTTCGGGCTGGCAAAACCAAGCACCTCTCCAGGTCAACCTTTTATGTCAGTAAAATAAAAGAATGCAAACACGTTCCTCCGCATTTAGAAACAAAAGAGTACCAAGACTCAGAAACTGGCTGTAGATCTAAGGGTAGTCAGGCTATCTACCATGGAAGCTGAAATTCCTTCTCAGGCACGGGGATGTTTATTTTGGATTCCCAGACAAATCCTCCCCTTCTGGGAAGTGCCCTCTGTTGAAAAACTAAAGGCTTCCCTCAACAGCGGGAGTCCTTAGTTGCTATCTTCTTTAATAACTGCACTTCAACCTGTCAGGATTAGTAAATTAGAGGCTCCCATTTTTTTTTCAAGTGAGTTATATCCTCTAGTATGGACCAGCAGTTGCGTTACAAAGGTCTTGGGCCATTTATGACGGAGACCTATGTGGCTGTCACAGCACAAAGATATGTTTGAAAAGACATATAATCAGCCCTATTAGGGAGCCCTTTGAGTTCCTAGCAGCCTTGCCTCTTAGAGATAGATACAGGGAGGCCCCCATGGAGGGAGGGATGTGAATGACTCAAACCAGCTGATCTTTTTACAAAACACTAAAATGAATTCACACTCAGCCCCAAAGCCCTTCAGGCCCGGTGGTGCCCTTTTCTAACCTCTATTCCCTTTGCCTCTTCCACTCTGGATATGTTAATGACTTTATCCAGGTGTGTGTGTTTTCTAAATCTGTCTAAATAAATTAGTGGCTTAAAACAACACCGATTTATTATCTCACAGTCTACATAGGTCAGAAGTCTGGTGGACTCTCCTGGTTCCTCTGCTCCAGCACTCATGCCCTGGGGTCTGACTGGAGGCTCTGGGAGAGAATCTGCTTCCATGCTCATTCAGGTTTTTGGCAGAATTCAGTTCCTTGTGGTTGTAGGACTGAGGTCCCTCTTCCCTCCATGGCTGTCAACCAGGAGCCTCTTCTCAGCAACATAAAGCCACCTGCATTTCTTATCATGTTGCCCCCTTTATCTTCAAAGACAGCATGGAATCTTTTTCACACTTCAGTTCTCTCTGACTTGTCCTTCTGTTGCTTCACTTCTGCTTCCAGCCAGAGAAAGTTCTCTGCTTTTAAGGGCTCATGTGATGAGATTGGGCCTACCCATATAACTCAGGATAATCTCCCTAAAGTCCATAACCTAATTACATCTGCAAAGTCCCTTCTGCCGTGTCAGGTAACATATTCACAGGTTCCAGGGATTCGGATGTGGACATCTGTGGGGGCCCATTCTGCCTAGCACAGCAGGTGTAAGGGGGGCTAGGAAAAAATGGGAGAGAAGCACTGGTTGCAGACTTTTTCAGTCTCTCTATCTCCTTAAAGTGGCTGTGCAGAAAAACATCCCTTCTTTGTCCTCCAGGCAAACCTGGGGCTGATTTAAGATGAACCTCCTTCCCAAGATTCTGGAGGATATACAAGGCAATGACTGTGATTGGCAGCTCTCATCTCTGCTCGGCATCATGATGATGAATAGAAAGTACCACTGTACAAAACGGGGGTGGGATTTGAGCACCAAGGCTGCTGTTTTGTCTGAATAATGGAAAAATAAAAGTTCCCTGTAATGAAGAAGCTGTCCTTTAAATCCACATGGTCTTCACATTACAAAGGAGTACTACACTGGACCTCAGGTGATCTGATCGTGATTCGAATCCAAGTTCTGCTATGTGGCTTTGAACATACCACCTCTCTTCCCTGAGTCTCAGTGTCCTTATCCGTAAATGTGGAGCTGAACTAGCCCAGCACGTCCTAGAAAATGTTCTGTGAAAAATTCATGCCATGAAATGCTAAGAAAAGGGTCCCAAAGGCCCAATGTTTGGAAAACGCAGCTTGCTGTCACAGGGACTTTGTTCAAAGCTCTGAGAACTGCAACAGAAAACCTAGCTTATTTAACCCAATGTCTCCCAATCATATTTGGCAACAATATCTTTTCTCCAATACCTGTCATTAGGGATTGTTACTTCTTTTCCCTCGACTTGGCCTCTCCTTGAAGAGTCGGTACTCCCTCACCTGGGGGACCTTGTCCCCTTTTCCTGCACTTACAGCTCTCTTCCCCACCTCTCAGGGTTTTAGAATCCTGCCACGAAGACTGGCTCAAATGCCGACTGACTCTCTCATAATACTCTGCTATTGCAATAGCACAGTCCTTCCATCATTCCTTATCCAGCAAATATTTATTGAGTACCACATGCCAGGTAGCGGGGCTACAACAGTGAACCCAACACAGTCCTCGCCCTCAAGGGCCCCCATTCTAGTGGGGGAGCAGTAGTTGAAGGCAATCATAACCCAACACAATGGCTATCACTGATAGAATTGGGACTCAGCCTTCCTGGGCCCCACTCCTGAATGCCATTCTCAGAAGTCTGTGGGTGCCTGGGCGTGACCATCACAAGGAAGATGAGCCAGACTTGGCCCTGTGGGCCCTCCAGGTACCTAAGACGGCATGGGCTAAGAGAGTCCTGGAACTGGTCAGG
The DNA here is from genome assembly GCF_054392235.1 of Sus scrofa. Classification (NCBI taxonomy): domain Eukaryota; kingdom Metazoa; phylum Chordata; class Mammalia; order Artiodactyla; family Suidae; genus Sus; species Sus scrofa. Next base: position 94,161,625 of record NC_139396.1, on the reverse strand, counting down.
CAGACCTGGGCTCGAATCCTCTACTTGCACATGCTGACTGCGTGCCCTCTTCAAGTATTCACTAGCGACTGTTCAATATGAATAAACAGCATTTGGCTCACACACTATTGTGGGTAAACAACCACAGGCACCTGGAAGAAGATCTGACACACATCAGTTCTTAGCGATGTTAGCACTCTTCGCTTTTCTTCCCAAATGAGGGATATTAAACTTGATCATCCTTTGTTCCATCTCTTTATCAGTACTTTGAAGGCTTCTTGTAGGACACTGGTTCTGCACATGGATGGGTTTCTTAGCCAATCCCGACTTTTCTTTTCCCAACTTCCACAGCCCATTTGATCAGATACCAGTCCTGACCGTGATCTTCTCCCAACCTGGGAGAAAACAATGTATGTAGGTAACGCTTACTGCTAGCCCTGCTTTTTCTATTCACTAACACTTGATTGTGACTCCTTGTGGCCAAAATTGTGGGTTGGCACGTTCAACCCACATTCCCAACCACCTATTTCTTTGCCTTCCACCAAGGTGGAGGCAGGAAAGTGTCTTGTGCACTCAATTTTCCAGTCTCACTTAAAACTGGTGGCTATGTGACCTCATAGTGGTCAACAAGATAGGGGCAGCCAGGCGCCACTGCCAAGAGAAGAGGAGCCTCATGAGGGAAAGGCCCTTCCTTCATCTTCTACCTTTTCATTCTTGATTCTTTCTCCCACCCTGGATCCTGATGAGATCATGGCCAGTTTGGGACCATGAGGTAACAAGCATGATGTCAAATGACCCCCGCGCTCAGGAAGATAAAGCAGAAAGAAGGAAGGAGCCCAGGTGTCCGACAGCCTCGTTGAGCCTCTGCGCTGGCCCCAGGGGCTGCCTACCTCCAAACTTCTCATGACAAGATAAACCTTCCCCTTATTTTTTCAGGCCATTTTTAGAAGGTTTTCTGTAAAATCTGCAACAAATCACTTCTTTAATCAATCTACTTCGTCAAGGACATTTGACATTATCTCCAACGCATATTTTCTAATGTGGACAAAATGCCTGTCTGGCCAAAGGCTTGACTAAGCTTCTGGATTTTATACCAGCTGGATCTTTTTTTCAACCTTACCTGCTGGGAAGCTAGAAGCCCCACGGATGGGCATTTACAGAAAAGGCGTCAGGGCTCCTGCAGCTTTACCCTTATCACGTCAAGTCAGGGACATGCCATGAGAAGAAAGCGATGCAGAAGCTTGAACTAGAGTTGCTCATTTTTAACTGTCTGGGGAAATCTGTCCTAAAATGGTTACGACAGGCACTCCCCTCTCGAAGAGGAAGGACATCCTTATTGCATGAAGGAATCACAGAGGGAAGGAGAACAACTGTCACAGCTCCTCCAGCTCCAATTCAAAATGGGTATCTACAGTTAAATCCCTAAGAACGAATGCCTTTCAATCTCTCCTGAATAAAGCCACTAAGTCCATATCAACGTTAAAATCGATGTAAGATTAACTCAGGATATGAAGAGGCAAAGAATGCATAAACCCACTGAATATTTGAGTCATCCCTGTCATTTGTTGAAGAAAGCTGTCTTTCCGGAAAGAGCCTGGATCCACCCAGGTCCCTGGGCTGGGTCAGCGCGGTGCTGGATTAAGCCTGGCAGGGGCTTCCTGCTAAGAGGACTGGGTTCTGGGGTGTGAAGGGAGCTGGAAAAGGGCTCTACTTTGCATCATAAGATAAACACACACAATGCTGTCTTTCGCTCCAAGCTGCGCATGTGCCCCGCCACCCCCCTCCACACACACACACACACTTTACCAAAAAGCATCACAAAAACTTCAGCTTTGCCTGTTCCCCTCCTACTAAAGGAGGTGGGGGTTGGGTGCCTCACCAATAATGAGTGAGAATGAGAACAATGAAATGAGAATAATGAAAAGGATCTGCCCAGAATCCAGGGAAGCTTATCAGTGCCCACAGGCAGCCCCCAGCCCCCAAAGCAGGCTGCTCTGCCCTGTCAGGCATCCTCTCTCCCACCAAATCTGGAAAGCATCACTGAATTTCTGCATCAACACACTCTCACTTTCCCCTGACTGTCTGCCTCGTTCCAGCTGCTTTCAAGTTGATTACAGACTCTCTTTTGGCCTCCTGAAATAGTAACTTTTTAAAGATAAAAGCCACTCAGGGATACAGGTCACATAAGTGTGTTTTAAGTGTGTTTTCCTAAGAAGTACACCTAGGCTATTAGAAGCTTTAAAGGACATAAACTTTTTTTTTTGGTCTTTTTTTTTTTTAGGGCCGCACTCGCGGGTAGGGGTCAAATCAGAGCTGTAGCTGCCAGCCTACACCACAGCCACAGAAATGCCAGATCTGAGCCATGTCTGCAACCTACACAGCAGCTCACAGATATGCTGGATCCTTAACCCACTGAGCGTGGCCAGGGATTGAACCCACAACCTCATGGTTCCTAGTCAGATTCGTTTCCGCTGCGCCACGACGGGAACGACATAAACTTTTTTAAGACTGTGAATGTCCTTTTCCTCAGCACAGGCTTCATATCACATCTGGGCAGGTGTGACTGCACCTCAGTGGGACTTGAACATATTTCTACAAGGTCACTGCCTTGGGAATGAAATGTAAAGTTCACCCCTCTGAGAAATCTTTTTTTTTTTTTTTTTTTTTGCTTTTTAGGGCCACACCCATGTGACATGCTGGTTCCCAGGCTAGGGGTTCAATCACAGTTACAGCCGCGGGCCTACGCCACAGCCACAGCCACGTCAGATCCGAGCTGCATTTGCGACCTACACCACAGCTCACGGCAACACTGGACCCTCAACCCACTGAGCGAGGCCAGGGATCGAACCCGTGACCTCATCGTTCCTAGTGGACTTGTTTCCACTGTGCCATGATGGGAACTCTACCCCCTCCCCCGCCCCTGAGAAATCGTAAAAGAGGCAGTAGGTCTTGCCTAATACCACTGACTGATCTTTACATGTGAGGGTCATCTGGTCAGTGCCTCTAGGACCCGACCACCAACTTTACACTAAGCCATCCATCACTGCACCTCTGACCCAAGGCAGCCAGACGTTTTCTCCGATTATCTTCTGGCAGAAAGAGTGTGGGTGTGTGCCCATCAAGTTATCTGACCTTCCCCTGTGCCTTCCACACAGACATGGCCCTTCCACCCCACGGAGAACAAATGCACACACTCATTCTTCCTCCCTCTCTTGGGTTTCAGCCCAGAAAGGGGGCTCCAACATATCTTTTAAATACACTTGCTTCCTAGCTTCCTTAGCCACCTCATCCTCCTTTTTAGGAGTATAAGACTGGCATTCTCTATCTACTCACGAAATATCCCCTCTCTGCTCCCACTAATACACACAAAGTTTTCTCACCCCCTGCTCACTCACCGACCCTCTTGCCCAGACGGCCGTCTCCCCCGCCTCCACCACCTCCTGCCTTAGCCTGGCAGCCCCGTGCACTGTGCCTGAGCTCAGAGGCAGAACAGCAAAGTCAACGCTTATGGAACTGCCTGGGGCTGAGCAGATGACTGGATCTTGAGAATCGTGCATCCATCCTTCACCAGCGGACCAATGGAGCAAACTATTAGCAAGAGAAGCAGAATCTTTGAAGAGTTGGGGCCTTCTGAATAAACGTTCCTGAAAATTTGGGACCCTCAGGTTAACTGACAACTATGTAGTGAGAGGACTTGAGAGAGATTTACAGAACCCTAAAGGTGTGTTTACATTTCCAGAGAAATGAGGCCCAAGACCTTAGAATGGTTCTAAGTCATTAAACTGGAGTCACCAGGGTTGCTCTGGCTCTTGTAGAGGTGTATTTAATTCCAAAAGGTTAGAAGGAGAACGCAGGATCCTTTCTGACCTGTTTCCACGCAACAAAGGTTCCACTTCCTCCTCCTTTGCAGTTGCAAAGAAAATTCGTTTTTCTCCACCTCTCACCTACAGAGTGTCTGACACACCCCGCCCCTGCCCTGGAGATTTTTTCCATCTGGCTTTCATCACATGGCCCCAGTGGAAAGCCCTTGAGCAAGGAGTACTGACGCAGCTATTATTAACTTCCATAATAATATTATTTAGTATTGCATAAATAATAACTACCCTGCCTCTGATCTAGAATACCTACATGCATGAGAATAAAATCAATAAAGATGAATACTAAAAGCCCCAATAGTTACGGTGGCAAGGATGGTGGGACCCTGTGTGCTGCATGGTTTACTGGGAGAGACAGAGGAGAGCCCAGAGGCGGGTTAGCAGGATTTGAAGATCCGTGGGGAACTAGAAGCAGATCTGTTGAAAGGACTAGGAGGTGTTACCCAGGTGTTGGGAGAGGAGTTTGGAAAATGGACCCCCAAAGGCACTTTTGGATTTTGCGCTCTCCTCTGGTTGGGCCCAGCCAGAGCAGGTCCGAGGTAAGCTATGCTAAGCTGGCCAGCACCACAGGAGTGGAGTCTGGATTACTGTTTTGGAGATTCTTCTCTGCTCCTTTCTGATTCCGAGCTCCTTTTCTAGCCCAGCTGCCCTTCCTGTTCCAGAAGACACTACACTAGTCCCTTTTCAAGGGGGGAAACAGGGAAGTGGATGGGAGATTGGCATGTTGACAGCTTTATGGGATGCCAGCACTTTGGGGCCATGTGGAGAGGGGACATGGGACACGGGGTAAATGGAAATACTGAGGAATACGGAGAGAAGCCCTGGTGAGTGAGCGGAAAAGCCCTGGCACCTTCTCTCAGAGGTGAAGTGGGGGAAAAGGAGAGGGCCGCTCCAAAATGCCACCCTGCAGCCTGCATTTTGCCTCCCTTCTGTATTTCCCACCAGGGAGGAAACTACTTCTCCCTGCAGCTGTGACTTTCATCCCTGTAAATGCTGACTTTCACTGCCAGGAGTCAGTGCAAAACTTTGCAGTAGAAAAAAGAGCAGTTTAAAAATGGCTTTGTGTTGTTTTCTGCGCTACTGCATCTGAATGTATGGCAGAAATTGATATGGATGTTATATGTCACCTCCTCTCAATCAGAGAAAGATGCAAAAAACAGTGTTAATGGAATTCCCTTGTTTTCTGCCACCTGTGGCTGAAACAGATGGCCCTTGACCCCGAGGTTCTGGCAATGAGAAGGAAACCACTGGCTTCTTACCATCAAATTGGAGCCTGAAATTTTACTGGACTCTAGGTGTGGAAGACAGAACAATCTCTGGGCTGGATTTTGGCTATGACGTTTGCCTGAGGAAAGGCAGTATGCCAGAAGGGCATGAGAAGGGAGGCACTTCCCAGATGAAGGTCCATTTTATGAGTTTTTGACACAGTGACACTTTGAAAATCAGCTTTTTAGCTTGCTAATAAGCTCAGGTTGCCCATCTGTGCAACTCTATGAATGACAGGTGAAAGGACCTTAAAAAAAAAAAAAAAAAAAAAATCCTTGCAAGAAAGGCCCTGATAGCCAAGCAACGGTTCAGCTTTGCACCCCGCGGCTGCCCCAAGCAAGGAAGAGCTGCTGGCTTTGTGGGGGCTGGGGGAGGTGGGGAAGTCAGAGGGAATCCTAGATTCACCAGGTTTCCCTCAATTGCCGGGGCCTGGCTCAGCGATGCCTGTTGTGGTTTCAAGCTCTGCTAAGCTGAAAATGAGTGGGGTCTTCTTGCTCCGTGAGCAGAACTCAACTATGCAACTGTTGAAAGACATCCTTTTGTGGGGCCGTGAGCTGTGGAAATGGATCAAGAACACTCTGGACCTGCCTGAATAGTATGCACAAGCCTGTGAAAAGGGCTGTTCTCTGAAGAGGCCACTGCTGATCAGGAAAGCCTGACTCTTTCCTGGCAGGATTATTAGAGAAGAAGAAAGAAGAGGAAGCTTCGAATCACCAGAAGCATGGCCCCTCCACCCACTCGCGGCTGTAGGCTTTTCAGGTTCAGCCTTTCTGATTGTTTGCTGTCAGGGCAATTTGTGCCTTTTCTGGTTCGGGCAGAGGTCACTCAACAATCAGCTGCTGGTCTGACTCCCCCTTCACCTTACACCACAGTAAGGAAGCTGGAGCCAGCACCTGGGGGGGCTGACCCTCTCTAGCCTTTTCCGTGGGTCACGGTCAGAACTATAAGGGCAGGGGCCATATAGATCTATGTCCAAATGTTTTTTAATTCAGAGTTCTGCCCTGACCATTCTCCTGCACATAATGGATCTTTCTCTGTGCTCCCTGAACAATAACCCCAGATCAGATTGCCTGAAAAGTTAGGAAATTTATATTGAATAATTAAGTCTGTTTGAATTGTGTGAACATGTTTAGAGAGGAGGCTTTCAGCCTCTCTTGAACCCAAACTTCCTGGAGGAAAGGTCTGGGTGAGAGATGAGGAGGAACGAAGAAACCAGTGAAGTTAAAGGAATGAGACAAGCTGATTTTGCGACAATGGAAGGAAAGCAAAAAGCAAGGCCCCCCACGGAGAGGGAAGCTTTAGACCGGGGAGATGGGGGTGGGGCAGGGATTAATGATCTGTGTTTTTCAGAGTCTGCTCCTGCAGCCCTCCTGCCGGGAGGCTGCTCCTCGCTGCTCTCCCACCAGCCGCCTTGCTCCCCCTTTCCTAACCGCCCTCCTCTGCCAGCGCTCCTGAACTCAAACTGCCTGCTGCCTGACAGCTGACAGGACAGGAGGGGACAGACCCAGCTCCTGCATTTTCCATACAGGACACCTCCAGATGAACTGGTGTCGTGAACAGGACTGCTTGAAATTGCACTGAAAACAAGAACTGAACGCACTTGAATTATCTGGGCTGAAGTGCAGAGTCCCCAAATCTATCAACCGGTGGGAGGAGGGAGGCCCCAGTGTGGATCCTGCCCACTTGTGCTGCCTAACGTATAGCCCCACTTGGGGGCCCTAATAATTGTAAACTCTTTGTTCCCAGGGGTGCAGGTGTGTGCCTCTGGGGCTGTGCCTGTATGAAAGGCAGGCATTAACATATCTCTGGTAAAAACACTGACTTACACCTGGAGGTGGCTTTCACTTTCAAGGGTTTAAGGAAATAAATACCCCAGGTAGACCAAGTCCCCTCAGATGTGGACTCTGGGGAAAGCTTACCTACAGGGTGAGTTGTTCCATTAGAAAAGTGGTATGGGAGTTCCCATCGTGGCTCAGTGGTTAACAAATCCGACTGGGAACCATGAAGTTGCGGGTTCGATCCCTGCCCTTGCTCAGTGGGTTGAGGATCCGGCGTTGCCGTGAGCTGTGGTGTAGGTGGCAGACGCAGCTCAGATCTGGTGTTGCTGCGGCTCTGGTGTAGGCCGGTGGCAACAGCTCCGATTAGACTCCTAGCCTGGGAACCTCCATATGCCGCAGAAGCAGCCCTAGAAAAGGCAAAAAGTAAAGTGGTATGAAATGTATCCTCACGGGAGCTGATGTGACCCATGACCCTGCCTCCACCTCAAAGGCATTCAGGTCAGCTTTAACTTACCGGGGCCCACTTCTAAGGATGACAGTTTGCCAGAGATTTCTTTTGTGCAGGGCATGGCAAAGTCTGTGCAAAGTATTAATATTGCCAGCTCGACTTGGGTGTGTGCCTTGGGCCAGGTAGGCAAGGTTAATACAGAAACCTGAGAATGCTACCAGGCAGTCTAAGGTAGAGCTTTATGGTAAATGAGATTTGTTCCATTGACTAAAACCAGGAAGAGCCTTGGAGGCTGAGACTAAGACCAATACAGTGGGACTGACCTCATCCTGCCCTCAGAGTCCTGCTGAGTAAGTGCTATTGAAGACAAACCCCATGGATTTAGGCCTAGCTCCCATGGGTCGGGACAAACAAAATGACCAATGTAGTAGTAGCATATTATGGGAAAAGTGACCAGTGTCCAAATACAGAGAAACGCAAGAGGTGGGATGGTGGGGTAGAGAGAAAATGGTTTTGTTTCTGCAGAGTTGTGGTTTTTTAAACTTGCTGAAAGCTTAGGATGCTGGGCTAAGAGCAAATCTTGGAAAAATTAATTTGCAACTATATAGACAGGGAGCTGCAAATAGATGTGCCCACCTCTGGAGGCACATGTTTATATTTCAAGGGAAAATGAGGGCCAGGACCTTGAAGATATCTTTAGGTCAAAAAGCTGGAGCTTATCTGACCCCTGGTGAGATGTGTTTACATTGCCAGAAGTTAAGAGAACCCAGAGTGCTTTCCATCCTGTCTCCAAATAGCAAAGGTTTTTCTCCTTTCAGGGAAGGAAGGAGGAGCGACTGATTTTCTCCTGTATAAGCAGAGAAAAGTGATTTTTCTCACTCTCACACCTATGGAATGTCCAGCCACTTGTGTGGGAGATTTTTCCAACTGCTTTTCATGGATTTGCCCCAGGCCCAATGTAGCAGTTATGTAAGTAATAACTAATCTGGTTCCCACTTCGGGAGGTCAGTGTGAGGAACTCCGTGGACCACTTCCTAGCAAGACAAAACTGGTGGAAACTATAAAACAACTCTTCAAAGTCTCTGGAAATTCTTCTAAGGGCATACAACCAATGAGGAAACATTTATTCAAGAAAAATGAGTAAAATTTGGTAAGAACAATGAGAATCTGTGGCAACTGGGCCACCCCTTTCTCCCCCATCAGTCCCCTCTACTCCAGCTCAGGCTGATGAAAGTTCCACTCCAGGCAAATATGGCCAAGAAGTCAGGGCTCCCTCTCTGCTCAGCTCCCAATCAAGGATTACCATATCTCTCTGGGAGGGACAAGCTGCCAGCATTTTCCATTCCCTCCAACTCCAAGCTGAAGAAGCTAAATGTAAATTCCTGGTGAGTGTGGTGAGATCTGGGGCTCCCTCCCATGACCCAGTCTATACCCACCCAGTCCTGGCTCTGTCCCAGAATCAACAGCCCAAGAACACTGGGACTTTAACTACCTTCACCCCAGCTCGCTCAGGGCATAGGTTCCACCTGGCAGAGCAAGAAGGCCGGTCTTCTCATTGTGCCCGGCACCCAGAGAATAGGCTCAGTTTGCCCAGTCGGGGGGAGAGTCAGTCCCTAAGAAAAAGTTCCAGAGCACTCCCCAAAGGAACTGACTTTATTTGAACAGTGTGTAAGAAAGGTCAAGCCTAAGGGCATTCCTGAAAACAGCTCTTCAGAAAAACCAGCTAAACTACAGACAAGCCAGTGCCCCACAGAGAACCAGAAAAAGGGCTAAGAAGAGCCCTCCTGGATCAGAAAAACTCAAAAGACCTCAAAAACAATCTTTGTCAGAATTGAATCAGAATGGTGAGCAAGTCTGCCCCAGAAGATTGCTGAAGACAAGAGAACAATTGGTCGGTAATTAGAGCCTGATAGAAATAGTGTAAAACCAAATGAAGCACACAACTAAGAGATCAGGGAAAGAGCGAACAGAGCCCTGCTAAAAGCACTGTCAGTCCAGGGTGACTGTGTGTATGATCATGGCTGGGCTCTCTGAGGGGCAATATCAACGGCTTCCTGCTGCAGAAGAGGAAACAGACTTCACCAAAACAGCCCACTCGAGTCACAAAAGCAAACACAAGTTCTGGACCGGGACAAGAGGAATCTATCCTGAGTTGCTATATTACCTAAAACGTCCAGTTTTCAACATCACAAGACATGCAAAGGACCAAGAACCAGTGACCTATATGCAAGGGAAAAAATAGCAGCAGAAAATGCCTGTGAAAGGGACCAGATGCCAAAGACTTCAAAATGGCTATTCTATGTTCTAAGAACTAAAGGAAACCATGCTTAAAGAAGTAAGGATGGAGTTCCTGCTGTGGCACAGCAGGTTAAAGATCCAGGGTTGCCGCAGCTGTGGCATACATTGCAGCTGCAGCTCAGATTTGATCCCTGGACTGGGAACTTCCGTATGCCATGGATGCGGCCAAAAAAGAAAAAAGAAAAAGAAGTCGAGAATGGGGTTACCTTGTGGCTCAGTGGATTAAGGACCTGGCATTGTCATTGCTGTGGCTTAGGTCGCTGCTGTGGTGCAGGTTTCACTCCTGGCCCCAGAAGTTGCATGTGCTATGAGTCCAACCAGAAAAAAAAAGTAAAGGGAAGTATGGAGGAGATAATGCCTCACTGAACAGAGAATATTGATAAAGAGAAATTATGAAAACTAACACCTGAAAACTCCAGAGTTAAAAACATAATAATCAGGAGTTCCCATCGTGGCTCAGTGGAAACAAATCTGACTAGTATCCATGAGAATGCAGGTTCGATCCCTGGCCTCAGTGGGTTAAGGATCTGGCATTGCTGTGGCTGTGGTGTAGGTCAGCGGCTACAGCTCTGATTCAACCCCTAGCCTAGGAACCTCCATATGCCACAGGTGCAGCCCCAAAAAGACTCTCTCTCTCTCCCCCCCTCTCTCTCGCTATATACATATAAAAAAATATATATATATATGCACATATATATATATATACACACACACACATATATAAATTTAAAATTCATTAGGCTCAACAGTAGATCTGAACTGGCAGGAGAATCAGTGAACCTCAAGTTAGATGAAAAGATATAAGCATTTCTAAAATATAAAATAGAATAAAGAAAAATGAGCAAAGACTTGGAGGTTTTAAGACTCCTTTAAAGGCACCAATCTACGTGAAAGCAGGAATATCAGGAGGATGAGAGAAAGAAAAGAGCAGAAAAAAATTTGAATAATGGTAAAATCTTCCCACATTTGCTAAAAAACAATCTATATATCGAAGAAACTCAAAGCACTTCAAGTAGGATAATTCTACACACAGATACATCCGAAAGAAAATAGGGAAAGCCAAAGACAAAAAGAACATCTTCAGGAGTTTCCGTTGTGGCTCAGCAGTAATGAACCCGACTAGTATCCATGAGGATGAGGGTTCAATCCATGGCCCTGCTCAGTTGGTTAAAGATCTGGCCGTGAGCTGTGGTATAGGTCAAAGATGAAGCTAGGATCCCATGTCGCTGTGGCTGTGGCCACAGCTGCAGCTCCAATTTGACCCCTAGCCTGGGAACTTCCATATGCCACTGGTGTGGCCCTAAAAAAAAAAAAAAGAAAAAAAAGAAAAAATCTTGAAAGCATTGAAAATAAAAGGTTCATCACATACAAGGGAGCCCCAAATAGATTAACAGTTGACTTCTCACCAGAAACAATAGAGGTCAGAAAGCAGTGTGATAACAGATTTAAGGTGATAAAAGAATAATCTGATACAAACATTATGGAAAACAGTATGGAAGTTTCTCAGAAAACTAAATATAGAACTACCATATGATCCAGCAGTCCCACTCCTGGGCATATATCCTGAAAAAAATATAATTCAAAAAGATACATGCACCCTATGTTCATAGCAGCACTATCACAACAGCCAAGACATGGGAGCAACCTAAATGTCCATCAACAGATGAATGGTTCAAGAAGATATGGCACATATATACAATGGAATACTACTCAGCCATAAAAAAGAACAAAATAATGCCATTTGAAGCAAAATGGATAAAACTAGAGATTCTCATACTAAGTGAAGTTAAGTCAGAGAAAGACAAAAATCATATATCACTTATACGTGGAATCTATAATATGGCACAAATGAACCTATCTGCAAAACAGAAACAGACTCACAGACATACAGAACAGACTTGTGGTTACAATGGGGTTGGGGGAGGGAATGGGATGAACTGGGAGTTTGGGATTAGTACATGAAAACTATTGCATTTAGAATGGAAAAGCAATGAGGTCCTACTGTATATCACGGGGAACTATATCCAGTCTCTTGGGACAGAACATGATAGAAGATAATATAAGAAAGGGAATGTAGGAGTTCCCATCATGGCGCAGCAGAAACAAATCCAACTAGGAACCATGAGGTTGTGGGTTTGATCCCTGGCCTTGCTCAGTGGGTTAAGGATCTGGTGTTGCCATGAGTTGTGGCATAGGTCGAAGATGTGGCTCGGATCCTGCGTTGCTGTGGCTGTGGCATAAGCCAGCAGCTGTAGCTCTGATTCTATCCCTAGCCAGGGAACCTCCATATGCTGCAAGTGTGGCCCTAAAAAGCAAAAAAAAAAAAAAAAAAAAAAAAAGGGGGAATGTATATATATACACGTGTATGTATGCATGACTGAGTTACTCTGCTGTACATCAGAAATTGGCACAATGTTGTAAATCAACTATACTTTAATACAAAATTTTTAAAAAAATTCTGTCTTTGACCCAGAATACCTCATGTGCATTCTAGATGAAACTAATGAAGATAAATATTAAGAACCCAAAATGTTCTAATTAAAAGATTTTAAAATGTAATGTCTTTTTACTGCCACAGTTGGAGGACAATTTATATTAGAAAGTGAATTAAGCCCCACATGATTAAGTTTACTCATGGAGCATTCAAAGGCCCTAGAATGTTGAAGCTTCCTCTTCCTCCCACTCTTTTTTCAAGGATGGAGTTGTGTTTGACTTTGTGTGGAAACCTCTTCCCTCTTATCATATCACGGAAAGATAGTTGGTCTTTGTCGCCCAGTTCCTGGCACAAGAGCTCCTCAAACTTGTGGAATTTCCTGATAAGGGTAGCTGGCAGGCCCCTAAATAGCCTCAGGATGGGGGCTGGCTGCCAGGAAGACCAAGCCTTGATTAGAAGCTGGGAACTTTCAGTCCCCTCACCCAACCTCTGGGGATGGATGAGGGGCTGGAGACGGCACTGACCACCGATGGCCAATAATTTAAGAAATCATGTCTATGAAATGAAACATCCATAAAAACACCTAAACAACAGAGTGAGGAGAACTTCTGGGCTGGTAAATACATAGGGTGCTGGAGGGGGCAGAAAGCTCTGAATCCCTTTCCTATTCCTCGCCCTAAGCATTCTCTTCTGGTTGGCTGTTCCTGAGGTGTGTCCTTTGTAATAAGCTGGTAACAGTAAGTAAAGCACTTTCCTGAATTCTGAGTTCTTCCAGCCAATTACTGAACCTAGGGAGGGCTTGTGAGAACTCCTGACTTTGTAGTCAAGTTGGACAGAAGTGCTGATAACCTAATACTTTCAACTGGCATCTCAAGTGGGGACAGTCTTGTGGGACTGAATCCCCTAAACCTGTGGTGTCTGATAACTAACTTCAGGTAGTTAGTGCCAAAGTTTAATTGTAAAACACCCAGTTGGCATCTGTAGAGAATCAGAGAATCAGTAGGTGTCAGAAGGAAAAACCCTCTCACCCTCACCCTTCCTGCTTTCCCCTCACTCTCTAAGCCTCCAGCCAGTGTAACTGGTCCCACAGCCCTCCCACAGCCCCCATCCTCCAAGGGGTCCAGCAAAACCACCTAAAAGTCTACTTATAAATAAACAAGATGTCATGGAATCTCAGCTGCTGACCAACTATCAACTTTAACATGACTGTGTAACATAGAATTTCACACCAAAGGAAATTTTGCAACACAAAACCCACCAGAGTTTTCCTTACAGTTTAGGGAAGGTGAAAAGTTAGTGTCTTAGAAACTCTAGTCCATTGTTTCCTAAACATCAATCATTGGGGTTACCTCTGAGATTTGGACCTATCCCCATATGATATTTATCTTCAATTCAACTATATTAAAATAATAACTGAGGAAACTCTCATGCCCCCATTTTAAGTATAAAATCGGTGCCATCTGTTTTGTCTTTTTAGGGCTGCGTTCATGGCACTTGGAAGTTCCCAGGCTAGGGGTCAAATCTGAGCTATAGCTGCCGGCCTACACCACAGCCTCAGCAATATGAGATTCGAGCTGCCTCGGCGACCTACATCACATCTCACGGCAAGACAGGATCCTTAACCCACTGATTGATGCCAGGGATTGAACCCACATCTTCATGGATACTAGTCGGTTGGCTACCACTGAGCCACAGTGGGAATACCCTCAGTGCCACTTGTCAAACAGAGGGTATATCTTAGTTCATTAAAAATATATTTAGGAGTTCCCATCGTGGTGCAGTGGAAGCAAATCCGACTGGGAACCATGAGGTTTTGGGTTCAATCCCTGGCCTCGCTCAGTGGGTTAAGGATCCGGCATTGCTGTGAGCTGTGGGGTAGGTTGTAGACGCAGCTTGGATCTGGCATTGCAGTGGCTGTGGTGTAGGCCAGTGGCTACAGCTCTGATTCGACCCCGAGCCTGGGAACCTCCATATGCCACTGGTGCGGCCCTAAAAAGACAAAAGACCAAAAAAAAAAAAAAAAAAAAATTAACATTTAGAGTTCCTGCTGTGGCACAATGGGATGTATGGCATCTCTTCAGCACCAGGATGCAGGTTCAATCCCCAGCCCGGCACTAAGTTAAAGGATCCAGCGTTGCCACAGCTTCAACATAGGTCGCAACTGTAGCTCAAATCTGATCCCTGGCCTAGGAACTCTATGTGCTATGGAGCGGCAAAAAAAGAAAAAAAATGTAATGTTTAAATGTATATCTAAAGTTGTTTCACCACCATCAATGCTATGCCACCCTTTAGGAAATGATGCCCTAAAATAATGCCCTAATTCACAGTGTGGGATGAAAGGGTGAGACCAGAAATAGAAGGTACTGCTGTTAAGTGCCCTGGGATTGAGAACCAGGCTTCCTTCTGAGAAGACTGTCTTCAACTTTCCTTTCTAAAGGGACAAGGAACCACTAACCTCTACAGCACTTTGATTCAGTTATAACAGAATTGCTTAAAAAAAAAAAAAAAAAAAAAAGGTTATTTTTATTACTGGGGCCTTAAACTATGGGCAACTGCAGGGCTAGACAATTAAGCTCAGTTTAAACACAAAACACAGCCCTGGGATTTCTGAAAAGCACCATCACCCAAGGTTATTGCTCTCTAGAAATGACCATTTTATGTGACCCACGATTACCATTTAAAGGGCACAACATTCCTTCATTTCCTTTCCTTTTTTTTTTTTTTTTTTTCTTTCACTTTTTAGGGCTGTACCCTCAGCATGTGGAAGTTCCCAGGCTAGGAATCAAATCACAGCTACAGCTACCAGCCTACGCCACAGCCACACCAGATTCAAGCTGTGGAGTCTATGATCTACACTGCAGCTCACAGCAACACCAGTTCCTTAATCCACTGAGCCAGGCCAGAGCTCCAACCCACGTCCTCATGGATGCTAGTCAGAATTGTTAAGCACTGAGCCACGAAGGGAACTCCTCCTTTTTCTCTTTTCTGAGGGTTGTGGAGAGATAGATGATAGAAAGTTTAAGAGAAACAAATCCTGGCAAAGGCTGTGACAAAAAAACAAAAAACAAACATACAAACTGAAGCAAACATCAAAAATTTTCAACTTGTATTCCAATAGGAATCAAAATCTTGAAAGTTAATTTTTCAACTTGTATTCCAACAGGAATCAAAATCCGGAGAACAGGGATGAAAGAACAATCATGAGAAATTCTTGGGATAAACACACATGCTTCATCTGCTGAGCTTCCACACAGACTAGCTTTCTGTGGACAGGCCAACCAGAGGGGGGAGGCCTCACATACCCAAAGACAAGGTGGGGATATGCCCTGAGGGCCCTGGTTCTCCTCAGTTCAATCTGAAGATGATGTTCCTCTGGCTGAGGACTCCTTCCACTTGAACTTGGGGGAAAGGCACCAGTGAAGCTGGATTGGGCCTGACCTGGCTGAAATCTGGCTGGAATTAGGCCCTTTCAGTTATGGGTCAATTAGCAGGGCCACAGGGCAGGCTCCTTACCTCTGACCCAAAGGAGATATGAGTAGAAAAATGATAGCTATGTTCTGCAGTGAAGGAAATGCTGCTCAGCCTATGCCCAAGGAGCAAGGGACTCAGCACTTGGGTGCCCAGGTTAGAGCTGGCTTAGCATGGTTCTTGATTAACAACTAAAGGAAGGGTCTTGATCAAGTCCAGTGAGGATGCGGGCAGAAGAGAAGGAGGCTTAAAAAGACATCTGGGAGTTCCCGCTGTGACTCAACAGGATTGGCGGTGTCTCTGCAGCACCACAACACAGGTTTGATCCCCAGCCCTGCACAGTAGGTTAAAGGATCAGTGTTGCCAAAACTATGGTTTGGGTCTGACCCCTGCCCCCAGGAACTCCAAATGCCATGGGGTGGACCAAAATGAAAAAAAAGAAAGAGAAAAAAATACATCTGCCTTCCAACCCCAAACCCACCCCAGACCTGACACAACAAACTCTCCAACAACACAAGCCATCAAAACAAACATGTACCTGCCAATGGTCTTTTTTTTTTCTTTTCAGGGCTGCGCCCACAGCACGTGGAAGTTCCCAGGCTACAGCTGCCGGCCTACACCACAGCACAGCAACACGGGATCCAAGCCACATCTGCAACCTATACCACAGCTCATGGCAGCACTGGATCCTTAATCCACTGAACAAGACCAGGGATCAAAACCACATCTTCATGGATGCTAGTCAGGTTCATTACCACTGAGCCACAATGGGAACTCCTCTGCCAATGCTCTTAAATCTAAAACTGAGTCATCTTTTGTTGCCTTTCAAAATATTTTCCCTCTCAGTTGATATGAATTTTCTAATTCTTCCTAAGAGGTTTGTTCCTCAGTGCCTCTGTGCCTCTTGAGAACTGAAATGGGTTTTCTGCGGTGTCTGTTTACTACTCCACCTCATGTACCTGCTTTGCAACACCAGATCCAAGCCACATCTACGATCTACACCACAGCTCAAGGCAATGCAGGATCCTTAACCCACTGAGCGAGGCCAGGGATCAAATCCAAATCCTCACGGATACTAGTCGGGTTCTTAACCCGCTGAGCCACAAAGGGAGCTCCAAAAACAAACTTTTTAAATGGCAAAAGACTTGAACACATGCTCCATTAAAGAAGATACAAATGGCAAATAAGCACATGAAAAGATGCATTAGGAGGAATACAAAGTAAAATCACAATGAAATACTGCCACTCAACTATTAGAATAGCCAATCGAATCAAATCAAATACAATATCAAAGCTGAAATAGAAGACTCATAAATTGCTGATGGGAATGCAAATCTCATGCCTAGGTATTTATCAAAGAGAAATGAAAATATACATCCACACCAAGACCTATTAGCAAATGTTAATTGCAGCTTCATTCATAGTCACTAAAATGTGTAAGCGACCCACCTGTCCAACAGCTGGGCGAACAGGTGAACATGTCATGGAATATCATGTGATGGAATAGGACTTAGCAACAAAGAGGGATGAATTAATGATACACCCACTGATTGAATCTCAAAAGCATTATCCAAAGTTCAAGAAGCCAGACACAAAACGCCACACACCATATGGTTCATTCATGACATTCCAAAAAAAAAGGCAATACTATTGGGACAGAAATCAGATCAGCAGTTGCTTGGGTCAGGGGTGGAAGAATGGAATTGATTACAAAGGGTCACTAGGGAATTTTGAGGTGATGGAAATATTCTGTGTCTTAATTGTGGTGGTGGTACAAACTATTTACATTTGTTAAAACTAAGATCTGCATATTTAAAAAAGGATAGGAGTTCCTGTTGTGGTCAACAAAAATGAACCCAGCTAGTATCCATAACGATTCAGGTTCAATCCCTGGCTTCACTCAGTGGGTTAAGGATCCTGCATGGCTGTGGCTGTGATGTAGGCTGGCAGCTATAGCTCCAATTAGACACCTAGCCTGGGAACTTTCATATGCTGCAGGTGCATCCCTAAAATGCATAAAAAGTTGGAGGTATCACATTCCCTGGTTCAAAACTATGTTACAAAGTTACAGTACTACAAATGGTATAGCACAAAAAGTAACACAGAGATCAATGGAACAGACCAGAAAGTTCAGAAATAAGCCTACACTTATATGGTCAATTAATCTATGGCAAAGGAGGCAAGAATATACAATGGGGAAAAGGCAGCCTAGCCTCTTCAATAAATGGTGATGGCTGGACAGCAACATGTACAGGAATCCAACTACATTAGGAGTTCCCACTGTGGCACAATGGGATCAGCAGCATCTCTGCAGTGCTGGGACACATGTTCAATCTCTGGCCCAGCACAGTGGGTTAAAAGATCTGGTGCTGCTGCAGCTGCAGCTTAGGTTGTAAGTGCGGCTTAGATATGATCCCTGGCCTGGGAGCTCCATGTGACACAGGACAGCCAAAAAAGAAAAAAGAAAAAAAGAAAACCAAACTAGATTACTTTCTGATGCTATATACAAAAATAAGCTCAAAATGGATTAAAGACTTAAACATAAGACCTGAGACCATAAAACTCCTGAAAGAAAATATAGGTAATATGCTCTTGACAACAGTCTCAGCAGTATTTTTTGGATATATCTTCTTAGGCAAGGGAAACAAAAGCTAAAATAAACAAATGGGACTACATCAAACCACAAAGCTTTTGTACAGCAAAGAAAACTATCGACAAAACAAAAATGCAGTCTAATTATGGGAGATGATTTTTTTTTTTTTTTTTTTTTGCCTTTTTGCCATTTTCTTGGGCCGCTCTGGCAGCACATGGAGGTTCCCATGCTAGGGGTCGAATCGGAGCTGTAGCCACTGGCCTACACCAGAGCCACAGCAATGTGGGATCCGAGCGGCGTCTGCGACCTACACCACAGCTCACGGCAACGCCGGATCCTTAACCCACTAAGCAAGGCCAGGGATTGAACCCACAACCTCATGGTTCCTAGTCGGATTCGTTAACCACTGCGCCACGACGGGAACTCCAATTATGGGAGAAGATATTTTTAAATGATATATCTGATAAGGGGTTAATATCCAAAATATAGGGAGTTCCTGTTGTGGCTCATCATGTTAAGAATCCAACTAGTATCCATGAGGATGTAGATTTGATCCTTGGCCTTACTCAGTGGGTTAAAAGACCCATTGTTGCTATGGCTGTGGTGTAGGGCAGCAGCTGCGGCTCCAATTTGACCCCTAGCCTAGAAACCTCCATATGCCACAGGTGTAGCCCTAAAAAGAAGGGAAAAAAACATCCAAAATACAAAAAGAACTCATACAATTCAACATCAAAAGAAAAAATCAACCTGATTAAAAAATGGGCAGAGGACCTGAATAGACATTTCTCCAAAAAAGATGTACAGACAGCTAACAACAGACACATGAAAAGATGCTCAACATCACTAATCATCAAAGAAATGCAAAACCACAGTGAGATATCATCTCACACCTGTTGGATGTGCTATTATTAAAAAGACAACAAAAAACAAATGTTGGAGAAAAGGGAACCCTTGTGCACTGTTTGGTGGGAATGTAAATTGATACGATACAGCCACTGTGGAAAACTATATGGAGGTTCCTCAAAAAATTAAAAATAGAACTATCTAGAAATTTTACTTTTGGGTATTTATCCAAAAAAGAAAAAAGCACTAGTGTTCACTAAAGAATTATAATAGTCAAGTGAAGTATTAGTCATAAAAAAGAATGAAATCCTGGAGTTCCTGTTGTGGCTCAGCAAGTTATCAACTGACTAGTATCCATGATGATGTGGGTTCAATCCCTGGCCTCCCTCAGTGGGTTAAGGATCTGGCATTGCCATGAGCTGTGGTGTAGGCTACAGACATGGCTCGGATCTTGTGTGGCTGTGGCTGGGGTGTAGGCTGGCAGCTGCAGCTCTGATTCAACCCCTAGCCTGGGAACTCCCATATGCCGCCAGTTCATCTGTAAAAAAGGAAGAAAAAAAAAGAATGAAATCTTGCCATTTGTGACAACACAGAACTAGAAAATATTATGCTAAGTAAAGTGAGTCATACAGAGAAAGAGAAATACCGTATGATTTCCATTTATATGTGGAATCTAAGAAACAAAAAAATGAATAAACAAAACAAAACAGAAATAGACTCAAAATACAGAGAACAAACATGGTTGTCAGAGGGTAGGGGGCTTAAGAGATGAGTGAAATAAGTGAGAGAGATAAAGAGGTACAGATTTCTAGTTACAAAATAAATGAGTCACAGGATGAAAAGTATGGCACGGAACATAATATTGTAATAATTTTGTATGATGACAGATGGTAACCAGACTTATCGTGGTGATCATTTTGAAATGTACAGAAATACTGAATCACTATGTTGTACATCTGAAACTAACATAGTCCTATAGGTCAATTATACTTCAATTAAAAATAGAAATATGGAGTTCCCGTCATGGTGCAGCAGAAACGAATCCAACTAGGAACCATGAGGTTTCAGGTTCAACCCCTAGCCTTGCTCAGTGGGTTAAGGATCTGGCGTTGCCGTGAGCTGTGGTGTAGGTCACAAATGTGGCTCGGATCTGGCACTGCTGTCGCTGTGGTGTAGGGTGGCAGAAACAGCTCAGATTAGACGCCTAGCCTGGGAATCTTCATATGACTCGGGTGCGGCCCTAAAAGGACAGAAGACAAAATATATCTGGCATTGCCATGAGCTGTGGTGTAGGCTACAGATGTGGCCTGGATCTTTTTAAATGTAAAATAATAATAATTTTAAAAAATGGTATTTTTTACAGAAGCAGGAAAAACATTTCTAAAATTTGTATGGAATCACAAAAGACCAAAGAGCCAACACAGCCTTTAAGCAGAAAAAAAAAGTAGAGGCATCACAGTTCCTGATTTTAATGTTAAATGCTACAAAAATGTAAAACATAGAGGAAAAGCTTTATGACATAGGTCTTGCAATGATTTCTTGACTCTGGTTCTAATAGCACAAGCAACAAAAGCAAAAATAGACAAGTGGGACTAAAGTACAAACAGCAAATATTAATGGTGGTTGTGTGACATTTGGTGTTGATTATGACTGGTGTGTGTGTGAATGCATATGCACTTGTGAATGTTTTTATTTTTTTCTTTTTATTTTTTGTCTTTTTTTTTTTTTTTTTTTTTTAGGGCCACACCTGTGGCATATGCAGGTTCCCAGGGTAGGGGTCCAATCAGAGCTATAGCTGTCGGCCTACGCCAGGGCCACAGCAATGCTGGATCTGAGCCGTGTCTGCGACCCACACCACAGCTCGGCAATGCCGGATCCTCAACACACTGAGCAAGGCTAGGGATCGAACCTGCGTCCTCATGGATGCCAGTCAAGTTCATTAACTGCTGAGCCACGATGGGAACTCCATTTTTTTTTTTTTTTTGGTCCTTTTAGAGCCACGGCTATGCCATATGGAAGTTCCCAGGCTAGGGGTTTAATCAGAGCTGCAGCTGCTGGCCAATGCCTCAGCCAGAGCAACTCCAGATCCGAGCTGCACCTGCAACCTACACCATAGCTCATGGCAATGCCAGATCCTTAACCCACTGAGAGAGGCCAGGTATCAAATAGGCATCCTCATGGATACTAGTCGGTTCCTTTTTTTTTTTTTTTGTCTTTTTGCCATTTCTTGGGCCGCTCCCACAGCATATGGAGGTTCCCAGGCTAGGGGTCGAATCGGAGCTGTAGCCACAGGCCTACGCCAGAGCCACAGCAACGCGGGATCCGAGCCGTGTCCGCGACCTACACCACAGCTCACGGCAACACCAGATCCTTAACCCACTGAGTAAGGGCAGGGATCGAACCCGCAACCTCATGGTTCCTAGTCGGATTCGTTAACCACTGCGCCACAACAGGAACTCCTACTAGTCGGGTCCTTAACCCGCTGAGTCACAATGGGACTCCAATTTTTATATTTTTAAAGTATTACTTTTTTCCAGGACCTATTATTTTAATTAGATTTGAATTTAATGGGTTGCTTAGGTAACATATCCACATGGTATAAAAGGGTACACAGTAAAGTCTTTTGCCCCCAGTCACTCACTTTCCCTTCTTTGGAAATAGCTGCAGTGGCCAGTTCCCTACTGTTTTCAGAGACAGTTCATATATCTACAAGCAATATATATATATAGGTATCTTTCCTTATTTTTACATAAATGTTAGCGTATTACATGTATCTTTTTTTCTTGGAAACAGAAGATTTCTAAAATGGTCATTTTAAAAAAGGAAAAGTATAAATGTGGGAGTTCCTGTTGTGGCTCAGTGGAAATGAATCCGACTAGTATCCATGAGGACTTGGGTTCAACCCCTGGCCTCATTCAGTGGGTGCAGAATCCAGCATTGCCATAGATGCAGCTTGGATCCCACATTACTGTGGCTGTGGTGTAGGCTGGCAACTGTAGCTCCAATTTGACTCCTAGCCTGGGAACTTTCATGTGCTGTGGGTGTGGTCTTAAAAAGCAAAAAAAAAAAAAAAAAGAAAAAGTATAAATACGGCAGTTCCCACCATGGCACAGCGGAAACGAATCCGACTAGGAACCATGAGGTTGCAGGATCGATCCCTGGCTTCCACTCAGTGGGTTAGGGATCCGGCACTGCCGTGAGCTGTGGTATAGGTCACAGACGCAGCTCGGATCTGGCATTGCTGTGGCTCTGGCATAGTCCAGCAGCTGTAGCTCCGATTAGACCTCTAGCCTGGGAACCTCCATGTGCCGCAAGTGCGGCCCTAGAAAAGGCAAAAAGACCAAAAAAAAAAAAAAAAGTATAAATGCAAAGAAAGAAACAGCATTAATCTAAGTGTGTGCAGAAACACCAGCTCTTTGGCATGTATTAAAAGAAAGCTTCCCAGCTGACTTAGTTTGGAAATCATGTTTAAACAGGTTTCATTACTGCAAAGACTTCTGGGAAATCTTGGTACCCTGATTGTCTCCATCCAAGAGGCAGGAAAAAAATTTAAGTGCCCCAAGCTTATTCTGCCATGGAAACTTCTTTTGCCCATTTCCTTCTGGGGGAGGTGTATGAGGCATTCTTGGGAAACTGGGTTCCTGTGCTGCATCTCCCTGTGGAAGGAGTTGATCAGCTCACTGACTGGCCCAGAGATCTGCCCTACAGAGGACCACTGTCTCAGAGCAGCAGTGACGGGGGGATCAGGAGAGAAAAATAAAAACTGCCAGAGCGCCCCCTCCCTTAGGGAGGTATGAGTATTGGAGCAAGAAGGTAGGGCTGGGCCATGGGGAGCTCTGGACAGAGTCTGGGCTGTTTGAAGAATATTAATCATGCGCCCTGGGGCAGTTTCCCCAGCACTCTGATCCTGCAATCCACCCCTTATAAATGGCAGTCACCATGCTTGCTCTGCTCCAAAGTTGTGGGATTTGGATGTAGAACACATGACACGCTTCAACTGCCCCCATTCCATCCCGACAATGGAAATTTCTAGAAAGGGGAGTAGAGTTCAACTTCCCTTGAGTTCACAAGTGTCCTAGATCAGAAGACTTTCAAAGACCCCCTGGAGTTTTAGCCAAACTATACTAGAAGGAAAGTCAGACTTTAAGCTTTTGTTATGCAGAGAACTGTTTAGGTCAGCTACCTTTTCACCAATGAGGACACAGAAACTGCTTGCCTAAGATCTTTGCAGTATTGAGCTCATTACATGACAACTTTTTAAAATTTATCTGTTGGGAGTTACCACCGTGGCTCAGTGGTGATGAACCCAACTAGTATTCATGAGGATGCAGGCTTGATCCCTGGCCACTCTCAGTGGGCTAAGGATATCAGTTGCCATGAGCTGTGGTATAGGTCACAGATGAGGTTCAGATCCCGAGTTGCTGTGGCTGTGGTGTAGGCTGCACCTACAGATCCAATGTGACCCATGGCCTGGGAACTTTCATGTGCCATAAGTGCAGTTCTAAAAAGACCAAAAAAAAAAAAAAAAATTATCTATTGGGAGAAAACGTGTATCTTGTTTTCTTTTCTTTTTTGGCCACCCTGTGGGCCAACCATATGGAGCTCTCAGGCAGGATCAGATCCAAGCCACAGCTGCTACCTACACCACAGCTGCAGCAGTCCTGGATCCTTTAACCTACTACCCAGCCAAGGATCAAACCTACTATCCTGGTGCTGCAGAGACACTATAGATCTGGTTGTGCCACAGTGGAAACACCTCCTCCTTGTTGTTGCAAGGCACCTCTCTGGCTCTGCACCATTTCTTTAGCGGTTAATAAGGAATCAGGAAGTCCTTTGTGAAATTCTTTTAAAAATCACAATAGGGGAGTTCCCATAGTGGCTCAGTGGTTAACGAACCTGACTAGTAACCATGAGGTTGCAGGTTCGATCCCTGGCCTCGCTCAGTGGGTTAAGGATCTGGTGTTGCCTTGAGCTGTGGTGTAGGTAACAGACACAGCTCGGATCCCACATTACAGTGGCTGTGGCATAGGCCAGCAGCTGTAGTTCCGACTGGACCCCGAGCCTGGGAACCTCCATATGCCACGGAGTGGTCCTAAAAAGACAAAAGACAAAAAAAAAAAAAAAAAATCACAATAGCTCTTGTCCCCCCAATTTTTTTTTTTTTTTTTTTTTTTTTTTTTTTGTCTTTTTAGGGCCACACCTGAGGCATTTGGAAGTTCCCAGGCTAGGGGTTAAACTGAAGCCATGATCGCTGGCCTATGCCACAGCAACAATGGATCCTTAATCCACCGAGTGAGGTCAGAGACTGAACCCTCAGTTCTTAACCCACTGAGGCACAATGGGAACTCCAATACCTCCGGCTTTGTTTTTCTTTCACAATTGTTTTGGTTACTCAGGGTTGCCATTGAGATCCAAACAGGGAATGTGCTATAGATCACTTGGTAATATGGACATTATAAAATATTAAGTTCTAAAAAATAAAAACATTAGGTTCTCCAATCCATGAACACTACCTTAAATGACCCTTAATCAAATTAATAAAGGCCATACATGAAAAGGCCACAGCTAACATCATAATTAATGGGGAAAACCTGAAAGCTTTTCTGCTAAGATCAGAAACAGAATGCCCACTGTCACCATTCTATTCAGCATAGTCCTGGAAGTCCTAGGTAGAGTAATTAGGCAAGAAAAATAAATAAAATGGAAACAAATTGGAAAGTATAATTATCTCTTTTCGGATAACATGATCATACATGCAGAAAACTGTGAGGACACCATAAAAAACTGTTAGATTGAATCAACAAGTTCAATAAAGTTGCAGGATACAACTGTTGTAGCTCAGCGGTAACTAGCCCAACTACTATCCAAGAGGACGCGGATTTGATCCCTAGCCTCACTCAATAGGTTAAGGATCCAGCAGTGAGCTGTGGTGTAGGCCACCAGCTGCAGCTTGGATTTGACCCCTAGCCTTGGAATTTCCATATGCTGTAGGTATAGCCCTAAAACAAACAAAAAAATCAACATACAAAAATCAGTTGCAGAGTTCCCTGGTATTTCAGCAGGTTAAGGATCCAGCATTGTTACTGCTGTGGCCCAGGAACTTTCAGAGGCTGAGAATGCGGCCAAAAAACCAAACAAAACATCTGCATTTATATACTAACAAGGAACCACCTGAGAAGGGAATTAAGAAAATAATTCCAGAGTTCCTGTCATGGCTCAGTGGTTAACAAACCCTACTAGCATCCATGAGGGCTCAGGTTTGATCCCTGGCCTTGCTCAGTGGGTTAAGGATCCACAGTTGCCATGAGCTGTGGTGTAGGTTGCAGACGTGGCTTGGATCTCACGTTGCTATGGCTGTGACATAGGCCAGCAGCTGTAGCTCCAATTAGACCCCTAGCCTGGGAGCCTCCATATGCTTCGAGTACAGCCCTAAAAAGACAAAAAAAAAAAAAAAAAAAAAGATGTGGTACCTGTATACAATGGAATACTACTTAGCCATAAAAATAAAATAATGCCATTCGCAGCAATACCAATGCAACTAGAGATTATCATACTAAGTGAAGTCAGAAAGAGAAAGACAAATGCCATATGATATCATAAGTGGAATCTAAAATATGGAACAAATAGGTGTTCCTGTTGTGGCTCAGCAGGTTAAGAACCCAACTAGTATCCATGAAGATGCAGGATGGATCTTGGCCCAGCCCAGTGGGTTAAGGATCCGGCATTGCCATGAGCTGCTATGTAGGTTGAAGACATGGCTTGGATCTGGCTTTGCTGTGGCTGTGGCATAGACTGGCAGCAGCAGCTCCTATCCGACACCTAGCCTGGGAACTTCCATATGCCACAGGTGTGACCCTAAAAAAAGAGAAAATAATTCCATTTATATAGTTTCTATCAAAACATAAAATCCTTAGGAATAAATTTAATTAAGAAAGTGAAAAACTTGTACACTGAAAACATTGATGAAAGATAAAAAAGATATAATAATAAATACATGTAAAGACCTCTTGGTCCTTGTACTTTGTACTTTACGAAGTGTTTCCACAGATGGGATCTCATTTGAGCCTGATGCCAACTCTGTGAAGTAGAAAGGGCAAGGAGAACACTCGCTACCTGGCAGCAGCTAGAGGTGTCTTCTCTCATCCCCTCGCTGCCAAATCAAAACAGGAAGCCAAGGATACTCATTAACTCCCAAGATGCTACCTACATACAGACCATCCAGCTTGAAAACAACAGCATGCCCACAAGCCACCCTGCTGTGAGCCCTCTGGCTCTTTCAGACTGAGCCCTTCAGCTGTCCCTGCACAGAATACGGTAAAAGGCAACATCTGGCAGAACAAAGCCAGAAAAACATGGCTGGAAAGGTCCTGGGTAGGAAGGAGGGAGGTGAGAACCGGGGCATGTTCAGAGCAGCTGCTTCTGCCATTTCCCAGGGCTTGGAGTAGACCAAAGGCCTGGTGGGAATCTGATAGCCTCATGGGGCTCATGGGGAGTGTGAGGGCGGGGGAGGTAGCTGGAGAAAAACACCAGAGCCTTCCCGGGAACCCTGCAGGATTTGGCGGTAAAGAGAGAAGCAGACAAGAAACCCAAGCAACACGAGCCGCATCCCAGCCCTGATTCCATTTCCTCTCTGCAAAACGGGCAGAGTTATTCCAGCTTACCACCAAACAGGAGAAAAAGGATAATCAAGTTAGAAAAGACTGGAGATCTGTCTGGGAGAAGGAAGAGCTAAAACAGAGGCATTTGTTTTGGTGACTGAATAAATGTCAATGATCTTGTTATGACCATTAGTTTCTCTATGGTCATGACATTTTATTTATTTATTTATTTATTTATTTATTTTTAGGGCTGCACCTGTGGAATACGGAAGTTCCCAGACTAGGGGTCGAATCAGAGCCACAGCTGCTGGCCTACACCACAGCCACAGCAACACAGGATCCAAGCCACATCTGCGACCTACAACCACAGCACACTACAACGCTGGATCCTGAACCCACAGAGCGAGGCCAGGAATTGAACCCGAGTCCTCACAGATACTAGTCAGGTTCATTACTGCTGAGCCACAATGGGAACTCCCAGTCATAACATTTTAAAAGAGGAAAAGACAGGAATTAACATTCATTAATGAGGTTTGACTCTAATAATGGTGGACAAAATCCTACTAGACCAACCCTCTTGCAAATAACAACCATAAACTTTGGAGAAAATATAAAAACCTTTACTTGAAGGTACTGAAAAGCAACCAAAATCAGGTAGAAATTGAAAGGGTGGTCCACCTGGAAGGAAACGGCAATGGCTAAGTTTCTCATTTTTTATACCTCTTCACCTAGGGGCAGCCCCCATTAGGAGCCAGGTCAGGATTCCTTAAAACCTAGAGAATCTAAGGCCACTATGGAGCAGCTACAAAACATCAAGAAAGGGATACTGGAAAGGACTGAGCCATGGAGGTGGAACCCCAAATTCTGCAGGTAAATTCAACCGGACGCTTTGGCTGAACTATGAACTATGCTGCAGAGGGCACAAGCGGCCTAACTCAAGAGATTTTAGCTGCCATTTACTGCAGGGGAGATAAAAGTTCAGAGATTTGAGCCCAGCCAAATTAACCGCTTGATAAACAAACAGTTCTCTGGTGGCTCAGTGGGTTAAGAATCTAGCATTGTCCTGCTGTGGCTCAGATCACTGTTGTGGTATGCGTTCAATCCCTGGCCCCCAGAACTTCCATATGCCATAGGCATGGACCAAAAAAAAAAAAAAAAAAAAAAAAAAAAAATGAAACTCTACAGATGAACATTACAATCCAGAGTCTCTACAACATATCACTCAGAATGTCAAAGATATGATTCTCACTACTAGACAATACAGAACTAGGGAAATGTGGCTCATGCAAAAGAAAAGACAATGAGACCAATCCTGAGATGGCTAAGATGTTAGAATTATAAGGATTTTAAAAGAAGCTGGTATAACTATGTCGAAAGATTTTTAAAAAACATCCTTGTAATGAACAAACTGGAAATCTCAACAGGAGAAACAAATTATTTAAAAAAATAACCAAATAATTTGGAGTGGATAAGCAATGGGATCCTGCTCAGTGGGTTAAGGATTCGGCATTGCCGTGAGCTGTGGTGTAGGTCACAGACGTGGCTTGGATCTCGAGTTGCTGTGGCTGTGGTGTAGGCTGGTGGCTACAGCTCCGATTGAACCCCTAGCCTGGGAACCTCCATATGCTGCAGGTGCAGCCCTAAAAAGACAAAAAGACCAAAAAAATAAATAAATAAAAGTAAACAGATAAACTGTGGTATATTAATAAAATGAAATGAATTGGAGCTACAGCAATGAAAAGGAATAAATGGTAATGCAACAGCGATGAATCTCAGGAACATGAAGCTGAGTGAAAGAATCCTCACCCCAAAAAAGTACTTAGTATATGATTCCATTTACATGAAGCTCTTGAACAAGCAAAATTAATTTATCGTTTAAAAAGTCAGAATAGCAGTTATTTTTGAGGGTGGGGCAGAGCTGACTGGGATGGGGCAAGATAGAATGTTCTAGGGTAATGGGAATCTTCTAAATCCTTTTAGGAATTTGGGTTACACGTATGTATATTATTTGAAAAATGCATCAAATACCACACTTATGATTCGTGCGTTTCACTACATGTAAATTTCACCTTAAAAATTCCATTAGTTCCTGAGAGAACCGTAATTCAAAGAGATGTATGCACCCCAATGTTCACTGCAGCACTATTTACAACAGCCAAGACTCAGAAGCAACCTAAATATCCATCCACAGAAGAACAGATAAAGGGAGTTCCCGTCATGGCTCAGTGAAGACGAATCCGACTAGTATCCATGAGGATGCAGGTTCGATCCCTGGCCTCCATCAGTGGGTTAAGGATCTGGCATTGCTGTGAGGTGTGGTGTAGGTTGCAGACATGGCTCAGATCTTTCGTTGCTGTGGCTGTGGTGTAGATCGGCAGCTGCAACTCTGATTCAACCCCTAGCCTGGGAACTTCCATATTCCTTGAGTGTGGCCCTAAAAAAAACAGAAAAAAAAGGAAGAATGGATAAAGAAGATGTGGTACATATATATACAATGGAATATTACTCAGCCATTAAAAAGAATGAAACAATGCCATTTGCAGCAACATGGATGGACCTAGAGATTATCATACTAAGTGAATTAGTTGAAGACAAACATCATATGATATCACTTATATGTAGAATCTTAAAAAAGGATATGAATGAACTTATTTGCAGAACAGAAACAGACTCAGACTTTGAAAAACTTATGGTTACCAAAGGGTATAGGTGGTGGGGGAGGGGAGGGACTGGGGCTTTAGGACTGGCATATGAGATATATGGAATGGCATATGAGATATATGGAATGTATATCTCATATTGGCATATGAAATATACAGACCTGCTGTATAACACTGGGAACTCTACCTAATATTCTGTGATAATCTATACGGGAAAAGAATCTGCAAGAGAATGGATGTGTGTACACGTAGAACTGAATCACGCTGCTGAACAGCAGAAATGATCACAACATTGTAAACCAACTATACGTCAATAAAATTTTAAAAAATGAAATAAAAAATACCCTTAGCTACTAAACTCCACAAGATGCCCTACTGCCAACTCATGCCAGGACTTGAGAGAAACAAGGCAGAACAGGAGTTGGACCATTCCCTCTCCTCACCATCTCTACACGCTTCCTCCAGCCATTCCCCAAATCAGATGAGGATAAGTCAGAATATTTCAGATGTCTGCCCAACCCTTGTACCTTCCAGCACCAGGCACCCCTGAGTTGTTCTTCTCCCAAACAGATCCCAGAATAGATTCTGAAATGTACACCTAGCATACATTAGTGACTGGTCCCTACTCTTCTTGGGCACTTCTAAATCTTACCTTGATACCTCTTAGAGATGTTTCAGGGAGCAGACAGGAAGACATGGGGAGCAGTGGGAAGGCCTTCCCCTCCCCTCCCCTTCACCAGCCTGACCTGCCTGATTTTCAGTACCCACCAAAGCACACACCAGGGAACTCTTGCCCAACTAAGAGCCCAAGGTAGCTCTTGCAGTGTCCCCACATGTCACTATGGGATGGAGAAGAGTGTGTGTGGACCAGCTGGCTTCCAGCACAGAGCCTCCCACTCAGCTATCCCCTCTTGAGGTGGATATGAAATAAACAGGCTGAATCTCTTTTCTCCCCGAGCACACACAACTCTGAATAAAAGGTACATTAAAACATAGGAAAAAAAAAAAAAAAAACTACAGCAGGACCTAGCATACGAATACAATAATGAAGCAAGCATTTTGAAAAGGTCACAGGTTTTTTTTTTTGTTTTTTTTTTTTTGTCTTTTTGCCATTTCTAGGGCCACTCCCACAGCATATGGAGGTTCCCAGGCTAGGGGTCGAATCGGAGCTGTAGCCACAGGCCTACGCCAGAGCCACAGCAACGTGGGATCCGAGCGGCGTCTGCAACCTACACCACAGCTCACGGCAACACCGGATCGTTAACCCACTGAGCAAGGGCAGGGACCGAACCCGCAACCTCATGGTTCCTAGTCGGATTCATTAACCACTGTGCCACGACGGGAACTCCAGGTATTTTTGTTTTTACTTTCATTCAATGAAAAAAGATGAAAGGCCAAGCTTGGGGTGAATTAGTAGGGTTACCTCGGCCATAAATTTCAGGGAACAAATGTGTTTGGCCAAGTGGCCTTCCTTCCCTCACCCTGGGAGGCTTTCAACTCCCCAGTGGGTGTAGTCTCAGAGCAAGAACGGATCAACCCAAACAAATACAGGTGTCCCCGCCCCTACCACCTGCAGTGGCTCAGCCTGGGAATCAGGGGACTGCCTCCAGCTGCCAGAGCTTACAGCCCTTTCGTTTGTTAATGTTGTTTGCTAATTAAAAACAAACAAACAAAAAACAGAAAACACTAGAAGGCGAGAGCACAAAAGAAGTGTTAGCTCCAGTTATCCTCTGTCCCCGTTTTTAGGGAAATGCTGGTAGCCTGGAAACTACTTTTCTTAGCAGAGAACAGCTGGGGTAGAAAAAGTGAAGAAGCAAAGAAACAGCAACAACAACATGGAGAAAACATAAACTCCTGCAGGTCTGAAATTCAGGCCTGTCACTCCTGTCTGCTTGGCCAGTGCATTCCTTCCTCGTATCTTCCGATGCCTCCATGAGCCCCAGGTCCAGAAGCCCAGGAGAAGACCCTGTGGAGCACAGTGGGTTTACAAAGCAGATGGCCATCCCTCTTCCCCTCCCTGTATTTTGTCTGAGTTGCCAGATACGCTCTGTGTCCAAGTGCTCTTACGTAGGAGTACATGAGCCTTTAAAACCAAAAACAACTACAGTAAAGAGACCAAATGCATCTGACCAAATTGATTCTTTGTCCCCCCCCCCCCTTTTTAAATAGCATTTTACCCTTTCCCACACAGAAACAGCAAGAATGGAGTGAAAACCTTCTACAGAGTAAAGCTGTGCTTCCCTCGCCTTCCTGGAAGCCCAATTTTCCTTCCGGAAGCC
The DNA here is from genome assembly GCF_054392235.1 of Sus scrofa. NCBI lineage: Eukaryota > Metazoa > Chordata > Mammalia > Artiodactyla > Suidae > Sus > Sus scrofa. The sequence goes on along the minus strand of NC_139396.1, from coordinate 94,130,106 downwards.
AATACTCCCAGATTCAGGAAAGCAAACGGACTGAAACTTGCATTTCTTTGGGAGAAGTCAGCTCCTCTTGCCCTCACCACCTTCTGGGACTCTTGAGAAGGCCCAGAGCTACCTTGACACTTCCTCACCTTTGATCTGACCCAGAGACTCTCAAGTTAGACTAGTAATTATCAACTCTATTCAAAACAAATCTCCCTGCCTATGTGCACCTACTTATCAGCATCAAATAAGACCTTTCCCTGGAGTCCAGGGAAATGAATCTGACTAGCATCCTTGAGGACACAGGTTAGATCCCTGGCCTCTCTCAGTGGGTTAAGGATCTGGCCTTGCTGTGGCTGTGGCTGTGGCATAGGCCAGTGGCTACAGCTCCAATTTGACCCCTAGCCTGGGAACCTCCATGTGCCATGAGTGTGGCCCTAAAAAGATGCACGCACACACACACACAAGACCTTTCCCTATTTTTCTCCTCAAAATGTCCTAATAGGTGGTTGTATACAAATTATGGCTAAATGTCCAAATTCCTTTTTTTTTTTTTTTTTGGCTGCCCCCACAGCATGCAGAAGTGACCGGGCCAGGGAATGAACCAGTGGGCCACAGCAGTGACCCAAGCCACAGTAGAATACAGTGTCCATCACATTCTGAATTGTGCAATGAGGCAGCACTACTAGTAGGTGGAGAATCAGAGAACCTAGCAACATGTTCACTTTGTCCACTTCATCTTTCAGATGGCAGCCAACAGGACCAACTTAGGAACTAGTATTCACCACAAGGTAGCGGCATCGCAGCTGCCTCTGGCTTAGCACAAACCCACTCTATTTCACCCTCAGGTCTAGACCCCAACTTCATCCACTCCCTCTCTGCCGTATACTCTATGCTCACCCTTTGAAAGCGGGTGGGGAGCCAGAGGATGCAACTGCTAATTCAAACCAGAAAATCCGAGGTCACAGAAATGAAAAGAATATTTCATCCGGCCTGTCTGAAAGACCCCTTCTCCTTCAAGAATTTGGCTTTGCTACTTGGTCCACTGCTATCAAAGCCAGAAATGGATTTTCTTCACTCATTCCTGCAGGTCAAAGGAGATGAAACAGGTGTAGGTGGCTTTGCAAATGGGCTCTTCTTTTGCTCTTAAGGGAAGGAAAAATGGGGGTGGGTAGATGTAACACACAGAATTGGACGCATGGAGGGAAGAAGCCAAGGTTTGACCTCACTGGCCTCGGATGTGGACACATCGTTTCTGAGCAGATGATGCGCAACATGGAGTGCCTCATACTCCTTACCCCTGGGGACTACAATAAATGTTTTCTATTTACTGCTCCTCTCCTCAAACAGACGAGGAGGAGGATTTATGGACTAAGACAGAGAAGGGTTCTTTGGTAGGAGTCAAAATTTAGGGCTGGAACAACTGGTGACTTGTCAACAGCACACCATCAAATGGTCCTCACAACTCCACATAAATGCAGACACAACCAGGCTGTTCCAGGGAGGTGACGCCCACCTGAGTGTAGTGGTGGGTGACAGAGACCACTCAGCGGTGTAATGGTTTAACTTCTCAAATGAGACGCTGTTTCACTCAAGCAAAAACCTTCTGTCTGTCTCCTAACAAACGGGCTCTCTGAAAAGACTGGAAAGGAGGAATTCTATTTAGCTAATGGGATGAGATCGGTCCAGAGTGCCACTTGCTATTTATTGATTTATTTATTTTTGCTTTTTAGGGCCACATCTGAGGCACATGGAAGTTTCTCAAGCTAGGGGTCCAATGGGAGCTGTAGCCACCGGCCTACACCACAGCCACAGCAACACAGGATCCCAGCCGCATCTGAGGCCTACACCACAGCTCACAGCAACACCAGATCCTTAACCCACTAAGCGAGGCCAGGGATTGAACCTGAAACCTCATGGTTCCTAGTTGGATGTTTCTGCTGTGCCACGAGGGGAAATCTTAGTTATTTCTTTTTCCCTAGCAGTTAATGACCCCAAAACTTCCCCTACGCCCTTGAACCAAGACCACCACACCACACAGAACAGCACGGTATGAAAACCACGGCCCGTTGTCCACTCCAAGTCTACAATTAAAAAAAAAAAAAAAAAAAAAAAGGCAGCAGCCAATTCACAATGGGTAGATTCTGGCCAGCCCCTAGTGTACCCTTCCTAAGCGCCCCCCTGGAGCCGAGATAGAGCCCCTGTCTCCTGACTCCACAGGCCTCAAACCTCTCTCCTTTGGAGTTCCCGTCGTGGCGCAGTGGTTAACGAATCCGACTAGGAACCATGAGGTTGCGGGTTCGGTCCCTGCCCTTGCTCAGTGGGTTAATGATCCGGCGTTGCCGTGAGCTGTGGTGTAGGTTGCAGACGTGGCTCGGATCCCGCGTTGCTGTGGCCCTGGTGTAGGCCAGCGGCTACAGCTCCAATTCGACCCCTAGCCTGGGAACCTCCATATGCCGTGGGAAGCGGCCCTTGAAAAGGCGAAAGGACAAAAAATAAATAAATAAATAATAAAAAACAAAACAAAACAAAAACCTCTCTCCTTAGACATCACTTTTCCAAGTAGAAAGTTCTTCCGAACAGAAACCTGTGCACTCCACTGGCAGAAAGAGTTCCCGTCGTTGTGCAGTGGTTCCCGTCGTTGTGCAGTGGTTAACGAATCCGACTAGGAACCATGAGGTTGCGGGTTCAATCCCTGCCCTTGCTCAGTGGGTTAACCATCCAGCGTTGCCGTGAGCTGTGGTGTAGGTCGCAGACGCTGCTCGGATCCCGCGTTGCTGTGGCTCTGGCGTAGGCTGGCAGCTACAGCTCCGATTGGACCCCTAGCCTGGGAACCTCCATATGCCGCGGGAGCGCCCCAAGAAATGGCAAAAAGACCAAAAAAAAAAAAAAAAAAAAAAAAAAGACAACAAAAAACAAACAAAACAAAAAAGAGCTGAATGGAGACATCCTGCAGATGGCCCAGGGCAGTTCCCAGACATACCTTGCGGGCCCGAAGTTTGTGTCCCAACAGGAGGGAAAGTCTTAGGAAGTAGCCCTTCAATCTGTCCTCCCAACCCCTCACCCCCACCACCCTCACAGCCGGATCCCGCTCCCTGAAGTGGACCCCTCGGCTGCACGCGCCCCCGCGGCCATGGCTCTATCCCCGCAACTCGCGCGGGGGGCCCTCCCCTCCGGGCCCCGCACTCACCCACCGCCCGGATGCGGAAGCCGCGTGGCGGGCGCAGCGCCCGGCGGCACCAGGCTTCGCGAAGCACCTGCAGGCTGGCGGGAGGCGCGTGCACCAGCAGCACCCCGCGCCTCAGCCAGCCCTGGAAGGCCAGCCGCGAGGCGGCGCGCGCCAGCCGCAAGTTCCAGAAGCAGCGCGCGTTGGCGCGCCGAAAGGCGCGGAATACTGAGCGGCCGCCCGGCTCCTCCGCGCCCCCCGCAGCCTCTTGCGCCTCCAGCCTGCAAAGCACCAGGGCCAGCGAACCCGGCGTCAGTTGCACCGGCCCGGCCATGCTGCCTCGGCGGCCGGGGCCCGCAGCCTAGCGCACTGCTACGCGCCGCAGCGGCCGGCGGGAGGGATCGGCTTACTGCGTAAGGCGGCTGCTGCCGGGGGAACCGGGCTCCAGGGGGCGGGGTCGAGGTGCGCGGCTGGCCGGGGGTGGGGCGGGACGCGCGGCCTGGGGACGGCCACTGCTCTCATCCGCGAATCGCCCAGTAGGGTTTCCAGGTGCTGAGTTCCCAGGTGGTTCTCCACACCCCAGCCAGAGCTCTGCCCGCGCAGTACCCACTCCTCCAGCTCTCCGCAGCGCGGAACTTTTCGTCCCCGTGAAAGGCCCGCACCGGGTTTTTTCCAAGCCCAAGGCGTGCGGAGCTGCCTCCAACTGTGGTGCGAGGGTCATGGCCAGAGTTCCTTAGAGCCGAGAGGACAGAGATGGCCGCTGTCGCATTGGCTTTGGGATCTCCCCCAGTAAAAGAGGCCTCGAGGGACAGACTCGCTCTGATCGAGGCTGGGAGTCAAGAGACCCAAGTTTGAGTCTCCGTCTGCTTCTGTTCAGTTTACACATATTACTTCCTCTCTCCAATCTGAGTTTACTGCCTTGTAAAATGAGTTGGGACCTTTTCCATAATTTTCTGGGGTTCTAGGGTCTGATCCCGCTCCTGGGATGTCCCATAGATTGAACGTGGTAAGGGGCAGAAAGTCATCCAAAGGCGCAACCCGGATTGGCTGACGAGGCGCCGTGGTGAAATCCTGCGATTCAGCCCTGGGTTGGGTTGGATATTCCGAAAGGAATCCCCAGGAGTGAAGGGAGAGGAACTTGTGACCTGTCACAATCAGACTCTAGCCAACGCCTCTGAACAACGAGGGGGCAATTCAGATGCTGAAGAACAGAAAGGCTAGAGCCCTGAGCGTGGCAATGGGTGGGAGCTCCTCCAGGAAAGAACAGGGAAAGGAGAGGAATGGAAATACAATCAGCACAATAAGGGAGCAAAGGTGCTTGGCAAGACCTGGGCAATCATTCCAGATTCCGAATCTCTCAGTTAATCAGCCGTCAATAACAACTGCAATAATTTGAGATCTGTACCCTGCCCCTGGTGGATCATTATCACGGTTAATGATAGGTGATGTTGTTAATAACCATCGCTCACACTTATTTTTTTTTATTTTTTTTTTTTTGGTTTTGTCTTTTTGCCATTTCTTGGGCCGCTCCCGCGGCATATGGAGGTTCCCCGGCTAGGGGTCTAATCGGAGCTGTAGCCACTGGCCTACGCCAGAGCCACAGCAACGTGGGATCTGAGCCACATTTGTGACCTACGCCACAGCTCACGGCAACGCCGGATACTTAACCCACTGAGCAAGGGCAGGGATCGAACCCACAACCTCATGGTTCCTAGTCGGATTCGTTAACCACTGCGCCAGGACAGGAACTCCTTTTTTTTTTTTTTTTTTTTTTTTTTTTTTGTTTTGGCTCACACTTATTGAACACCATATGGGGGGGCTTAATTGCACAGCTCAGTGTTAGCTACTATTAGTATCTCTATTTTTATTTTATTTTGCAGATGAAGAAACTGAAGTGAGATTAGATTGAGAAGTATTTCCCATGTAAATCAACTAAAATAAAATGAAAGAAATTTTTAAGTATTTCCTGGTTACACAGATGGTAAGGAATGGAGTCAGACAAATGCCAAAGCAGGGTTCTCTATGACAAATAAGTCTGACACAAGATTCAATTCAAGTAAGTATGCAAACCTGAGACAACCCTCTCACATCTGAATTCTGGGATATGGGTGGATGAATGGATAGACGGATAAATATAGCAGAGAGGCCAAATGAATTAAATGTTCCCCTCTGTATGGCCTATATAGGGAGAGCCAAACTCCCCCTATCATGATGGATTTCTCTCCATCATGGCACTTGCCTTGCAGAATCAAGGATGACTTTCCTGCATTCCCCAACCAGAGGAACTATGATTTTTATCCCCACATCTCTAGCAGCTACTGCAGCATCTTTTCCATAATAATCATGATGATAATTCTCACTTATTCTCAGCTCACTCTGCACCTAGAACTATATATATATGTGTGTATATATTTGTTCTTTTGTCTCTTTGGGGCTGCAACTGCAGCATATGGAGATTCTCAGGGCAGGGGTTGAATAGGGGCTTACAGCTGCTGGCCTACACCACAGCTCACAGCAATGCTGGATCCTTAACCCATTGAGCAAGGCCAAGGATCAAACCCGCATCCTCACAGATACTAGTCCGGATTGTTAACCAGTGAGCCACTAGGGAACTCCTAGAACTATATTAAGAGTTCTACATGTGTGGTCTAATTTTATCCTCAAATTAACTGTCTGAAAAGGGTAATATTATTGAGGCCCATCTTCCACAAGAAAAAATCTCTTTTGAGGCAGCATACTCATGGGGACAGAGTTAATAGATGGTAAAACAGAGAGCCCACACACCTGGCTAGAGGGAGGGAGAGCCATCATAGGACCTGTGGCCAGGTATGAAAAATCCTGATCTTAATTCTCTGTCCCAAGAACCTGAACTGGAAATACACCATCAGGCCCTTCCTAGCAGGGTTTGTCCTGCAAGGATGCTAGCAGGTAGACCCATGGCCTGAAATTATGAGGTAGAACTGTCTTAACCTGTGACAACTTTGTTCAGATGTTCAAAATTTCCTTGATTTTATTTAAGCTAGTCCAATTCACAAAAGAAAGGAGAAAGAATTTTTTTAATTTCAACTATAGTCAACAAGTCATGGAGTTCCTGTTGTGGGGCAGAGGAAACAATCCGACTAGGAACCATGAGGTTGTAGGTTCAGTCCCTGGCCTCACTCAGTGGGTTAAGGATCCGGCGTTGCCATGAGCTGTGGTGTAGGTCGCAGAAGCGGCTCGGGTCTGGTGTTGCTGTGGCTCTGGCGTAGGCTGGCAGCAACAGCTCTGATTAGACCCCTAGCCTGGGAACCTCCATATGCCACAGGTGCGGCCCTTAAAAAAAAAAAAGTCACTTTTTTTCCCAAAGGTTCAACTACCATCCAAATATTTCCAAACTCTTACAAAATAGAACATATCTTAAAAGTTACATGGAAAACTGTAGGCCTCCAACTGGAATGGCCTGTATTATTCAGGAAAACTAGAGAACGAACTTCTCTAGGACATTCCATCTTTGGGATCTCTGCAGATGAGACACAAACAGTTTAGAATTCCTATTTTTTTATTCTCCACTTAAAGAGGCACAGAGTAGTCAAATTAAAAACTACAGTCTCAAGAAAGAGGGGGTTTTTTTTGTTCGTTTTTTGCTCTTTTTTTTTTTTTTTTTTTTTTTTTTTGTCTTTTTGCCTTTTCTGGGGCTGCTCCTGCAGCATACGGAAGTTCCCAGGCTAGGGGTCTAATTGGAGCTGCAGCTGCCAGTCTACACCATAGCCATAGCAACGTGGGATCCGAGCTGCATCTGCGACCTACACCACAGCTCACGGCAATGCCAGATCCTTAACCCACTGAGCGAGGCCAGGGATTGAAACCGCAACCTCATGGTTCCTAGTCGGATTCGCTAACCACTGAGCCTCGACTGGAACTCCAAGATGGAGGTTTTTTATTTTTGTTTTGTTTTGTTTTTCCCACACCCATGGCATGTGGAAGTTCCCAGGCCAGGGACCAAACCCATTCTTCAGTAGCAGCCTGTGCTGCCGCTGAGGCAACACCACACCCTTAACCAGCTGTACCTCGTGGCAATTTCCAGGATTTTTTTTTTAATTATTTATTTTCAGTGGACTCTTTGCCTGGGAAAGGACAAAGTAATTCTAACGCTATGTACAAATCCAAACAGCATGCTGTGAAGTCATTAAAAACATCGAGATAGTAGTTCCCGTTGTGGCTTAGCAGGTTAAGAACCTGACCACTATCCATGAGGATGCAGGTTTGATCCCTGGCCTCGCTCAGTGTGTTAAGGATCCAGCATTTTGCTGTGGCTGTGGCATAGGCCAGTGGCTGCACCTCTGATTCAACTCCTAGCCCGGGAACTTCCATATGCCGCAGGTGCAGCCCTAAAAAGACATACGAACACACAAAAAAAGATTGAGACGAAACTTTCTGTACTAAAACAAGACAATATCCCAGATATATATTTTAAGTAAAAAAGAAAACTACATAGTAAGGCTAGAATAAGGTAGGGAGGAAGGAAGGGAGGAAGGAAGGGAGATAATAGGCACATATATTCACAAGTGCCTGGAAAATCTGGAAGGGTACGTAAGATGCTGGTGATAACAGAGGTTACCTCCAGAGAGAGGAACAAAGGACAGGGTAGAAGGGAGGCTTATTTTTCACTGTGTTTACTATGTGCAAATATTTGTTCAAAAATGTCTATCAGGACATCAAGAGATTAGCTCTAGTCATTTTGAGACATAGGATAGCTCTGTAGTTTATTTCCTCCAGAGTAAATAATTGCCAACAATTTATTTCAATTTTCTCCTCTCCTATTTCCAGATGATCCCTCTCTTGTTCACCTTATCAGGTCTGAAATTCCTACGCAGACAATCTCAACTTAGAAAAGACTGTCTCCAAAGTCACTGTTAAGAGCACATGTATGGTTTCTCCCATTATTACATTTTTGTGAAGATTTCTTTAGTTCATCCAATTTGCCGTTGACTCCAAAATTGCAGTGGCCTTTCATGGGACAAGACACAGGAACTGTAAGGAGCTTTTGGACTTCAAGACCACTGAGAAAGGAGTTCCCATTGTAGCTCAGGAGTAATGAACCCAGCTAGTACCCATAAGGATGCAGGTTCGATCCCTGGCCTCACTCAGTGGGTTAAGGATCCGGCACTGCTGAGAGCTGTGATATAAGTTGCAGGCAAGGCTCATATCCCAAGTTGCTGTGGCTAGGGTATAGGCCTGCAGCTGCAGCTCCCAATTCGACCCCTAGCCTAGGAACTTCATATGCCACAGGTGCAGCCCTAAAAAGAAAAAAAAAAAAGACCACTGAGAAAGATTAAGATGGCTTGTCCTAGAGACAAGGGAACGGGAAGCTGGTGCCTTCGACTGAATTGAGGGAGGGTCACGACTGGCAGATACCTCTCCCAAGAGATCCCCCATATGGAGAGAAACTTGCAGATACTTTTGGAGTCTAAACTCCAAAGCATCAGCCTTGAGAACAGAAGAGGCAACAGAAGACCATTGTGGGGCCCTCTCTGAACCCACACAGAGCTTGTGAACTTGGTGGTCAGTGGACGTGGAGGAGCAGCCCTTGACTGTGTGGCAGAGGGTACCAAGGTAACTGTAATGGGCACCCCGAGAAAAAAGACCAGGCCCCTTTTCCCCATTTTCTGGGTATCGCGTAAACCCCCAAGGTTTTTTTGTTTTGTTTTGTTTTTGGCAATTCCAAGGAGTGGACTTCTCAAAACACGGTGAGACTTTTTTGGCCAACTCTGGCAAATGGAACTTGGAGTTTGACTTTATTTCATTTAGAAAACTGGAACTGAAGGGGGGAAATTCATTCTTGCCACACTGTAATTGCTGGGGAAGATACACTGGATGATGTGATGCTCTCATCTGGCTGGCACCTGTCCTAAAGAGAGCATTCAGTGCCCTTCACACCCAGTCTCCAGCCTGTCTTTCCAGCTTTCTCTCCATTTCCAGCCTTCCTTTCTTCCTCCAGTCCACACCAAGGATCTTATGCTTCCGCTCTTCAAAATTATGCATCTTCCCAAACACGCCCCCACATCTTTGTTCACACTGTTCCCTCTGCCTAGTTCTTTCCCCTTTCCACTAGGCGGTATCCTACAAAGGCCAGCTCGTAAAACCTGTGACACATCCAGGAAGATTCAATCTGTTCTTGGAACACATCGTTAACCCTCTTATACATGTGTTAAAGGCTATAATACTTAGTTACCTGTCTCATCAGGCAACCTGCGATTCCTTGAGGGCCAGGCTCCTACATGATTCATCTCTCTAAGCCAGCGTGTAGCCCAGTACCTGGGTCAGAGATTCGTTCTGTCGGAATCAAATCTAATTTTATGAGTGCTTGGTCCAGGATAACCCTGCTTTTCTTGCTTCTTGCTAACCTGGTGTCACCATACACACATGCATCTCTGGGCATCAATGCTCAGGGCGAAGCCTCAAGGAACAGGCACACAGGCTTCACACACCCAGGCATCTGGAGGTCAGTGGTGTCTCTGGCGTCTAAGACACACGTTGGATGCAGCAGGTTAAAGATCCCTTTTATCACTACAATGGCTTGGGTCACTGCTATGGTTTGATCCCTGGCCCGGCAACTTCCGTATGTCATCTTCGTGGCCAAAAAAAAAAGAAAGAAAATCAAGACTTGACACTCAGGCTGATTTAGAAAGCATTTCATATCTGGTTTCTCTTTATTATGACCATTTGTGCTTCTACAGCGTATTTCTTACATTTATCAGAAAAAAACGAAAGGCGAAACAATAACAACAACCAAACAATAACAACAACAAGGCCCTGGAGACTGTTTCTATTTCTCAAAGGGAAATGTGAGTCTTTCCTAAGCAACTGTGTTTATTTAAAGGACAGAGAAAAGGAGGTGGGGGCAGGGAAAGGACTTTTAATGTCATTTCTTCTTGTCTGAGGTTTTGGGGGTGGGTTTTGTTTTCTTTTTCTTTTTTTGGTTTTTGTCTTTTTTTTTTTTTTTTTTTTTTTTGGACTGCACCCACAGGATATGGAAGTTCCCAGGCTAAATGTCGAACTGGAGCTGTAGCTGCTGGCCTCCGACACAGCCACAGCAACACTGGATCAGAGCGTCATCTGTGACCTATGCCACAGGTCATGGGCAACACCAGATCCTTAAACCACTGATCAAGGCCAGGGATTGAACCCCCATCCTCATGGATCCTGCTTGGGATTGTTAACTGCTGAGCCACGCTGGGAACTCCTATTTTTCTTTTTCTTTTTTTTTTTTTTATAATGTCATTTCTTTTTTAAGAAAAAACATTACCGTCTTTATTCTAGTTGCCTAACATAGAGATTGGACCACAGTAGCTTTATCTGTAAAATGCGAGTAAAAATAATTGGCTGACCTGAAGGATTTCTTAGGGCCCCTCCAACTTCATAATTCTACAGCTCAGCTTTCACGCCCAGTAGCAGGAACCCTAATGCGGTTTCAATAATCATTGAGGAGTTCCCGTCGTGGCGCAGTGGTTAACGAATCCGACTAGGAACCATGAGGTTGCGGGTTCAGTCCCTGCCCTTGCTCAGTGGGTTAATGATCCGGCGTTGCCGTGAGCTGTGGTGTAGGTTGCAGACGCGGCTCGGATCCCGCGTTGCTGTGGCTCTGGCGTAGGCCGGTGGCTACAGCTCCGATTCAACCCCTAGCCTGGGAACCTCCATATGCTGCGGGAGCGGCCCAAGAAATAGCAACAACAACAACAAAAGACAAAAAAGACAAAAAAAAATAAAATAAAATAAAAATAATCATTGAACCCAGTGAGGTCCTAACGGATGCAAAAATCAGAGCCTGAGAGCCAGATAGCTCCAAAGCGGATTCCGATTTTTCTTTAAACATATCGCTTTATCTTCTCAATGGCAAGAGGCCAAAAAAAGAAATAAATATTGGAGGGGAAATCTCCTTAGCTTAGAACACTAAAGGGCTTGGGATATCAAAAAAACCCATGATTCTGATGTGAGAAAGGATGTAAAAAATTATTCTGACACTTGTTAAAATGGTAAGAAAGAGTTTGTTCAAGAATATTGTGGCCTAGGAGTTCCTGTCGTAGCGCAGTGGTTAACGAATCCGACTAGGAACCATGAGGTTGCGGGCTCAATCCCTGGCCTTGCTCAGTGGGTTAAGGATCTGCTGTTGCCGTGAGCTGTGGTGTAGGTCGCAGACGCTGCTCGGATCCCGCGTTGCTGTGGCTCTGGCGTAGGACAGTGGCTACAGCTCCAATTGGACCCCTAGCCTGGGAACCTCCATATGCCGCGAAAGCGCCCCAAGAAATGGCAAAAAGACCAAAAAAAAAAAAAAATATATTGTGGCCCGGCCGGTTAAGGATTGGGCATTGTAACTACACGCAGTGGCTTGGGTCGCTGCTCTGGCACCAGTTTGATCGCTGTCCTGGTGCATACCTCAGGCACAGCCCAAAAAAAAGAGCCCAGAAGAACCTGACTTTAGGAGTTCCCATTGTGGTCAGTGGAAACAAATCCAACTAGTAACCATAAGGATTCAGGCTTCGATCCCTGGCCTCACTCAGTGGGTTAAGAATCTAGCATTGCCATGAGCTGTGGTGTAGGTGACAGATGTGGCTTGGATCCTGTGTGGCTGTCTTAGGCCGGCAGCTGTAGCTCTGATTAGACCCCTAGCCTGAGAATCTCCATATGCTGCGGGTGCGGCCCTAAAAAGAAAAAAAAAGAAGAAGAACCTGACTTTATAAAGTTTGGTCAAGGAAAGTCTTTGTCAGGGGCCAGTACAAACTTCCCGTTGTTCAGCCCTCCCTACTTCGTTAAAGGACTTAACATCCATACAGCATTTAAAATACTCTATAATCAATCCTATTCTTGTAAACTTCCATTCCAGGGGATTACTGGAATAATTATCATTATGTTAACAAAAATTATTTTGAGATTAGTGGGATTACAAGCAATTTTTATTTCTTTCTTTGAGCTCTCTATACTTTCCAAGTATTCTGTAATTAAAAAGAGGCCCTAATAATGTTTGAGTTAAAGGAAGTAAAGGCAGCTGGCTCTTCTGCACTGGGGCCATCAAAGGCAATAAGCTTTCTAACCAAAATGAACAGACTCCATCACTCCACCTCTCCATTAAATGTGGGGTCAGGGGGCAGGTCTCTGAGCTGGAAAAGATTACTTCTGGCAAGAAAGCTGGAGCAGCATCCTGTCAAGAAGGCATGCAACTAAGTGCCCCGTGGCCAGAGCACGTCAGCAAAATTTCTATTATTTGAAATGTGGAAAATCTGATTGATTAGTTCTCTGACATCAAAAAATAAAGTATGTGAGCTCCTGTCGTGGCTCAGTGGTTAACGAATCTGACTAGGAACCATGAGGTCACGGGTTCGATCCCTGGCCTCTCTCAGTGGGTTAAGGATCCGGCATTGCCATGAGCTGTGGTGTAGGTCACAGATGTGGCTCAAATCCTGTGGTGCAGGCTGGAAACTACAGCTCAGATTTGACCCCTAGCCTGGGACCCTCCATATGCCGTGGTTGTGGCCCTAGAAAAAAGACAAATAAATAAAGTATGGAGGCCTAAGGCAAGATGCCAAATCCAGTTTCAGGATTTTATTTTATTTTTCACTTTTGATTTTATTTATTTATTTATTTATTTATTTTGCTTTGTAGGGCTACACCCGTGACATATGGAGATTCCCAGGCTAGGGATTGAATTAGAGCTGTAGCTGCCATCCTGCACCACAGCCACAGCAACATGTGACCCCGGACCAACTGCGTGAGGCCAGGGATCAAACTCACATCCTCATGGATACTAGTTGGCTTCATTTCCATTGTGCCACAATGAGAACTTCTTATTTTTCACTTTTTGACCATTCCTGTAGCATTTGGAAGATCTCAGGCCAGGGATTGAACTCGCACCACAGCAGCAACCCAAGGTACAACAGTGAAAAATGCCAGATCCTTAACCCACTGAGCTACTAGAAAATTCCAGTTTCAGGATTTTCAAGGAGAAATGACTTTTCTTCAGTTCTATTACAGCAGAGGGTGTAAAGCTGGGCCTTATATCCCACTCTTTACATGCACATCCGAGCAAAAATAAGTTGGCTCCATTCCTGGTGCCCAGATCTCAAAGGACCTCTTGTTTCCAGGGAAACCCCTGTCTTCTAGGTACAAATCTGTGTTCTCGCTTCCTTATGGGGGAAGGGGAGGAAAATGCTAAGGCATCTCTCACACACGGAAATCATCATGAATTGGGAAACAAACTGTTGCTGTCCCCTTCTGACAGTCTACCTGTTAACCAGTTGTTGAAAAAATAAACCTCCACCTTTAATAATGTTTATCATTGTGTTGAATAAGTTGTTTGGTGGGAGTTCTCTTGTGTTACAGAGGGTTAAGGATCCGACATTGTCACTGCAGCAGCTTGGGTCGCTGCTATGGCTGGGGCTTGATCCCTGGCCCAGGAAATTCTGCATGTTGTGGCTACAGCCACAAAAACAAACTGTTTAGTGATATTCTTTTCCACTCTTCAATAAAATTGATTAGTACCCTCAGTCATTACCTCTTACAATAAGGTACATCTAGATAGCAGAGTGCTTGTCAAATATACTTGCCAATAGGACACAAAAACATTAATATTTTTAAATAATACCCTTTTTTTTTTTTTAGGGCTGCACCTAGGGCATATAGAAGTTCCCAGGCTAGGGGTCAAATCAGAGCTATACCTGCCAGCCTACGCCACAGCCACAGCAACTTGGGATCTGAACCACGAATGCGACCTACACCACAGCTCATGGCAACGCCGGATCCCCAACCTGCATCCTCATGGATACTAGTAGGATTCATATCTTCTGCACCATGACAGGAACTCCCTAAATGTTGTCTTTGAAGGAGAGAAATGTCTTTTTTCCAATTAACTCTGGTATTGTATTCTCTTTGCCCACCAATTAAAAAAAATACAAACGACCCCCACCAAAAAAATAACAGGAGAGGACCACTGGAACATTAGAAAGAAGTGATATGAAGCTTCAGTGTCAGGAGGCTACAGATTCTGGTCTATCAGAGTTGCGACATTGTTCCTCATATGAGGAGCAAGATTCACACTCACAGGAGGGATATTAAGATTTGTATCCTTTAAGTAAATTAATTTCCATTTCTCACATATAATGTTGCTTGGGTTGACTTCTGCTCCTATGATAGAATCAGGAAATCTAATATTGTAGCTAGAAGGAACAGTTTCATCTGTTCCTGTTCTTCCCCATTCTGTCAAAACATACTTTGAGGAGTTCCCATTGTGGCTCAGGGGTAACAGATCTGACTAGTATCCATGAGGATGTGGATTTGATGCCTAGCTGTGGTGTAGGTCAGAGACGAGGTGTGGCTCAGATATGGTTGCTGTGGCTGTGGTGTAGGCTGGCAGTTGCAGGTCTGATTCCATCCCTAGCCTGGGAACTTCCATATGCCGCAGGTGTATAAAACAACATGCCCTAAAACAAACAAAAACCCCACCAAGGAGTTCCCATTGTGGTGCATTAGAAACGAATCCAACTAGGAACTAGGGTTTCAGGTTTGATCCCTGGCCTTCCTCAGTGGGTTAAGGATCCAGTGTTGCCATGAGTTGTGGTGTAGGTCGCAGACGCGGCTCAGATCTGGCATTGCTGTGGCTGTGGTGTAGGCCAGCAGCTGTAGCTCCGATTTGACCCCTAGCCTTAGGTGCGCCCTAAAAAGAAAAAACAAGCAAAAAAAAAAAAAAAACACAACAACAACAAAAAATACTTCATAGGGAAACAGAAGGCCACAGAAATTAAAGAAGTGCCCAGGGTCTCAGGGCTACTTAGTAGGGAGCCAGGAATGGAAGTTAGGGAGGTTTCCAGCCCTAGGTCTAGAGCAGAGACAGGCAAACCAAGGATGGTGAGCCAAATCCAGCCTGCCTCATGTTTCAGTGTGGCCTACAAGCTAATAATGATCTTTACATTTTTAAATAATTGGAGAAATATATCAAAAGAAAAATGACATTTCTTGACATGTGAAAACTACATGAAATTCACATTTCAGTGTTCACAAATTTTTACTGGAACACTGGCACATTCTTTCATGTATGTATTATTCTCTTCGGCTGCTCTTGTCAGCAGAGTTGAGCAGTTGCAACAGAGACTGTATGGTCTGCAAAGCCTAAAATATTTCCTCTCTGGTCCTTTACACAAAAAGTGTGCAGAATTCTTGTCGTGTCAAGGCTGCTCTACAGAACAGGGCCAAAGATAGGGAAAGGATTCTTACTGCACAAATGGTAGGTTTTCTGGGCCTCCTGGTTCAACTCAGTTGCATCGTGTGTTGGATGCTTCTGGAGAGGGGAGACCTGGCAGCTGCATTATGCATCCTCTGGCCAACATGCTGAGCTGAGGTGGGGGTGGGAGTTAGTTTTTCTTCTCACTGCCCATTCAGTCAGGAGCCTCTCAGCTAACCCTGTCAACAGGGAGACCAATTAGTGCCAATTTCTATGTGAAAGGCGTTTCCTTAAGGCAGAACTGAGATCACCACCTCATTTCACACAAGCAATTCAGGGTCACAGGGTTAACCTGGTTTGCTTCAAACTAGAGCTTAAAAAATAAAAGGCAGCCCTCTCACCAATCCCTAGAGCTCTCTAGACTCCTTAGGAAAAAGCGTCTAAGAATTCACCTCATTTACCACAAGGGGACCTAACACTTCGGGGGTAAACATCCGACAGCCCTGGCAAATTTAATATCCCACCACAAGATGACCCTCAGATTTCCCACAGATGTTTATGGCCAAACTTTATTAGAGCCATATGTAGTAATCAGCTTCCTTGGAATTTAAGAGCACCAGGCCCTCCACTTCAGAGTTCTGAATTTTTTAGGAAATCCAAGATCCACTTCCAAGGGCCAATGAGTTCTCAAAACACATTTCTTACAAGTGAAAATATTTTTTTATAGGCAACTTTATTTATACTAGATTGCCTAAAAAAATTCACTGTAAATAAACTTTTATGTACATATTGCAATTTTTTTTTAGGGCCACACCCATGGCATATGGAGGTTTCCAGGCTAGGGGTCAAATTGGAGATCTAGCTACTGGCCTATACCACGGCCACAGCCACACCAGATCTGAGCCATGTCTGCAAACAACACCACAGCTCACGGCAACGCTGGACCCTTAACCCACTGAGCAAGGCCAGGGATCGAACTTGGGTCCTCATAGATCCTAGTCAGATTTGTTTGCCCTCAGCCACGACGGGAACTCTGTAAATATTTTAATAAGATGAACAGAGCTTACTTCTTAAACCTTTGGTGGATCATTTCTCTTTTTTTTGGCCATACCTGCAGCATGTGGAAGTTCCTGGGCTACGGATCAAACCCAAGCCACAGCAGTGACCTGGGCCACTGTAGTGACAACACCAGATCCTTAAGGTGGACCATTTCTTAAAAGAAATACAACTTTTTTTTTGAGAGTGTGTATTTTGTTATTCAAAAGAATTCATAACTTTAAAATACTGAGGTGCTACTCACCTAATATAAATTGGTTATTCTAAATAAATCAAAATTATTTATTCTAAAATGAACAATTTAGAAATTCCCATGGCTGTGGTGTGAGTTTGATCCCTGACTCAGGTATTCCTCTATGCTACTGCTGCAGCCAAAAATATAAAATAAATAAACAGATAAAATGAATGATATAATGGCAATCAGAACATTAACAATGTCATAATTTTTTAATGTTAGTGTAGCCTTTTCACATCTGCTGAAAATTTCATTCATATTTTGAAGATTAAGAGGGTACATAACCATAGTATCCATGTTCCTTGCATGAATTTGAAGCCAAGAATTATTTTTGAAACCAGGAAACTGTCCCTCTTGGACATTCAAATTGCCAAATGGTGATGAGAAGTAAATCACACTAGTGAAAAATAGGAAAAGGAAATTCTTTTCAATTGATTACAATCAGTCAGAAAGGAGATTTACTAGGTTTTCCAGGTTGTAGATATTTTGGTGGGGGGGGCATTAACCTCTCCCAATCTTCACCCAAACCACACACTTTTTTAGAATGCCCTCTGTTATTTTTGAAAAAATGATACATTTCATTATTAAAAATTCAAATACCATACAAAAAAGAAAAAAAAAATCACTTGAAATTCTGTGACCCAAAAATGATCATCTTTAGCAAGGTGAACCTTTTTCTTTTTTTTTTTTTGTCTTCTTAGGGCCTTACCTGAGGCATATGGAGGTTCCCAGGCTAGGGGTCAAATTGGAGCTGTAGCTGCCAACCTACTCCATAGCCACAGCAATGCAGGATCTGAACCACATCTGTGACCTACACCACAGCTCATGGCAACCCAGATCCTTAACCCACGGAGCAAGACCAGGTATTGAACCCATATTCTAATGGATGCTAGTTGGGTTCGTTAACCTCTGAGCCATGATGGGAACTCCCAAGGTGAACTTTTTGTTTTGTTTTGTTTTTTTAGGGCCACACCCACAGCATATGGAAGTTCCCAGGCTAGCGGTCGAATCAAGCTACAGCCGCTGGCCTACACCACAGCTCACAGCAACGCCAGATCCTTAACCCACTGAGCGAGAGCAGGGATCAAACCTGCATCCTCATGGATACTAGTCAGATTAGTTTCTGCTATGCCACAATGGGAACTCCCTTTTTTTTTTCCCCTTCCTGGACACATCTTTGGCATAGGGAGGTTCCAGGGCCAGGGATCAAATCTGCACCCCAGCAGCGACCCAAGCCATAGCAGTGATCCCAGATTCTTAACCCACTGAGCCACTAAGCAACTCCAAGGTGAACATTTTTCTAAGTAAACAGAAGTAATTTTGGAAAAATGGAATCATATTACATATCATATTTTAAATTAAAAATATTAGCTGGGGTGTTCCTGTTGGGGCACAGCGGGATCAGTGAGGATGAGGGTTAGATCCCTGGCCTCACTCACTGGGTTAAGGATCTGGAGTTGCCTCAAGCTGTTGTATAGGTCGAAGACACAGCTCAGATCCCGAGTTTCTCTGGTTGTGGTATAGCCCAGCAGCTGTAGCTCCAATTTGAACCCTAGCCTGGGAACATCCATATGCTGCAGATTCGGCCCTAAAAAGAAAAAAAAAAAAAATTAGACAAGGATCTCCTGTTGTGGTACATTGGAAATGAACCCAACCTGTATCCATGAGGACTTCCTTGCTCAGTGGGTCAAGGATCCGGTGTTGCTGTGGCTGTGGTGTAGGTCAGCAGCTGCAGCTCGTTTGACCCCTCGCTTGTGAACTTCTGTATGCCATGGGTGTGGCCCTAAAAAGCAAATAAATAAATAAATAAATAAATCATTAGTTTCAGGAAGATAGACTAGGCATACTTTCCCATATACTTTCCATTTAACAGTAACTAAAAAACCTTGGAGATATACGTATATATTGTTACGTATATCTCCCAAGACACAGATTTATAATGGCAGATGGTTGGCTAGGGACCTTGGACCCAAGAACATCACCACAGTTGTGAGCTCCTTAGGGTTTCTTTTTGCTTCATATACTCCAGGCTGGATACTACTAAAGCCAGCCACTTGGAAATAGCAATGGGCAATGGACACAGACGAAATCCACACCTCAAGAAAAGCCAACTTTCTCTAGCTAAAGGACCAAGAAAGGGGCAGCCTAGCAAGACAGAAACTTTTACATAGTAACCATTCTACTCCAGCCAAACATCACAGAAAAAAATTGTGGTCTATCACCCTACCAGAAAATTGGAAAGCCTAGACTTCCACACTTGCCAAGCTATAACGAGGTATCCCAACTAACTCCAACCCCCAAAAGTGATGACAAAGGAGGTCTCTTGTGGCGCAGTGGGTTAAGGATCCGCCATTGTCACCACAGCGGCTCAGGTCACTGCTGTGGCACATGTTTGATCCCTGGCCCAGGAACTTCCAAATGCTGTAGAGGCAGCAAAAAAGAAAAAAACAAAGTGGTGATAAAGAAAGTGTGGCCAGGAGTTCCTGTCGTGGCGAAGTGGTTAATGAATCCGACTAGGAACCATGAGGTTGCAGACTCGGTCCCTGGCCTCGCTCAGTGGGTTAAGGATCTGGTGTTGCCGTGAGCTGTGGTGTAGGTTGCAGACGCGGCTCGGATCCCGGGTTGCTATGGCTCTGGTGTAGGCCGGTGGCTACAGCTCCAATTAGACCCCTAGCCTGGGAATCTCCATATGCCGCAGGGGCGGCCCTAGAAAAGGTGAAAAGACAGGAAGACAGGAAGGAAGGAAGGAAGGAAGGAAGGAAGGAAGGAAGGAAGGAAGGAAGAAAGAAAGAGTGGCCTGCCTACCCAAAGCCCTGCAGTTTCAGTGGAGACCACAGGAGGAGCCTGGACTTCTACCCCTACCAGGTAGTGCTGAGTGTCCTCCCCTCTCTGCTGGGGTGGTGTCAGAGGTAGCCAGGTAGAGAGGGAGGACTTCCACCATAGCTCAGCAGTTACAAGACCACCCTGCCCACAGGGTCAGTGGAGGCCACACGGGAAAGCAGCAGTAAGATGACCTTCCACTTTCAAGCCTAGTGGAGAGCCTGAAAGCCCATCCCCACCCAGAAGCTACAACAACTCCCCCTCATCTGCACCCCATTGTCAAAGGAGCCAGATTAGGAATCCTGGACTTTCACACTGATTTGGTGGTAATAAGATAACATTCCTCTCTACCCAATGGAGAGGTGTCAGGGTTTTGAATGGTGTCTGCTGAAATAAGCAAATAAGATTTAGTCTTTAGTCTTTTTTTTTTGGTCTCACCCATGGCATGTGGAAGTTCCCAGGTCAGGGATCAAACCCCAGCCACAGCAGCTGCCCGAGCCACTGCAGTGACAATGCTGGATCCTAACCCATTGTGCCACACGAGAACTTCAAGATCTAGTCTTATAATACCAAAATGTTTGGGTTTTGCTCATAGGCAACTTATACTAAGAAACAAGATGATCTCAAAGTGACTGGGGACACCAACACAGAGATGATGCAGATGTTAGAATTATTTGGCAAGGACTTTAAAGCAGCCATTATAAAATTGGTTCAATTAACAAGCATGTGGGAGTTCCTGTCGTGGCTCAGTGGTTAACGAATCTGGCTAGGAACCATGAGGTTTCAGGTTCAATCCCTGCCCTTGCTCAGTGGGTTATGGATTCGGCGTTGCCATGAGCTGTGGTGTAGGTTGCAGACGTGGCTCAGATCCAGAGTTGCTGTGGCTGTGGTGTAGGCCAGCGGCTGCAGCTGCGATTAGACCCCTATCCTGGGAACCTCCATATGCCGTGGGATCGGCCCTAGAAAAGGCAAAAAGACAAAAAGAAAAAGAAAAAAAAAGAACAAGCTTGTCACTGCAGCAGTTCGGGTTGATGCTGTGATGAAGGTTTGACCCCTGGCTTGGGAACTTCTGCATGCCGCCAGTGTGGCAAAAATAAATAAATAAAAATTTTATAAAAGGAACCAAATAGAAATACTAGAATTTAAAAATATAACAAAGAGATATCTACACTTCCAAGTTCATAGCAGCATTATGTATAATAGCCAAGACATGGAAACAACTTTAGTGTCCACTGATGTGTGAATGGGTAAGGAAATTTTGGTGTATATATAGATATAGATAATAGATCATTTTCAGCCATAAAAAAGGAAATTCTATCACTTGCAACAACAAGGATGGATTTTGAGGGCCTTATGTTTTGTGAAATAAGCTAGAAAAAGATAAATACTCTATGATCTCACTTATTTGTGGAATCTAAAAAACAAACAAACAAAACCCCCCAAACCAAAACCAAAGTCATAGAAAAAGATCGGATTTGTAGTTATCAGAGGTGGGGAGGTAAATGGGGAGGAAACTGGATGAAGGTAGTCAAATGGTACAAACTTCCAGTTATAAGATGAAAAGAGTCATGCATCCCAATGTTTACAACAGCACAATTTACAATAGCCAAGGCAGTGCCAATGCTGGATGTTTAACCCACGGCACCACCAGGGAACTCCTCTCTTAATTGCTTATTGAACCAATTGTACAATGGCTGCTTTAAAGCCCTTGCCAAATAATTCTAGCATCTGGATCATCTCTGTGTTGGTGTCCCCACTCACTTTGAGATCTTCCTGTTTCTTAGTGTGACAAGTTGCCTATGAGCGAAACCTTAACATTTTGGTGTTATAAAACTAGATCTGCACCCCAATGTTTGCAGCAGCACTATTTACAATAGACAAGACATGGAAACAGCATAAATATCCATTAACAAATGAATAAAGAAGATGTGGTACATATATACAATGAAATACTACTCAGCCATAAAAAGAATGAAATGACGCCATTTGCTACAAAAGAGATGGCCTAGAGATTATCATACTAAGTGAACTCAGAAAGAGACAAATAGCAATATGCGAAATCTAAAGTATGGCACAAACAAACCTATCTGCAAAACAGAAAGACTCAAGTGGGTGGAGGGGTAGGGGAGGGATAATTAGGAGTTTGGGATTAGCAGATGTAAACCAGTATATTTAGGATGGATAAACAACAGGGTCCTACTATATATCATTCCCTAACCCAGTTGTCTGAGACTTCTTGCTAGGCATCCAGAATGAAGATGTCTGCTCTCTTAGCTTGCATTCATCCACTTTGTACCTGAAGACCTTTATACCTGTGATTTTTTTTTTTTTTTAGTTATAATCGATAACTTCTCCATTCCTGAACTGCTAGCTTAACATTTGCAAAGGAAAAGGGAAAACCACAGAGGACCTCTATGTATCAAAGTATTTAACTCAACTGGTTGTGAAAAGCAATGCAGATGGCTGAAAAGAAGTTTATGATAGGTACCACATCAAGCACCGAGGACACACCGTGAGCAACGAAGGAGAGGTGAAATGGGTGAAGTTATTGCTGAAAGGCAGCAACGTATCTGTTTCTGATCAGTTCATCACAGCCAGATTGTTTTAAACCTCATCCGATCATAAGCTGTTTTTCCAAAAATAGCATAAGCTCTCAAAGAATTTTTAAATTTCCCGTGGGAGCGGCCCAAGAAATGGCAAAAAGACCAAAAAAAAAAAAAAAAAAAAGAGTATACATTTTACTATAAAATGTAGATTTTTACAAAATAAGTATCACTTCTTTTTCTTTTGGTCTTTTTAGGGCTGCACTCATGGCATATGGAAGTTTCCAGGCTAGGGGTCAAATTGGAGCTGCAGCTGCCGGCCTACGCCGCAGCCACAGCAATGCGGGATCAGAGCAGCATCTGCGACCTATACTGCAGCTCAGGGCAATGCCAGATCCTTAACCCACTAAGGACAGGGATTGAACCTGAATCCTCACGGATACTAGGCAGGTTCTTAACCCACTGAGCTATAATAGGAACTCCAGTATCATTTCTTATATCCACCTTGCTACTATAAATATCCATCTTGTTGACACTAAAATTCCAGAGTCATATTTTTTATCCTAGTATTATTTGTTCTGATTTACATTTCCTCTGTCATTCAATAAAATGTGGATGTAAGAAACCATTTTCATTTAAGAGTGTTTTTTGAAGGTATTAGTAAAGGTCAGAGGATCTTTGCTGTGACCTGAAAGAATGTGGTTTTCTAGGGATTACATCACTTAGGAATAATATACATTTACTCAAAGTAATTTACATTTAAAATTAATACTGAGTAGTCCCTTTATTTATTTATTTATTTATTTTTGTCTTTTGTCTTTTTGTTGTTGTTGTTATTGTTGCTATTTCTTGGGCCGCTCCCGCGGCATATGGAGGTTCCCAGGCTAGGGGTTGAATCGGAGCTGTAGCCACCGGCCTACGCCAGAGCCACAGCAACGCGGGATCCGAGCTGCGTCTGCAACCTACACCACAGCTCACGGCAACACCAGATCGTTAACCCACTGAGCAAGGGCAGGGATCGAACCCGCAACCTCAAGGTTCCTAGTCGGATTCGTTAACCACTGCGCCACGACGGGAACTCCTGAGTAGTCCCTTTAAACATTTGAAGCATTTCAAGCAGGGCAAGATGGTACTTAAGTAGTTACTGTTAGTAGTACAAGACAGCAGTGGCTCTAATTCTGCAGCTTAAACTTCCACTCTGCTGTTATTTTAAGAAGTTTAGGAGTTCCTTGCAGTACAGTGGGTTAAGGATCTGGTGTTGTCACTGCAGCAGCCCAGGTGTCTGCTGTGGCACAGGTTCCATCCCTGGCCCAGGAACTACCACATGCCATAGGCATGGACACACACACACACACATTATTATTATTTTTTTAAATTTAGGAGTTCCCAGAGTTCCTGTCGTGGCTCAGCAGAAATGAATCCGACAAGGAACCATGAGGTTGTGGATTCCATCCCTGGCCTCCCTTAGTGGGTTAAGGGTCTCGCTTTGCTGCAACCTGTGGTGTAGGTCGCAGACACAGATCGGATCTGGCATTGCTGTGGCATAGGCCGGCAGCAATAGCTCCGATTAGACCCCTAGCCTGGGAATCTCCATATGCCGTGGGTGTGGCCATCAAGACAAAAGACAAAAAATTAAAAAAATAAAATTTAAAAAATTAAAAATTTAGGAGTTTCCCTGTGTTTCAGCAGGTTAAGGGCACAGTCCAAAAAAAGTTTAACAAAGAGTTTTACTGTCAATACAGGCACCATTAAATCATAGCTGGCCTAATGTCCTGAATTGGCACCTTTTTTTTTTGGTATTTTTAGGGTGCAACCCAAGGCATATAGAAGTTCCCAGGCTAGGATCAAATCAGAGCTCAGCTGCCAGCCTATACCATAGCCACATCAATGCCAGATCCAAGCTTCGTCTATGACCTACACCACAGGTCACGGCAATGCTGGATCTTTAACCCACTGAGCATGGCCAGTGATCCAAACCGGAACCTCATGGATACTAGTCAGGTTCATTACTGCTAAGCCACGATGGGAACTTTGGCACTTTTTTCTTTAAGTGAAGAATGGAGCTAGAGATTGAATTCTTAAAAATCTGTTTTGGGGAGTTCCTGCTATGGTTAATGATCTGGCATTGCAGCAGCTGTGGTGTAGGTCACAGATGAGGCTTGGATCCGATCCCTGGCCTGGGAACTTCCATATGCTGTGGGTACAGCCAAAAGAAAAATAAAATTTGTGTGTTTTTTTGTATTTTGTACCTTACCCCTTTAAAAAAAAAAAAAAACTTTTTTGGTTGCACCTGAGGGATGCAGAAATTCCGGGGTCAGGGATCAAATCTGTGCCAGAGCAGTGACCCGAGCCATAGCTTAATTTTTTTTTGTCTTTTTGCCACTTCTTGGATGGCTCTTGCGGCATATGGAGGTTCCCAGGCTAGGGGTCGAATCAGAGCTGTAGCCCGCCGGACTACACCACAGCCACAGCAACACGGGATCCTTAACCCACTGAGCAAGGGCAGGGATCGAACCCGCAACCTCAAGGTTCCTAGTCGGATTCGTTAACCACTGAGCCATGATGGGAACTCCAGCCATAGCTTAGTTTCTGTGGGCCAGGTCAGTCAACCCTTACTGTCTGCATTGACTAAACCCCACACGTCATACCTTTATTAGGTTCCTGTCTCTCATACTTACACTGTGTAACTTCAACATTTTACCTTTTTTCTGTTTTGTTTTTTAGGGCCACGCCCATGGGATATGGAGGTTCCCAGACTTGGGGTCTGAATGGAGCTACTGCTGCCGGCCTATACCGCAGCCACAGCCACATCGGATCCGTGCCGCATCTGAGAACTACACCACAGCTCACAGCAATGCCGGGTCCTTAATCCACTGAGCAAGGCCAGGGATCGAACATGCAACCTCATGGTTCCTAGTTGGATTTGCTTCTGCTGCGCCATGACAGGAATTCCTCTTTTACTTTTTCCAATTCCACTCTGGATATAGGTGTATCAACAAAGTAACTGCCAGTTCTCTCAATAATCATAACAGAGGTGTATGTGCAACCTCATGATCTTGGGCAATGGAATCAAATGAATTACTTTCTTCAAAATTTTTGTTCTTTCCAAGCAGATAAAGATTGGCACCCAGGAAATAGAAACTGGTCAGCTATAAAGAAAAATCTTGGAGTTCCCATCGTGGCTCAGTGGTTAACGAATCCGACTAGGAACCATGAGATTGTGGGTTCGATCCCTGGCCTCGATTAGTGGGTTAAGGATCTGGCGTTGCCGTGAGCTGTGGTGTAGGTTGCAGAAGCGGCTTGGATCCCACATAGCTGTGGCTGAGGTGTAGGCCGGTGGCTACAGTTCCGATTAGACCCCTAGCCTGGGAACCTCCATATGCCGCAGGTGCAGCCCTAGAAAAGACAAAAAGACAAAAAAAAAAAAAAAATCTTTACGACAAATTCTTGGAGTTCTTGCTGTGTGGCACAGTGGGTTAAGAATCCATCTGTAGTGGCTTGGGTCACTAAGGTGCTTTGGGTTTGGTTAAGTCACTGGGATTCAGTCCCTGGCCATGGGTGTGGCCAGAAAAAAATTTTTTTTAAATCTTAATAATTTAAAGTAAGTATACTGCTGAAGCAATGTTGAACACTGGGGAAAGCAAGAAGCTTTCACACTAGATCACAACTTTTTATCTCTGGCTTCAATTTCCCAGGTTGATTTCTTTTTTTTTGGCCACGGCTATGGCATGCAGAACTTCCCAGGCCAGGGACTGAACCCATGCCACAGCAGTGACATTGCTGGATCCTTAAGGTGCTAAGCTACCAAGGAACTCCCCAAGGTAATATTTATCTGCAAAGTGCTAGGGGTTCCAGGCAACCAAGAGTTAAACATGATCACACCTTCAAACGGAAATTATCTGTGCAGCTAAAGGATTGGCTTTAGAATGGCAGAATTATCATTTTATTCCACATTCCAATTCTTATAGTGACAGTTATTGGTTGACTGGTTCTCTTCTGGAAACAGTAGCTCAGAGGTTAAAATTTTACCTCCTGAAAATATTTCCAGTAGCCAGGTGAATGCATCCTGAGTTTTCAAAGCTGGTAAAAACCCTGGGATTAAATAACAGATGGATTTGGAAATGGCATAAGCGCAGCCCAAGGCTAGTATATTTTGTGCTTTAAGGATGGATGTTTCAAAGTGGGTTTTAATTAAATATTTATGTTATAGCCAGAAAGAGCAAGTGGTTTTGTGTGGCCAGGGACGGGCTTTCAAAAGACCTATCTAAGAAAATGAATGGACATTAAATATTTATTCTTAAAATATATGTTAGAAGTAGATTGATTCTGTTCTTTCCCTGCCTGAAAGAAGATAAAAAGGCTAGAGATGACCAGTGAGCTGCATTTGGAAATATAATCTTATAAAGACTAGGAGGCTAGATTCAACTATTAAGTGAATATAAGGTTTTACTGAGGCCAGATAATGTGAAATGTTAAACTCTGTAATTTATCTGGGGACCACTAGGGAGTAACTTTCCATTGTTTGCGGTTGCATTTTTCTTAGCTTTAGAATGGGGAAAATAACACGACCAACCTTTTTGCTGAAGCATAGGCTACTAACTGCTATATCAATTTTCCAAACCTTATATGACCCTTGCAAAGCAGATTTGTCATAACAAACTAATCCCAAGATGAATTTATGTTTCTGGTTTATTTTGAGTGTGAACTTGAACATTTATTTATTTACTTACTTTTGGTCTTATTAGGGCCGCACCCGTGGCATATGGAGGTTCCCAGGCTAGGGGTCTAATCGGAGCTGTTGCCACTGGCCTACGCCAGAGTCACAGCAACACCAGATCTGAGCCACTTCTGCGACCTACACCACAGCTCACGGCAACGCCGCATCCTTAACCCACTAATCGAGGCCAGGGATCAAACCCGCAACCTCATGGTTCCTAGTCGGATTTGTTTCTGCTGCGCCACAACGGGAACTCCTGAACTTGAACATTTAGAACAATCATAAACCATACAGTATGCAGATTTCTCATATTTAATCTATTTAGATGTGATTTTTTTTTAAGTTTTGAACTCCAAGATAATGTTGTAATAATCTCTATATAACGACTTCCTTTAGATCACATTTAAACTTGTTCCCTGGTCTTTCTGATGTTTCATTCACATCAACTGTTAGAGCAATGGAAAATATCGATTACTGTTGGACCAAAGGTGAATTTGCACCTGATTTAGTAGTACAGAGAATTTTTAGATGTGGTTAAAAATTTAAAAAAAAAAAAGTTTGGCTGAAGTTCAGTTCTGAAGTTGTATTAATACCCCAAATTTGAGACCCTAGAACAAACTTCATATGAAGAGGCACCATCTTAACCACATGTTAACAACAGTGAAACTGCAGTATTGTAATAACAGAGAAAAATTAAAGTGGTTATATGACATTCTTTGATGTTAGGTCTAGGGCACATGGGCTCTAAAACAGGTGAACTGGAAAGCCATCTGCTCTCAAGACACTATAAAACAATGCCAAGAGCCAAGTATTTAAAAGGTGATTGAAATATCTAAACCTAGACTTCAAAATATTTTTAAAGTGTAAATAATTTAGTAGAGGAGTTCCCGTAGTGGCGCAGCGGAAATGAATCCAACTAGGAACCATGAGGTTTTGGGTTTGATCTCTGGCCTCGATCAGTGGGTTAAGGATCTGGCGTTGTCGTGAGCTGTGGTGCAGGCGGCAGATGTGGCTCAGATCTGGTGTTGCTGTGGCTCTGGCAGAGGCTGGCGGCTGTAGCTCTGATTGGACCCCTAGCCTGGGAATCTCCACATGCCGCGGGTGTGGCCCTAAAAATAAATAAATAAATAAATAAATAAATAAATAATTTAGAAGTGAATAGATGTTTTAAAATATCCACTTGGGACCAATGGGAGCTAATCAAACTGACAAGCTTTTGCACAGCAAAGGAAACCATAAAAAAAAAAAAAAAAAAAAAAAAAGCCTACAGAATGGGAGAAAAGTTGCAAATGAGGCAACTGACAAGGGCTTAATCTCTAAAAGATACAAACAACTTAAACAATTCAATAGCAAAAAAACCAACAACCCAATTGAAAAATGGGCAAAAGACCTGAATAGACATTTCTCCAAACAAAGAAGATATAAAGATGGCCAACAAGCACATGAAAAAAATGTGCAACATCACTATTAGAAAAATGCAAACTACTGTGAGGTACCACCTCACACTGGTCAGAATGGCCATCATTAAAGTCAACAAATAACAAATGCTAGAGAGGGTGTGGAGAAAAGGGAAACCTCCTATGCTGTTTTAGGGAATGTAAATTGGTACAACCGCTATGGAAAACAGTATGGAGGTACCTCAGAAGACTATATACAGAACTACCTTATGACCCAGCAATTCCACTCTTGAGCATCTATCTGGACAAAACTTTCCTTGAAAAAGACACATGCACCCACATGTTCACTGCAGCACTATTCACAATAGCCAAGACATGGGAACAACCTAAATGTCCATCAACAGATGAATGGATTAAGAAAAAGTGGTATATATACACAGTGGAATACTACTCAGCCATAAAAACAACAAAAGAATGCCATTTGCAACAACATGGATGGAACTATAGACTCTCATACTAAGTAAGTCAGAAAGAGAAAGACAAATACCACATGACATCATTTATATCTGGAATCTAATGTATGGCACAAATAAATCTTTAGACAGAAAAGAAACTCATGGACTTGGAGAACAGACTTGTGGTTGCCAAGGGGGAGGAGGAGGAGGAGGGAGTAGGATGGACTGGGAATTTGGGGTTAATAGATGCAAACTATTGCATTTGGTGTGGATTAGCAGTGAGATCCTGCTGTACAGCACAGGGAACTATATCTAGTCTCTTGATATGGATCACTTTGCTGTACAGTAGAAATTGATAGAACATTATAAATCAACTATAATGGAAAAAATAAAAATCATTAAAAAAATAAAACAGGAGTTCCTGTTGTGGCACAGTGGAAACAAATCCCACTGGGAACCATGAAATTGCGGGTTTGATCCCTGGCCTCGCTTAGGGGGTTAAGGATCTGGTGTTGCTGTGAGCTGGGGTGTAGGCCAGCAGCTGTAGCTCCGATTGGACCCTTAGCCTGGGAACCTCCTTATGCTGTGGGTGCGGCCCTGAAAAGACATAAAAAATACAAAAAAAAGAAATAAAATAAAATAGGAGTTCTCGACGTGGCTCAGCAGTTAACGAATCTCACTAGCATCCATGAGGATGCAGGTTCGATCCCTGTCCTTGCTCAGTGGGTCAAGGATCTGGCGTTGCCATGAGCTGTGGTGTAGGTTGCAGATATGGTTTGGATCCCGCAGTGCTATGGCTGTGGTGTAGGACAGCAACTACAGCTCCGATTCAACCCCTAGCCTGGGAATCCATATGCTGAAGGTGCGGCCCTAAAAAACAAATAAAATAAAATATCCACTTAGAAAATATGAGGGGTAAAAACAAGACCAATGAGAGAGAAGTCAGAAAATACAGTTACCTCAGGTATGCCCACAATAAGATTTTTGTTACCATTACAAGGATGCTTTCCGAACAGATTCATACACTTTGAAAAATGTCCTCACAAAGATTCACAACCGCTTAGGATCTCCTACAGAAAACACAAGACCTCTTTAAAAGAATTGGCTGGCAGTTCCCATCATGGCACAGTGGTTAACGAATCCGACTAGGAACCATGAGGTTGTGGGTTCGATCCCTGGCCTTGCTCAGCAGGTTAAGGATCCGGTGTTGCCATGAGCTGTGGTGTAGGTCGCAGACACGGCTCAGATCTTGCATTGCTGTAGCCCTGGTGTAGGCCGGCGGCTACAGCTCTGATTAGACCCCTAGCCTGGGAACCTCCATATGCCATGAGAAGCGGCCCTAGAGAAGGCAAAAAGACTAAATAAATAAATAAATAAAAGCATTGGCTTTGCTTCTGATCTTGAGTTTACTTATAAGCAACAGCATGTCCAGGAAAGCAAGAGGCTTGAAGGTAACAACTTTTAACTCTAGGCTTTTGTTTCACTAGGTGATTTTTTTTTTTTTTTTTTTTTTTTTGCCATGCCCATAGCAAATCGAAGTTCCTGGACCAGGAATGTAAGCTGTACCACACTTGATCCTTAACCCACTGTGCCACATGAGAATTCCCCTAAGGTGATTTTATTGTTAGCTCTTTTTTCATTTTTTAACATTTTACTGAAGTATAACTGACTTACAATTGTGGTAATCTCTGTACAACAAAGTGATTTAATTATACATGATCCCCTAAGGTGATTTTTATCTGCAGACAGCTGGAAGTCCCAGGCAACCAAGAGCTAAACATAAGCCACAACAATTCAGGATCCGGGATCTGTAACCCACTGAGCGGGGCTAGGGATCAAACCCTCGTCCTCATGGATACTAACTGGGTTGTTACCACTGAGCCATAATGGAAACTCCAAAGGTGGCCAATTTCTAAAACAAAAATTAACTGTGGAGCTGAAAACCTAATTTTTAGAATGGCAGGGTTCTTATTTCATTCCAAATTCAGATTTACCCTGGATTTGATTTCACTCAATTTGAAATTAGGCTGGCTCACACTAACAAAACATTAAATACATGAAAGTGCTTAGATATTTTTGATTGTAATAAACATCTATAAAACCACCTGAGGTTAAGCCTACATTTCAGCCCTGCCTAGCTACAAGTTTCAGATCTTTAAACTATAGATTTAGGCTCAACAGGTTTCTGAGCTAATCCAAATTGCCCGACAACAAGTTAGGAGGAGTTATACCAAGAGGTAGGATTTATTATTTTCATTGTCCTAAAATGTAGTGTGAACCCAAATGCCACCACCCTCACCATGCTCTTGTCTTCAGTCAAAATTAGTGTAGCTAAGCCTCTACCTGGCTTCTGGTTTCTGCCTCCATTGTTTGCTGAACTTGGAGCCCCAGCTCTGAATCCTGCTTCTGTGGTTGAAGTCCTGGCAGCAAAATCCTTTCTTCTTCTTTTTTTTTTTTTTTTTGGCCTTTTCTAGGGCTGCTCCATCGGCATATGGAGGTTCCCAGGCTAGGGGCCTAATAGGAGCTATAGCCACCGGCCTACACCACGGCCACAGCAACGCAGGATCTGAGCTGCATCTGCGACCTACACCACAGCTCATGGCAACACCAGATCCTTAACCCACTGAGCAAGGTCAGGGATTGAACCTGCAACCTCATGGTTCCTAGTCGGATTCGTTAACCACTGAGCCACGACAGAACTCCGCAAAATCCTTTCTTCTTTAGGGGTTGGCCTGTCTTCTGGCTGAGGTCTAATTCTAACTGATTAATTTCCCTGGCACTAAGATTAAAATCCACCTGATCTTCAGTAATACTGGCACAGCCTAGAGGATTACCATTTCCTCAACCTCTGTTTTCTTACCCACCATAGACCTTTAGACAGCGAAGTCAGCCCCAGCGTCCTGAGGAGCTGATGGTTAGGATGACCCCTACACATCAGTCCCATTGATTACCAATATACTCTAGTTCTTTAAATACTCAATGAAGGAGTCCCTGTCATGGCTCAGTGGTAATGAATCCAACTAGTATCCATGAGGATGTGGGTTCAATCCCTGGCCTCACTCAATGGGTGTGGGATCCGGTATTGCCTTGAGCTGTGGTTGTAGGCTGCAGCTCCTATTCGACCCCTAGCTTGGGAACTTACATATGTCACAGGTGTGGCCCTAAAAAGAAAAGAAAAAAAAAAAAAAAGAAGAAAGAAGAAGAAGAAGAAGAAAAAACCTCAATCAATGAAGCAACATTTAAGGAATTTAATTTAGCCAAAATAACTTCCTCTCACCATTTTCCTTGCCCACTCTAAGCCATTTCTATGTGAGGGCCTAACTAGTCAAGGAAGCTCCGTTTTTGCCTCAAGGAGAGAACACAGCTTTTTCAGTTAAGGCTTCAGAGGATGATGTCACTGCCTTCAAGTTTAGTTCCTTCAAGATTCAGACAAATGAGTAAACCCTGGCTGGAGATGCACACAGAACCTGGAATTGAAAGTCTTTGCTCACAACTCACATCTCTTCAAGAGATCCTCCTTGATGTCTACCTAGTCTGTGCCTTTCATTTTCTTGACTTCTCCATTGTCAAAAATTTTGTTGCCTATTGTTTACCTGTCGCCCCACAACCACTTCAATTCTTTACTTTTTCCTCTCTCATCCCAGCAATTCACTCTAGTGTTCTTGCCCAAGGCAGTTGATCTGCCCCCTCACCACTTATCTGTTCTCCCAACCAAGCACCTAACCACCTTCACAAACTGTTGGCACATTCTTGTCATCTGACCAATGGATGGTGGAGACCACACAGAGACATTCCACATTAGATTATGTTCAGAATTTGATACATCACAAAGTTATTATATAATCATATTAGCTTGAGAAGTGGAAAAAAAAACTGTACAGATTGATTTTGTTAACTTATTTAATTCAGTTGCTCAGATCGACAGCACCCAGAATTTGTTAGATATGCAAATTCTTACACCCTACTTGGAACCTTCTCAATCAGAAATTCTAGGGATGGGGCCCAGAAATGTGGTTTGACAAGACTCCCTGGTGATTCTGCTGCATACTAGTTTGAGAACCACTGCCTTAATAAGGCACAATGATCACATTTTAAATCCATCACTAATGGCACTGAAATAGGAGGTGACTTGGCAACTTAATTAGTACCTATCTGACTACCTGACATAAAATGTCCTCCCTACAACAAGGAAAACCAAGGATATAATTTGTGGTCAAAAGTACCTTGGGACTTAATCTTCATTCACGTATAAGCCTAAGGCTTGTTTTTAAACTAAAGAACACCAAAAGCTGGTCAGATTTACCCACAAGGTGAATAATAAATAGGTAACAGTTTGCTTTAGTACTAGTTTACACCTGCTGTCTTGATATTATTCTTGGCACCCTCCTCTCAAAATATTCCCAGTTTAGACAGTAAATTATGGTCTAAATAGCATCCATTCAAAATAAAACATAAAATGCAGTATAAAATGTATTAATAACGATACCTGAAAAATTCTCATTCGATTAAGCTTCATTAAACAGAAACAATTTGTAAAGAGTCTTTGATCACAGATCGAACCGGCAACCTCATGGTTCCTAGTCAGATTAGTTTCTGCTGCACCACGATGAGAACTCCAGTAAATTACTACTGATGACAAAAGTACTTAGGTTTTCACTTTGCTGAAACATAAAGATGAGCCCTGGTTTTAGCTCCTCTTAGCTCTGCCACTATGATTAAGTAATTCTTTGGAACACAAGTTTTTTCAAATTGTTAACATAAATTGAGTCAATTTTACAAAAATATTTTATAACCTATGAAATTTGGTGTTACCCAAAATCATGTTATCAGATCAATACCAAAATAACCTCTGAGATTTTGTCGATTGAGTTATTTGAATGTAAGTGGTTAATTATGACTCTTGTTGAGATTTTTGCCCCATGATCATTTCTACACATCCTTGCCATAAAATGTATTTCAAATGTTCTGAAACATCCTATAACATTAATTCTTTGAACTGTATTAAAAATTTTTGTTTAATGGTTTTGCCTTACTATTTCCAGAAGGCTTAATCTTTGCTTCTCCAAAATATAGATTTATACATTCTGTACTAGATTCAGAAATTATATATTATCAATAAAGACACTGGGGTTATTTGTACCAAGTCGTCCACTGTCACTTTTGATGGTTATCAACTTCACAGACAGAAACAGAGGCAAGAAGCTACTAAGGCAGCTAATACCAAAGAACCCAGCATTCTTCTGACATTTCAGGGGGTAAATCTTGCACTTACAAGAGGATTAAGATTCTTCATCTTGCTTAACAATAAAACTAACAATTCATTCAAGCCATAAGACTTTGATAAAGGTTCTAAGATTATTACGGTAAAAAGCAAAAGCACTTCAAACCTTAAAAGGGGCACATAAACTTGACTTTTAATAAAGTTTGAGGAACTTCCCTTAGTGGTCTAGTGATTAGGACTTTGTGCTTTCACCCGTACAGCCCAGATCTGATCTCTGGTCTGGGAACTGAGATCCCACATCAAGCCACCAAAAGTTGATAAACTTTTGGAGTTCCTTGGTGGCTGAGTGTGTTCAAGATCCAGTGCTGGAGTTCCCATCATGGCGCAGCAGAAATGAATCCGACTAGGAACCATGAGGTTGTGGGTTTGATCCCTGGCCTCGCTCAGTGGATTAAGGATCCGGTATTGCCCTGAGTTCCCGTGTAGGTTGCAGATGTGGCTTGGATTCTGCAATGCAGAGGCTGTGGTATAGGCCGGTAGCTGTAGCTCTGATTTGACCCCTAGCCTGGGAGTGAACCTCCATATGCCACAGATGTGGCCCTAAAAAGCTAAAAAAAGAAAAAAGGATTATTTATGTTGCTATATTTTGAGGAGTTACCTTCTAGGTCTCATATGAAATTCAGAAAAAAATACAGAATTCTTAAAACTTCACTGTCTTAAAATGACTAAACCAAGAATTAGAAAAACAAGCACCCAGATTAATTTTTTTAAAATGGAAAAATAAAAATAAATGTTATTAGAGTTACCTCATGGCTTAGCAGGTTAAGGATCTGGCCTTATCAACTGCTGTGGCATGGGTTCAATCCTTAGCCTAGGAACTTCCAGATGGCATGGGTGTGGCCAAAATATAAATAAATAAAATGTTATCATAAACTTTCTTGTTATCTGATTTTTTGGCTTGGCCAACAACAGGTAATAGAATATAAGAACAGACTACATGTTTACCTCTGAATAAACAAAGACAAAACAATGTAGAAAGACAAAAATAGGTTCTCTTTCCTCACTTCCACAAAAACCATTTGTTCTATATAGCCTATCATTTTTTTCCAGCTTTAGCCATTTCACTCTCCACTTTCAATGTACCTCTAAGTAACAATACGGTGGGGAAAAAATTTTTTTTCCTCCCTTCTCCCAATATTCTCATGTAACTATCTCTGAGAAAAAAAATAAGTCTGACAAGCAGACTTTACCTTTTTTTTTTAAAAGTTCCCAGACTGCTACCTACACCACAACTGTAGCAATTGCCAGATCCTTTATTTATTTATTTATTTATTGGTCTTTTTGCTATTTCTTTGGGCCGCTCCCGCGGCATATGGAGGTTCCCAGGCTAGGGGTCGAATTGGAGCTGTAGCCACCAGCCCACACCACAGCCATAGCAAAGCAGGATCCGAGCCACGTCTGCAACCTACACCACAGCTCACGGCAACACCGGATTGTTAACCCACTGAGCAAGGCCAGGGATCGAACCTGCAACCTCATGGTTCCTAGTCGGATTCGTTAACCACTGCACCACGACGGGAACTCCGCCAGATCCTTTAGACTACTGTGCTGGGCCAGGGATCAGATCCATGATTCTGCAGTGACCCAAGCCCCTGCAGTTGGATTCTTAACCCACTGCCACAGCAGGAACTCCTATAATGATTTTTCTCATTCAAAAACATACTGTAGGTGGAGTTCCCATTGTGGCTCAGTGGACTAGTAAGCCAACATAATCTTTGTGAGGACACAGGTTTGATTCCCTGGCCTCACTGAATGGGTTAATGGGTCTGTTGTTGTAAAGTGAGGCTGTAAAAAGAAAAAAAGAAAATACTGTATTAAAAACAATACTCTTCACTTAAAAAAAAACATTTTTTAAAAAGCATCATTGTCTAAGAGTTCCCATTGTGGCACAGTGGAAACAAATCCAACTAGGAATTATGAGATTGCTGGTTCGACCCCTGGCCTCACCAGTGGGTAAAGGCTCCAGCATTGCCATGAACTGTGTTGCAGGTCGCAGGCGCGGCTTGCATCCTATGTTGCTATTGCTGTGGTGCAGGCCGGCACCTGTAGCTCCAATAAGACCCCTAGCCTGGGAACCTCCATATGCTGCAGGTACGGCCCTAAAAAGTAAAATAAAAATAAAATAAAAACATCAGTCTAGTCTCTTTGTGCGGATTGAACCACTGTAGTTGTGGCGTGTGCCACAGCTGCAGCAATGTGAAATCCTTAACCCGCCACACCACATAGGAATTTCCTATCTTCATATTTAATTTGATTTATTTGGCTGCACCTGTGGCATGTAGAAGTTCCCAGGACTGAATCTGAGCCATAGCAGCCACCTGAGCCACTGCAGTGACACAGCCATTTCCTTAACCTATTAGATCACCAGGGAACTTGTTCACGATCTTTTAATTAAAAATGTTTCTGGGGTTTTTTTTTCCTTGCTTTTTGTTTTGTTTTGTTTTTCTGGCTAAACCCATGGCATATGGAAGTTCCAAGTCAGGGACTGAATCCAAGCTGCAGCTTCGACCCATGCCACAATTGCAGCAATGCTGGATCCTATTTAACCTACTGCACCAGGTGGGGGATCAACCCGTATCTCCCCAGTGACCCAAGCCGCTGCAGCTAGATTCTTAACCCACTGTACCACACACCTAGTTAAAGGTTTATCTCCAAGATTTTACACTAAGAAAAAAACACTTTCTAACTATCTACAATGTTTTATCTTACCTTAAAGGTAGAGAAAGATTTATACAATAACTGTATAATCATGGATCAATCAGTAGACTGACTTCAGAGAGACTCAACAAACCATTAAGAATAGAAAGAGCAACTTAAGGTAAAAAATTGGTATGAATGAATTTCAGGTATTTTAATCTATTTCTGAGTAAGAGTTATGTGGATTCCATTTAGCTTAAGATAGGTGTAACAGAGCACTTTTGAACTCACATTAACCTGTTTGGAGGTTAAACCATTAAACCATTATTGTAGCAAAATAAAATTAAAAAACCCTAATATGGACTTCCTGTGTGGCTCACAACATAGCTACCTGGCGTTGCTTCTACAGTGGCTGTGGCTCGACCCCTAGCCTGGGAACTTCCATATATGCTGCAGGTGAGGCCACTTCTTAAAAAAATAATAATAATAAAAAAATAAAAACCCTAACATAGCATGTATTTCTTTGACAGTGAAACATTCCAGAACCATTATTTATATACAAAAAAACCTGATTATTTGCTGAAGATGCAATTCACTTTCCACTAGCGTTATTTAAAGACATATTATTTTTAACCCCATATCCCTCCCCCTTTTTTTCTTTTTAGGGCTAAACCTGTGGCATATGTAAGTTCCCAGGCCAGGGGTTGAATCAGAGCTGTAGCTGCCAGCCTACACCACAGCCACAGCAACACTAGATCCAAGTTACACCCACAACCTATGCCAAAGCTTGTAAGGCCAGATAATTAACCCACTAAGAAAGGCCAGGGATCGAACCCACATCCTCATGGGTAATAGTCGGGTTCTTAACCTATTGAGCCACAATGCCATATCCTTTTAGACCAGAGTTTTTCAACCTGGCCATTACAGACATTTTGGGTTGGATAATTCTTTGTTGTGGGGGGCAGTCCTACATGAAGTAGTATATCAAAGCAACATCTTTGGGCTCTACCAACTAGATACCAATAGCACTCAACCAATGTGACAGACACGAATGTACTCAGACACTGCTAAATGTGGGGCAAATTCACTCCCTGTGGAGAAGCACTGCTTTATTAGAGTGTACCGCATTTCCTAACCTTTTTCATTTAGTAGTTAATAAACTCGTATTTTTCTGCTAAAGTTCTGAAGGAAGTACACACACTAATAAAAAAATATTTTTAATTAAAGAAGGCTTAATTTAAGGCATCATACTGACATCTACCGGCTTGGTACTAAACTGTACATTTGACATATACTGCATTTTTTTAAAAAACCCTCAAAATTAAAAGTAATATAGGTACTATTCTGGGGAATAAGAACAATTAATTGAAGGCAGTTAACATTAACATCAAAACTATGTTTTATGTAAAGACTAACATATATACTAACAATGACAACTACCTATTATAGTCTTAGTTTCTGATGTACTGTCTTTTGAATCAGTTAATTTTTTATTTTTTTGGCTGTGCCCTCAGCACGTGGAAGTTCCTGGGTCAAGGATCAAACCCATGCCACAGCAGCAAATCAAGTATCCTGCAGTGACAACAACAGATCCTTAACCTGCTGCACCATGAGGGAACTTCAAAATTTTTAATAAGTGTTTCTTAGATACTGATAACTAAGATTTTAGGACAATTAAAAAAGTATCCAAAAAACTTGCAAAAATTAAGCAGCATGCTATTTTATGATTCTTACTTAAACTTGAAAAGGGTAAAAATACTTTAAAACTAATAATGATAATGTCTATAAATAAAATTATAACTTTCTAGGTTTTTAATAAAAGTCATTTGTGATTAAATACTACTGTCAATTAAATTGATGAACTTTATTGGGGTTAAAACTATAACAAAGTTCATCCTAAAACATTTTGCAATGCAAAATTATTTCACTCAAGGAGTGTTTAATAATTTGGATGCCAGGAATTACAAGCAATTTTCAAAAGCAAAGACTCTCACATTCATAAAACTTTATACATCATTTGAACTAACAGATATTTATACTACTAAAAT
This sequence comes from Sus scrofa, assembly GCF_054392235.1. Classification (NCBI taxonomy): domain Eukaryota; kingdom Metazoa; phylum Chordata; class Mammalia; order Artiodactyla; family Suidae; genus Sus; species Sus scrofa. The sequence goes on along the minus strand of NC_139396.1, from coordinate 94,091,585 downwards.
CAAACATGCATCACTTTCAAACATTCTTGTATCATGATTTTATATATTACATTATTTATCACCATTCTGCACCACTACACAAATTTTATCATACACTTGCACCATTCTCCTTGGATTTCTGATCTTTATCTTCATTCTTCACATTATCCTGCAAAATATACAAAGAAAACATGTATCTTACTAGATACTTTTAAATGTAATTTTAAAAATAATAAACGTTAATAAACAGAGATACTCCAGATAGCTCATTTCACCATCTATGGAAAACAGACCCTGGAGGGAGTTGTGAAAGAAATCTGTCAATTCATGGCTTCTAGTATTTTAGAAATCCAACTAAGTCCTAAGAAATCAGAGGTTCTTAGGAATATACTCTCTTAGCATAATATACTAATAGATTTTTTTCTTTCTTGTTCTCTGAGTGAGACCCAGAATGTGGAAGTTTACTGAAGTTAGTTTACAATGGCATTGAGCTCCTAAATCTTTTTGAGAAAAAAAAAATGTATATCAAATTTTTTTTTTTTTTCCTTTTTAGGGCCATACCAAGGCATATTGGAAGTTCCCAGGCTAGGGGATAAACTGGAGCTGCAGCTGGTGGCCTATGCCACAGAACCACCAACACCAGATCTGAGCTGTGTCAGCTTGTGGCAACACCGGATCCTTAACCCACTGAGTGAGGCCAAGGATTGAACCCATATCCTCATAAACACCAGTCAGGTTCTTAACCTACTGAGCCACTAAGGGAACTCCCTGAGACAAAAAATATTAATAAATTAATTTTGATAGTGTCGGCTCTGCCCAACAATAATTTTTTTTTTTTTTTTGCCTTTTTTTAAGGGCTGTACCTGTGGCATATGAAGGATCCCAGGCTAGGTGTCAAATCGGAGCTATAGCTGCAGGTCTATGCCACAGCCACTCGGGATCCAAGACATGTCTGTGACCTACACCACAGCTCACTGCAACTCTGGATCCTTAACCCACTGAGTGAGGCCACGGATAGCACCCGAAACCTCATGGTTCCTAGTCAGATTCGTTTCTGCTGTGCCACAATGGGAACTCCTAAATGGGTTTTTTAAAAAAGTGAATGGCTTATTTCCTCAAATTCAAATTCAATCTCTGATTCTGAAAGAAATACAAGTAAAGCTTGCTTTTTCAGAAGTCTGCACACATGAACTTGTTGATATCCAAAATAAGTTTGAGGGAAATACCAACTTCAGGGAATTGGTTTTGACTAATGGAAGACATAATGCTACCACTATTTTCTGTTAGAAAAACAACTAAGAGCTTAGTAATATTAAAATTACCAGAAATAGACTTTTAAAAAATGGAATAAACTATGAAAATGTTAAAAGTACAAAATAGCTAACCTTCTTAAGAACAGTGTGGATTTCATCCATTATTGTGGATAAGTTTCTGATTGTCTTATTCAGTTGGTTTTCAAATTGCAAATTCATGTTTTCTGAAGTCTTTAAGTTCTCCTGTAACTGACTAAGGTCCTTTTTAACTTCTCTGAGTTCACCAGAGAGGTTTTTGTTGGAATTCTCCAAATTTAATATGGTTTTCTCATCTTCATCTGTCAAAAAAAAATATATATAACCCGAAACTCAGCATCTTATCTCTTAAAATTTCTAATTTAACTTTGAAGATATTTTTAAGCTAGGAGAAAAAAGTATATATAACTCTTTAAAATGGCCACAAGGGTCAATGTAAATAGTTATAAAGTACACTGAAATACTCATTTCATTTAAATTATGATTTATCTAAGTATTATTTCTAAACACAAGTTACATTTCTAAATGCTTTTTTTTTTTTTTTGGCCATATCCACAGCATGTAGAAATTCCCAAGCCGGGAACTGAATCCCCGTTGTAGCCAAGCTCTATATGCACAGCTGCAGCAATGTCAGATCTTTAACCCACTGCACCAGGCTGGCAATTAAACCCACAGCTCTGCAGCAACCTGAATTGCTGCATTCGGATTCCTTTTTTCCCCTCTTTTTCAGCCACCCCAAGACACATGGAGTTCCCAGGCCAAGGTTCAGATCTAAGCGGCAGTTGTGACCTACACTGTACAACACCAATCCTTTAACCTTTAACCCTCTGTGCTGGGCCAGGGATTGCACCTGCATCCTGGTGCAGCAGAAACACTGTCGACCCCTTGAGGCCATAGCAGGAACTACTACAATTGGATTCTTAACCCACTATGCCACAGTGGAAACTCCCATTTTTAGATGATTGTACAGACTAGAGAAAGTGGCAGAAGGTGGTGAAAACTTAAGTGGAACCAGGGGAGGATTAAACAGAACAATAATCAAACCTAAGACTGCGCATAAGGCTCTAAGATTCTTATAAAGCTAAACAATTTTATAACCTTTAATAAAAATGGTCAAAAGTAAAGCTAAATTATGTGTCTAGACTAAAACACAAGGTATATAGGTATGAACAAGTGTCTGTACACATACACATGCCGAAAGAACATTAAAAGTACCAACATATCCTGTTGTTCCTTACCCGTCTTTTCTTCAAGTAACTGTAGCTTCTGTTCTACTTCAGCTCGTACCTTTTCACTCTTCTCCAATTTTTGTAAGAGGCTTCCTACATCTACCATAGCACCATTATACACAATAAGGCCAACATTTTCTTCCACATCCTTTGATTCCTGTTTTACTGTTGGTGTTGGAAGTAACAACCTGTTTCCTATAATGCAAAAGATAGCATATTTTAATGTTTTCTTCTTTCATTAATAAAGGTATAAAAAGGCATGATCTTAAAATTAATATACCGAGACCTAGCATATCTTCCTGCAATGCTTCAGATTCTTCATGGTTTTCCTCATCTTTTGAGGTATCTGTTAATTTCCGGTAAAAGCAAGACTCACGGAGCACTACTTTATTAAGAAGTTTCTTTACCTGTTAAGCAAGGAAGTAAGAAGTTAAAAAGATGAAAATAAGTTTTTTATTCTCCTTGAACAGCTGTGTTCTAATTTTCACATAAGATGAACATCAATGGTATTTCTCAGGTATCCACTATCACTCAATTTGAGCACTTATGCTCAACTGTCTTCTCCATAAATCTTAAATCCAAATTATCATATGAAAAGCTTTTGCTTTAAAAAGTCTAACACTGACAGAAATGCTAATACATACATTAAAGTTTATGTACAGATGTGTTTATTATAGCATAGTTTGTAATCCTAAAAATGAAAACCACGCAGCAACTGGAACCAGCAAAGCCTATCTATACCATAGAATACAATGCAGTAACAAAAAGAACAAAATAGGTCTCTATTTTCATGGCAGAATGCCCCTGATATCTTGCTAAATGAAAAAAATTTGTCTATCACTGTGTTCAGAATGACTTCATGTGTTTTTCTTATAAAAGTGAAACAATCATATACATATATACACACGAGTTGCATACAAAAAACCCCAAAGTTTATGTATTAGGCCGGAGAACAAAAGGTAGAGGAAACTTTAAATTTTTTTACCTTATTTATTACTTAACTGGACAAGCTTGTATTGCTTTTAATATTTCAAAAAGTCAAAGATATTGAAGAGATAGTTACTTTAAAATGTTTTTCATTTAAAATATTCACCAGATAGATTACCTGAGCCCGAGAAAGATGTAGTCCAAGGGTATAAAGTATTTCCTCCAAATCCTTTTCAAGAAGGTAACCACAATGGCTTTGATCAAAATAAACAAATGCCATTAACAGATCCCTGTTAATTGTGATCATCTGAGTCTTTTCTTTTTCCTAGAGAAAATGCAGAAAATAGAGTAATTTTTACCCCTGAAAAGTGAGAAAGTTAGACTGTATCCATACAACAAAAATCTGAAAAAACTTTTGCCTCATCATAGCTAAAATGAGTTGATCTGATATTACGTGCATAGGAGAAAGATAAGCCATAGTGATTATCTGAAATTACCGCAAATATCAAAATACGAGCAACTGAATTTTGCTGAGTGGTAATATATAGATATATAAGAACCAATAAAATTCTTGACTGTGTTATGTTTAATATAGTCTTTATAAGAAATGGAAATGACCATATTATAAAGAATAGTTTTTGGAGTTCCCGTCGTGGTGCAGTGGTTAACAAATCCGACTAGGAACCATGAGGGTGCAGGTTCGATCCCTGGCCTTGCTTGGTGGGTTATGGATCCGGCGTTGCCGTGAGCTGTGGTGTAGGTTGCAGACACAGCTCGGATCCCACGTTGCTGTGGCTCTGGCGAAGGCCAGCAGCTACAGCTCTGATTAGACCCCTAGCCTGGAAACTTCCATATGCCACAGGAGTAGCCCTAGAAAAGGCAAAAAGACAAAAAAAAAAAAAAAAGAATAGTTTTGTATGCAAATACCAAATCACTTTCTTGTATACATAAAACTAACAGGGTATTGTAGGTCAAATATATTGTAAAAAATATATACAGTATTTAATAAATACCTTATCTTTAGAGGGCCTCTCCTTGCAGTACCTATTAATATCTCTTTTGTCATCTCGTTTGTTTATTTCTTCCTCATCTCGATCTATAAAATAAATACAATAGCAGCAAGAAAATCATTAATACAGATAAATTTTCAACTACTGTAGAGATCAAAAATATATTTTTTGTTACTGATCAGCTTTCAAAAAACATAAAAACAAAGAAATATTAGTTTGAATTTATGAAAAATCATTATAAAGAATAAGAGAAAGAAATTTATAAAAAGACTAGAGGGAGGGGAAAAATGGGCTTTATTGAATGAAATAAAAAATGTAATAAATATTTGGAGGAATTAGTTCCAAAAAAATGAATAAACTTTACATATAAAACTGAAAATTATAATACAAATTTAAACAAAATATATTTTCTTTTTCTTACTTTTTTTTTAGGGCCACGCCCACAGCATATTGAAATTTCCAGGGTAGGGGTCAAATTGGAGAAGCAGCTGTTGCCCTATGCCACAGCCACAGCAACAAAGGATCCGAGCCACGTCTGTGACTTGTACCACAGCAGGCGGCAACACCAGATCCTTAACCTACTGAGCGTAGGCCAGGGATCAAACCAATAACCTGGTGGATACTAGTTGGGTTTGTAACTCTCTGAGCCACAATGGGAACTCCAGATATACTTTTTGTTTAATATTATTAAATCCTCACAATTATACTCAGAGGTACTGTTTTATTCTATTTAATTTAATCTATTATTTATTTATTTATTTAAGGCTGTGCCTGTGCCATATGGAAGTTCCCCAGCCAGGGATCGCATCTGAGCTACAGCTGTGGCAACACTGGATCCTTAACCCACTGTGCCAGCCCCGGGGATCAAATCCACCCTTCCTCAGACAATACTGGATCCTTAAATTGTTGCACCAGAGCAGGAAATCCCTAGAGTGATTTTTAGAACATTGTCCTTCCCTCTAAAAGAAACCCTGTAGTCATTAGTCCCTCCCATTTCCCCTATCTCCTCAGTCTTAGGCAACCATTACTCAGCTTTTTGTCTCTATAGATAATCTGGACATGCCACAGCTGTAGCAATGCAGGTGCCACAGCTATGGCATAGGCCTGCAGCTGCAGCTCTGATTTGAACTCTAGCCCAGGAACTTCCATAAGTCACAGGTGTGACCACAAAAAAAAAAAAAAAAAAAAAAAAAAAAAGGAAAATAAAAAAGTGTATCATAAACTACACAAAAGTCCCTTTAATTTTCATTCATAAACATTTTATAGACATAACACCTTATTTTGAGTATTTAACTTGAAAGGTATCACTTTCAAAACTATCTCTTCTGAAACCTAAACTTTTAAGCTATTTAAAAAAAAAATCCAAGTAATCTTTGCTCATCTTAGAAAATAAGTTAGAAATTACGGTAGAGTCCCCGTATGGCTCAGTGGTATCAAACCCGACTAGGATCCATGAGGACTTGGGTTCGATCCCTGGCCTTGCTCAGTGGGTTAAAGGATCCAGTGTTGCTGTGAGCTGTAGCGCAGGTTACAGATGTGGCTCAGATTCTGCGTTGCTGTGGTGTAGGTCGGCAGCTGTAGCTCCAATTCGACCCCTAGCCTGGGAACTTCCATATACCTTGGGTACAGCCCTGGAAGAAAAAAAAAAAAATTAGGGTAGTGAGGAAGATCCAGTGTGGTGCAACAGGTTAAGGATCTGGCATTGCCGCAGCATGGATTCAGTCACTGGCCTGGGAATTTCCAAATGCCATGGCATGGGAAAAAAAAGGGTAAAATAAAAAATAAAATTATGGAGGTGAACATGTCCTTTATTTTCTTGCCACATTCATACAACTATACATATGATACACATTTAAAGGAACATGTGTCTATGTCTATAAAAACTATTTTGTAATCTTTTACCATGCCACTATCCTAACTTCTTTGTCAATGACTACACAGAATTTAATTGCTTATCTATATTAAAATATATTTAAATAACTTGTTTTTTAATATTAAGATTTATTCTAATTGTTTGTGGTGTTTTTTTGCTTGGGGGTTTCTTGGCCATGTCCGTGGCATGCATAAGTTCCTGGGCCAGGAATCAAACTCGTGCCACAGCGAAGAAAATGCCTAAACCACTAGGCCACTAGGGAACTCCCCAATTTTTTGTTTTAATTCACATTTCCAAATTTCTTTTCAATAAAAATGCAAATTTAAAAAATCATTAAAATGTACTTAAAAGTAACAAACTGTATCACACAAGTATTAAGTTTAGAAGTGTTCTCTACAGATTTTTTTTTCTAAAGAAAACAAAACTTCGAAGGTTTTTTGTTGTTGCTGACTAGCTATTTTTGTAGTTTCTTCTTTCTCTCTGGTTCACTAATATCCATGTTTGAGGTATCAGTAGGAACACTTATTCCTGGTATCTGTGGTTCTACCAGCGACATTCAGATTTTCTGATGCTGAAGATAGGATGAGTCTATAGCATGATTTTTACGTTAGCTTTATCAAATATGTGTAACACTGTATCTTCTATTTTAAGTGATGGTATCTAATTTTTTGTTTTAATTCACATTTCCAAATTTCTATCAAGAAAAGGTGCAACAATTTAAACTGACTCCAAGAGCAAAAGTAATCTTCTCTTTACCCTTGTTAAACTGGTGTTAAACTAAGATTCAATTTTCATCAATTTGATAGACTCTTACTGTTATTTGTTTCTATGATTACTAAGAAGATTCAATACCATTTTAGGCATTAACTTGCAATTATATACTCTTTTTTTTTTTTCTTTTTTCTTTTTAGGGTCACACCTGCAAGTTCTTTTTAGGCATATGGAACTTCCCAGGCTAGGGACTGAATTGGAACTGCAGGGCTACAACCCAGCCACAGTAATGCTGGATGCAAGCTGCATCAGCCACCTATGCTGCAGCTTGCAGCGAGGCCAGGGATTGAAAGTGCATCCTCACAGACACTATGCCAGGTTTTTAACTCGCTGAACCACAATGGAACTCCTATTCTTTTTTTAAACAACCAATTCTATTTTCTATGGGAAAAGAAGTGGTTTTCTGGATACTTGATTAGATAATGAGATACAAACTGTGAAAAAAAATTAGAAACACAAGGGAAACCCCCAAACTTCAGTTTACGACATCTATTTAGAACTTTTTGGATATTTGGACTGTCCTAGGAAGATGCAATATACATTAGCAAAGAAAATAACGAAAAAACTCTTTTTCTTATAAAGAGCTTATATTTGAGTGGAAAAGAAGACAGACAATAAGCAAAAGAGTTCCCTGTTGGCTTGGTGTTGTCAAGAAAAATTTGGTGTTGTCACGCCTGTGGCTCAGGTTCAGTCCCTGGCCAGAGTATCGTTGGAATGACAGGGCACAGTGTGGCACCGCCCTCCTGACCGCCCCCACCCAAAATCTAGGCAAGAAACAAGGATTGAATTAAGGTTAGATCAGTTACGTTAGATTAGAAGCTTGTAAGAACTGGTCTGATTCTGGATATATTTTGAAGATAGAGGAAATATGACCTCTTGATAGACTGGAAATGGAATATGCTCCCCCCCCAAAAGGAAACAAGGATGATTTCAGCTTGAGCAACTGTAAGGATGGAATTGCCATCAAATGACTTGGGGAAGGCAGAATTAGAGGATAATTTTGGTTTGTTTTCCTTATGGTGAAGGGGAAGAAAAGCAGTTCAGTTTTACACATTAGATGTATTTATTTTGAAATACCAGCTAAGTCGAATAGGCAGCCGATGTGGAGGAACAGAAGTCTGACTTCTGAATTTGAGAACTATCAGTATTTATATTTCTTTAAGGCGGGAGAATGGATGAGAACACCACTAAAGGAGTTACAGAAAAGGAATAAACAACTAAGGGATGAGAGACAGGACATTTTGACACAGACAAATAATGAGAACACATTTACTGATTTAAAGTAGTGATAAAACAATAACAAAAGGATGGGGAGAGAAAATCGGACTGTAACAAAAGGCTAATATTTGATTAGCCTTGTGGCTCAGCTGGTTAAAGACGTGATATGGTTACTGCAGCAGCTCTGGTTACTCCTATGGTGCAGGTCTGAACCCTGGTCCAGGAAATTCCACATGCCATGGGTGGGATCAAAAAAAGGGGGGGACTAATCTTCATTAAGTAAAGCAGGTAATGAAGATAAAATAAGAAATATTGGAGTTCCCGTTGTGGCGCAGTGGTTAACGAATCCGACTAGGAACCATGAGGTTGCGGGTTCGGTCCCTGCCCTTGCTCAGTGGGTTAAGGATCCGGCGTTGCCGTGAGCTGTGGTGTAGGTTGCAGATTCGACTCGGATCCCGCGTTGCTGTGGCTCTGGCGTAGGCCAGCGGCTACAGCTCCGATTAGACCCCTAGCCTGGGAACCTCCATATGCCATGGGAGCGGCCCAAAGAAATAGCAAAAAAAAAAAAAAGAAATATTGACAAGTGCATATTATATCATTAATATAGAGTCATTAAAACAAGACTACTTCTCAGGAGTTCCCACTGTGGCACAATGGGTTAAGGATCTGGCATTGCCACAACTGTGGTGCGGGTCACAGCTGTGGCTCGGATTTGGCCCCTGGCCCGGGAACTTCCGTATGTCCCAGGTGCAGCCAAAAAAAAAAAAGTCTACATATTATATGGCACCATTAGTATGACATTATTGTTAACTTTCTTCAGTGTGATTATGGAGTTGTAGTTAAAAGAATGGTTTTTCTTAGGCAAGTTGAAGAAGTCCTATTTTCAATTGGATCAGAATCACAAATAAATACAAAGACAACACAAATTAAGGCAAAATACTAACAAGTGAAGCAACTGATAGATATAGGGTTTTCAATGCACTATTCTTTTTTTTTTTTTTTTTTCCTGTCTGTCTGCCATTTCTTGGGCCGCTCCCGCAGCATATGGAGGTTCCCAAGCTAGGGGTCGAATCAGAGCTGTAGCCACTGGCCTATGCCAGAGCCACAGCAATGCAGGATCTGAGCCGAGTCTGCAACCTACACACAGCTCACGGCAACGCCAGATCCTTAACCCACCGAGTAAGGCCAGGGATGGAACCTGCACCCTCATGGTTCCTAGTCAGATTCATTAACCACTGCACCACGACGGGAACTCCTGCACTATTCTTTTTTAATTTCTTTTTTTTTTTTTTTTTGTCTTTTTAGGGCTGCACCCACGGCATACGGAGGTTCCCAGGCGAGTGGTCGAATAAGAACTGTAGCTGCTGGCCTACACCATAGCCACAGCAACTCGGGATCAAGCTGCGTCTGTGACCTACACCACAGCTCAGAGCAATGCCAGATCCTTAACCCACTGAACAAGGCTAGGGATCGAACCCACAACCTCATGGATGCTAGTTGGATTCATTAACCACTGAGGTATGGGGGAACTCCACTATTCTTTCAACTTCTCTTATGTTTGGACATTTTCATAAACTAGAAGAAAAATAAAGTGCTATGGTTGGAAGAAAAAAAGTAGAGGCAAACCTTAAGTAGTAATAATAATCAGAGATAAGTACTATAAAAAAAAACTCTTATGTTTTTCTGATCTCAAAAAAAAGGGTTTTTTAAAATGTCCCAATACATTTAGACCGATAGGTTATCAGCCCTATAAGTACTTAAGGGCTAGCACCTATGACCAGTCAAACATCATATTTTCAGGTACTTTGAATATCATTACTATCCATTTGTAATTTAAAACTTGAGAGACAGGTATACAAGTGCTTACTATTATTACTCTTTAAATTCTACCTATATGCTATATTGCTCTTTGATAGTCTTCGTAATTTTAAAAAATGCTAAAATTAGTTTTCTAAAGATTATAGTCTATAGAACAAGGAAGACTATGATACATTTTATGACATGGTCTAAGCACCACATTCTGGGAAATTTTTTTTCCTTTATGTAGAGTTAGCATGAATTATATTTGGAAGACAGAAGAATCAACAATAACCATTTTTTTTCCTTTTTACGGCCACACACGTGGCATACGGAAATTCCTAGGCCAGGAGTTGAATCAGAGTCACATCTGTGATCTATGGCACAGATAGGGGCAACATATATCCTTAACACACTGAGTGTGGTCAGGGATCAAACCCACATCCTCACAGAAACAACATCCCAAAGGATCTGTAACCTGTTGAGCCACAATGGGAACTCCAAAAAATAAACTTTTTTTCCTTTTGTCTTTTTTAGGGCCACACCCATGACATATCAATGTTCCCAGGCTAGAGGTCTAATTGGAGCTGTACCTGCTGGCCTATACCACAGCCACAGCAACGCTAATCTGTGACCTATGCCACAGCTTGCAGCAACACCAGATCCTTAACCCACTGAGCAAGAATATTAGTTTCTTAACCCACTGAGCAACAGTGGGAACTCCAAAATAAACATTTCTTAAAAAAACATTCCTCTAGGAGTTCCCGTCGTGGCTCAGTGGTTAACGAATCTGACTAGGAACCATGAGGTTGCAGGTTTAAACCCTGGCCTTGCTCAGTGGGTTAAGGATCTGGCGTTGCCATGAGCTGTGGTGTAGGTTGCAGACATGGCTCGGATCCTGCGTTGTTGTGGCTCTGGTGTAGGCTGGCGGCTACAGCTCCGATTGGACCCCTGGCCTGGGAACCTCCATATGCTGTGGGAACGGCCCTAGAAAAGGCAAAAAGGCAAAAAAATAAACAAAACAAAACATTCCTCTGACCTAAAAATCAGTGAAGCAATAATTAATAACACATTTCCACAAAGAATACTTTGTTTCTATTCTAAGAAATGGGAGATAATGAAGACGGTTGAGTGGTAAGATATGAGGCTCACTTCCTCCCATAAATATACTGAGCATGCATCTACATGTACAGCTAATCACATAGAAAATTTGCTGAATGCTGACAAAAGACCTCAGGATTCTGACAGAGTAAAAAATACCAAAATTACAGATTTCAGGGATACAAAATCACCACACAAAAAAATGAATTTTTCATTCTAAGGGGAAATAAATAAATTTCAACCATACCATCTTCTTCATCCTCTGCTTCTTCTGCTTCCATTGGATCATATTCATCTTGATTATTATCTTCTTCAGTTTCATCATCATCTTTAGAATCATCTTTTCTTTTATCTTCTTTCTATAATTTAAAATGTCTTGAAATTAAGCAAAATCCCACCATTGACTATGAGAAAAAGAGTAAATTCACTCAATTTACTTGAAATAGTATCACATTATAAATTTCATACAATAATATATTTTAAGAATATATTACTACCATTCACAATGTGAAAGCCATCATGCTGTATACTTAACTTAAAAATAGAATAAACTATTAGAAAACTAGTTACAGATGCTTATTTCAAAAATGTACATTTCTAAGGATACACAAAAAACTTTAAGTTTAGCCTTTACATTTCACTATTCTGATGGAATTTATCATGTTTTATACTGTGAAAGACCTTAGAATATATCTAAACAGATTGCTAGTCATGGAAATAATTACAGACCTTCCTTTCATCTCTATCTTCTTTTTTATCTTTATCATCGCCTGATTTTCTTCGCTTGGGTTTTGGCTCATCAGTTTCATCATCTCTTTCTTCTTTTTTATCTTTTCTATCATCCTTTTTGCTTTTCTTCTCCTTTTCTTTTTTATCCTCTTTCTCAGGAAGAGACAATAATGATTTGTATATTCTAACACCAAAATCTCTTTGAAGCATCTCATTGAAAAGTTCTGCAAATAATGAAACCTATAAAAAGACACCAAGAGTAACCCAGCCAACTTTAATAGAAATATTGAATAAATCCCACAAGTCAGTAATTTATCAAGCAATAACTCGTCATATCTAAAAATGCTGACAAAAAAAAAAAAAAAGGAGTTTCCGTCGTGGCGCAGTGGTTATCGAATCCAACTAGGAACCATGAGGTTGCGGGTTTAGTCCCTGGCCTTGCTCAGTGGGTTAAACGATCCGGCGTTGCCATGAGCTGTGGTGTAGGTTGTAGATGTGGTTTGGATCTTGCATTGCTGTGGCTCTGGCGTAGGCCGGTGGCTACAGCTCGATTCAACCTCTAGCTTGGGAACCTCCATATGCTGCAGGAGTGGCCCAAGAAATAGCAAAATAAATAAATAAATAAAAAGACAATAAATAAATTAATTAAAATGTGCACTAAAAATAAAATTCTAATCACTGACATCGATGATGCTTGAAGAGCCTCAAAATCCTCAAAAATTCTTCTGAAGATATAATACTATGCTTAATATACTTTTGGTCAAATACCACAAACAATAATAACCAGACTACAGAATATCTGAAAATGAGTAAAGAAAAGGTCTTTTTGTTTGTTTGTTATTAGTTTTATGGCTATCCATGGGATAGCAAGTTCCCAGGCCAAAGACTGAATCCAAGCTGTAGCTGCAACTTATGCCACAGGTGCAAGAATGCTGGAATCTTTAACCCACTCTGCCAGGGGAGAAATCAAACCTGTGCTCTACAGCGACCTGAGCCACTGAAATCAGATTCTTAACCGACTGTGCCAAAGCAGGAACTCCGAAAAAAAAAAAGGATTTTTACTTCCTTACACAACAGTTAATCATTATGGTAAATATACATGTATGGTATCATGTACATTTATCATGAGATGCACTCAACAAGTTTTTATGAAATACCTACTATATACCAGGACTGTTCTAGGAACTGGGGATATAGCAGTGAAGAAAGTAGGTAAAAATCCCAACTCTCATGAGCCAACAATCTAGTGGGATAAAGGATGGAATAACCAAATCAACATCAAATTATAAGGAAAACAAGCAGGATAGGAACATAGAGTGTAAGAAGAGAGTGTAGTCAAAGATGACCTTTCTGATCTGGTAAAAGTTGAAAAGTGACATGAAAGCAGCAAGGGAATGAGCCATGTAGATACCTAGAACATTCCAGGCAGGGGAAGCCAATTGTAAATTCCTTTTTTTTTTTTCTTTTTTTTTTTTTTGGTCTTTTTGCCTTTTGCTAGGGCTGCTTCCTGTGGCATATGGAGGTTCCCAGACTAGGGGTCCAATCGGAGCCGCAGATGCCGGCCTACACCAGAGCCACAGCAATGCGGAGTCCGAGCCATGTGTGCAACCTACACCACAGCTCTCATCAATGCTAGATCCTTAACCCACTGAGCAAGGCCAGGGATCAAACCCAAAACTTCATGGTTACTCCTCAGGTTCCTTAACCACTGCTCCACGACAGGAACTCTTAATTTGAAATTCTAATGAGGTACCAAGCACTATTACTATGCAAGGATCCAGGGATAATGACCTTTAATATAGTCATGAACTTAAAATTATATACTAATTTTTTATGTAAATATATCTCAGGCTAACACGTGCTTTCAATAGATTCACAGGCCTAGAATTTGAAATGGTTGCCATAATTCTAAAATACATAATCTCTAGCAATGTGCTAGGTGTATATGGTAAAACACTTTAATTGGACTATCTTCCTCCTCATAAAGGAATATGCAATGTATTAAAATTATGGTGGCCTGGTGGTTACAAAACCAGTGTTCTCACTGCTGTGCCTTGGGAACTTTGGCATGCTGCAGGCACAGCCAAACAAACCAAACCAAACTGTAATTAATCTTATAATCTAGTTTTCTTTGATCTGTGCTGTCTTTATACATTTTTAAGAAGAAACCTAGTATCAGTAACATAACCATTCAGATGTTGAAAATTCTGTTCTCTTGACGATTAATGTAAGAACTAAACAATGGAGTTCTCTTATGGTTAAGGATCCAGCATTGTCACTCCTACAAGCTCAGGATCTTCCACATGCTAGGGACAAGACAAAAACAAAACAAAAAACTAAACAAAATCTCCATTTGTGTAAATAAATAGCAAGAGCCATATACTTTTTTTGTGTGTGTGTTCTTGTTTCTATTACTGAAATAAATGGCAATTAAAAGGTGTTCGATTGAAATTGTCTTAGTAACTAGATCAGTTTTTGTGTGCATGTGTGTGTGCTTTTTAGGGCCACATCCACAGCACATGGAAGTGTCCAGGCTAGGGATTGAATTGGAGCTATACCTGCTGGCCTATGCTACAGCCACAGCAACACCAGATCCGAGCTGTGTCTGCGACCTACATATACCACCGCTTACCGTAACACAGGATCTTTAACCTACTGACTGAGGCCAAGGATCGAGCCCACATCCTCATGGATCCTAGTAAGGTACATTACCGCTGAGCCATGATGGGAACCCCTAGATCAGTATTAATTCATCTTTTCATCTATAAGCAGTAAAAGGAGATCTGTCTAGCATTAATATTAAATCAGCCAAAAAATTTCTTTTTGATGATATATGGGTTTTTCTTACAGAGTAAGTTCTTTTAAATTCATATACTAAAATGACTGTTACATTCTAATAATAAATTAAAAAGAAACTAAAAAAAAAAAAAAGTAAACTAACCAAGGTGATATGTTAGATAGAGAGGAACAAAATAAAGGATCATTTTGCTAGCAGAGGGCCGTTTCTCAATCACTTTGTTTCCATGGAGCAACATTAATTTGAGATCCTCTTACAGCATCAATTATATATACTGTATATACTATATAAGCAATATGTAATACCAAAGACTATTTATTTATTTACATCTTGAATGAATACTACATGAAAGGTACCATTAAGAGTTAAATTTTGGGAGTTCTCATTGTGGCTCAGTGGTTAATGAATCTGACTAGGAACCATGAGGTTGCGGGTTCGATCGCTGGCCTTGTTCAGTGGGTTAAGGATCTGGCATTGCCGTGAGCTGTGGTGTAGATTGCACATACGGCTTGGATCCCTCGTTGCTGTGGCTCTGGCACAGGCCAGCAGCTATGGCTCCAATTCAACCCCTAGCCTGGGAACCTCCATAAGAGGCAGGAGCAGCCCAAGAAATGGCAAAAAGACAAAAAAAAAAAAAAAAAAAAAGTTAAATTTGGATTCCCGCTGTGGCCTAACAGAAACAAATCCAATTAGGAATGATAAGGTTGTGGGTTCAATCCCTGGCTTCGATCAGTGGGTTAAGGATCTAGCATTGCCATGAGCTGTGGTGTAGGTCACAGACGTGGCTTGGATCCTACCTTGCTGTGGCTGTGTCTGCGGCTGGCAGCTGTAGCTCCAATTCAGCCTCTAGCCTGGGAACCTCCATATGCAGTGAATACAGCACTAAAAAGCAAAAAAAAAAAAAAAAAAAAAAAAAAAAAAAAAAAAAGATAAAAAAAGTTAAATTTATGGCAGCTGATAAAAATAAAATCATATAGGATATAATGTTTAAGAACACTGGCTTAGTGGAATTATCAATGTTAAAAAATTAATTTTTTTTTTTTGTCTATCTAGGGCTACACCCACAGCAATGGAAATTCCCAAGCTAGGGGTTGAATCAGAGCTATAGCTGCTTGCCTACACCACAGTCAAGGCAACTGGGGATCCAAGCTATGTCTGCAGACTACAAAGCTCACGGCAACGCTGGATCCTTTATCTGCTGAGCAAGGCCATGGATGGAACTAGGTTGGAACCTAGTCAGGTTGGATAACTGCTGAGCCCTGAAGGGAACTCCTAAATATTTTAGTATTTGTAGCATTTTTAATTAAGACCCATAAGCATGCACTTCATATGTAATAACTGTCTCAGCAGTCCTCTATTTTTCTTTGAAAACAATTTTGGTCTAAGTGATTTATTTTTAGCTTACCATTTGGTGGACAAGGAACTCATGGGTCAAGGAGATATGAGTGATTTTTCCAATATAATTTATCAAATAAAATAATGGGAGGTATGTTCTTTGTGCTATGATGACGGCATGTGGAAGTTGCCAGGCCAGGAATCAAACCTGTGCTGTTGCTGTGACCCAAGCCTCTGCAGTGACAATGCTGGATCCTTAAGCCACTACACTGCAAAAGAACTCAGAGGTATGCTGATAAGAGACAATAACTGACCACAATTATAATTCTATACAGTCCATTTTCAAAACTAATATTTAGGAACATGTTTCACTATTTTGTTTACAGAATGAAATAGTCATTTACATAGGGATGAAAGTCCACTTCAATCGTTTTAAAAAGTGACATAGGAGTTCCTGTCGTGGCTCAGTGGTTAACGAATCCAACTAGGAACCATGAGGTTAAGGGTTCGATCCCTGGCCTTGCTCAGTGGGTTAAGGGTCCGGGGTTGCCGTGAGCAGTGGTGTAGGCTGCAGACTCGGCTCGGATCCCACGTTGCTGTGGCTCTGGCATAGGCCTATGGCTACAGCTCTGATTCAATCCCTAGCCTGGGAACCTCCATATGCCGTGGGAGCGGTCCAAGAAATGGCAAAAAAAAGACCAAAAAAAAAAAAAAAAAGTGACATAAACTTTATGTTATAAAGCTGCCCTAGAAGTTCCCATTGTAGCTCAGTGGTTTACGAACCTGACTAGCATCCATGAGGACACAGGTTCGATCCCTGGCCTCACTCAGTAGATTAAGGATCTGGCATTGCTGTGAGCTGTGGCGTAGGTTACATTAGTGGCTCTGATCTAGCATTGTTGTGGCTGTGGTGTTCACCAGGAGCTGTAGCTCCAATTCAACCCCTAGCCTGGGAACTTCTATATTCTGCAGGTGCAGCACTGAAAAAGGCAAAAGACAAAAAAATAAAATAAAATAAAATAAAGCTGCTCTAAAGTAACAGTACAGGAAGTTCCCTTTATGGCTCAGCAGTAATGAGCCCAACTAGCACACATGAGAAAGTGGGTTTGATTCCTGGCCTCACTCAGTGGGTTAAGGATCCGGCACTGCCATGAGTTGCAGTGTAGGTTGCAGATTTGGCTCAGATCTCACATTGCTGTGGGTGTGGCTTGGGCCAGCAGCTGAAATTCCAATTCAACCCCTAGCCAGGAAACTTGCATAAAGTGCAGGTATGGCCCCCAAAACAAAAAAATACTAATAAAGTAACAGTACAAAGAAATAAGATTCATGTTGAAAAGATAAATACCAATTATTTTATCTTACAGCTAAATGAACACAAGCAGAAGTTTCAATCCCACTAAAGGATATTTTTTTTTTTTTTTTTTTTTTTATTTATTTATTTATTTATTTATTTATTTTTTTTTTTTTTTTGTCTTTTGTCTTTTTGTCAGTTGTTGTTGTTGTTGTTGCTATTTCTTGGGCCGCTCCCGCGGCATATGGAGGTTCCCAGGCTAGGGGTTGAATCGGAGCTGTAGCCACCAGCCTACGCCAGAGCCACAGCAACGCGGGATCCGAGCCGCGTCTGCGACCTACACCACAGCTCACGGCAACGCCGGATCGTTAACCCACTGAGCAAGGGCAGGGACCGAACCCGCGACCTCATGGTTCCTAGTCGGATTCGTTAACCACTGCGCCACGACGGGAACTCCGGATATTTTAATTCCTGATTAAATAATAAGATGCCTTGGAATTCCCATTGTGGCTCAGCAGTAATGAACCTGACTAGAAACCATGAGAACAGAGGTTTGATCCCTGGCCTCGCTCAGTGGGTTAAAGATCCAGTGTTGCCGTAAGCTATGGTGTAGGTCACAGATGAGGCCCAGACCCCACATTGCTGGGGCTGTGTGGCACAGGCCGATAGCTACAGCTCCAATTCGACCCCTAGCCTGGGAACTTCCACACGCTGCAACTGAGGCCCTAAAAAGACAAACAAAAAATTAATTAATTAATTAATAAAGTACCTCATTCCCAAGAGACAATTAGACATTATTTTATCATATGTGTCCTGATATCTTTTTTTTTTTTTTTTTTTTTTGGCTTTTTAGGGCCACACTCGCAGCATATGGAGGTTCCCAGGCTAGGGGTCAAATTGGGGCTGTAGGTCCTGGCCTATGACACAGCCACAGCAATGCCAGGTCTGAGCCGTGTCTATGACCTACACCACAGCTCATGGCAACGCTGGATGCTTAACCCACTGAGTGAGGTGAGGGATCAAACCTGCATCCTCATGGATGCTATTCAGATTTGTTTCTGCTGAAACCCGATAGGAGCACCTATGTCTCCTGATATTTTAAGAACATACCACTATTGATACCATACCATACCTGATATTTTAAGAACATACCACTACTGTGAAGTAGTCTTGGGAAAAAATGATTGAACCTTGGACTTCCCCTGTAGCCTGCAGTATAACTATATAGTATTGTCTCTTTTATGGCTCTGGTTTGATTCCTTGCCCTGGAAGTTCCACATGCCACAGGTGCGGCTAAAAATAAATAAATAAATAAATAATTGAACTGGAATCTGATTGAGACTTAAGACCCAAATATCAAGCGTTCCCATGTGGCTCAGTGGGTAAAGAACCAACACAGAGAGTTTCCGTCATGGTTCAGAGGTAACGAACCTGATCAGTATCAATAAGGATGTGGGTTTGATCCCTGGCCTTGCTCAGTGGGTTAAGTATCTGGCATTGCCTTGAGCTGTGGAGCTGCAGCTCCAATTCAACCTCTAGTCCAGGAACTTCCATATGTCGAAGGTGTGGCCTCAAAAAAAAGAAAGAGTTTCATCATGGCTCAGCAGTTAAGGAACCCAACCTGCATCCATTAGGACTCAGGTTTGATCCCTGGTCTGGCTCAGTGGGTTAAGGATCCAGCATTGCCATGAGCTGTGGTGCAGGTCAGAGATATGGCTTGGATCCCTAGCTGCTGTGGTTGTAGGCTGGCAGCTGCAGCTGATTGGACCCCTGGCCTGGGAATCTCCGTATGCCACGGATGCGGCCCTAAAAAGACAAAAAAAGATCCAACTATCAATTACTGGGAACCAGAGATGCCAGAGGAAGCATACCATAGGAATGCAATCAACAAAAGTGAGTCTGTAGGAAAAATCATCTGTTGTTCCCCCAGCCCAAAAAAATACATTGTAAGGAAAATACAAGAAACAAAAACAATGAAAGAGACATTCAAGATATTTAAGAGATATATTAACCAAAGAAAATGTGTTAACCTTATTTAGATGCCAATTCAAACTTAAAACATTACCTCAAATGAATGTTCTTTATTATCCTCTAATCTGTAGTCCAAAAGTACACTCAAAGACATGATGCTACAATCAAACTTGCCACTTTTTGCAGCCCAGTTTGGATGTACAATGATGGCTGGCTCATCAGGTAAAATGTATCTTCTTTCCCGACGCTGGCGTTCTAGTTCTTCTTGACGTTTTCTTTCTTCTTCCTACATATTTGAAATTTTAAGTAATGGTTAAATCTCAATGTACAATGTGAATACATACCAACTATACAACACATAAAGAAAAAGGGTAAAATGTCTGTAACTCCCTTACAATGATAAAACCAACTTTAAGGGCTAAGAAAGGAGGAAAGTTCAAAAGAGGATAGCAGCTTTTATGGCTCCTAATTCTCTTCCTTTTGGATTTGATTTCCCAACATAAGAAACGACCTTCTAAACAGGAAAAAAAAAATCTCCAACTTATATCATCATATAAACCAGGGGATTAGTGGTGGTGACATAGTTTTTGGGTCTACCTGAATCCCCACATCTAAAAAGAGACAGAATTGGGAGTTCTCATTGTGGTAAAGCAGAAACAAATCCGACTAGTATCCATGAAGATGCAGATTTGATCCCAGGCCTCGCTCAGTGGGTCGGGGATCCAGCGTTGCTCTGAGCTGTGGTCTAAGTTGCAGGGGAGGCTCAAATCCCACATGGAAGTGGCTATAGTGTAGGCTGGCAGCTTCAGTTCCAATTCGACCCGTAACCTGGAAATTCCCATATGCCTTGGGTACAGCCCTAAAAAGAAAAATAAACAGAATAAGCAAGATAACAAAATTAAAATCGCAATAAAATGAGGTGAACAAAGTTATCCCCACAAATTCTAATACACAAGTGTGTGGGGAAAAGTCACAAGAGCCAAAACATCCCTGTGTTACTAGCATCTGTATGGGTGTTAAAAAAGAAGGAAGCAGGGAGTTCCTGTCGTGGCGCAGTGGTTAACAAATCCGACTAGGAATCATGAGGTTGCGGGTTCGGTCCCTGCCCTTGCTCAGTGGGTTAACAATCCGGCGTTGCCGTGAGCTGTGGTGTAGGTTGCAGACGCGGCTCGGATCCCGCGTTGCTGTGGCTCTGGTGTAGGCCAGTGGCTACAGCTCCGATTTAACCCCTAGACTGGCAACCTCCACATGCCGCGGGAGTGGCCCAAGAAATAATAAAAAGACAAAAAAAAAAAAAAAAAAAGGAAGCAATGAGGTTGCCTGATGGATCTAAGGAAAACCATAAGACTCATTAGGCACTCACAGGAAAACATAAAAGATCAATTTAAGAACAGTAGCTGAAACTAGGATAAGGTTTTATCCCAGTAATAGTGAGTCAGTGAAGGGTCGATGTTAAGATCTGAAAGGGCCTAGTCATTCTAGCCCTACCAATGAACTTGCAAAGCTATTTACCAGGGCATCCTTCTAGCACAGGGTCCCAAACTGAGGAGAAACTTCTGGGAGCAGAATCAATAGTGAGCAGCACAGGGAAGACAGGTACAAAAGAGACAACAGAGACATGGGAGAGAAGATCTAGATAAAGAGTGATAGAGGCAACAGAGACAGAAATCTTAGCAAGCTACCTTATTTTTTGAAAGAACAAAAAATACCCACTAGAATATAGAGCTCTGTGAAGTTAGAAAAGCTACCTAAAGCAATCTCTTTCTAATAAACTTTAGACAAACCATATTCACACAAAAAGAGCAAGAGAAAAGTATTAAGTCATATCCTATACAATTATTACGGGGAAAAATAAAAAAAAGAACAAGGAGTATAATCACAGCTGCATACAATGAAAATGGACCAGAAAGACATGGCCGAAAGACATAAAATTTTTAACTTATTAAAGTATGCTAAGAGACATTATGAAAATATTACAAGATACGAAAGAACAACATGAATAAAAAATTTTAAAGTAAAAACCAAGGTGACAGAATTTAAGGAATAATCAGAGAAGAGAGTTTCAGAAATTTAAGAATAAACTAGAAGGGAAAAAAAGGCAATAAACTCAAGAGAAAATGCCTTAAGAGAACAAAAGGTAATGTGGAAATCAAATGATCAAAAAAATAAAGAGGAGGCGTTCCCATCGTGGCGCAGTGGTTAAGGGGTCCAACTAAAAGCCATGGGGGTGCGGGTTCGATCCTTGGCCTCACTCATTGGGTTAGGGACCCAGCATTGCCTTGAGCCATGGTGTAGCTTGCAGATGTGGCTCAGATCCAGATCCCGTGTTGCTGTGGCTCTGGCGTGGGCCGGCGGCAACAGCTCCGATTTGACCCCAAGCCTTGGAACCTCCATGTGCCACAGGAGCGGCCCTAGAAAAGACACAAAGACAAAAAATATATAAATAAAGAGGAAAAGGATTCATGAAAAAATGACCAATACTGAGACAGCGAAAAAGTTCAATACATTGGATTTCCTTAAAAAAACAAAAACAGGAGTTCCCGTCGTGGCGCAGTGGTTAACGAATCCGACTAGGAATCATGAGGTTGCGGGTTCGGTCCCTGCCCTTGCTCAGTGGGTTAACGATCCGGCGTTGCCGTGAGCTGTGGTGTAGGTTGCAGATGCAGCTCGGATCCCGAGTTGCTGTGGCTCTGGCATAGGCTGGTGGCTGCAGCTCCGATTCGACCCCTAGCCTGGGAACCTCCATATGCCGCGGGAGCAGCCCAAGAAATAGCAACAACAACAACAACAAAAAAGACAAAAAAAACCCAAAAAAACAAAAACAAGGGGAAAATAACAAATAAAAAACTTACTTAACAAAAACCTGTTTGTTCACAGCACTATTATTCACAAGAGTCAACAGGTAAAAACAACACAAATTTCCATCAGCAGATGAATGGATAAGAAGCAAAATGTGGTGCACATATATACAATGAAATATTAATCAGCCTTAAAAAGAAATCAAGTTTAAATACATGCAAAAGAAAACCCAAAAAAGAAACAAAAATTAAGTAAAAACCTAGAGGTCTCTGGTGGCACAACAGGTTAAGGATCTGGCATTGTCACTGCAGCAGCTAGGTTCCCTACTGTGGTACTACTGGTTTGACCCCTGGCCTAGGGATCCTGTTGGTGGGTATGGCCAAAAAACAAATACATGCTAGAACATGGATGAACCTTGAAAACATAATGCTGAGTGAGAGAAGCCAGACATGAAAATAAAAATGCTACTGCATGATTCTATTTACAGAAGGTTATCTAGCATAGGCAAATTCAGAGAGACAGAAAGTAGAATTGAAGTTACCAAGGGGTACAGGAAGAGAGGTTCAAGGTTTTTGTTTTTCAGTGTTTTTGCTTTTTGTTTTTTTTTTTCTTTTTAGGGCAGCACTCGAGGCATGTGGAAGTTCCCAGACTAGGGATCGAATCAGAGCTATAGCTGTCAGCCTACACCACAGCCACAGCAATGCAGGATGTGAGCCACATCTTTGACCTACACCACAGCTTACAGCAATGCTGGATCCTTAACCCACTGAGCAAGGCCAGGGATTGAACCCACATCCTCGTGGTCCTAGTCAGGTTGATTAACTGCTGAGCCACGAAGGGAACACCTTGAATATAAAATTTCTGTCTCAGGAGTTCCCATCGTGGCGCAGCGGAAACGAATCTGACTAGGAACCATGAAGTTTCAGGTTCGATCCCTGGCCTCACTCAGTGGTGTAAGGATCCGATGTTACCGTGAGCTGTGGTGTAGGTTGCAGACACATCTCGGATCTGGTGTTGCTGTGGCTGTGGCATAGACTGGCAGCTATAGCTCCAATTAGACCCCTAGCCTGGGAACCTCTATATGCCGCAGGTGTGGCCCTAAAAAGACGAAAATAAATAAATAAAATAGAATTCCTGACTCATATTTATGATCCTTGACTATCTTAAAAATGTTACTCTTTTCTCTTATATAAGATATTGCTGTGAAAAAGTGGTAACAGTGCAATTTGCTTTCTAATCATTTTTGTTTTGTTTTGGCTGCGCTCAAGGCATATGGAAGTTCTGGGACCAGGGACTGAACCTGTGCCACAGCAGTGACCAAAGCCACTGCAGTGATGCTGGATCCTTAACCCACTGTGCCATGAAAGAACTACTCTAATCTGTTTTGATATTGGTCATTTTGTATTAATATCTTTAGATGCATCAATATGTAGAGAGAATTTTTTTTTCTGGAGAGTCACTCTTTAACAAAATTTTTTTGGTTTTTTGGTTTAGTGGTAAAATATGCATAAATTAAAATTACCCTATACAATTTTTTAGTGTACAATTTATTGACATTAGTACATTCACAATGTTGTGCAACCATCACTACTTTACATTTCTAAAACTTTATCCAAACAGGAACTTTACATATTAAATAATAATTCCCTATGGAGCTCCCATCATTGCTCAGTGATTAACGAACCCAACTAGTATTCATGAGGAAGAGGGTTCAATTCCTGGCCTCGCTCAGTGGGTTAAGGATCCAGCATTGCCCTGAGTTGTGGTGTAGGTCGCTGAGGCGGCTCAGATCAAACCCCCACTACAGCTGTAACCAGAGCCACAGCAGTGACTATGCCAGATCCTTAATCCTCTGGGCCACCAGAGAACTCTAATTCTTCACTAAAAGGTACCAGGGCTTCCTGGGAAATGGCTGACTTCCGAGATAGGACAAAGGTAGCACACAGCGAAACTCAAAGACTGTATTGCGCTGCAAAATAAAAAAGGAGTCCTCAAAAACATGACGAGGACATTTCAAAGAACACAGAAGTCAACTTGAAAAGCCTCATGCTGGCCAAGCTTGAGACAATTTCATTGCCAAAATAAATATTTATAACCTATTTAGTAAAATAGGAAATCACGCATCTCTTAAGAACAAGGTAATTTTCCTATACAATTACAAAAACATGATCGTACCCAAGAAATTTAACATTGCCTCAATATTGTCTAATATTATATCCACTATCAAATTTCTCAAATTATCCGAAAAATATTTTTTTTTGCTTTTTAGGGCCGCACTCGCAGCATGTGGAGGTCCTCAGGTTAGGGGTTGAATAGGAGCTACAGCTGCTGGCCTACGCCACAGCCACAACATCAGATCCAAGCCATGTCTGCGACCTACACCACAGCTCATGGCAATGCCAGATCCTAACCCACTGAGCAAGGCCAGGGATCAGACCCGAAACCTCATGTTCCTAGTTGGATTCATTTCCGCTGCACCACGACAGGAACTCCCTGAAGAATATTCTTTATGGCTTTTTTCCCCCTCTATCTAGGATCTAGTAAAATTTCACTCAGTGCATTCAGTTGTCATGTTTTTGTTTTTTTTTTTTTTGTCTTTTTTTTGTCTTTTTTGTTGTTGTTGCTATTTCTTGGGCCACTCCTGCGGCATATGGAGGTTCCTAGGCTAGGGGTTGAATCGGAGCTGTAGCCACCGGCCTACGCCAGAGCCACAGCAACTCGGGATCCGAGCCGCATCTGCAACCTACACCACAGCTCACGGCAACGCTGGATGGTTAACCCACTGAGCAAGGGCAGGGACCGAACCCGCAACCTCATGGTTCCTAGTCGGATTCGTTAACCACTGTGCCACGACGGGAACTCCTGTCATGTTTTACTGACCTTCTTTAAACCATTCTTCTTTTGTCTTGCATTAAAAGTCACATAAGGTGCTTTGTAGAATTTCTCACATTCTAAATTTATCTGTTTTCTCAGAAACAATTAAATTAAGGTAAAATATTTTTGGCAGGAATGCTTCATAAATAATCATGTATACTTTACAAGGCATTCCATTAGGAAACACATAATGTTGGTTTATCTAGTTACTGGTGTTGTACCTGCCTCTGGTATAACTGTATTTCAAACTCAGAAAACACAACAAGTTTATGCACAAAAGAGTTATCTACTACACATAAGATTAAGGCATAAGTTGAGCTTGAATAAACAACCTTTGAGTCTTAAGGACTGAGATGCAATCAAACACATAACCTTTTTTTTTTTTTTTTTTTTTTTGTCTTTTTAGGGCTGCACCCAAAGCATATGGAAGTTCCCAGGCTAGGGGTTAAAATGGAGCTGTAGGCACCTTGGCCTATGCCACAGCTACAGCCAACACAGGATCTGAGCCGAGTCTGCAACCTACACCACAACTCGCCTACACCACAGCTTACACCAGATCTTAGCTGAGCGAGGGCAGGGATCAAACCTGCACTCTCATGGATACTAGTCAGATTCATTTCCACTGAGCCACAACAGGAACTCCATACACTGCTTTTTAAGTAGCAAAATTCTCAGAAAGGCACTTCATTAGAACTCAATCTGTAAACTTAACGGCTCTGTCAATAAAATTTTCTCTCATTTTCTTTATCTAAAACATTATTATTCATTTTTAAAAGGGAGGATTAAGAATACATGACTTGGTACAACCACTATGGAAAACAGTATGGAGGTACCTCAGAAAAATAAATATAGAAGTACCATATGACCCAGCAATCCACTTTTGGGCATATATTCAGACAAAACTTTCACTGAAAAAGATGTAGGAGTTCCCACTATGGTGCAGTGGTAAACAAATCTGACTGGGAACCATGAAGTTGTGGGTTTGATCCCTGGCTTTGCTCAGTGGGTTAAGGATCCAGCATTGTCGTGAGCTGTGGGGTAGGTTGCAGATGAGGCTCGGATCCCGTGTTGCTGTTGCTCTGGCGTAGGCCGGTGGCTACAGCTCCGATCAAAACCCTAGCCTGGGAACCTCCATATGCCGTGGGAGCGGCCCTAGAAAAGGCAAAAAGACAAAAAAAAAAAAAAAAAAAAAAAAAAAAAAAAAAAAAAAAGAAAAAGATGCAAACACCCATATGTTCACTGCAGCAGCACTATACACAATAGCCCAGACAGAGAAATGACCTAAACGTCCCTACTAAGTGAAGTAAGTCGCAAAGAGAAAGAAAAATACCATATGATATCACTTATATCTGGAATCTAATATATGGCACAAATGAACCTTTCCACAGAAAAGAAACTCATGGACTTGGAGAACAGACTTGTGGTTGCCAAGTGGGAGGAGGAGGAAGGAGTGGGATGGACTAGGAACCTGGGGCTAATAGATGCAAACTATTGCATCTGGAATGGATAAGCAATGAGATCCTGCTGTAGAGCAACGGGAACTATATCTAGTCACGTGTGATGGAAGATAATGTGAGAAAAAGAATGTGTATATATATATATATATATATATATATATATATATGTATGTATGTATGTATATGTGTGACTGGGTCACTATGCTGTACAGTATAAAACTGACAGAACACTGTAAACCAACTATAATGGAAAAAATAAAAATCATTAAAAATTTTGGAACTAAAAACTGGCAAAATATTGCTGTAAAATCTTTGACAAAAGGTTATTAAAAAAATCTTATATGGAATTTTTATTGATCAATATAAGGCTAAAACACAATGGAATATTGGTAACAGTCACAAGGAATTAACAGAACATGAGACAGAAATAACTAATGAGTTTATGCAATCTTATTCAATCTAAGGTCCAAGTAAAATTCTATTCAGTCCAAGATATTACAAATATATATTGTAGATAGGTCCATTTGTACATACATCTCTGGATGATGATGCCTCAAATGAACTTATCTACAGAAAAGAAACAAACTCATGGACTTGGAAAACAGACCTGTGGTTGCCAAGGGGGATTGGGAGGGGGTGGGGTGGACTAGGAGTTTGGGGTTAGTAGATGCAAACTATTTCATTTGGAGTGGATAAGCAATGAGATCCTGCTGCACAGCACAGGGAACTATATCTAGTCACTTGTGATGGAATATGAAGGAGGATAATGTGAGAAAAGAATGTAAATATATATATACATACATATATATACACACAGACACTTAAATATATGTATGACTGGACTGCTTTGCTGTACAGCAGAAATTTGAGGAGGTGGTGACAGATCTATATCATGACTGTGGTAGTGGTTACATGACTTACATGCATGTGTCAAAACTTGCACAACTGTTCAATAAAAGGTCTTCTTTACTATGTAAATTATACCTTAATAAAAATATACACATATATATATTCCAAGAACTCCCTAAAAACCATATTATATTTGATAATATTTAAATGATTTAATATATACCTCTTTATCATCTTCAGATTTCCTATCATCTTCCTCTTCCTCTTCTTTTTCAGATTTCTCTAACTCCTTTTGTTCTTCTTTTTGCTCTTCTAGTTTAAGCTGTTTTGTCAATCGGGCTATTAACTGGGATTTTAAGCCTTTGGAACTAAGAGTTCGACTTTCTAATTCTTTACGGAGATCATTTACCTAAATAAACAGCATAAAAATATAGAAAAAGAAAACAAGATATTTAAATAGGGAACTGTGCAATGATCTTCTGTCTGATTTTTAAGAATTTTGGTGAAAGGGACACTTATACTGCTCATAAAATGTTTCCAAAAATGCAAAATGACAGAATTATTTTTAAAAATTAATTTGCAACACATTTTAATATGCTTTTTAAAAAAGTTAATGCTCCCCTTGCCCCAGAATTTAGAATTTCTGGGAGTTTACCCTAAGGAAATAACCTAACCACAAGAAAAAAAATCTTTCATACATTCCTTGTCATAGTCTCTCTCTTTGAAAAGTGAAGAATTGGAGTTCCCCTGTGGGACAGCACGTGAAGAGTCCTAAGCTATTGCTGCAATAGCCTGGGTCACTGCTGTGGCACAGGTTCAATCCCTGGCCTAGGAACTTCAACATGCCGCGGGCATAGCCAAAAAAAAAAAAAAAATAATAATAATCTAAATATCCAGTAAAAGGATAATAACTAACAGAGTTCCCACTGCAACACAGGGGGTTAATGATCCAGCCTGTCTCTGTGACATTGCTGATTCATCCTTAGCTCAGAAATTTCCATATGCTGCAAATACGACCCAAAAAAGGAAAGAAAAACAGTAATAATAATAATAATATATAAGAAAAAGAATTTATCAACTAAATAGGAAAATACAGAATATTTAAAAATAATTATGTGGAAACACTATTACTAACTGAAAATGTTAAAATAGCAACTTTTTTACTCAGTGTGATTGGAAGCAACCAACCACTCAGCTTATCCCCAGAAAAAATAATAAAAAGCATCAAAAATTTAAGCATGTGTTTGAGCAGTAAGTTGAGTAATTCTTTTTTCTTCAATTTTTTTTTTTTTTTTTGGTCTTTTTAGGGCCGCACCCGTGGCATACGGAGATTCCCAGGCTAGGGGTCCAATCCCAGCTGTAGCCGCCGGCCTATGCCACAGCCACAGCAACATGGGATCCGAGCTGTGTCTGCGACCTACACCACAGCTCACAGCAATGCCAGAACCTTAACCCACTGAGCAAAGCCAGGGATTGAACTCATGTCCTCATGGAAGCTCGTCAGGTTCACTAACCACTGAGCCATGACGGGAGCTCCCTTCAATTTTTCACGTATACATCCATTTTTAAAATAAGAATGGATTATATTTATAATCAAAATGAATACAAGTTTTAAAATAAAGAACTTAATAGTGAAGCCATCAGTTTGACAAAAAGTCCTGTGATGCAGGCTTAAGCTAATTTTCTGAATTTATAGAACTTAACATGAAACTTGAAGTTGAGGGTAACAACTTGGAGTAGTGCAGGAATAACAACCATTCTTACGATATACATTCTCTAAAAATAAAAAAAAGCAATGTTGTGTTTAATAACTACAGTTTCAAAGAAGGAAAAAAATCTATTTTTTGCTAAGAACAGAACTTAGCCAAAAGGTCAGCTTTCATGTGTTAAATAGTAAGTTGCAAAAGGAAGTAATGATCAGCCTTCTGATCTTCTGACCTATGCATAATTTATGTACATAGAATCTATGGATCTATATTCACAATGTAGGTCCAGAGAGGCAAAAGTGCAGAAAGATACTAGGTCCAGAGACCCTGGGGAACAAAGAAAAACTAGCACTGATTAATCAAAGAGTTTCAAAAAAGGCTCTTAAATGATCTTCTTCCCAGTTTAGATGTATATCAATCCACTTTTTACTTTTTTTTTTTTTTTTTTTTTTGCTTTTTAGAGACACACTAACAGCATACGGAGGTTCCCAGGCTAAGGATCAAATGGGGGCTGTAGTGGCTGCCGTACACCACAGCCACAGCAACACCAGATCGCTGACCCATTGAGCAAGGCCAGGGATCAAACCTACATCCTCATGGATACTAGTCAGATTTGTTTCCGCTGCAACACGAAAGGAACTCCAATCCACATTTTACTTTTAAATTTTACTCTAAAAACTGGATAATCCCTTCCTATGTTTTATTCCTTCTCCTTGAATTTAAGTTACTTAAGCAAAGAAATCCACCCTCTTGGTCAAGGTCATGAGAAAACAAGTGTTGCTCACACTAAAGACACATTACTACATTCAACAAATACTGGCCGAAATGATTTATAGTCACCTTTTATTTAATTTTTATACACACACACTCAAATACAACACAAAATATTTATATAAAAACAGTGGACATTTTTTATGGCCCATCTCTGAAAAGTCACTGTCCTCATTCTCTATTCCTGTTTATAGACTTCAAATTAAGTATCATTACTTTCAAAGTTACCTTCATTGTCTTTGGATCAAGTTTAGACCAATGGGTAGGAGTGGAAATTTCTTTTGCTTCACCATCATCCTTTTCTTCTTCATCCTGATATACAAAGTTGAGAATATAATTATTATTCTGAAACTTTAAAATAAAGGTAATTTACTTTTAAAAGTCTGTTGCTGATCTGTGCAAGGTCACAAATGTTTCAGATTGTCTTCTCCTAAAGTTATTATTTAGGCAAGTCCACGTACATACATTCTACCACTTTTAACTGATCACAAAGACACTCATCAGCCAATCAAAGCCAGATCTGTGAAACACAAAAGGGTGATAAATTACAACACAAAGGATATCAGGGATGCACAAACACTGCCGGTCTCCACTAACCACACAGTGTGTGATCTTGCCCCAATTTTCAAGCCACCCAAAGTTAAGACTGATTTAGTCAGACCTTTCAAATGTACCAAAGACGTTGCCACATAGCCTGAAATTTCAAATCTCTCAGACTTGTGGTTGTCCAATTTCAAATATCCATGACTAGAACTGATGACCGTGAAAGAGAAAATTTTTTAAATTTTAGAAAATGGCAAAATATTTAAAATGGCTTAATACTGAATCTTGCTCAACAACTGGTCCCAGATTCCAGCAACTAGACCTATGATAAAAACAAAATTCTGTGCAATTTAAGCACAACTTATTTTCCTTTGAGGCCTTAGCACTTAAAGTTAACATATTAGACAGATTTTTTTTTTTACAGAGAAAAGAACATCAACTATACTGCTGAAAGCTGGATTACCAGTCGCTGTTACCAGTTATGTTCCTCCGTGTGTGTTTGTTATGTAGTGTGTGGTGTGCATTTGTGCCTGTGTTCCTGTGCCTGTGAGAAGCGGAAATAGAAAAAGGGATTAGCGTTCAGTGCCTGTTCTCCATCAGCCTCCTTGCGTTCACCCTGAAGCTTCTCGACCAGCTGCTGCTTGTATCCTCGGGAGAGGGTTTCCCACTCTGAGCGGGTGGGAAGGCAATGCCAAACATCCGGGAAAAATAAAACCACTGTCTCCACATGAGCTGGAACTGTACGCCCCTTGTGGGTCTCCTCAGGGCGATGGTAGCGAATCTCTGCAAAACGGTACCTGTTGCAAGGGAAGAAGCATGTTGGAAAAAAAATTCTAAAATACATTTTAAAGACCCTAGTTCACTTGTAGCACATCAAGTAAAGAAATTTTGCTGCAAGAACTTGAGGTTGGTCTAAAGAAAAAAAAAATTATAGAAGCCATAGTTCCTCTTTTGGTACATTTGTACAATAGTTTATGGTTAAAAGAAGAATATGTTCCCCAAGGCATTTCAAGTTTGATTACAGAGCTACCCATATTTTAGAGAATACCTGACGAAGCTGGATAGCTGTTCAGATTTCATGTGCTAAAAAAGAATATTTTCAATTAAGTCACGAGAAATACACTAAAATACACAGGACAAATAAGCCTCAAGAGAAAATATGGCTGAACAAAAAAAAAAAAAAAAACAGCAACTACATCATTTTATAACAAAAGAATTGTAATGAAATGAAGTTCTCTCTTGACGATCTTCTCCAGCTATGCATGAAATGAAAAATATTTTCAACATACATCCAACTTCCAAAGTACGGCATAACAAAACATTTAAATTTTCACTTTATTTTGATTAGTTCTTAATCCTTTTACCCCCGAACAATTTTGGCACCAAATAAACTTTTGCTACAAATGGGTATTTTCCTTTGAGATTACTGCATGATCAAGAATGCTAAAATAAGGGGGGGAAAAGACTGATACACAAGAACATCTACATAAACTATTAAAAAAACATTTCTAATCAAGAAATAAATTGGTACTTACCATTGTGTGCATACACTTAGATCAATGCCTGTCAGAGCCTTACAACAACGAATAGCAGTCTTAATCAACACAGAGGGGTCTTTTTCTGGGTCTGGTCCATCCAACGAAGGAGACCAATGACCTCCGATGGCCATGGCTTCATCCTTGCCTTTCATGCCCACTAAAAACTAATTTAAAAAAAAGAATCATTTACATATATTATGCAACTTGTCATATTACAAATAAAATACTTGAAAAGTAAAGGAACAAATCTTTCCAATGTCATTTTTACTACCTCTGGTATGTCAGTCAAGGAAGAGTTCAGTTCATCGTGTTCCACACTGCATTTCAGCAATGGAATAGGATTTACACATCATAACTCATCCTTCTAAAGTATTTCCTCAGATAAAAAGCTCTTTTAAAAAAAACACTATAATTCAAACTTTAAGATCATCCAGATACACTAAATTCGTATCACTAAGATTTTACATGCTTCAAATATAAGGTATCAAAAGGACAGCTGAACTAGTGACATACAAATAAGATACAGGCATTACCTGAAATGAGAAAAACATCTACATCACTCAGTGCCTTAACTATATTAAAAACTAGTTATAAAACAAATCAACAAAATTTAAAAAGTAGTAATTTTAGTTTTATATGCAGACAGAACTAAGCAAGGCAAATATATACTTAAATTTAAAATAAATGTTCCATTTTACCTTAACAAGTCTAGCAGGATGTTGAAATCCATCTCGAAGTTCTTGTGGGTCTTCAGCAAGAGCACATGACTTATGATACAAATCTTCCATACTAGGGCTAGCCATCAGCATTACCTATTATAGTCAAATAATTCAATCCTGTCAAAAGTCTAAAGTAATGTAAAAAAATGAGAAGCTCTACTAATTATCCTTACATATATTAGATCTGAAGATTTTTATAAAAATGGAAAGTAAAATGCTATAGCAGAAATGGTATTAGATACCTTATAAAATTTTAACTTCTTAAGATTTTTTCTTTTTTTTTCTTTTTTGGTCTTTTTAGGGCCACAGGTACAGCATATGGAGGTTCCCAGGCTTGGGGTCGAATTGGAGCTGTAGCCTCCACCACAGCCATAGCAATGTCAGACCCGAGCCATGTCTGGGACCTACCACAGCTCATGGCAATGCCGGACCCTTAACCCACTAAGCAAGGCCAGGGATCGAAACTGTGTCCTCATGGATAATAGTCAGATTCGTTTCTGCTGAGCCACAACGGGAAATCCTAGGAGTACTTTTTGATCAATGTTCTAATACAGCAGAAAACTACTGACCATAAGCAATATACTGAATGGTACCCTAAGACTAACATACGGTGCATTCACCTAAAATTACATTTCACCTGGGGCTACCAGAAGCCACAGAACATTTCCAAAAACTCAGTAAAATGAATTTCATCTTCACGTTTTTATGAGGTTCAAAATGCTAAAAAATATTTACAACTTAAGAGTTAAGGCACAAAGAGGTTAAATTAAATTACTCATCTAACCAAAACAGAATCAGTCAGTCAAGAAGCAAATACAGGTATTTAGCTCTTAAATGTAATAACCATTTTCTGAAGGTTAATTCCACATACACTCTTAATAACTGCTCAGAAATTTTAGCTGTATATCACACACATAATACAAACCTTTGCACTGTATAAGTGATCAGCATCTGGTGGATCAAGAACGGCAATATTTTTTTCTAAGGACTCTACTTCTCTGTGCATTACATAGAAATTGCAGTAATTTCCCAGCTGAAATGGTCTTGACAAAGGGAAAGCATCCACCCATGTAAACTGAGCATCAAAAAAGTCACTAGGTATATATAAATTCTGATAACGGCGCCTTAGTTCCATCATGTCACAACTAGGACTGAAAAACAGATATGAGTAGTGAATAAACAACCTTAATACTAAAGAACATGCGAACATTCATTTAATTATGAAGCTAAATATATAACCTGATACCATTAAAAAGCAGCTGAAAATGAACAGCTAACTATTTAATGAGCTATAGCTCTTTACACACAGGCATATGAAACTGTCATTTTCAAATATGTTTACTTATAGCTTTGAATAAAAAACTAGTACCTATTTGTTATTTTTATTTATTTTTTGTGTGTAGCTTAAAACTTCAACCCAAGCTCCAGAGAAGATCTGAACAAAAGTAATTCCGCCACAGTTGAAGTTGCATTTTTGAGAAAAGTATGGTTCACATAGATGGATACAAAGAAGAGTGGTGCCAAATCAGTACGAGTGCTCTTTAATCAGGCTTATACAGGGTAGAACACAATCTTTATTCTATAGTAAGACCTAGATCAGGCAGTTACATTTAAAATTAAACATAAAAATCCACATGAAAGCAAAACCCAAATGTTTTCTGGATTATCTACATCTCCATACCTCTCTACTTAATGACTAAGATTCATACCTGATTATTTATTATATAAAAGGAGGATACATTTCTTGCTTTTTAAATCTGGCATACTGACTTTTTAAAAGGAAGATTTCCTTTTTCCTAAGAAGCAGAACTTTTAGAAGAGAGAAACTTTTGAGTAAAGCAATCTGATAAAAGGCCGAAAGATTTCTATTAAAAGCATAATGAAAAGTGGAAAACATCAATAATTTGTAAGATAAAAAGATAACTACATTTATTCTTTTAAAAGACAACTAGAGACAAGAGTACAAAATGTGAACTAGTCTATCTACAGGGATGTCTTTTTCTTTGAAATCTAAAAATAAAAATATAGAATGATAAACTTTTCACTTGATTACTGACATAATTAAACTTATTTGGATAACTGTGCCATCAGAACAACAAAAAACATGACAACAGCTATTTGTGTTTTTATTTCTTTTTTAAATTTATTTATTTTTTTATGGCCACATCCACAGCTATGGAAATTCCAGGGCCAGGGACTGAATCCAAGCTGCAGCTGTGACCTATATATACCACAGTTGTGGCAATGCTGGATCATTTAACCTACTGTGCCATGGTAGGCACTCCTATTCTTGTTTTTTAAAGAAGTGATACAAATAGTATGTTAAAGGATTCTATTTTTCCATCACCAGAATTTTTGAAGTTGTGCTTTTATCTCATAGGAGAAAAATTCTATAATAAAACAAAATATAAGAATATATCATTTCTTAGCATAAAGTCTCTTATAATCTTATTAGTATAAGGAAATCTTGGAGTTCCTATCATCATTCACTGGTAATGAACCCGATTAGTATCCATGAGAATGCAGGTTTGATCCCTGGCCTCGCTCAGTGGGTTAAGGATCTGGTGTTGCCATGAGCTATGGTGTAGGTAGCAGATACAGCTTGGATCCTGGAGTTGCTATGGCTGTGGTGTAGGCCAGCAGCTACAGCTCTGATTCGACCACTAGCCTGGGAACTTCCATATACTGCTAGTGCGGCAGTAAAAAGCATAAAAAAAAAAAAAGGAAAAGAAAATCTTGATTTCCATAATTACAGATGAGAAGAGGTATAGAAATTTAAATCACTTTTATTTTTAATGTGTTCATCTGATGTTCTGGGAATTTACTTCAAAGTGATAAAGTTAAACTGAAGATTTAATGTGGAAGGAGAAAGACAGCTGTTCAATTTATTTCCTATGCATCTTCTCCCAAAATAGCACTCTAGACTGGGAACAGATCTGGTTAAAAGTAGAGCTGCTCTAGTTAATATTTGAAGGGCTGAAGAAATGATTTTGTTACCAATGAATTTCTGAAAATGCAAAGAAGATATGTCTAAGTATACAAGTAATCAGGACAAGAAGTTTTACTAGTAAAACTAGTTTTAAACTAGTAAAACTTCAGAAGAGTTGCTGACTCTTATACTGACTTAAGTAAGTCAGAAAGAGAATGACAAATACCATATGATAACACTTCTATCTGGAATCTAACATACGGCACAAATGAACCTTTCCACAGAAAAGAAAATCATGGACTTGGAGAAGAGACTTGTGGTTTGCCAAGGGGGAGGGGAGGGAGTGGGGTGGATTGGGAGCTTGGGGTTAATAGATATAGACGATTGCCTGTGGAATGGATTAGCAATGAGATCATGCTGTGTAGCACTGGGAATTGTGGGAATTATGATGGCGCATGATAATGTGAGAAAACAATGTGTACGTGTATGGGTACCGGGGTCACCATACTGTACAGTAGGAAAAAAAAATTTGCATTGGGGAAATAACAATTAAAAAAAAAAAAAGAATAGTTGCTGATTTGACTACAAGCAAGAGTAAGCGAACAACAACTACACAACAACTAAGTAAAGTCATCAAGCAAGATTCTGGGAGGCACTGAGTAGCTTAATAATACACTGGTTTACTCAATCTAGAACTGAATACATAGGAATTCTAACTTTTTATAGGCCAGTTATGAATATTGATTATACTGATAAAATGCAACAATACGCTCTCAAGACACTGAAATGCAGTTATTTGTTCCTATGCCAAACAGTTCTTTAAATGCAAATTTTAGTGACTAATCTTTCTTATTTTACTGTAAATTTGTTTTTTCCACCTGTTAATTAATGTATACAAAAGTACCAAGGCCTTAGATAATTCCTTAGAGTAAACTAATCATTTACCACTTTCTTTCTTTTTCTTTTTCTTTTTTTTTTTTTGGCCACCCTGTAGCATTTGGAGTCCTCAGGCCAGTAATCAGATCCCAGCTGCAGTTGCGACCGACACTGAAGCCGCTGCCACAGCATATGGAGGTTTCCAGGCTAGGGGTCGAATTGGAGCTGTAGCCGCAGGCCTACGCCAGAGCCACAGCAACGCGGGATCTGAGCCGCATCTGCAACCTACACCACAGCTCACGGCAACGCCGGATTGTTAACCCACTGAGCAAGGGCAGGGACCGAACCCGCAACCTCATGGGTCCTAGTCGGATTCGTTAACCACTGCGCCACGACGGGAACTCCAACACTGTATTCTTTAACGCACTGTGCCAAGCCCAGGATTGAACCTGCGTCCTGGCAATGTAGAGAAGCTGCTGATCCCATTTTCAACAGGGGAAACTCCCGAATTTGTTTTTTATGAATTACTAGTTGCCACCACATGCCAACCACCACTTATTATCTACAATGGTCACACACTAGGTTAAGTGCTTCAGATACATGAAATCAACTCATATTCTCCATAATTGGGCTAGGTGACACAAATTCCATTTCACAGCAGCAGCTCAGAAATTCTTCATAACTTTCCAGTTACCCCTGATTCCCAAGACCAAAAAATGTATTTATGTATATATACACGTATATATGTCTGTGAGTATATATGCAGGTGTGTTTCTATTACACCACACTGTCACAGCTAACTTAAAACAATTGGTTCACTAGCGAACTATCACTACCTCTTCATACACAATGAATATTGCATAACCTTAATAGTTACCAATAGATCTGAATCTTAAATGATTCATTATAGACAGGGTGCCTCTTTCAGAAACCAGTATCTTTGATGAATGTATGAAACAATGCACTCTTGCAAAGAACTACTTCAAATTGCTACTTCAAACTGCATTTCTACCCTTAAGAGCACTAAAGGCCAGGAAATGAAAGTTGTAAGAAAAATACCTCTGTAAAACATCCATCAAAAATAAACATAATTATGAAACTGTAACTCAAAAAAACAATGGGGAAAAGAAGAACTTACCAATCCAAAGAAAATTTTGAAAACTGAACTGTATAACGTGGAACAACACGTCGAACTCTCCGTGGTGACCGCTCCCTCTCTCTTCGAGGAGATCTCTCCCGGGAACGTTTCCTCTGAGGAGATCTTTCTCTGGATCTACGCCTTTCTCTCTCTCTTTCTCGACTTAAAGCAAATTTTTCTAAAATTACTATTATTTCTCACATTATCAAAGAGTTCATTAATGAAATAATAGGTAATAAATGCAAGATTCCGCAGCATACATTTTTAAAATAACTTTTTGAAAAATGTGGTAGAATATACTTAACATAAACTTACTACTTTAACCCTTTTTAAGTATACGATTCAGTGGCATTAAGTGTGTTCACACTACAACGATCACCACTATCAACAGTTCACTTTTATTTTTATTTTTTTAATGTTTATTAACACTATATTTTTGGAGTTCCCGTTGCTGCTCAGCAGAAACAAATCTGACTAGGAACCATGAGGTTGCAGGTTTGATCCCTGGCCTCGCTCAGTGGGTTCGAGATCCAGTGTTGCTGTGAGCTGTGGTGTAGGTCAGAGACGTGTCTCGGATCCCACGTTGCTGTGGCTGTGGTGTAGGCCAGGAGCTACAGCTCCAATCAGACCCCTAGCCTGGGACCCTCCATATGCCACGGGTGCAGCCCTAAAAAAAAACAAAAAAAAGACAAAACAAAACAAAACACTAGTTTATTTTTATGTTCTTTATTTTTATATATTTTTAACAGTATATATGCGTTTGTGTGCGTATTTTTTTATTTTAGGGTCACACCTGCAATATATGAAAGTTCCCAGACTACAGGTCGAATTGGAGCTGCAGCTGCCAGCCCACCACAGCCACAGCAACACCAGATCCAAGCCTCATCTGTTCACAGAAGAGCTCACAGCAATGCCAGATCCTTAACCCACTGAGTGAGGCCAGGGATTGAACCTGTATCCTCATGGATACTACTTGCGTTTGTTACCACCAATGAGCCACATGAGGAACTCAAACAGTACATTTTTTTTTTTTTTTAATATATATTTTTTAAACAGTACATTTTTTAAAACCTACCTTCGGTCATCTTTTCTGTTAGGTACTTGATCTCCTCTCTCATTTCTTCCTGAAAATCTGGATGGTGGATCTAACCTCCGTGCTGGTTGTGGCTGGGAAACGATACGGACAGGAGGCTGCAATAAACCAGCTTTAAAAGACACAGAAAAAGATTATTTTGATTTATTTAAACAAAGTTCAAAGGCATTACCTGGTTTAATTTTAATAAAAAATTTGCTAACATTTTATTTCGGTTCTGTGACCTGTAAATGGTAGAGACCATTTGTGTGTGTGTGTGTGTATATATATATACACACACACACATATATATACATATACATATATACATATCTTTTGTCCTTTTAGGGCTGCACTCGAGGCATATGAGGGTTCCCAGGCTAGGGGTCTAATTGGAGCTGTAGCTGCTGGCCTACGACACAGCCACAGCAATGC
This sequence comes from Sus scrofa, assembly GCF_054392235.1. Lineage (NCBI taxonomy): Eukaryota > Metazoa > Chordata > Mammalia > Artiodactyla > Suidae > Sus > Sus scrofa. The sequence continues at coordinate 94,052,562 of NC_139396.1, read as the reverse complement.
CAGATCCGAGCCAAGTGTGCGACCTACACCACAGCTCACAGCAATACCAGATCCCTAACCCACTGAGCGAGGCCAGGTATCAAACCCGCAACCTCATGGTTCCTAGTTGGGTTCGTTTCCACTGTGCCATGATGGGAACTTCCATTTGTATATTTCATTTATTATTTTTTTTAATTTTAATTTTCTTTAAAATTTTTTTTTTCTGCCTTCTTGCCATTTCTAGGGGCTGCTCCTGCAGCATATGGAGGTTCCCAGGCTAGGGGTCGAATCAGAGCTATAGCCACTGACCTACGCCAGAGCCACAGCAACTCGGGATCCGAGCCGCATCTGCGACCTACACCACAGCTCACGGCAACGCCAGATCGTTAACCCACTGAGCAAGGCCAGGGATCGATCGAACCCGCAACCTCATGGTTCCTAGTCAGATTCGTTAACCACTGCGTCATGACGGGAACTCCCCATTTGTATATTTTAAAATAATCTTTTAAAAATGTTGGGAACCTCCATGTGCCGCGGGAGCGGCCCAAGAAATAGCAACAACAACAACAACAAAAGACAAAAAGACAAAAAAAAAAAAAAAAAAAAAAAAGGAGTTCCCGTCGTGGCGCAGTGGTTAACGAATCCGACTAGGAACCATGAGGTTGCGGGTTCGGTCCCTGCCCTTGCTCAGTGGGTTAACGATCCGGCGTTGCCGTGAGCTGTGGTGTAGGTTGCAGACGCGGCTCAGATCCCGCGTTGCTGTGGCTCTGGCGTAGGCCGGTGGCTACAGCTCCGATTCAACCCCTAGCCTGGGAACCTCCATGTGCCGCGGGAGCGGCCCAAGAAATAGCAACAACAACAACAACAAAAGACAAAAAGACAAAAAAAAAAAAAAAAAGACTAAAGAAGAGTTCCCTTGGGGCATAGCATGTTAAGGATCCAGTCTTTGCACTTCAGTGGCTTTCATTACTGCCGTGGTTCAGGTGAATTCCTGACCTAGGAACTTCTGCATGCCACCTCCCCCCCAAAAAAAACAAATACAATACATGAAAAACTTTACTACATTTTTGTTTAGGAAACAAACAAAAAAAATTTTTTTAAAGATATTTGAGGAGTTCCTGTCGTGGCTCAGCAAGTAACAAGTCTGACTAGCATCCATGAGACACAGGTTTAATCCCTGGCCTTGCTCACTGGGTTAAGGATCCAGCATTGCGGTAGGTTGCAGACGCAGCTCAGATCCCACGATGCTGTCGCTGTGGTGTAGGCCAGCAGCCACAGCTACAATTTGACCCCTAGCTTGGGAAACTCCATATGTCGAGAGTGCAGCCCTAAAAAGCAAAAAAAAAAACAAAACCCAAAACAAAGAAGAACAGAAAAATTGTAAAATATTCATACATTAGATTACGCAATAATACAACAAAAACTAGAGCCACATGAACAGTATGAAACTTTAAAATATGGAGTTCCGGAGTTCCCGTCATGGCACAGTGGTTAACGAATCCGACTAGGAACCATGAGGTTGCCGGTTCGGTCCCTGCCCTTGCTCAGTGGGTTAACAATCTGGCGTTGCCGTGAGCTGTGGTGTAGGTTGCAGATGCAGCTCGGATCCCGCATTGCTGTGGCTCTGGCGTAGGCCGGTGGCTACAGCTCCGATTCAACCCCTGGCCTGGGAACCTCCATATGCCGCAGGAGCGGTCCAAAGAAATAGCAAAAAGACAAAAAAAAAAAAAAAGAAACTTTAAAATATAATGTTGAACAAAAATCTTACAAAAAAAGATTATATATAGATGCAATTACACATTATGTAAGACTCAAACAAAGCTATATTATACATACATACATACTTAGAGTAACACTATTAAAAAAGAAAAAGAGGTAACTAGCAATGCTGTACTTTTTCTACCCAAGTAGTGATTACACAGATGTTCATTTAAAACAATACCTCAGTACACTGCAGTCTGATTTATCACTCTGCTATATTTTTGTCAATTCACAATAAAAGAGAAAATGCCTCAATTATTTGCTTTTTACTTTTTATGGAAACTCCCAGGCTAGGGGTCCATCTGGAGCTATGACGTACACCATAGCCACAGTAAGGCCAGATCCGAGCTGCATCTCCGGCATACGCTGCAGCTCACAGCAACCCTGGATCCTTAACCCACTGAGTGGGGCCAGCGATCGAACCTGCGTCTTCATAGATACTCACTGGTTCATTACTGCTGAGCCACAAAGGGAAATGCCCAAGGAATTAATTTTTAACATTGTTTTGATTTTTTAAAAAATTCAAGGTTTCAAATTATCAGTTTGCAAGAGAAAATTTAAAGGAGCTTATTTATTTGATGCACTATAGTTCAGTAACTGCAATGTGCCAGACTCTACAGGTATATTAAATACCAAGTTCCTAAGAAATAAGTGTCAAACCATTTTTTTCTATTACAGATATCAAAGGCAGGGCAGAAAATTATTAGTTTTGATATTTAAGTCCACAAGAAGCATGTCTTTGAATAAGAGAAATAAAAAAACTTCCAAATAGAAGTGACCTATGCAAGATATTTAAGCTTCCCTTCAAGCATGCTGGAAGTCTCTGTCTTTTTTGTAATTAATAACATATTCTCATTATTTGAATTACTAAACCGTTACATATTAACCTGAAACATGAAAAGCAAAGACACATTCCATGTGATACCTTTCTGCTGTGGCTGTTGTAATAAAGGCTGTGGCTGAGTCTGCAATAGTGGTGTAATAGAAGCTGCTGAAATCTGTGCCTGTAGCAGTGACTGGGGCTGCGGCTGAGCCTGAACACCAAATGTCGTCTGCGGTGCAATTGGCTGAAGTACAGCTGGAGGAGTCTTCAGTAAAGGTTGGGTTTGAGACTGATTCTTAAAAAAATAAAGAAATAAAATATTTTTTAAAAAAGAAAAATTTTTGTAAATTGGATGACTCGTTCACCAAGTTTTTATGATACCTAACAATATTTGATATACCTGATTTGGTAGTGTCTGAATTCTTTGTGCATTCCATTTAAAAGGCATATTAGGATTATATGTAGCTTCAACCAGTACTCTGTCACCCACTTGAGGGGTTTTCCCTTTGACAGCACTGAAAAAAAAAATAAGTTAAACATAAACAAAATTAGAAAAGATTTCTCCAAAAAAGATTTATATACTTAACATTCTAACGTAAACTATACCTGAAATGAAGTGGGAAAAGCTCTTTTAAAAGTAGATATACCTCCTGGAGTTCCCGTTGTGGCGCAGTTGTTAACGAATCTGACTAGGAACCATGCATGAGGTTGCGGGTTCGGTCCCTGCCCTTACTCAGTGGGTTGACGATCCGGCGTTGCCGTGAGCTGTGGTGTGTAGGTTGCAGATGCGGCTCAGATCCCGCGTTGCTGTGGCTCTGGCGTAGGCTGGCAGCTACAGCTCCGATTTGACCCCTAGCCTGGGAACCTCCATATGCCGTGGCAGCGGCCCAAGAAATAGCAAAAAAAGACAAAAAAATAAAAGTAGATATACCTTCTAGACTTAACTTCATTTTAGAACTGATCATGTTTCACTCCTGCTATATAAACAAAGAGTTTCAAGTGGAGGAAGTAATTTTACATGCCCTATCTTCCTAATATTATGTCCTTCTTCTACAATACTTTCTTTTATAAACTAAGATTTGTTTTGGGCTTTGAAAAGATGAGAGGAATGCAAAAAAGATAGAAAATAGGAGACCAATTTATAGAAAAACTTTATACAATAATTAAACTTAATTTCCCAAAGTACTTTAAAGGAAGTTCATTAAAAATACACTTGAAATAGCTAATGAAATATGTTTTTCTCACAACTATCACACTAATAAAATACAATTTTGAATCCAATGGCTCAATCTTTCAATTTTATCTTTGTCAATTAAAATATTTCTAGCATGTATTGTCATTAGATTTATCAAACAGAACGTTAAATTTATTTATTTATTTATTTTGCTTTTTAGGGCCACACCTACAGCACATGGAGGTTCCCAGAGCAGGGGTCAAATCAGAGCTAAAGCTGCTGGCCTACACCTCAGCCACAGCAACGCAGGATCTGAGTCGCATCTGTGACCTACACCACAGCTAAGGGCAACGCCAGATCCTTAATTCACTGAGGCAGGCCAGGGATCAAACCTGAAAACTAATGGTTCCTAGTCGGATTCATTTCCATTATGCCATGACGGGAACTCAAGAAGGTTAAATTTTAAAAGGCATTTGACTTTCAATCCTTAATTTCACTTAAGTACCAGAAAAATAAACTCACTCCTACAAAACATGAGGAATTCACCATTACTAGAGTGTCCAATAGTCAAAAGACACTGTTTGGGAGTTCCTGTTGTGGCAAGTCTGAAATAAATCTGACTAGTAACCATGAGGCTGTAGCTTCGACCCCTGGCCTCGCTCGGTGCGTTAAGAATCTGGTGTTGCCGTGGGCTGTGGTGTAGGTCGAAGACACAGCTCAGGTATGGTGTTGCTATGGCCGTGGTATGGGCTGGCAGCTGCAGCTCTGATTCAACCCCTAGCCTGGGAAACTCCATATGCTGTGGGTAAGGCCCTAAAAAGCAAAAACAAAATGAAACAAAAAAAATTAAAAAGTCAAGAGTTTCCGACATGGCTCAGTGGTTAAGGAATCCAACTAGGAACCATGAGGTTGCGGGTTCGATCCCTGGCCTTGATCAGTGGGGTTAAGAATCTGGCGTTGCCATGAGCTGTGGTGTAGGTCGCAGACACGGCTCGGATCTCAAGTTGCTATGGCTCTGGCATAGGCTGGCAGCTACAGCTCCAATTAGACCCTTAGCCTGGGAACCCTCCATATGTCTCCAGTGCGGCCCTAGAAAAGACAAAAAGACAAAAAGATAAAAAAAAAGTCAAAAGATGCTATTTAATAATCAAAAGATATCTCTGGTCACATTCTCCATCAAAAATGTCCCAGGTTGAATGATTAAAGCAGAAAAATATAGCTAAGCCACAATCCCATGCCACAATTAAGCAGGTACCTTATAAATATACTTAATGCTAAATGTAAGATGGCATCTGCCAACACCTAATAGAACTTTACCTAAGCTGAAAGAATACATCTTCATCCACAAATCCAAATGTATCGTGCAGTTTTGTAACCACCCCTGTAAAAACACGTTGCTTCTGAGGTTGCGTTTGTTGCTGACTGGACCTTGGTGTTGGATATGATACAGTTATCTGAGCTGCAGGTTGAGGAGTTGACAAGCTTAGGCTTGTAGGCAGTCCAACAGCTGGCTATAAAACAAAATCAACACCAAATTAAGGTAGTGATATGAAGTAGTCTAGAAATTAAAACTGACTATTTAAAATCATATCAAAATGCTAAAAACAATTTATTTCAAGTTAAAAAATAAAATATGTATGCTTTGAAGATGAGAATCAAATCTGAAAAATTTTTTTTGTCTCAAAATGTCATTTTTGATAGATTTCATGATTAAATTCCCTCAGATGAATCTTTTCACAGGTTTTTATGGGGTTTTTTTGGTCTTGTTTTTTGAGGGCTGCACCCAAGGCATATGGAGGTTCCCAGGATAGGGTCTAATTGGAGCTGTTGCTGCCAGCATATGCTAGAGCCACAACAATGCCAGATTCGAGCCTCGCCTGTGACCTACACCATAGCTCACAACAACACCGGATCCTTAACCCACTGAGCGAGGCCAGGAATCAAACCCGAAACCTCACGGTTCCTAGTCGGATTCGTTTCCACTATGCCGTGAGGTGAACTTCTCACAGGTTGTTTCAGGAAAAAAAAGTGACCACAGCACAATGAGTTTAAAAAACAAGGCATATTCTAGACCCTCTCAGAAATTCAAAATCCATAGTGGCATAACAAAGACTCAGGAAGGTCCTATAAAATTGAAATAAGTTGGAGAAAGACAACTAAATATGTATGATTTCACTTATATGTGGAAAGGAATCTAAAAAAACCAAAGAACTCATAAAAACAGAAAACAGACTAGGGGCTGCCAGAGGAGAGTGTTGGGAGGGATGGGGGAAATTGGGTGAAGGTGGTCAAAAAGTACAAACTTCCAGTTATATGATAAATGAGTTCTGGTGATACAATATACAGGATGGTGACTATAGTTAAAAAATACTGTATCATACATTTGAAACTTTCTAAGAGAGTAGATATTGAAAGTTCTCATCGGAGGGAAAAAAAAAATCCACCTATGCAAAGAGGTGAATAATAACTAAACCTATTGTGAAGATCAAACATGATATATACATTATCAAATCATGTCATATACTTTAAACTAATACAATGTTATATGTCAATTACATCTCAAAAAAAGGGATGGAAAAGGTAACACCTTCCTTGATCTTTCCTGGCACAATCAAGCATGAATAACAACATATTTATTAAAACTTCTGTATATAAGTAGAAATAAAATTATTAAAAAGAAAGGAACAATCATCTGATTCTTCTATTCAAACCAAGGAATAAACAGAGAGTAAGTGGGTAAGCAATGAGATCCTGCTGTATAGCACAGGGAACTATATCTAGTTACCTGTGATGGAACATGATGGAGGATAATGCGAGAAAAAGAATATGTGTGCATATATACACACACACACACACACACACACACACACACACACACACACATAGGACTGGGTCATTTTGCTATACAGTAGAAATCGACATGAACACTGTCAATAAACTATAATGGAAAAAACAGAAATCATAAACAAACGGAAAGTAAGGTTGACCTCTCTTTTTTTTTTTTAGGCCACACCTGGGTCATGTGGAAGTTCCAGGTGACAGGGTGAATTGGAGCTGTAGCTGGTGGCCTATGCCACAGCAACGCCAAATCTTTAACCCACCGAGTGAGGCTGGGGATTAAACACACATCGGGGATATTAGTCAGGCCTGTAACCCACTGAGCCACAACAGGAACTCCCTGACTTCTCAATTGCACTGTACTTTATTTCAAAAAGAAAATTAATAATAACTAAGATTCAGGACTATAAAGGTACAAAAGGTTACACAGTAAAAAAAAGCTCTTCCACCTGTTCCTCAGCTATCTAGTTTCCTATCCATGGGGCAATCACTTAATAATCACCTAGTTATTATTAGTGGTTCTGCTTTCTTTTTAATACTTGCATAGCATTTCACTCTAAGCATATACCAGGGGTCAATGAACCACAACCCATAGGCCAAATCCAGCCCACAACTTATGATTTTTAAACAACTTATAAGACAAGGAAATTTTTACACTTTTAAAGAATTGTATAAAAGGCAAAAAATAGGCAACAGAGACTATAAGCACTCCACAAAGCCTAAAGTTGCATTACATATCAAAAGTTCACAAACTTTTTAATGTTGTTGAAAAATTAAGTTGATAATGTAACAGAATAACTTCACCTACTAAGCTCAAACTAAGAAGTATATAACACGTCCAAAAAAATTCCTAAAAATCCTAGCGACAAAAAAATGTAAAAGCCAATATCAGGTTCCCATCGTGGCTCAGTAGTTAACGAATCCAACTAGGAACCATGAGATTGCGGGTTCAATTCCTGGCCTTGCTCAGTGGGTTAAGGATCCGGTGTTGCTGTGATCTGTGGTGTGGTGTAGGTCGCAGACGCAGCTCAGATCTGGCATTGCTGTGGCTGTGGCGTAGGCCGGTGGCTACAGCTCTTGATTAGACCCCTAGCCTGGGAACCTTCATGTGCCACGGGAGCAGCCCTAGAAAAGGCAAAATGACAAAAACAAATAAACAAAAGCCAAAATCAGGAGTTCCCGTCGTGGCTCAGTGGCTAACGAATCTGACTAGGAACCATGAGGTTGTGGGTTCAATCCCTGGCCTTGCTCAGTGGGTTAAGGATCTGGCATTGCCGTAAGCTGTGGTGTAGGTCACAGACGCGGCTCGGATCCCGTGAAGCTGTGGCTCTGGTGTAGGCCAGTGGCTACGGCTCCGATTAGACCCCTACCCTGGGAACCTCCACATGCCAAGAGAGCAGCCCTAGAAATGGCAAAAAGACAAAAAAAAAGAAAAAAAAAAGCCAAAATGAGTATTAAATTTAAAATAAAATCTCACATTTATTCAAACTAAATAACAGCTGGATCAGCAATCAAACAGCATAAAAGAGAAAAAGCAAAAACAACACGCTTTCCATCTTTCTCTAGCATTATATTGCTACACTATTAGGTGAATCCAACAAATATTCATCTTTAAACCCTGAAAGAAAAACTAGAATGGGAATAAAACTTTGGTCTTCTCTTCACTCAGATATCCAAAGGAAATAAAGTAATGCCAAACTAACCTGTGTTAAAAGGGTCTGCTGAGGCTGCTGTAACTAAAAACAGAAAAAACAAAAACAGAAAGAAAAAACATAAGGATAAATCAGAATTGCTATTTCAGAGATGCTTTACCAAAGGAAAAATTCCTATTACACTAGTACTAATAAGAAATATGTGAAATATAATAGGTCATTAGGTATAAGAGTTTCCTACAACTACTTTAACTGTCGGCCTTATATATAAACTAATTCATTCGATAACAATAAAGAAATTATTTTTGTTATTTCATAGGAATAACATCCACCAAAAAATCTGAAAAGTCCCTTGTGGGGTAGATTTCTAGTTCTGCCCCATATTAATTACCATGCTACAGAAATGATTCAATATCATCAGAATGCTACCTCTAGCAAAAACATTACTGGCTATCCAATTCACACATATCCGCCAAAAACAAGAAGCACTCCTCAGAGTCAGATTTGCCAAAGGCATGGAGACCATAAAGGACCACACACTCTGACGTATATAGTTTTTCTGGCAATAACAAAGCATAGCATTTCCACAGCAAAAGGAATTAGTGTAAAGGGGGAAATTTTTAAATTTTGGAAGAGAAGTAAACTTTCTGAAGGCTCAGTATTGTGTTTGTATTACCAACAGGAAGGTCTACAACTAGAAATACTTATCCCTGTGCTTATTCCTTCTCCCCGTCATCTTTCAACGTTCCTGTCAAGTTGCCCAGCTTGGAGCTGTCTGTTACACACCAATGTCCCACGGTTACAGGTATAAGAGCAGGAATCTCCTAATGATGCTTAATAGCTTGAGAAGGTCTTTTTTCCTACTACTCCCGTTAAGCAGTCTGAGAAGAGCACGGGCATCATTGCTGTGTGTGTGAGTGTTAAGGGGGCTAAGATTGGGACCAAGGCAAAATTCCCCTTAGGACATTCTTAATGTTTATTAGCTTCTAACTAGTGTTTGAAGCCCAATGGCAGAATCTAGATCTCAGTTCTTTTGTTCATGGCTTTTTATTTACTGTAATAAGCTTCCTAATAAATCCTTGGAAGACTTTGAAAAAAAGAAGAAAAAAAGCTAAGGTAAAACAATATATATGACATTCTAATTCTAATTCAGTTTACCTGGGTCAAAATATATTAAAGGTTAAATTTACCAAATTACCATTTTCCTGTAAGTTATGAATGGATGAGTAATGGCATTTTTTAGGACAAGAACATTTGAGTATTGCCATTTTCATGTGGTTCAAAATAACAATCTTTAATAAATATATTTCCTAATAGTACTAAAGTAAGTCTAAGAATATCTGAAAACAAGATAGCCAACTTGGACACCAACCATTACCAATTTTTTAGAAGTCTAAAGCAATTACTAATGGGATAATTTAATCTTTGGGGAAAATACAATGCTTCTGAAGCCCTGAAGGACTTAAGCTAAGGATTAAATGGGGGCATGGATCTAGGGATGAGTTAATGGACTGAAAAGCCTCATATTTCTCTATTGGGTCTTAGGATCCAAGTTTTTGGTCCCTCTCTCTAGTATCCCTTATTTTTTACTTATTTATTTATTTTTCTGTCTTTTTGCCTTCTCTAAGGCCACTCCTGCGGCATACGGAGGTTCCCAGGCTAAGGGTCTAATTGGAGCAGTAGCCACCAGCCTACGACAGAGCTACAGCAACATAGGATCCGAGCCTCGTCTGCGACCTACACCACAGCTCGTGGCAATGCCAGATCCTTAACCCACTGAGCAAGGCCAGGGGTCGAACCCACAACCTCATGGTTCCTAGTCAGATTCCTTAACCACTGCACCACAATGGGAACTCCCCTAGGATCCCTTCTTCCTCTCTTGACTGCTGTACTTTCCTGAAGCTTCTTAATGGAACTGAAAAAGGTTGAAGACTACCTCTTAATCCTGGAAAAGCCTAGAATGTGTGCTTAGACTAGATCCTATCTAGATTCCAGCAGGTCAAACTCCTCCTTCCTTGACATGCTTCTCCTCAGATTTAGTTTTTCCAACCTCTTCCTACCATCACAGACAGAACCCTTGAAGAACATGATTAGACTATGGGCCTAGGGAAAAGGAGCCAAAGAAACTGCTTTTAGTCTAAGTAAGGAGCTTTCAAATTGCTCAAATGTGCTTTGGGAATAGGAGTTGGAACTACAAGGGGAGGCTTCCTCCCATTTTCAACATTTTTATACATTAAATATTGGGTTTCAATATACAATCTTATTAGGAAAAAAAATAGGGCTGGAGTTCCCCGGTGGCCTAGAAGTTAAGGACGCAGCATTGTCACTGCTGTGGCTTAGGTCACTTGCTGTGGTATAGGTTTGATCCCTGGCCCAGGAACTTCCACATGGCATGGGTGCAGGCCAAAAAACAAACAAACAAACAAACAGAAGGTACCGTTCTGTTGCTTTAAATAAATAAAGGCTGAAAGCCAATGGTCTGTCTAGTACAGCACAGTAGGACTACAGGTTTCAAACAGGACTAGTGGGCCAAAGACTCAGTAATAAGCATGGTGCTTTCCAGATTACCCTCTGCATGCTTTCTTAGAAAGATGCAACAAAGACTGGGGGCTAGCTGAGGATTTGAGTTTTCAGACTTCTCTCCTATCCTCCTTTTCCCTGGAGACATTCCTTTCTACCTACCACATTTCCTCCACCTGAAAAGAATTCAAATCACACATTTAAGGTTACTGATGAGAAGTAAAATCTATATAAATTTAGTTAGAACAAATGACTTTTTAAAAATCAGTTTTTAACATGGAAAATATAAACTAACCTGTTGTTGCACACTATACAAGGTCTGCTGAGGTTGTGAATATTGCTGGAAAAGAGATTTTTCAAAGAAAAATATGCATTATTAGTTGTTCTACTCATACTCAAAAAGCGATATCCATACATACACAAAGACATAACCAGAATTACACTAAAAAGAAATTTTCTGAAACAGCTACAATTAAGGAAATAGTAACTACTTATACTGAGATTCAAGAATAGAATTTTATCAAATAATAAAAATATAAGAACTTAAGAAGTTTGACTATTCTCAACTAAACTTCTATGTATGTTCTGGGCTATTATAATTCTTATCAACCGAAAAGAACAGTAAGTGTAATAAAACCCCATATACATTCTTTAAAATATTAAGGTACCTATCCTAGCTTTTCATGTCTATGTCACATATTAAAAACTATTAAAGATTCACCTGTTGCAATGCAGCTGCTGCAGCTGCGGCTTGTTGCTGCAATGCTGCAGTCTGAGTTAACTGATAGTTTGCTGGGGTTTGTGTGGTAAGGCCTGCTGCTGCCAATGCAGTTTGCTGTGTATAAATGGTAGGAGATGCTCCAAGGAGTGATGGCTGCTGAACACCCAATGCAGCTAAAATGAGATTAAAGGTGGGGGGGGGGAATCAAGAATCAAGATTATTTGGATCCCTTCTAGGTATTTATCAATAGTGCTTAGTTATGCATTACAGTCTGCCACAACTTAATAAAAACCTAAAGAAAAACTCCAGTAATGTTTGTTGAGTTTAACTGATTGATGTCCCACTTCAGATTCCAATAGATTTCTACAAAATATATATTCGTCACAACAAAAAAGGAAAACATTAATCCAAAAAATTAAACTACAAAATGAATCCAACCAATCTTACCTAGAAAAAGAGGCTACAGTACTCTTAAGAAATATTTTTAGTAAGAGCAAAAGATAAATTATCTTATTTTACTAGAGTTTGTTTTATATTCAAGCAGATTAAAAACGTACATCAAGGACAGTGTTCCTGATAATGATTTACCCTTAAAACATCCTACTGGACAGAAATTTCATGTATTTGTTCTTTGCATTAAAGGATGGTAAGAAGGAGTATCGTCATGGTACAGTGGAAACAAATCCAACTAGGAGCCATGAGGTTTGGATTCATTCCCTGGCCTCGCTCAGTGGGTTAATGATCCGGCGTTGTCGTTAGCTGCAGTGAAGGTTGCAGACACAGCTGGGATCCTGCATTGCTGTGGCTGTGGCACAGGCCAGCAGCTGCAGCTCTGATTAGACCCGTAGACTGGGAACCTCTATATGCCACAGGTGCAGCTCTAACAAGACAAAAAAAGAATGGTAAAACTGGAGTTCCCGTCGTGGCGCAGTGGTTAACGAATCCAACTAGGAACCATGAGGTTGCGGGTTCGGACCCTGCCCTTGCTCAGTGGGTTAACGATCCGGCGTTGCCGTGAGCTGTGGTGTAGGTTGCAGACGCGGCTCGGATCCAGCGTTGCTGTGGCTCTGGCGTAGGCTGGTGGCTACAGCTCCGATTCGACCCCTCGCCTGGGAACCTCCATATGCCGCAGGAGCAGCCCAAAGAAATAGCAAAAAGACAAAAAAAAAAAAAGAGGTAAAACTAAAAAACACACAATAGAAACATTTTAAAAACATGGTTTTTTTGGAGGTCCTGTCGTGGCTCAGTGGTGAATGAATCCGACAGGGAACCATGAGGTTGCGGGTTTGATCCCTGGCCTTGCTCAGTGGGTTAAGGATCTGGCGTTGCCGTGAGCTGTGGTGTAGGTTGCAGACACGGCTCGGATCCCGAGCTGCTGTGGCTCTGGCGTAAGCCTGATTGGACCCCTAGCCTGGGAACCTCCATATGCCGTGGACGTGGCCCTAGAAAAGACAAAAAAAACAAAACAAAACATGGCTTTTTTGCTGGCATCAACAGCACATATATTAAAATGGGAATGGGAGCTCCCGTCGTGGTGCAGTGGTTAACGAATCCGACTAGGAACCATGAGGTTGAGGGTTCGGTCCCTGGCCTTGCTCAGTGGGTTAAGGATCTGGAGTTGCTGTGAGCTGTGGTGTAGGTCGCAGACGAGGCTCGGATCCTGTGTTGCTGCAGCTCTGGCATAGGCCGGTGGCTACAGCTCCGATTGGACCCCTAGCCTGGGAACCTCCATATGCCGTGGGAGCGGCCCAAGAAATAGCAAAAAGATCAAAGAAAAAGAATAAAGGCTTCCTTTGGGGGGAAAAAAATTGGAATGATATACAGAAGATTAGCATGGCCCTTGCACAAGGATGTCACACAAATTCATGGAGCATTCCATATTTTTTTTTTTAGCCACATACAACATACCAAACTTCCCAAGCCAGAGGTCGAATCGAAGCCAAATGCAGCAACACCAAATCCCTAACCCTCTGCACTGGGCCAGGGATGGAACCAGCACCTCCACACAGACAAGCTGGATCATTAACCCACTTTGCCACAGGGGCACGATAAGCATTCCAATTATATGTGTGTTGTGTGTGTGTGTGCGTGTGCGTGTCTCTTCTAGGGCTGCACCAGCGGCATATGGTAGTTCCCAGGCTAGGGGTCAAATCGGGGCCGTAGCCGCCAGCCTACAGCACAGCCACAGCAACTCGGGATCCGAGCCGTGTCTGTGACCTATGCCACAGCTCACGGCAACGCCAGATCCTTAACCCACTGTGCAAGGCCACAAATTGAAACCACAACCTCATGGTTCCTAGTCGAATTCATTAACCACTGGGCCACAATGGGCACTCCTCCTATATTATATATTCTAAGGGCCACAGATGCAGCATATGGAGGTTTCCAGGCTAGGGGTCACATCAGAGATATTGTTGCCAGCCTACACCACAGCAACGGCAATGCCAAATCCGAGCCTCGTCTGTGACCTACACCATAGCCAATAGCAAAATAGGATCCTTTAACCCACTTAGCACGGCCAGGGATTGAACCCGAATCCTCGTGGATACTAACTGGGCTTGGTACCACTGAGCCACAAGAGGAACTCTGCATTCCATACTTTTAAAGAACTTATGACAGGAACAGGACCTGGAATATGGAATATCTGTCATAAATAAATAGGGACAACACAAAAATAAAAAATAAAAATAGGGAGTTCTTGTTGTGGTGCAGGGGAAACGAATCCCACTAGTATCCACGAAGATTCGAGTTCCACCCCAGACTTCACTCAGTGGGTCAGGGATCTAACTTTGCCTCAAGCTGTGGTGTAGGTTGCAGACACAGCCTGGATGCAGCGTTGCTGTGACTACGGTGTAGGCCGGCAGCTGCAGCTGTGATTCGACCTCTAGCCTGGGAACCTCCATATGCCTCAGATGTGGCCCTAAAAAGTAAAAGTAAATAAATAAATAAATAATAGGGGTTCCTTTCAGTGGTTAATGAACCTGAATAGTATCCATGATGATGCAGGTTTGATCCCTGGCCTCGATCAGTGGGTTAAGGATTCGGTGTTGCTGCAAGCTGTAGGCTAGGCTCTGATCTTGCACTGCTATGCCTGTGGCGTAGGCCGATAGCTACAGCTCCAATTCGACCCCTAGCCTGGGAACCTACATATGCCACTGGTGCAGCCTTAAGACGACAAACAAAAAATAAAAATAATTCAAAACCCAAAGTTTTTAATTTTAGTTCACTACTATACTGAGCAATGAGCAACAACCACAGAGTGCTTTAACAATCATTTGTTTAAGCCAAATAACTGCAGAGAGGGCTCAGAAGGAGAGACTTAGCAATTTAATGCTTACGGTATGCTCAAACAAGGTTAAAAACTGAAGAGGGAATTCCCATCGTGGCTCGTCAGTGATGAACGTTACGTCCATGAGGATGAGGATTCAATCCCTGACCTCACTCAGTGGGTTAAAGATCCAGTGAAGCCATGAGCTGTGATGTAGGTGGCAGACGCAACTTGGCCATGGTGTAGGCCAGTGGATACAGCTCCAATTTGACACCTAGCCTGGGAACTTCCATATGTCACAGGTATGGCCCTAAAAAAAGACTAAATAACCACTGAAAAGAACATGAGAAAGATTTTACTTGATGCTTTTATGCAATTCCATTAAATGCAAAAGCACTATCAACCATAAATTAGTCTAACACTGCACTTCCCAAAACTGTTATTTCCTGGAACAAGGACTAGTTTCCAAAGAACTGCAGTTTGAAAAAAAAGGGATGTAAAATTTAAAAAGTTTAGGAAACAGTGTATTAAAGCACACATTTTTACTGTGCTTTGATAAGAAACTTTATTTTTTTTGATAAGAAACTTTAATATGCCACTAAGCACTATGAACCTCAAAGATGTTGCCACTAAAGCAGTATTTGCTGATGTAATACTCCCTTTTCAAAAACATTGCTTACACCTGAGAATAACCTGAAAAAATACTGCTCTATAGCTTTGGTTAATGACCCTTTTTCTTCTCTGGCTGCCTCAAAACATACTGAGCCCCCGAGCCAGGGATCAGATGCAAGCCACAGTTCAGACCTATGTCACAGCTGCCCCAACAGTGGACCTTTAAACCACTGTTTAAACCCACAGCTCCAGAGATGTTGCCAATTGTGTTGCAGGACAGCAGGAACTCCAATAACCCTTTTCACCTCTATTTTTTTTTTTTTTTTTTTTTGTCTTTTTACCATCTTTTGAGCCGCTCCCATGGCAAATGGAGGTTCCCAGGTCAGGGGTCCAATCGGAGCGGTAGCCACCAGCCTATGCCAGAGCCACAGCAACACAGGATCCAAGCTGCGTCTGTGACCTACACCACAGCTCATGGCAACACCAGATCCTTAACCCACTGAGCAAGCCCAGGGATCGAACCCGCAACCTCATGGTTCCTAATCGGATTCGTTAACCACTGTGCCACGACAGGAACTCCCAATAACCCTTTTCAAAGAACAACTTTGTGCCTTATAGGAACAGAATAGAAGCCATTAATGAATTAACCAAAGCAACTAGTCTTGAATCTTCCAGAAAATCTTTTAGGTGAGGTTCACCATCAATCAGCTGTTTAAAAATCCAGATTAATTCTACTTAAAAATAAAACAAACCAGAGTTCCCATCATGGTTCAGTGGTTAACGAATCAGACTAGGAACCATGGGGTTGCAGGTATGATCCCTGGCCTTGCTCAGTGGGTTAAGGATCTGGCGTTGCCATGAGCTGTGGTGTAGGTTGCAGACACGGCTCGGACACCGAGTAGCTGCGACTATGGCGTAGGCCGGTGGCTACAACTCCGATTCGACCCCTAGCCTGGGAACCTCCATATGCCACAGGAGCAGCCCTAGCGAAGGCAAAAAGACAAAAAAATAAATAAATAAATAAAACAAACCAACAATAAAGATACGCAATAACAAATCCCAGAAATAATGTTTGAAATTTGTATCAATTACAAAGTATTCCCTACTAAAACACAGATTTTTTTTTTTCTTTACTGCTGCAGCTGCCCCATACAGAAGTGGCCCGGCTAGTAGGTCAAATCAAAGCTGCAAGGGCCGCCTACACCACAGCCATGGCAACATCAGATCCTAGCAGAAACTGTGGCCTACACCCCCACTTGTGGCAATGTAGGATGCTTAACACACTGAGTAAGGCCAGGGGTTGAACCGCTATCATTACAGAGACAACATCAGGTCCTTAACCTGCTGAGCCACAAGAGGAACTCCAACACTAATTTTTAAAAACTAAAAAAGTAATAAAACCACTTCCTACAAACAAAAGCCCAGGACGAGATGGCTTCACAGGCGAATACTACCAAACATACAAAGAAGAACTTATACCCATTCTCCTTAAACTTTTCCAAAAGTTGAAGAAGGAACACTCCCAAAGACATTCTATGAAGCCACCATCACCCTTCCCTAATACCAGAACTAAAGATACTACCAAAAAAGAAAATTAGAGACCAATATCTCTTTTTTTTTTGCTTTTTATGGCCACACCCATAGCAGATAGAGGTTCCCAGGCTAGGGGTCCAATCAGCTACAGCTGCCAGCCTACACCACAGCCACAGCAATGCAAGATCTGAGCCCAGTCTGTGACCTACACCACAGCTCATGGCAACACCAGATCCTCAACCCACTGAGGGAAAGCCAGGGATGGAACCTGCAACTTCATGGTTCCTAGTCAGATTCGTTTTCGCTGTGCCAAGATGGGAACTCCTAGACCAATATCTTTGATGAATACAGGCATGAAAATTCTCAACAGAATTTTAGCCACCCAAATCCAACAACATATAAAAAAGATCACATACCATGACCAGGTGGGATTCATCTAGTTCACAAGGATGGTTCAACATGCAATCAAAGCCATACACCACATTAACATAAGAAAAGTCAAAACCCTCTTGATTATCTCAATGGACGCAGAAAAAGCATTTGACACAATATACATTCATGATAAAAAAAACTCTTACAAAAGTGGGTATAGAGGAAACACACCTTAACATAAAGCCATTTATGACAAATCCACAGCAAATATAATACTCAATGGAGAAAAGCTGAAAGCCTTCCCGCTAAAATCTGGAACGAGACAAGACCCACTCTCACCACTTTTATTCAACACAGAAGTCCTAGCCACAGCAATCAGACAAACAAAAGAAATAAAAGGTATCCAAATTGGAAGAGAAGAGGTAAAATTATCCCTGTATGCACATTACATGACACTATTGAAAACCCTAAGGACTCCACACAAAAACTACTCAAACCGATCAACGAATTCAGCAAAGTAGCAGGATACAAGATTAACATTCAGAAATTGGTGGCATTTCTGTATACTAACAATGAAACATTAGAAAAGGAATATCAAAAAAAACTTTTAAAATCACACCCCCAAAAAATAAATACCTAGGAATAATCTTGACCAAGGAGGTGAAAGACTCGTTTGCCAAGAACTATAAAAACATTAATCAAGGAAGTTAAAGAGGATTCAAAGAAATCGAAGATATTCTATGCTCCTGGGTTGGAAGAATTTATATCTTAAAGGTGGCCATACTGGAGTTCCTGTCATGGTGCAGTGGTTAGCGAATCCGACTAGGAATCATGAGGTTACAGGTTCGATCCCTGCCCTTGCTCAGTGGGTTGGGGACCCGGCATTGCAGTGAGCTGTGGTGTAGGTCGCAGACGCGGCTTGGATCTGGCATTGCTGTGGCTCTGGTGTAGGCCGGTGGCTACAGCTCTGATTAGACCCCTAGCCTGGGAACCTCCATGTGCCACGGGAGCGGCCCAAGAAATGGCAAAAAGACAAAAAAAAAAAAAAAAGAAAAGAAAAAGAAAAAGAAACTATAAAACATACTGATTGGTACTAAAAGGCTCAACTGCTAGGAGAAATTTATGGGAAGGAGATGCTTCACACTACTAGCTAGTTAGTCCAGATTTTGTAAAATTACTGTGCACATGGTTATGGCTTTTCTATGTCTCTAATATAGCTCTTAAAAGTCATTTAGAGGAATTCCTGTCATGGCTCAGCAGTAATGAACCAACTGCTATCCATGAGGATGCAGGTTCAATTCCTGGCCTTATTTAGTGTGCTAAGGATCCGGTTTCCCTGGAGCTGTGGTACAGGTCACAGATGAGGCTCGGATATGGTGTTGGTGTGGTTGTGGTGTAGGCAGGGGGCTACAGCTCTAATTCAACCCCCAGCCTGGGAATTTTCATATGCCACGTGTGAGGCCCTAAAAAGACAAAAAAAAAAAAAAAAAAGAAAAATCATTTACAGAAGTTCCGTCCTGGGGTTCTTGTCATGGTGCACCAGAAACAAATCCGTCTAGGAACCATGAAGTTGCGGGTTCCATCCCTTGCCTTGCTCAGTAGGTTAAGGACCCAGCATTTCCATGGGCTGTGAATCCTGGGTTGCTGTAGCTGTGGTGTAGACTAGCAGCTGTAGCTCCAATTTGACCCCTAGCCTTGGAGCTTCCATATGCTGCAGGAGAGGCCCTAAAAATAAATAAATAAATAAAAATTTAAAAATAAAATAAAATATAAATGAATAAAACAAAAATCAGGAGTTCCCTTGTGGCACAGTGAGTTAAGTATAAGGTGTTGTCACTGCAGCAGCCTGTGTCACAGCTATGTCTCAGGTTCAACCCCTGGCCTGGGAACTTCCACATGCTGCAAGTGTGGCCAAAAAAAAGTCTACAAACAATAAACACTGGAGAAGATATGGAAAAAAGAGAACTCTCCCACACTGCTGGTGAGAATGTAAATTGGTACAACAACTAAGAATACCAGTATGGCGGTTCCTTAGCTAAATACAGAACTACCATATGACCCAGCAATCCCACTCCTGGGCATATATCCAGAGAAAATCGTAATTAAAAAAGATACACACACTCCAATGTTCGCTGAAACACTATTTACAATAATAAGACATGGAAGCAACCTAAATGTCCATCAACAGAAAAATGGGAGTTACCGTCATGGCGCGCAGTGTAAACGAATCTGACTAGGAAACCATGAGGTTGCAGGTTCAATCCCTGGCTTTACTCAGTGGGTTAAGGATCTGGTGTTGCTGTGAGATGTGGTGTGGGCTGACAGCTGTAGCTCCAATTAGACCCCTAGCCTGAGAACCTCCATAAGCCGTGAGTACAGCCCTAAAAAGATAAAAGACCAAAAAAAGAGAATAAAGACGATGTACATATATATATACAACAGAATACTACTCACAATAAAAAAAAGAATGAATACCATTTCTAGCAACTGAATAGATCTTGAAATTATCATACTAAGTGAAGTAAGTCAAAGACAAATATAGTATCACTTGTATGTGGAATCTAATAAAACATGATAAGGAAGTACCCACTATAGCTCAGCAGGTTGTGAACCTGACTAGTATCCAAGAGGATTCGGGTTCGATCCCTGGCCTTGCTCAATGGGTTAAGGATCTGGTATTGCCATGATCTGTCACGTAGGTCACAGACATGGCTCAGTTCCCACATTGCTGTGGCTTTGGGATAGGCTAGCAGCTGCAGCTCTTATTTCACCCCTCGCCTGGGAACTTCCAAACATCCGAGGGTGTGCCCCTAAAAAAAGCCAAAAAAAATTTTTGTGAACAATTAAAAAAAATGATACCTATGAATTCATTCATACAACAAAATCAAACTTGCAGATTTCAAAATCAAACTTAGTTACCAAAGGGGAAACTACTGGGGTGGGAGGATAAACTGGGAGAATGGGATAAACGCAGTACATACTACATATAAAATAGATAACAAGGACCTACTTATATATCATAGAGAGGTCTATTCAATGTTCAGTAATAACATACAGGGGAAAAAAGAATAGGTATCTATATGTATAACTGACTCATTTTACTGTATACCTAAAACTATAAAATATTGTAAATCAACTACACTACAGTAAAATTTTTTAAAAATCATTTATATTTCAGATTTTAATCTCACTGAAGTATATTTCATTAAAATTTATTATGCTTCTCTTTTTTTGTGGACATCTGAGAAGCTATCCTTGAATATTCCTATATAGTATTCTCTATTCTTATGAATTACTACAATCAATATTCTGCAAGATAATTTTATAGCTTGCAAAGTATAAGGGTATTAATCTCTGATTTAATCTTTCTCTCTCTGTAAGTGGCCACATTATCAGTTAGAGATCTTTTCCACTTATCCATATTGGAACAGTCTGTTCATTTATCTGTACCTGATTCAACAGATTGCTGAAGGTCTCATGACCTAACTGAAACAGATATACTTGTAACTAAGTATCAATATTTCCACAGACAAACCAAAGAAATGAGCCCTAAATGACCAGAGACTATCAGAGGTAAAGTAAATTTAAGGGATAGGTTTCCTTTAAGCTTTAAGCGCAAAAGTAAAATTAATTTCTAAACCATAAAATCAACTTCATATGACTAAAGCCTTCAAGTCATGACATACTCTTAATAACTATATACTGAATACTAGTACACACAGCATTAAAACACATAAGAAACCTGTCCCCTATTTGTTGTCCTTTGTAAGATCACTCACAAATTTAAAGATCCTTACCTTTATACCTATTGTTACTAAAACAAGTCATCCTTCTAAAATACTAAAATCCAAAACCTCATATATACATATATATAAATAAATATATAACTGAAACTCTTTATTACACACTTGACACTAACATAACACTGTAAATTATCTACAACTCAATTTGAAAAAATAACCTAGAGGAGTTCTCCTGTGACAAAGAGGGTTAAGGATACAAAGTTGTTATTGCAGAGGCTTCAGTCACTACTCTGGTGTGGATTCAGTTCCTGGCCCCTGGCCCAAGAACTTCCACATGCTGAGGGCATGACCAAAAAAGAAAAAAGAAAAAAAGAATAGGTCTGAATTGGCTAATTCGATCCCAACACTTTCATACAGTTGTAATTATATACATATGCAAATATTCTGAGTCAAACATACTGAAGATATTCCTAAATCAATATAATTAATTAATATAAGGGCTACTTAAGATTCAGTGACTTGCCAGCTCTCTCTGAATGTCACTTTAAAACAATAGAAAATTCTTAAAACTTTCAAACCTAAAAGCTCTCTAGTTAAGGAGGTCTCATTGTGGTGCAGCAGAAACGAATCTGACTAGGAACCATGAGCTTGCAGGTTCGATCCCTGGCCTTGCTCAGTGGGTTAAGAATCTGGCATTGCTGTGGCTGTGGTGGTGTAGGCCAGCAGCTGTAGCTCTGATTAGACTCCTTCCCTGGGAACCTCCATATGCCGTGAGTGCAAAAATAAATAAATAAATACATGCTCTAGTTAGGTGTGACTGTCACTGAATATGCACCACAGCACTTCAGCCAGGAGATGGGAAAATAGGGTAAATTATTAAAAACAAATATTTCAGTGTAGGAGATGAGAAATAGTGCTGGGAATATAGATCTTGAGTACCATGAAGGAGTTTGGAATGTATTCTAAAAATCCTTGAAGGTATTTTTGAGAATAAATAAAAGCACAGAGTCAGGGAAGAAACAATGAACTACAATTCTGTGATCTAATACTGGACTCTTCTGTGACATTATATAGAAAACAAATTTCTTCACTTTCATAGGCCTCAAATTCTTCACCTGTTAGAGAAAGGAGTTGAGAAAGAATCTACATCAAGGCTTATCCAGCTCTGGAAAATTTATAGAAAATCAAACTCTAGGAATATCATATCTAACAGATATACATTGGAATTGGGGGAGAAATAATAAGTACCATACCCAGTAAGTTAAGACAGGAAAGCAAACAAAAGTAGTTAGAACTTAATAAAGGATAATAAATACAGAGCACCATCAAGTGACAGGTTGGGAAGAACATCCCGATTTCAGTGCATGATTTATAATAATCATTATAGATTAGGATATAAAGGTCTGGGAAGGGTATGAAAGGGCCTAAAAGTTGAGAGACTTTGGCATAGGATCTGTAACCAAGAAAAAGCTGCTACTGATGCAGTTATCCAAATGTTACCTGCAGAGGGCGTAAATGTAAGATACAGGCATAAATTTTGAGGCAATTTCAAAAGAGTAAAAGTCAAGGTTTTGATATATGAATGAATATAGGGAATAAAAGAAAAGAAAACTACAGATGACAGATTACGACATCTAGAAATTGATAATGCTCCTTAACTGAACAGACTCAGCACTAAAATTAATCAAAAACAATTCAGGAGTTTCCATCGTGACTCAGTGGAAACAAATCTGACTAGCATCCATGAAGACACAGGTTCAATCCCTGGCCTCACTCAGTGGGTTAAGGATCCGGCATTGCCATGAGCTATGGTGTAGGTCAAAGATGCGTCTCACATCCTGCATTGCTACAGGCAAGCAGCTACAGCTCCTATTTGACCCCTAGCCTGGGGACCTCCATATGCCATGGGTACAGCTCTAAAAAGACAAAAAAAAAAAAATTCAAATACTGATTTTCAATTTTGTGACAAATTTCAGCAACAAACTGTTAGTGTTCATACTTTTACAGTTTTTAATCTTATTTTTAACATTATTTTAAAAATGATATCTGTGTGAGTGCAATGACATTTTCAAATCACTGTCTGGTGAAAATTTTCAGTTAGTATAAATACAAAATAACCCTGCGAGAAAATAGAAAAGCAAAGCCATTAACTAAACAAAACTATGTTAAGTTATATACAAAAAGAGTGGTCATTTTTATATTGCTTTCAGGAGAAAAAGTAAAACATATAAGCACAGATCAAAATATTTCATTTGAATTGAATTAATTCTTTAACCTCTTTCTTCTGCACGATCATTTATGACAATGACCTTTGATACTAATGCATCTGGTTCAATGTGTGCTTTTGTTTTTTTTTTAACCAGAGTAAAACTGGCACCTATACTATTAACCTAATTAATTTTTTTTTTTTTTGCTTTTTAGGGCCACATTCACAGCATATGGAAGTTCCCTGGCTAAGGGTTAAATTGGAACCATAATAATGCCAGATCTAAGCCATGTCTGTGACCTATACCACAGCCGATGGAAGATCCCTGACCCACTGAATGAGGCCCTGACCACATCCTCATGGTAAAACTAGTCAGATTTTTAAAACTAGTCAGATTCATTTCCATTGCGCCACAATGGGAACTCCCGAATTAAGTCCTTTTAATGCCCTTAGTTGAAATTTTTTCTGAAATTTTATTTGAAGTTGTCAGGAAAAAATTTAAGGTGCTATATACTTAGGTGAAAACAATCTCCAGGAGTTCCCATCGTGGCACAGTGGTTAACGAATCTGACTAGGAACCATGAGGTTGTGGGTTTGATCCCTGCCCTCGCTCAGTGGGTTAAGGATCCGGTGTTGCCGTGAGCTGTGGTGGAGGTCACAGACGCCGCTCAGATCCTGCGTTGCTGTGGCTCTGGCGTAGGCCAGTGGCTACAGCTCCGATTAGACCCCTAGCCTGGGAACCTCCATATGCCGCAGGAGCAGCCCAAGAAATAGCAAAAAAGTTAATCAATTAATTAATTAAAAAAAAAGATCTCCAATGAAATGAGGTGTAAATGAAACATATTTGAATGTCCTTAGGACTGAAAATAATTTAACTCTGACAAAAATTAGCTTGGCTCTGAGAATCAACTCTAATAAGATTATAATTGGACACACAGGCTTGTAAATAAAGGCATGAAAATACCAAGATTTCAGGAAACAGCCCAAAATACAGCACCTAGAAATTAAAATTTTTTTTGTCTTTTAGGGCCGCACTTGCGACATACGGAGGTTCCCAGGCTAGGGGTCGAATCAGAGCTGTTCCTACCAGCCTACGCCAGAGCCACAGCAAATGCTAGATCGAAGCCGCGTCTGTGACCTACACCACAGCTCATGGCAATGCCGGATCCTTAACCCACTGAGCAAGGCCAGGGATCAAACTCACAACCTCATGGTTCCTAGTCGAATTCGTTTCCCCTGAGCCACAGACAGGAGCTACGAAATTAAATATTTTAATAAAAATATTATCACTAGAGTTCCAATTAGAACCTATTCCAGGATGTTTATAAGAAAAGTAAACATAGATGGCAACAAAATACTTGCTTACTTACTGAAGTCATGATGGATCAATAAAATTTTTAGAGTTTAAAAAACTATGATTGGAGTTCCCGTCATGGCAAGCGGAAATGAATCTGCTGCGGTATAGGTCGCAGACATGGCTCAGATGTGGCATTGCTGTGGTTGAGGCATAGGCTGGCAGCTCTAACTCCAATTAGACTCCTAGCCTGGCCCTCCACATGTCTTGGGTGCCGCCCTAAAAAGCAAAAATAATAATAAAATAAAATATACAAAACAAAAATAAAATAAATAACAAGAGTATAGGGAGTTCTTAGTGGTCTAGTGGGTGGGTCTCAGCGCTTTCAATGCTGCAGTCTGGGTTCAATCCCTGGTCTAGGAACTGAGATCCCACGTCAAGCCACTGCATACCATAGTTAAAAAAAAATAAATAAACAAAAAATACAAGAGTATAGTGCATGTTTAAGTAATTACAATAAAAATGTTAAGACCTATAGGCAATGGAATTCCACAACGGACATTCTATTAGAATACAGGCATGAATTTAAAACAAATTATATGCAGGAAAAAAAGGTAAGCATGCTTCATTTACTAAAATACCAGCATACAGCACTTGCTTCTGGGTACACAGTAGTTGCTAATAATTATTGTTTCATTGAAACTAAGTCATTATCGGGTTCCGCACTATTTAACACATAGTAGAAACAGTTGGATCTTAACTGACATAATCTTTATTGTTATTTTTAGTTGTCTGCAGAAGTAATTATTATTTAAACCGTCAAATCAAGAGTAATTAAAATAAAATTGTGATAAGTGTAATAAAATAAAAATAATATGTATAATTTTCTGTATCCATTTCTTTAAAGAGAAAGGTCATCTACATAACTAATCAGTTCCTTCAAATTTAGAACACTGGAATTAGAAGATCAGTGTCTTCGCCACTGACCTCGAATTACAAAATTTTAAGTAAGTAGAAATGAAGCAAAGAACCGGTATCAGCTATGTCATAAATAAAAATATATTCAAATTAACAGAATAAGCTGCAACTTTTCTGGGTACTCAAAGAAACTCAAAATTTCATTCTGTAAACTCCTTGGGAAACTAGTTTTAAAGCTCAAACTGTAAGTAAAGAAATGGTTAAAAAAAAATTCTTCCTAAGGGGAAGAAACACTGAAACAATTTCAATGACAAATTTTGTTACTTTACTTTGAAAGGGACATTTTCTTTTTTGTCTCTTCTAGGGCCGCACTCTCGGCATATGAAGGTTCCCAGGCTAGGGGTCTAATCCGAGCAAAAGCTGCTGGCCTACACCAGAGCCACAGCAACATGGGATCCTAGCTGCATCTGCCACCTACACCACACCTCAAAGCAATGCTAGATCCTTAACCCACTGAGCAAGGCCAGGGATGGAACCCTCAACCTCATGGTTCCTAGTCGGATTCGTTAACCAATGCACCACAACGGGAACTCTTGAAAGGGATGCTTTCTTGACCTTTATTTTGAAAATGTAAATATTCATTTGCTCCTTTTACAGCTATTTATGTGTTTGCTTGGTTTTTCTACTTTAAATTCAAATAACTGAAAAACAGTCATGTATAATTTTTCATCAAGTATGGATTAATACACTTACTTTAACTTGTGAATACTGACATCTTAACATGCCATATGAGGTAAACTAATGAATGACTGACTGTTAACATAAACTAATTTAAATTATTCAATTTAATGTTTGAAAAACTATATATAACTCTCCAAACTAATGTGTAAAACAGATTTCTTTACTAGTTGATCCATGAATTGTTAAAAAGAAGCTTTATACATAAGCTTAAAAAATACAGCATTTTCCTGCTGTATAGCACTGGGAAGTGTATCTAGTCACCTACGATGGAGCATGATAATGTGAGAAAAAGGAATGTTTATGTGTATGTGCAACTGGGTCACCCTGGTATACAGTAGAAAACTGACAGAACACTGTAAAGCAGCTATGACGGAAAAAAATAAAAATCATTAAGTAATTTTAAAAAAGGTAAGGCATTTGTGAACTGTTTACAACATTACGCAGAGCCTAATTCATATAGTTATAACATGTCCCCCAATCCCACATTTACAGTACGTGTATACAGAAGCCTGACCTGGCTGAGATACTGCAGTGGCTGTAAACTGAGTAGCCCATGGCGGATTCTTCTGTCCTCCAAACTGAGCCATGATAAAAGAGGGGGGCAACCTTCGCTTGTTTGTCTTCTACAACAGCGATCTATTAAGAAAGGAGCCACACAGTTCAAAGTTCAACCAAACTATAAATACAACAAAAGCATTAAGGAAACGTTTAAATTTTCAAGGACATCTTCCTAGACCAAATATAAATAGCAAGAGGCATATGAAACGTCCGATACGCAGTAAAAACATTTTACATCAAGAAGTTGACCAAAAGCATCTGATAGATGACATGAGGAGCTAACTTACAAGAAAGGCACTTCCTTCGGCGACTACAAACTGTCACATTTAAACAGAAGACCATCTGCTGCTATCTACCCAATTCTTAGCAATAAGAAGTAACACCGCTTTACGCAAGGAAATACAGCCTGCATGTGTCTTTTGGCCAAGAGCTGGGGACTGAAAGTGGCAAAACCAATAACGGAAATTGGGACGGAGACACAGAACAAAGGTATTCAAGAATATCATTTAAATAACGGACGTCTCCTTACTTTCAAGACTAGGGAAGGGTCTGGGGGCCCCTTTACCCTCCCTTCCCTCGATGGGAAAGACAGTTGAAATAACGGACGCCTCCTTAAAGCACTAAAACGAAGACCCCTCCCCCTCCCATCAAGCCAGAAGTGGCGAAGATCCCAGGCCGCGCCCCCATCCCCCCCTCCGCCTCCGAGAGGCCGGGGCACTGCTATCCATCTTTCTCCAGCGCTAGCTCCTCACGGGCCGCAGACCAGTGGAGGCGGAATCCTCCGTCCCGCGAGACGAAGCAAAACGCCAACAGGGGAATAGCGAGAGCTCTGAGCCCCTTAACATCCCCCGAGGAAAGGAGACGCGGAAAAGGCCTCCATCCCACAAATCCGTGCTACCACGAGCGGCCCCTGCGCCCCGGACCTGAAGCCGGGAGGCTAAAGCCGCAGCAGCTTGGGAACGAGAGACTGCAGTCAGCAGCCCCTTCAAGCCCTCCATGCCAAGGCTGAGGCTCGCCGGGGGCACCTGAGGGGCCACCGGAAAAAAGCGAGGCAGTGGGGGAGGGGCCGGCCGCGCGGGGCCTGCTCCGACCCGCACAAAAGGGACCGTGTCCCCTCCCGTCCCAGTCCCACGAGAGCCCCACCGTCGCTGGCCTATGGACGCCGTGCTACCAAAGCCGTCGCGCTCGGCCCTTCCGCGGATCCGCTAGGGCTTTAAAACCCCAGTTGGGCCGCCCGCCGCTCCAGTCGCGACGACCAGAGCTTCACCTGAATCCAGTCCCGGATAAGACCGAAGCCATTTCAAACCCGTCAGTTTTGGGCGCATGCGCCAACTTCCCCGTCTTCCTCCACGCCTCTCCCCCACCCAACTCGCCGAGGAGCGGCACTTACGGGCGTACGTTCTACGTGCGCGTTCCCCAGCTCCACTTCAATACGCTCACGCCTTTCGCTACGCCGGTAGAATTAGAGCGCGCCTAAGAAGGGTTACCTTGGCTTCGCGTAACAATGAGCCTGTGTCCCTGCGCAGGCTCAAAGGAAAAGGCTTTGCGAGTGGGAAGAACCGCCAGTCACGTGATCCGATGACCCTGTCGCCATTTTGTGTTTTTTTGTCTTTTTTAAAAAAATAATTCAAGATCTTTGAAAAATGCATATAAGCCTGACATCCTAACTTTTTAAAAAAACTGAGATGAAATTGATTTCACATATAATTCACTCGTTTAGGTGTTTTATATTGTATAGTTCAATGTCTTTTAGCAGAGTCATAACATTATGCACCCTCCACCTTAAAAGAAACCCCTACCCACGAAGCAGTCACTCCTTAATCCCTTCTCGCTGCAGCCCTAGGCAACCACTAATCGGATTTATCTCTATGGATTTGCCTATCTTAGACTTTTCATATTAATAGAATCATACTGACATATGGCCTTGTGTATCTAGCTTTTATAACTTACGATATTATGTCCAAGTTTCATGTTGTAGCACGCATCAGTACTTCGCTCCATTGTATGGGTAATACCACAATTTGTCCATTTGTCATTTGTTCATTTGGGTTGGTTCCACCTTGGGGCTGTTGTGAATAATGTTGCTATGAAGGGTCACATTTTGTTTGTACACCTGTTTTCAATTATCTAGGATTTATGCCTAGGAGTGGATTCTGGGTTACATGGTAATGTTCTACGTAACCTTCTGAGGAATTGCCAACCTGTTTTTTTAGTGACTAAACCAGTTTATATTCCCACAAGTAGCAAAATTAAGTGTCCATTCCATGAATATGGAATATCTTTCCATTTATTTAGGTCTTCTTTAATTTCCTTCAGCATGTATTGCAGATTTTGGAATTCCATTCTTTTTTTTTTTTTTCTCTTTTTTTCCCTCTTTTTAGGGCTGCACCAGAGGCATATGGAAGTTCCCAGGCTAGGGGTCAAATTTGACCTACATTTGACAGCCTATGGCACAGCCACAGCAATAGGGGATCCAAACCGAGTCTGCAACCTACACCACAGCTCAATGCAATGCTGGATAATTAACCCACTGAGTGAGGCCACGGATCAAACCTGAATCCTCATGGATCATAGTCAGGTTTGATACTGCTGAGCAAGGATGGGAATTCCCTGAGTTCAACTCTTGCATCTCCTTAAGTACATTTAATTCCTCAACTGTTTGTTTTTGTTTGTATTGTTTGCTGTTTTTTTTTTGTTTTTTTTTTTAAGGGCCGCAGCCACAGCATATGGAAGTTCCCTAGCGAGGGGTCAAATCACAGCTGCAGCTACCAGCCTACTCTACAGTCACAGCAACGCACGATCCAAGCCATATCCAGGACCTACACCAGCTCATGACAACACTGGATTCTCAAACTACTGAGCAAGGCCAGAGAGCGAACCTACATCATCGTTGGATTCGTTTATGCTGCACCACAATGGGAAATCCTTGTTTTGTTCTTGGATGTTACTGTAAATGAAACTTTTTTTGGGGGGTCTTTTTGTCCTTTTAGGGCCACACCTGTGGCATATGGAAGTTCCCAGGCTAGGGGTCTAGTCAGAGCTGTTGCTGCCAGCCTACGCCAGAGCCACAGCAACCCAGATCCAAGCCGCGTCTGCAACCTACACCACAACTCACGGCAATACCAGATCCTTAACCCACTGAGCGAGGCCAGGGATAGAACATGAAACCTCATGGTCCTAGTAGGATTCGTTTCTACTGTGCCACAACGAGAACTCCCCAAGTTCATTTTTTGTTTTGGGTATGTTTTGTTTTGTTTTGTTTCCTGGCTGCACTCACAGCCTATGGAAGTTCCTAAGCCAGTGAGTGAACTTTCACCACAGCAGTAACCTGAGCCTCCACAGTCATAACACTAGATCATTAACCCACTGTACCAGAAGAGAACACCTTTACTTCACTTTTTGGATTGCTTATAGTTTATAAAAATGAAACTGAGGAGATCCCATTGTGGCACAGTGGAAACAAACCCAATTAGTATCCATGGGTGTTCCATTCCTGACCTTGTTCAGTGGGTTAAAGATCCTGCATTACCATGGGCTGTGGTGTAGTTCGAAGAGGCAGCTCGGATCCCCTGTTGCTATGACTGTGGCATAGACCCGCAGCTGCAGCTCTGATTGGACCCTTAGCCTGGGAAATTCCATATGCCATGAGAAAAAGAAAAAAAAAAGAAATGCAATTGACTTTAGTATGTTGAACTTGTATTTTGCAACTTTGTTTAATTTATTAGTGGTGTGTGTGTGTATTCTTCAGGATTTTATATATATATATAAGATCATGTTATGTGTAAATTGAAATAATTTTACTTCTTCCATTCCAATTTGAATGCTTTTTATTCCTTTTTTTTTCTTTCTTTCTTTTTTTTTTTTGTCTTTTTAGGGCCGCACCTGCAGTATATGGAGGTTCCTGGATTAGGGGTCAAATCAGCTATAGCCGCTGACCTACACAACAGCCACAGCAAGGCCAGATCTGAGCCCTGTCTCTGAACTACACCAAAGCTCAGAGCAACGCCGGGTCCTTAATCAGATGATTAAGGCCAGGGATCGAACTTTCAACCTCATGAATGATAGTCAGATTCATTTCAGCTGAGCCATGATGGGAACTTCACTATTCAGGTTCTTAACTCACTGAGCCACATGGGAACTCTCAGATATGGGCCTTTTATTTTATTTTTCATTTATTTATTTTTTTGGCTGCATTTGTGACATGAGGAAGTTCCCAGGCCAGGGTTCAAACCCATGCCACAGCAGTAACACCACCAGATCCTTAACCCACCAGGCTATTAGGGACTCTGAGACTTTGGCCTTTTAAAAGCCTTTCCTGGAGTTCCCGTTGTGGCTCAGTTTAACAAACCTGACTAGCATCCCCGAGGACACAGGTTCGATCCCAGGCCTTGTTCAGTGGGTTAAGGATCCAGCGTGGCTGTGAGCTCTGGTGTAAGTCGCTGACTCTGCTTGGATCCTGCATTGCTGTGGCCGTGGCATAGGCTGGCAACTACAGTGCTCAACCCCTAGCCTGGGAACTTCCATATGCCACAGGTGCAGTCCCAAAAAAAAAAAAAAAAGCCATTCCCAATCTGAGATTATAAACTAAATTTTCTGGAGTTCCCATCATGGCTCAGTGGTTAATGAATCCGACTAGGAACTATGAGGTTTCAGGTTCGATCATTGGCCTTGCTCAGTGGGTTAAGGATCCGGGGTTGCCATGAGCTGTGATGTAGGTTGCAAACACGGCTCGGATCCCTCGTTGCTGTGGCTCTGGCGTAGGCTGATGGCTACAGCTCCAATTAGACCCCTAGCCTGGGAACCTTCATGTGCTGCGGGAATGGCCCTAGAAAAGGCAAAAAGACAAAATAAATAAATAAATAAAATTTTCTGAAAAATAAAAATACAGAAAATGATATTTTTCAGTGAGTGTAATGTGCAACGTATGGATACACAGTTCAACTCGGAGATTAGGTTGTATTGACATACTGATGGGGGATCCAGTAAAGAGAGTACAGTTACAGGAGAAAGAAGCAATGAGTCTCTCTTGAAGAAGTGAAGTCCTTAAGGCTAAATTGGACAGAAGCCAGAGGACACATGAAGGGATTAACCTTTGATGGGAGGAAGGATATTTCCTTCATTGAAATAGGAAGCAGAAGCTGGATGCAGGTGGAAGTAGATTTAAAAGCTTTTGTGGGGAGAAGAAAAGGATTTTTGCTCCATGGTTTCTAATTCTTCTCTGAAGAAAAAGGCAGTCAACATCTGAGAACAAATGTAGTTCAAAGGTACACACAGACTGAATGGATTAGAGAAATAATATTGCAGGCCCAGTTGACATTAGTAACTGTGACTATGTGACTATGCGAGTTGCAATTCTGCCAGCATGCGGGGGGACCTTTGGATAATCCAGCCTCAGTAGGTAGAAAGGCTTCTTGGCCATAGGCCATGTGTTCTCTACATCTAAGAACACATGGAATCAATAACTTACCGCTAGGTGAGCAAGGCCGAGGCTGTCTCATTTTCATGAAAATATTAAATATAATAACCAAGGAAAAAGGACCAAAACACAACATTCTCTCAGACTTTACATTATGCACTAGGTTATGAAAAATTTGGCATGCTCACTCCTTTGCATTACTCTGTTGAAGAACAGAGAAATACCACCGCTAAGTTGTTCAAATAAGAAAGGCAAGTTTATCAGTTTATCATAAATCATGTATTCAATATATTTTTTGTTTGTTGGTTAGTTTGGGGTTTTTTTTTTTTTTTTTTTTTGGTTTTGCATTTTAGGGCTGCACCTGCTACATATGGAAGTTCCCAGGCTAGTATTTGAATTGGAGCTGTGGCTGCCACCACAGCCACAGCAGTGCAGGACTCAAGCCGTGCTCAGTGCCCTATGCTGCAGCTCATGGCAACACATGATCCTTAACCCACTAAGTTAGGCCAGGAATCAAACTTGCATCCTTATGGATACTAGTCTGGTTCATTACTCCTGAACCACAACAGGAACTCCCTAAACGTGTTTTAAGGAAAATAAAATATCTTGAAAAATACTCTTGAATAATTTCTGTATCTGAATAAGTTCTGAACTTTTCATTCATGGCCTTTGAAATTAGCCTAGTAATAAATTTGGAACCTGGCAAGGAGAAAGAATTTTCATTGATCTTTAGCCAAATATTTTTCCTTAAATAGCCAGAGAGGGCTGATTCGAAAGAGAATGTAAGGTGTTGGCAAGAGAATGATTGAAATCAAGAAGCCAGGGAATTCCCTGTCATGGCTCAGTGGAAACGAATCCAATTAGAATCCATGAGAATTCAGGTTCCACACCTGGCCTTGCTCTGTGGGTTAAGGATCTGGTACTGCCATGACCTCTGGTGTAGAAAACAGATGTGGCTCAGATCCTGCTCTGGCTGTGGCTTAGGCTGGCAGCCATAACTCTGATTCGACTCCTAGCCTGGGAACTTCCATATGCTGTGTGTGTGGCCTTAAAAAGCACACACACACACACACACACACACACACACACACACACACACACACACAGAAAAGAAAGAAAGGAAAAAGAAAGAAAGAAAGAAAAAAGAAAGGAAGGAAGGAAGAAGCCAGATAGGAGTTCCCTTGTGGCTTAGCAGGTTAAGGACCTGGCATTGTTACTGCTGTGGCTCTGGTTACAGCTGTGGTGCTGGTTCAATCCCTGGCCCAGGAGCTTCTGCATGCCATAGCATTGGTCAAAAAGAAGGAAAAGAAGAAAGAAACGAGAAAAGAGAAAGAAATAAGCCAGATAGAGAGGGAAAGATTGCAGGAAGAAAGAAGGATCAATGGAGAGTCCAATGAGATAGAAAGTGTTGTGGAAACAGCTGACAGAACAAACAGAAGAGAGAAGAGGTTAAGGTCTTGATGTGAGGTGTTTGAACTAATGATTTTGGTTTTTTTATTTTTATTTTTATTTATTTATTTATTTTTTTGTCTTTTTAGGGCCGCACCCGCTGTATGTGGAGGTTCCCAAGCTAGGGGT
The DNA here is from genome assembly GCF_054392235.1 of Sus scrofa. Lineage (NCBI taxonomy): Eukaryota > Metazoa > Chordata > Mammalia > Artiodactyla > Suidae > Sus > Sus scrofa. The sequence continues at coordinate 94,018,855 of NC_139396.1, read as the reverse complement.
CTAATCAGAGCTGTAGCCATTGGCCTATGCCACAGCCACAGCAGCGCATGATCAGAGCCAAATCTTCAAATTTCACCACAGCTCATGGTAACGCTGGATCCTTCACCCACTGAGTGAGTCCAGGGATCAAACCTGCAACCTCATGGTTCCTAGTTGGATTCGTTAACCACTGAGCCACGACGGGATCTCCTATTTTTATTTTAATTTTTTTGCTTTTTAGGGTCACACCTGCAGCATATGGATGTTCCCAGGCTAGGGTCGAATTGGAGCTGTAGCTGCTGCCTACACCACAGCCACAGCAACGCTGGATCATTAACCTAGTGATGAAGGCCAGGGATCGAACCCACAACCCCCATCCTCATGGATATTTGTTGGGTTCTTAAACTGCTGAGCCACAATGGGAACTCCCAAGTGTTAAATCTTATAGTCCTTTGTAGTTAAAAAAATTGTGAATTTTGGAGATTCCTGGTGCTCAGTGGATTAAGGATCCATCATTGTCATTGCTATGGCTCTCGTTACTGCCGTGGAACAACAGGTTTGAGCTGGGGACTTCTGCATCCTGCAGGTGCAGCCAAAAAAAAAAGTATGAATTTTATTGGATATTACATTTTAAAAATGTGATTTCGAGGAGGAAAGAAAAATTAGACCACCAGGTGCAAAATAGAAGTATAAAATTTATTTAAAACCAGCCACAAAGTTCTGTGTAATCAGGAATGATACAATTTGCAATAGTTTTTTTTTTTAAAAAACTCATGACAAAGATTTAAAATATAATTTCAATTACAGTATTCATTTAGCCTTATTCAGTTAGAACAACTTTTTTTTAAAAAAAAAGAAACTTTATGCTCTAAATAAATGAGACACACAAGGAAAATACAATAGACAATTTTCACAACTATCTGTACATGTATATTTCAAAACTAGTACATTTCATTTTGCTACATAAACATGAAATCATGTACAACTGCTGTGCACCAAAATTTAGCTTAATTAGGTCTTTCAAGTAACATGCAATTCCAACTCACAAGTCTTCAAGTACTGCTAGTAAGTGTTCCCATGTATGCAGAGCACTACATGTTGATCCTGAATTGAAATCATCAGGATTCAGATGATCTCTTTCCCTTCTCCATGTTGAAGTGCTTTTTCTTTAAACTGTTTCCCCCGTATGTTAAGAACCAAAACCAGATATTTATGGGGTTTTAAAATCTTTTCCTTGCTGACCTATTTCATGGTACAGGATATTTAATACAGTAGGACGGCAATAGGTAAAATCCTCCAAAGGAAAAAAAAAAAAAAAGTACAAGATAAATAGTAAATACACCCCCAAGAGAGAAGAGGTCAGCTAGAGATAGGATATTATTTGTGAAATTGCTATTTCTCTATTGGGAAGTCAATACTATTCTATTTTGCCTTGGTGAAGAGTATGAATATTTTCCTCCCACTAATGATAAAAATTCAGTCTTCTCCTTTGAACCAAGATATTGATATACATGTGAATCTCCTTGGGAGGTTAACTCGTAGCATAAGAGAAAATGAAAAAAACAGAAACCGATGCTTTTTCTTCCTGCCAAGAAGTTTTTGGAGTTTCTCCTTAGGGAACACTTCATGATTTCTTAGTAACCTAAAGATGACCATCCACCTACACATTACAATGCAAAAGCTGCCCTTTATGTTTACTATAAAACCATTCTGGAAAAATACTTCTCTTAAAGCACCTATCGTTATAAAAGTTAAAAAAATGACCGTATGTCCTTGTGTCTTTTTGAAGAGCTCTTTTTGTAAAGTCCTATGCAGTCAGTCATTTATTTTTTTTAATATCACAAAGAGGCATTAGTGAGGGCAATCTGATCTACATTTTTCATTAGTAACTCCTAAAATACTGATGAAATAGCCCAAATTTCCTATCTCTTTATATTTATAAAGAGCTTACTAAAAACTGTACAAATACATCTCATTATTTTTCTTAACCCTCTGGGCAAAGGTATGCTTAAACTGTCACCCAGAGATCTTATGTGGCTGGAAAAGTGGGAAAACAAAATAAAACCAATTCAAATAAGTGGGAGACAGAGCTATCTCAGAGAGGTCAATAATTTTACATTTTTACCGAGAGTATCTGGGAACTACAATAGATTACCCAGCACATTCCCTTCAAGAAACTTGCATTCACTTTATTTTTAAGTAAATTGCATTTCAATCTACAAAACCAAATTTCAATTATGTGTTGCTGACCTTGGTCTTTAAAACACTTTTTCAAAAGTAGTTATTATTTAGGAAGTTTCCCTTTGTATCAGTAGTTTAGGGATATTCTTTAAAAAGGATTTTTTTTTTAACAGGGGCAAAAATAGAATTTCATTACTCTAAGCCCTAATACAGAAGTCCTGGCAATTAGTGCAGACCTTCCAAAGTATGCATTAAAAAAAATAACTGGCTAAAATAAACAGTGGAAACGAAATACTTTAGAAACATATTTTGTGTACAATAAGTAGGTTTTATATTATTCTTAGACTAGGCCTGACATAATTCCCACTCAATAAAACATTCTAAGTCAGTTTATGGCACAGAAATGCATTCAGCAGTCTGCAGATATTACCTGTTTTAGTATAAGATGGGTTGACTTGCTGTGGGAATGGGAGCAAATCATTTGCTATATTTGCCAATCTGCAGCTTCCTCACTAGTAAGATGGGAACATTGTTCTCTGTCCAACCAGCATTGTTGGGAAGAAAAAAAATCAGCACATAGGAAAGCAGCTTGATAGCCTAAAACATTATAAAGGACAAGGATCATAATTCCTCATACTACCATATTTTTTCAAAATGGCTCCTCATTTTCCACTGCTATTTTTTCAGATAAAACTGGTACAAGTGGGAAGCAGAAATAGCACAACTTGGTGTTGAGCTGGTAGTTGAACCCACAGATTTCTTCTTAGGAATACGGTTCTTCCTTTCTGCCCTTAACTTCCCCCTCCTGAACTGGAAAGAACTTCTGATGACTGGCTTATTTAAGAACTCTTTGGATTAATTCCAGTCCATTTTTCTTAAACCTTTCTCACCCAGCTTATAACACAGTTCCTATTATTGCCAACAACCCAATTCTGAAGGGGTAAATTTACATTAGAAAATACATACCATCTGCAAAACTGATCTGGGCGATAAGGAGGAAAACATGCAAAAAGGTACTATCTATCCTATAGATCATACCCACTAATTCAAAGTCACCAGTCGGACAGTTGATAGTTAGTATGAGGCATTATACAGAAATAGCAAAGCCAAATAGAAAGAGTGTTAGAATATATAACTTCTTATACAACTTTCTGCAAAAGACTCAAACATCAATAAATGAGTTGAGGCTCAAACAATGCTGGGATAGGTAAAGAGAGCACGTGAGGATAACCTGGGGTTCCTAAAAACTGAGTCTGCTTCTAACTGAAAGGGCTGAATAAAAGCTCTTAATTCTTTTTGGTATTATTCCAAAAAGGACTGGTAAAAGGTTTTTTAAAAGATTGGAAAAGACAGCTTAACCAAGATCACTGCCATTATTAAAATGAACCCTCTGTAATATGTAGGGGGCTTGGTGGGTAGAGGTAGAACAGAGGGTAGAAGCTATAGACTTTAAAGAAAATCAGAAGAAAGAATAAAAACGGTAAAAAGGAAAAAAAAAGGATGAGAGGAGAGTACACTTAGTGACAGTGTAACTTCAATAAAATGAGAAAGAATGCCTTTCATGACAGCTGCTAGGAAAAAAAGCTTTATTTTTAGGAAAACTAGGTTTCTGCTGTTAACCACGTGTTTCCAAAGTTGCACTCAAAGACAAATGGGTTAAATCAGCTAATACATGATGATAACATTTCTACCTTAGACTAGTTTTGCTTTAATTTAGGGAACATCTATGACTAAACAAACTAGAAGAAAATTTATGGCCCAAGCAGGATCATGGACATCACAGTAGGGATGGGAAGGGGGTACAGGCAACAAGAAAAAGATGAACGTTGGACTTTTAGAGCTAGAACTATTAAATATTGCGTACTATCAAAAGAGAAACACATTGGGAAGCCCTTACAGAAGGGAAACTTAGAAGTGGCAAAATAAGGAATACATTTGGAATACTCGAAGGAACAAAATGCATGCCTTTTGAAATGAACAGTGATATTTGACTGAGTGCCTAGAAGAAAAAGGCATTTGAAACGAAGTCATCCAGATACTGGTATGCAGAGAATTAAAGTTTGTAGAGTTTGATGTGGACACAAAATGCAATGTCTTGCATAAAATCCGGTTCCACCATCTCCAAATTTGAGAGGAACATAGTCTCTATTTTATATTACAAGAGAAAAGCAACATTCTCAGACAATACACAAATTCCATTTCTAGTAAAGAACATTCTTTCTCATTTCAGAGCTATGGATGGCATCATGTTCTACAGCTGTTAGAAGAAAGCTCCTCATGGAGCACAATTTGATTAAGATAAATTCAGACTATTTTAGGAATCAGGGCGCTGATGCTCTATCACTTGGTTAAATGAAGTTACCTAAGTTCAATACACTTATAGGCAAGTTTAGGAGCTGTGCACAACAAAACAGTATTCTAGATACATGGAGACAGTCCCATCAAAATAAATTTGCTGGGACTTAACTGTGAGGCCAGCTAGGCAAAAGTGGGAATAGACTGTACAACTATGGCTAGGTAGTATATACAGTAGGAATACACTTGCCCCAATTATTCCATTCAATCTTTTGTAACTCCTTATACATTGCCAAACACCTGTCCCCCGGGAAATAAAAACCTGTACTCTACATCAGCACTTGATATTCGTTTATTGAAATAGCAAATAGGACTACTGCTACATTTTGTGGAATGAATTAACAGGACAGCTTCATAGGTTAAAGTCAGCTAGATTTCCCACACAAGGTCCACAAAACTCTGCAGGCAGGGAAATCTTGATCCAATTTCACTCCTTTCCCTGAACTGCTCAGAAAGAAGCCCAAAGCCTTTTTTTTTTTTTTCCACTTGTAACAAAAAGGTTAGTTCCCAGTGATAAAATGCCCCGTGGGTGAGCAAAACAAGACTGTTTTCCTACAGTCCTCCTAACCACAAAGTGGCCTTCACTTGACTGTTGAATTACAAACATAATCAAACATTGATACTAACATCTGTCTGGGCCCAGTGATTGAACTATTATGACTTCAAAGGTAACTTCTAGGGCTGTGAGAGGCCACTACGTTACCTTATTTCATAGTTCTCACCATAAATTTCTACAAAAGTTCAAAATCTGCGGTTGTACTAAATCTAGACAAAAAAAGTTTCCATGCATCAGGAAGTTGTGAAATAGAAGGTAGCTATATATTAAAGGTTACATACAGCTACTGATTTGTGACACATTCAAAGAAAATGCTATGCCCATTATCATGGAAATTGGCATGCAATGTCAAAAGTTTGTCCCAGATAAAAGATCGATACAATTTGCTTTAAGAAGATTAAACATAGATTGGGGATATTTTCATACATGCTATTTATCATGAAATAAATGATAATCAGTAGGAACCCACTGAAGGAGTAACATTAAAAAGTAGGTTACTTCATACGAATTCAGTATCTCATTTACACAGGGGTATGCATTCAATTAACTATGTATTGGGTTATGTCAAGTAAATTGCTTATGAATCTCACCTAGTTGAAATTCTATATTTAACAAATGAAATTATTTCATCCACATGCAGATTACATAATAAAGATGTTGAAAGGTTACTTAAGACACGAATATTTTGCTAACATGTTGCAGAATTTTTTCTCTAGCTATACATTTTCAGCTAGCCTCACTTTCCAAAAATAATATATTTCAATCTGATTTATGACATGATGTACTTGGTACTTTGTGGATGAACTAGAAAGATGTAGGTGAGGCTGACAAGAACAAGAGAAATTTCTTTATCGATGGCCTGAAAACCATTAAAAATAGAATTTTCGGGAGTTCCTACTGTGGTTCAGTGGGTTAAGAATCCAACTGCAGCGGTTCACGTACTGCAGAAACACAAGTATTATGCCCACCCGGTGCAGTTGGTAAAAGGGTCCAGAGTCGCCACAGATCTGGCTTGGATTCAAACCCTGGCCTGGGCACTTTCATATGCCGCAGTTGTGGCCATAAAATATAAAAATGATAAAAGAGGGGTTTCCAAACAGCAGCATGACACTTTGTAGGATCCTACATAAGGCAGGAGTTATTTTGATTGTAGTTGGTAGCTGTGTAACATTATGAGGTTGGGCTAACCTGGGGGTCATGTGTCAATGAATTCAATTATCTTACCATGAACAAAGGCAGAAGATTCAAAACTCAACTTGCATGCTATAAAAGAGGCAAAACAAAGGGTGACAGTACAATAAAACGTAATAGAGGTATAGAAATAATGTTAGATGACAAGTTTTCTGAGTAAAATTGTCATTTCAAATAAATTTATTTCCTTGCTTTATGAGAAAGAGCATTCTAAAAACAATATAGTCAACATACAATCACAATGTTGCAAAACATTGACTAAGCATGAACTTGGAAAAAAAATCACAGGGTGGACAATGGGATGGTACACTGTCAAATTTATGAAATATTGTTCAACGAGGTAGGAATCACATGTGGTTCCCACCAAGGGATTATCAGATGAGGCAGACCATTCTTGGTGTTAATTACATTAACAGGATGGAAATATTTAAGTTGAGACAGGATATTTTCATGTATCTGATCTGGTAAACTGCAACTAACTCCATTAATCTCAATAGTCCCTAAATCGACATTGGTGCTGCAGGTTTAGATTATTAAGGAACTTATTTAAGGTTCGTGGAATTCCTGTCAGGTGGCTCAGCAGTTGAACGAACCCGACTAGCACTGGTGAGGACATGGGTTCGATCTGTGGCCTCGCTCAGTGGGTTAAGGATCCCGAGCTGCCATGAGCTGTGGTGTGGGTCGCGGGCGCAGCCCAGATCCCATGTTGCTGTGGCTGTGGCATAGGCCAGCAGCTACAGCTCCAATGGGATCCCTAGCCTGGGAACCTCTATATGCCACAGGTACGGCCCCAAAAAGACAAAAAAAAAAGATTAAGTTCATGACTGATTTGAATTGCTGCAGATACATCACAATGGATTGTTGGAGGAAATTTGCTATTTTTGGAAAAACATATGTAAGAGTACCTTTTAGGATTTTAATTCCTCAAGTTTACTATATCATGAGTGGTGATTTAAAGAAAAATAAAAGCTAATGCTTAAACTTGGCAGATATTCAACAAGAATTGAATCAAAGAATGGATAGATGGGTGGATGGATAAAGGGTCTTACAACAACTTTATCCATTAAATCTCGTGAGGAAATACTTTCTAGTGGGAGCTAAGGCCTAAAGTCTAACATGAAATATCACAAGGGTGTATTCCTGATAGTCTAATACTAGTAATATCTTGTTGAAGCAGCTGAAACAATAAACAATCACTTATTTATATACTTATATGTATAAGAAACCTTAGGCTCACAAAAATATACATGTTTTAAAACAGAAATCTAAGGCACACAAAATACTAAAACAAGTCAATGAAAACAAATCTATTTTACATATTCAAGAAACAGAAATCTACTTGACAAGATGGTCTAACAATGGACGTTGTTATTTACAATCCCTTCATATTCCTTAAGTCGAAATTAGTCAAAAGCTTGAAACTTATACTTTGCACCATATATTATTTTAATATAAATTAAAATGAGTTTTCTTTTAGAGAACTTGGAACTGTTTGCTTTTGCACCAGAATTGTGAGTGTTAGCGGTTGTGGGCTTCCTATGGCATTTCCAAGGGAGAAGCACCATTAGGTTTTCCATATTCCCAAGGAATCTGACACTTTGAATGTTATAGCACCTCTGCATTTTAACAGAATCAAGTATTTCACTGAAATTTCTTTTTGTTCGAGACATTTTGTTTGGGCAATCCCTTCTGTTTTGCTATAAAATGGGTCAATAAAATGGGGGAAAAACAATTTAGGACTAAAATAAATGGAATGCCTATTTTCCTGTTACCTAGAAAAAGATGAATTGACATTTCCCCCAAAACCAATATACTTAGATAAACTACTTTGGATTAGCTCTTAAAGGACAAACCATACTGATTAATACCATTTGTACTGTTTTGTTTGGGGTATGTAATGATGATAGGGAATTTAGTTTCAACAGACTTGTACAGGAATTTTATTCTTATTCTGTACCAAAATGAATTTCAGAATGAATAAGGCAATTTGGGATGGATAAGGTTCTTGCTACTTAATTTTTGTATTTTATCACCTTGAAACTTTAGAAGCATTTGACTCTTCAGAATTCTATTATATCTCATCTCCTTTTGGAAACACCTTTCATGGAGAAAGCTGGGTGTGAACGTAAATTAGGGCCATTGTTGCTTAAAAAATCAGAAGAGACCACTCTTACTTAGTTCCAAAGGAAAAGTGAATCAATATTGGTGATATGCTTCCTAATTCCAATTTTAGAGAGAACAAACAATTTTTGCATGAACTATTTGATATAAGAAGCTAATCTTTGAATGAGATAGGACACATTAAAAAAACACAAACCATATACATGATTAGAATACATATTGCAGTTAACAAGATGGAACTCTACACAGCAAGAATAAATGATTTCTCTTGTATGCAAATATGCACAAACAATAGACAATAGGATTCTTATACTATACTATTTCAAGTTACTTTTAAAAATAGAAAGTGCTTTTAAAATATATATATACAATTTATGAACAGCCTCCAACCATTACGAACAATAATGAATTATTTTATACAGGAGAGATATCTTAAGAGAGAAAACATTTCATTGGTTTATTTCAAAAGAATATGCCGATTCTCTAGCAATGATTGGAAGATGTTGGAACAATGGCACCATGAAATAATAATTCAGCTTATTTTTGTGTCGATGTGGTTAAGCACCAGGAGCTGTGTAGAGTTAACACTGTGTGTCTTAATTTTACATCATAGCACATGAACCTGTTAAAATCCTCTAAAAATGACCGTTTCATAGTAAACAATTTAAAGCACCAAACTGAGTGATTCTATCAAGGTTAACACCTAACCAAAACATTTCTTTATGTATTTAAAACTATAAAACTTTTATTTTTGCTTAAAATGTGCACCTTCTACCAATTGTCAAAATATAGTCACAGTTAAGAAACACCCACCCCCAATTTTTCTTTCTTTTTTTTTTTTTTACCTCAGCCTTCAAATGGGTGAGATGAAGAAATAGTAAACCACAACATGACTTTCTTTTAAGAGCACCTTGAAAAAAATACACTGCACTCGCAAAGGCATTAAGGGGAGAAAAGCCTTCAGACCCAATGATTATAGGGCCCCGCAACATGTGTGAGAGCGTAAGGGGACACGGTGACAACATTGTCATGGGTTAATGTTAATGCTTTATGAGAAGGAATCTGGCTAAATTCATTAATTTCAGGGGACAGTTCAGGACCCTCATTAGCTGCCTGGTCTTTCTGCTCTGAGGCTTTAATTTTCTTATTCTTAGCTTCTTTCGCCTCAAACTTAATCTTGTTTAGTTCGAAACCGTGTTGGGGCTTGTTCAGGTTTTTGTGCTGGTAGAAAACAAGAGACAGGCGGGTAGGGTGATTCCGGTTGGGATGCTCGACAGGCGTGGTAGCGTGAAGCTCTCGCCGGGCGCACTCGATCAAAACGGAGCCATGGGCGGGCGCTATGGCCACGCCCCCGATATTGGCATCCAGGAAGATGTGCTCACTGTCTGACCAATATTCTTCAATGCGGGGCAACTTCTCTTCAACAGGTGACAGGGGATCATCTGACAGGGGGTCGTCTGACAGAGGCTCATCTGCTTCCGAATGCTGCTCGTCTTCTTCCACCAGAGAGGAAGCAGGGTCATGTGGAAAGGTGACGAATGGGGACTGCTGGTTTGGCTGATGAGAAGGGAGGTGCTCACATGGACCGGTGGGAGGCTCAGGATAACCCAGGGAATCTGTCCCGGGGGTAGACAAGGTCGGAAGAGGAAACCTTTCACCAGGCTGTGCAATTCCAGTGCCTTCCCCCGCAGCTGCATTAGCACCACCATGTCCCGCAGAAGGCGTCGTGCAGTGGGGATTGCTACTTCTTTCTGAAAACCCGTACGAAACTGTTGCATCATTCTTAAAAGGAGGTGTTGTGACCGAAGCACTTTTAGGGGACCAGGAGAAGCCTGGAGCTAAGTTTGCCTCTTTCACTGGGTGAGGAATGGATGGGGTCGGTGAGTAGGTTTTAGTGTTTTCTGAACCTTTGAAGATAAGATGGGGTTCCGTTTCACTTTTTATTTCGGGTTGCATGGTCTCTATTTTATTCCCTAAACAGAGAAAAGGACACCAAATGTGAAGATAAATATAGACTTGATAGTTGTATTTTTAAAGAAAGGTACAAAGAATAATAGAACAAAACTCTAATGGTGGCAATGTTGGGCAGTTGTGTTCTATTAACTTAAGTCTGATATCGGCACACATTAAAAACTGTAGCTAATTTGGGTATGGTTTTTTACTCAGTATTTTTTTCATAAAGATTTCTTTCCAGGAGTTACCTTCGTGACTCGGCAGTTAACGAACCCGACTAGGATCCCAGAGGATGTTGGTTCGATCCCTGGCCTCGCTTAGTGGGTTAAGGATCTGGCATTGCCGTGAGCTGTTGTGTAGGTCACAGATGCAGCTTGGATCTGGGGTTGATGTGGCTGTGGTGTAGACTGGCAGCTGTAGCTCCAATTCAACCCCAAGCCTGGGAACTTCCATGTGCTGCCGGTGGGGTCCTAAAAACGCAAAAAAAAAAAAAAAAAAAAAAGCAAAAACTAAACTATATTAAATATCTGTTGAGCTATAAGCAAAAAGGAATGATAACAAACATTCCCTTGTTTTGTCCTTTCACTGTTTCTTTATCAAATCCTACTCAGTGCTACATAAATGTCTGTCCTGTCTATTCTCTTATCTTTTTTTTTTTTTTTTGTCTTTTTTAGGGCCACATACATGGCATATAGAGTTCCCATGCTAGGGGTTGAATCGGAGCTGTAGCTGCCAGCTTACACAACAGTCACAACAATGCCAGATCCAAGCCACGTCTGCAACCTACACAACAGCTCATGGCAATGCCAGATCCTTAACCCATTGAGTGAGGCCAGGCATCAAACCCGCGTCCTCATGGATACTAGCTGGGTTTGTTACCACTGAGCCATGACAGGAACTCTAGTTCTGTCATCTTAAAAAAAAAAAGATCCTCAACCACTGTGCCACAAGGGAACTCCTGCACTTCTTTGCATCCTTAAATTTCTCCTCTTGCTAGTCAAAGTTGTGCACAGAAAATTAGCAGGCTTCCTAAATAAGCCTTACCTAACAGTGGCAGCGATGAAGCCTTACTGTTGTTCATCATTGAGTTATTCTTCCGCTTGATTCGAGGAATAAATTTCTTCTCCACAGCCCTTATCTTATGTGCGAGGACCTCTGTCATCATTGCTGCTCTCTTCTTGCCAGAACGAGGAATTGGCTGAGTGAATCGTGTTCTTCTTCTGCTGCAGGGTGTGAGGACCTTGATGGCCCCGGATTTGATCTTGGCTTCTATTCCTTCCCTTGAGCCAAACTCATCTGTGTCTGAAAGTTTATAAAGAGGAAGCACATGCAGCTGCTCATCTTGAGGAATAACACCAAATGAGCGGTTATCTTCTCTTGTTAAAGTGCAGACCTAGTAAGAAGACATGAAATGGGAAATAGAGATCCTAAACATTCATCATAGATGTTCCTACCTTTTATTGTTGCCATTTTATCCCCGTTTTATTTTCAATTGATTATTGCTGGTATATTCAACTTGGAATAATATATATATACATATATATATATATTTTTTGCTTTTTAGGGCTGCACCTGTGGCATATGGAGGTTCCCGGGCTTGGGAGTTGAATTGGAAGTACAGCTGCCGGCCTACACCACAGCCACAGCAACGCTGGAATTGAGCCTCATCTGCAACATACACCACGGCTCACAGCCAATGCTGGATCCTTAACCCACTGAGCGAGGCCAGGGATCGAACCTGAAACCTCATAGTCCCTAGTCGTATTAATTTCCACTGCGCCAGGACAGGAACTCCTGGAATAATATTTCATATATATATATATATATATATATACATATATATGTATCATATATCAAGCCACTCGAGGCTGGTCTGTTCAAGTATCTTATCAACTGTTTGTAAGAAGACCAGTATAATTTTGATTAAATGGTATTAATGAAAAAAGCACAAGAGATTTCTTTTTCTAGCAGGACCTATATTCCTTTTTTTTTTTTTTTTTTTTGGTCTTTTTGCTATTTCTTTGGGCCGCTCCCGCTGCATATGGAGGTTCCCAGGCTAGGGGTCCAATCGGAGCTGTAGCCACTGGCCTACGCCAGAGCCACAGCAACGCGGGATCCGAGCCGCGTCTGCAACCTACACCACAGCTCACAGCAACACCAGATCCTTAACCCACTGAGCAAGGGTAGGGACCGAACCCGCAACCTCATGGTTCCTAGTCGGATTCGTTAACCACTGCGCCACGACGGGAACTCCAGGACCTATATTCTAATACTGAAAAAAATATATTTCTATTCCTTTGTAGAGAAAGTAAAATACAGGGAAATTATGAAATTCCTGACATTGATACCTATTATTAATACTCTTCTTCATAAACTAGTATTTTTTTGGCAACGCCCAAGGCATCAGAAGTTCCCGGGCTAGGGATGGATCCTGAGACACAGCAGTGACAATGCCAAATCCTTAACTCACCAAGACACCAGGCAACTCCTAAAGGTTAAAAAGATCACACTATTTTCAAATATCTACAGTGACATTTGCCAGCAAGGTTTGAACCACTGAACTCTTTTTGTTATGTGTTAACCAAATGTATGGTTACAAAAGCAAAATGTAGGCGGGTGGGGGGATGAATTAGAGGGGTTGAGATTGGCATGTACACACTACTATATATAAAACATATATAGGTAAGGAGGACCTAATGTATAGCACAGTGTAAACTATTCAATACTGTGTGATAACCTATATGGGAAAAAGTATCTGAAAAGGAATGAATATATGTATATGCATAACTGAAATATGTATTTCCATTGCTATACACCTGAAATTAAAAACTTTGTACGTCAACTATTTCCCAATAAAATTTATTAAGAAAATGAAACAAAAACTCGGAGGAGTTCTCTTTGTGGCACACCTGTAATGAATCTGACTAGCATCCATGAGGACACAAGTTCAATCTCTGGCCTTGTTCAGGGGGTTAAGCATCCAGCCTTTCTGTGATCTGTGGTGTAGGCCAGAGGCTACAGCTCCAATTCAACCCATAGCCTGGGAACCAACCAGGTCCAACCAGGTGCAGCCCTAAAATAACAAACAAAAAAAAAAAAAAAACAGCTTGGGAATTCCTTCGTGGCTCATAGGGTTAAGAACCCAACATAGCGACTGTGAGGATGTGGGTTTGATTGATCCCTGGCCTCACTTAGTGGGTTAAGGCTCCTGCATTCCTAAAAGCTGTGGTGATAGATCACAGATGTGGCTTGAATCCAGTGTTGCTGTGGCTGTTTTGTTGGTAGCCGCAGCTCTGATTAGACCCCTAGCCCAGGAACTTCCACATGACACAGGTGTCGCCCTAAAAACAAACAGACATACAAAACCCCTCCCAAAAAAACCTTCATGTAATCTACAAATATGTTAAAATGAAGTGTTAAAAAACTTAAATGAAGGAACTCAGTTAAAACATACAAGCCAAGCATGATGCTGAATCACTCTTTAGCTAAGATCCATCTGAATGGATTTATACGCTTTCAACATTTGGAAATACTAGAGATCCCAGTTAATCTCAGGGAAAAGGTGTGATTGGCAAAAAAGTTATTTTGGTTCCTTAATCTCTTACTAGCAGACTTCACTAACCACATAAGGAAGGAAGGCTGCCTGTTGATGGGTCACACTGTGCAGTTCCAAGTTATGTCTTAGGCAAGTGCAGTGCAGAAAGAGGCCATCACGCTGTTTTACCAGGAAAAAGATAACTACTTTGGAGTTCCTGTCATGGCACAGCGGAAACGAATCTGACTAGGAACCATGAGGTTGCAGGTTCAATCCCTGGCCTTGATCAGTAGGTTAAGGAGCCGGCGTTGCTGTGAGCTGTGGTGTAGGTCACAGACGTGGCTCAGATCTGGTGTTGCTGTGGCTGTGGTATAGGTCAGCAGCTACAGCTCTGATTAGACCCCTAGCCTGGGAACCTCCATGTGCTATGGGTGTGGCCCTCAAAAAGACAAAAAAAAAAAAAAAAAAGATAACTACTTAAAACTCATTTCCTTTATACTTAACACACCATTGTAAATCAACTAGCCATCAATAAAATTATTTTTTATTTTTTTATTTTTTTGTCTTTTTGCTATTTCTTGGGCCGCTCCCACAGCATATGGAGGTTCCCAGGCTAGGGGTTGAATCGGAGCTGTAGCCATCGGCCTACGCCAGAGCCACAGCAACGTGGGATCCGAGCCGCGTCTGCAACCTACACCACAGCTCACAGCTGGATCATTAACCCACTGAGCAAGGGCAGGGACTGAACCCGCAACCTCATGGTTCCTAGTCGGATTCATTAACCACTGCGCCACCACGGGAACTCCCATCAATAAAATTAAAAACAAAACAAAACTCACTTCCTTATTAAAGAACTATTGCATGATTTCCCCCAAGGTCTTCTCCCCAACTTAACTGTCTTTTCATTGACCTCACACTAGGGCACATGACTCTTTTGATGCCTGTCAACATAGAGTGCACATTAAGTTGCTTAACTTCCTGCCTACCAGTTTGATAGCACAGGATGGTTGCTTTGAATGATCATGTATTCCTACATCCCAACAACCTACCTCAATTAAATATATAACTCAGGACCTTCAACAAACCTTTAGGCTGGTTCTAAAACCTTTGGGTAGCACTTCAATAGTAACTTAAATAAACGCTATGAATATATACTGTGTAGAATAAAACATAATGTAGGATTTGTTACAACAATCATCTTTAAGCACCTCAGCCTGAGCATATAATTATGGAGGTTTCTTTTTTCCTTTTTTGGCCACTCCACAGCTCGTGTTATTTCCCAGGCCAGGGATACAACCTACACCAGAGCAGTGACCTGAATTGATGCAGTGACAACAATGGATCCTTAACCCCCTGCACCACAAGGGAATTCTGTGGTGGAGCTTTTGAATCAAAAGCCACCCAGGTACATACCACTGTGCTGCCATTATTCATGTTGTGAATGTCCCTGTGGGGGTGGGCACAGAAATCGAGGCAAGCAGTGACCCCAGAGAAAGGACGACCTTCTTTCTTGCCAAGCCGACATTCTCTGGCAACATGTTCAAACGCCACCTACAAAATAACACATGTCCCAGAGTTTTAAAAGACCGAACACCTTCAGAAAAGAGTAAAAATTACTTTCTGACAACGTTCCTAATTACACTTGATAATATCAAAGGTTTCTGACACTACAGTGTATTATTGTAGTGATTGTGTAGTTTAGTAATGTTCAAGGTAAAGCATTTAAGAGGACATAGACTAAAACAACCATCACTGACTATGAGTGAAGGCACTAATATCTACCTGCTGATAGTATAGTAGCCTAAATTATTTCATTGCAAAGAAAGGCATACAGTGTATGCAGTTTTCAACAGATGTACATATATATTCACAAACCAGCATAGAATATAAATTTGTAACTCCTTTTAAAATGAAAAGTTGGATTTTTTTTTTTTCTTTTTAGGGCCACACTTGCTGCATTTGGAGATGCCCAGGCTAGTGGTCAAATCAAGAGCTACAGCTGCTGGCCTACACCAGAGCCACAGCAACACAGGATCCGAGCTGAGTCTGCAACCTACACAACAGCTCACGGCAATGCCAGATCCTTTACCCACTGAGCGAGGCCAGGGGTCAAACCTGAAACCTCATGGTTCCTGGTTCCGTTGCGCCACAAAGGGAACTCGCCAATTACTTTCTTGATGATGTCCTTTGAAAAACAAAATTTTTTAATTTTGATGACCTACTTTTTCATTCTGGATTGTCTATCACTAGTATATAGAAATGCAATGATTTTGTGCATATTGAACTTATATCTAGAAAACTTGTTGAACTCTTGTATTAGCTATAATAGTTTTTGTGTGTGTGCTTGCATTGGGGGGGAGAAGTGGTGCAGATTACCCATTTTCATTTCTTTCTCTCTCTCTCTTTTTCACCATGCACACAGCATGCAGAAGTTCCTGGGCCAGGGATTCAACCCTCACCACAGAGCAGTGACCCAAGCCACAGCAGTAACAATGCTAGATCCTTAACCTGTTGAGCCACCAGGGAATTCCTACTGAGTGTTACTAATCATAGATTCCTTCTTTTAAAGTTTTATTTCTGGAAATAATCATAATTTTGTCACTTGGGAGGTATAATTCAATTGCCCTAATAGGAAGACTTAAAAAAAAAAAAAAAAAAAGATAAATTTTTAAAATGTTTGATAAAAAGAGATCTACATTAAAGTTCAAATTAGAAAAAAAATTTGTATTAATGATGATTTTGTTTAGATATAAATTTCAACCATGTTTAATTGTGCTGTATGAGGTCCCAAAACATACCTGGTTTTCGTAAGCAACCGGAGCATACTGTTTATAAATTGGAGCTAATTCTGTAGCCAAAGTCTGTAAATTATCTTCAATGTTTTTTTCCTATAGGAAAAGACAGTCCGTAAAAGTTGTCACATAATAACATGAGTGATGAGTTTATAGAGTTTATATAAGGTATCAAAATGAATTATGTATCATTGCTGATGTGTGGTTGATGCATAGTTCATACTTACCCTGATGAAAGAACTACTATAGAATATAACTCGATGGAGTTCCCATTGTGGCTCAGTGGTAATGAACCTGACTAGTAACATGAGGACGCAGGTTTGATCCCTGGCCTCGCTCAGTGGGCTAAGAATTCAGCATTGCAGTGAGCTGTGGTGTATAGGTTGCAGATGCAATTTGGATCTGGCACTGCTGTGAATGTGTGGTGTAGGCCAGTGGCTACAGCTCTGATTCGACCCCAAGCCTAGGAACTTCCATGTGCCTTGGGTGTGGCTCTAAAAAAAGAGTATAGCGTGGATTGTTTGTAAAATCTAAATTATTAGTCATTGTTATGCTTTAATTTAGTTTTTTGAAATTAAAAAGTCTGTGTTATCAGCTAGTAAGAAATCTAATTGGTGTTACAGGTAAGTTGCAAAAGTGCTCACGTTGCTAAAAGGGAGAACTGTATTTTATATTTCAAATACAAGGCATTTGAAGTAAATCAAGACAACTGCTCTGCTGCAAGTGGAGATGTGAAGAATTCTAACACAGTGCAACAAGTTTCTATTGACAGAGATGGGAGAGCAACAGATGTTAAGGCACATACTGCGTATCAGATCAGTGCTAGAAGTTTCAAATACAGTAAGTAGGCAATCAACTGTCTAAAACCAGTGTTTTCCACACAGTAATGGTTACGAACTGAGGAAGATTTGATAGAACCTGTGGAGAAGCCTTAACGCCTTATTAAGAATCTGGATTCAAATGAAAATAAAAACATTTAAGACTTTTTCAAAGGAAAACTATTGTGACAAGAGTATTAAAAACTGATGACAGTAGGAGGTAGAGGAAGGAGCCTTTGGCAACAATAGTTGGAAGACCACTGATAGTGATAGTTTTTCAGGATTGAGTATATTCTAAATCAAGTCAGAAACCTGATAAACGACCAGTCACATCTAAGGGACGTAAATGATGGAAAACTGACAGCAAGGATGAATGAGGGATATAAGAAGGTTTCAAGGCTTTTGCCTCATTTGAGATTTGATGGCTGCCTAGAACTAAGAAAGAAAACCTTCATGTGGATCAATTCAACTTCTGATATGCAGCAGACCATTATAAAAACCAAAGCCACACAGGTGTGGGTCACATACGTGGCTACAATCCAGCATTGCTGTGGCTGTGGTGTAGGCTACAACCCTGAGTCACCCCCTAGCCTGGGAACTTCCATATGCTGAGGGCCTGGCCCTAAAAAGTCAAAAACCAAAACAAACCAAACCAAAGCCACACAACAATGTAGACAGCGAAAGTTTATTCTTTTTTTTTTTTTGTCTTTTTGCTATTTCTTTGGGCCGCTCCTGCGGCATATGGAGGTTCCCAGGCTAGGGGTCCAATCGGAGCTGTAGCCACCGGCCTACGCCAAAGCCAAAGCAACGCGTGATCCGAGCCGCGTCTGCAACCTACACCACAGCTCACGGCAACACCGGATCGTTAACCCACTGAGCAAGGGCAGGGACCAAACCCGCAACCTCATGGTTCCTAGTCGGATTCGTTAACCACTGCACCACGACGGGAACTCCAGAAAGTTTATTCTTGAGTGTTTATTACAAGCCACATCTTGGTGACTGCAAAGCATCACTGATTATCATTTTGGTCTCTTACCCATTTAGGTTGGTGCTTTCACTGAAATAGAAATGAACATATATAGGGTCTCTGTCTAGATCACTCTGTCTACTTACGTATCTGTTACTTAATGTAGCTTAGTAAATACAGTCAGCGAAGTCAGAGCTACTTTAAAACACTGGCTAGACTCACACATTAATTATTCCATTTATTTGGGGCAAACTTCAGCATTATGATTTGAGTACCTATTATAAAGATTATATTTTCGGAGTTCCCGTCGTGGCACAGTGGTTAACGAATCCGACTAGGAACCATGAGGTTGTGGGTTCGATCCCTGGCCTTGCTCAGTGGGTTAAGGATCCGGCGTTGCTGTGGCTCTGGCATAGGCTGGCAGCTACAGCTCTGATTCGACCCCTAGTCTGGGGACATCCATATGCCACAGGAGTGGGCCTAGAAAAGCCAAAAAAAAGAGAGATTATATTTTCTAATACTTGAAATATTGGGATAACTGTAATTGTATTTTACTGCTAGTGGAACATCATGAACCATTCAGTGTAACAAGTCAGATTTACAAAATGTGTCATCTTATTTATTTATTTCTTGTCTTTTTAGGGCTGCACCTGTGGCATATGGAAGTTCCCAGGCTAGGGGTCAAATCGGAGCTGCAGCTGCTAGATCCAAGCCATATCTGCTACCTAAACCACAGCTCACAGCAAAGCTGGATCCTTAACCCACTGAGCAAGGCCAGGGAACAAGCCCGTATCCTCATGGATATTAGTCTCGTTTGTAATTTGCTGAGCCATAGTGGGAATTCCCACATGTTATATTTCTAAGCTATAGATAGATATTCTTTCCAAACATGCTTCTAACATATGTAAAAATCCGTTCAGTGTTCTACCATAATGAAAATCTCAATTTCCCAAAGAAAAAAGGTACAGACTATAGACTGAAGGAGAAAAACAATGCAATTATCTCAGTGGATATTTAAATACCATTTGAAAACTTTCAACATCCAGTCTTCCTCTGTTTGTCTTTCTGTTATTTTGTTTTAGGTGAGATTTTTGTGAAAAGCATGTGGTTAAATATGGCCTTTTAACAGAATTTGTCATTTAGATTTTTTTTCCCAATCATTGACTTATGTTTTCTGTTTATTGTGCTTTCCTTGTATCCTCCCGAGCCACCTTCTCCTGCTCTGTTTCCTGGAATTCCTTTTTTCTTTTTTTTGGTTGTTAGGGCTGCACCTGTAACATATGGAAGTTCCCAGACTAGGGAATCGAATTGGAGCTGCAGCTGCCGGCCTAAGCCATAGCCACGGCAACATGGGATCCAAGCCTGTGAGCTACACCACAGCTTGCAGCAATGCTGGATCCTTAACCCACTGAGCAAGGGAGCAAGGCCAGGGATCAATCCTGTGTCCTTATAGATACTAGTCAGGTTTGTTACCACTGAGCCACAACAGGAACTCCCTGAGATGTGTCATCTTATGAAACATTTTCTATTGTGTGGAAATGAAATAAGGTGGTAAATAGAAACAAATTAAATAAAACTGATAGGGCTGATGTTTGGTGTCGTTTTATAAATGTAGGTCCTTTATCCATATTATAAAAAGCCTCATTTTTAATTGTTTTGTTAGACTGAATGTTCATGTCAGATTTAGAGACTTCTTATCAGACTTTGCCTAATGGGGTTCAAGCCTACACCCTTCTGCTCTTCTCAGCCTCTACCTTGGCTCTAGGATCACTGTCACATTCATGCCTATAATTACCACCACTTCTTGAGCTTCAAGTTCTTATTAACAACCTAACGTTTCCACTTGGATTTCTCTTAGGAATCTCCAACACAATGAATCCACAATCTGCCGTCTATAATAAACCTGATCCTATTTCAGCAGACCCTATGTCAAAGAATAGGACCTACTTTAAAAAAGTCTTTCCAGACCAACCACTAATTCATCACTTCCTCTGTCACAACCATACTCTAAGTCATTGCTGTCTCTTCTCCAGACCATTCTTGTAGTCAATTTGCTAAACCAGCTCTTGGCCAGCTCCAATCCACAGAGCAGCTAGAGAGATCCCTTTTAAAAAAAGTGTAATTATATCACTCTCTGCCTTAAAATCCTTCAATGATCTTCCAAAATTCATGACATGGCTTACAAGGCTACTGTATACACTCACTCTCCCTTGCCTGCTGAGCTTCAGCCTGGCCTTTTGTCAGTTCCTGGAAAGAGCAATGCTTCTTCCTGTATCATAAACACTGCATAAATGTTACTCATTGTCAATAACAAACACAAGCAAAAAGTGATCTCACAATTACATAATAGTGTTATTGTTAGGAATAAAAATTTAGCAGTCATGTCAATATTGCTAATCTATTTGTATACTGACAGCTTTATCACAGAATTATTTAGAAAGAAAACTTAACTGATTAATTTTAAGGGAGAATTCACATCTCATTATCAGGTATTTTATATGTCTTTAGTAAATTTGTACAGTTTCATCCCTAGAAGTCTAATAAAATTGTTGTTGGATTTCTTCTAAGATAATTTATCTGCAAAAGATAGTTCTCTCTCTAGAGTCATTTCCTTCTTTTATTACAGTGGATGGGAACTTCAGAAAATAAGAAATAATTTTGATTACCTCTTTAAAGGGATTATCTGTTTATTCTGAGCTTTCCAAAAAGATATTATATTCATTGTATTTCAGATGCAAATAGATTAATTCCTGCTGCTGTTTTATTTTATGTTTTCTATTTATCCTTTATCCTAATGATTTTTAAAACTACCTTTGCTGATTTATGAATGGATTGCTTTCTGTTTAAAGCTTTTATTTCCACAACTAGTTCAAATGTTATAAATTCTACTTCTATTCATCTAAAGATTTTTTATACATACATTTTCTCAAATACGTATTTCTCATAATAGCTAGAGCAGTGTTTTCCAAGCTGTGGGTCATGACTCATGGGTTGGTAGGTTGTGCAATCAGTTTAGTAGGTCACAACTAGCATCCAAAAATGAAATGAAATTTTGTAAAAAAAAAAATAAAAAAAACTTTACTGTATCATAGTGATCCTAGGACAGTAAGTACATTGGATCTATAATGCTTTGGTATTTTAATATTTATCTTTGTTACATATAACAAGGCTAAGTATTATTTTGTGATAGGTTTGTTTGATTTATTTGAGTATATATATATATATATATATATATACACACACATATATAAGAATAGCTGTTTGTAATATAAAAAGTTTTTTATGCTTGGTCACAACGCACAAAGTTTGAAAAACACTGATCTTGGAGTTAATCAGTATCTAAATCCTCCCCATTCCAAACAAAGCATAAAACATTACCACATTTAGTTCCTAAAGGTGCCCCACCACCTCCCACTGATAAGAGTATGGAATTATCTTATAGGTTGTTATTTTGATTAAAAAAAAAAAATGTAAGTATTCGACTTATTTAAACTTAACAGTAAGGTTGACTAATTTCTTTGCTCACCATGGCCTTGTGTTCCGGACAGATTGGTTCCGGTTTCATATATCTTCTTTCTGGATTACGTCCTTTAGTAATTCTTTCATAGTAGTGCTGTGGGTAGTAAACTTTCTGAGTCTTTGAAATTTTGGCAAATAGCTTTATTTTATTCTTCCTACTTTAGTTGGGTATAAAATTCTAAGTTCTTTTAACAGTGATTCCATTTGGGGTTAGGGGTAAGGAGGAGGGAGCCGGGGACAACTGGAATTTGGGTTGGTAGTTGAAGATTTTAACTCTGTTATTTAGAATTTTATACTATTTTCTGGTATATATACACATATAGATGTTGTTACTGTTTTCTCACTACTTTCTGTACTATTTAATATTTATTTATTATGATTTAAATTTTTTAAAAGGAATGTACTTAAATAGTCACTGTGTAATTCATAAGTAAAAAGAACACTTACGTGTAAGGGAGAACTTGGATCAATTCTAAATCTTCTAGGACTTGGGCTTCTACCAAATTTGCAGCCATTGAAATACATACTCCATGAGCAGCCAAAAGAGAAGGAAGCTCCACAAGTCTCTGGATCAAGTCCTTGACATGTACAGGTTCGACTGTAAGATGGTAATTGCAAGGGAATGAACTGATAAAGTAGGAAAATACCTCAAACAACATTTCAGGTTCATATAACTTTAGATGGTAATTAAATTATTTTAACACGACTATTTTATCACTTATTTCATCTAAGGTAGTATTATGTTAATATAAAGCTAAGTGGAATCGATTATTCCTAATTTTTTTCTTTTTGTTTCTTTTTAAAAAAAATTTTTTTTTTTTTTCTTTTTAGGGCCATATCTATGGAATATGGAAGTTCCCAGGCTAGGGGTCAATTCAGAGCTGTAGCTGCTGGCCTATGTCACAGCCAGAGCAACGCGGGATCAAAGCCTCATCAGAGACCTACACCACAGCTCACAGCAGCAATGGTCCTTAACCCACTACGTGAGGCCAGGGATTGAACTGGCATCCTCACAGATACTAGTTGGTTTTTCAACCTCCTGAGCCACAGAGGGAAGGCCTCTTTTCTTTTCTTTAATTTCTTTTTCTTAGATGCACCGGCAATTTATGGAAGTTACTGGGCCAGAGATTGAATCCCAGCCGGAGCTACGACTTAGGCTGAAGCTGTGACCTACACTGTAGCCGCAGCAAGGTCAGAGCCTTAACCCACTGTGACAGGCCAGGAATCGAACCTGTGCCACAACAGAGACATCGTTGGACCCTTAACCCACTGCACCACAGCAGGAACTCCTATAACTAAGTTTTCAATGAAAATTGTTCAAGATTTTTAAGCCCAAATAAATGCCAACAAACTATACAGATGTGGAATATCCATAACCGCATCTGAATTAGAGGTATCTAAGGAAGGGAAATAAAGGGCCTGGATTTTAGTCCTAGTCTGTTTCCTATCAGAACTGAAAATTAGAGCCTCTCATTAACTCTTAATTTATCCTTTTTTTATAAAAGGACATTGCTAAAATAATCCTGTGAGGATTGATTAAGGATAATACATATTGTATGTGAAATCACTGTCAGTTTTAAAGAGAGTATTTATGAATGTCACAAGAGAAAAAATTGAGGAGGAAGCCCATTTTGTTCAGTGATTTGGTAATTTTATCATTTTGGAGGCATCTCTGAAGCCTCAAAATAGACTCTATAGTTAGAATGACAATGATTAGAATATACAACGAAATGAAACCAAACAGGGAATATACACTCTTGTGGTTCCTATTCACGAAATGCTTGAACTTCTAATAGTATATACATAGTACTAACATAATGGCTTAAAAGGACACTTAAAAAAACACATTTTTTTTCAAAAACAGTAAGTGAAGATAATATAGAAATTTAGAGATAAAAACTGGATTTTTTACTTGGGAAAGTCACAATTGTGATAGATGTTTGAATAAAAAAAGGATCACTTAAGATACTATGAAGGAAAAAAGGAGGAATACTTCCAATATTCCAACTTCTACTAAATCTTCTTACAAAGATGAAAAACATGTTTTAAAGGGGGAAAAGATCATAATTAACTTGAAAGGGAAGAAAAAATGGAATGCAAATGAGATCTAAGGAGGTAAAGTTGAAATTGCAGATGGAAATTCAAGTTGTCAAACAAATAGAAAATTGTAGGTTCATTACTGACCATGAGACCTAAAGAAAACAGTTTCTGGGAGCTGCCATTGTGGTGCAATAGAGATGAATCCGACTAGGAACCATGAGGTTGTGGGTTCCATCCCTGGCCTCCACCAATGGGTTAAGGATCCAGCATTGCTGTGAGCTGTGTTGTAGATTGCAGACACTGTTTAGATCCTGCATGGCTGTGGCTGTAGCCAGCAGCTGAAGCTCCGATTAGACCCCTAGCCTGGGAACCTCCATATGCTGCGGGTACAGACCTAAAAACCAAAAAAAAAAAAAAAAAAAAGAAAGAAAGAAAACAGTTTCTACAGAATATTTTAAACTGTTAATGTCATGAATAATGGGACAAATTGACGTAAAACACTTTCTAATATTAGGACTCAAGTGTAGTATTCTTGCTAATAATTCCTGAATTGAACTGAATCAGGAAGAAACAACCAGACAAAACAAAATTGAGCAACAGTCTACAAAATTAGCCTGTCTCTTTCAAAAAGGTCAATAAAGCCAAAAGAAAAACTGAGATAAAAGGTTTAAGAATCAAAAAGAGAAAAAAACTCAATCCATCAAATTCTGGGTAGGGAGAAATTACTAAAAAATATGCTATTGGGAAATAGATGACTTTTACATATAACAGTGGGTTAGAGAATAGCATTTTATCATAGTTAAATTTCCTGGTTTTGATAATTGTACTGGTGTTATGTACATGAATGTGCTCATTCTTAGAAAACACCACTAAAGTATTTTTTAGGAGAAAAAGGCATAAAGTTTGCAATTAGCTCACAAATCCAGAAAGAAAATATAGAATATCAATAATGACAACAGGTAAGTTCATGTGTAGGTGTGACTATGAGTATAAATGTAAATATAACAAAAAAATTGTGGAATCTAGGTTAGGGGTATAAGAGTTCACTACGTTTTTGGTTTTCTTGGGAGTTTTCTTTGGCTGCACCCAAGGCATGTGGAAGTCCTAGGGCCAGGGATCAAATCCCACTACAGAAGTGAAAACGCCAGATCCTTAACCCTCTGAGCCACCAAGAAACCCTCGCTAAAATATTCTGGCATCATTTCTGTAAATATCAATTTTTAAAGAAGTGATATGCTGGGTCTATATTGGGCATAACACACTAAAACATACATTATAGATTCTGGTGAGAAGTAAATAATATATGTATATCCTTCAGCGCAGTTTCTTTATAGAAGAGGTGTTATTATTAGTGTGTGTCCACATAACAAAATAAAAATGTCTGGTGGCTCTTCAGGTTAAAGATCCAGGGTTGTCATTGTTGTGGTTTGGGACACGGCTGTGAGGCAGATTTGATCTCTAGCCAGGAAAGAGCTGAATGCTGTGGCCACAGCCAAAATATAAAAAAATGATGTATGCATACTTGCTGACATTAGAAAGACAATAAAAATATATGATGAAATGATGATTTTAAGCATAAAGATATGTTCTGGAAGGTAAAAAATACTGTCGTGTGGATGTTAGAGAGAGGATGATGCAAATTGATCATAAAGTTCATTTGAAAGCACAAAAGTAAAATAATAACATAGAAAGCCTTGAAAAAGAGCAAGAATGGTAAGCTAGCATTACCAAACATTAAACTATAATACCACTATAACTTGAAAAATGTGGTACCAGTACCTGAAAAGGCCAAATGGTGATATGGAATTCCTATACAAAAGAACTATTTCATATATATATATATATATATATTTTTTTTTTTTTTTGTCTTTTTAGCTATTTCTTGGGCCGCTTCCGCGGCATATGGAGGTTCCCAGGCTAGGGGTCCAATCGGAGCTGTAGCCATCGGCCTACGCCAGAGCCACAGCAACGCGGGATCTGAGCCGCGTTTGCAACCTACACCACAGCTCACGGCAATGCCGGATCCTTAACCCACTGAGCAAGGGCATGGACCAAACCCGCAACCTCATGGTTCCTAGTCGGATTCGTTAACCACTGCGCCATGACGGGAACTCCCATATATAATTTTTGTATAAAGTAATATTTCAAATCAAGTGGAAAAGAACTACTCTTCAGTAAGTAGTATTGGGAAAAAAAGGAGGAAGAAGCATAGGAATAGATCTCTTCTTCCCACTTCTTCCAAGCATAAAATTTATTTTATTATTATTTCTTTCTTTTTTTTTTTTTTTTTTTTTTTTAGGGCCACACATGAGGCATATGGAGGTTCCCAAACTAGAGGTCTAATCAGAGCTGTTGCTGCCAGCCTATGCCAGAGCCACAGCAACACCGGATCTGAGCCATGTTTGCGACCTATACCATAGCTCACGGCAACACCAGATCCTTAACCCCTGATCGAGGCCAGGGATCGAACCTGCAACCTCATGGTTCCTAGTCAGATTTGTTTCCGCTTCGCCACAATGGGAACTCCCAAGCATGAAATTTAAATGCATGAGGCTTATGTTTCAAAAATTTAAGATTTCAACAAGTAATAAAAGAAAGCATGGGCGAATTATGCTATAACTTGTGTGAGAGGAAAAACGTCCTTAAATACAGCTCAAAATCAGACACAAATAAAGGAAAAGATAGATACAATAACTTACTTTTAAAAGTAAATTTTTGCAAAAAGCGACATAGTAAAAATAAAAAGGCAAATACCAATCGAAAAATCTAAATGCAGGGGGAGTTAAGGATCTGGTGTTGTCACTGAAGCAGCTTGGCGAGCTGGCCTGGGGAACTTCCACATACCAAGGGCAGAGCCAAAACAACTAAATGTAGAAAATGCAAATGCATTTAGAAATTACATTGCTAAGGGTAAACAGCTCCAATATATAAAATGGAAAAAATGAACAGATCTTTAGAAATGTGGGCCAGAATAATTAACAGATTCTGACCAAAAAACCAAATTTTAAACAAGGCCAAATTTGGAGTTCCTGTCGTGGCTCAGAGCAAACAAATTTGACTAGCATTCATGAAGACACAGGTTTGATCCCTGGCTTTGCTCAGTGGGTTAAGGATCTGACGCTGCCGTGAGCTGTAGCATACATAAGTCACAGATGTGGCTCGGATCTGGCATTGTTGCTGTGGCTGTGGCCAGTCGCTACAGCTCCAATTTGACCCCTGGCCTGGGAAACTCCATATGCGGCAGGTGTGGCCCTTAAAAAAAAAAAAAAAAAAAAAAGTGGCAAATGCTCTTAACCATATGAAGAAACTCTTATAATATTTAAAAATTTGACTCAAAGTAAAACAATTCCATTTATTAAATGGGAAAAAACTCACCTTTAACAACATATTCACTAGAAAACTGTAGGAAAACAGATATTTTCTTACATTGCAAAGAGAGGAAGTGGAAAATGGTACAATTTCTTATGGAGGAGCTGTTATTTATAGAAAAATCTTTCTCCTCCAGTCTCTAGGGGTGAAAGGGATCAGGTACCAAAGAGGAAAGCAAGAATAGGAGAATATCCTAAATGGTCTTATCTCACGAAGAAACCCAAGTCTCTCTTTAAAGAAATGATCATTCTTTTGCTGTTGTTGTTGCACAATACCTAAAATTTTAGTCTCCTGTATAATATATGTAGTTGGTAGTTAATTTAACACTACAGAATAGACGTCGGAATGGCAAAGCAGTACAAAACAGATTTGATTACTTTTCATTGAGAGTGCATCTTCGATCTGTGGGATGACCATTGTAGGACTTTAGACTTTCCGTAAGCTCAGAGTACAGTCTGTCAGCCAGTGGGAGAGGGATGCCATCCCATACCATGATGAGCACCACCATCACAGCTGTGGGGCAGTGGTGGCCTGCACGCTGTCGAACAAGACAAAGAACTTTCTCTTCATCGCTGCTTCTTCTTAAAACCTGCAAAAGCAGATGAAAGCTATTATATATAGGGTGAATCAACAACAAGGACCTATTGTATAACACATGGAACTATATTCACTATCCTGTGATGGACCATAATGGACAAGAATATGAAGAAGAACATGTAATTATGTTATTATATACATATAATTGAATCGGTTTGTTGCACAGCAGAAATGAACACAACATTGTAAATCAACTATATGTCAATAAAATAAAATTTAAAAAATTAAAAAAACTCAACTAAACCAAACCCACCAACACCTGCAAAAGCAGAATGCATTCATTTACAGAAAACAGAAAACCTAAATTCGAATGCAGGGGATACTGCTTTTAAAGCTCTGTATCATTGCATTTGGGTTTTTGTTTTTAATTACTATTTCTCAAAGGGTTAAAGCCTGTAGGATCTTTGGTTGTTAGACTAGCTGCCTCCACACAAGTCATCACAGGGTATCTCAGGTTACTTGACTAACAACAGGCAGAAGGAAATCTGTGGACACAGTCTGTGTTTCATTTCACTATTGATACAGTATTGCAAAACAAACAGCAGAGGATCCAAAGGAAAAGAGACCACTTAACTACTCTACTCTTTCATAACTGTGGTAACTAGAGAAATCTAGCTAAATGGAAATAACCTAGGACTCCCAACATTGGAAATAAACTATTTGGAGCAGTAAAATTTAGCATCTGAGAAAAACTATAGATTCCAGTATTTCCTGTGATTTTCCCATGCTAACACAAGGACTGATGATACCCTTTTTTTTTTGGCTGTGCTTGAGGCATATGGAAGTTCCCAGGCCAGGGATTGAACCAACGCCACAGCAGTGACAATGCTGGATATTTAGCTAACCTGCTAAGCCACTAGGGAACTGTGGTCCAGCTGACAGGGTGAAAGCAAATTATAACAATTAATTTCCAATCTTCATCCATTTATCTTATACCACATCATACTCATGGGTTGCTAAAAAGGGCTTCCAAAGTATTTAAAACACTATTCAGGGGGACCTAGTGTTTTATTTTTAAAAATTGCATGAAAATGTTGACACCATGTAAAACCATACAACTATGTTTAAGACTTCCTCCGTATACCAGATTTAGAGACTGATCCCATTAATCAGCACATAATTAGTAAATGATAAAATGCCCGCCCTTGAGACCAGAATGAAGCACCCCATAGCATAATTAATATTCCATTTTTGTTGCTATATTATTACAAAAACTTGAGATGAAACTTCTTAAGGTGTTAGTTACCCAATATCACTTTCTTCTGGCTCTCCAGATGGTTAACAATCATTGCTACCAAGGCATCCCTTGAGTAGAGTTGACTTTAGGACCTTCCCCCTAAACACAATTATTTATATTAAAATTTTTTTCTATATTTATATGTTCTCTTACAGCCAAATAAGAATACATTTGCTTTCAAATATGCTTAAATGCAAAATGATATACTGTATCAAACAGAATTACACCAGGCAATCTTCATGTTGTCAGGCCAACAACACAGTAATTAACAGTGATCCAATCCTTATACGGGAAAATGCTAAAATGCTATTAATTCATTATAGCTGAGCTTTTTCCAGATATTCCAAATTTCCTTCAGTGAGTAATAGATAATTAAGCATAAATGAGTCTCTAAATTCTAATCTAGCTTCAGTTAGCTGCTGAAGTATCGCTAGGGTATGAATTTTAGGGTCCACCCAAAATTCATGTAATAAATCCTAAATCCCAATAATGGTACGAATATGTAGGGTCCTTTAGGTGTTAAGCCAGTCACAAGGGGGAAGTCCTCTCTATTGGGATTAGTATTCTTATAAGAGGACCCACAGAAGTACCTAGTCCCTTCAACCATGTGAAGACACAAAGAGAGAAGGACCCTCCAGCCACAATGGCATCCTGATCTCCAACTTCTAAACCTCAGAACTGTGAGAAATAAATTTCTGGTGTTTCTTAGCCACCCAGTCAAATGTCTTCTCATAGCAGTCTAAATGGAATAGAAATATTAAACCTGTATAGGACCTCTGAAAAATATATTAAGTATTATTGAAAGAAATTAAAGAAGACCTAAATGAAAGAGAGATACCAGGAGTTCCCATTATAGCTGAGTGGTTAACGAACCCAACTAGCATCCATGAGGATGCTGGTTCTATCCCTGGCTCGATCAGTGTGTTGGAGTTCTGGCACTGCCGTGAGCTGTGGTGCAAATCACAGATTCGGATTAGATCTCGGGTGGCTGTTGCTGTGGCTGTGGGGGAGGCTGGCAGCTATAGCCCAGATTAGACCCCTAGCTTGGGAACCTCCATATGCCAAGGGTGCAGCCCTAAAAAGACCAAAACAAAAAACAAACAAAAAATCTTATCAAAGGTAGTTATGTTTTGCGTGGAAATTGACAAAGTTGCAAATTGACTTGTAGCAAAGTTTATATGGAGGAGTTCCTTCCTTGTGGCTCAGAGGTAAGGAAACTGACTAGTTAGTATCAAGGAGGACCCAGTAGGTAAGGAAACTGACTAGTTAGTATTGGGGAGGAAAGTTTGATCCCTGGCTCTGCTCAGTGGGTTAAGGATCCATGGTGCCATGAGCTGCAGTATATATGTTGCAGACACAGCTTGGATCTGGTGTTGCTGGCTGTGGCACAGGCTTGCAGCTGCAGCTCCCATTTGACCCCTAGCCTGGGAACCTCCATATGCCATGAGT
Organism: Sus scrofa; assembly: GCF_054392235.1. NCBI lineage: Eukaryota > Metazoa > Chordata > Mammalia > Artiodactyla > Suidae > Sus > Sus scrofa. The sequence goes on along the minus strand of NC_139396.1, from coordinate 93,988,196 downwards.
ATGGCCCTAAAAAGACAAAAAAAAAAAAAAAAAAAAAAAAAAAAAAAGATAGTCTAGTATTGGTAAAATGACAAATAAAGAGATCAATGGAATAAAACAGTATAGGAGATCCATACAAATATGGTCACCTGACTTATGACAAAGTTGACACTGTAGTACAATGCAAAAAGCATTTTTTTCCAATAAATGGTACTCATAGGTATCATATGGATGCCTACTTTACACAACTATTATATTGTGGATCTTTTTTTTTTTTTTTTTGCTTTTTAGGGCCATACCCATGGCATATAGAAGTTTCCAGGCTAGGGATCAAATTGGAGCTGCAACTGCCGACCTATGCCACAGCAACAGCAGAATCTGAGCCACATCTGCAACCTATACCATAGTTCATGGAAAGCCGGATCCCCGACCCATTGAGCAAACCCAGGGATCGAACCCACATCCTCACGGATTCTAGGCAGATTCGTTTTTGCTGCACCACGAAGAGAGCTCCTATTGTAGATCTAAATAGGGAGTACTCTTGTGCCGCAGAGGATTAAGGATCCGGCATTGTCATTGCAGTGGCCCAAGTGGCTGCTGTGGTATGGGTTCAATCCCAGGCCTAGGACTTCCACATGCTGTGGGCACAGCCAAAATTTAAAATAAAATAAATTAAGATTATTTGTTTATCAAAAACAATAACCAAAGATTAAGAAAGTAGAAAGGTAAGCAGTACAGTGGGAGACATATAGAACTGACAAAATATTCTTACCAAAAATGTATTAAAAACTACTGCCAATGAGTAATAAAAACACAATAAAAAATTGGCACCCAAAATTCAACAAGCTCAACACAAGAGACCATCCAAACAGATGATGAGCATATGAAAATAAACTCAACATTATTAATCATCTAGCAAATTAAAAAATATTTAAAAGCACTACATATATTTGTGGGGTACAAAATGATGTAACTGCCCTGGAAAACACTAAGAAAGTCCTCAAAAAATAAAAAATAGAACCACCATATGTTCAAGCAATCCCACTTCTGGTTACAGATCCACAAGAATTGAAAGTAGGGTCCAAAACAGGTATTTGTATACCCATGTTCACTGCGTTACTATTTATCATAGCCATCAAGTGAAAGCAACCCAAATGCCCGTTGACAGATGAATGGATAAACAAATTGTTATATATACACAGAAGAGAATATTATCCAGACTTAAAAAAGAGGGAAGTCCTGTCATTTGCCACAACAAGCCATGAACCTTGAGGACATAATGCTATGTGAAAAAAAGCCAGTCATGAAAAGACAAAAACACTTAATGATTTCATTTACATTGGCATATATAAAGTAGTCAAATTCATAAAAACATAAAAGTAAAATGGTGTTATGGATTAGGGTGATAGGCCAATAGGGAGCTGTTTGATGGGTATAGAGTTTCAGATTTGCAAGATGGAACTGTTCTGGATTTCTGATCCACAACAATGAATACACATAATACTACTGAACTGTACTTTTTTTTTTTTGTCTTTTTAGGGCCGCACCCATGGCATGTGGAAGTTCTCAGGCTAATGGCTGAATTGGAGCTGTAGGTATTGGCCTACTCCACAGCCACAATAATGCCAGGTCCAAGCCATGTCTGTGACCGATACTACAGCGTACAGCAACACCAGATCCTTAACCCACCGAGGTCAAGATCAAACCAGTGTCCTCATGGATAGTAATGAGATTCATTTTCACTGAGCCTTGATGGGAACTCCTGAACCATACTCTTAAAAAATATTTATGTTGGGAGTTCCCGTCGTGGCGCAGTGGTTAACGAATCCGACTAGGAACCATGAGGTTGCGGGCTCGGTCCCTGCCCTTGCTCAGTGGGTTAACGATCCGGTGTTGCCGTGAGCTGTGGTGTAGGTTGCAGACGCGGCTCGGATCCCGAGTTGCTGTGGCTCTGGCGTAGGCCAGTGGCTACAGCTCCGATTCAACCCCTAGCCTGGGAACCTCCATATGCCGTGGGAGCGGCCCAAAGAAATAGCAAAAAGAAAAAAAAAGAAAAGAAATGTCAGATCCAAGCCGAGTGCAGCCTACCCCATAGCTCACAGCAATGCCAGATCCTTAACTCACTGAGTGAGGCCAAGGATTGCACCTGCAACCTCATGGTTCTTAGTCGGATTCCTTTCCACTGGGCCACAACAGGAACTTCTGTAGTGCTGTTTTTGTTTTTTTTTTTAAATATTTATTTCCTCTTTTTAGCTTTGTGGCAAAATAACATAAATTTTTTTTTTTTTTTTGTCTTTTGTTGTTGTTGTTGTTGTTGTTGTTGTTGTTGTTGCTATTTCTTGGGCCGCTCCCGCAGCATATGGAGGTTCCCAGGCTAGGGGTCTAATCAGAGCTGTAGCCACCGGCCTACGCCAGAGCCACAGCAACGCGGGATCCGAGCCGTGTCTGCAACCTACACCACAGCTCACGGCAACACCGGATCGTTAACCCACTGAGCAAGGGCAGGGACCAAACCCGCAACCTCATGGTTCCTAGTCAGATTTGTTAACCACTGCGCCACGACAGGAACTCTGGATCTGGCATTTCTATGGCTCTGGCATAAGCCGGCAGCTGTAGCTCCGACTCAACTCCTAGCCTGGGAACCTCCATATGCCACGAGTGCGGCCCTAAAAAGAAAAAAAAAAACCCGATGACATAAAAAAGCACTACACACTCAGGACAGTGTATAAAATGAAGGTAACACCGCTATTCAAAATTACCCCAAACTAGTAACAACCCAAATGTTAATCAACAGAAGAATGGCTCAAAAAATTTTAACAATTCACAAATGAACCCTAATGAGCAAAGAGAACAAGAATGATCTACAGTTACAAACAACGTGGATTAATCTTACAATTAAAATGCTGTGAGAGGAGTTCCTATTGTGGTTCAAGGGGAACAAGTCCAACTAGTATCCCTGAGGATGTGGGTTCCATCCCTGCCCTCACTCAGTGGGTTAAGAACCTCGTGTTACCTTGCGTTGTGGTGTAGGCCGGTGACTACAGCTCCAATTGGGAACCTCTATATGCCACGGGCGAGGCCCTGAAAAAGAGCTCAGAAAAAATAGAGAAGGTGAGGGGCAAAGGAGAGAGAACAAAGAGATAATGAAAATCATAGGCGGTAAAAAGTTAAATTTTGGAAATGTCAAGTGTAGCATAAATAGGAATTTTCTCTTCTCTTCTTGCAACTTATTAGTAACCAAAATTATGTCAAAACGGTAAGTTAAGAAGTAGTTCTGTGGTGCTGGCCAACATTTTGGGAAACATTGTGTAGTGTACTCCCAACGTAAGCACTTAAGGCCTTTAGCAGTGGAAGACAAGCTCTCGGGCAATCTCGACAACTCTAGTGATTTAAAAAACAGGCCATTGTCAGAATCAATATAAGAAGAGCAAAAAGTAAATCCTTGCATAACCTGAGGAATGGACAATGGGAGAATTTTTTTTTTCTCTCAGAATTTTATCAGGTGGAGAGAATTTGTTGTAAAGGAAAAAAAAACTTTGCAGTTAAACTTAATCTATGGGAATATGAATATCCAATGTGTATTGTTTTATTATTATTTTTTTAGTCTTTTTGCTATTTCTTTGGGCCGCTCCCGAGGCATATGGAGGTTCCCGGGCTAGGGGTCCAATTGGAGCTGTAGCCCCCGGCCTACGCCAGAGCCACAGCAACATGGGATCCGAGCCTAGTCTGCGACCTACACCACAGCTCATGGCAACGCCAGATCCTTAACCCACTGAGCAAGGCCAAGGATCGAACCCGCAATCTCATGGTTCCTAGTCGGATTCGTTAACCACTGCGCCACGACAGGAACTCCAAACTCAAGATGTTTTATTTATTTATTTATTTATTTTTAGGGTCGCATCCATAGCCTAAGCTCCAAAGTTAGGGGTATAATCAGAGGTGCAGCTGCAGCTGCCAGCTTACAGCACAGCCACAGCAACACTGGATCCAAGTCACATCTGGGACCTACACCCACAGCTCATGGCAACTCTGTACCTTTAACCCACTAAGGAAGGCCAAGGATAGAACCTGCCTCCTCATGGTTACTAGTCTGGTTCGTTTCTGCTGAGCCAAACGGAAACTCTAGGTATAAATCAAAGATTGGATGTAAAGTGTAATTTCCACTAAAGGGGAAAATATTAGCAATGCATTTTTCTATTGTATTGTTAGGGGAAAATGTAAGACTTTTTCTGAGAGGTTTGTAGGAATAAGGGCGCAAAAGAGGGTGACACTTTTTGTTTGGAGACAGTAGGAAGGCTTCATGGCGATGCTTCTTAAAGAACTGGAAGTCTGCCACCAGAAAAAATGATAATACAAAGGCAATTCTAAGATTTTTTTGAAAAATGAACCCACAAAGCAAGGGTGCCATTAAAGGAAGAACTCTGCCAAGTATCCTCCCCAGATGGCTTCTGTGATTATAAAACTGCCTTTATTGGGAGTTCCCATCATGGCTCAGCAATAACAAATACATCTAGTATCCATGAGGACACAGGTTTGATCCCTGGCCTCACTCAGTGGGTTAAGGAGCCGGTGTTGCCGTGAGCTGTGGTATAGGTCGAAGATGCAGCTCAGATCCTGAGTTGCTGTGGCTGTGGCGTAGGCCAGTAGCTGCAGCCCCAATTCAACCCCTCGCCTAGGAACTTCCATATGCCTCAGGTGTAGCCCTTACAAGAAAAAAAAAGGAGTTCCCGTCATGGCACAGTGGTTAACGAATCCCACTAGGAACCATGAGATTGTGGGTTGGATCCTTGGCCTCGGTCAGTGGGTTAAGCGTCTGGCATTGCCATGAGCTGTGGTGTAGGTTACAGACTCAGCTTGGATCCCACGTTGCTGTGGCTGTGGTGTAGGCCGGCAGCTACAGGTCTGATTCAACCCCTAGCCTAGGAACCTCCATATGCCATGGGAGTGACCCAAGAAATGGCAAAAAGAAAAAAAAAAAAAAGAAAGAAAGAAAGAAAAAGAAAAAACCTGCTTTTACTAAATGGTTATATTTAGTTGGTTCTAGTTCTGAGATCTCTGACATAAAGATAATGATGGAGTTCCCGTCGTGACGCAGTGGTTAACAAATCTGACTAGGAACCATGAGGTTGCGGGTTCGATCCCTGCCCTTGCTCAGTGGGTTAACGATCCGGCGTTGCTGTGAGCGGTGGTGTAGGTTGCAGACGCGGCTCGGATCCCGAGTTGCTGTGGCTCTGGGGTAGGCTGGCCCTACAGCTCCGATTTGACCTCTAGCCTGGGAACTTCCATATGCCGTGGGAGCGGCCCAAAGAAATACCAAAAAAAAAGATAATGCTTATTCTGTTTAAGATGTAGCTCTAGGGTCAACATTTCCCCCAAAGTCCTTCTTGGACCCTCACCAACGAAAGTTACAATTGGTTTCCTCTCTGCTCCCTCTCCATGCTTTTCTCAAGTAGGCAGGTGATAGGGAGTAGTGACTAGCATACTGACGGCCTAAGCTGCACCCAGGACTAAGATCACCTAGGAAGGCCTATCATAGACTGGCTTCCTCGAGTTGCTGAAGAGTGATGAAGGAAAGCTGTGTGACAGAAGCCAAGCGAAGAAAGACCTTCTCAGAAAAGGGAGTGTGACCAATACCCTGAACTGCTGAATAAAGTTCATGAGGACGTGTACTTTCTTCGACAGATAAGTATTCAGGATCAGTAGGATAGCTTTCTTTTTTTCAGAAAAGTGGAGACAAAAGATCAGCCTGATGATCATTTGGAAAAAGATTTCCTAGGATTTCCAGAATAGAGTTCACTTATCCTGGGTTATAAGTTGTTTATGAATAGCTGTGAAAAATACATTCTAAACTATTTCTGTTAACTTGATCTGGAGGGGACAATCTATTTAAATTCCCCAGAGGAAGCTTTTTTTTTTTTTTGGTCTTTTTGCCTTTTCTTGAGCCACTCGCGCGGCATGTGGAGGTTCCCAGGCTAGGGGTTGAATCGGAGCTGCAGCCACCGGCCTACGCCAGAGCCACAGCAACACGGGATCCGAGCCGAGTCTGCGACCTACACCACAGCTCATGGCAATGCCAGACGCTTAACCCACTGAGCGAGGGCAGGGATCAAACCCGCAACCTCATGGTTCCTAGTGGGATTCGTTAACCACTGCACCACGACAGGAACTCCCAACGCTGCATCTTTAACCAGCTGAGCAAGGCCAGGGACTGAACCCATCACCTCATGGTTCCTAGTCAGATTCATTAACCACTGCGCCACAATGGGTACTCCGAAATTCCCCAGAGGAAGCTTTTAAGGCAAAATCAAGAGTGATAATCTGGGATATTTGAAATAACTTTTGGTGGTCTAGTGGGTTTAGGGCCATACTTTACAAAGGATGCAAAAATGGGAGTGGGGACAACACTGGATGAATGGTATGCTGGCATTTAATTATCTTCCACTGTAATCACGAATTGTTCTTGACGGTATACAGACTTTGTAATTATTCTTTTGGAAATACATCGTTTTTTGCATCAGAATTACTACTACAACATTTGCTGGTACCTGCAGATATTTGAACATACAAAGGCTAATACAACTACTTTTTTTCTTTTTAGGGCTGCACCTGTGGCATATAGAAGTTCCTGGGCTAGGGGTTGAATTGGAACTGCAGCTGCTGGCCTACACCACAACCAGGATACAAGTGGCATCTGTGACCTATGACACAGCTCTTAGTAACATCGGATCCTTAATCCACTGAGCGAAGCCAGGGATGAATCCCACAACCTCATGGATACTAGTTGGATTCTTAACCCGCTGAGCCACTATGGGAACCGCTCATACTATAACTTCTAAATACTATGATTAAAGGTGATAATTTAGATCAAGTAAACAATGTGGTAAAAAATTAAAAGAAATAAGTAGTAGAGTTCCAATTGTGGCTCAGTGGTAACAAACCGAACTAGTATGCATGAGGTTGCAGGTTCAATCCCTGACCTCACTCAGTGGGTTAAGGATCCAGTGCTGCCAAGAGCTGTGGTGTAGGTTGAAGACATGGCTTGGATCCCGCATTGCAGTAGAATAGAGCGGACACCAGCAGCTACAACTCCAATTCGACCCTGAGCATGGGAACTTCTACACTTCATGGGTGCAGCCTTAAAAAAGACAAAAACAAAGAAAGGAATAGTATAATGATTGGAAGACATAGTTGCCCATGATTTTTAGTTGCAATTTCTAACATCCTAATTCTTAGTTTGAGTTTACCCAAAATTGCTAGTATCATTATACTCAGAGGGTAAAACTAAGATGGTTTGTTGTTGTTTTTTTTTTTTTTGGCTGCACATAGCATGTGGAAATTCCTGGGCCAGGGATCAAACCCCTTGCCTCAGTTGCAGCCTGCACCACAGCTGTAGCAACGCCAGATCCTTAACCTACTGTGCCACAAGAGAACTCCCTTAAAATTTAAATTCTTTCTTTCTTTCTTTACTTTTCAGCATATGGGAGTTCCCAGGCTTGGGGTTTAATTGGAGGTACAGCTGCCAGCCTACACCACAGCCACAACAATGCAGGATCCAAGCTGCGTCTTTGACCTATACCACAACTCATGGCAATGCCGAATCCTTAAACCACTGAGTGGGGTCAGGGGTCACACCCATGTCCTCATGGATACTAGTTGCATTTGTTATCACTGAGCCATGATGGGAACTCCAAAATTTAATTTTAATTGAATATAGAGCTTTAACTTTCTACATGGATACTTCAATTGATTTAATTTTAAAAATCTGAATTTAATAACTGTATAATTATATAACTATATCACTTTTTTTAAAAAGTAAATAGAAGAGTCTTTAAAATACAACCTTAGGTGTTCCCATAGTGTCTCAGTGGAAACGAATCTGACTAGGAACCATGAGTTTGTGGGTTTGATCCCTGGCCTTGTTCAGTGAGTTAAGGATCTGTTGTTGCCGTGAGCTGTGGTGTTGGTTGCGGACACGGCTTGGGTCCTGTGTTGCTGTGGCTCTGGCGTAGGCTGGTAGCTACTGCTTCGATTCGACCCCTAGCCTGGGAACCTCCATATGCCACAGGTGTAGTCCTAAAATGAAAAAGGAAAAAAACATATATATTTACACACACACATACACAGGAAATGCCTGATTTGAGTACAGAAATAAGCAGCACTGTGATACAGCTTGAAGACAACTAAAGCAGATATTAGCCAGAACCTGGGAACAAAAGGCAAGTTGGAGTTCCTGTCGTGGCTCAGTGGTTAACGAATCCAATTAGGAACCATGAGGTTTCGGGTTTGATCCCTGACTTCGCTCAGTGGGTTAAGGATCGGGTGTTGCCTTGAGCTGTGGTGTAGTTCGAAGATGTGGCTAGGATCCCGTGTTGCTGTAACTGTGGCGTAAGCCGGCGGCTACAGCTCCGATTCAACCCCTAGCCTGGGAACCTCCATATGCTGTGGGAGTGGCCCTAGAAAAGGCAAAAAGACCAAAAAAAAAAAAAAAAAAAAAAAAGAAGAAAGTCTTTCAAAATTATATAAATGCAGGGAAGATGATTGACACTTTTGAACACTTTTAGATACTTCATCTCAGTTTACACCTCATCCCAAAACTCTGGTAACATCAGTCCCAAGTAGGCAATATTCACACTTCTACATATTCATTGTCGCACCTACGCTCCTGAATCATAACAATCCTACAGAGGGGAACCCATGAACTCCGGCCTGGTGTGAGGTGCTCAGGAACTGGAGTCATCTGGGGAAGCTTGTTGTTTGAATTATTTTCCCAACTCCTGTCAGCACCTTAAAGTCTCAACTGGGGGTGGAATGGGTTGGGGGAGAGGTGGGGTAGTATAGGGAGTAAGACAAAATGTACTGAAACAAGATAACCAGTCTCTGAAAAGATTCAAAGTGACACAGAGAAGAATAAAAAATGCTAAAGACTCACAGTTATAGGGGCATGTTAAAGACCGACCACCTGGCAAAGAAATATCTCCAAGAAAAGAATAAAACTGTGTTAAGAGCAAAGGCCAAACAGTGTGAGACTGCTCAGAAAGTTCTGCTACCCAGTTAGTATTTGTTGTTAGGCTTTTTGTGTGGGACCAATAAAGAGAAATAATAAACTCCTCCCTTCTAGAAAAGGAGGCAAGTGCAGCATAAAAGTTGGATAGAATTCAGCTACTATTACCACATATAACCCTCACACCGAGATGAAAAGATGTACATAAAAAAATCACAAATACTTGATTTAGGTTAATGTTTAATATCAAATACATGACCAATGTAAACTATACAAGCTGCAAAGTAAATTTGGAGCCGTAAAATGTACCAGTTGAAGGTTTCTCAGATTCCTTAGTTTAAAACCACTGACCTTCATTTCTGCTCCCTCCTTTCCCTTCATTCCTGCATTAAGTATCCATATTTCTCATTCAACCTCTATCAAGAACTTGAGTTTGGGAGTTCCCCTCGTGGCTCAGCGGAAACGAATCTGACTAGCATCCGTGAGGACACAGGTTCGATCCCTGGCCTTGCTAAGTGGTTTAAGTATCCGGTGTTGCCGTGAGCTGTGGTGTAGGTCACAGACACAGCTTGGATCCTGGTGTGGCTGTGGCTGTGGCGTAGGTCAGCAGCTACAGCTCAGATTTGACCCCTAGGAACTTCCATTTGCCACTAGTGTGACTCTAAAGACAAAAAAAACAAAAAACAAAAAAACCCCAAAAACTCTTTTTGAGTTTGGGTTGGACAACTTTTGAAGACTTAGCTTTAATGCTTAATGTGTCCCAGACCTTAGGAAAGAGCTAATATCGTTTAGCACAGCAACTATTTCAAGATACCAAAAGCAATGCAAACCATTCAATATTCTATAATATTCTTTTTTTTTTTTTTTTTTTTTTTTTTTTTTGGTCTTTTGTCTTTTTTTTTTTTTTTTTTGTGGTTGTTGTTGCTATTTCTTGGGCCGCTCCGGCGGCATATGGAGGTTCCCAGGCTAGGGGTCGAATCGGAGCTGTAGCCACCGGCCTACGCCAGAGGCACAGCAACGCAGGATCCGAGCCGCGTCTGCAACCTACACCACAGCTCACGGCAACGCCGGATCGTTAACCCACTGAGCAAGGGCAGGGACCGAACCCGCAACCTCATGGTTCCTAGTCGGATTCGTTAACCACTGCGCCACGACGGGAACTCCCCTCTATAATATTCTTATTCAAGCTCCATATTTATTCACTCAACAAAAATTTAATGAGTACTGACCATGTGCTGGGCATTGTTCAAGGCACAAACAAAAAACAACGAGTGTTTTAGATATCATAATTTGGAAAGTTTGCAAAAAACTAAGTGATTAATGTTTTGATATTTCTAACATTCATAATCATTTTATGAGAACTTTTTTTCGTAGATACACAGAATTCTTCTCTTTGTTATCAAGGTTCTTTTTTTCTTTTTTCGTTGCCCTGCAGCATATGGAGTTCCCTGACCAGGGATCAGATCCACGTGGCAGTTGTGACCTAAGACACAGCTGCAGCAACACAAGATCCCTAATTCACTGCCTCGACCTAAGCTGCAGCTGTGGCAATGCCAAATCCCCAACCCACTGCACTAGGCCAAGGATCGAACCTGTGTCCTAGGATTCCCAAGATGCCACTGATCCCATTGTGCCACAGTGGAAACCCCCATGATTATTCTCTTGAATCACATTAATAGATAACACAATTTTCATTAAGTTGCTTAGCAATTGTGCTTTATTTCAGTTATCTCTGAAATGTTTCTGTATTTGTGCAAATTGTCAGATTCTGAAAGAAAAATTGCAAAAGGGAAAATAAAAATTCTGTTACAGCTGCATCGTGGAAAATGCTAAATACTCTTTTTCATACCTAAGAATCCTCAAGAACACTTAAACTATTAATAGGACTTTAAGAGAAAATTGCTGCCAAAATCTTTAAGCTGCAAATTTTCTATTTGTCTTTAGGAAAAAAAAAAAAAAAGAAGTATATATCAAAATTCTAGGAGTTCCCCATTGGAGAAGGGGGTTAAGGATTCTAGTGCTGTCACTGCAATGGTTAGGGTCACTGCTGTGGCTTGGGTTCAATCCCTGCCCCAGGAACTTCTGTATGCTATAGGTGTGTTAAAAAAAAGAAAGAAAAAGAATTCTATCAGTGCAATTATTGTTACTATGCCAGAGAAGTTTTGAAAGGCAGGAAGAAAGAATCACCCCAAATCCCACCACTTAACCCAGCTACGTCATTCTATTTTGGATTACTTATTAATAGGGAAGCCAGTCTCCATGAGAATATTTTCACCCTTTGCTACTTACAGGCAAATAATTCAAGATTCGGAAATAACTAACACATCTATAAATAAACCTACATAAACAATCAGTGCCAAAGACTGGGAACAAATCTCTAACACCTATTTCAGCAAGTGTGCAAGGCACTATGTGGGGGCAAAACACAAAATAACAAATCAAAACAAAACCATACTTTAATTAATTGAAAAAAATTTTAAATGTCCCACCGTACTGTTTAGAAATAATAAGTGAGGGGAGCAAGAAAATTACTAGCACGAAAGTCAGGCTAGGGGTTCTTGGAGCACCTGGGAATCTAGCAATGTTGTGTTTTCACCTGAGTAATTGTTTGAACTATTGAGTGTTAATTTATAATTATAGGTAAATTGTACCTTTATATTTCCTGAACTTTTTTGTTGATATATTCCACCATGAACACAATGCTTAATAGCATTATTTTGTGAATAAAGATTCACAAGTTAAAGGATTTCCCTTTAGAAAAGACAGGGCTAAGGGAGAGAAATTAGATGTATTATATACATGGGGTAGGGCTAAGAAAGCTATATTTTACATTGTTGATAGAGCATTTTTTTTAAAAATACTGATATTTTTAGTGAAAAAGATATTGAATTTTGCAGTATCCAATCTCCAAGATGTCCCCAATGATCACCAGCTTCTGGTATTTATGCCCCTGTATAGTCCCCTCCAACAGTGAATAGGGCTCATTCGTGTAGCAACTTCCAAAGCTCTCAAAGACATTGTGGCTTCCTCCTTGTTATATTTTGATTGACTCATTGTGGGGAAAAACAAGCCACTACGACATGAGGAAACCCTTAGGTCCTATGATAAGGAAGTCCTCTAGTAAACAGCTATCAAGGAACTAACACCTCCTGAAATGTCATGGGAAATGGACCCTCAACGCCTCCCCCATCCCCTTGCTCAAGTTTTCAGATGATGCGACCTCAAGAGAAACCCTCTTCCGGAAGCACTCTCCTAAGTTACCCTCAGAACTTGCAAAATCGATGAGGTAAATGTTTGCTGTTCAGAGCTACTAAATTTTGGACTAGTTTGCTAAGCAAACTAGTAATACTGAGTAATTACTGACAAGTAATACTGAGCTTAATAAATAATTACTTAGAATGCTCTTCATAAACATAAACCCGATGGGATAACATAGCGCTAATTAAAATACTTCAACACTTCATGCTGTTCGTAGACTACAACCCAAACTCCTCACTATGGCCTACAAAACCATTCATGTACTGGCTTCTGCCTAAACTTTTATATTCCCCTATTTCCATTTTCTACCTTCTCAACTTCAGTAGATTCTTCTTCAATTATTACAGAAAGTACTCTTTTTCTTGACCTTATACTTGCTGATTTCTCAGCTTAGGAATGCTCTTGGGAGTATTCTTTGCTTCTTTCTGTGACTCATTTCTCAGCTTAAAAGTTCCCTCATTAGGAGTTCCCGTTGTGGCACAGCAGAAAAGAATCCGACTAGTAACCATGAGTTTTTGGGTTCGATCCCTGGCCAAGCTCAGTGAGTTAAGGATGCAGTGTTGCTGTGAGCTGTGGTGTAGGTAGCAGAGGCGGTTCAGATCCAGTGTTGCTGTGGCTGTGGTGTAGGCAGACAGCTGTAGCTCCAATTCGACCTCTAGCCTGGGAAACTCCATATGCCATGCGTGTGGCCCTAAAGAGACAAAAAAAAAAAAAGTTCCCTCACCAGAGAGGGAGTATGACCCATTTATAATGAGAAAACCCTAGAAGGTTCCCACTAATAGAGGGAAAGGAGAATATATTTAATGAAATATAAAATTGAAGTTAGTCTGTTAGAATATTACATGAAAAAAGCAATTAATAGTCAAATTTGGAATGCAGATTATAAATTCGTCATTATAGGTTACATGATTGAATATCCAGATACATAAGAGAAATAAGGAAAACAAGAATCATGTAAACTCTGTGAAAACAAAACTTTAAAATACTCCCAAAGGACAAAAGAAGGCATCAACAAATATGACAAATGCAAAGGCAGAGTATGTAGGCTATGAAGATTAAACATCAAATTCTCCAAATTCTCCCGGCAATACGACTCTAATAAAAATACTTAAAGACTTTATCCTTGCAATTAGACAAGGTAATTATAAACTCATACAGAAAAAATAAACAAAGCAAGAATAATAAGGAAATTCTAAAAAAACTAAAAGGAATTATATCAACCAGATATTAAAATATAAAATCCAAATAATTAAGAGTAATTTGATGCCGATATAGTAGAGATATAATATGATGTGACAAAATAGAAAAATCTGCTAGTATTAACAAACACAAACCAGTAGGGAGAAGACAAGTGGTATTGGATAATTGGGCAGTCAGTTGGAAAAAAAGAAGTTATGACTAACATTCTATACACAAGATGGATAAAATAATGAAGTGTAGAAAAAAAATTAATTTTTTTTTTTTTTTTTTGCTTTTTAGGGCCACACCTGCCACTTATGGAGGTTCCCAGGCTAGGGCTCTAATCAGAGCTACAGCTACAGGCCTATGCCACAGCCACAGCAACTTGGGATCCAAGCCACATCTATGACCTACACCACAGCTCACAACAACACTGGATCCTTAAGCCACTGAGTGAGGCCAGGGATTGAACCCACAAACTCATGGTTCTTAGTCTGATTCGTTTCCACTGCGCCATGACAGGAACTCCAAAAATGAAATTATTAAAATACTACAAAAAGAAAATGTTACCACTATTCATAAGTTAGAAATGGAAAAGATTTTTCAAATTAAAATACAATACTTGTAAATAAACTAGATGTCAATTTAATAAAATTTAAAAAGATATAATACACAAAAACCAAAAAGTAAAGTTTTCCTTTAAAATTTTAACTTAGAATTTAAAGAAATTTTAAAAATCCTGGAGTTCACATCATGGCGCAGTAGAAACAAATCCAACTAGGAACCATGAGGTTGCAGGTTCAATCCCTGGCCTCGCTCAGTGGGTTAGGGATCCAGCGTTGCCGGGAGCTGTGGTGTAGGTCACAGACACTGCTCGGATCCCATGTTGCTGTGGCTCTGGCGCAGGCCGGCAACTACAGCTCCGATTAGACCCCTCGCCTGGGAACCTTCATATGCTGTGGGATCAGCTCTAAAAAGACAAAAGACAAAAAAATAAATAAATAAAATAAATTAAAAATCCTAATGTTGGAGTTCCCATCGTGGCGCAGTGGTTAACGAATCCGACTAGGAACCGTAAGGTTGCGGGTTCGGTCCCTGCCCTTGCTCAGTGGGTTAACGATCCGGCGTTGCCGTGAGCTGTGGTGTAGGTTGCAGACGCGGCTCGGATCCCGCGTTGCTGTGGCTCTGGTGTAGGCCAGTGGCTACAGCTCCGATTCGACCCCTAGCCTGGGAACTTCCATATGCTGCGGGAGCGGCCCAAAGAAATAGCAAAAAGACAAAAAAAAAAAAAAAAAAAAACCTAATGTTGAAAAGTGACAAAATATATTTGCAACTTATATCACAAATGGTCAATTTTCTAAAGGAGGTTCTATAAAAATCAATAGAAGCTTAATAATTCTATTATTTCCTACTTTCATTTCAATTTAATTTAATTTAATTTTTTATGGCCACACCCATAGCATACAGAAGTTCCTGGGCCAGGGACTGAATCCCAGCTGCAGCTTCAGCAACACTGGATCCTTCAACCAACTGCACCATAGCAGGAACTCCTTATTTCCCACTTTAAAATGCTTTGAATCAACTGTCTTACATTTTGAAGAATGAATAAAATATAAAAATAAAGATCACTGACTACTGTTTAGATATATCCTCCAACTCCAGGGGATGGACCTGTGTGAGTGAATGTTTTGTGAAATTGAGAAAATATAACCTGCACAGACGAATTGATGCTGTATGAAAATCAGTGCACAGCAAGAAGTTGATCAATGAAATGAGGAAATAATCGTTCACAACAAGCGACACCTCTATCCCATCCCAACCACCTACACAATGGAAATTTTAGAGAAAATTTTACACTTCTGGAGGCATTTCAGGAAATTTATCTAGTTCTAGAGAGGCAAAGTGACCCCAGCAAACATTCACATTATTAGAGATGAAGTGAACTTTAGTCCCACATGAGTCTGTGATAGCTGATGACTCAGGGCCAAAGTTTCTTCCCATCTACAAAATGAAATGACTGGTATACCTGAATTCATGTTTATATTCCTAGGATCTAGCCCAGCACCTGGCAATAGAAAGTACTCAATAAGCATGAGTTCCTACTCTTATATTTCTCATTCTGAATTTTTTTTTTTTAATTTCCCATTTTCCAAGTTCATTCACATTGTAACAAACTAAAAGCAGGCTTTTGTTTGTTTTGTTTTTTTTATTTGGTCTTTTTGGGGCCACACCCACGGCATCTGGAGGTTCCCAGGCTAGGAGCTGAATCCAGCAATGCCAGATCTGAGCCACGTCTGTGACCTACACCACAGCTCATGGCAATGCCGGATCCTTAACCCACTGATCGAGGTCAGGGATTGAACCTGCATCCTCGTGGATACCAGTCAGATTCTTTTCCACTGAGCCACAATGGGAACGTCCCTGAAAGCAGGTATCTTATTTGGGACTTGATTCTACTGTTATTCAAAATCCCTTAACAACAGGTTTTTAAAAAGTGAAAAAAAAATTTTTTTTGGTCTTTTTTCCTTTTCTAGGGCCGCTTCCCGCAGCATATGGAGGTTCCCAGGCTAGGGGTCTAATCAAAGCTGTAGTCACCAGCCTATGCCAGGGCCACAGCAACGCGGGATCCATGCCACATCTTCAGCCTACACCACAGCTCACAGCAATACTAGATCCTTAACCCACTGAGCAAGGGCAGGGATTGAACCCGCAACCTTATGGTTTCTACTCAGATTCGTTAACCACTGGGCCACGAAGGGAACTCCCTAAAAAGTGAAAATAATTTCTCTCAGAGAAATCCAGGTTTAAGAAGCCCAAGACTGATACAGAAGTTCTATTGTGGACTCAGGCTCCAGTTTTTCTCCTCCCCATCCTAGTACATCTATCATCTACCATCAAGTCAGTCATGGTTCCAGATGGCTGTGGTTGCTCTTTCCATCTTCCATCAATGTTGATGGAGAGAAGACAGACTCAAAAAGTACATTTAATGATAACAGTTACATAAAGTTCATCAAAAGGACCTTTATAGCAATGAAGCTTACAATAGTGGTTATCTTTACACGCAGCTACCGATTAATTGGGAGGGGCCAAAGGGAGCTTTCTGGGGTGCCATTTATATCATCATCTAGGTAGTATTAAACATATGGACAATTGTGATAAGATTAAATACTCAAAATAGATTGAAGAAATAGAGGAAAGTATTCTAACATTTAGTGTTCGGTGTTCAGCTCTTGTGTTCGTCACTGCTGTCACCTTCCAAAGTTGAAAAGTAACCCAGACAGTCTACTGGAATAGATAAGGGTGGTAATTATCTTGCTTTAAGAATACCTGGGTTCAGGAGTTCCCGTTGTGGCACAGTGGTTAACGAATCCAACTAGGAACCACGAGGTTGCGGGTTCGATCCCTGCCCTTGCTCAGTGGGTTAATGATCTGGCGTTGCTGTGAGCTGTGGTGTAGGTCGCAGACTCGGCTCGGATCCCGCGTTGCTGTGGCTCTGGCGTAGGCTGGTGACTACAGCTCTGATTAGACCCCTAGCCTGGGAACCTCCATATGCCGCGGGAGCGGCCCAAGAAAAGACAAAAAGACAAAAAGACAAAAAAAAAAAAAAAAAAAAAAAGAATACCTGGGTTCAGAGTTCCTGTCATGGTGCATTGGAAACAAATCCGACTAGGAACCATGAGGTTGCAGGTTCGATCCCTGGCCTCACTCCGTGGGTTAAGGATCTGGTGTTGCCATGGGCTGTGGCGTAGGTCGCAGACACATCTCAGATCTGGCGTTGCTGTGGCTGTGGTGTAGGCCAGCAGCTGTGGCTCCAATTAGACCCCTAGCCTGGGAATCTCTACATGATGTGGATGCGGCCAAAAAAAAACCCCACAAAGCAAGAATATCTGGGTTCAAACCTTTATCCCCATTTAAAGTTTTTTATTTTTCTGAAATGGGCTTAAAAATCATTACTTTTACCTTTTACAAAATCATAGGGGTCCCTATTTGGGGACTTTTAAATTTTTTTTAGGGCTGCCCCACAACATAAGGAAATTCCCAGGCTAGGGGTCCAATTAGAGCTGCAGCTGCTGGCCTACACCACAGACACAGCAACGTGGATTCCAAGCCACCTCTACGACCACACCACAGCTCATGGCAATGCCGGAACCTTAACCCACTGAGCAGGGCCAGAGATTGAATTTGCATCATCATGGATACTAGTTGGATTTATCACCACTGAGCCACAATGGGAACTCCCAGATCTTGGGGGATTTATAAGTCAATGTATGTCAAGTTCTTAACATGGTGCCCGATATGTAAAATAAAAGGTGGTTGCTATTATTTTACTATCATTAGGATCGTTATTATCATTACTAACAAATGATAGGACAGGATCTCAAATGATCCTTTGCTCATGATTTCCAAATAAATGGGTAAATACGCTTGAGGATGTGACTGTCCTCCTGAAAATACACACTTGGCGATGACACTGTTTCTCAGCTAAGAATTTCCCAAAGAAGCTGAATTCAGTTCTCACTTCTTATAGCTCTACATGTCCAGTAAGCTCAAAGTAGTCATAGAAACAATTTTGGAAATATGTTGTAAAATTTTTGGTTTTGCTTTCAATACCATATGGTCTTCATTAAAGTGGCAATATGAGATAACGAATTGGAAAAAATTTCAAAATGACAGATAAAAGATATAAGAAGCAATACATATATAGTTTAGTACCATTTATTTATGCTATCTAATTATAAGTGCATTGAAAAAAAGGTCCTACTGTATAGCACAAGGAACTACATTCAATATCCTGAGATAAACCATAACGGAAAAGAATATAAAAAGAATGTGCATGTATGTATCACTGAATCATTTCACAATTGACACAACATTGTAAATCAACTATACTTCAATTAAGAATAATAAAAGAGAAAGCTAAAAAATGTAAAAATAAGAATGCACTAAATGCTCTCTAAAAGTAAAAAAATACAGTAAAACTGGTGACACTAGACCCTTAGCTACCAACTGTGAATGGCCATACCGTTTTGTTCATGTATCTTAAAGAGCCCAGGCTAAGACAGTTTCCTTATTTCCCTGTGAATCATGGGAGTGGGTATTTTTCTAGTCCATATTTTCATGGGAAAAAATGTGGAAGATAATCCATTTTGAAAAATGTATAAATACAAAATACTTACCCACTTAGCAACTGGACACCCATTAGAGCTTTTTCCTTCTTTCCCCGTGTACACTACTATTTCTATCCTTATTGCGTTTCCTTTTTGACCATACCTGAGTGCGAAACACAGTGAAGGGAAAATAATTGCAATACACTTTTAACATCTTAATGTGCAGAAGATAGAGATTTCCTGAAGTACAAAAATCAAACACATCTCATAATTTACTTTGTTAAAAGCTGATTTTTGTGGGGCGGATATTTTTATTTGTTATCGAGTTCTGTTTACTTATCCTTAAGGATCACTCTTTTTAAAAAATGGCCTGGCTCCAAGACAAGCAAAAAGGGATGTGAATGCCGTGGTGATGGAAGTAATTTTAAATATTTCTACCATTATACAATAATATAAAAATAAGTATTTCTGAATTTAGCAAAGATAGCCTGGCTTGGTGAGTGTCTTGTTGAGTGCCCAGTGGCTCCTGTGATGAGTGACTCAGCAGGAACCCCAGGACACTGTGCTTCTCCTGGGCCCTAAGAAACATCCAACTCATATTCCTGGGGGTTCTCCATTCACCTCATGTTTGTTCCCAGAGATCATTTCTCTTCTTTGAATCAGGTCCCCAATAATCAATGATTTTAACAGGGAAGCGTATTTCCTCACCTATTCTCCATGATTTCCCTGACAGCAGCAACACTTGGTCCTGCCCCAAGGTGTGTATAATATGGGCCTTTGTCTTTTTGTATAACTCGATCTGTGGAAGGAATAAGATTATTAGACCCAAAGTTTTACAGAATTGCATAGGGGCAAGGAAGAGCTATTTTTACTTTTTTTTTTTCTTTTTCTTTTTCAGTTCAGAACAATGAATCTTGACAAGATTTGGTAAGCTTCTTTAATTAAAGTTGAGGGCAATAGGCCCTGGAATTTAACTTATTCCTTTCCTTCTGCTCCTAGTTAATTCACTCTTTCTCTAAGAATCGGAGGAGGAAAAAGATATTTTCAGTTTTGAGTCATATTCTCCTAACTCTTGTTTTTGTTTTTTGTTTCTGTTTTTTTTAATCTAGAAAAACTGAGGTGCAAAATTAAGACATCCAAGAGCAATACATGTTAACAGCTTGGCCTCAGAATGCTATTAAAATTGAGCCCAACAATCACAATTGTAAGAATTTATTCTATTACACACACACAAATTATGTATTGATAATGTACATGTACACAGAATGTTCCATGTTACAATTATATGTAATATCACGAGACACGCTTTTTGACATCTTTCAGTAAGTGATAATTTAATAAATTTAGGGATGTTGGAATACAATAAAACTATTAAAACAATATTTACAAACAACAAAAAAAATCTAAGATTTCATTATGTTTAAAAAAACCAAGTTGTAAAAATAGTATGTTTTAAAAGTCTTAAGATTTGTTAAATCAAAAACAAAATTAAGATCACTAATAATGGGGAGTTCCATTGTATTGTAGCAGGTCACTGTAGCAGCTTGGGTCCCTCCTGTGGTGTGGGTTCAATCCCTGGCCCCTGAACTTCCACATGCTAATAATAATCACTAATATTGTCAATTCATATAGAAAAACTAACATTTTTTTGTTTTTTTAAGGACTGCACCCTTGGCATATGGAAGTTCCCAGGCTAGGAGTCGATTTAGAGCTGTAGCTGCTGGCCTACACCACAGCCACAGCAATGTCAGATCTGAGCCTTGTCTGCAACCTACACCGCAGCTCACAGCAAAGCCCAGATGCTTAATACACTGAGCAGGGCTAGGGATCAAACCTGTGTCCTCATGGTTACAAGTCAGGATCATTACCGATGAACCACAAAGGGGACTCCTAAAATGTTTTCTTGAGAGAATGGGACTGCAAGGTATTTGTATCATATTTCTGTACCATTTGAATTTCCCCTAGGAAATTGTTCCATTTTATTTTTCTTTCTTTTCCAGTGCACAGGCAGCATATGAAAGTTCCCATGCCAGGGACTGAATCTGAGCCACAGCTGCAACCTACACCACAGCTGCAGCAACACCAGATCCTTAACCACTGCATCAGGCCTGGGATGGAACCTGCACCACTGCTATAGAGACAATGCTAGATCCTTAACCCACTCAGCCATGGCAGGAACTTCTCTACCATTTGAATTTTCATGATTGGGAACTACATATTTCTTAAAGAACAGTATTTTTTTTTTTTTTCTTTATAGGGCTGCACCCACGGCATATGGAAGTTCCCAGGCTAGGGGTCCAGTCGGAGCTGCAACTGCCGGCCTACACCACAGCCACAGCAATGCTGGATCTTTAACCCAATGAGCAAGGCCAGGGATCGAACCCTCATCCTCATGGATCCTAGCTGGGTTCATTAACCACTGAGCCATGAAGGGAACTCCCAGAAAAACAGCATTTTTAACTTGGCCTCTTAGAATCATGTCTAAGTAGAATTACTGGGGAATGCATGTCTGTACCCACACTAAAAGTTCGTTACTTAACCCTTTTAAGGGTATATACATTTTTTGATTTATTTAAGAGAAATGTAGAATTATTTATCTATTTGTTTGTTTGTTTTTTCTTTTTAGGGCTGCACCTATGGCATATAGAGGTTCCTGGGCTAGGAGTCAAATTGGATCTGTAGCTGCTGGCCTACATCACAGCCACAGCAATGCCAGATCCGAGCTGCATCTAAAACATACACCACAGATCACAGCAATGCCAAATTAACCTACTGAATGGAAGCCAGGGATCAAAACTTTGTTCTCATGGATACTAGTCAGATTCATTTCCACTGAGCCAAGACGGAAACTCCTAGAATTATTTCTGTGGCTACATAAGATAACTGAATAATTTTCAACTTATTAGTGATCTAGAGCAGTGGTTCCTAATCAGGGGTGACTGCCAAAGGGAACATTTGGCAATATTTTCGGTTGTGACAATTGTGCATGTGTATTTGTGTGTATATTGTTGCTAGCAAGTTGCGGCCAGTGATGCCACTGAACAACCTACAATATATAAGGCAGTCTCCCTACAACAAAATATTATACCATGTAAAATGCCAACAGTGTTAAATTTGAGGAACCCGGATCTAGAGGTTATTTACTCCTATTTTGCTAAAACATAATACTTTCAGGGACATCTTTTACTCTCAGATAAGATGGTCCCACTTGGGATGATTTCCGAGTCTTTTTTCTTTTTTGGGGGGCTGCACCCACAGCATGCAGATGTTCCAGGGACAGGGATCGAACCAGAGGGTGACAATGCTGGA
Source organism: Sus scrofa (assembly GCF_054392235.1). Taxonomy (NCBI): domain Eukaryota; kingdom Metazoa; phylum Chordata; class Mammalia; order Artiodactyla; family Suidae; genus Sus; species Sus scrofa. Next base: position 93,966,362 of record NC_139396.1, on the reverse strand, counting down.
TCCCTAACCTGCTGCATCACCAGGGAACTGAATCTGCTTTTCTTTTTTTTTTTTGTCTTTTTTGTTGTTGTTGTTGCTATTTCTTGGGCCGCTCCCGCGGCATATGGAGGTTCCCAGGCTAGGGGTTGAATCGGAGCCACCGGCCTACGCCAGAGCCACAGCCACGCGAGATCCGAGCCGCGTCTGCAACCTACACCACAGCTCACGGCAACGCCGGATCGTTAACCCACTGAGCAAGGGCAGGGACTGAACCCGCAACCTCATGGTTCCTAGTCGGATTCGTTAACCACTGCGCCACGACGGGAACTCCTGAATCTGCTTTTCTTTCCCCTTCTCTTTAAGTTCCCATTTTTATACAATGAGCACAATAAGTTCACATGTAAATGACAGTGTATAAAACAGTTCCTGGTCCACTGTAGGTACTAAATAAACTTTACCTGGCTGTCTTGTCTAGACTCCTACCCTAAGACAATGTACTATGTATAAGGGTCTTGAAACTAGATAATCATCCTATTGAAACTATGTATACGGTCAAAGGAGACTAGCTCAGATATACAAATTTTAAGGGTGTTTTATTTTTGTCTTTTTAGGGCCACTAATCTGGCATAAGGAGGTTTCCAAGCTAGGGGTCGAATCGCAGCTGTAGACGCTGGCCTACACACAGCAACAGCAACCAGATCTGAGCCGTGTTGCGTCTGTGTCCTACACCACAGCTCTCGTCAACACCAGATCCTTAACCCACTGAGTGAGGTCAGGGATCGAACCTGTATCCTCATGGATGCTAGTCAGATTCGTTTCTGCTTAGCCATGATGGGAATTCCTAAGGGCATTTTAAATTGGGGAATGTTTTCCATTTTAAATAATATTCGGAAAAATATTCTTGTTCACTTCAGATTTTTGAAGCAACAGAAGATGGAAGTTACACACATAGCCTCAGGAGTTGTGACCTCCTGTCTCTGAATTCCAGGTTAGTCATTTGCTAGGTGTGAACTTCTCCAATTCAGTCTCCTCACTTGCGAAATAGGGATAAAAAGCATTTTCTTATGGTAGGTTGTTGTGAAAATAACTAGTCAAGGATGTAGCACAGTATCAGACTTGCAGTAAAGCTCTGGAATAGGAGCCATAATCATTATTATACTCTTCGGTCCTTGGTCTAGGAACCCCACTCAGACAGCATCCTTCTCCTGGGAGGCTCTTCATTCTCAGAGGAGCCTGTCTTTGGTGCCTGGCACGAGGCAGGCTGTCAAAATGAGTGTTGAATGATAAGTAGAGAAATAGAAGGATACACTTCAGAATATCAAGTGGATTTTGAATAATCAAGAATTAAAGTCACTGCTACACTTCACTATTTTTTTCTACTGTAGTTAAAAAAAAAATACCAGAATGATATACTTACTTTATCCTTCCAATAAAGTCTTTCACTACTATTCTGAAATATACTAATGAACCACATGTTTCTAGCAGAAAGACTACCTTTGTTCAAGGCAAGTCTTGAGTCTTTGTGATTTGGGGCCATATTGTAAGAAACATTGTTTTAATAATTAAACCTATATGGGTTCAAAACAGGTTATTTCACAAATTGTATACTAAGTTGTGTAAAAGCTGAAATAGTAAAGTGTTTGAAGCCTGACAAACTTTAATGCCACAATCTATTCAGTCTCCCTAATTTTTAGTTATATTTGAGAAGAAATTTCTTATTTTTGAGCAGTTACATGAAATCTGAACATCGATAGTGACTAATCAGTGCAGGATTCAAATTGAACTTTTATATGTTCCAAATATTGAGTGCATTCTTTGTAAGCCCTGCCTAAGAATCTTTACTCCAACAAAGTTATCTCAAGGCTTTTAACACACTGATAAAACTTTTAATTGCTAGTTTCTGAATATTCTTTTTCAATGATTCCTAAGAAACAACAATTTTTGGAACGCCTCAAAATACATATTTTTAAACAAAATTTTTACAAGATGAAATTCTTTGAAAACAGGAAGAATAAACTATAACTAAAGGAATTCACTCTTACAATAGGCACTATAAACAACCTGAGACATTTGGCTTGAGAGAAATCGTTAATGTTCCACCTTAAAAACTTTACAAATTGCCAATTGGATTTGTGCAACATCAGTGAAAGTCCCACAGAAAAATGGGAGATTAGAATTATTTAGTCCATCCTAGCTAGAATATGAATGGGGCAAAAACGTTATAAAAGATAAACTAAAAGTTCCCGCTATTGCATAGTGGGCTAAGAACCTGACTGCAGAGGATCGGGTTCAATCCCCAGCCCTGTGCAGTGGGTTAAGGATCCAGCATTGCCGCAGAGGTGGTATAGGTTACAGAGGTAGCTGAGATTCAATCCCTGGCCTGGGAACTTCTACATACCGTGGTTGCATCCATTAAAAAACAAACAAACAAACAAGCAAACAAAAAAGGGCAAAAAGATAAACCAAATTTGAATTGGTCATGACTTGAAGCATTTAATGCAAGTAAGTGAAGACACACACATACATGCACTTACCGAGACAGTTGCAGGTTGGCAATTCAGAATCTTTCGTTGTGGACACCAGGGTTTTCGTAGGATTAGTAAAGAAGTTCATGGCATAATCATTAAAACTTTTCTGTGCATTGTCTATTGGGGAAAATTCGGATGCTCCAATGCTAGATAAAAAGACGTCCTCTTCACTTTTGGTAGAAACCACTGTAATTCCACCCGAACATACTACATTGAGGTTCCTGAGAATTTGTGCTGGGTCCGGTAAGGGGGTCTCGTGAGAGATACCAGGCAATGTCGGCAGTCTCTGATGCATGTGTTGGTCTTTAACATCCTGTTGGAACTGTGTTTGGTCATTGCCAGCCATTACATTAGCACACTGGTTAGTTGGAGAGGAGGGCTGGAGTAAAGGATGAACTTTCTGATTGACATTCACTGTTGGTGGTACCTGAGGATATGCATTTTCTGTAAATGCCTGCCCACTGGATTCTGTTTTTAACTGGATTATGGGGAAAGAATCCAAGGGTTCAACCTTCATTTTGTCCTGTGCTAATTCAGGATAATATCGGTCAACTTTTATCTGATTGAGTGGAGGAAATAATGTTTTGTGTTCTAATGCTGAACGCTTTTGAGTCAGTGGTTTCCATACTTTGGTTAGGGGAGGAATTTTGCCCAATAGAATAGGAAAATTATGTGGACCAAATTGACCAAATCTTTGAAATTTAGATGCTATCCAAATATCATGTAACTTACTATACTCATATGACAACTGTTCCTGTTTTTTCTGGTCATTTTCTTGACAACTTATGACTGCAGGCTTCTTTTTCCGACGATCTCTTGACGGGGTAGATTTTGTCTTTTTTTGGGTTGGGTTCTTCTGCTTTGTTACTGATGAACCATGATTATTTTGTACACTGGAGGGTGGTTTCTGTTGTATTGTGGCCTTCTGGCAATAGTTCTGCTGTACATTATATGCAGTCAGGTTTGGTGTACTTTCAACTTTTTTGTCCTCTGCTTTTGTATAATTGAATTTAATTATTGATGCAAGTTGTGTTAACTGAGTTGCAACATCTTCTTCTATTTTACTATGAACTGTATCTTGACATGATGGATTATCCTTTGAGTCCAATTTGTTGCTGCTGTCCAGTGACTGGTTACAATTCTCCAATTTATTAGTTACTGTCAACTGATGCAAATTCTTAGAGCTGTTAAGAGTAACTTTACCTTGAGCAACATTTTTATTGGTATCAGTTTTAGATGAATTTGAATTTGGTATAAAAAGAGATATTGAATTTGTGACTGTTGAATATTCCTGTGCCTTTGTGGATGCTTGGTCACTAGGTGAGCTGCTATGTGACTTAGAAATGTTATTTTGGCCATTAAACACTATGGTGTTGCAGGAATTTTGCTTTTCCAAAGATGGACAGTGATGAAGGCTTTGTGGCTCCCCTTGTAGGTTTGGGTCTTGGAGGTCTTTTCTTACAGAATAAAGGATAGCTTTACAACTATTAAGCAAACTAGCTGTTCTCTGTTCTGTTTCTTCATCCTTCTCTGACTTTGATGGTGAAGAATTTTCTGATGGGGCTTCCGAAAGTTGTGTTAGAGCTTCTATGGCCACTACTTGTTCTAACGTTAATCTCCTATCTTTCATTAGGGAAAGAAGACTTGGTTGAAGTGTTGCTCCTTCTTTTGGTTCTCTATTTGTTATATTTTCTAGGGATTTTGGTTGATCACTTTCATTGTGTACACTAGTACGACTATTTAAGTTGCAGTTTGCAGGATCTGGAAAAGACTTGCAATTAAAGCCAGGCTTCTGAAAGACCAAAATATTATTTCTCCCCTTGAGATGATCACAGCTCGCACTAGTAGCAATGGAGCTCATGGCATTGTTATGGCTTGCTGTGTCTTTCAGGAATTTGTAAGGATTGTTTTCAAATGCCTTGCCAAGTTCTTCAATATTGATTTTTTTAAAAGACAAATTCGTTTCAGTTGGTAAATAGTGTACATTTTTAATGCCGTTTCTTACAGTTTGTGCAAACAATTTTTGAGGTTCAAGGAGGTCAGTAAGTAGGACTTTTTTCCTGTCATCTTCAGAGTTTTTCCGATTTTCAGCTTCTGTAATTATTGCATTAAATTCTCCTTTGACATGATCACTTAAGTTTGATTTCTTGTTTTGTGTCCACTTTTCCACTTCAATACCTGTCATACTTTCTTCATTTTTAGTTACATGTTCAAAAGGAAATACACTCAGTTCCAATCTTTGTTCTTCCTCATGACCACAACTACTGTATTCCATGGATTCTGACTTGGGGCCATTTACTGGTTTGTTGTCAAAATCTGCCTATAAAATAAACATAGAAATTACCCATATAATTTACTCAAATATCTAAGAGCCATAGGAATTTTACAATTCAATAGCAATTAAATATATAGTCCCAAAAGAAAGTTTAAAAAAAAAAAAAAAAAAAGTGGAGTTCCCATCCTGGCGCAGTGGTTAACGAATCCGACTAGGAACCATGAGGTTGTGGGTTCGATCCCTGGCCTTGTTCAGAGGGTTAAGGATCCAACGTTGCCGTGAGCTGTGGTGTAGGTCGCAGACGAGGCTTGGATCCTGAGTTGCTGTGGCTCTGGCGTAGGCCGGCGGCTACAGCTCCAATTCGACCCCTAGCCTGGGAACCTCCATGTGCCGAGGGAGTGGCCCAAGAAAAAGGCAAAAAGACAAAACAAACAAACAAAAAACTAGTAGGCGTTCCAAAGGGTGACCACTGGTGACATCATAGATTTCTTTTGCTGCCTTTCTTTTACTCAAAATTTTATTTGTGAGAGTCATCCACATTGTAGATTATAATTGTAATCCATTGATTCTTACTGCTATATGGTAATTCAAGTGGTTGAATATACTGCAATGTACTTATTCTACTGTAGATGGAGGTTTATTTTTAATTTTTGTCTATAACAAAGGACACTGCTATAGCATATTACCGTTATACATTTAGTGGAGTGGAAGTACTGGGTTATTCAGCATTGGATATATGTATATATACCTTCGGCATTAAGAGGTAGGCCAAAGAATTTTCTGCAGTGGTTATCAGCAAACACTCCCACCAGGAACTGAGTTTCAATTTCTATTAACAATTAGATCACATTCTTCTTCTTGATTTTTCTAATGGCCAAACCTGCAGCATATGGTTCGGCCAGGGATCAAATCCAGCTCCCAGCTGTGACCTACACTGCAGCTGCAGCAATGCCAGATCCTTAACCCACTGCATGGGGCCAGGGAGCAAACCCCCTACCTCCCCAGCTACTGGAGCCACAGCCGTCAGATTCTTAATCCACTGTGCCATGACAGGATCTCCAGATCATATCCTTATTAACAAGTATTTTCTGTCTTTTCACATCAGCCATTCTGGTGAATACCTATATAGTAACATTCCTTCTTTAAAAATTTGAGGGAATTCCCTGGTGGTCTAGTGATTAGGACACTGTGCTTTCACCACTACAGCCCTGGTTCAATTTTTGGTCTGGGAACTGAGGTCTCACATCAAGTTGCTGCACACCATAGCCCAAAAAAAACTGAGATTAAGTTTCCATGAAATAAAGGTCATGATTTTACCACTTAAATTGTATAATTCTGTTATTTTATTCAAGTGTTGTGCAACAATACCTCTATCGAATTCGAGAATATTTTTATCACCCCTAAGAGAAAACTTACACCCATTAAGGAATCACTCTATTCCCCAACTAATGCCTATTTTTTAAAATGTTGAAACTGCTCATTTAAAACAATACCACAAAGAAGTTCCCACTGTGGCTCAGGGAGTGCCATGGCAGTGGCTGAAAAAAAAAAATTAAAACTATACCACAGGATGAGACAATAGGGGGGCATTTCTGTTAGCACCAAATAGAAAACAACCTAATATTTAACATAGCTCTGGAAGTTCTAGTCTATGTCTCAAAGAAAGTAAAATATGAATATCAAAAATTAAGAGGCTTTTGGAATTCCTGTTGTGGCACAATGGAAACAAATCTGACTAGCATCCATGATGACACAGGTTTGATCCCTGGCCTCACTCGGTGGGTTAAGGATCCAGCGTTGCTGTGAGCTGTGGTGTAGGTTGCAGATGAGGCTTGGATCTGGCGTTAATGTGCCTGTAGCATAGGATGGCAGCTATAGCTGTAGCTCGAATTCGACCCCTAGCCTGGGAACCTCCATATGCTGTGGGTGTGGTCCTAAAAAGCAAAAAAAGAAAATTAAGAGGTTTTTGTTAAACAAAGATGAAAGAACTGACTCCATAGAAGACCAGTAGTATTTTTTTCATTCACTTTAGGGTTACACCTGTGGAATATGGGAGTTCCCAGGCAAGAGGTTGACCTATGCCACAACCACAGCAATGCCAGAGTCTTAACCCGCTGTGCCACAGCAGGAACTCCAGAAAATTTCGTTGACTACATATATTAGCAGTTTTAAAGGCAAAAGCACCATAATATGCTTTCAACGTATTAGTCCCAATAGACTTTGTGACAAGTGGGTTTTTTTAACGGATTATTTTTAAATTTGAGTATAATACATTCGGTAAAGATAAGTGTTATCATATAAATCTATTATTATGTGTTTGTGTCTGTGAATGAATTACAATGTAGAATGTATTTCTTGATATGTATACTACTTCAAATGTAAGAAAAATATTGCCAAAAACAAATTCAAAAGTAATAGACCAGGAAAGTATTCACAATATAAATAGAGATACTTTTTTTTTTGGCACACCAATGGCATGTGGAAGTTCTTGAGACACGGATCAAACACGTGCCACAGCAATAACCCAAGCCACTGCAGTGAAAACTCCAGATCCTCAACCCCTCTGTGCCATAAAAACTCCAATTTACTATTCGTTTTTTTTTTGGGCCACTATTCAGCATATGGAGTTCTTGGCCCAGGGATCGGATCCCTGAGCCACAGTTGTGACCTGAGACACATCTGTGGCAATGCCAGATCCTTAACCCACTGTGCTGGCCAAGGGATCTAACCTGTGTCCTCGCACTCCCAAATGCCACCAATCCCATTGTGCCACATTGGGAATTCTTGAGTTACTTTTCGTAATGGAAAAGACCTCCCACAAAATAGGAAGGAAAATGACTCAGTGAGGAAAGAATAGGCATATGCAATTCACTTAGGTGGAAATCAAAAGGATCAAAAGCAATCCAACTTTAGTATAAGATGAGCACAAATGGAAATAAAGGTAATGTTTTCATTCACCCAAATTATAAGAATAAAGCAGAATCATCTGTAAAGCAACTCATAATGCAACATAACATTTATACTACAGAAAACATTAAATAAACAAACTCAGTAGTATTTTGAAAAAAATATGTAGCCATTACTCTACGTATCAATCTAGTGAGTGAGAGGCAAGTTATCCATGATATATCGTTAACTCAAATAGGCAAACGTGACATTATCATCCCTTATTTATTTATTTTTGTCTTTTTGCCTTTTCTAGGGTCGCTCCTGCAGCTCCTGTAGCATATGGAGGTTCTCAGGCTAGGGGTCGAATCAGAGCTATAGTGCTGGCCTACACCAGAGCCACAGCAACGTGGGATCCGAGCCGTGTCTGCAACCTACACCACAACTCACAGCAACACCAGATCCTTAACCCAGTGAGCAAGGCCAGGGATGGAACCCACAACCTCATGGTTCCTAGTTGGATTCGTTAACCACTTAGCCAAGACGGAACTCCTATCATCCCTTTTAATTTAAAACACAAGTGTTTGTCTAGCACAGACAAAAAGCTGATAAGACAAACCTAAAAAGGTAATAACAGTTACCACTAAAATAGAACTGAAGAAAAGAAGAATTTTATTTTTTACTTGAAGCTATTTTAATTGTATAGATATCCATATCTAAACACACTGGAATTCAATGTATACATTCCCCTATAGAGAAGATCTTGAGGTCCTTTTCAAATCTGTGCACCAAAACTAAAGGACATTCTCATTAATTAGTGAGCTTACTTAAAACCAACTGACCGGAGTTCCCGTCATGGCTCAGTGGTTGGCAAATCTGACTAGGAACCATGAGGTTGTGGTTCGATCCCTGGCCTCGCTCAGTGGGTTAAGGATTTGGCATTGCTGTGAGCTGTGGTGTAGGTTGCAGACGTGGCTCGGATCCTGCGTTGCTGTGGCCCTGGTGTAGGCTGGTGGCTACAACTCTGATTAGACCCCTAGCCTAGGAATCTCCATATGCCTCAGGAGCGGCCCAAGAAAAGACAAAACAAACAAAACAAAACAAAAACCAACTGACCAACACAGAAAAAAAACTATGGTTATCAAAGGGGAAAGGATGTAGGGATAAACTAGGAGTTCACGATTAAAAGATACACACTTCTATAGATAAAATAGAAGCAAGGACCTACGATATGGCACAGGGAACTATACTCATTATCTTGTAACAACCTATAATAATTTTATAATCTATAATGGAAACAAATCTGAAAAAGAATATGTATACATATATGTATAGCTGAATCATTTTGATATACAATTAAAACTAATGCATAATTGTAAATCCACCATATTCAACTAAAAAAAAAAGCAATAAAGTGGCAAATAAAAAAACAACAACAAAAGTGGGAGTTCCCTGGTAATCTGGTGGTTAGTACTTCGTGCTTTCACTGCTGAGGCCCGGGTTCAATCCCTGGCCTGGGAATTGAGATCCACATCAAGCCACCTGCATTTTGTAGCCAAAAAAAACCAAAAACAAAAACAAAAAAAGTTATTCCAAGAATTCTGATAGTACTTCTCTGTCTCAGATCTTTACTTCATGATACCCTCAAGTTTCTTGACCACCCCTATCGAGTCACAGTTCATTTTGCATCTTCTCGTTTTGCTGTTTTCCTACACAGTCTAGATCTCTCGGACTGCCATTTCAACAGTTCTTTTCTTAGATCTCTTGCATTATTTCAAAGGCAAAGCAAGCAATACCACCTACTTGGTATGCAAAATAGAAAAAAAGCCTTAGTATTTCATACAGTTTTTTTAAAAAAAAAAAAAGCCATTGGGTATCACAAGCATATAAATACATGAACACATATCCTACCCTCTAACTCAAAAACTAAACTTTAAGAAAACAAGGTAACAAATTAGATTTCAGTAGACAATCTTTGAAATCACCCTGGAGTCTTTGAAACACATTCCAATTAAATATAATAAAATGTGTATGTGCCTATGACATTAGAGAAAGGTTACTCTTTTCCAGCTACTTGCTGTTTATTTATCTTGAAACTGAGCAGCCAAAGCAAATAGATTTACCACTACTGGGGAAAAGAAATTCAAATTCAAATCATGTCAAAAGTGAATTAACATGGATGAGTAAAGAAGCAATTTTAAAATTACATATCATCTTATTTAGATAAATGTAACTTTCATCTTTATTTATTTATTTATTTTATTTTATTTTTTGGTTTTTAGGTACCACCTGAGGCATATGGAAGTTCCCAGGCTATAAGTCGAATCAGAGCTGTAACTGCTGGCCTACACTATAGCCACAGCAATGCTGGGTCCAAACCACATCTTCGATCTACACCTCAGCCAGCAACAATGCTGGATCCTTAACTCACTGAATGAAGCCAGGGATCAAACCACATTCTCATGGAGACTAACCGGGTTCTTAAACCAAAGAGCCACAGTGGGAACTTTTAAAATAGTTTCCTTGTTTTTTGGGGTTTTTTGTCTTTTTTTTCCTTCTTTTTAGGGCCGCACCCACGGTATATGGAGGTTCCCAAGCTAGGGGTCCAATCAGAGCGGTAGCTGCCGGCCTACACCACAGCTCATGGCAACACCGGATCCGTAATCCCCTGAGCAAGGCCAGGGATTGAACCTGCAACCTCATGGTTCCTAGTTGGATTTCTTTCCGCTGGCCATGATAGGAACTCCTAGAACACTTTTTTTAAATAGACTTGTTGTAAAGAAATGAAACTAGTCAATATCTACAAATCAATGAATGTTATACACCACATTAACACACTGAATAAAAACTATATGATCTCCTCTATAGATGCAGAAAAGGCTTGACTAGTGAGGTTCAGCAGTTATGAACCCAGCTAGTCTCCATGAGGATGCAGGTTTGATCCCTGGTTTTGCTCAGTGGGTTAAGGATCTGGCATTGCTCTGACGTATGGTGTAGGTCGAAGACAATACTCAGATCTGGCATTGCTGTGACTGTGATATAGGATAGCAGCTGCAGCTGGAGCTCCAGTTCAACACATAACCTGAGAACTTGCAAATGCCGCAAGTGTAGCCCTACAAAGTAAAAAAAAACAACTCACCATAAAGGAGTTCCCACAATGGGATTGGTGGCATCTCTGCAGCACCAGGACACAGGTTTGGCCCCAGCCTGGCACAGTTGGTTAAAGGATCCAGCATTGCTGCAATTGCTGCCATTGCCCCGTAGGTCACAACTGTGGCTTGGATCTGATCCCTTGCCAGGGAACTCCATAAGCCGCAGGGTGGCCAAAATAAAGGAAACAAAAACAGAAACAAAAAACTCACCACAAAGTGGGTATAAAGGGAACACACCTCAACATAATAAAGGCCACATACGATAATTTCAGTTAACATCATACACTGGTGAAAAGCTGAAAGTATTCCCTAAGATCTAGAAGAAGATAAGAAGGCTCACACTTGCTACATTTTTTTTTTTTTTTTGGTCTTTTTGCTATTTCTTAGGCCACTCCCTCAGCATATGGAGGTTCCGAGGCTAGGGGTCGAATTGGAGCTGTAGCCGCCGGCCTACGCCAGAGCCACAGCAACTCGGGATCCAAGCCACATCTGTAACCCACACCACAGCTCACGGCAACGCCGGATCCTTAACCATCTGAGCAAGGACAGGGATTGAACCCGCAACCTCATGGTTTCTAGTCAGATTTGTTAACCACTGAGCCACGACGGGAACTCTTGCTGCTTTTATAGTATTGGAAATCCTAGCTACAACAATCAAAACAAGGAGAAATGAAAGCAATCCAAAACTGTAAAGGAAATAAAACTGTCACCGCAGATGACATGATACTATACATAGAATGTCCTAAAGATAAAAAACTACAAGAGCTGGAGTTCCCATCGTGGTGCAGTGGTTAACGAACCCGACTAGGAACCATGAGGTTGCGGGTTCGGTCCCTGTCCTTGCTCAGTGGGTTAAGGAACCGGCGTTGCCATGAGCTGTGGTGTAGGTTGCAGACGCGGCTCGGATCCTGCGTTGCTGTGGCTCTGACGTAGGCTGGTGGCTACAGCTCCGATTCGACCCCTAGCCTGGGAACCTCCATATGCCACGGAAGCGGCCCAAAGAAATAGCAAAAAGACAAAAAACAAACAAACAAACAAACAAAACCTACAAGAGCTATTCAATTAACTTGGTAAAATTGCTGGATAGAAAACTAACGTACAGAAATATTTTGCAAAAAAAAAAAAAGAAAGAAATATTTTGCATTTCTACACACTAACAACAAACTATCAGAAAGAGAAACTCTGGAAACAAAACCATTTGCAATCCTATCAAAAAGAAAAAAAAAATAGGAGTTCCCATCATGGTTCAGGGGTAACAAACCCAACTAGTATCCATGAGGACGAGAGTTTGATCCCTGGTTTCTCTCACAGTGGGTTAAGGATCCAGTGTTCCTGTGAGCTGTGATGTAGGTTGCAGAAACGTTTCGGATTCTGCATTGCTCTGGCTGTGGTGTAGGCTGGTAGCTGTAGCTCCAATTCAACCCCTAGCCTGGGAACTTCCCTAAGTTGTGGGTGCAGCCCTAAGAAGATCAAAAAAAAAAAGAAAGAAAAGAAAAGAAAAGAAAACCTAGGATAAATAACCAAGGAGGTAAAAGACTTAATTGGAAAAACCTAAGACACTGATGAGAGAAACTACTCTTTTGGTTTCTTACAATATATTGACTACAGTTCCCTGTACTCTATCTACAGAAAGACCTTGTTGTTTATTTTATTTATAGTAGTCTGTATCTACTAATCCCAAACTCTTAATTTATTCCTTCCCTGCCCTTCCCCTTTGGTGACCATTAGGTCTGTTTTTGATGTTTGTCTTTTTTTTTTGGCCAGTGGGAACTCCACAAAAAACTGTTGATGACAAACAGATAGAAAAGATGTACTGTGTTTATTGGTTGGAGGAATTAATATTATTAAAATGACCATGCTATTCAAGACAGTCTAAAGATACAATGCAATCCTTATCAAAATACCAAATCAAAATTATTACAGTTCCTCTATAGCTCAGCAGATTAAAGATCCAGCATTGTCACTACTGTGGATTGGGTGGATCCCTGGTCCATGAACTATCACATGCTGGGTGCCAAAAAATATTTTTTCAAATAATTTTGTAGGAAAACACAAAAGACCCTGAACGGCCAAAATAATCTTGAGAAGGAAAAACAGGACTGGAGGAATTACACGGCCCTACTTTATTTTATTTTATTTTTTGTCTTTTTTTGCTATTTCTTTGGGCTGCTCCCGCGGCATATGGAGGTTCCCAGGCTAGGGGTCCAATCGGAGCTATAGCCACTGGCCTATGTCAGAGCCACAGCAACTCGGAATCCGAGCCGCCTCTGCGACCTACACCACAGCTCACGGCAACGCCGGATCGTTAACCCACTGAGCAAGGCCAGGGACCGAACCCACAACCTCATGGTTCCTGGTCGGATTCATTAACCACTGCGCCACGACAGGAACTCCACACGGCCCTACTTTAGATGATACTTTACAAAGCTACAGTAATCAAAATAGTATGGTATTGGCATAAAAACAAGATCAATGAAACAGAATAGAGAGCCCAGGAAAACAAACAAACAAAACAAAAACCCCACTTATTGTCAATCTATGACAAAAAAAGGCAAGAAGATACAAGGAGGAAAAGATAGTATCTTCAACATGTGGTACTGGGAAAGCTGGATGGCATGTAAAGGAATGAAATTAGAAACACATTTTCACACCACGTGAAAAAATAAATACAAAATAGATTAAAAAACTAAATGTAGGAGTTCCCGTCGTTGAGCAGTGGTTAATGAATACGATTAAGAACCATGAGGTTGTGGGTTCGATCCCTGGCCTTGCTCAGTGGGTTAAGGATCTGGCGTTGCCCTGAGCTGTGGTGTAGGTCGCAGACACAGCTTGGATCCTGTGTTGCTGTGGCAGTGGTATAGGCAGACAGCTGTAGCTCCGATTTGACCCCTAGCCTGGGAACCTCCATATTCTGAGAGCGGCCCTAGAAAAGTCAAAAAAGACCAAAAAAAACCCCCAAAACAAAAAACCCTAAATGTAGGAGGTTCCATTGTGACTCAGCGTTTAACAAACCCGACTAGTATAGTATCCATGAGGACTTGGGTTCAATCCCGGCTTCACTCAGTGGGTTAAGGATGCTGCTTTGATGAAAGATGTGGTGTAGGTCGCAGATGCAGCTTGGATTGCAAGTTGCTATGGCTATGATCCAGCTTTGATTTGAGCTGTAGCTGGGGAACTTCCATATGCTGTGGGTATGGCCCTAAAATGACCAAAAAAAAAAAAAGGCAAACAACAACAAAAACTAAATGTAAGGACAGATACCACTCTTAAAGGTAAACAGAGGTGAACACTGACATAAAAGGCAGCAATATTTTTCTTTGTTTCACCTTTTGGAATAATAAAAATAGAAACAAAAGGGACCTGAAACCATAAACTTCTAGAAGAAAAACATAGGCAGAACATTCTTTGAGACAAATTGTAGCATTATTTTTTGATCTGTTTCTTAAGACAAAGCAAAAATAAACAAATGAAATCTAATTAAACTTTAAAGCTTTTGCACAGCAAAAGAAACCATCAACAGAAGACAATCTACTGAATGGGAGAAAGTATTTGTAAATGGTGACCAATAAAGGGTTAATGTTGAAAAATATATATAAACAGCTCGTACAAATCAATACAAAAAACTAAACAATTTACTTCTGTATAGCACAGAGAACTATATCTAATCACTTGTGATGGAACATAATGGAGGATAATATGAGAAAAAAATGTGTATTTAGGGCTTTTTGCCTCAGCAAGGCACTGGTGCATTGCCAGGTCTCTTCCAGCTAATGATATGCATGGATTCCAGCAGCAAGGAAGACAGGATGGAAGAGATATTGGACTGATGGTGCTGGTCCCCTGACCTCCAAGAACAGGTGCTCCCGGAATCAGAGATGCTTCCTGGCCCCCAGAGAAGGAAAACAGATGCATTCTGTCTGGCAGCAGTTGCCCTTTTTGAAGCAGTGGCTCCTTCAGGCAGGGTCCTTTGTCCACTTATTCCCACTCCAAACCTGGCTTTGCTGGTTTACAATCCCTCTGCTTAGCTCTCTTTCCTATTCTGTGCTTAAAAACCTTGTTTCCTGCATGCTTCTCTGGTTCTTTGATCTTCATTTTTTCCTACTGATCGTGGCGTGAATTTTTTAAGACTTACTTCTGGAGTTTCTAGGAGTTACTTGTAATATAGTGTCTTGCCACTTTCGTTTTTGCCTCATTTTGGAGTTTGCTTAGCTTTATCTGAGTTTGGGGTCCTTTTCTGAAGAGACTAGGTAGGAAACATGCGAATAGAAATCTTAAACTGATTATTTTTAAGGTCTGCTGGGAACAGGACTTCTAAAACAACAAATATGTTGGAAAGACTGTGGTCCAAGGCCATTTTTGCTGGTTATAAGCAGAGTCTCCAGAACCAGAGGCAGCAGACAGCTCTTCTTGAAATTGAAGATGTTTATGCCAGAGATGAAACTAAATTTTATCTAGGCAAGAGATGTGCTTATGTATACAAAGCAAAGAATAACAGTGACTCCTGGCAGAAAACCTAACAAAACCAGAATAATCTGGGGAAAGGAAGCTCATGCTCATGGCAACAGTGGCATGGCTCATGCCAAATTCTGAAGCAACCTTCCTGCTATGGCCATTGGACACAGAATTGTGTGATGATGTACCCTTCAAGGATTTAAATTTACTGAAAAGTAAATAAATAAGAGGATTTGTTCTCTTATAAAAAAAAGAAAAAGAAAAGAATGTGTATATATAAGTGTGTGTATAACTGGGTCACTTTACTGTACAGCAGAAATTGACGGAATATTATACTTATTTTTTTTTGTCTTTTTGTCTTTTTAGGGCCACACCTGCAGCATATGGAGGTTCCCAGGCTAAGGGTCCCATTGGAGCTGTTGCTGGGGGCCGGCAACTAGGGATCTGAGCCACGTCTGTGACCTACACCACAGCTCACAGCAAAGCCAGATCCTTAACCCACTGAGCGAGGCCAGGAATGGAACCTGAAACCTCACAGTTACTAGTTGGATTGTTTCCGCTGCACCACAACAGTAACTCCGATAGAACATTGTATATCAACTATAAGAAAAATATTTTTTAAAAAATACAATTTTGGAGTTCCTGTTGTGGTGCAGTGGTTAACGAATCTGACTAGGAACCATGAGGTTTCGGGTTCGGTCCCTGGCCTTGCTCAGGGGGTTAAGGATCCGGTGCTGCCGTGAGCTGTGGTGTAGGTCCCAGACGCAGCTCGGATCCTGCGTTGCTGTGGCTCTAGTGTAGGCCAGTGGCTACAGCTCCGATTGGACCCCTAGCCTGGGAGCCTCCATATGCCGTGGGAGCGGCCCTAGAAAAGGCAAAAAGACCAAAAAAAAAAAAAAAAATTTACAATTTTAAGGGAGTTCCCATTGTGGCTCAGAGGGAACTAATCTGACTAGGAACCTTGAGGTTAAGGATCCGGCGTTGCCATGAGCTGTGGTGAAGGTCGCAGATGCAAGCCGGATCCTTGTTGTGACTGTTGTGTAGGCCGGCAGCTGTAGCTCCAATTAGACCCCTAGCCTGGGAACCTCCATATGCCACGGGTATGGCCCTAAAAAGACAACAAAATTCAATTTTAAAATGGGGCAAAGATGTGAATAGACATTTTTCCAAAAAAGGCAGGCAGACGGCTAAGAGGCACAAGAAAGGATGCTCAACATCACTCATCAGAGAAATGCAAATCAAAACCAAAATGAGATCACCTCACACCTGTCCGAGATGGCTTATCATTAAGAAGACCACAAATAACCTATTGGTGAGAATGGGGAGAAAAGGGACGCCTCCTACACTGCTGGTGGGAACACAGATTGATAAAGCCACTGTGGAAAATAGTTTGGAGGTTCCTCAAAAAACTAAAAATAGAACTACCAATTCTAGCAATTCCACTGTTAGGTATACATCTGAAGAAAATGAGAACACTAATTCAAAAAGACACATGCAACTCAATGCTTATAACATTATTTAAATAGCCAAGACACGGAAACAACCCAAGTATCCATCAAGCAGTGAATGGAAAAGGAGATATGGCATATTATATACAAGGGAAGGTACTCAGCCATAAAAAATGAAATTTTATCATTTTCAACATCGTGGATGGACTCGGAGAATATTATACTTAGTGAAAAAAAAGTCAGAGAAAAACAAATATTGTGCTATCCCTTATATGTGGAATCTAAAAAATAAAACAAATGAATAAATATAACAAAAGAGAAACAGGTAGATCCCATGGTGGCTCATCAGTAGCAAAAGCCACTAGTAGCCATGAGGATGCAGCTTGGATCCCTGGCCTTGCTCAGTGGGTTAACTATTTGGCTGCAGCACCTGGGGTGGCTTTGGAGGTGCAGGTTGGATCCCTGGCCCGGTGCAGTGGGTTAAAGGATCCGGTGTTGCTGCAGTTGTGGCACAGGTTGAAGCTGAGGCTTGGATTCAGTCCCTGGCCTTGGAAATTCCATATGCCTCAGGTGTGGTCATTTGGGGAGAAAAAAAGGAAAAAAAAGAACCTCTATAATGGGATATTTCTTTTTGTGTAAAAATAAATTATAAATAAATAAATAACATATATTAAATATACTCATATTTCATACATTCATGTATATTAATACATAATCACATTGACATTTACACAAAGATACTCTGGAAGAAGACAAAAGAGAGTCATACAGGTGGTGAATAGCAAGAATTTAGGAGCAATATCTACCAGTGAGAAAACAGAAAGGGTTTAGGAAATGTGTAGACCCAGACTGATAAAATATCGTTTTGACTTTTTGTGTTGTTGTTTTGACTTTTTAATTCCTTTAAAACTAAGCTAAAATAGACAAAGCACTCTATGGAAAGAATTCTAGAGTAGAGTAAGTTAAAAAACCTAAATCCAAAATAGTTTAGGCATTATCAAATTATAAACAAATTAAGAGCACAAGGAAGAGTGCAGAGTACATACGTATATGCTAGTATTTGTTTAAGACATTTCAGAAAGGCTACATACAACTGTCAACATTTGTCTTATAAAAACTGTTGTCAGTGGTATTGTGGTAAATGTTTAACAGTCAGCTTGGGAAGTCGTGGGAAGGAAGCCCTGTTTTGTAGGGTTGGCCAGTTTTTGTGGTATACATACACCCACTACGGTGGATTGTACACTGTGAATGTAACCACCTGAGCAAGAACTGGGAAGAAAGCTGGAAAGAGCTAGAAGGTGTACTGAGAGCTAATCCAAACTACCACACTGACGTTATGAAATTTTTTAAATGAAGATTTTATTGGCATTTAATCTGCTCAGTATACTGTTTCCTGACCATCACACCTTGAGTCTCAAATTATTTAACTTCTATCTCTGAAGAAAGTGAAGTTTTTCAAGAATATCAGGGAGTTCCTGCTGTGGCCCAGTGGAAACGAATCTGACTAGGAACCGTGAGGTTGTGGGTTCCATCCCTGGCCTTGCTCTGTGGGTTAAGGATCCAGCGTTGCCGTGAGCTGTGGTGTAGGTATAGATCCGTCTTGGATCCTGCATTGCTGTGGCTGTGTGGTAGGCTGGCAGCTGGAGCTTCAGTTGGACTCCTAGCCTGGGATCCTCCCTATGCCACGAGTGCAGCCATAAAAAGCAAAATATAGTGGGGCTCTTTTATCCCTTCAAGTTTCATCTACACTTTGGGAACACCATAGGTATTGGGGTCTCTTCTCCTCCAGCCCTGCCCCCCTCCCACTCCTGTCTTCTGCTGCTCCAAAAGGGCCCAAAGTTACAATTTAAAAGACAGATTCAAAGTCCCTTAGTTCTCTGTCTTCCACACTATACCCAGCCCAAGATTATAGGTTGCTGGCACTCTGAACTAACAGGAATGTTGAACTCCCCAGATTAGATCTAGTTCCAATAGTTCCCAAGCCTCCTCCACCTTCTCATTTTTCCACATTCCTATCATTATGATACTCTTAGACCCACTCTAGAAGGAGCTCAAATGGCATCGAGCAATTAGGTGTTTTATTCTGAAACAGCCCTGCCCTTTGGACAGAATCTGATTGAACCCTGTCCCCAACACATGCTTACATTCCATACATGCTGCATTTCCTCTATCAAGAAACAAGTACCCAGAGCACATAAAAAAAGTGAAGACTTTTGGGGAGTTCCCATTGTGACTCAGCGGGTTAAAAAC
Source organism: Sus scrofa (assembly GCF_054392235.1). Classification (NCBI taxonomy): domain Eukaryota; kingdom Metazoa; phylum Chordata; class Mammalia; order Artiodactyla; family Suidae; genus Sus; species Sus scrofa. The sequence continues at coordinate 93,947,392 of NC_139396.1, read as the reverse complement.
CCAACTAGTATCCACGAGGTCTTGGGTTAGATCCCTGGCCTCGCTCTGTGGGTCAGGGATCTGGCATTGCTGAGAGCTGTGGTGTAGGTTACAGATGCGGCTCGGATCCCAAGTTGCTGTGGCTGTGGCTGGCAGCTGCAGCTGTAGCTTTGATTCAACCCCTAGCCTGAGAACTTCCATATGCTGCAGGGGCAGCCCTTAAAAAAAAAAAAGTAAACACTTTCAAAGCATGTTCAGAGATGTGATCCAACAAGACTGTGATCTTTACTACACAGGTAGGTTAGTATTTCTCAATCTTCTTTTCATTTTTTTTTTCACCCCTTACTGCAAAATCTTTTCCTTCATATTCCTTCCTGTGAAATCTTAATACCCAAATATGGCATGTGTCTGTTTATGTACTATGACCCCATTGTAATATCTAAGATTTTTCCACCTTCCACTCCCCACCAAGCACCAATTTTCACTTCTTTTGCAGAAAAAGCATTTCACTTCTTTTGCAGAAAAAGCATTTCGAAAACATGTAGAACATGAGGAGCATCCCACAATGTATTTAAGCCTAATCAGAAATGACACCTTTAAAATCTTCCTGAAAACATGTGCTTAGAGTAAATTTTGAGGGCGAACCACCGGGAAACTTCATTAATGTTAACTTTAAGATGACACAATTCTGCTTGATATTGTATTTTCCCTCCCACATCCCCTAAAAAGAAGCATGGACATCAGCCCTGCTCTGTAGCCCTACCACCATGCAATGCTCACCACAACTGCCTGCTAACAAAACCCAATGACTCAAAAGGAAAGCTGAAGCAGCTCCTCAAAGACCTAGGAGATTCTAAAATAAACATTTAACAGACCTACACCAAAATATCCTCCTTGAAGTACCTGCGGCAAGACAGGTACCTCATTTTCCTTGAGCAGTGAGATTATCTACTCCAGAATTCCAGCCATTGAGTTCCCGCTTTGGCTTTTGTAGGTATCAAAAGGAAAAACCTGCCCTACCAAGTTTTGTAGCCCTAATATTCTGTGAACTTTACTTCTGAGCTGTTTCTCAGGCGCAAAGCTCACGGAATACAGCACCCAGTAAGGGATTCAAAGGCCACAGGAAGGCAGGGCTAGGTCAGCCTGGAGAGGGGGGCTGTCTAAGAAGCTGGGTCTGCCCTACCTTGGTGCTGTAAGGCCTTATGGCGTTTCCATGCTGGAGCCGAATAGGAGCCATGGCAGAAACTTCAGATGTTTCTCACTTCTCTCCAGCAGATCCAGTCGCCAGATCCAGAAGATGTTTCTGATGTTTTATTCATATCCCCAAACAAAAACTCCACCCTCATTTGGCCACAGGGTCACATCCCAAAGTCAATCTTTTAACGTTGGGGTGGGGCAAAGGAGCAGAGTTACTAAAGGGAGGGACAGCTTCTATTTTATCAAAAACCAAGTCAATTGCAGATTAGTTCCAAATGTACACAAAACTGTCAAGAACTAAACCTCTCAATTCACAGATGACCTTGTCCTAGACCTCTTCCTCTGAAGGCAGTCAAAAAGACAACACACACACACACACACACACGCACGCACGCACGCACGCACGCGCACACACACACAGAGTCTGGGTAGGAAGGCAGTCAAAAAGACAACACACACACACACACACACACACACACACACACACACACAGAGTCTGGGTAGGAACCTACTTTGTGGGGACAATGCTAAGAGCACCAAGAAGGTCCAACTGTCAGTAAATACCAAGACCTAACAGTGCTGGTTCACCACACCCACCCCTCCAACCCCCAAGAAAATGGTGAAGAAAGTTGAAGTCAGCCAGCATGCCAAGGACACTTGCTTCTCTGACGTCAAATCCAAGATGAAGAGATGAGCTTTGGGGTTCTGGCGCTGTGATTCCTGGAAAGGCCGAGGGTGATGCCTGGACCTATAGCAGTACTTCTGTCATTGCTGTAAAGTCTGACTGAAACAATGGAAAGACCAGTGGAAGCTCCACCGATTGTAGCGTGGCTAGCCTACAATAAATGGGTGGAGTTCATGTAACAACCACAAGAGACAAAAAAACCTGTCAGACCCCATTAGATAAATGATAGCTTCAAATTATCAACCCATCAAAAAATCCCTTCCTCATTCTAATCTCACGTGGTTATGCTGAAAGGTTATAAGGAGTCACTATAGCCCAAATTCAATCCATTCCTTAAAAGTTAGAGACCTAACCTAATCCTTTGTAGACCCCCAAGGAAACACTCAATTGAAACTAAAATCGGGATAAGGCTCAGATCTGGCATTGCTGTGGCTGTGGTGTAGGCCAGGGGCTACAGCTCTGATTCAACCCCTAACCTGGGAACTTCCAGGTGCTGCAGGTGCTGCCCTAAAAAGACAAAAAAAGAAAGAAAAAAAGAAACTAAAATCGAAGTCTCCCCTGGGGTCTCTCAGTCTCCATCCCTTGGCTCTGCGTGTGTCCCCCTGAGCCCATTCCTTAAAGGATTCTAAATGGAAACCCAATGCCATTTTGTACTTCAGATTTTTCATGAGTAAACATATCTATCCATGTTTCAAGTTAAGAACCACCTCTGGTGTTCAGTATACTTAACATTCTTTACACCCTTTTTTTTTTTTTTTTAGTCTTTTTTGCATTTCTTGGGCTGATCCCACAGCAAGTGAAGGTTCCCTGGCTAGGGGTTGAATCGGAACTGTAGCCACCGGCCTATGCCAGAGCCACAGCAACTTGGGATCCGAGCCGCATCTGCAACCTACACCACAGCTTACGGCAATGTCGGATCCTTAACCCACTGAGCAAGGCCAGGGATCAAATCCGAAACCTCACGGTTTCTAGTCGGATTTGTTAACCACTGCGCCACGACCGGAACTCCCATGGCAATGCTGGATCATTAACCCCCTGAGCAGGGCTAGGATCAAACCCAAGTCCTCATGGATACCAGACGGGTTTGTTACCATTGAGCCACGACAGGAACCCCTTATTTTTTTTAATTCTAATTTTTTGGCCATGCATGAGGCATATGGAAGTTCCTGGGCCAAGGATCGAACCTACAACATAGCTGCAATCCAAGCCACTGCAGTGACAATGCCAGATCCTTAACCTGCTGCAACACCAGGGAACTCCTGCTACATATATATATATTTATAAATATATATATTTTTTCTCTTTGGCTGCCCCATGGCATATGGAATTCCCAGACCAGGGATCAGATCAGAGTCATAGTCTCGACCTAAACTGCAGCTATGGCAATGCCAGATCCTTAACCCACTTTGTCAGCCAGGGCTTAAACCTACAATCCAGTGCTCCCCTGTCCTCATGTATTTTTAATAGTGTCAAACCAGCAACTGTCCCAGTTCCACTGCTTATCAGCCACATGGGCCAGAGTGAGTTCTTGCTCTAGGGAGACTCTTTGAGCCTCAGTTTCCTTAAGATAAATCAAGACTAGTAGTAGCACTTATGGAACAGGTTTGTTGTGGGGATTAAATCAAACTACTTATGTACATACAGCATTGGACTTTTATAGGTGCAGAAATGAACTATTTAAGGGGAAAAAATACATGCTAGGTAGTTCTTCCCTTCCTACATGTCCTTCAATATGTAGCAAAAACCCAGTAATTCCAGTCTCAAATCCACAATTAAAACAGAATATCAAATGAAGAGACTTTTGATGCAAAAAAAACCCAGAATATTTATTAATAGCTACTATGTATGTATTGAGCATTTACAACTTGCCAGGCATCATTATGAGCACTTTATGGGCACTATCTCATTTACTTTTTCTGTTGAGATAAGATTAGTCACATCTCCAGTCTTCTAATAAGGAAGTTTCTGAGAAGGTTCACTCAATAGCCAAAGTTAGATAAATATTCTGAGCCAAAATCCAAACCAAAAATCTCTCTTAAGTCCTAGAGTGTTAACATTTATAGCAAATTCCAGAGTTCCTGTTGTGGCACAGTGGTTAACGAATCCGACTAGGACCCATGAGATTGTGGGTTCGATCCCTGGCCACGCTCAGTGGGTTAAAGATCCAGCATTGCCATGAGCTGTGGTGTAGGTCACAGACACTGCTTGGATCCTGCGTTGCTGTGCCTCTGGCGTAGGCCAGCAGCTGCAGCTCCGATTAGACCCCTAGCCTGGGAACCTCCCTATGCTGTGGCTTCAGCCCTAGAGAGAGAGAGAAAAAAAAAAAAAACATTTATAGCAAATTCCTTTAGTTACTAATATTTACTGAACTAAGATTGCAATAGGTGCTTAGAATAACACAGAATTCCTATGGTAGCTTCTTTTGTTAGATTGTGGGAATTATATTTCTAAACTAACTGGCCTACTTTTATTCATCTGTTTGTGAATTGTAACAGTGCAGCACTGCTATTCAAGATATTATAACTTAATTGGGAGTTCCTGTTGTGGCTCAGTGGGTTAAGAACCTGATTAGTATCCATGAGGATGTGGGTTCCATCACTAGCCTTGCTCAGTGGGTTAAGAATCCGGCATTGCTATGAGCTGTGGCTTAGGTCATAGATGTGGTTCATATCCTGTGTTGCTGTGGCAGAGGCTGGCAGCAGCAGACCCCTAGACTGGGAACTTCCATATGCCACAGCTGCAGCCATAAAAAGCAATGAAATGAAATGAAATGAAATAAAATAAAATAAAATAATTTAAAAACCAAAATATAACTTAATATCCAAATTCAGTATATGCACATTGGATTCACACAAATTTATTAAGGAAAGTGGGTGAAATCAGAACCTAATTTAGAATCTAATTAAGATGTGGTAAAAGCTCACTGTCTAATATCCCCCCAAAAAGTTCCTTGGTCTGTTATACAACCCTCCTTATTTCTGATAATCCTGATATGTTTTACCTTCTTGCATAATTTCTTCCTCAAAATTTTCACTTTCATATAATTAAGAGACTAGGATTTAGTGACAGCTTCTTGGTATTAAATAATCCTCCAATATCAATTGCCATATTAATTTTTTTAAAGTACATACAAATTACAGAATATTTAATTCAATTTCACTAGTTTTATAAATGTGGTTTATATGCACTTATCAGGTCAGGTCAAGGTTCATGACAGAAGGTGGGCTCCAAATACCTCTCTCTCTCTTTTTTTTTGGCCTTACCAACAGCATATGGAAGTTCCTGAGCCAGCTGTTGAACCTGTGTCACAGCAGTGATCCAAGCAGCTACAGTGGCAACTCCAGATCCTTAACTCACTGCACCACAGAACTTTTTTGTTTTTTCTTTTTTAATGGCACTAAAATGTTCCTCAAGGAGTTCCTGACGTGGCACAGAGGGAAGGAATCCAACTAGGAACCATGAGGTTGCAAGTTCCATTCCTGGCCTCGCTCAGTGGGTTAAGGATCCAGCGTTGCTGTGAGCTGTGGTGTAGGTTGCAGACACGGTCTGGCTCCTCCGTGGATATGGCTGTGGTGCAGGCCGGCAGCTGTACCTCTGATTCGACCCCTAGCCTGGGAACCTCCTTGCCATGGGTATGGCACTAAAAAGCAAAAAAAAAAAAAAAGTTCCTCAAGATTTCAAGAGATTTTGTTATTCTGTTTTCCACTAGGGATTGGCTCTTATCAAGTCGCCCTACTGGAAGGCTCCCACTAGATCCAAGATAATATTCAAGGACCCTGCCTCACCTAACTCCCTCCAGGAGGCCATCAGATAACTAGTTAATTCAGGATCCCACAAGTTACCAATAAAGGTTTCAGCTTTTCCTTCTTTCCACATTGCTCATGTGGCCTTGGGTGTCCACACCCTTCCTCTACTGTTTTCCCTTGAAGTGAAAATGTCTATTTTAGTTTAGTCTTTCTAAGAATAAGAACACAATCTCCAGGAATACTGGGTATTTATTTAGCACTTAGCTGGTGATGATATGCACAGAGGTATTTACACATTCCTAACAGAAAAATCAGAGAGCATTCTGAAGCCAAAGATCTGTAAATCTTTCCCTTCTACCTCCTTCCCTCAGGCCACAACTAACTTAAGTTTTTCCTGTCTTAAGGGGGGAAAAAACCAAGTATTTAGCTCTCACCCTATTTCTCTCTCCTCCTTATAAAGAAGTCTATCATACACTCTTCCACCCTTTGTAATTAAGCTTCTACTCACACCACCTCATGGAAACTGCCAAAGATTCACCAATGTAGTCCAATGCCAAACTCAAGGGACTTGCAGACTATCTTTTGAGACTATTGCTCACTAAAGATTCTTCAATTATTTGCCCATCATTTCAGTCTCCCTGGCTGGCTTCTCTGCCTACTTATAAAAGATACTGTTTCCCTTTGCCTCCTCTCCAATCTCCCTGATTATCCATGTACTTGCCCTTCATTCTACCTTTTTTTTGTCCCTGATTCTCTCATCAGGACAAGATATCTCTCCTGAGCTTCAAATTCAGTCATCCTTCAACCAGACATCTTCATCAGTCAATTAAAACTCAACTACTGGAGGAGTTCCCGTCGTGGCGCAGTGGTTAACGAATCCGACTAGGAACCATGAGGTTGCAGGTTCGATCCCTGCCCTTGCTCAGTGAGTTAAGGATCTGGCATTGCCGTGAGCTGTGGTGTAGGTTGCAGACGCGGCTCGGATCCCGCGTTGCTGTGGCTCTGGCGTAGGCCGGTGGCTACAGCTCCGATTCAACCCCTAGCCTGGGAACCTCCATATGCCGTTGGAGCGGCCTAAGAAAATGGCAAAAAGACACCCCCCACCAAAAAAAAAAAAAAACTCAACTACTGGAGTTCCTGTTGTGGCAGAGCAGAAACGAATCTGACTAGGAACCATAAGGTTGCGGGTTCCATCCCTGGCCTCGCTCAGTGGGTTAAAGAACCGGCATTGCCAGTGAGCTGTGGTGTAAGTCACAGACGCAGCTTGGATCTGGTGTTGCTGTGGCTCTGGCGTAGGCTGGCGGCTACAGCTTCGATTGGACCCCTAGCCTGGGAACCTCCATATGCCTCAGGTGCAGCCCTAAAAAAGACAAAAGACAAAAAAAAAAAAAAAAAAAAAAGAAAAGAAAAGAAAACAAAAAACCTCAACTATGCCTGCAAGTTAATGAACTACTTTCCCAAGCCTGCTTTAACTCCAAAACCCACCTAATGACCCATGAGTCTTCTCAGAAGTCTCCTAGTTCAAGCCTCAAATTCAGGAGTTCCCCTTATGGCTCAGTGGATACGAATTGGCTATTTTCTGTGAGGATGCAGGTTAGACTTCCAGCCCTACTCAGTGGGTTAAGAATCCAGTGTTGCCATGAGCTGTGGTGTAGGTCACAGATATGGCTTGGATCCTGCATTGTTGTGGCTGTGGCTTAGGCTGGCAGCTGTAGCTCGGATTCAATCCCTAGCCCTAGAACTTCCATATGCCACAGGTGTGGCACTCAAAAAAAAAAAGACTGAAATGCAGCCTCTAAATTCAATGGATTCTGAACTTAAAACCTCTTCTATTATCCTATGTTCCCTTTCCTACTGGTTCTGCCTCAGAGCACACCTTCAACAAATCATGCTCCACGCATGACAAAATAGGTACCAGCTCTCATGGAGGTCATATTCTCATGGTGGTTAGGTAACAAATATTTTCAGAACCTAATCTTTCATCTTATACCCTTAGTAGATTTCATCTTATACCCTTAGTAGATCTCAGAATTGGGATTGGCTTCCAGAATGTAGCACTCCCAAATTTTCATATATTTCTAAGGAAGGACTTTCCAATGGAAATACAATGTGGGCTAAAAAATAAAAGTTTCTAGGTTTTTTTTTTTAAATAAAAAGAAGTAGGTGAAATAAATTTTAATGTATTTCTATTTAAGCCACCATATCAACATATTATTTCAACATGAAATTAATATAAAAATTATCAGAAATATTTTACTTTATTATATAAAGTCTATGAAATTCAGCATATATTTTAATGAGTTTCCATTTGTGGTTAATTATTCAATGGTTAAAGTAAAATGCAGTAATATCAAAATAAAGTTGTATTTCATGGAAAAATGTTTCAATTTGCTTCGATCTTAAGTTTTAAATTAATTAAAATAGAAAATTACAAGTCAGTTTCGGGTTGTTCAACCCAAATTTCAAGTTATTAGACAATGCAGTTATTTATGGAATTCATTTAAAATGCAAATCTCATTGCTTTAGGCTGTGTTCCACAGAGCACCTGGCTAAACATCAACATCACCCAAGGGGGGTTTAGAAAACCACAGATTCTAAACTATACCCTGCAAGGTTTCCTTAGGTCTGAAGCTAAAAAAACACTATCAAGATGCAAAGAGTAGCTTGGTAGAGAACCTGGGAACCATGAATCCCCAGAGAAAAATTCGCATTTCTCAGTCCAGCAAGCAAGGACTCTGGTTCCTAGCTTTGGCCGAATTTTACAGAATGTCTCTTAGAAGTCTCCCCACACCAGCCCTACCCCCACCCTTGCTTCCTCTGGGCTATTTTAAGCAGCCTGGTCTTTTCTCAAGTAGCAACTTCAACACAGAAAGCTCTTTGGTCATTCAACCCTCCCCCATCCACTTTGCCTTCAAAACACCAATTCACCTGTAGAGAACTAGAGGAAAGGTGATCTGGGAAATCAGGTATTTCTTAACAATTCCCCAGCTGGTAGAGTCAAGTATTTCACATCCTCTACCCTAGCTCAGATAATATTGAACACTCCCTGATTTACTATATTTGCACAGATTATCTATCACAGCAGTAGACTGCTCTTACTTATTTGTTTGCAATGTTGTCTCCGCATCCTGGACTTTAGACCTCAGAGGACACAAGTTGATGCTTGTCCTCTAGGCTCAAAAACGTGTGTTTTTATTTTGGTAGGAAAACAAAGTATAGGCTAGCTACCAGATAATATGAGGAAATTGTTTTGGGGTTTTGTTGTTGCTGTTTTGTCTTTTTAGGCCCGTACCTTCACCATATGGAAGTTTCCGGGCTGGGGTCCAATCGGAGCTGTAGCTGCCGGCATACGTCACAGCTGCAGCAACACCAGATCCAAGATTCTGTGACCTACACCACAGCTCATGGCAACACCACCAAATCCTTAACCCACTGAGCAGGGACAGGGATCGAATCCGAGTCCTCATGGATACTGGTTGGGTTTGTTACCACTGAGCCACAATGGGAACTCCAGGAAACTATAATGATAGTATGATTGTGTAGAATGTTCTTACAATATTTAACCTTAAAGATACCTACTCTCCGATAGTTCACATTCATACAAAAGAACAATTATTGAATAGAGAGGATAGTGGTGTTCATTGCATTATGCTCAACTTATAATATGCTTGGAATTTTCATTTGAAGAGTTGGATGTTTTTCTTAACAAATTAAAATATGAATAAACATATAAACAAAATAAAGACAAAACAGATATTTTACAGTGGCTCAATCTGGGGAGACTTTCCACTCTGCATTTGTAAATATTATTTTAGAGTAGAAGAATAGAGTCCTTCTCTCTTTTCTAAATGTCAATTTTTCCAATGTTTCTTTATGAAATGTGGCTCTTGGAACCAGACACATGATTATTATTATTATTATTATTATTATTATTATAGCTGTATGTGGAAGTTCCCAGGCCAGGGATCAAACCATGCCACTGTTGCAACCTGCACCACAGCTTCAGCAACGCCAGATCCTTAACCTGCTGCTCTCAAGGGAACTCCAGCAAAAGTTATTTTAGATGCACTTGTTCTAGTCATTTCTTGCCTTTTGCAAAACTGTCTCCGGGACCTCACATCAGCCTTCTTATCCACTTTTTCCCTTAACCAGAGCTCTAATCTTTTCTCATCCAACTCCTCTCTTAATGCAGGACTCATACTGGGCAAGTCAGTAAGAAAAACCAAAAGAAGCACTTACAGCCAGAGCCATGAAGCTAAGAGGTACTACACACCAAGACAAACTCCCATCATGAGTACTTTCTTCCCACTTATTCCTGTATATAATTCCTATATATAATTTATGAACCCCAATGATGGGGTTTCTCTTTATCTTTCCCTCTTAATTAAAAGTAAAGCTTTTTTTTTTTTTTTTTTGGTCAGTGGCATGCAACAGCTTGATATGGGATCTCAGTTCCCGGATCAGGAACTGAACCAGGGCTGCAGTGGTAAAAGTGCCAAGTCCTAAACACTAGGCCACCAGGGAACTCCTTAAAAGCAATAATTTAAAAATATTTTAATATTTCCATCAAGAAAAAGACTAGGGATTCCCGCTGTGGCAAAAAGGGATCAGTGGCATCTTGGGAGCGCTGAGACAGCATAGTGGATTAAGGATCTGGCATTGCTGCCATACTTGCGGCTCAAATCTGATCCCTCACCCAGAACCTCCATATGCTAAGGGTCAGCCATTAAAAAAAAAAAAAAAAAAAAAAGATCCCCTCCTACACATCCCAACTGATATTTGATATTGATCTACAGAATAAATTCTTTAAAAAAAGAGTAAAAATATACATGAGAATATGTACAGAAGGCTTGTTGAAATTGAAATTGCATCATAGCAGAAACATTTCAAAATATAGGACTGGAAATTTCCCATTGTGGCTCAGCATGTTACAAACCCAACTAGTATACGTGAGGATTTGGGTTTGCTCCCTGGCCTCTCTCAGTTGGTTAAGTATCCAGCGTTGCTGTGGCTGTGGCATAAGACGGCAGCTGCAACTCCAATTCAATCCCTAGCCCAGAAACTTATATATGCTGTAGGTGGGGCCTGAACAAGAAAAAAAAAAAAAAAGATGAATAAAGTAGGATATGATATGTCTGTACAAATTGCAAAAGGCACATTTGTATGTGTGTGTATATGGAGAGTGTTGGGGAGAGGAATCTTTGTAAGTTAAGGATCTGGCATTGCTTTGAGCTGCAATGACATGGCTCACATCTAGTGTTGCTGTGGCTGTGGTGCAGGCTGGCAGTTGTAGCTCTGATTCGACCCCTAGCCTGGGAACTTCCATATGCTGAGGTACAGCCCGAAAAAGCAGTAAGTCAGTCAGTAAATAAATAAATAAATAACACTTGGGAGTGCCCTCGTAGCCTCACATTTGGGGCATTCGGCCTTGTCACTGCTGTGGCTCAGGTTCCATCCCTGGCCCAGGAACTTCTGCATGTCATGGGTGTAGCCAAAAATTAAAAAATTAGGTAAAATTAAATAAATAAATAAAACATCTGAAAAAATATACAACAACCTAGCCATGTGGTTGTTACTGTGGACTAAGAGACTGAGAGTACAAAGAAAACAGGGAAATTTTAACCTTCAGCACTTTGCTATTTTATTATTTTTTCCAACTAGCATCAGTTTCTTTTATAATAAAGATTGAGGAGTTCCCGTCGTGGTGCAGTGGTTAACAACTCCGACTAGGAACCATGAGGTTGCGGGTTTGGTCCCTGCCTTTGCTCAGTGGGTTAACGATCCAGCGTTGCCGTGAGCTGTGGTGTAGGTTGCAGACACCGCTCGGATCCCGCATTGCTGTGGCTGTGGCATAGGCCGGGGGCTACAGCTCCGATTCGACCCCTAGCCTGGGAACCTCCATATGCCGCAAGAGCGGCCCAAGAAATGGTAAAAAGACAAAAAAAAAAAAAAAAAAAAAAAAGATTGAAAAAAATTCTAAATACATACACACAAAAAATAAAATTCAGAAAGCCACCAAACTTCAGTATTAATAAACTTTCCTTGGAGTTTCCATTGTGGCAGTGGAAATGAATCCTACTAGGAAACATGAGGTTACGGGTGGCTCAGCAGGTGAGGAATCCAGGTAGTATCTGTGAGGAGTTGGGTTCGACTCCTCCTGGCCCCCTGGCCCTGCTCAGTGGGTTAAGGCTGGTGTTGCCCTGAGCTGTGGTGTAGGTCGAACATGCGGCCCGGATCTGGCATTGCTGTGGCTGTGGTGTAGGCCGGCAGCTACAGCTCCAATTCAACCCCTAGCCAGGGAACCTCCATAGGCTCAGAGTACAGCCCTAAAAAAAAGACAAAAGACAAAAAAAAAAGGGGGTGGGGGGAGAAAAGAAAAAGAAAAAAATTTTTTTCCATGAAAACGAATGTTTTATCCCATTAATAATAAAGAAAAATTAAGGACGAAGGAATTCCCTAGTGGCTCAGTGGGTTAAGCATCCAGCGATGACAGTCCCTTGACCCTGGGTACTGCTGTGGCATGAGTTTGATCCCTGGCCCAAAAATGTCCACTTGCCATGGATGTAGCCAAAAAATAAAACAACAACAACAACAACAATAAAAACCCCAAAATTTAAGGACCTAAATGTATGTTTTTTTTTTCTTTCCTTTTGCTTTTTTTTTTTGGCTTTTTGGGGCCATACCCACAGCATATGGAAGTTCCCAAGCTAAAGGTCCAACTGGAACTTCAGCTGCAGGCCTATACCACAGCCACAGCAATGCCAGATCCACGCCTCTCGTCTTCGACCTACACCACAGCTCACAGCAACGCCGGATCCTTAACCCACTGAGCAGGGCCAGGAGGAGTTGAACCCGACTCCTCACAGATACGACTTAGATTGTAACCTGTTGAGCCATAACGGGGACTCCCTGAATGTACTTTTTTCTCAAGACATAAAAATGACCAGCAGGTACATGAAAAGGTGCTACTCACCATTAATCACCAAGAAAATACAAATCAAAACGCTAAAAGCACCTCAAATGAAGTAGGAGCATTATTCACAATAGCCAAGGTAAGGAAACAACATAAGTGTCTGTCTACTGATGAATGGGTAATGGGTAAAGAAAGCATAATATAGAAGTTCCTATTGTGGCTCAGTGGGTTAAAGGACCCAGTGCTGTCTCTGTGAGGATGCGGGTTCAATCCCCAGCCTCACTCAATGGGTTAAGGATCCAGTGTTGCTGTGGCTGATAATACTGCATTGCATAATTGAACTTAATTGTTCTCACTGAAGAAGAAGAAGAAAGGTAGCCAAGTGAGGTGATGGATGTGCTAATTTAATTAACTCCATGGGGAAAATACTTTCACAGTACACACTTTAAAGAGCTTACAAATCTATTTGTCAATTATATCTCAATAAGGTTGAAAAAAAAATCTCAGTAATAACTTTTTTGGTGGTGGGAGGCAGCCTGCCCCCATGGGACATGAAAGTTCCCCCTTCTTCTTAAATATAGAAGAATATAAATATATATATATATATATATATTTTTTTTTTTTTTTGGTCTTTTTGCCTTTTCTAGGGTCACTCCCGTAGCATATGGAAGTTCCCAGGCTAGGGGTCTAATTGGAGTTGTAGCCACTGGCCTACTCCAGAGCCACAGCAACTCGGGATCCGAGCCACGTCTGTGACCTACACCACAGTTCACGGCAACACCGGATTCCCAACCCACTGAGCAAGGCCAGGGATCGAACCTGCAACCTCATGGTTCCTAGTCAGATTCGTTAACCACTGTGCCACGATGGGAACTCCTTAAATATTTCTTTGACAATTATAAAAAGACAAATTCAAGTGTGGGACCCCATTACTTTTTAATTCCTCAGAAACATCTTAAATACTATTGGGATATAAATCCAATAAAGAAAAAGATAAGAATAAAATCATGAATCAGAATGGTTCTGAATATCACAGTTCCCAAAAGACTGCTGTTATACAATAAAGGACGAAATCACAGAATTTTAATAAACACTGAGTTTGGTCGTCAAGGCTGACAGCTTAGTATAAGGTTTTTAATAAAAATAAACAAAAACAGCACCAGAAAATGGTTTCCCAGTGTGTGAACACTGAGGGCTTTTTGTTAACACTGAATTTTTCACACCTCTCTTTTAAGAATTTCAGAGTTACAACCTGACCCTAAATTACCTCTATTCTGCACCTCTCTGGAAAGCTGCCAGGTAGACTTTTGTAGCCTGTTCTTAAACCACTTTGATGCTTGTTAACAAATGAGATGACAGCCATGAAAACTAATGGGAGTTTTGAGAACACAAGGCTCCAGGCCTGAAGAAACCTCAGCAGATGTTATACATTTGGACATTGATAATGAAGCAATTCCAACAAGGTCTCTTGGTATTTTACTTGCAAAACTGATTCCAACAAATCAGCATGGGGAAGAGCAATCAGAGAAAGGAAAAGCTGGATTAAATATGGTAAATAAAGGAACCTTGCCAGGAGTGAGGAGTACTTGACTGGTAGAGATTCAAATAATACCTCAGACCTTTTAACTCTAGCAGTTAATTTAAAAACACAGTAAAGAGCAAACTTTCAGCCAGTAATAAATGAGACTAATGCTACAAGCTACTAAAAGGGAAGAAAATTTCAGTGACATTCCAAAAGAACACTAAAATGTGGTAATCATTTGAAAACATACAGTATATGAAATCATCACATTGTACACCCCAAACTTACATACTGTCATATGTCACTTGTATCTCAGTGAAGCTTGAGTTAAAACAGGGTTTTTTTCTTTTTCCTTTTTAATACTGTATCTGCGGCATATGTAAGTTCCCAGGCTAGGGATCAAATCAGAGCTGCAGCTGCAGGCCTACACCACAACCACAGGAACTTAACCCACTGAGTGAGGCTGCAGAGATGTACGCTGCAGCTTGTGGCAATGCCAGGCCCTTAACGCACTGAGCAAGGCCAGGGATGGAACCCACATCCTCATGGAGACTACCTCAGGTCCTTAAACAATGAGCCACAATGGGAACTCTGAAAAATAAATTTTTTAAATGTTTCAATAAAAATAAGGTTTTATACCTTTGCTATATAAAAGAAATAAATGAACACAAAATAAGAAAAGTGTTTGTTAAAACTATTATATTGTTTCATGGAAATAAAGACTGGCATAGGAGTTCTCTGCTAGCCTAGCGGTTAAGGATTCAGCATTGCCACTGCTGTGGCTCGGGTTCAGTCCCTGACCTGGGAACTTCCATGTGCTGTGGTCATGGCCAAAAGAAAAAAAAAAAAAGGCAAGTATAGAATTAACCTGAAAAATATAGAAATGTTGGGGGGGGAAATAAATCCAAGGCTGAAATTCTGAAGTGATGAAAAAGGACTTTAAGTGGAAGGGGCAAACAAATCATAAGGCAGTGTACTTGGTACTAGAAAATACAACTATACCAGCAAATGCAATAATCTCCTTTACACATCCCAAGAAAAAGTCATCTTGAGCTAAATGTACACAACATTACGTTTAGTTCTAAGAAGTGAGAACCCAGCTAGAAAGACTGCTGGAATTAGTCAGGTCCAGCATTTTTAGATTATTTACACTGAAGTTCCATACATTTACCCTTTGCCTGGGGTGCTGGCTGGATTTTACTCATTATGGGACAGATATACTAGAGGCTAAACATGCTCAGATATAAAACCCTTACCATGAAAGCTTAGTGGCTAAGTAAGTTATGAAGTGGCCATCTGTGTTTTCTGCTTAAGCTGCTGAGAGGATCTCAAGGTTAGAAGACACTGTCAAGGGCATGGAGTCTATCTAAGTGATGCCAGGCATGAACTATCTCTGAATTACCCCTATTAAGCAATCACTCCATCAACGTTAGCTTAAGTCCTCAAAGTAACGAGAAACTACCTCCTAACAGTTCACGGCATCACTCACCCAACACTCCTACTTTTATCCTTTGGAACCCGGACATGTCAAGTCTTCCTTAACCTATCACTCATCTGTCAGGGATGGATTATAGCCCACAGAATAAAATAAACAGCCATACTGATGTAAAAAATAATTGAATGAAAATAAGTATGAGAAGAGGGACAGTGCTTCCTTAGAGGGAAATTCCCATGAATAGAAGGAGAGGAATAGTAGTTATAGAAAATGACTACTTGGGAAGTACCACATTAATTAATAATTATCGGAGGCAAGAATTATCTATGGATGCCAAAATTAGTGGGTACAAATATGATGGAAAACAGGATATTTGCAGTTTAGGGTTGATAAGATACACTGAAAAGGGTACATTGATTGCTTCTGTGGATTTTTGCCAAAAATGCATATCCTAGATTTAATCATGAGGGAGCATCTAACAAACCCAGCTTGCGGGACATTCTACTCAGTAATTGACCAGGATTCTTCAAAACTGTCAATGTTATAAAACACTTCGAAACATTGAGGATGGGTTAAGGATGTGGCTTGCTGTGGCTGTGGTGTAAGGTTGGCAGCTTCAGCTCTGATTCAGGAGATTTCCTAGCCTAGGAAACTCTGTATGCTGCAGGTGTGGCCCTAAACAAAAAGAAAATAATTAATTAAAAAATAAAATCCTGCACTGAGAAAAAGGACATCAGTGGGGAAATTGGCCAAATTTGAAATAGGTCTTTAGAATGGAGAGTAGTAAGGGTCAAGGTTAATGGCCCAGTTTTGAACATGGTACTATGGTTATGAAAGATGTTAACATTTGGGAATGTTGGGTAAAGGGTATAAGGAAATTCTTTGCACTATTTTTGCAAAATGTTTATAAATTAAAAATGATACCCAGGAGCTCCCAATGTGGTACAACAGGATTGGCAGTGCCTCTGCAGTGTCGGGAGATGCAGTGCCTGGCCCTGCACAGTGGGTTAAAGGATCTGGCTTCCTGCAGCTGTGGCATAGGTCACAACTGCAGTTCAGATCGGATCCCTGGGAACTCCATATGCCACAGGGTGGCCAAAATTGAAGGAAAAAAAAAGAAAAGAAAAAAGATATCCAAATAAAAAGTCAGAAAATATATACCCATCATAGCCTGGAGGGAGCCCACTTCCCTTTTGCAAAGATCCATTTCCCCTCTCAAGGCTTTTATATGGAGGGAAGGATTTTCACAATGTTTACTGCGCTGATCACTCTGCCATTTATTTATTTATTTATTTATTTATTTATTTATTTATTTATTTATTTATCTATCTAGGGCCGCACCCATGGCATTTGGTGTTCCCAGGCCAGGGGTCATAGCAGAGCTGCCAGCCTTCACCACAACCACAGCAATGCGGAATCTGAGCTGTGCCTGCAACCTGTATCACAGCTCACAGCAACACCAGATCCTTAACCCACCAAGCAAGGGCAGGGATTGAACCTGTATCCTCAAGGTACTAGTCAGGTTCGTTAATCACTGAGCCATGAGAGCAACTCCCCACTCTGCTTTTTAATCATAATGTCAGGGCTTATGTTTTTACTGTTTTAGTTTGTTGGTTGGTTTGGCCGCGTCAGTGGGAATGTGGAAGTTCTTAGGCCAAGGATTGACCCAAACCACTGCAGTGACTTCGCTGGATCCTTAACCTGCTGTGCCATAAGAGAACTCTGGTTTGTGTTTTTATTTATTTATTTATTTATATTTTTTGGTCATTTTGCTATTTCTTGCTCCCGTTGTGCCACAGTGGGAACTTGAAGATTATTCTTTGTTTGTAATTTATTTATTTATTTATTTTTATTTTTATTTTTTTTGCCTTTCTGCTATTTCTTGGGCCGCTCCCGCGGCATATGGAGGTTCCCAGGCTAGGGGTCCAATCGGAGCTGTAGCCACCGGCCTACGCCAGAGCCACAGCAACGTGGGATCCGAGCCGCATCTGCAACCTACACCACAGCTCACGGCAACGCTGGATCGTTAACCCACTGAGCAAGGGCAGGGACCAAACCTGCAACCTCATGGTTCCTAGTCGGATTCGTTAACCACTGCGCCACGACGGGAACTCCCTGGTTTGTGTTTTTAAATTTTAATTACAAGTTTACTTCATTATATTTTACTCATTACGGAAAACAAACAAAACCCAGCCGATAAGGGTAAGGAAAACCAGAGGGAAAGACTCCAAATCATCTTTTCAGGAAAAACTAGCATGTAGTCTACCAGATTCCATTTTATGTATATAAATATATTTGATGCACTGTATTTTTAAACAAAAATGAAATGGGAACCAGATGTCATTTTGTATACAACTTTTTTTTGGTCTTTTTGTCTTTTTGGACCACACCTACAGCATATGGAGGTTCCCAGGCTAGGAGTCCAATTGAAACTGTAGCCACCAGCCTACGCCAGAGCCACACCAACATGGGATCTGAGCCACATCTGCAATCTATACCACAGCTTACGGCAACACCGGATCCTTACCCCACCGAGTGAGGCCAGGGTTCGAACCCACGTCCTCATGGATGCTAGTCAGGTTCACTAACTGCTAAGCCACAAAGGGAACGCCTGTATCCAATTTTTTGATTAAAAAAAATACATTGTTGGGAGTTACTGCTGTGGCACAGTGGGTTAAATTCTGACTGCCACAGCTCAGGTCACTGTGGAGGTCTGGTGCAGTAGATTAAGGATTTGGTGTTGCCACAGCTGTGGCATAGGTCCCAGCTGTGTCTTTGATTCAGTCCCAGTCCCAGGAACTTCCATATGCCATGGGTGTGGCTATTAAAAAAAAAAAAAAGAAAACAAAGAAAAATAGTTGGGATTTCCCTTGTGGCACAGTGAGTTAAGGACCCTGCATTGTCACTGCAGTGGCTCAATTTGTTGCTGTGGTGCAGGTTCCATCACTGACCTGGGAACTTCCACATGCAGCAGGTGTGGACAACAACAACAAATTTTTTAAGCCCTCTCTTTCTTTAGACCGAATAGGCACCCACACTCTCAAGACTATCCAAACTGTTCTCCAGAAAAAATTACCAATTTATTTTCTCATAGATTGCCAGGACTGTCCCATTTGAACTCAACTTTTTCATATTTGCTTATTGTATTCTTTTGTCTTTCCAAAATCATATGGTTAGGAGTTCCGTCGTGGCTCAGTGGTTAACGAATCAGGACTAGGAACCATGAGGTTGCGGGTTCGGTCCCTGCCCTTGCTCAGTGGGTTAACGATCCGGCGTTGCCGTGAGCTGTGGTGTAGGTTGCAGACGCGGCTCGGATCCTGCGTTGCTGTGGCTCTGGCGTAGGCCGGTGGCTACAGCTCCAATTGGACCCCTAGCCTGGGAACCTCCATATGCTGCGAGTACAGCCCTAAAGACAAAAAGACCAAAAACAAAACAAAAAACATCATATGGTTAAAAAAATTAGGAGTTCCCCTGGTGGTGCAGCGAAAATGAATCTGACTAGGAACCATAAGGTTTTGGGTTCGATCCCTAGCTATGCTCAGTGGGTTAAGGATCTGGCAGGTGTAGCTGTGGTGGATCTAGCTGCGGTGTAGGTTGCAGATGCACATCTGACCTGATGTTACAGTGGCAGTGGTATAGGCCGGCAACTATAGCACCAATTGGACTCCTAGCCTGGGAACATCCATATGCTGTGGGTTTGGCCCTAAAAAGGAAAAATAATAATAATAATAATAATGTATCTTAAAATAATGTGTTTTTTTCAAATTATTATAGACTGACCATTTTAAAAATTATTTCTTATTTGTGTGTGAAGCTGACCACTTAGTAAGTTCTTTCCTTTATTTTAAACTTCCAGGTACCTCTTTCATACTCCATGTCATCATGAACATCACTGATGGTATTTAGGTACTTTTATTTGCAAATGCTGTCAGTATTATCAGATCTAATCTACCTTAATTAGAAATTTGAACTCTATTTAGACCAAGCATTAGATTTTTATGCTACCATAAAACATCCTGAACTTCAATTCCTCTTCTCTAAGTTCTATCAATTCTTTAAAGATTAATGGCAAATAAATGGCAAAGCTACAAGGTAAATTCTGTTTCCTTTGCATAGTTGCCAAAATTCAACACAAGCCCTTAGAATTACAAAAAAAAAATCAAAAAAACAAAAAAAAACTCACCTCACGTTTAACTTTATGCTCTTCATACTGTTATTGCAGACTCAATGTTGTGACATGTTCATAGATTACACAACATTTTTTAAAATGTGTGTTCATCAAGTATGTTTAACAATTATAATGATGAAAATTAGGAGCTGGAGTTCCTGTCATGGCGCAGAAGAAACAAATCAGACTAGGAACCATGAAGATGAGGGTTCAATACCTGACCTCACTCAGTGGGTTAAGGATCTGGCATTGCCGTGAGCTGTGGTGTAGGTCACAGACGTGGCTCAGATCTGGCCTTGCTATGGCTGTGACGTAGGCCAGCAGCTGTAGCTCCAATTGAACACCTAACCTGGGAACCTCCACATGCCGCTAGTGTGGCCCTAAAAAGAAAAGAAAAAAAAAAAAAAGGACCCAATTAATTCCCGTGAACAATAGTGTTTTCCTGAAAATGCTACTATAATTTGATAATGCTACTATTTTAGGTAATTTATAGAAAATTACTCAAAAGTAAATTAAAGCAGTTATTATAGAGCCATTTAATGGGTAACAACTAACAAGAACATGAGAAGGACTAAATGAAAAAATTGACACACTAAATGTTGGAGAAGATGTGACACAAGTAAAATTCTTATGATTTCAGTGCAAGAGTCTTAAAAAATTAAACATGCACCTATCGTATGAGCAATTCAATTCCTATGTTCCGAGATAAATGAAAATATATCTCCACACCAAAGAAAAGCCCTGTATAAGAATATTTATACGAGATTTATCCATAATAGCCAAAACTGGAAGCAATCCACATGTTCATCAATGAGAGAATGAGAAAACAAAGTATTCTCAAAACAGAGTACAACTTAACAATAAAAAGGAAAGAATGACTGATATATGCAAGAGCATGAATGAAACTCAAAAATAACACGCTGAGTTCCAAGACCATTCAATGGACAGTACTTTTCAACAAATGGTGTTGGAATATCCACGGGCAAATCCACGTGGAAAAGAATGAAGTGGGACCCTACATCACACCAAATATAAAAAATTAAATAACCCAATTGAAAAATGAATAGGCAGAGTTCCCGTCGTGGCGCAGTGGTTAACAAATCCGACTAGGAATCATGAGGTTGCGGGTTCAATCTCTGCCCTTGCTCAGCGGGTTAACAATCTGGCGTTGCCGTGAGCTGTGGTGGAGGTTGCAGACGGGGCTCGGATCCCGAGTTGCTGTGGCTCTGGCGTAGGCCGATGGCTACAGCTCCGATTGGACCCCTAGTCTGGGAACCTCATGTGCCGCGGGAGCGGCCCAAGAAATAGCAAAAAGACCAAAGAAAAAAAGAAAAATGAATAGGCACTTCTCCAAAGATATACAAATGGCCAAGAGGCACATAAAGGGATGCTTACTATCAATTAACCATCTAAGATATCACTTTGCCCACCCACCAGAAAGACTTTAAAAAGTTAGGCTTTAACAAGTGTTGGCCAAAATGTAGAGAAACTGGATCTCTCATACACTGGCAGTTCCTCTAAGAGTTAAACATAGACTTAACATACAGCCCAGCAGGGCCACTCCTAGTATGTACCCAAGAGAAATGAAAACATATGACCACACAGAAATGTGTACATGAAAGACCATAGCAGCCTTATTCATAAGAGCCAAAAAGTGGAAAACAGAAATGGCCATCACTTGGTGACTAGATAAGGAAAAGGTGCTATGTACATGTAATGGAGTAATATCCAGGAAGGAAGGAAATACAAATACATGCTACACATGCTACAACATGAAACCTTGAAAACATTATGCTAAATGAAAAAAACCAAATACAGGAGTTCCTGTTGTGGCGAAGCGGAAACGAATCCAACTAGCAAGCATGAGGTCGCGGGTTCTATCCCTGGGTTAAGGATCCGGCATTGCCATGAGCTGTGGTGTACAACGCAGATGAGGCTCGGATTTGGAGTTGCTGTGGCTCTGGCATAGGCCAGCAGCTACAGCTCCAATTAGACCCCTAGCGTGGGAAGCTCTATATACTGCTATATGCCCTAAAAACCTGAAACCAATTACAAAGTACTCTGTACTACGACTCTCTTTCTACAAAATATCAAGAATAAGCAAATCCAAAGTCACAGAAAGTGGAGTTCCCATTATGGCTCTGCAGGTTTAGAGCCCAATGTCTCTGTGAGGATTTGGGTTCAATTACTAGCCTCGCTCAGTGGGTTAAGGATCAGCATTATGATAAGTTGTGGCATAGGTCACAATTATGGCTCAGATCTGGCGTTGCTGTTGCTGCTGTATAGCCCTGAACCTGCAGCTCAGATTCAACTCTTAGCCTGGGAACTCCCATATGCCACAGGTGCAGCCCTAAATAGGAAAAAAAATAAAAAAATAAAAAATAAAATTAAAATAAGGCCATTATTTAAAAAGAATGAGATGATGCAACTGTATATACACATGACATAGTAACTACAGATGCACTTGTAAGTATACAAACTTTATCTGGAAGAATACACACAAAACTACTAAGAGGATATACCTCTCAGATATGAGAGAAAGGAGGATGAGAGACAATGAGTATAAAGGGGAACTTTTTTCCTTTTCTTCGTACAATTCTGTTTGAATTTCTTTTAAGAATTTTTCTTTCTTATACCCACTGTGCCAGGCTACGGATTCAATCTGCATCCTGGTGCAGCAGAGGTGCCGATGCTCCCGTTGTGCCACAGTGGGAACTCGAAGATTATTCTTTGTTTGTAATTTATTTATTTATTTATTTTATTTTATTTTTTTTTTTTTTTTTTTTTTGTCTTTCTGCTATTTCTTGGGCCGCTCCCGCGGCATATGGAGGTTCCCAGGCTAGGGGTCCAATCGGAGCTGTAGCCCCCGGCCTACGCCAGAGCCACAGCAACTCGGGATCCGAGCCGCATCTGCAACCTACACCACAGCGCATGGCAACGCCAGATCGTTAACCCACTGAGCAAGGCCAGGGACTGAACCCGCAACCTCATGGTTCCTAGTCGGATTCTAAAACAATTTTTAAATGAGTTTGTTGGGTTTCATTTTATTTATTTATTTATTTATTTATTTATTTATTTATTTTTGGCACCTGGTGGCACATGGAACTCCCAGGCCAGGGATCAGATTCGAACCACAGTTGCAGCAATGTGGGATCCCTCAACCCACTGTACCGAGTGGGGAATTGAACCTGCGTCCTGGAGCTGCAGTGACACTGCCAATCCCATTGTGCCACAGTGGGAACTCCGGGATTTCCTTTTAAATAATCCTGATGTTTGCTTTTTCTTCCTCAACAAAGTCTTGACTACACTCTGGTGTTTGTCTCAGGTCATTAATTGTACATAGGATTGTGGTTTCCTTTCCTGATTATATATATATATATACATACATATATATATATATATACTTTTTTTTTTTTTGGTCTTTTTGTCTTTTTGCCATTTCTTGGGCCGCTCCCGCGGCATATGGAGGTTCTCACGCTAGGGATCGAATCGAAGCTGTAGCCACTGGCCTATGCCAGAGCCACAGCAACGCGGGATCCAAGCTGCGTCTGTGACCTCCACCACAGCTCACAGCAATGCCAGATGGTTAACCCGCTGAGCAAGGGCAGAGATCGAACCCGCAACCTCATGGTTCCTAGTTGGATTTATTAACCACTGAGCCATGAAGGGAAATCTTTTCCTGCTATTCTGATCATCTATAAACTTTGCCTAGAGCTAATTTTGTGAGTTTTGTTGCTTATATACACCCTGAGAGATGTTTAATGTAAATTGTTTCCTATCTGGTTCATCAACAAATCTTTTTCCTTGTCTTTAATGCTTCTTTTTCCAAGACTGAGAATCTGCAGATTCTCAGTTACTGATTGACTAGGTGTCTTCTGTTTTTCTTTGTCTCCATTGAGTTGTTCTGAGTTAGGCTTCTTTCTCTTGTGTTGCGTTCTTGGGAAGAGAGGGTGGTGTGGAAGATTAAGGGTGGAAAGGTTGAGATAAAGAAGGAATGAAGTCTAAGTCACATTCTCTTGGAATTCTATGCCAAGTAAGCCTCATCCTCATAGCTGCATTTTTTCAACATCACAGATACTTACTATACCCACATTTTTATCATACAGTGACCTGTCCAACTTTCTCAACCAAAATTAACCATTTGGCTACAATGTATTGTAAGCCATTAAATAGAATCATAAATATTTTTCATTATTACTTAAAACTGTCATTCATTTTATCTTCCAAACTTAAATTATGTGCTGTTTCTATGCCCAAAGGAAAGTCAAGATGCCTTAAAGGTAACAAAATACCAAATAGGAGTTCCCGTCGTGGCACAGTGGTTAACGAATCCGACTAGGAACCATGAGGTTGCGGGTTCGGTCCCTGCCCTTGCTCAGTGGGTTAACGATCTGGCGTTGCCATGCGCTGTGGTGGAGGTTGCAGACGCGGCTCGGATCCCGCGTTGCTGTGGCTCTGGCGTAGGCCGATGGCTACAGCTCCGATTCAACCCCTAGCCTGGGAACCTCCATATGCCACGGGAGCGGGCCAAGAAATAGCAAAAAGACAAAAAAAAAAAAAAACAAATAAAATGTTTAGGTTAAAATGGAATCCATCATAATTATATCAAACAAGATCCATTGGAATAAAAACCAATGAGAAGTAACAGAAGACAGAATAAGTCTTAAAGTATCTCCACAAGAGATATTAATTACAAAAGGAAAAAGCATAACTCAGGAGAAACCTGTCAGATGCCACCTTAACCAACTGATCAATCTTAAGATCAAAGTAATCAAACAAATTGACACTGCATGGTTCCAGATGATTCGCAGATGAAAACCCCACAAACTCACTTCCCTGACGTTCTGTTAAAAATGCATAACCTGAATCTAATCATCAGCAAACATCAAATAAACCCAAATTAAGGGACATTCTACCTGACCTGTACTCTTTGAAAACATCAGATTGATAAGACTAAAAAGAACTGAATGCAATTCATGATCTGTCATTATCTTCTGATAAACTATTATTAAGGACAACTGGTTCATTCTGATCAGTAGATTAGATAATAATAGTATTGTATCCATGTTAATTTCCTGATTTTGATCATTGTACTTTAGTTATCTATGAAGAGGTCCTTGTTTGTAGGAAATACACAATTCAGTATGTAGGGATAAAGAGACCTCATGTCTGAAACTGCTCTCAAAAAATGCAAGGGGAAAATCTGCGTTATGTGGAGAGCGATAAAACAAATAAGATAAAATGTTAACATGTAAATTGGGTGGGAGGGTGTATGACAATACCTCATTTTACTCTTACAGCTTTTCTATTGTTTGAAATTATGTCCAAAAATTTTCTGTATTTTAGTGAAGTCTATCAGAAAGAATTAGAGTGGAAAGATGCTTTCTAATTTCAGAGTTGACCATATTACACTCCTTGACCAAGGAATGAGTTTTCAGACTCAAAAACATGCTGTTTAGATTCTTTTTTTCTGACCATTGGCAGCAAATAAATTAATGTTCACAGAAAATTTTTCACTAGAAATTATACTGAGCAGAAGTTAGCCTGTCCTATATGTAATAGCTATTGTATGTCATAATGAATAGTTTATCTCAGCAAATGTGGCCCAGGTAACTCAGCTTTCTAATGGTCCTAACTTGTTTTAATGAAGTGATCAAATATCAGAGGCTTTAAATAAACCCTGGACAGCTGGATTGAATTTCTGATGAAATGTTCTAACCTGCAGTGTAGCTATTTTATACTGTCCATTAAGTGAGGGCATAAATTAGATTCCATGGGTAAAGTGACAAAAATCAACACTTTGAAATAGCTTCTATTTATTTTAATCAGAAAATAACATTCAGATTTTTATAAGGTTCATCAATACCCTTACTTCAAGCCAAGAATAATACTTTTTAAAGTTCTTCCCCATGTCTCTATAAGTATCCCTACTTCATTTTTCTCATTTCTGTATTTCAGTGAACCAATAATGATGGCATCTCTTTCTCTTCTACTCCCTGCACCTGGTATAGATGCACCAGATCAGTTTAATCTCTTAGATGCACCAGATCAATTTAATCTCTGAGTTTAGCCAATTACTTTTTTTATTTCAATCTCCTAGTCTCCTGTAATTAGGAATTTAGGATTCAACCCAGGAAGCACTGGACAATCTCCAACAAAGACCACAACAGCCAAGGGTAGATTGGACGACCTACCTGAAATCTGACACTGTCATTTACCCAGATCACTTTTCAACTCAAAACACTTTATAAAAACATAATGAAAAAGAAGTTGTGTTCGAAATCACCAATCAGAAAAGAACACACACACACACACACACAATGGTGGGGTCCCCAGATAAAAGGAGACCAAAGACACAGAACAACCAAATGCAAGGCATGTTCTCAAGACTAGACCCTAGATCAGGAGGAAAACAGCTCAAGAGGACTGGGAAGAGGGTGTGCTGAAAGGGGGAATAATTGAAAAGTTTTTTGGGTTTCTTCCTGGCCAAAACCGAGGCGGCATGGAAATACCTGGGCCAGGGGTCAAATCCAAGCAGGAACTGCAACCTACACCATAGCTGCAGCCAGATCCTTCCTTAATCCACTATGCTGGGCCAGGGATCAAACTAGCAACACCAAAGGTGAGCCAGATTACTAATCCACTGTACCATAGCAGGCACTCCTGAAAAGATTTTTCTTTTATTTTTTTAGTTTTAATAATAGCTTTATTGAAGCTTAATGGACATACTATAAACTGTACATATTAATAATATAAAATTTAATAAGTTGTAATATGGTATACACAATGAAGCCACCCCACAATTGAGATAATTTCATCCCCCAAAGTTTCCTCATGCCTCTTGGTAGTCCCTCTCTCCTGCTGTTTGCCCCCACCAAAGTAATGACTGATCTGCTTTCCATCACTACATACTAGTTCTGAAAGTTTTTGTTTTTTTTTTTGTTTTTTGTCTTTTCTAGGGCTGCACCCATGGCATATGGAGGTTCACAGGCTAGGGTTCTAATCAGAGCTACGGCTTCCAGCCTACGACTGAGCCACAGCAATGCCAGATCTGAGCCCCGCCTGCGACCAACACCACAACTCAAGGCAACGCCAGATCCTTATTCCACTGAGCAAGGCCAGGGATCGAACCTGCAACCTCATGGTTCCTATTTGGATTCGTTAATCACTGAGCCACAACAGGGACTCCTGAAAAGATTTTTAAATGGACAATATCTTCTATTAGGTTAGACTAAACCGTTAATTCTCTTCAGTGTGATCGTTGTACTATAGATAAGGAGAGGCCTGCTGAAGAATTTACAGGTAAAATGTCACATGGTCCAACAAAGAAATATATATTAAAAAAGAGTATTGATGCATAGTGTATTATTCTTTCTGCTTTCCTATAGGTTTGATTTTTTTCAAACCAAATTTAGAGAACAAGTAATCAAATTAAAATAAACATATTAGGAGTTCCCGTCATAGCGCAGTGGTTAACGAATCCGACTAAGAACCATGAGGTTGTGGGTTCGATCCCTGCCCTTGCTTAGTGGGTTAAGGATCCAGCATTGCCGTGAGCTGTGGTGTAGGTCGCAGACGCAGCTCAGAACTGGCATTGCTGTGGCTGTAGCGTAGGCTGGCAGCTACAGCTCCTATTAGACCCCTAGCCTGGGAACCTCCATATGCCGCGGGAGTGGCCCAAGAAATGGCAAAAAGACAAAACTAACAAACAAACAACAACAATAAAATAAACATATTAGACATACATCCTGATTTCCACAGCAATTCCTCACCAATACTGTTCAAGAATGGCCTGATGATTTCAGAAAGTACAGTTTTTGTGACACACCCAGAAGGTCACTATAATAATTTCTACAGTTCAAACCTAACTGACTAAAGTTAAGCCATGAAATGCATTAATTCATTCATTAAACTGACATTGGAGTTCCTGTCACGGTGCAGTGGAAACTAATCTGACTAGGAACCATGGGGTTATAGGTTTGATGCCTAGCCTCGCTCAGTGGGTGAAGGAACTGGCATTGCTGTGAGCTGTGGTGCAGGTCATAGACAGTTTCAGGTCTGGCATTGCTGTGGCTGTAGCGTAGGCCAGCAGCTGTAGCTCTAATTAAACCCCTACCCTGGGAATCTCCATATGCCACGGGTGTGGCCCTAAAAAACAAAACAAAACAAAAAACCCTGACACTGATTGAGTTGTAAGCACAAGATATTACATTAAGACACTATGTAGAGGACGTTCCCTTGTGCCACAGGTCACAACTGCAGTTCAGGTTTGATCCCTGGGCCCAGGAACTTCCATATGTTGTAGGTGTGGCCAAAAAAGAAAAGAATAAAAATAAATATTAAACAAATAATATTAAGCTAATTTCAAGAAGTGGAATACAGAGTCATTAGATTCTTTTCCCTTTTCTAAAGTAGAATTAATACACAAGATGTTAAGTAAAAATGTTTCTTTCTAAGGAAAAAATACCTTTGGATATTTAAGATAAATAATGTGATAAATTAATGAGATCTTGCTTATGTGATTCTGATGTGGAAGAAATCATGCTTAAGGCACATAACTTGCAAACAGCACTATTACTTGTATCCTGTTTCTTTCTTTCTTTCTTTCTTTCTTTTTTTTTAAGGGCCACACTGGAGGCATACGGAGGTTCCCAGGCTAGGGGTTGAATCAGAGTTGTAGCTGCCGGCCTATGCCAGAGCCACAGCAGTGCAGGATCAGAGCCTCATCTGAGAGTTACACCACAGCTCACAGCAAGCCAGATCCTTAACCCACTGAGCGTGCCACAACCCACGTCCTCATGGATGTTAGCCGGGTTCATTAACCACTGAGCCATGATGGTAACTCCACTTGTATCCTGTTTCAAATGCATTCATTCTAGTCCACCACCTTCTTTGCAGCTTTGAGTTTTATAATTCAAATTAACAGTCAACTGTGAGATTATTTTTCATATTGATGATATTCTAGTCTATATTATAGAATTATTGATTCTCTAAGACAGAAATATAAAAGGGGAAGAGAGCAATTTAATATTTTCAAAGTTTAAGTATTTCTGATATTATTACAAAAAGCAAAAGTGACATTTGCAAAAGGAAAGAAAAGGGTTTCAGAAAATAGGTTTACATTTTTCAAATAAGGCAAGTGAATATATTGACAAGAAAATACATTTTCTGAAAAGTTCACTTAGTATTTTTAGTAACAAATTATACCTTTAGGTATAATAATATCACTAATTGAGAGATTACTATATGTCAAGCTGTCCTAAGCAATGTCCGTATGTTAAATAATTCTCTTAACTCCGTAACCATCTTATGAGCCTATGAATGTATAGTGTAATTTAGTATAATGTAAACTTAAATGCACAAAATGATGCTTAAAATATTTTAGTTATTGAAAATAACAAAGTTCCTAAAATAAGTTTATTGTTTAACATCTGGCTCCTTGGAACTAGGAAAAGAAACTAAGCTTTAAACAAATTCATGTGTCATTAAATTGTGTTTGTTTTTTCATTTTGTTTTGTTTTGTTCCATTCTTTTTATGGCCATACCTGCAGTATATGGAAGTTCCCACCCTAGGGGTTGAATGAGCGCTGCAGCTGTAGGCCTACACTACAGCCACAGCAACGCCAGATCTGAGCCACATCTGTGACCTAAGCTGAAGCATGCAGCAATGCTAGATCCTTAACCCACTGAGTGAGGCCAATGGTTGAACCTGCATCCACAGGGACTGTACGTCAGGTTCTTAACCTGCTAAGCCACAATAGGGAATGCCTAAATTTCAAAAATGGGTAATAAAACTGCAGCATCAATTCCCTTAAAATTTTTTACATGCAGGAGTTCCCGTTGTGGCTCAGCAAAAAGGAACCTGACTAGTATCCATGACGATTCGGGTTTGATTCCTGGCCTGGCTCAGGGGGTTAAGGATCCAATGTTGCCCTGAACTGTGGTACAGGTCTCTGACATGGCTCAGATCTGGCATTGCTGTGGCTATGGTGTAGGCCAGCAGCTGCACCTTCAATTCTACCCCTAGCCTGGGAACATCCATATGAAGCAGGTGTGCCCCCGCCCTCCCGAAAAAATTCACATGCAGAAAAGTCCTGTTTTTGGTTGAAAATGAACTATGAAGCTATGAAGCATCAAGACAGGTTAAAGAATGACACTGTGATCTTCCTTTTCTTGAATAGACCACTATGGTGGGTAAATCTTGTCTTCTAATACTTATAATCATTTTTATGATACATTTTGAACAATGAAAGGCCTTCCGTTATTAAATTAATTACAGCTTGAATTAAGATACTAGTGTGGTTTTTTTTTTTTTTTTTTTGGTCTTTTGGGGGTTGCACCTGTGGCATATGGAGGTTCCCAAGCTAGGGGTCTAATCGGAGCTGCTGCTACCGGCCACCGCCACAGCCACGCCAGATCCAAGCCGCATCTGCAACGTACACCACAGCTCACAGCAATGCCAGATCCTTAACCCAGTGAGCAAGGCCAGGAATCAAACCCGAAACCTCATAGTTCTCAGTTGGATTCATTTCTGCCGTGCCACAACAGGAATTCCTAATTAATGATTCTTATTTGGCTCTTTTTACTTATTGAGAATATATTCTAGTCAACACACGGAGAGCTATATAGTGAAGAACGCAGACCTCAAACACAGTATGAATATAAGACTATCAAAACACAAACATATTATCAGTTGAGCATAAGGATTCAAAACAGGAGGCATATGTTCTTTTCTAAGCGAGGGAGTATTCAACACTTTTTTTTTTTTTTTTTTTGGTAGCCTGAATGAATTTTTCTTCAATCCCATTCACCCTACTTGGCTTCTGTTCACTCTGATTCTCTGTTTGGGATCATTCCTAGAAATTACAAAATGGACATGAGTCTTGAATCACTGGAAATGTACGTGTTCCAATGATAAATGAATGATTTGACTGTGTGTGAGCTAACTTGGTGAGAACTCAGCCCTGAAATCAAACTCATCATCCTTGGGCAAAGGGCTGTATTACAATTTCTGGGTATGCACACCAGAAGCCCCATGTGTGCTTTGAGCGTGTGAATAAACACTCATGGATGAGCACACATCTTTGAAAGTTTTTGCCAGCTTATGACATAAAGAGGAAAATAAGGACCATATGTTGAATCTTAAGTCTAAATTACTAAATTTTATATGACCATCCTATATTCTTTTTTTTTTTTTTTTTTTTTTTTTTTGTTGTTGTTGTTGCTATTTCTTGGGCCGCTCCCGCGGCATATGGAGGTTCCGAGGCTCGGGGTCGAATCAGAGCTGTAGCCACCGGCCTATGCCACAGCCACAGCAACGCAGGATCCGAGCCGCGTCTGCAACCTACACCACAGCTCACGGCAACGCCGGATCGTTAACCCACTGAGCAAGGGCAGGGACCGAACCCGCAACCTCATGGTTCCTAGTCGGATTCGTTAACCACTGCGCCACGACGGGAACTCCAATCCTATATTCTGAGATTATCTTCTTCCAATGAGTGTGTAGATATAGATTATATATATATATATATATAAAAGAAAGCACTTTTTTTTTTTTTTTTTTGTCTTTTTGCCATTTCTTGGGTCGCTCCTGTGGCATATGGAGGTTCCCACGCTAGGGGGTCAAATCGGAGCCGTAGCCCCCGGCCTACACCAGGGCCACAGCAACACGGGATCCAAGCCACGTCTGCAACCTACACCACAGCTCACGGCAACACCCGATCGTTAACCCACTGAGCAAGGGCAGGGATCGAACCCGCAACCTCATGGTTCCTAGTCGGTATTCGTTAACCACTGCGCCACGACAGGAACTCCTTTCTCTTTGTTTTAAAGCTGGTATCCTTTTGTGGATACTCTCACCACCTACTCTGAATTCCCCTCCCTCCCCCCACCTTCAACCTTCTCAACCTAACCCCTCCACCCCCAATAGCTGATCTGTTATATTTGAAAGCCTCAACCCTCCACCCCCAATAGCTGATCTGTTATATTTGGAAGCCTGGAGTTCTTTTCCTGGGACTATGCAAGACTGTCAGAATGGGGGTCCCCTCCCCACAACCATAAGGCTCAATATTTGATGTCACTAAAATCTGCAATGTGTTGCTACTGTAACTCGTGAAATATTACTTTATAAACCTAAGTTAAGAAAAGTTTGTCAATTTACCAATGATTTCTTTTGCTAACTGAAACAAAGTTGTAGATAAGTGTCCAAAGAAAAAAATCTTTAGTAACCCTTTTATCTTTCATTTCTTGTAGCTTAATGAGTTTTTAAGATAAACAAAGTACCTCAATTGTATCTAACTTGGTACATTTAAACCCTCACTAGTATTGTATACTAGTATACAATTTACAAATGAAAGGACTAGTTCTCAGAGATATCAAGTAAGTTTCCCTAGTGGGTGTTGTCCTCCATCTTGGCATTTTTCCTTGTTCGTAAGCAAACAATTTAAAATTTGTTTTCTTGTTTTTCTTTTAGGCTGTACCCGCGGTATATGGACATTCCCAGGAAGCTAGGGGTCAAATCCAAGCTGCAGCTCCAATCTATGCCACAGCTGTGGCAATACCAGATCCTTAACCTGCTTTGCCATAGCAAGACTCCCGTAATTTATTCCTTTTTTTCTTTTTTGGTCCGACTTGCCTCAGCAACATTTAATCTCCTTAAGGGCAGAAATCATTTTGGTCTTGTACACCATTGTAGCCCCAGCATTTAGTATGGGCTAAAAAAATACACTTATCAAATGTTAGGAATACTTGCTGTTCAAGAAAGAACATATTGAGCATTTACATTGTGCCAGGCAACAATGGTACTAAATATTATGAATATCACTCTTGCATAAATTAAGACCACACATGACTGTGATTCAATCATGATTTGATTCTCCTTTTAAAACATGTTTCAAAAAGACTTATCAGCACAGCTGCTTGCCAATGTCTTGTCCTTCTTGCCTAGTGAGAAAGTCTTATTTCCCTCCATCACCCCACCCCCTCCAACCACTTGTTCTTCTCTTTTATCAGCATCATCAAGGAAGGAAGGAAACAGTGAAGAGCTGGGCTGCCAGCACAGAAGCTAGCAGGAAGATCACTTCGTTTTCCTTTCTCTTCTTTTTCTTTTTTTCCTTTTCTAAATCATCTGTAGACAGTCTCCTGGTTTAATATCCACTGACATTTCTTTATATTTGTTCACCCAGCTCTTCCAAATACGACTTTGATGATATTTTATGGCAAAATATCTAGAAAATGTCCCTTACCAGCCAAGAAATTATAGAATGTATGAAGGCAGTCTGCTCTCAGGGATATTCATAGTTCGTACTTTGACATGATTTAGATTTTCAGGTAAGTTGTAAACATAGTATAGAGTTCATATATAAACACCCAATCTTGTCTAGTGTTACTTTCTTCCATAATAATGGTTCTAGTACTACTTCTGTCCCTCCCATGCTGCCTCTGTGGTCACCAGTAAAGCTAAATATGTTTTGCATGTCCTTTCAAGTGCACACACCATCTTCTACACTTTCTTACATGCCGCAGGAGGCTGACCAAGATATACTTCATCACTGGACTCCTTTTCCCCTTTTGGCTTCTGATTGGGATCAACCAATGAAAGCAGCATAAAATTGGAGGGCAGAGTATTTATTTCCATACCTACCTACCCATGACTTTCTCTTCCTGGAAATATCCCATTACCAAAGGCCACACAAAAAGCCCTGGTCTCTCTATTTGGCTACAACTCTCCTACAGGCATTCCTGCTCCCACGCCCTTGCCCCTTGATGCCCAGGAGAAGCAATGTCTCTCTCATCATTAGCCCTATGATGCTTTGTTATCCCTAGATTTTTTTTTTTCTCCCGAACCCTGCTTATATCCTTTAAAAAATATCTCTTTTTTTAAATTCTCCCTGGAGTTCCCATGGTGGCTCAGTGGAATGAACCCGACCAGTTTCCATGAGGATACGGGTTTGATCCCTGACCCTGCTTAGTGGGTTAAGGATCTGGTGTTGCCATGAGCTGCGGTGTAGGTTGTAGGCTTGGATCTGGCATTGCTATCGCTTGGCATAGACTGGCGGTTGCACCTCTGATTTGACCCCTAGTCTGGGGGCTTCCATATACCACAGATGAAACCACCCCCCCCAAAAAAAAACAAACCTGAAATAAAAAAAAAAATTATACTCCCAACTGATCATGCAATCTGATTTTTTTCCATAGGGACTGACAACCTAACCAAAATGATGTTACATTAAAATTGCCTTTCTCTAAGAGAACGTATCCTCCTACCTGATAACACAATGGAGTGATTATTTACGTCAATGTTGCTACCAAGACAAACTCCAAACCAAGTCACTCTCAAGTCCAAGTTCATGAATCAAAATCTGGAATCATCTCACCACCTTTACCTTACTCAAGAGTCAAGGAAACAATTGTAGCACAATTAACAAGCTGCCGTGGAGATATGAAAATAACTCCAAGGGAATTCTCATTGTGGTTCAGTAACAAACCCAACTAGTATCCATGAGGACACAGGTTCATTCCCTGGCCTCACTCAGTGGGTTAAGGATCCGGCATTGCTATGAGCTGTGGTGTAGGTCGCAGACTCAGCTGAGATCTGGCATTGCTTTGGCTGTGGTATAGGCCAGTAGCTGCATCTCCAATTTGACCTGTCACCTGGGAACTTCCATATGCTGTGGGTATGGCCCTAAAAAAAGATAAAAAGAAAGAAAGGAAGGAAGGAAGAGAGAGAGAGAGAGAGAGAAAGAAACAAACTCGCTCACTCACTCACTCCAGGGAGTTCCCTGATGGCTCAGCAGGTCAAAAATTCGGCAGTGTCAGAGTTCTAATTACAGCTGGGGCTCAGGTTTGAGCCCTGGTTAGGGAACTTCCGCATGCCATGGATGTGGGGAAGGAAGGAAGGAAGGGAGAAAGAAAATAACTCCAGTGATCAACGATAAGGCCTTCAGGACCAGTTGGGGCAGGAGTTAGTGCTGAGTATCCCACTCTCACCCCCATCATCTGAAACCCATTCTGGCCATTAGAGTGCTTTGGACAGAAACTATCATTTCAGCTAGAGAAAAATGTTCTCTCTAGTCAAGGATTTGAGATCACTATTTATAGTTTTAAACTTTGAATTATAGTAGAATGAAACTAGGTTATCAATATAAATAGTAGATTGTTTAAGGATGAGAGGTATGAGACACACCAGGCAATTTCAGCCCCACAACTGAATTTGGTATCTACTTAGTAGGTTCGGAGCAGGATGAGACAAGCTTCAATTCCATTTTCCAATTTCCTTAGTCAGATTCTTCATCTATCCAACTATTTCCTAATAGATGATGAAGATGAAATTCAGTCAGGATGCCTACAGGTAGCATTCATCTGACAAAGAGCAAGGGACCCACGCAATTTGAAGATCTAAGAGGCCATAGTCAAAGGAAGAACAGGAATTCTGTGGATGCCAATGCCAAAAGCAAAGAAGGCACTATGAAAGGAGACAAAGTTATAATGTGTAGATCCCCATCACTGATTCTCTAGAGCAGCCAGCTGCAATGTTAGGTCCTCAACCATAAAACCCTAAATGGAAAGTTTTACTTTTCTTCCACCATCCTTCCCAAAATGTGAATTTAGTTTTCTTAGCACCTCCTTTGGGGTTATATAATATTCTATATCTGCTCTAACTGTATTTTACACACATCAAGCTTAAAGCACTTCTACAGTGGAGCAGAGAAACATAGCTTTCTTTGAAGAAGAACAAAAACTATCACACCCAACAGAAAATTATAGAAAACATTTTAAAATACCAACACCAGGGGGGAAAAAATTATTATTTTTTCCTTTTAGAGTATTTCCTTACTCTAGTACAACAACTCATCACTGCAGAGGAAGCAAGCAGCAACTTGATTCTGCTTGCTGTGGCACATGAAATTCAGCCACCCACAGGCACTTTTTTTGTTGTTTTGTTTTGTTTTCAGTTAGAGTCCATTGCCATGATTCAAAAAAGCAACACACAGTAATATTTACTTCTGAAATTTATTTCAGGTGACAGGACACCCACAGACTAACAAAATAAACAGAATTAAATAGTATTCCCAAAGCCCAATTCTACCTCCTAGCAAAGGCAGGTGATGATTTAGCTACCAAGTTTAGCCCATATTAGTTTATTTATGCAGTCGCTGATCTTTTCTCCTATGCCTGCTTCCTACCCCCATTCTCCCAAATTTGAGAGCCATTTATAAGTTCAGGACTAAAACTATTTCCCACTTGAAGATTTCAAGACAAAATGATTGAGATGGATACACCCAGCACAGAGAGTGTAAAAAGAGATTAAGAAATATAATTAGAGATTTTAATGATATTCTTCTATAATTGGGGGATGGGAAGGAATTAAAAGGGGGGGGGTGGTTTCAATATGCAGAAGAAAAACAGAGAAGGGTATAATTTACCTTGAAAATAACCAGTATTCTATTTGTCCAGGCCCAGTAAGAATTAGTGCCAAGCAATTTCATTCATTTCACAGTGCCTAGCACACTGATGACTATGTGGTAAATATTAAATAAATACTTGTTGGTTGATAAAAAAAAAATGTACATGGCAATGCTGTGTGCACACAGGAAACAGAAACTCAAAGTGGTCAGACAAATTACAAAGCAATGCAGGGTTTGGTTATGCATGTCAATAACATTTTCAAGGTGCACAACTGAGGAAACAAATGAGATTAAAAACTGTGCTACATCTATAGTTCAAACATGTTGTTCCTCTCTGAGTGCCAAAACTTTATTTGCAAAAGAAAAGCTAAGATTAAAATATTTTTAATTTATATAGACACAATATAATTTTAAAGACCAATCATTTTATTGCTTAATGTGTCTTCTTGAATTAAAAAGGTTGCTTGCTCAGGTTGCTTCCATTTATAATAGCAATATACAACTTGAAACCTTTAACACCTATGTGCTAAACTAAAGCTAGCTTTGAACTTTTAGTAATGCCATATGCTTTTAAATTAACCCTTTTAACTACTGTACAAAGCTCATAACACAAATGGCTAGCTTATAATTGAATTAAGTAACTACTAAATACTCATTAGGCAAACTACTGAAAATAAAAAAATATATGCACATTCCTAGAGCTCCTTGAATGCCAAAACTAAAGGTGATATAATGAGATTAAGCAATTGTAATTTGGCTGTAAAATCTCAATGGCTTACATATTTTAAGTTGAACTAAAACCTCCAAGAACCTTTTCCTTTGGAAAGAAAAATAACACATTTTAAAATAGTATCTAATGGAAGGTCTGTTAAAATCACAATGGATTATAGCTGTCAACTTTAAATAGTGTCTTTCTCCTTAAGAGCTTAAGTTTACACACTGGTGCAGCACCACAAATGCAGATGCTACAAAGGGAGCTACCAAAAAACCCACAAATTTTATTCACAACACTTTGCATATAAAGTTTTCCTTCTGCAGACTTGTGTGGAGTTGAAAATAAAGGATGCTAATATGCACATTATGCAGCACATCAAAAAAGAGAGAGAGAGAGAAAAAAAAACACTTTAGTTGAGTAAAAATTCATTAATCTACTGAAAATCCAGGAGAATTCACATCCACTACTCCAAATTTACCCCTAAGTGACAGAAAAATACTATATGAAATGGAAAAAAATAAATATGATTTAATCAATAGCTGATTACCTTTAAAACTTTGGGCTTCTTTTCCCTCTGGGGCCTCTTGTTTTCCTTTATAACCTAAAAAAAATCAAATTGCAAAATGAGCCTCCGTTTAAGAGAAAAAATTAGCTCCCACCCCCCCAAAATTTTTGGCTATTTCTCTATAAAACTACTTAGACCATCTAAAATCATCAACATGTTTGCTAGGCAGAACCTAAAGAGCTTATGTAAAATGTATATTTTAAAAGT
Organism: Sus scrofa; assembly: GCF_054392235.1. Lineage (NCBI taxonomy): Eukaryota > Metazoa > Chordata > Mammalia > Artiodactyla > Suidae > Sus > Sus scrofa. The sequence goes on along the minus strand of NC_139396.1, from coordinate 93,909,854 downwards.
CACTGAAAAAAAGCCTTGCATAAAGATGAAGTAGGGAAATACCCTTTTTTCCCCTTAAAGTCTGTCTTAATTAGCCTCTGCATTCTTCACAGCGAAGCCCACGAGGTAGCCATCTTGCTTGCTTCTGCAGAGGAAGCCTCTACAGTGGAACAGTTCTGCAAACTGCTTTTTGGTATTATTATCATGGTGTTTAAAGGCAGCCCTGGCCTGCCAGCACTGTAGACGTGCTGGGCATGCCTTTTGCAAAAACAGCCCCACAAAGAGTGCAGCCAATGGCAATGCAGAGCTTAGAAACTCCAAAGTGATCTCTGCCTAGCCTTCCTAGACAAAGGATCTCCTGTGCAGCTCCGCTCTCACCACAGGACACAGGCAGCCACAAGCTGCGACATGGAGTTCGCTGCAGAGGATCTGGTCGCGCCGAAATCACAGGAGGCTTCAGCAAAAACAATGCACACAAATCCCCCAGGTCTCCACCATCGGATCGATGGCGGAGTCTCCCTGATTAGTAACCTCTGGGTGGCTCCGAGGGCAGGTCTGCACGGGGTGGGGGGAGGGGTGCGAGGCCCTGCCTCCAACGTACAGGAGATATAACCGAGCTGAGGGGGGCATTTGGGCTTGCTGAAACTCTGGAAGGTATTGTGCATTTTTACTTTATAAGGCAAGGCTAAATATTGGCGATATTTAAGGCAGGGAGGTTATATGAGGACAGTGTAGGCTCAGCTGTTGGGCTGCGTGTCTCATTCCTCGGGAACCACACCTCTTTGCAGCAGGCGCTTTGCCCAGAAACACAGCAATTTGATTTCTGTCAATAAATGTCCAGTGACAAAGGCGGATTAAAAAATAATAATAAGGCCACTTAAAAGGAAAAGGACAGGCTGAGGACAAGGAGGGGGGAGGAGTTTTCAAAATACATTTGCCACTCTGAGTGGCTGGAGATTTCAAAAACATTTCTTTCTCTTGCTCTGGACATTTCTGATGACCTTCATCTCCCAAAGAAATCCATCCCTTCCAGAAGGCAGACTTAGACCTCTGGGGCAGAAGGGGCACTTTTGGCTCCTCTGTCTCCCAAGATCATCAATTGTCACTGAGCATCTCTCCACAGAGCTGCCAAGCAGGTTTCCACGTGGAGCCTGCCTGCGCACAGGCTGATGGTCAGACAGAGCCACTTACTTCCCAGAGATGGGGAGCTGAGCCAGCGGCGAAACAAGCAGCCACCCACAGTCACACACCTGGATGGCCCCCATGCCCAGTGGGTGGTAGGCACTGGGAGAGGCACCACAGTTGGGACTTGCCAGACCCTGGGAATGACAGAGCCAGAGGAGTTTAGCTCCCTCCCTTCAGTCTCCAGGACATGCAACAGTGGCAGCGGAGGAAGAACCAGGACAGCTGTTTGAGCTGGCAGGTCTCAAGGTCACTGCCAAAATGCAGTGCAGAGGCCAGTCACAGTCCCATCACAGCCACCTTGACAGCTGCACAGATCTTGGGAAGACATCCTCACAGGGCCAGAGTTTCAGCGGCACATTTGGGGGATTGGCAAGAGGGCCTCTCTGGCTGCTCAGCCAAAGATAGGTTTTCCACTTGCAGTTGGATTCAGAACAGATTCCCACAACCAGAAATCAGGAACAGAGTGAGGGCCGGAAAGCCTGTATTTCATCACCCTTGATTCCCAGACTTTCGGTTTGCCACAAAAGCACGCTTCTCTTGTTGGAATGGGAAGTGCAACATGTATTGTTTTCCCACTTTAAACTACCTCTCCCTCATGCACCCACCCTCAAACTTTTTAACAAATGTGAGAAACATGCAAAACCAGTGGATCCTAACCTCACCACATCCACCATGGCAACTTCAAGTACACTGAACCCACACTAAAAAGCTCTCTGCGGGGGATAAAGCAATCATGAAATAGGTAGAAAAACAGGACCAAATACAAGTTTTGAAAAATGGATGCAAGACCTTTTAACCCTACATTTTTCTCTGTAGAGATTTTTTGCATGTATGTTAAAATACACATGACATTAAATTTGCCATTTCAACCATGTTTAAGTGTAAAATTTAGTAGCATTAAGTACATCCACGATGTTGGGCAACTATTACTGCTTTCCATTTCAAAAGCCTTTTCATTATCCCAAACAGAAACTCTGTGCCCATTAAACAGTTTACCTTCTCCCAGCACATGCTAACTTCTGTTCTACTTTCTGCGTGTATAAATTTGCCTATTCTAGATATCTCATAGAAGTAGTATCATACATTATTTGTTCTTTTATTTTTTTCTCATTCTGGCCACACCTGTGGCATATCGAAGTTCCTGGGGCAAGTGGCTGAATCGGCGCTGCAGCTGCTGTCCTACACCATAGCCATCTGCAACCAACGCTGAAGCTTGTGGCAATGCCAGATCCTTGCCCCACTGAGCAAGGCCAGGGATCAAACCAGCATCCTCAAGAACGCTATGTTGGGTTCTTAACCTGTGGCAGTACAATGGGAATTCCTATTTGTTCTTTTATGTCTGGCTTATTTCACTTAGCATAATGTTTTCAAGGTTTATCCATGCTATAAGATGTGTAAGAATCTCTTTCCTTTTTAAGGCAGAATAATATTGGGTATATGCACAACATTTTGTTATTCATTCTTCTGTTGATGTACTTTTGGGTCATTTCCACTTTTTGACCATTGTGAATAATACTGCCTTGAACATGGGTATATAAGTATCTACTGGAGTCCTTGCCTTCAATTCTTTTGAGTATATGCCTAGGAGAAGAATTGCCGGATCATATTACAGATCTGTTTAATTTTTTTTTTTTTCTTTTTGTGGCCACACCTGTGGCAAATGAAAGTTCCTGGGCTAGGGGTCGAAGCAAAGCTGCAGCTGCTGGCCTAGGCCACAGCAATAGCCACAGACAGATCCGAGCAGCATCTATGACCTATGCCACAGCTCGTGGCAATGCCAGATCCTTAAACCACAGAGTAAGGCTCACTATGTCAGGTTCATAACCCACTCAGCCAAAATGAGAACTCCCTGTTTAATATTTTGAGGAGCTACCAAAACATTTTCTGCAGCCAAAGCATTTTTTAACCATTTTACATTCCCATCAATAATGCATACAAGAGTAGCCCTATGTTTCTTCCATTTCAATTATAGATTATGCCTTTCCCCTCAAATAGCTAAATATAATTTTTTAAAATATCACTTTTTCCTCAGTTGGTTACTCAATATTTAGTAAAGTAGCTATAATATGTTGACATGATTATATATTTTAAATCAGTCTATTACTTGCATGATCCATATATTTGCCTCAATAAAATAAAATCAGCATCAGTGTTAGGTGTACTGAATATCCACAGTGGTGAAAAGTCCATTTTTTTAAAGCCCCATGAACAAGTATTTTCACTTCATGGGATACTCATGAAACCATTGCAATGATACAATATTGCACTTGGCAAACTAAGCAAACATCGAGGCTCTATGTGCAGTGTTTTGTAAAATGAGTTAATAAAGCCAAAGCTCATCCCAGCTAAATGAGGGTTAATGGAAGTGACCAGAGCTACCAGTAACTCCAAACATCCAACTGATACTACTCCATGAAGATCTATATCTATTTGAACACAGAATAGATTGGTAGCATCTATTGGTTGTAGCCATCTGTTCTAAATCCTGTACTTAGTGATTTGTCAGTCTCAGTTCAAGTCTCAGGCGACAGTGAGCTTTGATGGAGAGAATGATAGTTCTCTGAGATTACTAGCAGAGAAAATAGAGGTCAAGAGAGTGATTCCCATGCTCTTATTATTTAGGGCAAAATGCATACAACAAGATCCTGAATGAATGACAGATTCAGAAACCTTGTGCTGTAGTCCTATTTATTTGGAACATGTTTTTATCACTTAAATCTATTTGATTTTCCCACAAGGAATTATTATAATTAAATTGCATGAGTTGATATTTAACTGCATAACTCAAGTGTATTAGGTTCTTTCAAATATTACAAAATTAGATCTCTTTTCTTTTTTTTTTCTTTTTATTTTTTTGCTTTTGCCGCAAGCGCAGCATATGGAGGTTCCCAGCTAGGGGTCAAATTGGAGCTGCAGCAGCTGACCAACACCACAGCCATAACACAGGATCCTTTAACCCACTGAGCGAAGCCGAGGACTGAACACCTTCTCCTCATGGATACTAGTCAGATTCGTTTCTACTGGGCCACAGTGGGGACTCCAAGATCTCTTTTCTTTCAAAAACCAAATGATTACATCAAAGGCGTTCCCTTGTGGCACAGCAAGTTAAGGATCCAGTGTTATCACTGCGGGGGCTCGGGTTGCTAGTGTGGCAAGGGTTTGAACCCTGGCTTGGGAAATTCCACATGCTAAGGGTGCAGCAAAAAAAATAATAATAAATAAATAAATAAGAGAAAATTTAGTCTAATTACATTATTTCATAGATAAACTGAGGGCCAAAGAGGTAAACTTACTTAACTCAGGTTACACAGCAAGTTACAACTTGACTAGAGCCTAATTCTAAACATCTACAACTGTTTTCTCTACAATTCTTCTTAATTTTCTTTCTTTCTTTTTTTTCTTTTTGTTGTTGTTGTTGTTGTTGTTGTTGTTGGGTGCCCCACAGCATATGGAATTCCCAGGCCAGGGATCAGATCTGATCCACCATTGTGACCTATGTGCAATGCTCAATCTTTTTAATCCACTGTGCTGGGCTGAGGATTGAACTTTCTTCCTAGCAACACCACTGATCCCCTTGCACCACAGCAGGAACTCCACTCTTCATTTTCAATACTCAATAATAATAGACATTTGTAAATATTCCAAAATGAACTTAAAAGAACCATCTTCAAAACCACACACTTCAGGAGTTCCCATCGTGGCTCAGCGGTAATGAATCTGACCAGCATCCATGAGGACGCAGGTTCCATTCCTGGCCTCACTTGCTGGGTTAAGGATCTGGTGTTGTGGTAAACTGTGGTGTGGGTAGCAAATGCAGCTCACATCTGGTGTTGCTGTGGCTGCACCATAGGCAGGTGGATACAGCTCCAATTCGACGCCTAGCCTGGGAACCTCCATATGACACAGGTTTGGCCCTAAAAAGACAAACAAGACAAAACAAAATACCACACATTTTGTTATAAAAATACTGAATCACTATATTGTACACTGGAAACTAATATAATATTATAAATCGGAGTTCTTGTTGTGGCGCATCAGTAACCAATCGGACTAGTATCCACGAGGACACAGGTTTGATCCCCGGCCTTGCTCAGTGGGTTAAGGATCTAGTGTTGTGGTGAGCTGTGGTGTAGGTTACAGACGAGGCTTTGATCCCGCATTGCTGTGGCTGTGGGGTAGGCCAGCAGCTGTAGCTCCGATTAGACCCCTAGTCTGAGAACCTTCATATGCTGCAAATGTGGCTCTAAAATAAGTAAATAAATAAATAAATGAATAAACTATACTTCAAAGAAACAAAACAAAACCTCACAGGCATCATTTTTAGATTAGAAGAACAGTAGATCAAGAAGACTAGTATTTTATTCCGCTTTTTTTTGGGGCCGAAAGTAGGGCATATGGAAGTTACCAGGCTAGGGGTCAGATCAGAGCTACAGCTGCCGGCCTACACCACAGCCACAGCAATGCCAGATAGGAGCCGAGTCTTCAACCTATGCCATAGCTCATAAAAATGCCAGATCCTTAACCCACTGGGTGAGGCCAGGGATCAAACTCATGTCTTCATGGATATTAGTTGGGTTCAGTACTGCTGAGCCACAACAGGAACTCCAAGATTAGTACTTTATTTTATTTTTGATTTTTAGGACCTCACCCTTGGCACATGGAGGTTCCCAGGCTAGCGGTCAAATAGGAGCTACAGCTGCCAGCCTATGCCACAGCCACAGCAACACCAGATGCCAGACCTCCACCACAGCTCATGGCAATGCCAGATCCTCAACCCACTACCTCATGGTTCCCCACTGGATTCGTTTCTGCTGCACCACGAGGGGAACTCCAGAAGGTTAGTATTTTAAATCAACATTACATTAGGTGTACTTTTGAAAATATATGTTTTGTGCCCCCAGAGATAAAATTTATAAATAGTTTCAAAATCCTACTTCTCTCTTTTTTCTTTTCTTTTCTTTTTTTTTTGGCCTCATCCATAGCATGTGGGAGTTTCTGGGCCAAATATCAGACTCCAGCTGCTGCTGTGACAATGCTGGATCCTTAACCTACTGCACCACAGGAGAACTCCTTTACTTCTCTTTATAAACTTAAGCAATTCTGCACCTACAAGAAACTAGACTTGCAAATAGGAGACTACTTCTAAGTTAATCTCAAAAGTTATTCACTATTTCCCAAACTGACACCTCTGTAGCACAAATTCCTTCCAATATTAGCCACACTCTCCTCTCCCATGAAATCCTTCTATGTTCTTATGTTTGCAGGGATACCTGGGTAAGGTATTCCAAGGACCATCTTTGGTAAACATCTACTCAATGAGTTTTTTTGTTTGTTTGTTTGCTTTTTTGTCTTTTTGCTGTTTCTAGGGCCACTCCCGCAACATATGAGGTTCCCAGGCTAGGGGTCGAATCAGAGCTGTAGACGCCGGCCTACACCACAGCCACAGCAATGCGGGACCTGAGCCGCATCTGCAACCTACACCACAGCTCATGGCAACGCCGGATCCTTAACCCACTGAGCAAGGCCAGGGACCGAACCCACAACTTCATGGTTCCTAGTCAGATTTGTTAACCACTGAGCCACGACGGTAACTCCAAGTCAATGAGAATTTTAAAAGGGTAGCTCATCCTTTACAACTCTAATGGTAATCTTAAAGTTAGTTTGATTTTATTTTGTGTGAAACATAGGAACCCAAAAGGCTAACACTGGAGATCTTCCTTGGTGACCGAGTTGAGCAATAATTGTGTGGGTATAGGTGGCTGATCACCCAGCATAGCTTTTCCCTGGCTTCCCTCCCCAACTTCCTTCCCCGAGGCTTATCTACAGCAGCCCATTTTACCTTGAAGAAGGCCAGGTCTCCCTACTACCCAACCACATTCCCTCTAGCAGTCCTGCCTACTGACTGTAAAAACAAAACACAACTACTCAAATAGGAAGAATTAAGGAACAAGTGAGAAAGCAGTCATCTTCAGAAGTTGCCAAGTGAGAACAGGTGACAATGATAATGCCATAAATGATGGGGCTGAAATATCACCTCTCCCCAATTTCTCAATTCTTAGTATAACCTTTGGGGGGGGCACTCCCAATGCATGTGCAAATTCCAGGCCAGAGATCAAACCCATGCCACAGCAGTGACCCAAGTCTGCTGCAGGGACAACACTGGATCCTTAAGCTACTGCACCACAAAGGAACACTACAGCCACAGCAACACAGACTCAGAGCCGCATCTGTGACCTACACCAGAACTCACAGGAATGTCAGATCCTTAACCCATTGAGGGAGGCCGGGGATAGAACTCACGTCTTCATAGATACTTGTCGGGTTCGTTACTGCTGAGCCATGATGGGAACTCCACACACAATTCTTTCTGAGAACTTTAGACCTAGGGGTCTAAGTTTAGCAAAATCAAGCTAATTTATTAATTCACTTTCTTATGATGAAATTTCCAACTTAATAGCCAAAAACCTTTAAAACAATAATGTTGTTTGAAAACAAGTATTGAGCACTTTCAAAATGCAGATTTGGGAGTTCCCATCGTGGCGCAGCAGAAACTAATCCGACTAGGAACCATGAGGTTGCAGGTTCAATCCCTGGCCTCGCTCAGTGGGTTGAGGATCCAGCATTGCCGTGAGCTCTGGTGTTCGCAGACACAGCTCAGATCTGGTGTTGCTATGGCTGTGGCGTAAGCCGGCAGCAGCAACTCTGATTAGACCCCTAGCCTGGGAACCTCCATATGCCACAGGATTGGCCCTAAAAAGATGTTGGGCTTGCCCTCTGCAATGGACCATCTCACAAAGGGGTACTTATGCTGCTGTATAGAATGGGGATGAGCCCAAAAAGCTATGTAATACAAGAGAAGGCTTCCCAGAGGAAGTGACATTTGTTTGCACTGAAACCTAAGGACGAGTAAGTAGGAGTTGATGAAATATAGACAGAAAGAGGGTATGTGCCCCAGATAGAGGTAACAACCTGTGCAAGGACACAGGGAGTAATGTGGCTATTGACAGTCACACTACAGAGAGAATGTATACAAATAGATATGCTCCCACTGGGGCATTATTGCTGGTCACTGAGCAGGGGAATGAAGAGATGTAATCAGCCTTCCATTCTCTACCACTCTGGTTTGAACTGTTTTTTTTTTTTTGTTTGTTTGTTTGTTTGTTTGTTTGTTTGTTTCTTTTTGTCTTTTTGTCTTTTTGTCTTTTGTCTTTTTTTGTTGTTGTTGCTATTTCTTGGGCCGCTCCCGCGGCATATGCAGGTTCCCAGGCTAGGGGTTGAATCAGAGCTGTAGCCACCGGCCTACGCCAGAGCCACAGCAACTCGGGATCCGAGCCGCATCTGCAACCTACACCACAGCTCACAGCAACGCCGGATCGTTAACCCACTGAGCAAGGGCAGGGACCGAACCCGCAACCTCATGGCTCCTAGTCGGATTCGTTAACCACTGCGCCACGACGGGAACTCCCTGGTTTGAACTGTTTTTGTTCCAACTTTTAATTATCCATAAATGGTCCTTTCAAATGCCAACACGATACTCCTGTTAAATTTTTCATCACAAATATCAGCTACCTTTTCAAGAGAACTTTGGAGTAGGGACTGAGTTAGCCTAGATCTGAAATTCTTGTTTTTAAGCTAGAAACACCCCACATATAACTAACTCTCCTAATCAGAAAAAAAGCAGTATTTTCCTTTTTTTTTTTTTTTTTTTGTCTTTTTAGGGTTGCGTCTATGGCATAACGAAGCTCCCAGGCTAGGGGTCTAATCAGAGCTATCTATAGAAGCCAGCCTATGCCACAGCCAGAGCAACCCCAGATCAGAGCCTCATCTGTGACCTAAACCACAGCTCACGGCAATGCCAGATCCTTAATCCACTGATCAAGGCTAGGGATTGAACCTGAGTCCTCATGGACGCTAGTCAGATTCATTTCCACTCAGCCACATAGAACTCTGAAAAGCAACATTTTGAGAATTAGTATATGTAGGTTTTTATCGAGATTAGATCAGTTACTCGGGAAGGGTTAACGTCTTTAGTTTCTTAGTTAATTTACTCGAGTCTCATACAATCTATGAAGAAGCAAGATATATCTGCTTAGAAATGTTACTCTTTCAGCCAGGTAACTCTGTATTGGACAGATGTTTCCCATGTTGAGAGTAAGGGATGCCCTTCCTTTCTTCACTCCAGAAATAGAACAGAGAACATCAATTATATTAGAGGCACTACCTAACATCTGTGGAATCTCTGACTTGGTGAATAACTCTTTTTCCAATGAGCTCAACTCAGGTAGAGAAGAGAGGAATTATTTTTTGTTTTTGTTTGGGAAGGAGGTGGGGAACGACCGAAAAAAAAACTAAAACCAAAAAAACTTGCCATGGAGCCTATATTTCTAACTATAGAATGCGTAAAACAAACTTTTTCTAAAGGCTATTTGACATTCATGACATCCAAATACTTATTCAATGAGTACATTAGTTCTTGTTTAAAATAAAATAAATAGAAGTTAAAAAAAAAAAATAGGAGTTCATGTTGTGGCTCAGCAGGTTAAGAACCCAACTAGTATCCATGAGGATGTGGGTTGGATCTCAGGCCCTGCTCAGTGGGTTAAGAACAGAGCATTGCCCTGAGCTGTGGTGTAGGTCACAGATGAGTCTCGGAATGGTGTTGCTGTGGCTACTGTACAGGCTGGCAGCTACAGCTCCCATCAGACCCCTGGCCTGGAAACTTCATATGCCGAAGATGCAGCCCTAAAAAGAAAAGAAAAAAAAAGAAATTAAATAAATTATCTTCAATATTCTTACTAGAGACATTTCTTCTACCTTGCAGCTACCAAGTTGTGTGTCTGAGGGTATCCTCCTGAGCTTTTGCAATGTAAAGCCTTTAAAGAATACCTTGTGGGATCAAGAGATATATTTGGAGAGTTTGTTTTGGTTTTGTTTTTTCTCTTTCTTATCTTTTCTTTTTGCTTTTCTTTCCAAGGCCTGAACCCACTGCATGTGGAAGTTCCCAGGCCAAGCGTCAAGTCAGAGCTACAGATGAGGCCTACACCATGGCCATGGCAACGTCTGATCTGAGCCACATTTGTGACCAACACCACAGCTTATGGCAATGCTGGATACTTAATTCACAGAGCAAGGTCAGGGATCAGATCCACAACCTCATGATCCTAGTTGGGTCCTTAACCCACTGAGCCACAAAGAGAAGTCCAGAGGAGATATATTTGTTGTAACAAACAAACAAAACAAACCCCCAAAAGTTATTTTAACACAGTCCACCTTACAAATCAAGAGGTGTGGAGCTCAAGCTTATAATTATGTTAACCAAGCAGATTTAAATGAAAACTTGCCTATCTTTATTAGGAATGTTTTAGCACAACCAATTATAATGGCATTTCCATAGACACTTTTTGTTTTGTTTTTTATTTTATTTTTTATTTTTGTCTTTATAGGGCCGCACCTGTGGCACATGGAGTTTCTCAGGCTAGGGGTCGAATCTGAGTTGTAGCCAACGGCCTACACCACAGCTACAGCAATGCCACATCTGAGCCACATCTGTGACCTACACCACAGCTTATGGCAATGCCAGATCCTTAACCCACAGAGCAAGGCCTGGGATTGAACCAGCGTCCTCATGCATGCTAGTCAAATTCGTTTCCACTGAGTCATGACAGGAACTCAATACATCTTTTTTTCCTTCTTTTCTTTCTTTCTTTCTTTAACAATTGCACCTGCAACCTGTTCAAGTTCCTGGCCAGGGATTGAATTTGAGCCCCAGCTTTGACCTAAGCCATTGCACCAGGCCAAGGATAGAACCCACACCTCTGTAACAATTCCAGCCACTGTGGTAGGATTCTTAACCCACTGAGACGCAGCAGGAACTCCTCCATAGATACTTTTAATGTCTAGTAAAGAAAACATCATCTCCCTCCAAATCTGTTTGTTTTACCTGACTTTCAAATACTTAACCATGGAGTTCCCGTTGTACACAGTGGAAACAAATCTGACTAGGAACCTTGAGGTTGCAGGTTTGATCTCTGGCCTTGCTCAGTGGGTTAAGGATCCAGCATTGCCATGAGCTGTGGTGCAGGTCGCAAATGTGGCTCAGTTCTGGCATTTACTGTGGCTGTGGCGTAGACTGGCAGCTGTAGCTTCAATTAGACCCCTAGCCTGGGAATCTCCAGATGCCATGGGTTTGGCCCTAAAAAAACCACCCAAATACTTAACCAAAGGGCACATTAGTTCTTGTTTTTTAAAATAAAATAAATGATTCTTGATATTTTTACTAGAAATTTACAAACTGTGAATTGTTATTTTCCTTGTCCATAACAGTTTTTTTTTTTCATTTAAATCAAACTACATTCACTGATGCTATGATTAATCTTTTAATTCTCATATTTTTATAGGGCTGCTTTTGCTGATAATAAATGAAGGATTAGTGGGTTTGGAGGTGGGGAATGAAGAACCAACATATCCAACAAATCTCTTAATTATATTATCCATGTGATACAAGAAAATTACTGCAGATTTTTTTTAAATAAAGCACTATTTCATGCTTGCCTGTTCAACTTAAAATGTCATACAACATCAAACTATGATCTCTCATACAAAATCAGTATGTCCTTGGTGAGATGCAAATCCCAATGATGGCTATTAACTATGGGACCTTAAAAAGTTAACCTCCCACAGGCTCAGTGAGGGACAAAGGTGACAGTAGGGTCAAATACTATAATGGCTATGAGAAAATTGTGGTTTGGCAGCTGACTTCCTAGTGATTCCACAGCAGCAACAGAGAACTATGCCTCTCACTAATTGAGAAAACATACAAATAAACAAGGGATTGAGTGGAGTTCCTGTTGTGGCACAGTGAAAACGAATCTGACTAGTAACCATCATGAGATTGTAGGTTCGATCCCTGGCCTCGATCAGAGGGTTAAGGATCTGGCACTGCCGCAAGCTGCATCGTAGGTTGCAGACATGTCTCAGATCTGGGGTTCCTGTGGCTGTGGTGTAGGCCAGCAGTTGCAGCTCCAATTTAACCCCTAACCTAGGAACTTCCATGTGCCGAAGGTGCAGCCCTAAAACACACACACAAAAAACCTCATTTACCGTATATATGGAGGGAGTTCCTGTTGTAGCTCAGTGGTAACAAACCCAACTACTATCCATTAGAATGCAGGTTCAATCCCTGGCCTTGCTCAACAGGTTAAGGATCCAGCATTGCTGTGAGCTATGGTGTAGGTCACAGACGGGACTCAGATCTGGCATTGCTGTAACTGTGGTGTAGACGAGCATCTTCAGCTCTGATTCTACCCCTGGCTTGGGAACTTCCACATGCTGCAAGTGCAGCACTAAAAAAAAAAATTAAAAAAAAAAGGACAAAAATAAATAAATCAATACAAATTTTAAAAAATGAAGGTATTTAAGCAAACAATAGTTTGGGATATTGCAATCTCTCCCAAATAAATCTAGTATTAACAAGGTATCTACCCGAGCTGGGGCATGCTAATTTCACCATACCATTATAACATCTTACACTTATTAGTTAAAAAGAATATGGAGGAGTTCCCGTCGTGGTGCAGTGGTTAACGAATCCAACTAGGAACCATGAAATTGTGGGTTCGGTCCCTGCCCTTGCTCAGTGGGTTAACGATCCGGCGTTGCCGTGAGCTGTGGTGTAGGTTGCAGACGCGGCTCGGATCTGGCATTGCTGTGGCTCTGGCGTAGGCCCAGCGGCTACAGCTCCGATTAGACCCCTAGCCTGGGAACCTCCATATGCTGCTGGAGCAGCCCAAGAAATGGCAAAAAGACCCAAAAAAAAAAAAAAAAAGAATATGGAACTTTCACTTTCAGTGATAACAGAATTGATAATTTGGAACAAGTTATCTGAAGACAATTAGAAAAGCTACACAAAATACAAAAAACATCTGCTTGGAGGCATAAGAGTGGGAAAATTACCATTATTGTGCTGAATGAATTACCAGACCAAGAAATCACAAGAAACAAGGTCCAGGGAGTGGAAACATACCTGAAGTAAAAACTTTAAATGGAGGAAAAGACTTAAAATGATGGGTAAAGAGAAGCATAATCCTGAAATTAAAATACAGAAGCAGTGGAATTGGCAAACTCAAGGAATACTTGATTCATGTCAAAAAATGTATAATTTTGCAAAATGAACCTATACTGTTTTTTGTTTGTTTGTTTTTTATCTTTTTAGGGCCGCAATCTCAGCACATGGAGGTTCCCAGGCTAGGGGCTGAAACAGAGATGTAGCTGCAGACCTTCGCCACAGCCACAGCAAAGCCAGGTCTGAGCTGTGTCTTCGACCTACTCCACAGCTCACAGCAATGCCAGATCTTTAACCCACTGAGTGAGGCCAGGAATCAAACCCACAACCTCATGGTTCCTAGGCAGATTGGTTTCTATGTGCCACAGTGGGAACTCCAAAAAGTTTTTTTAATTGAGGTATAGTTGATTTACAATGTTAAATTCGTTTCTGGTATATAGAAAAGTGAATCAGATATACAAAAAACACACACATATTTTTTCCATTATACGTTATTAGAAGATATTGAATATAGTTCTCTGTGTTTATATAGTAAATCCTTGTGAAAATGAACCTACAGGATTCTTACATATCTCTTTCGAAGTTTCACAAGTCTAAAAGATAGCAGCAATAAACTTAGCATGACCATCATCAACCAATCTACCTTTTTTTTTTTTTTTTTAGGACTGCACCCCTGGCATATGGAGGTTCCCAGGCTCGGGTCCAATCGTAGCTTTAGCCACTGGCCTATGTTACAGCCACAGCAATGCTAGATTCAAGCTGCATCTGCAACCCACACCACAGCTCACAGCAACGCTAGATCTTTAACCCAATGAACGAGGCCAGGGATTGAACTTGCATCCTCATGGATCCAAGTCAGATTCGTTGCCACTGTGTCACGATGAGAACTCCAACCAATCCACCTTTTGGTCCCACCTCTCTCTACCCTTTGGGTTCTTCACATTTTGCTTGTTGCCCTGGCTTAGCGACATGGTAGTTAAAATGAGCACTATCATCCAATCAAGGGCTTCAATCTAAGATCAAGTGTGCAATTGTAGACAAGTTATTTGGCCTCTCCAAGCCTCAGAGTCCTTTTTTTTTTTTTTTTTGGTAGGGCCTCACCTGAGACATATGGAAGTTCACAGCCTAGGGGTGGAATCAGAGCTTTAGCTGCCAGTCTATGTCACATCCACAGCAACAGAGGGTCCTAGCTGTGTCTGAGACCTACACCACAGCTCATGGCAATGCCAGCTACTTAACCCACCGAGCAGAACCAGGGATCAAACCTACACCTTCATGGATACGAGATGGGTTTATTTCTGCTGAGCCACAACTGCAACTCCCCCCTGTTTTTTTTAAGTAAAAAGTTTAAAAAGAACGATATAATGCCATTTGCAGCAACATGGATGGAACTAGAGACTCTCATACTGAGTGAAGTAAGTCAGAAAGACAAAGACAAATACCATATGATATCACTTATATCTGATATCTAATATATGGCACAAATGAACCTTTCCACAGACAAGAAAATCATGGACTTAAAGAACAGACTTGTGGTTGCCAAGGGGGAGGGGAGGGAGTGGGGTGGTTGGGGAGTTTGGGGTTAATAGATGCAGACTATTGCCTTTGGAATGGATTAGCAATGAGATCTTGCTGTGTAGCACTGGGAACTATGTCTAGTCACTTAAGATGGAGCGTGATAATGTACAAAAATAGAATGTGTACATGTATGTGTAACTGGGTCACCATGCTGTACAATAGAAAAAAAACTGTATTGGGGAAATAACAAAAATAAAAATAGAAGTTTAAAAAACAAGGTGGGACCTTTGAGAGATACTTAAGTCATAAGGGTGGAACCCTCATGGATGGGATTACTGCCTTCTAAAAGAAGCCCCAGAGAGATCCCTAGCCTCTCCTACCATGTGAGGACACAGTGAGGAGGTACCAGCTAAGAATCAGGAAGAGGGCTTTTAACAGAATTTGAACATGCTGGTGCCTTCTCCAGAACTGTGAGCAATACATTTCTGTTATTTACAGGCCACCCAGTCTGAAATACTTGTTTTTGTTTGTTCGTTTTGCTTTGTCCTTTTAGGGCTGCACCCATGGCATTTGAAAGCTGGGGTTGAATAGGAGCTACAGTTACCAGCCTACACCACAGCCACAGCAATGCCAGATCCGAGCCGCATCTGCGACCTACACCACAGCTCACAGCAACGCCGGATCATTGACCCACTGAGCAGGACCAGGGATCAAACCCGCATCCTTATGGATGCTACTTGGGTTCGTTGCCTCTGAGCCATGATGGGAACTCCCAGCAGTACTTTGTTATAGCAGTCCAAACAGACTAAGACAGGTTTTAATAGACAATTCTCCAAAGAAGATACACAAATGGTCAATAAGCACATAAAGACACTTGACATCATTAATCACCATTCTTGGGCATATATCCGGACAAATCTTTCCTTGTAAAAGATACATGCACCTGTATGTTCATTGCAACACTATTCACAATAGCCAAGACAACCTAAATGTCCATCAACAGATGAATGGATTAAGAAAATGTGGTGTATATATACACAGTGGAATACTATTCGGCCATAAAAAAGAACAAAACAATGCCATTTGCAGCAACATGGATGGAACTAGAGACTCTCATATTAAGTGAAATAAGTCAGAAAGAGGAAGTTTAGATATCAAAGACATATGATATCACTTATATCTGGAATCTAATATATGGCACAAATGAACCTCTCCACCAGAAAGAAACTCATGGACTTGGAAAACAGATTTGTAGTTGCCAAGGAGTATGTGGAGGGAGTGGGAGGGACTGGGAGTTTGGGGTTAATAGATACAAACTATTGCCTTTAGAGTGGATAAGTAATGAAATCTTGCTGTATAGCACAGGCAACTATGTCTAGTCACTTATGATGAAACACGATGGAGGATAATGTGAGAAAAAGAATGTATATATATGCGTGACTGGGTCACTATGCTGTACAGTAGAAACTGAGAGAACTCTGCAAACCAACCATAATGGAAAAAACAAAAATCATTTAAAAACTAGGAGTTCCCGTCGTGGCGTAGTGGTTAACGAATCCTACCAGGAACCATGAGGTTGCGGGTTCGGTCCCTGCCCTTGCTCAGTGGGTTAACGATCCGGCGTTGCCGTGAGCTGTGGTGTAGGTTGCAGACACGGCTCGGATCCCGCGTTGCTGTGGCTCTGGCGTAGGCCGGTGGCTACAGCTCCGATTGGACCCCTAGCCTGGGAACCTCCATATGCCGCGGGAGCGGCCCAAGAAATAGCAACAACAACAACAACAAAAGACAAAAGATAAAAAAAAAAACTAAAAAAAGTCCTGCTGGGATAACACTTCACATCCACTAAGATGGCAATAATCAAGAAATCAGGAAACAACCTAAATGTCCATTAAAAGGAAATAAATAACAGCATTTGCAGCAACATGGGTAGACATAGAAACTATCATGCTAGTTAAAGTTAGACGGTGAGACACCAACATCAATGCTATCTATCACTTACATGGAATCTAAAAAAAGGACACAATGAATTTCTTTGCAGAACAGATACTGACTCACAGACAGTGAAAAATTTATGGTTTCCAAATGAGACAGGTTGCAGGGTTAGAGGGTGCGCTGGGGGTTTGGGATGGAAATGCTATAAAACTGGGTTGTGATGATCGTTGTACAACTATGAATGTAATAAAATTCATTGAGCAATTAAAAATAAAAAACAAAGAAATCAGATAGGAAGTTCTCTTGTGGCACAGTGGGTTAAGGATCTGGTACTGTCACTGCAGTGCTTTGGGTTGCTGCTGTGGTACAGGTTAGATCCCTGGCCTGAGAATTTCCCCATGCCACAGACACCACCAAAAAAATAAGTAAATAAAAGTAAGAATTAAAAATATGTAAAATAAAATGACACTTGCCTTGGAAAACAGTTTAGCAACCCTTTAATCAAAGAATTACCATATAACCTATAAGTTCCACTCCTAAAAATATACCCAAAATATCTGCAGTCACATGTCCACACAAAAAAATTGTACACAAATGTTCATAAAGGCATTCTTCACAAAAGCCAAAAAGTAGAAACGACCCAGAATCCATAAATAGATGGTTTTTACAAAACATGGTTTATTCATGCTCTGAAATATTATTCAGCCATAAAAGGGAATGAAGTACTGATAAACACTATGACATGGATGAAACTTGAAAACATGCCAAGTGAAGAGTTCCCGTTGTGGTGCAGCGTGAACGAATTCGACCAAGAACCATGAGGTTGCAGGTTTGATCCCTGGCCTCACTCAGTGGGTTAAGGATCTGGCGTTGCCATGAGCTGAGGTGTAGGTCGAAGATGCGGCTTGGATCTGGCATTGCTGTGGCTGTGGCGTAGGCCTGCAGCTGTAGCTCTGATTAGACCCCTAGCCTGGGAAACTCCATATGCCGCTGGTGCGGCCCTAAAAAAAAATAAAACATGCTAAGTGAAAGAAGACAGATACCTAAGACCACGTATTGTATGATTCCATTCTTATGAAAGGCCCAATTAGACAAATCCATAAAGACAAAAAGCAGATTACTGGTTTCGAGGAGTTGAAGGAGGGAAGAATGGAGAGTCACTACTTAATTATCCTGGGGACTTTGGGGGTGATGAAAAGTGTTATAGAATTAAATTGTGATAGTTACACTTTTGAAAAGAGTGAATTTTATGATATGTGAATTATATATTTATTTTTGAAATTTTTTAAATTTGTTTTTGCTTTTTAGGGCCATACCTGCAGCAAATGGATATTCCCGACTAGGGATCAAATGGGAGCAGCAGCTGCCTGCCTACACCACAGCCACAGCAATAGCCAATCCAACCCATGTCTGCAACCTACACCACAGCTCATGGCAACATCGGATCCTAAACCCACTGAGCAAACTTAGGGATTGAACCCACATCATAGGTACCAGTCAGGTTAGTAACCGCCTGAGCCACTACAGGAGCTCCCTCCTTCATTTTTCTTAAAGAGAAGAAATTGTTTAATTCTCCTTTATCATAGTGGAAGAGCACCTCCACTACATGCTAGCCATGGGGAATTAATACAATTTTTTTTTTTTAACGGCCACATGCACAGCGTATGGAAGTTTCCAGGCCAGGGATTGAATCTGAGCCACAGCTGCCGAACTTTGCCACAGTTGTGGCAATGCCAGATCCTTTAATCCACTGTCCTGAGCCAGTGGTTGAACCCACACCTCCACAGCAACCTGAGTTACTGCAGTCGAATTCTTAACCCACTGCACAATGGCAGAACTCCTAATAATTTTTTAAACTGGGTTTCCATTTCCTGGTCTGCCAAATGAGAGTCCTAATAATTATACTTCATGACTCACTGTCAGAATCAAATATGGTAACATTAAACCTTTTAGCACAATATCTGTCTCAGAGTAGACTCTCAGTAAATGTTATTTTTCCCCCCTTTCCTTTCCTTTACCAGTTTCCTGTGTTTCAAAGTCAAAGAAGCTTAAATTTTGTTAAAATCTTATATACCTATTATCAATGAAGACAAAGTTTCCTGGTTGCTGGCTTTTTTTTTTTTTTTTTCTGTTTTCTTTTTTTTTTTTTTTTTTTTAATTTATTTCTTTGTCTTTTTATGGCCACACCAGCAGCATATGGAGGTTCCCAGGCTTGGGGTCGAATTGGAGCTGCAGCTGCCAGCAGCCTATGCCACAGCCACAGCCACAGTAATGTGAGACCCCAGCTGCGTCTGCGACCTACACCATAGCTCACAGCAATGCCAGATCCTTAACCCACTGAGCGAGGCCAGAGATCAAAACCGCGTCTTCATGGATACTGGTCGGGTTCATTAACCACTGAGCCATGCCGGGAACTCTGACAGCTTTTTTAAAAGAAAAAACTACTTTGTTTTTCTTTTCCTTGTTTTATTGATTTTTGTTTGTTTTAACATCTCATGGTGCATCAGAAGTATTCCTAGAAAATGGAATTAGGTGAATAAAAAAAGGTAGTTTAATTTTATGTTATGCTGCCTAGTAAACATCTCTTTACAATTCTGTATTAATTTCTTCCCTTTTTTTTTTTTTTTTTTTTTTGTCTTTTTCTTTAGGGCCACACTCACAGCAAATGGAGGTTCCCAGGCTAGGGGTCTAATCGAAGCTATAGCTGCCAGCCTACACCACAGCCAAGCAACACCAGATCCAAGCCTCATCTGCGACCTCCACCATAGCTCATGGCAATGCCGGATCCTTAAACTACTGAGCAAGGCCAGGGATCGAACCCACAACCTCATGGTTCCTAGTCGGATTTGTTTCTGCTGTGCCGAAATGGGTACTCCCCAATTCTGTATTAATTTCTAAACAAGATACTGTCTCCTACAAGAGTGGAGGAAACTAACACACACACACACACACACACACACACACACACACACACTTACTTCTCTCTAAACCTAAATTGGATCAGCTCCCTCCAAAAGCCCATGGCTTGGATCATCTGTGGGCTTCCACTGTCCTTTTCTCCCACTTCCTCCTGCCTTGATCCTACTTTTGCCCTTTAACAGAAAACTCACCACAAAATGGTGTTTCATATGAAATATGATATGAAAATAAGCTGCAGAGTGTAAGTGTCTAGAATACAGCAGAGACACCAAAACCCTCTCATTATACAAGGACAAGAAAATAACTGTGGCTTCGTTGTCTCACTGGAAGCCACAACCATAATTCTGTATCACATGGGAACAGGGAAACCAATTCATTCATAGTCATTCATTTTAATCCTCTAGCAGGAAAAATGCTTTTGCAGATACCGCGAAATGTTGTGTACTGGCTATTTCTGAGGATTTTCGTTACTTTCCTCTAAATAACATGAATTAAGGAGCAAGAGGGAAAGTGGGTGAAAGTAATGAAATGAAGACACAATCTCTTCAAGGATAAAGCAATAACTACCACGTTTGAGCATCTACTGTGTAGCAGGGACTCTGCCAGACCCTTTGTAGACATCACTTGTGCTTCTTACGGTATCTATCTGTGCTTTCACAGGTCAGACTATCACCATGTTACAAATAGATCCATTCTTACTGAAGACCACATGGGGGGATATCGGAACTCTGTAGTATAACTGTTTTTTCCTTCACCATAGTAACAGTTCTCCATTTTGCTCCTTCCAAGTCCAAAAAGACTGGTGTGATTCTCTTATTTGTTTTTATTTGGGGGAATAGGAGACATGACTTACATTTCTGTGAAATCTAATAAAAACTAAGGACCATCTCTCTGAAAAAATGTATATAAAACAGTATGTTGGTGTTCCTTTGTGGCCCAGCAGTTTAAGGTTCTGACATTGTCACTGCAGTGCCTTGGGTCACTACTATGGCGCAGGTTCGTTCGATCCCTAGCCCAGGAATTTCCACATGACTTGGATGAGGTTATTAAAAAAAAAAAACAAAAACCAATATGTTACATAATTTTGCTCCTTGGGTTAACGATCCAGCGTTGCTGTGAGCTGTGGTGTAGGTCGCAGACGCAGCTTGGATCCTGCGTTGCTGTGGCTCTGGCATAGGCTGGCAGCTGCAGTTCCTATTAGACCCCTAGCCTGGGAATCTCCATATGCCGCGAGAGCGGCCCAAGAAATGGCAAAAAGACAAAAAAAAAGAAGAAGAAGAAAAAAATTTACCTCAGCTTCAGTGATGCTATTTAGTTTGTGTGTGTACACACAATTTAGTTTTATTGTAACAAAGCAACTTGTACACTCTTAACATTTAAAAGAGCATTATCTTTCCTTTCTAGAGAATTAAAAAAAAATTTAAACGTTATTTTTATTTTTTTTTATTTATATATATATATATTTTTTTTTTGTCTTTTTGCCATTTCTCGGGCCGCTCCGGCGGCATATGGAGGTTCCCAGGCTAGGGGTCGAATCGGAGCTGTAGCCACCGGCCTACGCCAGAGCCACAGCAACGCGGGATCCGAGCCGCATCTGCAACCTACACCACAGCTCACGGCAACTTCGGATCGTTAACCCACTGAGCAAGGGCAGGGACCGAACCCGCAACCTCATGGTTCCTGGTAGGATTCGTTAACCACTGCGCCACGACAGGAACTCCACAATGTTATTTTTTAAATGCAGAAAAAATACTGGACGTAAATATGCCTATATACTCATGGTGGTTACCTTTATGTAGTAGAATTAGTGTATCTTTTTCCTGCTTCTAAACATTCTAAATGCAAATCACATTACTTTAATTTAGTATGTCTTATTACTTTTTAAAGCAACACAAGCTGTTTATGAAGAAATTCAAACGATGTAGGAAAACTGAAGCAAAAAGTTAAAGTCACATATTTTCTAATAACTCCTCCTCCATCCCAAAAATCCAATCCTCAGAGGTAAATACTTGCAACAGTTTGGTTTGTAATTCTTCTAGAATGGTTTTTCTAAATTCCATTTTACAATTAGAAAAACACATGATTTTGAGCTTTCATGGTCCTTTTTCCCTTCAGAATTTTGAGTTTCCAAAGTTGGTATAACTCACAATCATAAATGCACATGGCAACAATTTTGAACACAGGCAGCTGTTTGTTTATTTATTTATTTATTTATTTTTGGCTATTTTAGGGCCACACCCGAGGCATATGGAGGTTCCCAGGCCTGGGGTCAAATTGGGGCTACAGGTACTGGCCTATGCCACTGCCACTGCAACAATGGATTCTTAACCCACTGTACAAGGCCAGGGACCCAGGCAGAAACCTTATGGTTCCTAGTCAGATTCACTTTGCTGCACCATGACAGCAACTCCTCCTAACTTTTTTTTTTTTTTTTTTTTTTTTTGGTCTTTTTGCTATTTCTTGGGCCGTTCCCGAGGCATATGGAGATTCCCAGGCTAGGGGTCTAATCGGAGTCATAGCCACCAGCCTACACCAGAGCCACAGCAATGTGTGATCTGAGCCACGTCTGCAACCTGCACCACAGCTCACGGCAACGCCGGATCATTAACCCACTGAGCAAGGGCAAGGACCGAACCCGTAACCTCGTGGTTCCTAGTCGGATTCGTTAACCACTGCGCCACGATGGGAACTCCCCTCCTAACATATTTTTAAAGCACTGTGTAACTTCCTAAAATCTTTTTCAAGTCCTCTCCTTGAATTTCTTTCATAGATATCCCGTGATCCTAATATTTTTCGTACTTGAAAATGACATCTAGAAGACACCCCAAATGTTTTGGAGTACTAGCTGCTAAAATGATGTTAAATACACATAGGATATAATGGTTTACAGTGTACTTTTTTTTTTTTTTTTTTTGGTCTTTTTAGGGCCAAACTTGCAGCATATGGAAGTTCCCAGGCTATTAATCCACTGAGCCACAATGGGAACTCCTATAGTGTACTTCTTTAAAGAGACAATGGTATACATGATTGACTGAATTTGACTTTTTTTTTCTTTTTTGGTTTCACCCTCAGCATGTGGAAATTCCTAGGCCAGGGATCAAACCCGTGCCACAGCAGCAACCCAAGCCAAGGCAGTAACAGCCCTCTGATCTCTCTGCAGAACACTATGCCCTGGAGTTCCTGTTGTGGCTCAGTGGTTAATGAATCCGACTAGGAACCATCAGGTTGTGTGTTCAATCCCTGGCCTTGCTCAGTGGGTTAAGGATCCAGCTTTGCCGTGGGCTGTGGGGTAGGTCAAAGACACAGCTCAGATCTGGTGTTGCTGTGGCTCTGGTGTAGGCTGGTGGCTACAGCTCCAATTCAACCCATAGCCTGGGAACCTCTATATGCCGTGGAAGCAGCCCAAGCAATGGCCAAAAGACACACACACACACACAAAGAACACTATGCCCTTCTTCTTAAAACTGTAACTCAGTATTGTTGAGACATAAATAAATCTGAAAAGAGTAAGATTTCTCTTATTGCTTTCTAAGCAGACCTGAAGAGCTGATGATAAATTAGCCAAGACTTTCTGAACAATCATGACTTGAGCACTGAATCTCATTATCAAGGTAATGATCTGAATTGCTTAGATTAGTCTGATTCACTTGCTAGTTTTATCTTGTTTTAATATGATAATAATACCAAAAAAAAAAAAAAAGATTCCACCTTCTCTCCTTCCTGCTTACACGTGTGCCACATCCATCAGAGTAGCACAATGACTGGGAAGTGACTTTATAAGTAGTGACTTTGGCAACTGTTAAAACACTACTATGGAATAAAAAAAAAAAACCCCAAGATTCACTGTTGTATAGCACTGGGAATTATATCTAGTCACTTATGATGGATCATGGTAATGTGAGAAAAAACAATGTATACATGTATGTGTGACTGGGTCACCTTGCTGTGCAGTAGAAAATTGACAGAACACTGTAAACCAGCTATAATGGAAAAAATAAAATAAAAAGAAAAAAAAATCAAGATGCTAACCAACAAAAAGAGGGCATTAAGCTCCATAGCAAAATAAAAACCTACCAAACTACAGTGCTCACTAGTAAGTGACAGTATAACATGCATTACACTGACAGTAGATGACAGTGTTTTTTGGTTTCACTCATTTTTTTCTTCCTGGACAAGATGGTCTACCCAGAATGGCAAGGTAAGATTTGAATCACAGTGGCAAGATTCCAGAAATGAAGACCCATGGGTCAGAATCAGCCAAAATCAGCATGGTTTTGTTGACATACTTGGGATTTAATTTTATTTACTTATTTCTTTAATTGAAGTATAGTCAAGGTACAATGTTTTGTTAGATTCTGGGGTACAGCAAAATGATTCGGTTATACATAAATGTATTCTAAACATTCAGGGATCCTAAATGCCAAAGATTTTTTTCCTATGGTACCTCTGTGATGAGGCATGCTACTGAAGTCTCCATAGTGATCCAAAGAGATTCCTTAAAGGCATATTTAAGGACCCATAACATCTGTCCTCAATTGCAAGAGTTGGTAGCAAAAATTTGTTCCACATGCCATATACAAAATATGCCAAAATGAGATCCGGCTGTTTGAAAACACTATGAAAAGCAGTGGTCAGGAGAGGCCTGCCCCACCCCCACTGCCACTAAAATGGATAAAATTAAACAAGTATGTTAACCAATTCTGAAGTGACATCTCTGAAAATAGACTGATAGCACACTATCCATCAGAGAGTGAAGAATCAGTGGTTCAATGTCTATTATATAATACCACTACTTTTTTTTCTTTTCTTTCCCTTTTTTAAAATTCTTTTTAAGGCCACACCTGCAGGAAGTTCCCAAACTCGGAGTCAAATCAGAGCTGCAGCTTCCGGCCTAAATCAGTCACAGCAACTCTGGATCCAAGTCGTGTCTGTGACCTATACCATAGCTAACAGCGGCAATGGATCTTTACACCACTGAGCAAGGCCAGGAATTGAGCCCATGTCTTCACAGAGACTAGTCAGGTTCTTAATCCGCTGAGCCATGACAGGAACTCCTTACTTAAGTTTCAGTTTTTCAAGTGAAACCTATATTTTTCCAGGTTAATTTCTATTAGATGTGAAGGTAGCTTAGTAATAAATAATACATTTTACAGTGTTATCTAGTATACTGCTATTAATCTATCCAAAAATACAATAACCCTTTAATATTTGTGGGGAGGGAGTTCCCTTTGTGGCTCAGTGGTAACAAATCTGACTAATATCCATGAGTTTGAAGGTCTGATCCCTGGCCTCACTCAGTGGGTTAAGGATGCAGCATTGCTGTGAGCTGTGGTGTAGATCACAGACACGGCTCAGATCCTGTGATGCTGTGGCTGTAACATAGGCCAGCAGCTATAGCTCCGATTCCACCCCTAGCCTGGGAATTTCCATATGCCGAAAGTGCGGCCCTAAAAAGAAAAAAAAATGTGGGGGAAAAAATCAATATTAACTGCAGTAAATGTAAGGGAGCCTATTTCACTTTGGCAGTCAACTCACAAATTGCTTAGTCATTCACATTAATTAAATGCATGATAACGCATGTATTATAAATATGTAATTCAAAACCCTGCCATCAGAAGCATGACTAT
Organism: Sus scrofa; assembly: GCF_054392235.1. Lineage (NCBI taxonomy): Eukaryota > Metazoa > Chordata > Mammalia > Artiodactyla > Suidae > Sus > Sus scrofa. Next base: position 93,884,636 of record NC_139396.1, on the reverse strand, counting down.
AAACAACTAAGGTTTTTATTGTTGTTGTTACTGTTGTTGTTTTTAAACACACTAAAAATTATCTGTCAAAGTGTAGCTTGGCCAAAGCACCTACTCTTTAAGTTTCTAAAATGCACCACCCCCACACACACACCACTTTTAACATCAATCACCATTCAATAAATAGAATAATGTATAGGTCTCAATTTGCTAAATTACAAATATACATGAGGAATAATGAGCTAAGAGCAAATTCCTAGATAACTATGAGTTATAAAGTAAGTGTTTTTAATTATCTGGTTTTTCCGAATATGGAGAACAGTAAACTTAACTTGGCAGAAAAATAACATTTTATTTCTTGGCCAAAGATATCACTGGAAAGACTATCTCATCACCTTGCTGTACAATTTAAAAAAAGACAACTGGGAGACAAAAATGTAATCTATGATGAAAAAAAGTAAATCAAAATTGTTTTTACTTCCCCTAGACATTAGAAGTCAATATTTTGAGAGATGGTACATTTCTGGAGGCTAAATATTTTAGAAGAAAAAAATTCTAAAAGTTCTACTTTATTTATTTATTATTTTTTGTCTTTTTAGGGTTGCACCCACAGCATATGGAAGTTCCCAGGCTAGGGGTCAATTCAGAGCTATAGCCATCGGCCTACGCCAGAGCCACAGCAACACCAGATCTGAGCTGCATCTGCGACCTACACCACAGCTCAGGGCAAAACAGGATCCTTAACCCAATGAGCAAGGCCAGGGATTGAATCTGCGTCCTCATGGTTACTAGTCAGATTTGTTCCTGCTGAGCCACAAGGGGAACTATTATTATTATTTATTTTTGTCTTTTTGTTGGGGGGGCACACCCTGGGCATATGGAAGTTCCCAGGCTAGAGGTCTACTCGGACCTGTAGCCGCCATCCACAGCCACGGCCACACCAGATCCAAGCCGCATCTGCAACTTACCCCACAACTCACTGTAATGCCAATCCTTAACCCACTAAGCGAGGCCAGGGATTGAACCTTCAACCTCATGGTTCCTAGTTGGATTCATTTCCATTGTGCCATGATGGGAACTCCTTTATTATTATTATTTTTAATTTTACTCTTGGCTGAAGCATGTGCAAGTTCCTGGACCAAGGATCAAACCTGAGACACAGTAGTGACCTGAACCACAGGACTGACAACGCTGGATCTTTAACCCACTAGGCCACCAGGGAACTCCTAATAGTTCTGTTTTAAAACTGTACATCTGGGGAATTCCCAATGTGGCTCAAAGGAAACGAATCTGACTAGCATTCAAGAGGACGCAGTTTCAATCCCTGGTCTCGCTCAGTGAGTTAAGGATCCAGGATTGCAGTGAGCTGTGGCGTAGGCTGGCAGCTACAGCTCAAATTGACCCCCAGCCTGGGAACCTCCATATGCCACAGGTATGGCCCAAAAAATAAAACAATTTTTAAAAATAAAAATAAAACTGTACATTTGGGAGTTCCCACTGTGGCACAGTGGGTTAAGAATGCCATTGGTGTGGATTTGATCCCTGCCCAGTGCAGCAGATCTGGCATTGCCACGGCTATGGTGTAGGTTGCAGCTAGTTTGAATTCTACCCCTAACCTAGGTATTTCCATATGCCAACGATGTACCCATAAAATTTTAAAAATTAAAATTAAAATTTTTAAATGTATATATGTTTCATATAAGAATAAAAATATTAACACTAAAAAATTGCAAATAGGAGTTCCCACTGTGGTGAAATGGGTTTAGCAGCATCTCTAGAGCATTAGCACCCAGGTGCAATCCCCTGCTGGCAAGTTGGGTTAAGGATCCCAAGCAGCAGCAGCTGTGGCATAGGTCACAACTGCAGCTTAGATCTGATCCCTAGCCTGGGAATTCTATATGCCGAGGGGTAGCCAAAAAAGAAAAAAGAGAAAAAAAAAAAAAAAAGGAAAAAAAAAACCTGTAAATGTTATTTTTCTCTTTCTCACTCCAACTCTCAATAAGCAAAATAATTTAAGAATTGTAACTTATGTATTTTTTTTCCCACACTCACATGGAAGTTCCTGGGCCAGGGATTTACTCCAGGAGAACTCCTGATATCAAATTTTTTGATGTTTATTTTATGCTCTTAATGACTGAAGGCCATTTACTCTCATAACTAAGAATACTGGTAAGCAAATACATTTCAAATATTTCTTCCTTACATCAGAATGATTTTATTAGAGTTCTCTCATAGCACAGCAGGTTAAGGATCTGGCACTGTCACTGCAGTGGCCCAGGTTATTGCCATGGCAGTGATTTGATTCCTGGCCCAGCAACTTCTGCAGCCAAAAAAAAAAAAAAAAAAAAAAAAAATGTCAAAGAGATCAAATATCAGAGTTCGCATCATGGCTCAGTGGTAACAAACCTAACTAGTATCCATGAGGACATGGGTTCGATTCCTGACCTTGCTAAGGATGCAATGTTGCAATGAGCTGTGGTGCAGGTTAAAGATGAGGCTTGGATCTGGTGTGGCTGTGGCTATGGCATAGGCTGGTGGCTACAGCTCCAATTTGACCCCTAGCCTGAGAACTTCCATATGCCGCAAGTGCAGCCCTAAGAAGACCAAAAAAAAAAAAAAAAAGACATCAAATACCTAAAAATAAAATCAAATAAATAATTCTATGTTGAAAACTATAAACTGTTAATGAAAGAAAGTAAATATGACATATAAGTAAAGATATACTAAAGCCATAACCTGGAGGATTCAATATTGTAAAAATGTCAGTCTCTCCAAATTGATGTAGAGATTCAATATAAACGCAGTAAAAATTCCAGTAGGATCTTTGGAGGAAATTTACAAGCTGATTCAAAAAGCTGATGAAAATGCAAAGAACAAAAAAGAAAGCCAGAAAAAAAAAATACTGAAAAACAAAATTGAAGGACTTATGCTACCAGTTAGCAAGACTAGTTACAAAGCCTAGTAATTGATAGTTCAGACAAAGATGGACAACAAGCCCAATGAAAACAGTCTAAAAACAAAATTCAGAAATCACCTGACTTACGATCAAGTTGAGCTTGTAGTAGGGAAAAGACAGTCATTTCAGTAATGGGGCTGGTCAAGGAGTTCCCACTGTGGTGCAACGGAAACAAATCCAACTAGGAACTAGGAGGTTGCAGGTTCCATCCCTGGCCCCTCCCTCAGTGGGTTAAGGATCCAGCGTTTCCTTGAGTCTAGTCACAGACGGGACTCAGATCCCACATTGCTATGGCTGTGGTGCAGGCCGGCAGCTACAGCTCCTATTCAGCTCTTAGCCTGGGAACCTCCATATGCCAAGGGTGCAGCCCTAAAAAGAAAAAAAAAAAAAAGATGCTGGTCAAGTAGATATCCATATGAAAAAGAATGAATCTTGGAGTTCCCATTGTGGCAGAGTGGAAATGAATCCGACTAGGAATTATGAGGTTTCAGGTTCAATCCCTGGTCTCGCTCAGTGGGTTAAGGATCCAGCATTGCATGAGCTGTGGTGTAGGTCGCAGACTCGGCTCAGATCTCGAGTTGCTGTGGCTCTGGCGTAGGCCAGTGGCTACAGCTCTGATTGGACCCCTAGCTTGGGAACGTCCATATGCCACTGGTGCAGCCCTAAAAGGACAAAAAAAAGAAAAAAGAATGAATCTTGACTCCTATTTCACACCAAACAAATGTCAATTCCAGATCTTTGTACATCTAAATGTGAAAGGTTTAAAAAAGTAAATCTTTAAGAAGAAAACAAGGGAGTTCCTCTGTGGCTCAGCAAAAACCAACCCAACTAATATCCATGAGGAAGCAAGAGGACTCAGGATAGATCCCTGGCCTGGCTCAGGAGGTTAAGGATCCAGCATTGCTGCATGCTGTGGTATAGGTTGCATGCATGACTTAGATCTGGTGTTACTGTGGCTGTGGCATAGGCCAGCAGCTGCAGTTCCAGTTTGACTCCTAGTGCCTGGGAACTTCCATATGCCACAAATGTGGCCCTAAAAAGCAGAAAGAGAAGGAGGAGAAGGAGAAGATGAAGACAACAACAACAAAAGAGAACATCTGTTTGACTTAGAATGTGCCAAAAAATAGACAACATTTTCTTAAACAAGACATAAAAAGCTATCTTAAAGGAGGGGATTGGTAAACCTGACTACAATTAAAGTTAAGAATTTCTGGCCATTAAGGAAATTGTGGCACAGGGGGTTAAGGATACAGCATTGCCTCAGCTGTGGAACAGGTGGCAACTGCAGTGTGGGTTCCATCCCCGGGCTGGGAACTTCCATGTGCTCTGGGCATGGCCAAAAAAAAAAGCAAAAAAAAACGAAAACCTTGCACACAATTATGTGAGTGAAAAATTAAATCATAAAATAGGTAAAGATATCTGCAGTCATTTATTCAACAAAGGATTGGTATCAACAAAATATAATGAACTCATAAATAAATAATGAAAAGACAGAAAAGCCAATTTAAATATAAATAAAAGGCCTAGCAGGTACTTCAAAGATGATAGCTAAATGGCTAAGAAGCATGAGAAGTAGCTTGATCTCTCTCCTCAATGAGGAAATGCAAAGTAATAATAACACTACACATGGAACAAAATGATTAAAATAAAACAAGAGAGAAAATATCAGAGTTCCCATTGTGATTCAATGGATTATGAACCCGACTAGCATCCATGAAGATGCAGGTTCAATCCCTGGCCTCACTCAGTGGGTTAAGATACCGCATTGCTGTGGTTGTGGTGTAGGCTGGCAGCTGCAGCTCCGATTCTACCCCTAGCCTGGAAACATCCATATGCTGCAGGTGCAGCCCTAAAAAGCAAAAAAAAAAAAAAAAATAAAGAGAAAAGAAAAAAAGGAAATATTAAGTGTTGGCAAGGATGTGGAACAAGTAGAACTCTTATATACTACTGTTGGGTCTTAATTAGAGCTCTCATAACTTCGTAATATCCAGGGAAGATAAACATATGCAAATTCTATAACCCGGTACTTCTACGCTTAGGAATACACTCAATAGAATGCCTACATATATTCACCAAAAGACATTTATAAAAACGTCCATAATAGCACTACTATGTTCATTTTACTGTACTGTTCTGTACAGTAACATTCCACTATTCATTAGCAATAGTATTATGAGGAGTTTCCATTGTGGCTCAACAGGTTAAGAACCCAACCTAGTAAGGATACGGGTTCAATCCCTGGTCTCTCTCAGTGGATTAAGGACATGGTGTTGCTGCAAGCAGAAACGTAGGTCCCAGATGTGGCTCCAGTGTTACCATGGCTGTGGCATAGTCTGACAGCTGTGGCTCTGATTTGACTCATGGCCTAGGAACCATCATATGCCACAAGTGAGACCTTGGGGGCGGGGGGGGGAATAGCATAAACAATAGTATTGTGATATATACATACAATGGAGTAGTCTTTTTTTCTTTTTTTGGCTACAATGTGCAGCTGCTTGATGTGAGATCTCAGTTCCCAGACCAGAGACTGAACCTGAGCAGAAGCAGTAAAATTGTCAAGGCCTAAACGTTAGACCACCAGGGAACTCTCCATGCAATGAAATATCACACTGCAATGAGAATGAATAACCACAGCTATAAGCAACATTATTGATGAATATCATAAACATGATATTAAGCATAAGAAACCAGAAACAAAAGAGTGTACCACTGTTCCTTGCTCTCTCAGAATGAACTTCTCTCAGAGAAGTGCTCCCTGCATTCTCCTCTACTTCACCACACTATTGGATGAGTAGATCTATCGACTGCCAAAGTTCAGTATAAGGACAACACCATACATTCTTCTGAATCAGCTTTGTCAGGGGAAAAGGGGATCTTTGGGGGAAGAGGGAAAGCAAGAATATCATCAAGTATAAGGGAATTTTGAAATAGAATATAAACAGAAATAAAATAACTAAAATTATATTAAAAATGAATGACATAACCATACTGAAGAGTGCATGTTTATAACTGTGTGCGTGAGAGAGGGAGGGAACTAACTCAACATATGCATATTCTAATATTTTATTTTATGGCTGCACCAGCAGCACATGGACAAAAAACAAAAAAGCTTAGAATGTTTGTGCCAGAAAATTAAGACTTACTCAAAGAATGGTTGAAAGTGCTCCCTAGCTAAACTTGGGAAAATCTGAGCACCAAAATAAGTAATGATAACAAAGGAGTATAACCTATAAAATATAACAAAAATCTATGGAGGGGAGAGGGAATGGGATGATGAAGAATTTGGGGTTGGTAGATGCAAATTATTACATTTAGAATGGATAGGCAATGAGGTCATACGATATAGCAGAGAGAACTATATACAACCTCTTGGGATAGAACACGATGGAAGAGAGTATGAGAAAAAAAGAGGTATATATGTACACATATATATATACATACATGTATGTATGTATATATATATGTATGACTGGGTCACTGCTGTACAGCAGAAATGGACAACACTGTAAGTCAACTTTAAAAAATCTACAGGTTTAACTGAAATAAAGTAAGACGAAAAAGCTCTTTCTCGGGTTAAAGCTAATTTATAGAATTAGAAGAAATGATGGAAATAGAAAATCACCATTTGGCAATGATTAAGCAAAAATCAATGAATGCTAAAGCTGAGCAGTAAAACTTTGAGGGGTAGCAGTATATTTACAAGTCTCAATCTCACCAGAAGATTTTATTGGAGTTCTCTTATGGCTCAGTGGGTTAACGATTTGGTGTTGTCACTGCAGTGGTGTAGCAAAAAAGGAAAAAAAAAAAATTAGCAGTTCCCATTGTGGCTCAGTGGTAATGAAACCTTCTAGCACCCATGAGATTTTAGGTTTGATCCCCGGCCCAGCTCAGTAGGTTAAGGATTCAGCATTGCTGTGAGCTGTGGCGTAGTTTGCAGATACAGCTCATATCTGGCACTGCAGCGCCTATTTGACCCCTAGCCTGGGAGCTTCCATATACCATGAGTGCAGCCTGAAAAAGACCAAAAAAAAAATAAAAATAAAAAAAGGAGAGAGAGAGAGAGAGAGAGAGAAAGTAATAAGGTTGGCACAACATTGTAAATAAACTATAATTTTTAAAATGCAAAAAAGGAAGTAATAAGGTAATACAATAAAATGCTACCATTTGGCTGAGGAAAAAAAAAAAAAGGAATGTGGTACTTAGGAGATTGTAACCAGTAGCCAAGGTATTTCTGCATTCCTTAACAAACACTTGTTTTTTCCCATACTCATGGACCTTGACAACAGTGGCCACACTTGCTTGCCAGAGCAAGTTTACAGAAATAAACCACATGCCAGCATCTAAATTTCTAAACCTGGAGTTCCCATCGTGGTGCAGTGGAAACGAATCCAACTAGGAACCATGAGGTTGCAGATTTGATCCCTGGCCTCAGTCAGTGGGTTAAGGATCTGGCCTTGCCATGAGCTGTGGTGTAGGTTGCAGACGCAGCTTGGATCTGGCATTGCTGTGGCTGTGGCGTAGGCCGGCAGCTACAGCTCTGATTAGACCCCTAGCCTGGGAACCTCCATATGCCAAGGGTGCAGCCTTGAAAACAAACAAACAAACAAAGACAAAAAAAAAAAAAAAAAATTCTAAACCTGATTATTTGACCCAAATACGTTATTTTCATTTCACTAATAAGTGTTTATTTAGTGCCTATCATGGTACCAAGCCTAGGCAGGCTAGTCCCAAGATATGGAACCTGAGGAACACGCAAAGATACAGTTGTGGCACAGGGAGGGGTGAGTGAGTGGGTGAAGTCTTGTCAGATAGGAAAAGGAAGAATAGGTACCAGGAGCATGGACACTGAGACTGGATCCTCTATGGTGAGCTTTGGGAAATACACGTATCTCGATATTGCTGAAACTTCGAGTATAATGTAAGAAGTGATAGCAAACAAGACAGAAGAGGTCAGTTATGCCAAGATCTTGAAATCTGTTTGTTTGGTTGGTAGGTTGGTTTTTGGCCGCAGTGTGCAGAGGCTTGAAGTGTGATCTCGGTTTCCAGTCCAGGGACTGAACCCAGGCCACACCAGTAAAAGTGCAGAACCCTAACCTCTAGACCACCAGGGAACTCCCAAGATCTTGAAGATCTTATATCCTATGCTAAGAAATCTAGGCTTCATCTCTAATTGGAAGGTACTGAAAACTTTGCCATTTTCAACATCTGATTACCATTTCTTTCACTTTGAGTGAGATAAACCACACCTACAGAAAATCACTAAATGGGAATTCCTTGACGGCTCAGCAGGTTAAGGATCTGGCCCTATCACTGCAGTGACACGGGTTTTATCCCTGGCCCAGGAGCTTCTGCATGCTATGGGTGCAGGCCAAAAAAGCAGACAAGCAAACATAAGAACACTAAATATATTAAAATACATTAAATGTATTAAACGTATTTAAATAGGAGCAGGGTTTCAGAAAACATTCTGACTTCTCTGCTAGCTAGTATCCTCAGGACTCTATTTCAGTGCACAACCCCGAGCAGAAGTGCAATAAATACTTTCTGAAAATAAAGAGCACACTGAAATTGTCCCAGTAAGAGATAAAGGCCTCAACTACCATGGCTGGAGCCACGAAAATGGAGAGATAGGACAGCTCACATCTTGTAGAACAAGAGCTACCAGAAGAGTGAGAGAAAGGCATTAGAGATGACTAAATTCTCCATTTTGGGTGATTCTGTAGATGGTAACCAAACCATTGAACCAAATATGTGATGCAGGAGGAGAAGCAAGTTTAGAAAAGAGAACAAATATGTTTATAGGTATTAGAGTACCTTTAGCAACAATGTCATTTGGCAATGTTACAAATCAGGAGCTTACTAGGGAGGTCTCTCTGTATAAAAAATATTGCTACAAAGTGTTTCGGATATAAATTCCTAATCTATCAAGTTACTGGCCACATTTTGATCTACTCCCACATGTGTGAAGTGATTTGTATAAAAATATTCATTGGTACAACCACTATGGAGAACAGTATGGAGGTTCCTCAAAAAACTAAAAATAGAACTACCATATGATCCAGCAATTCCACTCCTGGGCACCTACCCAGAGAAAACTATACTTTGAAAAGATACATGCACTCCAATGTTTATCACAGTACCATTTACAGTTTTCTGAGACATGGAAACAACCTAGACATCCATCCACAGAGGAATGGATACAGAAGATGTGGTAAATTAATACAATGGAATATTACTCAGACATAAAAAAGAACGAAATAATGAATGCCATTTTCAGAAACATGAATGGAACTAGAGACGATCATACTAAGTGAACTTAGACGGTGAAAGACAAACATCATATGATATCACATATGTGGAATCTAAAAAAAGAATACAAATGAACTTATTTGCGGAACAGAAACAGATTCACTGACTTTGAAAACAAACTTATGGTTACCAAAGGGGACAGGTGCAGAGGAGGGATGGACTGGGGGTTTGGGATTGGCATATGCACACCCTGGTATATGGAATGACTGATTGATGGGGAGGTGCTATACAGCACAGTGAACTCTACCAATATTCTGTGATAATCTTCATGGGAAAATAATCTGAAAAAGAATGGATATGTGTACATATATAACTGAATCACTTAAAAAAAGATTATTCATTGCAGTAAGGTTTATAATAACAAAATATTTTCGAAACACCTTAAATGCCATCAATACATGATTGGTTAAATGTCTGATCTCTTGTTGGCAAGAGATGGGACAGTCAAATAGGAAATTAGCACTTTTTGACAGATAATTTAAATCTAGAATGAAATAGAAACGGTTGACTGAATTTCAGTTCATAGTATTTTGAAATTAATTTATTTTACTATACTCATATTCACAGTAGACTCAAAATAAATATAACTTCAAGTGAGTGATCTAAAAATCATAAAACACCATAGCTGACAGGTACTTTAATTAAAGGTCTGCAAAGCAAGTCCAAGTATTAACCAAGCTCCACAAAACCCTTTAAACAAAGCTAAGTCAATTTACTACCTTAGTTCAGAGCTGTAACAGTAATATGAATGTCTATAAGCCATTTCCAACTTCTGTTTACCATTTAGTCCCAACAATTCTGTGAGATGTATACAGCAGGTAGAAAACGCCCACCAAAAGTTGAGATGAAAGCTTTATTACTGTTATACCTCCAAGGCAAAGTTTCAAGATTAAAGCTATAGACAAGTCTTATTCTTTGAAAAGAAGTTTAATTCCCCTGGTTTCTCAGGTTGAAAAGCAGTTAATGACTTTGTTCCACTTCTGATTTTTAAATCTAAAACTTCCAAAAGAGACCCACAATGAGCCAAAATGAGGCACAGTGGAAATCTTTCCAAAACCACCTTTCATACACTTTCCCCTCTTCTCCATCAAATCTTATAATGGAAAAACTTTACATTCTAGTTTTCTGAGACAAATTCCAAAAATAAGCTAATGCATCACTCACTGCACAAGATGTACAGCAGGTAGGACCACAAATTCCTATAGACCACAAATTCCTAATGAAAGCAACATTCTACCAAAGCAAACTCTTCCGCAGACCATTCTACCAAGTCTCATAGGCGACTCCAGCCTCTTGGGTACTTACCTCCAAAGGCACAATGATGGACGGCTTCTTTTTTAGTTCCTCACATTTCCTCTTCTTACAGATCTGATGGCTGTTCTTTCTGTTCTTGCAGTAAGTACATTCACCACAATTGGTCTTCTGCTGGCAGGGTTCACAGACCCCGCATCGCTTTCGTTTCTTCTTTTCCAAAGTAGGTAGCAAAGTTGTGTAGGAAGGAGATGAGGAGGTACTTGCAAATGACACTGGCCTCGACACTACTGTGGTGTTGGCGTCAAGTGTGCTGGTGGTGCTGATCTGGGAGCTCCCTCCTTCCAATCTGCTGGGACTCACCTGGGAGAGCTGGGCAATGCCTTGTGGAGCATGATAGTGTCCTGACTCAGGGGCTAATGTGAACCCCTGAGTATTAGCTGGCAGAAAGCTTATATGAACCTGCTTCTCATTTTCTATACTGTTTATAGCCATTACTGGAGGTACCGAACTTATCTCTGAGTTTGACGATGGTTGAGGAGTGTGATCTGAGCCCAAAGGCAAAATCTGCATAGCACCCTGGACCTGGAGCCCAGAGGAAACAGTGCTCAGGGGTTCAGGCCATTCTGGGAGAGGATAATAGGTAGCAATTTGATTTGGAGGAGCAGGAAGAAAGATAGGTGGGTCTGAGGCAGTACCACCACCCATACCAAGGACTTGTTGATTTAAGATAGCACCAAAGACTTCTCCTTGGACTGGAATAGCACCAGGAATCTCTGGTGGGTTTGGGGTCTCACCCAGAGGCTCTCCATGAACCGGGTTAGCACCAGGAACTTCCCAGGGATGTGGGATAGCACTAAAGACCTGTCCTAGGACAGGGGTGGTATCAGGAATTTCCTGTTGATCTGGGGTAGCTTTGAGCACCTCTTGATAATCTGGTTTAGCACAAAGGGTTTCTTGTTCTGAACCTGCCAAGAGGAGTTTTATTAATGAGGTAGGATATATTGACCCACCAATAGACAAACAGTTTCTAAGGTCCAATTCAGGTACAACCTTATTAAAGCTGGAGGTGGGGCAGCAATCATGTTCACTTTTGATAGGATCCAGGTAAGAATCAGATAGCTTAAGAGATTCTACTCTTGAACCCAAATCTTCTAACTGAATGCTGGGGCTTCCTTCGGAGGTAACCTTGAGGGCTGCTCTTTGGAGCAAAGGAACACAGAGAGTGTCCTGAGCAAACGTTCCAGGAGAATCACTAGTATCATTCAATGTCTCCTTGGAGAATAGTCCTTCACCACCACATGTCCCTTCCAATGACTCAGAAAGGATCTCTGCTACAGGGCCACTATGAGTAGAATGATTTACTTCGGATTCCTCGACACTTTGGGGCCAAGACTGGGTTGTCTCTTGGCCCTCATCTTTAATTAAGGATGTGTTTTGTTTGCCAATTAGATTCTCAGCATCAGGAGGGATTGGGGGGTCTTGCTTTGGGACTTGCTTTGAGTCGTTTTCTGAGTGCTTTACTCCCATGTCAGTAAGGACCTTATAATCACACTCATGTTGCTTTCCTAAATTTTTAGGAGGTGGAACTTTCTTGGGTTTGGCTATGACCACCGGGGGTTGAGAGAGCCGCCTGCTAAGAGAGGTACTTCGGAGAGCCATTGTAAACCCATTGCACGTTAAGGACTCTGGGTTCTGAAAAAGAACCTCAGTCCTATCCAAATTCATTCGTGCTGCTCCAGCTCTGGTCAGAAGGCTTCTGACTGGCAGAGGCGGTTTGAGTTCTGTTTTTTTCTTAACATCTCTTTCTTGAATTAATTGTTTTAATTTTCCAGGGTTCACAGTCTTGACTGATGCCACATTTTTGTTGGCAGGCTTAGATCCCTTCTTCAGTTGGCTGTTTTTCTTTTTGTTTAGATCTTCCCTCCTGACTAATTTGGAAGGCCTTGCATGGCGAGATCGAGACATAGCTATGGAGTAGGAAAAACTGAAAGGGCACGAGGAACAGAGTCATTGGTCCTTTGGAAAGTCTCACTTCTGAGGAGAATCTGGATGTACCATGGTTGTGCTTGGTCGCACGAGGTTTTGGTCTGAAATAAAAACAAAACATTGGAAGTCAGTCTTTTTCCTATGCATTCTCTCAGTTGAAAAATAATATTCACTAGCAATTTTTTCTTTTTCTTTATTATTATTATTATTTATTTATTTATTTGTCTGTGCCCTTAGCATGTGGAAGTTCCTGGGCCAGGGATTGAAACCATGCCACAACAGCAACCCAAACCACAGCAGTGACATTTATAATTTACTGCACTACCAGGAAACACCAGCAACTATTCATTAAAAATAAAGAACAGAGAAAACTGAATACAAAGGAAAAGTATAATACAAAAGTATCCTTTAACCCTGTATTCACAAATAAACCTCCTTTGATTTTAACTTATGTGACAACTGATTATGTTGATGAAGTAAGCTAACTTGGGAGTTTCTTTACATTTGGAACCACAATTATAGTTACATGCAGTTTAAAGCTCAAATTCTAATCTTTATATATATGGATACTTAAAAAGTCATCTCCTTGCAAACTATTACATTTAGAATGGGTATGCAATGAGGTCCTACTGTTTAGCACAGGGAACTATATCAAATCTCTTGGGATAGACCATGATCGAAGATAATATAAGAAAGGGGCACACTAATGGAGTTCCCGTCGTGGCGCAGTGGTTAACGAATCCGACTAGGAACCATGAGGTTGTGGGTTCGGAACCTGCCCTTGCTCAGTGGGTTAACGATCCGGCGTTGCCGTGAGCTGTGGTGTAGGTTGCAGACGCGGCTCGGATCCCGCGTTGCTGTGGCTCTGGCGTAGGCCGGTGGCTACAGCTCTGATTCAACCCCTAGCCTGGGAACCTGCATATGCTGCGGGAGCGGCCCAAGAAATAGTAACAATAACAACAACAACAACAAAAGACAAAAGACAAAAAAAAAAAAAAAGAAAGGGAATGTGTGTGTGTGTATATAAATATATATATGTATGGGTAAAAAAGAAAAAAAGGACACCATTTCTGGGTTTGGGAAGTGCCCACCAAAATGCTTTTATTTTAATTTTAATTTTTTATCTTTTCAGGGCTGCACCCGTGGCATATGGAGGTTCCCAGGCAGGCATCCAATCGGAGCTGTAGCTGCCAGCCTTTGCCACAGCCACAGCCACATCAACTTGGAATTCGAGCCATATCTGTGACCTACACCACAGCTCACGCAACGCTGGATCCTTAACCCACTGAGCGAGGCCAGAGATCCAACCCAATTCCTCACGTATGCTAGTCAGGTTCATTAACTGCTGAGCCACAGTGAGAACTCCCACAATGCCTTTCTTATACAGAAGAGGTACTCATCAGATATTTGTTGGACCCATGAGTCTTTTTTGCGGGTGGGGGTTGCGCACCTGTGGCATATGGAAGTTCTCAGGCTAAGGGCCGAATTAGAGCTATAGCTGCCGGCCTACATCATAGCCACAGCAATGCAGGATCCAAGCCATGTCTGTGACCTACACCACAGCTCATGCAATGCTGGATCCTTAACCTACTGAGCGAGGCCAGAAATCAAACCCACGTCCTCATGGATGCTAGTCGGATTTGTTACCACTGAGCCACAATGGGAACTCCAGGCCCGTGAGTCTTATTTGTCAAAACTAACTCCCAAAATTGTATGCTATTTTTGGGTGCATGTGTAAAACTCAAAATGTGTAGATTGTTAATTGGGATATGGTATTACTATTATTGGATCTCCAAGGAGAAGTGTTTCTTGAACAATATAAGCCTCTTTTTCCTCCAGAATTACCAGCTTTACTGTTCAACAGATAATATCTCTGCCTGTGTGGTGATGTGCTGAGGAAAGAGTTTAAGAGATGACTTTTTTTTTTTTTCATTAAAATTTTTTTGGGGGGAGTTCCTGTTGTGGCTTAGTAGAAATGGGTCTGACTAGCATCCATGAGGATGCAGGTTCCACCTGGCCTCACTCAGTGGATTAAGGATCTGACATTGCCATGAGCTGTGGTGTAGGTCATAGACAGGCTCAGATCTGGCCTTGCTGTGGCTGTGGTGTAGGCTGGCTAGCCTGGGAACCTCCATATGCCACAAGTGTGGCCCTAAAAAGAAGAAAAAAAAATTAATAAATTTTGTTTATTTACAATGTCATGCCAATTTCTGCTGTACAGCAAAGTGACCCAGTCATACATACATATATATATATACACATATATATATATACACACATACACACATTCCCTTTCTTATATTATCTTCGATCAAATAAGAGCAAGCTATGAGCAAGAATGAAGCTCACCATACAAAATATGCAATAGGCTCCCTAAATCATGGATCATGGAACCAAGAGTATGACAACAAACTGGGTAACGGTTCTTTAACAGTTGATAGATTGCTGGATTTGTAAGAAAATATGATGTAAAAGAAATGACCAAAAACTGGTCTACAGCTGAATGATCACCACAGTCTGTGGCAAAATGAACAAAAGAGATGAAGCAGTATATAGTTTTTCATAAAGTCGAACTAATTATTGTTTAATTATGCCTTTCTGTTTTCTCTTATTAAAATGTCTTTTTTTCCCCTTTTTACAGCCACACCTGCAGCATATGGAAGGAAGTTCCCAGGCTAGGAGTCAAATCAGAACTACAGCAGCCAGCCTACACCACAGCAATGGGAATCCCAGATCTGAGCCACATTTGCAACCTACGCTGCAGCTTGAATGAACCTGCTGAATGAGGTCAAGGATCGAACCCACACCCTCACGGTTACTAGTCAGGTTCCAAACCTGATGAGCCACAATGTGAACTCCTAGAATGTTCTTTCTATAATAAGTAATTCATTCAGAGTTCTTGTTGTGGCTCATCAGGTTAGGAACCTGACGTTGGGAGTTCCTGTTATGGCGAAGTGGTTAACGAATCCTACTAGGAACCATGAGGTTGTGGGTTCCATCCCTGGCCTCGCTCAGTGGGTTAAGGATCCAGTGTGTTGCTGTGAGCTGTGGTGTAGGTTGCAGATGCAGCTTGGATCCCGTGTTGCTGTGGCTCTGGCATAGGCTGGCGGCTATAGCTCTGACTGGACCCCTAGCCTGGAACCTCCATATGTCACAGGGGCGGCCCTAGAAAAAGACAAAAAAAAAAGAAACTGACAGTGTCCATGAGGATGTGGGTTTGATCCCTGACCTCACTCAGTGGGTTAAGGATCAGGCGTTGCCACAAGTTGCAAGCTGCAGCTTAAGTCACAGATGTGGCTCTGATTAGACCCCTAGGCTGGGTACTTCCATGTAGTGCAGGTGTGGTCACGTATATAGAGAAAGAAGGATGTCTCAACGTGGCTCAGCAGAAACAAATCTGACTAGCATCCATGAGGACACGGGTTTGATCCCTGGCCTCTCGCAGAGAGTTAAGGATCTGGTGTTGCCCTGAGCTGTGGTGTAGGTCACAGATGCGGCTCGGATCCAGTGTTGTTGTGACTGGTGTAGGCAGGCAGCTATAACTCTGATTTGATCCCTAGCCTGGGAATCTCCATATGCCTCGGTGGAGACAAAAAAGAAAAAAGGGAAAAGGGAGGGTAGGATTTAAAAAGTAATTCACAACACTGGAAGTGAACTATACTTCAATAAAACTTTAAAAAATGAAAAAAATGATAAAAAAGTTTTTTTTGTGTGTGAAAAGGTGGGGATAGACTTATTCTCTTAATACTATTACTTGGCAAAGAAAAATTGGACAGCCCTCTATGATTCTCAAATTGTGCTTTTCTTTTTCTTGTACTGATTTGAATCAGGCAATCCTGAGATGCACTAGTTGGTTTAGTGGCTAGAAATGGTGTCACATCAGAAAACCCTGAATTTGAATCTGTGATCACCAGCAGTGTCCTTCAGCAAACTACTTAAGAGGTGTTAATCTGCATCTGAAATGAGGTTGTCCTGAGGTATCAATGGGCTCCTACTGGGAAGGCCTGTGGCAATGGTTTCATCCTTGTGATAGTGAGGTAAGAAGGACTTAGGAAGTAGGTGGACCTGGATTCCACTTCCAGGACAGAAATATTACTAGCCATGTGATTCTGACAAATTCCTTCAACTCTATTCGTCAGTTTCCTTAAGCGTATTAGAATAGGAAGCATAATAGTACAGACATCATCGGATTACCATGAGAATAAAATCAGATGATATGTGTAAAGGCTTAGTACAGAACTGGCATATAATAAATGCTTAATTAAAGGGAGCTAAAAAAAAATAAAGGCTGTTTGCACTCCAAAGTGCAAAAAAAAAAAAAAAAAAAAAGAGAAAATTAGCTTTAGCTAATGGCAGTTATCATTATTGCAGAACAAGTTTTATCCTCAGACTGCCATATCCTGCAAAGCAAATCTAGCTCTTCTGTTCCTATTCTCATCTAACACCTAGTAGGCCATATACTATAATAAAAGATCTCAGCACAATATTCAGAGTCAAAATATTGAGGCTTTAAGACTTTTAAAATAGACACTAATGATAACATCAATGGCTAGAAAAATTACATTCTAATAAATCTTTGTTAAATACTAGGCCAGAGAATACTTCAATTCTTGTTATCTAGCTTATTGCTTTGCCCCCTTATTTTATTTTATTTTTTTTTGTCTTTTGTCTTTTTGTTGTTGTTGTTGCTATTTCTTGGGCCGCTCCCGCGGCTGCCCCCTTATTTTAAAGGAAAAAAAAAAAAAATCTGGCTTGCACTAATTCTCTGGCTGTGAGAAATTGTAGAATATTTTCTTTGAAGACCACTACTTTTTGTACCATTGTTTTTAGAAAACAAGAGACATTCCAATTCTAATCTCCAGAAAATCAACAATCTTTATAAGGATGCTTTTTCAGATAACAAAAAAGCAACTATCCTCTAGAAATTCAATAATACCAGGATAAGCATGCTTTTTCTCTTAAATTAGGGTTACATTACTAAAAAAATTATTAAGGGCATATAGTCTAAGTGTTGTAATCATCTATGAATATTACAACTCATATGTGTAAGGCCAATAATCTGGATATGCCAGATAGTGTTATGGGATCTGCTTTTGAAAGTAGTCTATAAATTGATCTGTCTCATATATTCCTTTATATTTTTAAATAGAAATACTTTAGACATTCAGATTTATAATTAAGATAGTGTTTACCATTCATACCTCCTCAAAAAAGAGCTTGTCAAGGAAATGGAAAAGGTATGAGCCACATGGATTGGAAAGATGTGGCCTCTTTAAATGGTAACAGCCTTTTTATGAGATTGTGAAAGAGGCCAATGACCCCTGAAAAACCCAACTGCAGGGAAGAAACCACCGGGTACCACCCAGCCAAAGAAGCAATCAGAAACAAAATAAGGACTCCCACAAGATCTTAATTTCATCACCCTTGGCTCCTCTGATGAAATGTACCCCCCCCCCTTTGTAATAAACTAAGTTATTCCCAGGGCTGGCTGAGCTCAGGGAGGGTAGGCAGTAAGCTTTTCTTTTTTACATTTACAGATGGATAAGAGAAGTCCATTCTGTTATACGGGTCCCTATTTAAACATGGAATTACCTGCACAGATCTCTTGAAATTTATTTTCCTTATTAATTGGTAAACATTATTAAAAGTTTTGTTTCCTCTTCTGGGTGCTTTTTATTTATCATAGAGCATTTAAAGTCATAGAGATATTTATAATTGAATACTAATTCCACTTTCATTTTTCATTTCCAGTGAAAACTGAGATTTCAATATTTCTCAAAATCGGTTTTAGTCTCCTCTAGAATATATTCAAGAGTCTAAGTGCTACTGAGGCAGGATAACATGATTGGAGCAAGAGAATAAGAGAAAAATGTGCCTGTTACCAAACATAAATAGTAGGCTCCAGGAAGAGGAACTACAGGTAATTAATTGACACTATCCTGTGGGTTATTTTACTGGAAGAGAAAACAAAGTGAAAGAAACATCAACCACAATAATGGAAAAAATAAAAATCATAAAATTTTTTAAAAAAGTGAAAGAATCAAATGAAAACGCCCAACAATTGTGGGATGCAAAATATTACTTAGTTAACTGGTCTTTTGACTGGAGAGCATCAAGATCCTTGATCCATAATAAGTTGTTTTCGTTTTCTTTTGTTTTCCTAAAATTTCCTTATGACACAGGGGACTGGAGTAGAGTATGAGATCCAAAGACTACTGTGCAGGAGTTAAGGGCCATGTGAAACATGAAAAGAGATGCCAGCCCAAAGTAGAAAATACAAGGTTACAGAGAAAGTGAAGTGGCAAGAGCAGGCCTCAGGATGAAAATGATAAACATAGCCTGTGTAAGGATCTGCTAATTAGTCACACATGATTTAAACATACCTAACAAATTGGTCCACAAATGTGATCAGACTTGAACTTACTCAAGTAGTCGGTCTTTCCTAAAGAGCTTTAAAAATATATATTGATATTGATATTACCACCTTGCCTAGAAAATGAAAAGCTGACTTCCTAAACTGGGACAGCTTTTATTATCAATTGTCTAGAAAGGGCAATACTGACAGTACAATGTCAGAAAAATCCTCTCCCACCTACATCCCTCCTCCTGAATTTCCCAAAGTCCCCTGGGCAGGAAGTGGCTGAACTGATGTAACCATCCAGCCCACATGTCAATTTAAAATTATGCTGCAATCCTTCCCACCACCAGCAGTGGCCAAAAAAGTGGTGAGTATTTGCATACACAGAGCTAGTTGCAAAAGAAACTCTGATTTAATAGTCACGCCATTCACCTCCTTAGAATTTAAAAGCTACTGCACTTGACTGAGAAATACAAGACTTAAAACACTTCTTTTTAAAAAGGCACCACCTGGCTTAGTTTCCTCCAGCAACTAAGTTCTAAAGGAAGAGGAGGTGGGCGGGCTGCTTGCTGTTCCTAGAGAGTTTTCTACCACAGGAAGTGTGAGAGCCTCGGCACCAGGAAAGGCTGTTGAGGGAAACTCACTACAATGCCAGAAGATTTAGTCAAAGGCTCCTTCCATATGTAAAACATCCCTGCTGCCCTGCAGAGAGTGAGAAAAAAAGAAAAAGAGAAAGAAAAAAGAAAAAGCCAAAAAGGTCACAAAAAAGGAGAGGTACAAGTTAAAATGAAGATAGAATGACCCTTCCAAAAATAAGAAAAGACTAACACGTTGGGGAGAAGAGGGAAAAGCAGAAGGAAGAAAATGTCTAAAATGGGGGAAAAGGCTAAAAAATAGAGGCGAGGGAGAAGTATGTAGTAATACAGCTAGAATATAAAAAGACAACTGGGGTCAAAACGTTGAAGACTCGAGGTAGAAAGAGGGAAGGATGGAAAAAGAAAAGTGTGCAGGGAAGGAAAAATACAGAGGCAGAGAAGAGGGTGGGGGAGGGGACGGGCAAACAAGAGGAGGAAGAGAAACAAAGGGCAGACAGAGGTGATCCAAACCTCCGACCCATCAATTCTGTAAGACCTGAGCTGGGAGCCATACTTAACTCTCATTAAAATGGTAACGTGTTCTTCCCAGAGTTCTAATCTGAGCTACTATTAATCTTTGCAGAGAGATAATGGTACTGTATCCTAATAACGCCCATATACCTTGATTCTGAGCGTTATGAGTTTAATCATAACATGGCTTTAAACACTGTCGAACGTTGACAGCCAACCTAGGTAAGATCACTTAATTAAGGAGGGAAGGGACTTGGGTTTTAACCTGTATAAACAATACCGGTAAAATATGGAAACTGACCCCAAATCACGTTACCTGAGCCCGTTAGTTCTTAGAAACAACGCTGACTCATCTCCAAACATCTTATCTGCACACCCTCCCTTGCTTAACTGTAGACAGAAATTCCTAATATGCCTTAAATAGCTCTCGCTCTAACTGGTTAACTAGCGCCTTTTACAAATTCATCTTAGCTCCTTGAGGGGGGCCTGAGGAAGCCAGTGTTTTTATTTTACTGTACAATGTTGGGGGGGGAGGAAAGAAGGATGGGCACGTTTCAGTGGAGACTGACCTGAGGTTGCTGCCCTGTAGCGCCTCCCTTCTACCCGTTTGGGTGCAGCGCGCAGCGCACCCCGCCGACGGTAGACTGTGTACCTACTCTTTTCCTCCCCCAAGGTCTTGAAACACTTTTCAAGCATCTCTTTATAAACTGATCATTACCGGTATGTATTACGCAGCTCATTTTGTGTCGGAGAGTGGAACTGTGGAAGAGGGGAAGAGGCACTGGAGCGACCAGCAGAAGCTGGTTAGTTAAGGAGGACGAGGAGTTGGGGGCGGGGGAAAGATTCCTAGTTCAAAGATACCTGTTCTCTTGTTATACATTGATTTTTATTGGGTCAGAAATACCCAATTTGTGTTCCCCATCACCGTGGAAATTCGCCTGTGGCCGGCCAGCAACTTCCTGACCACTTTTTGTAGAAATATATGGATTGCTCACAGCCCTTAGACGCCGAATCCTTTGGGAGTGTGGGTGAGAGGGAGGGATGGGAGGGAAGGAAGAGAGGAGAGAGGGAGAGAAATCTAGCCCAGTCCCTCCCCCCGACACGTGAAGTGGCAGCGGCCCCTGCCACCTCCGGCCCCAGCCCCTCACGTGCCGCACGGCGGGTCCCCGCACCCCAGCTCTGCGCACTTCCCACCCTTGGAGGGAAGTGGGACCGATGCGAAGGCAAGCCAGCGCGTTCCGCAACCGAGCAGCGCACATCGGAGTTTTTAGAAGGTCATTTTGACAGAACACTATTCTCTTCCCTACTCTCTTCTTCCCGGATTGGCTTAATTCCGGGTCAACCTCTGGCAAGACTCCCCTACTACCTTCACTCCAAAACTTCCGTCCCTGAAGCCCCCTCCCCGAAAGGAGACAAGTGCCAAATGTTTTCCCAACGAAGCGGCCCCCTATATGAGCATGGGGAAGGGAGAAAGCTTGTCTGGGGATATGCTCCAGCAAGGGTCAGCCCAGGCTCCCCATCAGAAACTTGACCAAACTCTTCCCCTTCCTCAGCCGGAGTCACCCGGACCTCGGATTCTCCTAAGAGGATCATTAGCGCGCACAGTCCGGGATCTCCCCAGGCCACACTTGCCCTCCCCAATCCGGTTTCCAGCGGGGCCCAGGGTCCTAGCCCAGGGCGCCCCCGCTCTCCCCACCCTGTGCAGCAGCCCGGCCTCGGGGCTGGCGGCAGCGTCCTCCGGCCAGGGGCATTGTTTACCACCCGCAACAAAAGCGCCCCAAGCGGCCCTGGGCGGGGGGTCGCCGCGGGGAGCGGGCCCACCCTGAAGCTCCGGTGGACCCTAGGACGCCGAGCCCCAGCCCTCGTCCAGCCCCAGCAGTTCACTGCCCCTCGCCACCCCTTCCGGCCTCGGCGTACGGTCTCCGGACCCCTGCCCTCTGCCCCGGCTCCAACTCACCACTGGCCCACTCAGGCTCCGAGGGCAGCGCGGGTCCCCCGAGCTCCAAGCCTGTACTAGCCCTCAGGCAAACTTTCCAACTTGCGCTGGTCCCCAAAAACTTCGGAGCCCCGGGGCCCCGGCGAGCGCGAAAGGCGCGGGCGGGCCCGGGGCGGACACCTACCGGCCGCCTGGCAGGGTCAGGGCCCGAGCCCCCGGAGTGGGCGGCTGCTTCCCAAAGGTCCACAGTGAAGAGGCAGGTAGAGTTGCATGACTGGGGCGGGGCAGGGGGCGTCCCGGGGGGGCAGACCCTGGAGCAGAGGGGCCCAGCCGCTGCGCTCACAAAGCGGCGCGGGAGCAGACTGCTCTTCCACTCCCCGCCAGGTCAGCCCCCCGGAGTAGCAGTGTCTCCCCAGGACAGACCTCGGGGAGTGAAGCTCTGCCTTCCCTGGACCCTGCACCGCTGAGAGAGAGGCAAAACGCGAGCTGGATTTCCCCAAACTGGAGCTGGACTCCCCTCTCGACCCTTACCCCGCCCCCTTGGCCCTCCTCCGGCCCATTTTTTTTTTTTTTTTTTTTTTTTTTTAGGTCAAAGGAAAATGTTGGAGAGGGAGAGGAGGGGGTGAGGTGTCAAGGTTTTCTTGTCATTATCTTTTTTCCTAGGGGCTGTCGGGCTGAGAGAAAAGTTTTAGGGGCTCTAAATGGATGTTTGTAGATACATTAACGGGATGCCTGGTCAGGGATGACACCATCGAGCAATATCTGGGTCGCAAGCAATGGAAAACTGCCCTCAGCACCTAAGAGAGAAGCCAGAGGAGGGCTGTGTTCCCTGACTCAGAGCTTGATGTCTGCAAAGGTCATCATAACATTTTTGTTAGTTATATGCCCCTGTACCTTGGCGGTAATTCACTTTACGGAGGAAGAAATGAAGGCACGAGAAGAAGTAAGTTTTCATCATTAGGAGGAATAACCAGTGGCATTACCCCAAAAGACTGACTGAGGCATCTCAATTTCTCCTGAAATGTTTGATGACTGTTGTTTCTTCCAGCAGTCA
The DNA here is from genome assembly GCF_054392235.1 of Sus scrofa. Lineage (NCBI taxonomy): Eukaryota > Metazoa > Chordata > Mammalia > Artiodactyla > Suidae > Sus > Sus scrofa. The sequence continues at coordinate 93,861,698 of NC_139396.1, read as the reverse complement.
GTTATTAAACAGCAATAGGAACCTAGATCTTTAATGGAGTCACTGTGGTAAGGAAAATGCTGTTCATGGAACAATCATTCCTCCCAGGTCAAACGTCAACAGAAGAGAAAGACTCATTCTATTATTGCCTTTCACACTATTCTACCCCCGTTTTGCACATCATTTTTATTCTTTGTTGTATCTGTTTTAATAAGCATAACCAGATTGCTCTTTTGAAAAAGATGCCTAAACTTTTAACCTTCCTCATTGATTGATTAATTCAAGTTTATTCTTGAGCTAGGATCTAGGCATACAGTTAAGTAAAATTTGCCTCATACCCAGGAGGAACACACATTCCGGGTTGGCAAGCAGAACAAATTAGTGATTGCCCTACAGTGTTTTCAGTGCTACAGTCAGAAAACTTGATTGGAGAAAGAAATGTGGTGTTTAAAATAAATGCTATTTGTAAAAATGGACTCTTCTCAGTCAATGTTTCCAAAAGCCTGATTGTTAATATCTTGTCAGACAAAATCTCCTAGGACCTAACTGAACAGAATATTGAGAGAATGTGACTCAAAACTTGATTTTCTTAAGGCAACAAAAGGAGAAAGACTGTCATGGACTAGCAATATCCTGGCTTTTGCTAATTAATTGAAATTAGTAACTTTTAAAAGTACAGCATTGAGAAAATCACAAAGATGTAGAAAAATATCCATGGCAATGCTCATTCTCTTAATTCCATCCAAGTTAGTTGAGTCCATACTACTTATCAGACACAGTTCCTTACTTTGGGGAAAATCTCTGCCCTTGTAATGCTGCATTCAATCATGGAAGGAGGTGAGGACAGACAACAAAGAAGGCTAGAAAGCAGGGAGTACTGGGAAAGGCTGAAGGGGTTTTCTATATTCTTTTTCTTTTTCTAAGGAAATATTGTATTAAAAACAAGAATGGGGGTTCCTATTGTGGCACAGAGGGTTAAGAACCTGACTAGTATCCTGTAAGGATGCAGGTTTAGTCCTTGGCCTCACTCAGTGGGTTAAGGATCCATTGCCCCAAGCTGTGGAATAAGTTGCAAATGTGGCTCGTGGCTTGGATTCAGTGTGACCCCCTAGTCAGGGAACTTCCAGTCCTAAAAAGACAAAAAAAAAAAAAAAAAACAGAAAATACGCATGAAGCAGGAGTTGGTATTTCCTTGTCAATTTATTGGCAAACACAGACCCTAATCCTTTTTCTCACCCAAGTTTCTAAATTGAATAAGAAGATTGTCAAGAATACACTGGTTATGGAGTTCCCATCTTGGCTGAGTGGTTAACGAATCCGACTAGGAACCAGGAGGTTGTGGGTTCGATCCCTGGCCTTGCTCAGTGGGTTAAGGATCCGGCGTTGCCATGAGCTGTGGTGTAGGTCGCAGACGCGGCTCGGATCCCACGTTGCTGTGGCTCTGGCGTAGGCCAGTGGCTACAGCTCCGATTGGACCCCTAGCCTGGGAACCTCCATATGCTGTGGGAGTGGCCCTAGAAAAAGGCAAAAAGACAAAAAAAAAAAAAAAAAAAAAAAGAATACACAGGTTATGTATAACACCTGGCAGGTACAAACCAAAAGACACTTTGGTGGAGAGGTGGAAGAAAGTGGAAATCAAATTGATATTCTGAGAAGAAAAAAACTGAGATTGCCAGAATTGGTTTTGGAAAGAAGTGGAAGAATTAGCATACCTTCTTAGTGACTGTAGAGCATGAAGATGTATTCTGGTTATGAGAATGAAACAAGTTCTTTTATGATAGAGTCAGCTTCCAAAACGGCAGAATCCCAAATCAAGAACTGAATTTGGTAAAAGTCAGTCTGTTTTGGTGAAAGCTCCTTCTCCACTGCCTATGACAGTATTAGGCCATTTTCTCCATTTATACCACATCCAGCACCTTTAATGGTAAACTTTCCAATCCACTAATTTGCTTGTTCTCTTAACCTCTCCCAAACTCAACCTGGAATCACCTCAGCTTGACTTCTGCATCCCCATCATCCATTTTCTCTACTGCTTGCAAGGAGCAGAATTCTGTGGGAGCCTTAGCTAGCTTTGAAAAAAAATTTTTTTTTTTTTTTTGTCTTTTGTCTTTTGTCCTTTTAGGGCCATACCCGTGGCATATGGATGTTCCCAGGCTAGGGGTCTAATCGGAGCTGTTGTTGCCGGCCTATGCCACAGCAACACCAGATTCAAGCCGAGTCTGCAACCTACACCACAGCTCACAGCAATGTCAGATCCTTAACCCACTGAGCGAGACCAGGGATCGAACTCGAAACCTCATGGTTCCTAGTTGGATTCATTTCTGCTGCGCCACAACGGGAATCCCTAGTTGGGTTCTTAACCCTCTGAGCCACAATGCGAACTCCCAGCTTTGAAATCTTAAGACCTAAATCTGCCTGAGGTCTTTATTTCTCCTCAAAAATCCATATTTGAGAAGATTTTCAGTCTCTTCTTGCCATGGAAACTGTTCTAAGCATTCATTTTCCAAGCTGTCAAGAGAGGCAATAGATTTCCTTTTTTATTTTCTTGGGTTTTGTTTGTTTTTGTTTATTTGGTATGGCATGCAGTGGCTTGATGTGGGAGCTCAGTTCCCAGACAAGGGATTGAATCCGAGTTGCAGTGGGGAAAGGGCCAAGTCCTAACCACTAGACTACCAGAGCAGACCCTAGATTTCTTTTTTTTTCTTCCAGTTTTACTGAGATATAACTGACATACGACACTGTATAAGTTTAAGGTATATATTGACATAAATCATGACATGATTACCACAATAAATTTAGTGAACAAACTTTCTCATATAGATAGGAAATGAAAGAAAAAGAAAAAATATTTTTGCCTTATGACGAGAACTCAGGGTTTACTCTCAGCAACTTTCATATATAACATACAGCAGTGTTAATGATATTAGCCATGCTGTGCATTACTTCCCCAGAACTTTTTTATCTTATAAATGGAAGTTTGTACCTTTTTTTTTTTTTTTTTTTTTGTCTTTTTGCTATTTTCTTTGGGCCGCTCCCTCGGCATATGGAGGTTCCCAGGCTAGGGGTCTAATCCATAGCCCCCGGCCTACGCCAGAGCCACAGCAACGCGGGATCCGAGCCAGGTCTGCAACCTACACCACAGCTCAAGGCAATGCCAGATTGTTAACCCACTGAGCAAGGGCAGGTTCCGAACCCGCAACCTCATGGTTCCTAGTCGGATTCGTTAACCACTGCGCCACGACAGGAACTCCGGAAGGTTGTACCTTTTGACCACCTTCATCCAATTCTCCCTCCCCCCAACTCCTCACCTCTGGTAATCACAAATCTGATCTCTTTTTCTATGAGATTATTTGCTTTTGAAGTATAATTAACCTACAACACTGTGAGATCCTGGTGCACAACATAGTGATTCAATATTTCTATACATTACACAATTGATTTTTTTTTTTTTTTTTTTTTTTTGCTGTACTTGTGACATCTGGAAGTTCCAATGCCATGGACTGAATCCAAGCCACAGCTGCAGCAATGCCAGAATCTTAACCCACTGTGCACAGTGGGAACTCCACAATTTCTTATTTACTTTTCCCTCCCTTCCTTAACAGTACTATTTCCTCCCTTACCTGAAATTTCTTCCCTGTTAATATGACCTGCTGCCCATTATCTAGTGCTCTTCAGCCGTACTGTTTTATTTGAGCACTTTTGAGGGGGGCATGCCCATGGCATGTGGAAGTTCCCAGACGGAGGACTGAAGGCACAGCTCAGCAATGACCCCAGCCACAGTAGTGATGATGCTGGCACCTTAACCCACTGCACCACAAGGGAACTCATCATTTGAGCAGTTTTTACTACATTAATGAGCCCTTTTTTCTAGCATCTTCAGTCTCTTCTTCATTAGCTTCTTCTCTGCTGTGTAAAGGATGTCCATGTTTATCTTTTTTTTTTTTTTTTTTTTTTGTCTTTTTGCTTTTTCCAGGGCCACTCCTGTGGCATATGGAGGTTCCCAGGCTAGGGGTCTAATCGGAACTGTAGCCACCAGCCTAGGCCAGAACCACAGCAACGCAGGATCCGAGCCACGTCTTAGACCTACACCACAGCTCACGGCAACGCCGGATTGTCAACCCAGGGATCAAACCCACAACCTCCTGGTTCTTAGTCGGATTCGTTAACCACTGCATCATGACGGGAACTCCTGTCCATGTTTATCTTGCTCAGATCATGCCTTTGTCTTTGCTCTGCCATCTACCTTTAGCTCCATTTCTCTCCATGACAAATTTGATTTCTTACAGTTTCTCAATTATTCTCCCAAGAATTCTGTGACACCTATAGGCCATCCTTCTCCCCCTTCTATTAGTAAGTCCAATCAAAATGTGTTCACCATCTTCTCTCTTTGGATGCTTCTTCCTCAGAGCCCCCTCAACCCCACAACTTCTTCAGGACTCCTCATCCAGCAGAAGACTTACAAAGCTGACTCTCCAGCCCTGAATGTTTCGTTCTATAACCACTATCTTCAAGCCCTGAAATCATGTGCTATGTTCCTGATCTATTTCTTTTCATTTTCACCTGAGACATTGCTAGGACTTGCTCTGCTCTAATTCTTCTTTCTCCTTATGTCTTATGTGGTGATCTCTACAAAGTAGGCACATAAAAAACAACTGACTGAGGAGTTCCTATTGTGGCTCAGTGGAACTGAATCTGAATAGTATCCATGAGGACGCAGGTGTGATCCATGGCCTCTCTCATTGGGTTAAGGATCCGGCATTGCCATGAGCTGTGGTGTAGGTTGCAGACATGACTTGGATGGATCTGTGTTGCTGTGGCTGTGGCACAGGCCAGCAGCTACAGCTTCAATTCAACCCCTAGCCTGGGAACTTCCACATGCTGCAGGTGCAGCTCTAAAAAGCAAAAAAATAAAAATAAAATAAAAAAAAACAAAGGACAATTATTTCTGAACGTTTTCTTCCCCTGCCTCTGAGAATTCATTTAAAGCTCTCTTGATTACTTGGTGATTCTTTTTTTATAAGCATTCTTCCTCCAGCTTTGTGAAAAGAGAGAATAGAAAAACTGGGACAGGAGTTCCCATTGTGGCTCAGTGGTTAATGAATCGACTAGGAACCATGAGGTTGTGGGTTCGATCCCTGCCCTTGCTCAGTGGGTTAAGGACCTGGTGTTGCCGTGAGCTGCGGTGTAGGTTGCAGATGCAGCTTGGATCCCATGTTGCTGTGGCTGTGGGGCAGGCCAGCAGCTACAGCTCTGATTAGACCCCTAGCCTGGGAACCTCCATAGGGCTGCCCAAAAAATGGCAAAAAGACAAAAAAAAAAAAAACAAACAAAAAAAAACTGGGACAGATACAAGTCCACCTGAAATGTCCCTCTCCCCCCGTTCATTCCTCCCCTTCCTCTATATTACTCTCATTCTTACCAGCTTGGCAAACTTATTATCTTCATGGCTCAAAACCTAGCTCACACAGCTCCCTATCTGTGAAGCCTCATGTAATTACCCAGGTAGAATTAGGAGTTTCCTAGCTCTCTCAACACTGCTTCTGCAGCATCTCCCTAACTCTGTTATAGCAGTTCTTGCACACTCCCCTCCAGTTACCAAATTCTATGCCTCTTAAAGGACTTACTGGAGTTCCTGTCGTGGCACAATGGTTAACAAATCCGACTAGGAACCATGAGGTTGTGGGTTCGGTCCCTGCCCTTGCTCAGTGGGTTAAGGATCTGGTGTTGCCATGAGCTGTGGTGTAGGTTGCAGACGAGGCTTGGATCCCACGTTGCTGTGGCTCTGGTGTAGTCCGGTGGCTACAGCTCCGATTAGACCCCTAGCATGGGAACCTGCATATTCCGTGGGAGTGGACCTAGAAATACCAAAAAGCCAAAAAAAAAAAAAAAAAAAGAAGGACTTACCTTTCTTTTTACATTCTCAGTGCTATCTTAGCACTTGGCACAAAGATACCCAGTAGCTCAAGAAATATTGTTAAATGCCTCTCAGAGCTCCTATTATAACCTATGACTGCAATTATACAATTCTATATGTTTGCACAAATGAAGCTGATTTCTTGGTAAATTTCACAGTGTCCACAATACCTTAAACATGAGGGAAAATTAAAGAACTTACTACAGGCTTATACAAAGCAGGGGCCTCCTGCTTATACAAAGTAAGGACCACGTCCTATTCCTTCCCATTTACATAAGATGCATTTCAAAAATGCTTGTCCTTGGGAGTTCCCATTGTGGCTCGGCTGGTTAAAGACCCAACCGCGTCTTGGTGTTTCAGTAAGGATCCTAGTTCAGGTCCCTGGCTTCACTCAGTGCTTTGCTGCAAACTACAGCGTAGGTTGAAGGTGTGGCTTGGATTTGATCCTTGGCCCTAGAAACTTTCATTTGCCTTGGGTGCAGTCAAAAAAAAAAATAAATAAATAACCCACAGAAAAACAAGAAACAAAGCCTCAACCCTACCAAATGGGGGTTGAGGTTATATAACCCCCTAATGATAACCTACTAATGATCACCCTTTCTCAGCATTCATGAAGAATAGTATTGAACTTAATTTATACTCACTGATATGTAATGTTGAATTTTTCATTAATATAGTATATTGCAACATTTCATTTCCTCAACTACCTGAAAGCTTCAGAGTCAGACATATCTTTTATTTCTTTTGAGTCTTATCTTTCTATAGGAGCTCATACTATAATACTCTCAATAAGTACTGCTGACAGGTCAAATATTGACTGTCAGAAGCAACTGGATAATATCTCTAAAGCATTTAGAGATCGAACCCGCAACCTCATGGCTCCTAGTTGGATTTGTTTCCACTGCCCTACCACAGGAACTCCTGGGCTTCTTAGTGTATATTTAACTTTTTTCCCCCCCTTTTTCAGCAGCACCCATAGCATATGGAAGTTCCTGGGCTGGGGATCAAATCTGAGCTGCATCTGTGACCTACGCCACACCTGTAGCAATGCCAGATCCTTAACCCACTATGCCAGACTGGAGATCAAACCAGCGACTCCACAGAGACCAGCCAGATCATTAAACCACTGTGTCAACTCCTATACATTCAACCTATATATCTAACCCTATATTTAACTTCTTTGACTTTGCCCTAAATCACCAACAAACTGATTCTCTTCCAGTGATCCCAGCCTCAGTGATTCCATCCAGTTATGTTAACCAGGATCCTAGGAATCTCCTTTAACATCTCCCTTTCCTCAGCCCCCTTACTGAATCCATCACCAAGTTCTGTACATTTCATCCCACTTCAGTGTGTCTCAAATTCTTCCACGTCCCTCCATTCTCATGGCCTTTTGATCAATTGCCACATTTTACAACAGACCTTTCACAGACACTTTAGTACCTATACCATTATTCAGGCCATGGCCGGAATGTTTTTTTTTTTCCCCCTTTTTTGGCCATCCTGAGGCATATGCAGTTTTCAGGCCAGGGATCAGATCTGAGCCACACCTGGGACCTATGCCACAGCTGTGGCAAAGCCAAATCCTTTAACCCACTGTGCCAGGCTAGTGATCGAACCTGTGTCCAGAGATGCCACCATGGGAACTCCTGGAATGACTATTTTGAAACATACACCTCACCATGTCAACCACAGCTTAACACTGGTTTCATGCTGCCTTTAGGGTCATGTTAGGACTCCCATTATGGCTACAAGGCTGTCAGTAGCTTTAAGACAATTTAGCTATTTCTCTAAATCAACTTGTGTCACAAAGCTTCTAGTTCTTCCCACTCCAGCCTCAGGGCTTTCTTCTGTAACTGCAAACCAATAATTCCATTTTTATAAACCGGGAAATTTCATTTGCAGGCAAGTTTCATTTTAGGCAAGCAAGCACTTCTATAGTTCTCCAGTCTAACAGCTCCCTCTACTGTCTCACACATTTCTCAAGGTAAGTGACCTGTCTGAATCCTGGAAGGACAAAATATGGTAATGTATTCCAGGTTGCGATCAAACCTTTGAAGATATCAAACTACCACCATAGGCTCTGTTTGTTTTTCCTGGAATGCTTGTTCTTTCTCCTTTCCTCATTTAAGCCCCAGTTATTCTTCACTTTTGAGTTCAAGTATCACTTTCTTAAGGAAATTTTCCCTAAACTTCTTGCTTAGATCAATCCCTATTTTAAGCATTTATGTATCATCATGCAATAAGACTTTTCTTAGAAGTACTTATCCCAGTTTCAATTTTACTGTGGTAATTTTATTAAGATTTCTTTCCCACTAGAGTTTAAGCTCCTTGAAGTGCAGAGACCTCTTATTTACTATTCTGTCTCTGATGCCTAGCACCTGTACAGGAAATACCTAGTGAAGAACAACAAAAATAAATTTGGTCATGTCTCTAAATAATATACGTACTTCATTGCTATACCTAATTGTAACTACATTGAGATGATGTAGTTCCACTTCTGAAATATACAGAAAACTCTTACTTATCTTTCAACGGTCAGCTCAAGTTTCAAGCTTTTCCTAACCTCGCCTCACCCCGATAGAACAGGTCTCTCGCCTCTTTGTACCTTATTACATGCCATACATACCCCTAATACAGGATAGGTAACTGACAAAACTATATTTACTTTTTTTTTTGTCTTTTCTAGGGCCGCACCTTCGGCATATGGAGGTTCCCAGGCTAGGGGTCGAATTGGAGCTGTAGCCACCAGCCTACACCAGAGCCACAGCAACATGGGATCTGAGCCGCGTCTGCAACCTACACCACAGTTCACGGCAACGCCAGATCCTTAACCCACTGAGGGAGGTCAGGGATTGAACTGGAAACCTCATGGTTCCTAGTCAGGTTTGTTAGCCACTTCGCCATGATGGGAACTCCTATATTTACTTTTTTGTAGCTGGTTGCTCTCTTACCAAAGTCTTTGTAGGAATTTTTTTTTTTTTTTTTTTTTTTGGCTACACCCGAGGCTTGCAGAAATTCCTGGGCCAGGGAGTGAACCTGTGCCATAGCTGGGACAGGAGCCATAGCAGTCTGCCATAGCTGGGACAGGAGCCATAGCAGTGACAAGCATGGATCCTTAACTGCTGGGCCACCAGGAAACACCTGTAGATAGTTTATCTTTTTCATTTTTATAGCTTGACTATCTAACATAATGCCTGATGCACAGTGGGTAGACAGTATATAAGTATTGAGTAAATAAATAATGAGGTGTTCTGCAGGTCTAGGGGTGCACATGCTAAGGAAATGATAAGAATATAGCACCTACTATGTGCTGAGCACTCTAGTAGGTCCTTTGCCTAAATGATCTTATTTGATATTCACATCATATCTGGGGGGAAGGATCACCCACATTTGAGAAATTAGAAACTGAAGATAAGAATTTATTAAGTCCCAAGATCACTTACCTTCTAAGTAGAGACCTAGACATTCAAAGTTTCTGTTCTTCAGACTTGTGGTTGCCAAGGGAGAGGAGGAGTGGGGGATGGACAGACTGGGAATTTGGGATTAACAGATGCAAACTATTATATATAGAATGGGTAAACAACAAGGTTCTAGTATATAGCACAGGTAACTATATTCAATATCCTATGATAAATCAGGATGTATACATATATATTACTGAATCACTTTGCTGTAAACAGAAATTAAAACAACATTGTAAATCAACTGTACTTCAATAAAACATGTCCAGAGAGCTCCTGTCATGGCATAGTGGAAACGAATCTGACTAGGAACCATGAGGTTTCGGTTCGATCCCTGACCTCACTCAGTGGGTTAAGGATCTGGTATTGCCTTGAGTTGAGGTGTAGGTCACAGATGCAGCTCGGAAATGGCATTGCTGTGGCTGTGGCATAGGCCGGCAGCTGTAGCTCCGATTCAACCCCTAGCCTGGGAACCTCCATATGCCATGCGTGTGGCTCTAAAAAGGAAAAAAAAAAAAAAAAAGTTAATGATCTGTAGTTTATTTATTTATTTTTGTCTTTTTGCTATTTCTTAGGCCGCCCCTGCGGCATGTGGAGGTTTCCCAGGCTAGGGGTCGAATGAGAGCCATACCCACCTGCCTATGCCAGAGCCACAGCAACCCAGGATCCGAGCCCGCCCCTGCGGCATGTGGAGGTTTCCCAGGCTAGGGGTCGAATCAGAGCCATAGCCACCTGCCTATGCCAGAGCCACAGCAACGCAGGATCCGAGCCGCATCTGCAACCTACACCACAGCTCACGGCAATGGCGGGTCCTTAACCCACTGAGCAAGGGCAGGGACCGAACCCGCAACCTCATGGTTCCTAGTCGGATTCGTTAACCACTGCGCCACGACAGGAACTCCTAATCTGTAGTTTAAAGGAGACTACCTGGGGGTTCTCATGTGATTCAGTGGGTTAAGGATATGAGTCGTCATTGTAACGGCTTGGGTTGCTGCTGTGGTGCAGTTTGATTCCTGGCCCAGGAACTTCTGCATGCATGGGAGTGGCCAAAAATAAAAATTAAAATAAATTAATTAAAAATAAATAAATAAATAAAAGATACCACCTAACATTAGACTTAAAGATGGTTAAGGTCTATGACAATGTTTATTAAAATGGCACATTTGATTCCTCTGTCTTTCATGAAATGTTGGGATTTGGAAGAAGTTTTCAAAGAAGGCTTTTTAGGTAGTTATTGTATTTATTATTATGTATTTATTGTGTATACTGTATACAGTCTATATGGTATTCATACATTGTCCATATTTTAATTAATCAATTAATTAATTTACCACACCTGCAGCATATGGAAGTTCCCTGCAGTTGGAGCTGCAGCTGCCAGCCTATGTCACAGCCTCAGCAACACTGGATCCAAGCTGCATCTGGGACCTCCTCTATATCTTGTGATGAACCCCAATCCTCATGGACACTATGTTGGGGCCTTAACCCACTAGGCTACAAGGTGAACTCCCATTTTAACCCTTTTTTTTTTTTTTTTTTGTCTTTTTTTTTTTTGCATTTTCTTGGGCTGCTCCAGTGGCATATGGAGGTTCCCAGGCCAGGGGTCGAATCAGAGCTGTAGCCACCAGCCTACACCAGAGCCACAGCAACACAGCTCACAGCAACACCGGATCCTTAACCCACTGAGCAAGGCCAGGGACCGAACCCGCAACTTCATGGCTCTTAGTCAGATTCGCTAACCACTGAGCCATGACGGGAACTCCTTAACCATTTTTAAGTGTACAATTCAGTAGCATTAATTATTTTTACAATATTGTACAACTGAGTTCTACCCCTGGCCTGGGAACCTCCATATGCCGCGGGAAGCGGCCCTAGAAAAGGCAAAAAGACACACACACAAAAAAGAAAATATATTTTTGGTAAAACACTCGTCATGCTGGTAAAAAAAATCAGAGGTGGAGTGATTTATTATGTTCCTCACCAAACTATGTAGATGTTCTCTGGGCAAGTAAAACTTAGCTTGAAATAATTTATGTCCAGCTTAAGTACCTGAACTATTTCCAGAAATGTGTATCTGTATGTATTTTTTTTCATTTGAGCAGGAGTAAGGTTCTATGAGCTTCTGAGATTTTATGTTTCTGTACAGAATGATGTTTATCACTGTAGCATTCTGGTAGAGTTTTTACAGTAGTTTTTATTGGGCTTTTTAAAATGCTGACTTTTAACATAGCTGCTCAGGGGTTAAATCAGATTGCAAAAGCCGATCTGACTCTCCATATTACTACAAACATATACACCGTTTGTTTATACTGAGCTGCAGGGGACATATAAGTACACTTTAAACTTTCTTAAGAAAGTGAAATGTGGAGTTCCCATCATGGCTCAGTGGTTAATGAATCCAACTAGGAACCATGAGGTTGCGGGTTCGATCCCTGGCCTTGCTCAGTGGGTTAGGGAGCCGGCGTTGCCATGAGCTCTGGTGTAGGTTGCAGACTCAGCTCGGATCCCAAGTTGTTGTGGCTCTGGCATAGGCCAGTGGCTACAGCTCCAACTAGACCCCAGCCTGGGAACTCCATATGCCGCGGGAAGTGGCCCTAGAAAAGGCAAAAAGGCCAAAAAAAAAAAAAAAAAAAAAAAAAAGAAATGTTTCGCAATGATGTTGCAATCTAATCTTGACCTACGCTTTTCAACCAACAAAATCTCTGTTGGTGTGTGTGCTACCTTTTTCCCAACCTGTGAAATCCATATCTGGGTGAATCCCTAGGTCCTTTAGCAGCATCATGTCAATAGATTCACTGCAAGCAGATTGCATGCCTCAGGTGTTTATCCTTCTGCTTCTAGTAATCATGTGTGTGGAACATCCAGGGCAGCACAGATCTCATTAGAAGGGGAAAAACTGCCAACACGGTTTCTTGGTAAAAATCCTAACTTAATGTTGTATCTCTGTTAGTTGTAAAGAGGTGTCAGAATGAGAACAAGTTTTTGCTCTATGAATATGTACTGTGATGTCTGAATCCATTTAATCCATCCCTCAAGAAATGCTTAGAACTGTGACCAGGCATCTAAAATACCACTCCTTGAGCATATAAGGAAACACTGCACCTGTGGGGAAGCAAGACTTGTATTTGATCAGAATATGACAACTTGCAGAAAAAAGCCAAAAAAAGTCTAGTTGGTTCAGGTTTATGCTGTATTTTGAGATTCTGTTCTTGTTCAGACATAGCTCTATAGAAACATTGGCTCTTGTATATTATGATCAAATTTGCACATGACTATCAAATCCATTAAAAGCTAACCTTAAAAAAAAGGGCATACCATAAAAGTGAAAAAAAAAAAAAAGAAATCTAGACCCATCATTAATGACTAAATGTGGCTAGAAACACCTTGCAGAGGCATATATGGGTGGAAAGAGAAACGGGACCAGTGCCAATAATAGTGAAGGTTGGAGTAAGTATTAATGAAAATCGTGATAATTTCTGACAGAGGATAAAAGTTCAGAACAACTGTGGTCACAAAGAATAGGGATGAATTGGAGTTCCCGTCGTGGCGCAGTGGTTAACAAATCCGACTAGGAACCATGAGGTTGCGGGTTCGGTCCCTGCCCTTGCTCAGTGGGTTAAGGATCCGGCGTTGCCGTGAGCTGTGGTGTAGGTTGCAGACGCGGCTCGGATCCCACGTTGCTGTGGCTCTGGTGTAGTCCGGTGGCTACAGCTCCGATTGGACCCCTAGCCTGGGAATCTCCACATGTCGTGGAAGCGGCCCAAGAAATAGCTAAAAAAAGACAAAAAAAAAAAAAAATAGGGATGAATTTTGCTCAAGTTGGAAGTGATGAGGGATTCATAGCAATAGAATAGTGTCCATAAGGGGTGGTTAAAAAAAGTACAGTCTTGTAATACAGTAGGGCTAGTAAGAAGAAACGGAAGTTCCTGAGAGTTTAGGAGCTGGTAGTGGGTAGAGCGGTGGAATTTGAGTGCTAAGCATAAGACAGAGATTCAGAAGCTCCTGGTATTTGTGTAATTCACAGAGCCCCAAAGAAAGAAGAACTTGCTTCAGCAACTATTTCTTTGGCAGAGGTGATGGGGTGGAATTGAAGCTTCCTGGTGAACCGTTAGGGAGGCAGAAACAGGCTCAGCGAGAAGCTCAGAGAAGGCAGAGGTGATTTGGTGGGAGAGACTACAATTTCAGAGGTTCCTGGAAAGAGTGAGCAAAGGCTGGAATTTTTTGTTGTTGTTGTCTTTTTGCCTTTTCTAGGGCCACTCCCGCTGCACATGGAGGCTCCCAGGCTAGGGGTCTAATAGGAGCTGTTGCTGCCAGCCTACACCAGAGCCACAGCAACGCCAGATCCGAGCTGCGTCTGCGACCTACACCACAGCTCATGGCACCGCTGGATCCTTAACCCACTGCGCAAGGCCAGGGATGGAACCCGCAACCTCATGATTCCTAGTCGGATTCTTTAACCACTGAGCCACGAAGGGAACTCCTGGGGCTCATTTTTAGGAAGGTCATAAGCAGCCCGCTGGACGGTTCCAGGTCAGTGGTCAATACAGGTCAACGGACGGTGGAGGACTTTCTGAGGTGGCGGGTTTTGGAAGGACCTTCTTGCTGGCCATGTTTCCCTTCCTCCGTCCGTAACAGAAGAGGCCTGAAGAGTGACTCCAGCCAGAAGCAGGGATTTTGGGTGAGGCAGGGGCGTGGGGACACGTCCAACGTGGGGGTGGGGGGAGGTGACGCCCCCTTCGGGCCTTGATCCAGGCCCCGCCTCTGGCGTACGCCATCAGCCCGCGCCGCGCTGCACCGCCGGCGGTATTCCGTCCCGCCCGCACGGCGGCGGGGTGCCCTGTCACCGCCTGCTCTGGGCATGGCTAGGGCTCTTGGACTGTGAGTTGGCGACCAAAGCTCCTGCGCGGCCCTGATCCTGATGGCGGCGGCGGCGGCCCTGGCAGCGGCCGAGCCACCTCCTGCGATGCCGCAGGCAGCAGGAACCGGAGGACCCGCCGCTCGCCGAGACTTCTACTGGTTGCGTTCCTTCCTGGCTGGAGGTGGGTGTCCGTCGGGAGGACCTGGTCGTACCCCGAGCTTTAGGGGCAGGATCCGGGGCAGGTTGGGTGCTTGCGGCCGCGATGACATTCTCGGACTTGGGCTGTTTCAATGCCCTGCCAGGTGTTTGCCGGGACCTGCTATAACCTCTTTCTATAATCAATTGAGTAATCTCATCAGGGTCCTGCAGAGGAAGGGCCTTGAGCTGTCGCGAAGCGGTAGGGGACCTGGAAGGGCTGAACCGGGCACCCATTCTTCAGGGTTGGATAGCCGGGAAAATAGAGGACTCCCTTCAAAGACCCCAGGGTTTCAGTGAAACATGCTGGGAGCTCCTTTCTTGTATAAAGACCATGAACGACTGGTGTAGAATTGGATTTTGCTGTTTGCTTAAAAGAAAACAAATATTGGAGGACAGCTTATTTTTTTTATATAATGATTTTTATTTTTTTCCATTATAGCTGGTTTACAGTGTTCTGTCAGTTTTCTACTATACACCATGGTGACCCAGTTATACATACATGTATACATTCTTTTTTCTCACATTATCATGCTCCATCATAAGTGACTAGACATAGTTCCCAGTGCTACACAGCAGGATCTCATTGCTAATCCATTCCAAAGGCAATAGTCTGCATCTATTAACCCTAAGCTCCCAATCCATCTCACTCCCTCCCCTCCTCCTTGGCAACCACAAGTCTATTCTCCAAGTCCATGATTTTTTTTTTTTCCTGTGGAAAGATTCATTTGTGCCATATATTATATTCAAGATATAAGTGATATCATATGGTATTTGTCTTTGTCTTTCTGACTTCACTCAGTATGAGTCTAGTTCCATCCATGTTGTTGCAAATGGCATTATTTTATGTCAGAGTAGTATGAGGACAGCTTATTAAAAATGACTAGGAAATTGTGCAAAACTGTCTACAACCAAAACTGCTTCCGGTGATTCTAGCAAACTGTGCCACAGCTGCTTGATGGTTAGCTGGTGCAGCCCTATTATTGGTGTGACTGTGGGCCCAGAAGGTTCATAATGTCTCTCAGATTGTTTGGGTTGTTATCACTTAATTTTTTGTTAAGGCTGGGAATTTGTTTTCTCAGCCTGGCTGGTGAAATTTCTCCAGGCCAGGGGTGGAAATTGTGCCACAGCAGCGACTGGAGCCACCTTAACCTGCTGAGTCACCAGGGAACATCAAGGCTGGGAATTTTATTTTGTTTTAGTTGTTGTTGTTATTGTTTGGCCTCATCCGGGGACATGTGGAAGTTCCTGGTCCAGGGATTGAACCTGCACCACAGCATTGACCCAGGCCGCTGAAGTGATAACATCAGATCCTTAACCCACTTTGCCCCAAGGGAACTCCAAGGCCAGGAATTTTAAAAATTCCACATTATGGAGTTCCCATCATGGCTCAGGGGAAACAAATCTGACTAGCATACATGAGCACGCAGTTTTGATCCCTGGCCTCACTCAGTGGGTTAAGGATCCGGCGTTGCCGTTAGCTGTGGTGTAGGTCGCACATGGCTCGGATCTAACATTGCTGTGACTGTGGCAAAGGCCAGTGGCTACAGCTCCGATTTGACCCCTAGCCTGGGAACCTCCATATGCCACAGGTACAGCCCTGAATAGACACACACACACAAAATCCACATTATGAGGAGTTGTAAAAAATAGCTGGGTGTTTCCTTCTTGGCTCAGCAGTTAATGAACCCTACTAGAATCCATTAGGATGCGGGTTCGATCCCTGGCATCTCTCAGTGGGTTAAGGACCTGGCGTTGCTGTGAGCTGTGGTGTAAGTCACAAATGTGGCATGGATCCCACATTGCTTTGGTTGTGGCATAGGCCGGCAGCTACAGCTACACCTCTGATTTGACCCCTAGCCCGGGAACTTCCATATGCCGTGGGTGCGGTCCTAAAAATACACATACATACACAAAAGGTATCTGTACACTGCATTAGTATTAAGAATTATTTTGTTCTGTTGATAAAAAGGACATTCATTCATTCATACAAGGAATATTTGAGTGCCTGCCCTGCATCTGCTACATGCTCAGTGTACATCAGGGAACAAAACAAAGATCCTAGAGTTTACATTGGTTGGGAAGTTGTGGTGAGAAAGACAATAAACAAAAATGAAAAAAATAAGTTATATAGTATATTAGAAAATGATGGTGGGAGTTCCCTGGTGGCTCAGCAGATTAAGGATCCGGCATTGTCACTGCTGTTGCGTTTGTTTGATCCCTAACTCTGGAACTTCAGCATGTGGTTGGTGCTTCCCCCCCCAAAAAAAAAGAAGAAAAGAAGACAGACAAAGTAATGAATGGAATGGGAGGAAATAAAAAGAGAATGGGGCAAGGAAATGGAGAGACTAAGTGGGTACAGTATTACCCAATAATAAGCCTCACTGGAAGGATGAATGACACTTTAGCAAAATTGAAGTGAGGAAGTTTATTTAGCAAGTTTATGTCTAAGGAGGAACATTCCGGGTGGAGAGAAAAGCTAAAACAAAGGCTTCAAAGTCAGGGAGGGCCTTTTCAGTCCAAAGAACAGGAGAGAAACCGATGTGGCTGGAGCCAGGTGGTTTTGATGGGCGAAGGAGGTTAGAAAGTTAAATGGGGCAAGAAATGAAAGGCCTTGCAAACCATTGTAAAGATTCTGACATTTAGGAGTGAAGTAAGTAGCTATTGTAAATCTTTAGTACAGAAGTGACACAATATGATATGTTTCCAAATGATGCCTTTGGCTGCTCTGTGGAGAATAACTGTAGGAGTGTAATATGGAAGCAGGGGGAGAAGTTTGATGGTTATTGTGATAGTTTAGATGATGGATGGTGGTGACTTGGATCAGGTTAGTAGCAGGGGATGTGGTGAAAAATTGTGATAATCTGGATATAGATAGAATAAATGATTTTCTGACAGAATGAGATAGGATAAGGAAGTCAAGGGAGATTGATTTTGATCTGAACAGCTGAAAGGATAATCTTGTCATTGACTGAAATGGGAAGGCTGTAGGTGGAACAACTTTCATGATAATTGTGGAGGGAGATTAGAAGTTCAGTGTTGGACATACTACATTAATTTTTTTTTTTTTGTCTTTTCTAGGGCCGCTTCCACAGCATATGGAGGTTCCCAGGCTAGGGGTCGAATCGAAGCTGTAGCCGTCTCCCTACACCAGAGCCACAATAACGTGGGATCTGAGCTGCGTCTGCGACCTACACCACAGCTCATGGCAATGCCAGATCCTTAACCCACTGAGCAAGGCCAGGGATCGAACCTGAAACCTCATGGTTCCTAGTCGGATTCGTTAACCACTGCGCCACGACGGGAACTCCCACATTACATTTTGTAATGTAGACTAGATATTGAAGTAGAGTCTTGGTAACATGTAAGCAAGGATAGCAACCAGGACTCTCATATGCTGCTGATGATAATGCAAATTGGTAAACCACTTTGGAAAACTGAGCAGTTATCTTTAAAGTTTAATATTTGTATACCATATGATCAGCAGCCCACTCTTAGGTATAGAGCCAACATAAGTATTTCTGTTCTTATCTGTAATATTCATAATATCCCCGAAGCAGAAGCAACCCAAATATCCATCAACATTGGAATGTGTAATTAAAATATGGTATCATCATACAGTGAAAACTATGTAGCACTGAAAATGAGTAAATTCCTGCCACACCAACAACGTGTATGAATCTCACAAGCATAATATCGAACAGAAGCAGCCAAATGTAATGTATACTGTGTGACTTTATTTGCATAAAGTTCAAAAACAGCCAAAATTGTTAGCCAAAATGTTGTTAGACCTCAGAAGGCTGATTGGTTATCTCTGAGAAGGCACAAATAGTGATTTGGGGAGTATAGGAGAAGGTCTTCTGGGAGGCTGGTAATGTTCTATTTTTTTGATTTGGGTTGACCTTATGTGGGTGTATTCACTTTGGTGGAATTAAGTGGCATACTTAACAATGAGTGCACCTATCTCTATATATTCTTACACTTGACTACATAAAGTCTTTTTTTTAATAATTGCTTTTTAGGGCCACACCTGTGGCATATGGCAGTTCCCAGGCTCAGGGTCCAATCAGAGCCGCAGCTGCAGTCTACACCACAGCCACAACAACATGGGATCTGAGCCACATCTGCGACCTATACCATAGCTCAGGACAATG
Source organism: Sus scrofa (assembly GCF_054392235.1). Classification (NCBI taxonomy): domain Eukaryota; kingdom Metazoa; phylum Chordata; class Mammalia; order Artiodactyla; family Suidae; genus Sus; species Sus scrofa. Next base: position 93,843,134 of record NC_139396.1, on the reverse strand, counting down.
CCAGATCCTTAATCTACTGAGTGAGGCCAGGGATGGATGGATACTAGTCGGGTTTGTGGTAGCTGAGCCACACTGGGAACTCCCATAAAATCTATTAAAACGAGGAAAAAAAATTGGAGACAGCAAGTGTAGGAAATTCTGCAATGGAATTTTTTTTTTTTTTTATTTCATAGCTGTACATGTGGCATATAGAAGTTCCAAGGCCAGGGACTGAATCCCAGCTGCAGCTGTGACAATGCTGGATCCTTTAACCCACTGCACTAGGCTGGGGATCGAACCTGTGACTCTGCAAAGACCCCAGCTATTGCAGTCATATTCCTAACCCACTGTGCTGCAGTGGGAACTCCTGCAGTGGAATCTTGATTAAGCTGTGTACTTTTTAGAACCTTGCACAATTCTTTTTTGTTTTTTATATAGTTTTTTTATTTTAACATCAGGTTTATTAAAGTATATTTTATGTACAATAAAGTTCACCCTTTCTTGGGTGTGCAGTTAATGAGTTTTGACAAACATGTTTTGTAATGACCACTGTTATCAAGATGGAGAATGGTTCCATTACCTCCAGTTATTTCCACTTTCATTTGTATTCATGCCTTGCCTCTCATCTCCAACCCCTGGCAGCCACAGATATATTTTCTGTCTCCATAGTCTTGCCTTTTCCAGAATGTTGTATAAATGTGATTATACATTTACATATACTAATACAGTATGTAGTATTCTGAGTCTGGCTTCTTTTACTTAGCAGAATGCATATGTTTCATTCAGATTGTGTGTATCAGTAGTGTGCTGCTTTTTGTTACTGAGTAGTATTCCATTGTATGAATTTCCCCCAGTTTCAATCTGTTGATGAAAATTTACTTTGTTTTCTAGTTTTGGTTATGTGAATCAAGTGACTGTGAAAAGTTGCACACAGATTTTTATAGCCATTATAGGCTTTCCTGGTGCAAGTGATATGAGAAGATATCACTGGGCAAGTTATTTAATCTTTCTGTGCCTCAGTCCCCCCCCCTTTTTTTTTGTCTTTTTAGGGCTGCACCGGAGGCATATGGAGGTTCCCAGGGTAGGGGTCTAATTGGAGCTGTTGCTGCTGGCCCATGCCACAGCTCACAGCAATGCCAGATCCAAGCCCCACCTGTGACCTACACCACAGCTCATGGCAACGCTGGACCCTTAACCTGCTGAGCAAGGCCAGGAATTGAACCCTAAACCTCATGGTTTCTAGTCGGATTTGTTTCCGATGCGCCATGAGGGGACCACCTCCCCCCACCCCCTCAGCCTTTAAATGGGAAAATAAGAGTACCTACCTCAGAAGATCTTAACGATTAAATGAGAAAGTACCTGTAAAAGCTTTGGCACAGGAGTTCTCACTGTGGCCTAATGGGATTGGTGGCTTCTTGGGAGCGCTGGGATGCAGGTTCCATCCTCAACCTGGCACAGTGGTTTAAGGATCTGGCATTGCCATACCTGCAGTTTAGGCTGTGACCGTAGCTTGGATCCGATCCCTGGCCCAGGAACTCCATATGACTTGGGGCAGTCAAAAAAAAAAAAAAAAAAAGAAAGAAAGAAAAAGAAAAAGAAAAGAAAAGCTTTGGCATAGTGCCTGCAATTAAATCTCCTTGCTTAGTATCTGGTAAACAGGAAACCATATTTGTTCTGTTTGTGTTTTTTTGGCCATGCCTGTGGCATGCAGAAGTACTGGACCAGGAATTGAACCTGTGCCACAGCAGCGACGGTGCTGGATTCTTAACCCACCTAGCCACCGGGGAATTCCTATACTTGCTATTTTTTTTTTCTTTTCTTTTTAGGGCCACATCCATGACATATGGAAGTTCCCAGGCTAGGGGTCGAATTGGAGCTGCAGCTACTGGCCTACGCCACAGCCATAGTAATGCCAGATGCACCCTGCATCAGCTTGTGGCAATGCCTGATCCTTAACCCAGTCAGCAAGGCCAGGAAATGAACTTTCATCTTCTTGGATACTAGTCAGGTTCTTAACCCACTGAGCCACAACAGGAATTCCTCCCATACTTGCTTTTTATTGTTAATTAGTGGCCTTTGGCAAATATCTTAATTTCAGTTGCTCAAAATGAAGATAAAAGCTGCTTGACCTTACTCAATGGACTTTTGTGATTAATTGAGCTATAAAGTAATGCAATAAGCAAGTCACGGTACTATTAAAGGAAACTACTTATTTAACATATTCTAAATAATTTTTATATAGTTAATTCATAATGACTGGGAATATAATATATAAAACAGAATATTCTGAAACCAGATACACCTGAATGCAAATTATTTTTAGTTTTTCCTCAATTTTAAGTGGCCATGACTATTAGTTTAAATAAGAGAAACTTGGAGTTCCCATCGTGGCTCAGTGGTTAACAAATCTGACTAGGAACTGTGAGGTTGTGGGTTTGATCCCTGGCCTCATTCAGTGGGTTAAGGATCTGGCGTTGCTGTGACTGTGGTGTAGGCTGGTGGCTACAGGTCCGATTGGACCCCTAGCCTGGGAACCTCCATATGCCGTGGGTGCTACCCCTTAGAAAAGACAAAATAAAAAAGAATAAATACATAAGAGAAAATTGATGTAGAAGCTTATATGTGGACTTAAAATTTGAGTAGGCATTTATTTTCGAATATCTCAGAGTATGGATTTTAGCATCAATTGCATAAATAATTGATAAGTTATTAAGTAAATGTGAGTAAAGTTTGAGTCTTAGGTTTTAAAAAGTTTGTAAAGTATGACTGTGCATTCACTCATTCAACAAATATTTATTGAGTACCTGTTAAAGTGCCAGGCCCTGAACTGATCTGTGGGCATGTAATAGTGAAGAGACCTACAAAATCCCAGTCCTCTGTATCTTCTGGAACAAATGTGCAGTGATGAAGAGCTTAACATAATCATAAAAATGACAAGGACTTTTTTTCTTTTTTTTTTTTTTTGGTCTTTTTTTTTGCCATTTTTAGGGCCACTTCTGCGGCATATGGAGATTCTCAGGCTAGGGGTCTAATTGGAGCTGTAGCCACCAGCCTATGCCAGAGCCACAGCAACTCGGGATCCGAGCTGCGTCTGCAACCTACACCACAGCTCACGGCAACGCCAGATTGTTAACCCACTGAGCAAGGCCAGGGATTGAACCCGAAACCTCTTGGTTCTTAGTTGGATTCGTTAACCACTGAGCCACGACGGGAACTCCTTTTTTCTGTCTTCTTTAGGGCCACATCCCTGGCATATGGAAGTTCCCAGGCTAGGAGTCAATCGGAGCTATGGCTGCTAGCCTATGCCACAGCCACAGTAATGTGGTAGCCAAGCCACGTCTGTAACCTATACCACAGCTCAATGGCCATGCTGGATCCTTAACCCACTCAGCGAGGCCACGGATTGAACCTGTGTCCTTATGGATACTGACTAGATTTGTTTCCTCTGAGCCATGACAGGAACTCTAACAAGGGCTTTTTTTTGCTCCATCCAAGGCATGTGGAAGTTTGTAGGCCAGAGATCGAACCTACACCACGGGAATGACCTGAGCAACAGTAGGGACGACATTGGATCCTTAACCTACCGAACCACCAGGGAACTCCTGGGGGCCTTTTTAATAAGGGCATTAATTCCTTTAATCAACTTCCTAATCAACCTCCTAAAAGAGGGGTCCTAATCATGAGGGTCCTAACCTTTCTCCTAAAAGTCCCACCTCTAATCACCATCACTGGAAATTAGTTTTCAACACATGAATTTTAGTGGGACGCAAATAGTCTATAGCAGAAGTTCCTGTCGTGGCTCAGCGGAAACAAATCTGACTAGCATCCATGAGGATGCAGATTCAACCCCTGGCCTTGCTCAGTGGGTTAAATATCCACCATTGCCATGAGCTATGGTGTAGGTTGCAGATGTGGCTCAGATCCCACGTTGCTGTGGCTGTGGGATACAGCTCCGATTTGACCCCTAGCCTGGGAACCTCCATATGCCTTGGGGATGGCCCTAAAAAGACAAAAAAAAAAAAAAAAAAAGGAGTTCCCGGCGTGGCGCAGTGGTTAACGAATCCGACTAGGAACCATGAGGTTGCGGGTTCGGTCCCTGCCCTTGCTCAGTGGGTTAAGGATCCGGCGTTGCCGTGAGCTGTGGCGTAGGTTGCAGACGCAGCTCGGATCCCGCATTGCTGTGGCTCTGGAGTAGGCCGAAGGCTACAGCTCCGATTCAACCCCTAGCCTGGGAACCTCCATATGCCGCGGGAGCGGCCCAAGAAATAACAACAACAACAAAAAAGACAAAAAAAAAAAAAAAAAGCATCCAAATAGACTATACAATCTATAGCAAAAAGTTTTTATATTATATTGCCTTAGGAGCATGCCAAGCAAATAGGGCTGACCTGGATTCTGATCTATGCTAAAGCCCATGTATGCACTTTACTGTCATCCATATGTCCACACATCAGCCTTTGGTAGAGACCAAATACATAATTGCTGAGTGTATAAATGAATGACTGAATTTTATGGGTAAAATTTGGTTGTTTTAATGAGTACTCCTCTAGAAGAGGAAGACATTACTTCAAACAGAGCCTTATAGGTGGGTTAATACCTCCAAGTGTATTTCTCCATAACCGCATTTAGCAAGAATCCAGTGTTCATCAGGAATTAGAGGGCAAGTTTACATTCTCTAAACTTATTTTCAAGTCTGATGTGCTCAGTTACTAAGTTCTAGAGAATAAAGGCCTATCATCTATATGTTGCTGCCACTGGGAAGTTACCCATGGAGATCAAATTAGAGATTAGAAGGTATGCTAGCTGAAAAAAATAATGATTTCTATCTGAAAAAAAAAATGGTATGCAATTTCTTCCTGATCTTTTCAAAATTTTCAGGTATTGCCGGGTGCTGTGCCAAAACAACAGTTGCTCCTTTGGATCGAGTAAAGGTTTTATTACAAGCTCACAATCACCATTACAAACATTTGGGTGAGTTAATGAATGCTAAAATAAAAATGAAAATTTTATCCATCTGCTGGCTTGGTTTCCAGTTGTGAATTATAGTGGAAAGAGACACAAAAGGGAGTTCAAGTTTGGTGGCAAATTCTACAAGGGATATATCTTTTATCCATTTTCATCTTTTCATTTACAACAGTGGTTATACATATTATCATTTTAGGGTATTAACATTCTCTAAAGCAAAATCTCTTTAACCCGCTGGAGTTCTACAGAGGAACTCCAGTTGGTTTTAGTGATTTTTCTCAAAATATGGAATGGATATTTATGTTATATATTTATTGTAGCTCATTTTCTTGTCAACATTTTTTTTTTTTTTGGTCTTATTTTTCAGGCCCCACCCATGGCATATGGAAGTTCCCAGGCTAGGGGTTGAATTGGAGCTACAGCTGCCAGCCTATGCCACAACCACAGCAACACCAGATCCGAGCCTCATCTGCAACTGATACCACTACTACAGCTCATGGCAATACCTACTGAGCGAGGACAAGGACCTCATTATGGATACTGGTTGGGTTTGTCCCTGCTGAGCCACAATGAGAGCTCCCTTGTCAATATTTTTAATGCTAGGTAAGTCTGTACTTTAAATAGAAAAACATTGTTACTATTTCTGTGTGCAGAAATGAATTCTCTCTCTTCACAGTATACTACTAATGTATAGAAAGTCTCAGACCTTTGAACTTACTGAGAGATTATATAGAACTGGAAAGGGAGGAAATGATGTTCTTTCATTGTCTATATTGAGGGTGAAAAGGAGATAAATTATATTTCCAGTATCTCAGGGAGTTTGACAATAACCCAGCATATGAATGTCTGAGCAGTACTGTTTTAGTCCTATAAACTTCTCCCCATGCTGATGTATGTTGTTTTGTTTCCTGGTGTGTAATCATTAGATTACATATTCACATTAGATTTCACGCTCTACAGGACTGCATGCCATGGGTTGCAGTGTACCCTACGAGGCATGCAAAATTTGAAATAGAATTCCTGGTGTGCAACAATGAGCTATTGGTGTAGTGTATGGAGTTTCATGCATCTTTAAAATATACAAGCCCCCCCCCCAAAAATATATTGGTGGCTTTTAATTTTATTTTAAATATGTTTTTGGGAGTTCCTGTTGTGGCTCAGTGATAATGAATCTGACTAGTATCCATGAGGACTTAGGTTCAATCCCTGGCCTTGCTCAGTGGGTTAAGGATCCAGTGTTGCCGTTAGCTGTAGTATAGGTCGCAGATGTGGCTTGGATCTGGTGTTTCTGTGGCATAGGCCAGCAGCTGCAGCTCTGATTGGACTTCTCTCCTGGAAACTTCCAAATGCCCTGGGTGTGGACATAAAAAAAAAAAAGCAATAAAAATAATAATTTTGGGGGCATTTCATTTTAGGTGCCCCTCTTTTTACAGGCATAAGATAGTATTTAAATTCTGCTTAAATTTAAAAGCATGATTTTTCACTGTTCAATTAAGGATGATGAAGATATGCTATTAAATAAAAACTAGTTTCTTTTTAAAAATGTATGAGATTACTTCTAAGGCATCAAAAACTACTGTTTATTTTGAATCAGAAGTATTATGGGAGTTCCCGTTGTGGCTCAGGAGAAATGAATTTGACAGCCAAGAGGATGCAGGTTTGATCCCTGGCCTTTCTCAGTGGGTTAAGGATCTGGCATTGCCGTGAGCAGTGGTGTAGCCGTAGGTGTGGCTCAGATTCTCCTTTACTATGGCTGCGGTGTAGGCCAGCAGCTACAGCTCTGATTCGACCCCTAGCCTGGGAACCTCCATATGCCTCAGGTGTGGCCCTAAAAAGAAAAAAAAAAAAAAAAGACAAAATTATTTTGGCCAAATGAAAAGGAAGAAGTGTAATTAGGATTTCTTCTTCCCCAATTTGCAATGAGTATAAATAATTTTTTCCTGTAATATATTTGAAAATCTTTGACCTTCATTTAACTTTTCACAGTTCGTGTGATATAAAAATAGATAGATGAATCATAATATGATTCTTTAAAGATACTTTTAATTTTGTTACTTTTACTATATGTGTATATATATATATACACATACATACATACATACATATATATATATATATATATATATATATATATATATATATATATATATATATATATATATATATATATGTTTTTTGGCAATACCTGCAACAAGTGGAAGTTCACGGGCCAGAGATGGAACACCTTTGTTACAGTAGCGACCTGAATCACTGCAGTGACAACCCACATCCTTATATTTTTTGAAAGTATAATATTTTCACAAGTTTATAATTCAAAAAGTATGCAAACAAATGTCTTTCTTCCTTCCTATTCCCTCATTAGAATCAAGCATTTTTACAATTTTTTTTTCCCATTTCCCTACAGAGTTAATGTATATATACACAAGCATATGCTTATATTTTTCCAAATGTTAGTTCCTGGGACACACAGTTTTTGGAGATGTTACTTTTCTGTGTCCCTCTTTACCTGGCGAAAAACAAAGCTATTAAAAAAAATGTTAGTTCCTTGGAGTTCCTGTCATGGCTCAGTGGTTGACGAATCCCACTAGGAACCATGAAGTTGCGGGTTTGATCCCTGGCCTTGCTCAATGGGTTGAGGATCCGGCATTGCCATGAGCTGTGGTGTAGGTTGAAGACACGGCTCGGATCTGGCATTGCTGTGGCTGTGGCATAGGCTGGCAGCTGTAGCTCCAATTGGACCCTTAGCCTGGGAACCTCCATATGCTTTGGGTGTGGCCCTAGAAAAGAAAAAAAAAGAAGTTCCTTATAATACTTGATGAAATAAGTAAAGATACAGAGAAGGCTCTAAATAATACACAAGGATGTTCCCTTGTGGTGCAGTGGGTTAAGGATCCTGAGTTGCCACTGCTGTGGTGCAGGCTGGCAACTGTAGTGTGGGTTCGATCCCTGGCCCAGGAACTTCTACATGCCGTGGGCGCTGCCAAAAAAGGACAAAAAATAAAATAAAATAAAACGCAAGGTTGGTATAACTCGAAATGCTGAGGACTTTGCACCCCACAGAGAATACATATTCTTTCCAAACATGCTTGTAACACGTGCAAAAATTGGTTCAGTGTTATACCATGAAGAAAATCTCAGTTTCCCAAAGTAAAAATAGTACAGATTAGGGAGTTCCTGTTATGGCTCATCGGATTACATGAACTGTGGAGTAGGTCACAGATGCAGGTCAGGATCCTGCATGGCTGTGGCTGTGGCTGGCATCTGCAGTGACAGTGCCAGATCCTTAACCCACTGTGCCACAAGGGAATTCCTGAATACATTTCTATTAATATTTTTTACGTTTCTATAGAGTAATATAAATTAAAATAATTTTAAAATATAATTTGTAGCTGTTCTTGGTATAGTATGCTTTATATTTTTACATGAAGAATATTTATATAATTTGGACATTTGATTTTTTTTTTTTCTATTTTAGGGTGGCACCCACTGCATATGGAGGTTCCCAGGCTAGGGGTCAAATTGGAGCTGGCCTACGCCACAGCCACAGCAACGCCAGATCCGAGCAGTGTATGTGATTTACATCGCAGTTCACCGCAACGCCTGATCCTCAACCCACTGATCGAGGCCAGGGTTCAAACTCACATCCTCATGGATCCTAGTTGGGTTTGTTAACCCCTGAGCCATGAAGGGAACTCCACGGACATTTGATGTATTTTAAGTAGATTTGTTATACAGAGGTTACTATTCATGTAATTTATATCATGAATGATGGCATAGTAATCTTTATCTGTGATTGTCATGAAAATTTGAATTTAGATAATTTTCTCTGTTTTAATAGTATTCGTCTTCTTCTTATCTTTCTAAAAACAGGAGTATTTTCCACATTGCGTGCTGTTCCCCAAAAGGAGGGATACCTCGGATTGTATAAAGGGAATGGTGCAATGATGATTCGAATTTTTCCCTATGGTGCAATCCAGTTTATGGCATTTGAGCATTATAAAACGGTACTTGAACTTTTATCTTGTTTTCCTCTCTTATGTCCTTGAATATCATACTTAATTGATAAGGCATTTGCTTTAGCCTTTAAAGTTACTTTGGATGAGTGGATAAAGTAATGCCATTTTATTTTTATTTTTATTTTTAAATTTTTTGTCTTTTTGCCATTTCTTGGGCTGCTCCCACGGCATGTGGAGGTTCCCAGGCTAGGGGCTGAATTGGAGCTATAGCCACCGGCCTACGCCAGAGCCACAGCAACTTGGGATCCGAACTGTGTCTGTGACCTACACCACAGCTTACAGCAACGCAGGATCCTTAACCCACTGAGCAAGGCCAGGGATTGAACCCGAAACCTCATGGTTCTTAGTCGGATTCGTTAGCCACTGAGCCACGACGGGAACTCCAAGTAATGCCTTTTTAAATAAATAAGATTTGTGGGAGTTCCTGTCATGGCGCAGTGGTTAATGAATCCAACTAGGAGTCATGAGGTTGTGGGTTCTATCCCTGGCCTTGCTCAGTGGGTTGAGGATCCTGCGTTGCCTTGAGGTGTGGTGTAGGTCGCAGATGCAGAGGATCCTGAGGTGCTGTGGCTGAGGCGTAGGCCGGCGGCTACAGCTCTGATTAGACCCCTAGCCTGGGAACCTCCATACGCCACAGGTTCGGCCGTAGAAAGACAAAAAGACAAAAAAAAGAAATAAGACTTGTGATTGTTTATATTTTAAAATATGACTTGTTTTTCGAGTTATCTATTCCAGGATTGTTGGTCTTTTTTTTGTTTGTTTTTGTTTTTGTTTTTAGGGCTATAGCCGCCAGTCCAGGCCACAGCCACAGCCATGCCAGATCTGAGCTGCGTCTCAGACCTACACCACAGCTCACAGCAACGCTAGATCCTTAATCCACTGAGCGAGGTCAGGGATCAAACCCGCATCCTCATGGATCCTAGTCGGGTTCATTAACCACTGAGCCACAAAGGGAACTCCCCAGGATTGTTGGTCATTTTTAAGTAAATTGTGTATGTTTATAGTTATGAAGAAGAGCCAAAGTATCCTTCAAGTAGATAATAATAAATCCATAAAATTCTAAAAGCTTTTTGATTCGTTTTTTTGTTTCTCAGTTGTAGGAGAGGAACATTGCAGCTTTGGGTTTTCTTATTAAATAAAATAGTGAAACCATATTGTGAAAGTCTTTTTTTTCAATATATTGATAAACTGCTTCTATTTTCAATTTTTTTTTTTTTTTTGTCTTTTTTTGTCTTTTTTTGTTGTTGTTGTTGCTATTTCTTGGGCCGCTCCCGCGGCATATGGAGGTTCCCAGGCTAGGGGTTGAATCGGAGCTGTAGCCACCGGCCTACGCCAGAGCCACAGCAACGCGGGATCCGAGCCGCATCTGCAACCTACACCACAGCTCACGGCAATGCCGGATCGTTAACCCACTGAGCAAGGGCAGGGACCGAACCCGCGACCTCATGGTTCCTAGTCGGATTCGTTAACCACTGCGCCACGACGGGAACTCCCTATTTTCAAATTTAAAATGCAATATTTATACAGAAAGTTTGTGTGTATGTATATATATATATATATATATATGTAGTTCACTTATGAGACTGATGCATAATAGTTACCAAAACTCTTTTGAGAAATGTGGCTTAAGGAAGCTTCAAACTGAGTAAAAGATTAGTCCCTTCAGTACATGAAAGTCTTTTTTGAGTAATGGTATAAGTTAACAGCTTTTCTCATCATACTCACTAAGTTTCTGACTGAAGGTTTATCGTCTCAAACATCTTAACACAGAAAGGGGTTAAATACATCAAATTTCAGAGGGTATCTTAAAATGAAAAAAAAGCAGTGGAGATTGGGAACAACACTCTAAGCTAGTTAGGCAGATAGAATTGATGCCATCATATATTAAGACTTTATTTTCTTTCTTTCTTTTTTTTTTTATCTTTTTAGGGCTGCACCTGAGACACATGGAGGTTCCTAGGCTAGGGGTCAAATCAGAGCTGTAGCTGCCAGCCACAGCCACTGGGGATTTGAGCCACATCTGCAACCTACACCATAGCTCATGGCAATGGTGGATATTTGACCCACGGAGCAAGGCCAGGGATCGAACCCATGGATGCTAGTCAGATTTGTTTCCGCTGAGCCATGGTGGGAACTCCTGCTATAGACTGTTTGTGTCCCAATAAAATTCATGTGTTGAAAACTAATTCCCAGTGAGGTGGACTTTTAGGAGGTTGATTAAAGGAATTAATGCCCTTATTAAAAAGGCCCGCAGGAGTTCCCTGGTGGTTCAGTAGGTTAAGGCCTGATGTTGTCCCTGCTAGTGCTTACGTCACTACTGTGGTGTTGGTTCGATCCCTGACCTGGGAATTTCCACATGCCTAGGGTGCAGCAAAAAAAAGATCCTCGTTAAGAGTTTCCATCATGGCTCAGGGGAAACGAGTCTGACTAGGAACCATGAGGATGCAGGTGTGATCCTTGGCTTCGTTGAGTGGGTTAAGGATCTGGTGTTGCTGTATAGGTCACAGACACAGCTCAGATCCCCCGTTGTGGCTGTGGCGTAGGCTGGCAGGTACAGTTCCGATTGGACCCCTTGCCTGAGAATTTCGTATGCTGCAGGTGTGGCCCTAAAAAGCCAAAAAAAAAAAAAAAAAAAAAAAGACTTCATTTTCTATAGTAACACATTATCCCTGCCACTCCCATTCACACTTTAGGTATTTGTTGTCTTCAATGTGTAGGATAGTATCTTTGGCAAGATGTTTCTATAAAAGTGCATAATTAGAGCAGATGCTGCAGGGGGAGCACCTGATCTCCTTATCATGCAAAGAAACACTGCCCAGCTTTGTATAGTTGTGCTCATTTCACTCACATTCAATACTGATTTTCATTTTTGCTAGTTCTGTAACTCTAATGAAATGTCTTCATTATTAAACAGTGAAATTGGCAATATTTTAAAAATATCTCAAACATCAATTTGATGTTTTTGATTTCTAGTTAATTACTACGAAGCTGGGAGTTTCTGGTCATGTGCACAGATTAATGGCTGGATCCCTGGCAGGTAAGAAGAGTGGGTATATTTTATTTCTGCAAATTGATTTTCTATTAAAATACTCAATTTGCTTTAAGTAATATGTGTGACATTAAGTAGCACACATTTTTTATCTTCCTATGCTTAGTCATGCAAAGAATCATTAACATTCCAACTCAGAGTGTTTTATGGTAGGAACTGGTAAGGAATAATCTAAACTTACAACTATGTGAAAAACATATGTTCCCTTTGACAGTTCTACTTCTGGAAATGTTTATTTTTTTCTTTCAAAAATATTTTAAAAATTATAATGGCTATGATAATACATATTCCTATAGAATGAAAATAGTTCTACTCCTTAGATGCAATCACTGTTAGCAGGTTCTTGTTTCTCTTTTTATAAATTAAAAAAAATTATGTTGGAGTATTTACAATGTTGTGTTACTTTGACGCATGTAGCAAAGTGATTCAGTTATACATATATGTATATCCGTTCTTTTTCTTCTTTTCCCATATAATGTGGTTATTACAGAATATTGAGTAGAGAGTCCTTAGCTGTTTCTTATGTATGCTTTTCTCCAAAAATGTTCTGTAAGATCAGAAGTTTTCTTTTACAGTTATCTCAATATTCTTTTCTGTATAAGTACATAGATCTTTCTTATTTTTGTAAAGAACTGTGTTATATTCCAAGGTAAGAATGTACCCTTATTCATTTACTCAGTCCCCTATTGACTGACATTTGGAATATATTCTCTTTCTTTCTTTCTTTCTTCTATTTTTGTCTTTTGTCTTTTCTTAGGCCCTTACCTGCAGCATATGGACATTCCCAGGCTAGGGATCTAATCCGAGCTGTAGCTGCCGACCTATACCACAGCCACAGCAATGGCAGATCCGACCTACAGTACAGCTCACAGCAATGCCAGATCCTCAACCCACTGAGCGAGGCCAGGGATCTAACCCACACCCTCATGGTTCCTAGTAGGATGTGTTTCCACTGTGCCACCACAGGAGCTCCTGGGATATTTTCAATTTTTTTTTCCCACAAAAACACATTGTACTTGTGTGACTCTATTTGTAGATTAAATTTTGAGAAGGGAAATTATCTATCAAAGGATATATGTATTTAGGAGTTTCCATTGTGTCACAGGAACCATGAGGTTGCGGGTTCGACCCCTGGTCTCCCCCAGTGGGTTAAGTATATGGCTTTGCCATGAGCTGTGGTGTAGGTCACAGATGAGGCTCAGATCTGGTGTTGCTGTGGCTCTGTCATAGGCCAGCAGCTGTAGCTCCAATTGGACCCCTGGCCTGGGAACCTCCATGTGCTGCGAGTGTGGCCCTGAAAGGACAAAAGGCCAAAAACAAAAAACTCTTAAAAAAAAAGTGATATATATGTTTAATTTTTGATAGGCTTTTCAAAACTGATGTCCATAATGCTTTTTTTGTTTGTTTGTTTTGGCATGGAGAAGTTCCCAGGCCAAGGATCGAACCTGCACCACATCAGTGACCTGGGCTGCTCTAGTGACAGAGCTAGATCCTTAAAACCCTCTGTGCCACAACACAACTCTTCCATAATGCTTTTTTTTGTCTTTTTTTTTTTTTTTTTTTTTTTTTTGTCTTTTGTCTTTTGTCTTTTGTTGTTGTTGCTATTTCTTGGGCCGCTCCCGCGGCATATGGAGGTTCCCAGGCTAGGGGTTGAATCGGAGCTGTAGCCACCGGCCTACACCAGAGCCACAGCAACGCGGGATCCGAGCCGCGTCTGCAACCTACACCACAGCTCACGGCAACGCCGGATACTTAACCCACTGAGCAAGGGCAGGGACCGAACCCGCAACCTCATGGTTCCTAGTCGGATTCGTTAACCACTGCGCCACGACGGGAACTCCTGTCTTTTTTTTTTTTTTTTTTTTTTCCAATGGTCTCACCCATGCTATATGGAAGTTCCCAGGCTAGGGATCAAATTGGAGCTGTAGCTGCCGGCCTATGCCACAGCCACAGCAATGCTAGATTCAAGTTGCATCTGCGTCCTATACCACAGCTCAAGGCAACAGTGGATCCTTAACCCACTGAGCAAGGCCATGGATTGAACCCTTGTCTTCATGGGTACTAGTCAGGTTCGTTATCCCTGAGCCACAATAGGAGCTCCCCTCCATAATGCTTTTAATAGCTGTTTCCCGTACCTACCATATCAATAGTGGGGCTTATCAAATTTTTAGTATTTGGCAATTAATGATGAATGAGGTTGATCATCTTTTCAAATGTTTATTGACCATTTGTATTTCTCTTACTTTTGGCCTTGAGTTGTTTCTGTTTTTTAAATATTTATTTTTACGCATTTAAGAATCAGGACATTATTTTTATTTTGGATATTTGTTTTCTTTTTTGCCACACAGGCAGTATGGGGGAATTCCTGGGCCAGGGATCGAACCTACACTGCACAGCAGCAACCAGAGCCACAGCAGTGAGAATGCAGGAGCCTCAACCTGCTAGGCCATCAGAGAACTCCTAGGATATTATTTTTTTCCTGTCAGATACTGCTAATATTTTGGTTCCCAGCTTTGGATTTGTCTTTTACTCTTATTTGTAATTTTCTTAGGAAAGTTATCCAAAAGTTGCCCCCTACATAGTAGTTTTACATAGCCAAATGGATTTGTCTTTTCCTTTGTGGCTTCAAAATGTTTTTTGTGTTGATTAATGCCTTCCACATACTCATATAAGAACATTTATTCATGTTGCTTCTTTTATTTTGTCTTTTTGGCTTTTTGGGCCACACCCGCGGCATATGGCGGTTCCCAGCCTAGGAGTCGAATTGGAGCTATAGCTGCTGGCCTACACTACAGCCACAGCAACTCGGGATCTGAACTGTATCTTTGACCTACATCACAGATCACGGCAACGCTGGATCCTTAACCCACTGAGCAAGGCCAGGGATTGAACCTGCCTCCTCGTGGGTACTAGTCGGGTTTGTTGAGCACTGAGCTACAATAGGACCTCCCCTGTTGGTTCTTTTAATATTAGATGCTCATTGCAGTTTTATCATACCAAAAAGTATTTTAAATATGTAGTAATAGAAGAGTGGTTAAAAAAAAGATCCATGTATCTCTCAGAAGTTACCCTTCCAGTAATATATTTTTGTACATTTGTAGAATTTATCTATTTATTGGCCATACCTGTAGCATGCGGAAGTTCCCGAGCCAGGGATCAAACCCTCCTCACAGCAGTGACACAAGCCACTACAGTGACAATGTTGGATCCTTAACCCACTGTGCCACAAGAGAACTCCCTGTAGAATTGTGTTTATTGACAAAGAAAGATGTTTACATCATATATAGAAAGAAAAGAGGTTACAAAAGAGAATGTTGGAGTTCCTGTCGTGGCGCAGTGGAAATGAATCTGACTAGGAACCATGAGGTTGCAGGTTTGATCCCTGGCCTCGCTTAGTGGGTTAAGTAAGGATCCACCATTTCCGTGAGCTGTGATGTAGGTTGCAGATGGATCCCTGAGCTGTGGCTGTGGTGTAGGCCGGCACCTGTAGCTCCGATTAGACCCCTAGCCTGGGAACCTCCATATGCTGCGAGTGTGGCCCTATAAAGACAAAAAGCCAAAAAAGAATGTTAAATATGATGTGTCGTATTTTAGTTTTAGAAAGTAAATACATAGGAGTTCCTGCTGTGGCACACTGGGTTAGGGATCCGGAGTTGTTTCTGAGGCAGGGTAGGTTTGATACCCAGCCTGGTACATGGGTTAAGGATCTGGCATTGCTGCAGCTGTGGCATAAGTCATAGCTGCAGCTTGGATGCAGTCGCTGGCACAGGAACTTCCATGTGCTGTGGGTGTAGCCAATAAAGAAAAAGTAAATACATACCTTTCAACGACTGAGAAGCTAGGCGATCCTGGCCGGGAGGACATCGGATCTCATTGTTCTCCCAGTCTTCCGACCCTCCCCCAAAGCCCCTCAATAAAATGCATTGATCTCAAAAAAAAAAAAAGTAAATACATATATAAATATTAATAAAAATAGCATCTGCGAGGTTATAAGCCAACATGTTAACAGCTTTTATTTCTGCTAAGACGATCATTGGGGAGTTCCCGTCGTGGCTCAGTGGTTAATGAATCTGACTAGGAACCATGAGGTTGTGGGTTTGATCCCTGGCCTCACTCAGTGGGATCTGGTGTTGCCCTGAGCTGTGGTGTAGGTTGCAGATGTGGCTTGGATCTGGTGTTGCTGTGGCTGTGGCATAGGCTGGCATCTACAGCTCCGATTAGACCCCTAGCCTGGGAACCTCCATATGCCACAGGTGCGGCCCTAGAAAAGAAAAAAAGGACAAAAAAAAAAAAGAAAGAAAGAAAAAAGACCATAGGAAGATGATATATCAAAGTCTTAATTATTGTGGTTATCACAAGGTTTGTAGGATTTCAGTTGATTTTTTTTTTTTTTTGTCTTTTTAGGGCCACACCTGCGGCATATGGAGTTTCCAAGGCTAGGGGTTGAATCAGAGCTGTAGCTGCTGGCCTATACCACAGCCACAGCAATGCCAGATCTGAGCTGTATCTGCAACCTATGCCGCAGCTCACAGCAACGCTAGATCCTTAACTACTGAGTGAGGCCAGGGATTGAACCTGTGTCCTCACGGATACTAGTCGGGTTCATTACCCCTGAGCCATGAAGGGAACTCTTACTTTTTTTAGACCTAGATTTATAGTGTCCAACCTAACCTGTCTTATCCCTGGTTTTGCCTTACTCAATGTTTACTTAGCTCTTTTTCATTTCTGGCAGACTGATCCAAGATCAATAAGTAGTAAAAATAACCAGGGATAGTGTTCAAAATATTTAGCAAACCAACTGTAGAGGTACTAACAAATAGGACAGGTTCTTTTGTTTAAATTTTATTATAGTTGATTTACAATGTTCCGTCAATTTCTGCTGTATAGCAATGTGACCCAGTTATACATAAGCGTACATTCTTTTTTCTCACGTTATCTTCCATCATGTTCCATCACAGATGTGCTGTACAGCAGGATATCATTGCTCATCTACTCCAAATGCAAGAGTTTGCATCTCCTAACCCCAAACTCCCAGGAAATAGGACAGATTCTAAAAGCCTCCAGTTAACATTTTCATGGCTGGATCAGGAGATGTGGTGGTGTTGGTGGGTGGGAGTTCTAGTTAAGGAAGAAGTCTACCAGAGTCATGGTTGGGGAGATATTGGGAGCTGAAACAACAGCTATTTGTCAACTGGTATAGAAATATTTTAATATTTTACACTGGCATAACAGTGCTAGTAACATTAGCTGACATGTATTGTTTACTTGTTTTTTGCCCTTCACAGACTTGAGCACTTGATAGGTAATCTTTGGTCACTTGATATATAGTCCACAGATCAATACTGTGAGAAAAATGTTATGGTTAGCTCTCATTTTACAGAAGGAAAATTTTAGTGAAGTTTTCCAAATCTTAAATTTTATAATTTCTTACATCATTTTTATATTTTTTGTCTCTTTAATTTTATAAATGACTGGTCAAATTCTTTCTTTCAGGGTTGTAGGAAAGATGAAGTAGGATTATGAATATGAGTTAAATCCCAAAGACTGTATTGTTTTCTTTTCTTGGCACTTGATTATTGATCAAATAGCATTATCAAAAGGTGATTTTAGCTTCATTTATCTGAAGTGGAAGATGTTCTTCTTTTTTTTTTTTAATGGCCGAAACTGTGGCATGTGGAGGTTCTTAGGCTAGGGGTTGAATCAGAGCTGTAGCTGCCAGCCTACACTACAGCCACAGCAACATGGGATCCAAGCTGCAACTTCGACCTACACCACAGCTCACAGCAACACTGAATCCTTAACTCACTGAGCAAGGCCTGGGATCGAATCCATGTCCTCATGGATACTAGTTGGGTTCGTTAACCACTGAGCCACGATAGGAAATCTGGAAGACGTTTTTTTTAAAAAAAATTTTTTTTGAAATGAAAGACATGTTAACATCTAAGTTTCAGTATATATTAGAAAACAATAATAAACCAAAGGAATTATAATTTTTTTTTTTTTTGTCATGCTCACGGCATGCCAAAGTTCCTGGGCCAGGGAGGGAACATGTGTCACAGCAGTGAACAGGGCTGCTGCAGTCTCAATGTCAGATCCTTAACCCATTTTGCCACGAGGAAACTCCCCATGCTTTTTAATTTTGAAAGAAAAAAAAGTTGGTGGTTTTTTGTTTTTTTTTTTTTTTTTTTTTTGCCTTTTAGAGTTGCACCCGTGGCATGTGGAAGATGTGGAAGTTTCCAGGTTAGGGGTTGAATCGGAGTACAGCTGCTGGCCTACACCACAGCCACCAAGCCATGTCTGCAACCTATACCACAGCTCTTGGCAACGCCAGATCCTTAACCCACTGAGTGAGGCCAGGGATGGATCTCGCAGCCTCATAGATCCAACTTGGGTTCATTATCGCCAAGCTACGATGGGAACTCCAGAAAAAAAGTTTTTAAAAATTTTAGCTATTATGGGTAAAACTAGTGCTTCTGTTATCCAATATTTCTATTTTTATTACCATGTTTAAATAATTATAATTTACATTTTGTTTTTATGATTTTAAGCAGTTGAAATGAATATTCTGGTTAATTTTATTTATATTTGGTATCCTTGCTCTTGTACCTTTGGTGGTCTTTGAACGTAAGTCTGGAAATTTTATATTTACTGTAATTAAAAATGGTATGTTTTTGGAGTTCCCTTGTGGCTCAGTGGGTTAAGTTCTGGTGTTGTCATTTGCAGAGGCTCAGGTGACTGTAGTGGTGTGGGTTTGACCTTTGGCCTGGGAACTTCCACAAGCCATAGGTGCAGCCAAAAATAAAAAAATAAAAAAATAGGAGTTCCCACTGTGGCTGAGTGGTTAACGAATCTGACTAGGAACCATGAGGTTGTAGGTCTGATTCCTGGCCTTGGTCGGTGGGTTAGGGATCTGGCGTGGCCATGAGCTATGGTGTAGGTTGCAGACTCAGCTCAGATCCTGCGTTGCTGTGGCTGTGGCGTAGGCTGGCGTCTACAGCTCTGATTCGACCCCTTGCCTGGTAACCTCCATATGCCGCAGGTTTGGCCCTAGAAAAGACCAAAAAAAAAAAAAATAAAAAAATAATAATAAAATAAAATAAAGTAAAATAAAATAAAAGGTTTGAAACATTATATGTTTAGGTGATTGTTATTGGGGGATGAATATATATATTTAAATCTGTTTCTTTTATTTTTTTCCTTTTTTTTTTTTTCCTTTTTTGGCTGCCTTGCAGCCTATGGAGTTGGTAGGCCAGGAATCAAATCTGAGCTGGAGTTTTGACCTGTGCCATAGTTGCAGCAATACCAGATCCTTAACTCACTGTGCAGGGCTGGGGGTTGAACCCACATCCCTGCTTCTTCTGAGACACCATTCATACTGTTGTGTCACAGCAGGAACTCCTAATTTTTTTTCCCATGGGTGCAGCAACCTGAGCTGGCTGTGTTGACAACACTGTATCCTTAATCTACTGCACCACAAGGAAACTCGTATTTTAAAATTTTTTATTTTCTATATTTTCTGATTTTCCTATCTTGAACATACATTTCTTTGGTACTTTACAAAAACAGAAAAAAATTTTTTTTTTCTTTTTTGGCCCCCTGTGGCATATAGATTTCCTGGTCTAGGGATCAGATCTGAGCCACAGTTGCAACCCATTGGGCCACAGTGGGAACTCCCAGAAGATTATTTTAATTTAGAAAATAACTGGCATTCCCGTCGTGGCTCAGTGGTTAATGAATCTGACTAGGAACCATGAGGTTGCGGGTTCAATCCCTGGCCTCACTCAGTGGGTTAATGATCCCGTGTTGCTGTAAGCTGTGGTGTAGGTCACAGACATGGCTTGGATCCCACGTTGCTGTGGCTCTGGCGTAGTCTGGCAGCTATAGCTCTGATTAGACCCCTAGCCTGGGAACCTCCATATGCCATGGGTGTGGCTCTAGAAAAGACAAAAAATAAATAAATAAAAAATAAATTAAATAAAAAAATAAAATAAAAAATAACTCATGGAGTTCCCTGATGGCGTAGTGGTTAAAGAGCCAGCTTTGTCAGTACTGTGGTGAGGCTTCCATCCCTGGCTCAGGAACTTCCACATTCCATGGGTGTGGCCAAAACAAACAAAAAACTCCTATCAACTGTACCTCAATAAAAAAATATTAAAATAAAAAATACTCAGCTGGAGAGTTATGGAATTTGAAATCATCTATTGATGAAAATATGGAAATTAATAATATAAAATTGCTAGATTTTATCCCTAAAACAAATTGTTTCTGTGACATTGGATTTATTATATTTAGAAACATATTTACTTAAATTTTAAAAAGAAAGTAATGGTAATGCTTTGAATTTTTTTTAACAAATGCCTTTATTTTATTTTTTACATTTTTTTCTTTTTTGGCCACACCTGCAGCTAAAAATGCCTTTATTGTATGTATGTATGTGTTCATTTTGCTTTTTAGGGCCACACCCGTGGCATATGGAGGTTCCCAGGCTAGGGGTCTAATTGGAGCTACAACTGCCGGCCTACACCACAGCCATGGCAACTCGGGGTCCGAGCCGCCTCTGTGACCTACACCACAGCTCACGGCAATTCCAGATCCTTAACCCACTGAGTGAGGCCAGGGATCAAACCTTCAACCTCATGATTCCTAGTTGGATTCGTTTCTGCTGCTACACAACAGGAACTCCCCCTTTATTGTATTTTTATAAGAATTCCTCGGAGTTCCCATCAAGAAAAAAAAAAAGAAAGAAAGAATTCCTCAGGTAGGTAAAGCATCTCTCCATTTTAGGATTAGAGAAAACAAGTAAAAAGTCAAATATCCTTCCTAGTAATATGGAGATAGTCAGTTTTCCTTTTCTGATATTTTACCTGGGAATATACAATTCTTACATATACGTATATATATTATATGTATAATTGTTACACATTTAAGTTTCTGCTTTCTTTTCAGGTATGACAGCAGTTATCTGCACTTACCCTCTTGACATGGTTAGAGTACGCCTAGCATTCCAGGTTAAAGGGGAACACACTTATACAGGAATTATTCATGCCTTCAAAACAATTTATGCAAAGGTATTTCATATTTACTTTTTTTATCTGTAGCGTGTTCTTTTATATTTAGGCAGATATTTTGAATGTTGTCTAAATAGTTATTCTTTTCTTTATAATTATTGATATTAATAGTAATTATGAAAACACATCTGTTTCAGTTTGGTTCCCAGAATAATTCTTCCATTATAATGTATACTTTTGTTCTTTTGTATTTATCATAATGAGCCCAATGTGATTTCACCTCTAATTTTTCTTCACTCAAAAGGAAGGTGGTTTCCTTGGATTTTACAGAGGCCTGATGCCTACGATATTAGGAATGGCTCCATATGCAGGTATGTTTCAAATTTGGCAAAATCTTGGTTTTTTATTTTCTCGTAGGAATAATTTCAAAGTTTAACATTTTATATTTAAGCCCCTAATCTGTCCAGAATTACTTTTTTTCCTCCTTAAGGATAACCATTTATTAAATAATTTCTCTTATCTCCAGGGATCTCTAGTGCTACTTCTTTTTTTTTTTTTTTTTTTTTGGCTATGCCCACAGCATGTGGAAGTTCCCAGGCCAGGGATCTAATCTGCTAAGCCACATGGGAACTTCCTGCAGCTACTTCTTAAAACAGTAATAGAGAGCAGTTTTGTAGTAAGTCTTTGTATTTGGTAGGGACAAGTCCCTTGACTTTATGCTTCCTTTTTTTAGGAATGTAAGGACTACAGATATTTTACCATTCCACACACATTTCAGAATCAGTTTCTGATTTGCACAAAAATACGTATTGGAATTCTGAATGAAATTGCATATAGAGATCTTGGATGTTTTTGTTAGATATATTCATATCCTCTTCTAAGCTTTATTCTATCATTTAGAAAATTATGCTTTCAGTATTTCTTGATTGCATTTTCATATGATTTTATAGCTAGCCATTATTCTACTTGTTGATATTATAGCCAGCCACCATGTTACTTGTCAATGCTTTGGATTTACTGTAGATAAATACATCCTATAAAATAACATCATTTTTCTTAGTTCCCTTCTAGTCCTTATTTCTTTGTCTAATTATGTATATCTTATTGTACTAGCTAAGGACCTAGTGCAGCAGTAAAAAAAAAGTGATCATTCTGGGCCTTTTGACCTGTTACTGATTTTAAAGACAATGTTTCTAATATTTATTAAGCATAATGTTTACTGTAGTATATGCCATTTATCAGTTGAAGAAATTTGGTTAAGAGTTTTTGTCTGGGAGTTCCTGTTGTGGCTCAGCGGTTAACGAACCTGATTAGAATCCATGAGGATGCAGGTGTGATCCCTGGCATTGGTCAGTGGGTTAGGGATCTGGTGTTGCCATGAGCTGTGGTATAGGTCACAGGCATGGCTTGGATCCCAAGTTGCTGCAGCTGTGGCATAGGCTGGCAGCTACAACTCCAATTAGACCCATAGCCTGGGAACCTCCATATACTGCGGGTGGGGCCCTAAAAGAAAAAAAGACCAAAAAGAAATTTTTTTTGTCTGAATTGGTGTTGGATTTTATCAGAAACTCATTTCTGCATTTACTAAGGTGATAATATAGTTTTCTCATTTAACCTGTTAATTTGACGAATGACCTTAATGGATGTTCTAATGTCAACCCAAATTGGTAATGATGTAGTGATCCTTTTATATCCTTTGGATTCAATATTCTAATTGATTTTAGAAGTTTTACAGCTGTCTTCATAAGGGAGATTAACTTGTAATTTTCTTGAAATGTCCTTTGTGGTTTGGGTATCAAGATTACATGGTCTCTAGAGTTCCTGTTTGGTAACAAACTTGATTAGTGTCCATGAGGGTGTGGGTTCAATCCCTAGTCTTGCTCAGTGGGTTAAGGACCTGGCATTGCCATGAGCTGTGGTGTAGGTCGCAGACTCACCTTTGACATAGCGTTGCTGTGGCTGTGGCATAGGCCGGCAGCTGTAGCTCCGGTTTGACCCCTAGCTTGGGAACCTCCGTATGCCACGGGTGTGCTAAAAAGCAAAACAAAAATATTACATAGGTCTCATAGAATGAGTTGAAGAGTATTTCTTCATTTCCCTCCTCAGGAAGACTGTTAAAATGATTAGAATTATCAAAAAAAATTTTTATTTGCCTTTTTGTCTTTTTAGGGCTGCATACGCAGCATATGGAGGTTCCCAGGCTAGGGGTCTAATTGGAGCTGTAGCCACCAGCCTATGCCACAGCCACAGCAACGCCAAATCCCAGCCATGTCTGCAACTTACACCACAGCTCAATGGCAATGCCAGATCCTTAACCCACTGAGGGAGGCCAGGGATTGAACCTGCATCCTCATGGATACTAGTCAGGTTTGTTAGCAGCTGAGCCACGACGGGAACTCCATACAGTTATCAATTTTTGAAAGCTTTCATTGTTGACTTAATTTTTATATACTTGTTTAATTTCTTGAATGGTTATATTTTCTATATTCAGCTTTTCTATCTCTGTGAGTCATTTTTGGCTATTCTTACCTTTCTTTACCATTTTGAACTTGACTGTTTTATGTGAGTTTTCAATTTTCTTGGCAAAATGTTTTTCTTACATATTTTTTCACATCTGTTCTCTTTATAGTCATATTCTTTTTCATTTTTGCTTTATCAATTATCAGATTTTATAAAGAATCAATTTTGGCTTTCTTTTTCTTTCTCTTCTCTACCTTTATTTTCCATTTCATAGCTTTTGTTCATGTCTTAATTATCACCTTTTTTGGTCTACATTCTTCAGTTGGATGCTCACCTTATTAATTTTCACTTTTGGAGTTTTTTCCCCTTAATGTAAGTGTTTTCCTTGAGTACTGTTTTAGCTGCATCCCTTGAATTTGTTATTTATTTATTTTTTGGGCTATGCCCCTGGCACCCAGAAGTTCCTGGGGCCCAGGCGTTAAACCAGTGTCAGAGAGGTGACCTGAGCCATAGGTGCCATAGGTTGAAATTGTCGCAACACCAGATCCTTAACCTACTGTGCCACTGCCATGAGAGAAATTCCTGGGATATGTTTTTTCATCCTATCATTTTCTACTTTTTCATGTTTTCATATTTTAGATATTTATTTTTTAATCATCATATAGCTGGGTATTTTTTTAATCCAGTCAGTAAAATCTTTTAATTGCCAGTTAATCTACTAGTGGTTATTGTGATTATTGATATATTCGGACTTATTTCTTTACCTTGCTATTAATTTCCACTTGTTGCTTTTCCTTTCCTGTTTCTGTTTTTTTTTTCCTTTCCTATGTTGTTTGCTTATTTTTCTGAATCTTTACCCCCTCAATCTGTTATAAATATATAAATTTATTTAACTCCTCTTATGCTTGATGGTCTTTATGTATTTTATTTCGTGTGGATTTTTCTTTGTGGTCTTTAATTATTAGCTTATTACTTGATCTTAATCTCTGAGTTTGTGATCCAGTGATTCCATCTCCTGTAGGCCTAGTGGCAGGATCCATCTCAATGTCTCTGCTGCTATTGGCACATAAATGTAGAGTCACTCCATCTCTTTCATGGGCCACTCTCAAGAGGGTCCCAGATTATATTTTCGGAAGATGGTAGTGCCAGGCATTCTTGGAGACCTTCTCTTCTTTTTTGTAAGCCCAGCAATGGATACAGTTTTTCTGCAATGACAAAGTCTCTCAGAATACCTAGACTTCCATTATTCCAGAAGCAGAATTTTTTAGCTTATATTTGCTTCTCTTTCTAATTATTTTTGGTTTTTAGTTTTCAGGCTTTTTTTTTTTTTTTTTTTTCTGTTTAGGACACACCTGCAGCATATGGAGGTTCCCAGGCTAGAGGTCGAATTAGAGCTATAACTGCTGGCATATGCCACAGCCACAGCAACTCAGAATCTTAGCCACATCTGCGACCTACACCACAGCTCAATGGCAACACCAGATCCTTAACCCACTGAGCAAGGCCAGGGATTGAACCTGTGTCCTCATGGATGCTAGTCAGAATCGTTAACCGCTGAGCCATGACGGGAACTCCCTTTTGGTTTGTTTGTTTATTGAATTTTTTTTTTTTCTTGGCCATTCCTGAGGCATGTGGAAGTTCCCAGACTAGGGACTGAACCCTTGCCACAGCAGTGACAATGCTGAATCCTTAACCTGCTGTGCCACAAGGGAACTACCTAGTTTTCAAGTTTTGAAATATATTTTTTACAGTTATGGTGTATATATATATAATTTTTTTCTTAATTTTTCCCTATTTCCCAAATATTTTTCATATTTCTGAATACTCTTCACAGACAGTTTTATTAAATGTGTCATATTTCACTGAATATCATGCTGCATCATTTAGGTATTTATATATTTTTTCTACCTGTGTTTAAGTTGCTATGAATTTCCTTTTTATGAGCTTTTTTATATTTAAGTCCTTAGAATAGATTTCCCAAGTGTAAAAGTATATGAATATCCTAAAATTGTATATCATCATTATAAAATACTGTAAGATTATAAGAATTTTATATTAAGAACAAATGTATATAATCGAAGTATTATCCTAGACTAAATTTTTGTTAGTGCTTATTTTTTCTTAAGCATCAAATATCCTTTAAAATATGTTTTCAAAATTTAGTAGTTATCAAGATATCTTAGAGCTCTACTCAATATTCTATAATAACCTAACCTATATGGGAAAAGAATCTGAAAAAAATGAATATATGTCTATATATATCTGAGTCATTTTGCTGTATACCTGAAACTAACACAGCATTGTAAAGCAACCATACTCCAACTAAAAAAAAAAGATATCTTGAATAATGCTTAGTTATAGGATTGCTTCACTTCTATTTTTGATTTTATTAATTTATGACTTTAAAGGTTCTGTTATAAAATCATGTAAATATCTACTAAGCACTAAGTGTATATTATCAATAACTTAATTAACGTTCATTAGATTCCATGTATCTTGTAAATCTCTTATGGTTGTAACTCTACCTTGAAGACAAAATTAGACAGAGTTGAAATAACAGTTGTTTATCCCTTCTGAATTTGTTGCCTGTACCTTACATTATCACCATCACTGTTGTTGTAAATATAAGATGTCATATTTACTTAAAATTACTAATCATTAATTTAATATTTCTGGAAAACTGTTTAATTCTCTTTATATATAAGGTACATTATATTCAACTACTACATTTATTCAGTGAACTGAACCATAAATTAGATGTGAAAAACCAATGCTGTAATTTTTATAGGTAGAAACTTCGTTATCTTTAGTTTACCTATAAATGTTAATTAAATCTTTTATCTTAGATTAAGCCAAACATTGGAAATCAGGAAATGCATAGTTAGTTCCATGAGTTAATTGGTTATTATGTAAGAATGGTGTCTTCTCACAGCTCATGTTCTGTTAAGCATCGTGGTGAATTTATATTTTGTTTTTCAGGTGTTTCATTTTTTACTTTTGGTACCTTAAAGAGTGTTGGGCTTTCCCATGCTCCTACCCTTCTTGGCAGACCTTCATCAGACAATCCTAATGTCTTAGTTTTGAAAACTCACATAAACTTAATTTGTGGTGGTGTTGCTGGAGCAATAGCACAGACAATATCGTAAGTTTCTTCATCAACTTAATTCAGTCAAATTACATTTATCCAATCCTGATTTTCAGCATTGGTTAATCATTTTATTTTTTCTAATAGATTATTAAAACACAGGATCCCTTGCAAAATATAAGTTTGATACTTTTTTTTCAGATGTACCTGCATTTTAAGTATATTATAAATAACTGAGTGCCAAATTGACCAAATTAGTTTGAACACACTCAATCTCTGTGGATTTTTTTAAGAAAGAAAGGAAAAAGAAAGCAAGAAAGAAACACTGAATATAATCTCATATATTCTCATGAATATGCCCATATGAGGTTTCTGAACTTTGAGCCACTTATTGTGAGTGTGTTTAGGCACACCTTCTCTTGCGCTTAATCTTGACGGCGTACTTTGTGCCAGATGATGTGCTAGGCATTGGGAATTTCACCTAAGGAAAAACAATATTATTGCCTCAAGAAGTCTGTGCTCTTCTTAAGACAGTAGAAATGCAAGGGAGTTATGTGATAATATAAGCTGTACTGGGGACATAGATAAAGGTATTATATTGTAGTTGGAAAGGTGGTTTCAAAGGATTTCCGTAGACCAGGAGAGATTTAGTAGATGAGATAAAAAGAAGCTGAAATACGAAGAAGCAGGAACTTTACAGGAACAGGAAGAAGGAAAGCTTTCTGTGACTGAGGAGTATCCTGAAAAACAGGAAGACAACAAGAAGGAGTAGTGTCACAAAGACTCAGAGTATCCAATGGAAAGAGAAAAGTTAAAAGTAAGATGAGTACTGAGGAGTTCCTGCTATGGCACAGTAGGTTAAGGATTTGGCATTGCCACAACTGTGATGTAGCTTGCAGCTATGGCTTGGACTCAATTCCAGGCCCCAGAGCTTCCATATGGCATGAGTGCGCTCCACCCCCCACCGCCCACCCCCGCCGGAAAAAAAAAAGATACTGAAAAGTAAGGCGTTCACTGGATTTTATAATAAGGGTTACTTTTGTGAAGGCAGATTCACCATACTTGTGTGGGGGAGCAGATCATACTAGATTGAAGGGAAAGATGAAAATGTGTGTTGTTTATTTTTAGAAACATGGCTGTGCAACCTTGTCTCTTTGCAGAAACATGATCACCTCTAGCTAGTCTGATTCTCTTCTTGGTTTTATTACCCCTTTTCTTTATTGTTCACTTCCAACATAGGTCCTCAAAAATCAGTCTTTTCCATTTCTCTTCTTAAACTATTTTCTGAACATGCTGACTCTTAACAGATCCAGTGTTTCCTCTCAGTACCTCTATCTTCCTAATTGTCTTGGTTTTGGCAATAGTGCCGTCTCTTGGCTGTCATCCTCCCAACCTTCCCTTTTCAGTATCTTGCTGATTCAGGTCTTCCTCCTCTACTTAGCTCTACTGATTTTTTTTAAAGACCCTGCCAGAGTTTAGTCCTCTGCTCTCCCTTAAAATAGTTCATCTATCTTTATGGTTCCAATGGTCACCTCTGTACAGATAACTACTTCTGTTTAAATCTCCATTACTGACTCTCCTTTACTTCTCTAGCAAGCTCTTAAATGTTTCTACTTGGACTTCTGTTCTCAGTGCAAACTCCATAATTCATATACTACTTTCTTATCTTTTTCCTGTCTGTCCTCAGCCCCCAGCTTTCCTATTTCTTATTGATAACCATTAATCTTGCCATTCTGATAGTATCTTGAAATCATTTTTCACATAGTACATATTTACTTTTTTTTAATTAAAAAAATATTTTTTAGTGCTGCACCTAAGGCATATGGAAGTTTCTGGGATAGGGGTTGAAATGGAGCTGCAGCTTCAGGCCTACACTACAGCCACAGCAACATCAGATCTGAGCTGCATTTGCAACCTACCCCTCAGCTCACAGCAATGCCGGATCCTTAACCCAACAGGTGAGGCCAGGGATCGAACCAACATCCTCATGGATACTAGTCCTGTTCTTAACCCACTGAGCCACAACGGGAGCTCCCACATTGTACATATTTAAATAGTAACTAATTTTCATCATGTTTTACTTACAAACATTGCCTGGAATGCTATTTTCTTTCTTTCCCATCATTTCCCTAGTTCTGATCCTTGTATTTTGTCTTAACTTTGTCTCTATTAAACAATTCCACTTATCCACATACATCTTTTCCTGCTTAGAAACTGAATCCTTCAGGTTGAGGTTTTTGTCCCTTTATTCCCCATAAAGTTTTTTCCTCTCTTCACTTTATGTTACAGATAATTCATAGAGATGCTGTTGAGATGCATAGGATACTTCATTTATTGGTAGTGTTATTTCTTTCTTTTTTTTTTTTTTTTTTCGTCTTTTGTCTTTCTATAAAACTGACGGGAACTCCAGGATTGTAATTTCTTAAGCTGTTTGATTGGTACCCAGGTTTTTTTGTTTTTTGTCTTTTTGCCCTTTCTAGGGCTGCTTCCTGAGGCATATGGAGGTTCCCAGGCTAGGGGTCGAATTGGAGCTGTAGCCACCGGCCTATGCCAGAGCCACAGCAACACGGGATCCGAGCTGCGTCTGTGACCTACACCACAGCTCTTGGCAACGCCGGATCCTTAACCCACTGAGCAAGGCCAGGGATCAAACCCACAACCTCATGGTTCCTAGTCGGATTCGTTAACCACTGCGCCACGACGGGAACTCCAGAACACAGGTTTTTTAAAAATTATAACTATTTTCTAATAAATTTAAATGTATATAAAATATGTAATTTTTTTGTCATATATCACTTACATATATATGAATTCATATATATGTTTATGTATATATATGTGAATGAGACCTTTGAATATGAAAGTAGCTTTATGACATGGAGAATGTCTCTAAGACTCAATTCTCTTATCTGTTTTTTTCTTTTTTTCTTTTTAGGGCTGCACCTGTAGCATATGGAAGTTCCCAGCCCAGGGGTTAAATAGGAGCTGTAGCTGCCAGCCTACACCACAGCCACAGCCACACTAGATCCAAGCCGCATCTACAACTTAGACTGAAGCTTATAGCAACTCTGAATCCTTTAACCCACTGAACGAGGTCAGGAATCGAACCCACATCCTCATGGATACTACTCAGATTCTTAACCTGTCGAGCCACAATGGGAATTCCTCAATTCTCCTGTCTTAATGTCTAGGTAACAGGACCTACTTCATGCAACTATTGTAAAGATGGAGTGAGGTAATGTACATAAGATAGTTTAGCACAGGACCAAAGATAAGTAATCAATGTAAGAAAATACAAAAGTTAAAAAAAAAATCACCTGAGGAGATCCTAGTGGTTCAGCAGGTTAAGGGCATTGCTACTGCAGTGGCTTGGGTTACTGCTGTGGTATGAGTTCAGTCCCTAGCCTGGAACTTCTTCATGTTGTGGGTGCAGCCAAAAATAAAAACAAACAAAAAAATCACCTGGCATCTCAGTTCTAAATGAAATTACTTTTATATATTTCATTTTAGGCAGTCTTCAAAAAATTTTTTTATTCATGTATGATTGACATGCAATACTATATTACTTTGTCTATATAACACGATAATTTGATATTGGTATGTAATGAAAAATAAGCATGGCAATAGATCTGCTTAACTTTCTTCACCATACCTAGTTACAGAATCTTTTCACATAGAATTTTCTTAGACCTCTAAATGCAATTATCTATATTATTAATTTTAGCTTTAAAGGAGAAATTTTTGTTGGTCTACTATATACAGGGGCACTTGCTGAATACTCTTTGGGTGGTGGTTCTCAGCTAGAGTCAGTTTTGCCTCTAGTGGACATTTATTGATGTCTGGAGACATTTTTGGTGTTACAACTGGTAGGGGGTGTGCTACTGGCATCTAGAGGATAGAGGCCAAGGATGCAGCTAAACATCCTTCAGTGCACTGAACAGCCCCCACAACTAAGAATTATCCAACCCCGAATGGCAATAGTGCCAAAGTTAAGAAACCCTATCTTAGAGTTATAACAGTGTAAAGCACCCAGTTCATTTCTTCAGGAAGTGGCATGTAATTTGGCTTTGGGGAATAAATAGACCTTGGTATTGGGAGATGGGAGAGAAGAATCATCAAACCCAAGGAACCACTTAGGCAAAGGCAAGGAGACCTCTGTATTGTTGTTAGATTTTATTCATGTGCCTATGTCCTGACTGCTAAATTAGACAAAACAATAAGAGTGTGGGAATACATAATTTCCTAACATACATAGGGCTTTGTATTCAATAATTGCTGAGTAGAAAACTAAAAATCATTTTTATGTCCTTGTGCTCTTGTCTTTTTTTAGCTACCCATTTGATGTAACACGCCGGCGAATGCAATTAGGAACTGTTCTTCCAGAATTTGAAAAGTGCCTGTAAGTTCTTCATTTATCATTATTCATTTTCTTTAGGAAATGAGGGAGATAGGACTATGATCTTACTAGTAGTCTAGATCTTTCATTTTATCTCCCCTAGTGTACTTTAGTAACTGTATAAAATTTAATCAGATCCTAATCCTCCTATTAAAAATTTCACTTTAGGAGTTCCCTGGGGGTCTAGCAGGTTAAGGATCCAGCGTTATCACTGCAGTGGCATGGGTCCAATCCCTGGCCCAGGAACTTACACAGGCTGGGGGCATGGCCGGAAAAAAAATTTCGCCTTAGAGCAGCTCCATTAAGTAGAAATATATTGTGAACCATGCTGTGTAATTTAAAATATTGTGGTCACAAAAGAGCCAGATGAAATTGTTTTAAAATGTTTTATTTAAACTAGTATATCTAAAATTTACCACTTTAACATTTCAGTATTTTGCATCCTTTAAAAAAAAAAATGCTAAGTGTTTGGAATTCCCATTGTGGTCCAACATGTTAAGAACCCCATGAGGATGCAGGTTGGATCCTTGGCCTTGCTCAGCGAGTTAAGGGTCCGGCTTGGATCTCGTGTTGCTGTGGCTATGGTGTAGGCCATTGGCTCTAGCTCCAACTCAACCCCTAGCCCGGGAACTTCCATATGCCTCAGGTGCAAATGTAAAAAGAAGACGGGGAAAAAAAAAATACTAAGTGTTTGAAATCCGGAGTTTATTTTACCCTCACAGCACATCTCAATTTTGGACTTTCCCCATTTCAAGTGCTCAGTAACCACATATGGCTAGTGGCTACCATTATTGCAGAGCACAGCTCTAGAGTTTTCGATAATCAATAGAGATTTAGAATCATCTCTTTAATTGGTGATGTCTTGTCCCTCAAGGGAAGAACAGAATGTTTGTTTAGGACCTTGAATTGGCTTTGTTCACTCAAAAGATTTTTTGAAGATTTCAATCCAGATTTCCTCTTAAGAGGGAAAGACAAACCCAAAGTGTTGGTTTGAAAGGAGAGAACATTGAAACAACAGTCTTTATTGCTGAAATCTGAAAGATAATCCTTTAAGCCTTAAGGTTATATAGTTCTATAACCATCTGCTAGTTACAGTATAGAACTTAAGCAGAAATGAGAGTTTAAAGGACAACTGCCCACATAGCTTTTAAAAAAGACTACATGGGTATTTCAAATATTATTATGCAATAGTGTTGCCAGTAAATGTCACAGACATAATACAAGCAAAATATATTGTATTAATGAGCCCTAAAATTCCATACATAATGCTTATACTTATTTGGAATCAACTGCTATTTTAATGTGAATTTTTAACTTGTTTTAACACATGCCTTCCAAAAGCTATTCAAGATGGCATTTTAGCTTCTTTTAAAAAATGCTTTTACTGGGAATTCCCATTGTGGTGCAGCGGAAATGAATCCGACAAATATCCATGAGGTTGAGGGTTCGATCCCTGCCTCTCTCAGTTGGGTTGGAGATCTGGCATTGCTGTAAGCTGTGGTGTAGGTCGCAGACACAGCTTGGATCCCATGTTGCTAGGGTTTGGCGTAGGCCTGCAGCTACAGCTTCGATTAGACCCCTAACCTGGTAATCTCCATATGCTGTAGGTGCGGCTCTAAAAAGCAAAAAAATAAAAATAAAAATGCTGTTAATGGATCCTGAAATTGTCTCTTCGTGACTGGGCATAAAGGTGTCATCATTTCACCATTCTCTTTTAGTACCATGCGGGAGACTATGAAGTATGTCTATGGACACCATGGAATTCGAAAAGGATTATATCGTGGTTTATCTCTTAATTACATTCGTTGTGTTCCTTCTCAAGCAGTGGCTTTTACAACATACGAACTTATGAAACAGTTTTTTCACCTCAATTAAAAAAAAATATCGTGATGAGAGGTCCCTGGCGGCCTAGTGGTTAAGGATCCGGTGTTGCCACTGCTGTGGTTCTGGTCACTGCTGTGATGTAGGTTTGATCCCTGGCCCAGGAATTTCTGCATGCTGTGGGCACGGCCAAAAAGTTGCAGTTCTTTTCCTTAGTAAACTCTCGGAGGGAGAGATTAAATGCTAATTTAATTGGGGAGGGGGAAACATTACTTGAAAGG
This sequence comes from Sus scrofa, assembly GCF_054392235.1. NCBI lineage: Eukaryota > Metazoa > Chordata > Mammalia > Artiodactyla > Suidae > Sus > Sus scrofa. The sequence goes on along the minus strand of NC_139396.1, from coordinate 93,810,074 downwards.
GTATATTTAACCCTGTCACAGGAACCACTGGTATTTTAGTACTTGATTTTTTTATTCATTCCAAATGAAAAATGCTTGCTATACTTTTTGATGCCAAAAGTTATATCTTGGAACACTGCAAAAAAAATCCAAAGCTGATGCTGGCTAATCAGTAAGGTTATTTGAAACCATTTTAAAGTGTTAACTTGGAAATAGAACTAACTTAAAATGGGATTCAAGAGATTGCCATTAGTTTTATCATGCTATTCTAAGCTTTTAATTATAATCATGATTTTCAAAAGACTCTAACATACGTTATTATTATCGACAGTCTTTAGCAAAATGATGAGAACTGAAATTTTAAGTTATATTAAAACATAGCTTAGGAACCAACATTTAAGTATTATTCCCAATATCTCTCTTCTCATAAGTCTGCTCCACTGGATTAAAGGACAAATACTTTTTCTCTTCATTTTTAATAAATTAAATGTTATATTTGAAAAGTAGCCATGTAAAGATGCATAAGTAAGTCAAGAATTTTCAGGTATTGCTCAAATGTTATTACTAGTTTCTATGAGTGATTTAAATGTATTTTTTAAAGTCAGTGTATTCCTAAAGGCAGTAATAAGAAATACCGAATATCTTTGCTCTCAAAACAGATAAGCGTTATAGATTTGTTTTTGTTAGATGATTTGGTGTGTACTAGAAAATTTATTTAAATGGACTGTGAAATATCCATTAATATAGATGTGGACGTCAAAGAATGTTTCCAAGGTGTTATGTTATGACATATCAACTAGTTCTTCCATGTAAGATAATTTTAGTGCAATACAAACTTAAGTGGAAAAGTAAAACATGATCTGAATTGCTATCCTTTGTATTAAAACGGTTTAAAGTGTAAGAATTCTATTCATTGTGTTTAGAGTACTTTTTATGTTTTATAATAAGCATGACAAAAATGGGAGGGGAACAGTTATAGTTCTATCCACAGAAATAGCAATTTGTAGAATTGATAGAATTTTTAAGACATTAGAAAACAAGTTAAGAGTGTTCTTTTTGCTTCAATTTTTATTTTTTTCATAAAAGATTTTTGTCATATATTGGTAAAAATTATATGAACTGGTTTCATTGTCAAAATCTTTATTTTAAAATAAATATGTATCTTTGTATGATTTATAAGTGTATCCACAGGTAAAAATACATGTGTTCCTAAAACTATTTTGTATATTTTCATTTCTGGGCTACACTGTACCTGAATACTGTTATCAAATCTCAAAATAATTTAAATGTGTAAAATAAGTATCTCAGTTATGTTATTAATAAATGAGGACTGCAAATATTTTTTAAATAAAAATTTGCATTCTATATCTGTTACAAAATACATAGGATCTTAAAAATAAAATTTATTCATGTTTCAACATTTATTCCTCTCTTTTAACTGTTTACATTATGGAAGCACAAATGTTAAATATAAATAGTCAGAGTACAAGAATACCTAATGACTTAAGTATTTTTTTAAATTACTCAATTTTATTACATTTATAGTTGTATAACATAAGTATTTATATTTGATTCATTTCAGATTGATAACCCAAAATGAATCATGACAGATTATCTTCCATTTGAAGATTGACTATTTATTTATTTATTTTTATGCTTTTTTAGGGCTGCACTTGAAGCATATGTAAGTTCCCAGGCCAGGAGTTGAATCAGAGGTGCAGCTGTTGACCTACACCATAGCCATAGCCATACCAGATCCAAGCCATGTCTGAGACGTACACCACAGCTCATGGCAATGCCAGATCTTAACCCACTGAGCAAGGCCAAATTGGTTCTCTCATGGGCAGAGCCCATGCCTTCATCTCCTTTAAGAAGCACAGGGTATGGCATCACAAGAGGTGTTCAGTGATGTGTACTGATGGGCAGAATGAAGGGTTAGCCCGTTTTTGGAAAAAATGTTCTAGCAGGGAGAAACAATGCAAAAATAGTGCAGGGAAAAAGCAATTTAGAAAGAAAGTTATTTGGTGTTTTCTGACAGAAATGTCTTGTTGCTAAATTCAGCCAGGATGAATGGCAAATAATAAAACCTATGTTATATGAGTAATGCATTGGCTTGCAGAGTTGGGCCAATTATCTCTGTGTAGCAATTGTTTAGTACTTATATAACAACTGTATACTTAGGCAGTTCTTCACATCCATTCTTTGACTATCAGACACTGTCAGGCATTAGAAATCAATGACAAACAATGTCATGTATATTTTCTGAGGATGTGCTTTGTTCCATGCCTTATTTTAAGCACTTTTTTTAATGCCTTAACTCTATCTCTACAACAGTACTATGAGATAGGTGCTATCAAATATTACTTTTTTACAGATGGGATAATGAGACCCAGGGAGATCAAGTAACTTGTCCTGATTCACACAATAAACGGTGGATCTAAGCATTCAGATTTAGCCAGTCTCAATTTCCAACCCGGTTTACTACCCATGATGCTATACTTCAACACAGTATAGTATCCTTCCTATTCAGATGAAACTCTAACCTGTCAATAAACACAAACCAAATAAGAGAATGATTATAGTTTTCGGCAAGTGCTTGCTAAGGAAGTAAATAGATTACATGAGAAAGAAAAATTGTTGGGTATAAAGATCAGAATGCTGCTTTAGAATGGTCAAGGACAAGTTTCTTTTTATTTTTTTCTTTTTTGGTCCCCTGGCAGCATATGGAGTTCCCCGGCCATGGATCAAATCTAAGCCAGAGTTGTGACCTATGCCATAGCTGTGGCAACACTGGATCTTTAGCCTACTGCACTGGGTTGGGATCGAGCCAGAGACAATGTCTATCCTGTTGCATCACAGCAGGAATTCCAGAAAAGTTTCTTTAATGTACTAAACTTTAAGCAGACACATGAAGGATAAAAAGGGAAAGAACCATGCAAAGAGTTGGGGAAGAATGGCTCAATGAAGAGAACAGCATGTACAAAAACCCTGAAAGAGGAAAAGCTTAGATGGACACAGTAACTGTCAGAAGGCCAGCGTGAATGAAGCCTTGCAAGTGAGTGAGTAGCAACAAATAGCATTGGAAAAGTAGACGAAGGGTAGATCAATCTATTTAGGTGATATATGGTACACAGTAATGATTTTGTCTTTTATTCTATGTGTGTTGGGAAACCCTTGAAGGTTTTCAGCAGGGGAATAAAATTGCCTGATCATGTTTTTACAAAGATCACCCTGCTTTATCAATAATTATTTGTGCTTAGGGAATTCTCTGATGGCCTAGCAGGTTGAGGCTCCTGCATTCTCACCACCATGGCTCTGGTTGCTGCTGTGTGGTGTAGGTTTGATCCCTGGCCCAGGAACTTCCATATTACCGCCTGTGTGGCAAAAAGGAAAAAAAAAATACACACACCAAAAAAACCCAAAAGAAAACCTGAAATAAACATTGCAACTCTCATTTAACCCTTAAAATAGAAATCAACAAACTAAAACACAGACAACAGAGAAAATAGCAATCCCCAAAAGTAGTTTTTGAGAAGATCAACAAAATTGTTAAGTCCCTAGCTAGACTGATAACTAAAAAGGAAAGAACATAAATTATCAATATCAAGAATAGAAAAGTGTGGCTCAGTGGGTTAAAAACCCGGCTAGTATCCATGAAGATTGGGTACAATCCCTGGCCTTGCTCAGTGCGTTAAAGGATCTGGTGTTACCACGAGCTGCAGAGTAGGTTGGAGATACAACAATAGATAGACACAAATGAACCTATACTTATATGGTCACTTAATTTTTTTTTTTTTAACAAAGGTACCAAAGCAATGCAACCAGGGAAGGTAAGTCTTTTCAACAGATGCTGCTGGAAAAACTGGAAATGCACATGGTTGAGGAAAGGAGGGGGTGTGTGGGGGAACATGATTTATTCTCTACCGCATACCACTTTAAAAAATGAGTTTGAGATGGATCATAGACCTAAATGAAAAATAAAGCAATAAACTTCAAGAAGGAAACAAGGAGAACATCATTACTGCCTGGGGATTGACAAAGATTCATTAGGTCACAGAAAGCAAAAGGCATAGAAAGAAAATGGGTAAATTAGACTTCATGAAGTTTGAAACTTACTCATTTCTTAAGATCTTGTTCCTGAACCAAACTTGCGTTCACTTGCCCATGGCAGTAAAAGCCAATCTATTGACACTGGGTCGTGGTAAAGGAAAGTGCAGCATTCATTGAAAGGCACCAAAACAAGGAGAACAAACAGGTAGCTCATGCTCTAAAACTCTCAGCTCCCCAAAGGGTGTTTTTCTTGTGTGTGTGTGTGTCTTTTTAGGGCCACACCTGCAGCAAATGGAGGTTCCCAGGCTAGGGGTCAAATCGGAGCTGAAGCTGCTGGCCTACACCATAGCTATAGCAGCGCTGGATCGGAGCCTCATCTGTGATCTACACCACAGCTCATGGCAACGCCAGATCCTTAACCCACCAAGTGAGGCCAGGGATCTAACCCCTGTAAAATGGATGCTAGTAGGGTTCCTTAACCGCTGAGCTACGATGGGAACTTGAACTCCCCAAAGGGTTTTAGCAAAGCTTTTTTTTTTTTTTTTTTGGCTTTTGGCTTTTGGCTTTTGCTTTTTAGGGCCACACACCCTTGGCATATGGGGGTTCCCAGGCTAGGGGTTGAATCAGAGTTACAGGTGCCTGCCTATGCCACAGTCACAGCAATGCAGGATCCAAGCCGTGTCTGCAACTGTGCGACACAGCTCACGGCAACGCTGGATCCTGGGCTCACTGATCAAAGCTAGGGATTGAACCCACATCCTCATGGATACTAGTCAGATTGGCTTCAGCTGCTCCACGACGGGGACTCCAGCAAAGCATTTTTAAAGGCCAAGTGAGGGAGGAGGAGCCCCAGGGCATGTGTTCAGCTTGTGCACAATTCTCTAATTGGCTGATGGTAAGGTAACAAAACGGTGTCACAGGAGTTAACATTATCCTTATGCTTTAGCAGGCCTATATTCATGATGGTCTCAAGTAGTTAACATCTTCCATTTGGTGGGGGTTTTCACACCTGTAAAACAACTCAGAAAATGTGCATCAGATTCTGTTATCTAAGTACTTCAGAGAGGAGCTGAAGCAGAGGATATGGGGGAAGGATCTGCTCCAGTAAGTCTCATGGAATCCTACTCAGTTACAATCTTCTTAGGGAAACGAATAGGTAAACTACAGATGGGGAGCAAATATTTGCAAAACCTATCTGATGAAGGACTTTTATCTAGAATTATATAGAGAGAATTCTGCAACTCAGTAATAAAAGGACAATGAAATTTAACAAAAAATGGGCAAAAGATTTGAACAGACATTAACAAAGGGGGATATACAAATGACTAGGCATGTGATCAAGTAATATTAGTGATGGAGGAATGCAAATTAAGGCTGTTAGGACTGACCGCATCAAATGTCAAGGATATGCAGAAACTGAAATTCTCACACATTGTTGGTGATAGTGTAAAATGTTACAACCACTTGGCTAAAGCTCTATTAAACCTAAATATAAACCTACCCATAGTCAAGAAATTTCACCCCAAGATATGTACTCAAGACAAATACCTGCAAACTATTGCCTTTGGAGTAGACAAACAATGAGATCCTGCTATAGCACAGGGAACTGTATTGAAACACGTGATGGAACATGATGGAGGATAATGCGAGAAATAGAAGATGTGTACACCTAGGTCACTTTGCTGTACAGCAGAAATTGACAGTACATTGTAAATCAACCATAATAAAAATTTATTTAAAAAGGCGAATACAAGCACACATCCACCAAAAAATGTATACAAGAATATTTGTCCTGGAGTTCCCGTCGTGGCGCAGTGGTTAATGAATCCGACTAGGAACCATGAGGTTGCAGGTTTGATCCCTGGCCTTGCTCAGTGGGTTGAGGATCCAGCATTGCCATGAGCTGCGGTATAGGTTGCAGACGTGGCTCGGATCCCACATTGCTGTGGCTCTGGTGTAGGCTGGTGGCTTCAGCTCTGATTGGACCCCTAGCCTGGGAATCTCCATATGCCGCAAGAGCGGCCCTAGAAAAGGCAAAAAGACAAAAGACAAAAAAAAAAAAAAAAAAAGAATATTTGTCCTGCTTTATTCAAGATAGCAAAACACTGTAAATCATTCGTCAACAGGAGACTGGCCAAACAGACTACTATTCAGCAATAAAAAGAAACAAACTTCTGGTTCGTGTAACAAAATGGATGCATCTCAAAAACGTTATACTGAGTGAAAGAAGCCAGACACAAAATAGTACACATCATTTGATTTTCATTATATGAAGTTGTAGAATAGACAACTCTAATCTCTGGTGAAAAAAAAATCGGGTTAGTGGCTGGGTTTCCAGTGGGGAAGGATGTTACTTGGGGAGGGTATGAAAAGAACTTTCTGGAGGTGAGAAGAACATTCTGTACCTTTTTCTTTTCTTTTTTTTTTTTTTTTGTCTTTTGTCTACTTTGGGCTGCACCCGCGGCATATGGAGGTTCCCAGGCTAGGGGTTGAATAGGTGCTGTACCTGCCGGCCTACGCCAGGACCAGTGGATCCGGGCGGAGTCTGTGACCTACACCACAGCTCAGCACCGGATCCTTAACCCACTGAGCAAGGACATGGATCGAACCGGCCTCCTCATGGATACTAGTCGGGTTAGTTAACCCACTGAGCCACAAAGAGAACTCTTAAGACAGCAAATGCTAATTGTAAACTTTAGGTGATATGTATACAGTGTTCATTATATAATTCTCAACTTTTCTGTACATTTGAAAATTTTCATGGTAAAATATTGGGAAAGGGGAAAGAATAAATTGCAGGGAGTTAAGAATGGAAGCACGTGTGAGAGATAATTATCAGGTAGTGAAAGTGAGATGGAAAGGAAAGAGGAGATTCAAGGCACACCTGGATTTGGGCAACTGCAAATAGTACTAAGAGCTTACTAAGAGCGTGTGTGGGGCATGGGTCAGCGTGTCTAGAGAGAGGGCGGAAGCATTTAGTCTAGGTCGGGTTACGAAGAGTCCTTGCTTTCCTAACCCTAAAGCGAAGGATCAAGGGCGCCTTTTCAGCCTTTGCTGCCCGGGTGCGGCTCTCCAAGCTTTACCCTCCGGGCGCGGGAAGGGCTGCCCGCGCAGGTCACTTGGGATCGCGGCGGTCGGCGCATGCGCACGTCGCCTGGCGGACTCGTGTCTCTTTTCCTTTCCAGTGCTGATCACTGTTCACCAGTTTTTACCTGGCGGCAGTTTTCGGTCTCGGCGCCCAGGATGGAGCAGATGGGCGATTTGGAGCTGCTCATGGAGAAGAGTTTCGGTGACGAGGCTGCGCCGCCTGCGAAGCTGTGAGCAGAGTGGGGGTTGGGGCGGGGAGGATCTGGGAGCCAAGCGGGAATTTTGAAAAGAAAAGAGCGGGAGAGGCCGCAACCACGCCTCCATGGAACCGGGCTCTGGTAGGAGTGACCGAGCTCAGGTCTCCTGGCCCCGGCGAGTTTCTGGAGCTGGGGTCTGCTTCGCAGGGTTCTTTTTAGGGCTAAGCCCGGGCAAGAGCTCGAAGACTCTCCCTCACTCAGCAGGTCCTTCCTTACCTTACTATCACCGCTTTCTGGATTTTTTTGGGTCCCAGCCACCTTAAATGCCTTCATAAAAGGGAATTGCAACTGCTAGATGCTTTTCTTTTTCTTTTTCTTTTTTTTTTTTTTTGGTCTTTTTTGTCTTTTGTTGTTGTTGCTATTTCTTGGGCCGCTCCTGCGGCATATGGAGGTTCCCAGGCTAGGGGTTGAATCGGAGCTGTAGCCACCGGCCTACGCCAGAGCCACAGCAACGCGGGATCCGAGCCGTGTCTGCAACCTACACCACAGCTCACGGCAACGCCGGATCGTTAACCCACTGAGAAGGGCAGGGACCGAACCCGCGACCTCACGGTTCCTAGTCGGATTCGTTAACCACTGCGCCACGACGGGAACTCCTAGATGCTTTTCTTGATGTTTAGTTGGAGAATGTTATCCCAGGGAGGAGAACTTTGTACCCTCGTATTGGTCGGGGAAACTTGATTACCTGGCATGGTGTAGAATTATTTCCTTCCTTCCTCCCTCCTTCCTTCCCTCCCTTCTTCCCTCCTTCCAGTCTTTTTAGGGCCACACCCGTGGTATATGGAGGTTCCCAGGCTAGCGGTCCATTCGGAGGTGCAGCTGCCTGCCGACACCACAGCAACACCAGATCCGAGATGAGTCTGCTACTTACACGTTGCTCATGGCAACGCCAGGTCCTTAACCCACTGGCGGGACCAGGAATCGAGCCCTCATCCACATGGATATAAATCGGGTTCGTTACTACTGAGCCACCTAGGGAACTCCGTTAAGTTTTTATACTAGGAATTCTGCTATGCCCTACCTTCTTAATTTTTAATTTTTTTAGTCATTGGTCATTTTGATAAGTTTTCCAGAAGAAAACAACTAGAAGGTTGGTTTGTAGATAAAGGAGATTGGATGGCTTTTTATTTCATGCTTGTGCTATGGTAGTTTTTGAATGTGTATGCTTTAGATTTCAGAAGAAGAATGTGGAAGCTTCCTTTTCTAAAACAGTTCTGATCCGAGGAATGGATAACCGGTACCTGGTATTAGCAGTCAACATTGTACAGAATGAAGAAGGAAACTATGAAAAGCACCTAATTATTACTGCTTCCCACTCACTAGAAGAAAAAGAACTGTGTATCCTGAGGAATGACTGGTAATTTTTGGACTTTGCGCATTAATCTAGCAGAGTGTTAAGGGTACCATTTTTTTCTTTTTTCTTTTTTTTTTTTTTTTTTTGTTGTTGTTGTTGTTGCTATTTCTTGGGCCGCTCCCGCGGCATATGGAGGTTCCCAGGCTAGGGGTTGAATCGGAGCTGTAGCCACAGGCCTACGCCAAAGCCACAGCAACTCAGGATCCGAGCCGCGTCTGCAACCTACACCACAGTTCACGGCAACGCCAGATCGTTAACCCACTGAGCAAGGGCAGGGACCGAACCCGCAACCTCATGGTTCCTAGTCGGATTCGTTAACCACTGCGCCACGACGGGAACTCCAAGGGTACCATTTTTAAAAACAATCACGTGGGCTTGTGTGGATGTTGCAGTACTTGTTAGCAAAGAGAGTAGATTATGAGGTAATTCTACGTAAAAATTGTGCTTGTTATCCCAGCATCTCAAGTCTCTTATTCCAAAACTTGTTTTTTATTGTCATTTGAAAATCAGGTACAAGGGAACTTATTAAGTCACTTTCTCTTTCCCAGTGCTTTCTGGGATTGCAGCTTAAAACTCATTAGTACTCACTAAGGACAAAATTGATTACAGCATAAGAAGGTCCTTAGATTGTAGATGTTGCTACTCAAGTAATATGTGTTATATGAGAGGTGTTAGGGATCTGCAGAGAAGGTGGAGTCCTAGTTTTGTCTAGCTTGCAAGTTAGGTGTTTGAAATAGATAAATATGATTTTATTCTTGCTGCACTGGGTTTGGCTTCATGCCTCAAGACTTACAGAAGCTGTAGATAATGTCTTAAAAATGAGAGATTTATTATTAAAACAACCTCATCCGTTGTTGGAGCTGTCTTTTATACTATTAATGATTTGATAGCTTTTGCAGTGGATGATGCAAGACCCAGAAATGTCAAAGTACTTATTTCTTTAGATAAAATAATTCATTTATTTTTGAAGCTTCCTTGATCTGTTGAAATGTCAGAATCTAAACTAAGTATACTTTAACTTTGCTTTATCTTTAGGTGCTCTGTACCTGTAGAGCCAGGAGACATAATTCATTTGGAGGGAGACTGCATATCTGATACTTGGATAATAGATGAAGATTTTGGATATTTGATTCTGTATCCAGACATGCTGATTTCTGGCACAAGCATAGCCAGTAGTATTCGATGTATGAGAAGAGCTGTCCTGAGTGAAACATTTAAGGTAAATAACATTAACAGCCAATGTTTCTACAGGGTCTTAAGAGTTTACAGAGCACTTTTATACTCTTATTTAATCCTCCCAGGAGTTCCCTTTGTGGCTGAGTGGTTAACAAAACCTGTCTAGTATCCATGAGGATGCCAGTTCAATTCCTGGCCTTGCTCAATGGGTTAAGGATCTGGTGTTGCTGCAAGCTGTGGTGTAGGTCACAGATACAGCTTGGATCCTGCATTGCTGAGGCTATGGCATAGGCTGGCAGCTACAGCCCTGATTTGACCCCTAGCCTGGGAACTTCCTTATGCTGCAGGTGCAGCCCTAAAAAACAAAAAAAGAAAAAAGAAAAAAAGAACCCAACTAGTATCCATGAGGATGCAGGATCCCTGGCCTCACTCAGTGGGTTAAGGATCTGGCATTGCCTCGAGCTGCAGTGTGGATGCCGTGTTGCTGTGGCTGTGGCAGAAGCCTGCAGTTGCAGCCCCAATTCAGCCCCTAGCCCAGGAATTTCCATATGTCCTAGATGTGGGCCTAAAAAGAAAAAAAATTATCATCAAAAGTTTCAGACATACACAAAGAGATGATTATAATAAACTCCCATGTGCCCTTTTTGCTGTTTCTGAACATTGTATTTTGCAACTAAATGAAAGCTGAGGATTTAAAAAAAATATAAACATCATCTTTGTCATACACGATAAAATTAATAGTAATTCTTTTTTTTTTTTTTTTTTTTGTCTTTTTGCCATTTCTTGGGCTTCTCTGGGGCATATGGAGGTTCCCAGGCTCGGGGTTGAGTCGGAGCTGTAGCCACCTGCCTACGCCAGAGCCACAGCAATGCCAGATCTGAGCTGCGTGTGCAACCTACACCATCCGGCAACGCCGGATCCTTAACCCACGGAGCAAGGCCAGGGATTGAACCCGCAACCTCACGGTTCCTAGTTGGGTTCGTTAACCACTGAGCCATGACAGGAACTCCAGTAATTCCTTAAATTAACCTAATACTCAGTTTTTTGAAAATTTATTTATTTTGGCTGAGCCTGCTACATACTTAAGTTCCCCTGGCCAGGGATTAAATCTGTACTACAGCAGTAACCAGAGCCATAGCAGTGACAACACTGATCCTTAATGTGCTGAGACACTAGGGAACTCCTCTAGTTTATTTTTTTATTTTTTTAATTTTTTTAATTTTTTTTTTATTTTGTTGTTGTTGTTGTTGTTGTTGTTGCTATTTCTTGGGCCGCTTCCGCGACATGTGGAGGTTCCCAGGCTAGGGGTTGAATTGGAGCTGTAGCCACTGGCCTACGCCAGAGCCACAGCAACGCGGGATCCCAGCCATGTCTGCAACCTACACCACAGCTCACGGCAACACTGGATCGTTAACCCACTGAGCAAGGGCAGGGACCGAACCCGCAACCTCATGGTTCCTAGTCGGATTCGTTAACCACTGCGCCACGACGGGAACTCCTAGTTTATTTTTTAAAATCAGCTTTTTTCCTTCAGTTGTGGGGGGACTAACTTCTCTTTTAGCCACATACCACAAAGCAGACCTGAATATTAATCTTTTTTTTTCTTTTTTGGCCACCACACCATATGGAAGTCCCAGGCCAGAGGTCAAATCTGAGCTACAGCTGAAACTTACGCCACATCTGCAGCAATGCTGGATCCTTAACACACTGCACTGGGCTTGGGATCAAACCTGTGCTTCCCATAGACAACACCAGATACTTAGACTCACATAAAAACTAAAAAACTAGTTCAGAGAATTGCTCTGTAAATTAATTTTTAGAATCCCTGGTGAGTGTTTTGGTAGACTTTATCTTGTTGTTTGATACTTTCAAGGGGAAGGTCTAGGCTAATGAAAGAATTAATTGAAAAGTGTTGTTTCTGGAGTTTCTGCTGTGGTGCAGTGGGTTAAGAATCCAACTATAGCAGCTTGGGTCACTATGGAGGCAAGAGTTTGATCCTCGGCTGGCACAGTGGCTTAAAGGATCTGGCATTATAGTACCTGCAGCGCTTGGATTAAAACCCTGGCCCAAGAACTTCCATATGCCGTGGGTGTGGCCATAAAATAAATAAATCAATAAAGTGAAATTAGAGACAAATGTGTTAAATATTTGGGAATGCATTGTACTTTTTCATATAGGTTATTTTAATTTTTTTCTTTTTAAAAAAGATTTTTAAAAATTAAAAAAAATGTAGTTTTCCTTTTTAGGGTTGCACCCAAGGCATGCTGAAGTTTACAGGCTAGGGATCGAGTTGGAGCTGCAGCTGCTGGCCTGCACCACAGCCACAGCAATGCCAGGACTGAGCTGCAACCTACAGCAGAGCTCACGGCAATGCCAAATCCTTAACCCACTGAGTGAGGCCAGGGATCGAACGCACATCCTCATGGATACTAATTGGGTTTGTAACCCACTGAGCCACAACAGGATCTCCCAGTTTTTAATTTTTGGCAAAATAGAAATATACTGATTTGAAAAAAAATAACTTACATTTGTAAAATAATTCAGGTAATTCTAAATTGGAGAACGTGAAAGTCACCCATAATTTCACTCACCAGAAAAAAATTTAATATGTTGGCATTTGTCTCACCAGTGCACTTTGGCTTTGGTGGTTCAGTAGATCAGGTAATAAATCTACAATCATGTCTGTTGATATGCTGTGAAGTAAAAAGTTTACATGATTTTCTTTTTGGTAGAGCTCTGATTCAGCCACACACCAGATGCTGATTGGTACAATTCTCCATGAAGTATTTCAAAAAGCAATAAGTGATAGTTTTGCTCCAGAAAAGCTGCAAGAACTTGCTTTTCAAACTGTTCAAGAAATAAGGCATCTGAAGGAAATGTAAGTAGTTATGAATGTAACTATAGGTAACTTCTAAAATCTATAGGGTATTTGGCTATTAGACTGTTAAATATAAATCAGTGTTAACACTAGAATGCATATTTGAGAGTTGTAGTATAGGACTTCAGTTCTGTGAAGAGCTTTTGAAGTTGCAGAGCTGGAACTCTAAAATGTGCCCAGTAGACTTAACAGCTGCACTCAGAGAGTGTCAACTTTTAATTTTACTTCTAGGAGCAATGTGACATACTGAAAACTGTATGGGGTTGGGGGTCAGATAGACCCCTTTCCAGTTTCATGACTGAACAAGTTACTTCAAGATTCTGAAAAGGGCGTTCAGACTAATCAGACTAGTATCCACGAAGATTCAAGTTTGATTCCTGGCTTTGCTCAGTGGGTCAGGGGTTCGGCATTGCTGTGAGCTGTGGTGTAGGTCACAGATGAGGCTTGGGTCCTGAGTTGATGTGACTGTGGCCGGCAGCTGTAGCTCCAATTAGACCCCTAGACTGGGAACTTCCATATGCCGCAGGTGCGGCCCTAAAAAGCAAAAAAAAAAAAAAAAAAAATAAGAAAAGAAAAGTTGTGAAAAGGGTGATAATACCTCCTGTGTAGACTTTTTGTGACAGTGGAGACAATGTATGTAAACCCACAGATGGCTAATCATTGGCATTTTATGAGTAACAGCCGGCGGAGTGATTGGCATATTCTACTATCTCTATTTCTTTTCTCGACTCCTATTGTAGTCAATCTTTTTTCACAGAAAAAAATTTTTTGGCCACACACGTGGCATGCAGAAGGTCTGAGCTAGGGATGGAAACTTCACTGCAGCCATGTCACACATCACAGCAGTGATGCCAGATCCTTAACTCCTTGAGTCACTGGGGAACTCCCCAGAAATGTTTTTATTAGTGGTGGTTTTACTTTCTAAACTGGTTGTCATAAGTCTGCTTTTCCCAGATTCATTCTGCATTCATTGTTTAAAAGGGAAAAATATACCAGAATTCCTGATTTACTAATGACAATCTATTGTCTAAAGAACATTTTAGGACCCTGCCCTATATCAGGCACTGTTTTAGGTGCTTTTAGACATCTTATATAAACTGTTAGCAACCTGTTATAAAGAAAGAAATAAACATAGAGAAGTTGTCTGTGTGGCTAGGTTACAGCCACACAGCTTGTCATTCAGAATGTGAATAGGTTTAAGAAGTTCCCTTGTGGCAGTGGGTTAAGGATCCAGCATTGCCGCAGCTGTGGTGCAGGCTGCGACTGTGGCAAGGGTTCCATCTCTGGCCTGGGGAACTTGCAGCACCGCCCCCCCAAATCAAAAATAATATGAATAGGAGTTCCCTTCGTGGCGCAGTGGTTAACGAATCCGACTAGGAACCATGAGGTTGTGGGTTCGGTCCCTGCCCTTGCTCAGTGGGTTAACGATCTGGTGTTGCCGTGAGCTGTGGTGTAGGTTGCAGACGCGGCTCGGATCCCGCGTTGCTGTGGCTCTGGTGTAGGCCTGTGGCTACAGCTCCGATTCAACCCCTAGCCTGGGAACCTCCATATGCCGCGGGAGCGGCCCAAGAAATAGCAACAACAACAACAACAACAACAACAACAAAAAGACAAAAGACAAAAAAAAAATAATAATAATATGAATAGATTTTTTAAAGTTTTTGTTTGAGTTCTACTTATCACCTTGTATGCCACTTCGCCTTTCAAATTTTTAATTTTTTTTCCCACACCCTAACCAGTGGATGGTGATATCTGTTATGTTTTGTATGGATCATTTCCCCGAAACAAAATATATCAAAACTTTGCACCTTAAAATGACAGTTAACCTGTTGTCTCATGGTTTCTGTTTGTCAGGAATTCAGAAATAGTTTAGGTAGGTGGTTCTGGCTCAGGGTCTCCCATGTGGGGCTGCATCATCTGAAGGCTTGACTGGACCAAGAGCATCTGCCTGCAAGATGACTTACATGTTGTTGTGGTGAGGCCTCAACTCCTAGCTGGCTGAGTCAGGAGGCCTATTTCTCACCATGTGGCCTTTTCTAGAGGGCTACCTGATGTTTCCTCTGACACAGTTGGCTTCCTTCAGATTGAAGTGTCCAAGAAAGGAGTTCCCTGGTGGCCTAGTGTTTGAAGATGCAGTGTTGTCACTGCTGTAACTTGGGTTCAGCCCCTGGCCTGGGAACTTATGTATGCTGCGGTCACAGCCAAAAAAAAAAAAGAAATTTTTTTTTTAGGAGTTCCTGTTGTGGCTCAACATGTTAAGGACCCGATGTTGTCTTTGTGAAGGTGCAGGTTCAATCCCTGGCCTCATTCAGTGGGTTAAGGATCCGATGTTGCCACAAGCTCTAATTTGGCTCCAGTATGCCACAGGTATGGCTGTTTTAAAAACAAAAAAGAAAATCTTAAGAGGAAAAAAAAGGGTCCAAGAAAGAGTGCAGCAAGCCACAGTGCCTCTTCTAACCTAGTCTACGATTCCCATATCCTACGTCGTTACTTCTGGGTTTTTTTTTTTTTTTTTTTTTGGTCTTTTTGTCTTTTTGCTATTTGTTGGGCCGCTCCCGCGACATACGGAGGTTCCTAGTCTAGGGGTTGAATCGGAGCTGTAGCCACTGGCCTACGCCAGAGCCACAGCAACACGGGATCCGAGCCGCGTCTGCAACCTACACCACAGCTCATGGCAACTAGATCCTTAACCCACTGAGCAAGGGCAGGGATCGAACCCGCAACCTCATGGTTCCTAGTTGGATTCCTTAACCACTGCCCCACGATGGGAACTCCTACTTCTGGTTGTTCTGTTCATTAGGTGCACATCACTAAGTCTAACTCTCCCTCAAGGGTAGGGGAATTAATTGGGCACCGTCTTTTTTTTTTTTTTTTCCCTCCTTTTCTGGGTCCGCATGTTCAGCAAAAGGAGGTTCCCAGGCTAGGGGGTCTAATCAGAGCTGTAGCGCTGGCCTACGCCACAGCCACAGCAACTGGGGATCCAAGCTGCATCTTCGACCTACACCACAGCTCACGGCAACGCCGGATCCTTAACCCACTGAGTGAGGCCAGGGATTGAACCCGCAACCTCATGGTTCCTAGTCGGATTCGTTAACCACTGAGCCACGACGGGACTCCTGGGCACCATCTTTTGAAGGGAGTGTTAAAGGATTTGTGGACATTAAACCACCACAGGTATTCAGGTATGAGGCAACCTGATCAGTCCAGAACCCAACCTGAAAATAAGGATGAAAGAAACAAGGCTTTTGATCATTAAGGGCTCAGAATTTGTGTCCTTGTATTAAACATTGTGCTTGTTACATAATGGAATGACTCTCATGCCCTCAGCATCTATTATTTTTCATCATGTTCTTTACATATTGTCTTACTTATCTGGTATCCAAGATGCAGAAGAAAGTTACCTTTATAGTCATATAACATAAGAACTGATAACTGTAGCATAGCTAAGAAGAAACTTTTTAAAAATGTAGGAACTATTAAGACCAGAATTGTGGAGGAGTTTTTTTCTTTCCTTCCTTCCTTCCTTCCTTCCTTCCTTCCTTCCCTCCTTCCCTCCTTCCCTCTCTCTCTCTCTCTTTTGCTTTTCAGGGCTGCACCTGCAGCATTTGGAAATTCCCAGGCTAGGGGTTGAACTGGAGCTACAGCTGCCAGCCCACACCACAGCAACACAGGATCTAGGCCACATCTTACACCTATATCAGAGCTTGTGGCTACACTGGATCCTTAACCCCTCGATTGAGTCCAGGGATTGAATCCACATCCTCATGGATACTAGTCGGGTTCTTAGCCCACTGAACTACAACAGGAACTCCTAGAAGAATTGATTCTTAGAAGATCCTTGGGTTTCACTGAATTATATATTTTTTTTAATATTTATTTTTTATTGAATTATAGTTGACTTAACAATGTGTTAATTTCTGGTATACAGCAGAGTGATTCATATATATATATTTTTCAAATTCTTTTTGTTTATTACAAGATATTGACTATAGTTCCCTGTGCTTACAGTAGGGCCTTGTTTATCTGTTTTATTTTATAATTTTTTTGTGGCTGCACTTGCAGCATATGGAAGTTCCCATGCTAGGGTTCAAATCAGAGCTGTAGCTGCCAGTGTACACCACAGCCGCAGCAACACGGGATCCGAGCCACGTCCGCAACCAACACCATTGCTGAAGGCACTTAATACACTGAGCAAGGCCAGGGATCGAACCCACGTCCTCATGGCTACTAGTTGGGCTCATTAACCACTGAGCCACGACAGGAACTCCCATAAGTTTGTTTTCTGTGTTTGTGAGTTTGTTTCTGTTTTATAAATAAGTTCATTTGGGAGTTCCCATGGTGGTGCACCAGGAACGAATCTGACTAGGAATCATGAGGTTGTGGGTTCGATCCCTGGCCTTGCTCAGTGGGTTAAGGATCTGGCAGTGCTGTGAGCTGTGGTGTAGGTCACAGATGCGGCTCGGATCTGGGGTGGCTGTGGCTGTGGCACAGGCTGGCAGCTGTAGCTCTGATTAGACACCTAGCCTGGGAACATCCATGTGCCGTGGGTGTGGCACTAAAAAGACAAAGGACCAAAAAAAAAAAAAAATTCATTTGTATCATTTTTTTAGTTTCCACATATAAGTGATATCATATAATAATTGTCTTTCTCTGACTTCACTTAGTATGATAATTTCCAGGTCCATCCATGTTGCTGCATTACTATTATTTTTATCATGATATCCTAATTAAGAGCAAATGTGTGTCATTTCTTAATTATGAAAATATTAATTCTCTCTTGAATATTTCCCAATCCTGTTCAAGAGGATACTTTATTTTTTTTTTTTTTTTTGTCTTTTCTAGGGCCGCACCCGAGGCATGTGGAGGTTCCCAGGCTAGGGGTCTAATCAGAGGTGTAGCCACTGGCCTACGCCACAGCCACAGCAACTGGGGATCCAAGCTGCATCTTCGACCTACACCACAGCTCACGGCAACGCCGGATCCTTAACCCACTGAGTGAGGCCAGGGATTGAACCCGCAACCTCATGGTTCCTAGTCGGATTCGTTAACCACTGAGCCACGACGGGACTCCTGGGCACCATCTTTTGAAGGGAGTGTTAAAGGATTTGTGGACATTAAACCACCACAGGTATTCAGGTATGAGGCAACCTGATCAGTCCAGAACCCAACCTGAAAATAAGGATGAAAGAAACAAGGCTTTTGATCATTAAGGGCTCAGAATTTGTGTCCTTGTATTAAACATTGTGCTTGTTACATAATGGAATGACTCTCATGCCCTCAGCATCTATTATTTTTCATCATGTTCTTTACATATTGTCTTACTTATCTGGTATCCAAGATGCAGAAGAAAGTTACCTTTATAGTCATATAACATAAGAACTGATAACTGTAGCATAGCTAAGAAGAAACTTTTTAAAAATGTAGGAACTATTAAGACCAGAATTGTGGAGGAGTTTTTTTCTTTCCTTCCTTCCTTCCTTCCTTCCTTCCTTCCTTCCCTCCTTCCCTCCTTCCCTCTCTCTCTCTCTCTTTTGCTTTTCAGGGCTGCACCTGCAGCATTTGGAAATTCCCAGGCTAGGGGTTGAACTGGAGCTACAGCTGCCAGCCCACACCACAGCAACACAGGATCTAGGCCACATCTTACACCTATATCAGAGCTTGTGGCTACACTGGATCCTTAACCCCTCGATTGAGTCCAGGGATTGAATCCACATCCTCATGGATACTAGTCGGGTTCTTAGCCCACTGAACTACAACAGGAACTCCTAGAAGAATTGATTCTTAGAAGATCCTTGGGTTTCACTGAATTATATATTTTTTTTAATATTTATTTTTTATTGAATTATAGTTGACTTAACAATGTGTTAATTTCTGGTATACAGCAGAGTGATTCATATATATATATTTTTCAAATTCTTTTTGTTTATTACAAGATATTGACTATAGTTCCCTGTGCTTACAGTAGGGCCTTGTTTATCTGTTTTATTTTATAATTTTTTTGTGGCTGCACTTGCAGCATATGGAAGTTCCCATGCTAGGGTTCAAATCAGAGCTGTAGCTGCCAGTGTACACCACAGCCGCAGCAACACGGGATCCGAGCCACGTCCGCAACCAACACCATTGCTGAAGGCACTTAATACACTGAGCAAGGCCAGGGATCGAACCCACGTCCTCATGGCTACTAGTTGGGCTCATTAACCACTGAGCCACGACAGGAACTCCCATAAGTTTGTTTTCTGTGTTTGTGAGTTTGTTTCTGTTTTATAAATAAGTTCATTTGGGAGTTCCCATGGTGGTGCACCAGGAACGAATCTGACTAGGAATCATGAGGTTGTGGGTTCGATCCCTGGCCTTGCTCAGTGGGTTAAGGATCTGGCAGTGCTGTGAGCTGTGGTGTAGGTCACAGATGCGGCTCGGATCTGGGGTGGCTGTGGCTGTGGCACAGGCTGGCAGCTGTAGCTCTGATTAGACACCTAGCCTGGGAACATCCATGTGCCGTGGGTGTGGCACTAAAAAGACAAAGGACCAAAAAAAAAAAAAAATTCATTTGTATCATTTTTTTAGTTTCCACATATAAGTGATATCATATAATAATTGTCTTTCTCTGACTTCACTTAGTATGATAATTTCCAGGTCCATCCATGTTGCTGCATTACTATTATTTTTATCATGATATCCTAATTAAGAGCAAATGTGTGTCATTTCTTAATTATGAAAATATTAATTCTCTCTTGAATATTTCCCAATCCTGTTCAAGAGGATACTTTATTTTTTTTTTTTTTTTTGTCTTTTCTAGGGCCGCACCCGAGGCATGTGGAGGTTCCCAGGCTAGGGGTCTAATCAGAGGTGTAGCCACTGGCCTACGCCACAGCCACAGCAACTGGGGATCCAAGCTGCATCTTCGACCTACACCACAGCTCACGGCAACGCCGGATCCTTAACCCACTGAGTGAGGCCAGGGATTGAACCCGCAACCTCATGGTTCCTAGTCGGATTCGTTAACCACTGAGCCACGACGGGACTCCTGGGCACCATCTTTTGAAGGGAGTGTTAAAGGATTTGTGGACATTAAACCACCACAGGTATTCAGGTATGAGGCAACCTGATCAGTCCAGAACCCAACCTGAAAATAAGGATGAAAGAAACAAGGCTTTTGATCATTAAGGGCTCAGAATTTGTGTCCTTGTATTAAACATTGTGCTTGTTACATAATGGAATGACTCTCATGCCCTCAGCATCTATTATTTTTCATCATGTTCTTTACATATTGTCTTACTTATCTGGTATCCAAGATGCAGAAGAAAGTTACCTTTATAGTCATATAACATAAGAACTGATAACTGTAGCATAGCTAAGAAGAAACTTTTTAAAAATGTAGGAACTATTAAGACCAGAATTGTGGAGGAGTTTTTTTCTTTCCTTCCTTCCTTCCTTCCTTCCTTCCTTCCTTCCCTCCTTCCCTCCTTCCCTCTCTCTCTCTCTCTTTTGCTTTTCAGGGCTGCACCTGCAGCATTTGGAAATTCCCAGGCTAGGGGTTGAACTGGAGCTACAGCTGCCAGCCCACACCACAGCAACACAGGATCTAGGCCACATCTTACACCTATATCAGAGCTTGTGGCTACACTGGATCCTTAACCCCTCGATTGAGTCCAGGGATTGAATCCACATCCTCATGGATACTAGTCGGGTTCTTAGCCCACTGAACTACAACAGGAACTCCTAGAAGAATTGATTCTTAGAAGATCCTTGGGTTTCACTGAATTATATATTTTTTTTAATATTTATTTTTTATTGAATTATAGTTGACTTAACAATGTGTTAATTTCTGGTATACAGCAGAGTGATTCATATATATATATTTTTCAAATTCTTTTTGTTTATTACAAGATATTGACTATAGTTCCCTGTGCTTACAGTAGGGCCTTGTTTATCTGTTTTATTTTATAATTTTTTTGTGGCTGCACTTGCAGCATATGGAAGTTCCCATGCTAGGGTTCAAATCAGAGCTGTAGCTGCCAGTGTACACCACAGCCGCAGCAACACGGGATCGAGCCACGTCCGCAACCAACACCATTGCTGAAGGCACTTAATACACTGAGCAAGGCCAGGGATCGAACCCACGTCCTCATGGCTACTAGTTGGGCTCATTAACCACTGAGCCACGACAGGAACTCCCATAAGTTTGTTTTCTGTGTTTGTGAGTTTGTTTCTGTTTTATAAATAAGTTCATTTGGGAGTTCCCATGGTAGTGCACCAGGAACGAATCTGACTAGGAATCATGAGGTTGTGGGTTCGATCCCTGGCCTTGCTCAGTGGGTTAAGGATCTGGCAGTGCTGTGAGCTGTGGTGTAGGTCACAGATGCGGCTCGGATCTGGGGTGGCTGTGGCTGTGGCACAGGCTGGCAGCTGTAGCTCTGATTAGACACCTAGCCTGGGAACATCCATGTGCCGTGGGTGTGGCACTAAAAAGACAAAGGACCAAAAAAAAAAAAAAATTCATTTGTATCATTTTTTTAGTTTCCACATATAAGTGATATCATATAATAATTGTCTTTCTCTGACTTCACTTAGTATGATAATTTCCAGGTCCATCCATGTTGCTGCATTACTATTATTTTTATCATGATATCCTAATTAAGAGCAAATGTGTGTCATTTCTTAATTATGAAAATATTAATTCTCTCTTGAATATTTCCCAATCCTGTTCAAGAGGATACTTTATTTTTTTTTTTTTTTTTGTCTTTTCTAGGGCCGCACCCGAGGCATGTGGAGGTTCCCAGGCTAGGGGTCTAATCAGAGGTGTAGCCACTGGCCTACACCACAGCCACAGCAACTCGAGATCCAAGCCGCAGCTGCAACCTACACCACAGCTCACGGCAGCACCAGATCCTTAACCCATTGAGCGAGGCCAGGGATCAAACCCGAAACCTCATGGTTCCTAGTCGGATTCGTTAACCACTGAGCCATGGCGGGAACTCCACAAGAGGATACTTTAAAAAAATACCCCAAGATAGAAGTTCCATGGAGGTCTAGTGGTTAGAACTCTGCACTTTCACTGCTGTGGTCCAGGTTCAATCCCTGGTCTGGGATCTGAGACCCCATTTCAAGCCACTGCACTATGCGACCAAGGGAAAAAAAATACCCAAAGCCTAAAATAACAAAGTTCTTTTCTACCCTCTCATAGACCTTTCTACTCTATTACATATCTTAAAACAGATTTTTATCTGTGCATACTCTGCTTTCATTATATCCATAATAGTCTAGGCTTGAAGATCCTGAACCTTAGGTATCTCCATAATCTCAGGAAAGAGCAGGTGGTTACATGACATTTTGCTGTGATTTAGATAAAATTAAAAAGGGAGAATTTAAATGCAAAGAGTTTAAATAACAAGTGTGGACTGGTTTGGAGACTTTAAAGAGTCCTGGTCTATAAAAAGTGAACCACTGGGAAGAATCTGCCCAAGGAGATGATGACAGTGAAGAATGCTTCCAGGATGGTTGGCGAAGGTTACTTAGGAAAAAGGTTACCCAATTGCGCAAGGCTTTTTAATTTTATTTTATTATTCTTAATTTAATTTTTTTGGCCACCCCCCTCCAAGGGGCATGTGAAGATTCCCGGGCCAGAGACCAAACTTATGCCACAGCAGTGAGCCAAGCCCCAACAGTGACAACTGCTGGATCCTTAACCCCTGAGCTACCTGGGAACTCCAGGGTTTTTTTTTTTTAATAGTAAGTTATTATTTCTAAATAGGTTATAAATTTACCTACACTGTCTGTTAGTGTAATAGTGCAAGAGGATATACAGTGATATTAAGTCCTTCCTACCCCCTACCTCCCTGGTCACTCACTTCCTCCTACTAGAGACAGCCACTGTTAGCAGTCTCTTGTATGTCCTTCCACAGAGATTTCAAAGATTTACATGTGACTATATGTGTGTTTATTTATGTTTATATATTATTTGTTATACAAATGGTAGAATACTATGCAAATTATTTTATATAAAGATTAAATCTTGGTGATTATTCCGTATCAATACTTATTGAGCTATCTCTCTCTCTCTTTTTTTTTTGGCCGCACCCATGGCATGCAGAAGTTCCTGGGTCAAGGATAGAACCTCCACCATAGCAGTGACAATGCTAGATTCTTAACACTCTGGGCCACGAGTAACTCCTATACATTTTTTATTTAATAACTGCAGGCATGTATCTGGGTGCAATACTTAGAAGTGGAATTGGAGTTATTTACATTTATTTAAACTTTTTTTTTTTTTTTTTTTTTTTGTCTTTTGCTTTTTTAGGGCCACACTTGCAGCATATGGAGGTTCCCAGGCTAGGGGTCGAATCAGAACTGTTGCTTCCAGCCTGTGCCAGAGCCACAGCAATGCCAGATCTGAGCCATGTCTGTGACTTACACCACAGCTCACGGCAATGCTGGATCCTTAACCCACTGAGCGAGGCCAGGGATTGAACCGGCAACCACATGGTTCCTAGTCAGATTCATTTCTGCTTCACCATGTCAGGAACTCCATATTTAAGCATATTTTTATTTGAAAATAATTTTTAATTTAGAGAATAGTTGCAAGAGTAGTACAAAGACCATCCATATACTCTTTTTTTTTTCTTTTTTTCTTTTTTTTTTCTTCTGGTTGTGTCTGTAGCATGTGGACATTCTTAGGCCAGGGATCAAAAGTGAGCCACATTGGTGACAGCACCAGATCTTTAAGTTGCTGAGTCATGAGGGAACTCCTTTTATTTTATTTTTTTAAGCTGCACCTGAGGCATATGGAAGTTCTTGAGCCAGGGATCAAATCTGAGCTGTAGTTATGACCTGTGCCTCATTTGGGGGCAATGTCAGATCCTTAACCCACTGACTGCACTGGGCTAAGGATCAAATCTGCACCACTGCAGTGACAACACAGGATCCTTAATGCACTGTGCCATAGTGGGAACTCCCACAAGGAAGCTCATATGTGGTTTTTTTATCTTTTTTTTTTTTTTTTTTTGGTCTTTTTTGACATTTCTTGGGCCGCTCCTGTGGCATATGGAGGTTCCCAGGCCAGGGGTCCAACCTGAGCTGCAGCTGCCAGCCCACGCCAGAGCCACAGCAATGTGGGATCCAAGCCGCTTCTGCAACCTACAGCACAGCTCACGGCAACGCCGGATCGTCAACCCACTGAGCAAGGCCAGGGATCGAACCCACAACCTCATGGTTCCTAGTGGGACTTGCCAACCACTGCGCCACGACGGGAACTCCATATGTGGTTTTTTTAAATACTTGTGTGTATTTCCTAGGAATAAGAGTTTCTCTACATAACCACAGAATACTTCAACTTCAGGAAATTTAACTTCAGGAAATTTGCTATAGGAGTTCCTGCTGTGGTGCAGTGGGTTCATAATCTGGTTTATCTCATTGGCATTGCTGGGTCAGTCCCAATCCAGGAAGGTCAAACGTGGCATTGTTTTACATTTTTGTAAATGTTTTGATGTTTTGACTTAGTACAAGGCACTGGGTCTCTTGTTCTGTGTTGTTGTATATGTATCAGAATTTCCTTCCTTTCCAAGATTGAATAATATTCCATCGTATATACCACATTGTATTTATCCACTCATTAATTGATGGGCACTTTGTTTGCTTATTTGAATGTTTTTGTTCTTATTTACTTTTTTCATATTTAAACTTTCATATTTAATATCTTATTTTGGCAGGTATCGCCTCAATCTGAATCAAGATGAGGTAAAACAAGAAGTAGAGGAGTATCTTCCTTCATTTTCTAAATGGGCTGGAGATTTTATGCGTAAATATACTTCAACTGACTTCCCTCAGATGCAGCTCTCTCTGTAAGAAACGCATTTTGTTTATATGGTGTTCATGTTTAGACCAGGATTTTATTCGAGATGTTGAATGAAAGCTTATGAGAGGTCAAGTTATTACAGGTAGCCTTTCACTTACCTTGTAAATTATAGCCCTGAGTATCTTTCTTGGACAAAAAATTTAATGAATAGAAAATTCTATTCTCATTATAATAAAATTTGTAATTTTTGGATGTAGGTATAGTTTTGAAATAAAAATTTCAGTTTGTAAATATTTGGGGGGGAGTCCTAATTTCATATATATTCCTCTGTGTTACTGTCATATATGGACTGTCTCAGGTGTCGATTGCCATGGATTTGTCCTATATGTTTAAGTACCATATTTAGCTATTCAGTGCTGTTTGGCATTCTTTTTTTTTTTTTTTTTTTAACTTTTCTCCCCCTTTAAATAGCATTGATAAGAGTTCCCTCATGGCACAGTAGGTTTAAGGTCCAGCATTGTCACTGCTGTGGCTCTGGTTACAGCTGTGGCGCAGGCTTAATCCCTGGCCCAGGAATTTCCACATGCCGTGGATGTGGCCAAAAAAAAAAAAAAGCATTGATATATATTTATAGGTAATCCTTTTTTCCCCCTCATTTAAATATTTGCTCACTTAGCAATATATATATTTATATTTTTGTCTTTTGTCTTTTTTGTTGTTGTTGTTGCTATTTCTTGGGCCGCTCCCGCGGCGTATGGAGGTTGCCAGGCTAGGGGTCGAATCGGAGCTGTAGCCACCGGCCTACGCCAGAGCCACAGCAACGCGGGATCCGAGCCGCGTCTGCAACCTACACCACAGCTCACGGCAACGCCGTATCATTAACCCACTGAGCCAGGGCAGGGATCAAACCCGCAACCTCATGGTTCCTAGTCGGATTCATTAACCACTGCGCCACGACGGGAACTCCAGCAATATTTTTTAAGTGCTTAATATGTGCTAAGCAATGTTCTAGATTCTGAGATCCTAGTAGCAAAAAAAAAGCCACTGACTCATGGTGTTTCTATACCCCAAACAAGTTAAACAGCAGGGTGCCAGATTATGATAAGTGCAGTGCAGAACAATGGGGGAAGATAAAAAGGAGAGGGGAGTTGGAGGGACATATTTTGGTAGAATGGTCATGAAAGGTCTCTTTAATAAGGTGGCACTGATCAGAAAAAGCCTGAAGGAAATGAAGGAGCAGCCCTGTAGCTGTCTGTAGGAAGAGCATTCCAGTCAAAAGCCCTGAGGGTAATGCCCTCCTGCCAGTGTGACTGGAGCAGAGTGAGGTGGGAGAGAGAGCAGAAGCAGCTGTCTTGGGGCCTTATTAGCCTTGAGGGACATTGGCTGCCATTCTGATTCCATGACCACATGCAGTCTGGCTCCCATTGGGAAGCCAGTGCAGGGGTTGCACGGAATTTTGTTAGTTTGTTTACATCCTCACAGAGACAACATCGGGTCCTTAACCCGCTGAGACACAGTGGGAACTCCTGCACAAACATTTTTGATCTTTGTTTTGTTTTTGTCTTTTTAGAGCCACACCCGTGACATATGGAGGTTCTCAGGCTAGGGGTCAAACTGGAGCTGGAGCTGCTGGCCTATACCACAGCCATAGCAATGCCAGATCTGAGCCATGTCTGCGACCTGCACCACAGCTCACGGCAACACCGGATCTTTAACCCACTGAGCAAGGCCAGGGATCGAACCCGCATCCTCAGGGATCCCAGTCGGTTTCGTTAACTGCTGAGCCACGACAGTAACTCCTGAAGCAGGCAACATTTTGGAGTTCCCTTGTGGCTCATCAGGTTAAGGATCTGATGCTGTCACTGCTGTGGCTCTGGTTACAGCTATGGTGCAGGTTTGATCCCTGGACTAGGAACTTTTGTATACCGAGGGCACATCCCCCTCCCAAATTAAAAAAATAAATAAAACAGGGCACATTTTACTTCTTTAAATAGGTACAACTTCCTTTTATGTCAGTATTCTTTATCTTTTCTCAGTATTCTCAATATTTTATCATATGACTTTTGCGATTTGAACTTATTTTAAGATTTGGGAATCAGGAATCTTGGAAACTGTTAGTCCTTTGTTTTTCTTTTTTTTTTTTTAAGGGAGAATTATTTTTTATTAGTTTTTAGTGATTACATAATTTCTTCCTTTTTAGTTAATTTTTTAAAATTACTTGATGAATTTATCACATTTATAGTTGTACAATGATCACCATAATCCAATTTTACAGGATTTCAAAACCTCAACCCAGCGCATCCCCCCACCTCCCACCATTAGTCCTTTGGACCAGTTTTTTTTCTTAAGTTCTCTGTGGTTCAAAGGACTTACTGAGCATGGATGTGAATCCCAGTTTTGTCACAATTCAGCTGTGTAACTTTAGACAGGTTCCTTAACCTCTCATGCTAGTTTCTGCATTGATCTGATTTACTTTGAAAGGATCAGTCTGGCTGCTCTTGTGTTGTAGGGTAAGGGTAGAGGTAGGAGTCCAATTTGGAGCTTCCTGCAGGAATCCAAGCAAGAGAAGGTGGTGGCTTAGTGTTGTGGAGATGATGAGAATCAGTTGGATTATGGTCAGATTTTCAAGGTAGAGCTGATAGGTTTTGGACTGGATGCAGGGTGTGAGGGAAAGAAATGTCAATGGTGATTTCTGGGGAGCAAATGTGATCAAAATGGGGTCAAGAGAGAATGGTAGAAGAGGATTTGGAGTCAGGAAGTATAGGCAACTTGAGAGGTTGTTCTGTGAAAGGGTATGGAATGGTAGCCAGAGGCTTACGTGGGGTGGAGATCTTTGCTATTGTTTTGAAGATGTAAGATATAACATGTTTATATGCCCATGAAGAGAATTCTGCAGTGAGGGCAACATTAATACTTAGAAGAGATGGGAGAATTCTTAAAGCTGTGTCCTTGAGTAGAGGAGAGGGAGTGACAGTACCCAAGTAGAAGGGTGGACCTTACAGGGGTAGTTATATTCTTGTATTTAAACCTTAGAACTGGATTCCAGAGTACTTGGAAATTTTACAGCCTTTTACATATTGTTAGAATTTTTTGAGAGTTTTCTAATTGTTTTATTTTTTCATTATTTTCTTTTGGCCCCAACCACAGCATATAGAAGTTCCCGGGCCAGGGTTTGAATCTCGGCCACAGCTGCAATCTGTGCTGCAGGTGCAGCAATGTTGGGTCCTTAACCCACTGCTCAGGGCTGGGGATTGAACACGAGCTGTCTCAGAGACAATGCCGGATCCTTAACCCACTATGCCACAATGGGCTGCACCCCCAGCATGCAGGAGTTCCCAGGCCAGGGATTGAATTTGTGTCACAGGGGTAACCAGAGCCATAACAGTGACAATACCAGACCCTTAACTTACTGAGCCACATGGAATTCCTGATATACATTTTAAAAATAGTGGTTAAGGAGTTTCCTGGTGGCCTAGTGGTTAAGGGTTAAGGATTCATCATTATTACTGCTGTGGCTCGGGTTTGATTCCAGACCCAGGAACTGCTGTATGCTGCAGGCGAGGCCCCTCACTTCCCCCCCAAAATAAATAAATAGAAGTACTTAGTGGTTAAAAAAAAATAAGGGCTTGGAATTCCCATTGTGGCTTAGCAGAAATGAATCTGACTAGCATCCATGAGGACGCAAGTTCAATCCCTGGCTTTACTCAGTGGGTTAAGGATTGGGCATTCCCGTGAGCTGTGGTGTAGATTGCAGATGTGGCTTGGATCTGGCATTGCTGTGGCCTAGACCCCTAGCCTGGGGACCTCCATATGTCATGGGTGTGGCCTTAAAATAAAAAAATATATAAAAAAATAAGGCTTATCTTGCTGTTAGGATTGAGTTTATTTCTCATATTATTAATTTCTGTTGTGCTTATAAATTTACCACCAGCCCCCACCCTAAAAAAAAAAAAGCTGGAGAAAATAGGTTAATTTTTCTTCTAGTTTTTTTATTTTTTATTTTTTTTTCTCTTTTGTCTTTTTTTTTTTTTTTGCCATTTCTTGGGCCGCTCCCGAGGCATATGGAGGTTCCCAGGCCAGGGGTCGAATTGGAGCTGTAGTCACTGGCCTACGCCAGAGCCACAGCAACGTCAGATCCGAGCCGTGTCTGCAACCTACACCACAGCTCACGGCAACGCTGGATCGTTAACCCACTGAACAAGGGCAGGGACCAAACCCGCAACCTTATGGTTCCTAGGCAGATTTGTTAACCACTGTGCCACGACAGGAACTCCTATGGTTGTTTTTGATATTAGAGTTTCTTTCACTGTTAATTGTTTTAGCATTTTCTCTGGGTGTTTTTCTTTTGGCTAAAATGTACTCATTGTTTTGCAGTGATACACTGCCATAGACTCATGGACATATCTCTTTGGGTGTCATGTATTACATGCTGTATCTGTACCCAGAATTGGTGTAGGTGTTGCAGGGAGATAAAGCCCTCCAAGAACTCTGTGTATTGCTGGTAGTTGAAAACATAGAAGTGGAGGGGATTGCTGAGAGACAACACATAGGGCAGCAGAAGAGGCATAGAACCCTGGAAGGTAACCATGTGTAAGGACAGAGGGAGAGGGTAGAATCCATTGAAGGAGGTTTAGGGTTGACCAGCAACAGATTTGTTGCTGGAAGAAGAAGCATGTCATGGAAGCATAGGAAAGATCTACGCCACAGCCAGAGCAACATAGGATCTGGATTGCATCTGCAACGCACACCACAGCTCATGGCGACACTGGATCCTTAACCCACTCAGCAAGGCCAGGGATTGAACTCACATCCTCTTGGATACTAGTTGGGTTTGTAACCCACTGATCGGC
This sequence comes from Sus scrofa, assembly GCF_054392235.1. Classification (NCBI taxonomy): domain Eukaryota; kingdom Metazoa; phylum Chordata; class Mammalia; order Artiodactyla; family Suidae; genus Sus; species Sus scrofa. The sequence continues at coordinate 93,780,652 of NC_139396.1, read as the reverse complement.
AATGGGAACGCCTGTTTCATTTATTTCTAGTGGGATTTCATGTGTCTGTGAAGGAGATGATCCTCTGTATTTGCATCATTTCCCTAGAAGTTTATACCTAGTGTTTAAGAAAAAAAAAAAAAAAAGCTAAATTTTATACTTCAGGGCAGAGAATGAGACCTTTAAAAAACTATTTAAAAAGACAGAGTTCCTGTCATTGCTCATCGGTAACGAACCTGACTAGTATCCATGAAGTTGTGGGTTTGATCCCTGGCCCCGATCAGTGGATTAAGGATCTGGTGTTGCCATGAGCTGTGGTGTAGGCTGCAGAGGTGACTTGGATCTGGTATTGCCATGGCTCTTGTGAGGGACAGCAGTTACAGATCCAATTCGACCTGTAGCCTGGGAACTTCCATGTGCCGAGAGTGTGGCCCTAAAAAGACAGCAACAACAAAAAAGATAACCTTTCTCACCCATAAGTAGTGAATGTGTATTTTCTTTATCTTCATGACATTATATTCTCTATTTGGTGGTTCTCGAAGGATTTTTACACCATTTTGCTGATGAAAAGCATAGTAGTTAAATTGAAGTAATGTTATTTGTTCTACAGATCTAACCCTAAAACCACATTACTTCTTTTTCTAGGGGAATGAATTTTAATAACATCATTAAACATTTCATCACCTATCTTCTATTAACTATACATATGACATTTTACATTTAGTAAAATTTGCTTTGTTTTATATATTTGAATATATATATCATGATCAGATAACATCTGGTGAGAGAAAACAGATAAATATTTAAGTAGTTTCTGAGTTCCCATTGTGGCTTAGTGGGTTAAGGTCCTGATGTTGTCTCTGTGAGGATGTGGATTCAATCCCTGGCCTCGCTTAGTGGGTTAAAGATCCAGTGTTGCTGTAAACTGTAGCAGCCTGGGTCACAGATGCGGCTCAGATCCGGTGTTGCCATAGCTGTGGTGTAGGCCTGCAGTTGCAGCTCCAGTTTGACCCCTGGCCTGGGAACTTCCACGTGCCGAAGGTATGGCCATAAAAAGAAAAAAGAAACACTTATTTCCCGTAAGTTGTATCTTACCTGAATTCTTCTATTGTCTTCTTCAGAGATTACAGAAGTATACATATTTTCTTGGAGATTATATTTGAAGCATCCTAAAAACAGTTTTTAAAAAATTACTGAAAATAGCATTCTTTTTCTAAGAAGATATTCTCATTTGTTAAGAAATAGCTGCTGGGAGTTCCCGTCATGGTGCAGTGGTTAACGAATCCGACTAGGAACCACGAGGTTGCAGGTTCTGTCCCTGCCCTTGCTCAGTGGGTTAACGATCCGGCGTTGCCGTGAGCTGTGGTGTAGGTTGCAGACGTGGCTCGGATCCCGCATTGCTGTGGCTTTGGCGTAGGCCGGTGGCTACAGCTCTGATTGGACCCCTAGCCTGGGAACCTCCATGTGCTGCGGGAGCGGCCCAAGAAATAGCAAAAAGACAAAAAAAAAAAAGAAAGAGCTGCTAATCTCAATAGCATGAAATTAGCAAACCAAAGTCAACTAAATCATGTATTCTGACTGCCAGAATTCTTTTTATATCTTGATTTTTATATTATATTAAATGGTTTATTACTGGAAAATTTATCCTTTTCATGTAAGATTTCTATTAGATTTAGTATTTCATATGGCTTTGAATATAAATAAGAATTAATAAGTAAAAGTTAGCTCTTACAAGACTTTTCTTCTGCAGAATAAAGCAAATCTTAGATGAGAGAAGTTGCAACAGGCTTTAAAAGTTATTTTCATCTCTCCTGATTCCTTTGATATTCATAAATTCCTTTTTTCCTCCTTCCTATGCTCTTGACTTATTTAACAGCTAAGATAATAAAATCAGAACCTCTTTTGTAATATAAAAAACAGTGTTGAGCTCCTTAGCTTAATTTGATGTTACATGAAGGAACACATCCCTTCTTACCTAGGGCGCAACCATATGCAAACCATTATGTATTAATCTGTATGATAATTGTATACCAGAATATTCAGATTGCACAGAGGCTCCAGCAGTCCAATTAGTGAGACTTTCTCAATAATATAGGCTTAAGAAAATCAAGGCCTGAGTTAGGAAGATTATAGTAGGAATGAACTGAAAGGGCAGGTAACAAACATTAAGAAATTTATATTATTATTTTTTTTTGCCAGGTCTGAAGCATATGTAAGTTCCCAGGCAAGGGATCAAACTCTTGCCACAGCAGCAACCCCAGCCATAGCAGTGACACTGCTGGATCCTTAACCTTCTAGAACAAAAGGGAATTCCTTTTCTAGATTTTACTTTTTTTTTTTTTTGAACAACATTTAAATTATATGAGTTAGGGAGTTCCCTGGTGGCCTAGTGGTTAAAGATCTGGTGTTATCTCTGCAGGGGCTTGGATCACTGCTGTGGCACAGATTTGATCCCTGGCCTGGGAACTTCCACATGCTGTGGTCACAGTGAAAAAAAAACTTAGTTAGACCCTGTACGATACAAACTTGAGTGTGGATTAGAATCACTTGGAGAGCTTGTTACACAAATTGCTGGGCCTCACCCATAGAGTTTCTGAACAAGCTGGTCTGGAATGGGGCCTGAGAATTTGCATTTATGACAAGTTCCTGGGTGATGCTAATGCTGCTCACCCAGGAACCACACTTTGAGAATCACTTCCCTAAAGGTATGTAGACGCTTTCCCATCCCCACATTCTCTGTGTGCTATTGAGTGTCAGTGCCAGCATTTTTTTTTGGTCTTTTTGTTTTTTTTAGGGCCGCACCCAAGGCACATGGAGGTTCCCAGGCTACGGGTCCAATTGGAGCTGTAGCCACCGGCCTATGCCACAGCCACAGCAACACTGGATCCAAGCCGTGTCTGTGACCTACACCACAACTCACGGCAATGCCGGATCCTTAACCCACTGAGCAAGGCCAGGGATTGAACCCACGTCCTCATGGATGCTAGTCAGGTTCGCTAATCGCTGAGCCACAATGGGAACTCCAGTGCCAACATATGAGAAATGAGCTTTTAAGGGTTCTAATTAAATTTAATTTAATGTTTTAATTAAATACTGTAATTAGTTAAATATTTCTCTGTTTTGTTTTTTAGACCAAGTGATGGTGGTAACAACAACTCAGCATGTAATATTGAAGTTATAAACTCACTGGATATTGAAGAAAGCATTTGGTCCCCTAGGTTTGGACTGAAGGGCAAAATAGATGTTACAGTTGGTGTGAAAATACATCGAGGATGTAAAACGAAATACAAGATAATGCCACTGGAACTTAAAACTGGCAAAGAATCGAATTCTATTGAACACCGAAGTCAGGTAGAAATCTTAACAAGATAGTTGTCTGAATGTATAGTATATTTAAATATTTTCATATGTTTAAAAGGGCGTCTGCTTTATATATTTTGATTTAATTCAGATGATTGTTATTTGAGTTTCATATAGTACTTTTCAATTTACGATACATCCAGATCCTCCAGTAGTTTGATGAATATATACACGGCTACAAGCAGAAAGCTTCCTCCAGCAAAGAAAGAGAGCAGTTGAACTTTTAAGCAGGTGTTGCCAAGTTTGTGCTACCAAGCTGTCAGTCTAAACAGATGCTCCTAAAAAACAGAAGTGGTTGATTATATAATTCAGGGAAATCAAGTATATTTGAAGATTTATTTATGCACATTAGCCTATTAAATTTTCAGAAAAATCTTAGTGATGTGGATTTGTTTTAGCTATGTCTACCTAGCGTTTCCAAAAATCCGGTTTACCATAGAGCTGTTGTTTTCATGTAACATCTACCTACAAGCCTCTTTAGGAAACATTAGTATAAATTCATTCTTTCATTTCTGACCTTTAATTTGATTATATTGGTTTTTATTTAAAAATGAAATGTAGGAGTTCCCTTGTGGCACAGTGGGTTAGGGATCTGGCATTGTCACTACAGCAGCTCAGGTCCCTGTTGTGTCATGGAATAGTATGCTGTGTTGTTCTGGGAATTTTCATATGCCTCAGCCATGGTCAGAAAAATAGAGAAGTGTATCTTACCATTATGTTAAATTCAGGCTTTTTCGATCATCTTTTCTTCTCTTTTGTAAACATAACAGTCTTCTGTTGTCCTTCACAATTATCTTCGCTATAACTAATTAATTTTCTTTTTTAGCCACCCCCTTGGTATTTGGAGTTCCTGGGTTGGGGATCAGATCCAAGCTACAGTTGCGATCTAAGCTGGATCCTTAACCCATTGTATCGGGCAGGGATCAAACCTGTGTCTCAGAGCTCCCAAGACACCCCTGATGCCATTGTGCCACAGCAGGAACTCCCAAGATTACTTGAAATTTGTGTTAATTATAGTGAGTTAAAGTAATTAACATAAAATTCTATTTTTTTCAAATTATTTTCATTTCCTCTGCCCACCGCCACATTGGCAGTCTGTGGTATATGCTAAACACTTTTAAATAAGTAAAGATGAAACTAAAAGAGCAATATTAGTGTATTCTCATGGTATGGTAAGTATTAAGGGAATAAATAATATAACAAAAAATGTAGCATATGAAACATAATTTAAATTTCCTTTTGCCCATGGAATTTCACGTATTATTTCAGCAGATTTTTATATGACATAAGGTTCAGATTCAAAGTACTGAATTGTATAATCAGGGATTAAAGAGACTTTCTCTTTTTATTTTTACTTATTTATTTATTTTTTTGGTCTTTTTGTTGTTGTTGTTGTTGCTATTTCTTGGGCCGCTCCCGCGGCATATGGAGGTTCCCAGGCTAGGGGTTGAATCGGAGCTGTAGCCACCGGCCTACGCCAGAGCCACAGCAACTCGGGATCACCGGCCTACGCCAGAGCCACAGCAACTCTCTTCTACACCACAGCTCACGGCAACGCCGGATCGTTAACCCACTGAGCAAGGGCAGGGACCGAACCCGAAACCTCATGGTTCCTAGTCGGATTCGTTAACCACTGCGCCACGACGGGAACTCCAGACTTTCTCTTTTTAAATCTTTCTTGCCATTCTTAATTGTGTACCAGACACCAAAATTTTACCGTGTGGGAATGAAAGCTTTTCTATTTAGGAATGAAGAGTAGGATAACCTTGTTATATCACTTGTCATTAGGCTTTACAGATACTGGAGGTAGAGGAAAAATTAGGCTTCCTCTATCAGAAGACTCTCACTTTGGTGATACAGAAATGGCTGAAATTATAAAAACGAAGACTTGAAGGAGTTCCTGTTGTGGCGCAGTGGAAACGAATCTGACTAATATCTATGAGGATGCGGGTTCAATCCTGGCCTCGCTCATTGGGTCAGGGATCCTGCATTGCCTGTGAGTTGTGGTATAGGTCACAGATGCAGCTCAGATCCCTTGTGGCTGTGGCTGTGGTGTAGGCCGGCAGCTGTAGCTACAATTCGACCCCTAGCCTGGGAACATCTATATGCCACAGGTGCAGCTCTAAAAGGAAAAAAAAAAAAAGAAAAAAAAAGACTTGGCTAGATTAAAACCTTCTTAAAAAAAAAAAAAAAAAAAAAAAAAAAAAACCTTAAGAAAGGAAAATCATGCCAAGAGAGAAGAAAAGCTATTTTTGAAGTCAAAGATTTGAAGAAATGTGTTCTGTGTGCATGAGGCTGAATATTTTTACTTGGTTTTATAAGGACGAGTTTGATTGAAATCATTTTTGAATGCTAAAAGGAAGAGAAATAGAAAAGCATTTCAGTGTCTAAAGTGGTCTGGACTCAAAGACTTTTCTTCTAAGACCACTTCTCTACATTGTAGTGCCTACAAGGCAAAGAATATTACCGTATTTAATTTTGTTCAGTTGCAAATTCTATCTTTGTAAGAAGAGAAGCTACAAGAACTTTTAAGAATATAAGGATATTTCTTGGAGTTCCTGTTGTGGTTAAGAATAGCAGGTTAAGAACCTTACATAGTCTTTGTGAGGATGCTGGTTCAATTCCTGGCCTTGATCAGAGTTAAGGATCTGGGGTTGTCACAAGCTGCAGTGTAGGTTGTAGATGCGGCTCGGATCCCACGTGTATGTGGCTGTGGCATAGTCGGCAGCTGTAGTTCTGATTCGACTTCTAGCCTGGGAATTTCCATATGCTGCATATGTGGCTGTAGAGAGGAAAAAAAGGATATTTCTTATATTTAAAAGTGAGGAAATTGGGAGTTCTCTTGTGGTGCAGTGGGTTGAGGATCTGGCATTGTCACTGTAGCCGTTCAAGTTGGTGCTATGGCACAGGTTGATCCCTGGCCTGGGAACATCTGCATGCCACAGGCATAGCAGGAAAAAAAAAAAAAAAAGGCAAATTGATTTGAACAAAGCTCAGACAAATATATTGGAGTTTATATTGCTTATTCATTATTCAAGAAACAAGGAGACAGTGAAACTTTACATAGCTCATTGTGCTGTATGGATATTGCAGATGAGGAAATACATAGATTTCCTCTCTTAGGAGATTTGACTTTCTCACTTTGGTAATACAGAAAAGGCTTATATTATAAACTAATTTCAATTAAGGAGGATCTTTATTTTATACATGGATTGTAGTCCAAAAATTCTTTCTAAGTCAGTAATTGGACATTTGAAGCACATTTTCTAAAGGAAAAATCTTATATGGAGCTGTGATCTCTAAACTGGCTCACAAAAACTTATTTAACTTGTGCTATAGTTGAATTATAATAATGTTGTAAAATTTCAGTCCAATTTCCTTTTATCATAATACGGAGGAAATTTCATTTCAGTTATTTTTCCCTTTTAATAATAATAAGTCCCCAAAGCAGAGTCCTCTTCCTTCTTTTTTTTTGGGGGGGGGGCATGCCCGTGGCATGTGGTAGTCCCCAGGCCAAGGATCAGACCCTCACCATGGCTGGAAACAGCCACAGCAGTGACAATGCTGGATACTTAACCCACTGAGCTACCAGGGAACTCCAGGGGGCCTCTTCCTTCTCCCTCAGTTCTCATGGGGGAAAATATTTAACATAGAAATAGTTCTGGGGAGCTGGGCTGTCAGGCAGCCTAACTGGCTTTTTGGGTGTCAGAGACGTGACGGTAGGACTATTGGTCCCAGGTGCTGAGTTCCCTCTCTCTAGCTGCCTGCAGTCAGAGCATACTCCCTAGGCCCCACGGACCCTCAGCCAGGCTTGTTTAGAGAAGACAGCTCGCTAGCACTTGGGCTGGGGCATCCCTGCCCTCTCCTCCTCTGTTGCTGGAGAACCCCTGGGCTGGGCAGCTGGGAGAAGCACGCCAGAACCTTTAAGGCCTCGGCCCTTGGACCTGTGGAGGATGAGCTGGCCTCTTTCCCCTGAGCAAGAGCGATTCCTCTGTAGCTGGGTTACCCAGTGGCCTCACCAACCTTCAACAGCGAAAGCAGTGCCTGATCGAGTCCCTCCGGAACTCACACTCCAGTATAGCGGAAATAAAGATATGAAATATAGGTTGCCATTCACCATACAACCTGACAATTAACATTAAGATATTGCTTCGTCCATGGTTTCCTCAGGAAAAACCAGTGATCAGTGTGTATCCACCAGAACAACATCACTTAGTGGATAAACAAGGAGTGTATGTTACCTCTCCATTAATAAACAATTTTACAATGCATTCAGATCTTGGGAAAATTATTCAGAGTCTCTCGGATGAGTTGTGGAAGAATCCTCCAGTTTTAGCTTCTGCTTCAGCAGCATTTCTGTATCTGTACAGTAACCCAGATGAGATGCCTCCTTGGGCTTCTCAGGGTTTTCCATTTCTTCCTCCATATCCCCCACAAGAAGCTAACAGGACTATCAGTTCTTTATCTGTTGCCGACAATGTTTCTTCTTCAACGATGAATTATACAACAGCCAAACCCGCTGCTCCTTCATTTGGTGTCCTTTCAAATCTGCCATTGCCTGTTCCCGTAACAGACGCTTCAGCACCGATAAGCCAAAATGATTTTGACGACAAGATACCCGATGTCCCTGATGCATTTCCAGAACTCTCAGAACTAAGTGGGTCACAACGTACAGATATGAATGAACAAGAGGAGATATTACTAGGACAGTTTCTGACATTGCCTCAGCTAAAACGAATCGTTACTCACAAGGATGACTTAATAAAAAGTATTGAGGAACTAGCAAGAAAAAAAATCTTATTTTGGAGCCCAGCTTAGAAGCCAAAAGGCAAACAAGTTTAGGTAAGTATGGATTTCTTACAAATGACATCTACTTTTGAAGAAAAAGATGCAGAGGCATCATGAACTTAGAGCTGTAGCATGAGTGCCCTACAGGCAGGATTGAAAGTAGCTGCACATGAAGCTGAGGAAGAATCCGATAATATTGCAGAAAATTTCTTGGAGGGAAAAACTGACGTAGATGATTTTCTCAGTAGCTTCATGGAAAAAAAAAAAAAAAAACAATTTACAACTGTAGAAAAGCCAAAGAAGAGAAGCTTCAACAAGTGATAGCAGTGCACAGCCAGTTTCATCCTCCACTATAGATTTTCCTAGAAAATGAACTGCCAAGAGAGGAATGGGACATAAAACAAAGCACATTTATTTTTATGATTTGCAAATTGGTATTTCATTACAGTGGCTGAGTTAACAGATCTACTATATAGATTGTATACAGAACTGAGACTGATTTTGTAGATTAGAATGATTGCTATGTCTTTGATAAATTTTCTGTACTATTTGCACTTAAAAAGTTTATGTTGATAAATCCTATCATATTTAAGTTCCACTGCTGTTCCTCTCTTATTATTGTTTAAATACCTATGCTGGAATTATAGCTAGTTTCAGTACTTTATAAAATTACTTCAATTTGTATTTTTAATTTGAAACTGCCTCATGTCTTTATCAAGAGTGGTTTGTTTAGATTTTTTCTAACAGTAACCTTTCAATTTTTTTGAAAAATTAGTATTTCAACTATAGAAAGACTTTGTTTTTCCTCTTTCTTTCTGGATGAAAAACCTCTCGAAAATAATTGTTTTTAACATACCAAACCTGCCAATGTGAAGTCTCAAGGAAGTAACTTAATAGATGCAATAAATCAAAAACCAAAAGCAAGCAAGCAAGCAACGCAGAATCCAAGCCACATCTGCAACCTACACCAGAGCTTATGGTGATGCCAGATGCTTAACCCACTGAGCAAGGCCAGGATCGAACCTGCATGATCACAGATACTAGCTGGGTTTGTTACTGTTGAACCACAGTGGGAACTCCAACAAGTTCATTTTAATTTTCACAAGTTTTATTTGGTCAGGGAACTATATCTAGTTACTTGTGATGGAACATTATGGAGGATAGTGTGAGAAAGAGAATGTGTGTGTATATATATATAGGTATGACTGGGCCTCTGTGCTATATAGCAGAAATTGACAGAACATTGTAAATCAACTATAATAAAAAAATAATAAAAGTTTTATTTGGTTACCAGTGCGTATCAGGCAACACAAATAGAGTGCCTATAAAAAGATTTCCCAAAACATGCTGCATAAGCTCAGATGTTACTGCTAAGGTGTTTTCATGAACTAAAGGTGCTATTTCTAACTTGTCTTAGATGGTTTCTCTGAAGAGAGCCACATAAACCTAAGTACTTAATGCCACCTCCTGCTCTGGAGAAAACAGTAAACTTATTGTAAAGTTAGTCTCATTTAGTTGTCTCAGTAACTATGCATAAATAATATGCATTTTAATGTTTGGTTCATTTAATTAGTTAATTATTTATTTATTTATTTTTTTTGGTGCACCCCATGGCCTGTGGAAGTTACTGGGACAGCGATCAAACCTGTGCCATAGCACTGACCTGAGCCACTGCAGTGACAACGCTGGATCATTTATTTATCCGCTGCTCCACAAGAGAACTCCTAGTTCTCTCATTTAATTTAATTTAATTTAATTTATTTATTTATTTATTTAGGACTGGACCTATGGAGGTCCCCAGACTAGGGGTCGAATTGGAGCTGTAGCTGCAGGCCTACACAGCAGCTTGTAGCATCACTGGATCCTTAGCCCTCTGAGTGAGGCCTGCATCCTCATGGACACTGTGTGTGGTTCTTAACCCACTGAACCACAACAGGAACTCTAGTTCCCTCATTTTTTTTTTTTTTTTTTTTTTTGTCTTTTTGCTATTTCTTTGGGGCGCTCCCGCGGCATATGGAGGTTCCCAGGCTAGGGGTCGAATCGGAGCTGTAGCTGCCGGCCTACGCCAGAGCCACAGCAACGCAGGATCCGAGCCTCGTCTGCAACCTACACCACAGCTCACGGCAACGCGGATCGTTAACCCACTGAGCAAGGGCAGGGACCGAACCCGCAACCTCATGGTTCCTAGTCGGATTCGTTAACCACTGCACCACGACGGGAACTCCTAGTTCCCTCATTTTAAATAGGGAAGATAGCATCTGAAGACTGTTAATTTCACAATGTAAAACATAGCTTGATTAATTTTCCTCTTGAGTTTATTGGAAACCAAACTATTTACTGTTTAAGAAAAATTCTAGGAGTTCTCGTTGTGGCTCAGTGGTTAACGAATCCGACTAGGAACTGTGAAGTTGCAGGTTCGATCCCTGGCTTCGCTCAGTGGGTTAAGGATCTGGTGTTGCCATATGCTGTGGTGTAGGTTGCAGATGTGGCTTGGACCCTGAGTTGCTGTGGCTGTGGTGTAGGCCGGTGGCTACAGCTCTGCTTAGACCCCTAGTTTGGGAACCTCCATATGCAGCCCTAGAAAAGGTAAAAAGACAAAACAAAACAAAAAAGAAAAATTCTAAATCTTTTGTGTATGTAAAATTTAGAAGCATAACCTTTTTTTTTTCCCTCTATCAATTTCTTTTTCTTTTTTTGCTTTTTAGGGCTGCACCCATGGCATATAGAAATTCCTAGGCTGGGGTCGAATCAGAGCTATAGCTGCCTGCCTACACCACGGCCACAGCAACGAGGGATCTGAGCAGGTCTGAGACTTATACCACAGCTCACAGGCAATGCCAAATTCCCGACCCACTGAGCGAGGCCCAGAATCGAACCTCATGGATATTAGTCGGATTCATTCCTGCTTCGCCACAGTGGGAACTCCCCTAGAAGTATAACCTATGTTTGTTTTGTGGAAATTAAGTACTTGACATTGAATTTATTATATTACTTTTACTAAATTTGGATCATGTTATTTTGAAAAGAGAGGTAGCTTAATTGACTTTTCCATTTTAGAATTACAGTATGTCTTGATTGAAAAATGTGTGGAAATAGAGAAAGTTAAAGTTTTATTTGGCAAATGTACTGTATTTTCACAGCTTGTTCTATATACACTGCTATGCCAAGAGAGGAGAGCTGATCCAGAGGCTGGCCTGCTCCTCTACCTGAAGACTGGCCAGATGTACCCTGTGCCTGCCAAACATCTTGATAAAAGAGGTTGAGCTCTTTTCTCTCAATTTTACTTCTTTTGGTTTTGTTTGCTGGTTGGTTTTTCCCTTCAACTTTTTTTTTTTTTTTTTTTTGCTTTTTAGGGCCATACCTGTGGCATATGGGTGTTCCCAGGGTAGGGATCAAATCAGAGCTACAGCTGCTGGCCTACGCCATAGCCAAGGCAACCTTGGATCCTTAACCCACTGAGCAAGGCCAGGGATCGAACCCATATCATCATGGATCCTAGTAAGGTTCGTTAACTACTGAGCCACAAAGGAAACTCCTTTCCTTTAATGTTCGGTAGTATACATTTGTACCTGACAGTCGCTCACTGTACTTGTTATGCCTAAAGCAGGTTGTAATTTGTAAGTTGTGGTATTTTTTTTTTTTTTTTTTTTTTTGGCCACACCCAGGTATGTAGAATTTCCCAGGCCAGGGATCGAACCCGAGACACAGCAGTAACCTGAGCCATTGTAGTGACAATGGCACATCCTTAACCTGCTGAGCCACTTGGGAACTCCCTGAAAAAGAGAATTTTAGCAGTATACTGTATAGTTGAAAACATTGTAGACTTTTTAAAATTTTACCGTACAAAACTTTAAAATTCTTGTCTTATATTCAAGACAAACTAGTTAGCTGTATTTGTCCTTAGCATTCAGCTAATAAAATACCATCTTCACAAGATTTACTACTTATGTGATATATGGTTGTTTAAAAAACTTGTCAATGAACAAAACTTAAAGGATTTATACCAAAAAAAAATTTTTTTTGGCTACATCCATGGCATGTGGAAGTTATTGGACCAGGTATCTAACCTGTGCCACAGCTGCAACCTAAGCCACAGCAGTGACAACACCAGGTACTTAACCTGCTGAGCCACCAGGGAATTCCTTTGTTTTTTTGTTTTTGTTTTCTAAAATGTTAACAGTGGTTATTCTAGTGTAATGGGAAATATAAATGCTCTGATTTCCTTTTTGTTTTTGAATCTGAAAATTTTACTTATATAATGGAAAAGATATATAATAAAACTTGACTTAATTCTTTTTTTTTTTTTTTTGTCTTTTGTTGTTGTTGTTGCTATTTCTTGGGCCGCTCCCGCGGCATATGGAGGTTCCCAGGCCAGGGGTCGAATCGGAGCTGTAGCCACCGGCCTACGCCAGAGCCACAGCAACGCGGGATCCGAGCCGCGTCTGCAACCTACACCACAGCTCACGGCAACGCCGGATCGTTAACCCACTGAGCAAGGGCAGGGACCGAACCCGCAACCTCATGGTTCCTAGTCGGATTCCTTAACCACTGCGCCACGACGGGAACTCCTGACTTAATTCTTAAAAAACCCCCACCCTTTTTCCCCCCCATAGAATTATTAAGGCTAAGAAACCAGATGGCATTCTCTTTGTTTCACCGTGTTAATAAATCTGCTACTGGAGAGAAGACAAAGCTTGCTCCTTTGCCACAAATAATTGAGGAACAGCAAACCTGTAAATATTGTTCACAGATGGCCAACTGTGCTCTTTATAGCAGGTAAACACACTGGTTTCCAAAAACATTATATCCAGTTAAATAAGCACTCAAGTCAGAAGGATTTAACATTGTTGGCTGGTCTGAAATTGATGATTTCATTTTGGTTATTTAAAATGAAGGAAATAAGGGGAAAAAGCACAGTTAGTTCATGTTATATAACAGGGCTCTTTCCTTGGAGAATAATAGAATGCTTTTAAAACTTTCCTAGAGTGGATATTTTAATCTTGCTGCATATAGTTTCTGGAGAAATGAAATAATTGTAGCACTTATGGAATCTAGTTAAGAAAGATGTAGAATGGGCATTGTGAATACAACTTTTCTTAAGTGAAATTTCAAGAAATTTTCCATTAGTTGCTGTTTTATGTTTTTTTTGTTTGTTTGTTTTTTAATTGTTCCTTGGGTATTTTGGCCACACCCATATCACGTGGAAGTTCTTGGGCTGGAAATTGAACCCACGCTGCAGCAATGAACTGAACTGCTGCAGTGACAATGCTAGATTCTTAACCCACTAAGCCACAAGGGAACTCAGTTGCTGTTTTAATTTCAAACCTTTTATAGTTCAAAACAGGGAAATTGATTCTTCCAGACAGGTTTATATGATCCAATGGAATTGTCTTGTTGATATGTGCCTATTTTTCCTATGTATGGGATGTTTATTAACTTTCTTATGAACAGTCATACATATTTATACCTTCATAGGCCAGCGAGAGTTTCAAAGGACACAAGAAGGTACTTAGATATAAAAATTCAGACTAGGAAACAAGATCAAATCAGAGCCAAAGTTCTAACAGCCTGAAAATTCATGTAAAAGACCTTTAAAATTACAGTTGACTCTTGAACAATGCAGGGGTTGGGGGTGCCAACCCACCCTGAACTTGAAAATCTGAGTATAACTTACAGTCAGCTCTCCGTATTCAAGTTTCTTCCACATTCACGGATTCAGCCAACCTTAGATTGAGTGGTACTGTAATATTTACTATTGAAAAAAACCCACATGTAAGTGGACCCCCACAGTTCAAACCTGCATTGTCAACAGCATTGTATCAAAAGATTTCTTGGGAGTTCCCGTCGTGGCGCAGTGGTTGATGAATCCGACTAGGAGCCATGAGGTTGCGGGTTCGATCCCTGCCCTTGCTCAGTGGGTTGAGGATCCGGCGTTGCTGTGGCTGTGGTGTAGGCTGGTGGCTACAGCTCCGATTGGACCCCTAGCCTGGGAACCTCCATATACCGCAGGAGCGGCCCAAGAAATGGCAAAAAGACAAAAAAAAAAAAAAAAAGAAAGAAAAAAAAAAAAAGATTTCTTTTTTTGGGGGTTCCCGTTCCCGTCGTGGCTTAGTGGTTAACGAATCTGACTAGGAACCATGAGGTTGCAGGTTCGATCCCTGGCCTTGCTCAGTGGGTCAAGGATCTGGCATTGTCGTGAGCTGTGGTGTAGGTCGAAGACACGGCTCGGATCCTGCATTGCTGTGGCTGTGGTGTAGGCCGGCAGCTATAGCTCAGATTAGACCCCTAGCCTGGGCACCTTCATATGCCATGGGATTGGCCCCAGAAAAGGCAAAAAGACCAAAAAAAAAAAAAAAAAAAAAAAAAAAAGATTTCTTTTTTTTTTTTTTCCCCAAAAGATTTCTTAATGGCAGAGACCATGAACCATGGGAAATCTGGGCCTATAGTACAAGTACTTTTTTTCTTTTTTTTTTTTGGCTGCGCTGTGGCTTATGAAGTTCCCAGGCCAGGGATCAGATCCGAGCCACAGTTGCAACCTACATTGCAGCTGCAGCAATGCCGGATCCTTTAATCCACTTTCCTGGACCAGGGATCGAACCTGCATCTTGGCACTGCAGGGATGCCATCGATCCCATTGTGCCATAGCTAGAACTCCATTTTTTTAATTTTTATTTTATTGCTGCGATGTGGCACATGGAAGTTCTTGGGCTAAGGACTGAATCTGGGCCCAACTGAAACCTATGCCATTTCTGCGGTCACACCGAATCCTTTAACCCACTGCACTGGGTTGGGGATCAAACAAACATATGCCTCTGCAGTGACCCAAGCCACCTCAGTCAGATTCTTAACATCCTGTGCCATAGTGAGAATTCCACAAGCATATTTTTTTGAAATCTTACATTTTACTCTTGATATTTTGTATGCCATCCTATATTTCTATATGAAAGTCTTAAAATTAGTGTTAAGCAAAATTGACACTGCATATGGTTCTCCATTTTGTTATGTTGAATTTCTTTTTTTTTTTTGGTCTTTTTTGTCTTTTTTGCCTTTTCTAGGGCCGCTTCATGAAGCATATGGAGGTTCCCAGGCTAGGGGTCTAATCAGAGCTGTAGCCACTGGCCTACGCCAGAGCCACAGCAGTGCGGGATCCGAGCCTCGTCTGCGACCTACACCACAGCTCACGGCAACACCGGATCCTTAACCCACTGAGCAAGGCCAGGGATCAAACCTGCCTCATGGTTCCTAGTCGGATTCATTAACCACTGCACCATGACGGGAACTCCTTGTTATGTTGACTTTCTAAATGGCTCAGAACTGGATGTATAAATATTGTGATTTTGAGAAATGCAGTCATACAACCAGCCAAATCATGCTACAGATAGGAATGAAGACTAGCATATACCCAACTTCAGCCCTTGTTGGGGGATAGTCACTGAAGGCAAAATAATGCAGAAATGAGTTTTCTATGTGTTCTGTTTTGTAAAAAGCCATTTGGCTTATGAAATGTTGAAATGACTTTGAGAGAAAATAGGGGCTGTGGTTATAAGTTGTGATTATCATCATATATGTGTTCTTATTTGAGAAATACCTCATTTCATAGGCAGCCAGTGAAATGAATCTCTGACTTGGAACTTTATCTTTAGAGCAGTTGAACAGCAGATGGATGGCAGTGCAGTCCTGACTGGCATGCTGCCCCAAATAAAAGAAGAAACCCAGCACCTAAAGCCTACACACTTAGAGTATTTCCGCCTTTGGTGTCTAATGTTAACTCTGGAGTCACAGTCAAAGGATAATAAAAAGAATCATCAAAATATATGGTTAATGCCTACTTCAGAAATGTAAGTGGTCTGTTTAATAAAGTAAAACTTCAGTAATTTGGACAAGCCAGTGGGATGACATTTGGAATTTATGGCAAAGACTGGTTTTATAGCACGTTCAAGATACGCAGCTTCATGTATTCATGCTAACTCGAGATGACTGTCAGTGAATTGTTTCTAAGTAGATCACCATTGTTATTTTCAGTAAACATGCCTCAAATAAATCTTGTTTATTATCAGTAAATTTTTTTTTTTCGTCTTTTTAGGGCCGCACATGTGGTATATGGAGGTTCCCAGTCTAGGGGTCAAATCAGAGCTGCAGTTGCCAGCCTACACCACAGCCGTAGCAACGCCGGATCCAGGTAGTGTCTGTGACCTACACCACAGCCCCCAGCAACACTGGATCCTTAATCCACTGAGCGAGGCCAGGGATAGAACCTGTGTCCTTGTGGATACTAGTCAGATTCGTTTCTTCTGAGCCATGATGGGAACTACCTTTTTTTGGGGGAGACCTCTTATTATCCGTAAATCCTTTTTTATCAGTGAAGAGTATAAACGAGTTATCAAATTCATAAGGTGAATTTCAGCAGGTTGAATGAATGAAGTGCAAATGAATGAAGTTTACTTCACATTTTAAATACTAGAATGAGGAGTTCCCGTTGTGGCGCAGTGGTTAACGAATCCGACCGGGAACCATGAGGTTGCAGGTTCGGTCCCTGCCCTTGCTCAGTGGGTTAACGATCCGGCGTTGCCGTGAGCTGTGGTGTAGGTTGCAGACGCGGCTCGGATCCCGCGTTGCTGTGGCTCTGGCGTAGGCCGGTGGCTACAGCTCCGATTACCCCTAGCCTGGGAACCTCCATATGCTGCGGGAGCGGCCCAAGAAATAGCAAAAAAAAAGACACACACACAAAAAAATAAATTAAATAAATAAATACTAGAATGAATTTAAAAAAAATACTAGAATTTTAAAAGCTTATATTTTTAGTAAGTGTTGATAGAGATTCAGATTTTCTAAAGTTGGTCAATATCATATTTTGTGAGATCCGTTTTTTTACAAGTTACTTAGTATAATTTTGTATATCTTTGCATAATATTTTTCTTCTTATAATATTTAGTTACTTTTGATCCATTTATTTCTTTCCAGAAGGAATATTGATAATAATATGACTGGTTTGTTATTTTCTTAATACTAGACTTTAACACAAAACAACATTACCTTGGAAAGAGTTTGTCTTTTTTTTTTTTTTTTTTTTTTTTTTAGGGCTACAGCATGGCATATGGAGGTTCCCAGGCTAGATGTCGAATCAGAGCTGTAGCCGCCAGCCTACGCCACAGCCACAGCAACACTAGATTCTAGCTGCATCTGTGACGTACACCATAGCTCATGGCAATGCCAGATCCTTAACCCACTGAACAAGGCCAGGGATTGAACCTGCGTCCTCATGCATGCTAGTCAGGTACTTTTCTGCTCAGTCACGGTGGGTACTCCTAAGTCGTTTCTGATAGAGAACATAAGTACAGTAATTATGTCAGATGTATGTGCCAGCAACTTCTGAAGTTGTTTAGTGCTTAATAGCCGTGCCAGAGAGATTGTAAATGTTTAATATTTACTTTTTTTTTTTTTTTTTGCTTGTTTAGGGCTACACCTGTGGTATATGGAAGTTCCCAGGCTAGGGGTCTAATTGGGGCTACAGCTGCTGGCCTATACCACAGCCACATTAATACAGGATCCGAGCCATGTCTGCAACCTATATATACCACAGCTCATGGCAGTGCCAGATTCCAACCCATTGAGTGAAGCCAGGGATTGAACCCCCATCCCCATGTATACTAGTCGGATTCATTTCCACTGCGACATGATGGGAGCTCCTACTTCTTTTTTTAATGTAATTTTTATATTTTATTGACATGTAGTTGATTGACAATGTTGTGTTAGATTCAGGTATATAGCAAAGTGGTTCACTTATACACATTTCCATTCTTTTTCAGATTCTTTTCCATATGGATTATTACAGAATATTGAGTAGAGTAGAGTTCCCTGTGCTATATAGCAGGTTATCTATTTTATATACAGTAGCGTGTCTATGTTAATACCAAACTCCTAATTTATCCCTCCCCCAAATACTTACTTCTTAGAGGCAATGTAATTATCAGTTGGCTTGCCATGGTTTTAATAACAATAATTATAAATCCTCTTGTAAACACTTAAAGAAATAAGTTATCACTTTTTTGACTTCAGATTCAGGGTTAGGTTATTACAGTCTGTCTTTTTTTTTTTTTTTTTTTTTTCCTGGCCACGCTCATGGCATATGGAAATTCCCAAGCTAGGGATTGAATCTGAGCCACAGCTGTGGCAACGCCAGATCCTTTAATCCACTGCACTGGGTTTGAGATCAAACCCATGCCTCCACAGCAACCTGAGCTGCTGCAGTTGGATTCTTAACCCACTGAGCCATGGCAGAGTCCTCTGTCTTTTGTAATGTTATGTGTTTCAGCACAGGAGGTGGGGGTGTCCATCAAGGATCAGAGTGCTCATAGGCATGGTGTTCAGAGATCCCAGCTGACCGTGCAACAAGGGAGGTGCCTCCAGCACTTGTCTAGAGGTCTGTTGATGAGAGATTATTTTAAAAGTGATAGAATGTTTCCTTCGCACTTCTACCTCTTTAGTGTAGATTGTGGAAAATATAAAAATGGCAGACTCCGTTTTAGCAGTAGAGTTTCCAGGGATCAGATGAACAAGTAAATTGTGGGAAAATGAAAATACAGTATTTATGTACATGATGTAAAATGGAAGCTTTTTATTTTTCTTCCTCTTTTATAGGGAGGAGAGTGGCAGCTGCATTGGAAACCTGATTCGAACAGAACGTGTAAAGACAGTTTGTGATGGACAATATTTACATACTTTCCAACGTAAAAATGGTTCCATGCCTACCACAAATCTGATGACAGGTGACAGGATTATTTTAAGTGGAGAAGAGAGAACACTGTTTGCTTTGTCTAGGGGATACGTGAAAGAGATGAACATGACGACAGTAACCTGTTTATTGGACAGGTAATGAAATAGTCCCTTCTGGGGAGACGAATAACAGCTTTATTGACATATAAACACATAGCATACAGTTCATCCATTTGAATGAAATTTAATGGCTTTTAGTATATTCACAGAGCTATGCAGACTACAAGAAAATCAATTTTAGAACATTTTCATCACTGCTAAAAGAAGCCCTGTACCTTGTAGCAGTCAGTCCCCTAGACCTGGGTGACCACCACCAGTTTCCATTCTGTCTCTATAGGTTTGCCTGTTCTAAACATTTCACATAAATGGGATCATACAATATATGGTCTTTTATGACTATTTTTCACTTAGCATACTATTTTCGAGGCTTACCTTCATGTACCAGTACTTTAGTTTTTATTTTATTTTTGTTTTTTATGGCCACACCCATGGCATGTGGAAGTTCCCAGGCTAGGGGGCGAATCAGAGCTACAGCTGCCAGCCTACAGCCATAGCAACAAGGGATCGGAGCCGAGTCTGAGACCTACACCACAGCTCACGGCAATGCCAGATCCTTAACCCACTGAGTGAGGCCAGGAATCAAACCGACAACCTCATGGTTCCTAGTTGGATTCATTCCCTCTGTGCCATGATGGGAACTCCAAGTTTTTTTGTTTTTTTTTTTCAAGGACCACACGTGCTGCATGTGCAGCATATGGAAGTTCCCAGGCTAGCTACATCTGTTGGCCTATGCCATAGCAATGCAGGATCTATCTGCGTCTTCCACCTACACCATAGCTCACGGCAACGCCAGAGCCTTAACTCACTGAGCTCGGCCAGGGATTGAACCCACAACCTCATGATTCCTACTCGGATTTGTTTCTGCTGCACCATGACGGGAACTCCAGTACTTTATTATTATTATTATTATCATTATTATTATTATTATTTTGCTTTTCAGGGCTGCACCAGTGCATATGGAAGGTCCCAGGCTAGGGGTCGAATTGGAGTGGCAGCTGCCAGCCTACACCATAGCCACAGCAATGCAGGATCTGAGCCAAGTCTGCAACTTACACCACAGCTCACAGCAATGCTGCATCCTTTAATCCACTGAATTAGACCAGGGATTGAACCCATATCCTCATGGTTACTAGTCAGATTTGTTTCCGCTGCACCACAACAGAACTCGGTTCATTTTTTTAAAATAGAAGTACTATTCACATGAGATTGACCATTAACTGTTTTAGAAGGTACAGTTCATTGGCATTCAGTACCTTCACGATGTTGTGCAGCCATTGCATCTATCTAGTTCCAAGACATTATCATCACCCCAAGAGGGAACATTGTACCTGTTAAGCAGTCACTTCCCACTCCCCGATCCCTTCAGCCCAACTACTCTGGCTTGTGTCTCTTTGGACATATCTGTTCTAGATATTCCATATAAATAGAACTATGCATTATTTGACCATGCTTGTCTGGCTTCTTTTACTTAGCATAATGTTTATGAGGCTCATCCATGTTTTATTTTAGCATTTATCAGTACCTCATTTCTTTTTATAGCTCAGTAATATTCCACTATGTGGTAGACCATCTTTTGTTATCCATTTGCAATGATAGACATTTGAGTTGTCCATCTCAATCAGGATCCAAATGTCAGACAATTTTACTTTCTAAATATTTCTCAAGGTTATTCCATCTTCTCTGTCAAGACTACCCTGATCTCAGTCACCACAAGTCTGGGCCTATGCAGCAGTTGCCTGGTTTCTGTGGTTGCAGTTTTGCCTCCATTAAATAACTGTCTTCTCCACAGTGCATTCACAGAAAAATGCAAATCTGATTATTAGCGTTCTTCTGTTAAGGACTCTTCAATTAATCTGAATATGTAAAGTCAAAACTTGTTCTTTATTTATTTATTTGGTCTTTTTAGGGCCTCACCCGTGGCATATGGAGGTTCCTAGGCTAGGAGTCCAGTCAGAGCTGTAACTGCTGGCCTACACCACAGCCACAGCAACATAGGATCTGAGCCACATCTGCGACCTACACCACAGTTCACGGTAACGCCAGATCCTTAACCCACTGAGCAAGGCCAGGGATTGAACCTGCATCCTCTTGGATACTAGTCGGATTCGTTAACCACTGAGCCACAATAGGAACTCCCTATTTTTGTTTTTTCCTTTTTAGGGCCACGCATGAGGCATATGGAAGTTCCTAGGCTAGGGGTCCGATCAGAGCTGCAGCTGCCGGCCATAGCCACAATGCAGGATCTGACCCGAGTCTGCAACCTACACCACAGCTCACAGCAACGCCGGATCCTTAACCCACTGAGCGAGGCCAGGGCTCGAATCTGCCTCTTCATGGATACAGTTGGGTTCGTTACTGCTGAGCCACAATGGGAACTCCCAAGTCGGAACTTCCTAACATCGTATATGAGACTTTCTAGGACTTAACCTTTCCTGGTGCTTTAACTTTAGTGCCTTGTGCCTTCCCCTTCCTCCTTTCCCCACCAATCCAGGACCTCACTGCTGTTTTTGGTTGGTGAGTATGAATTTGGAGCTAGTAGCTTTTTAAATAGCTATTCTGGCCCATTTGCTCTTTTAGCAGACTGCAACATGTTTCTTGTGCAGACCCACTGACTATGTTAAATGAAAAGCATTCATGTACATCTGTTCTGCTGTTTTAGGAACTTGTCAGTACTCCCAGAATCAACTTTGTTCAGGTTGGACCAGGAAGAAAAAAATTGTGATATAGATACCCCATTAGGAAATCTTTCTAAGTTGATGGAAAATACTTATGCCAGGTTTGTAACAGTAAATGAATCTGAATTTTACCCCACTTTCCTAAGGAATATTACTAAAAGCTTTTTTTTTTTCCAGTCAAAAACTTCGAGATTTAATCATTGACTTTCGCGAACCACAGTTTATATCCTACCTCAGTTCTGTCCTTCCACATGATGCAAAGGACACAGTTGCCTGCATTCTAAAAGGTATGTTAGGAGTTCCCGGGCACAGTAGGATTGGCGGGGCACAATGGGATTGGTGGTGTCTCTGGAGCACCAGGATGTAGGTTCGATCCCCAGCCTGGCATAGTGGGTTAAGGATTCAATGCTGCAGCTGCAGCATAGGTCACAATAGGGGGTCTGATCCCTGACCCAGGAGCTATATAGGTGGCCAAAAAAGAAAAATTAATTAATTAATTAAAAGATATGTTATAATCATTGTGCCTGGTCCATTAATTTCTCTTGGTTCTGTTTATAATTTAATCTACCTTGTGGTCTAGTGATTTAATAATTTATTAAACTTGCAATTGCAATTTTTAGACAGTCTCTTTGTGGCCTTGACTTGTGGCCTTTAGTTTTACCATGACATTTTCTTACTTTGAAAGATAAATTGAACAGACTTGAGTAGAGGCTGTTTTTCTTAAAAAATGGTTCATTTTCTCATTGAAGAAACTCAGTGCTCTTTTTCCTGTTATCTTTAAAATTTAAATGTAGGTTTGAACAAGCCTCAGAGGCAAGCTATGAAAAAGGTACTTCTTTCTAAAGACTACACCCTCATCGTGGGAATGCCTGGAACGGGGAAAACCACTACCATATGTACTCTCGTAAGGTTATTATTCTTTTGCTTAGAAACTGAATATTTAAATTAGCTTCTCCTCAGTACAGAGAGTATATGATATTTGATATCAAAAGGGTTGAATTTTAAATGAAAATGCCTTTATTGCAAGTTAAGAATGACATGAGAAATAGAAAAGCTAAAAAATCACTAATAGTTATAATGTTTCAGAGTTCTTGCATTTAAAAAATTGTCCTAAATCGGAGTTCCCAGAGTGGCTCAGCGGAAACGAATATGACTAGCATTCATATTCTTGATCTCACTCAGTAGGTTAAAGATCCGACGAAGCCGTGAGCTGTGGTGGCTCGGATCTGACATTGCTGAGGCTGTGGTGTAGGCCAGCAGCTACAGCTCCGATTTGACTCCTGGCCTGGGAATCTCCATGTGCCGTGGGTGTGGCCCTAAAAAGCAAAAATAAAAAAATATAAATAAATAATTGTCCTAAATCTCTTTTGGTTGGTAATACTTGTATCATTTTGTGTCTTCCTTCCCTTTAAAAAATGACTAAGTTGTACAGAGATGGTTGAAATATATTTTTTGGGGTTTCCATTTTTTTCATATCAGTAAGTTTTGCAGCAGTCTTACAATAGTCATAATGATGGCAGAAAATATTTATTGACTGATACTATGTGCCAGGCACTAGCCAAAGTTTATATCTATTCAACTTTATCATATATTATTAAGATATTAATAACCTGATAATAATGCCATGTTATTTTCATAAGACAATTTGGCCTTAAAACTTTTTAAAATGTTACTTGGCTCAGCTCTTAGATATGTTTCCTAATAAGTTTTCTAATTCTATTTGAAAAACATAAATATTAAAAATTATCTGGAGCTAGAAGTAATGCTGTTTTCCTTTCTTTTCTTTATTATTAGGTGAGAATTCTCTATGCCTGTGGTTTTAGTGTTTTGTTGACCAGCTATACACATTCTGCTGTTGACAATATTCTTTTGAAGTTGGCAAAGTTTAAGATAGGATTTTTGCGCTTGGGTCAGACTCAGAAGGTACATCCAGATATCCAGAAATTTACAGAGGAGGAAATTTGCAGGTCAAGGTCCATTAAATCCTTGGCTCTTCTAGAAGAACTCTACAATGGTCAAGTAAGTACATTTATTGTATATGACACTGACGGTAATTTTTGCAGCCAGAATGAGGGGAGAAATGGCACTTTGGGAAATTTCATTTTATTGACCAAATTTGCACATGATTAATTTATTTAAACTACCCGACCAGTTTGTTTTGTAGTTTACTCTTTGCTTCTGAAGTGAAACAAGGTTTCTTTTTTTTTTTCTGTCTTTTTGCTATTCCTTGGGCCGCTCCCTCGGCATATGGAGGTTCCCAGGCTAAGGGTCTAATTGGAGCTGTAGCCACCAGCCTACACCAGAGCCACAGCAACACGGGATCCGAGTTGCATCTGCAACCTACACCACAGCTCACGGCAACGCTGGATTGTTAATCCACTGAGCAAGGGCAGGGACCGAACCTGCAACCTTATGGTTCCTAGTCGGATTCGTTAACCACTGCGCCATGACAGGAACTCCAGGCTTCTTTTTTTTTTTCTTTTCTTTTCTATTTTTTGTCTTTTGTCTTTCTTGGGTTGCACCCGTGGCATATGGAAGTTCCCAGGCTGGGGGTAGAATTGGAGCAACAGCTGCTGGCCTACACCACAGCCACAGCAATGTGGGATCTAAGCCTTGTCTGTGACCTACACCACAGCTCAAGGTAAGATCTGATCCTTAACCCACTGAGCGAGGCCAGGGATTGAACCTTTGTCCTCGTGGATACTAGTCGGGTTTTTTAACCACTGAGCCATGACAGGAACTCCAAAACAAGGTCTCTAATTGATTATTCAGGGCTCTTATCTTCTAGTTTAAAATATAAAGGAAAACTCTCTATTCACACTCTTTACTCACACTTGTGACACTGACTACCTGGAGTTAGTGCTGACCCCGCAGGTCGAAGGCTCAGTCCCACAATTTTCCCCCCTGCTTCAGTTCTCAATTGTAAGTTCTGGCCTCTTGTGCCCAACTTGGGGCTCTCTATGTTCTTCTTCATGGGTTCCATAATTTGCTCCAAAGGTTCTCAGAAGTCAAAGTCACCTCATTAGCATAATCTCAGGTTTGGTTGAAAGGGCTTATAAATAACAAAAGATGGTCCTCTCATCCCACTAGGAAATTATTTGGGTTTTAGGAGCTCTGTGTCAAGAACCAGAAGGAAGACCAAATATGTATTTCTTACTATGTTAGTATCACACTTAGAAAATTACTTATCAGAATTTTTTAGTGAGTTTCAATTGGAAGTAATAGTACATGAATAACCTTGTGATAGGTATTTCAAGGCTTTGATATAGAACCTAGCTTTTGGAGTTCCTGTCATGGCTCAGCAGAAACAAGTCTGACTAGTATCCATGAGGACACAGGTTTGATCCCTGGCTTTGCTCAGTGAGTTAAGGATCTGGCATTGCTGTGAACTGTGGTGTAGATCAGTGTCCTGGCTCAGATCCCACATTGCTGTGGCTGTGGTATAGGGCAGCAGCTACAGCTCCAATTCAACACCCAGCCTGGGAAGCTCCATATGCGGCAGGTGAGGCACTAAAAAAGACAAAAAAATTAAAAAAAAAAAAACTAGAACTAGCTTTTATTATTTAATGTCTGTATATATTTTTACTGGGAAGTCTTAACTGATATTTTTATCTTAAAAAAATCATCTAAAATAGATATGATAGACTATTCATTTAACTCTTTTGTCTAATATCTATCCCAGTTATTGAAAAAAATGAAGTAGCTAAGTTGTCTGATTGGCTTTTTTTTTTTTTTTTTTAGGGCTGCACCTGCGGCACATGGAAGTTTACAGGCTAGGGGTCAAATTAGAGCTACAGCTGCCAGCCTACACCACAGCCACAGCAATGTGGGATCCAAGCCACATCTGTGACCTACACCACAGTTCACGACAATGCCGTGAGCAGCAACAGGAACTCCCTTAATCTTTTGTTTTTTATTAAATTATAGTTGATTTACAGTGTTGTGCCAATCAGATTTTTTTTCCTTTTCTTTAGTAATTAGAATTTTAATTATGATATGTTTTGTAGTGGATTTTTTCCTATTACATTTGGAGTTTTCCTGGCTTGTTGAATCTATAGATTTCATTTCTCTTGCCAAACTTGGACCTTTTTAGCCATGATTTCTTCCAATGCTTTTTCATCTTCTTTCTCTTCCTTTTCTTCTGAGACTGTGAAGACACAAGTGATAGGTCCTTTTTGAAGTCCCACAGGTCCATGAGGCTCTGTTCAGTTTTTGTTTTTTCAGTCTATTTTCTTTCTGTTATTCAGACTGTATAATTTATCTTTTCTCTGTCTCTGTTCTCTGATTCCTTCCTCTGTCCCTGGCTATCGAGCTTATGCCATGATTTTCAAATTTTAGTTATTGTAGTTTCAGTTCCAAGACTTCCATTTGGTTCTTTTATCTTTTGTTTCTTTCCCAAGACATTTATTTTCTTGAGACTTGTTTTTTTCATTTGAGTAGTCAAGTGTGTTCATAATTGCTCATCGATGTATTTTTATCTTGGCTGCTTTAAAATCTTTGTCATTGAATTCCAACATCATTGCCATCTATTGATTGTTTTATTTTTATTTAGTTTGAGATTTTCCTGGATCTGTGTGTAATGAGTATTTTTTGGTAAAACTTGAGTATTTTTGTATTGTGTATCTAAACTGGTGTTAGAGTTGTTTTCTCCAGCATTAGCCTAGCAGGGCAAGAGGGTATGCTGCCTCATTACTGCCAGGTGGGACCTGAAGTCCAGATTCCCTGCATAGCCTCTTTTTGTTGTTGTTGTGAGAGAATTCCCCCTACTCAGCTTCTTTTAATGTATAAGGGGGGCTTCTCATCACTGCTGGGTAGGGGTGCAAGTCTAGGCTTCCCCAGGCAGTCTACACTTGTTGGGTGGGGGTTACTACCAGAGAGCAGGGATGAAAGTTCTGGCTCCCTACTTGATCTTTGCTGACACCATCCCAATAAGATAGGGTGCTTTATTCTAGCCTCAGGTGAGTGGAAGTCCAGGCTCCCGAGTCAGCCTTTGCTGTTATTGGTAGTGGGTGCTGCCATATTTTTTCTGTGATGTCTAGCTAGACTCTCGCGGTTATTGTATAAAAGTGTTCTGTCTGCCAGGCTTTCCCATCGTGTTCCTTTGGCTTTCGTTGGAGCTTTATTTTGGTCTGCACTCATTGGTATTCCTGGATTCCTTGTCTTTTCAGCTTCAAATTTGGGATATGTCAGGCAAAAAGAAAATCCAGGGGACAAACTACTGTGCTATTCCTTGGGCCCCAAGGTCCCCAGCTGGCCCACCTTTTCTCCACCTTTCAGGGTGTTTATGTTTATAGTTTATAATGCTCAGGGCTTTTAGTTGTACTTTGTGGGAGGAGTAGGGAAAAGTACTCCATCTTTCCAGAAGTGAAGTCATAGTTGACATTAGAAAAAAAAATTCTTAGAGGAGTTCCTGTTTTGGCTCAGTGGTTAACAAATCTGACTAGGAACCATAAGTTTGCGGGTTCGATCCCTGGCCACGCTCAATGGGTTAAGGATCCCGTGTTGCCGTGAGCTGTGGTGTAGGTCGCAGATGCGCCTCAGATCCTGTGTTGCTGTGGTTCTGGCATAGGCCAGCAGCTACAACTCCGATTAGACCCCTAACCTGGGAATCTCCATATGCCACGGGTGTGGCCCTAAAGAAACAAACATTCAAACAAAAATTCTTGGAGTTCTGCTGTGGCACAATAGAATTGGCAGTGTCTCTGCAGTGCCAGGCTGCAGGTTTGATTCCCAGCCTGGCACAGTTGTTAAAGTATCCAGCATTGGCGGCATAAGTTGCAACTTTGGCTTGGATCTGGTCCCTAGCCAGGGAATTCCATATGCCACAGGGCTGCAAAAAAAAAAAGAGAAAAAAATTAAGTTACTGCCTCTTGAACATTTTAGATTTCTGTCAGGAAATATCCAAATTTGAGCATGGTTATAGTGTCTGGGAAACTAACTTGACTTTTAAAAATTTATAGTAAAAATTTTTTTTGCATGCTATAAGTGTTTCAGAATTAAATAATATTGGGAGATTCCTGTTGTTTGTGACAAAGAGCTCTTTTTTGATTTTTAATTTCAAAATTGGAAAACAAAGTTGTATTTCATGGATATATTAAAACACTGATCTGTGTTCTTTATTTGTTTTTAGCTTATAGTTGCAACAACATGCATGGGAATAAACCATCCGATATTTTCTCGTAAAACTTTTGATTTTTGTATAGTGGATGAAGCCTCTCAAATTAGCCAACCAATTTGCCTAGGGCCACTTTTTTTTTCACGGAGATTTGTGTTGGTAGGGGATCATCAGCAGCTTCCTCCCCTGGTGCTAAACCGTGAAGCAAGGTAAGTAGACATTAAGGTTTCATTTTAAACTAGATTCTTTTTTTTTTTTTTTTTTTTTTTTGTCTTTTTAGGGCTGTACCCTCGGCATATGGAGGTTCCCAGGCCAGGGGTCCAATTGGAGCTGTAGCCACCAGCCTATGCCACAGCCACAGCATTGGCACATCCAAGCTCACAGCAATGCTGGATCTTTAACCCACTGAGCGAGGCCAGGGATCAAACCTCAAACTAGTCCTCATGGATACTAGTCGGGTTCGTTGACCGCTGAGCCGCAACGGGAACTCCTTAAACTAGATTCTTTTTAAGGGGCAGTTTCAGTATACTGATAAGCCTGTACTTGATCTGTTGACAGAGCTCTTGGCATGAGTGAAAGCTTATTCAAGAGGCTTGAGCAGAATAAGAATGCCGTCGTACAGTTGACTGTGCAGTACAGAATGAACAGGTATTTGTGATAGTGTCAGTTATGAGTGATTTTCATATTTGTGTTCATCACCAAAACTAAAATTATTCTTGTTAACTCCTTTAGTAAAATTATGTCGTTAAGTAATAAACTGACATACGAAGGAAAGCTGGAGTGTGGATCAGACAAAGTGGCCAGTGCAGTGGTAAACCTTCCTAAATTGAAAGATGTAAAGCTGGAACTGGAATTTTATGCTGATTATTCTGAAAATCCTTGGATGGTTGGAGCATTTGAGCCAAACAATCCTGTTTGTTTTCTTAATACAGACAAGGTAAAAAAATTAAAAAATTCCGATCTTTTTCTTTAGTTTTTCTCTTTTTGCCCTATTATTTAAATTCCTTGGGCTTAGCAGTTAAAAAATCT
Organism: Sus scrofa; assembly: GCF_054392235.1. Taxonomy (NCBI): domain Eukaryota; kingdom Metazoa; phylum Chordata; class Mammalia; order Artiodactyla; family Suidae; genus Sus; species Sus scrofa. Next base: position 93,751,873 of record NC_139396.1, on the reverse strand, counting down.
GACTAGCATCCATGAGGATGCATGTTCGATCCCTGGCCTCCCTCAGTGGGTTAAGGATCTGGCGTTGCCATGAGCTGTGGTGTAGCTCGCAGATGTGACTCAGATCCTGTGTTTCTGTGGCTGTGGTGTAGGCCAGTGGCTATAGCTCCAATTTGACCCCTAGCCTGGAAACGTCCAAGTGCCGTGGGTGCGGCCCTAAAGAGACAAAAAGACATATACATACACAAAAAAGACTGCTTTTATAAACCACAATTCTAACATATTACTCATAGTTTGCAATTATTTTACTTCACCAGTGATCAGATTCTTTTTTTTTTCCTTTTCTTTCTTTTTTTTTTTTTTTTTTAGGGTCTCACCTATGGCATATGGAAGTTCCCAGGTTAGGGGTTGAATTGGAGCTATAGCTGACAACCTACACCAGAGCTACAGAAACGAGGGATCTGAGCCTCGTCTTCAATATATACCATTGCCCACAGCAAAGCTGGATCCTTAACCCACTGATTGAAGCCAGGAATTGAACCCACATCCTCATGGATACTAGTTGGGTTCTTAACCCACTGGGCCATGATGAGAACTCAAGATACTTTGTTTTTGCTACTCATGTTTCCTCTTCCTTAGCATCAGGTTTCCAAATAATTCATATTAAAATTAATTAAGGTTGCTTAGGGATGATTTAGGAGGTAAATAATCCTTGGAGAGTTTTATTAGGTATGGTGGAACCTGGGGAAATTTTTTTTTTTTCTTTTGTTTTTTCTAGGGCCACACCCGAGGCGTATGGAGGTTCCCAGGCTAGGGGTCCAATTGGAGCTGTAGCTGCTGGCCCGCTCTGGAGCCACAGAAACATGGGATCCAAGCCACATCTGCAACCTGCACCACGCTCACGGCAACATTGGATCCCTAACCCACTGAGTGAGGCCAGGGATCGAACCTGCAACCTCATGGTTCCTAGTCAGATTCATTTCCGCTGCACCACGATGGGAACTCCAAACCTGGGGTATTTTATTGCTCCATTACTTGTATAAAAGGCAATAGGAAAATGAAAAGGGCACAGGTATTAGAGCTGGATCTAAGTTTGAATCCTCGTGCCATAATTTATTGTCAGGCTTTGGCAGGTTACTTATATTTTCTGGCCTTTAATTCCTATAAAATGGCAATAAAGTATGTGAAGCCCAGTGTATGGTCAGCTTTCATAGAGATTTTAGTCTGACCTATGGGGTAAGATGTGTTTCCTCTGGGTGGCTTTCCAAAAGCGACTAATAGCATTCATTCATGTCAATTATTTTATCTTCAACTTTAAGATGAAGATATTTTTCATCTGTCTCTCCATATCCTTGTACTCTTAACTAGAGATTGTTTCACAAGCAGGATGCCTATTTTTCTTTTTAGGTTCCAGCACCAGAACAAGTTGAAAAGGGAGGTGTGAGTAATATAACAGAAGCCAAACTTGTAGTATACCTGACCTCGATTTTTGTTAAGGTAACTTAGAATTTAATTGTGAGGGCTAATTAATATTAACGTTCACCTGCTGTATAGCACTGGGAACTATGTCAGGTCACTTATGATGGAGCATGATAATGAGAAAAAATAATGTATACATGCATGTGCAATTGGTTCACCTTGCTGTATAGTAGAAAATTGACAGAACACTGCAAACCAGCTAAAATGGAAAAAATAAAAATTATTATAAATGAAAAAAAATTAAGATGCAGAGTAATGGAATGTTAGAATGCAAGGAACTTTTGATCCTGCATTAACTTTTATATATTATTATATAAGAGGACTGAATCCTGATTGTTTTTATTTTGAGAATATTTGTCTAAGGCTTGTAATTTTTTATTTTTGTTTTTTTGTCTTTTTTTTTTTTTTTTTTTTTTTTTTTTTGGTCTTTTTGCTATTCCTTGGGCCACTCCCACGGCATATGGAGGTTCCCAGGCTAGGAGTCAAATCGAAGCTGTAGCCACTAGCCTACGCCATAGCCACAGCAACGATGGATCCGAGCCGTGTCTGCAACATACACCACAGCTCACGGCAACGCCGGATCGTTAACCCACTGAGCAAGGGCAGGGACCGAACCCGAAACCTCGTGGTTCCTAGTCGGATTCGTTAATCACTGCACCATGACTGGAACTCCTATTTTTTTGTCTTTTTAGGTCTCCACCACAGCATATGGAAGTTCCAGGGCTAGGGGTCGAATCAGAGCTTCCAGTGCGGCCTTAAAAAGACAAAAAAAGAAAAAAAAATTCTACACCATGCTTGTGGATCAAGTTTCCCCGACCATTTAAGCCAATCTGAGGGTACAGACTTCTCCTCCCTGGGATAACTTTCTGCAACTAAACATCAAGAAAAGCATCTAGCAGTTGCAATTCTTTTTTTTTGGGGGGGGGGGTTGGTTTTGTCTTTTTTAGGGCTGTACCCGGGACATAGGGAGGTTCCCAGGCTAGGGGTCAGATTGGAGCTGTTGCCACCGGCCTATGCCAGAGCCACAGAAACGCAGGATCTGAGCCACATCTGTGACCTATAGCACAGCTTATGGCAGTACCTGATCCCTAACCCACTGAGCGAGGCCAGGGATTGAGCCTGCATCCTTATAGTTGCTGGTTGGGTTTGTTACCACTAAGCCACAGCAGGTACTCCAAGGCTTGTAATTTTTTATACAGTAATGGCATTTTGGGGAGCTCCTGCTGTGGCACAGTGGGTTAATGATCCAGCTTGTCTCTATGGAGGCACAGGTTCAATCCCTGGCCTGGCACAGTGAGTTAAGGATCTCAAGTTGTCACAGCTGTGGTGTAGGTCACAGTTCTGGCTCAGATTCAATCCCTGGTCCAAGAACTTCCATATGCTCGTGTGCTGCCGAAAAAGAAAAAAAGTGGCACTCTGGGTTTCCATTTAGAGTAACGTTTTGTAACCTGAGATCATTTTGATTATGTCAGTATAGTGCTAAAGTCAGTATGGTTGGGGGTTGGAAACTTCAGCATCAGAGATAGCAGAAAGGGAAAAGTGTTTCTTTGTACTTTTTTTGGTAAAAAAAAAATGGCATACAAATCATTATACTGCCATGAATGAACTTCTAAAAATCAAGGGAACAATGTTTGAGAAAATTATTTGATCTCAGGAAATATGGATGTAGACTTAGAGTAAATGCAATAATTGTATTTATTCCTTTGTGATAACATTTATTATAAAATCAGTTGGGCACATTATGTTAACAATTAATTTTTTTATCTTTGATTTCTTTATTATAGTTGATTTACAGTGTTTATGTCAATTTCTGCTGTACAGCAAAGTGATCCAGTCATATATATATATACATATATATACATATACACACACACACATATTCACATATACATACATATACATATATATATACACACACACATTCTTTTTGTCACATTATCTTCCATCATGTTCCATCACAAGTGATTGGATATAGTTCCTTGTGCTGTAAAGAGCAGGACCTCATTGCTTATCCATTCCAAATGCAATAGTTTGCATCTACTAACAAATTTAATTTAATACATCTTAAATTGTGTTCTTTTCTGTTTAGGCTGGATGTAATCCCTGTAATATTGGTATCATTGCACCATACAGGCAGCAGTTAAAAGTCATCAATGACTTACTGGCACATTCTTCTGTTGGGATGGTCGAGGTTAATACCGTAGACAAATACCAAGGAAGAGACAAAAGTATCATTTTAGTATCTTTTGTTAGAAGTAATAGAGATGGAACTGTAAGTTGATTATATTTCCTGCTTTGTTTTCTGATTTGTATTTTCTATTTGTTGGGGGCATTATTTTCCTCTTTTTATAAAAACTGTTAAAAAATACATAGCATAAAATTTACTATCCTGTCTTTAACTATACAATTCAGAAGTGTTAGGTATTTCACAGTGTGTGCAACGTATCTCCAGGACTTTTTTATTTTTAGAACCGAAATTCTGTGTCCATGAATAACGACTCCCTAACTCCAGCCCCTGGTAACCACTTTCTAATTTTATGAATTCTGTAGATTTTCCATGTAAGTGGAATCATACAATATTTTCTTTTTTGAAATATAGCTTATTTCACTGATAATGTCCTTAAGGTTCATTCAGCACCTGTCAGAATTTCCTTCTTTCTTTTTTAGGGTCACACCCGAGGCATATGGAGGTTCCCAGGCTAGGGGCTGAATTGGAGCTATAGCTGCTGGCCTACACCACAGCCACAGCAATAGAGGATCTGAGCTGTGTCTGCGACTACACCACAACTCATGGCAACGCCAGATCCTTATCCCATTGAGCAAGGCCAGGGATCAAACCCATAGCCTCATGGATACCAGTCAGACTTGTTCACCGCTGAGCCACCTTGGGAACTCCTCCTTCTTTCTTTTTAAAATCTTATTCCATTGCATGTATGGACCACATTTTGTTTGTCCATTCATCCATCAGTGGACATTTGGGCGCTTCTACCTCTTGCTTATTTTGTTTGAGGCATTTGGGTTTTTTGGGGGGTGTTTTGTTAGTTTGTTTGTTTTTGGCCATGCAAATGAAAGTTCCCAGGCCAGGAACCGAACCCATGCCACAGTAGTGACAATGCCAGATCCTTAACTCACTGCACCACCAAGGAATTCCTTTTTTGTTTTTTGTGGGATTTTTGGGGGAGCATTTTAAACATATAGACTTCCCTAGATATACTTAGAAACTTATAGATAATTCCAGGCTTCATTTTGTTTTTTGCATTTTCATCTTTCCTTGACTTATTTTTCTTGACTATGTGATACCTTCATAAGATTTTTATTTTTTTTTATTATTTTTATTTATTTATTTTTGTCTTTTTCAGCGCATGTGGAGGTTCCCAGGTTAGTGGTCCAATCGGAGCTGTAGCCACTGGCCTGCACCAGAGCCACAGCAACACGGGGATCTGAGCCACATGTGTGACCTACACCACAGCTCATGGCAATGCTGGATCCTCAGCCCACTGAGCAAAGCCAGGGATCAAACCTGCATCCTCATGGACGCTAGTTGGGTTCGCTAACCGCTGAGCCATGATGAGAACTCCAATGAATCTATTCTTATTTCCCTCCTTTTTGCACAAAAGATATATATATACATATACACACACACACATACACACACTATTCTGGGCCTTGTTTTTTCCACTTATTGAAATAACTTAGAGATCTTTACGTGTCATTACGCAGAGAGGGATTACATTCTGTTCGTGCATAGTTTTTGGAGTTCCTGCAGTGGTGCAATGGGATTGGTGGCCTCCCTGTTTTGCCTGGATGCAGGTTCGATCTCCAGCCTGGCACCTCGGGTTAAAGGATCCTACATTGCTGCAGCTGTGGCATAGGTTGCATCCATGGCTTGGATCTGATCCCTGGCCCAGGGAACTCATATGCCATGGGGTGGCCACAAAATAAAAAAAACCCGAAAAAAAAAAGCATAGTTTTCCATTGTATATATAATACATGGTATATTTAACCATTCCTCTGAGTCTCTTCTACTATTATGAGTTTTTATTATTATTAAAAACAATGAGTAGAGGTAACTAATTCTTTATGTATTTAGCATTTTAAAAATTTATTTTTAATATATATTTAAAAATTTTAATATATTTTATGTGTTTAATAATTTAAAATTATGGCTAGGATATCATACAATTGCAGTTGGCATCGTAGACAAGTGTTTCCAAGTGTTTGGGTTGTAGATGTGTTGTGAATCTTTTTTGCAATATGTTTTTGAAAGTAGGAAATCAGCTCAAGACAAACTGTATTGTCAGAAATAACTCGAATATATAAGAAAACTCAAGTAATGAAAATTATATTTCTTTCAGCTTGGTGAACTACTGAAAGATTGGCGACGTCTCAATGTTGCTATAACCAGAGCCAAACATAAGCTGATTCTCCTGGGATGTGTGTCCTCCCTAAACCGCTATCCTCCTTTGGGGAAGCTACTTGATCATCTAAACTCCGAAAAATTAATATCCTTCTTGTTTTGCAGTGGTCACATTTGATTGTGCTATTGTGAGTGCTTTGTGTATTTGTATGTCTTGAGTTTTCCACAGGCATATTTCAAAGATCTGATTCTATAAAGGAAAGAGAAAACAATTCACAGGTAGTAATCTTAAATAGAAAGTGAGGTAATGAAGATAATGGAGAACAATAGTTTCTTTTTTCTTTTTTTGCTTTTTAGGGCCGCACCTGGGGCATATGGAGGTTCCTGGGCTAGGGGTCCAGTCAGAGCTACAGCTGCCAGCCTATACCACAGCCACAGCAACATCAGATCCGAGATGCATCTGCAAGCTACACCACAGCTCATGGCAACACCAGATCCTTAACCCACTGAACAAGGCCAGGAATCAAACGTGCAACCTCATGGTTCTTAGTCGGATTCATTTCCCCTGTGCCACGAGGGGAACTCCCAAGAACGATAGTTTCTGAAGTGAGAAAGGGGGAAAAAAGGGCCTTGATTTCTTGCCCTAGGAATGGGGTGCATGTTTCCTAAAACACATCGAGGAAAACTGGTTGTCCTTTCTGTTCCTTTCACCTCAATTTATAACCTTTTTTTTTTAAGTCTAAGACAAAGCATTATATTTTAAAATGGAGAATTATTCCTTGTCATATTTTAGATTATTTAAAAAACAGATAATTTTTTAATTTCCCTTGTGGTGCAGGAGTGTTAAGGATCTGGCATTGTTGCAGCTGAGGCACAGGTTGGATCCCTGGCCTGGGACCTTCCATGTGCCTTGGATGCAACCAAAAAAAAAAAAAAAAAGAGGATCAGGCTAAAATATATAAACCATGTTGACCATGTTGCTTAAGTTCATTATTATCCATAGAATACCATAAAAATCTTGATAATTTTTTTAGCAATCCCATAAACCAAATTATAGAATATTAATAATGTTATATGTTTTTATGTAATTCCACATTGTATTAAATATCTCTTCCTTAATTTATTTTACATCATTGATCTTCCATCAGGAGAACATGAAAGTCTTTGTCACATATTGGGTGATTTTCAAGGAAAATAAAGCACTGTTTTCCTAGCTTTTTTCATACCATTATGATATCCTCTAACTATTCCCTATTATTTGTAATTTGGATATTCTATAAAATCAATGCCTGGTTAGACTGTGATGATAACTTTTATCCTATGGGTATGAAATGATGTAAATACATTCTCTCACAGTTCTAGTTTTTTGTTATATTTATTTATTTATTAGTATAACCTTGTTAAACATACAATTCTATTACCATACAAAATTTGACACAGTATTTATTTTTTTGGTGTAGTTGTACCCCAAGCTGAAAAGTCTAACTTTATGGATATTATAAATGTGCTTTTGTATGACCTAGAGTTCAGTAAATTTCTACCAGCTTTTTAAAAGATGGATCAACTTTTCATTCAGAGGTTTAAACTTTTTTTATTTTTATTTTTTTGCTTTTTAGGTCCACACTAGCGGCATATGGAGGTTCCCAGGCTAAGGGTCAAATCAGAGCTATAGCTGCCAGCCTATGCCACAGCCATAGCAACACCGGATCCGAGCTGAGTCTGCAACCTACACCACAGCTAATGGCAACGCCGGATCCTAAACCCACCCAGCGATGGGATGGAACCTGAAGCCTCATGGTTCTTAGTCGGTTTCCACTGCATCGTGACAGGAACTCCCTGAGGTTTAAACTTTTAAGTCTAACTTTTCAAGATGGATTTGTTCTTTTAGAATTTTATGAAATTTTGTTTATTTGCAAGATTAGATAAGAAAATTGATGTGTTTTTATCATTGAAGCACCATCTTGTGATAGTGATAACATAAGTATGATTGTTTTCTGTATTTTGAGGTCCCTGATCCAAAGGCCATTTTGCTGGCTTTTTCCCGATTTGCTTTCTGGCATCAGAAATGTTTTCACTTAACATCTAATCTTTTAAATAGTTACTTATAAATATATTATTTCCAGTTAATTTCTGATTCCCCTTACTCTTCCATTTATTTTCAGTTTTCACTATGCTAGAGTAGATTTTGATACGAGATAATAATTCTTATTTTTTTGAAAAGAAATTTTGTTTGATGAATTGATGGCAAGTTAAAAAGGTGTATCCCTATTTTCACCTATTCGTATTCATATTCCCATTTGTTTAGGGGCATTACTCAGTTTCCCCTTTAGTATAAAGATGTTTTGTAAAACAGAATTACCTTGGTGTGCTTGATTACTTATATGGTGACCAATTTTAACCTTAGTGTATCCAGCTTTGAGGGGAGGGACTCTCATTTCTCTCAGGGTGTTTTTTTTTGACTGTTAAGTATGTTAAAAATTGTTGCCTCTACCTCACATGTTTTTAAAAATTATTACTTGAAGTTTTTATTAAATAAATTGTTTTCTTATTGCTAAATCTTACTGTGTGAATTATTAATACTAAATAATAATTAGGTTCAGTATTGTCCATCATTTTTTCCAGTATTGACAGTGCTCTAAAGCTGAAATGGGAGTGTTGACTTTGTAAAGAGATTTAAGGACGCGCAGGATTGAGTTGATCATGGAGAGAGTGAATTAGACAGGAATAAATAGAAAGTTTGCTGAGATCGGGCTTAAATATTGGTTAGATATTGTGAAGTTATATAACAGGAAGGGATCAAAGATAGTTAAGAAAATTCTTTGGGTTTAATCAGTGGTCGCTTTAAAGAGTTGCATGGGGAGTTCCCGTTGTGGCTCAGTGGTAACGAACCCAACTAGTAACCATGAAGACGTGGGTTAAATCCCTGGCCGTGCTCATATGGAAGTTCATCACATGGAAGTTCCCAGGCTCTGGGGTGAATTAGAGCTATAGCTGCCAGCCTACACCACAGAAGGAAAGTGCCTTTAATCAGAATGCCAGCAATCTGAGGAGATGGTGGACCCAGTGTCCCCCCAAAAACCACCTCCAAGGATTCTGATTGGCCATGAAAGCTTGTAAGAGGAAACAGAAGTTATCTCAGTTAATCTTGAGTTATTGAGATACAGGGTCAGAGTCATTGCCATTCCCCACTGCCAGCAGGCTCCTTGACTTGTGATCTTCCTCCAGAAGTTATCTTGTTTACACAATTTAGTCACAGAGTTTGTTCTGGAGATTACTGAAGGGGAAGCTATGGAAGAGAACTGCTCATCTGCTACTTTTCATCTTGACTTCTTTGATCTACGGAAAGAGCCCACAAATTAGGCAAGGTCTTGTATGATTTGAAAGCTGTGCTTGTGCAGGAAATGAGTAGAGTATGGGAGTGCTTGGTTAAAAGTTAGAGTATAGCTTTGCTAAAGTGACAAGAGGAGTTCCCGTTGTGGCTCAGCGGTAACGAACCCAATTAGGATCCATCAGGACTGAGGTTTCGATCCCTGGCCTTGCTCATTGGGTTAAGGATCTGGTGTTGCTGTGAGCTGTGGTGTAGGTCACAGACATGGCTTGGATCCCGAGTTGCTGTGGCTGTGGTGTAGGCCGGCAGCTAGAGCTAGGGATTCCACCCCTAGCTTGGGAACCTTGATATGCCACAGATGTGGCCCTTAAAAAAAAGGGGGACAAGAGAAGGGGCTTCCTGCTGAAGGTGGTTTACTGCAAAGAGCTGCTTACAAATCCCCTCTTGTCAGAACATCATTCCATTTCTATGGGTTTCGGGGAGGAGGTCTATCTTCTGTAAGTTTATGCTGACATAGGACACTCTATTCTGAGTGGAAAATATCAACATGGATCTGTAGCATCTCTTTGCTGACACTTGTAACTGCCTGTTTATATACACAGGCAGAACAAGCTACAATTATTTTGATGCCCACAAAGATATATAGATTATAATGAGTAACAGCATTAATCCCATTCTCTTGAGACCAGTTCTTGAAATGATACTAACCATAGATTTTGTACTGCTCCAGCTGGAGCAGCTAATGCCATAGCTACAGTCTGGTCATCATGCAGTTGCTTTTTTTCCTCTTGCAGCAGTTACAGTATCTGTAAAAGAACTCAGGAAATGTGCATCAGTACTGTGTCTGTGACTCTATTGTCCTAATCATTTACTGCTTGGTTCCATATATACAACCTGGAAACACCCCAACCTGGAAACTCCTTATGGACATGAATCATGTTGAACAAAAGAAACACTTTACAGTGTTTGTAATGTTATTCCACTTGTGAAAAATTTATAAACTGGCAAAATAAAATACATTGATTAGGGGCATGTATTTACCATGGTAGTTACATGCAAAAAAAGCAAAGAAAGGATTCTCATAAAAGAATCATATTTACTTCTAGGGGGATTGTACCTGGAGGCTTTTCCTCGGGGAGGCTAACTCTCCTGTCCTCTTCTTGCTTAATGTGGTAGTGTTTACCCAGCTGTTTACTTTATGATTCTTTAAATGTATATATATGCTTCATACATTTTTATCCATGAATGATTATCTCACAGTAAAGAAAATTTGGGGAGTTCTTGTTGTGGCTCACTGGGTTAAGGGTCTGACATTATCTAAGGATGAGGTTCATCCCTGGCCTTGCTCAGTGGGTTAAGGATCTGGTGTTGCCACAAACTGCCACTTGTACCCCTCCTTGCTGTCACTGTGGCTGTGCCTGTGGCTTAGGACTGAAGCTGCAGTGCTATTCCACCCCTGGCCTGGGAACTTTGATGTGCCACAGGGCGGGGGGGGACGCATAAAAAAAAAAATCAAAACCAAAAGAAGTAAAGAAGCATAACAGAACTTTATACTGGCCAAAATGATCAAGAGATAAACATCACTTTATATCCACGAAATATTCCTCCATTTCTAAATCGGCTACTGTTTTTAACAAGTACTGATCTAACTAGATAATGGCCAAAATGATCAAGAGATAAACATCGCTCTATATCCACGAAATATTCCTCTATTTCTAAATCGGCTACTGTTTTTAACAAGTACTGATCTAACTAGATAATAGCTCGCTTTCCCAAAACTGATAAAACTTAAACCTACTGTCATAAGACCATGAGAGTTTTTCCCCTCCCAGAAATGAGAAAATCCTGGCTTGCTGGCTTTATCTCAGGAACTCTTTCCCTTGATCAATGAGATCGGTCCTCACTGCCTTTTATAAACCAGTGGATTTACTGGTTTAAACGTCGTGATTTGGGCGTTCGAATTGTTTTAGCAGATTTCTGCATAATGTTAATTGCTTCAGATTTTCTAAATTCTTCTGGTCTCCTACGAATTTGCGAGGAAAGGGAAGCATTTAGGTGTGTTAGATCAAAGCTAGGCGGACCCTGCGGATGAAAACGTTTGCACGAGGCTCGCATTCCCTCGGAAACACAGCCCTAGCGCTCGGGTGAGGCAGGTGGTCCCACCAAGGTCCGCCCTCCGGCTTCTCCACTCGAGGTTTTCCTCATGCCCTTTTTGCTTCTCCTTTGGGTCGGGCTGGATGTATAGAGTCTCCGCGAAGGCGGATTTCTCTGCTGTCGGCTGCAGGCGCCGCGGCCCCCACCCAACCCCGCCGCCGCGGGACCGCCGGGCGTCCTCCAGCCGCCGGGAGCGCTGTGGGCCTCAGTGGGCCTGGTCGCAAACGCCCTGGCGGCCGCCGAGCGCTTGAAGGGAGCTGCTGGCGGGGCCCAGGGCGTCTCCGCCCGAGACCGCGCCACCGCTGCAGTCGCCACCATGGGTAAGAGGAGCAGGCCGAGAGCGGACGTCGGGCCCTCTGTGCTGGGCCAAGACCGCGGCTGGGCAGGGAGGACTGGTGGTGGGTGGGCTTCTAGGCCTCGGGGTCGGAACTGGGGCCGGAACCTGGGCCTGGTGCTGGGCGGGGGCAGCCGGGTGCTCGGGGGCGCCGGGGGTCGCCATGGCAACGCGCGGCCATCCAGTGTTCCCTCCTGCTCCCGCCCGCGTTTGGGGGCCTAATGGCAGAGGGTTGGTGGTCCGATGGCTTACCGGGAGCGAGGGCAGGGCCAGCGAGGGTGCGGCTCCCAGGTCGAGGGAACAGTCGGGGACGGACGATGACTTTTCAGGGTTGGGGGTGGCAGAGGGAGGCGTCTCAGGTTGGGGCCTGGGTTCCCGACGCCGCGGGCGGGAGAGGGGCAACGATGCGGCGCAGGACTTCGGGTGAGCCCTTCGCGCGGGTCCCGGGGGCGCCCCGAACCTTTTGGGCAGCCCTGTGGGCGGAGAGGAGGGGAGGCAGGGAAGGGGCTCTAGGCCCGGGCAAGATGCAGGAATTTGAGGGCTGCGACCCAGCTAGACGCATCCACGAGTCCTGGCGGGGCCCGCCTGGGTGTAAACGCTCTTTGGCATGGAAGCTGCGGCGTCCAGCTCCGACCTACCCCAGAGCAGCTGGAGATGCGCCCTTTGTCTGGTTGTCGCTTCACACGTTGAGGATTGTGATGGGCGCTGTTAAGAAATGTGAGAATTGTCACAGATTATGAAACATCGAGTGCTTTTGCCCCCGAAAAAAGAGGGAATCTTGCCACGATGCAGATTTGAAGAAATGATGTCGTGTGGAGATTCTCCACCAGCTTGCTTGGTCATAGCAGTTGTGACTGCATTTTAAGTTGCTTAGGATTCAGCGCCAGGCTTCATGCTTAGCTGTCTGAGGTCAGAACTAGAATACTAGATCATTGGGAACCCTGGACTTTTGTCCAGTGAAGCAACAACAGACACTTGATTTTCTTGGACTAGTAAATTTGGCAGAGATTATGAAACTTAAGTGCTTTATTTTTTCCCCCACTTCATTTTGTCATCCGTGTTTGCTGAAAATTTTTCTGCCAATCACAAAAGTGATGAGAGTATGGAGAAGTATCTGAATTTATAAGAAAACTGATAATAAAATAAATTTTATTTATTTGGAAAGAAAATAAATTTTTTTGTTAGTTGAAAATATTGGAGTTTCCGTCGTTGCGCAGCAGAACTGAATCCTACTAGGAATCATGAGATTTCGGGTTCGATCCCTGGCCTCATTCAGTGGGTTAAGAATCCAGTGTTGCAGCTGTGGTGTAGGTCGCAGATGCGGTTGGATCTGGCGTTGCTGTGGCTGGGTAGGCAGCTGTAGTTCCGATTGGACCCCTAGCCTGGGAACCTCCATCTGCCACGGGTGTGGCCCTAAACAGCAAAGATTATCTATCTATCTATCTATATGTGTGTGTATGTATATGTGTGTTATATATAATTTTTTAAAAAAATGTCACTATTGGTTTTCAACTGGATCAGCTGTGTAGAAGGTCAGGGAACTTTTTTTTTTTTTTTTTTTTGTCTTTTTTTTGCTATTTCTTGGGCCGCTCCTGCGGCATATGGAGGTTCCCAGGCTAGAGGTCCAATCGGAGCTGTAGCCACCAGCCTACGCCAGGGCCACAGCAACGCAGGATCCGAGCCGCGTCTGCAACCTACACCACAGCTCACGGCAACGCCGGATCGTTAACCCACTGAGCAAGGGCAGGGACTGAACCCGCAACCTCATGGTTCCTAGTCGGATTCGTTAACCACTGCGCCACGACGGGAACTCCAAGGGAACTTTAATGTGAAACTGATCCCTGCTTTTATTTCCTCTGGGAAAATAAAGGATTCCTGCAATACAGAACTAAGATTGTAATGAAAAAAACCAGGAAGAGGGTTAAAATGAGTGAGTTTAATGGCTTCTGTACCTCCCTGTTTTATTTCACTGTCATGTTTGTTCTGGGTGATACTGGAATCTTAGAATTTTAACTGCCTTTTATTGCCAATTTATTCTGAACATTTTTTTTGCCTTTGAATTCATCCTTGACGCTTCCTGCTCTCCACCTTGGCATGAGACCCTTAAACGTTGTCTGTTCTCCACATTTATCTCCACAGAAAGTCATTTAAAAAAACCTCATTCTCCCTGTAGAGGTGCCACAAAAGTAAATAAATACCAGAGAATAGCTAGTTTGCAGGACGTTGAGAGTAATTCATAAACTTGGGCTGGAATGAGCCTGGTAGAGTTGTTCTATGTTATGCATGAGAGACATAAAAAGAAGTTAACTAGGGGGTGTACATTAGTTAGGAAGACTAGCTTGTCTACCAAGGAAAAACAGACCACTCTTGGTTTTGTAGGGGAAGGAGAGGGTTTGTATATTTTCCAGTGTTGGGTCTTGCAAGTGATGTTGGATTCCTTTCTTGTGTTTTTCAGCTACAAAGGACCCCACAGCTGTAGAGAGAGCAAACTTGTTAAACATGGCTAAACTCAGTATCAAAGGACTCATTGAATCTGCTCTAAGCTTTGGCCGCACTTTGGATTCTGATTATCCCCCCTTGCAGCAGTTCTTCGTGGTCATGGAACATTGTTTGAAACATGGTCTTAAAGGTATCACAAGATTTTTTAAAAACTAACTTTAGAACTTCCCCCTCCCATCTTAAACATCCTTGAAAAGGTGATTGTTTTGTGTGTGTGTGTGTGCGTGTGAGGCCGCAATTATGGTTACTTTAAAAATTTTGAGTGGGTTGATTTTGGGAGAAAGTACCCTACTGCTTTATGTTTTCTAATGGGTGGTCTTTAGATAATGTTAGGATTTTGTAAAAAGCATATTTGATTTGAAATTTTTTTCACTATACTCTGAACTGATTGCCATTTTTCTAGGACAGGTATAGAGTTATTTAGAAAATTTTAAGCTTGGTGATTCTGGTATGAACTCTTATTGCTAGTTTAAACCCTCTTGAACAAATACACTAAAATAGTTGGTTGTTGGAGTTCCCCTCGTGGCTCAGCAGTAATGAACCCCACTAGGATCCATGAGGATTCGGGTTTGATTCCCAGCCTCGCTCAGTGGGTCAAGGATCCGGCGTTGCCTTGAGCACTGGTGTAGGTCACAGATGGGGCTCATGTCCTGCATTGTGGCCATGGTGGAGGCCGGCAGCTACAGCTCTGATTCAACCCCCTAGCCTGGGAACTTCCATATGCCACAAGTGCAGCCCTAAAAAGCAAAAAAAAAAAAAAAAAAAAAAAAGAAAGAAAGAAATGGTTGTTGAAATATAAACCTCCTTAGTGTGTGGGAACATATCTAGCAAAAATATCTTCTGGATTGGTTTATTGTAGTGAGCACTCTTTAAAGATAATGCTAATAGTAGATTTTGTATTCTTCCATACAGTTCACATTGCCTTAATTGTTATGTGTTGGTATTATATTTAATTAATATACATTGTGTAATAACTTTTTTTTTTGATCTTTTTAGGGCTGCACTTGCATCATACGGAAATTCCCGAGCTAGAGGTCGAATCAGAGCTGTTGCTGCCCGCCTATACCACAGCCATAGCAACACAGGATCCCAGCCAAGTCTTTGACCTACACCACAGCTCACAGCAACTCCAGATCCTTAACCCACTGAGCGAGGCCAGGGATCGAACCCAAGTCCTCATGGATACTAGTTGGATTCATTACCACTGAGCCACGACAGGAACTCCATTCTTTTACTTATAATAACTATTCATGTGACAGTTACTGGCAGTTTTGCTCTCTAGTTCATTTGATCAGCAGCTGTGTAGAAGGCTTTGTGAGTAAGAGTTATGTGCTAAGGTGACTATTAAAAAGCAAAAGAGGTGTGGTTTCCTGTTGGTATAACAGGAACCTAGGTAAGTTGGGAAGTTCTGACTGTGGTACATGAAAGTAGGGGTAAATATAAAAAGCAAAGGAGGAGATTTGCCTAAACTTGTTGTTGTTGTTATTGTTTTGTTTTTTTTTTTTTGGCCAAGCTTGTGGCACGTGGAAGTTCCTAGGCCAGGGATCAAAACCTGCACCTCAGGAACAAGCCAAGCCACTATGGTGACAATGCTGGATCCTTAACCTACTGTGCCGCAAGAGAACTCCTGAAAAACTTCCTTTTTGTAAAAGAAATAAAAAATACCAGCAACATAGCTATTTATGTCTGCATAGATCCCGTAGTCTGCTGAAATGGCATTTGCCAAATGATGGCCAAAATAGTTACATTTTAAACTCTTTCCTGAATTTATTTTCCTTTACTTCACAAAATATCATGAAGCATAACCTAACATTCATATGCTTATCTTGATGAACTGTTATAAAGTGACTTTGTGATGATTGACTTTTTTTCTCCTCTAAGGAAAAATTGCCTATTTGGGTGGTGGTTCTTGGGTGGTGCACTTAATAGGCACACTAGATCTGCAGGAGAGCTGGTCAGTATTAAGAAAGAAACAGTGATTTCATGGTTTCATATTACTAAACCTAAGAATCAAATAAAAGGAAAAGTAAAGTATTTTTTTGTGTGTTTAAAGTAACTATTGGTCCTTGGTTTATTTAATAAACTGGTAAAGATCAGCCTGCTGGGGCCACCAGTATTACTTTGGTATTGATAAAGAATGAACCTAGTTGTTTTTTTGCTTTACTTACCTACGTGCATATTTCTGATAATGAAAGAATGACCAAGATGCATATCCCTGATAGGGAAAATATCAGGATCCTGATGAACAGGCTCCTGATCAACAGGACTGTGTAGTGATAAGAGAGGAAAGGTATGAATAATTGTATGTTAAGTTAGAAATGTCGAAACTAAATATTTAACAGAAAGTTACTATGGTTTTGTATGTTGAAGTCGTGTGCATTATATTTTCTTTTTCCAGTAAGAAAATCATTTTTGAGTTATAACAAAACTATTTGGGGCCCTTTGGAACTGGTGGAGAAGCTGTACCCAGAAGCAGAGGAAATAGGAGCTAGTGTCCGAGATTTACCTGGTCTTAAGTGAGTAATCTTATTACTTGTTCATCCCTAACCATAGAAGCATATTTACTGTTCCTTAAACGTACTTCACACTCTAGAATTTATTATCTTCTCTCAGCCTTAAGTAGACTTCTTCCATTCTCTCCTGATAAAAAATTCTATTCAGTCTGTGGCTCAGCTCAAATTTCATTTCCTTTAGGAAGTTTTTCTTAGCCCCTTCAATAAGAATGAAATGCTCTTTTATACTCTTATCAGTGTGTTCACTCCTTTATTAGATCTCTTACTTAAATTCTGCAGTGTATTGCAGGAAATGGGCAAGTCACTTTAAGATAGGATGTATCAGTTAAGCATTTCTGTTTCCTGAGCTAGTTTGCAGTAGCAGACAGTCAGTAACTATTTAAAGACCGATTTAGGCTAAATCCAGGGCAAAGGTTCAGGAGTTTCAAGTTCTCAGATAAGCCATCTATATAGCCCAAGACCAGTGCAAATTACTTTTCTTGCTCTGAAAATTAGGACCTATAGTGTCACCTGCCTGTTTCACTAGATGAAGGTACAGTCAACCCACAAATCTGTGGGTTCTGCATTTGCAGATTAGACCAACTTTTGGTCAAAAATATTTGAAAAAAAATTCCAGAAAGTTCCAAAAAGCAAAACTTGAATTTGTCGTACTTTGGCAACTATTTACAACTGTTTTACATTGTATTAGGTATTGTGAGTAATCTAGAGATGATTTAAAGTATATGTGAGCATATGCTTAGACTAGATGTAGATACTATGCCACTTTACATAAAGGATTTATGTATCCATGGATTTTGGTATCTGAGTCCTGCAACCAGTCCCTCATAAATATTGAGGAACAGCTATATATGAAATGTCCTAGAAGCTAGTGTCCTATGAGCTAAGTTCTAGCTAGTGACCTATGAATATTGAAAAAATTTTTCAGGTTTTTCTGTTGTTAAGTCTAAGTTCTTTGTTCTTTAGGTATGATTAAGGTGTAAGAGCTTCCTTTAGTTTATCTTAATTCTTGTGAATGACATAACTTTTTTTTTTTTTTGCTTTCTTAGGGCCACACCTGTGGCATATGGAAGTTTCCAGGCTAGGGATCCATTTGGAGCTGTAGCTGCTGGCCTACACCACAGCCACAGCAACTGAGGATCCGAGCCGCATCTTTAACCTACGCCACAGCTTGCAGCAACACTGGATCCTTAACCCACTAAGCGAGGCCAGGGATCAAACCTGGCCTCATGGAGACTAGTTGGGTTCATAACCCACAGAGCTGCAATGGGAACGCCCTGAGATAACTTTTTTTATGTTTACCATTTTCTGTCAGATTGTGAGTTTGCTTTTTCTTAGAGACAGCTTTACAGTTTAGGGTTTTGTATGTTGTAGGGGACATGGTAGTGCTTTATCACAACATTCAAATGTTTGCAGGTGGTATTTAATAAGTATAAATGGATGATAAAAGTAAATGGCTAGTATTTATTGAGCACTGTATCAGGATATTACAGTAATTTTAATGAATTCATTTAGTGCTTACATCAATCTTAGAGTAGAGATTATTATTATTATGATAATTTATAGCTATGGAAAATACAGGTTGAAGAAGTTATAGTTTTTTTTTAATAGATCTCTGTAATTTGAAACTCAATCTTATTTCTTGATTTTTATTTTAATTAAAAATTGTTTTTATTAAAGTATAGTTCCTTTACAGCATTGTTTCAAGTGCACAGCAAAGTGATTCAGTTAGACATATATATATATCTATTTTTTAAGATAAAAAAATTATAGTTAACAAGTGGCAGAGCCAGAAGTTAAGCCCAGTTTTTCAAATTAAGTAGCAAATGATATTCACACTTCGTATTTCTTATGATGGCATAGAAGGTGTAGCAATTTTTTTTTTTTTTTTTTTTTTTTTGGTTGCATGGAAGCCTATGGAAGTTCCCAGGCCAGGGGTCAAATCCGAGGAGCTGCAGCCTATGTCACAGCTGCAGCAATGCAGGATCCTTAGCCCACTGTGCCAGGCTGGGGATCAAACCTGTCTCTTAGCAGTGACCCGAGCTGCTGGAGAGGCAACACCAGATCCTTAACTTACTGTGCTACAGTGGAAACTCCAAGGTATAAAAATTTTTGACAAAGAAAAGAAAAGGAAATTTCAACTTAAAGGAGTTCCCCTAGTGGCTCAATGGGTTAAGAACCTGACTAGTATCCATGAGGGTTCAATCCCTGGCATCAGTCAGTGGGTTAAGGATCCAGTGTTGCCGAAAGCTGTGGTGTAGGTTGCAGATGCAGTACAGATATGGTGTCGCTGTGGCTGTGGCATAAGCTGGTAGCTGCAGCTCCAATTAGACCCCTAGCCTGGTAACTTCCATGTGCCACAGGTTCAGCCCTAAAAAGTCAGAAAAAAAAAAAGGTTTCTTTTTCTTTCTTTCTTTTTTGTTTGTTTGGGGCTGCACTTGCAGCATATGGAAGTTCCCAGGCTAGGGATTGAATCAGAGCTACAGTTGCTGGCCACAGCCACAACCACAGCCTCGGCAGTGCGGGATCCAAGCTGCGTCTGAAACCTACACCACAGCTCATGGCAATCCCAGATCCTTGACCCACTGAGCAAAGCCAGGGATGGAACCCACATCCTCATGGATACTAGTCGTATTTGTTTCCGCTGCACCACAACGGGAACTCCTGGTTAAATTTTAGAACATAAAAATACGTGTTCATAATGCTTTTAAAAAGCCAAACTCTACAAAAGTAAAAAATGTTTACTGGCGAATGGTATTCCTTAAAATGCTAAGCCATAAGAAACTCATCAGCTGTTAGAAGTGAAGATTGTCTCTTCCCACATTACCTGCCAAAATGTTCTCTGCATAAGAAAACATAAAAGTGTGAATGCTATAGCTCTTTAAAAAGTCATGCTTACTCTGTAAAAGTTGTTTTTATTTTTTTCTAAATGATAAGAACTTGGATAAGAGAGGTATGAGATTTAATTTTTTTGAGCAAGAGAACATATGCACACTTTTGTTTATTTACTTTTCAATAACTTTAAATCTGTGAGGTACAGCATCATATGGATTCTGTGTCCAATGACCTTAGCAGGAAGGTTGCTTCAAAATTTGGCCCGAACCACGCCACTGTTACCGTGACCACAGGGTACCTTTCCTGAGATTGCTCTGGTTTTGTTCAGTTTGCCAGCAGGAGTTATTGTGTGCCTTGTACACATCAGCACATATCTTGCCTAGATAGAATGCATTTTCGTCTTGAGCACAAACACTACTTTCAGTTTCAAGAAGAGCTGTGTGCTCCCCCCTCTGGTCCGGGACACTCTGCTTCGAGCCAGCAAAAATGGCCCTGGACCACAGCCTTTCAGACACATTTGTTATTTTTTTTATTTTTTGTTTTTTTGTCTTTTTGCCATTTTCTTGGGCTGCTCCCGCGGCATATGGAGGTTCCCAGGCTAGGGGTCGAATAGCAGCCGGCCTACGCTAGCGCCACAGCAATGCGGGATCCAAGCCACATCTGCAACCTGTACCACAGCTCACGGCAACGCTGGATCCTTAACCCACTGAGCAAGGCCGGGGATCGAACCCTCAACCTCATGCTTCCTAGTTGGATTCGTTAGCCACTGAGCCATGACAGGAACTCCTGTTATTTTTTTTAATTAATCAATTAATTATTTTATTTATTTATTTAGGCTTTGCATGCTGCATGTGGAAGTTCCTGGGCCAGGGATCGAACCTGTGTCACAACAGTGATCCAAGCTGCTGCAGTGACAATGCCAGATCCTTAACCCGATAAGTCACCAAGAAACTTCCTTACCGATGCATTTCGCGTTGTAATTTTTAGAGGGCTAAGCCTAGTCTAACAAAATATTTCTTATAGAAATATTCCTAGTATTTAGAGAGTCATTTCTTCCAAGGCATAAAATGTTACCTAGATGTCCTACAGGTGCAGGTTTATTTTAGGGACTTAAATTGTGCCTAGGGATAGGTTTACATGCTCAAAGAGCTGACTTGAAACTCTAGAAACAAAAGCAAAACCATGATAAATTGCCTTTTTTTCTTTATTAAATAGTGTACCTCAACAAAGGTAGAAGATGTAGTCTATAATCTTGGGGCTGGGGCTGTTTTCTGATCACTTGGTTTCACTTTTTAGGACCCCCCTGGGTCGTGCAAGAGCATGGCTTCGATTAGCCCTCATGCAAAAAAAAATGGCTGATTACCTGCGTTGCCTAATTATTCAGAGGGATCTCTTGAGGTTAGTACTGTTAAATCATGTTCATTTTCTATTTCATTTACATCCTGTCTTCCAAAAAGGATTGAAGATGTAGTACAAAAGGATACATAAAATACATTATGATGGCATAAAAATAAAAGGAGGAGCCCAAAGAGAGAGTATTATAGTGGGGTTGTAACAAGGATTTGGAACTAGCATAAAAAATGAATACTGGAGTTCCCGTCGTGGCGCAGTGGTTAACGAATCCGACTAGGAACCATGAGGTTGCGGGTTCGGTCCCTGCCCTTGCTCAGTGGGTTAACGATCCGGCGTTGCCGTGAGCTGTGGTATAGGTCGCAGACGCGGCTCGGATCCCGTGTTGCTGTGGCTCTGGCGTAGGCCGGTGGCTACAGCTCCGATTCAACCCCTAGCCTGGGAACCTCCATATGCCGCCGGAGCGGCCCAAGAAATAGCAACAACAGCAACAACAACAACAACAGACAAAAAGACAAAAGACCAAAAAAAAAAAAAATGAATACTGTAAGCTTTTTTTTTTTTTTTTTGTCTTTTTGCCTTTTCTAGGGCCGCACCCGTGGCATATGGAGGTTCCCAGGCTAGTGGTCTAATCAGAGCTGTAGCCACCAGCCTATGCCAGAGCCACAGCAACTCGGGGTCCGAG
The DNA here is from genome assembly GCF_054392235.1 of Sus scrofa. NCBI lineage: Eukaryota > Metazoa > Chordata > Mammalia > Artiodactyla > Suidae > Sus > Sus scrofa. Next base: position 93,730,363 of record NC_139396.1, on the reverse strand, counting down.
CCGCATCTGCAACCTACACCACAGCTCATGACAATGCCAGATCCTTAACCCGTTGAGCAAGGGCAGGGATCGAACCTGCAACCTCATGGTTCCTAGTCAGATTCGTTAACCACTGCGCCATGACGGGAACTCCACTGTAAGCTTCTTATCAGCTGATAAGGTGGACATTTAGATTGTACTTCTAAGTTTTAACTTTTTCCTAAGTTACCATTAATTCTATAAATAAAAATTTGTATTAAAATTTGGGCCTTTAATTCAGGAGGTTTCTTTTTAGATTTTTTTTTTTTGTTGTTTGTTTTTTGTTTTTTGTCTTTTCTAGGGCCACACTTGCAGCATATGGAGGTTCCCAGGCTAGGGGTATAATCAGACCTGTAGCTGCCAGCCTATGCCACAGCTCATGGCAACTCTGGATCCTTAACCCTCTGAGGAAGGCCAGGGATCAAACCCTCAACCTCATGGTTCCTAGTCAGATTCGTGAACCACTGAGCCATGACAGGAACTCCAGGAGGTTTCTTTTTAGATCTTGAGTGTCCAAATTACTGCTTTGACTATATTGTGGGCACTTCCTAAGCCACAGCAGTGACAATGCCAGATCCTTAATCCACTGAGCCACCAGGAAACTGTGAGTTTAAATTGAAGGCCAAATGTTTAATAAAGACTTTTCAAAGCTAGAAGAACTCTCAAAGGGTTCAGTTCCCTGGCAGCCCCTCTGTGCCTTTGTTCTCTTAGAGTGCCTCTGAATCTGGTTGTTTTTAATTTTACTTGTGACTCCAGTTGTGCATCTTGGTTTTTGCAGTTATTAAATGAGAATGACCGAATTTCAGTTGTGGCGCAGAGGAAACAAATCTGACTAGTATCCATGAGGATGTGGGTTCGGTCCTTGGCCTCACTCAGTGGGTCAGGGGTCCTGCATTGCTGTGAGCTGTGGTATAGGTTGCGGATGAAGCTCAGAGCCCGAATTGCTATAGCTGTGGTGTCGGACAGCAGCTGCAGCTCCCATTCAACCCCTAGTCTGGGAACTTCCATATTCCTCGAGTGTGGCCCAAAAGGCAAAAAAAAAAAAAAAAAAAAAAATGCGAGTGACCATACTTTAAGCATCTTCAATTTCTTAATAATATTCTGAAGGTTACAGTGGTAAAATAATATACATGGGACTTCTTGAGAAAGGTATGAGATAGAGATAACTAGTTTTTTGAGTACTAATTGTCAAGCCTTAGTTTTTAGGCTGTCCTAGTTCTTTGACAAGTCTCTTGTTTGAACATTTTTTTAGAATCTAGGTATCCTTAAATATCTTTGATGCTTATTTATTAAGAGCATTTGCGGAGTTCCTGTCGTGGTGCAGTGGTTAAGGAATCTGACTAGGAACCATGAGGTTGCGGGTTCGGTCCCTGCCCTTGCTCAGTGGGTTAACGATCCGGCGTTGCCGTGAGCTGTGGTGTAGGTTGCAGACGCAGCTCGGATCCCGAGTTGCTGTGGCTCTGGCGTAGGCCAGTGGCTACAGCTCCGATTCGACCCCTAGCCTGGGAACCTCCATATGCCACGGGAGTGTCCCAAGAAAAACGGCAAAAAGACAAAAAAAAAAAAAAAAAAAAAGAGCATTTGCAATACCAAATGCATTGACTTGAACAAGGGATTCATATGTTCATTTCCCCACCTTAGTTTTTATCCCATGAGTCTTAATAAATCCTGAGATGAAAATTCAGCTCTAATAAAAACCATTGTTATCAGATGAGCATTAGTCACTGTGTCTTTTGAGAGTCACAAACTTTCCAGTCCTCAGTGATGCCTCTTTTCTTTTTTTAATCTCCCTCTGCTTCAATTTTTACAGTGAATTCTATGAGTATCATGCACTAATGATGGAAGAAGAAGGAGCAGTGATTGTTGGGCTGCTGGTTGGCCTGAATGTGATAGATGCTAATCTGTGTGTAAAGGGAGAGGATTTAGACTCACAAGTAAGTGAAAATGACCAGTACCAACTACAGAGTGTTTTCAGTTTGTACTGTTCCTCTTTGATCCAGGTATTACTCTAAGTTATTTATAAACACTGAGGTTAAACACTAAAGAAAAAATTAAGATGAAAGTCACATGTTGAAGGTACTTCTAATATTTCTCTCCTCTAAATAAAAATAACTTTATTTACTTTAGGTTGGAGTGATTGACTTTTCCATGTATTTAAAGAATGAAGAAGATATTGGAAATAAAGAAAGGTATGATTTTCATAAGTTGTTTCACATGTATTTTATAGTAGTTCTTTACACATCAGTATCAGGGCCATCTATTTGCAATATGGTTTGAATTTCTCCTTTGTTTGTGTAGTTCCTGCTTTGTATTGTTTTCACTTCCATTTACGAGGTTTACAAAATAAAAATCACTATGGAGAAGGACGATTTAGTATGAAGTACGACTTTTGGTCATACCAGTAGTTTGGAGACTCATTTTAATCATCAGCTCTGTTTTTGTGTTAAAAGAGGTAAAAGTTTATTATTGATAAGCTTACAAATGCTGGCTTATTTCAAGACATAGTTATGAGATTTATTCTAACCATTAAATAGGAAGGCTAATTATATAATGTGATAGAGGTGCTAATTATTGTTACAGTGGTAGTCATATCACAATACCTAAATATATTAGATTAACATGTTGTACACCTTAAATTTAAACAATGTTATATGTCAACTATATTTCTTTAAAAAGATTAATCATACCGATGCAAAAATTATTTTTTTAAGATTTTTATTTTTTCTATTATAGTCGATTTACAGTGTTCTGTCAATTAAAAAATTTTAAATATACTAATGGTATTGAGTTAGTATTAGCAAGTAATTTAACAAAGATTATAGGTATTTAATACACAGCTTACTGCTACATGATTATAAAGATTCCTGAAGTTTATTTTAGAAGCAAAACAATGTTGTTTTACCATTATAGTTTTACAACAGTTTTAGATGATTTAGACCTTTTGTGGGGCTTTTGGGGCACCCAATAAATATCTTTCCAATTAGGACAAAACTACTCTTTCTCCTCTTCTAGAAATGTTCAAATTGCTGCTATATTAGACCAGAAGAATTATGTTGAAGAATTAAATAGACAACTGAAGTAAGTATTAGGGACACATGGATACTTAATACAATTAGGATATTGTCTTAGGGTTTTTTTAAACCCCTTCGGGTCACTTTAACCCTATTTCTTTTTTCTAAGCATCCCTCTTCTTTTTTCCTTTTTTAATGGCTGCACCTGCAGCATAGGGACGTTCCTGGGCCTGCAATCAGATTTGAGCCACAGCTGCAGCAGTGTCGGATCCTTTAACACACTGCCCCGGTCATATCTCCGCAGTGACCCAAATTGCTTGATAGATTCTTAACCCATTCTGCCACAGTGGGAACTCCTCTAAGCATCTTAGAAAAGGGGTTGAAGGGATAGAGAGTGAATGGAAATTAGGAATAGAGAGACTTATTGGAAATAATTCATTTTCAGCAGAAAATGCAAGTTATATTTTTATTTTATTTTATTTTTTGGCCTTGCCTACATCATGCAGAAGTTCCTAGGGAAACTCCTAGGCCAGAGATCGAACCAAAGCCACAGCTGTAACCAGAGCCACAGCAATTACAATGCTGGATCCCCAACCCTTTGAGCCACCAGGGAGCTCCCAGAATCCTATTTTTAAATAGAATCTTCAGACAATTTAAAAATAGAATTTCAAACTTTTGAGAAAAAAGGCTAGATAGGGTGAATGTTTATATCATTTTGATGGTTCAAAAATTTGTTTTTCCTAGCTCAAAGGGCTTCATGTGTAATTGTGGCTGTCATTTTCCTTTCTTTTTTCCTTCCTTCCTTCCTTCCTTCCTCCGTTCCTCCCTTCCTTCCTTCCTCCCTCCCTCCCTTCCTTCCTTTCTTTCTTTCTTTCTTGCTGTCATTTTCCACAGTGGAAGTTTCTCCTTACAGTGTCACCTGGTCATTGAAGCTGTTAGTGAATACCCTAGCTGAGAAGAATTTCTTAGATCTGTGTGTAAAATATGTATACACAGTATAGTATAGTTCTATCTAGTAGAAATCAAACATGAGTCATGTAGGTAATTAACCACATTAAAAAGACAAAAAAGAAACATGAAATTAATATACCATTAGATAATGGTATATTTAATCCCATATACCCCCAATATTATCATTTCAACATATAATCAGTCTAAAATTATTGAGATATTTTAGACTCTTTTTTGGTATTGTCTTTAAAATCCAGTGTGCATTCCAATTTGGAGCAGCCACATGTGGTTTAGGGCTGCCATACCAGAGATAGTAATAGCACACAGATAGTAATATTTGCTACATTGTTATAAAGAGACTATTCTCATTAATTAAAATGAATAATTAGCAGAAATGGCTCTCTCTGGATAATGAGATTATGAATAATTTTTCTTTATGCTTTTCTGTATTTTTTGACTCTCAATCAATAAACATGCATTATAATCAGAAAATATGATTTAACATTTTCCCATTTTAGAGAAAGAAACTAATAAGTTGTAACTCTTGCTTTCTCTCTGAGGTTGGAGAGAGAAGAAAGATCTTGTGTTTTGTAGTGTTTTGTATCAGTGCCTTTTTTTTTTTTTTTTTTTTTCTTTTTTCTTTTTCTGGCCTTACCTGCGGCACATGGAAGTTTTCTGGCTGGTGTTCAAATGCGAGCTGCAGCTGCAGGCCTACACCACAGCCATAGCAACACGGAATCCTAGCCAAATTGGCGACCTGTGCTGTAGCTTGCATCACGCCAGATCCTTAACCCACTGTGCAAGGCCAGGGATTGAACCCACATCCTCACAGAGACTATGTTGGATTCTTAGCCCACTGAGCCACAATGGGAACACCCCCACTTTTTTTTTTTTTTTTAAATCTTGGAGTTTTAGTAAATGGTATCATATATGTATATGCATATTGTATTTTGTAATCTGTCTTCTGGAGATTATATTTCTCAGGACAACCTAGTATTGTTTATTTATTTACTTTTAGGCTTTTATTCACTTTTTGGGAACAGGAATACATCCACATTGTTTGAACTTCAAAAGGAACATAAAATGAAAATCTTTTGTGATCTCCAGCAACCTGGTTTCCCTCTTTGGCCGTAGTTAATGTACTAAGTTCTTGTGTGTGCCTCCAGAGATACTTGAGGCACATAAACAAGAATATGCATATATATTCTTATATTTCTCACCTTCCCACCCTGTTTTTTTGGTCATAGGGCAGCATACTTTTTTTTTTTAAAGTAGTTATTTATTTATTTATTTATTTGTCTTTTTGCTATCTCTCGGGCCGCTCCTGTGGCATATGGAGGCTCCCAGGCTAGGGGTCAAATCGGAGCTGTAGCCACCGGCCTACGCCAGAGCCACAGCAACGCAGGATCTGAGCCACGTCTGCGACCTACACCACAGCTCACGGCAACGCCGGATTGTTAACCCACTGAGCAAGGGCAGGGACCGAACCCGCAACCTCATGGTTCCTAGTCGGATTCATCAACCACTGGCAGCATACTTTTTATACTCTTCTATGCTTTACTGTTTTTACTCAACACTTTATCTTATAGTCTATTTCATTCAGTTCAAGAGCTTTCTAATTCTCTTTTCAATTATGTGTATTATTCAGTTATGGCAATACTAATACCTTTTGTATATTTTATATATTAAATTTTTTCATTGTTTATCTAATTAGAAAGTAGTTCTTGTACATTTAGAATTTTTCAAAAGTGTAGAAAACAGAAAAAATAGACCCACTTATCCTTCACTTGAAGAAAATCACTGTGGAGGGTTTATTGTTTTTAAAGTGCTTTTTAATTATTATTTTATTGATTCTCACATAAAGGTAGGGCAGGTATTATTGTCTGATTTTATAGATAAGGTAACAAGCTGAGAAAGGTTTTACAACTTTCAAAGTGACACATTTGGAAAGTAGAAAAGCTGGGACTATAAGGTTGGTCGTCCGTCTCCTGGTTCTGTCCTTACTTCATAGCACTCTTGGGATCCCCTGGTGCTGTTTGTGAGAAATTTAAGTTGTTTACCTAACAATGATTGTATTTGAAAAATGAAGTACTATTTTTTCACCTGTTAAACTAGAATGCCAATATTTGTGTCTGAGGTGGTATAAAACGTGTTGAATTGGAGTTCCTGCTATGGCACATCGGGATGGGCGGCATCTTGGAAGTGTTGGGATGCAGGTTCGATCCCTGGCCCAGCACAGATTCCTTGTGTCTCATTGGGTTAAGGATTTGGTGTTGCCACAACTGCGGATCAGGTCACAACTGCAGCTTGGATCTCGTCCCTGGCCTCGGAACTCTGTATGCAGCAGGGTGGCCAAAAAAGAAAATAATAATGTGTTGAGTCTATTATAGATTTTACTGTAGCATATACAGCATATGACATTTTATTGGAGATATTTGAGTTTGAGATGGTAGAATCAAGCAGGCCGTGGAAAAGAGACTCAATAAAATGTACACTAATGTCCAGTCTTGATCAATTTAAATAAAAATGCACAAAACAAGCATGTTTATGTAGTGTAACCTGACTTTTGACTCTATCCCTGAAAGATGGATGATTGCTTAGCTACAGGCTGGCTGGATACTTGACATTGGGTATCTCAGAATCACGTTTCCCAAACCCTGGGTGACTTTGGAGGTTTTAAGGTACTGTGGAAATGGAGAGGGAAACAGAATGGAGCATGTGTTGAAGACCACTATTTATAAGCTTCATTAAGCCACTTAATTATAAAATGGATATTTAAAGTTCATTCTGTATTTTTTATTTTATTTTATTGGCTGTGCCTGCAGCATGCAGAAATTCCCAGGTCAGGGATCAAACCCGTGTCACAGCTGTAACCAGAGCCACAGCAGTGACAACACCAGATCCTTAACCCAATAGGCCACAAGGGAACTCCTGAAAGTTCATCCTTTAAAAAATAATTTTTAATTTAGTTTTAATAATGTTTAGTAATCTTTGTGTGAAATTTTCATTCCCACATGTTATAGGTTGAATGTAAGAAGAGAGCAAATTATGGGCAGCATCATGGAATTTTAATAGAAATTTAAATTCTTTTTCTATTGTTTTTATTGCTCTCCTAGCCAAATCAAGTTCTCCAACCTAATGACATTTCCCACATTCAAAAATTCAGACAGGGAGTTCCCATCATGGTGCAGTGGAAAAGAATCTGACTAGGAACCATGAGGTTGTGGGTTCGATCCCTGGCCTCGCTCAGTGAGTTAAGGATCCGGCGTTGCCGTGAGCTGTGGTATAGGTCACAGACGTGGCTTGGATCCTGTGTTGTTGTGGCTGTGGCCAGCAGTTGATTTGAACCCTATCCTGGGAACCTCCATGTGCTGTGGGTGTGGCCCTAAAAAGCAAAAAAAAAAAAAAAAAAATTCAGACAGGAGAGTTGCTGCATGTCAATCAACATAATGGGTCCAGGTTAGCATACTTTTTTTTTTTTGCCTTTGTGAGTTTGTGTGATTTTGAATGAGTTTTTTCTTTAATTTCAGCAGTACAGTCAGCAGTCTCCATTCAAGAGTTGACTCATTAGAAAAGTCAAATACTAAGCTGATTGAAGAGGTATTGTCACCCCAGCCATGGATAATCATTTTTCACGGACTTAGTATTGGTGATCCTTTTCCATTTTAAGTATGAATACATTAAGCACACACACACATTTTCATCATCATGATGTAATATAGTTGTAATTGATGGTCCTAAGATCTTGAGAAACCACCTATTCTCAGGCAAATTCTCAGGTGAATCTGAATTGTTTGAGATACTCAACTTCCATAAGCGAGCCTCAGAATTGAAACTCATGTAAACGCTTCTGTAAATCAACTGTGGTTGTCATTTTAAAATCTGGATGACCTGTATTTAGATGATGGAATCACCTCTAGTTAGAAATTCCCATTAAAATGATACTGGCCCCCTTGTTCCACTACTCAGATTACTTTTCCTTATAAACATCACTGCATGACTGTGTCCACCCATTCTCCACCCTCCTCCGTGTGAAAGTCATGCCATGTGCTCTGGTTTTGTGCACTGTCAAAGCAGCTATCTGGTGGTCCCAGAACCAGGATATGTCTCAACTCTCTCTTCAGTACTACTTGTAAAGTTTTTTTTTTTTGAACCTTTCAAAACAAAGAATTATTGCTTTCCATTTTCAGAGTTATTTAGGCTAGAGGAAGGAATTGTTCTTAAGTGCCATGAACCCTATTTTCCATGTTAATTAAAATTCATATTTTAGAACAGGCCTGATTTTTCCAACCTGGAAGCACATGATTGTCTGCATGACTGCATTTTCATTCTAATAGTTTAGGACCATTTGATAGTTTGATAGATCGGGACCATTAGAGAGAGCTGCTCACTGGTTTGTGCCTCTTCTTTGACCTTAGGTGCACTGTGAAGTGCAGTCTGCATTTCAGACAAAGTGTTCAGAAACTTATTTGGGGAGTGGCTCTTGCTTTCCTTTCCTAGGATCCCATTTTTCATTCTGGGCTTCAAAGCCAAGTCACTTAATCATTCCTGTTTAACTCTGATAGTGAGTGCTATCTCATACTTGTGGTGGTTGGTCACTCAGTGTGCCCAGATCTCACAAGGGTGTTTTATTTGGTTATCATGAATGTCTGTGTTACATTTTCAACAATAGCACAATTTTCTTTCCTTATCAATGGTTTTGTCTTTACATGAGTATTTATGGTCTTATTGTTTAAAACATAATTCTTTATATGCTTACTTATGTACTTTATATTCAGGACGTTGTAAATCAGATAAATGCTGTTTCTACTAACATGATTTGACTAACCAACAAAATAAAATGAGTAATAAATAATAAATAATTTCTATAAGGTTTTCTTGGGATAATACAAGCACATTTTTCTTATGAAAGTTTTTGTAGATGTGAGAGGTATTTGATAAGTTTTAGAATTTTACTTTCTATGATTTATAGCCATGAACATAACCTGTAAAGCAAGTATGGATAAAGATGTTTAAAATCTTTTTTCCTGCCCCTATTTCATTTTTAGTTAGCAATAGCAAAGAATAATATCATTAAACTCCAAGAAGAAAATCATCAGTTACGAAGTGAAAATAAATTGATTTTAATGAAAACACAGCAGCATCTAGAAGTAAGTATAGATTGGTTGCAAATAGATTGTCTTATGTCATAAATTGCCACTTTTGGGAACTTTGCCTAGACTAGATATATCTATGCTATATTAATTAATAGTAGTGATTATAGAATAAAAAGTTTTATGTTTTCTTCCTAGGTTACCAAAGTAGATGTGGAAACTGAGCTTCAAACATATAAGCATTCTAGGCAGGGGCTAGATGAAATGTACAATGAAGCCAGAAGGCAGCTTCGAGATGAATCTCAGTTAAGACAAGTAGGTCACATTAAAATTACTTTAGCAGCACGACAATGGGAGAAAAAATTATGTATACATGTATGTATAACTGGGTCCCCATGCTGTACAGTGGGGAAAAAAAAACGTGTTGGGGGAAATAACAACAAAAAAATAAATTAAAAAAAATAAAAGTTAAATTTCTAGAAAAAAAATAAAATTACTTTAGCAAAAATGATAATAATAATTTACCCTTAAGCACCACTTAAAATCTCTTTCAGCCTTACCTTCCTTGGTGTAGGAGAGCAATCTTAGCCTTTTAATCCCTTTAAATTCTTTTTTGGGCTGTCCCTCAAGCATATGGAAGTTCCTAGGCTAGGAGTCAAATCGAAGCTACAGCTGCTGGCCTACACCACAGCCACAGCAATGTGGGATTCAGGCCGCATCTCTGACCTATACCACAGCTCAAGGCAGTGCTGGATCCCTGACCCACTGAGCAGGCCAGGGATCGAACCTGAATCCTCATGGATCCTAGTTGGGTTTGTTAACCACTGAGCCATGAAGGGAACTCCCTCAAATTCTTTAAACTCCAATTTTATCAGTGTTTTTTAAACAATGTTCTTAAACTATTTACAGTCTATGTTTGTGAAAGGAGTGGATTGTGACTAGCCTAACAATAGAATAGAATGATGCATTCAAATAGAAAAGTCATATTTAACTTTTTTTAACCTTTTAAATTATGAAATACTGACAGAAAAATACAAATATGTAGCTTGCTGGTTTATGACATAAATACCTGTGCACCCAATCCAGGTCAAGAGGAGAGTATTTCAAGCCTTTCCAGCATTTTTGCTTTTTGTCTTTAATGTTATGGATACTTTTTTAAAATTTACTTTTATTTATATTTATTCATTTATTTTGTTAGGGATCCTTCTGAGATAAAAATCTTTAAGAAATGAAAACCATGAAATAGGAATTGGGAATTATCTCTGGCCTTTACTTGTACAGACTACTTTGTTTCTTTGTTTAAAGAAAATACTGAGTTTTGCTTTTTTTTTTTTTTTTTTTTAGGGCTGCATGTGTGGCATTGTGGGTGTTCCCAGGCTAGGAGTTGAATTGGAGCTGCAGCTGCCAGCTTAAACCACAGCCACAGCCACAGCGAATTCAAGCCATATCTGCGACCTACCTCACAGCTCATTGTGGTGTCAGGTCCTTAACCCACTGAGTGAGGCCAGGGATTGAACCTGCATCTTCATGAATACTAGTCAGGTTTGTTACTGCTGAGCTACAGTGGGAACTCCAATACTGAGTTTTTGAGGCAGAAAATTACTTAATTCTTGAGACAATGGAATAGGGATGATTATCGGAATGTGAAAAATGCTTTTATTTAACAAAATGTGCATTTGAAAATATTTAGAATGTTGTTATAGGGCCTAGTTAATTCCCTTTAGTGGGACTTAATAACTCAAAAGGAGTAGTCTGCATAGTGAGTAGAAACTCTTGGTCTCATTAACTGTTGTGTATCTGACTTTGACATCCTGAAGGGGTGTGCGAATTCAAGCTATGTTGAATTGCAGGATGTGGAGAATGAGCTAGCGGTACAAGTCAGTATGAAACATGAGATTGAACTTGCCATGAAGTTGTTAGAGAAAGATATCCATGAAAAACAAGATACTCTAATAGGCCTCCGACAACAGCTAGAGGAAGTTAAAGCAATTAACATAGAGATGTATCAAAAGTTGCAGGTAAGGAATGTTCTTTAATTTTTAGAATTTCTTGTTATGTAAATTGAAAATGAATATTTGTATGCAGGATTTGGTTTTTAAGAGATGAGCCTATTTTTTTTCTTGGTCAAAAATTGAACCTGCCAGGGATTGAACCCTCATCCTTTTGGATTCTAGTCGGATTCATTTCTGCTGTGCCACAACGGGAACTCCAGAACTTTACACAGTATAGACCAGAGAGAGATTTAATTTTTTTTTTTTTTGTCTTTTTTTTTGCTATTTCTTGGGTCGCTCCCGCGGCATATGGAGGTTCCCAGGCTAGGGGTCCAATCGGAGCTGTAGCCCCTGGCCTATGCCAGAGCCACAGCAACTCGGGATCCGAGCCACGTCTGCGACCTACACCACAGCTCACGGCAACGCCGGATCGTTCACCCACTGAGCAAGGGCAGGGACCGAACCCGCAACCTCATGGTTCCTAGTCAGATTCCTTAACCACTGCGCCACGACGGGAACTCCGAGAGATTTAATTTTGATGGAAATGTTTTACTACAATTGTTACAAATTTTCTAATAAAGTGATATTGCTGGTAAGTAGACTTGTTCAAAAGCCCTTTACAATTTAACTTGAAAAATAGCATATTTTACAAGAGTTTATTCTGTCATCTTCTGAAAATATTGAAGGCTGAGCATTTTTGTTTTTGTTTTTGTTTTTTGTCTTTTTGCCTTTCCTAGGGCCGCTCCTGCGGCATATGGAGATTCCTAGGCTAGGGGCCTAATTGGAGCTCTAGCCACTGACCTATACCAGAGCCACAGCAATGCAGGATCCGAGCCTCATCTGCGACCTACACCACAGCTCACGGCAATGCCGGATCCTTAACCCACTGAGCAAGGGCAGGGACCGAACCCGCAACCTCATGGTTCCTAGTTGGATTTGTTAACCACTGCACCACGACGGGAACTCCCTTGTTTTTTTTTTTTTTTTTTTACTGCATTAAACATTTTTTTTAAACATTTTTTAAAAATTTTATTTATTCATTTTAGGGCCGTATCTGTGGCATATGGAGGTTTGCAGCTGCCGGCCTACACCACAGCCACAGCAACGCCAGATCTGAGCCGAACTTGCAACCTATACCACAGACCATGGTAATGCTGGATCCTTAACCCACTGAGCCAGACCAGGTATCAAACCCGAATCCTTATGAATACTCGTCAGTTTCTTAACCTGCTGAGCTACAACGGGAACTCCCTGTTTACTACATTTTATTTTTTTTAATTTTTTTTATTTTTTTTTGATTATGTGGGTCAATTTATTTTTTTTATTTATTTATTTTTTTTATTTTCCCACTGTACAGCAAGGGGGTCAGGTTATCCTTACATGTATACATTGCAATTACAGTTTTTCCCCCCTGTTTACTACATTTTAAATGAAGACTTAGGACACTACTGCTTTATATCTTAGGAGGTTTTTTGTTTATTTGTTTTTTGATTGTACCTCTGGCATTCAGAAGTTCCTGAACCAGGGATTGAACCCGTGCCATGGGCAGTGACAATGCCAAATCTTTAACCTAGTGAGCTACCAGAGAACTCCTATCCTAGACATATTTTAATCTACAAAAAACTGCTCATCTCAAAGCAATAATCCCATAGCAAAATGATATACAAAGCTTATAAACATTCAGGTTTAAAAGTCAAAACCGCTATAGCTTTTATGTTCTTCTAAATAGGGTTCTGAAGATGGTTTGAAAGAAAAAAATGAAATAATTGCCCGGCTAGAAGAAAAAACCAGTAAAATTACTGCAGCCATGAGGCAGCTGGAACAAAGGTACAGCATTTCCAGTCTTAGTTTCCTTTTTCCTTTCTTTACCCGCCCCCCCCTTTTTCTTTATTCACTTCTGACACCTGCCACAAAAACCATTAGGAAAATTTAGATTGGACTTTTTTTTAAGCCCAGCAGAATTTTGCCTTTTTTGTTTCAGTTGTTGCATGGAATCAAGTTGCTTTATATTAGCCTGATTCATTTGTATTTGCCATTTTGTAGATTGTTTAAAAAGGCCTAATACGGGCAATTTCATGTGGATCAATCTGTTACATAAAATGAATACACAAATAAAACCTTGGAAAAAAAGAAAAACAAAATCCATAGTGGAATTATCCTTATTGATTTCCATGCATATTGATTGTCATATCCTTTGTCATTCACCATCTCTTTATCTGAAATCAAGCTTTCTGAGTTGGCAGGCAGTTTAGTTGTGTTACTTTGAGCTAGGACCCTCAACCTAACCCAAGAAATAATTTTGCTTAAATTGAATTGTTTTATATTAGCATTTTTCACTTTTATTGTTGGAAAGTGTAATGTATTTCCATTGACCTGTCATGTTGGTGTCAACATATGTCTTATCATTGCTTTCTTTGAATCTGCTTATGAGAAACATAACTATTAATGCTTTATTGACATGAATATTCTTTTATTGACATCCTCTTTCTTCTTTTTTCTTTTTTGTTTTCTTTGTCCCCATTTTTACATTTTGGACATTTTTATTACCTTTTCTGTCTTTGATTTCTGTCCATTCCATTATGAAGTGACAATGATTTGTTAACTCAAACTAGAACAATTGCAATGTCATTGGTAAAATGTGCCAGCAATGACACTCAGGACCAGTACAAGCTGGTCAAAGATATATCTTTCTGAAAACCACTTGTATTTAAACAGACTAAGAGAGAATCAACAATTTTATAATATATTAAATAGAAAAAGAATTTATGTTATTATGTATTCTAAAAGGGTATTAGGAACCCTGTGCACTTCTTGATCAGCTACCGTGGTAATACACTGCCATAAAGCAGAGTGGGTGCACTTGGATTTCCAAAAACACATTCCTCAAACCTTGTGCACAAGGGCTTATTTGAGTATTGACCCTTTGGAGGTCAGGATTTTCAAATGCAGTTTTATCTTTTTAGCTACTTTTTGATGGAAAATATAAAAAATGTTTAAAAATAAGTTAACCTTTGGTTTTATAATATGTTGGCACAAATTTTTTTTCCCCATTGGCCCATACTTTGCCTAATAGCTCCTTGACTGATTTTTTCATACATTTTAAAATAGTTTATAACCCACATTGGCCGTCATCTTGTGCTTTGAGCTCCTTGATTTTCCAGTTTCTCTTAGCCCTCTTCTATGATAGCACAACTTCAAGGCCTACCTCACTCTTGACTTTTATTTTCATTTCTGTAACCTTAGAGAAAAGCTTGGGTCTCCCATATCCCCATCTTAATATTTTTAATTTAAATTTAGATTTGGAGGCAACTTACATGTTACTACTCTCTTTTCCTTGGAAGTAGCACTTACACTTGTGAAATATGTGAGAGTTGCCCCATTGGTGTGGTTTTCAGGAAGAAAAAAAGAGGTAGATTTTTTTGGTTAGTTGAACAGAAATTTTTCTTATGCTTCCTTACAAGGACTTAATATCCCTTGAATACTTGGGAGTTATTTTCTTAAAAAAGTAGTGAAATTAAATCTAAGAAATCCTAGATGGCCATAGGAGGCAGGGAGTGGAGTTAAGCACAGGCAGAAGCAATGACTTACAAATAAAAGCAGGAAAAAAAGAAATTCACATTTTAAGCTAAATTAAAAAATTCAGTTATGAGGAACAAAAGTGATCTCTAGAGGATGTGGCCACCTAATACTAAATTCTTTTGAATCTTAAAACACACACAAACACACACACACACACACACACACACAAACACAGAGAGCTTTGGCATAATTTAGTAAATTCATAAAGATTCTATAGGGAAGACTTGGCTGTGATTTGAAATAATTGCAGGTCTTTGCTCTTGGCCTTGTAGCACACTTGATTCCTGGCATACACACCATAGCATACTATATAACAATGTGGCTTCTTCACATAGCGTAGACATAAGTACTAAGCTTTTCATTATTTTGTAAAAAGGCAGCGATGCACGTATTATGCTTTGAAAGTTGATTCATCGTGCTTTACATAAGTGGTAAAGGCTGTATTGCTTTGCATTGTTAATTACGAACAAGAAATAAAGCAAATTTGAAGATAGTAGTCTGGGCATATTATGTATTATATTGGAAAAAAAAAAATCACAGAACAAGTTCTAGACATTGTGTGGCTCTTTCACGTTTGAGTTTGTGAGTTTTTCCCCAAACTTTGTTTTCATTTAGAAATGTTTCTATTTCCCCATTTTTCTTTTATTTGTCTTCTTCACCCTTTTACACCCTAGTTCTAGCCTCAGTTTTACCCAAAGTTGATTTGAATTACACCAGATTGCAGCAAGCAGAGAAGGCGCAAATGGACACTGAAGATGAGGACAAGAAATGCCTGCAAGAATGTCAGAGTAAATTCGACAGTCTCCAGAAACAAATCTCCCAAAAGGAGAAACAGCTGTGAGTATTTTACTCATGGAAACGAATACTTACATTAACATAATTTCCTCTTCCCCTCCTTTTTTGCACATAATGGTGGAAAACCTATTATTTTCATTTATTTAGTAATGCTGGCTAGATTGTGGGGTTCTCCTTCAAAGAAAAAAAAACCTAGAAAACATAATTGTAATAAAACTTATGATTTTGCTCCTTTTATTGTTTATAGAGTACTTTCAGCTATCTTGCTGTCATCTGGCACAAGAGGAGTTTTATTCTTTTTTTCTTTTTCAATTACAAAAATGTTTTTCTTGGAGTTCCTGTTGTGGCTTAGGGGTAACAAACCTGACTAGTATCCATGAGGATGCGCATTCTATCCTTGGCCGCACTCAGTGGGTTAAGGATCCGGCGTTGCTGTGAGCTGTGGTATAGGTGGCAGATGTGGCTTGGATCTGGTGTTGCCTTAGCTATGGTGCAGGTCATAGCTGTGACTCAGATTCAAACCCTGGCCTGGGAATTTTCATATGCTATGGATTTGGCCCTTAAAAAAAAAAATTCTTTTTTTTTCCTTCATTATCAGCTGCACCCACGGCATATGGAAATCATATGAAACCACAGCATAAGGATCACGGCAATGCCAGATCCTTAACCTACTGTGCCAGGCTGGGGGCCAAATCTGCAGCTCAGCTGAGCCTCTGCATTTGGATCCTTAACCCATGGTGCCATAGTGGGAATGCCTTATTTATTTATTTTTTTGCTTTTTAGGGCCACATCTGGGGCATATGGAAGTTCCCAGGCTAGAGGTCCAAGTGGAGCTACAGCTGCCAGCCTACACCACAGTCACAGCAACTCAGCATCAGAGCCACATCCGTGACCTACACCACAGCTCACGGCAATGCTGGATCCCTGACCCACTAAGCAAGGCCAGGGATCAAACCTGCATCCTCATGGATACTAGTTGGATTTGTTTCTGCTGAGCCACGATGGACTCCTATTTTTTATTTTTATTTTATTTATTTATTTTTATTTATTTATTTTTATTTTTTGTCTTTTTGCCATTTCTTGGGCCGCTCCCGTGGCACATGGACATTCCCAGGCTAGAGGTCGAATCGGAGCTGTAGCCACCGGCCTACACCAGAGCCACAGCAACTCGGGATCCGAGCCACGTCTGTGACCTGCACCACAGCTCACGGCAATGCCAGATCGTTAACCCACTGAGCAAGGGCAGGGGCCGAACCCGCAACCTCATGGTTCCTAGTCGGATTTGTTAACCACTGCGCCACGACGGGAACTCCTATTTTTTATTTTTTATTAAAGTATAGTTGATTTACAATGTTGTGCCAATTAAGAGTTTTATTCTTTATGATGTCGTTGAACATTAATCTGATAGCCATTGTGTTTCTAAATACTGCATATAATATGCCTTGAAACCCCAAGGAGCTTATATTATCAAAGTACATGATGTTTTCTGAGAACATTTTTGTTAGTGCTTCATATGATAGATCTGTATACCACCAGATAGGAAAGATGTCAGCTTATGTCACTGAGTTGTAAAAAACCAGACAGTGTGCTAAAGTATCATCCCGTTTTTATAAAATTAAAACTGTGAGGGACTTCCCCGGTAGCCTAGTGGTTAAGACCCAGCATTGTCACTGCTGTGGTATGGGTTTGATCCCTGACCTTGGAACTTTCATATGCTGAGATGTGGCCGAAAAACAAAAACAAAACACTGTGCATAGGTGTGTATTTACATGTACATGGTAAAGAGTTTAAAGAATACAAATACTGGGAAATGATTATCTCAAGGGAGTGATGGCAAATTGACAGGGGTGTTTTATATTTTACTTTATCAACCTCAGTTATTTTTTTTCCCAGTAAATATGTACCACTTTTATTATTAAAGGAAATAGCAAAACAACAACAGACAATAGAGAGTTATAATGTTTAATAGACCATTAAACAAGATCACATACCATGTATGAGGTATAAGTTGCTAAAGGTGCTTTTAAATCCATTGGTTGAGGTGTTGTTCCTTTCTATTCTTGGTAATTTTCTGTCTAGCAGTCTTATCAGTTATAAAGACAGGATTTGTTGAAATATCCCAACTGTAACTGTGGATTTGTGTATTTCTACTTTCAGTTCTATCAGTTATTGCTTCTTGTATTCTGGAGTTCTCTTGCTTGATGCCTACATTTAGGACTGCTTCTCGGTGAATTGACCTTTTTATCATCATGTAATGTGCCTCTTTGTCTCCGGTAATTTTATTTGCTCTGAAGTCTACTTTATCTCATATTAACATAGCCATTCCTGCTTTCTTCTGATGAATGTTACTATTTTTTTACTTTCAGTCTAATCTGTATTATTTTATATATAAATATATATATGTATATATATTTTTAGCGCTGCACCTACAACATATGGGGGTTCCCAGGCTAGGGGTCCAATCAGAGCTACAGCTGCTGGCTCATGCCACAGCCATAGCAACATCAGATTCAAGCCACTTCTGTAACCTACACCATAGCTCATGGCAACGCCAGATCATTAATCCACTGAGTGAGGCCAGGGATTGAACCTGCAACCTCATGGTTCCTAGTCGGATTCATTTCCACTGCACCATGGTGGAAACTCCTGTATCATTATATTTGAAGTAAGTTTCTTGTAGTGCATGTTTTTTATCCATTCTGCCAATCTCTTTTAATGGTATATTTATTAGCCCATTTATATTTAATGTTGTTTTTGTTTGTTTGTTTTGGCTGTGGTGTGCAGTGGCTTAATGTGGAATCTCAGTTCTCGTACCAGAGACTGAGCCTGGGCCACAGTGGTGAAAGCACCAAATCCTAACCACTAGACCACCAAGAAACTCCCTACATTTAGTGTGATTGTTGATATTTTAAAGCTTAAACCTGCTATTTTATCATGTGTTTTGTTTTTTTATTTTCATTCCTCTAATTGGTTTTCCCTGCCTTCTCATAGGTTATTTGAATATTATTTAGAATTCCTTTTTGATTTATCTATATTATTTTTCAGTGTATCTCTTTGTATAGATTTTTTAAGGATTTGCTCTAGACATCGTATTAGATATTTGCAACTTTCCAGCATTGGTATCAACAATTTACTACTTTGAGGGCAGTGTGGAAGCCTTATCTCTACTTAGTTCTTTTTACCCTCTCATTTTTACAGTATAATTTGCTTAAATATTTCTTCTATGTAACATTGAGAACCACTTCAGACATTGTTGTAGTTTGTGCTTCAACCATTAAAGATAATTTAGTGAACTCTCTATTGTTTTTTCTTTATTCCTGATGCTCCAAGTTTCCTTCTTTGTGTCTGAATATCTTATTTGGCCATCCTTTTAGGTTTGGTCTGTTGGCAACAAATTCCCTTAGTTTTCTTTCATATGAGAAGGTCTTGATTTTACCTTTATTTCTGAAGGATATTTACAGAGTATCCTTAGAATTCTGAGTTGATGGTTCTTTTTCAGCATTTGCAAAGTATTGTGCTACTTTCTTTTGGTCTAAATAGTTTCTAATGAAAAGTAGACTGTCATTTGAATTATTGTTTCTATATTTACCCTCAAGATTCTTTCTTTGGATTTATTCTATTTGGGCTTTGGTCAGCTTCTTGATTTTTAGGTTTATCTTTGCCAAATCAGAAGATTTTCAGCCATTATTTCTTCAGATATTTTTTTCAACTCCACTTGCTTTCTCTTCTCCTTCTGAGATTCTGAGATCATGAATGTTAGATCCTTTTTTAATAGTCCCACAGGACACTAACACTTTCGACTTTTTTTTTTCAGTATATATTCTTCCTGTTTAGATTGGGTTATCTCTGTCATGAAGTTCATTTGTTCTTTCCTCATCATCTTCATTCTCCTATTGAGCACATTCAGTGAGATTATTATATTTTTCAGTACCAAGATTTCTCTTTGACTCTTCCTTCCTCCCTCCCTTTCAAAACGTTCTTTCCTTCCCAAACTTCCTATCCATTAATTTCTTTCAAGCATATTCTTAATTGGTCATGGGAACATTTTTATGATGACTGCTTTAAAATTCTTGTCACCGGAGTTCCCGTCTGGCTCAGTGGTTAACGAATCCGACTAGGAACCATGAAGTTGCAGGTTCGATCCCTGGCCTTGCTCAGTGGGTTAAGGATCTGGCGTTGCTGTGAGCTGTGGTGTCGGTTGCAGATGCAGCTCGGATCCCGAGTTGCTGTGGCTCTGGTGTAGGCCGGCGGCTACAGCTCCAATTAGACCCCTAGCCTGGGAATGTCCATATGCCGCGGGAGCGGCCCAAGAAATGGCAAAAAGACCAAAAATAAATAAATAAATAATAAAATAAAATAAAATAAAATAAAATTCTTGTCACTTGGAAGTTCCTGTTGTGGCTCAGCAGTATCAAATCTAACTAGTATCCATGAGGACTTGGGTTTGATCCCTGGCCTCTCTCAGTGGGTGTGGCCCTAAAAAGCCAAAAAAAAAAAAAATTCTTGTCGCTTAATTCCAGCATCTGTCATTATCTCACGTGTTGTCATCTGTTGTTTTTTCTCATCCAAGTTGAGATTTTTCCTGGGTCTTGGTATGACAGGTATTTTTCAATTTCATTTTGGACATTTTGGGAATTATGAGATCGCACCTTACTTATATCTTATGTTGCAGCAGTCCTCCACTGAAACCACATCATCAGGGGAACATGGACACTGACCCTTCCTTCATACCAAGTAGGGATAGAAACCCAGGACCATTCTGGATGGAATGGAGAAGGGTGCCTAACTGATGGGCAAGGATTGAAATCTGTGCTTTCTACTCAGTGTCCACTGACACTATGGAAAGGGAGAGAGGTGTCTTGTTCCCATCAAGTGGGAATGGAAGTCCAGGCTTCCCCCTTGGTCTCTGCTGACACTGGTCTGTAGGGGAGTAGAAGAGTTACCTCATTAACACAGACAGTAGTAAAAATCTAGGCTCTGCCCTTGACCCCTGTTGACACTGTGGGAAGGATGAGAAATGCCTTCTTACTGAAGAATGAGGATATAAGTCCAGGCTCTCCATTCTACTTTGACTAACACTATTGGGGTGGATGGAGAGAGACACCTCATTACTGCTGGGTGGTGGTAAAAGCCCACACTCCCCACTTGGCTTACTCTGACCCCACCCAGTGGGGATGGGAGGGATACTCCTTATTGCCAGGTGAATGAAGGAATCTAGGCCCCCCACGTGGCTTTTGCTGGCAGTGGTTGCAGGGGGAGGCATGGTTTTTCTTTTTCTTTTTTTTTTTTTTTTTGTCTTTTGTCTTTTTTTTGTCTTTTGTTGTTGTTGTTGTTGTTGCTATTTCTTGGGCCGCTCCCGCGGCATATGGAGGTTCCCAGGCTAGGGGTCTAATCGGAGATGTAGAGAGCCACAGCAACTCGAGATCCGAGCCGTGTCTGCGACCTACACCACAGCTCACGGCAACGCCAGACTGTTAACCCGCTGAGCAAGGGCAGGGATTGAACCCTCAACCTCATGGTTCCTAGTCGGATTCATTAACCACTGCGCCACGATGGGAATTCCTCTTGGGGCTTTTTTTGTCTGTGCCCATTGCTGTTTATGGGTTGTGGGCTGCTTCTACACCCAGTCTGAGCTGTGTTGGAGGCAAAAAGAAGACCCAGGGAATTGATTACCATGTTATTCCTTGAATATTGGAGTTTCTTCTCTCCCCCTTTCAGAATATTCTTATGTTTGTTTATATGTAATGTTTAGGGTCTTTAACTGTACTTAGAGGGATAGGTAGAAATGTGTTTACTTCATCTTATCCAGAACCAGAATTAAGTTCCTTTTAAATTTACCACAAAAATAACATTTTGAGAAACTGGTGTATAGAATAAGTCATTAGGCCAGGGAATATTACTTTGGTTGGAAACTTGCATCATTTGTACATTGTGAAACTAACCTCCTTCCACCCCAGCCCCCCTAAAAATACTATACTCAGCAAACATTTTCTCTTAATTTTAAGACTTTCACAAAAGCACTTTCAGGAATCCCTTGTCAACAAAAATCACAAGGAACATTTAGGTCAACAAGTTTATTAATGATGCCAAGGGTTTTGTTATTTAAGTCCCTGGGACTTGACAGTTGGAGAAAAAAACATGGAAAGCAAGACTGGGACCCTTTGCTAGTCAATAGAATACAATCTTGAAACTTGAGTACTCTGTGTTACTGAATCACTTTACTGGAGTTTGACAGAAGTGTAGGTAAGACAGATCTGATGTTTATTCTATAGCGATGCAGCTCTTTGATCCCTGCCCAAAAATAACCCAAATAATGCTGCAGGGACCTGGCCCTTATGTATAGGGCTAATCTACGTAATAGGACTTGGGTCTCCCTGCAGAGAGAAGATGTTTGTCCCTTTTAGTTTCATCTCTCATTTGGTGCCATTTTGGTGGAACATAAACATGTTAACAATTTGGAGAATTGGGGAATCCCTAATGGCTCAGAAAAGTTGGAACTGTATTTATAGAAATAGGCATTTGGACTTTGTCCAGAAAAAACATATTCAATTCCATTTTTCCCCTAAAATAGAAATAACTATTTTTGGTTTCTGATTTTGAAAGTACTATGTTCTGTTGCCCAAATGTAAGGAAGTATGGAAGAAAGTGAAGAAAAAAATTGAATATAGGGAGTTCCCGTTGTGGCGCAGTGGTTAATGAATCCAACTAGGAACCATGAGGTTGCGGGTTCAATCCCTGGCCTTGCTCAGTGGGTTAGCGATCCGTCATTGCCATGAGCTGTGGTGTAGGTCGCAGGCGCAGCTCGGATCTGGCGTTGCTGTGGCTCTGGCGTAGGCCGGGGGTTACAGCTCCCGATTCGACCCCTAGCCTGGGAACCTCCATATGCTGTTGGAGCGGCCCAAAGAAATAGCAAAAAAAAAAAAAAAGACAAAAAAAAATTTTTTTTTCCTTTGCTTTTTTGACTCGGTTTTTTTCTTTTTTTCTTTTTCTTCTTTTTTGTCTTTTTGCCATTTCTTGGGCAACTCCTTTGGCATATGGAGGTTCCCAGGCTAGAGGTCGAATCTAAGCTGTAGCTGCTGGCCTATGCCAGAGCCACAGCAACACGGGATCCGAGCCGAGTCTGCAACCTACACCACAGCTCATGGCAACGGCAGATCCTTAACCCACCGAGCAAGGCCAGGGATCGAACCCTCAACCTCATGGTTCCTAGTTGGATTCGCTAACCACTGAACCATGACGGGAACTCCTCAGTTTTTTTCTGATTGTTCATGATGAGGCCACTCAACTAAAGGACTCTGTACTTAGCTTTATTTAGTTTTAGTAACATATACCTGTCCTTCTGTACCTCTTTTAAATTTGTGGTGAAATAGTATTTTTCAACAGTTTGTAAATTCCATTTTGATGTATCTTGTCTCTTCAACTTGAATTGTAAGATCTAAAATTTACTTGACTTGAAGAAAAATAATTTGGCCGTAGATGGAAATGCTAACTTTATATGAGGAAACAAAAATAATCATAATTTTAACACAAAAAATTAAAATAATGTAATACTCTGATATTCTCAATATTATGACATTACAATTAAAATGTAAAGTATTAGAAACTATAGCACTATTAGTATATGCCTCACCTGCTGCATCTACTTATGAACAATAATTAAAATTGTGAGGCTTTTTTTGCTTTTTTTTAGGGCTGTACCCACAGCATATAGAGGTTCCCAGGCTAGGGGGGTCTAATCAGGGCTACAGCTGCCGGCCTACGCCAGAGCCACAGCAGAGTGGGAAACGAGCTTCGTCTGTGACTTACACCACAGCTCATGGTAACGCTGGATTCTTAACTCCCTGAGTGAGGCCAGGGATCAAACCTGCAACCTCATGGTTCTTAGTCGGATTTGTTTCTGCTGCACCACGATGGGAACTCCTAATTAAAATTGTTTTGGGGTGTTTTCCTCAAATGTAAGAATTTGTTTTTCCAGCTAGCACCTGATGTTTGAATGATGAAGTAGTGCTTTCAAATGTGAACTGACATTTTCCTGCAGTGTGGATTTTCCTCTAGTGTCTCCTTGGTTTCAGATCTGTGCTGTAATAGGTCCTCTTCCAACAGTAATCTGCAAAGTAGCACTTGGCACCAAGGGCTGGTACTTCTCTTACAGATGGTGAATTGATTTGTGGTTGCTACAATTTTTGTATCAAAACAATATTTTTCATTTATTTGTTGTAAAAATTTTCCCATAGCACAGGACATGTAAATAATTAAAGCCCCACATATCTCTCCTTGGTTCCATTCCTAAGATGTAACCGGTCTCAATAGTATGGTATGCCCTTCCAGGCACTTTCCATCCTTATACAGCATTTATGTGTACAGAATTAATAAATGACAGATTATTGTTTAGCAAGGGGTTTTTGTGATTGACAGATTAACTAAGACTTTGAGATCTGAAAACCCTGTGGTTCTGAACTTGCTTTCTTTTTTTTTGTCTTTTTATGGCTGCACCCAAAGCATTTGGAGTTTTCCAGGCTAGGGGTTGAATTGGAGTTGTAGCCACAGCAGTGCTGGATCCGAGCCTCGTCTGTGACCTATACCAAGTTCACGACAACATTGGATCCTTAACCCACTGAGTGAAGCCAGGGATCGAACCTGTGTCCTCATGGATGCTAGTCAGATTCATTTCCACTGAGCCACAATGGGAACTCCCTGAACTTGATTTCTAAAACATACTTGCAAAAGAAAATACCTAGAGAAATGCATTACAAAAGTGAAAGTAATCAAACAGAAGCTCTTATTAAAGAGTATGTACAACTGTTCTATGAGAAATAGCACTGAGTTTCTCTGTGTTATTTGTCATTCAAGGGTGCAGCTGGAAACCGATCTGAAGATTGAGAAGGAATGGAGGCAGACTTTGCAGGAAGACCTTCAAAAGGAAAAAGACACCTTATCTCATCTTAGAAATGAGACCCAACAAATCATTAGTCTTAAAAAAGTAAATAATGGCGGTAAACTTTAAAAATTCTATCTCGATGAAAGTTATTTAAAAAGAGAATCAAATCATAATTACAGGAGTTCTCCTGTGGCACAGTGGGTTAAGGATCCAGCATTGTCACTGCAGTGGCTTGGGTCCCTGCTGTGGCGTGGGTTCAGTCCATGGCCTGGGAACTTTCACATGCTGTAGGTACAGCCAAAAAAAATCATAATTTATATTTATACCAAGGAAACAGAGTACCCTGGTTGTCTTTAAAAATATCAGTAAAGATGGAGTTCCCGTCGCGGCTCCGCAGTTAACAAACCCAGCTAGCATCCATGAGGATGCGGGTTCGATCCTGGACCTTGCTCAGTGGGTTAAGGGTCCGGCGTTGCTGTGAGCTCTGGTGTAGGTTGCAGACATGGCTTGGATCTCAAGTTGCTGTGTCTGTGGTGTAGGCCGGAGGCTACAGCTCAGATTGGACCCCTAGCCTGGGAACCTCCATATGCCATGGGTGCAGACCTAAAAAGACAAAAAAAGACCAAAAAAAAAAAAAAAATCAGTAAGGAGGTTAAATGAATGGAAAATAGTTGGTAGTTGATAGAACAGCAGTGAAGGATCTTTGGACATACAGTTCTTTTATTCATATAAAGTCAATGGATACAGGTTCCTATCCTTTAATGGTATGAATTCAATATGGAGTTTGTTTCTTTTAAATTGCATTTTTTTGTCTTTTACTATTTTGAAGGAGTTCCTTAACCTCCAGGATGAAAATCAGCAGTTGAAAAAAATATATCATGAACAGGAGCAAGCTCTTCAAGAACTTGGCAACAAACTTAGCGAGTAATTTCTGTTTTTTTCCTTCAATTAATTAGTCATTGACTTTTATAAAGGTATAAGTGTGCCAAACCAAGCAGGCAGAAAAGTTGAAATATAGAAAAGAAAGGAGTTCCTATTGTGACTCAGTGGAAGCAAACCTGACTAGTATCCATGAGGATTTTGGTTCGATCCCTGGCCTCAGTCAGTGGCTTAAGAATCCGGTATTGCCATGAGCTGTGGTGTAGTTGCAGGTGCAGCTCAGATCTGGCATTGTGGCTGTGGTGTAGGCTGGCAGCTGTAACTCTGATTGGACTCCTAGCCTGGGAACTTACATATGCCAAAAGTGCAGCCCTTAAAAAAAAAAAGAAAAAAGAAAAGAGAGATATGAGCTATTAAAAACATAACTAGGGAGTTTCCTGGTGGCACAGCAGGTTAAGGATCCAGCATTGTCACTGCTGTGGCTTGAGTTGCTACTGTGGCGTGAGCTCGATCCCTAGCCCAGAAACTCGTGCATGCTGCTGAGGCGGCCAAAAACACCTCTCAAAAAACAAACGAAACCAAACAAAAACTTTAAAGATTAACAAATAAGGCTGTGGATTGCGGAGATTTTGTTATAAGTTATATTCTCAATAGGTCTTAGTCCTAAATGTTTTCCAGTAGATGAAATCTAAGACTTGTTTTATTTCTTCAAATCAGAGAATTCAGAAGTTCATTTAATATATTTTTCTCAGAACAAAGGTCATATTTTCAAAACATCTGGAGAGATCTTTTTCAGACTGTTCTGAGAAGGAGCCTGTATTGTGAAAAGTACAGGGTGTTTTATGGGGTTGAGGCTCAACCTCATACCCCAATGGTTGGTTCCATCGAAGTGGTTATTGGGGTCCTGTAAAGAGAAGAAGGAGAAATGGTTTTCTGACTTTCACATTTTCCTCCTTGTTCCATGTGGTCTGTGTTTTGGATTAACTTCCTCTTTGTGCCCTGATTGAACATACTGCCAAGTATCTGGGGTAAGCTCAGGAAGGTTTATAATAGTATTGCATGTACCCCTGTCACATTAAAAAAGAAAAATAGTGTCATATTTTTAAATACAGAAAAGTAAAATCTATCATGACCCATAATCCCATCACCTATATAAATCCCTTTGGTATTTTATATGGTTAGAAAATTCAAATAACACCAAAAGATATAAAATAAATTGTTGTCTCCCTCCTCCTGAATGTCAGTGCCCCAAGTTAGCTAACCTCAATAAACAAGGTCCTCCTGTATAGCACAGGGAACATATCCAATCTCCTGGGACAGACCATGATGGAGAATAATATTAAAAAAAGAATGTTTTGGAGTTCCCGTTGTGGCTCAGTGGTTAGCGAATCCGACTAGGAGCCATGAGGTTGCCGGTTCGATCCCTGGCTCGGCAGTAACAAACCCAAGTTGGATTTATGAGGCTGTGAGATCCATCCCTCGCCTCACTCAGTGGGTTAAGGATCCGGCGTTGCTGTGAGCTGTGGTGTAGGTTGCAGACATAGCTTGGATCCCGAGTTGCTGTGGCTCTGGTGTAGGCCAGCAGCTACGGCTCTGATTAGACCCTTAGCCTGGGAACCTCCATATGCCGTGGGAGTGGCCCCAGAAAAGGCAAGAAGACAAAAAAAAAAAAAAAAAAAAGAATGTTTATATATGTATGACTGAGTCATTTAAAATAATTTGCATGGTGATTCTGATACATGAAATTTTAATTCTAATCTTGCATATTCACTTATTGGATACTTTGAGTCAGATCAGGTGCCAGTTTCCCATTTATTCATCTGACAAGTACTATGTTCCAGGCACTATTCTAAGTGCTGGAGACTCAATAGTGAAAGATCCCCAAAATAAAAAATCAATATATTTTTTATCTATTTAAGATCATAAAGGTTTAATATTAAAACAGGTTGGAATGGTAAGACAAGGAATGTGTATTACATCTTTTCTCCCCACTTTGTTGTCTTTTAATTTCATTTTTGATATATATTTTTTTCCTTGCTAATGTTTGCATTTTTGGCCACACCCATGGCATGCAAAAGTTCCTGGGCCAGGGATTGAACATGCACCACAGCAGTGACCCAAGCCAGAGCAGTGGCAATGCCAGATCCTTAACCCACTAGGCTACCAGGGAAGTCTGAATGTTTTGAATTTTTATAGTGCGTATTTATTAGTTTTCCTTTACTGCTTCTGAGACCATAGTCTCTAAGGCGTGAATAGGACCAATTTTGAGTCAGAACGTATTTTATCCTTTTTCAACTCTAGTTTTCTTCTGCAATGACAAGAATTTAATCAGGAGGGGTAGAGAAGAGACCAGTGGCCCCTATGAGTTTTCATACCTGTTTGTCTGCTGAAACACTTTTGCTCTTCCTCTTCATCCTCTGACTCTTAAGATTATGTTATCAGATTGAAATTAAGTAAAAACAGATTCTTTCCTAATACCTAGGATGATGAATGATGATGAGTTTGTTGTGTGCACACTCATTGTCTTTTTTTTTTTTTTTTAAGGGCCACACCGGTGGCATAGGGAAGTTCCCAGGCTAGGGGTTGAGTTGGAGTTGCAGCCCTCAGCCTGCACCATAGCCACAGCAACTCAGGATTTGAGCCATATCTGTGACCTATGCTGTACTTAATCCACTGAGTGAGGCCAGGGATCGAAGCTGCATTCTCACAAGACACTATGTCAGGTTCTTAACCTGCTGAGCCACAAAGTGAACCCATGTACCTCTTAATCTCTTTCATCTTAACCACTAGGCCACCAGGGAGCTCCTGAAGAATTTTTATTTATTTATTTTTGTCTTTTTTTATTTTCTAGGGCCGCACCTGTGACATATGGAGGTTCCCAGGCTAGGGGTCTAATTGAAGCTCTAGCCACCGGCCTATGCTACAGCCACAGCAATACAGGATCCAGGCCGCATCTGTGACCTACATCATAGCTCACGGCAACACTGGATCCTTAACCGACTGAGCGAGGCCAGGGATCGAACCCACAACCTCATGATTCCTAGTTAGGTTCGTTAACCACTGAGCCACAACGGGAACTCCAAGAATTCTCTTAAAGAGAAATTTTTGTAAATTTTGAAAGGCTTTAAATGTTATTCTTCTGAATAAGCTACAATTGTAGTAGATTAACTTGAGGATTAAAGAAATAAAAATAAACTTGAACTATTATATTTGAAGAAAACATGGGATTTAAATATTAGGATGAAATATTTAAGGAAGAAAATCTAGACTAATCTGTGTCATAATGACAGTTTTAAATACTTGAGGGGAGTTCCCTTCATGGCTCAGCAGTTAGCGAATCCAACTAGGATCCATGAAGATATGGGTTCGGTCCCTGGTTTTGCTCAGTAGGTTAAGGATCTGGCTTTGCTGTGAGCTGTGGTGTAGGCTGGTGGCTGCAGCTCCAATTTGACTCTTAGCCTGGGAAACTCTATATGCCACAAGTGCAACCCTAAAAATAAAAAAAAAAATAAAATACCTGAAGGATGAAAACCATCTTTTTCCTTATCCTCATTGAGGCTTAAATATCAACAAGAAAACTTTTAGTTAAAAAAACAAATAGAATTAGGGAGTTCCCTGGTGGCCTTGTGGATTAAGGATCCACCGTTGTCACTGCTGTGGCTTGGGTCACTACAGTGGTGCAGGTTAGATTCTTAGCCTGGGAATTTCTGTATGCCACAGGATAGCAAAAAAAAAAAAAAAAAAAAAAAAGAAGAAAAAAAGAATATAGATATCTGTTCCCTGTTTACGACAAGGAGAATCTTGTACATTGTGTTTGTTGGAACTCTGTTACTCTATTTCTTTAGGATATTTTGGCAATTCATATCAGAGGGGGAAAGCTTTTCAGAGTCCATTTTGTGAATAAAGCCATTTTAAACCAGAAATATATCAACACCAATAAATTTTCATATAGAAAGTATTTCTGTAGTGAATACCATTAAGTAAGCTATTTTTATCCATATTCAATTTTTCTGTAAACATTTTTATCATTTCTATTTTAATAAGCAATTTTGTAGCAAAAAATTGGAAACAAGTTGAAAGTTCAGCAATAGATAATTACATAAACTCTGTCTTTTTTATTCTTTTTCATGGTATACCATGTAACCATTTCATATGATGATGGGGAAGATACGTAATAACAAGCCTTTCAGGATATATTGTTAAGTCATATGGGAAACTAAATAATGACCCATTTGAAATGCATATACTTATTGACATGCAGAGATTGTCATCTCTGGGTAGTGGGATCACAGATGATATTGCTATTTATAATCTGCATGTTCATTAACATGTATTTTCAAAAGATGAAAAATTTCATCTTAGCATTTCCACTCTTACCACTCTCTTCTGTATTTGCTAGAGAAATAGCGTTCATAATGGTAAACATGTAGGCTTTGGGATCGCCGGGACCAGGGTTTGAATCCTGGCTTCCCCAGTTACCACCTTGTGACCTGTTTCAAGTGACTAAATTTCATCAAGCCTCACTTTTTTCATCTTTATAGGTTTTTTTTTTTTTAATCCTTTTTTGGGGGGCACAGGGCAATACCCAAGGCATGCAGAGTTTCCCAGGCCAGGGATTGAACCCATGCCACAATAGTGAAGCAAGCTGCTGCAGTGACATTGCTGGATCCTTAACTCACTGTGCCACAAGCAAACTCCTATAAGTGTTTTTGAAGATTAAATGAGATTATGTATGCAGAGTTTATAGTATAGTGTCTGGTATGTCATAAGCCTACAGTAAGTGATAGCTATCATTAATAGTTGTAACCAAATGAAAATGCCAATGTTCTTTTTTGACAGTTGCAAATTTTAAATCTCAAAACTAGTTTTGCTTTAGGTCATTAAGGAAATATAGGAAAATGTTAAATATAATCCCAAAGAAGATCGTTAGAACCATATAGTCTATATGATTTTAGATTCTGTGAAAATTCAGTACCTTTCTAATGAATGTTAAAGATGTTCTTTATTTAAATATGTGTACTGAACTTTGGACCTATTTATAATCTTTTTAGATCAAAACTTAAAATAGAAGATATAAAAGAAGCTAACAAGGCATTGCAGGTGAGTAGAAGTGTTTTCCTCAAGTAGGAAGGTATGGATATATGTGAAAGTCTCCAATAGAAGGTAAAGCCCTGTGTACTATTATTGAATCCCAGAATATACAGGCAGAAGTACTGAATGAGGAGGGGTTTTTTTTTGTTTTCTGTTTTTTGTTTTGTTTTGGGGCCGACTTGTGGCATATGGAAGTTCCCCAGCTAGGGGTCGAATCAGAGCTACAGCTGCCAGCCTATACCACAGCTACAGCAATGCAGGATCTGAGCCACATCTGGGACCTACACCACAGCTCACAGCAATGCTGGATCCTTAACCCACTGAGCAAGGCCAGGGATTGAACCTAAATCCTTATGGATACTAGTTGGGTTTGTTACTGCTGAGCCACAGCAGGAACTCCTGAATGAGGAGCTTGTATGATGGGAAATCCAGCTGTCTAGAATCACTTTATTAATATTCCTCATGTTGGAAATGACCTTGGAAATGATTTTGTCCCCTTACCTACAAAAGGTGGCATGATAGAGTGAAATTACCTTTGAATTTGATTATCCTTAAATTCCTGGGTCAGTCTATTATTGCTTATTAGTTTTTGACCTGCATCAAGTCACATATCCCCATGGAGTCTCACCTCTTTTGAAATGGGCTTGCGTTGCTGCATAGGGATGATTTGAATATTGAGTAGGTTAGTAAATGTAAAAGTGATTTGGTACAGTTTGTTAGTATATGGTTCTGGATGTATCTGGATGCAAGAATTTCATTACAGCACAGGAGAAAATACAGTACTTCAAAGACAAGTGGAATTTCTACCACACAAGCCACCCATTTTGTTTATCAAAGTGTTACATGAAAGTAATTTTTTAAAAAGTCAGATAGTGCTAGGAAGACTTAAAAAAAAGGAAGCAGTCTCTTGTTTTTCACTCTTTGTCCTTTATCCACCCCATCTCCTGCTACCAGAAGGGAGCTACGTTCTTTTAGTTGTTTCTTCTGGCATTTACTGCTCTATTTCTTATGTACTTTTCAGTATATACTGTTTACTCTTAAGACCTGTCTATTGCCTGGTTAACAAGGTAGATGAGGAGTTTTTTCACCATCACGCTGGTCTATCTTCTCTTCACTGTCCTCCCACTTGTTTTTGTGAAAATTTTAAACTATTATTATTATTTAAATGTTATTCCTTTCTAGGCCAGGTAGTATGTTGCAATTACATTT
The DNA here is from genome assembly GCF_054392235.1 of Sus scrofa. Taxonomy (NCBI): domain Eukaryota; kingdom Metazoa; phylum Chordata; class Mammalia; order Artiodactyla; family Suidae; genus Sus; species Sus scrofa. The sequence goes on along the minus strand of NC_139396.1, from coordinate 93,698,868 downwards.
TCTTTCTTGAACTAGTTTTTATTTCCTTTGAAGTTAATATTCCCACCCTTCCTGCGGCCCTTTTAAGTTTGCTGAGCATCTGAGTTTTCTTAGACCTTCAAACACTTCTGTAAAATATTTCTAGACAAAAGTTTTTATGTGGATGGAACTAGAGACTCTCATGCTAAGTGAAGTAAGTCAGAAAGAGAAAGACGAATACCATATGATATCACTTATATCTGGAATCTAATATACAGCACAAATGAACCTTTCCACAGAAAAGAAACTCATGGACTTGAACAGACTTGTGGTTGCCAAGGGGGAGGGGGAGGGAGTGTGATGCATTGGGAATTTGGGGTTCATAGATGCAAACTATTGCCTTTGGAATAGGTAAGCAAAGAGATCCTGCTGTATATCTAGTCACTTATGATGGAGCGTCATGGAGGATAATGTGATAAAAAGAATGTATATATATGTACGTGTGACTGGGTCACTTTGCTGTACAGTAGAAAATTGACAGAACACTGTAAACCAGCTATAATAATGGAAAAAAAATCATTTAAAAAAAGTTTTTCCTGTGATAAAGTGAATTGGGTAATTGGTTATTAGTTCTTTTCCACTTAGAGTCATCTTTCCTGCCGTTATCTGTTTTAGTGCTCCAGTCTGGTCCGGTCACTCTTGTCTTGACAGTTCCCTTTGCTGCCATTCATTCTTAAAATTCCCTTTACCCTTTGCATATTTTAGTGCTTTTGTTATGGGAACCCAGCTTCTTTCTTGGTTCACTCCCTTGTTTTGGGCAATGAGTAGCCTAGAAAATGATGAATGAAAGTAAAGATTTTATGAATTTGTACATCTCTGTCTTTATTCTGCCTTCACACTTTTTTAAGGAAAGAGGTGGGGCTATCTGTCCAACTGTGTTTTTTTTGTTTTTTGTTTTTTGCATGTTAGGGCCACACCTGCAGCATATGGAATCTCCCAGGCTAGGGGTCAAATCGGAGCTACAGTTGCCACAGCGACAGCAATGCCAGGTCCAAGACATGTCTGCGACCTATACTGCCGCTCACAGCAATGCCAGATCTTTAACCCACTGAGCAAAGCCAGGGACTGAATCCACATCCTCATGGATACTAGTCGGGTTCGTTACTGCTGAGTCACCTTGGGAACTTCCCCAACTGTCATTTTTTAAACTCTGTAAAAAAATTATTTATTTATTGGCTGCACCTGTGGCACATGGACGTTCCTGGGCCAGGGATTGAATCCAAACTGTAGCTGCGACCTATGCCAGGGCTGTGGCATGCTGGATCCTTAACCTGCTGCTCCATAGAGCATACTCCTAAACTCTGTAAATATTTTTTCACTGTTGAATATATCATATATGGAAAAGAGGACACATACGGTACAACAGTACAGATAATACTGGCCTGCTGTTTTAGCTCATAGTAGAACACGTGTGCTCCCTGATTGCTTCCTCCTCCTCATAGTAACAGTCCTCTATTTTTTGTTAATCATTGTTTCTTTCTTAAGTAGTTTTATCATTTATATCTAGCTTTAACAAAATAGTATCCAGATTTCCCTGTTTTTGTGTGTAGGAAAATGGATTTATATGTGACCTTTTTTTTTTTTTTGGTCCTCGCTATTTGCCCACTTGATAGATCTGGGACAACTGTCCTACAGTTACTCACATTGTGGATTTTATCTGACTGCTTGCTCATAGTAAGTAGTCTTAAATTTGTTCTTCTATCTCCTTATATAAGCCCATAAACTGGATATTAAATCTAAAAGCTCGGTTGGTTGGATTCAGGTACCACCTTCTATGAGACATTTGACACAATATTTTTAATATTCAGCAGGCTTATTTGCTCATTTTCCCTTTTAAAAGTAGCATCCTATGAATTTATTTCTGAGAGTATTCACTATAGCTTGAGAATATTCATTATAGCTTCCTTAGTTTTCTTTTGATACTGCCATTCTATTTCTGAATTCCATTCTTGTTTCTTTGGCCGCAATACCTCATGCCCATTTCACTCCTCAAATGTTGGATACTCCCAATTTCAATAAAAGGCACAAAAAATCATAGAAGCCCTGTGTATTGGTTAGATGGATGGAGGTGGTTGTTACAGATTGGTAGGCCTCAGCTATAGAGAAGTCTTTTAACTTCTAGACTGTTGGGCATCCTCTCCAAACGTTAGTATCTACAAGACTTCTCTCTGGGGCAGTTGAATTAATTTAGAGAAGGATCCTCTAATATCTTGTTCGGGGGAATTAAGCAGTGTCTGGCATTCTGGAACTTGGCAGTTTGCAGAGCAATAGCTTGTTCCCTTCTAGTTTTGCCTCTGCTTGGAAACAGCTGTCTTATTGAGGAAGCAACTTCAGATCTCTGAATCTCAAGTGTTCTTATCTGTAAAATGAGAGCTGTAGGTACTCATCTCTGAGGTCCCTTCCAGCTGACACATTAAGGTTTACCTTATGGTGCACAGCTTTTCTCCCTGGGAGAGGGGCAGGGAAAGTTCAGTCAAATTAAAATTAAGTCCAGAAATAAACTAGGAAGCTCAACTCTGATGTCAAAAGGCTATTTCTTGAGAGATTTAATCTTTGTTTTGGGTTTTTTTTTTTTTTTTTTTTTTTTTTTCGGCTGCATCCACAACGTACAAAAGTTCCTGGGCCAGGGATCGAACCGGAGCCATACAGCAGTGATAACACTGCATCCTCAACTGCTAGGTCACCGGGAAATTCCTCAAAAATTTATTTCTGAACCTTGAACTTGAATGATGCTCCTTGGAAAACTGCTTCATATCAGGCTCTCCATCCCTTCCAAATAATAGCTAGGCAGGAAGCAAAGTTGCTTCCACTAGGTGGCTTAGGGACATTTGGCAAGTCACTTTCCCTTCATATGGTGTTCAAGTTGAATTACATTTAAGGCCCCATCTTGCTTTAAGAATAATTCCACAATTCAAACCATCCGACTCTGCTGGTTTACCTGATATGAGCTGTCTAGTTCTATTTTTTTCTTAAAGCCTTCACTTATAATCCTTTGTTCTAAGGAGCGTTAGTCTGCCTTAAGAGCAGTAACACAACACCATTTGTCTTACTTCTGCTATGTTGGATAACCAGTGGTAGTTACTAAGACTGAAATAAAAATATCTGAAATTAACCTTATGATCTTGATCTGTTAATACTTAGCCCCCTTTTCATCTTTCTTCAGAATTCTGCTGTCAGAAGGGTATTTAAAAAAAAAAACAAAAAAACAGCCTTTTGAGAATGTATCTGTGGGCTCTTTTGCTTGGAGAATATGCCTTAGAGGTACATGTGTCACTTGCTCCACCTCTCAGATTGCACTGTTATATTTGGTTCTTTGGAAACAGCGGCAGTGTATCTTAGTCTGGGCTGTTTCCAAAAGGAACATGTGCTGAGATTAATCAGAAGCAGAGGACTCTTCTTTCACCTGGGTCTTCTCATAAAATGGGCAATCATCTAAAAAAAAGTTATCTTCATAGAGAAAAAAGTGCTTGTCCTAGCCTAGAGCGTGATTGGTTAACAATGAGTCATTAAGACATTTTAGTTATTAACTTCTGCCTGTTTAAGAGTACTTACATTTTCTACTAAAGTTTACACAGTATTAAATTTGTGAGTCAGTGTATTCAAACATCTGGTTTCCAAATTCTTGTCTGATTCTGTGAACTGTGTATAAGGTTTATATAATGCCAAACTCGTAAGTTTTTCACACAGCGAGAATTAATCCTGGGAGTTCCTGTTGTGGCTCAGCAGGTTAAGAAGCCAACACAGTGTCCATGAGTATGTGGGTTCAATCCCTGTTCTCACTCAGTGGGTTAGGATCCAATGCTGCTGCAAGCTGCAGCGTGGGTCGCAGATGTGGCTTGGATCCAGTGTTGCCACGGCTACAGTAGGCTGGCAGCCACAGCTCTGATTGGGCCCCTAGCCTGGGAACTTCCATGTGCCGCAGGTATGGTCATAAAAGAAACTTAAAAAAATTTTCCTTGGAGTTCCCGTTGTGGCGCAGTGGTTAACAAATCCAGCTAGGAACCATGAGGTTGAGGGTTTGATCCCTGCCCTTGCTCACTGGGTTAGGGATCCGACATTGCTGTGAGCTGTGGTGTAGGTTGCAGAAGCGGCTCGGATCCCCCGTTGCTGTAGCTCCGGTGTAGGCTGGCGGCTACAGCTCCAATTAGATCCCTAGCCTGGGAACCGCCATATGCCGCATAAGTGGCCCTAGAAATGGCAAAAAAAAAAAAAAAAAAATCCTTAAGTTTTTTTTTTTTAACGATTTTTGTTTCCATTATAGTTGATTTACAGTGCTCAGTTTTATCTTGGACTAGATATTCTTTAAGCTTCTTTCTTTAAAGGAAAGAGAATTATTATCCATGATAGGTTTTTGTTAAAAACATTGTCATGGAAGTGTTCATTCAGTTGTACAAAGAGTAAAATGAACCATTACCCAGTTTCACTATCAAAACCAACTTATTTATATTCAGTCCATATTTCTTCTCCCTTACCCAGATTTTTTTAACGCATATTCTAAGTTTAATCTACAACTATTTTAGCATCTTTCAAAGGACTCATTTTCAGTTCATCTCTACATATTTCTATAAAATGCTCTTATTAAAAATGTTTTCCCATGTTAACTTTTAGTTACCAATTTGAACATTAATACATTTTTTCTCCTACTAGGGACTGGTTTGGTTGAAAGACAAAGAAGCAACACATTGTAAACTCTGTGAAAAGGAATTCTCACTTTCTAAGAGAAAGGTAAGGGAGATAGCAAGTCCAAATGTTTTGGTGCAAACATAGCTTCTAATTTTATTCATAGTTTTTTTTCTCCGCTTTTTCCATTTAATAGCACCATTGTAGAAACTGTGGGGAAATTTTCTGTAATGCTTGCTCTGACAACGAACTGCCTTTGCCTTCTTCACCAAAGCCAGTAAGGGTTTGTGACTCCTGTCATGCATTACTGATTCAGAGATGCTCATCTAACTTGCCGTAAGACTACAGAACTAAATTCTTATGAAAAGTATTTAAGATGAATGTTATGTATGAACATGTATACAACATATTCAGACAACCCCTCTTAAGCAGCTTTCAGGCAGTATTGGTACTAATTTTACCTTCCATGTATTTCAGCTCATGGGAATTATAAATTGTATAATTTGACATTTCCTTCCCCATTGAAGAATTTAACACAGCATGCTTTAAAGTAACTTTAGCCCAATTCCTGATGTAGTATCATGTAACTTAATGCCATTGTGAGGCCAGACAGCATAGCTAACACGTTTGCCTTATTTTGTAAAAGCCTTCTTAACAATAGGGCTGCAAATGTTTTATTCTCTAGATTGTCAAACTGATACTTGATGGTGCCTGTAATTTTCTTAATGCACTTTAAAGCTTCAGTTCTCAGAGAAAGATTAAAAACACATATTTTATAAGTATTAATATTCCAATTCAACAGTTTTCATTAGCCCAAACTGTATTTACCTCTCCCCCCATCCCCATCACATTAGGAAAGAAAGACCTCCCAGAGATCCCGCCGTGGCACAGTGGGCTGTTGTTTGTCCCTGCAGCAGTTAGAGGGTCCCTGGCCCAGGGAACTTCCACATGCCACAGGCATGGCTAAAAAGGAAAAAAAAAAAGGCCTTCTTTCTCTAAAATCAATGCTGTTATTTGCTGATAACTTTTATTTTTTCCTAAATTTTATTTTGAAAGGAAGTTAAAATTCCATATGCATTTCTTAGGGAGGACTTGTACCCCCTTTAAAAGTGGAAACAAAATAAATCCTTCCCCCAGGGGGAAAAATGTAATAGCAGGGATTACAGGCTCCTGATTCTTCTCTAAGCATTAAAGGAGAATCTAAAATGCGATTAAGTCTTGCCTGAGTAATTAAGAAAACTTACATTTCCATTCCAGTAATGTTTAAGAAGCATTGCATTGTAGCAGTCTACTATTGCAGTAGACTAAAAATTTCACTATACTGAGTACTAAGTCAGGGTCTAGAAGATTGAAGATTGTAGCCTCAGCCCTGCCATCAAATGCATGCTTGAACTATTTCAAACATGAAAGTCAATGAACACTAACTCCCATTTTGTTGCTTATAGAATTTAATCTGTAAAAACAATTACCCTTGGGAGCTCCCATTGTGGGTTAGTGGTAATGAACATGACTAGCATCCATGAGGATGAGGGTTCAATCCCTGGCCTTGCTTACTCAGTGGCTAAGGATCTGGTGTTGCTGTGGCTATGATGTATAGGCAGGCAGCTGCAGCTCAGACAGAACCCCTAGCCTGGGAATTTACATATGGTGCAAGCATGGCCCTTAAAAAAGCAAAACCCCAAAAAACCCCCAAAACCTTGTATAATTAACCACTGGGGTTATATATCTACAGTCATGCACTTTAAGTCTGCGAACTTTCAAACATGTCATTAAGTGGTTATCTTAAATTACGAGTATTAGTGAATGAATCATGGCCACCTTCTTCCCCCTACCTACCCAAGATAGGGTTCCTTATTCTACAGGATCCTTTCCTCAGAATACATATTTGAGGTTTAAAATTATTTAATAATTTAATTTTCTAAATTGCCAAAGTATGAAGCCAGTTATTTTAAGATTTATCTTTTCCATAATCTGGTCAATTTTTGAGGTCTTTAGTCGAAACTGACAGATTTTTAAGTGATCTTTAATGCTGAATGTTTTCAAGAAAAGAATTATATTCTTGGAACTGTTCTGAATTGATGGGATGCATTAACATTTTTATGATTGCTAAAAAGGAGAATAAGCAAAAAAGAAAAATTTCAAATACTGTTTTTTACTACTGTGTTTAACACAAACTGTAAAATGTGATTTCCTTAATTGCAAGGATGGTTTCATTCAGTAAACCATGATTTTCATCCCCCCTTTAAATTCTTTGCCACTCAAAACTCACTGATTGGATATGCTTTTATGATCGTGTATGTACTCCATTGTTTTGAATCTTTATCTAAAAACCATTTTACTAACTCTGGATTTTGTGTTACAGAACTTTCAGTTTGTACTTTCTGATAGTGAACTTCACATACCATTCCCTTATCTAGGACTACTACTATATGTTATCATGGTGCCAAGGAATTGTGATTCTAATTCTCTTACCCACTTTTAAAATGTGAATTTTATATTACAAATAAAAGATTTGGAAAATTATCTGGCTTTAAGAAGGCTACCTCATTTAACTACATTTTATACTTGTACTGCTTAGAAGATTTTAACAGGGTAATCCTGGGCAAAAACATAGGTCATCTTTAAAAAAAGTGGTATTACTATTTAAACGGGTTATTAAGGGAGTGAGTACAGGCAGTAAGATGAATCATTGCTTCAGCTGATAGGTTTCAGCATCACAGCTGCCCTCTCTACCAGCAGAAATCATTAAGTCAATGCTACCAATCTGATTTATAATCAGTAACGACACGAAGCATTCTAGGACAGACGCCATACTCTTATCTCCCACATTGATATTTATTACATTAATAACATTTCTAGCAAAAACAAGTAACAAGTTCAGTAACTGAGTTCACATTGACAGGTTTCATTTTGATCCATCAGCCAATTTGGAAAAAAGCCATATTGATCAAAGGGATTAAAAGTAAAAAGCACCTTTTCCTTGCTACATATTATTTTTAACACAATGGCTCTTAAACTCCAAACATATCAGATGCAGAATCTAACCGCAAGACTCTCAAGACATGGACTTGTGTCTTACATTTTTTTTAAAGTATTCATCTATACAGTTATTTAAAAAAAAAAAAACAAAAAAACAAAACAAAACAAAAAAAAACCCCCCAAAAAACCCCATACACTTTAACTACTGGGCTGGAAACCGAAAATACATCTGTGAGAGTTACACTGCACAGTAAATATACCTTTGTACTTGTACTGAATTCTCTTATCACTGAGAACCTAGTCTAAGACATTTTGAGATAACTTACAACTATCATTTTTGGAAACATTTTTTGGTACTTCAGTCAAGTGCTGAGATTTATTCTAAAATCTAGGGCTAGAATTTAAACTTCCAACACTCTCACCTGCAGGTAACAAATTATGAATATTCAGAAATCCAGATAACCTGTTAGATGTTCAACATTTCAGAGCTATGCCTGATAAATGATGATTGAAAAATAATATAGAATTAGCTGAATTTATACTCCTGAAACCACCTAAACTCATCTTTAGGTTTTATATTTACAGTATTGTCCAAGAGAAATTAAAGAGTTACACTAATTATTTTCCAAGTTCTATTCCAGATGTCTGCTTATTAAGACTTGTAGTTTATGCAGAGGTGAACCACTGTCCTCTAAGATTACACTATACTACTTCTTGTACAGCTAATAGTAAAATACACCAACCCAAATCTTATGAAAGCAGCACATCCTTAGGAGTAACTAGTATATAAAAAGTATCAACATCAGTGGTTTGAATATAAAAATTTATTTTTTAAGTCAAAGTATGCAACAAATAAAACCTACAGAAAACAGATTTTCCCATCACAATCTGTTGCTTTACCAAATAATATTTTGAAAACACATTCCTTCAGTCATTATAAAGTTCTTAAAATACAAAAGAAATTAAATCTGTAAGAAAGTCTAGTAGACCAGATGCTGTTGCCAGGACTTTTATGTTGGTTGTTATGCTTTAGTACATGCCACGCCATCCACCTCCACTCATGCCACCTTGCCCATAGTAACCGCCACTACCTCCACCACCACGGCCTTAGGAAAAAAAAAAGACATTAAGAACTGTTAAGCTGGATATAAATGTGTATGATGTTAAAAATAACACATGAACTTTAAATTGCACCACATACGGCGACTTAACACAAACTGAACCAGCATAACCAAAGACACTTACCATAACCACCCAAACCATCAGGAGTACCATATCCTCCACTATAATTGTTCCCCATTCCCATTCTTCCAACCGATCCATAGCCTCCCTGATTATCTTTAAAAGAAGGAAAAAAGAAAAAAGTTTGCAACTGACTGCTGCTAAGTGTCTAACTCAGCTTAAAGAACTTTACGTACCCATTCCATCTCTGCCATAGCCTCCCATTCCAGAACCTCCCATTCCGGAACCGCCTCCAGGAGTTGAATTCAAAAAGAGTTCAATATATCGATGTTCTTTAGGGAAAAAAAGAATAACAGGAGAAAGGAATGATAGATCAAATTTATCAATAAAAATGTGACAAGGCTGACTAGCTAATATTAACCTGAAAAAGTATGCTTACAAATTCCTAGTGGAGTGACAAAATGAATGCTAGACAGGGCTAAAATCTACATTTCATTCAGATAGTTCAACTTTGAAGAAGTAATGAGTGTTTTGAAAGGGTTCCTCATCTCTAAAAAGGCTGACTCATTATTTTAGAAGCTGTTGGTATACTTAGAAACTTACTTTTATTAAGTACCAAGTGATTGACTTGGAAACCAGTGGTGGAAATAAAATTCAATGGCTTAAAAATGGATGTGATGACATGCAAAAATAACACCCCCAAGTTGACCAACATATAGGTAAGAATTAGTCTCAAGGAGTTCCCGTCGTGGTGCAGTGGTTAATGAATCTGACTAGGAACCATGAGATTGCAGGTTCAATCCCTGACCTTGCTCAGTGGGTTAACGATCCGGCGCTGCTGTGAGCTGTGGTGTAGGTTGCAGATGCGGCTCGGATCCTGCGTTGCTGTGGCTCTGGCGTAGGCTGGCAGCTACAGCTCCGATTCGACCTCTAGCCTGGGAACCTCCATATGCCACAGGAGCGGCCCAAGAAATGGCAAAAAGACAAGAAAAAAGAATTAGTCTCAATTTGCAAGCAGCTTGGAAACAGGCAAGTGCAAAAAAAAAAAAAAAGTACTTATTTTTCCTCTTTAAATAACTTAAGCTCTAATTAATTATATGTCAAATGCTAGGAGTCTGAGTTAACTCTTCAATAGGAAAGCTCCCTAAAGGGGCATTAAAAAGTCTGAAATTATTAAGAGGCGTCATGGTTTTAGATCCCAGACTGCCAAGCATTACCTATGGATCCTAGAACCTCTTACGTTTGAGGAATTACAAATGAGGAAGTTAGATCACTTACGCATGTTATTCTTATCCTTAGACATGGCAGCTACTGCATCTTCATGTGTCACAAACTCTACATCTGCTTCTCCTGTTGCTCTGCCATCTGCTCCAATATCAATATGCACTCGTATTGGATTTAGCGGTGAGAAGAACTAAATAAAACATTTACTTTTTAGATTATTGAAAGCTAATTACCACACACCTTGATTTTTTTCCCATTAAAACGAATGCAAATAAGCCAGGTGCTAAAAGATGAAAATATTTCTAAGCTAGAAAAGTTTACCCTAAACAGATGAAAAAGTCTCATTTTACTTACTACTGAGAGGGAGAATAAACTCCCCCCTCCCACTTCCAAGAAAGATGTAATACAAATAGCACCTGAGACCCATATATGAAGAGGAACTGAGAGTATTATGACCCAGAACAATGGATTTGATAAACTGTATTTGGTTAGCTCCCAAAATGTATAATTTAGTTCTAATCAAAGTTAACCAGATTTAAACTATCCTAAAAAGTACCTGGAACTTAAGTCCAGCTAGTCCTCAGTAAGATCTAGTGCAAAAATTTTCTTTAGGAGTTCCCGTCGTAGCGCAGTAGAGGCCAATCCAACTAGGAATCATGAGGTTGCGGGTTCAATCCCTGGCTTCGCTCAGTGGGTTGAGGATCTGGCATTGCCGTGCCTGTGGTTTAGGCTGGCGGCCATAGCTCCAATTCGACCCCTGGCCCGGGAACCTCCATATGCTGTGGGCGTGGCCCTAAAAAGCAAAATAAATAAATAGATAAATAAATAAAACTTTATTTAACATCTAGATGAATACCCTCAGCTTTTCAGGCCACTGGGTCACAATCACAACTACTCAGTAAGTAATGAGTGAGTATGATGGTTTTGGTCCATGGGCTGAAATTTGCTCTAACCAATGTGAAACCAACTAGTTTCTAATCAATAAAAATAGCATCTACCCCATTACTTTCAGTTCCTCAGTTTCTAAACACCACATAGCCTAGAAAGCCAAGCCAAACCACTAAAACTGACTTGTGACATATTTACAACACTTTCAAAACTTGACACAAGGCAAATAAATCTTCCAGTTATCACCACTTTCTCCTCCTCAGTTTTCCACAAAATTATTAACTGGACTTTAAAATGTAGCTTTTTGGAGTTCCCACCATGGCTCAGTGGTTAACAAATCTGACTAGGAACCATGAGGTTGCGGGTTCGGTCCCTGCCCTTGCTCAGTAGGTTAACGATCCGGCGTTGCCGTGAGCTGTGGTGTAGGTTGCAGAAGCGGCTCGGATCCCGCGTTGCTGTGGCTCTGGTGTAGGCTGGAGGCTACATCTCCGATTAGACCCCTAGCCTGGGAACCTCCATATGCTGCAGAAGCGGCCCTAGAAATGACAAAAAAGACAAAAAATAAAATAAAATGTAGCTTTTACTTGCTAGAATTCTATGTAGGTGGGTAAACAATGGACAGAAAAATCTGGATGACATATTTTCCTAATACAGGAGTTTTTGACATTAAGACTAAAAAAAATGAGCAGATTAAGAGGACCTTAAAATTTAGATATTATGTATAAAACTTCTAATAAATTACTAGTTACTCACATTAGCAATGTCATTTTCAGTTGCACGAAAAGGTAATCCTCTCATATGTACGAAATGACCACCATGAAAACCTGAACTTGCATCACCAGCTCCACCATAGCCATGTCCTCCCATACCTAGAGAATAAAATTCCCAAAGATTATTTCTTCCCCATACACACCTTTTCCTATTTACACCCTTTCCTTCGACAACCCCAAGAAATCTTAATACCTACAGTCATTCTAAATATGAATGGAAGAGTTCCCTCGTGGCTCAGCGGTTAACGAACCTGACTAGGATCCATGAAGATGCTGCTTCGATCCCTGGGTTTGCTCAGTGGGTTAAGGATCTGGCATTGCGGTGAGCTGTGTGTGGTGTAGGTCAGACTTGGCTCGGATCCCGTGTTGCTGTGGCGTAGACAGGCAGCTGTAGCTCCAATTCAACCCCTAGCCTGGGAACTTCCATATGCCTCGTGTGCAGCCCTAAAAAGCAAAAGTGTATACAAATCACCTATATTACCACTAAGTGCGTGTAAATACTAAAATGCACCTAAAAATGACTGTCTTTAATATTCATTTTACCTCTTCCATCTCTCATTCTGTCATCAAAGCCATCATTTCCATAGCCATAATTATTATAGCCACCATAGTCATCAAAACCTCCATAACCTGGGTGATTTAAGGAGAAATACATGAATACATTTCCAAGAGACAAATTTTAGAATTTAGTTTACAAAAAGTATATTCTGTGGCCAACAGTTTGGTTAACTTTTATAACAAGTTTTCAACCCCCAACTTAGTACATATGAAAAAAAGCTGTTAACACTTGGTGGAAATTAAAAATATGAAAAGGATACATTTGGATATCAAAATTAATTTTCATCCTGATACCAAACAAAAAAATGTGTACAATTTTAAAAAAAATTTCTGTGTAAGTAAGCTAGGTGCAAATATGTGCATCAATCAAGTCCCATAGCTGGCCATGGGAAACCATATTTTCATGAACAGGTTTTAAAACCTAGTAGGTACTGAAATTACTGCCATTTCTATATTTCTTGACAAAGTGTCAGGAACATTAAGAAAATGACAACAGAACCTTTGTTCATTAGATACACATACCACCATCATATCCATCACCTCCTCGTCGCATTCTGTCATACATACTTCCACGCCCAGCTCCATAATAACCCCCTCTTCCTCCTATTGGTCTATCATATGGTCCCGGTCGCTGGCCCAGCAATCTTCTTGGTGGGTCATAAAATCCTTTGATTTCACTCCTGCTACTTCGGAAGATCTCAATATACCTATTTGAAATGGTTTAAGGTACAGGTTTCAGCATAAACGTATTAGAGTAAATAAAATATTGGGCAAAATGCAGTAAGTTTTTCTACATCTAGATATATCCCAATTTAAACTGCCTAAATACACCATAAGTTAACATTTTTTACACCTACAAACTTAAATAATTAATATTTAAGTTTTACATAGACAAATAGTCATTTGAAAACAATTCACAAAATATAATTTTAAGCTTGTTTCCTTTAGTACATGATAGGTATTTAGAGAAAATAGTTGATTATACAAAAACATTTAACAACATCCTACAGAAAAATGGAAACAATCTAATTTTAATATAAACAAACTATTAGCATTAATTCCCCACCCAAATCTGTAGTTTCCAAGTTAAATTTAGATAATTATCAATTCTTTTAAACTACCCCAGAAAAATGTTATTGTTACCCCCCCATTTAAGCAATAGTGACCCACAACCCCCAAAAATAAAAATTTAACACCATCCCAAACTCTCCATCCCCACCTGTGCCCTATTCTTTCCTTGTGTTTCCCCAGAGCATTTTCTGCTATCTCCTTTGAAGCAAACTGCACGAAGGCCTCCCCTGTGCTTCTCCCCTGGTAGTCCATCGTCAATGTTATCCCATTTGGCACGATTTCCAACCCTTTAACCCAAGGACAAATAACCCCATCAAGGGGAACAGTGTTAAAGGCTGAAACATTCCCATCTGAATCAAATATTTAAAACAAGTCTAAACAAAACAAAACAAAACAAAAAAGCTTAGTTTTCCCATCACCCCATAATATAAAAGGAAGATTTTTTTCAAATATTATTGGATTACATAAATCTTTTTTTCAACCAATGTCTTTTAAAATTACACACACACTCTAAAAGCCCACCTAATATTATATTACACGGAAAAAAAAAAAAAAAAAAGAAATCAAATTTAACTATGCTCCATATGCTAATTCATGATTCAATTAATCACACATAATTATTCAATTTACTGAATTAAGTTTATTAATTTTACATATTTTCTACACATTCTGTATTGAATATTAACTGGAGCACATTTCATTACTTAATACATTATCCAAGATATACTCAAATCAAAATGTCCCCCAAACAAATGGGTTTTACAAATTAAAAACTGAGTTAACAGAAATATAAAATTAAAACGCTACTAAACTTTGACTAATACTAGAGGTACCTTGAAAGAACTGAACTATTTCCTCTTTGCTGCAACCAAATGGCAGTCCACGAAGTCGTACTGTCCCATCACTAGCGTCATTTGGACCATTATGTTTCATAACCCAATCCATCTCAATACCGTTTGATTTAAATGCTATAAAAAATAAACAAGCACATAAAGCAGTCAATCAAAATATACTCTTGCCAGAGGTACTGAAGAAACACCTCTCTGTGGTGCATAACAGGAAATGTAAGATTCAGTTCAGTGACTCTGGTGACATCACAATACCCATATTCGGTTAGGCAAAAGACGACTGGGAAAAGGCAATGAAACCTATTCCCTCCCTGCAAAAGTACTGAGTTTCTAAGCACCGAATATTATACAATGCCTAATTTTAAGAAAACTTACAAACTACCCCTATTTCTTGACCTCGTCATCTTAATGTCAATTCTGTCTCTTCCTCATTTCTCATAATCTTCCTTCACATTTTTTCAGATTTTACTAATCACTTGAAATGGTTATGCAAATTCTTTAAAACTTACTCAAAAGCTGCATACAGTACCACCTCCATTCACAGTAAGAGCCTAAGTCAAATGTACAATGAGCATGCTCTTGATGTTGGAAAAATGATTACAAAGTCTAGACCTAACAGATGCACTATAATTCTGAACACATCAAACTGTTTTGGGTTTTTTTTTTTTTTTTGCTTTTTAGGGCCGCACTCATGGCATATGGAGGTTCCCAGGCTAAAGGTCTAATCGGAGCTATAGCTGCTGGCCTACACCACAGCCACCACATCCTAGCCGCGTCTGCGACCTACACCACAGCTCACAGCAACACTGGATCCTTAATCCACTGAACTAGGCCAGGGATGGAACCCGCAACCTCATGGTTCCTAGTCTGATTGTTTCTGCTGCGCCATGATGGGAACTCCTCAAACTGCTTTTGAAGGGAGAAAAAAAAATTCCTATCTATGTTTAACTAAACCTGATTTAAACACTCCCTAAAAGCAAGTTTTAAAATTACTGAGTTAATTAGGCTGAGTTTTAAAACCAAGATAAAAGGGTAGTCAAAAGTGAATGCCTTCCAACAGCACTAGTGTTTTTTGAAGTCATCTGTTTGGAAATTACTCAAGATAGTGTATTAAAAACCAGTTTACCTATTACTTTGAAACACTTTTTTTTTCCTTAAAAGCAATGCATTCACATTCAAAAAGTATTAAAAATGGTATGAGAAGCCCTCCTCCCCCTCCAAAAAGAACCCATCCACCAGATTTCCTTCCCAAGAGACAATCACCCTTTCTTTAAAGATTCCAGAACATTTTAAAGAGGTTAATGCAGAAGTCCTTCAGCTGCAGAAACTTACCAGACCTTATAAATTTCACTATGCAGCTGTAGGAATCCTACTCACCTGAATATTTCAAACCTTTCCCTCACCACCTCCTCCCCTGTAAACAAAACAATTTGTTCACTTGATTCTTTTAAGCTTGAGGATTATTTCATATAAACAGTATTCACTAATACTTAATTTCACAGGATCTAATTATGAGCAACTGCTAGGGCTAGCATCTGCAAAGAGTAAAATATTTTCCCTAGAATCAATGCATTTAAAAAAAGCTAAACATTCACTGAATGTGGTTATCAAGGAAATACCGTGGCATATGAATCACCTTTTCTACTTATTTTGCTGTTTTTAAAAGCAATCCTAAACCCTACTCTAAACACAGATGTTCAAAATAGGAACAGATTTTTATCTGACACTACTACAACTAATTCTTAGGTACACAAATAACCGGCACGAACCTTTTAAGAGAAGGGTTTGAATCCCTAGTCTGCTACTTACTGGCTACCTAGTTTAAAACCAAAGTACTTTAACCTCTGCACTCAACTATAAAATGTAACAGCGGTACTTATACCACATCAGGACTGTTAAGAATTGTTTACAGTTTGTATTTATTTGGTTTGCAACATGGTAATCATTCGATGGTGGCTACTTTTACTGGATTTTAAGAGGTCCTGTAAAACTAATCAAATAAACCACAAACAAAATAACTGAACCTTAAAGGATAGGAAAATGCTCTGAATCATGAAAGGAAATAAGGTCTATTACAACAAGTCTTTTTCAAAGTCAACAAAAATCTTAAGTTTTCAAGTGTTCTTAGGAATTGTCTAAAGCAGAAAGAAGGAAAAAGACTTTGGAAATGTTTACTAAGATACTTTATTAGTAGAGCAAAAAAAAGTTCTAGAATAGCATTGAAAGTAGGCTTTGGAAAAAGACATTTTAACGATCTTTATAATTTCCTTTAAAACAAAACCCCACCAACCTAAGAAATAATCTGCTGTGAAAAGACCTTAGGATGTGGGGGCTTTATGTTACTTAGAACATTTATTTATTTATTTTTCAATGTAAAGGTACCACTTCAGGAATTCAAAAAAGATGGAAACTGACTTATAGTTATAAATCTTAGCACTTTCCAAGAAATACTAGCAAGCAAACTATACTAGCTTTGATTTTTGGATCAGCCTATTCCAAAGTGCATAAAAACAATACAGTCTATAAAGAACACACCAAACTGTTAACACAATTTTAATTTGGGGAAAGGTTAAGCAGATTTGGAAGACAAACTACTTCAGAATGACTCTCCATCCCATGTGAATGAGTACACAACAAAGTAACCCACACTCTACTAAC
The DNA here is from genome assembly GCF_054392235.1 of Sus scrofa. NCBI lineage: Eukaryota > Metazoa > Chordata > Mammalia > Artiodactyla > Suidae > Sus > Sus scrofa. The sequence goes on along the minus strand of NC_139396.1, from coordinate 93,682,052 downwards.
TCTTCAAAACTCAAAATTAGAACCTGGAATTCTATTTACAAAACAAAACCAAGACAAAACCTGAAGGCATAAAAAAAAAAAAAAAAAAACAAAAAACACCAATCTGTTCTGATACCTTAATAAAGTTGTCTCAGAAACTACCTAAAAAAAGTGTTTACCAATTATTCAGGATAATCCTTCTCAACCTTTCTTTACAAGTGTCACAGCAATTCTGCTTTAAAAATTTCTAGTGTTAGCATCAATCAAAACACCAGCAGCTGAAATACACAGTTTGTCAGTTCTGTATGAAATTTTTAATGTAATTTCCTAAACATTAGGCTAAGTGAAAGAAACCAGTCACAGAAGACCACTACTGTATGATTTTAAATGGATGAAGTTAACGATCTGTGAACTGTATCTCAAAGCTGTTAAGAAAAAACATCTTAGAAGCCAAATGAGATAAAATTCCTTTATAACATAAAGGGTTTGATACATTAATAAACAACCAACTTCAAAATTTTGGTCAGAAGTGGTGATGAAATGCTTAAATAAAATGGAAATCATTCCCTTTTCATTGTGCTTGCTCAATTTTAAATAAAAATAGACTCACACACTACTACTTGGAGGTGAGGTGTCTAAACGGATTTCTTTTCTAGAACAAAGTTACCACCCACTGCAGTTCAATCACTTGTTTAACAAAGTAAGAATACCAAAACTACACAGTTGTTTAAAATATAAAAAGCAATTTAGATGCATTTCCAAATCATGATGCAGATGAAGGGCAGGAAAAAAGGTTTCTAGGGTAATCCAATCAGGGAAGCTGTTACACCACACAAGACTTTATAAGAAACTGGGCTAGGAGTTCCCGTCGTGGCGCAGTGGTTAACGAATCCGACTAGGAACCATGAGGTTGCGGGTTCGGTCCCTGCCCTTGCTCAGTGGGTTAACGATCCGGCGTTGCCGTGAGCTGTGGTGTAGGTTGCAGACGCGGCTCGGATCCCGCGTTGCTGTGGCTCTGGTGTAGGCCAGTGGCTACAGCTCCGATTGGACCCCTAGCCTGGGAACCTCCATATGCCGCAGGAGCGGCCCAAAGAAATAGCAAAAAGACAAAAAAAAAAAAAAAAGAAACTGGGCTATATGTCTTTACAAGTGCATAGAAACACAGAACATCTTCAACATCATGAAGATCTTTTTCATTTTTAAAGATGAAAAAATAAACACACTTGTAAAGATTCATATGCATTATTGGAAGTCTCATGCCTTGCCTGTCTTTTACTTTGCACAGTTTTCAGTGAAAATTACAGACCCAGTTCTCCAATGTTCTAAGGACCGAAAAAAAAAAAAAAAAAAATCACAGCACCACATGACTGGGCTTGCAGTTTGTTTTTCTGTTGAGTAGGGTTATTTTCTTCGCCAAAATGTTACTATAGTCCTAAGCCAAATAGAAAATTCGCTTAGCTACCGAAAGAAAATAAACCCTAACTGTATTTTGAAGTATTTTATTTCCACAGCCTTAATGCCAAAACAATCTTTGCACAAAATAAAAATCTTGGAGATTGGTGAAAGCCGATAACGCAATTCCTATACACACATTTTTGCCATCACTGGTTGTTTTTTAACAACTGTTTCCCAAAAGTAAACCACCTACTTAAATTCTAACACAGTATTCGCCAAACTACACAAAACCATTGCTAAACCATCCCGCCCCCGCCCAAAGGTTCAGAAAGTCGTATCTTGGTTCACCTGCTTGAAATAAGCCCCACTGCACATTCCTATTCGGTAAGTCACCCGCTTTTCTGCTTACAATTACCCATAAAGTCTCCCAATACGGTTTAAGTGGAAAAAACCCTTTGGAAAATGAGTACGTACTCTTTTCGAAGCTCCAAACCTGGAATATAAGGGCCGGCTAAGCGTCCTTTATTCCTCCCCGGAGGCTTTTCGTTTTATCTAGCTGCCCTAGAGACCAGAGAGCTAGGGAGAGTACGCCCCTTCCCCCCCTTCCCGTTCGGCAGCAAAGCTTGGCTTAAAAACCTTCGCCACCCGGCGGCGGAATTACAAAGGAGGCCGTCTGCCTCCTTTGTCCCGGGTTTGGGAGTTGAGCGCCTTCGTCGCCATTGGCTTTCCTCCCCCAGCTCCAGCCTCTCTCATCTTGGGAATCTGCGTCAGAAGTCACTCGCAGTCCCGCCAGCCCAGGTAGCCCAGCTGAGACTGCGGAGGAAGGGAGGCCGCGGTGGGAGGCCAGGCCCATCCGGCGCCATTTCCAACCGGAGCGCGCCCGAAGGCCCTGAGCCTCCCCCCACCCAAGTGCCCAGCCTTTCCCAGCTCGCTTCCTTCCCCACCCACATCCCTTCCGAGGCGCTCTAACCACCGCCCCCCTCCCCGGACTCCTAAATCAGTTTTCGGAAGCTAAGGGGCAAGAAGCAGAAAGAGAGGAGAAGGGCGGGAAGCCCAGGTGGCCGCGCCACCGTACCCAAAATGGCGGAAGCCAAACCAGCAGGGAAAAGACGGGAAATGCGTGATGAGCCCCACTTCGGGCCTCGGCTTCGTCCACTAAATCCCCCCTGAGTAAGTCCCCCCCCCGCCCGGCAGGCCGCCCCCGAAGTGAGAGATCGCCCAGGGGGGCGCAGCCTGGCCACCTCCGAGCGGCGACCTCCACACTTCGCCCCGCCCCACCCCCTCCCAGTTTCTCTTTCGTCCTTCTCCCGACTCCACTCTCGAAACCACCATCCCAACCTACCCCCTTTTACTTCAGATACCCTGTCGAGCGACAGTAGCGCCGACTCCGCTGCTTGCGGGGCCCGGTCGTGGAGAAGGAGAAGTCGCCTGCCTCGTGTAGCGCTCCCACAACGGTTCTTCCAACCGTCTCCGGCGGTGGCAACCGCTGAGGGAGCTGCGCAGCAGAGCGACTGGCTTGGGGGGATGGGAGAGCGCGAGAGAGAAGGAGGGGGTGGAGCGAGAGCGAGGAAGACCCACCGGCCCCGCTCTCGCGAGGCAAGAGAGTCGGTCCCGCCTTGGCGCGGAAGGCAAGAAGTGCGCTTGCGCGTTGGTGGAAGGCCTGGTTGTTGGGGTCGGGGGAAGGTGGAGGGTCAGTAACTCCGCTTTTCTTGCTTACCCTAAAACCTTCAAATTCTCAAAGCCACCTTTCTGCTTTCGCGGGGAGATGTGAAGTGGCGAAAGTATTCCTTCCTGTTTGTGTTGCAAGAATCCTGGAGTCGAGTTTTGGAGAAGTCCGCTTTTTCCCAGCGAGAGCAAATTCTGTAAGGCTCCGCCCTCACCCCGCGTCACCTGCGTGGAAAGGGAGCCACGTGGTTCGGCAGCCAAATGCGGGGAGGGCTTTTCTTGTCCACCATGTTTGCGTTATGCAGTAAAAATAGTAGTGTTTTCCGGCTGGGAAGATACAGTAATGTCCACCAGGCCCCTATTTGGGTTCTCAGGCTGGAGCTCCTTCCCCCGGCCTTGGCGCTGCCAGCCCAGCCGCCCAACCCGCCCCACAGTGGGGCTTATTTGGGGGTGGAGTGGGGAGGTGGGTTGCCTTGCAAATCGCTTCCTCCTTTCGCCTTGGCGTTACCTCTCGCCTTTATCTCTCCCACTTTGTAATCTCAGTGAGCATCAGCCGCTCGCGGCGGGAGACTTCCAGTTGTTTTCTAAATAGTACTTTGCATCCTTGAAAATTGCTTGTACAAATGACACCTAGTAAATAATTTTTGGTTGTGCTGTCATACCGCCAAGGTTCCTAGGGACTCCTCTTGAAGGGGAAAAAAAAAAAAAAAAAAAAGGCGAGCTGAATTTCTGTAAGAAGATTAGAGGTCGGTCCTAGTACTGAGATCAGCGCAAGTTAAAGTGCGGACGTATAGGAACGCACATCAAATGCAAAGGAGAGGAGGAAATGAGTTTAAGTGTACACAAGTACCCCTAGGTTGGGAATGTTGACAAAACTAGCTTGTAGAACTTCAGAGTGCAAAGACTTTGGGCTGTAGACCCTGAAAAGGGCGTCGAGGTGGGGTGAAGGAGACCTAGAGGATTAGCAGTGGAGAAGCTTGAATAATTTTTTCTTCCCTGAGGTCTGCAGTGTGAAGGGTGGAGACAGGAGTCCAATTACTATCTTATTGTGGAAACTTGCATTTCTTGGCTTTCATTCATCCTCAAACCTGTTTAAGAAAAGTGTGGGACTAGGTCATAGTGCCCTAACTGCCTTTCTTGAGCCTACGCCCTCAAGATAACCCTCAGAGAAAGGGGGGGAAAGGACAGTGTGTTCATTACAGGAAATAGAAAAATAAAACAGGATGATGTAATAACAGTAGCTCACAATTATTGAGAGCTTGCTCAAGTTAGGTGCTCAATTCACTGACACTTTATAACCTTGAAAAAAATTTTTTTCTATTCTTTTTGAAAATTATAGCTGATTTAAATGTGTCAATTTCTGCTGTACAGCAAAGTGACCCAGTCATAAATATATGCATACATTTCTTATATTCCATCATGTTCTATCCCAAGAGATTGGATATAGTTCCCTGTGCTATTCATTGGGATCTCATTGCTTATCCATTCTAAATGTAATCGTTTGCATCTATTATGTCTAAACTCCCAGTCCATCCTACTGCCTCCCCTTCCCCCAAAATAATAATATTTGGGGGGGAGGTGAAAGAGAAAAAGATAGCTTTATTGCTTTGCCAGGCAAAAGAGGGTCACAGCAGGCTAATGTCCTAAAGACTATGCCCCCCCAATAATAATTATTATCTCCATTTTACAGCTGGTATATTTGATTTCTAGAGAAATTTTAACATTTCTAGTAGCAGAAGCGAGGATTTAAACCCAAATGGGTTTTTGTTTTGGGTTTTTTTTTTTTTTTCCTGCTCCACTTGTAGCATGCAGAAGTTCCCCTGGCCAAGAATTGAACCCAGGCCACATAATTGACCCAAGCTGCTGCAGTGACAACACCAGATGCTTAACCGGATGCACCACAGGAGAACTGCTGAACCCAAGTGTTGTTTTAACTCCAGGGACTAGGATCTTAAAGCACAATGGGCTTATCTAGGGATAGACATCATTTTGGGGAAATTGAGGTAACTTCTCCTAACACTGGAGTTAGGAGACCTGCAGTTAATAGTTTACTGGCTGGAGACTTTTGAACAGGCCTGAAACTTTGTATCTTGGTATCACTGACACTGTGAGACACCCATCCCATTTCTTTTTTTTTTTTTTTTCTTTTTGTCTTTTCTTTTTAAAATAATTGCTGTATTAGTAAGACTCCAAGCTCCCACTTCTGAGGAGTTCTTCCCTGGATTCAAATTACTTCACTACTTTATCCTTTCAGTCTTTAAGCCTGAATTGGTAGATGGAATTCTGTAATCCCTTTCACCCCTTGCCTGAATTCAAACAATCTATTTACTGCCTGATTGAGTTTGGCATTCTTTCCAAATACTTTTTATGGTTTTGGGCTACAATCCTAAAATCATTCTAATGACTTTTCGCCACCAAACTCAGTGTTTTCTTTGGGGTGTTCTTTTTTTTGTGTGTGTGACAATTTCTTTGTATTGAGCATGCTGCTGTTTGCCAATGTGAATTCTCGAGAAGGACTTGAAATAAGCATGTGCATTCCTTTTGCTTTTTTGTTATTGCAGCAAGTAAGTTTTGAGTAAAAAAAAGTATATTACATCATTATATATAGGGATAAACCTAATTTTTGTTTGGCTTCCTGTTTATTTTTCTAAGAAAAAAAAAAGTTCATCAACTATTCCCATTTGTTAGTTGAGTCCTCTAAGTCTTGGTGAGATTGGCTCACTACTGCTCCTGTGATCCCTACAGAATTGTTTCCAGATTGGTCTCTTTGGAACTGTTTCCATAGAGATGGTTAGAACCAAGGACTCCCAGCTGCTTTTTTTTTTTTCCCCCCTCATTTGTCTTCCTTTCAGTCATTTCAGTGCTTTCCTATTAGTATAGAGATCAGAGGAACCCTGGAGAGGATCCTGTTAGGGGCCATAATAAGAGAAAAGATGAAAAAGGAGAAGGAAATAGAAGCACCCACACCACCCAGAGTAAAACAAGACTGTGAACACATGATCTTGTGTTACACCGTCAGGATGAAGAGAAAGGAAAATTCCATGCAGAGCCTGAAAGAGAAAGAGAAATGGAAAGATATTGTATGCTTCTGTGGTAGGGAAGGCAGGTTAACTAAAATTTGGTTAAGACAGTTGTTCATATACCCCCAGTGGCATTCTGAAATAACATAAAAACTGGATGGTCATAATTTCTTTGTCAATAGGAGAAGCAGATAAGCTAAAAAGGTAACCCACAGATAAGTTTCTGGAGTGTGTCTACTTAACATAGTGAGGGCCTTTTAAACACTAAATTTATTTTACTGAGAAGTTTTGGGAAATGCTTGTTCTTTGATTTATATCATATGTCTCCCTCCTCTCTCTCTCTAGATATATATACTGTTTTTACAAAGCAGTAATCTCCATCATAATTCAAAATTATTTCTCAAGACAAGGCTTAATTACACAGTTTACATTCTTAATACTTTTTGTCTCTTCAAGTCACCTTAGTGATTGCTCATTCTGAGATTAGGGAAACCAAAAGGTCCCATCCAATTTGAATAATTATACACCAAGTAAACAAATTGCTACTTAAAAGGAAGAAAGCACCTGGCACACTTTCTCTAATTTTTGAAAATAATTAAAAGTGTTGGAACTTCTTCCTGTCCCAGTGGATTGCCATGAAGAACAGGCTATAAAAGATAGCTGGCCTCTGGAGTTCCCGTCAGGGTGCAGTGGAAATGAATCCGACTAGGAACCATGAGGTTTCAGGTTTGATCCCTGGCTTCCCTCAGTGGATTAAGGATCTGAGGTTGCCATGAGCTGTGGTGTAGCTCGCAGACTCAGCTCGGATCTTGCATAGCTGTGGCTCTGGTGTAGGCTGGCAGCTGTAGCTCGGATTAGACCTCTAGGCTGGGAACCTCCATGTGCCACAGGTGTGGCCCTAAAAAGCAAAAAAAAAAAAAAAAAAAAAAAAAAAGATAGCTATTTAAGGAATTTAAATCAAATTATTGTACTGTTGCAGTTCCCATGGTGGTGCAGAGGAAACAAATCCGACTAGGAACCTTGAGGTTGTGGGTTCAATCCCTGGCCTCGATCAGTGGGTTAAGGATCCAGCATTGCTGTGAGCTGTGGTGTAGGTCACAGACCTGGCTCAGAGCCTGAGTTGCTGTGGCTGTGGCGTAGGCTGGCAGCTAGCTGTAGCTCCAATTGGACCCCTAGCCTGGGAATCTCCATACGCCGGGGGTGCAGCCCTCAAAAAGACAGAAAAAAAAAAGAAATTATTTTACTGTTTTAAATGTGTTATAAGCACATTGATAACTTAGAAAACAGTACAGATAATAGAGTAACAGACTATTTTCCCTCACTGCACACATGATTTTAAGTTTCTGAGTGGTAGATAAAAATACAGGTTTCATTATATATGTGTACGAATAATGATGGTCATACTGGGGGTGGAGTCACTTATATAATTTTCAAAGTTCTCTTGTGGCAAAGCAGGTTAAGGATCTGGCAGTGCTATAGCTGTGGTGCAGTTTGCAACTGTGAAACGGGTTTAATCTCTGGCCCAGGAACTTCCACATGCTATGAGCGAGGCCAAAAAGAAAAAGAAGAAAATCTATGATGAAACTTAAAATTGTTTTCATAATCAGGGAGTCGGTCAAGCCTAGGTTCCAATACATAGTGACACTTAACTACCAGCTCTTTGATTTTGAGGCAGTTCACTTTTCTGAACCTCAGTTTCTTAGTCTCTAAAATGGGTTCTTAGGTTGTTATTTAAGGTAGAGATTAGTATTTGAAATAATAATTCCAGTCCCATTCAATCTCATGTCTGTTTGTTGTGTTGTTAATAAATGTAGTTCCTTCCTGTTAAACTAATTTTGGAGGTGGGGGCACTCCTATGGCACTCTTAGGTTCCTGGGCCAGGGATAAAACCCATGCCATAGCGGCAGTCTGAGCCACAGCAGTGACAATACCAAATCCTTAACCTGCTGAGCCACCAGGGAACTCCCAAGCTAGTTTTAGTAGTGACTTTTTTTTTTTTTCTTTTTCTTTTTAGGGCCGCACCTGCAGCATATGGAAATTCCCAGGCTAGGGGTCAAATCAGAGCTATAGCTGCCGGCCTATACCACAGTCACAGCAACTTGGGATCCAGGCCGTGTCTGCGACCTACACCACAGCTCATAGTGAGGACAGGGATTGAACCTGCATCCTAATGGATACTAGTGAGATTCGTTTCCACTGTGCCACAGTGGGAACTCCTAATAGTAAAATTAATAGAATTTTTTTTAAGTACAATGTCCCAAGCACTATGTTTAGGGGGCAAAAAACTTTTCAGAGAAATCTGTCAAATCATATGAATGCCAAGTATTATCCTGGAAAGAATAAATAATATTTCACGTGTACTATACTGCCGTTTTTCTGGTATAGGCGGATGTGGTTGCTATTGATAAGATGAATATTGATTACTGAATTGCTAGCAGTTCAGTATACGTTTCAGTTCACAAAAAATAAAGCAGGGGAGTTCCCGTTGTGGCTCAGCAGTTAACGAATCTGACTAGCATCCATAAGGATGCAGGTTCGATCCCTGGCCTTGCTCAGTGGGTTAATGATCCAGCTTTGCTGTGAGCTGTGATGTAGGTGGTGGACGCAGGTCGGATCCTGCATTGCGATGGCTGTGGTGTAGGCCAGCAGCTACAGCTCCAATTCAGCCCCTAGCCTGGGAGCCTCCGTATGCCACAGGTGCGGCCCTAAAAAGCAAAAAATAAAAAAATTAAAAAAAAATTAAGTACATACAGAATTCCTGTACTGGTGCAGTGGAAACAAACCTAACTAGTTTCCATGAGGATGTGGGTTCAATCCCTGGCCCCACTCAGTGGCTTAAGGATCTGGTGTTGCTGTGAGCTACAGTGTTGGTTGCTGACATGGCTGGGATCCTGTGTTGCTGTGACTGCGGAGTAGGCCAGCAGCTGCAGCTCCAATTCAACTCCTAGCCGGGGAACTTACATATGCCACAGGTGTGGCCCTAAAAAGCAATAATAATAATAATAAAGTACATAAAGTGAAGCTGTCTCAGACTTTAAGAGGCATGTGGATGCATTCCATTAAATAGATAAATTATACAAAACTATAGTTTTGTATAAAACTATAGTTAATGATCAGATAGAATAAGCAGCGAGTGTTTTGGGGAACATAGAATTAGATCATTAGCACCAGCTAGGGCTTCAGGGCACGCTCTCTGAAGGAGATAATGCCTGAGGTAAAAGTTGGAGGATGGAGTTCCTATTGTGGTTCAGTGGGTTAAAAAACTGACTAGTATCATGATGTGGCGTTGCTGTGGCTGTGGCATAGGCTGACAGCTGCAGCTTGGATTGAACTCCTAGCCTGGGAATGCCACAGGTGCAGCCCTAAAAAGAAAAAAATAAAATTTTAAAAAATATGTATTTCTTGTAAGTATACATTTCTAAGGATAAATAAGAACAATGGAAGGATACATATAGAGAATGCTACAAGGTTTTAAGAGTTATTTTGTTTGCCTATTCATGAGATTATAATAAATCATAACATTTTCAAAAAACACTATTTTCCACCATTGCTAAAGTTAAATTCAAGTAATGTTATGTAGTGGGATAGTATTTTTCTCTAAAGAATCTGTAGATCCAGTTTTCTATTTCAAGCTAGAGCAAGACTCTTAACAGTGCTTTACAATAAGATTGATAAGTCAAAAATTCAAAATTTAAAATATAAACAGGTTGGAATTCCCTGCTGACCTAGAGGTTAAGAATCTAGTGTTATTGCTGTGGCTTGGGTTCAGTCCTTGGCCCAGGAATTTCTGTATGCTGCAGATACAGCCAAAAAAAATTATCTATCTTATATATATACACACATGCATATACACACACACATTCGTTTAGTCAAATATAGCTGCTTCATAGAGCAGTAGAAAAAACCTAACCAATTTTTGGCATATGCTAGGGGTTTTACCACTACAAAGTTCTGAATCATGCTTTTCTTACTTAGAAAGAATCATAGCACCAGTTTATAATCTTTTTTTCTGGAGTCTGCTCTAACCTCCTGAACTTCTTAGGGGGCAAAAATGTGGGTCTTATTTTCAAAAGTCAAAGTTCTTTTGTTTTTGTTTTTAAATTTGGTTGGTAAATGGTAGGTTATCATGATAAGATGAAAACTGTAAACTTGAACAGAAAAGTGAAAAATTTCCAAAACGGGTGTATTTAAACATAATTGTCATTAAGGAAATCAGAAATAGTCTATAATATTTTAACAAAGACTGTTTTAGAGCTTGTATTAAGTCTAGGAAATATGAATGGAAGTAAACTCAAAGTAGTGGAGTGCTATTTATATATATATGTATAAAATCTTAGTAGCTACATAAAACTTAATTTTAGATTTTCTTCTAAATTTTGATTTAAAACTTATTTTACTTGTACTTTGTAGTTCTTTTTTTTTTTTTTTTTTTTTTTTTTTGGCCTAAACTGGGGCAAAGGTCCTGGGCCAGGTATTGAATCTGAGCTGCAGGTGCAACCTATGCTGCAGCTAGAGCAACTCCTATACTTTGTAGTTATTTTTTGTACTCATTTTCTTTTCACCAGCAAGTAAAGCAGATAGTGTTCATGGAATTTCTGAATGCCAGTAAGTACTCTATTACTAAGCATTTACACTTTCAAAGAACTAAACTGGCATTTATTAATGAGAAGCTTTGTTTTGGAGCAGCAGTTCTAACTAAAGCCAAGTGGGCTCTTTTATGCTATTAGCTACGGAATAACAGGAATAAACTTTCTGTTGTCTGTAACTGCAGGAGATTGTAAACAAAGACTGTTACTGAGGGACAAATAAGCATCAGTGTTCCCAGGCACACCCATGGGCAGGTTTAATGACTAAGCCATTTGAACAAGGGAGGTTTATGATTTCCCTACATTTGCATGGTAAATGGAACCAAGATTAGAATTCAGAGAGGTAGGTGTCTACTGTGTTCCCCAAAACAAACCTGATCATCCTCTGGGGAAGGTAGTGGGACAGGATATTGTCAAATAGGATTTTTAGTTTTTTTCTATATCATTTTATTGTTTATTAAAAGATTTAATATATATTCATATATTGATTAAAAACTAAAATAAACTTAAAAATTTAAAAAGATATGAATGGTTGTGAAATCATATGAATTTAGATTTATGAGCTCATACCCTTTGTGGGTAATTGATATTTATTTATTTATTTATTTATTTGCTTTTAGGGCTGCACCTGAGTCATATGGCGGTTCCCCCGGCTAGGGGTAGAATTGGAGCTGTAGCTGCCAGCCTACACCACAGCTAACGGCAATGCCAGATCCTTAACCCACTGAGCAAGGCCAGAGATTGAACCCACATCCTTATAGATACTAGTTGGGTTCATTATCTCTGAGCCACAACGGGAACTCCCTGATTTCTTTTTCTTTTTATTATTATTAATTTTTTTCTGTCTTTTTGTCTTTTCCAGGGCCACACCTACAGCATATGGAGGTTCCCAGGCTAGGGGTTTAATTGGAGCTGTAGCTGCAGGCCTACGCCAGAGCTACGTTCTGCAACCTACTCCACAGCTCATGGCAACTCTGGATCCTTAACCCACTGAGTGAGGCCAGGGATTGAACCCGCAACCTCATGGTTCCTAGTTGGATTCATTAACCACTGAGCCACGACGGGAACTCCTGGTTTCTTTTTAAAAGCATGTATGCTTGGCATATGGAAGGGCATATAAATCTACTCTAGGGATCAAAATGGAATGTGAGTGAAACTAGAGAAGGATAATTTAAATTATTTAGATCATTTGAAAACCCCCCTGCTGGACAACTACACAGAGCCCTGCCTAATAACTGCACCTCAGGACCAGCCATTAGGTTGACCAGGATACCAAAATGCGTGCAAGCCCATTTTACTGGTTAAAGAAAGGCAGGTTGCTCAAACTTCTGCCTCAAATTTTCCCTCAGCAATTTAGGGGGAGGTTAAAGCTGCCTTCTCCTTATAGAATTGAGACCAACTTTTTAAGGAGATTTTAAGATTTTAATTATAAGGAGAAAGAGAGTAAAAGAAACATCTTCAAAAGTAAATTCTAGATTAGATTCTCAGGGTAGTGGGGTATGGTTCATTCATGAGACTCTTTCCTCTCCCTGGGTGCCTAGCTTTGGAGCCTTCCTGACACAGAATAGCTCTTAAACTGAACTTTGGATTTCTGAACCCACAAAGACAAAGAACAAATCATGAACATTAGCTCCAGAAGGTCCTTTTAACCTTATCTCCATTCCCTCCTATCCTCTTCCCCCATATATTTCCATATCCAATTGCTTGCCCTGGGATTAATCCGTGCACTCTGCCCACAATGCCTATTTCCACTTTATACAGCTGTTGGACATTTGCTTTGTTTCTGGACCCACTCAAATGTCACCTTATCTCTTGAGCTCCCTCTGTTTCCTGGACAGAATTATTGCTCTCTGTGTTCCTAAACATTTTATCTATACCTTTTTCTTTTATATTTTATAATTTTTACATCAGTCTCCTCACCAGCTGAGAATTCCTTGACAAAGTTAATGACCTTTTCATCATTTTACCCCTCAAAATCTAGCATGTGCCTGGGGTTTAGGAAATACAAGTCATTTTTTTAATTGTGCAAAACGTTTAAGTTTTTTAATGTTTTTTATTTTTTCCATTATAGCTGGTTTACAGTGTTCTATCAGTTTTCTACTGTACAGCAAAGTATACACGACTTTTTTTTTCTTTTTTTTTTTGTCTTTTTGCTATTTCTTGGGCCGCTCCTGCGGCATATGGAGGTTCCTAGGCTAGGGGTCTAATCGGAGCTGTGGCCGCCAGCCTATGCCAGAGCCACAGCAACGCAGGATCCGAGCCGTGTCTGCAACGACAGCTCACGGCAACGCCGGATCCTTAACCCACTGAGCAAGGGCAGGGACCGAACCCACAACCTCATGGTTCCTAGTTGGATTCGTTAACCACTGTGCCACGACGGGAACTCCTTTTTTTTTTTCTTTTTTTTTTTTTTTTTTGTCTTTTGTCCTTTTAGGGCTGCACCCTCGGCATATGGAGGTTCCCAGGCTAGGGACTGAATAGGAGCTGTTGCTGCTGGCCTATGTCGGAGCCATAGCAATGACAGATCCAAGCCGTGTCTTAGACCTACACCACAGCTCACGGCAACACCAGATCCTTAACCCAGTGAGCAAGGCCAGGGATCGATCCGGCAACCTCATGGTTCCTAGTCGGATTCATTTCCGCTGCACCATGATGGAAACTCCTACCACATCTTCTTCTTTTTTTTTTTTTTTTTTTGTCTTTTTGTTGTTGTTGTTGTTGCTATTTCTTGGGCCGCTCCCGGGGCATATGGAGGTTCCCAAGGCTAGGGGTTGAATCGGAGCTGTAGCCACCGGCCTGCACCAGAGCCACAGCAATGCAGGATCCGAGCCGCGTCTGCAACCTACACCACAGCTCACGGCAACGCCGGATCGTTAACCCACTGAGCAAGGGCAGGGACCGAACCCGCAACCTCATGGTTCCTAGTCGGATTCGTTAACCACTGCGCCACGACGGGAACTCCCTACCACATCTTCTTAATCCATTCATCTGTTGATGGACATTTAGGTTGTTTCCATGTCTTGGCTATTGTGAATAGTGCTGCAGTGAACATGTGGGTGTGTGTATCTTTTTCAAGGAAAGTTTTGTCTGAATATATGCCCAAGAGTTTCGGATAGCTCGGTCATATGAGAGTTCTCTAGTTTTCTGAGGTACCTCCATGCTGTTTTCCATAGTGCTTGTACCAATTTACATTCCCACCAACAGTATGGGAGGGTCCCCTTTTCTCTACACTCTCCAGAATTTGTTATTTGTTGACTTGTTCATGATGGCCACTCTGATCCTTGTGAGGTGGCACCTCATAGTAGTTTTGATTTGTGGGAAGTACACAGTCATTTTTGAAAATTAAATTGTTAATTGTTAATGTGAATCCTACCGTAATCATAATCTATCACCATAGAGCACAAACAGGGATATTAATTAAATGAATAAAAAATACTTCCGGGAGTTCCCATTGTGGCTCAGCAGAAATGAACTGACTCGTATCCACGAGGATATGGATTCCACCCCTGGCCTCGCTCAGTGGGTTAAGGATCTGGAGTTGCCACAAGCTGTGGTGTACATTGCAGACTGCAGCTCAGATCCATTGTTGCTGTGGCTGTGGCGAAGGCCAGTAGCTGAAGCTCTGATTTGACCCCTAGCCTGGGAACTTCTATATGCCCCGCCTGCGGCCCTAAAACAAACTTGCCCAAGATCATATATCTAGGCAATGCCTTTTGACCAAGAATAAAAATTAAAATTATAAAATAAGAAATGGACATAACATTGTAAATCAACTCTAATAAAAAAAGAGAAAAGAAAAAAATTATAAAATATATTTTTAGGAAGATTTTTTTTTTTTTTTTTTGTCTTTTTGTCTTTTTTGTTGTTGCTGCTATTTCTTGGGCCACTCCCGCGGCATATGGAGGTTCCCAGGCTAGGGGTTGAATCGGAGCTGTAGCCACCGGCCTACGCCAGAGCCACAGCAACGCCGGATCGTTATCTGATTATTTCAGATCCGAGCCGCGTCTGCAACCTACACTACAGCTCACGGCAACGCCGGATCGTTAACCCACTGAGCAAGGCCAGGGACCGAACCCGCAACCTCATGGTTCCTAGTCGGATTCGTTAACCACTGCGCCACGACGGGAACTCCGGAAGATATTTTTTATACATTTATGGTGTTAGAAACTTCATGTTCTTTTTGTAGTGTGATTCTCCAAGTGCAACATCAGCATCGATTGGGAACTCGTTAGAAATGTAAATTCTTGGGCCCCATCTCAGACTTACGAAATCAAAAATTCTGGGCATGGAGTCCAGCAGTTGGTTTCAGCAAGTCCCCACAGATGATTCTGATGCATGCTAAAGTCTGAGAACCACTATTGTAGAACAAATAAAAATGCTTAAGAAAATTCCACATTTTACCAAGAACTCTTTTTACTTAATCAGAAATAAATGTGGCTCAGTTTCCACACATAAGGTAATACAATTATTTAGTGTTTCTTTTCTTTTCTTTTCGACATGCCCCTGGCATATGGAAATTCCTGGGTCAGGGACTGAATCTGAGCTGCAGCTTCAACCTACACTATAGCTGTGGCAACACTGGATCCTTAAGCCATTGTACCACAGCAAGAACTCCTATTTAGTATATCTTGTAGCAGGGTCCTTTCTATTACTGAGTGTCAGCAAATTCTAAGAGAATTTTTAAGCTCTGAGTTTTCATTTCAAAGATGGTCTAAAGTATTTTAACACTTAAGAAGACAGAATTTCTCTATGCAGTGATAGTTTACAGTGTCGTGGAACTAAGATTTTAGTTCCTTAATTAAGAGCTTCTCAAATTCTGGCCCTTGGATATATTTTAAGGAATGGTGGTTAAAAACATGGACTCTGGAGTTAGACTATTTGGGTTCAAATTTGGGCATTGCCTAGATATGTGATTTTGGGCAAGTTACTTAAAATTTCTGAGCCTCTGTTTATTCATCTGTAAAATGGAGATTATAAATAAGCGTCTATTTCATGGGGGTGTTCTGAGGATTAAATGCTCTTAGAACCATGTCTAGCACATCATAAGCACTCAGGGAGTATTACCTATTATTACTGTTATTGGAAATTTGTGCAGCAGTTAGGATTTTGCAGGGCCACAAGTAACACAATATTGGTTTGTATTTGTTTCCTATTGCTGCTATAACAACTTATCACAAATTTAGTGAGTAACAATAATGTAAATTTATTATTTCATAATTCTAGAGGTCACAGGTCCAAGATAGATCTCAATGGTCCCACTGTGGTGCAGTGGGTTCAGGATCTAGCATTGCTACAGCTGTGGGTCGGATTTGATCCCTGACCTGGGAACTTCCATATGTCATGGGTACGAGCACTAGAATAGAATAGAAGAGAGTAGAGTAGAGTAGAGTAGAATAGAATAGAATAGAATAATAGAATAAAACCCCAGAGTCCATGTTTTTAACCACCATTAATCCTATATGCAATTTTAATTCCCTTCTGCTGTGCAACATAACATATTCACAGGTTCTTGGAATTAGGATGTGGACATCTTATGCTACTTTGGCCATTATTTTGGCTACCATGTGGACTGACAATAGTTTGAATCTTAAGGATTTATTGTTTATGTAGGAAGTATAAAAGTAGGAGGGTCTAATGTTTATTTAGCAGATTAACTATATCATAAAGAACTTATATTTCTTCTCTACCTAACTGGTTAGCTTTTCATCTTCATATTTGTCACCTCCTGGTCAAAAGGTGATTGTGGGGAGTTTCCGTCGTGGCACAGTGGTTAACGAATCCTACTAGGAACCATGAGGTTTCGGGTTCGGTCCCTGCCCTTGCTCAGTGGGTTAAGGATCCACCGTTGCCGTGAGCTGTGGTGTAGGTTGCAGATGCGGCTCGGATCCCGCGTTGCTGTGGCTCTGGCGTAGGCTGGTGGCTACTGCTCCGATTAGACCCCTAGCCTGGGAATCTGCATATGCTGCGGGAGTGGCCTAAGAAATAGCAAAAAGACCAAAAAAAAAAAAAAAAAGGTGATTGTTGCATTTCCAGGCATCAGTAACATGTCCATTTAGGAAAAAGAGGAGGTCTGACCCTTTCTGTTCTGGCCCTTTTGTCAGAAAGCAAAAAATTTTCCCTAGAATCAATCTTGCTCTAATTGGGTCCTATGACCATCTCTAGCTGGAAGAGGAAGCATCTGGCAAAGGATCATGAGATCATTCTGACTGACTTAGACCCTTTATGATACATTAACGGGGCTGGGCACACTGCTTTCCCAAACAAAATCAGAGTTATTTTAGGAAAAGGGAAGTGCAAGTGTGTTGGGAGGAGATGAAGTAGAGAGGGGTAGTTGTTAAACAGGCAAATGACATTGGATATTAGAGTCTTTGAGATTTTTTCCCTTTAATGTTTTCATTTGAGAAGCAATTCAGTATTTCTAGAAGCCTGATAAAGTACTTAGTTGTAGAATTGTATTTTTCTGTACCAAATTAGAGCAAGAAAACTTGAGAACACTGTTTGAAGAAACATTTTAAAAACTTGCACATGTAATTTATTATCGTGATAGAAAAGGTAGTCTTTTCTATATGTTTCTTCATCTGATTGAATGTGTAGCTGATGGCTGGAACCAATGAGGTTGTAGTTTAAATGAGGGTACAAACTATCTCTTTGTGGCACACCTATGATTTCTGTGTCAGTTCTATTAAATTTATGAATACTGTGCTCATTATCAGAAATTTAATTTGTTTCTGGTCTCTATTTAAATTTTCTAAAATAACAGAGGCAATCTATTTCCAAATAATTGCATAAACAAACTGCAATGTTCTGTCAATAACAGTACTGCTACTGAAACTAAAATGTTGGCTGGCAGATGTTGCCATGTTGAGAAGCCCTATGTATTTGCCAGTCACTGTTTGAAAGTTCAGTTGAGATGCATGCTTAGTATATTATTTACTTAATTCAGTAAACATTTATTGTATGCCAGGCACTGTTCTAGGAACTGAGATTTTAGTAGTAAAGAAAAATAAGAAGAGGTTCTGACTTTATGTTCTTTGCAGTTTGGTTAGAATAATCGAAGAAACACAAAGGAAAACTCAAAGGTTTTTGTTTTTTGTTTTTAGTTTTTTTGCTTTTAGGGCCACACCTGTGGCATAGGGAGTTCCCAGGCTAGGGATCTAATCCTAGCTGTAGCCACCTGCCTACGCCAGAGCCACAGCAATGCCAGACTGAGTCCTGTCTGCAACCTACACCGCAGCTCACAGCAACACCAGATCCTTAACCCAGTGAGTGAGGCCAGGGATCAAACCCAAGACCTCATGGATACTAGTTGGATTCGTTAACCACTGAGCCATGACGAGAACTCCCTCAAAGTATTTTTTTTTATCTAACAGATTAGCAGTGGTGGGACATTCTCACATGCTAAGTTGATACACTCCTAAAGATAAATTTATCTGTATGTGTAAGATAAAATTAAGATGTCTGCACACTTTGATCTAGGGATTTGACTTTTTGGGAATCTATTGTAATTAAAAAATCAGAAATGCAGACCAAGATTTATAGTCGGTAAGTTTGGTCACAACATTATCTTTTTTTAAAAAACTTTTTAGGGCCATACCTACAGCATATGCAAGTTCCCAGGCTAGGGGTTGAATAGGAGCTGTAGCTGCCAGCCTATGCCACAGCCACACCAGATCTGAGCCATGTCTTAGATCTACACCACAGCTTGTGACAACACTGGATCCCCAACCCACTGAGCAAGGCAAGGGATTGAACCGAGTCCTCATGGATACTATTTGGGTTCATTACTGCTGAGCCACAGTGGGAATGCCTACATTATAAGTGAAAAGTTAGAAATAAATATTCACCAAAGGGAAAAATGGTTAAATAATTTATAGCACATCCATGAACCTATTGTAAATCTATTTAAATGATTTTTTTTAAGAATTATGAAGCATTTGTACTCATATTATACTGTTAAAAAAGTAAAAATTGGAGTTCCCAATTCATGGTTCAGTGGTAACAAACCCAACTAATATCCATGAGGTTGTGGGTTCAATCCCTGGCCTCGCTCAGTGGGTTTAGGATCTTGCGTTGTTGTGAGCAGTGATGTAGGTCACAGACATGGCTCAGATTCCAAGTTGCTGTGGCTGAGGCTGTGGCATAGGCTGGCAGCTACAGCTCTAATTTGACCCTTAGCTTGGGAACTTCCACATGCCATGGGTACAGCCCTAAAAAAAATAAAATAAAAATAAAAATAAAATAAAACAAAAAGGTATAAGTTGTGATTAAAGGGAGTTCCTGTTTTGGCTCACTGGGTTACGAACCTGACTAGTATGCATGTTAGGATAGGTTAATTTCTTTTAGATTTAAACAAAGCACCCCCTAATTCACTGAATCTTTTTGAAGTCTGTAACTTTGGGAGAGAGGAATCTTCCATGCCTATAAAAAAAATCCAGGCTTTCTAGTAGAGCAAAGAAGACACCCAGAATATTCACAGGATTTATCTCTGGGAAATGAAAATATGGGAGACACCCCACTCCCTGCTTTTCTGTATTTTATGGTTTTCAGTAAAGAGGAGGTATTATTCTTATAGTGAAAAGGTTTACTTTAACAAATTTATGTCATGAGCTCAAAAAACTTTCTACTGCAGATTTGTAAAATAACACCAACAAATTAAAGCACGAGGTTCCTTTGACTATGTTAAGTCCCCCCCCCCAAAAAAAAATTTATTGCTGATTTGCATGGTTATGGGTCACTTTTTGATTTTCCACGGTTTTCTTTTTTTATAATGGGCATCTTTTTTAAAATTAGAAAAAATGGTTTGTTTGTTTTTTTTTTTTTTTTGTCTTTTTAGAGCCACACCCAAGGCACACAGAAGTTCCTAGGCCAGGGGTTGAATTGGAGCAGGAGTTGCCAGCCCACACCCCAGCCACAGTAATGCCAAACCCGAGCTTCGTCTGCAACCTACACCACAGCTCATGGCAACACCTGATCCTCAACCCACTCAGCCAGGCTAGGGATCAAATCCATGTCCCTATGAACATTAGTCAGGTTCTTAACCTGCCGAGCCACAACGGGAACTCCAAAAAATGTATTCTTTTAAAAAGGCATGAGTTCCTGTTGTGGCTTGGTGGCTTAAGAACCCAACATAGTATCCATGATGATGTGCATTCAATTCCTGGCCTTGTTCATTGGGTTGAGGATCCTGTGTTGCCACAATCTGCAGCATAGGTCGCAGAAGCAGCTCAGATCTGGCATTGCTGTGGCATAGGTATTGTGTACTCTGACATAGCTGCAGCTCCAATTCAACCCCTAGCCTGGAAACTTCCATATGCCGCAGGTTTGGGGTTAAAAAGGTGGGGTGCATATATTCTTTGGGAAACCTTAAGCAACATATATATATGTCCCCTTGGAAGTTTCATGCACTTCTTTAAAAATATAGCCTAAGTGGAGTTCCTGCTGTGGTGTAATGGGATCAGTGGTGTCTTGGAAGCACTGGGATGCAGGTTCCATTCCAGGCCTGAAACAGTGGGTTAAGGGTTCAGCACTGCTGCAACTGCATCTTAGGTCACAACTGTGGGGCAGCAAAAAAAATGTAGATAAATAGATAGGTAGATAGCCTAAGATAGTTTTGGCTCTTTTAAGAATATGATTCTGTTGTTAAGTATATGTACAATATGAAAAGAAAATATTCATCTACTATTTTAAAACAAATTCAATTTAGAGGTTTAAAATTAATCAGAGGATCACTTATTTTTAATTGTGGGTAAGTTAGAATAATTGCTTGACTTTGTACCTAGGAAATGCTGGTTGCTTATGTACATCAAGTAAAACATTAACTTTATTTTTTGCAGCAACAAGAAGGAAAGCAGGCTATCAGAAATTTTGAGAACTTGCAGAAGTGCTTACAAGGAAAATGAAGCTCCCTATTTTCATAGCAGATGCATTCACAGCAAAAGCATTTCGTGGGAATCCTGCTGCTGTTTGCCTCCTAGAAAATGTAAGTAGTATTTGAAGTGCAGTGCCTGAAATTCTAGATTTCTGTAGAACCAAGTATTTCTTAAAAAAAAAAAAATTCACCTGGTTTGTTTACCTCTTTGATTGTGTTCTTTGTCAGATGATATCAGCAATGTGCATGTCTGCAAGTTAATTTTGACCAGATTATATTATGAGACTGCTTACACCTAAATGCTTAGATCTAGAGAAATGAAGATTCACGAAAAGAAGAATTAGATCCAATTTTAAAAAAAGTCAAAGTCCCTTCTAATCATTGTGTTTTCATTTAGTTAGCACCAAATGTGGAGCAGAATGAAATTGGATGAGTTTCATGTGACTGGACATGGCTGATACTGTATTTTTCATAAAAGATTCTAGCTGGATATTTTTAACCTTACCTGTGGTTCAGACAATTAGAAATTATTCTCAAAGTCAAGAAAACATTTTGCAATGAAGTGATTTAATAGAAAGATAGAAGGAATTAAACTCTAACCTAGGGAGAATTCAGTTTACTGCAAGTCTCATTTTTAAAATGGCCCTTTGATTAGGTAAATATTAACAGAATAGTTAATTATTCCTTGACCTTAGCTGCTTTGTGTTATTACCTGGGTGTTGGGAAACAAGTCAAGGTACCCTTCCACTCAGAGCAGTTAGTACAAGGGTAGATTATCTGAGAATTCCTTCAGAAACAAGAGTGAGCAATTGAAGATCCTAAATAAGTCTTACTAAGTTAGGGCTTTCGAGTGCAGTGACTGTCAAGCTGGCTGCACATTAAAATTACTCGAGATGCTTTAAAAATTCCTGTACCCAGGCTGCATCCTGGTGAATCACAACAGAATCTCTGGAGATGGGTTTGTTTTCTAAAGCTCCACTGTTTTAAAATTGTATTTTTTTCTTTTTACAGCCATACCTGCAGCACATGGAAGTTCCTGGGCTTGGGGTCCTGCATCTGTGCTCTACACCACGGCTTGTGGCAATGCTGGATCCTTAACCCACTGAGTGAGGCTGACAGGGTTCAAACTGACAGTATGTCGGATTCTTAACCCCCTGAGCCACAACGGGAACTCCAAAGCTCCACTGTTTTTTAAAGCAGCACTGTTTTTTTAAAGCTCCGCTAGTGATTCTAGGGTGAACCAAGATCGAGACTGGCTGAAGTTGAGCTGAGACAGGTGAATATTGTTAATGGAGTCCTTGGTATACTTATTTGGTTCCTCAGCTGGAGCAGCAAAATGGTCCAGGGTCAAGGGTCCGTATCTTACCTTCATGACGCATTCATTATGCAGCCTTGCAGCTGGCATTTTCCAACTACAAAATGCAGAAAGTAATAAAGGTAATAGGCTTTAACAAGTAACACCAGAGCTTGGCAGTGTTAGTGAGATAATAATTAACAGCCAAATTCTAAGTCGTGAACTTTCTTTAGAAACAATATGACAGGAGTTCCCATTAAGAACTGACATAGCATACGTGAGGATTCGGGTTCAATCCCAGCCCTTGCTCAATGGGTTAAGGATCTGGCATTGTGGCAAGATGTGGCATATTGAAGATGTGGCTGGCATCTGGTGTAGCTGTGGCAGTGGCGTAGGCCAGCAGCTGACTTCTATTCACCTCCTAGCCTGGAAACTTCCATATGCCACAGGTTCAGCCCTAAAAAGAAAATAAAGTGAAAAAAAGAAACAATATGGCAAACATAACTTCATGTTAAGGACTTGTGGAGTAGACCAAACTTACTCGTCAAGAGTCTGTATATTTGCCCCATGTCCCCATGAAATGCTCTTGAAGAATTTTGAAAAAAGTTTTGAGTGATTTATGTACTCAGTTTTCACCAGATGACAAGAATTAGTTTTATTCCTCAATTTGACTCCTATTTTTTTGTCTTTTTAGGGCCGTACCCACAACATATGGAAGTTCCCAGGCTAGGGGTTGAATCGGAGCTGTAGCCGCTGGCCTACACCACAGCCACAGCAGCACTGATCTGAGACACATCTGCAGCCTACACCACAGTTCATGACAATGCCAGATCCTTAACCTACTGAGCATGGCCAGGGATCGACCCTGCATCCTCGTGGATACTAGTCAGATGAGCCATGATGGGAGTGCCCCTCAATTTACTCCATTTTACCTCCAGCTCATTCACTGAACTCCAGACTTAGGATCTTAGGAGCTTTCTCTCTCTCTCCATTAAACTATATTTTGCATGTTATTTATATATTTGGAAAAGCTAGGAAATAAAATGTTAAACAAAAGGCTTTAATGCTGTTTAAAGAAATATGCTTTAGTACAAATGGAAAAAAGAATAAAGGAGATTAGTCTGCGATCCAGGGACCCTCTCTAAAGAGTCTCTCATTTCACATCTTCTGTGCCTTGGACCTGTGAGACCAGATTAGTTTGATGGCCTGTCAGGGACAACTGAATAGATATCTAGAAGCTAGTTTTGCTAGTTTTCTATTCTGTAGACATGAGAATCCTGCTCTCCTGGGGGCCAATTTAGCACTTTCTTCAATGCATAATTAATAGAAATTAAAATGGACATAGAAACTGTTGTTTCTACCCTTGGATTCTTTTACTCATGGCTGGAGACAGTGGACACCTGAAACCCCTAGAGAGAACACAGGGAAACTCAGGACAATATCAGAGACAGGTAATTGTTAAACCTCACAAAGCTGACCACAACTCAGTAGGTATTAGCCTGTCATTATGTAGTCTACAAATATTTGTCTACATCTACCATGAACCAGGTTCCGGGGTAGGGACAGGAGGTATGAAGATTGATAAGTGTGCACTTACTAAGCACCCTGAGGTGCTCAGAGTCCAGCAGGGGAAATAGACATGTAAATGTGACCTCTATTCAGTAGTCACCGCAGAGGCTGAAAGACCATGGGGACTCAGAGCACGGAATAACTGGATTTTTTGGGGGAGAAAAGTCTTCACATGTTAAGTCCAGGGCTTCAGAGGAATATTTTTTTTTGTTTCATTTTGTTTAAAATTATTTAAAATTTGACTGAGGAATTCCCGTTGTGGCACAGCAGAAACAAATTGGACTAAGAACCATGAGGTTGACGGTCCAATCCCTGGCCTTGCTCAGTGGGTTAAAAATCTGGCTTTGCCATGAGTTGTGGTGTAGGTTGCAGACACAGCTCGGATCCTGAGTTGCTGTGGCTGTGGTGTAGGCTGGCAGCTATAGCTCTGATTCAGCCCCTAGCCTGGGAACCTCTGTATACTGCGTATGTGGCCCTAAAAAGCAAAAATAAATAAAACGATATCAGAAATAAAATTTGACTGAGATGAGACTAATCTCAGAAAAACTTGGTAGACAGACTAAAGACTGCATAATTGCACTTTGGGCTTTTTGAATACTTGATAAAAGGCTGCTGGAAGGAATGTAAAAAATCCTGAGTAACAACATTCCCAGAGCTACTATGATATTCTAAATTTTTTTCCTTTTCCTTTCTAGACAAGTGCACTTAAATTTTCACACGAGGAACTTATAACATTTCACATTAGGTGCAAACAAAAATTAAGGGCTAATGAAACATGAAGCAGATATTTGAAAAATATTTAGGAGTTCCTGTTGTGGCTCAGGGGCCATGAACCCAACTAGTGTCCAAGAGGATATGGGTTTGATCCCTGGTCTTGCTTAGTGGGTTAAGGATCCCACATTGCTGTAAGCTGTGGTTAGGCTGACAGCTGCAGCTCCAGATCGACCCCTAGCCTGGGAACTTACATATGCCATAGGTGCAGCCCTTAAAAAAGACCAAAAAAAATATTTAAAACTTTCAAAATTTGAGGGTTGTCCTCAAATGCTTGAGAGTTTTATAATAAAGGCCATGCAGAGATATTGAAAATGTATAGAAACAATATTTTAAATCTTTTTGGCCACGCCCACAGCATATGGAAGTTTCCGGGCCAGGGATCAAACCCATGTCATGGTAGTGACCCAAATCACTACAGTGACAATGCCAGATCCTTAACCTACTGTGCCACCAGGGAACTCCTAGAAACAATATTTCAAAAAATGGAATAGATACATTACAATGACAGCTGTGTAAAAAACTATAGGAACTCCTGACCAACTGTTGGAATAGGTCAGAGGGCTATAGTGTGATAAGGGGTGACACTTGGTTTATTTTTCTATAAACCGGCTTTAATATTTAGTGAAAATAACATATCAGTGGGGCAGGGAGCCCATATTTATTCTCCTTCATATTCTAACAAAGCCTTAAAAGTTTTTGTTGTTGTTTTGTGTGTGTGTGTTTAGGGCAGGGCTTCTCAATAGCGGTGTTATTGACATTTTGGACTGGAAAGTTTTGGGCTTTTTTTGTTTGTTTGTTTGTTTTTTGCTTTTGGCTTTTTAGGACCACACTTGTGACATGTGGAGGTTCCCAGGCTAGGGGTCGAATCGGAGCTACAGCTGCCAGCCTACACCTCAGTCACAGTAACGCAGGATCTGAGCTGCATCTTCAACCTACACCACAGCTCACAGCAACGCCGGATCCTTAACCCACTGAGCGAGGCCAGGGATTGAACCTGCAACCTCGTAGATCCTAGTCGGGTTATTTAACCGCTGAGCCACGAAGGGAACTCCTGGAAAGTTTTTTATTGTGTGAGGCTATCATGTACATTGTTAAATGTTTGACAGATCCCAGGCCTTTACCCACTAGATGGCAGTAGTTGTCCCTCCTCCCCTCATCATGACAATCAAAAATCACCTCCAGTTGAGAACCATTGTTTCAAAAGATACGTTTTCTAAAGAGAGGTTTATTCTGAAGTTTTCATGTTAAAGTTATCCATAAAAACAAGTTTATTGTGTGTCCAATGCATCTATTTATTTTTGGCTGTCTACCACGTGTTGGACACTGTGCTAGGATCAAATGTAACATTCATATGCATACATTTTTATTCTTTTAAACACAAAAAATCATTTCCAGTGACAGCAAGAGGATTGGCTTTACATTTTTATTTTATTTTTGTCTTTTTAGGGCCACACCTGCGGCCTGTGGAGGTTCCCAGGCTAGAGGTCAAATCGGAGCTACAGCCACTGGCCTACGCCACAGCCACACAGCAACGCTAGATCCTTAACTCATGGAGCAAGGCTAGGGATCGAACCTACGTCCTCGTGGATACTTGTCAGATTCGTTTCTGCTGAGCCACAACGGGAACTCCATGGCTTCACATTTTTAAAGAGGAATGCTTAGTTTTAGTTCCTCTACTCCTTGCTGTTCCAGTTTTCCTGGTTAAATTTTGGGGCTACCAGGATCCCTTTCTGCAGCTTGAGGGGATTATGTATTTAAGGAAGAACAGATGGATAGCAGTGCGGTGTTCAGTCTTGCTCTAACTCATGTGCAGTGGCCGTTTCCAAACCTGGTGCCCTTCCTTAAAGAGAGGACCACTGGCTCAGTGCGACCACACTGGGTCAGAGGCTCATGGGGTTTCCAGAGGGTTATAACCTCATAGATCATTTTTATGCCCAGAAAAAGGATGCAGAATGCAGAGAAGATCGTTCTGGGACACTGAAGGGTGTTCCTAGAGGGAAGAGAACAATGCAAAGGAAGCAGATATGTTAATGTGGGAATTTCTGCTTCCCAAGTAGCCTCACTGGCTTCTAGGACCTAACCCTCAGCTTTGAGGGCAGTGACTTAAGGCAAATTCAGCACAGCTACTCTATGAGTAGTTATTATTATTACCCTTAGTTTACAGATGAGAAAACAAGCAGAGGAAGCTTAAGTAATTTATCTAAGTAGCTGACTTCAGAATCCCTCCCCAGATCTACCCAACATCAGGGCCTATGCTTTTTTTTTTTCCCCCTTTTCTTGCTTTTTAGGGCTGCACTGCAGCATATGGAGGTTCCCAGGCTAGAGGTCAAATTGGAGCTACAGCTGCCAGCCTACACTACAGCCACAGCAAGGCCAGATCTGAGAAGCATCTGTGACCTACACCACAGCTCACGGCAACACCGGATCCTTAACCCACTGAGCGAGGCCAGGGATCAAACCTGCAACCTCATGGTTCCTAGTCAGATTCGTTTCTGCTGCTCCATAACAGGAACTCCAGGGCCTATGCTTTTAACCCACCATACTCACTACTGTCCTAGACGTTGACCCCTTCTATAACACCCCTTCCCAGTTGGTAACATGCATCACTCTTGCTGTAAGTCATTCATTTGTAGTCTCCCTCCTTACACCGTACATTCTGTGAGATCTTAATCTATTCTGACTTGTTCTGACACATAAGGCCTAGCACATGGGATAA
Source organism: Sus scrofa (assembly GCF_054392235.1). Taxonomy (NCBI): domain Eukaryota; kingdom Metazoa; phylum Chordata; class Mammalia; order Artiodactyla; family Suidae; genus Sus; species Sus scrofa. Next base: position 93,655,186 of record NC_139396.1, on the reverse strand, counting down.
ATAGATACCTAAATAGATCATCTGTTGAGTGAAAGCAAAAATATTATGATCAATTAAAGTATAGCAAAATCTCCAAGAGTTCTAGTTAACCAACAGGTATTAATCTTTTGTTCTATAGGTGGAGTGGGGTGGGCAGGGTATGCAAGGCAAGTATGAGATTTGGGTACTGGGTTCCATGATGGAGCTGGAGAAACCAGGCATCCATAAGATCCATTAGGAGCAAATGAGGATGGCCCGCAGTTTGACTGATGCATAGTGTGGACATAACTTTATAATCCAAAATCCATGCACCTCAGAAGGAATCTCCCATTTATTTCTGTATGATTTAGAATTTTTTCCATCTAAATGCTTTTTCCTTTGCTGGAAGGAAGTAGAGGGACAAACGAACAAAGACTGACAACAGGACTGTCCTGTTTAGGCTGTCATATTTCTAAACTACCACAAGATGGGAGTATTTTAAAACTTTACTCTGATTTTCTGATCATTAATCTTTTGTGAGCCTTATGGTGATGGAACCTCAGTGTGCCCATGTGGTTCACTGGAACTCAGAAAAACATGGCTCTGTTTTTTTTATTGGAAACTTGACTCATGTGAGACTGGCAAAGGGAAATGGGTATTAAAGCAAGAGAGGAGTCCCTTGTGGCCCAGTAGGTTAAGGATCTGGTATTGGATTCCTGTCGTGGTTCAGTGGTTAACGAATCCGACTAGGAACCATGAGGTTGTGGGTTCAATCTCTGGCCTTGCTCAGTGGGTTAAGGATCTGGCGTTGTTGATGTGAGCTGTGGTGTAGGTTGCAGACGCGGCTCGGATCCCACATTACTGTGGCTGTGGCGTAGGCTGGCTGGGCTGGCGGCTACAGCTCTGATTCGACCCCTAGCCTGGGAACCTCTATATGCCACAGGAGCGGCCCTAGAAAAGGCAAAAAGACAAAAAAAAAAAAAAAAAAAGGAAGAGAACTAACAGCTGTTGGTTTGTAACTATTATGCACTACATTTGAAAATAAGCTTGTAGTGTAAAATGGAAACACTATTGGAGCCAAAATTCGGTATTTTTAATGAATGCAGTCCCATTCCTTTTTTTTTTTTTTTTTTTTTTGTCTTTTTAGGGCTGCTCCTGCAGCACATGGAGGTCCCAGGCTAGGGGTCAAATCAGAGCTGTAGCTACTGGCCTACACTACAGCCAGAGCAATGCCAGATCTGAGCCGTGTCTGTGAACTAGACCACAGCTCACGGCAATGCCAGGTCTTTAACCCACTGAACAAGGCCGGGGATTGAACCTATGTCCTCATGGATACTAGTCAGATTTGTTTGCACTGAGCCGCAACAGGAATTCCTCATTCTTTTTTTCTAAAGCTCTCCAAGTTGAAGCAATATTAACCTCATAATTCACCATTATTTTCATCTTTGGTTCCAGTGTTAGAAATTGAATTGCCTGAGGTGCTTATTGAGGGCTGTTACTATCAAACTTTCTACATTGTATCTGATCCTTCAGGCAAAGCAAGTGCATTTTCAGTGTCCTGGGACACAAATTAGTTACAGAAATTCAAATTGTAGTTGGTTCAGTATATATGCCAAAGCAGAGAGGATTAAAGAACTCTATGGGAGTTCCCGTTGTGGCGCAGTGGTTAACGAATCCGACTAGGAACCATGAGGTTGCAGGTTCGGTCCCTGCCCTTGCTCAGTGGGTTAACGATCCGGCGTTGCCGTGAGCTGTGGTGTAGGTTGCAGACGCGGCTCGGATCCCGCGTTGCTGTGGCTCTGGTGTAGGCCGGTGGCTACAGCTCCAATTCATCCCCTAGCCTGGGAACCTCCATATGCCGCGGGAGCAGCCCAAGAAATAGCAACAACAACAAAAAGACAAAAAGACAAAAAAAAAAAAAAAAAAAAAAAAAAAGAACTCTATGAAGTATGTTTTAGCTGACATGCAAAAAAGCCTATTTGCAGGAGTTCCCATCTTGGCACAGTGGTTAACGAATCCGACTAGGAACCATGAGGATGCGGGTTCTATCCCTGCCCTTGCTCAGTGGGTTAACGATCCGGTGTTGCCGTGAGCTGTGGTGTAGGTTGCAGACACGGTTCGGATCCCACGTGGCTGTGGCTCTGGCGTAGGCCGGTGGCTACAGCTCCGATTGGACCCTTAGCCTGGGAAGCTCCATATGCCACGGGAGAGGCTCAAGAAAAAGGCAAAAAGACAAAAAAAAAAAAAAAAAAAAAAGGCTATTTGGTCACTGCTGCTTTCTGTGTCTGGACTCCTTGACCGAGATGCTAAGTCCCTTGAACACAGGACCTCGTCTTATGCACCAGGGCTCCTCAAACTGTAATGTACATGCAGGTGACCTGGTTTCTGGTTAAGATGGAGATTCTGATTCAGAAGGTCTATGCTGGGGCCTGGGACTCTGCATTTCTAATACATTCCCTTGTGGGTGGTGCTGATGCTGCTGGCCCAGCATGACACTTGGTGACAGATTGATTGCCAAACTTCCTGCAAAAATGTTGCAGGAGTCCATTTTATCTGATGGACATTGGTTTTCCTGCCTGCAGTGTGTTAAAGAGATAATAATAGTTTCTTTGTTATGTGGAGGCAGTGCTGTGTGGCAGATTAAAGAACTGGCTTTGAGCCACTCAGAATAGAAAGGTGACTTTTATCAAGCACTTATTACATGTTGGGCCCTTTGATGAGCACTTTGTGTGCATTATTGGATTAAATCTTTTGAAAGAAAATTGTTAAGTAAAAAAACACAAAAAGCCATTGCGTCATGTTTGGGTTTTCAGAAAATAAGTATCATTTTCTTAAGTGATTTCTCTTTCTGTAGGATTACAGAGCTTCTACAGATTTTGAATACAGTGCTCCTTTAAGAAAAGCTTAGTAAGTCTCCTGTTAGGATTTTTACATCAGCTGATAGTTTAAAAAAATCATGACTGATTTTTCATAGTAACAGCCTTTATGCCTTATATGAATATATGGAAAGTGTTTCAGAGTGATTTGAATCAACTGAAAGATAGGGGTGTTTAATTATGTGACTCAGGTAAGTGATTATGAATTTATTAGAAGAAAATTATGATTTTTATATCTGGATTTCAGGAGCTCAAGAACACTAAGTTTGGCCAAAGTGAAAATGCAGTTATCTTGAGATTTCTTCAGAATTCAAAATCTAAGTCATGAGCATTTCGTTGATGAAAAAAATGATTTTCAGATTTCCCTCATGGCTCAGAGGGTTAAGGATCCTGCCACTATCTCTGTGGTTGGTTACAACTGTGGCATGGGTTCAGTCCCTGGCCTGGGAACTTCTGCATGCTGCAGGAGTGGCCAAAAAGAAAAAAATTGATTTTTTTTTTTTTTTTTTTTTGGTCTTTTTAGAGCCATACCTCTGGCATATTGAAGTTCCCAGGCTAGGGGTCGAATCGGAGCTGTAGCTGCTGGCCTACACTACAGCCACAGCAATGTGGGATCTGAGCTGCATCTGTGACCTGCATCACAGCTCACGGCAATGCCAGATCCTTAATCCACTGAGCAAGGCCAGGGATCGAACCTGTGTCCTCATGGATACTAGTCAGATTCGTTTCTGCTGAGCCACAGTGGGAACTCTGAAAAAAATTGATTTTTATTCTCAAAAAGAAAATTCATGCTTTTTTTTCCTTCAGTTAAGAGGAATGTGGAGTTCCTGTCGTGGCGCAGTGGTTAACGAATCCGACTAGGAACCATGAGGTTGCGGGTTCGGTCCCTGCCCTTGCTCAGTGGGTTAACGATCCGGCGTTGCCGTGAGCTGTGGTGTAGGTCGCAGACGCGGCTCGGATCCCGCGTTGCTGTGGCTCTGGTGTAGGCCGGTGGCTACAGCTCCGATTGGACCCCTAGCCTGGGAACCTCCATATGCCGCAGGAGCGGCCCAAGAAATAGCAACAATAACAACAACAACAACAAAAAAAAAGAGAGACAAAAAGACAAAAAAAAAAAAAAAAAAAAAAAAGAGGAATGTGTGTCTGCATGTATATGTAGGTGTGTGTCTTCACAATAACCTTTTGACTTAAGAACTATTATTCCCATTTTAAAGACGTGGGGAGATGAAATAACTTGCCCACTCTTGACTGTTTCTAGGAGCTGACCCAGGGTACAAATCTAATTATGTCATTTCTAAAGCCCACTTAATTTTTTTTTTTTTATTTTGGAAAATTAAAAGACAAGGAAAATTTCAAGAATGGTACAATAAACTTCCACACATTTTTCCTCTAACTCCTCTCATTCTTAACATTTACAAAGCTCCTGTTCTTAATCACTGTACCATCTTTTAGGCATACCTTTTTCTTTCTTATTTCTTTTTAATTTTTTTTTTATTTTTTAGGGTCACACTTGTGGCATATGGAAGTTCCCAGTCTAGGAGTCAAATTGGAGCTGCAGCTGAAGGCCTATACCACAGCCTAGCAATGCCAGATCCAAGCTGCATCTGTGACTTACACTACAGATTGCAACAATGCCAATCCTTAATCCCCTGATCGAGGCCTGGGATCAAACCCTAATCCTCATGGATATCAGTTGGGTTCTTAACCTGCTGAGCCACCACAACGGGAACCTCCTAGGCATATCTTTTTCTTAGGATATTACACAACCTTTCTGTGTTTAATTTCTTTGTCTGTAAGTGGATGTTGAGGGTTGTAAACATGAAGATTAATTGAATAATACATTTTCAGCAAATATTCATTGAGCTTTTGTGATTTGAGGATGAATACAAGCATTATTCTAAGCCAGGACCAAGCAAGAGAATGCAGTTGGTACCCTCATAAAGCTCAGACTCAGAGGAAGTGTAGGGGGAGCAGATGGTAAAGGGGAATAGTAGGTAATTTCAGGTGGTCTAAGCAGTGGGGAAGAGACAGAGCAGTCTGGAAGGCTTCCTGGAGGAGGTGACCTCTGGCTTGAGGCCTGACCCATGAAAGGGGGAGAACTATGTGAAAACAGAGGCACCATGGTCCAACCTGCTCAGAGTAGGTGCTGACATCTCTTCATCAAACAAGAAGGGGAGATTGTAGAGTTTCCATTTGTAGAATTGTTTTTAGTAGAGAGCACATTCTCTTGGATAGACTAGGTAATAATCTGGCAAAAGATATCCCAAGACAGTAGGGTTTTCAGAATCTACTCTAGCTTTTTACATCTATAGCTCTTCACATGGTGCTACAAGCATGGATTTCTGAAACAGTCTTTATAAAAGTGCCTTGATTCTTTGGCAATTATTTCCTTTTAAGCATGTAACTTTCAATTGTAATAAGCTGTAGTTTACTAGTGGCAGTTGCTATCCAAGGAAGTCTGATTTGTATTTCTGGAGTCTCAGTAATCTTTCGTTTCTAATTTAGAAATTGGATGAAGACATGCATCAAAAAGTTGCAAGGGAAATGAACCTCTCTGAAACTGCTTTTATCCGAAAATTACACCCAACTGACAACTTTACACAGAGTAAATATGCTTATTTATTTGTTTGTTTGTTAGTTTTTGGCTCTCTGTGGCATACGGAGTTCCCAGGCCAAGCTGTGGTTGCAGCCTATGCCATAGGTACAACAAGGCCAGATCCTTAACTCACTGTGCCTGGCAGGTGGGGATTGAACCTGCATCCCAGAACTCCAGAGGCACTACCGATCTTGTTGCATCACAGTGGGCACTCCAAAGATGCTTTACAAAAAAAAAAAAAAAAAAAAAAAAAAAAAAAATCATTCTTGAAAACTAGAAGCTGCTTTTCCAGTGGGAGAATGATATTTAAGGGAAATGTCTGTTCACTATTTGCATGCAAGTAGGAGATGGTGGGAGGAGTTTCTGATTTGGTTTTCAGTTCATTTGAGGGAGCAGGTGCTGGTGAATTTGAATGTCTCAGCTCCAGATCTAGCACTGGAAACCCTAGGAGGCTTGCCTGAACTTCACTCCACCTTTCACAACATGTTTCAGTGATTAATCATGTTAGTGAAATATTTAGAAAAGAATAAGAAAAGGAAAAGTTTGCAACCCATTCATATGGGAATGATCTCGTCTCTTTTTGACTTTTCTCCTCTGAAGCTTCCTGCTTTGGACTAAGGTGGTTCACGCCAGTGAGTGAGGTTCCTCTCTGTGGCCACGCTACCCTGGCTTCTGCAGCTGTGCTGTTTCACAAAATAAGTAAAGTGATTTTTCTTTTATAAACTTACCATTTAGCAAATAGCAAATATTTAAAAAACCTATCACATTCTTTCCTGTGACTGGCTTAGTGATATTGTAACGTTTATTTCAAGCAATTCATGTGCAAAAACAAAAACAGCAACTTTATATAACACTTTGACCTTTCTATGTGCCAGGTGTGTTGGAAAGTCATGATTTTTGTTCCCTGGAATGCCGTTTTATTTTATTTTTTGTGTTTTTGTCTTTTTAGGGCTGCACCGGCGGCATATGGAGGTTCCCAGGCTAGGGGTCCAATAGGAGCTACAGCTGCCGGCCTACGCCAGAGCCACAGCAACGCCAGATCCAAGCTGCGTCTGCGACCTACATACACCACAGCTCATAGCAATGCTGGATCCTTAACCCACTGAGCGAGGCCAGGGATCGAACCCGCAACCTCATGGTTCCTAGTAGGATTTGTTAACCACTGAGTCACGATGGGAACTCCTAAAAAAAATTTTTTAATAATGATTTTTATTTTTTCTGTTAGAGCTGGTTTACGGTGTTCTGTCAATTTTCTACTGTATGGCAAGGTGACCCAGTGACACACACACACACACACACACACATATATATATATACTTTTTTCTAACATTATCATGCTCCATCATAAGTGACTAGATATAGTTCCCAACACTATAGAGCAGCATCTCGTTGCTTACCCATTCCAAATGCAATAGTTTGCATCTATTAACCCCAAATTCCTACTCCCTCCCCCTCCCCCTTGGCAAACACAAGTCTGTTCTCCTTGTCCGTGATTTTCTTTTCTGTGGAAAGGTTCTTTGTGCCATATATTAGATTCCAGATATAAGTGATATCATATGGTATTTGTTTTTCTCTTTCTGACTTCACTTAGTATGAGAGTCTCTAGTTCCATCCATGTTGCTGCAAATGGCATTCTTTTTTTTTTTTTAATGGCTGAATGGTATTCCATTGTGTATATATACTACATCTTCTTAATCCAATCATCTGTTGATGGACATTTAGGTTGTTTCCATGTCTTGGCTCTTGTGAATAGTGCTGCAGTGAACATGTGGGTGCATGTGTCTTTTTCAAGGAAAGTTTTGTCTGGACATATGCCCAAGAGTGGGATTGCTAGGTCATATGGTAGTTCTATGTATAGTTTTCTAAGGTGTCTCCATAGTGGTTGTACCAATTTACATTCCCACCAACAGTGCAGGAGGGTTCTCTTTTCTCCACACCCTTTCCAGCATTTATTTGTAGACTTATTAATGATGGCCATTCTTACTGGTGTAAGGTAGTAGTTTTGATTTGCATTTCTCTAATAATCAGTGATGTTGGGCATTTTTTCATGTGCCTGTTGGCCATCTGTATATCTTTGGAGAAATGTCTATTCAGGTCTTTGGCCCATTTTTCCATTGGGTTGTTGGCTTTTTTGCTGTTGAGTTGTGTAAGTTGCTTGTGTGTTTTAGAGATTAAGCCCTTGTCAGTTGCATCATTTGAAACTATTTTCTCCCAGTCTATAAGTTGTCTTTTTTTTTTTTTATGGCTTCCTTTGCTGTGCAAATGCTTGTCAGTTTGATTAGGTCCCATTGGTTTATTTTTGCTTTTATTTCTGTTGCTTTGGGAGACTGACCTGATAAAATATTTGCAAGGTTGATAACAGAGAATGTTTTGCCTGTGTTGTCTTCTAGGAGTTTGATGGCATCTTGTCTTATGTTTAAGTCTTTAAGCTATTTTGAGTTTATTTTTGTGCATGGTATGAGGTTGTGTTCCAGTTTCATTGATGTGCATGCAGCTGTCCAGTTTTCCCAGAACCACTTGCTGAAAAGACTGTCTTTTTCCCATTTTATAGTCTTGCCTTCTTTGTCAAAGATTAATTGACCATAGGTGTCTGGGTTTATTTCTGGGTTCTCTGTTCTGTTCCATTGGTCTGTATGTGTGTTTTGGTGCCAGTACCACACTGTCTTGATTTCTGTAGCTTTGTAATATTGACTGAAGTCTGGGAGATTTATGCCTCCTGCTTGGTTTTTGTTCCTCAGGATTGCTTTGGCAATTCTGGGTCTTTCGTGGTTCCATATACATTTTTGGATTATTTGTTCTAGTTCTGTGAAAAATGTCATGGGTAATTTGATAGGGATTGCATTGAATCTGTAAATTGTTTTGGGTAGTATGGCCATTTTTACAATATTAATTTTTCCAACCCAGGAGCATGGAATATCTTTCCATTTCTTTGAATTCTCTTTAATTTCCTTGGTTAATGTTTTATAGTTCTCAGCATCTAAGTCTTTCACCTCCTTGGTCAGGTTTATTTCCAGGTATTTGATTTTTTGGGGTACAATTTTAAAAGATATTTTATTTTTGTATTCTTTTTCTAATATTTCCTTGTTAGTGTACAGAAACGCAGTTGATTTCTGAATGTTAATCTTATATTCTGCTACTTTGCTGAATTTGTTGTTCAATTCGAGTAGTTTTTGGGTTTAAATACTTAGGGTTTTCTATATATATTATCATGTCATCTGTGTACAGTGACAGTTTTACCTCTTCTCTTTCTGTTTGGATACCTCTTATTTCTTTTGTTTGTCTGATTGCTGTGGCTGGGACTTCTAATACTATATTGAATAAAAGTGGTGAAAGTGGACATTCTTGTCTTGTTCCAGATTTTAGCCAGAAGACTTTCAGCTTTTCTTCATTGAGTATTATATTTGCTGTGGGCTTGTCAGAAATGGCTTTGATTATGTTAAGGTATGTTCCCTTTATACCCACTTTGGTAAGAGTTTTGATTATGAATGAATATTGGACTTTGTCAAATGCCTTTTCTGCATCTATTGTGATGATAACGTGGTTTTTGACATTTCTTTTGTTAATGGTGGTGTATGATGTTGATTGATTTGCGTATATTGAATGACCCTTGTGTACCTGGGATGAATCCCACTTGATTGTGGTATATAATCCTTTTTATATGTTGTTGGATTTGGTTGGCTAAAATTTTGCTGAGAATTTTTGCGTTTATATTCATCAACTATATTGGCCTATAGTTTTTTTTTTTGGTAGTATCTTTGTCTGGTTTTGATATTAGTGTGATGCTAGTGTTATAGAATGTCTACAACGAATCCCAGCCGCTAGACCACCAGGGAGACATTTTATTTTAAATAGGAGATTTCTGTGACCAAAAAAGAGGAGAGCTTGCAAGGCAGAAAAGGTGTCTACCATGATATGATATTGGGGAACCAAAAGTCATTCTTTGCCCCAAATATGTCCCCACCCATGCTGAAATTCATTTCACAAGAGTTTATTTATTCTTTTTTTTGGCCATGCCTGAGGCATCTGGAAGTTCCCAGGCCACAGATTGAACCTGCAGCATAGCAGTGACCCAAGCCGCTCAGTGAAAATGCCAGATCCTTAACCTGCTCTGTCACAAGGGAACTCCAACAAGACCTTCTTTACTCTGAATTTTAAAGATGTATGAGCTCCAGCTATGCACATTTACCTTGTGAAGAGGGGATGCAGCTCCTTAATCCTACCAATTTCCATCTCAGCTACACTTAGCATAATAGATAAAGGTTAGGGCTTTGTGGGAATGGGGCAGAGGGGAGATGCCTGGAAATGCCCTAAAATAGAGATGGAAGCTGCCATGAACAAGCGTGGACAACAAGTAGAAAGTTAAAGAAGGAAATAAGCAGGATGATATGACAGAGGGGTAACTGTAGGGAGTGGGGGCAGGGGTTAGAAAAGGAAGTTCTTTGGGGAGTTACTTAGATGCTGAGTAAGGGAGGATATTACGGGGAAAGTTCCCCCAGGAAGCATATTCTGAGACATTGGCATGCTGAAAGAACTGGAGGTGGTATTCTTGGGTCAGAGTTGGGAGGGGAGTAAAGAAAGCAGGATAACAGAGGAAGAAGTTGAGTTGCAAAATGGGGGCAACAAAGAAAAGCCCAATAGTCCTCCATGAGAAAATTTACCAAAAAATTATTTGTAAATAATGATGTCTTACACTAATGATAATGAGAAGAATTAAACTTTTGGCTTCAGAATGTAAATTTTTATAGTGGAAATTGACAGAACATCGTAAAACAACTATAATAGAAAAATTTTTTAAACTTTTTTCTTTTTTTTTCCTTTTTAGGGCTGCACTCGTGGCATGTGGAGGTTCCCAGGCTAGGGGTCAAATCAGAGCTGTAGCTGCCAGCCTACACCACAGGACAGCAACTCAGGATCTGAGCTGTGTCTGCGACCTACACCACAGCTCACAGCAATGCTGGTTCCCTAACCCACTGACGAGGCCAGGGATCAAACCTGCAACCTTATGATTACTAGTCTGATTTGTTTCTGCTGCGCCACAACGAGAACTCCCGTATTTCCTCACCTTTGAGATATGGTTAAGTTTTACAGAAATATTAGGAGAAAAAGAATTAAGTCACAAATCTTTGTTTTCACTAAAAAAATGTTACCCACATTGAGATAAGTGGCCCGAGTGTATCACTAACATGAAGGGGTATTATATTAGGGCTTGTGGTCCAAAGTAAAAAATTTGGTATAGCTTGGTTTGTTTGTAGTAAGCTTGATTTGTTTATATCAGACCATTGTCCATAACATGTATATTCTATTTGTCATCCCCTTGGTGTATCTTAAACTAGAAGTGTTTATAACTCTATAGTCCTATGGGGGGATATTTAAAAATCTGCATTTGAAAAAATTATAGCATCCCTATGAGCTGGGTTTAATTACTACCTCCATTTTATTGGTAAAGTGAAATTAGTATAGTTTAATTATTTCCCCATTTTATTGATGAGGAAATAGTGGTTTAAGGAGGTTGAATAATTTTCTCAAGGGCACAGTATGTTGTCAAGTCTAATCAGTTATGTTTTTGTTTCTCAAGTTAGAATCCAGTGAGGGTTTTCTCCACTTGGGACCCCAGTAACCCAAGTCTGAGTCCCCTTTATGGGAAAGGCAGCACTGTCAGAGAATCTAAGACCACACACAGACATGCAACTATGTAAGAAAGTTTATTTTCCTATTGATTCAAAGAGTTTTCTAATTGACAAAATAAAATTCTTTTTTTTGGCCAGAAAACGTGAATAGCACTCTAACCTTTGTCACTCTGAGTGGGGAACTAAAGGCCAGAAGAGCAGAGGATGGTATCATCCTGGACCTGCCTCTTTATCCAGCCCAACCCCAGGTCAGTTGCTTTTAATTATTGCTGTAAATACTGTGTCAAACTGAAGGTTTGCCTGTTTTACAATGGTTTTATCTTTTATCTTGATCTAGGACTTCCCTGAAGTGGAGGACTTGATAAAGGTTGGTGAAAAGAATCAAACCTGAGCTCATGTGATTTGATCATTGTTTATTGTTTGCACAAAGACTGGGTACCATTTGATTTCAAAAGATAGGCTTTCTACCAATGTTCTATTCTCAGCTTGGATGAATACTGTATGGTGCATTTGAGGTTTGAATTTTAATATTGAATCTGTCTGGTAAGAAGGTTGACCAGTTTTCCCTGTCTCTTCATTATCCAGTTAGCCTCCATGGAAGGGTTGGGGAGGGGAGACTGCTACATGGCAGGCTGAGAATAAAAGAAAAGAATGGAAACTTCTTGGCAGCTGTCATGTCCTGAACCCCTCAGGGGGAGAATAAGGCTGAGATGAGGGGGCTGAGATGGAGGAGGGCAGGAAAGGATGGGTACCTCAGTAGAAAAGACAAGATATGAAGACTGGTTTCCTCAAGGGGTATATGTAGGGGTGGGGCTTAACAATAATAGTAATAGTGAAGATTTAATAAAGAACACTTTTTTTTTGGCCATGCCCATGGCACATGGAGGTTCCTGGGCCAGGGATTGAACCTGTGCCACAGTAGCATCCTGGGCTGCCGCAGTGACAATGTCAGATCCTTAACCCACCATGCCACAAGGGAACTCTGATAATAAAGAATATTTTTAGAGTATCTTTACACAATATGATGCACTAAGCATTTTAATGCATTTTTTCACATAATTCTCGCTGTCACCCTGTGCAGTTGGAACTACAGTTGTCTCTTGGAGATTCCAGAAGGCCAGAGCAGCCCTGATGGCCAGGTGTTTAGTTTGTAGAGAAGAAAGCACCCAGATCAGGACTAGGCCAAGGGCTGCCAAAAGAAAACATGATTCTGTAAAGTGGCCTCTTCTGGGTAGTACTGGGTATTTCTCAGTGAGTTATCAACTACAGCATTTATAATCTCTTCAAAGTTTATCTAAGTTTAATATCTAAACTAGTTTTCAAAGAGTAGAAGCAAGTATTATGGATTCTGATTTTACATTCAGCTCCATCTATGGCTTAGTTTTTGGGAGACAAGCGAAATTCATTAATGAACTGCTTTAAGCATATTGGCAAGAAAATGGAAAATACTCATATTGGTAGACCTTGTTCATGAACTTAACCAGATCTCTCTAAGCCTAAGGGTCAGCATGTGTAAAATGGGGATGCAGAAGGGTTATTTATTGTGGGGTGTTTTTTGTTGTTTTTTTGTTTGTTTTTGGTTAGTTCGTGTTCTTAGAAACTGGCAATAAGTTTTTCAGCCATGAATTAAAACTTTCAAATTGACATAAGGAACCATGCAGAGAAGAGCTGGATGCCCCTTCAGAGAGATCAAGAGGCCCTGGAGAGCAGATGAGATCTGGCTGTAGGAGTTCCCATTTCTGGAGGGACAGACCTTGGTCAGCAGTGGTAACAGAAGCAGACATCCCAGGGAGTACCCACAGCTGAGAGTCTTGGCCATGGCCCCTAGAGCATCTCAGTCCCTAAAGATTAGGGAACCCGAAGCTACCTAATGACAACCAGGCAGCTACCATGTAATTCTTGTCTATTCTCCCAGTAGCCAGCGTTGGTGCCAAAGGATGACTCAGAGGGGCTTCTGTCCCCTCATAGTCTCCCTCAGCACCCAAGCCAAGAGATAAATGTCTTGGGTATGAGCACGGTGATGTGGACTCTTAGGTAAAGGGTGAATCAAGGTGTCTTTAGAAAACCTTGCTATGTTCTTGTTCTGTCGCATGCCAGTGAAGTGAAAACAGTGAGCTTGCCAAGCAGAGCAGCACTGAGACGAGTGCTCCAGTCCCCACTTGCAGACTGCTGGCCTGTGGGGACTCTTCTGGTTGCTGCTGCAGGAACTCCAGCTATATTATTTCATTTAATCTTCACAACAACTCTGACATACCGGCATGAGGCCCCCACCTCTACAGAGAGTAGCCAGATGTGATTCAGAGCTTTGACTCCAGGGCCCTCAGACCAGGTCAAAGGGTGTGTGTGTGTGTGTGTGTGTGTGTGTGTGTGTGTGACCAGGTCAAAGGGTGTGTGTGTGTGTGTGTGTGTGTGAGAGAGAGAGAGAGAGAGAGAGAGAGAGAGAGAGAAAGAGAGAGAGAGAGAGAGAAAGAAAGAGAGAGACTTCCTGGATCTCTGTAAATCTTGCTCCTTATCTATGGGGAGAATACCCATTTGAAGGAGTTGTGTGTTGAGGCATGTAGTAACATGCATCAATGATGCCCATCTTTGGTTCTCAGAGGATAAACTCAACTCATTGAGGCCTCCGGTCACCAGGAAACTGGCCCTCTCTGAACAATACCTTGAATCTGAAAACTGAATCAAAACTCTTGGGATTGGAGATGTTGGGTATGCCTGGCAGAGGGCGGAAGCTCCTGAGAGGTGGTTCTCCATACAGGGAAACACTCCTGAGGAAGTTTTGGTCTGTCTCCACAGACAGCCATAGGTGACACACTGGTTCAGGACGTCCGCTATTCTCCAGATACCCAGAAGCTCCTTGTCCGGCTCAGTGATATTTACGACAGGTAAGCAAGATCTTTTGCTTTGTCAGCACTGTGGGGAGGGCTGGGCATCCAAGTTTGTAGCTCTGTCTTGGTCTGGCTATGCTGTGTTTAGTCGAACCATGATTTAGGCAGCCAGAGAGTTTTGTTCCTGGGCAGGAAGGCATTGTACTTGCTCTCCCCACCCTCCTGGGCAAGCTGATCCCTGGCCTTCTACAGTCTGGGCGGTGGGTTGTCTGTGGGAAGGGTTTGTCCTCATCCATCCCGTTCATGAACAAGGTCATTTCTGGAGAACCTGAGAGTGAACACACAGAATCTGCTGCAAGTGGACAACACAGGGAAGGTGAAAGGACTCATTCTCACCCTCAAGGGGGAGCCTGGTGGGCAGATTCCAGCATTTGACTTTTACTCCAGATATTTCGCTCCGTGGGTTGGTGTGGCTGAAGACCCTGTAACAGGTATTTTTATTTATTTATTTTTTTGTCGCTTTAGGGCCGCACCTGCAGCATATGTAAGTTCGAAGGCTAGGGGTCAAATCAAAGCTGTAGCTGCAGGCCATAGCCACAGCAGTACGGGATCTGAGCTGCGTCTGTGACCTACACCACAGCTCATGGCAATGCCAGATCCTTAACTCACTGAGTGAGGCCAGGGATCAAACCCTTGTTGTCATGGATAATATTGGGTTCATTACCGCTGAACCACAACAGGAACTCCCTGGTACAGATACGTTCTGACTTGAGTCCTGAGGAGGGCTAAACATGGAGGAGGAGGATGACAAACAGCTGTTTAAGTGCCCTTCACGTGACCTTTCAGGTTGTTTGGGGTTTGAGCGGCCTTTGTTTCCCTACCTCCCCTTCCCCTATCCCTTCTCTGAGGTCTCACGTAAAAACCACAGAATTAAGGAGGCAAAATAGCAGGGTCAAACCTGAGTGTCAGATTGCCTGGGTTTGGATCCTAGCTTCCTCGCTGTTGACCTTGAGCAAATGACTTAATGTTCCTTCTCTACAAAATATGGATAATGCCTCATAGGGTTAGGTCAACACAGTGCCTGATAAGTGATTAGCATGGTGCCTGGCACATGATAAGTGCTAAATGCTATTGGTTATTTTTTGTGTGTGTCTTTTTAGGGCTGCACCTGCAGCATATGGAGGTTCCCAGGCTAGGGGTGGAATCAGAGCTACAGCTGCCAGCCTACGCCACAGCCACAGCAACTCAGGATCCGAGCTGAGTATTCGACCTACACCACAGCCCATGGCCATGCTGGATCATTAACCCACTGAACAAGGCCAGGGATCAAACCTGTGTCCTCATGGATGCTAGTCAGATTCGTTTCCGCTGAGCCATGACAGAAACTCCTAGGAATTTTAATAATAACAACAAAAGTGGCTCCCTGAGCCAACACTTGCAGATCTGCCATTTGCAAAATCCAGTGGCCAATGTCCACTACATTCCCAAAGCCATTTGTCCTTTTCAGTGACCAGCCTGTATGATCATTGATATCTAGGTAAGATTTGGTTTTTGTGAAGGATTAAAGTCCTGAGCTGCAGGTGGGAAATGGGGACAGGAATAGTGTTTCTTCCCTCCACCCCCACCCCACTTTCCCAGACCTGCCCACAAAGTGGGTGGAATGGGTTCAGGAATGTGGATATTCAGGGTCTTTTACCAGCCAGAAGCAGAGGGATGAAATCTAAGATGTGCAAGTATATGAAACCTCCTGCTTTCATCCCTCTTGAGAAGAGGGGGGCTGAGCAGTAAAAGGGGCGAATGCTCAATGGAGGAGGCTGGTGGATGGGATGGTGGCCAGAGCAGAAGGAGGCTGGGCAGAGACTTCAAGGCTCCTGTCCTGGTCAGACGGTAGGGGCTGGGATGGTTTCAGGGCCTTGACTTAGTTACTCTCTGAGGAACAAAGCATGTGAAATTCAAAGCTCAGCAAGCAAGCACTTTTAAAGACTCAGGAAAATACCCAATGACATCCCAACAGTCCAACTCAACCTTCCCCTATGGAAAAGAAGTTCTGAGTGGATTTATGCAGGCACAGCTGCTTCACAAAGATTTTAATTAGCACAGAGGGCAAGCTTCTCTCCCTGTAATGATGCTTTTCTATAGTGGGAAGGTCTTTGGACAGTGGTGACCAACCATCTCAGTTTTCTTGAGACTGAGGGGCTTAGCACATAGGATGGATCTTCAGGGTTAACCCAGGACTGTCTCAGGCACACTGGGATGCTTGGGCACCAAGAACATTTAGTAAGTTTTCCTGAAGGATGGACTTTATCTGAACCATCCTTTTCTCTCCCAAAGACTTTCCCGTCAGTTATTACTTTCTATTTTATTTCATTTTAATATCTATTCTCTGATCTAAACCTAGAAATCATGAGGAATCAAGTGAAAAAAAAAAAAAAAACCTCACTTAAATTTCTTTTGGCACCAAAAACCTGGAATGTGGGCTTGGTGGAAAAATTGGCCTTTTGTCAAAGTTCCCTAGCTTTCCTTGCATGTGTGTCTTAGGAGGAAGGAGATATTTTCTCTTGAAAGATGCAGACGGATTTATGTGAAGACCTTGAGTCTCCTACTATGGGCTGACAATGAACTGGCAGACCAGACAAGAATGAAAACCTGCAATTTAATTCAGTCTTCAGAAGGTATTAGACACAGCGGATACATCTTTGGAAGGAGCTTATCCACAAATTCTTTCTTCCTTTCTATTTCCATTCATAATTCCACACTCTTTTGTGGTCACAGCCAACATAATGGCTAAGTCGTCTGCGGTCAAGCTGGAGAGTTGGTTGATTGTGAATATACCACAAGGTTACCCCTGTTTTCTTTGGGATTGTACTATAACTTTTCACTTCTTTTAAGGGTCTGCGCATACTGTTCTCAGCAGCTACTGGTCCCAGCAACTGGGGAAGAAAGACATGCATGGTAAGATAGCTCTTTTTCAAATTAAAAAAAAATTTTTGCTTAACTTTAAGCTAGTATTCCTTCTCATATGTACTGCGCACTTGAAGATGTAATAAAATATTAACTATCACCCACATGAAAGCAAAAAGTTTTTAATTCCTTCACTCTGAACCTTCTACTCAAAACATCCTCCACCCCAAACATCTTCCACCTCTGTCTCTCCCAACACACAGACACACTTCTAATACAGTAAGTGCCCAATAAATATTTGTTGAATAAGGTTAACTGGCTGTGTAATTTTGGCCCGGAAAGGTTATTTGTTTATTTATTTATTTGGCAGTGCCCGAGGCATGCAGAAGTTCCTGGGCCAGGGATCAAACCCAAGCCATAGCAGTGAAAACACCAGATCCTTAACCCACTGAGCCACCAAGGAACTCCCAGAAAGACTGTTTATAATGTGACAAGCCGAGACTGAATGATTACCAAGGTTCCTTACTGACATTGGTAGTTATGGGATTAAATCAAGCAAATTGCTTTGGAACCAAGTCTCCTAGTGATTAATGTATCATTCAAGGCAGAGAAAATAGATGGCAGCCAATGGTGGCTACACAGCTAGTAGCCTGTATGTGGTACAAGTTACATAATCAAAGTGGGAGTTTGACCTTAAAGAATGGGGGTCTTACTTAGTGGGCTGGTTAAGCCTCTGTGACCCTGATTTGGGGATAGCAGGGTGGCTGTTTTCTTCCTTTCTTCCTTCCTTCCTTCCTTTCTTTGTCTTTTTAGGGCTGAACCCTTTGCATATGGAGGTTCCCAGGCTAGGGTTCGAATAGGGGCTGTAGCCGCTGGCCTATGCCACAGCCACAGCAATAGGATGTCCGAGCTGCATCTGTGATCTACACCAATGCCAGATCCTTAACTCACTGAGTGAGGCCAGGGATTGAACCTATGTCCTCATGGATGCTAGTCAGATTCCTTTCCACTGAGCCATAGCAGGAACTCTGGCTGTTCTCTTTCTTTAGTGAGCCTTATCACTCCCCTAAGCTCCCGGAAGGCTGAAGCTGTGCATTATGTTTGCCTCACCCATGTGGTTGTTTGATAACAACCATGAGTGAATGAACTCCCTTTGTCCTATTCAGACCTGGGAAGATGGGGTCCTCTCTGTAGCGCCAAGAGCACCCCCCTTTATCTTCTGAGACTTTTAGTCCTAGCCTTTATCTTTTCACATGTCTTTGCTTATTGCTAGGCAGAGCCAAGGAGGAAACTATGGGTGGGGTGTGTTTGGGGCATTATAGAAACTTATAGAAGAAGTGGCCCAGGGAGGGAAGATGTGGAGTTGTATTTTGCTGATCAAATCTCATGTGTGGCTTCTCAGTCCTCAAAACAGGATGGGCTAGGCAATACCATGAGCAAATGAAGGGGTACATTCTTTAAAAAATTTTTTTAATGAATTGATTTTTATTGAGATAACATTGATTTTATGTTTTATGTGTACATTGTATTTCTGCTTTTGTCTACCCTACAATATGCTCACCACCAAAAATCTATTATCTGACCTTTACTGTACAGTTGATCCCCTTTATCCGTTTTGATCCCCCTGCCCTTCCTTGCCCCTTCCCCTCTGGTAACCACTCTCTGTTCTCTGTATCTATGTATTTCTGTTTGGCTTGTTGATTTATTTGGTTTTTGTTTGCTTTTTAACAGCTGTGCCTGCAACATATGAAGGCTCCCAGGCTAAAGGTCTAACTGGAACTGCAGCTGCCAGCTTACGCCACAGCCACAGCAACGCCAGACCCAATCCGCGTCTGCAGCCTCCATAGCAGCTCACAACAATGCTGGCTTCTTAACCTGCTGAGTGAGGCCAGGGGTCGAACCTGCATCCTCATGGATACTAGTCAGGTTCATTACCGCGGAACCATAATCGGAACATCCGTGGTGCCTGTTTGATCCTGGAAACTTCCATGTGCCACGGGTGTGGCAAAAAAAGTAAAAGGTGAAAACAGTCTTAATTTGTGAATCATTTTATGTTTTTTTTTTTTTTAGCCTTTCAGTGTTCCAGCCGGGGAGGAGAACTGAAGATTTCACTGCGTCCTGATGGACGAGTGGACATCAAGGGAGGCGCTGCTCTGGTTTTAGAGGGCACGCTGACAGCCTAGAGGTGGTTGTGCTGTGATATTGCTATCTTAAATTACTAAGTATTTTCTGCATAAAAAGAAACGTAAGGGGCTGCCTTAAGCAAGCTTGCATGGTAGTCTAGTTAATCCACATTGCAAAGAGAATGATGAAGACATGTTAATGGAGATTTAATAATGCTTCCTGAATGATTAACTAATGGAGTTTGGCTCTACTTGTGAGTGTATTTGAAATGTAAGTACCCAGTAACCAAGAATAATATTGTACCCAGTACCCAAGAATAATATCGTCACCTTTGCTTATGATCACCCCTCCTGGAATGAGGAACAAATGTATGAGGAACAAGATCAAACCATTTAAGCTTAGGTGTGAATACTTGATAGACTATTTTGCAGCCTATTTTTAAAAAGGTCCCTTAGGACTGGTGGCCTAGTGGGTTAAAGACCCAGCATTGTTTCTGCTGTGACTTGATTCACTGCTGTGGCATGAGTTCGGTCCCTGGCCTGGCAACTTCCACATGCCTTGGGCGTGTCCAAAAAAGAAAAACATCCCAAAACTATGTGGAAATATAGAAAAATATTTCATGGTATAATACCAAGAAAGAAAACTACGGTAGACTATTAAATGTTAGCAACGTTATGCTGTGTCTGTGGAGGATATGAATTTCTATGGGCGAGGATGGAACATGAAGATACAAAAGTGAAAAGAGTTCATGTGTATCTGGGGGGTAAGATTGGAAGTAATTTTAAGGTATTTAAAAAATCATTTCCTTTACTGGGAACACACTCATGTTTAATAAATAAAAATCAAGATGTAACTAAATAAATAAAAAGCCAAGAAAATGAAAAACTATATGTGTATTAGAGTAGTAGTAAAGCTAAACATGGAAAGTAATAACTTGCCTCTTCTCAAGTTCTTTTCAGGGTGGGAATCCCCCTTGCTGTCGCTCCCAAGGATTCTGAAAGCTAGGTGCCCAGCTGGGATTGAACTCCCAGCCTGTGGGTCAGATCTGCTGCTCAGTAGTCTGACATGGTTGGTAAAAAGCAATTTGCTGCCTCCTATGTAGAAGACACGGTGCTGAAAGCTGGAAGGGTGGAGAGCTGGCAGGGGCAGGCTGCAAAGGAGATTAGAGAGGGAGCGAGCTTATAGGGCCCTCAAGGAGCTCTAACTGGGGAACCAGGCTCCTCCTTTCATGAAAAGATAATGAGCACTTGCACCCATCTGTGGTTCAGGCGTACGTACAGCAGACACTGGGGTGCTATGGCACACTCAGGGGGTTGCTAAAGGACAGGGCTTCAAAAGACTGGGGCGTGGGTGAGACTTCAGACATGAGGGCTCAAGGCATGCCTGGGTTTAGTCTAGAGTTTCTACACCTTTTTATTTATTTATTTATTTATTTATTTATTTATTTATTTATTTATTTTTTCTATTACAGTCGATTTACAATGTTCTGTCAATTTCTGCTGTATAGAGTTTCTGCATCTTGAAAGTAGATAGGTTCTATGGGGCAGAGAGAAATAAAAGAAAGTAATTATTAATATAGTTGAAAAGATAGCACGTAAGCACAAGGATAGATAAATAATTCTGAAAGCTGTTCTTGTCTTTTTAGTGTCTATATCTAATTAATATCTATAGAAAGGACATAGGAATTATGGTGATTGTGAGTGGTCCCCAGTGTATGAGAAAAAGAGAACAGGGGTTCTCCAGATGTGGTCCTTAGACAAGCAGCACCTGCACCACCTGGGAGCTTGTTAGAAAAGCAGATTCTTAGGCCCTATTCCAGACCCACTGAGGCAGAAACTCTGGGGACGGAGATCAGAAATCTGTTTTTCGCTTTTTTCTTTTCATAGCTGCACCTGTGGCATAGGCAAGTTCCCGGGTTAGGGGTCGAATCCAAGCTGGAGCTGCCGGCCTACACCACAGCCTCAGCAAGAAGATCCCAGCTGCATCTGCGACCTAGAATGCAGCTCTTGTCAATGCCAGATCCTTACCCCACTGATGGAGGCCAGGATGGAACCCACATCCTCACAGACACTGTGTCACACTATGTTGTGTCTTTAATCTGCTGAGCCACAACAGGAATTCCCAGAAGTCTGTTTTTTAAGGAGCCTTTTGGGCAATTCTCATGCACGCTTAAGTTTGAGAACCTCTGGTATTCAGGCACTGTTTCCTTGCCTCCCTAGCAACAACTGCCTGTGTAGCTCCATAACTTCTAAATGTGCATTGTCTCAAAATCTCCCTGGCCATACCGCTATACTTGCTGCTTAGTGCAGTTTTTGTGGATCTGGTTTTATTTTCTTCCTCCTAGCTTCCAGTTCTGTTCAGCATAGAAAAATTAGCTGTGCTCAGGTGGGAGCTGTTCAGTAATATGTTGGTAATATACAAGATTAGTTAATCAGCCATGATTTATTAATGATGAATTAATTATACCTGATTGTGCAGTTCTGCTAGCTAAATGGATCTATAAAGAAGTTATTTTATTAATCATCATCGTGCTAATTGCAGACACTTACAGAAGCATCACTAATTAAACATGCAACCATATGCAGAACAAGTTGGGCTGCTGAGACCTGCAAGAATAAGAAACCTTGATTTTTCCAGGGAGCTAAAGCAAATTTTATTTTACGCAATATTAGGGAGTTGTCTTGGCAATGTCATTATTCACTGCAAATTAATATTGTAAACTTTTCCAGCAGGAATTAATCCCTACATCAAAAAGCATATAGGGAGTTCCCGTCGTGGCGCAGTGGTTAACGAATCCGACTAGGAACCATGAGGTTGCTGGTTCGGTCCCTGCCCTTGCTCAGTGGGTTAACGATCCGGCGTTGCCGTGAGCTGTGGTGTAGGTTGCAGAAGCGGCTCGGATCCTGCGTTGCTGTGGCTCTGGCGTAGGCCGGTGGCTACAGCTCTGATTCAACCCCTAGCCTGGGAACCTCCATATGCCGCGGGAGCGGCCCAAGAAATAGCAACAACAACAACAAAAAAGACAAAAAAATAAAAAATAAAAAAATAAAATAAAAAAGCATATAGCACTCTAGTGAGAGTCTAGTAAAGGGGAAGATTACTCCATCCTATTTTCTCTGTTATACACATGCAAAATGTCTTTGCTGAACAGAACCCACTGATTGATGGGATGGGACCTATAGCAGAGAGAGTCAAAACCACCAGCCAGTCTGTCACATCAGAGAGCATCAGGTGAGTGCGAGGTTGTGAACTCTTAGGGACCAGGAACACTGTGTATTGAATCACAGGAAGAGAATTCATAGCCTTGTGCTATTGGAGCAGAGAAAGAAATGAGACTGTCCAGTCAAAGGGCAGCAGGTAAACTCAAGGATAGTTAATAATGGGAAAATTTTTTTCAGTTTTTAGCTCCAGATAGATTAAAACCATCCTCTGATGTTTTGTTACGATTTTTTGTTTGGAGTTACACAGTCTCCAAACACCAACCCCCCATGTTGTCTTCCCAGCACCTTAGCTGGGAACTTCCCATTGGGAGCAGCAGACAAGGAGATAGTGGCCAACTTCCTCCAAGGAAGCCAAAGTGGCCAGAGGCTACCTCTCCCTGCACCTCGGGCTTTTCAGGCTCAGCAAAATCACCAACTATCTTGGAATATAGATTCTAAGTAAGGAAAGCAGTACTGTAGAGGTGGCTAGGGGCCCTGGTCCCTGTAGGGACCACTTGCAAGTTGAACTAGCATCTGGCTGTTGGAGATGCTGCGCCAAATAATGGCTATAATCATATTTGTGTAATTTTGATACAATAGTAATATGGTGAAGGTATGAGCATATCGTAAGTGTGTGGTGATGAGGATGGCAATGACAGACTTCAAGGCTGTCTTGATTTTGGGGGGAATCCACCATCTTGCACATTCACTCGCCTGTTCATTAGATTAGGATTGAGTGTTTGATTTAATTCTGGGTAATGAGGAGTGAAGGTGGGTTTTCCATTCAGGGAGCCAAGTGAGGAAAAGAACCTGGAGCGGGGTAAACCAACATTTGGCGCGCTGGTTTACTTAATAACCCAATTTTTGGTATGGCATCCCTCTATCATTGGTGCTTGGTACTCCTAGGTCAAGAGATCATCAAGATCAACAGATGTTGTTTATCCTCCAAAGGAAAAAATCTCCAGTTCCTCTCATAATGGGGAGAGGGAATTGCCCAGTGTGTGAAATTGGGCACATATTATGTTTATTTTAACATATGTATACAATGTATATCTACCATCTAGATTAAGATGTAGAATATTTCTGGAGTTCCTCCTGTGGTGCAATGGGGATCAGCGCCGTTTGGGGAGTGCTGGGACTCAGGTTCGATTCCCTGCCCCTGCACAGTGGATTAGGGATCCCATGTTGCTGCAGCTACAGTTTAGGTAGCAGCTGCGACTTGAATCTGATCCCTGGCCCAGGAACTCCTTATGCTGCGGGGTGGCCAAAAAATAAAAGAAAAAAAGATAGAGAATATTTCCATCACCCCAGAAGGTTCCCTCATGCCCTTCTCAGTAAAACAAAACGAACCAACCCCCACAAAACAAACAAAAAAACCCCCAATCTCCATCACTTACTTCCTAAGAGAATCACTGTTCTGAGATGTCTGTCACCATAAATTTATTGCCTATTCTTGGGCTTTTATAAATGGAAGCATACAGTGTATACTGTTTGGTGTTTGGCTTTATTCACTCAATATAATATTTTTGAGATTTGTACTTATAGTTGAGTTCATTCTTATTCTATTGCTGTATAATGTTTCATTGTATAATTATACTACAATTTGTTTATACCTTCTCCTGTTGATGATCTTTTGGAGTTGTTTCCAGTTTGGGGATATAATGAAAATTGACATGAACATTCTTGTACATGTCTTTTGGTCAATATAGACAATTATTTACCTTTTATAGTATACCTAGGAGGGTAATTGCTGAGTAATAGGTTTAGTATCTGTTCAATAGATATTGCTAAATCATCTTCTAATAGAATTGAATGAATTTCCACTTCACGCCAGTAATATGTGAGAGTTCTATTTGCTCCACATCCTCACTACCCTGGAGAGCGTCAATCTTTTAAATGTTAGCCATTACTGAGGAATGTGTAGCAATGTCTTGTTGTTTTTAATATTTGAATCTAGGACTTTTATATTTTATTTTATTTTATTTCATTTTTGTTTTTTTAGGGCTGCACTCGTGGCATATGGAGGTTCCCAGGCTAGGGATCTAATCAGAACTATAGCTGCCAGCCTACACCACAGCCACAGCAACACCAGATCCGAACCGTGTCTGCGACTTACACTGCAGCTCATGGCAATGCCAGATCCTTAACACACTGAGCAGGCCAGGGATTGAACCCGCAACCTCAGGGTTCCTAGTCAGATTCATTTCTGCTGTGTCACGACAGGAACTCCAAGGACTTTTATTTTTTAACCATTAAAAAAATTGAGGAGTTCCCGTTGTGGCGGAGTGGTTAATGAATCCTACTAGGAACCATGAGGTTGCGGGTTCGATCCCTGGCCTTGTTCAATGGGTTAAGGATCTGGCGTTGCCGTGAGCTGTGGTGTAGGTTGCAGACGTGGCTCAGATCCTGCGTTACTGTGGCTCTGGTGTAGGCCGGCAGCAACAGCTCTGATTAGACCCCTATCCTGGGAACCTCCATATGCCTTGGGTGCAGCCCTAGAAAAAGTAAAAAGACCAAAAAAAAACAAAAAACAAAAAACGAAGTGTAGTTACTTTACAATGTATTAGTTTCAGGTGTACAGCAGTGATTCAATTTTATATATATGAAAAAGAATATTTTTATATATATGTATGTATTCTTTTTCATATTCTTTTCCATTGTAGGTTATTATAAGATATTGAGTATAGTTCCCTGTGCTATGCAGTAGGTCCTTGCTGATTATCTATTTTATATATAGTATTATATTTATGTTAATCCCAAACTCCTAGTTTATCTCTACCCCTGCCCCCTGCTATCCCTTTGGGTAACCATAAGTTTGTTTTCTGTATCTGAGTCTATTTCTGTTTTGTAAATAACTTTATTTGTATCATTTTTTAAGATTCCATATACAAGTGATGTCATATTCATATGATATTTGTCTTTAACTTCAATGACTAACTTTACTTAGTATGATAATCTCTAGGTCCATCCATATTGCTGCAAATGGCATTTTTTCACTCTTTTATGGCTGAATAATATTCCATTGCTCTGTATATTTATATTCCTTTATTGTGGTATTTATAAATACCATATATAAATATCATATCTTTATCCATTCATCTATCAGTGGACATTTAGGTTGCTCCCATGTCTTGGCTCTTGTAAATAGTGCTGCTATGAACATTGAGGTGCATGTAACTTTTTGAATTAGCTTCCTCTGGATGTATGCCCAAGAGAGGGATTGCTGGATCATATGGTAACTCTATTTTTAGTTTTTAAAGGAAACTCCATATTGTTTATCATAGTGGCTGTACCAATTTACATTCCCATCAGCAATGTGGGAGGGTTCCCTTTTCTCCACATTCTTTCCAGCATTTATTATTTGTAGCCTTTTTTTTTTTTTTTTCTCCTAAATGGCTGCACCCTCAGCTTATGGAAGTTCCCGAGCCAGGAGTTGAATCCAAGCCACATCTGCAACCTATGCCACAGCTGGGGCAACAATGGATCCTTTAACCCACTGTGCTGGGCTGGAGATCAAACCCTTGCCTCTCATGCTAGGGGTCAGATTGGAGCTACAGCTGCCGGCCTGCACCACAGCTATGGCAATGCAGAATCCAAGCCCCATCTGTGACCTACACCATAGCTGGATCCTTAACCTACTGAGTGAGGCCAGGGATCGAACCCAAGTTCTCATGGATTTTAGTCAGGTTCTTTACCACTGAGCCTTGATGGGAACTCCTGCAGTCAGGTTCTTAACCTGCTTAGCCACAATGGGAACTCCTGTTTGTAGACTTTTTGATGGTAACCATTCTGACTGGAATGAGGTGATATCTCACTATTGTTTTGATTTGTATTTCTCTAATAACTAGAAATATTGAGGATCTCTTCATGTGCCTGTTGGCTGTCTGTATGTCTTTTTTGGAGGAATGTTTATTTATTTCTTCTTCCCATTTTTTAATTGGGTTATTTATTTTTTTACTAATATTAAGCTGTATGAGCTCTTTGTATATTTTGGAGATTAAACTCTTGTTGATTCCATTGTTTGCAAATACTTTCTCCCATTCTGTAGGTAGTATTTTCATTTTGTTTATAGTTTCCTTTGCTGTGCTAAAGTTTTTAAGTTTAATTAGGTCCCATTTGTTTATTTGTTTATTTTTTATTTTTTTTTTGTCTTTTTGCTATTTCCTGGGCCGCCCCTGCGGCATATGGAGGTTCCCAGGCTAGGGGTCCAATCGGAGCCATAGCCACCGGCCTACGCCAGAGCCACAGCAATGCGGGATCCGAGCCGTGTCTGCAACCTACACCACAGCTCACGGCAATGCCGGATCGTTAACCCACTGAGCAAGGGCAGGGACGGAACCCGCAACCTCATGGTTCCTAGTCGGATTCGTTAACCACTGCGCCATGACGGGAACTCCCCATTTGTTTATTTTTATTTCCATTACTCTGAGAGACAGATCCCCCAAAATATGCTGTGATTTATGTCCAAGAGTATTCTGCCAATTTTCCTCTAAGAGTTTTATAGTATTTGGTTTACATTTAGGTCTTTAATCCATTTTTAGTTTTTTCTTTGTGTATAATGTTAGAAAGTGTTCTAATTTTATTATTTTACATGTAACTGTCTAGTTGTCCCAGTACCACTTGTTGAAGATACTGTCTTTTCTACACTGTATATTTTTGCCTCCCTTATTGTAGATTAATTGACCATAAGTATGTGGGTTTCTTTTGGGGCTTTCTATCCTGTTCTATTGATCTGTATATCTGTTTTTTGTGCTAGTACCATACTGTTTTGATGATTGTAGCTTTGTGGTATAGCCTGAGGTCAGGGAGCCTAATTCCTCCAGCCGTTGTTTTTCTTTCTCAAGATTATTTTGGCTATTCATTGTCTTTTGTGTTCCCACACAAATTTAAAAATTTTTTGTTCTAGTTCTGAGAAAAATGCCATTGGTAATTTGATAGGGATGGCATTGAATCTATAGATTGCTTTGAGTGGTGTGATTTTAACAGTATCAATTCTTCTAAGCTAAGAACACAGGATATCTTTCCATATTTTTGTGTCATCTTTAGTTTCTTTCATTAGAGTCTTATGGTCCTTGGAGTACAAGTCTTTTGCCTCCTTAGGTAGGTTTCTTTTTTATTCTTTTTGATGCAGTGTAAATGGGTTTTTTCCTTAATTCCGTTTTCTGATAGTTTGTTATTGCATAGAAATACAACAGATTTCTGTCATTGTGGTTTTTTTTTTTTTTTTTTGTCTTTTTGATATTTCTTTGGGCCGCTCCCACGGCATATGGAGGTTCCCAGGCTAGGGGTCGAATCGGAGCTGTAGCCACTGGCCTGCACCAGAGCCACAGCAATGCGGGATCCGAGCCGCGTCTGCAACCTACACCACAGCTCACGGCAACACCGGATCGTTAACCCACTGAGCAAGGGCAGGGATCAAACCCGCAACCTCATGGTTCCTAGTCGGATTTGTTAACCACTGCTCCACGACGGGAACTCCTGTCATTGTGGTTTTAAATTGCATATTTCAGTGAGAGCTGGTATTGAATACTTCTTTATAAATTTATTGGACATTTGGAGATCTTTTGTGAAAGTGCCTGTTTAAGGTGTTTGTCTGCTTTGTAATTGAATTTTTAAAATTGATTTGTGGGTTTATTTTTTTGGCGTTTTAGGGCTGTACTTGTGGCACATGGAGGTTCTGAGACTAGGGGTTGAATCGGAACTGTAGCCCCTGGCCTACACCACAGCCACAGCAATGTCAGATCCGAGCTGTGTCTGCAACCTACACCATAGCACATGTCAATGCCAGATCCTTATCCCACTGAGCAAGGCCAGGGGCCAAACCTGTGTCCTCATGGATGCTTGTCAGATTCATTTCCACTAAGCCACGATGGGAACTCCAATTTGTCGGTTTCTTTGTATATTTTAGACATAAATCCTGTCAGATATATGTATTATGACAATCTTTTCCAAGTGTATGGCATGTTTATTCACTTTCTTTTTCTTTTTCTTTTTTTTAGGGTGCGGGTGCAGCATATGGAAATTCCCAGTCTTGGGGTCAAATCAGAGCTATTGCTGCTGGCCTACCCCACAGCCACAGCAGTACAGGATCTGAGCCATGTCTGCGACCTATACCACAGCTCATGGCAATGGTAGATCTTTAACTCACTGAGCGGGCCGGGGATTTGAACCCACATCCTCATGGATACTCATTGGGTTAATTTCCGCTGAGCCACAACTGGAACTCCTATTCACTTTCTTAATGGTGTCTTTTATTGACAAAAATTAATTTTAATAAAGCCAGATTTATCAATTTTATATTTCATGGTTAGTACTTTTTATGTCCAGTTTAAAAAATCTTTGCCAGTCCCAAGAATATGAAGGTTTTCTCCTATGTTTTTAGACTATTGACTATTTTACTTTTTGTATATAGATCCATGATCCACCTCAAATTAATTTTTGTGTATGGTACAAGGTAGAGTCAGGTTCATTCTTTTTCTGTACAGATAACCAAAGGCTCTGGTACTATGTACTAAAAAATCCCCACTTTCCCCACTAAGTTACAGTAATGCTCTTATCTTAAATCAACTGACAGTATATATATATAGGCCTTTTTCTGGACTTCCTTTTCTATTCCATTGGCCTCTTTTTGCCAACTTTTGAGGATGATGTCTTCAAAATCGTACTGAGAATTTGATTGGGATTGCACTGAATCTATAGATCAACACAATTGCTATTTTAACAATATTGAGCCTTCCAATCAATGAACATGAATTATCCTTCCATACATTGAAGTCTCCTTCAATTTCTTCTAGCAATATTTTGTATTTTAAGTGTAGGAGTCTTTTTTTTTTTTTTTTTTTTTGCCTTTTCTAGGGCTGCACCTGTGGCATATGGAGGTTCCCAGGCTAGAGGTCTAATCAGAGCTGTAGCTGCCAAGCCTGTGCCAGAGCCACAGCAACGCAGGATCTGAGCCGTGTCTGCAACCTACACCACAGCTCACGGCAATGCCAGATCCCTAACCCACTGAGCAAGGCCAGGGATCGAACCCGCAACCTCATGGTTCTTAGTCGGATTCATTAACTACTGAGCCACGATGGGAA
The DNA here is from genome assembly GCF_054392235.1 of Sus scrofa. Classification (NCBI taxonomy): domain Eukaryota; kingdom Metazoa; phylum Chordata; class Mammalia; order Artiodactyla; family Suidae; genus Sus; species Sus scrofa. The sequence continues at coordinate 93,625,997 of NC_139396.1, read as the reverse complement.
CTCCAAGTGTAGGAGTCTTAAACGTCTTTCATTACATTTATTCCTAGGTTTGTGATTTTTTTTTATGCTATTGTAAATGGTATTTTAAAAGTTCATCTTAATTATAAATATATATTTATAAATATATATAAAACTGTATGATCTTACTCAAAGTTATTCTAATGATTTATAGATTCTTTTGGGTTTGCTACATACATGATCATGCAATTTATGAATAGCAAAGACACTTTATTTACTTCTTTCTTTCCAATTCTTCACCGGTTTTTACTTTACCTTGCCTTACTGCATTGGCTTGGTTTTCTCTTTACAGTACTGAATAGAAATGGTGAGAGTGAATGTCTTTGTGTTGTTCTTGACCTTGGCAGAAAATGTTTGAGATTTCACCATTGAATATGATGTTAAACTATAGCTTTCTTGTAGATACTTTTTATCAGATTAAGGAATTTTCCTTATAAATTGTTTGATGAGAATTTTTTTTTTTTAGCATGAATGGATGTTGCATATTGTAAAATGCTTTTTTTTTCCTTTTACTTAAACGAATCTGTGGATTTTCTCCCTTATTTTGTTAGTGGGGGTGAATTACCTTGATTTTAGATTATTAAACCAAACTTACATTCTTGGAATACATCCTAATTTGTGATGCTGTTTTGTTATTTTTATGTTATTTATTTATATTAACATATAATGGATGCTATTTATTTATATTTATTTAATATTTAAATTCTACGTTCATAAGAAATATTGGCCTATAATTTTCCTTTCTTATAGCATCCTTGTTAGTTTTAGTGTCAAGGTTATGTTGACCTCATAAAATGAGTTGAGAAGTGATCTCCCTTTTCCTGTGCTCTGGAATGTTTCTGAGCGTTTTGAGGAGTAGAATCTCTCTTCTTCAGTTTAGCCAAGTCAGTTATCACTTGGTCATATGCTTATAGCTTCTAAAATTGTATTGTTTTTGCTCCTCACTATTCACTTGATCCTTGGGAACTATGCCTTTAAAAAAAAATATACCTTTACCACATAACCCAGTAATTTAATTCCTAGGTATGTACCCCAAAGAATTGAACACAAATTATATATAATGACATATGTAATTATATATGTCAAATATATATTGTACACCAATGTTCAAGGCAGTGTTATTCACAGTAACCAAAAGGTGGAAACAACCCGATTGTCCATCAGCAGATGAATGGATAAACCATACTGGCATACACAGACATTGGTAGATCATTCAGCCATAGAAAAGGAATGAAGTTCTAATACATGCTACCACATGGATGGACCTTGAAAATGTTATGCTAAGTGAAATATACCAATCACAAAAGGAAAAGTATTGTATGATTCCACTTACATAAAATATCTAGAATCAGAAAATTCATAAAGACAGAAAGTAGATTAGAGGTCACCAGGAGCTGGGGGAAGGGGAGAATGGAGAGTTATTGCTTAATGGTGACAGAGCCTCTGTTTGGGGGTGATGAGAGTTTTGAAAATAGGTAATGATAATGGTTGCTGTCTTAGCTGGAGCTACTGTAAAAAATGCCATAGACCGGTGGTTAAAAGAAAAACATTTACTTCTCTCGCAGTTCTGAAGGCTGGGAAGTCCAAGATCAAGATGCTGGCAGATTTGCTTCCTAAGGAAAACTCTCTTCTTGTCGGGTGGACAGCTGTCTTCTCATGTGCTCACATGGCCTTTCTTGCATGTGTGCACATGGAGAGAGAGACATCTCACTGTCTTCCTCTTCTTATGATGGCATTAATCCCACCCTGAGAGCCCCACCATCATGGCCTAATCTAATCCTAATTCCACCCCCAAATACCACCACATTCCAGATTAGGACAACAATATAGGAACTGGGGGCAGGTGGGGAAGGGGTCATAAACATTCAGTCCACAACAGTTGTACAACATTGTAAATGAACTCAATGCCACTGAATTGCATAGTTAAAATGGGTTAAATGGGAAAGTGCCAGTGAAGCGCACAAGATATTCTTTAAAAAAGAAAAATATGAGGTAAATGGCAAGTTTTATGTTATATAGGTGTATATTACCACAATAAAAGTATTTTTAAAAATACATTTATTCTGGGAGTTCCCATCCTGGCTCAGCGGTAATGAATCCGACTAGAATCCAGGAGGATGTGGGTTTGATCCCTGGCCTCAGGGGGTTAAGGCTCTGGGGTTGGCATGAACTGCAGTGTCAGTGGAAGATGCAGTTTGGATCCTACATTGCTGTGACTGTGGCATAGGCCAGCAGCTACAGCTCCAATTCTGCCTCTAGCCTGGGAATTTCCATATGTCGCAGGTATGACCTTAAAAAGATAAAAACAAAAACAGAAATTTTAAAAACCCCTTTATTCTAGTTTTAGAAGTTTTCAGAATTGAGCTTTTTTTTTTTTTTTTTTTTTTTAACTTTAGGCTTGTACACACAACATATGGAGGTTCCCAGGCTAGAGGTTGAATTGCAGCTATAGCTGCTGGCCTACACCACAGCCACAGCCACTCAGGATCTGAGCCACATCTTTGACCTGCACCACAGCTCACGCCAGTGCCAGATCCTTAAACCACTGAGGGAGGTGAGGGATTGAACCCTAGTCCTCATGGATACTTATTGAGTTCATTATTGATGAGCTATGATGGGAACTCCAAGATTTGAGCTAAATTAGGTGGCTGCGTTTGTTATTTTTATCTCTCTCTGATTTTTTTTTTTTTTTTTTTTTTTTTTTTTTTTTTTTTTTTTTTTTTTTGTCTTTTTGTTGTTGTTGTTGCTATTTCTTGGGCCGCTCCCGAGGCATATGGAGGTTCCCAGGCTAGGGGTGGAATCGGAGCTGTAGCCACCGGCCTACGCCAGAGCCACAGCAACGCGGGATCCGAGCCGCGTCTGCAACCTACACCACAGCTCACGGCAACGCCGGATCGTTAACCCACTGAGCAAGGGCAGGGACCGAACCCGCAACCTCCTGGTTCCTAGTCGGATTCGTTAACCACTGCGCCACGACGGGAACTCCTCTGATATTTTTTTCTGTCAAAATAAACTCAAGGAAGTTTGTAGTGTAGTACAAACATGTATCTCCTGAACTAGTCAAGAAATAAATTGCTAACCTGATGCCTCATTATTCCGTACTTTAGTGTGTATTTCCCATGAACTAGGACGTTCTCCTATATATGCAGTAAAACCTTCAATATCTGGAAGCTAACTTGGACATGTTACTGCTCATTCATCCTCAGACCTGATTCATGTTTCCCAAAAGTTTTTTTTTTTTTTTTAATTAGCAATATGTCCTTTACAGTGAAAGGCTGCAGGCCTAAGTCACTCGTTCTATTTAGTTTTTCATGTCTCTTCAGTCTTGAGTCTGAATAGTTGTTCAGTCTTTTCCTGCCATTCATGACAGTGACACTTTTGAAGATTACAAGTCAGTTTTTGTGTGACATGTCCCTCAGTTTGGGCGATACCTCTTTGTAGTTAGTTTCAGGACAGGCATCTTTGGCAGGAATATCACAGAGGCAACCCTGTACTTTGGCATCCTCTTGGGTGGCACATGATTAGGATCAGCCCCAGGACTGGTAACCTTGACTCCAATTACGTGATTAAGGCGGCATTTGCTCAATTTCTTCACTGTAAAGTTACACTTTTCTCCTTCGTCATTAATAGGTGTTTTGTGGGGCAGTACTTTGAAACCATTTAAATATCTGTGCCTCAACAACTTTCAATTCATTTATTCATGCATTTATATTTCTATGGATTTATTGGTTTTCTGTATTACAAAATGGACTAAAATGTATTACCTTTTGTTTTGATGCCCACATTATCCCTAATTTGGCCAGAGAAAATCCATTCAAACCTGCTTTTGTCCACATCATTCTTTGAGCACTTCCTTGCGTTTTGGCACAATAAGATATTCCAGGAGTTTCCACTGTGGTGCAATGGGATCTGGTGTCTTGGGAGCACTGGGTTGCAGGTTGCCTGGCTTGGCCTAGTGTGTTAAGGATCCCTCGTTGCTGTAGCTGTGGCTTAGGTCACAGCTATGGCTTGGGTCTTATCCCTAGCCCGGGAACTCCATATGCCATGGGGCAGCCAAAAAAGAAAAAAAAAAAAGGATGTTCCAGCTCATCTTGTATTTTCTATGCCTTAGACCTGGAACCAGCCATTTCTCCAAGGAGCTCTGATTCCTTCTAGCGCTAAATAGCAATTGGAAGCCAGAATCTATATCTGCCTATATTGAAACCTTGAATACCTCTGATTCTAATCCAGTATCACCAGCCTCTCCTGTATCTGTAACTCCCTTCACCAACAGTGAGAAATGCTGCTTTCATTGTCCTTAATGCTTCTTTGATCAATCTCCCTGTATGTAACCATTTCCCATTTGTCTACCCCATATCCTTCAGGGAAGCCCTGTTCTCCCTGCTTGGACTCTGACTCCCATTCCAGGTTACCACCATCCCTACATGGATACCCTTCTCTCCCTGCTCAGGTTCTGTATTTTCTGTGTCTCCGTGCTCTGCATTAGGCATCATCTTATCTCAGGGCTTTTATTGAGTGCTTAGTGCTTAGTTTTCAACTCATGCTCTTGCTCAATATTTCATATGTAAATAAAATACTGAGTCTTTTCCCTTTTTTCCCAACTCTCACTCCTTCCTTCCCCAATAGTACTCCTGCCCCCAGGAAACTGTTATTGATAATCTGGTACATTCTTCCATACTTTCCTCCACGTTGACATGGTCCATCAGCTCATACACACACGATGTTTGTTTTAAAGTAATGATGTCATGTTTTGGACTCCTCTCTGCACCTTCCTTCTTTTTCCCTCATATACCAGTCAACTGCTATAGATCTTTTAGCTCATTCCCTAGCTCGTTCTTTCCAACATTATCCCAAAATGTAGTTGTTCCACCATTTACTCAATTAATTCCCTCAGTCTCTTATTGAAGACCTTTTTCTTTGTTTCCAGATTTTTACCATTAAAGGCTGTACTGCAGAGAGCAACTTTATTTTAGTTTCTGTGTCCTGGTAGTTTTATTTCTTCAGGATAGACTTGAGAGAAAAAGATTTCTGGTTTGAAAAATGTATTTTTCATTTTAGTAGATATTGTCAGGTACATTTCCTAAAGAGGCTATAGTTGTTCATGTTGCCAGAGTAGTACTGTATGTTTTTCAGCATAATCCACCAGCAGAATTTTGCTGATGTGATTAAGTGATAGCTTATTATTACTCATTTTGCATTTACCTGATTAGGGAAGTTAAACTTTTTTTTTTTTTTTTTTTTTTTTTTGGCTGCAGTGTGTAGCAGCTTGATGTGAAATCTCTGTTCCCAGACCAGGGATTGAACCCAGTCTGCAGTGTTGAAAGTGCCAAGTCTTAACCACTAGACCAGCAGGGAACTCCCAAACATCTTTTGTTGTCTTTTTTTTTTTTTTTTTGTATTTTTTTTTAGGGCCACACCCATGGCATATGGGGATTCCTAGGCTAGGGGTCTAATCAGAGCTACAGCTGCTGGCCTATGCCACAGCCACAGCAACACCAGATCCAGGCCTACAACCTACACCACAGCTCACAACAATGTCGGATCCTCAACCCACTGAGTGAGGCCAGGGATCGAACCCGAAACCTCATTGTTCCTAGTCGGATTCGTTGCCACTGTGCCACAACGGGAACTCCCCAAACATCTTTTGATATATTAACTTGCCATTTGTATTTTCTCTTCTCTGAACTTTATTCATATATTTTACCTACTTTCAATTGCATTTTGTTATCACTTTGCAAAAATACTTTTTTTTCTTTTAATGATTTTTATTTTTTTCCATTATAGTTGGGTTACAGTGTTCTGTCAATTTCTACTGTACAGCAAAGTGACCCAGTCACACATACATATATACATTCTTTTTCTCATATTATCCTCCATCATGCTCTATCACAAGTGACGAGATATAGTTCCCAGTGCTATACAGCAGGATCTCATTGCTTATCCATTCCAAAGGCAATGGTTTGCATCTATCAACCCCAGATTCCCAGTCCATCCCACTCCCTTCCCTTCCCCCTTGGCAACCACAAGTCTGTTCTGCAAGTCCATGAGTCTTTATTTTTTCCTGTGGAAAGATTCATTTGTACCATATATTAGATTCCGGATAGAAAAAAAAAACTCTTTATTAAGACCAACTCTTATAGGTGTGGGAATATTTTCCCCAATGTTTGGATGTAAATTAAGGCAGTCGTTATTATACTTATTTTACAGATGAGGAAAGCAGTGCTCAGAAAGGAAATTGAGAGTTCCCGTTGTGGCACAGCGGAAATGAATCCAACTGGGAACCATGAGGTTGCAGGTTTGATCCCTAGCCTTGCTCAGTGGATTAAGGATCCTGCATTGCCATGAGCTGTGGTGTAGATTGCAGACGTGGCTCAGATCTGGTGTTGCTGTGGCTGTGGCATAGGCCAGCAGCTACAGCTCTGATTAGACCCCTCGTCTGGGAACCTCTGTATGCTGTAGGTGCGGCCCTAAAAAGACATACAAAAGAAAAAAAAAGAAGAAGAAGAAAGGAAATTGACTTGCTTAAGCTTACTCAGCTAGTAAAATCATTCGATCTGGCTTCAAAACCCGGCTATGTGATTGATTACACATCTAGTGCCTTCTCTACACTTCCAGGAATATCCCCAAAGGATTGCTCTGGTTACTACTCTGTATAACAAGCCCCGCCCCCCCGCCCCAATTTAGAGGTATAATACAATCATTTATCATGCTCAGATATTCCATGGGTCAGGAATTTGCACAGGACATAGTAGAGAAGGCTTGTTTCTTCTCTGTGAAGTGTCAGCTTGGGTGGTTAAAAGGCAAGGTTGTGATCATCAAATGCTTGTTTACACATGTTTGGAGCCTACCTTGGGTAGGGATCCTTGAACACCTTCATCTATCTCTGTAGTCTATCCACGTGATGTTTCCAGCATGACAGGTTTAGGATAGCTGGACTTCCTCCATGTGGCTTGGTTCTGAAGGCCCCGAGAGAGCCAAATGGAAGCTGTTTCACCTTTTATGACTGTACCAGGAAGTCACATGGTTTTACTTCTGCCACATCTTGCCGGCTGAGGCATTCACAAATGTCCATCCAGATTCATGGAGCAGGAACACAAATCCCACCATTAGTGGAGGATTGTTAACTTCACAGTGTAATAAGAGCATATGAAATGGGATACATTTAACTGTAGCCATCTTTAGAAAAACATGATCTACTACCAGAGTGTTTTGGGAAATTTCCCATATTCTTGGGAAATTGGGGACATACATGGTGAGCAGGAGCAAGAAGTACCTTCATTTAGAAAAAGAAAACTTCAGAGTTCCTGCTGTGGTGCAGTGGGTTAAGAATCCGACTTCAGGGGCTTGGGTCGATGTGGAGGTTCAGGTTCAGTTCCAGCCTGGTGCAGTTTGTCAAAGGATCTGCGTTGCCACAGCTGTAGTGTAGGTCACAGCTATGGTTTGGAGTCAGTCCTCAGCCTGGGAACTTCCATATGTTTTGGGTGTGGCCTTTAAAAAAGAGAGAGAGAATAAAAACTTCATGTAAATCCTGAATTTTTAAAAAAAAATTATTTTATTTTTTTATTACTCAAATGAATTTATCACATCTGTAGTTGTATAATGATCATAACAATCTGATTTCACAGGATTTCCATCCCACAGCCCAGGCACATCCCCCCACCCCCCAAACTGTCTCTTCCAGAGACCATAAGTTTTTCAATATCTGTGAGTCAGCATCTGTTCTGCAAAGAAGTTCAGTCTGTCCTTTTTTCAGATTCTACATGTCAGCGAAAGCATTTGATGTTGGTGTCTCATTGTATGGCTGACTTCACTTAGCATGATAATTTCTAGGTCCATCCACATTGCTAAAAATGCTGGTATTTCGTTCTTTTTGATGGCTGAGTAATATTCCATTGTGTATATGTACCACATCTTCTGGATCCACTCCTCTGTCAATGGACATTTAGGATGTTTCCATGTCTTGGCTATTGAAAATAGTGCTGCAATGAACATTGGAGTACATGTGTCTTTGCAAGTCTTAGTTTTCACTGGATAGATGCCCAGGAGTGGGATTGCTGGATCAAATGGTAGTTCTATGTTTAGTTTTCTGAGGAATCTCCATACTGTTTTCCACAGTGGTTGCACCAATTTACAATCCCACCAACAGTGTACTAGGGTTCCTTTTTCTCCACACCCTCTCCAGCAGTTATTGTTTGTAGACTTTTTGATGATGGCCATTCTGGCTGGTGTAATGTGGTACCTCATCGTGGTTTTGATTTGCATTTCTCTAATAATGAGTGATGCTGAACATCTTTTCATGTGTTTCTCGGCCATCTGTATGTCTTTTTTGGAGAACTGTCTGTTTAGATCTTCCGCCCATTTTTGGATGGGATTGTTTGTTTTTTTGGTATGGAGCTGCAGAAGTTGTTTATAAATTTTGGAGATTAATCCCTTGTCAGTCGATTCATTTGCAAAGATTTTCTCCCATTCTGTGGGTTGTCTTTTTGTGTTGTTTAGGGTTTCCTTTGCTGTGCAGAAACTTTGAAGTTTGAGTAGGTCCCATTTGTTTATTTTTCTTTTTATTGTCAATACTCTGATAGGTGGATCTGAGAAGATGTTGCTGTCGTTTATGTCAGAAAGTGTTTGGCCTATGTTTTCCTCTAAGTGTTTTATAGTGTCTGGTCTTATATCTAGGTCTTTAATCCATTTGGAGTTTACTTTTGTGTATGGTGTTAGGGAGTGTTCTAATTTCATTCTTTTCCATGTGGCTGTCCAGTTTCCCAGCACCACTTATTGAACAAGCTGTCCTTTCTCCATTGTATAGTCTTGCTTCCTTTGTCATAGATTAGTTGGCTGTAAGTGCATGGGTTTAATTCTGGGCTTTCTATCCTGTTCCACTGATCTATATGTCTGTCTTTGTGCCAGTACCATGCAGTTTTGATGACTGTTGCTTTGTAGTATAGTCTGAAGTCCGGGAGCCTGATTCCTCCAGCTCCATTTTTCTTTTTCAGGATGTCTTTGGCTATTCTGGGTCTTTTGTACTTCCAAACAAACTTTAAAATATTTTGTTCAAGTTCTGTGAAAAATGTCCTTGGTAATTTGCTAGGGATTGCATTGAATCTGTAGATTGCTTTGGGTAGTATAGTCATTTTGATAATATTAACTCTTCCAACCCACGAGCATGGTATATCTTTCCATCTATTTGTGTCATCTTTGATTTCTTTCATCAGTGGCTTATAGTTTTCAGAGTACAGGTCTTTTGTTTCTTTAGGTAGGTTTACTCCTAGGTATTTTATTCTTTTGGATGCGATGGTAAACGGGATTGCTTCCCTAATTTCCTTTTCTGCTTTTTCATTGTTAGTATATAGAAATGCCGTTGATTTCTGTGTATTGATTTTGTATCCTGCAACTTTGCCAAATTCATGGATAAGCTCTAACAGTTTTCTGGTAGAGTCTTTAGGATTCTCTAGGTATAGGATCATGTCATCTGCAAATAGCGATAGTTTTACTTCTTCCTTTCCAATTTGGATTCCTTTTATTTCTTTTACTTCTCTGATTGCTGTGGCTAGGACTTCCAGAACTATATTGAAGAGTAGTGGCGAGAGCGGACCTCCTTGTCTTGTTCCTGATCTCAGTGGGAATTCTTTCAGCTTTTCACCATTGTGAATGGTGTTTGCTGTGGGTTTGTTGTATATAGCCTTTATCATGTTGAGGTAGGTTCCCGTTATGCCCACTTTCTGAAGGGTTTTTGTCAGAAATGGGTTTTGGATTTTGTCAAAGGCTTTTTCCACGTCTATTGAGAGGATCATATGGTTTTTATTCTTCAGTTTGTTAATGTGGTGTATCACACTGATGGATTTGCGGATATTGAAGAACCCTTGCATCCCTGGGATAAATCCCAGTTGATCATGATGTACAATCCTTTTAATGGAGTGTTGGATGTGGTTTGCTAGTATTTTGTTGAGGATTTTTGCATCGATGTTCATCAGTGATATTGGCCTGTAGTTTTCTTTTTTTGTGGAGTCTTTGTCTGGTTTTGGTACCAGGGTGATGGTGGCCTCATAGAATGAGTTTGGGAGTATCCCTTCTTCTGCAATTTTTTGAAATAGTTTCAGAAGGAGAGGTGTTAGCTCTTCTCTAAATGTTTGATAGAATTCGCCTGTGAAGCCATCTGGTCCTGGACTTTTGTTTGTTGGAAGTTTTTTAATCACAGTTTCAATTTCAGTTCTTGTGATGGGTCCATTCATCTTTCTATTTCATCTTGGTTTAGTCTTGGAAGATTGTACTTTTCTAAGAATTTGTCCATTTCCTCTAGGTTTTCCATTTTATTGGCATATAGTTGCATATAGTAGTCTCTTATGATCCTTTGTATTTCTGTGGTGTCCGTTGTTACTTCTCCTTTTTCATTTCTAATTTTATTGATTTGAGTCCTCTCTCTTTTTTGCTTGGTAAGTCTGGCTAGGGGTTTATCAATTTTGTTGATCTTTTCAAAGAACCAGCTTTTCGTTTCATTGATCTTTTCTATGGTTTTCCTTGTTTCTATTTCATTGATTTCTGCTCTGATCTTTATGATTTCTTTCCTTCTACTAACTTTAGGTCTTGTCTGTTCTTCTCTCTCGAGCTGCTTTAGATGTACCTGAAATTTTTTTAAAATAGAGGAACAACAACTACAGTCATTGAATCATCATTAACAAACATGAATATATTTATAGATCATCATCAAAGACTTTTGAAAATGTTCTGGAGCTCCCGTCGTGGCACAGTGGAAATGAATCTGACTAGGGACCATGAGGTTGCGGGTTCGATCCCTAGCCTTGCTCAGTGGGTTAAGGACCCAGCATTGCCATGAGCTGTGGTATAGGTCACAGACGTGGCTTGGATCTGGCATTGCTGTGGCTGTGGCTGTGGCAGGCAACAGAAGCTCCTATTCAACCCCTAGCCTGGGGACTTCCTTCCATATGCTGCAGATGCAGCCCTAAAAATAATAATAATCATCATAATAATAAAAATAGGGAGTTCCTGTCATGGCTCAGCAGAAACAAATCCTACTAGGAAACTTGAGTTTATGGGTTCAATCCCTGGCCTCGCTCAGTGGGTTAAGGGCCTGGCATTGCCATGAGCTGTGGTGTGGGTCACAGACATGGCTTGGATCTGGCATTGCTATGGCTCTGGTGTAGGCCAGCGGCAACAGCTCTGGTTGGACCCCTGGCCTGGGAACTTCTGTGTGCATCGGGTGCAGCCCCAAAGAGACAAAAGACAAAAAAAAAAAAAAAAAAAAAAAAAAAAAGAAAATGTTCTGAGCCTACTGCACCAGAAGATACTTTCAAGGAACCAGAAACATTTAAGTGTTGTCTTTTAAGGTCTTTATGGTGTCTTAAGCCTGTTCTGCAAAGTAGATGGAACAGACTGGATCTGTTCCACACTCAGTGTTAAACAGTGTTCCTTGGCCTAGCTCCTTGTCCTCAGCTGTTTGGGCTGCTGTAACAAAAATACCATAGACTACGTGGCTTATAAACAACAAATATTTTTTTCTCATGGTTCTGAAAGGTGGGCGTGCAAGATCAAGGCTACTGGCAGATTCGTTGTCTGGGGAGAGTCTGCTTCCTGGTTTTTAGATGGCAATCTTGTGTCCTCTCATGATGGAAAAGGAGAGAGTAATCTTCAAAGTCTCTTTTAGAAGGGCACTAATCTGATTCCTGAGGGCTCCACCCTCATGTCCTACTCACCTCCCAAAGGCCCCACCTCCAAGTACCATCATACTGGGGACTAGGTTTCAATTTAGGAATTTTGGAAACACACAAACGTTCAGTCTATGGCAGCCCTTCTGGGGCAATGCCTTGTAGTTACTGTTCCCTAATGCTACCGAATGCTTCCAGAGAAGCCAGAGAAGCCACTGTCAGAGTCAAGTGGTTTATGACTTTGTGTGAGAGCCAGTTGAGGTTATCACAATACCTTTGGGCCAGGTTATTTTAAGTTACAGTAGACAGTTCATCAACCAACTGGAGGCTCTTCCTAGCTAAAATCATAATTTCAGCAAAAAAGAAAAAAAGAGGTAAGTTAAAAGTGAACACCTGTTCTTCTAAAATTGCTCTACTGCAGGTACCAGCCCTAGAGAGTTGGCAGATGGTTTTGTGTTTCTAAGCCTGACCTTAGCAGCCCTTCATCAATCTTGAGCTGATTGATTCTCAGGAAAGAGGAGACTTTGGCTTCCCAGGGTATCCAAGACACTTTTGATTTAGTTACTACCTGAAAACCAATTAATTAGTCCACACTGGTACTCTCAAGTTTTCCTAACAAAGCTAGGAAATCCTGGCTGGGGAGGCTTTTTGCTAGCTCATTAATTACTGTCACTCACAACATGGCTAATCCTAAAAGGTAAAGAAAAAAGCATCATATTGCACCAAGGAAGATCAGTGCTTTCCGAGGCCTGCAGCTATCTTACATTATGGTTCCTGTAGCCAAGGGGCTCCCTGTCTTTAAAAAACCTCCACCCATAGGACTGAAACTACCAACTGCTTCTTCTGTTGCATCTTAACTCAATGGCTGCCAGGGAAGCTTAGAGAATTTGCCCCTTGACTGTCAGGCATTTTTACTTTTTAGAGACAAGCTTATTTTTTTAATTTAATTAAATTTAGTTAGTTTTTTGCTTTTTAGGACTGGGGTTGCGGCATGTGGACGTTACCAGGCTAGGGGTCCAATCTGAGCTGCAGCTGCCGACCTATGCCACAGCCACAGCAGTGCAGAATCCAAGCCATGTTTGTGACCTACACAGCAGCCCAAGGCCACCCCAGATCCTTAACCCACTGAGCGAGGCCAGGGGTTGAACCACATCCTCACGGATACTAGTCAGGTTCGTAACCCGGTGAGTCACGACGGAAACTCCCTGATTTTTTTTTTTTTTTTTAAATTTAAGAGAGTTTTCTCAAGTTATTTTTAAGTCAAACGGGATTGTATTGGTTTTTTTATGCTGTATTGTCAGACCTATCATGATGGCTCTTCTCTTGCTCTTTGTACATCCCCTTCTGGACCAGTGCCTGCTTCACCTACACCTACTCACATGACTGACCTTTCTGTTTACTTGCCCCAGACCCCAGCTAGTGATTGTTTTAATCTTTAGATCAGAACATCTCCACCTGGTAGCTTATCTAACGGGTGGTGAGGACATGCCCCTGTGCTAGTTTCCCTGGTAACCCACAAGCCAACCAGACCTCATTTCCCCCTATAACCCGTAACCCTCCTCCCCCCAGCGAAGTCTGTGGCCATGTCCTGCCTGCAGTCAGCCACACACAGTGGGGTGTTGCTCCTGGACCTTACTTCTGACATGTAAGATCCATTAAACCATTGATGTCTCTGCTGTTGAAGCTGGGCAGATACAGGGCTTGAAGGCAATGGTGACAGAATTAATTCATGACCAACTCCCAGTTATTCTCTGGGTATGTAGGGATCTCACCCTCCTCATCTACTCAGCCAGTTTCCCCTCTTCTGTCTCTCACCTGGACCCCTTTCTCTCCTGGTCTCTCCTCAGTCTTGTCCTTCATTCCAAGCTAGAGCATAATTGGGAAGAGTCAGGGCTACATGTGGGGATAGATTGTTGATGTGATAAGAAGTAATAGAACAGCACCCTCATTTTAAACGTTAGGTACTCTGGGAGTTCCTGTTGTGGTGCAGTGGTTAACGAATCTGACTGGGAACCATGGGGTTGCAGGTTCGGTCCCTGCCCTTGCTCAGTGGGTTGAGGATCTGGCGTTGCCGTGAGCTGTGGTGTAAGTTGCAGACTCGGCTCGGATCCCGCGTTGGCTGTGGTGTAGGCCAGCAGCTACGGCTCTGATTCAACCCGTAGCCTGGGAACCTCCATATGCCGGGGGAGCGGCTCTAGAAAAGACAAAATAAATAAATAAATGTTAGGTACTCTGAGTCTCGTCCATTAAGAAGACAACCATACCTTTTGCTACTAAGAACTTCCTCCTCATGAGGGATATTATGTTTTGATAGTGCTGAAAGATAAACTGGCATATTTTTAAGAGTTTTTTTTTTTTTTTTTTTTTTTTTTTTTTTTTTTTTTTTGAGCAAAAATCTATTCCAGGAGTGGTTAGGAGCACTTTACCGACAGGAGCTGGGATAAAACTTTATTACAGAGAAGACTTCGAAACAGAGCAAGGAAATTATTTGGCTACAAGTCAAGCAGCTCCGTTGTTGGGGAAAGCATAGGTTTGTCTGGTTGTCCTTAGGTTTTGATTTCCTATCCTTACCATTTACAGGCTCTGGTTTTAGTTTGCTTATGTAGATGACTAAGGTATGAGAACCATCTGAGTCTAATGGCCTTCTTAATTAGACTTAATTTAACAGTAGTGTACACATTGTTTTTTATAAAAATGTGGACACTTTTAAGCATGACCAAAAGCAAAGCAAATACTACAGTTACTATGCCTGGTCTACTTCCCTGTGGCTCCCCACCCCTTGCACCTGCGGCTTCAATGGTTTATCAACTCATAACAATTCTGTTTCATCGATGCTTCCTCCCCGCAAACCCAGGTGTTCTGTGCTCCGTGGTTGGATTCACCTGAAACCGTTTCCTCGGCTGAACATGCTCAGGAGGAGACCGTGGGTGCAGCAGACCTGAGGCTTGAGAACACCTCGGGTGTCACATTCTATTATACTTGATGGGGAAACTCGAGGCGTCCTGGTGGCTGGAGGGACAAAAGGACAGCTGTGCCGGGCTGCCCACAAATTAGGGCATCTTTGGAGGCTGTCCTCCAAGTTCCAATTAATTTTTAGGAGAGCTTTAATTATGCCATCAACAGTCCTCACTTAAACAATCACAGGCACTCTGGCTGGGGGAGAAATGAGTGACTGACTAGATTTGCATAACCATTTACCCTAATTAGAATGTCAAAAGTTGGTGGCAAAGAGGCCAAGTTGTGCTGTGACTTAGTATCATTTTAATTTAGTCCAATTTCCTATTATTACAACTGTCTTCCTCTTTGCATCTCAGATCCTCATTCCTTCTTAACGATTTGTAGCAAAAACAGAATGGAAAACAGAGCAACTAATAGTAACTCACTTGTAGGTGGAACTCCTGAAAAACCCTCAAAGGTTTCTTTCCTTAATCCAAATCATGACTTTAGTTCTCATCTAAATTTATAATTGCCTGGACATTTAGATTTAAGCAATTTAGGTAGACACTTAGTTTTGAATCCAGAAGCTTCCTTTTCACAAGTGTGTGTGTGTGTGTGTGTGTGTGTGTGTGTGTGTAAGGTGGTAAGGGTTGTCCCATGAGAAAAAATACCATCTTTGAATAGTTGCTTTTATTCCAATGTTTTAACACAAGGATTGGTGTATAATAATAATTGTAAGATAGATTGTAATAGATAATATTATTTTAAATAATATGTAAAGCTTCTATGACACATGTTTTGAACTATAAGATTTGAAAACTACAAAAGTGGGCTGAGAATACGGAACTCCAGGTCTCAGCCGTAGAACCACCCTGACCCATTAGGGACCGGTTAGGCATGCATGGGTGGTTTCTGGGTCCGGCTGGTGAGCTACTTACCCAGGTCCTAGTTAAATCAGGCATCTTCTGTTTTTCCGCCCTCATTCCCTTTTAGCAGCAGGAGGCCACCTATTTAATTAGTTGGGGGTGGGAGCGTCTGTAATCCCTGGGGGGGCAGCTTTAGCCCCGGAATTGGATAAGAGGGTGAATCCAAACCCGGGGCGTGGCTGGCCTCTCCCCTGCAACATATGGGGAGCCTGCCATGCCTTCAGCCCAAGTTCCAGCAGCAAGCCAGAGTGGAGGGGCCTTCCCTGCTGGGAAGACACCCTGCAAAGCCCAGGGCAGGTGGCGTCACTAGTAGAGGTCAAGCAATTCTTAGACCAAACAGCATCTGGCAAACTATGCCAATTGGAAATCAATGTCCCTCCCTGGGTGGGTCTAATTTTATGGTTGTTTGCACAAATTTACAGCTCCTAATGGGCAGGGCAGTACTGGGAGCATCCTTCCAGGATTGTTCCAATGGTGTCTGATGTCTGCACTGCCCATCGTTAAGTCTGAGTCTACTTACTAGAGGCTAGTGTTGGAGCCTGGCTGACAGGCCACTGTTTATCCAAGGCCTGTAGGTTTGACCACAGACTGATACAGGGAAGCCCCCAAAGCTTTCCTGCACTGTTTCCAGCCTGAGGGAGACATGTGGGTTCCTCTGCATGTGGCAATGTTGAATCATTATGTTCAGTATTCTGACTCCATGTTAAGCAGACCAGTTTTCTTTGGACTTACATAAGATTTTATAGTGGTTAAGAAGTTATGTTCTGCACTCAGACAAATTCAGTTTCTACCACTTAGCAGCAAAAGGACCTTGGGTCAAGTTTCTTTCTTTCTCTTTCTTTTATTTTCCTTTTTTTCAGGGTTGCAGGTGCAGCATATGGAAGTTCCCAGGCTAGGGGTCAAATCAGACACAGCCACAGACACAGCCACAGCCACAGCAACAGCAGATCCAAGCCGAGTCTGCGACCTACACCACAGCTCACAGTAATGCTGGATCCGCAGCCCACTGATCGGGGCTGGGGATTGAACCCACATCCTCATGGATGCTAGTCGGATTTGTTTCTTCTGCACCACAATGGGAACTCGGGGAAAGTTTCTTAACCTCTTTGAGCCTCACTTTTCTTCATCTGTAAAATGAGGATAATAATTGTACCAACCTCACTGGGCTGCTGAGAGACTGGAGTAAGATAAGATGTTGAAAGTGTTTAGAATAGTGCCTGGTACAGGAATGTTCTTTTTTTTTTTTTTTTTTTTTTTTTTTGTCTTTTCTAGGGCTGCTCCCCCTGCATATGGAGGTTCCCAGGCTAGGGGTTGAATCAGAGCTGTAGCCGCCGGCCTACGCCAGAGCCACAGCAATGTGGGATCCGAGCCGTGTGTGCGACCTACACCACAGCTCACAGCAACACCGGATCCTTAACCCACTGAGCAAGGCCAACGGTTGAACCTCCAACCTCATGGTTCCTAGTCGGATTCGTTAACCACTGTGCCACAATGGGAACTCCACATGAATGTTCTTTTAATAAATCTTGGGTTTTAAAAATGACAATAATGATAATTCCAGCCAAATATGAACAAGATAGGCATGTTAAAATAGGCAGGAACAGAATACTTGAATGAGCAGTGCTGGTTTTAAAATTTAAAATTTTAACAGTTTACCATTGAACGCCACAATCTTAAAATTATATGTACATTTTTTAAGTTGCTCATTTCCTCCTTGTTCTGACTCATTAATCTCTCTTATTTCTCAGCAAAGAGGTAAAGATCCAGGCATAATGCTATATTTTGATTCACCCTGCAATGAATGGCTTGTTGCTGTAGAAGCATTTCGTGTCAGTCCTTGGTCCTACCAGAACCCCAGCTCCAGGGAACCCAGCAACAGTCATGGCAATGGCTTCAATTGTTTCTCAGGTGGGTCATTCCCAGGCGAGATCTAGATAATCAAGATCAAGTGGTGAGTCATGAGAGAAACGCTTGTGTGTGGCTGAGGATGGGGTTGGCTTTCTTCAGAGGCAGGTACTCTGATGGAATGTGAGCCCACCTGACCATGTGTAGCCCAAGCTCTCCTCTCCCCCATCAGAGGCAGTTTTATTGCAGTAGACAACAAGGGAACAGGCGTGAGGCTCCCTGCTTCTGAGGGGGGCTGGAGAGGAGAATAGGAGAGGATGGTCGTCTTTCCAGAGGAATAGAGAGCAGTGGTTGGCGGAGAACTGTTACAGCCAGAATTGAAGTTTCCCTGAGATGCCTGGTTACCTTTTCCTATATCTAGAGCTGCAGCTGGATCCCCATCACTGGGGCAGGGTGAAAGGGTCCTCCTTTCTCTAACAAACACAAAGTGCTCTAGCTTCTAGCTCATAACCAACCCCAACCTTGAGTGTATTATTGTTTCCCAGCCATAGCTACAGACCCCTAACAGGCTGGCCAGTCCAATTCTCTCTCCTGGGTGTTTGAAAACTTGACTGGAATAGAGAAGTGAGTTGGAGCAGAGTCATCTCATGATAGTGTTCCAGGGCCAAGAGCAATGTCTGCTAAGGTCCCAAGTCACCTTCATGCATGATCTGCCAGAGAAGAGATTGTTGAAGCTTCCTTTGATTTAGTGAGTTACTCATATCATTCCATGTCTCCTTCTTGCTTGAAGACTGGTTCCATTTTCTTTTTTTTCTTCTGCAAGAACCACAGGTGATGTTTCCTAGTGAAAACTGGGGAAAAAAAAAAAGGTGGAGAGGGATGAGTTTTGTATAGTAAGCTTGTGATATTTGCAAGTGGTTTAATCTAAAATCTTTGGGTTCTCAGAGTTCCTGTCATGGCTTAGCAGAAACAAATCTGACTAGCATCCATGAGGGTACAGGTTTGATTCCTAGCCTCAATGAGTTGGTTAAGGATCCTGTGTTACCATGAGCCGTGGCATAGGTCATAGATGTGGCTCAGATCTGGTGTTGCTGTGGCTGTGGCGTAGACCAGCGGCTACAGCTCCAGTTTGACCCCTAGCCAGGAACCTCCATATGCCACGGGTACGGCCCTAAGAAAACACCAAAAAAATAAAAATAAAAATCTTTGAGTTCTTCAACCTTGAGAATATCATAATATAAAATATCCCCCATAAAGGACATCTTCAGCCACAAGAGCTATAAGGCTGCGTGGAGGTGCATGCATGTGCCAGATGGTTAGCTAGCTGGAAATGTTCCTTGGCTAAGTGATTTACATCTCCATCCAGGAACCTGGGATTTAAGTTTGTGCCAATGCAGAATGACCAAGTGTGCTTCCTCAAGAATAGGTGACACTGGAGTGTTAATTTTTCAAATGCTAAAGGTTTCTGGAAAAAAGAAAAAAAAAAGGTCTCATGCTCATCTAAGCTGCATGAACTTATACAGCTAAGAACATTTTAAACTCCTTTTTAAAAGGAGTTCCCTGGTGGCTCAGTGGGTTAAGAATTCAGTGTTGTAACTGCTGTGGCGTGGGTTTGATCCCTGGTCTGGGAACTTCCATATGCTGCTGATGTGGCCAAAAAACAAACAAACAAAACCCTATAATGTTACCTTCAGTGATTAGTTGAAATAGCCTTGGCTTTGCCAACCATCCAGTGAAGCAAACCATGGGTTTCTTACAGGTATCACTGGAAATGTTTTCTTCCATAGGATCCATCTTTCTTTCTTTTTTTTCTTTTTTCTTTTTTGGCTTTTTAGGGCCGTACCTGTGGCATATGGAAGTTCCCCGGCTAGGGGTCGAATTGGAGCTACAGGTGCTGGCCTACACCACAGCCACAGCAATGGGTGATCCGAGCCACATCTGCGACCTACACACAGCTCGTGGCAACACGGGCTCCCCGACCCACTGAGGGAGGGTAGGGATTGAACCTGCATCCTCATGGATCCTATTTGGGTTTGTTAACTGCTGAGCCACAAAGGGAACTCCCAGGATCCATCTTTCTAATCCACATGTCGGCACTGATTCAGACTGGGAGGGCTCTAGCCTCATCTTCTGCAAAGACTTTCCTCTGAGAATCCAAATGTGAAATTGGGTCCATTTATTAGTGAAGCTGGGCAAAATCCCCTAAGCAAGAGATCATGGGTTCTCTCCTAGCTCCCTCAAATAGGGAGAATTTCAATATTGTCACTAAGGGGTGGGTAACTTTGTAACACAGTCAGAGACTTGAGTCCCTGTTAGGATCAATTCAGTTTCTTCTCTTTTCTGGCCATGGAGTGCATCCTTTCCCACGGATATGACCCAACCTCCTCCCAGATAGCTGCTCTTGGTGCAGCCCATCGTCACTTCTGCAGGAGTCGCTTAGAGCATCAGTGCTAGTGCCTTAGCTTATTAGACTTCACCTAATTCACCAAAACTCCCTACAAGCTTCCTGGAGTTTTCATGTTTCCAAGTCGTGAATGAGCAGTTACAGCCTTCTCTTATGGAGCTTCCTGCTTGAGGTCCCTTGTGCCTTCCATTTGTCTCTCTAGTCTCCCACTCTCCATCCCTCCAACCCCCAACCACCACCACATGGTAGATAAAAGCACTGGGATCAGATCAGGGGGAAGAAGCTAGGTGTATCTCCACGAAGGTTTTAGATATAACCAGAGAAGTGTTGGATTAACTTCCAGGAACACAGGAGCAGACTCTGTGGTTTACTGAACTGGGTCACCTCCTTAACCCCAAGGCACTGATGCTGCCCACCAGCACCCAGAGACACACTGTTTCTGTTATGAAATGTGTCTCCATTTCTTTTTAAAAAATTTTTGGTCACACCCATGGCATGTGGAAGTTCCGTGTCTAAGGACTGAATCTGCACCATGACAGTAACCAGAGCTACAGCAATATATGTCCCCATTTCTAAAGTATCACCAAATACAACCCTGAAAAGGAGATTTTCTGCTGACTAATTTCTTGCTAATTTCAGGCCAGTTATGATGAACCATGATATCTCCATCACTCAGCTTCAACAATTACTAACTTTTAGGAAATCTTCCACCCACCTCCCTTTGCCCTGGGCTTTTTTTTTTTTTTTTTTTCTTTTTTGGGCCACACCTGTGGCATATGGAAGTTCCTAGGCTAGGGGTTGAATTGGAGCTGCAGCTGCTGGCCCGCATCATGGCTCATTGGATCCTTAATCCACTGAGTGAGATCAGGGATTGAATCCGCATCTTCATGGATCCTACTCAGTTCCATTACCGCTGAGCCACAATGAGAACTCATGCCATGGGCTATTTTGAAGCAAACCCCACACATGATATAATTTAATTTGTGACTATTTCAGGATGTACTTCTAAAATATAAGGGCTTAAGCAATGTAATCATGATATCTTTATTATACCTAAAATAATTCACTGTAATTCTTATTATCAAACATGTAATCAGTGTCCAGATTGTTCTCATTGCCTCATAAATATTTTTATATTTGGTTTATTTGAATTAAGACCCAAACAAGGTTCGCACATTACATTTGGCTGACACGGTTCAACCCTCTTACTCTAATCTCACAGGTTCTATCTTCACTTCCTTTTGCATGCGGCATATTTGTTATCAGTCAGTTGTTCTATTGAGATTCTCAGTTCTGGATTTTGCTGACTGCCTGCCCATGGTATCTCTAAACTTGTTTCTCTGTCCCCTGAAGGCCATGCAAATTGATTGTTAAGGATCCAGTGTTGCTGCAGTCTGTGGCATAGGTTGCAGAGGTGGCTCAGATCTGGCATTGCTGTGGCATAGGCATTGTGTGCTCTGGCATAGCTGCAGCTCCGATTCAATCCCGAGCCTGGGAACTTCCATAAGCCACGGGTGTGGCCCTAAAAAGAGAAAAAATATATATATAGCAAATTAAAAAACTTTTCAGTGTGAAGATACACAGATTTTTTTAAATCAACCACTAAAATGCTTTTTCCTTAAGAGTATGGATTCAGTTTGATGGACATTTAGGTTGTTTCTATGTCTTGGCTATTGTGAGTAGTGCTGCTATGAACATGGGGGTGCAAGTTATCTTTTTGAATTATGGTTTTGTCTGGATATATGCCCAGGAATGGGATTGCTGAATCACATAGTTCTATTTTTAGTTTTCTGAGGAACATCCATACTGTCTTCCATAGTAATTGTACCAATTTACATTTCCACCAACAGTGTAGGAGGGTTCCCTTTTCTCCACACCCTCTCCAGCATTTGTTATTTGTAGGCTTATTAATGATAGCCATTCTTACCTGTGTGAGGTGGTGCCTTATTGTAGTTTTGATGTACATTTCAGTAAGAGTTCTTAAAATGGGCTTCTGCGGAAGACTTGTGTTCCAGGGTGTTTCTTGGCCTAAAGTCACCAAGTACTTAAGTAAACTTTTGGCTTCCATCCAAGCTGACTTATCTGCATTCTGCATGACACCAGGGAGCCTGGAAGTATGAACCAGTGTTACCTGGGCTCCAATTCAGTATTCATCAGTTAGCAGCAAAGCAAACTTGCTAGGGTGAATTAAGGGACCTGGAGCGACAAGTTAGATGGTGACTGGGCATTAACCTCAGAGGAACAGGACAAGTGAGCTGAAAGGAGAGGATTTGTACATCACTTGTCATCTGAGCTCTGTACCTGGCAGTGGTTGTATGACTAGCAAAACATGGGATGCTCAGTTGTGTGGTCCCTTGAAGCCTCAAGAACAGGCAGTGTCAGGGACAAGATGAACATGCAAGCAACATGCAAGGCAAACATGCAAGTAATGGAGGCTGGGGTTGGAAGAGCTGACTCAGTAGCAATACTGGCCTGTGAGGAGGATGGTCAGAAGCACAGTGTCAGAGGGATATTGCAAACTTAGGCTTCCTCTCTTCTGGTACTGACTTCCAAGGATCTGAGATTATGTGAAGAGATGCAGAAGCAGGAGGCTGGAGGTATAGTGGAATGTGGAAATGATCAAATGATGGGGCCAGGGACTTCAGAGGTGTGTGTAGGATGAGCAGACTGACAGGACAGGCTGGAAGAATCTTAGTAAGAGGGCACACAGTGAGGGGCTGGGAAGTGTAGGATGAGAGTGCTGTAGGAACATCCAAAGAGGAAGCGTAAGGTCCGTGAGTCCTTAGGAGCTTCTGATTTACCCCCAGGCACATAAAACACCAAGTGCAGCACTGGGTATCATTCCTATACCAATAGTGGGAGGCAGTGTTTCAAGGAAACCTCAGACTTAGTTCACAGAAGTAGGCTAATCTGTGCCTGCAGATTATAGCCCCACTGCCTACACTTTAGCAGGGCGGGGATGCATAGGGACTGACACAGCACTTTAATGAACATCTACTATGTGCCAGGTATCATTCTAGGCACTTGGGGGCACAGCGATGAATAAGGCTGTCTCCCTGAAAATCAAAGCTTTTCTTTTTTTAATTGACAAGACAGTGCCACAGAGAGCATGCAATTCTAGTCACTGACTGTGTAGCTTGGTTTAATCATTGCCTTCAGTTTTCATGGCCACAAAATGAAAATTACAACAGTCCCTACTCAGAAGGTATTATGAAGATAGGAACTAATAGCTAGTAAGCATTTGGTGTTTCCTGAAGGTGTTAATTTTTTTTATGGTGCTGATATTGGTTTCCTTATCTTAAGCTCAGCCTGAATAAGAACTTCAGTCAACCTGGCAGGAAATATGTATTAATTGAATACATTAGACTAGATATCTGAAATTTGCTCCTTCCTTCAAAAAACTTATAAGCTATTTGGAGAATCAGAAAATAAGTTCATAAGAAGATAGCAATAGGAAGTTCCCTTGTGGTACAGCAGCTTAAAGATCTGACGTTGCAGCTGTGGCTCAGGTTGCATCTGCAGTGTGGGTTCAGTCCCTGGCCCAGGAACTTCCACATTGCCACAAGTGAAAAAAAAAAAAATAGCCACAGTACCAGTTTTAAATATCCACAAGGGTAGAGATTTTTTCAGTGCGGTCAACTCTATTTCTAGTACCTGCAGCAGTACCTGGCACATAATAAGTACAATAAATATTTGTTGAATAAACAAATGAATGAAAATCAGTTTGAAACAAAGAAACAAGTTGATATATGGACCCCAAATGAATAGAAAAGATATATACTCAAACGACTCCGAATGTTGGACTCCACTTAGACATGACCTAGGAATCTGATGGCTATAGATGTGCGGTCAGCTAGGTGTGATAACTTTTTGCTTTCCACTCCAGGGAAGGCAGTAGGAGGCAGGGAAGTAAGATCCAAATGCCATGGTGAGGAGGGATAGGAGCACAACCTCAGAATTAAAAGACCCGTGTGATTGGACATTTAGAATAACTTGTTCAGCCAAGCTGCTGAAATGGCACAAGGAAACAAAAAAGCAACACCAACTCAAATCAACAGAAAACCGCTTTCCCCTGGGGCCAGGAGCTGACATCAACGGCTGGCCTGGGCCAGCGAGGCCTCTGGGCTTTATATTCTGCGCTGACTCAGGTACTGCCTGAAACCTGGATTGTAATGAGAGCCACCCTTAGGGGAGTAAGCCACCTGCTCACTGCGAAACAGCAGATACTACAATTTCAGAGCAGAAACAAAAGCAGCAGGCCTGTGGCCACTGCCTTTGGAGGGCACAATCCCCCACCCCCACCAAGAGAGTCCATATTAATAGGAGGAAAAGAGCTGTGTTGCTAGGGAGTGTCCTCTCTCTGTGTGTGCGGTCCCTACATCTTTCTTTTCCTTCTTTTCTTCAACCAGTATGTCTCGAGCATCTATTATGTGCTAGACACAATTCTTGATATTGGAGCTATAGCTAAGAACAGAGGAAGCCCCCGAATTCCTGGAGTTTTCAAACAAATAACTAAGGCCATACAGCATCAGCTAGAACAGGAGCTGAATGTGATACAATGGAGCCAGCTGGGGAAGATCTGGGGAAATGGCGCTTGAGGCTGGTGAAGGGGGGTGGGGGCAACCAGTGAAGAAGCCCCAAGGTGGGGGTGAGTGTGAGCAGTGGAGGAAGAGCAGCCTTTTGAGGGGACAGCAGTAAGAAGTGATGTCAGAGAGGTGGGGCCACCAGGCAAAATCCTTCCTCCAGAGCCGAGTAAAATCTCCCTGCTCTGAGCTCCTGATGGTACTGTGTGCTGCCTTATGCCTAGGACAGTGCTCTGAACTTTTCTGCTCACATGCTCCTATAGGCTTAAAAGAAATGCCTTGGTGTATACTTATGTACAGATATTTGTATTTTTTATATTTTTACACTATAAAACATAATCCAAGATAGAGATGAAAAGAATGAGATAAAATAATCAGTACAATTTCTGATCATTTCCCATTCTCTAATGGACTGTTTTATGGACCTCTTAGGGTGCATGACCCTGGTTTACTACTCAGGGTTGCTTTGGATGTGTATTGGATCTTATCTCCACAACTAGATGGTGAATTCCATTAGGCTCAATGATGTCTTATCCCTGATGTTGCCTGGCACAGAGCTGAACAGATGGAAATAGTAATTACTGTCCAGGAGACAGAGGCTCTAATTCTGGTGGACACACAGACAATAGGGCATCAGTGTGGAAGGTCTCCATGGGGATGAGGGGATAGGCCCCATGGCCTGTCTGTGGCCAGATGAAAGATTCCTTGTATCAGGGTTCAACTAGGCAAGAAGAACCATTATTAGTATTATAGAAGAAGGAATTTAGGGAGTTCCTGTTGTGGCCCAGTGGAAATGAATCCAACTATTATCCATAAGGATGCAGGTTCAATCCCTGTCCTCGCATAGTGAGTTGGGGATCTGGCATTGCCGTGAGGTCACAGATGTGGCACGGATCCTGCATTACTGTTGTGTAGGTTGGCAGCTACATCTCCGATTGGATCCTTAACCTGGGAACTTCCATATGCCATGGCTGAGGCCCTAAAAAGCAAAAAAAAAAAAAAAAAAGAAGGAATTTGTTGTAAGTATGAGAACTTACACAATTGTGGAATGAGCTAGGGATGTAAACGTCCAAAAAGTGTTGGTGAAGGATGAGATAAGAGTTGCTAAGCAGCCATGTGAATGACTCAGAGCTTACAGGGGAGTCTGGAAGCCAGGCACATCCAGCTGCTGAAATAAGACTAGGTTAGGGGCCTAGTATAGATGTCAGCTTCTTTGTGGCCACAACCTCTGTGAGTTCACATGATAGTGGGTCTGGGGTTGCTGTTGGTCAGCAGGACCTGCGGTTGGAGGGAGCACTGGATATACAATGAGGAAGAGCAAGGATAAATTGGAATCTATCTGCACCTCTGCATCTATTTCTCTAGGCCTCTAACCTACAGTGGTCTTCAGAGCATGTTGGCTTCACTTCTGCCTCCCAAAGCTCATGAGCTTCACTTTTGCCTAACTCAAACTTGGAACCACACAGGAAAGGGCATTCTGAAAAACATAGGCTCCCCAGCCCAAGTGTACCATAGAACAGTCCAGCACATACCTGAGACTGATCTCCTTTGTTTTGCATCTACCGTCATGAAAAGAAACGTCATGGGGAGAGAGATGGATTGGGAGCTCGGAACTGGCATAGGCACACATATCAAGTAGAAGGCCAACAGGGGACCTGCTGTATAGCACAGGGATTCAGTGTTCTGTGATAACCTATATGGGAATGGATATGTGTATGTGTAAAACTGAATCATTTTGCTGTAGAGCAGAAATTAACACAATATTGTAAATCAATTATACTTTAATAAAATTAAAAAAGAGGGAAATGTTGTGATTACTGATTTATCTTCTCAAATACCTCAGTGCTAGGAGGGAAGGACCCTGGATGGTGAATGCAAATATTTCAGCCACTGGAAAAGTGGAACCTCCTCTGAAAATTAGCACTTTTAAAATACACGCCTGTCATTGTCAGCTAGAAACTTAAACTACAATGAAACTACCAAATCTGCTACCTAGTAAGGCCCTGAGTAGTGTGTGTGTGTGTGTGTGTGTGTGTGTGTGTTTGGTTGTTTTTGGTTTGTGTCTCTGCTATCTCAAATTTAGATTGCTCCAATACCAAAGCCAGAAGGGACTCTTGAATTTACCCTCCTCTCCCTGTCCGCTCTATGGGTCTAGCACTGAGGAGCAGGGAAATAAAGAGGAGGAGGAGGGATGGCTAGTCTGCATCCTGGATAATTGCAACAGGTCATTTTGTTGGTTGAAACAAGCCCCTATATTGCATTTGTTTTCCAGGCAGAGGTCTAAGTGCTTTACAAAGAATAACTAACTCAATCCTCATACCAATTCTATAAGATCTTTCTATTATTAACTCTCCTTCTGGATAAGGTAAGAGGCATAGAGAGGTTAAGTAAATTGCTCAGGATCACACAGCTGGAATTCATATCATGATTAACTAGCTTTATGTGTAAAAGTTTCAAAATTATTCATTAAGTTCAAAAGCTGAAGAAACTGATTATACGTTCATTTTTTATTATTACTTATAAAAACTATTCAGAACATAGAGCATTAGTTGTCATTTAAAGAATGACTTTTGGAGTTCCCTTCATGGCTCAGTGGTTAACAAACCCAACTAGGATCCATGAGGATGCGGGTTCCATTCCCCACCTCGCTCAGTGGGTTAAGGCTCCAGCGTTACCATAAACTGAGGTGTAGGTGGCAGATGCGACTCGGATCCCTTATTGCTGTGGTTGTGGTGTAGGCCAGCAGCTGTAGCTCTGATGCTACCCCTATATGCTGCAAGTGTGGCCCTAAAAAGAAAAAACAAAAATAAAATAAAGAGTGACTTTTGGGAGTCCCCATCGTGGCTCAGTGATTAATGAATCTGACTAGGAACCATGAGGTTGCAGGTTTGATCTGGCCTTGCTCAGTGGGTTAAGGATCCGGCGTTGCAGTGAGCTGTGGTGTAGGTTGCAGACGTGGCTTGGATCTGGTGTTGCTGTGGCTGTGGTGTAGGCTAGCGGCTATAGCTCTGATTAGATCTGTAGCCTGGGAGCCTCCATATGCCTTGGGTTTGGCCCTAAAAAGACAAAAGACACACACACACAAAAAGGAAAAAATACCCACAATTCAATTCATGTTGTTCCAGCCTCAACACCCTGAACCCTGCTCGTCCCCTCAAAAAGAGTGACTTTCTTAGGAACCAGGCAGAATCCTTTACGAGTACAATCTCATTTAATGCTCACTACTGCCCCGAGAGGTATTATGATAGCACTTTGCAGATAGAGAAATCAGAGAAGTGATACTCCTAAGAGCACAGAGCTAGTTGAAAGGAGATCCAGGATTCAAAACTGCTATCAAGGAGGATGCTTAGAGGAGGGTAAGATGCACCATGGAGAAGAGTGAAGGCAGAGTCCAAACCATGCAAGTCATTCTGGCTCCTGGTGACTAGAAACTAAGACTGCCAAGCTGGAATTCTAGAGCAGTGAGTCAAGTGACTGGGGGTTGGGAGCCTGCACTTTCTGAAGGTGAATGGTCACTTCTGGGGCCTAGGACAATGTCCCCATCTCTTTCATATTTCTCTTGGCCCCATTCTGAGTCTCTGCCCCTTCTTAATTTCTGCCCTCCGTTGGGTTTTCTCTTCCCTGAACTTTTGAGGGGCAGGGGCCAGAGATGCAAGACTTAGCTCCCTCTTCCTTTCTCTAAACTTTTATATGCTTTTGCAGGTTTTTTCTTGACTGGTAACTACATAGCATGTTTCAAAGTTACAAGAACTTTTAAGACTGCCCTTCTGGCCTTTAATGAAGTATAAGTGGAACTCACCTTCATCTTTCCTTGGTCTTTTGCTGGCTTACCTCTGAGTCTCTCAGGGACTGAGAGGCCTCCAATTGCCACTTGCTCCAGAGGGAAGCCCTTTCCTCATTTTCCATATTTTTCTTGCGCATTCAGAATGAACAAGTGTTTTCCTCTCTTTCTTATAATTATGTGTGTGTGTGTGTTTTATGGCTGCACCCATGGCATATGAAGTTCCTGGGCCAGGGATTGAATCTGAGCTGCAGTTGGGACCTATGTTGCAGCTGTGGTAATGCCAGATCCTTAACCCACTGTGCAGGGCCTGGGATCTAATCTACACCTCTGCAGTGACTTGAACTGCTGCGGTTGGATTCTTAATCCACCATTCCACAGAGGGAACTCCTAACTGTGTGTCTTTGGACAGTATTTATTTAAAAAATTAAAAATGGTTTTGGATAATAAAAGAATGTTTACCCTTTTACCTATTCTATCTGTCCTATGTAATAATTTCCAGCCATTGATCTTTTATCTCTAATGTTTCTCCTGGTTTTCTACTACAGGTGTAAGATGTTTCTATTTTCCCCTCTCTCATGATTCTATCTGCCAGTTTTGATTTCTGGCCAACCCTAGACATACAGTAACTGCCAGTTCATCTGGTAGGTTCATGTTCTCAGTATAGAAATATGGTGGAAATTAGTCTGACATGTATGTTCTTTTGGCTCAAATGGCTATAAATATGTTTTCTGATAAGAAAGAATCAATTCTGCATTCAAAATATGGATTCAGTGTGTGCTTTTTAAAAAGTAAAGAAATATAAATTATTCATATGGGTTATCCACTAGGAATGCATTCATTCTCATCTGTATCTATCATTTATATAACATTTTTGCAGCCCCTTAGCCTGGGTTGTTTATTATCTGTTATTTTCTAGGTACTGTGCTAGGCACCAGGGTGATAAAATAAATCACATTATCCTTTATCCTTTCTAATTTTATTTCCAAAAATTTCACTAGTGATTGGTGGATCTCAGGGCCCCATTTTGTAAGTTGTATTAAGTGACCTCAATTTTAAAACCTCTAAAATTAGATGATACAGGAGATTTGACTTCTTAATTCAGTCATTAAATTGCTCAGCACCTTTGAACATAATGTTTAGTCTCTGGATCTCAGTCTCATCCTCTGCAAAATTAATGGAAGGTATTAGAGCAGGTTTAGAAGTGGATATTTCAAGAAACTTTGTTAATAGGCTTTTCTGGGGAAAAATAAAAGGTTCTATGTTCAAGGAGGTCTAGGAAACTCTGGAGTCAGATGGTTTCTTTATGCCAAGACTTCTCAGAAACCTTACCAATTTTGCTTCATGACTCTCTAAACAGAAGAAAACAAATGTGTTTCCCAAATATACTGGACAGTAGAATAATCTTCTCCCAGAAGCACCTTTGTAGTACTAATAAATTATCCTTCAGAATGCATCTGGGAAGTGAATTACTAAATACCTTCTAAGGCCTTTTTACTGCAGAAATACTTTCTATCCTTGGATCAATTTCATGTCACAGATAGCTGCTAGCGTATGTTCTAATATAACCACGCTGTGTGCATACTGCTGGGTTTCCTTTTTCTCTTCAAGTTGTGTTTGCTGTTCTCTTGGTGCACAGGCTATAATCTCACCAACTGTGAATACACGGCCTGCAAAATCCTGCATCTCATTAGCACTTTGGTCAAAAGTGTCCAGAACAGTATGTTTTGTAGGGAAACATTCCAAAGAGTAGCACAGAAAAGGCTTGTTGGGGGAAAGGGAAAAGATAAATGAACAGGAGAAATAATAGCATTGGTAGACCCGATTTCCATGAAAACTCAAAAAAAAGTATTTGACATTCTGATGACTAAACATAGTCATCAAACATCCTCCTGTCACAGGACTGCTGTTCCTGACCAAGACTGTTAAGAATCAGAGTAATAGAGCTGAGTGGCTCCATGCAAAATTCTGTGTTCAACATCTGTCATGCTGGAGATCATTAATGTTCAATTGCATTCTATTGTCTTCATGTTACTCAACTTCATTTCATTGTCATTGCTTCAGCTGGGGATTAATCAACTATTTATGGGAAGACAGGACTTGGAGTCAGGGCAGTCACAATAGGGTTTTGGTCTAAAGCAATGGCAAGGGAAGCAAGACACAGTTAAAAGGAATCTTAAAAAAGAATACAAATGAACTTATTTGCAGAAGAGAAACAGAATCACAGACTAGAAAATTTATGATTACCAAAGGGGACAGGTGTTGGGGACGGAGGGGTGGACTAGGGGTTTGGGATGGAAATGTTCTAAATTTGGGTTGTGATGATGGTTGTACAGTTATAAATTTAATAAAATTCATTGATTATTAAAAAACTGATTTGTGGGAGCTTGTTGATAATTTAATTATACAAAAATATTTGGGAATAATGCCAACATAATCCATATTTCAAGAGGGGAAAGAACATACTTGGTCTTCCCAAAGAATTCAGAAATGATTCTGGCTTGAATCTATTTGAGCTGGTTTCCTTGCTACTTTACTCTTCTAAAGAAGTAGAAAGAGGCTGAGATAAGAGAATCAACTTAATGGCTTATCTATATATAAATCATTTCACTATCAATAGTGGAAATCATGCTTCAGTATTATTCCTAAGGACAGTTGACACAAGTTCCAAGTAGTATGAAATATTTATAGCTTTATGAGGTGGGGAAAAAAAAATCTTCCATTAGGAATTATTTTTTAAAACCTCACAAATCACTTAGATGCTTCACTTTCACACATATATTTGCATTATAATTAGTTTTATTAGATGTAAAAGTCAAATTAAATAATTGATTATCATCTCAATCTGTGTCCTGAAAACATTTATAAATATGCGTCCGGAGAAATGGGGCATAGATTCTGAATCTACCGAAGTATACAAACTCATGCAATCTAATATATTGTATAATATACATTTTTACATAACATTAATATCTTTTTTATTTTAACCATTTTAATTGAAGTATAGTTAATTTAAAAAGTTGTATTAGTTTCAGTTGTATAGCAGAGTGATTCAGTTATGCATACTTACATTTATATTTTTTTCAGATTCTTTTCCATTATAGGTTATTACAAGATATTGAATATAGTTCCCTGTGCTATATAGTAGGTTCTTGTCCATCTATTTTATATATAGTAGTGCATATATGTTAACCCCAAACTCCTAATTTGGCCCCCTCCCCACCCCTTTGGTAACTGTAAGTTTGCTTTCTACATTTGTGAGTACATTAATATCTTTTGATATGCTATAATATTCTGCAGAAAACAGCCAAATTATTTGCACAGTAAAATCTTAGGTCTGAAATAATACTAGGATCTGCTAATTTGTCCCAACTTAATAGCTAAAATCAAATGCATGTATTCAGTCGGCCTTATGCAAAATTGTCACATCTTGAAAAGCGAATCTTGTACCACTAAGCTTCTACATATCTTAATCTAAAACCAACATATTGACACAAGTGATTTCTAATAATTTTAAAACTTTGGTTCAGTTTTTGATATGTATGCTGCCTGCTGATATGGGAAAAGAAAGACCAAGCCCTTCCCCACCCCCACCTTGTTATTCTCTTGGGGACAGCCAGACCACTCCAGATGGTGTGTTAGTGTAGGACATAGCTTTGGAGAAACTTCCAACAGACGAAGGCTGTAATGTCAGGATTTTGCTGTGCGTCGTCCCCCTTTCCCCCCCTGCAGTTCCCAGGGTAGGAAGGTGCTGAGATGGAAGCCGAGGGACGCCCGCCCACCTGCCACCACCTGTTCCCTCCTTCAGCCTTCTGCTATAAATTCTCCTTCAAAGATTCACCCGGCACTTTTCCGACAACTACTGCGGAAGAGGCGCTCCTTTCCTATCTAAGCTTCGGGAAAGATTTCGTCTTCCGGAAAAGAAGTCTTGGGCTTTCCCGGAGGACTTGAGAGACCTTCCGCGAATCAGCCACACCAATTCTGCTGCAAGAAGGTTCCCTTCTCACATCAGTTTCATGTTGGGAAAATGACTTCTCTTCAGCATCCCAATTTCCCCTAAATTTTGGCAAGTGAAGACATCAGTCTGGCTATCCAGTAGGACAAAGGGCGGAGCCCCGCACTCCCCACTGCAGACTTAGATTCCACGCGGGCTGCTTTTTGCATGACTTATTTGTTAAGAGGAACCAAGTTGCGGAGCGACTGCATACACCAACCCACACGCAGGTCCTGAGCTGACAAGTGAGATCTGCGCCTCCCTCCTTCCGGCGGGGAATGAAGTCGTGCAAACCCTGCAATCCCCCGGCGGCGGCGGGAGCGCGTGCCGCGCCCCCGTGCACGGGTGGCGCAGCCGAATGCGCGGGCACGTGCGCAGGGGCTGGGCGGCTGGAGAGTGCGGCGCGCAGGCGCCTAGCGGCCAACGCGCGCGAGCGCCGCCGCATGCAGGGTCTCAACACGGCCTTCGACCGCCTGCGCAGGGTGGTACCCCAGTGGGGCCAGGATAAAAAGCTGTCCAAGTACGAGACCCTGCAGATGGCGCTGAGCTACATCATGGCTCTGACCCGCATCCTGGCTGAGGCCGAGCGATTCGGCTCGGAGCGGGACTGGGTCAATCTCCATTGTGAGCACTTCGGTCGAGACCACTACCTTCCGTTCGCGGGCGCGAAGCTGCCAGGCGAGAGCGAGCCGTACGGCCAAAGGCTCTTCGGCTTCCAGCCCGAGTCCTTCCAGATGGCCAGTTAGGGCGCAGCCTCGCGGGAATGGGACTCTCAATGACTGCGCTCCGGAGATACAGCCTTTTCCCCCAAGAAGCCGCTCGGGCCTTCGGTGGGGCGTAGGATGTATTCTTAGAACAAAATTAGCAAACTTCCAGGTTACTTTCATTTGCATCCTCGGTCTAATGGACGCGATGCCTTTTTTCCCTCCTTAGTATGTTGTAGATTTCATTAATGGAATAGTTTTGATTGTTGAGACTAATGCCCCCTCCCCCCTTTCCTGGACTACTTTGAGGGAAAACAATCTAAAAAAAGAAGGATTAGATTATACTGCAGGTTTAGTCCTCAGCGAAATAATCACTTTTAGATTTTGTAAATTTGTCCTCTTAGGGTGAAGTTACAATATCTATTACTTGTGTTTGCTTAATGCAGAGCTGCCTTCCTGTCTTGTAAGAGCAGTATGCTTAGTGTATTGTGTGTGTGTGTGTGCATGAAGTAGTCAGACGTTTTTCTTACTTTTCTTCGTAGAGTACATGGGTGTAAGTGCTCAGTATTTTTTAAAAACTGTATATCCATTATTAAAGTAGATTTTGTAAAATATAATTAAAAACGTGGGTTTCTTTTTCATGCCAAGTTTCCTGATTTCACTAAGGGCCTGTTTGGGGGGTGATAACATTGAGTGCTTCCCTGAGTAAAGATGCGGAGTGTTTAAATCTAATCCCACCGGTTGGCAAAAGTGCTGTTTTTGAATACTTCATCAAAAAACGACAAGCTGATGAGAGTGGAAGTAATTAGCTTGGAAGTTTTTCCCATCAACTTGGAAATATAGATATATTTTTCATAGTTTTTCAAAAAGATTAATTTAATTGAAATAATATTTAGCTTTAAAGCAACTAGATATATAGTTCCTCAATATTTTATTTTCCATATTAAGCCAACTACTAACTACTAATTCCTTACAGGTATGCCCATATGTATATTTGTTCATATATATGTGGCTTTTGAAAGTGATTTTCTCTTAATCAGTACAAGTTGAACAAGAAGGGCTTTACTACCATCCAGGCTCATCTTTAACAGAGCAATATAATACACATGGTATTGGTTTGAATTACTTTTATAAATTTGCTTAATCATTGGATGAATAACCAAGCTCTTAAGGTAAAGGGTGACTTGGTGGTCAACAGCCCTGTGTGCGTTTGGGAGAATACCTTGCTAGTAATTAGAAAAAGCAGGCCTCTTAAATTATCTGTGTATTTGGAACTTGTCACAAGTCAACAAAAACAATAATAACATTTCCCAAACTCTTTTCATATAAGTTCAACACCTAACATCAGGCACAGTCATCTATTTGCAATTTACCTACAGAGTCTTCATTAAAATTTTTGCTTTTGTAGTTATATCTGATTATCAAAATCCTTTTGGTTTGTAATGAGTGAAAGTATCTTCCCCAGCTCATAAACTAAAACTTATAAAATCACAAGTGTATCTTTAGAAATCTGTTGAGAGGCTGATGCTGAATTTCCCGTTCCTTCTGATTTCAGTTAATAAGAAATTGCGGTGGGCTCAGGACTTCGCTTCCTTAGTCCAAATTAGAGAATAAAATGTTTAACCTCTTGACTTCAACAGCTCTTAGAAGAAACTGTAGTCCCAGAAGACAACATAGCTCTAGGGATGAGGATATCTAGACCTCTTTCTGGTCACACTTGACTCTGCAGTGTGAACTTAGGCTATAACAAGGCTCAGGGCATCTGCCTTACTCACTGTTTAAGGACAGTTGTCTACTTATTTAGGCTTAAAATGCTTCATTAACTGCACATTCGTGAGGAACCTGGTGCTAATCTATTCGTAGATGACCTGCTTCTGCGTCAGGGTTTCATACGTAGCAGAGCAGCTCCCTCGCTGCGATCTATTGAAAGTCAACAAAAGGGTTTGAGAATAATAACAACAAAAAATGAATAAAAAAACAAAAAACAAACAAAAATGCTTCATTAATAACTCCAATAAGTTTGTGGAGTTTGTAGAATGAATAAAATCAGTGCTAAAATAAAATGTGTCAATCAGAGAAGGTCTCACAGATGTTTTAAGATTGTTAGTCCTTGGAGTTCTCTTGTGGCACAGTGAGTTAAGGATCCAGTGTTGTCACTGCATTGGCTCGGGTCACTGCTGTGGCGTGCAGGTTCAATCCCTGGCCCAGGAACTTCTACATGCCCCAGGTGTGGCCAAAAAGGATTTTAAAAAAATTGTTAGTCCTTTTTTTTTTTTTAGGTAGGGTGCACATTCCTCTCTGGATTATAATTATCTTACAAAAGAGAACCGTATTTTTCATGTTATTTCTATGGTTTCTAATATAGAGCTAAACATACAACAAATAAATATTTCTTTTTTGGTTATTAACAACAATTTCTTAATGAAATCAGATAATTTAACTCAAATGATGGTATTCTTACCCTATGTCTCTTCTTCCCTATCTCCATTTCCCCCAGAAGAGTAGGAATCTGTTAAATATTTTGTCTGTAGTTGCCTATTTCTGTGTTTTGGAAATCTCTGGAAGCAAGTTAGTTCTTAATAAATTCCTGAGCTTCCCACCCCCACTTGATTACATTTTTTTCCTAAAAAATGTTTGAAGGAAAAGTAAATGGGTCTTAGTGATCAAGTCTAATCTTTGCTAAAACTCCTCAAACTGTAGATTGCAGAATCCATTGTGGTTTATGGATTAGGAGCTTGAATAAAACAAGTGTAAAATACTTTTGAAGTTAAGGTTCATATATTATTATATATAATATAATTTATATTACCAGGCAAACCACAATATTC
This sequence comes from Sus scrofa, assembly GCF_054392235.1. Lineage (NCBI taxonomy): Eukaryota > Metazoa > Chordata > Mammalia > Artiodactyla > Suidae > Sus > Sus scrofa. The sequence goes on along the minus strand of NC_139396.1, from coordinate 93,590,320 downwards.
TATATATTGTCTCACCTTTGAAAATCTCTGTTCTTTCTAGTTTGACTATAGGACATATTGAAATTGAAAAATATTCTAGGAGCTCCCTTGCAGTTCACTGGATTAAGGACCCAGCATCGTCACTGCTATGGCTCTGGTTGCTGCTGTGGCACAGGTTCAGTCCTTGGCCTGGGAAATTTCAAATGCCATGGTCATGGCCAAAAAAATATATTCTTTCATTTTTTTGGCTGTGCCTGTAGCATGTGGAAGTTCCTGGGCCAGGGATTGAACTTGTGTCATAGCAGCAACCCAAGCCATGGCAGTGACAACAGCAGATCCTTAACCCACGGCGCCACAAGAGAACTACCCCCCACCAAGTATTCTTTTATCTGGGCTTCCTTTTCTTATTAAATCAACAAACATTATCAAGCATCTACTCACACCCTGGCTTCGGCATCATCCTTATCCTTGCCTAGGTAGCCAAGAAGAATGCACAGGTACTAATCAATAAGGGGTCCTGAACAGACTATAGCTGGATGCTTCAACAGTGTATTATCAGTAATATGTGCCAAGAGCTTCCTAAGGGGGGTATTAAATAATAATGGAAGACCCACTTTTTTTTTGCTTCTTAGGGCCACACCCGTGGCATATGGAGGTTCCCAGGCTAGGGGTTGAATTGAATCTGTAGCTGCCGGCCTATGCCACAGCCACAGCAATGCGGGATCTGAGCTGCATCCTGGTCACCTACACCGTAGCCCATGGCAACTCCAGATCCTTAACCCACTGAGAAGCCAGGGATTAAACTTGCATCCTCATGGATGCTAGTCAAATTTGTTAACCACTGAGCCACGATGGGAACTCTAATATAGTTCCCCCCCCCCCCACTTGGGTTTACGTTTCGTTAATGTTATACGTGGGCTCTCCCTGGGTGCCAGCTGGAAGTTGAGGCCAAATCCCAGGGTCAGAAGTCTTGAAGAACCATATACAAATGAACTGGGCTATCAAGATGGGAAAGGCCATCTAAGCTAGTGGTTCTCAACCGTGATTTCTCATTAGAATCATACATAAGGAGTTTTGAAAAATATACCAAATCTGGGGCCCCCGGTTCAAGAATTGATTTAACTGCTCTGAGGTGAGGCCTAGGCATACATATTTTTTTTTCAATGCTCTCTCAGCAATTCTCACTGTCTGATGAGCCTGAGAACTGCTTAATTAGACAATATCTGCTATGACACCATAAACCTCATTACAAAAAAAACCCTGATTATATTGATGTCACATTCTTCATATTTGCAGCTCTTAAGAAGGATTAGGCTATCTTCCTTAACATCCAATTACAGCCAATTTCTTAGTTAATGAGGTGACCTTTATATTAATGAAGACCTAAAATTTCCGCTAGATATGAGCCAGATGGAATGAGTGTGTTTGGGTTCTGCCTAATAGCGATGTAGGATTCAACAATTAAGGCTCAGTTCACCTAAATTGTGCTATCTTACAATAAAAGCAAAATGTTATTATGGACTGAATTTGTCTCTTCTCTCTGATTATGTTTCACTAAAGATATCTCTTTTTGCTATCCATGGGTGAAAGAAAATTCAAAACACATATAAGACCATGCATGTATGACCAGCCTTTTCACCTGTGTACCATTTCCTCTCTGGTCGTGAATATACTAGAGGGTGCAAGCTTTAACAAGCTTTTATTGAATCGACACAGGACTTTTGGATTGCTATTTCAAACTGGTAGTGTTACCCCAAAATATCCGAGCTGCAAGGAACTTACAGAGAGCAAGAACTTAGCCATCTCACACATGAAGTCTGGGACCAAAATACAAAACAAAACAAAGCCAACAATTAACTGAGAATAAATAAAGGTTTATTTAATGAATAAAGAAACAGTCCATCACATCCTCTGCATTGTTTTTTAAAACATCCAGTTTCTTAATTTTTCTTTTTCTTCTCCTAATTGCGAATTTTCCAAACAAAACACAACCCCCAACAAATCTTTAGGAAAACACACCTAGGAAACAGCAACTTGTGTCGTGGGGATGATGTGATCTACTGGGATACAGTGTTATATCATTGAAGAAAGACACAGGTAATGCTCACAGACATTTGGCTTAAGGATCACTGGTTTTCAGTTCCAAAGAGTATCTGACGTGCATGATGCAGAGAAAAAGGAATAAAAGGCAAGATCTGTTAATTGCTTTCTAGTAACAGAGGCAAAATATACAGTCAATACCATTCACACATTTCAAAATGGCTACTGTAATAGTTTTTCCATTAGGATTTCTATAACCAAGAAAGTACTTTAGAAAATAAGTTGACTCAAGCTTCCCAAGATGGAAGCATACCATGTTTATGAGCTGTCTGGGGCCTGGTATGTTTTCAAGTGGAAAGGACTCAAGCAGGAAGAAAAAGGAAAAGCATAAGATGTGTCACTTGGTTCTGATTGAATTAAGTTAGCTGTGTGTGTGTGTGTGTGTGTACGCACATGACTTTGGGCACACATACATCCTCCTTTGTTAGTCCTCCTGGCTGAAATGAATCATGGAGGTTAAATTCAGACTTGATGTCGATAAGAATTTGAAAACAGAGACCAAAGGACATGCTTCGAAGGTCCATATCTATCCTTTATCTGAAGGTTGATTCATTTCAACATAAGGCTATTGACATGCTAGCATGGACCATTTCTTCATTAGAGCCTGCAACAGTACAGTGGAGTTGTTCTGAACTGGTTAAGCCAAGAAGGAATACAGCACCTCTCTTGCTATTTCTCTGTGTACTGTGGAGTCATCATGCCCACTACAGCTTCAATCGTAGATGCAGGTGTCAGAGTTCCCTTAGGCTATTCTGCCTAGGTCAAAATAAATCCCCCTGAAATCTGCCTGCAGAAAGCAGGTAGGATTTCTTGAATTTATTTGATTTTTCTCCAGATTTTTTTTCAACTGCCTACCATCTTGGAATAAGAAATTCCACCAGTGTGTACTACCCATCTAAGGAAACACAAAATAGTGGGGCAGGAAAATGATATGAATGTAATTTAAATAAATTACTTTGGAGAAAAAAAATTATATGTATATTTTTGTCTTTTTAGGGCTGTATTTCGGCATATGGAGGTTCCCAAACTAGGGGTTGAATTGCAGCTGTAGCCGCTGGCCTACACCACAGGAACAGTAACACAGGATCTGAGCTGCATCTTCGACCTACACCACAGCTCACGGCAATGCTAAATCCTTAACCCACTGAGCAAAGCCAGGGATCGAACCTGCAACCTCGTGGTTCCTAGTCAGATTCATTTCTGCTGTGCCACGATGGGAATTCCTAGAGAAAAATATTTGTAACATTTTCTTTGGAATGAAAAAGCCCCTGGCACCACTTTTTAAAAGGGTCTCTATGACAAAACTCTTCGTAAATATTTATTTATTTATCCTACCCCTCATCCTGGAAAAGCCTCAGATATTTGGCTTATTTTACAGATAAAAGAAACAGAGAACCCAGTGTTGTAGAAAAACTGGAGAATTAGAGAATGTTCTGCAATTCATCTGAATGATTCAAATCCCTGTTGGAATTCACCTGAGACTTTCTAGAAATAAGGAGTTCTCCAAATGCTATTAAAATTTAACAGATTTTTATCGTGACAGAAAGATAATGAGAGGGAAGAGTAGGTTATGAAACTTAATACTAAAGATTGGAAAAAGTAAGCAAAATTTAATCAGAAAAGAGGGTAAGGTGTCTCTGAAATCAAAACACAGAAAACCAAAGTTAATTTACCAGTGTGTGTTAAAAAAATAGTTGCACTCAAATTATCTCATTTGAATTATTTCAGGGTTTTAACTCTCCTTAAAATACACAGTAAAACTGTGTGTTCGGTGTGCACATATATTTAGTAATCTTTTGGTAGTGACCACTATAGTCAATACAGTTTATAGTTCACTGGATTCTTGCATCACTAATTGTGGGGAAATTACTAGGAATCCACCTTCAGTTTGCGGATAACTCACTGAATCCGTGTAGAAATATCAGGTTCTTTGGAATTTTGGAACACTGAGCAATTCATTCTTTTTTTTTTTTTTTTGTCTTTTTGCCTTTTCTTGGGCCGCTCCCTGTGGCATATGGAGGTTCCCAGGCTAGGGGTCTAATTGGAGCTGTAGCTGCTGGCCTACACCAGAGCCACAGCAACGCAGGATCCGAGCCGCGTCTGCAACCTACACCACAGCTCATGGCAATGCCAGATCCCCAACCCACTGAGCAAGGGCAGGGATCGAACCCGCAACTTCATGGATCCTAGTCGGATTCATTAACCACTGCGCCATGACGGGAACTCCGAGCAATTCATTCTTACCATGCTATATAAAAATCATTCATGTTTCACAGTGGGTATTAAAGCATCACCTATTGTAAGAAAACTATTCTTGTGACTCCATTAATTTCCAGTCTAAGCCATTCAAGCCTTTCCCCTGCTCCCATCTTTCCCATCTTTCCCATCTTTCCGTCTTATTTTGATGTGTCCCCAACACATTATGTGTAATGTGTTTTCAGTTAGGAAGCAGAAGGAATTTTTATCTTAGAAAGTTAAAAAACATTCTACGAGAAGTTTATTGGATTTCCTGGTTATTTTAGGAAGACTAAAACCCAGTTATTTCTCCCTTCCTCTAAAAATATCTAACTAGGTTATAACTTGCGTGGTAATTCCTACCATTTGAATAGTTTTTTAAAATCCCTTTTAAGTATCAAATATAAAGTATTTGTACATTAAAAGTTGGTTCAGCCATCATCCCAAAGCAATCTTTAAACCTGGAAACTAGCCCTGTTGTCTACATTTTAAAGAAAAATGCACATTTATTTCAGCCTTCACATATTTATTGTCAAATAATGTTGAAATATTTTGATTTGTATTATTAGGGAAACACATTCTATTCACGTGTATGTTAAATCTAGCAAATTAGTGTATATGCCTCTACAGTACAGCCACTTTATGCTTACTCTCAGCATTTGTGGCACAATTCTCAGAGGACTGAAAAGTGTGCTATTTTTCTTTTTCTTGTAATTCCAAGGCTATTGCTCTTTGGGGTTTGAAGTGGCCATTATTTACATATTAACAAAACCTAGCCTTTTTATGGTTCTATAACATGAAGTATGCTAACTAATATAATTAGAAAAAGAGGCAAACATACTTTTTAACAAATATGCAATTTGTTTTTACATTGCAGAGATTTTTTTTAAAAAAAAACATGGTAGTAGCAATTTTTTCAGCGAGCCGATGACCACTGCATTGTCAAAGCATAGAAGATGCTTGGCATTCTTCAAGCAATGCTTCAGTAATTAATTTCTGAATATTGATCCACTTAAGAAAAGGCAATTAGTGGTGAAAATGACTTAAAAAAGGTCCATTGCAACCTAAGTAACAGTTCATCCTACTCTTCATCAAAGTAACCATTCATCTTACTGGTGAGGTACAATGAATTTCAACTTGACCCTCAGCAGAAAGACTTTGAGTCCAGGTTACCCTGGAAGGGACCTTGACTAAAAGTCATTGAGTAAATTTGCCTTTGAGTTTACAACCAACTTATAAATAGCCCATGTACAAACAGACTCAGGCCAGGATCTCCGCTTGGAAGGTACTTTGGGAGTGTGTGGGGAGAAAGGGCTGGAGGCTGTGATCAACAAGAATAATTTGGGTGTCTGACTCAGTTTTCTAGACCTCTTCTCATGGCCTAATTTTTTCTCCCTTTGTCAGAAGTCTATTTACTAGAAATTGATGGGAGTAAGAAAGCAAACTGGTTTTTGGTTTTGTTTTTCTTTGCACTTTTTAGGGCTGCAGGTATGGCATATGTAAGTTCCCAGGCTAGGGATTGAATTGGAGCTGCAGCTGCCAGCCCATGCCACAGCCACAGCAACACAGGATCTGAGCTGCATCTGTGACCTACACCACAGCTCACGGCAACGCTGGATCCTTTACCCACTGAGCGAGGCCAGGGATTGAACCTGCATCCTCATGGATATTAGTTGGATTTGTTACTGCCGAGCCACCATGGGAACTCAGAAAGTAACTGTTTTTAAAGGGGCAGCACCCCTTTGAAGTTAAAAGACTCTCAGGCATTCAGGATTTGTTCAATTGGACTGCTTTCTTCTGAACACCAAGCCAAGGTGTATGGAATGGGAACTAAGTCATTCTGGAGCATGAAGCATGCTGGCAGGCTGGGGGAAGGGGTAAGAGGAATAGGTTACAGAATGGGGGATTCTGGAACATGGTTCACAGGGCATCTTGGAGAAAAACATGAAATGGTGGATAGATGCAGAAAGGACCATAGATGCTGTAGCTTGGAGATATCATAGATATAAACAAAGGAGGAGAATAGTTTTTCTTCTTCTATTGGCTGCTTGACAGTTTGGTGTAATGGTCCATTTTCCCCCTCCATTTTCCCTCTGATCCCAATTTCCATGACTAATCAAGTTATGAAAAGCCCTTCACTTGTTTGAAAAGAAGGGTGCTTATGGGATCTGCATGGCTTTTTGGAAAAAGGGTCAGAAGAATTGCACCAATTTTCCCTCTTTGCCTGGTCCATTTTTGCAGGTTTTTTGAACAACTTCTCAGAGCTCCCTGAATGCTATTATGTCCAATGAGTGTAGTGCAAAACAACAGGGTCTAATAGGGCCAAAGTGAATGTTTATTTCTACTTTCCAGGCACTGCATGTGCGGCAAGGAAGGAGTACATTCTTTTCTGACACTAACACTACAGCCTATGCTATCTGCATCCTTTCAGACCTTTTAAGTTCTATGATCAAATCATGGTAATAAAATGATTCTTCTCAATTGCACCTGCTCATGGGAATTACCTGGGATGTGTTAAAAACTACCGATGCCTATGCCAGAACCCTAGGGCTTATGACTTACTGATTGGGATTGTGGCTTGGGCATTGGGCTCCCCCAGAGATTCTAATGTGCAGCCAAGGTTAAGAACCACTGGTCTAGACTCAATTCATTTTATAAGAACATACTGACTTATATAGAATTTTGAAGTTCAATTCAGGTTAATAAATATTTAGCGAGTGCCTACTCTGTATAAGGCAAACTTTTGACACAGTCCATACTAACAAGTAGCTAAAATATAGTGTGTGCAAGACTAGGCTAGTGCAAGGGGAGAGAGAGGCAGATATATAGATAGATATAGGTAGATACATAGAGGCTTTGTTTTACACAAAATATTATTCAAAACAATCTTCTCTTCTTCCAGACTCAAGAAAGTTGCTATAAGATTTCAAAGAAAGTAGAATTACATTTTATTGAGGCCTGGGGGAAGGGTCAGAAAATATTTCATAGAGGCAGTAAAGTAGCATCTGAGATGGTCTTTAAGGAACAGGTAAGATTTTAGTAGGTGAGGGTTGGGGAGAAAGCCTTCCGGGTGGAGGCCAAAAAGAGCCATGTGGCTGGAAAGCAGGGGTGTAAACTATGCTAGTTTTCTGAGTGATGAATGAAAACCTTTGGAATAATATTGGAGCAAGCCTTGAATACTACAGGGCAGAACAGCTGACCTGGTTGGCTTCAAGGAGACACTGGGGGTTTGAAAATTGGGGAATGGGAGTACCCTGGTGGCCTAGCAGTTAAGGACTCGGCGTTGTAACGGCTGTGGCCTGGGTAAGGGTGGGGTTCAGGTTTGATCTCTGGCTCAGGAACTTGTATGTGCTATGGGCTTGGTCAAAAAAAAAAAAAAAATTGAGGAATGGGGAGTTCCTGTCATGGTGCAGCAGAAGCAAATCCGACTAGGAACCATGAGGATTTGGGTTTGATCCCTGGCCTCACTCAGTGGGTTAAGGATCCAGTGTTGCCGTGAGCTGTGGTGTAGGTTGCAGATGCAGCTCGGATCTGATACTGCTGTGGCTGTGGTGTAGGCCAGCAGATGTAGCTCTGATTAGACCCCTAGCTTGGGAACCTCCATATGCCAAGGGTGCAGCCCTAAAAAAAAGCAAAAAAGGCAAAAAAAGCAAAAAAAAAAAAAAAAAATTGAGGAATGACATGATTGGAGCAGTACTTCAGGAAGAATGATCTGATGCTGAGATCTGGGCTAAATATGAGTGGGGAGAAAAAGCAGGACAAGAGGCAGGAAGAACAATTAGAAGTCTCTTATGGTTGAAGTCAGCAGTATTGAGGGAAATTAAGAAATTAATGAAAGTTTGAAATGGGGAACCACAGGGGGACAGAAAAGAATGCCTGAATATAAAAGAATTAACATGATTTGTCAATTGATTAGATAGAGGAGGCAAAAAATGACTCGGATACTTTTTATCAGGATTATTAGGACTGTGCTGATGCCATTAATAGAAATCATTAAACTAGGAGGAAGAATTGTTTTTTACTTACTTATTTTTGCTTTTTAGAGCTGTACCCGAGGCATACGGAGATTCTCTGGCTAGGAAGTGAAATGGAGTTGCAGCTACTGGCCTAAGCCACAGCCACAGTGACACCAGATCTGAGCTGTATCTGCAGCCTACACCACAGCTCATGGTTATGCTGGATCCTTAAGCCACTGAGCAAGGCCATGGATTGAACCCACCCACATCCTCATGGATAATAGTCAGGTTCATTACTAGGGAAGATGATGAATCTGATTTGGGGTGAGTCCATATCCAGCAGAGCCAAAATTTCTTACATAAGTATACATTGTAATTTAATTTTCAATAGAATTTGAATTTGTTCAACACAGTAGTTCTCAGCAAAGGGAGATCGTGCCTCTCAGAATATATGGGAATGTCTGGGGACATTTTGGGTAACTTGGGGAGGGGCTGCTCCGCTACTGACATCTAGTGAGTAGAGGCCGAGGATGCTGCTAAACAGCCTATGGTGAGCAGGATAGTCCTCCACAACAGCGAATTATCCAGCCCCAAAGGTCAGTAGTGCTGATGTTGAGAAACCATGCGGTAACAATCCAATAGTTCAAATTCCAAGAATGGTAAAGCTTGGTCTATTTCAGGTTCGACAGTGCCATCTAGTGGCCAAATATAATATTTATCCTAGTTCTGTGTTGAACACTGTTAAGACAACAGATAAAAAATATTGAGAAAGCTAAGACATACAGAGATGAATCTCTCATGGGATAGCTGTCTATAGTTGAAATTAATATATGTGACAAGGAGGTTTGGTGTCTGACTGTGGAAAAGCAATCCTGCAGTTGGAAAGTGGTCTTTGGTTATGAAGAGATTTGATAATAGAAGCCAATATGGAAACAACACTTTTTACAGGATGGATTCTGCATGGAATGCATTCTATTTCATAATAGTTGCCTACACTTTTACTATTATTCCTGCACGCATAAGAAAAGAAAAAATAATTCTGCTAAATAACTGGTTGAAATCTTTACGTCTTAGGGATGTCACATGGTATTTTATGAAATAAAGATTGAAAATAATGAAGATGATTTGAGTCATGAAAAATATATAATGAAGACCACAGAAACTTCCCTTTGATAAAGAATAGATTTTTGCCCCCAAAGCAGCACTCGACATGCCTTATCTCACCTCCCCCACTAGATTGTAAGCTCCCTTCAGGCAGGGACTATGTCTTATCTGTGTATGGACTATAGTCTCCAGCATGGCATCTTATACAGAGTAGACACACAAATGATTTTTTGAGTGAATGAATTTATTTTTGTACCGGAAATCCTTGCCTTGAAGTGAAGAAAGTCTCAAGCCTTTCTAAGCAATTACTATTTGTTCACTTATGTAAGATACCAGCTGAGGGTGCCTGGCTCAGAGAACACCAGAGACTTGAGCACAGAGAGTTGTTAACAGACACTCTCATTCATCTCCCTGGTGAATCTGGAGCAAACTGTGCTGTGATGACCATTCCTGGGGTAAATTTTTGACTGGTGCGTGCATTGTAGATTCTCTGATATAAGATTTATTCACCCAGCAAATATTTATTGAATGTCTGCTTTGTTCAAAGCACTCTTCCAGGTACTGGGATATCACAGTGAACGAAAGTCTAAAAATTCCTTAAGCGGAGAGGCAGGTTTTTAATTGCTGGGTTAGAATAAAGATGCACATTCCCTGTTCCTCCCATTTTCTCAGTTAGCATAATATTTTCTGTATATAAAATGCAATTTGACTAATGATCTCAAAGCAGTTCACAACTATGAAAGACCTCTCCTTCTACAACCACTGCTTTGCTCGGGCAAATGGAAAAAAAAACAACAAACACACAACAACACGCTCCCATCACTTCTCTCCTTGTTTGCATCTCTTCATTCCTCACTGCTTCATATACTTGCAGACTTTTGGGGATGAGGGAGAAGCAGGAGAGTCAATATTCTGTGAGCAGTTGATGTCGATGACTATTTTGCAAGTGGCAACTGAAGCTAGTAATTTTAAAAGTGACCCTACAGAAGATTTCTTTCTGGTTGGTTTATTACAACCCTTTAGTTCTAGCATCTAGGGATATACAAAGTCAGAAAAAAAAAAAAAAAAACCCGCTCACCATGGTATCCAAAAGAAAATGGTGCAGATAGGCTGGTGGGGCCCTGTTTTGGCTATAGAATAAGTGCACTGTGCAATATTGAGATTTTCAGTGAATTTTTTTTTTAATCTCAAGCACATTTTGGAACTTTATTATGTGGCTCAGTACACCCAGGGCAAGCAAATCAAAAGTGCTTTTCCACATATGTGAGTTGTATGGCACCCTCTTCTAGTGCTAAGTAGAAACTGACTTAATGAATCCACCAATACTACTGCTATGGATGTAATCATTGAAAGATGATGGATCCCCCCTCTGCCTTTTTCTTTTGCATTGTTTGGTGAGTTAGTGATACCTAAGGTCATTACTGTCTAATTCCTATTGGCCCAAGCCTCTGGCCCCTAATTGCTCCTAGGAGAGCCTAAACATCCTTAACACAGAAGGGAGCAGGGAAGCATGCTAGCTTTTTCCCAAAGCAGTGGATGGCAGCTGCATGACATCTTTGGTTCATCTGTATTGTCTTCTCACATTTTGGTTGGAACCTTAAAAGGCACAGCCCTCCATCTCTTCCCCCAGCTGAGATGGCAGGAGTCCCAGCTGATTTAACGCTCTCCTTGCCACAGGTCTGGCAGCGTGGGAACTTTCTCAAATCCAGTTGCTTGGAAACCACCTTATCTGGCTCATCCTCCTTCCCCCTCCGCAGTCCGCCCCCTTACCCAGCAGGCACCCAGACGTTCTTAAAGTTCATCACTCTCCACTACACTCCGAGAAGAGCATGAATACACCATCGTGCTTTCCACGGAGGAGAAAGCAGAGAAAATGTCAAGTCCTTTGCTGGTGAGAGATCCGTAGCGACTGCCACTGGGCCGGACCGACATGGGTGGTGGGATCTGGTGGTGCCACTGAGCTGGAAAATGGACCAAATAATGTGTTACAATGAAGGGCATATAGTCAAGCAGGTACATGGCAGGGGTGCATTCTCTCCTCGCTCCAACGCTTTCCGTAGGATCTTGGGAAAGCACTGAAATATATCTGGGTCTGAAATGACTCATTTGTAAAAGAGAGCAATAAAAGCTCTTCTCCCCTTGCCAGGAAGAGGGAAACTGAGCTGGCGATCCCCTAATTCCAAACCCTATGATTCTAATCCAGTAAAATCTGGGTCTATCAGAAGGAAGAGGGGATGACTAGGGTGATTTCTCAAAATTATCTCCTCTCACAGACCTCGTGTGGAGTCTGCTAGAGGTGGTGGAGAGAAGGCTGTAGACTCTCAAGGGAGGGCACCTCAGAAAGTGGAGATGAGAAATTTTGGGAAATGGAAGCCAAAAGATGAGTCCATACCTCTGACGGGTATCTATCACACACCCTAATCATGCTGATCAGCCATTACCTACCTCCCACCCTAATCGGTTCTAATGAGTGATATCTGGAAGACTGAAAAGGAACATGTGCAATCAACCACGGTTTGGGGACAAAGAAACAATTTGAATGTCTTTGTTCTCCAAGCATGGTCCCAAAGCCCCTGTTTTCAGCAGATGGGATCCTTAGACTTGAACATGGTCTGAATGAAATATCCATCCAAACCCCTCAGTCCTAGGTGCTGTCTCTGATTCAGAAACCACAAAGCAGTCTTCTCATTAGGTTTCCAAGGATCTTGATGAGGAGAATTGGGCGCGGGGCGGGGGGGCGGGGGCGCGCACCAGGTGGGGAATATTAACATTCTGGGTCCTAGGAAGCCATGGACCCTTTCAGCATTCCCACTTATAAATTGGTCCTTTGTTGATTGCATCATTTTGAATTAGTTTTCCCAGGGTCTAATTACCTCTGAGTGAATTGGTAAAAATCAAATTTTGAAAGTTACAAAACAGGACAAAACATAGCGATTCCACAAAAGAGCAGGCACTCGGGAGGGCAGCCGTGAACTAGTCAGTCTCTCCCCACTCCGCCTCCCAGCCTGTCCCCGGCTCTCTCTGACTTCATAACACAACTGCTGCTGCTTTTAGGAGCCCTTCCTTCGACGAGAGAGGGGAGCCTGCTGTTCCTGTTCCTCCTTGGCCAGGTAGGAAGCGGGGTGGGGAGGGTGTAAGGAATTGATTTTAGTCCAAATCCCCCTCTCTCCCCCACACGTTGGTCCCAGCTGGGGAACCAGCGTCTCTGAGGGTTAGTGCTTTGGAATCAGGACTGGGACCAGGCAGAGGTGAACCAGGAGAACTTGAACGTGGGACCCTACCACTCAAGAGAAGAATTTGGACAAGAGTCATCCGTTTCGGGGCTTCCTAGTACTGAGGTTCTTAGTTGGAGACCTATTGGTAAAGTGGATGGGATTGCTAAGGCGTTAGCTTAAATGAAGAAACGTATCACTGGCCTCTTTCTCCCGGGGGAAAGTACATTAGAGCCAGCTTCCCTCAGAACTGAAGTTCTTTTTTGTTTGTTTGTTTTCCTTTTTAGCCCCCCCCCTCAGGGATATGGAGGTTCCCAGGCTAGGGGTCAAATCAGAGCTGCAGCTACCGGCCTACTCCACAGCCATAGCCACTTGGGATCTGAGCCGAATCTGCGACCTACCCCACAGCTCACAGCAACACTGGATCCTTAACCCACTGAGCAAGGCCAGGAATCAAACTTGTAACCTCATGGTTCCTAGTCGGATTCATTTCCACCGTGCCATGACAGGAACTCCTTAACCATATTTTTAAGAGACATATTCCTAAACCCAAGAGTAATCCCCTTTTCCTTTTTTTTTTTTTTTTTTTTGGTTGCACTTATAGCATGTGGAAGTTCCCAGGCCAGAGATCGAACCCTTGCCACCTGAGTCACAGCAGTGACAATGCTGGATCCTTAACCTGCTAGACCACTAGGGAACTCCTTCTCCTTTAAAAACAAAACAAAACAATTGGTGAGTTTAATAAGTTTCTTATCTACAAATGGTTTAACATGATAAACCAGAATAATAAGAATAATGCTGCCTAGAACCTGAGGTGCTTGCTATTTATAGCACACCAGCACCAGGTAATCCCTACCACCCCCTACTTCCCCCACCCTCCCCACCCCTGTTTAGTACCATACAAGAGGGGTCTTGGCTGGCCATTTTCCACAGGTCATGTATTTAGAGGAAATACATAGCTTTCTGTTTATTGCCCCTCATCTGTGGCCTTGAAAAGAAAATCAGGAGTTCCCACTGTGGCTTGGGGTAATGAACCCAGCTAGTATCCATGAGGACGCAAGTTCAATCCCTGGCCTCTGCTCAGTGGGTTAAGGATCCGGAGCTGCCTTGAGCAATGGTGTAGGTCACAGATGCAGCTCAGATCCTGCGTGGCTGTGCAGCTGCAGCTCCAGTTCAACCCCTAGCCTGGGGATGTCCATATGCTGCATGTGTGGCCCCAAACAAACAAACCAACAAAAACAATAGTCTCATGGGTTTGGGAGGATCTAAGTGTACCATTTCATAAATTACAAGGTCATAAATTACAAAGGTCATCTGATATTATTAGGACATCTCTATTATTAGCCTGATTGTGGGACTGGGGTAGTACATATATGTGGAATGAATTAACAAATGAATAGAGTCTGGAAAATTCTGCTGGGTGGAGGTATGGCTGGGGAGGGGACAGGCAGTGGAGGGAGTTCCAATGGGTGACAGCACGGACATGTCATGAAGAAGCTGGATGATTAGAAGTACACATATGCTTCAAAGTCATTGTAATTCCTAGTATTAGAAGTCCTGAAAAATTCCAAACCTTCTTTTGGAAGAAGCTTGGCCTTATAGTGAAATAAAAGAGTGTACAACAGCCCTGAGGTGACCAGGATGAAAGGACCTTAAAAATCCATCTGTTAGAGAGTACTTGTTGTGACTCAGCTTGTTACAAACCCCACTAGGTACCTATGAGGATGCAGGTTGTATCCCTGGCCTTGCTCAGTGGGTTAAGGATCTGGCATTGCCATGAGCTGTGGTGTAGGTCACAGACACGGCTTGGATCCTGCATTGCTGTGGCTCTGGCGTAAGCCGGCAGCTACAGCTCCGATTGGACCCCTAGCCTGGGAACCTCCATGTGCCTCAGGTGTAGCCCTAAAAAGCAAAAACAAACAAACAAAAATCCATCACTTAAGCACTAATGTATAATCTAACCAGTTCATTTATGAAAACATTCTAAATCTAGCGTAAAAGAAAAAACAAGATTTTTCAGTTGCTTGTCACACAGATGTTCAATGCTGCCACTACACCTACCGTATATATCCAACCTGGCAGTGCACGACACGATGCCGGCTTCATTCTTGGCTGACAGTGTGTACCATCCAGCGTCTGATTTCTTGGCTGGCTGAATGAGGAGGCACACATACCCAGTTGTGTCCTGGTGCATGCTGGAGAAAAAAAAGAATATGTCTGTATTGTTTCTGGAGGCAGAGAGGGCCTTGTTGAGTTTGGGGTTCCAGGAAACTCAGGGCAGATTAGGCAGTGCAATGCTTCCCCTCCCATCCTTGACTCCAGAGGGAGGGAAGGGATCTCTGCTTTGAACAGGTATCAGAGGCAAACTTGAAGGTGGAAAGAAGTCACAAAAGAGCAGCAGGTGATCTAGGGAGGCCAAGATGAGAGGCAACAGTCATGGCTGAGACCTGTTCTTGCCCTCTCCACTCCCCACCAGGAGTACCTCCACTTAGCACAACCAAAGTCCAGAAAAAATCTCTTTTCCAAACCAGGTTGGACATTGCACTAAGAACTTTGTTAAGAAGCTATGGAAGGGAGTGCCCGTCATGGCTCAGCGGAAACAAATCCATCTAGGAACCATGAGGCTGTGGGTTCGGTCCCTGGCCTCAATCAGTGGGTTAAGGATCTGGTGTTGCCAAGAGCTGTGGTGTAGGCCACAGGTGCAGCTCGGATCCCGAGTTGCTGTGGCCGTGGCTGTGGCCAGCAGCTGTAGCTCCGATTTGACTCCTAGCCTGGGAACCTCCATATGCCATGGGTGTGGCCCTAAAAAAAAGCAAAAAAAAAAAAAAAAAAAAGAAGAAGCTATTGAAAAGTAGACTAAAATGAAAGTCCATGGAGGCTGTCCTCCCTCCCTCCCTTCTTTGCTTCCTTCCTTCAACTGAAGTACAGTTGTTTTAGAATGTTGTGTTAGTTTCTGGTGTACAACGAAGTGATTCAGTTATATACATATTCTTTTTCAGACTCTTCTCCATTATAGGATTATTACAAGGTGTTGAACATAGTTCCCTGTGCTATACAGTTGGATCTTGTTATTTTCTGTATGGTAGTGTGTATCTGTTAATCCCAAACTCCTAATGTATCCCTCCCCATTTCCCTTTTGATAACCATAAAAATTTTTTTCTCTGTCTTTGAGTCTGTTTCCCTTTTGTAAATAAGTTCATTTGTATTGTTTCTTAGATTCCACTTATAAGTGATATCATATGATATTTGTCTTTGCTTACTTAGTGCGATCATCTCTAGGTCTACCTATGTTGCTGCAAATGGCATGATTTCATCCTTCTTTTTTTTTTTTTTTTTTTTTTTTTTTGTCTTTTTGCTATTTCTTTGGGCCGCTCCCGCGGCATATGGAGGTTCCCAGGCTAGGGGTCTAATCGGAGCTGTAGCCACTGGCCTACGCCAGAACCACAGCAACGCAGTATCCGAGCCGCGTCTGCAACCTACACCACAGCTCACGGCAACGCCGGATCGTTAACCCACTGAGCAAGGGCAGGGACCGAACCCGCAACCTCATGGTTCCTAGTCGGATTCGTTAACCACTGCGCCACGACGGGAACTCCGATTTCATCCTTCTTATGGCTGAGTAATATTCCATTGTGTATATGTACCACATCTTTTTTATCCATTCATCTGTTAATAGACACTTAAGTTGCTACCATGTCTTGGCTATTTCACATAGTGCTGCTGTGAACATTGGGGTGCATGTGTCTCTCTGAATTAGAGTTTTTGTCTTTTCTGGGTATATGCCCAGGAGTGGGATTGTTGGATCGCATGGTAACTGTATTTTTCGTTTTTAAAGTAACTTCCATTCTGTTCTCCATAGTGACTGAACCAATTTACATTGCTACCGTCAGTATAAGAAGGTTCCCTTTTCTCCATGCCCTCTCCTGCCTTTATTATTTGTAGACTTTTTAATGATGGCCTTTCTGACTGGTGTGAGGTGATACCTTATTATAGTTTTCATTTGCATTTCTCTAATAATTAGCAATGTTGAGCATCTTTTCATGTGCCTGTTGGCCATCTCTCTGGAGAAATGGCTACTGCTCAGTTTTTGATTTTTTTATTTTGATACTGAACTGTGTGAGCCATTAGTCTATTTTGGAAGTTAAGCCCTTGTTGATCACATCATTTGCAAATATTTTCTCCCAGTCAATAGTGGTCCCATTTGTTTATTTCTGCATGTTAATTTCTATTGCCTTGAGAGATTGACCTAAGAAAATATTGGTACAATTTATGTCAGAGAATGTTTTGCTTATGTTGTCATGTAGAAGTTTTATGGTGTCTTGTCTTATATGTGAGTCTTTAAGCCATTTTGAGTTAATTTTTGTGTATGGTGTGAGGGAGTATTCTACTGTCGGTGCAGCTGTCGAGCTTTCCTAACAGCACTTGCTGAGATTTTTTTTCTCTATATCTCTGCCTCCTTTGTCAAAGCTTAGTTAACTGTAGGCGTGTGGGTTTATTTCCGGATTCTACTCTGTTCCATTGATCCATATGTCTGTTTTTGTGCCAACACCATGCTTTTTTTTTTTTTTTTTTTTTGTCTTTTTGCTATTTCTTTGGGCCGCTCCCACGGCATATGGAGGTTCCCAGGCTAGGGGTTGAATTGGAGCTGTAGCCACCGGCCTAGGCCAGAGCCACAGCAACGCGGGATCTGAGCCGCGTCTGCAACCTGCACCACAGCTCATGGCAACGCCGGATCCTTAACCCACTGAGCAAGGGCAGGGACTGAACCCGCAACCTCTTGGTTCCTACTTGGCTTCGTTAACCACTGCGCCACGATGGGAACTCCTCATGCTGTTTTGATTACTGTAGCTTTGAGTATTGTCCGAAGTCTTCAAGGGTTATTCTTGAGCTTTGTTCTTTTTCCTCAGGATTACTTTGGCCATTCTGGGCCTTTCCTGATTCCATATAAATTTCAGGATTATTTGTTTTAGTTCTATGAAAAATGTTATGGATAGGAGTTCACGTTGTGGCTCAGTGGTTAACAAACCTGACTAGCATCCATGGGGATGCGGGTTCGAGTCTCCTGGCCTCACTCAGTGGGTTAAGGATCCAGTGTTGCTGTGAGCTGTGGTGTAGGCTGGTGACTACAGCTCCAATTGGACCCTTAGCCTGGGAGCTTCCAAATGCCATGGGTGCGACCCTAAAAACACACACACACACACACACACACAAAGGAAAAGAAAAGAAAAATGTCATGGATAATTTGATAGGGATCACATTAAATCTGTAGATTGCTTCTGGTAGTATGGCTTTTTATTTATTTTATTTTATTTATTTATTTTTGCTTTTTAGGGCTGCACCTGTGGCAATGGAAGTTCCTAGGCTAGGGGTGGAATTGGAGCTGCAGCGGCTGGCTTATGCCACAGCTTCAGCAATGTGGGATCTGAGCTGCATCTATGGGCTACATGATCCTGCACTGCTGTGCCTTTGGTGTAGGCCGGTGGCTGTATCTTCAGTTCAACTTCTAGCCAGGGAACCTCCATATGCCGAGGGTATGGCCCTAAAAAGACAAAAAAAAAAAAAAAAAAAAAAAAAAGAAATGCAACAGATTTCTGTATGTTAATCTTGTATCCTGCTACCTTGCTGAATTCATTTATCAATTCTAATAGTTTTTGTGTGGAGTCTTTAGGGTGTGTGTGGCAGGTGGATTATTTCTTAATATAACCAAATGGGCATGTGCAGCATTTAGTTAGCTTTATACAATTTAGGAGCAAATCAGCATGTTTTCGTCTTCTGTTTTCTTTATGTCAGTAGTTTTTAATCTTTTCTGCATATTGCAATCCTGGATAATTACGCCAGAATTTCAGTCTGGTTTAATATGTTTCATTAATTTACACTGAAGTGTTAACCCAAGAATGGTCTCTGTTTTTGCTTGTATTTTACCAGAGAAAAATCCTGTCCTATACATACATAGTCTTTTTATTTTATTTTTCCTTTTAGGGCCAAACCTTCAGCATATGGCAGTTCTCAGGCTAGGGGTTGAATTGGAGCTGCAGCTGCCAGCCTACGCCACAGCCACAGCAATGCCAGATTGTAGCCACATCTGCAAACTACACTGCAGCTCATGGTGACCCCAGATCCTTGACCCACTGAGGGAGGCCAGGGATAGAACCTGTATCCTCATGGGTTCTTAACCCACTGAGCCACAACAGGAACTCCCCACATGTTTTTAGATGCCAAAATTCTATGAAACCAATATCCTTTAGGACAAATTCAGTTTACTGTGAAGAAGTAATTCCTGTACACTGCTGCCTTTATGGCATAAAACCAGAATGGCAAAGAATTAAGGAGAGTTAGGGGACATTACGCAAGGCACACATTTTAAGAAACTGGATCCTTAAATTACTTTAAAAAATTCTTATAGTGATGGATGGAGAAGGAGTATTGCTTTAATGTTTTGTTTTGCTTTATTTACTTTGGCTTTTTGCTATCAAAAGATTTTCTGGGAGTTCCCATAGTGACTCACTGGGTTCTATGTGCAGATGTGGGTTCAATCCCTGGCCTTGCTCAGTGGGTTAAGGATCCAGCATTGCTGCAAGCTGCAGTGTAGGTCACAGATGTGGCTCAGACATGACGTTGCTGTGCCTGTGGTGCAGGTCTGCAGCTGCAGCTCCATTTGATCCCTAGCCTGGGAACTTCTGTATATTGCAGGTGTGGCCCTAAAAAGACAAAAAAGTTTTCTGAGTACTAATATGACTGAAGACACATGGCAAAAATCTAAACAATCTTTATAAATTCCTCATACTTTTTTAAACTTAAAAATTAAGCTTTTAAAACTGTGGGATAGCTCTACAATGGACTACCCCTAAGCAACAAAAACAAAGACAGTTTTGATTGCATAGTAACATGGGTGAAACAAATATATTATGCCAAGTGAAAGAAGCCAGACTCTAAAGGCCACAGACTAATTTGGGTGGAGCAGCAAGCCTCCCTGAACTTGACCATGGGTGGGGACTACCTGATCCTCTCTCGGGTGAAAGGGATGGTCTCGTTGTCTTTCTTCCAGTAGAACACGGGTGGAGGCATGCCTATCACGCGGCACTCCAGTCTCACCGGGTGGCCTTCGGGAACACCACTGTTCTGCAGCTTCTCCAGGATGACTGGTGCCTTCTTCACTTCTTTGGCTGAGTGAGAGAAGGGCAGTGCTAGTTTGAATAGTAAATGTCTTGGGGGTCCTTGCCTCACACTCCTTACAGTTCTGGAATTTAGCACAGGGGACACCCACCCTCCCTACCTCCTCCCGAGAACGCTTTTCAAACCTCTTAGTGAAGATGGCTGTCTTCATAAAATCTCCAGAAATGATTAAAAAAGAAATGAGGGAGTTACCGTTATGGTGCAGTGGTTAATGAATCCAACTAGGAACCACGAGGTTTTGGGTTTGATCCCTGCCCTTGCTCAGTGGGTTAATGATCTGGCGTTGCCATGAGCTGTGCTGTAGGTCACAGACGCGGCTTGGATCCCGAGTTGCTGTGGCTGTGGTGTAGGCTGGCGGCTACAGCTCTGATTTAACCCCTAGCGTGGGAACCTCCATATTGCCGTGGGAACGGCCCAAGAAATGTCAAAAAGACAAAAAGACAAAAAAAAAAAGAAATGAGGAAACTGTCTCCGCCTGTCTTACGAGAGACCACTCTCATGGGTTTGGGTGATGCATGTGGGATTCAAACAGTAGATGTGAAATTAAGGGAGTTTCTTTTATTGCTCAGTGGTAAAATTTAAGAAACAATTTTGATTTTTATGTACTACATATGTTATATGTATTTTTCTTTTTTAGAGGAGTTTGTTTTGTAGAAGATACATTGATTTTTACTTCAACGTTTTATCTTGAAAATTTTTATAGCTACAGAAAAATTGAAAGAAGTAGACTACTAAAAAAAATGAATTGAAGTTCTCTGGTGGTGCAGTAGGCTAAGGATCTGAAATCATTACTACAGTGGCTTAGATTGCTGCTGTGGCATGGGTTCAATCCCTGGCCTGGGAACTCCACATGGTGTGGGTGTGGCCCCAAATCCCACAATTATACTTCCTAAGGAGGTTCCTCCACCCAGAACCAATTAAGGCAAAGATACCTCATTTCTCAGGGTTGCAGAATCAATTGTTTAGCAAAATAATGGGGGGAAAAGTAAATGCCGCAATCAGTGTATCTTTGCAGAATGAGCTTTTTCTACTCTGTTGGTGAGAGGGAATTAAGGGTGAGAAAAAGAAATATTGAGGGAACAGCTTACTAGCCTAGAGAGAGGATTAACATTCTGCAGGCACCTTGATTTCTTTCAGGGGCCATATAAGGGAGACAGCAGAAGAAAGCCTAGCATTAGAATTTGTACATTCTGAAATCTATTTCTGGATGGTCTACTGCTCCCAAGGGGCTGGCACCTCCCATGACTACGACTTGTCCTTATCTGTAGGCGTTACAGTGTTTTGGTCACATCATCTTAAAAGGTAAGGGTTCATTTATTTAGCTATTGATTCAACATTTGTTAAGCACCAGCATGTTCCAGGCATTGAGTCAGACATCAGAGATGCACAGAAGGACAAGTCAGAATTTCTGACTTGGGAGGATTCCAGGGAGGCAAAAGAGAAAATAGTTGCACAGAAGGCCATGGGTGAGCTAAGAGTCTCTCTTTTACTAAGTGGTATGGAAACAGAGGAGGATGTGCCTGGTGGATCCACTGTGTCTTTGTGGTGACAGTTGACTTAAGCCTTAGAGAAGGAGTAGGAGGTTGCTAGGCAAAGAAGGGCATTCCAAGTAGAGGGACCACTGATGCAAAGGCATGGAAGCTTGAGGTAGCGAGAGACCCTGGTGTGTTCTAGGAGTGATGAGCTATAGGACAAGTGACCTGAATTTAGTGATAATCAATTCATTAGTAGTTGATTATTAACTATTACAGTGACTACCAATTATTACATGCATGATATATACAAGATACTATGTTTTTAGTTTACTGATACTTTTTTTAAACTTAATTTTATTTTTTAATTTCTCAATGAATTTATCACACCTGTAGTTGTACAATGATACTGATACATTTTTGAAAGTGGTGTAGGACTATGGCCCTTCCTACAGTGAAGAAGTAGAGATTAGACTTGGTGAAGCAAAGGACTAAGGAATTATGTCAGAGGCTCTGAGTCTTTGGGTGGTAACTTTGGAGGGATTTATGTTTAGGGGGTCCCAGCAGCAAAGCTTACCTACTACAGTGAGCTCCAGACTAAAGGAATTCTGCCCGGTTTTGTTGGTAGCAACACAGGTATAGGTTCCCGCGTCGCGTTGAGTGAGTGGGTCAATGAGCAGAGAGTGGACTCCGGTCTCCCTGACCAGCATCTTGTGGGAGGCATCTGGGAGCACAGGCTGGCCGTTGAGCAGCCACGTCAGCTCTGGGGGCGGTAAGCCACTCACCTAATAAACAACAGGACAGCTGAGTCAAATGACAGACTGATGACAGGCAGATTTATCTGGTGGCTGAATTCTTCATCCTTGTCTGGCACCGCATAGATAGTGAGAGGGAATGTGGAGTGATGAGAAACCTCTCTGCAGGGGTCTGAGGACAAGACGGCTCAGGATGGACGGCCGCATGAATTTAGAGTATGTAGACCTTAATTCAAGTCATGATCATATGCTAGACTAGACTGAATAAGAATGAAAAAACCAGATAGATAGATAAAATAGGCCTGTGGTGTCAGTTTCAGAGGATATATCGCTTACATACCTGATAAGCAAGAGGTAGCTGAGGAAGGGACAGACATTACACCGTGATCTCAAAGCTGGCTGTGGATCATAATCACACAAGGAGTGTTTGACAATTCTGATGCCCACTTACTATATTAAATCAGAATCTTTGGGGGTGGGGCCCAGGCCTGGGTATCTTTTAGGGTTTAGAGTGGAAGAATAACAGTCTTCCTGAAATATTATTGAGGTAGCCAATGGGAGAGGAAGAACCACCTAGAGAAGTGGATTCTGTAAATGCCTAACCTAAGTCTTTACTAATTTGCATCTAAATCTCCAGAGCATTTTGCATCTTTGGGGCCGAAGGGGTAACTTTAAGTTTCTGTTCATACTAAGAAATATCCATGCTATTCAACGGAAACTAGTTTCTGGTGGAAGAGTTAGAATGTAGACTAGCTAAAGAAGATGAATGTTGATGAGTATGGGAAACCAGCTTCTGTTTTCATAAACTACCTTGGAGCCATTCTTTCATGATGATAATTTTTTTCAAAGGCTCACAGCAATTCATTTCAAGGATGCAAAAATCATCCTTATGACTTTATGGTAATAAAGGCTTTCCAGGCACCATATGGAATATGTCTGAATTGCATTACCACTTTGGTTGTCTTTTACAAATACAGAGTTAACTTGATACAATATCAATGTACTTTTTATTAAAATACAAACACTTAAAGATTTTATGAAATACTTTTGGCTGGTATTAAATGCTCCAAAAGACCCTTGTAAGAAAAAAAGTGATCTCTCTCTTCCTCAGCCCCCTTTCCCTGAAAACAACCTAGAGCAAATACAAACAGAGGTTCCCTGGTGCCGCAGTGGGTTAAGATCTGGTGTAGTCACTGCTGTGGCTCAGGTCACTGCTGTGCCGTGGGTGCAGTTCCTGGCTTGGGAACTTCTACCTGCTTCAGGCTTGGTCAAAACAACAACAACAACAACAAAACCCCCCCCAAAACCCAAGAAAATACAAACAAAAATAGGTACATACAAACAAACAAATGCAAAATATGAAGAGATTTGGAACCAAGGATGGGTACTTGAGGCTACCTTGCAGTCCAGGCGACAGAGGCGACCCTCGTGAGCCACCATATCCCCAGGAGCCTGCAGGAAATGTGGTCGGAAAAATCGTTCCTGTAGGGGCTCTTTGTCTCTTTCTTGCACTCGAGACCTTCCTCTAAAAGAGCAAGAATGTTCAGGCATTAAACATAGAACCAATGCACAAACATGACAGTAGGCACTTAGGCGTGGCTAGAGGGCCTGGAGAAAAAAAATGGGGGGGGGGCGCGGTTTGCTGGACCATAAAGAGATAATAAATAATAGCATGGAGCTGATGTTAAAAAAAAAAAAAGAGTACTAAGCATCCACTGTAGGATTATCTGGTCAGGTCTGTAATTAAATAAATAGGCTTTAGCTTTTTTCTTTCTGAAGTCATTCTGGGTTCAGTGGCTCAGCTCCCCTTGCCTTGGGTTTGACCACTTGTTCAAAAGTTTCAAAATAAACAAATAAATCAGTGTTCAATCTGAACCACAAATGGGAGCCAGAAGAGAAGTCCTGTTTATTACCCAGAACAAGGCAGCTGCAATTCTTGTGTCTCTGAGTAATGAAATTTAAACATGGCTAATAAATTATGTCAGACCACTAAAGATGATCATGAACTTAAAACTGGTTAAGACTGATCAACAGTAACAGCTGTTCTTCAAGAAGGAAAAAAAAAACTGAAGATGGTATAGTTGCAACGGTGGTGAAATACTGTATCTGAAACGTGGTCACTATTTTTGTTCTTTGGTAAGTCTAATTTAATTCATCCATGTCAGCAACTATGAAATGCTTTGCTAAGACTTGTGGCACCAGAAGACTCAAGAGAAAGCTAGATTTTTTCTTAGTGATTGGTAAAATCAGAGAGGAGGAAAGCCAGTTGCTATGTTGGAGACAATTGTTTTTTTGGAGACAACAACCAACAACAAAAATATTTTATCTGTACATATAATCATTAATGGTTTCTAGTTATTTTTTTCTTTAAGAAAAGGTAATTTAACTCAAGCGTCTGATATATAATGTGCACAGGAGCTACTGATGGTTACAGATTTTGAACCATTAAAAATGTGCTATGGGGAGTTCTTGTTGTGGCTCAGTGGGTTAAGAACCCAACATAGGGACCGTGAAGATGCGGGTTTGATCCCTGGCCTCACCAGTGGGTTAAGGATCTGGTGTTAATGCAAGGTGTGGCGTAGGTCGCAGATGTGGCTCGGATCCAGTATTGCTATGGCTGTGGCATACGCTGGCAGATGCAGCTCCGATTCAGTCCCTGGCCCAGGAACTTCTATATGCAGCAGATAAAAAGAAAACAGAAAAAAGAAAAAACAAAACCAAAAAACAACCAATGGTATGCCATGGACTAATGCTTCTCACATTTCATGTGCTTATGAATTACCTGGGGATCTTATTAAAATGCAGATTCTGTTCAGTAGGTCTGGGGGGAAGGGCTTGGGATTCTGCCTTTGCAACAAGCTCTCACCAGAGGCTGATGCTGCAGGTAGAGGACTACACTTTATGGAACAATTTATAGACCCAGTATTCAGTGCTCATGGTGGTGGGCAGATGCTTGGGAGGGGCTCAAGAAGGAAGATTCTTATTGTCTTTACCTGTGAGACTGACTAGCAGCTGTTAGTCGACTTCGAATGGGCAAACCTTGTACCATCAAGTGGCCAGAGCAGCTGATTCTCCCCTGAGAAACAGAAAATGAAGGAGATTAAAATAAAAAAAACTCATGCTTTTTCAATATTATACATATTTTTAGGGTCCAGACCATTATGAACTTTTAAGCTAAGTATTATGAGTTTTTTGGGGGGTGTTGGGGAAGGGGGTGAAAACAACATAACTCCTTAAATCACTGTTAATATTTCAGGGGAAAGGATTTTTAAGAATATTGTGATGACTTTCATTTTTAAGCTGAGACGTGAATGGAGCACAAATATAACACAATTTGAATTCTTGTGCACTTAACATTATTTGCAGGCATATGCCAAGATCATGGCCAAGTGTTTTGATGCTTTCTTCAATAGAGATGATCTTCAAAACTAACATTTTAATAGGAGGAATGAGTGAGAGTAGACATTATAATTCTGTACCTCCTATTCTCTCAGTAGTTGAAGATACTTAATCTGTCATATCGTTAAGGGGAATTTTAAGTCTTGATCTCTTCAGAGAAGGAAAGGGAAAGATGATGGCTCTCCAACTTTTTTTTGGAGGGGAGAGCATGCTTTCAGCATGTGGAACTTCCCAGGCCAGGGATCTAACCTGTGCATGGCAGCGACTTGAACTGCTGCAGTTGACAATGTTAGATCCTTAATCTGCTGAGCCACTTGGGAACTCCCACAGCTTTCCAACTTTCCCCCAAAACAGAAATTTATGAGTGAGGGATATTCACAAGTAATTTGCTTATTGTCTAAAGAACAAAAAATAACAACTCATTCTTTCAGAGAATAATTGATTGACTCTTCAAGGGAGTCAGTGAGTTGCTAAACAGAAGATTTACTCCACTAGGTTGGGGCGTATACTTAATGAAGAGATGCTACTAATGTCCTTTGACAGAGGCTGAAGGTTTGAGTGACCCAGTGGTGGCTAACTGGTCGTGTAAGTTGTGCTTCTGTGCTCTAGTTACACTCAGCTTCAGTGCTTCTCATTCATTGTCCTCAGCAATCCTTAGTAACTCGCACTTCGCAAGGTTTATTCACAATGACATCAACCGCTCCTTCCTCAGAGTGCAGCGCGGAGTGGAACCCGCATCTCCACCTGGGGGTTGGCAGCCATGATGGTGTAGTTGCCATCGTCATCACTGGTGGTGGAGTCAATGTGCAGAGAACATGTCCCGTCTCCTTCTCGCCTCATTTTGCAGTGCTCATTTCTCTTTGAAATCTGCTTTCCATCTTTGAACCAGTAAACCTAAAGGGAAAAATAAGGGGAGTATATGCTGTTCTGCACATCTTTAGACGATAATGATGCAAGGAGTAGGATAAGGCAAGGGTCGATTGCCATCTCTACAACAAATAACCCATCCCTTATAAAACACTTAGAAAAAAGTGATAAAACATATTAACAGGTGACAGTATAATATTTTCCTCTACTTATACATATACAATATTTAAGTGAGAAATTAGATATAATTTAGGATTGAGATAAAGCCTTTGATTATTTTTATTGCACTTTTAAAAAAAGGTTGGCAATTGAGGCTTTATTTCCTAATTCTTTCACAGATAAAATTTGAGGAGTTTCAGGCCCTGATTAATCCAGTATCTCTTAAATTTTGACCAGTCAGTTGTGAGATGATTTTATGGGGCCCAAGGACAGGGCTAAGTGACACCCTATTATACTTTATAATGATTTAAAAAATGATCCTAAGGACCAGATGTGTCATTAGAGGCCAAATAAGGAAAACCAGGAGCTGGGGACTTTTCCAGTTATCTTTTTTACAAGCTCAAGTCTCCTGCAGTCCCAGATCTCAGGGCGTAGAATAGCTCACCTACTTGAAAGGAGAGTATGGTTTATTATACCAAGTGAAATGAGGCCAGGATTCACTTGCTACATTTCTCATCTGATTAAAATTTAGGTATACATAGTTTTCATGTTAAGTTCTGCATGTGTCAAGGAAATCTGTCAGACAGGAGGGTCAAAGTACTGGTGGCAGTTGCCCTTTTTCTACGTTTCCTGGTTACCTAACCATACAAGCTCATGCCACGTTAATATTTGTGAAAACAGAGTGGAGAGATATCCTGCTGTAGACACACTGTCTGTAAATCCTTCTTTCAGCTGACTGCCAAAAAATCTGGTGACTCATAAGATTTTTCAGCAGCCAGTGATAATGATATGACATTTTCAGCATTTACCAACCTAACAGTAATGATACAAATATAGCTCACTTTGTACAACAGGCATGCTGTGGATACTCAGTAGATGTTAAATAAAAATTATCAGTTTGGTGAGCCTGATGGTCCAGAAACTCAATGGCCCAAAACAGAGGATCATGACTAAGAAATTTATTTTAAACATTTATAAACTTACCCATAAGTAGTCTGATTTATTTTTTACCTATTTAATGATCCTATTCCTGATCGTTTCTTTTTAGTTAAATGATCGGGTTTTGTTAATTTTTTGGTATTGGTTTTCATTCCCTCTGTAGATACCTCACTAGAGTCTGATAAGTCTTTCTTGGAGGCACTGTTTATAGTTTTGCACTGCTGGTTGGCCAACTGGCTGGCCATCTTCCCCTACCTTTGGGACTGGGATCCCAACAATTTTGCAGGTGAATGTGACTGGAGAGCCTTCAGTGACCCGGAAGTGCTTGAGTCTTTTGTCAAAGATGGGAGCAATACACTTGCCCGTGGGGATCTCATCATGTTGAATTTCATCATCTGATTCATCAACAGGGGTACGTTCCAAGCGAAACTCTATTTCATTCATCAGCCTCTGCTCAAAGCTTGAAATTTTGTACTCCTGTTAAAACAGCAAACATGTTTCAATTTCAGTTTCTACAGGTAGAGGAAGAACTTATTCCTCAGCATAATCTGAGCCCCAGACTTTTTAAGATTCAAATGTTAGATTTATATCATAGAACCTCAGTAAAACAGGCATGTTCCAGTTCCACTTCCTCACTGTGGAGCACTAAAGGAGATTTCAGTGTCTCTAGTACAATCCCAACTGTCCTAAGGGGTCCTGATTCCTCATCTTCAGCATGGAGTCCCAGTAGAATCTTAGAGGGAATGGAATACAGCCGAAATGTCATTTCCATAGCTCCTAATAGTGTCCATTTCGATATATAGAACCACCTATGTGGTATTTTGGCAAAATTATTCTGAACTGCATTCTGATACATGCCTGCATCACCAACTTCCTGTCTCTACCAGACACTCCCATCTGCATACTGGAGGAAAACTGGTCTTTCATAAATGTCCCTTGACTCCGTGTCTGCTTTCACTCTATCTCTGCTGCCCTCCCAACAGAATGACTTGAAATAATTTCCCATTGTTACAGCTTCATTTCCTTGTCATCTCTTTGCTCACTAAAGGACTGCAATTAGACTTGTGTTCTCTCACTTCCACTGAGACTGCTACTATCACCGTCTTCAGGTTTGCCAAACACAGTTGTCGCTTATCTGTTCTCACCTTACCTGACCTCTCAGCAGCGTTAGACACAGTGGCTACTTTCTCCTTTTAGAAACATTCTCTTCGGTTTGTTTTCATGACACCATACTGGTTTTCCTCCCCTCCCTCTAGGTGGTCCTTATCTGTTTGCTTTGCTAGTTCCAGCTCCTCTGTTCCAGGTGATCTCATTTTCTCTCACGGCTTCAGATACCTTCTCTAGGCTGATGACTCCAAACCCAGGTCTCTTAGCCTGGTCTTGCCCCAGATCTCATATACCCAATGATCTGCTCAGAATTGCGAGAAGAGTCATATACCCAACCCCTTACTCTCTGCCATGGCTTGGATGCCAGATGGGCACCTCAAACTTAGCATGGTCCACACTTCATTTCTGTCTCCCAGGGGAGATACTCCTTCCCCACTCACTCCCTATCTCAGGAACTGGCTCCCCTATCATCTACTTGGTTAAGTGGTTAAGCCGGTGTTTCTCACATTACCTATGGTGAAAAACCAGGTTTTAAAAATAAATTTTCCAACCTGTTCTGTTGTAAAAGAAAATAAAAATGAATTGCTAGAGGGAGTTCCTGTTGTGGCTGAGTAGGTTATGAAACCAACTAGTATCCATGAGGACATGGATTTGAAAATTGGCCTTGCTCAGTGGGTTAAAGATCTGGCATTGCCACGAGCTGTGGTGTAGGTCGTAGACGCGGCTTGGATCTGGCACTGCTGTGATGTTGGCTCCAATTTGAGCCCTAGCCTGGGAACTTACATATGCCGTGGGTGTGGCCCTAAAAAGCAAAAAAAAAAAAGAAAAAAAAAGGATTACTAGAAAAATGAAATAGAAATAGAAAAACACATGCAAAATTATTATATTCAATAGGTATAAAATTTCTCTGTCACATGCTGTAAAAAATTCTTAGTGGTTACTTTCAATTTCTATACTCATCTCAAGGTAGAGAGAGATGCCAGCTTGCAACTGGCACAGGTCTCGGACCACACTTTGAGTGTACCAAGTTAACCTAAGTCTAGAACTTATCCTGGATTCCTCTGATTTCCCCTCCTGCCCTAGTCTATTAAGCTTAAATGTCACCTCGCTAAAGTAGCCTTCCCAGGCTACTTCATCTAAAGTAACTCCCCATTCTAATTCTCTACAGAGCAGTGATTGCTGTCTAGTATTTTTTCTTGTTGATTGACTGAACGAATATCGCTAAGCCTTAGAATGTTAGCATCCAAAGAGCAGAGCTCTTGTTTGTCTTGCTTCCCACTACATCAACAGCACACGGAATAGTGAATGCTTGAATCATGGCAGGTGCTCCCTGAGTATCTGAAGGATGAAAGGATACATGAATGACACACGAACCATCAATTGTTCCAGGGTCACTTTATCTTTGAGGAACCCAGAGCCATGTGTTTGGGGCGAGGGTGAGACCTTTGGCTAAACTTTTGACTCTAGTTAAGCTTAATGTTAGAATTTAAGGAGGCCCAATGGAGACAGTCCTAGGATGCTTCTCTTTAAAAACATTTTTTAAAAATTATAGTTGATTTACAATGTTCTGTCAATTTCTGCTGTACATCAAAGTGACCCATTCATAATTCTGTACTAGGATGCTTCTGAAATGGAATTTGGAAATACATGGCTGATTTGCATCTGCCCCTAGTCATAGGCAGAATAATTGAGTTCAAGACTCATAAGATGTGTCTTTAGGCTCTTAAATCACATATGCTCTAGTTATTGTCTTATACCTATTATTACCTAATGTGTGTAGAATTGGAGCTTAGAAAACAGACACCAAATGTTCCTGAGCTTCAATTTCTTGGAACCAATTTTAAATCTCCCCTTTCAGCCTTGCCTCAAATTAGGTAAACAAAATAAATCTACATCTCTTTCTTTTCTTTTCTTTTCTTTCTTTTTTTTTTTTTTGCTTTTTAGGGCTGCACTGTGGTATATGGAAGTTCCCAGGCTAAGGGTCAAATCAGAGCTGCAGCCGCTGGCCTACGCCACAGCCAGAGCAACGTGGGATCCGAGTGGTGTCTGCAACCTACACCACAGCTCACGGCAACGCCAGATCCGTAACCCACTGAGCAAGGCCAGGGATAGAACCCACACTGAGCCACAAAGGGAACTCCCTACATCTCTTTCGACATAGGAAAAATGATTAGTCTCCAGTTAAGCTTATTAATTTTTAATTAATTTAAACCAATTAAAGTAAAAGACTGTTCACGTCTACTAATTTGAAACCTAATTTAGTTTAAATGTATTAAGACTATTTTCTACATAATAGGAGTTTTTAAAAAGTTAATATTTAATGCTTCTAGCTATCCACCTATTAGGTTGAACTATGTGAAACTGCCATTTTTGAGAATTAAAAATTGTAGAATATCAGCAATTCCAAATGATTGGACTTAATATTATATAATAACTATATTTTCCATAAATGCATAAAGCAATCCCACAATTTTGAAGTATTTTCCAGCCTTGACAGTTTAAAATCAAATGAGGAATATATTGTTCTTCTTTGTTGAATGGTATTCATGTTCCTAAATGGACATTATTTTTCCTTTTAACAAATTTATTGTTTGAATGCTTAGAAGTAAAACTGATGAGTCATTTTATTCCTTTACTATGTGAGGTAGGTGCTAAATAGCTTTATTATTATTCTTTTCTTTTTTCTTTTTTTGGCTGCCTCACAGCATATGGAGTTCCTGGGCCAGGGATCAGATCCAAGCTGTGGCTACAATGCACACTGCACCTGTGACAATGCTGGACTCTTAACCCACTGCGCTGGGCTGGGGATTGAACTTGCAGCGCTCCAGAGATGCTGCTGATTGCATTGAACTCCAGCGGGAACTCCAGCTTTATTATTATTATTATTATTATTTTGTCTTTTTGCTATTTCTTGGGCTGCTCCCGCGGCATATGGAGGTTCCCAGGCTAGGGGTCTAATCGGAGCTGTGGTCGCCAGCCTACGCCAGAGGCACAGCAACGCAGGATCCGAGCCACGTCTGCAACCTACACCACAGCTCCTGGCAACGCCGGATCGTTAACCCACTGAGCAAGGGCAGGGACCGAACCTGCAACCTCATGGTTCCTAGTCGGATTCGTTAACCACTGCGCCACGACGGGAACTCCTGGCTTTATTATTTTTTAAATAACAGTCAAAAAGAATAATTCACACAGTTTGTAAACCTCACATACAGATCCTAGAGTTCAGGCTATCCCAGGCTTTTGGTGCGGGTTGCAGGAGGTCTTAGCCTTTGACAATTTCTCATCTTGTTTCATTAAGTCCCCAGATTCCTAATCCATTCCATACTGCCTCTAGCCACTATTTTAGTGGAGTCTTTGTTCCAAGCTAAAGAACTTTCTTTACACCTTGTCCTGCTGTATGATGGGTGAGGGCTGATAAGTTCCTGGCTAATTATATTGTCGGAGTTATTATAGGGGAGAGATGAATTCCTGAAATTCTATATTGAAAGTATGATCTCATTTTTCCAAAGAAGTATTGTTGTACATGGTGGTAAGTTATGATTATACCTCTATTTTAGGAACAAATGGGTGATAAATAAGGTTTTTAGCACTTGCCAGAGACTGTAAATCCCACATTGTTTCTATGTATTCCAAACACCTAACTTTAGGAACTTGAATTTACCAATTTGGGACCCAATTTCATGGAATTTATAAATATTTGAATTGCCTTAACCAAGGGAACTGTGAAAGCAATTTGATGAAAATGTGCATATTTTGTTTTGCTATGAATGGTAACATACTGGTTATTATTATTATTATTTGCTTTTTAGAACTGCACCTGTGACATATGGAAGTTCCCAGGGTAGGGGGCGAATTGGAGCTGTAGTTGCCCACCTACACCACAGCCACAGCAACGTGGGCCCCTTAACCCACTGAGCAAGGCTAGGGATCGAACTTACATCCTTATGATCCTAGGCAGGTTCATTAACTGCTGAGCCACAAAGGGAACTCCTCAGTTACCTATTTATTATTTTACCAGTACCACAAATTGGGAGGTGGTGTAAACAACACTCAATGAGTTCTCTAAAATACAAAATACACTATTGTATCTGTGTACTGAGGATACAGTTGTAACCAGACCTTAACTGGAAGTTTCCACTGAGGTACCAAGATGAGCTAGCTATTAGAAAACAAGTGAGTTGGCAGAAAAACTATCCTCCAGAAACTTCAAAGCAGGTGCTTAAGGACAGGTTAGGTGATTTAGATTCCTCATCTTCATCAGAGATACAAAAAAGGAGGGAGAAGATGTGGTGAGAGGGCATTGGAGGGAGCCTTTAATATCTGTGAGGTTCCCACCTCTACCTCTAGCCACAGAGTACCTGCCTTTCCCCTCCAGTCTGTTGAGAGAGACTAAATAGACCCGTTTGTAGAGCTTCCTGTGTTCCTCCAGCGCTTGGTTTCTGACTCCTGCCTAGAAGCCTAGAGTGAGGAGCGCGGTGAGGCTTTGCTGGTGGGCAAGGTGACGGCTGCTCTCAGTGGCCTGTCCTGCATTGTGCCAGCTCTGAGGCCCTGGGATGGTTCCTGTCAGGCACACACGGGGCACATATGAGACAGAGCCAGTGTGGGGTCAGCGTTTGTCCCTCTGTGGCTGGGAAAGGAAGGAGTCAGGAAAAGCAGTTAGTGAAGCAGGGGAGGAGGGAGCGGAAAAGAGAGAAGCTGCCATCCTTCCTTCCTGGCTTTAGATTTCCCATTTGCAGGGTCCCTGGGGTGTGGCGTGTGAGGTATGGATGAGGGCGTTTGTTGGGGGCGGGGGGGCTCTATTTTTGAATAAAGATTGGGATGTGGGTTACTCCAAGGACTGGACATTTTGTATTACTGGATCAAGATTATATCTTGCCATAAAGTAAATATAGACACTTATATGAACTAAAATTAGCCGAAATGGTTTTGTGGTTACCTTACATTTGAGATTGTCAGGAGCAGAGGAAGGATTTAGCCCCATTGGATAAATTTAAAGGGAGAAAAAAATTGCTTTGAAGATACAAATTTTTAATGTACCAGTTATATGATGTAATGTATAAATTACAGATGCCCAGCAAAATAAGAATACTGTAGTCAAGGAGTTTCCATGAAAGATTTCATAAAATATTTGGGAAGTTGAACCTCAGAAACAAGGAAACCATGTAACCGTGTGGCAGGGGCATGTGGCGTATTTCTTTTTTCTTTTTGTCTTTTTAGGGCCGCACCTGAGGCATATGGAGGTTCCCAGGCTAGGGGTTGAATCAGAGCTGTAGCTTCTGGCCTACACCTCAGTCACAGCAATACAGGATCAAAGCCATGTCTGTGACCTGCATCACAGCTCATGGCAACGCCAGATCCTTAACCCACTGAGCAAGGCCAGGGATCGAACCCGCATCCTCATGGATGCTAGCTGGGTTGGTTAACCATTGAGCCATAATGGGAACTTCCATGTGGCTTATTTCTAAGGCAGTGAATCTTTACAACTGAGATGTTTACAAAGATGCACACCATCCCCGAAGCAGGAATTAATGTGGGTTTCTTTTTCTTTCTTTTTTTTTTTTGTGGTGCTTTGCAATTAAGAGTTGCTTATCGTAAGGATAACTGCCCTTCTTACACATAAATCAACGTTGTCATTGCAAGTTATGGATTATGGGATTCAGATTTTGTAAGGAAACTTGCAAACAAGCAATATGTGTAAGTTAAATGTAAATGCGCCTTCTGCATTGTTTTGCACAAAGGTTGTATTACTGATCCACTGTCAATGGCTATGCACTCAAAGTTTCCAGGGTTTGTGCTGCGTCCTCCATTTTTCTTTGCCTTGTCCTCTTTGTGAGTGAGAGCCAGAGTTTCTGTGTCAGCTGCTTGTAGGTGATATCTGTGCTCAAAGGAAAGAATTTTTTCTGTGTAAATCTGGCCTGTATGGCAAGCAAATCAATGACATATGACCCATTATTTCCAGGCTTATGTTAAAGACCTTAAGTGAAAATGAATTGCATAGAATTTCAGTTGCTCTATGCAAGAAAAATGAAAAGCTAAAAAAATTTGGAAGAATATGCCACTTGAAAATATAATTCTTTTTTTTTTTTCCTTTAAAGATAATCCTCTTAAAGCTGATAGTTTGACAACTTGAGGCGTTTGATTTCTGGGACACATTTGCAGAAATTTGCTTCAAATTGCCAGAGTGGCAGTGAATGCGTTCCTTCTGCTGAGAAGCACAGTGTAAAAATGACAAATCTCATCCAGATACAGCGTTGCCAAGTTTCTGGATTTCCAGAATGTGGGCCATGATTTGACACTCACTGCCCTGAGCTTGATGCTGGTTTCCTCTGCTCTGGGTTCTGAGTCTGGGCTTCAGCGACAGATAATCAAATAGGATCAAAGCAGCTGGAAGAGCCTGATCAAAGGGTTCTGAACCAACTCTGGGTACCATGTTCACTGAAGGAAGTCTTATGTGTGTTAGATAAAGAATTCGACCTTGTTCCAGGGACAGTCACAGTATAGACAGTGGATAACAGATTCCTAGGTAAACTTGAAGGTTAACATACATAGGGATGTCTTCTTTTACTGCTTTTCTAATATTACATGCTTCCTTCCATAGAAATAACCAGGCTTCATAGTGTGTCCTCTGTTGCTGTTATCAAATTCTTAGATGCACCTGCTATATGCTAAATACTGTGATAGGCACTAGGGATACAGCACTCCATAAAATGCAGACTCTGCCTTTGGGGAGGTTAACAAAAAATACTTTAAATCCAAATTTTGTCTTGAATAAATAATTGCTGAGAGGCTCACAGAATTATTTTATACTCGAAGGTTCACTTAACACCAGAGTTTTGTGTAATTTCACTGTGTTTTTAAAAAGTTTTCATTGTTTTAGTCAGTTGATTAAAATAGGTTGTTATGATAGTGTCTACAATTAGGTATAATAATCTGCAGCATCAAGTGAGATATTTTTCATAGATACACAACAAATCCAAAATTTTCTACTTCATCAAAAGTTTCATTATATTATCTGAAACTAAGTCTCAAAGTTGAGTGTTAATTCAGTAAATATTCCCTGAGCACCTACTCTGGGCTAGACACAGCAAGGGTGCTACAAAGAATAAGATGCCCCCACCATCTCAGCTCTCAGCTGAGCATGTAACTGGTGCACCCTCAGAGGACCCACAGCAGATGACCACAGCACTGTTCCAGCACCCAGGGTTCTCTGATGCCTAGGGTGAACAACCAAGGCATTGGTGAGGTCAGCGGCTTTGTGGAACTCTTATTAGAAAAGCTACGGGGGAGTTCCCGTCGTGGCTCAGTGGTTAACAAATCCAACTAGGAACCATGAGGTTGTGGGTTTGATTCCTGGCCTCACTTATTAGGTTATGGATCTGGCATTGCTGTGAGCTGTGGTGTAGGCTGCAGATGCAGCCTGGGTCTGATGTTGCTGTGGCTATGGCGTAGGCTGCCAGCTGTGGCTCCAATTTGACCCCTAGCCTGGGAAACTCTATATGCCTCAGGTACAGCCCTAAAAAAAAAAAAGCAGAAAAAAAAAAAACTGCAGAAATTAAAGAAAACACATTATTTCTAGTAAATGTGGAAAATGTATGAAAATTGATCATTTCGACCAAATTCATAAAATTAAGTTGCTGAGTCAAACCACTTTTGTGACAAGAGAAAAAAAAAAGCAATGGAAGGTAAGACTATTTGCTCACAAGAGGGAATTTTCATAAAGAATTCATGGTAAGAGATGAAAGAGGTAAGATTTAAATAGAAGAAATGACTAAGCAGCTTAGAAAACGAGATTGGAGGGAAAAAAGGCAGAGCAAGAATTAGGTGATTCTCGCCCCCCGCTCCCCTCCCCCATCATACAGGGCAGTGTCTGGGAACCATAGACAGTTTTAAAGAAGGTTTTACTTTAAAAATGAGAGGGAGAAGCAGAAGAAAGAGACGGAAAGGTTTCCAAAAAAATGAGGTCAAGGAAGAAAGTTGAAATAAGACATTAAGTATGCGTGTGTATGTGTGTGTGTGTGTGTGAATTTAGACATTAACAGTCACCAATTTACTGGGTGCAGAATGTCATGCTAAGACATATGTGAATTAGAATGCTCCATTACATTTTGTGTGATTCTGGATTCCTTCCAAACTCTCAGATTTACTTCACTAATGGAAACGCATTGATGTCCAGTAAAGATCCACTGGTGGTGAGTAATACCCTTTCAGATAGAAATAATACAGCCTAAAACCTAGAAATCTTTGTCAGTTTAGAAAGCCAAACATTTTAATAAATAGGAACATCTGAATGGATGACGCTTTGTGTCGTACACAGTTTTAAGAATCAACAGGCAGATGTTACTTGCTAATTGGAAATGTATAAAATGAGTTAGAGGATAAATGCCAAAATATTTCAACAGAGAAATACAGAGTGGTAGATATATCAAAGAAAACCTATTTCTAAAGTGTTAATTAGAAGTTTGTGTTCTGGGAGTTCCGTTGTGGCTCAGTGGTAATAAACCTGACTAGTATCCATGAGGATGCAGGTTTGATCCCTGGCTTTGCTCAGTGGGTTAAGGATCTGGCATTGCTGTGAGCTGTGATGTAGGTCACAGATGAAGCTGTGATCTGGAGTAGCTGTGGCTGTGGCTGTGACTGGCGGCTACAGCTCTGATTCCACCCCTAGCCTGGGAACTTCCATACACCACAGATGCAGCACTAAAAAAAAAAAATTTGCCTTTTGGAGAGGAAACTGCTTGTAGTCAATAATATTCACATTGTTCAAGGACAATGATTTACTTTCATGCTCAGCATAATATGGTAATGCTCGACCACACAAATATTCTAGGATGGTAACTATTCTTCTTTTGCTTAGAAGAGTAAGCAAAACAGGGCAAGAGAGTCCAGCTTTCTGGCCCTAAAAGTTGTCAAAGCAAAATAAAACAAATGCATACTCTTTAAAAGGAATCCTTTCCTCCCCCCACGTATGTGTAGGCTAATATGGGAGAGAGAGAACAGACTATTTTGATTCCTGTGTCCCCAGAAGGCAAGTATAGACGACTGTCAATACACAAGTGTTTATGACTGTTCTTTACTTTTTCTATGCACATTTCCTTCTTCTTAGGTTCACATTTAGACAGTTCTTTTTGACTTTTTGACTCTCATTTCCCAAGGCAGACATGGACAAAATGATACTCTATCATGGTCATCATTTATGCCTCAGAACTTCCTCAGAATCATCTGCCAACATGATGTGAGCATTCCATCGCAGAGAGTTCCTGAGTTTCCTGAACTGCATTTATGCAGCTTGGCTTTCATTATCCATGGCATAGAATTCTGTCTCAGATAACTATGTAATTAACATACCGTAATAGCTCTCAGAATAAAAATCGTCAGAAGAACATTGACCTGTGTCATAGATATTCAGATGGAGAGGATGGAGATGATTTTTTGAGACCTCAAGTTCCTGTTATTAGCCCTGAAGTTCATTCATGAGGGAGGTTTAATGGAGCGTTTTGACTGGATTTATGGCACTCTACTCATGGAAATTCATGTTCACATGTAGTCACATTTCAGGTAATTAAGAGAAAAACCCTACTTCCCTCCTAGTTGGGGCAGTTGGATTCACATGGATCTCCCTACAGAGTAACCGTAAAAGTAAAATCAGCTTGTGTGCTGAGCTGATATCATTTTTACAGGGTTCTAATTGCTCCCTGTCTCGTGTTGTAAAAGATGTAGACTGAACACAGCTCTGATTTCAGTGACAGAAGGATTAACAACCACAACTGTGATGACAGTATTATAGGAAAACAAATCTGTACTAGTCAGAGCAACATTTATGGGGCTTGGAGGCAACTGTTGTAAAACTGAAAAGGGCTGCAGAGTTTCAGGGAGAAAATGGGGAAAGTGCCCTGGAGACCAAGGCTCTGGTTCTTGCTCCACCACTGACAGTTTGACAACCATGCTTCAGTTTGTTTGGAAGTATAGTCGCCTTGGTATTTGCCTCCCAGAAATATATGCAATTTGATGGAATAATAGATGAAATGTACACTTGATTATGGCTAGCTTCATTATCCTACTTTAAGTGAATAAAGTCAATTTTGAAAAACTTTTAAGCATTATTTTCAAAAGAATCCACTCAGTAAAAATTGCCCAACATATAACACAATATGAAAATACTGTGTATCAGTAACTCCACTGGATGTAAGAGACAGAAACATGGAAGAAAGCAGCATATAGTTAGGGAAGACTTGAGCCTTGTTTCCAGAGGTCACTTATGTCACAAATTCCACAATTTTTGACATATAGTTTTCAGTGAAGTTTTATATTTCAGAATTGATTTTATCAGTTCCCACCTTGGGAAATATGCCAAGAATTTGATTATTGAAATATAATTTTTCATTTGAAAAATAACCTATGAAACACACAAATAAATGGAATAAAACACTCAGTCTATCTATCTTTCTTTTTGTGATGCTTACATATGACTTTCATTTTTCTCCCTCAGTGTAAACACTTACTGGAAAGCAGGGAGTGTACAGATTGAACCACAGGATATTGCCTAATGGCTGTTTCACATGCTTCAACCTAATGTAAAGATTGAGAGGAACTGATGAGCAAACCTGCAGGCACGTTAGACTGAAGGACTAAGATAAAGGAGGCTTGGAACCCCAGAGATCCTTAAAGTCTAGATCATCTCAAGGCTCAGATATTGATATGTCCTAAAGATGTGATGGTGTTTGCCAGTACTGAACTGACAATTGCTGGAATGGAAAACAGACTATATAGTCTCTCTCTCTCTTTTTTTTTTTTTTGTCTTTTTAGGGCCACACCTATAACCTATGGAAGTTGCCAGGCTAGGGGTTGAGTCAGAGCTATAGTCATCATTCTACACCACAGCCCACAGCAACACCAGATCCAAGCCACATCTGTGACCTACACTGCAGCTCACAGCAATGCCAGATCCCTAACTCACTGAGCGAGGCCAGGGATAGAACCTGAGTCCTCACAGATAGTAGTTGGGTTTGTTACCACTGAGCCAAGATGGGAACTCCTAGTTTCCCTCCTTAACATGCTCTATTCTAGGTAAACAATGTAAACAAGTAAACTGAATTCATTACCAGGCTAACCAAGAACTGTGGATCCGTGTGGATGAGTTTCCTATGTGAACCACCATCCGTCTGTGCTCTGCCTCCGAAGGCGGCAGTGTCAGCTTCGCTGAGGTCAGAAGACCTAAGCACCCAAGGACTGAATTAAGCAAATTTATATTCCCTACAGTGAAATTCCAATAAACCATCTGAACCCAGTAATCTTACCTGTTGGTTTGATCTGACATCGCTGAAATTCATTTTTTTCCCCAAGTCTAGAATCACTGCATTCTTAGTTTCACGAATATAGTCATCACTCACTGGTTGGGAAGACTTTGTGTTTTTCTTCATTAGTCCCTGGGATGGCCTGTAAAATAAATTCACACCTGACTCACTCATGAAGAGCACTGGACAGTGTACAAAGGCCTAGAAATCAGTGGTTGGAATGGTAATTAACCAGACACTTATAGAGTGCATCTTGTTTGCAAAAGTTGAGCACTGCACAGAGAACCTATATTTGTAGAGCTATTTTCAATTTGCAAATTATTTAAAATTATTTAAAGTAATCATGCTGTTTTGTCCTCGGACGTTCAGTATCTTTTTTGTGTCTGAGATAAGATTATCTAGGAATTCACTAATAAGAGTCCTGTCCCAGATCAAGCTGTTCTATGCATGTCCCTTCTTAAATGATATTTTTTAAATCAAGAAACCTCAGAGACACTTACACAGTTGGTGCGCTTCTAGGCAGCCCCATGGCATTGGTGGGTGGGATGGCAGGGAGAGAAGGCAGAACGGAGCTGAGGA
This sequence comes from Sus scrofa, assembly GCF_054392235.1. Lineage (NCBI taxonomy): Eukaryota > Metazoa > Chordata > Mammalia > Artiodactyla > Suidae > Sus > Sus scrofa. The sequence continues at coordinate 93,549,993 of NC_139396.1, read as the reverse complement.
AAGCCACTGGGTTCTGAATCCGACTGGTGGGAGAGACAGGAGTTGGTGACACACAGCGGGGCTGAAACTGGTTTCCGCTGGAGATGGAGAACGTGAGTGGTGGTTGTGCTGGCTCTACAGGACCTGGAGCAGGGGGCTCGTTTTGGACGGAAACCCCTCCTAGAGATTTGGTTTGCGCCAAGGGGTGAGAAACTAAGAGGCTTTCTTTGCTGACTGTCCTCTGCATGGCTTGCGGAGTGCTGCTCAGGGCGAACACGGGAGAACTGGAAGGGGACACGGTTGCCGAGGCTGTGCTCGCAGAGGGGAAGAAATGCTTTGGCCGGACCAGGCTGAAGGTCTGTGATGAAGGGGCTTTCACCTGCTTGCTGGACATTGTCACCCCTGGGGCAGCCGAGGAATTCAAAACACTCATGTGGAAAGGAAACTCCTTAGGAGATGAAGGGGATGGGTTTTGCAACTGCTGTTGTTCCAGTAAGACTTGGTTGTGAAGCTGTTGTAGCTGGCTGGAATCTCTGCGCACAAGAGTGAGGAGGGGAGAGAGGAGAAAGCCGTCACCATCGCCTCACCCTTCAGAAAACATATAGACAGCCTGTTTATTCCTCAGTGCTGACTGAGAACACACAACCAGAGTTGCCAGAAATCAGTCAGTTCCTTGTGAGCTGTTTGTCTCTCCCTCTTTCTAAATTGTTTGATTGCCAGGAAGAAGGGAAAGGCTATGGCGATGCCAATCCCAAGGGGTGTCAGTCACATTGTGCTCTTGGTGCCGTGACCTTGGAGTGGGCAACACAGCAGCCCCATTTTAGAATGTTTATACCATAGAAAAAAGAAATAGAAACAATGGTCCCCTTGTGGGGAGTGCTCAAAGTTCTGAGCCAAGCAGATTGTATCTCTGCGTTATTTTAGAGCCAAACTTAACAAAGCAGCTGGATGCGTCTTGGTGTTTCTCATCCTCGCCTGACAACCAAGCTTTATAGATAAGGTGACCCTATGTCCTGATTTGTTCTAGACAATCCTGCTTTATGCCTGTTTTCCTGGCATAATTATTAATAGTGCCCTTTCACTTTCAAAAATGTCATGGGAGTTGCTGCTATGGTACAGTGGGTTAAGAATCCAACTGCAATGACTCAGGTCACAGTGGAGGCACAGGTTCAATCCCAGGCCCAGTGCAGTGGCTTAAAGGATCTGGCATTGCCACAACTATGGTGTAGGTCAGGAGTTGCAGCTCAGATTCAATCCCTGGCCTGGGGGCTTCCAAATGTCACAGGTGTGGCCATTAAAATTTTTTAAAAAATTAAAACAACAGCCACAACAACAAAAAACTCAAGTTAAAAAAAAAAAGTCATTGTTTGGGAGTTCCTTTGTGGCATGGTGGGTTAAGGATCTGGCATTGTTATTTCAGCAGTTGGGGTTATTGCTGTGTTGCCAGGTTCATTCCTTGGCCCAGGTAATTCCACATGCTGCGAGCTTAGCCAAGGGTCAAATCGGAGCTACAGCCACTGGCTACACCACAGCCACAGCAATGCAGGATCCAGTCCATGTCTGCAACCTACACCATAGCTCACGGCAACACTGGATCCTTAATCCACTGAGCAAGGCCAGAGATCGAACCCTAAACCTCATGGTTACTAGTCAGATCGTTTCCGCTGTGCCACAACAGGAACTCCAAAATCTTCAAATTTTAATGGACCTCGAATTTAGCAGGTCTCATTCCGTGATTGCTATAGCATAAAGACAATGCTTTGTGGTTTTTAGGACAAGCCTGTAGTCTGAGTAAATTTTAATCTGTTGATATTGCAGAAATATTTTATTGTGGTTATGGAAATAGAAAAAGTAGATATGAAAACTAAGTAATCTTACATAGATAAGGATGAAGAAAAGGGGGCCAGGAAGTCATTTGGTATTGATCGCTCTTGTTTTCCTTTAGTTTCCATTGACTGAAAACTAGGAATCGGCTTCTAAGACTTTAAACAGCTTGTTAGCCCTTATCATTTAATGCAGTATGTTGGATTGTAGAGGGTCACAAACCGTAAACATAATGATATATGAGATACAGCATCAAATTACTTTGATTATCTAAGATTCTGGAGGAATTCACTTGAGAATTATGTCTCTTTGTGTTTGACGGTCCCCCCCCCCCCATTTATTAAACTGTCTTGTTTCAGAAGAGATTTAAAACAGCTGTTTCAATTTGATTATTCATTATATCAGGGCAAGCTGTCAATTCTCATATTCAACAAACCTTTTACTGAATCTTCTGTATGTTTGCTTTGCCTGGTACTGTAGGAAATACAAATATGCCCGCGGTAGTATGAAGTATTCAGGGCCCCAAAATCCTCCTATTCATAAGTGTAACACAAATAACCAGTTATTTACAGATAACGTATGGAACTTACTATTTAATAATGAAGGTACAAAGTGCAATGGAAGAATAAAGGAAGGAACAATTAGTTAGAAAGCATACAAAAACCCTGAGCAACCTCTTTAGTTTAAAACATTAGCCTGTCATGTATTGCTGTTGAGCTCAGCTGCTCATTTCTTGTGCTATGAGGATTTCTGAAATCAGGTTTACACCCAAGGTTTCTTTCCGTAGATTATCAAGTCTCTTGGGTTACCTGAAAATGTCTTCTCTTTTGCTACTACTTAGCTCAAGCATGATGCTGAAGAACAGGAGCTTATTAATGACGGCCATTCTGACTGGTGTGAGGTTGTTTTGAAATGGATAAGCAATGAGATCCTGCTGTATAGCACTGGGAACTATATCTAGTCACTAGTGACGGAGCATGATAATGTGAGAAAAAATGTATACGTGTATGTGACTGGGTCACCTTGCTGTGCAGTAGAAAATTGACAGAACACTGTAAACCAGATATAATGGAAAAAATAAAAATCATTATTAAAACATAATAAAAATAAAAAAAATTTTAAAAAGTACATGGGCTCAGCACAGAGAAGGACAACAGACTTGTGGTTGCTAAAGGGGAGGAGGGAAGGAGAGGGATGGGCTGGGTGTTTGGGGTTAGTAGATGCAAACTGTTATATTTAGAATGGATAAGCAGTGAAGTCCTACTGTATAGCACAGGGACCTCTATATTCAATCTCCTGGGATAAACCATAGTGGAAAGGAATATAAAAAAAGAATGTGTATATATATGTATGTATGTATGTATGTATGTATATATGTATGTATGTATATATGTGTGTGTGTCTGCAGATATATTTTATATATTTATATAATATGTGTGTGTGTGACTGCATAAAATACATATGCAGACTGGGTCATTGCTGTGGCACAGGTTTGTTCCCTGGCCTGTGAACTTCCACATGCTGCAGGTGCAGCCAAAAAAAAAAAAAAAAAAATTGTAAGAATGAACATTAGAGTTCCAGAATTATAAGGCTTCCTGTGATTTCTAGAATACAAAAGAATTTTTGAGGATTTTAAATGGAGGAGAGAAAGTGTCAAGGCTTAAGAACAAACACAGCAGGACAAACTTGGGCTACTGCAGCAAGTACTTTTTTTTTTTTTTTTTGTCTTTTTGCCTTTTCTAGGGCCACTTCCCACAGCATATGGAGATTCCCAGGCTAGGGGTCGAATTGGAGCTGTAGCTGCTGGCCTACACCAGAGCCGCAGCAACGCCAGATCTGAGCCGCGTCTGCAACCTACGCCACAGCTCACGGCAACGCCGGATCATTAACCCACTGAGCGAGGCCAGGGATTGAGCCCGCAACCTCATGGTTCCTAGTCGGATTTGTTAACCACTGTGCCACGATGGGAACTCCCTGCAGCAAGTACTTTTGACAGCAATTTTGGCAACAACAATTTGGGGCAGTGTGTGCTGGGGCCAGCCCTGGAGAGCAGATTGTGCACACCTCATCCCAGTGCCCTGACCAGTGCTGCAAATCAAGACTTTCCCACCTCTGTCTGTAGTTAAAACCAGCCCTTCACTGATTAGGATAACTCATTCTGGGTAAATATGTCTCTGCCATCAGTTTTTAGCTGTGGTTTTAGCAGTGGTTACCATGCTGGCTGTGCTTTAGATCACCCAGAGAGCATAAAAGATGAACAAACCTCACTGATTCAGGCACCACTGGCTGGAGAGTAAATTGGCCTGGGAAAGGATCCAGGCATAGTTATTACCTTTTTAAAATTTTTTAAAAATTTATTATTATTATTATTTTAAATGAGAGTTGCAATGTTTATTTCAGGTTCTTTCTTTCTTGTTTCTTTTTTTCTTTTTAGCCACACAGGCAGTATGTGGGAATTCCTGGGCTATGGATCAAACCTGTACCACACAGCAGCAACCAGAGCCACAGCAGTGAGAATGAAGGAGCCTCAATCCACTAAGCCATCAGAGAACTCCCATTGTTATCTTTTTAAATGTACAGTCAGTCGTAAACTTCAGTGAGCCTCAGAACCCTCTGCAGGGCTTCTGAAAACACAGATCTCTGGACCCCACCCCCAGAGCTTCTGATTCAGTGGGTCTGGAGTGGAGCACAAGAGGAAAGCAGTTATCAAGCTCCCAGGTAATGACAGTGCTTTGAATAGCAAGCCTCTAGATGATTCTTGTCTGCCTCCAGGACTGAGAACCACAGCTCTCAAGAAACATTTGTCCCCAAAGCACAGGTTTCCCCAGTACATTCTGATTTTTGTTTCTCACATTTTACTCACTTGAGATGTTAATTCTTTTTTTTTTTTTTTTTTTCCTGACTGTGGAGGAGTGTATGTATGGGGCCAGGTGGGGTGATAGAGGGCTGTAACTCACGTTCTCCAACGTTACACCAATAGTTTCCAACCTGGCTGTGTGTTAAAATAATCTGTGGAGAGATCCTGATTCAATTAGGATGGAAGGCATGAATAGTTTCCAAAAGCTCCACATTTTATTTTAGAGTGTAGCCAGAATGAAGAATGACTTCTCTAGGTAGCTTAATATTCAAGCTGAATATTTCAGAGTGTGAATTATCTAGGCTTTGGTGATACAGTGTTTAAAAAGGACAGCTTCCCTTCGTCTTTTATTTTTGTCTTTTGAGGGCCACATCTGCAGCATATGGAAGTTCCCAGGCTAGGGGTCGAATCAGAGCTGCAGCTGCCAGCCTACACCACAGCCACAGCAACGCCAGATCTGAGCCGCATCTTCGACCTACACCATAGCTCAGGGTAACACCAGATCCTTAACCCACTGAACGAGACCAGGGATCGAACCGAGTCCTCATGAATACTAGTCAAATTGGTTTCCTTGGAGCCATGACAGGAACTCCCCAGCTTCCCTTCCTTTTGCAGTTTTAAGATCTGTAAGAATTCTATTTTCCATGTAAATGGCCAATTTACACAACAAATAGAAAATTGTATCCTCAGGACTATTGAGTCAGTATATTTTAACGCAAAACCTGAAAGACTAAAATCAATAAGGTTAAAACCAGTAAGAAAAGTTTGTAGGCAGGTGGATTCACAAGGATGTGTGTATATGTGTGAGAGAGAGAGAGCATGCACATGCATATTTCTCTGCTAATACAAACCTATATTCACACAATTAAACAAAAATTTAAGGAAGGCAAAAATATGAAAAGAATTATATAGTGCTGAGGATTGGATTTTTAAAGGATGCCACTACATAATTTAGTAGAAAGAATTTTTATATTCATTGAAAGTCTCATGTGGTAGATACTGCTGGCTGACTACCTAATTCCTCCCCCCCCCCACCTTTTTTTTTTTTTTTTTTTTTTTTTTTTTGCTTTATGGGCTGCAGGTGCAGCCTACACCACATCTCAGGTCAACGACGGATCCTTAACCCACTGAGCAAGGCCAGGGATCAAACCCGAATCCTCATGCATATTAGTCGGGTTTATTACCACTGAGTCACAACGGGAGCTCCAATTCTCCCCTTTGTAAAGGAACATGATTTTACTCATGGAGGCAATGTATGCAGCTAGAGACTATACTTCCTAGCCTCTGCAGTTAGTATACCATGTGACTAAGTTCTAACCAATGAGATATAAGCAGAGGATTTGGGATAAGTTCCAAAGAAGAAGACTCCCTCAAAGGACTTCAACCCATTTGCCTTTCCTGCTGCTTAAAAAGCAGACATGATGACTAGAGCATCATCAGCTATCTTGGACCATGGAGTGACCTGTTCTAAAGATTGGAGAGCAGAAGACAGGAGACTGGGGTTCTTAATGACTATGGAGCCATCGTAATAGCCCCAGACATCCCATTTAATTCCTTTGCTTGAGAGGAAAATAAACCCTCATGTGTTTAACTCACTGTCAGTTTTGGCTTTCTGCAACATGAAGTTTAAACCCAATCCTAATATACCTAGTAGCCCCTAACCAGTCCCGGGATACAAGGAGGCAACCGATTGTTTTGGGTCACCTGTTCCCATAACTCCCTTCTCTGAGAACTGCCTTCACACACAGTATTGATTTGATTCATTTGACTCTTCTTCCCTCCAAACATAAACCCTCTGTACCTGACAAGTCTGGGCTAAATGGTATTTGGAGTTGAGCCGCTGAGAATGATTTAGTTAGCAGTGGAACTTGACACAGACATGGACAGGACATGCCATGATGGGCCAGCTATGAACTGATGAGTCTTCCAAGAGAGAAGAGTGGCGTGGATACGCAAAGAGGAAACAAGGAGGTGCTCAAGACGGAGTGTGAGCAGCAGACAGGCTGATCTCACCGTGTAAGTGATCCTAGCTCCCGACTCCCTAGTTCTCTGTGCAGGGCTTAGCTGAGTTTTGTTCCCTGCTCCTGCTTATATCCCTACAATAATTTCTTCCCTTCCTTCTACTTTAAGTAGATTCCTATTTTCTGTGACTGGCAGAACTTTGAGGGGGCAGAGACATGTTTGGATATGACTTGCATGTTTAATAACATTTAATTTTTTGCCCAGAGTTTTGCCTTACGTGGTAGAAAAATATGAAACTAAGCAATATGAACCACTTCCAGTGAACATCTTGTGGTCACACTGAGAAACACATGATGAGCGTGTTATTACCGTAGACTTTCTTGTGGATACTTGAAGGTTTATGTAATTATAAATACAATTTTTATCACTTTGAAGTATGGATCAAACAGAAGCAGTATGGTATCATGTTCTGGGCTGGGTTTACTATGGATGCACATTAAGTATTGCAACATGACTCTGACAGAGGCTCTCTGGAGAGTTAGGGCCACAACTGCGTCAGGCTCCTGAGGCGAGTCTGATTATCATGACTTTCCTTTCCTCCCACGGTATTTATATGAAACCTACTGTGGTTACTATAGCATATGTAACCATATCAAAGAACTATCTAAAAAATACTAAGTCGGAGTTTCCGTCGTGGCGCAGTGGTTAACGAATCCGACTAGGAACCATGAGGTTGCGGGTTCGGTCCCTGCCCTTGCTCAGTGGGCTAACGATCCGGCGTTGCCGTGAGCTGTGGTGTAGGTTGCAGATGCGGTTCGGATCCTGCGTTGCTGTGGCTCTGGCGTAGGCCGGTGGCTACAGCTCCGATTTAACCCCTAGCCTGGGAACCTCCATATGCCGCGGGAGCGGCCCAAGAAATAGCAACAACAACAACAACAACAACAACAACAACAAAAGACAAAAAGACAAAAAAAAAAAAAATACTAAGTATCTTTCCTGTAATGACTACAGAGGCTCAAGTTGAAGCAGAAATGGGAAATAGAAAGATGAAATTGTAGACTGTAAAGATGATTAGACATGAGAAAGGGCTTTATAAGAAGAGTGTAACCTGCTTCACCTGGAGCCCTCTAATGTCAGACGAACATCTTTTTGAGCTAGTTCAGGTGTAACATTTCTTGAGGAGAATGTGAACAGTAAGGATGATAGTGATAATACATGTACAGTAATGTAAGCGTATATGATTTGCAAAGCATTTGGTGTGTATTTCCTCATTTTGTAATTCCCTCTTTCAGCTCTTATCTTTTTACATTTTTGGCCCTCTCATGGCCTATGGAATTCCCGGGCCAGGGATCAGATCCAAGTCATAGTTGCGACCTACACCACAGTTGTGGCAATACTGGATACTTAACCACTGTGCTAGGCTGGGGATCAAATTGCGTCCTGGTGCTACAGAGATGCTGACAATCCTACTGTGCCACAGTAAGAACCCCCCAGCTCCCTTCTTAAGTAGGGCAGACTCAGAGAAGGTCACAGGCACTCTTGGCTATCCACTCTAATTTTTACTTACAGTTTGGGTTTGGCCAGAACTGGAGGGGGCTCTTTGACAGGCGAGGAAGGCTCAGGGATTTTTGCTGACTGTCCATTGAATCTCTCCTGGAAAGAATCAGGCCTGGTCTGGTTGATAGTGACCATGCCACCCTCAGAGGATGCTTCACTTCCTTTGTCGTCTTCAGGCAGGTTGAAGTGCACACGGAGCCCAATCCTTGAGCTGGACCGAGGCTCATTGTGGTTCACCAGAACCCCTTCCAGTTTGGGTTTAGGGGGTTGCTCCACAGATGGAGGCTCTGGGTTCGGTGGGGATGGCTGTTGCTCAATAACAGCCAGGTTGGTAGTGGAGTTGGCTGAGTGAAGAGACCCATTACTTCTGAGGTCTTCACTTCCTGAAAGGACGATAATAGGACCTGAGCTGTTGGCCTTACTCAACAGGACTGAGATGTGATTGTAACCCTGAGTTAGAGCATATATCCAACCCAGATGAGTGTGCTCATGGGAAATGCTTGAGGAAGACAGAAAGCACAATCTGGGGCATTTAAAGAGTAGTAAGGATGCTGGGGAAAAAACTTAAAAAAAAAATCTAAGTACCATTTTGGAAATAACATTAGAAGCTTATGTAAAACCACGGAGGTGTTTTCTTAAGGAATATAATAAATAACAGCAGGATATCTGCAGTGGTGACAAATGCAATAAGAAATTTAAAATTGGATTCCATTCAAGAACACTTTCCTCAATAATTCAAAAAATTTTAGGAGAGCCAAGCTAGCTTCATATGAAGGCAGTAAGGAAGGATTATATACGCTCTCCATACTCACATTCAAAGTCATAGTCTAAACTATTCTGGCATTGAAAGAGCCCTTACCTCTTACATCTAGCTGTGCAATGCTTGACACTGTGCCGTATTTGTTGCTTGCAGTACATGTGAAGCACCCAGAGTCTTCTGCAAATACCTCGGCAATGACCAAAGTACAAATTTCCTCTAAAGCAAATGAGACAGAATGGTTATTATTTATGAAAATGGAATTATGGAATTTCCTAATATTAGATAGTGAATGCTTCTATAAAAGTCAGTATAAAAGCTGATTATATTAATTGCTTGAAAATAATTAATCCAGTGACTTGATTGAATTGGCTGATTGGCAGGCTAAATGAGCCAAAGGATCTAAAACAAATAACTCCATGCAGACAATCAACCAGAGGATTTAATGATAATATATATTATGGATTCACAGATTATATTTTTATGTCATCAGTCCAGATGACAGAAGTAGAACCAAAAAACAACAAGCGGAGTTCCCGTCGTGGCGCAGTGGTTAACGAATCCGACTAGGAACCGTGAGGTTGCGGGTTCGGTCCCTGCCCCTGCTCAGTGGGTTAACGATCCGGCGTTGCCGTGAGCTGTGGTGTAGGTTGCAGATATGGCTTGGATCCCGCGTTGCTGTGGCTCTGGCGTAGGCCGGTGGCTACAGCTCCGATTCGACCCCTAGCCTGGGAACCTCCATATGCCGCGGGAGCGGCCCAAAGAAATAGCAAAATGACAAAAAAACAAAAAACAAAAAACAACAAGCTTAAAAAAAAATCATAAAAGCAAATTAGGATTAAAAGCAAAAGGAGTTCTGGGTGAAATAAAAGGATTAATAAAGCAAATTTTTATTAATGAATTTTATTATATTTATAGGTGTACAACAATCATCACAAACAAATTTAAAACCCAAATCTCTTACTATTTCCATGGGGGACTTTTATTTTCTTTTTTTGTGACTGATTCCATGGGGAACTTTTGCAGGGAGGTAATTTTAAATGAAGGTCATAATTTAAAACTGGACAATAAATATCTTGCTAAGCTAATAGTAATTAGCTGAGAGAACAACTTGAAATCCAGGGTGAAAAAAGAGTGAAATGCGTTTTTCCCTGTAATACTATGGTAATTCTTATGGGTTACTCTGATACACAGCATGAACCCCTTTGAATAACTACAAATGTGATTCCCAGATGGAGTCCCATGAGTATAGCCCCAAATTATTATGGTTAGATATTCCTTGACAGCTAATGAAGAGAGGTATAAGATGGTAGCATAAACCTCCAGTTATCACTCAGTAGACCTGACATTAAAAACAAAATTAATAAAAGTGTAGTTGTCTTAGAAGAAAGTTAGCATCTCAGTGTTTCATGATAACTGAATTGAATTAACTGGACAACCTCTGGGAAAACTGGACAGCAGACCATGGCAGAAAGTGTTGAGTACCTGCTCAGTAACTCTAAGCCTCCTTCCTCCTTATTAATAGAATCCTGGCTTTGTCCACCCTCCTTGGAGTGGCCATGTGCTTCAAAGCAAGCTGTCCTCCCCCAGCCTCAGGTGGTGAATGTGTTTGTTGTTGCTACACTAGTCATGCTGACTCTATTCTTGCTAAGGTGGTGGCATGTGCACACAGTCTTGGTCAATGAGGTATTAGGGAAGGTCTCCTGCGGGGTTTCTGGGAAAGTTTTCTTTTGCTCTTTAAAGGGGATAAAAGACAGTGTTATTCCCTATTTTTGCCTCTGGATATTGTCATCTGCATGTAATACCCAGAACTATGGCCGCTGTCTTGGGTAGGTGAGGAGAACCAGCCTAAGAGGATACTTGGAAGATGACAGAATAGAAAAATAAAAAAGAGCTTGGCCCTTGATAATCTTTGAGATGCTAAGGTGACCATTCATTGTCAAGACTGCCATTTTCTAGGGTGACAAGATAAACTTTTCTTTTTGCTTAAGCCACTTTTGGTTAGGTCTATTTTACTTGCTGCCCAAAGAATTCTCAATGATGGAGAGGCAGAAAGTTTGGTTTTGGTACCTCTCTGTCCTTTCACTGAGTCTTTTGCTTCCTTCTCTCTGTTCACCTTCTCAAACATTTGCATTCTCATCTTTCAGCAACCTACACTCAGAAAATGATCTGACAAATTCATTCATATTACATTATACCTGCCTCATAAGATAAAGTATTCTCTCCCCAAGGAGTATTTGCACTGTACAAGGTGGAAGGAAGAACTCTCTGGACATGACGTTTTAGATCATGGAGCTGAGGCTTGTTTGGGGTAGGGACCCCTTTTGGGTGACTTTGAAATTATTTTGTATATGAGACTGCCTAGTGAAGTAGCCTGCTTTGGTTGAAAGTATCAACCAAAGCCTGAAATATATTCAAGGGGAAAAATGCTACTCCACTACAAGGAATGCTAGAGTAAGACTGCTCTGGTCTTTACTATATGCCCAAGAGCCTAGCTTAGGGCTCTGCAACATGGATGTTCATTGTCTGCATCGGGAATGCCTTTCCATTCAGTTTTCAGGAGAAAGAATTATAATAGTGAAACTTCAAACCATCATTCTTACCCATGGGCATAGATACAATCTGATTTTTCAGGCTGATCACAGAGAATATTCAGATGTTTAAGCTGTGGTTTTTGAGTGACTTATATTTTCTAGAGATAAGAGCTTCGCCTACTGTCACTTCAAAGTGGTCTTAATATCCTCCCAATCCAATCTTCTAACATCACAAACATTTTTTTGATCCTGTGAATTTCAAAATCTGATGCATAACCTTTGAGATACATATGCTGTGGAACTGGAATTGATCTAGCATCGTGGAAATTGCTCTGCCCAATTTAAGGAGGTCATGAGTAGGGGCCAGGGAAAGAGGGAGAATATTCCTAAGAAACATTCCTCAACAACCCAGAACTAACAGCATTCACATTAGGCATTGAATATATATTCCAAATCTGCACATACTCCTCCTTTCTCCTACAGTAATAGCTAGTGTTGGCTTGGGTATTCTTTCTAACACTTCTCTTCTTGACACCAGTGTAATTTCAATATGTTTTATTCTGTAAAAATCATTGCTTTCAAAGAAATGAAATTAAAATGATCTTTACCTGGCTCCGCCATGGATCGAGGTTCTAAAAGAAAAAAAAAAAAAAGATTCTGAGCATTTATTTTACTGAGAAGTGATATTTTTTGAGAAGCTTCCTTGGCAATTTCAGTCTTTTGCAAACTCGTGAGTGACTTGACAAGGCTCATTGATAAATGTCAAGTAAAATGTCCTAAGCAGCAATGACCTTGACAGGGAGAAGATAGTTGTCACAGAAGGGCAGCAAGAGAGCTGCTAACTAAACGATGTGACCATATCTTGGGACACATAAGCCTTAGGTGAGGAAAAGTTACCGATTTAGCTGGGATTCAGGACTGACTTGTTTTTGTCGTGCCCTTTCAGCTTAACCCGAAAAAGTTTGTGAAGACTGAGACATCAGGGCTTTGGGCGCTTACGTCCTCATATAATGCAGAATATGCCTCCTGCTCTAAGATTTCTTATATTCAGGAGCCTCAGGATCGATGACATGTTTCTCAAGAGCAGGTTCCTTTCATTTTTATTTTTATTTTTTTGCTTTTTAGGGCCATACCCGTGGCATATGGAGGTTCCTAGGCTAGGGGAATCGGAACTACAGCTGCCGGCCTATGCCAGAGCCACAGCAACGTGGGATCTGAGCTGAGTCTGCGACCTACACCACAGCTCATGGCAATGCTGGATCTTTAACCCACTGAGCAAGGCCAGGGATAAAACCCGCAACCTCATGGTTCCTAATTGGATTCATTTCTGCTGCTCCATGATGGGAACTCCAAGAGCAAGTTCTTGATCTTAATATTCTCTGGCATTCCTGGAGTTCCAGTTGTGGCTCAGCAGTAATGAACCCGACTGATATCCACAAGGACTCGGGTTCTGTTCCTGGCTTCATTCAGTGGGTTAAAGATCCAGCATTGCCTTGAGCTATGGTGTAGGTCACAGATGTGGCTCAGATCTGGTGTGTCTGTGGCTGTGGTGTAGGCTGGCAGCTGCAGCTCTGATTCAACCCCTAGCCTGGGAACTTCCATATGCTGTGGGTGAGGCCCTAAAAAATCAAAACAAAACAAAATATTTTGGCATTCCTGAAAGTGCCTACTTGGTACTGAAAACAAAGGCTCAGCTAATGTTTATGGAACTGTAGGCAGTCGGGAGGTAGTTGTTGAACTCAGTTAACCATCTTCTACACATAGAACTATTGGAGTGGTTTTTTTTCCCCTCAGTTTAAATGGTATTCAGAATATATTATTATTGCCTCTACTGCTGTTAAACAGTTTGTTAGGTACTTTGATTCATATATCTATTCTAGCTTGTGATAGGCAGAAACAAGATAACAGGAGTTCCTGTTGTGGGTCATTGGTAACAAACCCAAATATTATCCATGAGGACTCAGGTTCGGTCCCTGACCTCGTTCAGTGGGTTAAGGATCTGGCATTGCTGTGAGCTGTGATGTAGGTCACAGATTCGGCTCGGATCCCACGTTGCTGTGGCTGTGGTATAGTCCAGAGGCTACAGATCCGATTCAACCCCTAGACTGGGAACCTTCATGTGTGCCCCTTAAAGAAAAAAAAAAAGAAAAAAAAGAAACAAGTTAACAAAAAAGCAAGAACTTTTCAATGTATTATATGACTGAAATGAGTCAAGGTGAAAACATTGCATGACAAGAAAAGAAGTAACGATTTGGATACGTAAATAATTCTTATGATAAAAAATAATGAAAACCCAATAAAAATGGACAAAGGATTATGGACAGAATTTAAAAATCAATACAAAGACCCAATCATATGAAAAATAAGTTTCCTCCCACCTCTGATTAGTGAAGTCAGATTAAAACAAGTGTTCCCATTTTGGGAATTAGTGAGGATTAAAAAAACTTTTAATGCCCATTGTTGCTGAAGGTATAAGACAAAAGGAATTCTCATATGTTGCTGCTTGTGGTAGAATGTAGCTGGAACAACATGTGTCCCAGTCAAATGGGGCAGATGTGGTTTATTGCAGGGATCTTTGTATAATAATTAATAGCACCCTCTTTTACTCCCCAGAATGTCCCAGATTAGATGATCAATTATATTGATCATCCTAAATTTAGTTCAGCCTTTTTGGATGGAATTTTGGCAGTTTATGTCAAAAGCCTTTTAAAAATGTGAATTTATAGTAACAAGTCTAATTCTCAAATTTATTTTCACAGTTATTGACAAAGATCTTCTTTGCTAACATGCTTTGAAACACACTTTATAATAATAAAAATTTGTGAACAATCTACATGTTCAACAATAGAGATTAAATAAATATGAAATTGTATCAATTTATTTTTAAAAGTAAAAACATCTATCAATTAGATTGGAAAGATATTCATGAAACATTAAGTGAATAAAATCAATTTACAAAAAAGTATGGTTTATTTTGAAAAAACATCTGCATAGAAACATTTTTGGAGAATATACACCAAAATAGTAACAGGGTTTAGTCTGGTGGGTCATGATTATAAGCGTCTTTTTTTTTTTTTTTTTTTTTTTTTTTTTTTTTTTTTGCTTTTTAGGGCCACACCTGTGGCATATGGCAATGCCCAGGTTAGGGTCAAATTGGAGCTAAGCTGCCAGCCTACACCACTGCCACAGCAATGTCAGATCCAAGTCGTGTCTGCAACCTACACCACAGCTCACGGCAACACTGGATCCTTAACCCATTGAATGAGGCCAGGGATTGAACCACATCCTCATGTATACTAATTGGATTCGTTTCCCCGGGCCACAGTGAGAACTCCCTATAAGTGATTTTTAGCTTATTCTTTTTCATTACATTTTAATTAGTTGTTAAAAGTTCTAATAAATGTACACACTTTAAAAATGAAAAATGTAGACAATAAATTTATAGAAATTATCGGAAAAATAATTTTAGGAGCTCCCACCATGGCACAGCGGAAATGAATCTGGTTAGGAACCACAAAGTTGTGGGTTTGATCCCTGGCCTCACTCAGTGGGTTAAGGATCCAGCGTTGCCCTGAGCTGTGGTGTAGGTTGCAGATGAGGCTCGGATCCTGCGTTGCTGTGGCTGTGGCGTAGGCTGGTGGCTATAGCTCTGATTAGACCCCTAGGCTGGGAACCTCCATATGCCATGGGTGTAGCCCTAAAAAGACCAAAAAAGAAAGAAAGAAAGAAAGAAAAATAATTTTAAAGCATCAACTTACTTTTCTGTAAAATTCTAAAATCTGGAGAATCTTCTATCAAGGTCCCCTCTCTGTACCACTCAACTTTAGGAGATGGAGCTCCTTTTACTCTGCATTCGAAGACAACCAGCTGACCCTCAGAAGCTGATAGATTTTGTAACATCTGTAATAAGAAGAATATTCTTAGAAACCAAAATTATACACTTTTTGGAATCTACTTCCAGTGCAGAATTTTAGAAAAAGATACCATTGCCTCCATATTTGGATTTTCTCCAAATCTTGTACATTTTCAGCATCTTCAATTCTGAATGTACATTGAATCTATTTTTGAAGATAGAATCGTTTGAGCCCTTAGGAAGCTTTTTCCTCACTGTCTTCTTCCTTTTCCTCTCTGTTGAGTGCCAGACAAATTTACTGAGTACTAGGCAAAACATTTGGAAAGTTTGCAAAATACTAATTTTTTTGTAAAGTAATTCTGCTTCATTTAAGAAAATGCCCAAGTGGAGTTTGGTTTTCAGAAATAACAATTTTGAAAATCTGCAATGAGTGTCTACTAGCTGTATTCAGCCTGAGAGTAATGTATTTTTCCATGCAGGAATCTTCCTTGAGGTGGAACATCTCTGTGGCTCAAGACTGACTCTTTTCTTGACTTTGCCTTGTCTACCTTTTGTAGTCCTGGAAATTGACTTTTGTTTTGCTATTTTGTTTTCCTTTTGTATTTTTTACAGTATAGCCTCCATGTCTGTTGAGGGAGATAAACAATGACAGTTTCTATAAAATCAGCCACATGTGGAGTCCTACATCATGGTGAAAATAAGTCATAATTTTGTGAAGGCATCAGTAAACACTCTTCCACACTTCCACACAAAAAAGTTGACAAAAATCACTTTCAATTGTAAAATATCAGTATATGTTGTATTAGACTCTATGGGAGAATGGAACTCACATGCTCCTTTCACAACCTGTCTTTCCCTCATTGTGATTTGTGAACTTAAAGTCACACATTCATTTGTGTAGTTGGTACTTCATTTGATTATGAAATACTCCTTTGGCATATTTTTGTTTTTAATTTTAGCCAAAATATTATAAATATGGAAAGGTTATGATTAACTTCCTCTACAAGCTCCATTAACAACAAATACTACAAGGCTTGTATTATTACAATTTTGACATCTGCCTTTAGGAAATATTGGCTCTTGCTTTGGAGAAGGGGAAAGCCTTCTGCTTTGGTCATTCACTCTTATAAATATTTTGTGATTGTTTATAGCTCTTGTCCTAACAATTTATGACATTTCGTGCATGGGCCATCATATTTACTGCATTTACATAAGGAGTACAGGATTGAGGATGGCCACATGGCTTAGCTTAGTCTTTTAGGAGACTTTTACCTCAGAAGGGTGTGTAAATTTGTTTTTGAACTCCAGGGGGCGCTGCAGTTCAAAGTTAGTATTTTGTCCTTTGCATTTTCAAATTTGTTTGCTGAAGCAATTCAGGATGGGATTGGCACAGAGTGGTTTCTGAAGTAGTAAGGAACTATTTGATTAAAAACCTGGTCATTCCTCGTCTACCCCAAAACAGTAGCTTTTAGTGACAAGAATGGAATGTTCTCAGTAAGCAGGGAACATCAGCGAGTCTTGGGTGCTCCTGGCAAGCGGGTGAATATGCCTTCCACTCTGACATCTGAGTAAATTCTGTGCTAAAATGGTAGTTTGGGAGCCTGTTCAAAACCTTAATGACAGGAGTTCCCGTCGTGGCGCAGTGGTTAACGAATCCGACTAGGATCCATGAGGTTGCGGGTTCGATCCCTGCCCTTGCTCAGTGGGTTGACAATTGCCGTGAGCTGTGGTGTAGGTTGCAGACGCGGCTTGGATCCCGCGTTGCTGTGGCCCTGGCCTAGGCTGGTAGCTACAGCTCCAATTCGACCCCTAGCCTGGGAACCTCCATATGCCGCGGGAACGGCCCAAAGAAAGAGCAAAAAAGACAAAAAAAAAAAAACCTTAATGACAGAAGATATCTCCCTGGGATTCATACATAATGAAATTTCATTCCTTTATGAGGCAAACAAATTAGAAAACCAAAGCAACCCCCCCCAAAAAAAAGTGGTAGCAGAGGGATTGAATAAATAAAATACAGGGATGCATATTAAAAAATGGATGTAAGCAGAATGAGGTCAATCTATACATTCTCTCTCTTTTTTTTTTTTTTTTTTTTTTAGGGCCAAACCTGTGGCATGTGGAAGTTCCCAGGCTAGGGGTTGAATAGGAGCTTCAGCTGCTGACCTACACCACAGCCACAGCAACACCGGATCCTTAACCCACTGAGCTGAGCCAGGGACCAAACCCAAGTCCTTAAGTATACCAGTTGGGTTCACTTCTGCTGAGCCACAACAGGAACACTAATCTATATATTCTGACATGGCCTGTGGTTCAGATATGTGAACCAGTTCTCAATCTGCAGAGGTTATACCAAAGTCCTGCTTGCAAAGGGACTTCTTTGAGAGAGTATATTACTCACAGTTGAGACCAACATTAGTTGGTTGTAATTATTCACTTGTCTTTGAAGCCCAAGGCCTGTCTGTGTTCTGTTTGAGAGTTCAGCCAATATACCTGAGATACTATGCTTATAGAATATGCCTGCTAAGTGTCTGCAATGTGAGATGGAAGCTCATTCCAGCATGACACATCAATACTCAGTGAAGGAGTTGCCCCGAGTCATCTTAACGAGCCACTTAGAAGAGATTGTTGAAAGTCATAGTTTGAAGGATGATGGTTGTTTTGTCGAAAACTGTGCTTTTCTACCAAAGTCTCATGAGAAGAAATTGGCTCACACGACTGCACGTCAGGTCCAAACCAGTTACACCATCTGAACATGGTGTAGATAGGGCCATGTTCAACACACAGCAGCAGGTCTTAGGCTGTTACCAAGAGAACATTGTATACAGACTCGATCCTATTCTTCTTGACTTTCTTGAAGATGAATAAGGCATGAAACCATCCCTAACTAGCAAAGATTAAATTAGCCTTAATTAGGAATTATGGATCTGAACTCAAAGTCACTGTAACAAAAAAGTCTACACCCTCCTGAGGTAAACAGTATCCAATGATTAAATCTGTCGTGTGGTTCATCACCATGCTGATCATCTGGGAAGACCTTCTCTGTAGGGGGACACGGAACCTTGAGAAGAAGTTTTCCACAGGCATTTGATATTGGATTTCTTTCTCTATTCCTCCTAAAGACATGCTAAAATCACAAAGCGATGAAAGCAATAATTCCTTCTTAGCTGAAATGGAAGTTATTCACCACAGAATAAGTATTACTATGTGCCTGCTCTGTGCCAGATGTTATAAATGTGAGCTAAAAGGACACAGTTCCCGCTTAGTGGATCTATATCTGGAAGTATAATGCAGGGACATCCTTGGGAAAAGGCATCTCCCCCATTGATTAAAAGAGGGCAGCTACAAGGTTCATATTGTCATTTTATTTTTTAAATCCAGTTGCTGTTTTTGCACCTTGTAAGATGCTGGAAGTGAAGGTGTATATGCTTTAGGCTGGATCAGAGCAGTTTTTTTTACTGATAAGTCTTTGAAGACCTTTTTTGCTCCTACATTGTTACAAGTGCCCAGGGTAGAGCTGTGTCAGAGAAGTCTCTGGAATTGTCAAGTTGGGGAGGGGGGCCCATGTAGTCTTCAGAAACTTAGATCTGACCACTGGCCCAGTTATTTCAGGGTTTCCTGTCTCTGCTATTATATAATGAAGTGCTGTTCTTCAAATTTTCACTTCCCCTGCCCCCTTGCACTCTTCAAATTACTGCTGAAGCAGTTGGAGCCAAGGCTGCTGCAGCCTTGAAAGCCTGCCAGAGCAGCTGCTGTTGGAGTGGGAGCAGTGATCAGAGTAAGATTCTAAGTTGATCATATACTTCCCTGCACACTCAAGAAGTGTGAGCACGCTCCCCCCCCAAAGAAACAGAATGAAAGTGTTTTTGATACTGTACAGAAGATGGAGGATAGTCTATCTCCATAAAATATTTTAGAACATAATTATCACTTACAGGTAGAGCAGTGAACTAGCATATGTGGCCCCAGGCTTCTCTCAAACTCTACCACTGTTTTGCTGTGCAACCATCCTTTTTAAAAGAGGGTAATACCAGTACTTCCCCATCATCAGAACAGGAGTTAAATAAAAGTCTGCTCTCTAATCATTGCTTTAAAAAAATGGCCTCTTGCCATGACTGGCAAAGAAATGCTTTGTTGGGCAGTATAGAAAGTGAGTCATAGGGACTGGAATGCCAGAAGTCCCTAAAGAAGTAAATAGAGCAGGAATAACCCGAACAGACATATGCCAGTGATCAGTTATCATGGCTCATGCCACGTGATTACCATCATCAGTGGCTCTGACTCAGAAATTTTCTAATGACACTGGCAGTGACTATGACCTCAATTCTGCCCTTACCCATGGAAACTAACGCAAGCACATCGTTGCTGATAAGTCCCTCTGGAATCTGAGCCACAGCCTATCCTAGGGCCTTACGTCTGAACAGCCCTGATCCCATTTATGGAGGCAAAAGCATACTTCCCGAGGGCTGAGAAAGCCTCACCAGAGTGTGAGTCTCTGTACTTGGTACTGTTTTCCCACCATGGATCAAATGTTTTTGGAGATTTACCTAACAAACAGCAGAGACTGATGACAAATTCATTTCCCCATTTTTATTTATCAAAGACATATATGTATCTGCAATTCAGAGCATCTAATGAGAGGGAGGTAAGCAATCACTATACAAAAGCAGCTAAACTTTGAGCTCCCGTCATGGCTCAGCAGTTAACGAATCTGACTTGCATCCATGAGGATGCAGGTTCCATCCCTGGCCATGCTCAGTGGGTTAAGGATCCGGCTTTGCTGTGAGCTGTGATGCAGGTCACAGAAGTGGCTTGGATCCTGTGTGTCTGTGGTGTAGGCTGGTAGCTACAGCTCTGATTCAGCCCCAGCCTGGGAACCTCCATATGTTGTGGATGTGGCCCTAAAAAGCAAATGAAGAAACAAAACAAAAAAAGAAGCAGCTAAACTTGTTGCTAACCAGTCCATGAAAATTACATGTGAAGAATGAGTGTTAAAATCCTACTAGAATAATAAAAATGGCTTTGGACTTCTTGTAACGTTTATGGACTCCTATCTAGATATTAGAGATAGCTTTCAAGATGCTCGGGAGAGACAGAAACATAAACAGCTTTATTATTGTGTTAAATATTGTACCAGAGATAGGTACCAGGTGATACAGATGCAGCAAAGACAGAGCACCCAAAAGATCTGTAAGTGTGGAGGGAGATAAGGGCACCTGTCTGGTGTCTGGCTGGGCAGATGGTGGTGGGGAGAAGAGAGGAGGAGACTCCAGTTTGGGACTGGGTATAAATCATTCTGCAGTTTAATTGCCTTTGAAGAGTCACAAAAAGTGTGACAAATGGGCATAATAAATTAAAGTGTCGAGATTAATTGGCATTTAAAGCTTTGATTTAAGGCTAGTTGACTTAGCAGTGAACTAAGAAAGGTAGCACTATCAGCTATTTCGTGCGCGCTCTTGCTCTCTCTCTCTCTCACACACACACACACACACACGCACGCATGCATGCACGCACGCGCGCGGTCCACTTATAACTCTTCATCGAAGTCTGGTATTCACCAAGCCAGAACATGTTGCTTTCCTACCTCAAATCTTTGAAAGTAGCAAAATTTAAATTCAGAAAGCAGATTACAAGAAACAAACCATAAAAACTGAGGGATCTTGTTTCTCATGAAAATACATGCCCACCTGATATGGTTATGGATAAACACGTCTCACGCTCAGACTCTGCTTGATTTTGGAAAGCCATCTTGGATGAGCTGATACGGTGGAATTTTCCTAAAATTGATGTTTTGGTGGAAGTTGTGAACTTAGTTCTTCCTTTAGGATTGGTACTCATTGCCGTTAGTACTTTTTGCCATTTTGCTCTAAAACCATGATTTCTTAGCCCTAGGACTAGTTGGCAATTTGGGCTGGATAATTCTTTGTTTGGGGAGGCTGGCATCTTATTATTACAGGATGTTTAACATTCTCTCTTGGTGCCATCCCCCAGTTGTGAAAATCAAAAATGTCTCCAGACATTGCCAAGTGTCCCTTGAAGGGCAAAATGAATCCTGAGTAAGAACCATTGCTCTAAACTAAAGTGTACTTCTGAGAGGATAAAATCTCCTAGGGCTTAATTTTGGTGTTCGTCAAAACAATAAATTATAAATCCAGGCATAGACTCAATCCATGTGGTTTTCATAATACCAAAACAAACCCAATGCGACTCAGTTTTTCACCTTTGAATTTATTGTCTTGGGCAACATATAAACGAAGTCTATGTTGTATAAGGGAAAGAAGAGTAGAATTGAGAGAACGTATTTCTAGTCCTGCTTCTGCCACTAGCTAGTTCTGTGACATTGGATGTATTGTCTGAACCTCCCTTGGTTTTTTCATTTGTAAATGAAAGTGCCTGAGTAAAATTTCCAGTTCTGCATGCAAAGATTATGAGACTCAGAATTTGATGCCATTGCAATAGTTGATACCATGGATTAGAAAAAGAAAGCTCTTTGTCCTAGAGTGAGGCTTTATTTTAAGCTAAGACCATGTAATGCTATCTCCTTGAGCACCAAAGACATCCAGAGAAACCTTTGGAATAGTAAGTGCTGAGAAACATACCACCTGACTCCTAGGTGCAGCTCCTGTGTTATCAGCAATAGGAAGGCCATTGAGATCAATAGAATGAGTGGCGGTGACATTTCCCTTATTACACAAACTGTTATTAGAAATCTACAACTTGAAATGACATGGTAACAGTTGCCACAAAACCCCAAACCCTGTACTGTATTTATACAAGATCAAAATTCTGAGATAAAGTCATTGAATTTGGGATCCCACAACTTTGTTTGGGTATTGTGATGTGTTTAAAACCATGGCAGAAAGAAGTAATGTTTCGATTACCTTTGTAAACACAGGAGCTGCAATGATAGGTTTTCCGTCCAATCCTTGCAGATAGTTGGTAGGGCTCTGACACTGTTAGGAGGGAACCAACAATAGATTCATTGTCATTAGGATTATCAGACAGGGGGCTAGATAGAACACATCTACAGAATTTGGCATAAGAAACTAATCCAAAACCAAAGACTGACATTTTCTATCTATGAATCACAGATTTCAAATTTGATGCTGAACTGATTGTATTTCTTTCTGGGTCATGGTGGCTGTAAATATCCTTCACCCATCCCCACCCCCTCACATATAAAGCTATGTAATGAACACTAACCCCCTGAAGAGGTTCCATAGGACTTCTGAGGCTCCACATATCACGGGGAGAAAACTACTAGGTTAGAACTAAAATGCGACCATTCTGCATTACTAAATGGGTCAGATAAGAACTATGTTTAATTTTTTTTTAAATATGGTAGAGCTTTCTTTTTTATGTCAATATTTGTATTCAAATATATCACTAGCACATTACAAATATATTTATGTTAATAGAATTTCATATTTTGAAAGTATATGTGTGATATACATTTTTATGTATGCATGGAAAATACCTGCAACTATCTTCTAGGTACCTCTGAAGAGTGGGGGAAGAGGAGTAGAACCTTGACTAAGGTTTGTATTTAGTCTGCATTTTAAAAAATGTTTTTACAAGAAGCATGTACTCCTATCATTATCATCAACTTGAAGGATGGGAGCTTTTAATATTTTCTAAAAATTAGTTTCATAGTCACTCTATCTTAGAAAGTAGTAAATTTTTATAGCTCCATGAAACTGAGTTTAATGATGCAGTATGTCCTGGGCCAACGTGAGAGCTGGCTTTAGATATGCAATCAGTGCTCTTCCAAAAGCTGGAATGTCAGAGACTCATCTGTAGAGTTTCTTTTCCTATGAAATTTGCCTATGAATTTAGAGATTATGTTCCCAAAGCCAGGGGAACCACTGATATCATATATCAGAAGTGCAAAGTGATTGTCATGATGGTAGGAGTGTGCTGCCCAAGGTCATTATGAAGTTGCAACAGAGGAGAACACGATCGTGCCATACAAGCTGGTCATGGTTACAGTTCCTGCCTATCACAGTCCACGGCACTTGAGTTCCACTTAGACTCTTGTACCTGCTGAATGGTTGACACCGTGGGCTGGGCCCCCACATTCTGGGCTGGGGGTCCTGCTGAAGGAATGGCTGCAGAAGTAGTGGGAGGGGATGACACCTCATTTGGCTTCTGGATTCTGAGAAACGATGAAAATATAGATTAAAAAACAGACCTATTGTTGTTGTGAAAAGTCTTTCAGCTTTACAAAAATCTCCATTCAACAGTATTGCACAAGAGCTTCAGTATTTACTGAGAGCTTCTTTGCTACAGACTTTGTTAGGCAATGTGAACAGGAAGATGATAAGATGCCAGTTCTGTCCTTGCATTAGCTGCTTTCTGTGGAGCCAGGGACTCAAGCAAACTCACAACTGAGATTCAAGACAAGTGCTGTGACAGAGCATGTGCAGAAAACCTTTTGAGCTTTGTTGCTGCCCTCTGTATTTTCCCTCCATCTTCCATTTCAAGCAAGAGGCCAGGTTTTAGAAATCTCTGGGACTTGGGCATGGCAAAAAGCAGAACAGCTAAGTCAAGGAGCTCTTCAAAGTTACATAAATTAAATGAAGGAGATTGTCTGAAGGGCAGGAGAGCCAGGAAATATTCTTGAGAAGGCTGCAGAGGGGTGATTATTTCAGTTTTGTTGTTGAGAAAAGAGAGGTCTGTGGATCTCACCAGAGAACCCAACAAGAGGGAGAACCTGAGTCTCAAGGGGATGGCAGTCCTTCTGTTAAAGGCTCCCAATCCTGTTAAAGACATCAGTACCCAAGCATGTCGAGAAGAAACAAAGCACTGGACTTGAAGGGACCTTGAGATCTGGGACTTGGGCCTCTTCCCCATAACCTGTGGGCATAGATGACCGATGATAGCATGTTGCCTAGTTGTTACCTTTCTCTGCCTCAGCTTCCTCATCTCTATCACAGGGAAATAATCATGCTTACCTCAAAGAGTTTTTGTGAGGGTTGCACAAGGTAATTCATGTAAGATGCTTAGAGCCATGTTTAATATCAAACCATATATCTCCATCTTTATACCCAGTGAACTTTGCACAACTGTGGAAGGAGAAGGGGACACCTGATAATGACTGATTAATTTTTTTCCCCCAGAGCCAGGCAGGATAAGAGAAAGAAGCAGAATTATTTGATGATGTAGAGACTATCAGTTTTTCTGAAGCATCCATTTGCTTCTTCTACAATAATAGAATCCCTGATTTCTTTACATGGCTCCTCCAAAAAAAGATTACATTTCCTAAGCCTCCCTGAAGCTAGCTGTGGCCAGGTGACTGCTTTCTGGTCATAGGCTATGAAGGATAGTGATATATATGATTTAAGAGAGATGACCCTAAAAGGGGGGGGGGTAGGGTGTATCATTTATTCCTTCTAATCTTAGACTAAGAAGATAAGGCTACATCTTAGAATGAGTTGAAGGAGAAAGCTGGGAGCAGACCCAGTGGACTGTGGAGCTGTTTTATCAGCCAGATTTACATGTAAATGGGAAAAATATTTGTCCTAAGCTACATTTATTTGGGGTCCTTCTTACATACCACTGGAGCACATCCTAACTACTCCAAGTAGATGTAAAGAAAATGAACAAATGAGATATTTCTTGCTTATTTAGGTTTGTATGTCAAATTCATACCCAATAGGCTTACAACACCTGTTTTGAGAGCCTTGAGGAAGGAGTGATGAATGTGCAGTGGAGGAGGGGTTTATTATAGAACTTGATGGGGCTTTGAAGGATAAATTAGAGTGTGCCAGGCAGAGGAATAGGGCATCACTAGCAAAGTGAACAGCTTGAACAAAGGGGTGAAAATGGACTGCACATTGCTTGAGTGAGATGGCAGCATTGTAGAGAGATTGAGGTGGGGGAAAGGAGAAGGAAGGACCAGGAAAGCCTGGTCAATACTCTTTTTTTTTTTTTTTTCTTTGCTGAAAGCTGCTTTTATTTATTTTATTTTTTATTTATTTTTTTTATTTTCCCACTGTACAGCAAGGGGGTCAGGTTATCCTTATATGTATACATCACAATTACAGTTTTTCCCCCACCCTTTCTTCTGTTGCAACATGAGTATCTAGACATAGTTCTCAATGAAGACTCTTTTGACTAAAGCTTTTTATGCCCCTGTTTAGACTGTTTAGAATGTTGTTTGTGGAGTTCCTCTTGTGGCTCAGTGGTTACAAACCCAGCTAGTATCCATGAGGATTCGTGTCCTATCCCTGGCCTTGCTCAGTGGGTTGCCATGAGCTGTGGTGCAGATCACAGACATGGCTCTGATCTGGTGTTACTGTGGCTATGGCATAGGCCAGCAGCTGCAGCTCCAATTTGACCCTTAGCCTGGTAACTTTCTTATGCTGCAGGTGTGGCCCTCAAAAGAAAAAAAAAAAATTGTCATTTGTTTTGTGTTTGACTTTTATTTTCCCATAGCTGATGAGTTTTTAAAGCTGGGGAAAATGGTAAGATCAGAATTATCCTTTAACTGGTTGTAGTTTGGAGATTGTAAAAGAAAGAGAAAGGTGAGAGCACTGATAAGGAGGTGACTGGCATAAAGAGACAGGAAAGACGGAGGAACTGAACTAAAACCATGAGAATGATAAGGAGAGTTAAAGGGAGAAATAACTGACTCTGGTTATGAATTTTCTTAGGTGCACAAAAGTGAAAAGGAAATTAGCATTCTGAAGTAGGCATGCCCCCCTCCCCCCCATTTTGAAGAATAGGACGTGACTTCTGCCCTTTAAGGAGCTTACCCTCTGGAGAGCCTAGAACATGCAAACACAGTTAACAACCCTAATCTGTCTTCCAATACTGCCTATGTTTCAGTTCATCTCAAGGGATGGCTGTTGTGTCTATTTCTAGTTCCCATGCCTTTTGTCCACAGCCCCTTCTGCCTGAAATACCCTTTCCTCCTTTGTTTGGGGGTGCCCACCTACTGCTCTTTTAAGACCCAGCTCAAGCTCACCAACTCTACAGAGCTTTTCCTGATCTCTCTTTTCCTCCCTGAGGAGTCCTTTGTGCCAAGTCCTTATACCCTGCACTTGTTTATATCATAGTTTATGTATCACTGTATTACACAGTTTATATAACACTTTGTTACTCTTACTGACTATATGCTTGAGATACATTTCTTGCTTTATTTGCTGTACATATATTTCTCTCTACTAAACGATGAGCCTCTTGAAGGCAGGAAGCACCTGATTTTTCTTAGTACCCAGTGCATCTAGTGAAGTGCCTGGTGTAGGGTGGGTGCTTAGCCAGTGGTTGCAGAGAGCAATGGTGGATAGATGTAACTTTACTCAGTACTTGACACAATTGTTTAGCAAAAAGCTTATGACTTGTCCAGATCCTTCATATGTATAATTTTGGATCACCAGATTATTTTGAATACTATTATTTAGTCAGAAAACATGAATCTTTTTGAACCACTGAGTTGTTTGTTTTTTACTCTGTAGATATAAGTATGATGATATTTTGTAGGTGATATTTCTTTTTCTTTTGGATTTTTTGTCTTTTTTTAGGGCTATACCCGCGGCATTTGGAGGTTTCCAGGCTAGGGGTCCAATTGTAGCTGTAGCTTCTGGCCTATGCCACAGCCACAGCAACGCAGGATCTGGGCTGTGTCTGTGACCCATGCCGCAGTTCACGGCACGCCATATCCTTAACCCACTGAGCAAGGCCGGGGATCGAACCCACATCCTCATAGATACTAGTTGGGTTTGTTAACCACTGAGCTATGACAGGAACTCCTGATATTTCATTTTTATTTGTTATTATTTTTATTTTTTAATTTTTTTTATTATTCCCATAACCTTCTTTTTTTTTTTTTTATTTTCCCACTGTACAGCAAGGGGGTCAGGTTATCCTTACATGTATACATTACAATTACATTTTTCCCCTGATATTTCATTTTTAAAATGTTAAAATGAATGTTAATATTCATTTAAATTCATTTAATTCATGTTAAGATGAATCTTTTAAGCAAGACAAGAAAATGAAGTAGTGTCTGCTCCAAATTCAATCTTTTTTTTTTTTTTTGAGATTATAACTGGAGCCCTTCCCTCAAGTTCTACTAAACAATTAGCAGCTTTCTCATGATCTGAGGATGCTAAGGTTATAAGAGAGAAAATTAGAATTACCGATTCATTTCGCCCTTGTTAGGGTCACCTTCTGAGTCAGAGGAAGAAACCCCTGGGGAAATAAACACAAGACAGGTAATTTTAAAAATCATTTCTTAAACTGGCTCCTAGGCACTTGAAGACCTATAGAATTTTAGACCTAGAAATAAACTCAGTGATTCCCTAAACTAACCCCTAATTTACAGATAAGGAAATAGACCAAAAATAGTTGAGGAACTTGCTCAGGTCACATGGCTAGTTAGTGACAGAGTTCAAATCAACTGGCTCAAGTTCCAAATGGTCTTGTGTATGAAACACCTGCTGATGCCTTTAACAGAACAGTTTTTAGCAGACATTCTGTGGTGTCCATAAATCCTTTTGCTCTTGGCCTACACAGATTAAATAAAAGAAAGGATTACATTGGATTCCAAACATTGTAGGTGTAGGTGGCTGCTCTTCCGTCCAGTCCTAATATTAACAAGTCACACTTCATCTTGCGAGTGGCTTTGTTGCCACAAAGTTAAGAAAATTGGCAATCCAATCTCAGCACTGTTAGCAGAGCTTTGATACCGGATTTGCTTCTCAAGATAGCAAATTCCAGGAAGATGTAACAGAGCTAAATCTGGAGGTATTTATTGTACTCCAAAAATTTTGAGGATGAAAATATGTAACGCATTTCTATTCATGCATTATTCATTATCATTATCATTGTTCACACATCTACTCAATAAAAGTTTATTTACTATCCACTCTGTACTTGGTGCTATGTAAGGTAATTAGAGCTATAAAGAATGAGACAGTTCCAGCCTTTGTACCATAATAATACAATAAGTGCTAAAAGCCAAGCATCCATAAGGTATTATAGATGATAAAATTACTAAAGAATGGTTCCCAGAAAAAACTCAGAGGATGAGATAAATAGGAACAAAAACGGTCGATATATAAGGTACATAAATTGATTTCTTCCCTAAAATTAGTCATATAAGTTTGGTCCCGATATAAATGCCCTTCCAAGGCTCCCAATGATCCCCTCCTTCCACCTTTGACTCCTTTTGGTGGAGCCACAGTGACCCTGTTAAAAGCTAAGTCAGATCATGTTCCATCTCTGCCTAGAATCATCCAGAGCTTCCCATCTCTTTCAGAGTAAAAGTCAGGTTCCTCCCATGACCTACCGGGACCCACATACTCTACTCACCTACCTCCTCCCACCTCCATCCCATCTTGTTTTATTTTGTTTTGGTTTTGGTTTTTGTCATTCTAGGGCCGAACCTGTGGCATATGGAAGTTTCCAGGCTAGGGGTCAAGTTGGAGCTATAGCTGCCAGCCTACACCACAGCCACAGCATTGTGGGATCCAAGCCACATCTGCAACCTGCACCACAGCTTATGACAACGCCAGATCCCAGACTCACTGAGCAAGGCCAGGGATCGAACCTGCGTCCTCATGGATACTAGTCAGATTCGTTTCCGCTGAGCCACAATGGGAACTCCTCCATTCCACCTTGAACTTCTGACCTCAACTCTTATTTTCTTCCTTCTTTGTTCCATGCTGGCTACATGAACTCATCTTTATACCCTGAGACAGACACATGGCCACGTTAGGGCCATTGAACTTGCTGATTTCTCTGCCTAGAAATTTCTCTGCTGTTTTCCCCTTGAACATCCTGTGGTTCACTCTCAGTTCCTTCAGGTCTTCATTTATATGTCACCCAGTGAGTGAGATCTAAACCACTCCATCTGGAATAGCAACCTATTCTCTGTCTCTCTCTCACAAACACACACACACATACAAACACACACACACACATGCATGCACGCATGTATGCATACTCATACTTCTTATCCCATTTTCTTCCTTTCTGTTTCTTTCACAGTGCTCATATATACTGTGAGATAACAGAAGACACATATTTTGGTTTCTGCCCTGGTTCCCATCACAAAGCTCCTAACACCCTTATAATTTCCTAAGTGATGAGCACTTAGGAACACCCCCTGTTCTACAATTTGTCTTTGACCCTGTCCCTGACACAGAGCTCCTAAAACTCTAATAAATTCCTAAGTGATGAGAGTACTAGGAGCATCTTTTATTCTAATGAGGTGACTCAACATGACTCCTAGATGGAGCTGGTTACCCTAAAGACCAAGCCCTGACTAGAAGCTTAGAATTTTTAGCCCCATCACGTCATATGCTGGAGAGTGGAGAGGGCAGGAAATGGAGTTAATAGTTAATCACACCTGTGTGAGGACACCTCTGTAAAAATCCCAATAGTATGGGGTTTGGAGAGCTTTTAGCTACACTAGGAGGGTGACACACCCCAACTCCATGGGGACAGAGCTCCTATATTTGGGACCCTCGCAGACCTCACCCCATGTATCTCTTCACCTGTATCCTCTATCATATTCTTTGTCATAAATGTAAATAAGTGTTTCCCTGAGTTCTATGAGAGACTCTAGCAAGCTAGTTGAACCCAGAGCAGGAAGCGGGGTTGTTGTGAGAACCTCCAGTTTGCAGCCAAGTCAGAAGTTGTGGGTAACCTGGGATCCACTACTTGTGATTGGCAGCTAAAATGGGGTGACAGCAGTCTTGTAGGACTAAGCCTTTACCCGTTGTATCTGACACTATCTCCAGGCAGATGGGTCAGAATTGAGTTAAATCGTAGGATACCTAATTCGTGTCATGGAGAATTGCTTGTTGTTGCTTGAGAATTTCCCCCCCACCACACACATGCACACACACATTGAAACTGGTGATCAGAACCATTTCATATACCTAACATTTTATATTTTATTTATCTCATTTTTCTGTCTCTCCTATTACAGTGTAAACACCATCTTGAACTTAGGTTTTTTTGTCTGTTTGGCTCACTGCTGTTATCCCCACTGAAGAGTGTGTGGTAGAGTAGGCCCTCGATAAATATTTATTTATTGTAACTCTATATCTTACTAGTAAATGTCATGCTCCAAGAGTATTTTGCTTTACCTTCTATGTAAATCTCAGCAGAAGTTGAATCTGTCCCATAGATGTTGGAAGCAAAGCAGGAATAGCGTCCTGTGTCCTCTTCAAAGGCTTCAGCAATGGTCAGTGAGTGCAGATTTCCTGCCTGGATGATATGAATGTCTGGGGAATTTTCAAGCTCCTTGCCTTCACAGTACCACCTGCAAGGAAGAGTATTGGCATGACCGAAATGTGAGTATTAATGATATACATGGCTCCAGATGTTCCCTAAGAAGAAAACTGAGACAAATTTAGAATCAAAACTTTAAACAGTCCACTATTTTGGTATGATTTGGTTGTAACAATGAGAAGAGCTGTGACACTTAATTCAGGAAATTGCGAAGTGGCTCCTATTAGGAATGAAAGAAACTGAACTGAAAGATAACTGAAAGAATATGGACAAGATGGTAAAGGCAGCCAATTTCAGGGAGCAGAGTCTTTGCTGTGGAACTTGGCTTCTCCTAGGCAGACTTAGAGCTTTCTGTGGTATACATTAAGTGCCACTTTAGCTTATTTGGAGAAAATCTAAGGGGTACTAAAAGTTTGTGAAGCTGATGTTCAGCATTCATTTGCTAGTATAAAACTGCATCTGGCCTAGCTAAATGAAAATTATTTTGGGGTTACTTGAGTCATCAGAGTAAGGGGGATGGGTCATATTTTCCCAGGGGTACCCCATTTCTGGCAAATAACCGAACTATATTTCTATAGGTCGTGGTATTTTATTTTAAGCATATGTACTTGAAGTTAAACATTTTTATGATAATACTGTTTTTTTTTTGCCAAAAGTTTACATGAAATAATATATAAAATAATATTTAAAATATGGAGGTGCATAATAAGAGAAAAAGACATTCAAACTACATGGAAATACCATCTTTCATGTAACATATTGGCAAAAGCCTTAAAGTTTGACCACTTTCATATGTGGCCGTAGGAACATCAAATGGTACGACCCCTATGAAAGGAATATGGGAACATCTGCCGAAATTACAGGTTTGTTTATTATTTGACCCAACAATCCCACTTGTGAGAATCCTTCATACACATACACGTGGGTACATACAAAATGACAAGTGTTCAGGTTACTCATTTAAACAGCAAAAGATTAGAAACAATCCAAGTGTCCCTCACTTATGAAAAAAACTATGGCACAGCCATGTAATAGAACAATATGCAGCTCTAAAAAGAGAATGGGGGATTCCCGTCATGGCTCAGTGGTAAGGAACCCAACTAGTATCCATGGGGATGGGGGTTTGATCCATGGTCTTGTTCAGTGGGTTAAGGATCCAGCATTGCCATGAGCTGTGGTGTAGTTCGCACATGTGGCTCAGATCCTGTGAGAATGGGAAAGATCTCTGTATACTGATACAGAAAGAACCCCAAGATGTATGGTTAAAGATTTAGCAGTAAGGTGCAAAATAGTACATAGAGAGTATTAGCTTTTGTATATTAAAAAAATATGGGTTTTTATGGGCTGAATTATCTCTCCACCAAAAGATATGTTCAAGTCCTAACTCCCCAATACTTGGGAATATGACCTTATTTGGAAATAGATAATCAAGTTATGACGAAGTTATTAGGGTGGGCCCTAATCAATATGAATGGGGTTCTTTATGAAGAAAAAAATCCAGAGTGCCCACTGTGGCGCAATGTGATCAGTGGCATCTTGGGAGCAATGGGACATACATTTGATCCCCTGGCCCAGCACAGTGGGTTAAGGATTTGCCGTTGCTGCAGTAGGTTGAGATTGCAGCTTGGATCTGATCCCTGGCCTGGGAACTCCATACGCCATGGGGTGGCAAAAAAAAAAAAAAAAAAAAAAAGAAGAGAAAAGCCTTATATAGGCTAAATAACTAACAGGGACCTACTGTATAGCACGGGGGGGGGGGGTGTCTACTCAATGTCCTGTAATAATTTATATGGGAAAAAAAGATATATGTGTAGCCGATCCCCTTTGCTGTAAACCTAAAACTAATACAACATTGTAAATCAACTATACCCCAATAAAAAAAATTTTTTTTAGGGCTGCACCCATGGCATATGGAGGTTCCCAGGCTAGGGGTTGAACTGGAGCTACGGCTGCTGGCCTACACCACAGCCAAAGTAACACTGGATCCGTACCTGCACCTATGACCTACACCACAGCTCATGGCAATGCAGATCCTTAACCCACTGAGCAAGGCCAGCAGTCGAAACTGCATCCTCATGGATGCTAGGCAGATTTGTCAATTGCTGAGCCACGACGGGAATGCCTAATGAAATTTTTTTTAAAACAGGAGAGCAAAACCTCAGGAGTTCCTTTTCAGTGCTGTGGGTTAAGGATCCTGCATTGTCATTGCTGTGACTCAGGTCGCTGAGCGGGTTCAATCCCTGGCCCAAGAAATTCCACATGCCGCTGGTGCAGCCAAAAAAAAAGAGAGAAAAACCTCATGTGAAGACAGACACACAGGGCGTGATGACAGAGGTAGAACTTGGGAGTGACGCAGCTGCAAGCCAAAGAGTGCCAAGGAATGCCTCCACTGGAAGCTAGAAAAGACGAGGAGGGTGTCCACCAGAGTTAGAGGGGTCATGGACCTGCTGACCCTTTGCTTCTGGACTCCCAGCCTCCAGAACCACAAGACGGTTAATTTCTGTTGTGTAAACCATCCAGCTTGCAGTGCTTTGCTACAGTAGCTCTAGGAAACTAACACAGAGGGCAAGAAATAAGTTATAGTCATGTTGTTTGCATCCGCACAGGGAAAAACAGGAAAGAATTAAATGAAAACCTGAGTGGCTATCTATTGGAGTGAGGGAAACAAGAGGGATGAAAGCAGAGAGGAGTGTGTTGTCTCAGTGTACACCTTTTTATAATAGTTTTTATTTTTAAATAAGTAATCAACAACATAATGAAAAGTAATTAGGTGGGGAAGTGTTATCATTATTCAATGTCAAAAATTAAGGAGTCCTTAGAGTTCCTCTGTGACTCAGTAGGTTAAGAATCCGGCATTGTCATTGCTGCTGCTTGGGTTTCAGCTGTGGCACGGGTTCGATCCCTGGCCTGGGAACTTCCACATGCCTTGGGAATGGCCAAAAGAAAAATTAAGGAGTCCTGGCAATCGCTAGTCTTTATTGTAATTCCAGATCCAACCACTCAGTGTTTTAACCCTTCCCTCTTACTGTTAAGCAGGGTTTTAAATCACATATAAGAAAACATACCTATTGGAGTTCCTGTTGTGGCACAGTGGTTAACGAATCTGACTAGGAACCATGAGGTTGCAGGTTCGATCCCTGGCCTTGATCAGCGGGTTAAGGATCTGGTGTTGCCCTGAGCTGTGGTGTTGGTTACAGGCATGGCTCGGATCCTGTGTTGCTGTGGCCCTGGCGAAGGCCGGAGGCTACAGCTTCAATTAGACCCCTAGCCTGGGAACCTCCATATGCTGAGGGAGTGGCCCTAGAATTGGCAAAAAAAAAAAGACTGAAAAAAAAGAAAGAAAACACACTTATTCAATGACTTCCTAAGAGTCAAGCTTTTCTCTGCTGTTCCATAAATACGTCATCTTTGCTCCTACCTTCAAGCCTCTGCTTGTGATTTTCTCTCACTCTGAAATTCTCTTCCTCTCCTTCTAGTTATGACAAATATAACTCAACTCTCAGTTTGGCTCAGATATCACCTCCTACACAGAGCACCTTTTACCATCAGTTCTCAATGATTGTCACATTAACTTTTTTTTTTTTTTTTAACCTGTAGTATGTCATGCAAGGCTTGATTATACACTGTTTTTTATTATTCTCTATTTGGGGAGTTTGCCTTGTCTTACCAATTTCACTAAGTTGGAAGTTCTCAGAATGAAGAGACCATGCCTTATAAAGCTGGTGCAGTATCCACACTGCCTAGAACAGGTTTTTAGACACTCTCTGGCCATTATCTCATCTGATAGTTTTAACTTTCACCTCTATTTGGCATAACATCCAAACCTGCCCCTCTACCCTCTGGACCCCTTCTTCCATCATTCTCCCTTCACTATGTTCCAACCACATTCCTTTTTTTTTTTTTTTCTGTTTTGAACACACTAAGCTATGCTCCCTATTAGGATTTTGTACTTCCTGAAATCCTCATCCCCCCATCTTCATAAAAATAGACTCTTCTCATCAGTTAGGCCTCAGCTCGAATGTCACCCCCTCAGAGAGGCCTCTCCCGATCCTCTTCCTAATGCTTCTTTATCCTCAGACACTCTCACATCATTCTCTTTTGTTATCTTCACAGCACTTATTCTTTTCTGAAATTATTTTAGAAACTCGCTGTGTTATATTTTGCTCCTCCTACTGTATCGTAAAGTCCATTAGAGCCCCTTTTCAGCCTTACCAATATAAACCCACACCTACAACAGCACCCTAAAACATAGTAGGGACTCATAAAATATGTGGTGGGTTTGTTGAAAGACCAAATGATGGAAAGAATTGATAGTTGACATTTTGTAAGTATTTTAGTTGCTTCATCATTCTGTGCCAGTGTGTGATCTGTTGTGGCAGCAGCCGTATGTGAAGCAGCTGAAATCGGTTCATAAATCTCTCAAAGCATAAATCTCAACAAGACCCCAAGGAACTTGTATGAACAAACCCTCAGAGCAGGTGTGGTTCTAAATGCAAGTAGCGAGGGTCCAGTCAAACATTCCACATGTATTTATCTCTACTTGCCACCTGAAATGACCCTGAAATGGGAATAAAGGACATTTTTAAAGGTATACAAGCACAAGGACCAAAAGAATGGGAAGGGAGGAGTTCCCATCGTGGCTCAGTGGCTAACAAATCCGACTAGGAACCATGAGGTTGCGGGTTCGATCCCTGGCCTTCTCAGTGGGTTAAGGATCCAGTGTTGCTGTGAGCTGTGGTGTAGGTCACAGACATGGCTCGGATCCTGCATTGCTGTGGCTCTGGCGTAGGCTGGCAGCTGTAGCTCCGATTGGACCCCTAGCCTGGGAACCTCCATATGCCTCGGGTACGGCCCTAGAAAAGGCAAAAAGGCCAAAAAAAAAAAAAAAAAAAAGGCGGGGGGGTGGAGGGAGACAGAGGCAGACCTGAGACCTCAAACACTTTCCGAGGGTAGAAAGCAGAATGAGAAGCCAGGAAAGTAGAAAAATCTGACAACCAAGTGCCTACTTGGGGTGTCAGGGAGGGAGGGAAACGTGCAGCAGAACGGCACGTTTCAGGATTTGGAGATTCAAGATTGGGGCTGTGGATACACATTAACAAAGGGGGAGGAGATAGAGGTTAAAATAGGGTCACTGATTTCAGGCTTAGAAAATAAGCATTTAGATTCCCGCAGCAGGTGGCATCCTCTCTTCCGAGCAGTTAGGAGATGCCCCAGGATGAAGGCTGAGTTGCCGGCTGTGTGAGCAGCTGCTCCATATTGGAACAAGAGGTTGAAGGGCTTCAGGAGGGACTTCTCCAGGGAAAAGCAAATGGGCCCGATGGCCTCACTGCAGGGAGCAGAACAGTTAGGAGATGTTTTACAAATATATTTGAAAATTGAGGTTTTTTTTTTTGGTCTTTTGTCTTCTTAGGGCCACACCCACAGCATGTGGAGGTTCCCAGGCTAGGGGTCAAATTGGAGCTACAGATGCCAGCCTATGCCACAGCCACAGCAATGCAGGATCCAGGCTGCCTCTGTGACCTACACCACAGCTCACAGCAATGCCGGATCTTTAACCCACTGAGCGAGACCAGTGATTGAACTCCTGTCCCCATGGATACTAGTTGGGTTCATTACCACTGTGCCACAGTGGGAACTCCTGAGATGAATTTGTGATGGGACCACAGAACTCAGCACGTAAAACACAAGACAGTCACCAACTGTAGGTGAAAATAAAAAGTTGTATGAGCAAGGAAACGTCATTTTCTCCTACTGGGCTTGGCAGTAAATAAGATTTACATAGTAATAAGAAGCTAAGCATTAAAAAATTTTAAGCAACAGTGTGATGTGATTACACTGAGGCAATGAAGGAAGGAAGGTTCTGGTTTAGTGAAGGGGGCTAAACCACCATCTTTTGGAACAGAAGTCAAGGGCAAACAGCTAACATCAGCATACCAAGCAATAGTGGTTTATAAGCATATTACAGTGGTTCTCTTTACTTTCTGTGATGACAAAACTATTTTCACATTATACTAAGATATTATTTGCCTTTGCATTGTGTTAACATTTACACTGATGGTGCAAAAGCCACAGTGGGTAAAATTGCTGCTTCTTTCACAGCATAAAACTGACTAATGATCATTGTGTTCTTCACGACCACACTTGCAGTTAAAAAAAAAAAAAAAAATCCAGATTCACTTAAAAATGTTCTCAATGAAGCAGTCATGACTTTTATTAAATTTCAACCTTGAGTCTACATCTTTTTAACATTCTGGGTGGTAAAATGGGAAGTAGCACAAAGCATTTCTGCTGAATATGGAAGAGTGCTTATGTGATTTTTTAAAGTTGAACTAGGCACTTAATGCATGAAACAATATCTTAACGCAAAAGAATAGCATTGACAAATTGTAGCTATTCAGATTTGGGTGTTTGGCAGACGTTTTCTCAAAAATGAAAGAAGTAAGCCTATTGTTTCAAGTAAAAATAACTGACAACATTTCTTGCCAATGAAAAAAATTCATGCTCTCAAGGAAAACAGAATTTTTGGAAAACTCGTATCTCTCATAGTGAGTTTAGGGCTTCCCCATACTTAAAGAGAGGTTTAATGAGATCAATGATTATATTAGCAAATATGATTTTTAAAATATTGTATAATAGAATGTGTCAACATTTGGAAAATCTGCATTACTCATTTTCCAAGTGGCCAGTGTGTGATGTTATCCATTCAAAGTTCAAGACAGACAAAGGGTTTTATTATAGCAGGGTACAAAAGTTCATTGGTATGGTTTCAGGTTTCACATTGCAACTAACCTTTAAGAAACTGCTGCTAGTTGAATTTTGATGTAGAATCAAATAAGAATAGCCACATTATCTGAAAAGGCTATTAAAATATTCCTCCTGTTTCCAACCACATATCTCCATAATGCCAAATTTTTAAATTTACTTCAACCCAAACAACATATCACAGCAAACCAAATGCAAAAGCTGGATATGAGAGTCCAGTTCTATTAAGTCAGATGTTAAAGACATTTGCAAAAAATGTAAAACAATGTCACTCTTCTCATTCAAATTTTTTTTGGTAAAATACAGATATTTGTCATAAAATTATTTATGGTAGCATGTTTATTATTTGTTACTTTAAAATAAGTAAATCAAACATTTCTCAGCTTTAATTTCTAATACAATTACAGACATAACACACATAGACAAAATCTCTTTTGAGTTTCAATAACTTTTAAGACTGTAAAGGGGTCCTGAGAACAGAAAAGTTTAAGAACCACTGTCATACCATTTAGAAATCTAAAGTAGAATAAATAGGAAACTGCAAAAAGAGTTGAAGGTAGTCTGTATTTGAATATTATTTGACTTTTGAGGCAATGTGCCTGTATTAATTTGATTAGGCAAATATAAATAACAAATTTCAAAACAAATAAACAAATATCTTCCCTTATATAAACATTACAAGGTTATCTCATTTCTTTAGATAACGTTTCTGTTCTTTATCAGAATAAGAGTGGAAACACCTACAAACAATTGGACAGCCAGAAGGAGATACATAGAATGATTCAAATGCCCAAACTCTCTGTCGGAAGCATTTTCGTCCTTACTTAGATGGCCAGAATGGCTTCAGCCAGCCCCAAGGAACAGCCAGTAACTGCTGTCATTCTGACTTTAACACCATGACCCACTCAGAAATAATGCACTGTTCAGACTGCCTTCTGAAAAAGTATTAAAATTTACCCAGATAGTCTGAAGACTTTTGAGGGTAAGGACGAAATATACTCTCCTCAAATGTCTATCCATGTTAGGGAATGCTTTCATAGAAATACCCTGCCCAGCTGCATGCTTGTAGAACTCCAAATCCTCATGACACTTACAGAATGGCAGTGGGTGCCAGACATAATTCATGGCTCAGCAGAAATGAGTCAGTGATCTGAGGAAATGGGCCAGGTCCAAATGATAAAGAAGGACCTGTTTTTAATGCATTCAGGAGAGCTTGCCAGACCTGCTAATTTGGCTAGCTACCAAGCCTGGGAATGAATACACTGAAGAGACACGTTTTTCAGATTTAATTGGACTTTTATGCTGCATATCACCAGTCTGATCTTACTGACTGTTTTGTCTAAAATACAGCTTGGCTAAATATTATGACTCATTGCTTTAGCACATTAACAACTTCTAAACATATTTTGAATGTGTTATTCTGACTCACCAGTAATAATGCTCATTAAAAGGATGATTACTAAGAGCTTCCTTTAACTCTGCCCCAGCCTTTCCAGTGTCCCTGTGCCACCTCCTATTACTCCCTCTCCTAATACCCTGTTCGTTTACTTCACAGAACCTACACATTACTTGTAATTGTATGTTTATCTATAGATTTATTTGTTTAATATCTCTCTCCTGTACTGGACAATAAACGCCACAGGGCAGAGGTTATCACGTTGGTTTAGCGTTTGTTTATCTGGTTCCTAGCACAGTGTATGGCACATGGTAGCTGTTCCCCAAAATGGTTCTTGTATGGATGTTAAATGAATTTATTCAAATAGATTATAGCCTCAAATCTGTTTCATTTTTTTTTCTTTTTTTAGGGCTGTACCTGCAGCATATGTAAGTTCCTGGGCTAGGGGTCAAATAAAAGCTGCAGCTGCAGGCCTATACCATAGCCTCAGCAACGTGGGATCCGAGCCACATCTGCAACCTACACCATAGCTCACGGCAACGCTGGATCCTTAACCCACTGAGCAAAGCCAGGGATTGAACCTGCATCCTCATGGATACTAGTTGTGATCTTAACCCATTGAGCCATGATGGGAACTCCTCATTTTCATTTTTTTTTTTTTTTAAGTCTGGGGAACTAGAGACCCACTATCTTAAGTGAAGAGTTTAAGGCCTGAAATAGCCAAAGGGTAGTTTATTTACTTTTATTTACTGATACCTTCAGCTCCCTCCATGCATCAGAGTGACTCTTCATATACAGAATGCAACTGGGGCATATTGGACAATAAAACAAGAGCAGACACTTTCTAACAGGACTCAAAGTTATATTGGATTTTGGAACACAATTCAGGGTTTTGTATGTTCTATTTGACTGCTACTGATTGTCAAACTTAAGTTTTCATGTCCAGTGGCTGTTTCACTCATGCGAGTATAGGGGTACAAAGTGGGGAGGGTATGCTATGGTTTCAATTTTATTAACATTTTTTTGTGTTCTTCCATGTGAAAAATTCTTGATAAGCTAGACGCAAACTATAAAAGCAAACCATAAAGGAAACTTTAGTTAATTTGATATTAAAGTCAAAAAAATCTAATTATCAAAAGATACTATAAACAAAATAAAAACACAAAACAAACTGGGAGAAAATCTTTTCATAACACAGAGAATAATGTTTTTAAAATTCTTATAAATCAATAAGAAAACAATAATAGAATAGGAGTGAAAAGTGTAAACATGTCCTTCATAAGAAATGAACCCTAAATGGCCAATAAGCGTATTTTTTAAAATTCTCAACCTCATTGGTAACTGTGGAAATGAGAATTAAAATCACAACAAAAAATCATCATACATATCAGATTTGCAAAAGTTAAAAAGTCTTATGATATCTATACTGGCAATGATATAGAACAACCAGAACTCTTATACAGTGTTGGTAGGGTTGTAAATTGAAACGGTTCCTTTAAGAGAGAATTTGGTGGTATTCCCTAGTGGCCTAGTGGTTAAGGATTCAGCATTGTCACTGCCGTGGCTGGAGTTTGATCCCTGGCCCGGGAACTTTTGCATGCCGCAGGTGTGGCCAAAAAATAAAATAATAATAATAATTTGGTATTATAAAGTTGAAGTTGTACAACCTCTGCTAACAGTTCTATACCTAGACATACTCATACTCCAGGAGAATAAATTAGAACATTTGTAATGACTTTGTTCAGAATGGGAAAAAAGCTGAAACAACATGGCTTAGAGGGTTAAGAACCCGACTAGTATCCAGGAGGATATTCAAAATGCTCTTATACAACAACTCAGAAAATTCAGTCTGGCAATTTGTGTCCACTTTAGGGGACTAGATGAGGAGGTTGAGAGGCTGATTACAGAAGCTTAATAGGCATGTGACAGGGACCTCTACAGAATCCCTTGGAGATCCTGACCTGTAGCTTCTGAAGTTGATGGGGACACAGGCTTATACCCAACTCTTGCCTAAGAAACTTTTAAGGCAAAGGATATTTAGCATTCCCCAAGAGGGAAGAGCAAGAAAAGAGGACTGCACTGGAAATAGCCTACATTTCCAAAGTTTGTGTGGGCAAAGATATGGGTTTTCCCATGGGTCAAATGGATGTCACAGAAATTAGCTTGGTTTTCTATCTTGAAACAGATCCTACCTTAAAGGACCACCTGCTAGGGTGAGGTGACACCAAGAGAAAGAGGCTTTGGGGGTGTACTGTGGGAGTAAGGACTGAGGAGCCCATGTTAGAACATTTAATAGAGATTTCAATGTCTGGGTCAGGGAACAGAGCAAGGAGATGGTCCACCTGGCTGAGGAGGTCTCTGAAGAGATGGCAAAAGTTCTTAGCACAGAAACAAACAGTCATTTCTTAAAGCACAAATGTCTGGGCCTCTGCCCTAGAGATCCTAATTCACTAGGTCCAAGGTAGAACCTGCAAATTTTCCCATCCACCGAGCTCTGGGTGATGCTGACCTGCTGGTCCAGGGCCCCACTTTGAGAAGCTTGCTCTGGGAGGCCCTTAAAAATCTAGCCTCTGTCCCCCTCTCTGAACTTATATCCCAAACTACTTCCTCCTCACTCTTTATGTTCTGGTGACATCAGTTCCTTCAGTTCCGTAAAGCGAACAAATTTAATCTCACTGCCTCAAATTTGCTTTTCCCTCGCTCTGCAAATGCTTTTCCCTAAACCCCACTTTGCTGGGCTAACTCCTGGCCATCTTTTATGTCTCAGCCTAAATACCACTTTGCAGGAAAACCTTCCCCAACTCATTCACCAGGTTTGGTCCTTTTGCTATATGCACCCTCCTTTACAGCACTTATCACAATTGTAATTATGTAGTCATTGTGGATTTTTTGTCTGTGTTCTTTACTAGACTCTAAGATCCGTAAAGGCAAGGGCTTTTCCTTACTCTCTGCTTTAATCTTATTTCCTATAACAGTCCATGGCACATAATAGACACAATATTTGTTGCATGAATGAATAAATGAAGGTATCTATATTTTACCAAAAGGTAGAAGAAAAAAACCCCTAAGTAATGTAATATTTTTAAATGTTTATATGAAGTTTTACATTCCATATCACATATAATTATAGTATTTTTAAATTCCCTTATGCCATTTAAAATATCCTTTGTCTTTATAACAAATTTATTTCTTTTTTATTTCCTCAGCATATCACTTGCAGGCAAATGTCCAGAGGAAGCAATTAGTGAAACTTAACAGCCAGAGTGGACATTAACATCTATAAAAGGTGAATCTTTGCTGCTTCAGAAGGTTGTATACAATCAAACATACTTAGTATGACCCAGCTGTACATTCCTGGGAAAAGAATTTTTAGTCAGGGTACAAAAAGGGATCATGGCCATTTGCTGTGGATTCCTGTAGACTCTTTCATCTGTGGATCCCTCGTGAATGTATTTCAACTACTCCAGTGAAACTATGTCCAAGATTAACAAGCTTTCAAAAACAGCCAGCTTCAATGATACAGGATCTCGCCCCTTACAAAACAAAACAACTTCTACCCAGTCGACTTGGGAATCAAGAAATATAAGTAAAAAGGATTTTTTTTTAAATTTACTAAACCTGAGTTGCAAGACCATGAAGAGAATACTGAGAACACACAGGGGCCCACGCGTATAAGACTAGACCTCAGTTGCCAGGTATACTTATTACATTTTCTTGCAAAAATAGCAAAAAGGATAAGTGTCTCATTATTTTCAAGCATTTTCAAAGGCATTCTCTCAATCAAAATCTGTGCTTATGGGCCTTAGGAGTTTCGGTGGTGAGCAGGCAGGTAAAGCTGTATGCTCCTTCCACCCCAACCCTTGTGTGTGTGTGCGTGTGTGTTTGTAAAGTATGTATTGGGATAATATAACAGATTTATTGTGGGGGGAAAAGGGGTGGAGGAATTCCTGCCAAAAAACGGTTGGAAAACCCTGCCCCAGTCTAGCACCACTAACAGTTAGTTCCAAGTGTTACCTGTATTTATAGACCCTTTGTAATGCCAGAGATATTGTGTCCAGATATCCCAGTGTCCAGGGCATTCCTTGGAATGTCTCCAGTTCCACTACCCTCTCATTTGACCTTCAGTGCTGCCTTTCTGACTGTCTACTGGAAGTGGTCCCCCCATTTCCTCAGACTCAAATCATCTGCCTCCTCCAGTCCTTGACACTGACCCCAGAGTTCTTCCAGGTACCCAGCTTCAGACTTGTGAAGTAAAATTTTTTTGCTTATCCTTCCTATCTAGTCAGTCAACAAGTTTGACTTGAGTCTTTTCTTCTAAATATTGCTCTTCACAACTTTTCTCTACTTGCCCATGGTCCCTACTCCAGTCTGATCAAAGCATCCGATGCCTGGGCTACCTTCCACAGCTGCCTAAGTATCCTCACAGCTCCATTCCTTTGGGTCTAACTCATTCTTTCGGACTAACTCTACTTGTGCCTTAGACACAACCTTAAATGTTTTCCCGTTGGTTTCGAAACCAACTCTGGACTATTGTACTTTGCTTTCAAGACTTTTCGAAATCATCTGGCTCCACTCTCCTTTCCAGTTAGGTCAGTCTCCTCCCTGTCATATAAAAATATTATTACTATTCCATCATCTGTACTTTTACATAAACATGTTGAGTTGACTGGCCTGAAAGGACCTGTTCCTCTGCCTACTTCTTCAGTCTTTTTTCTCATCTTTTCTCACTTGTTATCCCATGTTCTTCACGTAGCCAGGTATTTGCAGTTCTTTGAAAACAGTTATCTCTGGGCCTTTCCACTTGCTTTCCCCTTCCGCCCTTAGTTTTCTTAACTAAAGTGGTATTTCCAGAGTTAATGCTTCCTTTTTCCTGCACCTCAGGCAGCGTAATCACATCTTCCTTTGACCTGCGACTGCATCCTCTACCTACTTCTGTTGTAGTCCTTATTACACAATATTGCAATGTTTTTTGTTTCTTTGTTTATTTTGTCTTTTTGGGACCGCACCTGTGGCATATGGAAGTTCCCAGGCTAGAGGTCGAATTGGAGCTACAGCTGCCACCCACAGCCACAGCAACACCATATCTATGGATCTATGGCCTATACCACAGTTCATGGCAACACCAGATCCTTATCCC
Source organism: Sus scrofa (assembly GCF_054392235.1). NCBI lineage: Eukaryota > Metazoa > Chordata > Mammalia > Artiodactyla > Suidae > Sus > Sus scrofa. Next base: position 93,506,132 of record NC_139396.1, on the reverse strand, counting down.
ACTGAGCGAGGCCGAGGATCGAACCTGCATCCTCATGGATACTAGTAGGGTTTGTTAGCTGCTGAGCCACGATGGGAACTTCTGTAATGTTTGGATTATATGTCTGTCTGATTGCTCTATTAGACTGGGACCTAGCCCCTTAAAATAGTTTTAGGCTTGATTTCAAAACAAGATCCCTGACCCCCAAAACTCCCAATTGTTTTATGCTCCCAATGAGTCACCTAGTAGCTTACTAGGTATTTGTTGAATGAATAAATGAGTTAAATTTCTACCTAAAGTCTTCTTACTCTTCAAGGTTCACTAAAATCCCCTTATGTCTTTGAAGTCTTCTTTGACATCTCTAGTTCTCCAGCCCTACTCTGAAGTCTGATAGTTCCGTGGTTGTACTGTAAAAATTAAGATGATCTCTTTAATTGAATTGCAAGTCCTTGTGAGCAGAGACACATATTTATATTGCCTCTGTCATTGCTTTGGTCAGAGTGCTGAGTACAGAGTAAAAGCTAAATAGATATTTGCTCTCTGGTTAGAGTTGTATAAATTCTGTACTTAGGAAAATAATGACTGCTAGTATTCTATTTGGAAAATCCTGTTTCTTCTTAATATGAATACTATATTCAGAAAATGCTTAGTAAATATTTATTGATTTCCTGCTACCAAACCAGTGGTTGGGATACGGGCATGAATTCTATCACTAAAGAATTTTTTTCCAGGTAAAATTAGTATTGCTACATAGAAGCTGTGTATATTTCTTTCACTTTTAAATTTATAAATATTGAATTGGTTGACTAAGTTGTTTTTGGATGACTACCAGATTACTTTGTTTTTTGGGAGAATGGGTATTTTGTAATTCTTCTTGTGTGATTTTGCTGACGGGAGCATCAAAGTCTTTTTTTTTTTTTTTTTTTTTTTTTTTGTATCTGATGTTGTTGTGGTTGAAAATGGGGATGATGAGTCTTGAATGAGCTGGTCTAATTTTTTTTTAAAAGGGTCCAATCTATGTCCAGAAACTAATGCAATGAACAGGACTGATCCAAGTAAGTTGTATGTCTGCCATAACTTCAGTGCTTACCAGCTTACTTAGACTGACCAGATGCCACTGAGTGGTATCCATCATGGTGTGATGATGACATCTTGCCAATATTACTGACCAGAGTCCCAGGGAGCATCATCAAGTAGGCAGAGAGAAGGGTAGACTTTGCCCTGTGTTGTACCATAATCCTTTGCCACATCTGAAGCCAACTGTCTGAGTCCTCATTTAAATCTAAATTGAGTTTCTTATTTTCCTGTTTCTTTATGTCTTAGTTTACTCATAATCTAGGGACTGCTTTATTATACATGGCTACTATAGGCCAAAAGCTGTGCATGCTGCTTAAGATACAAAGGTAAAACGGTAGAACCTGAGCCCTCAAGGAGATCAGTTGGATAACTAGTTAGTAAGATGTATATGCCATTGTAGAAATAATATTTAATATTGCCTTATGTTGCCTCTGAAAAGCAAAATTGAATATCTGAATATGTTTTTGGACTAAAGTCCTTTCAATCAACAAGCATACATAATTAAAAATACTGTTATTAATACCAGTGCTATTATTGACCTATAATATGAATATTTTGCAAAAAGAAGATGAGGCCCTTCTTACATACTTAGGATAAATGTTAAATAGTATTCTAGAAGTAATTATGTGGTTGAAGAGGTAAAGTCACTCTTACAGGACTCTAAATACCGGTAATTCTCTATAAAAGTAATATACTTCAAGCACACTGTTCATATAACATTACAATACAAGAGATAGCAAAGGCTAAAAAAAAAAAGAGAGAGAGAGAGAGCAAAGGCTAAGGCTGGATCCAGGCTTTGTGCATCAAGAATCTTATAAAAGTATAAAGGCCTTTTCAAAAATGAAATAAAGTTAGAACACAAAATTAGATGTAGCCCATGCAAATGAAAAGCCCTGAAGTTTAAGCTTTGCTTGCTTCACAGAAAAGCAGATGGCAGGCACATCAAAGATGAATATCCTCTCCACTTATCAGTCATATTATAGCAAGACTTGGGCATTTGGGGGAAGAGTGTTCATTAAGTGGATATCAAAAGAATATAATAAATACAATACATGTCAAATAAACCTTTAAATTGATCTTCATCACAGCCTTATTCTATCAGACTTTATTATATTCCTATTTGGCTTTCTTTAAAATTAAAAAAATTACCACAGGTGTTCATCTAGTATAGATCATAAATACTTTCCTTTTTTAAGTTACAGGCATAGATTTGTGCTATACCTTAGCTGGTAGCCACATGTGGTACTAGGCACTTGAAATGTGGCCAGTGCAACTGAGGAACTGAATTTCTATTTAAATTAATATAAGTGTAAAAACTGATACTCGATTCAGTTATTACAAGACTTTTAAGTACGTTTGGTACAACTTGGGTACAGCAATCTACTTTTTCAACTAGAATTTTTTTGAAATCTAAATGCACATTAAGTATTTCCTGGGAAAATTTAGCATCCAAACTGAGATGTGCTGTAAGTACAAAATTCACATTGACTTTTGAAGCCCTGGTGTGACAAAAGGAATATCTTATTAATAATTTTTATATTGATTATATGATGAAATGGTAATCTTTTTAATACACTGTCTAAATAATATATGTTTAAAAATTAATTTCACCTAGTTCTTTTTATTTTTTAAAAACATGACAACCCAAAATTTTAAATTGCGTGTATGTCTAATATACTTCTATTGAACAGGGTTGCTTTAAACTCTGTTTGTTCTCAAAGAGAATATATAATTTATGAAACCACACACTGGAAAGATAAAATTAGGAGGAGGATGATAATGGAAAGTAATTACCAAATACTACTAATGGGACATTTTTACCTTACTTGAGGTGGTGGAATTCCTACCACTATGCAATCCAACTGAACTCTGGTTCCTTCTGGAACTTCTCTGCTCCGTAATTTTTGAGTGAACCGGGGAGGTTGCCCGAGAGGTTCTTCGTAGTACAGAGATGAAGGAGAAGACCCCGGAGTGGTGTCCCCACCTGCTGCCTCACCGGCGGCCTGCTCAGCTTCACGCCTCTTGGCTTCCTGCTGCTCAAGGGCATGGTTCACTTCATTATCCCTGGTATCTGCAGGGATGGGGATGGGAACAGAAGATCTTTCTCTTCTCTCTGAGAGATCTGAGAAACTGGAACTGTTTTCCTGCATAACTTTGTTTTGAGATTCCAGTTTACTCTTGTGGTTCTTGCAGGCACGCGGTCTAATCCTTTTGGAGCTGTGGGCTTTGAAAAGGGATGACAGCTCTTCAATGAAATCAGCAGCCTTATTTAAGAATACTTTTTTGGACTGGGTTTCAGAACTATACTGTGGCCTTTTTGCCTCTTGGAGGCTCTCTTTAGAGTTGGTAGGACTTCGAGAGTTATCCTGGCAGAAGCTAGGGTCAAAACTTGACTTAGGTGAATGTTTCATCTGGTCAGAAGAAAAACGTTTTCTAGCTGGAGTGTCATCTGCTTTCTCCAATGGGTCATGATTAATTGCCAATCTTGCCAGATTGACACTTTCATCTAATTCTTCTTGGCTCAGAAAGGCTGAAAGATCTGGAAGGTCGTCTTGGCCTCCTCCACCTTCAGCAGCTCCAGAAGAACTGCTAAAATGGAAGGGGTTGGAAGAGGGCTCTGCGCGGCTCCTCTCGTTGTTTCCCTGATGTCTAGTTTCAGCTAAGTAGCTCTCTCTTAAAAGCTGAGATATGGAAGTAGAGGCTTCTAGGCTGTCGTCTTGCATGCTGTCACAAAGTAACAATAATAACAAAAAAAGTTTGGATCATTTCTATAGAATAACAAGTTTCTGTTTCTTACAGAAGGTAAAGCTTAAAATAAAAATTGCCTAGTTTTGATACTTTCACACAATTTAAAGACTTAAAGATTATTCTCAAATTGTCAAGTGGGGGGGAACTGAATGAGGTTTCCCTGAAATTAGAAATAAAAACATGGGTGATTATCGCTTTATTAAATTCTTTAAGTATAAGTTCAATGTGAAAGCTATGCTGTAACTATAGTGATATTAAGGACAATTTCTAAACATAATTTTGATAATATCTGTAAAGGGCTTGTTAGCTGTAAAGTGCTTTCACCCAAACAGGTTTGCTTTCTATCCTCTCGCCTTTACCTTGAATGTAATAAAATAACAGAAATTAAAAGATATTGACAACATGATCTTATCTAGTTACTGAAAATATAAATTTGATCTAGCTCATGAAAATAAATTATGCTTTTGTTTTATGATTACAGACAAATTGTTTAAATTCAGTGTTGTTTATAGGCTCAATCTGCCCTTGAAAACTATAATGATTTAGCTTTATCAAATAAGGTACAATTAACTTAATTTCTACTAATATGTGAGTTAGAGCCTGGGTTTTAAAAAAAAACTCTTAAATTAACATTGGTAAAGAGGGAATATGGGAGACAGTGAAGGGGGGACATTTTTCACAGTATACCCACCCTTTTCTTACTTTTAAATTGTAATCTGTGAGTATATTAAAATTAATTACATTAACATAAATTATATGAATATATTTATTCAAAGAATAAATAATTTTTAAAGGCTTCTAAAGATAGTACGGTAACTTTTGTTCAACGTTAACATTTTTGGACTTGAAATTTTGCTAATACAGACCGCCTTCATGTTGTTAACATTATATCCATTTATTCATTCACACATTTACTAGCAGGATGGCAAACTTGTGACCAATAGGCTGTTACTCCTCTCTCTTCTCCTTAAGAGATGTAGCTGACTGATTACAGTGTTCTTCCCATTGACCTTCAATGTTCTTAACTCTCCATTCCTTCAGCCACCACCAATTGGTCACAGATGGTAGTGGAGATGAAGATCATTTGCCATTCTTGGCTACTGTGCGCTGTGTGCTGGGGAGATGGAGAGGAAAGTAATCTCCTAAATCTTTTCTGGCTTAAAAGTCTATGACAAAATTTATTTCAGTTAACTTTTCTTCTTTCTTTTATATGATAGCCTCACTTATGTCATAAATAAAAATAATTGTGATGTTACAAAATATCACAAGTAGGGCTTTGTAGGAACTGCCCTAGAGTTTTAGAGTTTATCTAAAGCTTTAGAGTGTATCTAAAGCTAAGCTCTAGATTGACAAGGTAGACAGACACTTTGAGAAGACAAAGATGGCTAAAAGGATCACCTACAGCAAAATATTTTTCCCACATGCTTGCCACAGCCTGAGATTGCCACGGCCTGAAACGGCCACTTGTTTGGGTGGGGTTTATTGTGCCTTAAAAAAAAAGATTAATTGAAAAGGCAGAGGGACTGGATGGGTGCAAAGATTTATACACAAAGAGATTCATTGTAATATGAAAGATTAAAAAAAATTGAAACTATATCCAATAAGATATTAGCTTGTTAAATTATGATATGCTCATTAAATAGAACTACATGCTATTTAAAAATTTTGAAGAACAGTGAATGATATACAGAATAGTATATGAAAGTATAATTGAGATCCCAACGAAAAATTGTCTCTTTGTGCATTAACTGTGTGGAGGAATAAAGATATAAGAAATAAGGTGCAAAATGCTACTTGAAAATGTAATTAATGTACTGATTAAAATCCTTTCTATTTGTAAATCAACTATTCCATTAGCCTAGTTTGAGTTTCTGTATATATTTAAATGTGAGGGGGAAAATTAAGTGCTTTATAAATCAAGATGGCCTCTTTTTTAAAAAGGTGAACATTACTATGTTTTAATGTATCTTTGTCTCCAACTCTTTATTTTAGGGTGGCTTTTATCTTGAGGCAATCTGGAATGAGACTGACTTTAGAATCAGATCATCTGTTTTCAAATTCTGGTTTCATCTCTTAGCAGTTGCGTGACTTGGAGAAAATGACTTAACGTCTCTGAGTTTTGAAACCTCATCTGTAAAACATGAATAATATCTAATTCCCAAGGGTGTGAAGATTAATAACATTATGAATGCAAATCTCTTAAAACAGGGCCAGCCCCTGTAACGAGCACTCAACTAATGTTGGTTAAAACAAAGAAAAACTTAGGTAAAGGGGATGTTAATGGTTAATGTTGAAGAACTTCCAAAAAGCTTATATTTATGGTGAGAATAGTGGAGAAAATACTCACATGAGTAATCACTGCTCTCTATAACTATTTTTTTTCTTTTTTAAAGAAAACGAGCCACTTGAGGTATATATATGTGTACCTATTCTGATAGTCATGAGAAATTCTGACAACAAAAATTTAGGATTTCTTTGATATTTGAATATAGCATTCGTTACCTAACACTTTGGAGTTAGGTAGATGTGGTTCAAGTCCTAGTTCTGACCCTTCCTAGCTGGATAAACTCAAGAAAGTTTCTTAAACTCTGTAAGCCTCAGTTTACTTGTTTGTGAAGCAGGGATAATAACTGTAGCCATCTCATAGTTTGAAGGGTGACTAAATGTGCTTGGCATTTAGTAAACATTCGGTATATGGTAGTTTCTATTATTATGATTGTTTAACCACAGTGGCCACATACCATGATAAGAAACGGAAGTAGAACTAGTGATGTGACTTGATTAAGGACACATTTTAAAGGGAAACCGAAACTAATTTGTAGTTAATTCAGTGTCTCTCTATTCTGTGGAAATACCCAGAGATGCCTGAACAAACGCTGCCACCTTCAGGTCTTTGTACCTAGTCTCTCGGCTCAGTCTACTCCCTGTCCCCACTTCTTTTCACTGCCTTACTGGGGTCAAGTCCTACACAATCTTCTGTTGTTATCTGAGACTTGGCCCTGGGATTTCTTCTTTTCTCTGGGTTGGTTACCTCTCCAGTATGCTCCCCAAGTTCACTATCCTAACCCCCAAACATGGCACTTATTACAATATATATTTTCCTATTTGCTTTTCTGTCTGCTTCAGTTTGTTCTGTACACTATCCTCTCTGAACACACACAGAACATAGAAGGTGATCAAAAAGTATCTGTTGAGTTCTTTTGTTCATTAGAACTTCCTAATAAATTTATTATTGTTTATCTTTTTTTAAGTTGTAGAATAAAATAAGACAGATAAATAGGAATCATATTTACAGAGAAAACTTAACAGTCTCAAAGAAAACTGTAAACTGGTAAAAACTGTAGTAACTTCAAAGCAACTTTCAAATAAAAATTTATAGTGGATTTATTTTTTATGGTGGATAAAATAACTGGAATTATGCTTTGTTTTCATACCAGAAGTATCAAAGAACATCTGATTATAAGAAAAATCCTAGATTTGAATCCCAGTTTCAACACTAAATAACTTTTCTATCTTGAGCAAGTCATTTAATGCATCTGGATTTCAATTATCCTCATCTATCAAATGGGATAATAACAATTGCATCTCAGAGTATTCCCAGGTGGAAATACATATATAAATTGTTAAATTGATAAGTAGTACCTAAAATAGGAAATAGGAAAATGTATCACTTTCTCATTTAAGCATTAATTTTAAAACTATGTATTATAAAAGTTATACTTAAAAAAAAACCCAAGAGCTATTATGGATAACCTAGTATTTATTTATTCATCCCATAAATAGTAATTGAATATTTACTATGTGCCAGGCACCATTCTAGGCACTGAGCATTCATCAGTAAACGAAAGACAAAGTCTTTGCCCTGATGGAGTTGATATTCTAAGTGGAGAAGATATAAATATTAAGAAGAAAAATGAAGTAGGGCAGGAGAATAGAAAGTGATGGGGTAGAGAAGAGGTGTGTTATTTTAACTGGGAAGGCCAGGCAAAGCTTGTCATGCAGTGGAGAAGTTAGCCATGTAGCCATGTGACCATCTGAGAGGAAGAATGTTACTGACTGAGGAAGAAGTGTCAGGGCCAGGGGAGGTGAAGGTTTGATGTGTTTAAGTCAAGCCCAGTGTGCCAGGAGGTGTGTGAAAAAGAAGAGTAGCAAGAAAGAAGTCAGAAAGGTATAAGGCTAGACCATGTAAGGCCTTTCAGACCATGGAAAGGACTTTGAGTTTTAATAAACATTGAGTGGGAAACCATTTTAAGTTTTGAGAAGCAGATGACATGGTTTTGAAAAAGTTCAGTCATGGCTGCTCCTCTGCACAGAGTGCAAGAGGTGATGCTGGTTTGGGTCAATGAGTGGGGTCAGTGGAAGATGGTGAGAAATGGTCAGAACTGAGACATCTTTTGAAAATAGAGCCAGTATGATTTGCTGATGGATTGAAAGTAGGATATTAGAGACAGAGCAGAGTCAAAGGAGACTACATTATTTATGACCTAAGCAACTAGGTGAGTGGTGGAATTTTTTTCTGGGATGAGGCAGGAACAGATTTTCAGAAGGGAAATTCAGAGTTCTCGTAGACATTTCATCTGCTGTGTTTAGAACAACACTGAACATTGTTTCCTTCTTTCTGCTTCTTACAAAACGGAAATAGATATTATGCTGCTTTCAAAATAAGAATGAGTAAATGCCCTTGAAAACAGATTGTGGTTTTGGTGAGATGATCTTAGGTTTGAAATGAAACAATTAATGTGGCGTCAATAATTAAGATCAACTTTAGTAGACTGTGTAAACTAATTTAGCCACATAGACTGCTTATTGATTGTTCACTTTGTTTTGCTAAATATCTCTGGTTTTTTTCCCTATGAATTTTCTTGAAAAGGAGATGTGACCTAAGAACTTGCTAAAAATGTAAGAGACTGGTTTACAAAAACAAAACTTAATGCATTTTAAGTTTGGGCATATTTCTCAAGTCATGTTAACTCAACACTACTGTTCTGTAGGCTCTAAGGAGATCTCGTTGTTGGAAATATCAGATGCTATAAACTCATCTTTTGGTTATAACATGAATATTTAAACTAGGGCATTGACCAAAGAATTGGCAAAACCTAATATGAAGTAACTTGGATTCAAACATGAATACTGAAGTTTTCTGGCCCTGGTTTGTAGGTCAACACAAAAACAGCCTAATATTAATTGTTATTTAGCTAGAGGGCTAGATTAGGAAAAGATGGACATTTTTAAGTAACTCACCTCTAAACTGAGGATGAGCAGAACTACTCTGCTTACTTAATAGGTTTATTTGTGAAAGAACTTTGACAATGTAAGGTAATCCTTTTCTGTAGGGGAGCACTAGTGTGAAGGATGCTGAAACCAGAGCCCAAAGTTAGGATTTCATCTGAAATATTGAAAAAAAAAATCTGTAAGAGTACATACTATAACCCATAGAAAGGCTAATAGAAGCCAAGAAAGAAGGCTTCAGGAATCTAGGACCAAAAAAGAGTCTGGTGATAGTCATAAAAATGAGGTTTGATTTCACTTTTAATTCGCCATTCATGAGGAACTTAGCTCTTACACAGGAAGTCCCAAATAAGAAAATGTTGTCATCCCCATTAAAGATTCATTTTAAATAAGAAAAAAAATTAAACATTTTCATCCTTCTTCAGCCTCTTCATATTTGTGACAATTTTTTTTTTTTTAGGTGGTTAAGGATCTGAAAAAAGATAACATCCCTAATTAAATGGGCATAACATGTTTGCTAGGTAGGGAGAAGAAGCTCACAAATATGCTCATGAGCTCAAGATCCAGTTCTAGTACAAGTCCTTTGTGAGAAGGCTCTGCTGAGCCCCTCCCAGACCAGGGTTGCATAGTGACTCCAAGTGGAGGTCTAGGTAGCATGCAGTCTGTAGAGAGCTTGTCAAGGTGACTCTAGTTATACACGAGCTCTAACTCCTAGTGACTACAGGTAAATAGTCCCACTCTCACTTTTGTGCCCACCAAAATGTAACTGCTGAAAATATGTTCTTAAATTTCTGAACTCACCATTTTGTCTGTACTTGAGTCCCTTTAAGCAAAAAAGCACAATGCACTAGCATTTTATTTTTCAGTCTTTTTTTTTTTGCCATTTCTTGGACCTCTCCCGCGGCATATGGAGGTTCCCAGGCTAGGGGTCGAATCAGAGCTGTAGCTGCTGGCCTACACCAGAGCCACGGTAACGCGGGATCTGAGCCGCGTCTGCAACCTGAACCACAGCTCATGGCAACACCGGATCCTTAACCTACTGAGCAAGGCCAGGGATTGAACTCGCAACCTCATGGTTCCTGGTCGGATTCGTTAACCACTGCGCCATGATTTGAACTCCTGCACTAGCATTTTAAAAGCTCTTTGTCAGCTAGAAAGCATCATAGAAATTTAAGAAGCTACCTCTGTGGTTTTTGATCCTTCTCTATCTCTTAAGAGAGGGAAAAAGTTAGGAAAATCTTTCCACTTCTTTTGTCTTGTTGTGGGTAATGACACCAAGCAGAAAGCAATGCCTTTGTTAAATGTCAAGTCAGTGAAGGAAACTGATTATTCTGAGCTTAGCAGTATCATTCATCTGATGTTTCCAGGTTAATAAACTGACTTCATTACTCCTATTGCATACAGGAATTAAGTGTTAAAAAAATGTAGTTGTCACATTTTCACATACTTTAATTCATTAAAGACCTTTCACAGTGAAACCTAATTTACCTGAAGTCTCCTTTCTTCAAAAGTAAATTTTGAAAAATCCAATCTCTATGAATTTCAAAACCCAGTAGGGATAAACACCCATTCAGTTTCTTGTGTTTAGGAATTGTGTTTCTGAGTCCCTTCCACTGCGTCTGTGCCTTTGGAAGCACATTGCACTAGAAATTGTATGCTGTTATAGAAGAGGTGTATTAGAGTCTGTAATAGAGTCTGTGTTCTAAAGTATAGATATATGGAACCCTAGGCCTTTAACACTTTATTAGGAGTTCCAACAGCATTAGCCATATTCTATAAGTGGGAATAAAGACAAACCTCCAGAATTTGGATAGTGTCCAACTGTTTGTTTCATAGTCCATTATAATAAGATTCCGTAATGTTTATAATTTTATCTTCTGACAAAGTAAATATAGTGTGCATATATTTCAGATTTCATGGGATGGCCTTGATTTTAAATATTTTGCTTATTTTCAGTCATGTATCAGACAGCATATCTTAATTTTTCTTTAAAAATGTGTTTATTTTAGCTATAAATGTAGACATTCTCAGGTTCCTAGAAAAAAAAGGATCATATATATTTTATGTAGAGTTAGGAGTTATCATAAGGAGAGACTAAAAAGTTATGACAAGTTTTTAATTTAGAGCTTGTAGAATTCATTTCATCATTACCAGCATGAAAGTAATTGAATCATAATTTTTTGAGACAGAAAACTGGTTAGCTGTTTTGTTTCTTTCTAACTGATGGATGCTAGTATCTTTAACAAGTATGAGTAAAAAAAACCCTGTTGATAAGATAATAAAATTTCTTAGCCCTGTTACTATAATATTCACTTTGGAGGAATGGAAATACAGATTAACACACACTCTCTTTTTCTTTGCTTATACAGTTATTAAAATATAATTCAAGTTGTGCATCTAATTATTGCTAATAGTGCAATGTACCAAGCCAAACACTTGCCACTGACTGTCAAGTGTCTTTCTGATGCAGCTGAAAAGGGAGGGAGGGAGAGGGAGAGAGGAAAAGGGGGGGTGGAGGGAGAGAGAGAAAGGAGAAAGAAAGAGCAATGTCCTTTGAGCAAGACTTTCTGCAGCTGTTGTGTACATTAATCCAGGGAGCAGCTCTCCCAACACTAAATATAGCAAGCATATCCTTTTACATGATAAAAAAAAATTTAAATGAAAGTCTTTAACTATGGAGTCATATTATTTTAGATTAGATTTGATTTCCTTTAAAAAGGAAATAGGCCTTGTACACATATTTTCTCTACAAACACCATGGTTTGAATAAATGAATGCATGGAAAATGCCAATGACATATGTAACATGTCACAACTTCCTCTGTTGAGATAGTTTCACTTAGGACCCAAGTAGGCTGTGATCTCCGAAGGTCTCATCAATCCCCTCCAAAGTCTTTCCATGTAGAAACTTTATTTTCCACATAACTTTGTCTTACCTCATATATAATTAGAAAGTTATCCTTGGTTTCACTCTAAACAACAGTAATTAGGTCTCTGAAATATCCCTTTCCCCATTGTCAGTTTCTTGTTATCAAAACACACTTGAGAGCTTAAATCTGGATATTACCTTTCTTTTTTTAGTTGACCCAGATGAGGATGTCCAACCCCGGCACTCCACTGTGATGATAATTATCCAAGGAGAACTTTTAGATGAAAGCACGGAAGAAAAAGAAAATTCTTCACGCCCTTGGAAATAGGGTGTAGCTGTCCATAGAAAGTGAGGAGTTAACCTTAGTTTCAGTGAAGATGGCTGTTAGAAGCTGGACAACCTGTCACCACCGGAGCCAGAGCATTTGTCAGCTCACAGGTCCCAAGTTATTTTGAGCTGTATAAACCATGTGCCTGTGAAACATTCCACCTGATTGGATAGGAGAAAACTGAGCAAAGGGATTCCACAGCAGGACAGCACCTATGGGCAGTGGGGGTCAATCGGTTTTTCTTCCTATAGAATTTCACTTACAGCTAGAGGCCCAGGTTGTTTATTGACTTGTGTTTGAAGTAAATACTGAATTCATTATAGAACACATTCCATCTGTCCAAAAAAAGAGGCATTATTTTAAAAATATATCAAAGCCCTTAACTTTTCAGGAAATTAGTTTTAAGGAATAGAAACTGATTCTCATTAAATCACTGATACATTTTAGGAAATTTGGCTATGAAAAGCCAGTATGGAGCTAAGTTCTAATATTTTAAAGCTGAGAGTTTTTCGAACTGTTTGTCCAAAGGTTAAGCAAAAGCAGACGATAACAAACATTAAAAGTTGTTAACTAGAAAAAAAAAGTTGTTAATTAGCGATCACAGAAAAAATGGAGAGGAGAAAGCCGTCAGCCTGAGAATAAACCCAGTAACAAATGAGTTTGGATAACTTTTTCAGAAAAAGACTAATCAGGATACTGTTTAAAAGTCAAAATACTATATAATGTAACATATTACAACAGCTAGTTATTTCGTAGTACCTGGAATAAACTTTTTGTATATTATTTTTGAAAAAAAATCTATGCCAGATTTCTTCTTTCATAAGCATTACCAAACAATGAAAAAGAATCCTTAACCAAACCAATGTCTGCCCCAAAATCTACCTTGTTAAAAGTATAGGCTCTTTGACATAAATTTCATGCATTTTCAGAGTATTAATTTGGAAAAAAAAAGGTTAACCCCATTGTTTCAATCTTGGAATAAGCCTGTGTTTTAAAAAATCAGATAAATGCCATTGGTCATTTGGTTTTTTTTTAAAGATCATTCTTAGATTTGAATAGCATGAAATACATTGGCTTAACCCAAGCTTTCTTAATTAAATCACACAACTGCTTGTAGGATTTCTTCCCATTCATTCATTGGACAAATATTTACCTATGCCTACTGTGTACTAGGTACTGGATATAAAGCAGTACACAAAATATACCCCAATTCCTGACCTCATGGCATTTACTAAGAAATCTTTCTACCTTTTTTAGTTACTGTGAGACTCCCTGCAGTATATCGAATAGATATGAAATTTGTTTATTATGATCACATCAGAAACTTCACTATACCTTCTGTTTAGGAACTTTGAAATGGGCAAAATGAAAAAGAGTATTGAGGAAAACTTGAAAATAATACAGGTCAAAGGAACTATTCCTGAGTAGGGAAGAGGGCACAAGGATATGGATATATGGATATGTTATATGGATAGGTTATTGGATTAGAGTTATATGGGTAGGTTACTTTCATTACTGCATAAGCTATATCTTCAGTGTACAGGCTTGTTTGCTCTCTTACTTAATCCTGCCCTGAAACTAAAAGACTACTTAGTTGTGTTTCTGTGTTTTCTATGTATGTACATGCTCCAACAATTTATTTTTTTGTTTAAAGAGAGAATCTTCCCCTACTGTCCTATTCAGATCTTGCGGTATGGTCAACATAAGTGCTGCTAAGTCTTGAATAAGGACATGGAAAAGTGGAACTTCATTTAACAAATTTGGTTTTCCAAAGGAAAATGCTTCTATACACTGTAAGTGAACCCATTTCTACTTCCCTGCAAACTGTCGCATGATAAGCCTGGTATCCTACCTTTCACCCAGGTATAGAATACTGAGGTGGCAGGAGATACATACTGAAAGATAAAATACAGTTGGTTGGGCAATGGAATTAGGAATCAATAGGAAGAATTAAAATCAGTTTGAAATGGGAAAAAAAAAAAAAGACTTGCAGAAGAAGGACCCCAAGTATGTCTGAATAGCAGTCATCTTTCTCTTCATTTTTACTGTAATGTTTTCAAATGCAGATAGTGTACAAACTTTTTTGAGCTCTTTGAAAAAGAGCTGGATATAAACATTTTAAGTAAATAATATTCAGCTACTGTGGACACCTTGTTTGTACTACATTAAACTTGCATTCTAGATTCTAGTTTTTTTAGAATTAGTTTCTGCTCCCAAGTAGTGCAACTCCTACTTTGCGTATCGTCTTAGTAATTGTATAAGTATTACACCACAAATCTACTAGATTAGATTTTACCAGACTTTACTGATACAAAGAATAATTTTTAAAACTTAAGAAAAAATATATCCAACATAGTTAGAAACAAATTCCATAAGTGACAAGTAAACACAAGCTTACATGCCTTAAGCCTAACCCATAAAGTTGAGTGGCTCATCTAACACGTGTTCATTGTGGCTTGAACATGATCCTGTGCTTGCCCTCAGCTGTTTTCTTAATTCAGTCACTCAGCTATAGAAACAATTTACTCACATTGGGGTGATCCACAGGAATGCCAAGGAATCTGGAAGATCTATGACAGAGGAAGTCTTCACTTGGAGGATAAGCATGTGAGAATTTCTGTGCTACTAAGATTCAGGTTAAATTTTTGTATTTGCTCTTTTCCCATTTGCTATAGATTTTTATTCTTTAAAAGAAATTTCTTACATTTACCAAATTTTCAATGAGTTTTGCTTAAAGTTCATAGATTTATACTGAGTTATTCCCCCCCAGTATCACAAGAAAAAAACAACAATCCCCTATATTTTATTTTTAAAGAACAGAGACATGTATTATTTTCTAAACGTTGCTAATGAGAAGAATACACCAGAGACAAGGTCGTGATCATCCAAAACAATATATGTATGTGGATTAGAGAGGATCTTATACAAACCTCATGATCCCATGTAATTGAGAACTACATTTAAATCCTTGAGAAAGGTCTTTCTTGTTTCAATGATAGTGAAACCACTTGCTTAAAACTCAAACTAAAAAGCAGTTAAAAGCTCTAAGTTCAAAACCTATTTAGTTTTAAAAACTAAAATCATTTTTAAAACCCTCTAAATAGAATACTTTTTATCCTGAAAAGTAAATTTGTGATTACCTGTCCCAGGAGAAAGACCATCCTTATATCAATCAACCAGGAACATCCAAAGCCCAAATCTCACTGCCTAACTTGTGTCAGCCGCAAAAGTAGCATGAAGGAAATGTGATACTGCCCCGCCAGAGTAATGAAGGGTATTTACAGGGTTCCGTGGCAGATCCAGGGACAGTCATTTAGAACAGATTGCTCTTTTGGATCCACTTTAATAACTCAGTCTGCACGATGTTCTTATCCTGGATGGGTGGTGGGGGTGGATAATGACTAAGATGACTAAGGAAAAGACTTAACTTGATTTCTCCTTAGATTTGATGAAAAGGGTAATAATGATGACACTTTAAAGAATAAAACATAAGGGATGCACAAAATATCTGTGTGCAGGATGCATGTGACACATGTAAACACCTTCACTTAATACAAAGTTGAGTGTATGGTTGATATATTTATTGAAGTAAATCTGGGGAAATTATCAATTATTATGAACTTAATATATGCTCCCCCATTTGGGGGGATTAGATTAAAGCTTTACTATGTGGCTTCCATGAAAGCACAGTAAGGCTTCCTTTATTGTGCGTTTGATATAAGGACATATCAAAATTTATACTTTTTAGGAAGTATTATTTCTAGAAGAAAATCTATTCCCAGAGGGGTTTTTTTAGTTTTTTTGTTTTTTGGGTTTTTTTTAAAGAGCATCTATGATTAACATTAAGTTACTGAAGACATCCAAGATAATTAGTATCAGGTGTGTAATCCTGCACCCACAGTTGATTTCCATTGCTCACCACATTAATGTAATGGTTGTAGGAGTTCCCTTTGTGGCTCAGCGGTAATGAGTCCAACTAGTATCCATGAAGACATGGGTTCGATCCCTGGCCTCACTCAGTGGGTTAAGGATCCGGCATTGCTGTTGCTGTGGCTGTGGTGTAGGCTGGCGGCTTCAGCTCTGATTGGACCCCTAGCCTGGGAATATCCATATGCCTCATGTATGGCCCTAAAAAGCAAATATATATATATGTGTGTGTGTGTGTGTGTATATAAAATGTACTAATGCACATCTAAACTTATCATCTTAGTAGAAATAAGTTAACATTCCTTAGCTATATGCTAGGAACTATGCTAAGCTCTTTATGGACATTGTGCTTTGTTTTACATATTCCTTCAACAATCTGTGAAGTAGGTACTATTAGAATTCTTACTTTGCCATGAGAATCCGGAGCTTAGAAAGAGGTTAAAAACTCCAAGGTCACACGATGAGTAAGTGACTGAGCCAGGCTTAAATCTAAGGTTAACTCTTAAGGCGGTGCCCATAACTGCTGTACATATTTAAAAGTTCATGTTTCTGTGGTATTTGGGGGAAAAAAATTAAGGGTAAAAATGAACAGAAAGCCTACTCTCTCTTTTAGTAAGTATTTTAAAGGAACACTCTGTGGAATTTTAAGTTCATAATTTTTCTGAAAGAAACCAACCCTGATTTTCTTTTGTACGAGTAAAGAAACAGGCAAAAAGAGAAAATATAAAAAGAATAAAAGCAAGTGCTTTCTGATACATTCTATCTGTAGTATTCTAGCTGAGAACATGATTTATAGGTAGACTGAGACTTTAGGCCGTAATTGGCATTGGAAGGCACTCTGACTGTTTTAATAGACCTATTCCCCCCCCCCCCATACTATTTGTTTATTTATTTTTGGCCTTGACCAAGGCATGTAGAAGTTCCCCAGCCAGACACTGAACCCAAGCTACAGCAGTGACAACACTGAATCCTTAATCCTAGGCCACAAGTGGACTCCTTATTTGTTCTATTTATGGTTTTTATGATTGTCATTTTGCTCGAACCATTTAGATGCTTCGTTCACTTTTTTTGCCACACCTGTGGCATGTGGAAGTTCCCAGGCCAGGGATGGAACCCATGCCACAGTTGTAACCAGAGCCCCAGCAATGACAACACCAGATCCTTAACCTGCTGAGCCACCAGGGAATTCTTAAAGCTTTGTCTTTTGAAAGTAAAGTTAAATGCTTTATCTTATTTTATTTTATTATTTATTTATTTATTTATTTTTGCTTTTTAGGGCTGCACCCCTGCCATATGGAGGTTCCCAAGCTAGGGGTCTAATCAGAGCTACAGCTGCCAGCCTAACACCACAGCCACAGCAATGGCCAGATCTGAGCCACATCTGTGACCTACACCACAGCTTATGGCAATGGCAGATCCCTAACCCATAAATGCTTTATTTTATTTCTCAGCACATCAACTTGGGTCAATCTTTTTTTTTTTTTTTTTTTTTTTTGCAAGTTAAGGGTAGGAAAAAAGCAGTTGAAATATTCTCTCTTCACAACAGTATCACTGAATATTGTAAATGCAGATGTGCCAGGCTGTGGGTATTTCCACTCAGATTCTATTTTGGGGCAACATGGATATCTCAGAAAGCTGAAGACAAAGTTCAGTGTTACGCATGACCTAAGTAATCACACTAACACTAACGGTGTGAAGGTAAGGATATGGGAATTAATGATTCTTCCAAGTGTACTCTATGATGGGAGCAGCCTAAGTTATCTCTTATTCAACACTCGCAAGCAACCCTGCCAGGTATTGTTGTTTTCATATTACAAGGAAGGAACTAAGGCTTAAAGAAGTTTATCTCCCAAAGTCACCCAACGGGTAAGCTGCATAGCTGGGTGAATTCAAATCTAGGTCTCTTAGTTTAAAATGTATTCTTTTTTCCTTGGCCCCCACTGTCTTCTCATGCAGAGGAATTATCCAAGTTTGTTCAAAAATCAGAAATCACCCAAAGAAGGAAACTCCCCATTATTTTCATGTGTATTGATGGACAAAGGATTATTAAAGTTATTACTTTGATTTTAGGGACTTGGTATTTATTTAACAGAAGCAAAAAGAGAGCAGAAAAATAGCATATGACTAAGTCTTGGACTATTTTCACAGAGAAGACTCAATAAAATTGGTGGACTGAAATAGCAGGAGCTGATACATGTTTCTGAGAAGTAATCATATTACACGAAATCTATCAAAAGGAATTTGTATTTTATATCCCTATTCGAGTTCACATTTTTACTTGCATACAGATCTATCCATTTGATGTTTCTTGCTTTAGTGAAACTTCCTATCAAATAAAGGCGGCAAATTTTAATGTAGGAAGGTCTAGAAAACCTTTTTTTATTTTGCCTTTTCATTCATTATGCTTTTGACCCAATTGCTTTTCATTCTGTACTGAGAATGGATTAGTTAAAACCTAGTCTAATCAAAAAGTCTTCTGTTAATATCTTAGAGATCCTCTCCTTTCATCTTCTAGCCTAGATAATAAACTTTAATTAAAAATGTGAGTGATAATGTCAACAAAAGGGGTAAACAAATATACAGTGTCACAGAAGAATTAAACACAAAAACTTACCACAGTATAAATCTAGCTGGGGATAAATCTATTTGTAGATAGCCCACTGGCCTGACTATATTGTGCAAATTTCAACCAGGAATAAGAAAAGTCTTGGTATAGTCAGAAATATGATCATCTTAATCCTATAAAAATATAAACAACCTTTTTTTTGTCTTATCTGCCATTCTTCTGCACAAATTCTTATCTCCAGAAAGTTCCACCAGTATTTCCTTGCCTTATCTTTCCCTCTTGCCTTTGTTCACTGTTTCTTCCAATTATTATGTAAACAACTAATGTTTGTAACATTTCTTATATTGCTGAATTAAACTGATTTTGAATTTATGCATTTATGCTTTATCTGTTTAACTAGATCAGCTCCTTGAGAATCAAAGCCATAAAAGATATTTCTCTGTATAGGCCACACAGTTTTAATCTTAAGGTCTGGCACAAAATAGTCACAATAAATATTTGTAGCATGCTATACAAATAATGCATTAATTGTTGCATGTCCTAAATTATTTACTCAATTCAACAAGTATTTACTGAATGCTTTTTGTGTGCCAAGAAAGATCAAATGACCGAAACTCTCAGCAATATTAACTGATTTGATTGTCATGAACAATTATGGCATTTAACACAGAAATACTATTAAGAATCGTTTCAGAAGAGGACAGGAGCTAAAAATGTTTGGATGCTCATTGTGCGCCCGTCATCAAGTAAGAGCTGTGCTGCTTTAGCTTAGTGTATGCTCACAGTTCCTGAGATAATTGATATGGGAGACCTTTGTTTTTGGAAGAGGATTAGAGCTGTTTATAGCATCCACCTTGCCCAAGAGTTCTTTTCTAGGTGTTCCATAAAAGGACTTTCATACTTTTGCATCTTCCTGAACTGGCTTACCCCTGTTTTTCCTGCCTACCTTAGGACAAGCTTTGTTTTACATCAGGTCTTTACTGTCTGTCCTACCCCTAGAATCTGACCCTTTTTTGTGTCTATGGACTGCTCATCTTGAGTTTTGGACTTCAGGACCCTGCTACCCATAGCTGAGAGGCTGTTCTGCCAACTCTTATGTCCCGGTTTTCGAGATTCCAACTCAAATCACAGACTGAGCTGCCTGTTTTTCCAGAAATAAAGAATACGCTTAAAACACACATGTAATCTCTAATTTAGATCAAGATTTCAACTATTTGTAACTGACTGCAAATTGGACTTATTCAATGCAGATAAAGCCAGGATGAATTACTCAGCTGTCTGAGTGATCCTCGCTGACCCAGCCCAGTGTCCACAACAACCAACCTTTATTGTTTATATTTAATACATAATTTAATGCAACAACCCAAGAAGTATGGATCATCCCCATTTTATGGAGGATGAAAGTGAAAAAAATCATATGCTAATGTGTGTTTTGCAAATTCAAAGATCTGAAAAAGTCTCTGGAGATAAACCTTGAGATTGTCCAAGGGGTTCTATGTCATTATCCTCTTTTTATAGAGGAGGAAACCCAGGATCAGAGAAAAAAATTATACGACGCCCCTCAGAGCTCTGATCCACACCCAAGTCTACATGACGCCAAAGCCCAAGCTCTTCTCTACACCACACCTCCTTTCAGAGGAATCCATGCTCATTAGCAATGCATTTGGGAATCAGTTTGGGAAAAAACTCAGAAGATGTGGAGTAACAAGGAGACCTCCAGTGATAGAAGGATTGTGTTGATTTAGTGACTTCCTCCAAAATCCTTCCAAGTCCTTGGAAATCTGGATGATTTACTATCTCTTACTGGTCAAAGAAACAACTTAAAGAAATTGAAAGAACGATAAATAATAATTTTCTTGGTGCATCTCTATCTGCAAATGACTAAACACAGTGAAATTAGGCATGAGACAGTATTTTAAGTACGCATTTACATAGAATTTCATCTTTTTGAAGTTTTTACAGTCATGTCTTGGTTATTACACTCAAATGACAATGACAAAAGCAAAACACCACCACTGCCCTTGAAGTTGGTCTTTATAATGAATATTTTGCACAAGGGAAGGTGGAGCACTAGAATGCCTTACGAATGTAAATCCGCAGTAAAACCCTGGTTGCCAAGTTTATATTATTAATTTAGTTTAATAAGAGCTTTTATGGGGGAAATACCACAAATTTTATCTATTAGCAAAACCAGACCAAGAAATATGTACTAAATGAGTCTTAGAACATGCTTTGAATAACTGAATATAGATGGCAACTAAAAAAAAAAACATAAAAAGTGATTCTTCTTTTTTAAAGTGATTATTTTCTTTTCTTTTCTTTTTTTTTGTCTTTTGTCTTTTGTCTTTTTGTTGTTGTTGTTGTTGCTATTTCTTGGGCCGCTCCCGCGGCATATGGAGGTTCCCAGGCTAGGGGTTGAATCGGAGCTGTAGCCACCGGCCTACGCCAGAGCCACAGCAACGCGGGATCCGAGCCGAGTCTGCAACCTACACCACAGCTCACGGCAACGCCGGATCCTTAACCCACTGAGCAAGGGCAGGGACCGAACCCGCAACCTCATGGTTCCTAGTCGGATTCGTTAACCACTGCGCCACGACGGGAACTCCTAAAGTGATTATTTTCTATTTCTATTCCTAGGTGGTAATTACGGTAAATAATATTGTACTAAGTCTTAAGAAAACCATTTGTGAGAACCAGATTAATTTGTTTTATTCATCAAAATGATCTAATTGCTCATGAACTTTATTTTAAAGGGTATTTATCTCAATGTACTAAAAACTTCCTTCCTAGCTACTCTGGGAAGTCTCATAAAAGAGAGACCAGATTTTCAAAAAAAAATCTTATCTGCTTTTTAATTTTGCATGAAGAGTAGATGGAAGAAATCCAATTACTATCTTAACAAAAAGAGACAGATGGATTGCCTATTTGGTGATCATTCACTGTGTTGATGTTGGGATGGGGTGGTAGGAAGAGTTTTATTTGATTTAATTCTCTCTTCTCTATTAATTTAGAAATGTTAAGGTCAGAGAATGTTTCCAAGTTCAGGTAATGTTTAGCTCAATGGAAAAAATAAGTGAGCATAAAAGCCATTGTAGGAGTTCCCATCGTGGCTCAGTGGTTAACAAATCCGACTAGAAACCATGAGGTTGCGGGTTCGATCCCTGGCCTCACTCAGTGGGTTAATGATCCGGAATTGCTGTGAGCTGTGGTGTAGGTCTTGGGATGCGGCTCGGCTCTGGCATTGCTGTGGCTCTGGCACAGGCCAGCGGCTACAGCTCTGATTAGACCCCTAACCTGGCAACCTCCATTTGCCACAAGTGGGAGCCCTAGAAAAGGCAAAAAGACCAAAAAAAAAAAAAAATCTTTAAGTACCTTAAAATCAGAGTAAGGATGCACATGAATCAAATTTAAGAAAGAGCCAGAAGTTCCCACTGTGGGGCAATGGGATTGGCAGCATCTCTGGAGTACTGGGTTCAACCCCCATCCTGGCACAGTAGGTTAAGGGAACCACGGGGTAGCTGTAGCTGAAGATTGGATCTGATCCCTGGCCTGGGAGCTCCATATACTGTGGGTCAGCCAAAAAGAAAAAAAGAAAAAAAATTGTGTTTAATAAGTAAGCAAAATATTAAAAAAAGAGAAAGATCCAGTGTCTGTTTTCAGAAATAAATAATAATAGTAACTAATACGGAATGATGCTTGGTTTTGAATTTGAGACATTGCTATATGCCCTGTTTGATTTGAACACAGAATGTTTAAAATACTTATCAGTGGTAATAGTAAGATGGTAAAATAAGAAGTCAAATAAATGCTATAATTAAGCAGAAAGTAATTGTATTTAGAGCCAGATTCCACCTCCACTACTTTTTATTTCAGAAACCTTAGGCAAGTTATTTAATTTCTTTATGCTTCAGTTTCCTCATCTCTAAAAAAGTGAAGGAAATAATAGGACCTTCCTCATGGGATTGCTGTGAGAATTAAGAATATTACCTGGCTCCTAGTAAGCAGCCAATAAATGTTAACCACCATTCTTACCATTATTTTCATAAAACGGTATATATTAAGCAAACATCTTGCAATCTGGCTTTGTGAAGTCACTGGGAGTGAAGTATACACAGTTGCGCTGAGCTGTAAACTCTAAGGAAAGGCCAAAGGCTGAATGGGCCACCTAGACTGATGACTCAGACACAGCAGCAGTTCAGGTTTCCAGACTGATTCAGTCCTTGGCTTCTATCCTGATGCTGACAACAAGAATGCCAATTAGTGCCAAGAGTGATGAGTCTTTTTTTTTTTTTTTAAACATGGGGTACTGTTCATTAGAGATTCAAATCGGGTCATTTACATCTTGTGTAGAACACCAATAGTTTAAATCTAACCAAGTTCAGATTTAAACCAATGACATGGAGGTAAAATGCTTCATATCTAGTTACTGTGCTCCTGAACCATCTGCTTCTGAATTCTAAATTCTCAACTCACCCACTGCCAAGGGGCTAAACATAGCTAAAGGATTTAAATTATAATTTGATCTGACAACCCAGGTATCAAACAAACCTACTTTAGCCAAATAAGTGGAGTGGTGACAAATATCACAGCAGTATATCCATTCTGTGGTATGTGCTTTATGACAAGAAAATAATAATTGAGGGTACTGGTACTGGTAAATATCTTATTTCTCATCTGATCTTAAAAAAGAATGTTAGCATAAGATTGGTATAAAACTTTAGGTTGACAATACTATTGTTAAGGTTAAGTGATTTAGAGAGGAGAAACCTAGGGACTTGAGGGATAGCTTAGTCTCATAATCTTGAAGTGTCTAATAGCCTAATGTTGAATGTATATAAATACTACATGAAATAAGATCAAGAAGATTTCTATCTACTGAATAAATGCTGCTAATGGTAATGATGATGAACTGGGGCAGATGTTAAATATAAGAACAATGATGTTTTACATCTTATAAATGCTTTAAGTACGAACACTACATTTGAAAGGTGTTTCATTGTTTTTTATTAGCTATTTCTCATCAGAGTCCTGTCAGCAGATCTCTTTAATACTCACGTTTTATATATGAGGAAACTGACATTAAAGTATAATTAACTAGTTAGAGTTACATAGCAACTCTATACTAAAAAAAAAAATCTGAGTATTGAGTTTTTATTTGCTTACATCACTCTTTTTTTTTTTTGCTTTTTAGGGCCGTACCTATAGGATATAGAAGTTTGCAGGCTAGGGATCGAACCAGAGCTTCAGCTGCTGCCCTGTGCCCACAGCCACAGCAATGTGGCGTCTGAGCTGCTTCTGTGCCCTACACCACAGATCATGGCAATGCCAGATCCTTAACCCAGAGTGTGGCCAGGGATTGAACCTGCATCCTCATGGATACCAGTCAGGTTTGTAACCTGCTGAGCCACAAGAGGAACTCCTAGATCACTCTTTATTGTATTTATCTTCATGTTTTGTTAAATTGTATCCACATACATGTGATATAAGAGTTATTGGAAATATCAGTTGATTTGTATACATTATATTTTACCCATCTCTGGATCAAATTCATACCAATAGATGAAATGCCTTAGCATAATTCTGTTCTATTTTGATATTGTGAGAAAAGATCCTAATCAAAAATTTATTTGGGGGAGTTTCCATCGTAGTTCAGTTAACGAACCCAATTAGTATCCATGAGGATGCCAGTTCAACCTCTGGCCCCACTCAGTGGCTTAAGGGTCTGGCGTTGCTATGAACTATAATGTAGTTTGCAGATGCAGCTCAGATCTCACGTTGCTGTGGCTGTGGTGTAGGCCTGCAGCTGTAGCTCCGATTCCACTCCTAGACTGGGAACTTCCATATGTCGTACCTGCGGCCCTAGAAAGCAAAAAAAAAAAAAAAAAAAAAGAAAAAGAAAAAAATTATTTTTTGCCACACTTGTAGCATGTGGAAGTTTCTGGGCCAGGGATCAAACCTGTGCCACTGCAGCAACTTAAGCTGCAGAGCGACTGTGCTGGATTTTTAACACACTGTACCATAAGGGAATTCCTTTTTTTTTTTTTTTTTTTTTTTTTTTATGGCCACAGCCAAGGCATATGGAAGTTCCCAGGCCAGGGATTGAATCCGAGCTACAGCTATGGCAACACTGGATCCTTTAACCCTTCTGTGTCAGGCCAGGAACTGAACCTGTACCTCGGCAGTGACCCCAGACACTGTAGTTGGATTATTAACCCACTGTGCTACTCCACACATTTTTTTTTTTTTTGCTTTTTAGGGCCACATCCATGGCATATGGAAGTTCCCAGGCTAGGGGTGGAATCAGAGCTACAGCTGCCGGCCTATGCCACAGCCACAGCAACCCAGGATCCAAGCCACATCTGCAACCTATACCACAGCTCGCAGCAAGGCTGGATCCTCAACCCACTGAGCGAGGCCAGGGATCAAACCCGAATGCTCGTGTGTTCGTTAACCCCTGAGCCACGAAGGGAACTTCCCCCCAAATTATGATAAATGTGCAGTTCTTTAGCATAAAGTTCATTCATGTTGTACAACCATCACCACTTTCCCTCGCCAGATTATTTTTTTTGTTTTGCAAAACTGAAACTTCACACCCATTAAGCAAGCAATAACTCTCTATTCCCCTTTACCTCTAGCCCCTGGCAACCACCACCTACTTCCTGTCCCTGTGAGTTTGACTACTTACAGTTCCAGCTAACTTCTTATGAATGTTCAAATGTGCTTTGTGTTTTTAAGGAAAGCTTAGGGGGAAATTCCTTAAATTGTTCATTTCTGATTAGTCTTTGAAGTAAGATTCTGTGAGGTTTCTGCCTGGAGGGTCCACATTTGGCTAGTTCTAGGTACTCTGGGGTTGTAAAGTTGTGAAATGGCTAGTATGTCACATGGGGGCCTCCAGTCTGCAGGGTGATTTATGATTGGCTCGCCTACCTTGCCAGTGCCCAAGATACTTCTGCAAACTATGGCAAGAAAGAGTTATTAGCATGTACTGTATTTCATCTCTCATATCCTTCATGTCTTAACATCTTTATACAATTATGATCACCTATTTTGTTTTTGTTTTCTTTGAAAGTTCTAAAGAATAAGACCTAGTAAGATGATGTCAGGGCAGCATAATTAAGGTATCGCAAGGGAAATTTTCTTTGTGATAAAATAGTAGTGGCTATATTTTTACACCATAGTTTTGTAGAGAGTTTTAAGCTATTTTATAATACTTGAGAGCACCTGGAGTGAACTCCAGCAAGGGTGAAAGCATTGGTTCCTAAAAAAAAATGTTGTGGATCTCCCAAGTGATTATCTTTTTTAATCCATTGATTTAGAAAATGCATAATGGCAAAAAGCAACCATAAATTTAATACTTATTTCCAATAAATTTGTTTTATTAATTGTAACACTATCTAATAAGTAATAAGTTTGTTCGGTTTTCAGACAATGCTTGACGTACACCTGGATTTGTGGACCCTTTAAAATTGCTTTATGGCCCACAAGTTGAGAATCACCGATCTAAGAAAAAAAAAATCAGGGTCTAGCTCCAGCTCTCACTCCCACTAGCTATATGACCTTGAGCTAATCATTCTGTATGCTTGAGTTCATCTTTTCAGTTATGGAAAAGTGGAGAAAATGTTTTGCTGACTTCAGAAGATTACAATGAGTAAAAAATAAGATAATGTATAAAGTATTTAAAAATCTAAATATAGTATGTATATATATGTGTGTGTGTATATAAAGCAGAAACTTTTAAAAGTGATGTATAAATACGAAAAAATTTCATGTTATAGGAAACACAGGAAGGCATCAGCCGAGCTCCTCTAACCTTCTGAAAGTTAAAATAGAAAATCAACATAATGACTAATGTATGTAAATTTAGGCACCTTATGAAAAGAAAAACTGTCATTCAAATATATTTATAGGATGTTCATAAAGAATTTTGTAATATGAGTTCCCTCTGTGGTGCACTGGGTTAATGTCCTGCTTGTCTTTGTGGAGGCCCTGGTTCAATCCCTGGCCTGGTACAGTGGCTTAATGACCTGGCATTGCTGCAGCTGTGGCATAGGTTGAAGCTCTGATTTGGATTCAGTCGCTGGCTTGGGAACTTCCATATGATATTCGAAACAATACATTCTTTTTTTAATGTGGATAGATTTTTTTTTTAATGTTCGAAACAGTATTTATAATATGACCGTGTTTTATTTTAATTTTTAAGAATTATAGTTGACTTAAAATGTACTAATTTCTATTGTATAGAAAAGTGACTCAGTCATACACACACACTTTTTTTTTTTTTTTTTTTTTTTTTGTCTTTTGTTGTTGCTATTTCTTGGGCCGCTCCTGCGGCATATGGAGGTTCCCAGGCTAGGGGTTGAATCGGAGCTGTAGCCACCGGCCTACGCCAGAGCCACAGCAACGCGGGATCCGAGCCGCGTCTGCAACCTACACCACAGCTCACGGCAACGCCGGATCCTTAACCCACTGAGCAAGGGCAGGGACCGAACCCGCAACCTCATGGTTCCTAGTCGGATTCGTTAACCACTGCGCCACGACGGGAACTCCACAAGTCTGTTCTTTATGTCTGTGAGCCTGTTTCTGTTTTGTAGATGGGTTCATTTGTGCCATATTTTAGATTCCAGCTGTAATTGATCTCATGTGGTATTTGTCCTTCTTTTTCTGGCTTACTTCTCTTGGTATGATAATCTCTAGTTGCATCCATGTTCCGTATTACTGTGAATGGCATTTTGTTCTTTTATGGCTGAGTAGTATTCCATTGTATATATGTACCACATCTTAATCCATTCATCTGTTGATAGCCGTTTAGGTTGTTTCCATGTCTTGGCTATTGTGACTCGTGCTGCAGTGAACACAAGGGTGTATGTATGTATCTTTCTGAATTACAGTTTTTTCTGGATATATGCCCAGGAGTGGGATTGCTGAATCATATATTAGTTCTATATTTAGTTTTCTGAGGTACCTCCATACTGTTTTCCATAGTGATTGTACCAATTTACGTTCCCATGTGTTTTATTTTTTTAAAGTCTGGAGCACAATTTTCCAAAATGTTAAATGGTTATAAGTAGGTAGAGGAACTATGGAAGGTTTTTCTCTCATAGTTTTTCTTAGCTGTACTTTTTAAAAAAACCTTCTAATAAGGGTGTATTATATTTATAAAGGGAAAAAATAGTAAAAGTTGTACCCAAGGCAAGAAAAAACACTTCAAGGACACCAATAAAAAAGAAGGAGCAAAATTTGGCAGTAGCCTAACTGATGGTATCTATCTATCTATCTGTCTACCTATCATGTACTTATCTATCTACCCACCAATCTATCTGTTAAATATATGTATGTATATAAATATAAATATGTGTATATCTATATCTGAAGAAATAATTAGAATGACAAGCAGGAAAAGGAAATCAGAGAAGGAATTAGCAGTGTTCACCCAAGAGAGCCCTATCTGCTCCTGATGATGGTGCTGGCAGCCCCAGGCCAACACTCCTAGATAACATACCAGTTACTTACCTTGCTCCAATCCATGCTCATGCAGCAACTTTCTGATTTCAATTGTTTTTTTAAAAAAATAGATTTTAAAGAAAAAAGAATAAGTTGATGGGGGATATGCATTTGGTTTGCTCTGAAGCCATCTTTCTCATTGTAAATTTAACAAACTGGAATGGTGGATGCTGCATTACTCTCTTGGGAGTTTGGTTAATGTAAATACCTTGCTAAGGACTGAATCATTATAAGAATTTTGAAAATCAAATTAGGTTTCTGAGCTTGGATAGCTGAGGACCAGACGATGGAACCTGGTAATTTCATCAAGGTAATTATAAGTTTCAAGATCTTATGACAGCCAACCAACTGGACTTCCCTAAAATGCAACTCTATAATTCAGTGTGTGACCTTTAGCATGAAATAATACAAGACACACGTGTCTTGGAGACATTGCCTTAAGATATTTCCACAATTCGAACAATGATCCAGCTATGATCCAGCCTATCATCTCAGCCTGGAGTTTTAGATAAGTTGAGGACCAGAGAAAGTAAGTCAGTTATCTGAGATTGTAGTTGATATGAGCTCAAACTTGAAATTATAATTGGTGCCTCCTATTCCAGCATATGAAACTGTTTTCCATAACTTTTATGAATTAATATCACATCTGTAAAATGCACACATTCATGACTATATCTTCCTTTCCTGCTTTAAAAGGCATTTATTGAGTAACTGGTATGTTCAAAGCACTCTGCTAGGTTAAGATTTTCTTCCAGGCTGCTCCATATGTTTTATAATATGAGTAAATGTTTAACCCTGAGAGTAGGGCAGAGGAAAATACAACTATTTACTTCGAACCTAGTACCTGTTCCAGAATGATCTAGATACAGTCCATCTTCATTTATTATTTACTAAAACCTTAGGATACGTACCATATAAGTTTTCTAATGATACCTACCCTAAATGTCAAATCATATCCAAGATTATCAGTAAATGAAAATCACCTTCACTAAAAAGCATTTGTTAATCATATAATTCTACATACCACTGAAATGCCATTATAAATGAATAATCTGAGTAATGGGTAATAAATACTCACCCGGAATGGAGACTAGAGTCAATGACAATTCCGCTTTAGGATGAATCAATAGTTAATACTCCCGACAAAAGTTCTTGTCTCTCTTTCTACACAATAAGCATCCATCTCTCCCACCAAAACCAAAAAATAAACAAAACGACAACTCACAAAAAGACCACATATTGGAGTTCCTGTTGTGGCTCAGTGGTAACGAACCCAACTAATATCCATGAGGATGCGGGTTTGACCCCTGGCCTCTCTCATTGGGGGTTAAGTATCCGGCATTGCCATGAACTATAGTGTAGGTTGCAGACACAGCTCAGATCCCGAATTACTGTGGCCGTGGTGTAGGCCTGCAGCTGCAGCTCTGATTCCACGCCTAGCCTGGGAACTTCCATATGCTGTGGGTGCTGCCCTAAAATAAAAGAAGAAAAAAAAAAGACCACATATTGTAGCATTCCATTTGTATGACCTGTCCAAAATAGGCAAACCTACAGAAGCAGGTATAGATTTGTGGTTGCCTAGGATTGTGGATGAGGGGAGTGCTGGAAGAAAAGAGGAGTGGCTGCCATTGGGTATGGGTTTTGGAGGGAAGGATGATAAAATGTTCTACAATTGATTGTGGCAGTGGTTGCAAAACTCTGTAGATATACTAAAACATAGAGTTGTACACTTTAAATAAGTGCGTTATATGATAGGTGAATTACATCTCAATACAGCTGTAATTTTTTTTGAAAGTTCTGAATTTCTACTGTCCAATTACACAGTCCCTTCAGATCAGCCCTATGAGACACCTTCTTGATAGCACAGGAGGGTTTTACCATTGAGTAATAACTTCAAAAAATATAGGTAACATAAAAATGAATTACAGCATAGAAAATAGGCACTTATAAAAACTATAGTGAGTGATAGATAAATACCCTGACTTGGAATAACTCACTTACGCCATCACTGATCTAGTTCTTTATGAAACAATAGCAGCGAAAATCCTGGCCTCCTCCAGGATCCTGTTGTCTGTCCTCCACCAGCTCAACGACTCTGTACTTCGTCCACAAACAAAGCACATTGTTGCCTACCAAGTCCTATTTGTGTATTGCTAATCTTACCTTTTTGGCTCTGCAGTATCTCACCCCTTTATATGTATAAAGAGTACTTGGAAGTACTCTTTCCTCTTCCACATGGTTTTACAAATTTTCTTTTTTCTTTTTTTTGCTTTTTAGGGCCACACCTGTGACATATGGAGGTTCCGAGGGCAAGGGTCCAATCAGAGCTACAGCTGCCGGCCTACGCTCCTGCCATAGCAACATCAGATCCCAGCCAAATCTGCGACCTGCGCCACAGCTCACAGCAATGCCGGATCCTTAACCCACTGAGCAAGGCCAGGGATCGAACCTGCAACCAGTTTCAGATTTGTTTCTGCTGCACCACAACAGGAACTCCTACAAATTTTCTTTACTCCAACCCTTGAGAAAAAATAGCACCTATACACCCCAGAGAGGCCCAGTTCAAATAAGGTGCAAAGGGATAGTTCAGATGAATACCTTGGGTGAGGATGGGTACAAGAGTCTTTTTATTGCTATCTTAGTCATTATACTCCTGGAAGCACCTCTTTATTAAGCAATATTAAATCTTTCCATTGTCTGGACATTCCCTTAAGAAATCTCTTGCTTTACCTCCTAAGGTGAGATCCAGGGGCGGGGGGCTTACCTAGCACACACTGCAGTGGATCTCCACAGGCAGAGGAGGGTTCCACCGGGGCTCCTGGCCCTTCACCTCACTTGTTGAGTGCAGGGAAAGCTGCCGTGGCTGTCCCTTCCTGGGCTTGCCCATCCTGCTAATTTTAGGCTGCTTCCTCATGTGGCTGCCTTGGGTATCAGAGCATGTGGCTCCCCTCGGAGGAGCTATTTTCTCCTGTGAGTCTCATTTGTTTGTTTACAACTCTTCTCCCTTCTTCTTCCCATCCCCACTTCTGTGTGGTTAAGCTATTTCTTAGCAATAAGTAACATATCTTTCAGAATAACACTTCCTCTAATCTGAATTGATGCCTAAATTCAAGGGACTAAGGAAAACATTTTATATTCAATTTTAGTTGTACTTTCCAGATGTCAGATTTCCAAGTTAGGTTTATCTAACAAATATTCACTAGGTTTCTACTGTAGTAAGGTGTTAGATCATAGGGATACAGTGATGAACAAAGCACATGTATCTTTCACTGATGTAATTTTTATAACAGACCATCAACTTCTGTGTTCTGTGCTCTTTGTTAAGACATAGGAATAAATAAAAGTCAATAAAGCAGAGACCCTGTCTTCAAGTACCTCACAAGATATGTCAATATACATAGAGATTCAAAGAGGCAGGGATTATAAATTCCTGAGGCTTAGTTTTTATATAATGAATGGATTCACTCATTCAGTTAATCAGTAAAAATGGACTAGTGATTATTCTATGAACATGGTACTCTGCTAGGCATCAGAAGGAACAAAGAAAATACAAATCCTTCCCTTAGAAAGATTGTTTCCCAAGCAAGGAACAATTGCTCAAATGACAAATATTAATGTATGCTTATTTTATATATGTTTACAGTCTTTTTCCACTGAGAGCTTCTTAATTGTCTTTTTCCCTTAGAGACATTGTTTTGAACAACAATAAATAACATTTTCTATTTCTCATACATTATTATTCAAAGATAAAAATTTTGCCAACTGGAGCTACTGACTAATGTGAAACAATTTGTATTTTTTCATTCTTGGAGATACAAGGGTGAAAAGATCCAAGTTCCTGATCTTGAGCTAACAGTCTAGTGAGGGAGAAGACAAGCAATTGATTATATTGTAATAAGGCAATCTCTATAGCAGAGGATGGCAGCAGAGAGGAGGGTGGCTCCCAACATCAGAGACAGCAAGTCTTCATAAAGAAAGTATGTCCTGAGCTGAGTCTTGAAAAATTAGAACTTCACAAGACTGAGGGAACAACATGTAAATGTAGGAAAGGTGTGAGAGAGCAATTTCCTAGCTCATAAAATAAAGATGGGTGTGATTTGGAGAAGGTGGCAGGGAGAGGAGGATAAAGACTTGACTATGTAGGGTGCTGGATGCCTGATAATAACCTCAGATAAGATTTTAAGATGATCTGATCAAATCTGCATTATAAAAAGATTACCCCAGTGGTTGTGTGGATGAACCAAAGAGCCAAGACACAGGCTGTGGCAGATGTTCAGGCTGGGTTGATGATAGTTGGAACTGAGACCGTGGTAGGAGGACTGAAGGTTTAAGTAATTATAGCCACAGAGCAAAGAAATTATGTCTTTATATGTGTTATAGACATAATCAAACAAGTTGCTTATTATCTTAAAGGTTATAAATAAACATGTGCGGTAAACAAAATGCATATGCCAAGTAACATCTCAAGGCTCTCCTTTATATATTCCCCTGAGCTGTTCTCTAGAAGCCAGAGAGGTTTAACAGAACAGAAAAGCTGTTCTCTGGAGCCAGAGAGGTTGAAGAACCCAGAGAAGCTGCTCTAGGCAATCAAAGCATAGATGTTGAGTATCAGTATAAGAAGACACACCTGAATATTGTCAACTTAATTAGATTTTTCAAGGTGATGGAGTTGTCAATGTATGTGGTAATCATTTCATAACAGATATGTGTTATCAAATCATGACAGTTTTATATCTTAAACTTACACGATTTATATATGTCAATTACATCTCGATGCTGGAAAACAAGATTTTTATTCTACTTGAACAGAATAAGACTGAGAATATCCATTATTATATGTATGGATAATTGGCCCTGTAAGTTCATAGTCTGGGCATGTCTTCCACATGAACATAACTAAGCTCCCCAACACTTGGAAAAAGGTCCTTAGCACCTTGTTGAGTGAAAATAGTTTACAAAGCTCCAAGATCCATTGGGTAAACTTACATTGATTTCTATGTCTGTACAACATACTTGGAGTATGGAAAACTATCAGAATGATGGTAAATAATTGTTACCAGTTTATATCTCCTGGGATGGTAATTCTGTTATTTTCTTCTTAATATTTTACTGAAATGCTTAAGTTAATTATTAACAATAATCATTAATATTTTAAAACAAAATATATTTTATTTTTTCAATGAGAATTTCCCATACTAAAAAAATTTAAATTTAAACAGAAGAGTTTTTTTATTACTCAATGAATTTATTACATTTAGAGTTGTGCAATGATCATCACAATCCAATTTTATAAGATTTCCATCCCACAACCCCAGCGCATTCCCCCCACCCCCTGAACTGTCTCTTTTGGAAACCATAAGTTTTTCAAAGTCTGTGAGTCAGTATCTGATCTGCAAAGTAGTTCATTCTGTCTTTTTTTCAGATTCCACGTCAGCGAAAGCATTTGATGTTAGTGTCTCATTGTCTGACTGACTTCACTTAGCATGATAATTTCTAGGTCCATCCATGTTGCTAAAATTGCCATTATTTCGTTCCTTTTAATGGCTGAGTAATATTCCATTGTGTATATGTACCACATCTTCTTGATCCCCTCCTCTGTCAATGGACATTTAGGTTATTGCCATGTCTTGGCTATGGAAAATAGTGCTGCAGTGAACACTGGAGTACATGTGTCTTTGTGAGTCATGGTTTTCTCTGGATAGATGCCCAAGAATGGGACTGCTGGATCAAATGGTAGTTCTATGTTTAGATTTCTGAGGAATCTCCATACTGTTTTCCACAGTGGTTGCACCAATTTACAATCCCACCAACAGTGTACTAGGGTTCCTTTTTCTCCACACCCTCTCCAGCAGTTATTGTTTGTAGACTTTTTGATGATGGCCATTCTGGCTGGTGTAAAGTGGTACCTCCTAGTGGTTTTGATTTGCATTTCTCTAATCATGAGTGATGTTGAACATCTTTTCATGTGTTTTTTGACCATCTGTATGTCTTCTTTGGAGAATTGTCCCAAGCAGAAGAGTTTTATGTTAAATAAACAAAAGTCTTATCCAAACTATTTGTAACCAGAAGAAGGATGATACGGTATTTCACCTTACCAGAGATTCAGTGTATAATTTTGTCTTCTGATGACGCAGTACTTTAAAAAAATGTTTTCCATACTAAGAACAACTCTAAAACTCACCATTCCACAGAATTTCTATTTTATTGTCAATGCTTTCAGAGCTTGCAGATGGGAGCAGTTTGAAAGCTGCTCTTTGGGAGTTAGCTTGCTGGGTAAGGCTTCCTTTTAAAGATTGAACAGATGAAGTTTGCTGTTTGTTGAAAGTGAACAGCGCACAACCCTTCAATTCACCTCTTAATATCCCTATGTTTACGAAGAATGATTCTTCTCTTTTTTGAAAAGTAAAACAGCAGCTTGAACTGCATGGCATTTTTCTTGGGCAAACATTTCTGTCATTTTGATATGGTTAAACTGTATTTAGGCAATGTGGAGGTGGCAACTATAATTTGTCTTCTAGGAACACTCTGTCCTTCCCAGTCACTACTGCTCAACTGTGCCTTCAGGCTATCAGATCTTACATTGAGACTATAAAAATACATTTTCAAACTCTAATGAAAATCTGTCCATAAAAATGTCTGTGTTTTATTTATTTCTAAATGTCAGCTATTATGGCAAAATCTATTTTATTTTTCCAAAAGAAGAATGAGTAGCAGTACACATTTTTTAAAAATTTTCAATCGGTGTGTATAAAACCTGTCTGTATGCTGAAGACAACCAACAGTTGGTTCTAGAGTACATAAGGAGTAATGGGGATTGGGGAGAGAGGGAGGGAGTTTAAAAAGCTTTTCTGTCCTCTTCTTTCTGTGGCTTCTCGGTTCCTTTCATAAGATTTTTTTCTTTTTCTTTTAGTTTTTTTAAATTGTAGTTGATTTACAATGTTGTGCCAATTTCTGCTGTACAGTAAAGTGACTCAGTCATACATATATATAATTCTTTTTCTCATATTATCTTCCATCATGTTCTATCCCAAGAGATTGGATAGAGTTCCCTGTGCTATATAGTAGGACCTTATTGTCTAAGCATTCTAAATATAATAGTTTGCATCTACTAACCCCAAACTCCCAGTCCATCCCATTCCCTCCTCCCTCCCTTAGCAACCATAAGTCTGTTCGTTATGTCTGTGAGTCTGTTTCTGTTTTGTAGGTAGGTTCATTTGTGCCATATTTTAGATTCCATGTATAAGTGTTATAATATGGTAACTGTCTTCTCCTTCTGACTTCACTTAGTTTGAGAACCTCCAGCTGTGTACATGTTGCTGTGAATGGCATTTTTTTCTTTCTTTTTATAGCTAAGTAGTATTCCATTGTATATGTACACCACATCTTAATCCATTCATCTGTCGATAGACATTTAGGTTCTTTCCAATTTCATATGATTTTTAATGCTTAATTAAGAATCTGAGGAGTTCTTGCTGTATCATAGCGGGTTGTCTTGTCTCTGGTGGTGTGGGTCTGATCCTCAGCCCAGAGCAGTGGGTTAAGGATTTGGGGTTGCCACAGCTGTGGCACTGTCCACAGTTGTGGCTTGGATTCGATTCCTGGCTCGGCAATTTCCATATGCTATGGGTGTGGCTAAAAAAGAAAAATAAAGAATCTGAGAAGTTCCTAATGTGGCACAGGGGAAACTAATCTGACTAGTATCCATGAGGATGCAGGTTTCATCCCTGGCCTCACTCAGTGAGTCCGGGATCCGGCATTGCCGTGAGCTGTGGTGTGGGTCGCAGATGCAGCTTGGATCCTGCATCGATGTGGCTGTGGTGTAGGCTGGAAGCTGTATCTCCCACTCGACCCCTAGCCTGGGAACTTCCATGTGTCTTGGATGTGGCCCTAAAGAAAAAAAGTGATAATTGAGTAAGACGCATAGCAAGCCTGTTTCTTTTATACCATTACTTTGAAAGCTATTAATCGAGGATTCAATATGAAGATAATTATGTTGTGGTTATTTATTTATTTATTTTGCTGTGGTTAATTTCTACTCAAAGAAGTTGTATGGTTAATTTGACCAAAACCTGTAGTTACAATTAGTTTTACTCCTGTTCCTATTTGAGGACAGTGAGGCATGCCACTTAGAAAACATGTATATATCTTGGAGGTCCCTGGTGGTGCAGCATATTTGGCATTGTCACTATAGTGGCTTGGGTCGCTGCTGTGGTGCAGGCTCGATCCCTGGCCTGGCAACTTCCGAATGCCATGGGCACAACCAAAAGGAAAAAATATATATATATGTTTGTGTGTGTGTGTGTACATGTGTGTATGTATGTGTGTGCATGTGTGTGTGTTTGTGTGTGTATAATCTCACCCTTTGACTTGATGAGGGTTATATTGCTGATTTTCTTTGGTATAGGACCTAGCACAAAGGACAAAATCAAGTAAACTTTCCAGATTTCATATTTCTGACAGCTAAATTAAACATTCAAACCTCAAATATGTCTATTTATTAATTTATTTTATGGCTGAACCTGAGGCTTATGGGAGTTCCTAGGCCAGGGATTGAATCTAAGCTGCAACTGCCGGCAACACCGGATCCTTTAACCTACTGTGTGGACCTGGAGATTCAACCAGCACCTCTGCAGTTGACCTGAGTCACTGCAGTTGGATTCTTTTTTTTTTTTTTTTTTTTGGTCTATTTAGGGCCACGTCTACGGCATATGGAGGTTCCCAGGCTAGGTAGGGATCGAGTCGGAGCTGTAGCTGCTGACCTGTGGCACAGCAACGCTGGATCTGAGCTGCAACTGCAGCCTACACCACAGCTCACGGCAATGCTGAATCTTTAATCCACTGAGCGAGGCCAGGGATCGAGTCCATGTCCTCATGGATACCAGTCGGGTTTGTTAACCACTGAACCACAGTGAGAACTCCATCTTTTTTTTTTTTTTTTTTTTTTTTTAATATTTTTTGGCCATGCCAGCAGCATATGGAAGTTCCTAGGCCAGAGATCAAACCTGCATCACAGCAGTGATCCAAGCCAATGCAATGACATCGCCAGATCCTTAACCTGCTGTGCCACAAGAGAACTCCTGAACTTGGAATGTCTTTATAAGACACTTTAGAATCAGTAGCAACAAAATAGCTCGATTTGCTACCCAAAGGTTTGATTATTAAGCTCCAATAGTTGAGATTCCTCCTCCTTTTTTTTTTTTTTTTCTGTCTTTTGTCTTTTTAGGGCCTCACCTACAACGTATGGAGGTCCCCAGGCTAGAGGTCCAATCAGAGCTGTTGCTGCCGGCCTACACCAGAGCCACAGCAGCGCCAGATCCAAGCCTCATCTGTGACCTACACCACAGCTCACGGCAACAGCGGATCTTTAACCCACTGAGCGAGGCCAGGTATTGAACCTGAAGCGATAATTGAGTAAGATGGATTCATTTCCACTGCACCAAGATGGGAACTCCGAGATTCCTCCTCCTAAAATTGCTATTTTAATTGTTCTCTTTAAAAGAAAAACACATAAACTTGAAAGATTCATATGAGTATAGATCCCACACTTCATACTATATTTCTTTGGTAATACTCATGATAATTAGAACTCATGCAATTTTCATCTTATGATTGCTATGAGATAAAATTAATTTTAAAGTATAGTTCAAAAAAAAAAAAAAAAAAAAAAGGAGTTCCCGTCGTGGCGTAGTGGTTAACGAATCCGACTAGGAACCATGAGGTTGCAGGTTCGTTCCCTGCCCTTGCTCAGTGAGTTAACGATCCGGCGTTGCCGTGAGCTGCAGACATAGCTTGGATCCCGCGTTGCTGTGGCTCTGGTGTAGGCCGGTGGCTACACCTCCGATTCGACCCCTAGCCTGGGAACCTCCATATGCCGCAGGAGCGGCCCAAGAAATAGCTAAAAAGACAAAAAATAAAAATAAAATATAGTTCATCATACAGTCAACAGTTTGTTTTTAAAAACAATTTTTTAATGGCCACAAGCCCTGGCACTCCCCCCCAAAAAAGTCCCCCCAAACCACAGTCATTTTGAGCACTTTCTCTGCTTAGAAAGTGTAGTAACTGGAATAATCACCCTATAATTTCAAAGGCATGAACACATCCCCACATACTGGTCAACGGCCACATTACATGTGATTATTTTTCAGGCTTATGCCTGTTTGAATGCCAGCTGAATTCCTGTGATTAGGGGATGGAAAACAAGCACAAAGAAATTACAGAGAGATATAAAAAGAAGCATTTAAAAATGTTTCAGGTATTCATAATATGATCATTACTACTCTGTCACATTGGGAGACTGAGAAGGAAATTGGAGTCAGAATGTAAATTTAGAGCAGGAAAGGACATTGGCATAAAATAATGAAAGTTGAGAAGACTTACAAAAGCAAAAAAAAGAAAGTTGAGAAGGATTCTATAATAAATTGTTTTTATGTTGTTGGTTAAGTGCCATGTATTATAACATATTATCAATAAAATAGTTTTGGTTGCATCTATTAAAATGAAGGGCAAATCTTCTGTGCTTTCTCTTTTATGTGGCTGAAGAGCATTCTTTCTCATATCTCACTCACTTCTGGGCTAGGCCCATACATACTAGGGCTAGGAAAAGGACTTTTTACAATGAAATTCAAAAGTAAGAAAAAAATTGTTTGAGCTGAATTGTGTCCCCCACTACCCCAATTCTTATGCGGATGTCCTAACCTCTAGTGCCTCAGCTTATGACTGTATTTGAAGATGGGGCTTTAAAAAGATAATTAAGGGAGTTCCCACTGTGGCACAGTGGGTTAACAATCCAACTGCAGTGGCTTAGGTCCCCATGGAGGTGTGGGTTTGATCCCCGGCCCAGCACATTGGGTTAAATGATCTGGGATTGCTGCAGCTCAAATTCAATCTCTGGCCCAGAACTTCTATATGCTGTGCATATGGCCATAACAAAATAAAATAAATGTAATTAAGGCAAAACTAAAATGAGTGGGCCCTAACCCATTTCGTCTGGTGTCCCTATAAGAAGAAAAGTCTAGGACAGAGAGAAAACACAGAAGGAAGAATGGCCCTGTGAATACCCAGGGAGAAGGTAGCCATTTGTAGGTCAAGGAGAGAAGCCTCAAAAGAAACCAAACCTGCCACCATCTTGATGTCTTGACTTCTAGCCTCCAGAACTGTGAGAAAATCAGTCTCCCTTGTTCAAGCCACTCAGTCTGTAGTGGTTTTTTTTGTTTGTTTGTTTTTTGTTATGGCAGCTCTACCAAACTAATAGAGAAATATACTCTTGATTTTTCAAACTTAAGGCCAAAACAGACCACTTCATTTTTCCTACTTTAAGCCTGTCCTTCTCCCTCTTACTCACCAGCCATCATCATCTTGGTACATGTGCTCAAGTCAGAAAACCATCAGCAGCCCAGCACTCCTCCCATTTTCTGATCCCCTACACACTATCTGGCACAACTCTGTTAATCCTATTCCCAAAGTATGTTTTAAATCTACCTTCTTCTCTTTCTCTCCAACACAACTACCTTATTCCCCACTGCTATTCCCTCCCACTTGGATTGTTGCAAAAGCCTCCTAAACAATCTAAATTTATCAGTGTTCACCCTTTTTTGTTGTTTTGTTTTTTGTCTTTTTAAGGCTGCACCCGTGGCCTATGGAGATTTCTAGGCTAGGAATCTACACCACAGCCACAGCAACTCCAGATCCAAGAAGCATCTGTGACCTACACCACAGCTCATGGCAACGCCAGATCCTTAACCCACCCAGGCCTCAAACCTGCGTCCTCGTGGATGCTAGTCAGATTTGTTTCCAGAGTGATGACGGGAACTCCAAATGTTCACCCTCTTGTAATTCAGCAATCCTGTCCAGTTAAGCAGCAAAAGTAATCTTTTTTTTTTTATTACTCAATGAATGTATTACATTTATAGTTGTACAATGATCATCACAATCCAATTTTATAGGATTTCCAACCCACAACCCCAGCACATCCCCCACCCCCCAAACTGTCTCCTTTGGAGACCATAGATTTTTCAAAGTCTGTAAGTCAGTATCTGTTCTGCAAAGAAGTTCATTCTGTCCTTTTTTCACATTCCACATGTCAGTGAAAGCATTTGATGTTGGTGTCTCATAGTAACCTTTTTCTTAATACATATAATCATTGCCCTCCTCTCCTCTCTTAAAACCCCTGAGCAGTACTTAGAATAAACTCCTTAATGCACCCTACTTGATCCAGACTCTGACTGCCTACCACCAAACAGATCCTGTAACCCTGTTCTCCATCTACACTAATTTTCTTTCACTGCCTGGAAAATGCCAAGTTCTTTGCTGCCTTAAGGGCTTCTTTGCTTTTCTCCCTCCGTCTAGAACATCTTCTCGACCCCACCTTCACAGGGCTTGATCCTTTTCTTTGTTTTCAGTTTTAATAGCAGCTCCTCCACTGAAGTCTTCACTGTCCATTCTTTTTCAAGGAATTTATTATTCTCCATCTTTATTCCTTCTTTATTTCCTTATCATTTACTACAAATCAAAATACTTTTGTTTGTGTGTCTACTTGTTTTTTCCTATCTCTATGACTAGAACTGGGAGGGCAGCACAGAGTAGGTGTTCAGTGAAGATTTGTGGAAGAATCTTGTAAAAGATCTGACTGCCGTGTGTATATTCTGAGTTGAAGCCATAATACTAGGTCAAAGGCCAAAGAGAAAGGATGACCATGGCGATCATAAGACAGGGGATTAAAAGTGCAGGGAGGAACTCAGAGAGGAATAGAAGAAAATGT
Source organism: Sus scrofa (assembly GCF_054392235.1). Taxonomy (NCBI): domain Eukaryota; kingdom Metazoa; phylum Chordata; class Mammalia; order Artiodactyla; family Suidae; genus Sus; species Sus scrofa. The sequence goes on along the minus strand of NC_139396.1, from coordinate 93,465,152 downwards.
GACCATGCAACTGTTTGATTGACAGCCCTAATCTTGGAAAGCAAGAATGTGAAAAATGACTAGGGGAGGCTTTTCCTGTTCTCCACTCAAGGTGGAATCTACAACATGGTTGCAATAGGTGACAAATACTTTTGGACAGTACAATCTTGTTCTTTCAAAGTTAACAATAAAAGGACTAACTTTGCTATACATTTCATTTCCCCTTTGTTGGAACGTATGTTGGTTTTAATTTTTGTTATTAGAAATAACATGACAATAAACATCTATGTTCACATTTTTATTTGCCTGCCTCTTTGTTTTTATTTCTCTCATGTACTAGAATTGGGAGAGTGGTACACAATAGGTGCTTAATAAAGATTTGTTAAGTGATCCTTCTGTTTCCTTATTTCTTTAGAACAGAGTCCAGAAATGATATAATGTAGGTAAGTGGTTTAGTGCAATGTCTCACGATAAATATTGCTATGATTTGGAACTATTGTTAAGTGAAATTTACTGACACTTGAAACATATCACCAAATTTATTTATAAAAATGTTGTGATAATTTACAATATTGTCAGCATCATGAATTAATTAATTCAATAAATAATTTCTGAGCACATGCTATATGCCGGGAACTGATCAAGGTATTAAGGAATAGAGCACTGAGGAAAAACTCCTGCCTTTATGGAGTCTTCTTTCCAGTGAAAGAGATAAACGTTTATATATCTACCTATATACTATATACTTATAGATGGCACATAATTATTTAAATTTATCCATATATGACATATGTAATATAATAAGTATATTATACATTTGTGTATAATACAATAAACATCAGGTGGTAATAATAATAACAGATACAAGAGAAAATAAAGTAGAATAAAATTATAGAGCGTGAGGGGTAGTTTTTTGGATAGGTTGGTCGGGGAAGTCTGGAGAGATGACATGAGCATAGATTTGAATGAAGGATGTCAGGAGGGGTACAGCACAAGCAATATGGCTGATGAAAGGGAGCATGGGGAAGAGGGGGACAAAATGAATACCTATTTTAGTGGTCTCTCAACAGTCTGAGCATTTTTAAAAAATGAAAATAACACAAAAAGTAAAACAATTTTATTTTTGTTCTAAATTAAAATTATATTGGAGTTCCTGTTGTGGCTCTGTGGGTTATGAACCCGACTAGCGCATGCAGGTTTGATCCCTGGCCTCACTCAGTGGGTTAAGGATCTGGCGTTGCCATGAGCTATGGTGGAGGTCACAGACCAGCTCGGATCCCATGTTGCTGTGGCTGTGGTGTAGGCCGGCAGGTACAGCTCTGATTTGACCCCTAGACTGGGAATTTCCATATGCTGCAGGGGTGGGCCAAAAAAAAATTATATCGTTATTGGTGATATGGAATGCTTTCCCAAATGGTCTCTTACTACTTGTAGTTTAGGAGAGATGATATTAGTAATACTAAAAGGTAACATTTACAAACCACTGGCTTTATTCAAGGCACTGTACATGTTATTAAATCTTCACAATGAAGTGAGATATGGATTATTAACTTCGCCCACTTATAGAAATTGTGACTGAGGAGTTATTTTCTGTAAAACAGACTATTAGTAAATGCCTGTAGGTGTCTTTGAGAGGATAGAAGGATAGTGGCCTGCAGGCTCAGGCTCTGAATCCAAACAAACCAGCACCACAAGCCGATACTCATCATCAATTACTCATGCTGCTTTTATACAACAAATTCACATTATCCTAATAACCTTCTGCTCCTATGCTTGTCTCACTTTAAAGGTAATTATAGGCTACTTTCTAAGATCTTACATCATAGTTTCATAGATTTATAAGGTTAAAAGTAACATATAGAAAATTCCATTTCACTTTTTATACGCAAGACCTGTATTTTAGAATATTCTAAATAAAATATCTTATTCCAGAGAATGAGTATCTATAAATTCCCAAGTTATTCATATAGTATGACAAGACAAATGTAAAATTTGTGGCTTATTTGTGTACAACTTAATCTAATTTCAAGGTTAACTGCTTTTCTAGAAAATTAGAATATTATTTATCAAAACCTACATAAAATAATTCTAGAAAGAGATGCATCTGTGTGGCAGAGATAGCTGTCCACTAATTCATGCTCTCTTCTACGGTTTAAAGTGATACCTGGGAACTCAGACAGGGATTATGTTTCCTAGTCCCCTTGCATATAGGTATGTACTTGTTGCTAATATTATGTGTGCAGATGTGATATGTGGCACCTCCCAGACAAAAGTTTTAAGAACATCAGTTTTCAATCATTAGGAACACCCACTTTGAATGTGAAAAAGATACAAAAAATAGTTTTATTATGTTCCTGCTCATATTTTGGTGTCATTTGTTGCAGCATCAAGTACATATCTTAAAGATCCCAAATCCCATAACTTCCCCTTTAATGATACATTCTGAGGCATCAAGGCATGATAGTTAAAAGACAACAAAAGGCCTATGAGGACAATGAAGCTATCAAAATAAGAATTCAGTATGTTTCATGGGCATCACCACCACTCCTAATGTTGAAATTATGCTTCCTTTGCTCAAGTATCTTATAATTTTACTCTTATTTCTGTAAGAAATTAGGTTGTGCATTGTACTGGGTTTTCCAGAGTTAAAGTCCTAGCCTCCAGTACCTAAGAATGTGACCTTATTTGGGAATAAGGTCTTTGCAGATGCAATCTGGGTAAAAAGAGGTCACAATGGATTAGGGTGGGCCCTAATCCAATGACTGGTATCCTTATAAGAGGAAAATTGGGACATAGAAACACAAGGAAGAACACCATGTGGACATGGAGGCAGGGATTAGAGTGGTGGTGTATCTACAAGACAAAGAATGCCAAGGTTTGTCAGCAACCACCAGAAGCTAGGAGAGATGTATGGGCAAGATTCTCTGCCTGCGACCCTAAGAGAGACCCAATCCTGCTGCCACCTTGAGTTCAGACTTCTGACCTCCGTAAGTGTGAGACAATAAATTCCTATTGTTTCAAGCTACTGAATTCGTGGTATTTACAGTATTTTGTTATGACAGCCTCAAGAAACTAATACACATACATATTCCAGCAGAGAGACACTTCCCAACCTGAAATATAATTTTCACTGAGATAAAGAAACATGGCTTACTGTGGAATTATTTCTAGGTTCTCAACATCCACTCTAAGATGAGGTACTAGAAGTCTAACAAAATTTCAGGAGTGCCTTGTTTCAAGTTTTCTTCCTTAACTGGTCTAGGAAATCTGGATTTCGCTTTTATAAGGCAGGGCTCTAGCCATACACGTTATTTAATTTTCCCTGAATGAAGGAGGCCCTTCATTATAAGTTTATCTCCCAGGGTGAGTGCAGAAAATTATGGCAGCCTTCACTTTATCAGGAACCTTAACGCCAGAAGGTTCCATCATTGCCCTGAATACATCTGGCACAACCCAGATTAGCTCCAGCTGAGGCTAAGGGATGACATAAGAGACTTCGCCAGCCTTTGTATCCGTATTTGTGATGTCTGTGATGCTACTTCAAATTCTCCTTGGATAATGGAATAAAAAGAAAGACTGGAACCAATATACGAAAAGGAAACTTAGCCAAAAAACGAAGAGATTTCCTTCACTAAAAGATTCCTGTGCACGCTGAAACGCTTTTATAAGTCACACCAAACACCCGGTTTGACGTGCAAACTTCAGCTTCTGTATTCGGGGACTTCCTCTTGAGCAAAGGCAAAGCGGCATACTGCGCAAGCGTCCGGCTTGGTTTGCCCTGGGAGAATTCCGGCGCAGGCGCCCGGGCCGTGAAGTGGGTGGGCTCACGCGCGTGCTCCGAGGTTCACTTCCGGCCAACCCCTCCCCCTCCCTCGCGTTACCACCTCCCCTTCTCCATTCTCCTCCCCTGTCTTTTCCTCAACTCTCCCCACCCCTACGCTCTCCGCCCCACTCGGCTCCTGTCCTTCCCCTCCCGCTCTATCCGGGTCGCCGACGGCTGTCTCTGGACTGGACAGCGGTGGCGGCTGCTTTTCTCTGAGGAGCCCGGTAAAGTTTCACAGGCGCCGGGGAGGGGAGCAGCGGAACAGCTTCACTGACGCCGGAGGAGCTCTGGTGTTCGCCGCCACTGGCTGAAGGAAGAGAGCCCGGGAGCTGGAGACCTGCCTCAGCTGCCGCGCTGCCTTGCTCTCGGGGAAGGCGCCGCCCCCCGTCGCCCTGGGCTTCCCTTGCCTTGAGGGGCCGGGTGAGTCGTTGCCCCGGTGGGTTCGGGGGCGTGTGACGGCGTTAGGGAGGGGGGAGGCCGGGCTGGGCGGATACAGGCCGGCCTGGCGCAGGGTGCTTTCTCAGCGTTTCCTCGGGGTTGGGGGTGGGGGACTGGGGCAGCGTCGGGGGCCCCTGGCCCGGGAGTTGGAATGTCGCACCTCCCTGGGGAAGGGCCTCTCGGGGACCGAGGGCCGCCGAGGTGCCGAGCCTCATCCGCTGGCCTCTGGGGCTGCTGCGAGGTGGCGGGAGGGCGGCTGCCGTGGATGACTGGTCGGCCCGCGAGGTTGGGTGTGTGCAGATGATTTTTCTCCCCCGGTCTCCCTGAGCCGATCTGAGTGCACGTTCAAGGAATGGTGGGAAGAAACTGCTTCTCATTCTCCTACCTGTTGCTGGCGAGAGGACACCTTTCCCATACCCTCTGACTTTTTAAAGGAAAGAGATGGTTAAACCTCGTGCCGGAATCGGGGATTATTTTCCTGTCTTAAAAAAAACTAATAAAATAAATAAAAACAGTGTAGAAGACAGTGTAGAACTCTCTGGAACTATCGAGTTCTGATGCCCCAAAAGAATGAAATTAAAGTTTTCCTAATGGATGGTTCATGGAATGAGACAGCATCAGCACTTGCTAGCCCTAGCGTAGGAAAGTTGGGTTTTGAAACTTAGGTTCTCTGTAAGGAATGTGGGTAACTACAGCAAGAATAAGGCTGACTTCCTGTAATTGTGTTATTTAGTAACACGATGTGTCTAAAAATCTGTGTAGTTTTAGATGAAGTGAATTCTTTGTTACCCATGTCTTTATAAGCGAAGAAATAGTCAGTGTACTGGAAAGTTCTACAGATTTCGCCACCAATCAGTGACCCAGCCCCCATTCCTATTCTTGAAATATCGGTAGTGCCAGAGTTGTTTGCAGTTTTTTTTTTTTTTCCCCATCTTCGAATAATTATCTCAGAGGTATAGATAGATATTCATTGCCCCAGGGAAATATTTTTCAGTCACGGTTACCACTCGTAATAGAAAATACTGGATTTTTTGGGGGGGAGGAAACCTTGATTTTTAAACTGCATACTTTCTTTTGTATTATAATTAGGTATATTGGTTTAGTTTTAAAATTAAATTAGTAGTGAGGTCGGAGTGTTAACATTGATTTGTAAAGTGTGACCTTTGGAGGTGATTTTCTTTTAAGATCAGAGCTTGACTAGAGAATCATAGTTTTCCCTGGGGTCTATTAGTATGAATAGTTGGAAGAGTCATTTAAGTTGTGGGAAATTTAAAGTTTCCATTATTGGTTTAATTTTTCTAGTACAAATAAGAACTTCAATTTTTGGTTAGTGTGGAGGTAGGTATTAGAAGGTCTAATTATTCTGTGACTTGAGGGAGATTACAAAGGTTTATGTATGCTATTGCAAGGTTTTCACTGAGTATATATCTGATTTGGGGGGGGCAGTGGATAAATGTCATTTCTTGCGCTGACTGAAACTATTCAAAGAGAAAAGGTTAATTTCATTGGAGTTCTTAATATTTCAATTAGGTTAGTATATCATAAGAAAACAGAAAGTCATATTTAGTTAATATTTTAAACTTTGCAAAGAATCGTGGGGAGTGATGTATTTTCCTAAACATTTCTATATGATATACTTTTAAGATTTACAACTGATTGGTTTTTGAAACTGAATGGTACTTATGTAGCACATTATAGACTTCATGTTTACTGCATAGTAATTATTGTAGCCTAGCACTTGAAAGAGCAATTATACATTATATTTTCTTTGAAGTCATGTTAACTTTTTTCTGTCTTCTCAGACATAGGGATACCTCCAACTTGCCAGTGTTTCAGAAGGGAGTTTTTATTGAAACTGGAAGACCAAGAGAATTACAAACATGTTGTGCTGGGGAAATGCATCTTTTGGACAGCTAGGCTTGGGTGGAATTGATGAAGAAATCGTACTAGAGCCCAGAAAAAGTGACTTTTTTATAAATAAAAAGGTTCGAGATGTAGGATGTGGACTCAGACATACAGTATTTGTTCTGGATGATGGAACAGTGTACACATGTGGATGTAATGATCTAGGACAGCTAGGTCATGAAAAATCCAGAAAGAAACCAGGTAAGTTGAAAAATTTTTGTTTGCTATTGCTAATAATTACATCATTTAAGTTTGAAATGTCAAAAAGTTTCTCTAGTCCTAAACCCATGTCATGGTTTAAAAGCAGACTAGAGTTTAAATATGTCCTTTACATTTGCATGCTTCTAAGTACTTTAATTATTTTGTGGTTTCTTTTAACAACTGCTATTACAGACTTTTAAGTGGTTTCAGAACAATTAAGGTGATGTAAAACAGAGAAAACCACCTGCTGAACAGTGTATAAATCTTCTTTGGGGCCGAGTATATAGGTATAGAATCTACAGTATGTAGGTTCTCTTTTGTAATTACTGTTCAGCCACCCTGGGCAGGTTTTAAATGTGTAATTTACCGTGTTGTTTTCTATACATCAGAAAGGAAAAATAAGATGCAAGCTTTTTCTACTTTCATTTACTTGCCTAAAATATATTCTCATTTTTCTTGTGTTCTCCCTATTGTTTTTTAAATACATGATTTTATTTAGTTTGAAATATCTTTTATTCCCCTAGTCTCCTACTTTCAAGTAATAACATTAGCTCTTAAAGTTTGTGTCTATGAGATGTCCTGATTATGTAGTAACCATATAAGCCAAATTTAAAATAATTTATAGCAGGAGTTCCAGTTGTGGCTCAGTGGTAACAAACCCGACTGGTCCTTACAATCCCTGGCCTTGCTCAGTGGGTTAAGGATCTGGCTTTGCCGTGAACTGTGGTGTAGGTCTCAGATGCAGCTCAGATCCTGCATTGCCGTGGCTGTGGCGTAGGCCGGCAGCTGTAGCTCTGATTCGACCCCTAGCCTGGGAACTTCCATATGCTACACGTGCGGCCCTAAAAAGCAAAATAAATAAAATAATTTATAGGGTAATGAGAAATTTGAGGAATCTGGTCACATCTTAAATTCTGTTTTCCTGGATATACATATTTTAAAGTCAGATATTACCACACTTAGAAAATACTGTTTCTGTGAATTTCGCTTTCAGTGTTAACTAAAGTTAATTCCTAAGATGATAAATTCAGATACGACTAGCTATGCTGATTTACAGTTTCTTTTAACTTTAACAGCAATGGCACCTAAGTATTTTCTACAGCAGATACTTTTCTTTACCACATCATTATTTATGTGGTTTTTACTGTTAGTCTACTTTTGAGAGGTTAATATATATATAAAATATTAAGCTATTAAATTAAGGCATGTTACTCATTTTTCATACCATCTCACCACCATGGCAAGTCTCACTTTTCTAACTTGTAAAAGCTGTATGGTTTTCATCTTTTCTTTGTTGCTAGGGTTTTAATCTCTTTTCTTCTATTTTAATTTGTAATTTAATTTTTTTGGATAAATGGTAGTGATGCTTAATACAGTAGCTTAATTATTGCAAAACTCAAAGTAAATGGTAGCTTTCTTGTACTCTATGCCAGAAAGAGTATTTTATGGATTCTTACCAGATTTTCATAATCTTAGGCTTTGAGGTTGTCATGTTGTTAGACATGAATGGTAATTTATCGATATGTATTTGTTATTATTGCATCAGAGGCAGATGAATTCTTTACCTTTTTTGCTTAGCTTGGAATGCTGCCTCAGGTTGAGATTTTCATGATATTGGGGCTCTTACCATTCTTATACTTAACAAGCCCCACAGAAATAACTGAACATATCTCTGTATTGCTTTAGTAATTTCTGAGAGGCTACAGAGCAAGTAGAAAATATAAATCTAGCACGTGGAAATTGCCAGTATAGTTACTGAAATTTACTAAGAGTTTAACTTTTTAAAATGTTATTTAAACACCTGTTCTGTGTCTAGGACAAGGTGGTAGACACTGTGCACGAATAGTATAATGATTATAGTGCCCGGAACAGCTTTCAACTCTATAGATGAGGTTCTGAGAAGCTTAACTAGCCAGAAGAGGCTTCTTCATGGTCATGCTGACATTGTGGTGATCGCATTGTGACATTTATATCACTCTTGATTCATTCTGGAAGCATTATTTGGCAATAAAAAATTGGGAGGGTGGGTTTACCTAAATTTTTGATAACTCTTCAGGATTGCCTAATTATCCAGAGTACATCACAGTCTATGGGATAGAAAAATGAAAGGTGTAAATTTTGTCTTTGAAAAATGTAGAGCCTGGGTTGGGTATTAAGGCTTACATAAATGAAATAATTAGAAAGAATTGAAATTTGATATGATATGGAATATATTTTGAAACTAGGAAGTTTAAAAAATGGAAAATGCCATTGTGGGATAGAATTAAAGATTTCTGGGAGAAAATGAAGTCGAATTTAATTCAATCATCGATCACTTAAATAGCTAGAATATAAATTTGGAGCTGAAGTAGCTTAGTTTTATGGAAGGAGGATCCTCATCCTGTGGCAAACTTTTTATTACCAGAAGTCCAGGTTCAATGATGTATTGAAATGTACCTAATTATAGAGGTAGGAGAAAGTAACATTTCAAAAGGAGGTAGCTGCTCTGATAGGGACTTCACTTTTTAACTTCAATTTTGATTGAAGGTGATTGGAGAATTGTTAACATTTTTGATTAGAATTATTTCCATTTGGAGTAATTCCTTAATGATTTAAATGTACTCCTTCCTTGACCATTTTTTGAATTTGTGAGTTTGAAGAATGAATTAGAAGACAAGGAATTCTTATTTAATTGATTTTAAAGTCTTCTGGTAACTGAGTGAATCTGGTTGAATTTTAGGACCATGTAATAAACATAATTCACTTCATCAGAGCTTTAAACTTGTATCATAAAGAAAGCAAAGAAGAGAGCTAAGAATTGTTTTCTTGCAGAGATTGATTTATAAGCATACTAAATATTCTGAGCAGTAAAAGAGAAAGAGATGACCTTATTCCTTAAGGATAAGCTATTCATGAGTCATGATAATAAATACCAGAGGATTCAGTCTTAAAGTGTAATAAATAGATTTGACCTATGACCTATCAGAAGAAGTTTCCTTTCTGTATGTTTTAGTAACCACATGGGAAGGTTTCACTGATTTCCTCTACTATACCAAGACTACAGGTTATGCCCATGTTCATCTCTGTTCTCTTGTATATGTACATCCCTTGGTATCACTACGAGCTCTGAATTATTTCCAGAAGAAGTGAATATCTTTCATTCTCCTGTATGAATTTTTCCTTCATAAGAATTAAAAAAAAATTTTTTTTTAAATTTAGAGGCTCTCCATTTTTTCCCTAATTCATAGCTAACAGGTAAATAGTGTATTTAATCTTCAGAATGCTAGGCCAGTCCACCTAAGTAAATTTTTAGTTTTGTTTTTATATATCCTTTCAAATTTACTTCTGAAACCTTTAAGATAACATTTAGGAAGTATACTTTTCTTAAGAAGATCATATACTCACTGTGCATATAGCCATAGGTATAATTTGGTGACCAAGGTCCTAAATATATGTTTTACACATCTGTTTCCATTTCTTTTGTGTTAGAAATAGTGCTAAAATTATGTCCATAATTTGCAAATAATGTGATACAGCTCTGTTTAAAAAGACTGTTTTAATAGCTTTTTATGGTGTATAAAGTTCTTTCAAATAGATTATGTATCTCATTTAATCCTCACAGTAGTCTTGTAGTCTGCTAGGGGAGGTGTTATGGTCCTCCTTTTTCAGATGAGAAAATTGTTGTTAAAAGAGATTAAGAGACTAAGAGTCACTAGAGAAGCAAATATCAAGAAACTACTATAAATCATGTGGTTTATCCCACAGAGTTTTTCCCTGCCATATTTTGAAGGTAGAGGAATATTTATTCATCTAGAAGAAAACTAGTCTGCATCATTCTTTTAATGTAATTCTAAGGGTTTAAAAATATCTCTTAAAAATTACTATTTTATAACTAAGTTTGTATAATGAAGACATTGTGTTTTATTATCTCTCCCCTGCCCCTTCCCTGTGCATAAACTCAAAGAGAAGACGTTTTAGGAACCATATAAGAAGGTTGAGAGTTCTAGTTTCAGATGTCATGTTTTATCAACACAAACTAAAAATTCAAATTATGTATTTTGTTCTTAAACCAAAGACTAACTTGATTAGCAAAGCAAGTAATAAAGTTTTGACTAGTGTAAAATTTATTTTAGCTTATATTTACCTCTTTTACAGAAGGTATAAAGTTATGAGCATTGATTGCTTTCTGTATCCCAAAGTGTTAATTTCTTGTTGGTCATTTGAATAAAAACATTTTAGTCATATAGCAGTAATTATTTGCTTGCCTTTCCTGCTTCTTCATTTTCTGACCTGCTCTCTCTGTTCATAAAACATAAATCTGTAAATGAACTCCTTAAAATATAGTTAAAATTTTAAAAGTAATGTAGGAAAATAAATGTATAAATGTGGGAAATAAAATTATTCACATAACAGTAGGTTAAAAATGCCAAATTATCCCATAGATTTCTTATTGAACCAAAGCATATAATACCAGAGAAACTCGTTATGTTTTATAACTCCTGATTTTCACAATACTTTCTAAGGAAGAGAAAGATGTGGCTGATATGAAGACTTGAAAAAATAATTACTTGGGTCAGGAATGGAGGCTTGCTTTGGACGCTTTACTTTGAGAAAGGTTAGTGCCCAAGAACTGCAGTGTCAAGGGTAGGGAAAAAATCATAATGCAAACAGATGACTACTGTTAGAGAGATGTATAATAATACTTTACTTTGTGTAGGACCCTACATCTGAGGAATTTCAAGAGCATTACACAATAACTCATGGTTCCTTTCAAAATGCTTGTGACACAGTTTGCAAGAATTATCCTCATCTTAGGGGATAAATTTACGGAGAAAAGGCAGCACAAGTTGGTAAGTAACTTGTCAAAACAGCAGATGACTGGTGAACAGCTGTAAATTGAATCTGCAAATTTAAGTCAACCAGTCTTATGTATAGAATTATTTACAGTAATATCTTCTGTTTGAGGCCAATCAAATACTAATGCACAGATTGGGTCTTTTTTGCCATTTTATTTGATGGCCTGTTGAAATGAATCATTATTTTACCAAGATGCTTGCGTTGTAATACCACTTTGTACTTCATTATAACCTTGTGTGGTATGAAGAATATTTAAACAAAAAACCAGAAACTTACTATCGTAACAGCCAGTCTTTTTTCTTTCTTCTGTTACATATCGTATTCTATATCCCTTTGTTGTCTAATGCTATGCTTTGCTGCTATCCAAGGTCCATACTAACTGCCAGGCACAACTGATTGGTGGCTAACATTGGAACTTGGATTAATTATCTTGTTTCAGGTTGGCCATGTAGCTCTCTGTAGAATGTATTGGTTTGGTGAATGCTTTATAAAACCATTAACCCACGGAGAAGACGATAATAGTAGATGCCTAATCTGAGCAGTCTAACGAATAGAAGCTTCTTTACATTATTTGGAACCAACACCTTTCTCTTTGTGTTTGGTATGTTAGTGTTTTTATATGATTGGACGTGAGCCACATATTTTTCTTGAAAGAACAAGAGTATGGAAGATTTCAGTTATATAGTTTGAGAAGTTACTAAGGATTCCTACTGCAGATGACAGCCTAGGTGGTCTAATTTCCATCATCTCCTTAGTTTAAGTACAGTTGTCTCTCAGTGTCCATGGAAGATTGGTTCCAGCAACCTCACAGATTAAAAAAAAAACTGGATTTTTAAAACTAATAGAGGAAATGTATTCAGCCATCGTTACAGGGTTTCTTTGGACTAGGATGGTATTAGTGAGTAGAAAGGTAGGAAACATTAATGAAGAAACCATCTTAAAGAGCCTGTGGTTTATCTTCTTTGATTTTTTTTTTCCATGCTGGTAGAATTTAAAAGGCAATACTTATTTTTATATTTTAATGAATCATTATAGTTGCTGTGCATAATTGTGTTATTAGAGGTTATTCTATTAAAAGGGAAATTTTTTTGATTTTGATAGCTCCTTTAAAACCATGATACTTGCTTGGAATTACTCTTTTTTCTTCAGTTCTGGCATGGCAGAATTTTAGTTTAGTGTTTGTTGGAAAACATTCTATAAGAATGTAAGGAAAACATTCTGTAAGCCTTTAGTAATGAGTTTTTTACATTATTTTGAAACATCTTAATTCTGTATTAATATCTAAGTTTCATTTTAATTTATTCCTTTGCTGGGTGTTACACTATTCTGAAATAACACGTTTTTAGTTTTTCATGATATTGTTAGATATTGGTAGGAAAATCAGGAAATATAAGAAAATAAAAATTAACCATAATGCCATGATGCACAGATAAATACTACTGTCATTTGACATTTTTTCTATGCTTATATATGTTCCTAATTATGCACTGGGAATATATTGTTTCCCAACTTTTTTCCAGTAATAGTTGAATGACAATTTAGTAATTATTTCCCTATGTTTTAATTTTATTTTATTTTTTTATTTTTTGTCTTTTTTGCTATTTCTTGGGCCGCTCCCGCGGCATATGGAGGTTCCCATGCTAGGGGTTGAATCGGAGCTGCAGCCTCCGGCCTACGCCAGAGCCACAGCAACACAGGATCCGAGCCGCGTCTGCAACCTACACCACAGCTCACGGCAACGCAACGCCGGATCCCTGAGCAAGGGCAGGGACCGAACCCGCAACCTCATGGTTCCTAGTCGGATTCGTTAACCACTGTGCCACAACAGGAACTCCTCCCTATGTTTTTAAAATACTGTTTAGGGATATCATTAAAGATTTTTTAACATTTCATCATTTAAATGTACCAAAATTTATTTGTGTTCTCTATTTTCTGGAATTTATATCCAGGTTTTTGTTGTAAGTAATGCTGCCATGAACATATACATCAATTTAGTCTTTATTTGCATCCCTGTTTATTTCTTTAGGAAAAAAGAACATCTTTAATTTTAACAAATCTAGAAGGAACAATAACTAAATTTAATGTATTAAAAATTTTTAAGCATAGTTGTTCCTCACTTTATATTGGTGCCGTATAGAGTTGAAAAGTGTAACCCTTTGGAATGGAGTGGATTGTAGGTGCGTTTCTATAGAGAAGATAGCATATGAACTGGAAAGGTATGTAATATTTCAAGGAGAAAATAATGAAGAGGTGTGCTTTAGAGATAAAGCAGCTCAAGTGGTAATAGGCAAATTTGAGGGCTATTAAGGGAATGGTAGTCCAGTTAACTGAAATATCTGGGAAGGTTTGAGAAATAAAATTGAGGTCAGATAATAGAGTTAAATTGGAGAGCTTGAATTTAGTTTGGTGGATATCCTCAGATAGTTTATAAAGGGTACTACAGATTTTTATAAAGGAAGGGAGAGAATTTGGAGGTAAATAAATTAGTTGGGCTAGAATAGTAGTCCTTTAAAACAAGAAGGGAGCAGATTGATGAAGGAGAGATTTAGGGAGACGGGATGGACAGGCTTTGGTAACTAGGTGGAAGTGAACGGTAAGGGTAAAGGGAAGAGCCAGGTTTGATTCTAGGTTGAATCAGTAATTAATAGAAATAGGGAATTCAGGAAGAGGAGTGTTAACTGTTTTGTTTTAGGAGGAGAGAGAAGATTTGGTGAGGTGAATTGTGTTTTGCTAACAGTATTCAGTAATCAGTAATAAATTCAGTACTGTAAGTAGGGAAAAACATCAGAACTAAAGGCATGAAATCTTTTATTTCCAGTTTTGTTTTATCTTTAGTTGAAAGTAGGCTAACATTCTCCTTGGTTCCAGCCTGTCAAACAATTAATGATCCACTAACAATACTTAATTTTGTGCTTTTAGGAGACTGTTTAAAGTACCTGGCAATGTAATATCATTGTAAATTTGAAGTAACCTAAATGGTTGCCTACTCTAATGTTTTGTAAACTTGAATTTTTATGTACAGATAAAATTAAAACATTTATTTACAAGGTACCACTTGATAGCTGACTTATTTGAATTTTATTAATAAGTTCATTTGCTTATTTAACTGAGAGAAGCTTACTAGTTAATGCCTGACTTTATGACTTCCTTCCAGATTTTACTGGAAACAAAAGTTTTGAAGGCACAGATGTAGTCACATAGAAGTAGTTATTGGAGTTCCCGTCGTGGTGCAGTGGTTAACGAATCCGACTAGGAACCATGAGGTTGCGGGTTCGGTCCCTGCCCTTGCTCAGTGGGTTAACGATCCGGCGTTGCCGTGAGCTGTGGTGTAGGTTGCAGACGCGGCTCGGATCCTGCGTTGCTGTGGCTCTGGCGTAGGCTGGTGGCTACAGCTCCGATTCAACCCCTAGCCTGGGAACCTCCATATGCCGCGGAAGCGGCCCAAGAGATAGCAACAACAACAACAACAACAACAAAAGACAAAAAGACAAAAAAAAAAAAAAAAAAAAAAGAAGTAGTTATTGATTCCACAATATCTGACATAGTTGTAATTATAAACTGTGTATGTGCTGGCATGTAGGCAAGAGTCCTTGGGAAATGCTGTTGGTTCTGTGAGAGGGAAATGGGAATGAGGAAGGAACAGGATAAGACTTTAAAAGAGACCCTAGGGAGCAGAATTAGGAGCTTCTGAAAATAATTGGACAAAAGTTTATCTTTTCTTTACCTATAAATTCTTTGAAGAAGTTTGTGATTGCTTCCCACAGTTGATCCCAAGTATTTATAAATTAGGACTTGTATACTTTCTGCTTTCTGATAAAGGTATTGCTCAGCTGTAGGTTTCATAACTAGACTGTCTAACAGTAATGAACCTCATGGGTATTTACTTAATCTTTTGAAAAATAATTAGGTAAAATCCTGACAGGTTGCTGTTATCTCTGCCTGAACATAAGTCTATTTCTGCACTTAGTTGTGAGCTGAGTAAACTTCTGCAACTGGGAATAAGGGGGAAAGGAAATATAGAAGTTAATATGAAAATGTAAAGGGAGAAGAAAGATACCAACCTCATAATTGGAGGGAAACTTAATAATGAGAAATATTTAGAATATATTATTTAGAAACTAGAATGCTGATATTTAAAAATAATAGTAAAGACCGTTATGTGTCAGGCATTGTGCTATATCCTTTATACATTGTCCACAAGCCTTAAACCCACTCTGCAAAGTACATATTAACTGAGTTTTATAGGTGAGAGAAATACAACTTCAAGAGGTTGAATAACTTACCCAAAGTCAAAATTAAAACCTAGTGAACACAGCAAAGGAAACCATTGACAAAACAAAAAGTCTACTGTATGGGAGAAGATATTTGCAAATGATATGATAAGAGGTTAATATTCAGCATATATAAACAGCCCATACATCTGAATATCAAAAGACAACCTGATTAAAAAGTGGGCAAAAGGAGTTCCTGCTGTCACACAGCAGGTTAAAAATCTGGCTGCAGTGTAGGTTTTGCAGCTGCAGCTCAGATTCAGTCCTTGGCCCAGGAACTTGCACATGCTGTAGGTGCGGCCATAAAAAATAAAAAGTTGGGAGTTCCCATGATGGCTCAGTGGTAATGAACCTGACTAGTATCCATGAGGATGCAGGTTTGTTCCCTGACCTCGCTCAGTGGGTTAAGGGTCCGGTATTGCCGTGAGCTGTGGCATAGGTCTCAGACATGGCTCAGATCTGACATTGCTGTGGCTATGGCATAGGCCAGAAGCTACAGCTCTGATATGACTCCCATCCTGGGAACTTCCATATGCCCTAGGTGGCCCTAAAAAGCCAAATAAATAATAAAAAAGTAGGCAGAAGGAGTTCCCACTGTGATGCAGTGGGTTAAGATCTGGCATTGTCTCTGACAGTGTGGGTTTGATCCCTAGGACAGAGCTGTGGCATAAGTCACAGCTGTGGCTTGGATTTGATCCCTGGTCTGGGAATTTCCATACGTTGCAGGTGCAGTCAAAAAAAAAAAAAAAAAAAAAAAAAAAAAGTGGGCAGAAGACCTGAATAGACATCTTTTTAAAGAGGACAGACATATAGCCAGTAGGCATGTTAGAAGATGTTCCACATCACTAATGCTGAAAGAATTGAAAATCAAAACCGTAATGAGGAGTTCCTGTCATGACTCAGCGGAAGTGAATCTGACGAGCATCCATGAAGATGTAGGTTCAATCTGTGGCCTCACTCAGTGGGTTAAGGATCTAGCGTTTCTGTGAGCTGTGGTGTAGGTCACAGACGCAGCTTGGATTTAGCGTTCATGTGGCTGTGTTGTAGGCCAGCAGCTACAGCTCTGATTCGACCCCTAGCCTGGGAACCTCCATGTGTCATGGGTGTGGTCCTAAAAAGACAAAAAAACAAACCATAATGAGATAACTTTTCACACTTGTCAGAATGGCTATTATCAAAAAGACCGCAAATAACACATGTTGGCAGGGATGTGGAGAGAAGGGAAAACTTGTACCCTGTTGATGGGAATGTAAATTGGTGCAGCCACTATGGAAAAAAGTATGGCAGTTCCTCAAAAATATAAAAATAGAACAACTGTCTGACCCACCTATTCCACTACTGGCCATATATTTTAAAAGAAAACGCTAATTTGAAAGGATTTGTGTAGCACAATGTTCATAGCAGCAGCATTTATAATTGCTGAGATATGGAAGCAACCTAAGTGTTTATCAACAGATGTATGGATAAAGATGTGGGGTGTGTCGGTACATACACAAAATGGAATGCTACTTAGCCATTAAAAATATTGAAATTCTGCCATTTGCAACAACATGGGTGGATTTGGAGGGTGTTATATGTAGTGAAATAAACCAGAGAAAGACAAAATATTGTATGATATCACTTATATGTGGAATCTAAAAATAAAGTAGTGAATAGAACAAAAGAAACAGACAGATACCGAGAACAAACTAGTGGTTACCAGTGGGGAGAGGGAAGGGAGGTGGGGAAAGATAGGGGTAGGTGATTAAGAGGCACTACTATGTATAAATCAAGTAAACTACAAGGATGTATTGTGCAGCACAAGGACTATAACCAGTATTTTATAATAACTATAAATGGATTATAACCTTTAAAAATTGTGAATCACTATGTTATACACCTGAAACTTAACATAATATTGTAAATTAACTATACCTCAATTAAAAAACAAAAGCCTGGTGGAAACAAGGTGCAATTAGATGTCAACAATCAACACACACCATTTATAATAGCAAGAAAAAGATAAAATGACTCAGGAACAACCTAAGACATGTGTGAGACCTATGATAAGGAAACTTGAAAGCACTTATGAGGGACACAGAAAACTTGAATAAATGGAAACCACCGTTGTGGCTTAGGAATACTCAACGTACATAAGCCTGTCAGTTTCTCTAAAATTAGTTTGTCACTTTAATGTGATCTAATAAAAATACCAAGTGGTTTTTTCCCCAGGAACTAGACAAAGACAGAAATATATAGATAGAACTAGATATTAACATATTTTAATTTTAAAGCCTTGTTAGTTAAAACTGCCCCACAAATAGACATATTAACCCAGTAAAACAGAATATAAAGCCCAAACATAGATTTACAATCAATGGGGAAAAAAATGCAAGTGGGAGCTATTCAATAAATGACTTTGGAATAAGTAAGGGCATCATTTAGGGGGAAAAAATGTTGAATTACTACCTCATGCTATATTTATATTGGGTAAATTTGAAGTGAACCAAATATTTAAATGTAAAGACTAATGATAAATGTGCTCAAAGAAAACATGGACTTTTTTTTTTTTAATTTTGGAGTCAGGAAATCCCTTCTGGCTGAATTGTGAAAAGGCATGGAAAAGATAAACTACATGGAAGTAAAAATAATTTTTAGACATACAGATGGCTAAAAAACACGTGAAAAGATGTTCATCATTACTAATTATTGAGAAATGCAAATCAAAACCACTATGAGATACCACCTTATGCCGGCCAGAATGGCCGTCATCAGAAAGTCTACAAACAGTAAATGCTGGAGAGGGTGTGGAGAAAATGGAATCCTATTACACTGTTGGTGGGAATGTAAATTGGTGCAACCACTGTAGGAAACAGTATGGAGGTTCTTTAGAAAACTAAAAATAGAATTACCATTTGATCCAGCAATCCCACTCCTGGGCATCTGTCCAGAGAAAACCATGACTCGAAAAGATATACATACTCCAATGTTCACTGCAGCACTATACACAGTAGCCAAGACATGGAAACAACCTAAATGTCCATGGACAGAGGAGTGGATCAAGAAGATGTGGTATATATACATAATGGAATATTACTTGGCCATTAAAAGGAAAGAAATAATGGCATTTGCAGCAACATGAATGGACCTAGAAATTACCATGCTAAGTGGAGTTAGACAGTGAGACACCAAGAAATATGCTATCACATGTGGAATCTGAAAAAAGGACACAATGAATTTCTTTGCAGAGCAGATACTGACTCACAGACTTTGAAAAACTTACGGTTTCCAAATTAGACAAGTTGGGGGGGTGGGGGGATGCGCTGGGGGTTTGGGACGGAAATGCTGCGAAATTGGGTTGTGATGATTGTTGTACAGCTATAAATGTAGTAAAATTCATTGAGTATTTTAAAAGAAAAAATAAAAATAATTTCGTTAAGTAGAAGTCACTGTAACCTAAAGAAAGAAAATGGGAAAATATTTATGACTTATGTTACAGTCAAAATGCAAATCTCTGAGATACAAAGCACTCTTAGAAATTGCTGATATGAAGAGAAAATAAGCCAGTAGCAAAATGGCAAAGGATAGGAACAGGCATTTCACAGAAGAGCACATACAAATGACTTAAACAGTGAATGCTCTTCAGCGTCATTCATGCTAAGGGCAATCCCGAAGACTGTACTAAGATACCATTTTTTCACAGACCAGGTTAACAGAAATCCTTGAGGTTGATACTACTCTTCTGTATGATGAAACTGCCAGCAAACAAGTGTTTGTAGGTTGTTAGTGTAAATTGATAAGCCATTATGAGCGTTATTTTGTCAGAATCACTAATGAACATACCCTTTTTCCAAGAAGTCCAAGAATATAGCTCTTGGTTTGATAGCTACATTTGTACATGTACAGAATGAATGTTACTACAACATTGTTTATAATAGCAAAACATTAGAAACAGCCTTATGACAATATGTTGAAAACTGGTAAAATAGTTATGGTCCGTTCAATCAGTGTAATGCTAGCTATGTGGTTATTGAAGAGAATGAAGGAATTCTTTGTATGCTAAAACAGAAAGATCTCTAAGATTAAGTAAAAAGAGCAAGGTGTAGAACATTATATAGAAAGCTATATTTTTGGGTTAAAAAAACAGAGAGATGTTTGTATTTGCATATAGTTACATCAAGAAAAACCCTGGAAGAATATATACAATCTGTAACTATTCTTGGTGCAGAGGTAAAATAAGGGATGAGAACTAGACTGGTAGAGGACATGGATGATAGAGATTTTTCACTATGTACCTTTTTTTTTTTTTTTTTTTTAAGGACTGTACCTGCAGCATATGGAAGTTTCCAGGCTAGGGGTCAAACCAGCCACAGCTGCTGGCCTATACCACAGCCACAGGAGTGCGGGATCTGAGCTGAGTCTGCGACCTACACCACAGATCACCGCAATGCTGAATCCCCGACCCACTGAGTGAGGCCAGGGATTAAACCCACATCCTCACGGATATTCATCAGATTCATTTCCACTGTGCCACAATGGGAACTCTCCATACCTTTTTTAAAAAAAAGATAAAACAGTTCTTGAATGGCCTAGTGGTTAAGGATCTGGCATCATCACTGCTGTGGTGCAGGTTTGATCCCTGGCCCAGGAACTTGTGCATGTGCTGGTGTGCCCCCCGCCCCATATGGACCTATTTATTTCTTTTTATTATTATTATTATTTTAATAAGAGTCGGCTCTGGAATTAGACTGCAAATCCTGGCTGTTAAACTTCTTAGCTGTGTTATCTGGGGCACATAGCTTAACCTCTTTGTGTTAAGTGTTCTTTTCTGTGAAATTAGGATATCACTCCTTTGGCTGGGGCTCCATCCCTGGCCCAGGAACTTCCCCATGCTATGGGTGCAGCCAAAAATAAATAAATAAAGCAAAATTAGGATAATCATGCCAAAGGTGCTTGTAAGGATTGAGATAAACATGAAGTGCAAAGAACAATGCCTGGCATTTGGTAAGTGCTCAATAAGTGTTTTCTTAAAAGAGAAGGGCTGTTAATATTAAAGTGGGAATCTAATTTTAGGTAAGCCTTACACTGAAGTGGATAATAATGCCGTTTCTATATTTGTCTTGAGATAGACAACACATACCTTTTTTTCCCCCCTTTTTCAGCTGCACCCACAGCATATGGAAGTTCTTGGTCAGGGATTGAATCCATGCCACAGCTGCCACCTGTGCCATAGCTGCACGAACGTCGGATCCTTAACCAGTTGCTCTGGGCTGGAGATCAAACCCATGCTGCCACAGAGACAACACCAATTCATTAACCCAGTGTGCCATAGGGGTACCTCCTAAATAATACATATCTTTTGATTTACAACTGAAATTCAGGCATTTATTCAACAGTGTCTTTCTACTTTGTCCCAGACTTTGTGCTAATCATGAAAGTACTTATTTATGTTTTGTCTTTATTTACTTCATTGGAGCTCATACTCAAAAATTATGCCAAAATTTAAAAAAATATATATGTGTGTTTCACTTGGAGGTAATGTTATATTGGAACAAGATATGAGTAGGATTCCTTTACTGTTAGACTTATTTTAAAATATAATAGAAAAACCAAAGATGCCTTTTTTGTTCTTGTGAGAAACACATAAATGATAGAAATTAGATTCAGCATTTATTTTCAGAAAGTTATATTTAATGAAGAATAATTAGAAATTTTCCTAGTCCATTCAGACTGCTACAGCAGAATTACTATAGTCTGGGTGTCTTAAACAACAGACATGTACTTCCTACTGTTTTTGAGGCTGGAGAGTCCAAATCAAGGCGCTAGCAGGATGTGCTTGTTGGTTCATTGATGGCCATCTTTTCATTGTGTCCTCAAATGGCAGAGAGGTAAGGGAGCTGAGAAAGGTCACTAATCTCACCCTTCACCCTTATGAGGTGAGGGTTTGACCCTTATGACATTATTACCTCCACAAGCCCTACCTTCCTAATAACATCATTTTGGGGGTTAAAATTTCAGCATATGAATTTTAGGAGGACAAGGCATTCAGTCTGTGATAGAAAGTATAGTTTATGTACTGATGTTTTGAGGAACAGACACAAATTCTGCTTATTTACACTTTTAAACCTGCTCTTCCCAAAGGGATAAGCTGACCTTTAAATTTAAAATAGTTGCATTTTGTTACAGCTTTCCACCTTTTTTTTTTTTTTTTTGCTTTTTAGGGCAACACTCTTGGCATATGGAAATTCCCAGGGCTAGGGATCAAATCGAGCTGCAGCTGCTGGCCTGTACCACAGCCACAGCAACATGGGATCCGAGCAGCATCTGTGACCTACACCGCAGCTCACAGCAATGTCAGGTCTGTAACCCACTGAGGGAGGCCAGGGATCCAACCCATCTCCTAAAAGATGTTAGGTTCCTAACTTGCTGTGCCACAGCGGGAACTCCTACAGCTTTCTGCTTTTATTTTGTATTTGCAGTTATTTTATACCAGTGTGACTGGTATTTGCTTAGTATATAAGTAAGCTGTTAATAAATGGGCATCCCCTGCTTATATTGTGTTTGTCTATGGGAGAAATTTACACATTAAGGAAAGACAAATAGGCATATTTCTGAGATTATATAACCAACGAAATGTGGAGAACAAAAAAGGGACAGTTTAAATGGGAACCACTGTACTGTAAGTTAGCTGTCTTTGTCTTTCTAAAACAAACTGCGAAAGCAACTGCTCTTTCTTATTTATTAATACTTCTTAAATTCACTTAGTTTCAAATCTTAGAGACACCTCTGAGTGTGCTTACTAACCTATAGCACCAATATTGATTCAGTTGCCAAATCTTTTTCTTTCCTCATTAACTTTCTCTTGTTCTGTTTTTTGTGTTTTTTGTTTTTGTTTTTGTTTTTTTTTCTTTGCAAATGGTTAAATATATGAGCTTGAGCTAGTTATTTTAACCTTTGGGCCCCTAATATTGTCCAATCTCAATCTAAAATTCTTTGTTTTTATTCTCATTAGATTGTTACTAGTCTGTGCAAGAATTGTGGCCGTAGCTAACTGATCTGTTTCAGTCCATCCTTCTTTAAATGTTCTACAGCATATTTCTGTTTCTGTCTCTTGAATATTGCCCAGGTGAAGTGTACTCTCCTATATCTCCCTTATTACTCTTATCAGAACCCAAGTCTTGTGTTTTATGCAGTATCAAGCACAGTTTTCTGGCATTGAGTAAATAAGTTGCATCGTTGTCTTCCTATTATATAATTATTTGGATAAAAGTCTACTCTACCACATCAGTTCCTGGAAGGTAAAAACCTTTTACATGTTTTACATCACCTGCAGCATGTGGTTGTTCCTGTCACGGCCATGGAAACATTGACTCTGAGCCACATCTGTTACCTACACTGCCGCTTGTGCCAGTGCCAGATCCTTAGCTCACAGAGCAAGGTCAG
The DNA here is from genome assembly GCF_054392235.1 of Sus scrofa. Lineage (NCBI taxonomy): Eukaryota > Metazoa > Chordata > Mammalia > Artiodactyla > Suidae > Sus > Sus scrofa. The sequence goes on along the minus strand of NC_139396.1, from coordinate 93,442,277 downwards.
GGATTGAATCCATATCCTCATGGACACTATGAGGTTCTGGGTTCTTAACCTACTGAGCCACAATGGGAACTCCAAAAACTTCTTACATCTTTATCACTAAAGTCACAATAATTATGTAGCACACAGAGGGAACACAAGGGTGTTTGTTGAATGAACATGTGATCAATGTATTTATTTATTGGGTGTACAATAGGAAGGAAGGAAAATTGTAGATAGGCTCTCCTTTTGATAAGCTGATGGCGATCAGCTACTTTATAACCAAAACATATTCATTTATAACTATACATTCTTAAAGCAGTTTTAAATTTTTATGTTGGGTATGGTATGATAAAGTCAATGTGACCATAAGGAGAAATGAGAATGCAGCTTGGAAGCAGTTTATTATACTCACTGGTTCCAGAGGGAGGAGCTCACTGTATGCCACACAGAGCTGCAGGGGAAGATACCAGGGTAGTCAGGAGGCAGAAAGCAAAAACTCATGGGAGATCTTAGGTTGTAGCCTTTATTGTGGTTTTCCTGGGAATGGCAGAATGGGTAGAATAAATAGTTTAGGTTGGCTAGTTTAATTCCTCCAGCCTTTGGTCTAAAGGATTGGTTTCACGTTTGCTAGTACCTAGCCCTGGGATGATTTAAGGTAGGAAAAATACTGGTTCTGTGTGTGAGAGTTAGATAAGAAGATAGTTAGTGGCAAAACTCTGGATTGGTCAGTTTGCCTAAGAAAGGCGTGTTAGTAGGCAGGTTGTTATCTTTAGGAATTAGACAGCCCTTGGGAGGGGCTGACACTTTTGGTGTCTGTAAGCCCCTCCTTCCACCCTTCCTATGTCAGCATTAAGAGTAGAGAAAGTAAGAAAATATAGTTATTATAATTAGCCCTGTGATGAATGGATGCCAAATAAAGAATACACAGAATAAGAACTCTGCCAATATATTTTGAGGATTCATTCTTGCTAGTCTTGAAAAAAATTGAAATAAAGCAACTGTTTGATTGATACTATATTTATGTTGGGGTCTTTGTATTTCAATTTTGCTTCTCTTTTCCTCTTTAAAGCAGCTAAAATTTCAACAGTTGCTAGCCATCCAGAAAGCACTTTCCTAAAGAAAAAATACTGTAAAGCCCTAAATATTTGTGCAGTTTAAAGTATATTTTGAAAATAAATTATTAAAACATAATCTTGTTTGTTGTTCAAGTGATATTAACAAAAGGACAGCAGTTCAATAAGTAGGGAAATATTTATATTTTAGTGCCTTTATCTGTGAAGCAGGGATGATAATACACCTGCTGCTTCATGGTGTTATGAGGATTAAACGAGATGAAATAAAGTGCTTAGCACAGTACCAGGCACATAATTGTTATACTTGTATGTAGATAAAATGCATAAAGGGGATATGAACGTAAAAACATATCCATTATAAAGAGTTCCTTAGTTGTGGACTGTCAACTAAGATGTTTTAAGTTATCAGGGAACTCATTAAGATGTTTTCATGACTTTAAGTTACACTATTCCAAATTCCTATTGGTAATTATTGGTAATAATTTTAGAGAATGAGCATTTTCATTAATGTTTTTAGTTTTATTTAATTCTTAATTATATTTTATGATGATCATTATATGCATTATATTAGATATCCTTTTAAAAGTGTCTGTAAACAATTTTACTTTAAGAGTAAGGAAGGACATGGAGTTCCCCTCATGGCTCAGCAGTTAATAAACCCAACTAGGATCCACGAGGATGTGGGTTTGATCCCTGGCCTCGCTCAGTGGGTTAAGGATCTGATGTTGCCGTGAGCTGTGGTGTAGGTTGCAGACATGGCTCGGATCCTGTGTTGCTGTGGTTGTGACATAGGCCGGCAGCTGTAGTTCCATTTGGACCCCTGGCCTGGGAACCTCCATATGCCATGGGTTCGGCCCTAAAAAAGCCAAAAAAAAAAAAAAAAAAAGAGAGAGAGAGAGAGTAAGGAAGGACATGCCTTGAGTAAAATAGCCCTTTGGTTATTTGTTATCTCTGTAACAAAATTAGCAATATGATTATTTAAAGTAAAAAAAGCATTCTGGGTTATTGGTGCTATTCATTAATCCCAAGTGCTTAATGTCTTCATCTTTTAAAAAAATCAGAATCGGGAATTCCCATTGTGGCACAGCAGAAACATATCCGACTAGTGACTATGAGGTTGCAGGTTCGATCCCTGGCCTCGCTCAGTGGGTCAAGGGTCCAGTGTTGCCATGAGCTGTGATGTAGGATACAGACCCGGCTCAGATCCTGCATTGCTATTCCTTCCCTATATAGATAATCATTTTAATAGAACTATTAATTTCTATTACATGGGTATTCCATAATTTATTTACCTACCTATTACTGGAAATCAGATTATTTCCTGTCATTATTATTGTTTCCCAAAAGGAAATTTTCTTGGTCAGAGGCATGCATGTTTAGAATTGGAAACTTTACAGGAATGTTTTGATCCTGAAAACATTTATTTAAGTATATTCAGTTGCTAGGTCTGCCATAACAAAGTACCACAAATTGGATGGCTTAAGTGATAGAAATGTATTACCTCACATTTCTGGAGGCTAAAGATCCAGGATCAGGGTATCAGCAGCATTGGTTCCTTCTAAAGGCTAAGAAGGAAGGATCTGTTCCAAGCCTCCTCTCCTAGCTTCTGGTGGTTTGCTGGCATTGTGTTAGGCATTCCTTCACAATCCTTCAGTTCTCTTTGTGGGCTTGTCTGTGATCAAATTTTCTGTTTTATTAGGATACAAATCAGATTAAGGGTCTAGCCTGCTCCCATATGACCTCATCTTAATTAATTATGTCTTCAATGATCATTTTTCCAAAAAAAGGTACTGGTGTTAGGACTTTCAACATAGGGATTTTGGAGGAACTGAAGTTATCCCATAACAGTAAGATTTTGTGATCTGTAGATGAAAGAGAATATAGAGTAACATGATAATATTTTCCTTCAAATAATTGTTTTAGAATTTTGAATAAAGTGCAACTTTTAAGAGATGCTAGTTGTGAATATGTTACTAATAGTGTTTCTATTATTATTACCTTTGTAACCAAAGCACAACATTCTTTTTTTTCTGCTTACAAGTTTCTCAGAGTATGTTGTTATTGATGGTTATATCTTATTATCAAGTTTAAACCTGTTTAACAAAAGAACTCTTTAATAGACCATCTTGTGTATTTTGTGATTGGTTATCTAGGAAGATGTACTCTGTGTACTGTTGTTAAATCAGTCTGAGTCTGAGCTCCCCTTGTGGTGCAGCAGTAACGAGCCCGACCAGGATCCATGAGGATGTGGGTTCAATCTCTGGCCCCTCTCAGAGGGTTAAGGATCTCACGTTGCCATGAGCTGCAGTATAGTCACAAAGGCAGCTTGAATCTGGCGTGGCTGTGGCTATGGCATAGACCAACAGCTACAGCTTGGATTTGACTCCTAGCCTGGGAACTTGCATACGCTGTAGGTGCAGCCCTAAAAAAATAAAAACAAAACAAAAAAAACCCAAAAACAACAACAAAACAGTCTAAGTCAATACTCAGGGAGCTTTTCATGGTCATTTCTGGATGTGCACACATGCAGAGCTGCAAAATGTGAGTATCTTATGTGTACAGCCCCAGCTGAGGTTCAACAAAGCAGTACTCTGCCTTCTTATTACGATACGTACTTTTTGCAGTATATTTAGGGCCACATTTTTTGCATTTTTGCACTTCTTGTTACTGATTTCATTGTTTAAAATGTCCTCTGAACAAACTGCTGAGGTGCTGTCTAGTATTCCTAAGCACAAAAATGCTGTGATAAGCCTTGTAAGAACATTCATTGAGACATGAGTTACAGTGAGGTTGGCTGTGAATTCAGTGTTAAGGCATCAGCAGTATAAATTAAGATGTGTTTAAACAGAAACACAAAACAAGGTTATGAACTGATTGGATGATGAAATGTGATCAGAGGCTTGTAGCAACCTAATCTTATATTTCCTCTAGGGGCAGTGATTCAGTATTTGCTAAATAAGTATCTGTGGTGAACTTCATAGAACATAACTACTATGAATAATGAGAATCAGTGTATTCCCAACTAGACTAAAATAAAAAGACTAAAAATTACAAGTGGATGTTTCCTAGAAGGATGGTGCAGTGGTGAAATAAATCGTCATATTTAGCATTCTTTTCTTCATACATTGTGCAGAGTTTTGCATTATATTTTAAGGAAGTGAGAAAGAAGTCTGGGGTCTCTGTCTTTGTAGCTTTTATTTTTCTCTTTTTGTGGCTTTTTTTGACTACAGTTGAGAATGTAAAAACTTTGTTTTTCTCTCCATAATGGCAAAGAGAGGAAAACTTACAGAGGAACATACTATTACTAAACAAATTAGAAGGTGAATGTAGAAAGTACCGCTATATGCATATGGTGAAATTCATCATTAAGAACTCTTAAAAGAGTGAGTGTGGAGATGATATTCTACATGAATTTTCACACACTCAGGAATTAATTACTATATTTGTTAGGTTCCAGAGGAAATAGGTTGTTCTGATCCATACTCAGATGGAAGAATTTCATCATTTAACATTTTACAACAAGAACCTGAACCTATTCTGTATTGCTAAAAGGGTGTGCAACACTATTTTTTCCCCATTATCTTTGTGCAGCAACATTTATTTGATGCAGTTGGTTAGTGAACAAATGCTGAGGTCAGATGTGCAAACAGAGGTAATTTGGAGGAAATAAATGATGTAGAAATGAAACCTGTCATTAGGTTGAACATTTTAATTGGTTTTTACAAATCCAAAAATGATGATGTTTTATGTTTATGGAGCCTTTTTCTCCTCAAATTATGTACCATCAGTTTTCAAAAATAATGCATTTTAGCAATGAAAGTGTAGGAAGAACCAGAAGTAATGATGAGCTAGGACCTGTTAAATTTGTATTTGGAATGTATCTGCTCTCAGTATTTACAAGATGGGTATATCTCTCTAGTTCTTTATCTTTTCTGTTTTTGCTCCTATTTCAGGAAAATGTTATTTTTCTTAGGACAGTCTCCTCTACCTAACTTTTCTTTGCCTTTTTGTGCTTTTCAAAACTGAATGTTCCTTTTTTTTCTTTAAGAGAAATACTGTGAACCATAAAAACTGATATGAACAGTGTTATTTCTCTCAAACTTTATATGAACATTTTGAAGCATAAAGAAAAATTGAAAGGATCACACAATGACCAACAGTTAACATTTTGCTACATATTTTTCTGTGTGTACTTCTATTTTTTAAAAACATACCTTATTTCTGAATTATAACTCTAATGATCATGTGCTATTATTAAACTATTTCCAACAATTTTAGACATTATGTGTTCATAGTTCTAACATCTTCTGTAGCCCCCATTTATCAGAGAAATCAATTGTTTTTCAGTGGGCTTGCTGGAATAAGTTTTTCTTTTGTTTTCTATCCTTTTACTTACATATCCATACTTAACCTAAATTAAGGCAAATTTAATCCCTACTTATCCCTCTTTTTTCTGTGTTCCTTGGCCTTGAAATGAAAATGGAGCTCAGTGATTAAAATTTTAATAAGAGTTAGTGTAGTACCTGGTACATAGTAAATGCTCAAAAAATATTAGCTGTTTGGTTTGGAATGAACGCTGTTTTTTGCTCTTATTCATACAGTGCATCAAGCCAGGTTTTCTAGTAAATTTTTTGGTTTGTTTTGCTAGGTTCATTTATTCCCCCTTCATTCTTGCTCTCTTTTCAGGCCATTTTGTTTTAAGTATTCAACCAGAATTTGACCTGGATGAGAAATGTCTCAAATAGAACATCAATTTGACTTTCTAGTGTACTGGGGGGAAATGGTTGAGGCTTTTCATTTTGATTAGCCATTTAGAAAAAATGAGTAATTTTTAAAAAATTTTATGAAGAACTTATGGGTTTGTGTCTTTGATGTCTGAAATTCCTGATTAAATACTATTCCCAAGACATATAACTATGTTCTATTTAAAAATTTTTAAAATCCGGCGTTGCCGTGAGCTGTGGTGTAGGTCACAGATGTGGCTCGGATCCTGCGTTGCTGTGGCTCTGGCGTAGGCCGGCAGCTACAGCTACGATTAGACCCCTAGCCTGGGAACCTCCATATGCCGTGGGAGCAGCCCAAGAAATGTCAAAAAGACCAAAAAAAAAAAAAAAAAATTTTTTTTTAAATTACTTAAATTTTTCGAGTAGACAATATGTTCACATGGTTCAAAATCAAAATAATATAGTACACATTGATGAGGTTTGCTCTTAATATTTGACCAGTGTTTCCCCTTCTAACCACATCTCCTGTAGGTAACTATGTTTATTAGTTTTTTATCTTTGAATATTTGTAAGCAAATATGAATATTCATATTCTTCCCTCTTCCTTCACAAAAAAATAACAAATTGTGTACTTTATTCCATACTTGATTTTTTTTCTCCTTTAATAATATACCCTTGAAATCTTTCCATATCAGCATGTAGAAGTTCCCTCTTTTATTTTTTCAGAGCATAGTATCCCAGGGTGTGGATGGAAACCTTTATTGATGGATGCTTGGAATATTTTCAGTCTTTCGTTATTAGATACAGTACTGCAAATATATGTAAATACACACATAGTCACACACATGCACATATGTACTTGTACACTTCTCTCCTAGGTTCTCCAACTGGGGCCTGTCTAGACAAAGGAAAGATTAACAAAAGAAAAACATAACAGAAGTTTATTGCCTTGTTACAGAAGCACTCAGGAATGAGTAACTCAAGGGGGTAGTAGAACATGGTCTTATATAGCATCTTAACAAAAGAATAATAAATATAGAAATAACAAAACAAAAAAGACTGAATTTCTGTGGTGACAAATTTTTGGAAGGTAAATATTTGAGGGAACTTATGAAAGATAAGGGCTGGTTATTAAAGTTTGTAATGTGGTTTCTCCTGGTGCTGTCTCTGAGCTGGTACAGGTCTAGAGTTGTCTTCAATGATTAACTTCCGTCCTTCCTGGTAGAGCAGGAAGGGGGGACACATTTGCAAATTTATGTCCCGCTTTTAGGCACTTCAGGGAGAGCAGAGAGCTTTTCTTACATCTACTGCTTCTTAGTGGCCTTTAGCTCAAAATGACCCGTATGCCAAAGTGGTGTATTTTAGGGTGGCATATTCTGCTGCCTTTTAGTACTTATAGATATATCTGTAGAATATGGAATTGCTGGATCCAGAAAGTAATGGCATATGGTTTTGTTAAGTATCACCACATTCCTTTTCATAAAGGTGGTTCTGTTTTGTGCCCCCCCATCAGTATACAAGAGTGCCTTTTTCCCCAACAGATTGTTATCAAACTTTTCGGTTTCTGTAAGATGAAAAATGTTATTTTGATACATGTGTTTTTGTTTATGAACAAACTTTTTTTAAATAAACTTTTTGAGAGCAGTTTTAAGTTCACAGCAAAATTGAGCAGAAAGTACAGAGGGTTTCCATATACTCTATACTACACATACATGACCTCCCCCACTATCCATAGCCTCTGCCACAGTGGTACTTTTTTTTTTTTTTTTTACCATTAATGAACCCACATAGACACATTGTTATCATCCAGAGTCCATAGTTTACATTAGCATTCATTCTGTGATGTACATTCTGTAGGTTTTGCCAAATGCATGTACAGTGTAGTATTGTGCAGAATAGTAATAGTATCGTACAGAATAGTTTCACTACCCAAAAAAATCCCGGGTGCTCTGCCTATTTATCCCTCCCTCCCTTTAACCCCAGGCAACCACTAATCTTTTTACTATCTCCAAAGTTTTGTCTTTTCCAGAATGTCAAATTATTGTATCATGTATTTTGTAGTCTTTTCAGATTCTCTTGAGTTTCCTTCATGTGTTTTCATGACTTAATAGCTCATTTCTTTTTAGCACTGAAGAGTATTCCACTGTCTATCCGCATTTATCCATTCACCTACTGAAGGATGTTTTGATTGCTTCCAAGTTTTGGCAATTAAGAATAAAGATGCTGTAAACATCTGTGTGCAGGTTTTTGTGTGTACGTAAGTTTTCAGCTCCTTTGGGTAGATATCAAAGCACATGATATTTCATAGAAGAGTATGGGTCAATCAAGAGTATGGTTTTGTAAGAAATTGCCAAAGTGTCTTACCATTTTGCATGTCCACCAGCAGTGAATGAGAGTTACTGTTGCTTTATATTCTTACCAGCATTTAGTGTTGTCAGTGTTTTGGGTTTTGGCCATTTTAATAGGTGTATAGTGGTTATCTCAGTTTAATTTGTAATTCCTTGTGATGATACAGAACAAGCTTTCATATGGCTGCTTGCCATCTGAATGTCTTGGTGTGGTGTTGGTTCAGGTCTTTTGCATTGTTTTTTTAATAGAGTTTATTTTCTTGTTGAGTTTTAAGAGGGTTTTGGTTTTTTTTCAATGTGTATGTGTCTTTGGATAACAGTCTTTTATTAGATGTGCCTTTTGCACATATTTTCTTCCAATCATTGGCTTCTAATTCTTTTGATAAATGTAAACGCTTACAGTTGAAAAGAAAGGTACCCAAATTAAAAGTGTATGTCTATGAATTTTCTAAGTGAACATATTATTGGCTTCTCAGTGTAGTTTGAATTTTCATTTCTCTCATCAGTGAAGTTGAGCATCTCTTCCCTAGATAGAGGGACATTTCTTTTTCTGTGAACTCTCACTTCTTTTTCCCGTTTTTCACTGAATTATTTCTCCTCCCCCCCGTTAGTCTCTAAATAATAGGAAGGTTATTTGTTTGATATATGAAAACATTTTTCCCTTCTTTTCATTTTGCTTTTAGTTTGTTTTGCTGTATTTGAGAAAATAATTTGAATTTTCTCTAATAGATATGTGGAATCTCTTCCTCTTTCCTTGGCTACTTAGCTCAAGTGTCACTGATTTATTTCTTCCTAGTATCTTTCAAGGCTTTAATAGCATCTCATGTTCTGTACTGCCTTTTGTATAACTTTACCTTAGCATTTAATCACAGTCCTCATCTCACCTGCTTTTTCATAGATTGTAAACTCCTTAAAGACTAGAACTCGTGTTTCATTTATCTTTGTGTTTCTAATCCTTGGAGCATGAGAGGTATATAGTAATATTAATGTTTGGTACGAATGATTGTTTCTTCTTTGTTTCTTGTATTTTCGTACCTTTGTTTTTACAGCCACTGCAATCTAATTTAAGTACTCTTCGTATGTTGTTATTGAACCAACCAGTTGTTGTCTCCTCATTACTACATTTCCTTTGAAGATTGTTTTGGAGAGACATTGACTTGTTTCAGGGGCCTCTGTAAAAGATTTAACTGATCTTTTGTGCATTTTACTTCTTTCTTCATAGTTAAGATTTCTGGGAATTTTTTTTTTTTTTTTTTTTTTTTTTTTTGTCTTTTTGCCTTTTTGTAGGGCTGCACCTACGGCATATGGAGGTTCCCAGGCTAGGGGTCCAATCAGAGCTGTAGCTGCCGGCCTTTCCCAGAGCCACAGCAACGTAGGATCCGAGCTGCGTCTGCAACCTACACCACAGCTCGTGGCAATGCCGGATCCTTAACCCACTGAGAGAGGCCAGGGATTGAACCTGCAACCTCAAGGTTCCTAGTAGGATTCATTAACCACTGTGCCACGACGGGAACTCCCAAGATTTCTGGGAATGTTTTTTTTTTTTTGGAGAGGACAGACAATATGTTACTTATTTTTTTGTTTTTGTATGTTTCTACAGTATAATTTTATAAAAAATTTACACAAAATATACACAAAAATGAGAGATTGATATAATGAACTCCCATGTACTGTTCATCAAATTCACTCATTATTAGCTCATAGTACTTTAAGGTAAGTACTTAGAATTGTACAGATTCCTGAAGGCTATCTAGGTACTAATCTCCACTCCAAAATGCAGTTGGCATTTATACATAGAGGTTTAAACCTCCTTAATGTAATCTGCTTTATCATTGAACAGCTGCATTTGCATATTGAACTAAAATATGCTTCTGAAGAAACCCTGATTGATTCGGTTTTAACAGCTCTGCAGCAAGAGACTGAGTTTATTGAGGACTTAGCTGTCTTTTTCTTTTTCTTTTAAGGGCCACATCTGTGGCATATGGAAGCTCCCAGCCTAGGGATCGAATTGGAGCATTAGCTGGTGGCCTACCCCACAGCCACAGCAGTGCGGGATCTTTAGCGGTGTCTGTGACCTACGCCACAGCTCACAGCAACACCAGATCCCTGACCCACTGAGTGAGACCAGGGATCGAACCTACATCCTCATGGATACTAGTCAGATTCATTTCCACTGTGCCACAACGGGAACTCCCCTTAGCTTTCTTATTAGGCTAAAAAAGGTTAATTTTAAATGGCATGTTTAAAAAAATGTGTAATGGTACTGGTAAAAAAAAACTGATAGAAAATGCACATCTCAAAGAGACTAAGGAAACAGTTTCACTTTCTTTAATGATTTGTCAGTGGTTACTGACAGTTTGTGAAGGACCAGTATTTTAAACTAATTTCTGGTTTAAAGCTTGAACATGTTTTAACCACGTGTGACGTTTTTATATCTTCGATGTTAAAATGGCAGCCCATAAACTGAAGTATATTTGTTATGGTCACATTGCCTTTCAGTTCTTTCCTCAGCATATGTCAGTTGTGATTTGACTGTAAAAATCAAACAGCATGAGTTATTTAAATGATTGCCTTTCAGCTGGACTCCTTTCTTTTATTCGTAATGGCTTTGAATGAAGAGCACTTATTGAGAGAATCTATGAAACTTAATTTCTTCCCCCAAATGTTCAAGTCACTTAAGATTCTAAGTTGATTAAACTTTGTGATGTATCTGTATTTACTGCAATATAAATTTTGTATGTAACATATCTATCAGAATAATTGAAGTCATACTTGGTCTGTATTTCAGCATTGCCTTAGCTTTTTGTACAAGATGAAGACACTGTTTTGTTCTTATTGGGAGTTTAAAACTAGAGTGTAATGTCTCTCTTCTTGATTTCTGTAGAGCAGGTTGTTGCCCTGGATGCCCAAAATATCGTAGCTGTTTCATGTGGAGAAGCTCATACGTTAGCACTAAATGACAAGGGCCAGGTGTATGCTTGGGGTCTCGATTCTGATGGACAACTTGGCCTGCTAGGAACAGAGGAATGTATCAGAGTACCCAGGTAATAAGGGTGACCAGCAAGAGGTCTTGAATAGTCTTTTATAATGAATTTGTTATCTAAATTATTCTGCTTACTATGGGCATTAAGAGTTGACACCTAATTACTTTTCCCCTTTGAGTTCTTAAGGCATTTACTAGGTAGGTTCTTGCCCTTAATTTCTATTGAGTGCTATTTTTTTATATACTCCATATTTCACCAAATTATTTATGTTCGTAAAGAAAAGGGGTGGGGAATACATAGCTTATTATAAATCTTCTCTTACTAAAATTTTTAAGTGGGTTAGACTAATTTAAACCATTCTACTATCTTGAGTATCTCAGCTGTTGAAATATTTATTAAATATTAGTTGCACATTTCTTTCTCTTGTTTCTTTAGTCTTGTTTTTATTGGATGTAGAAGTCCCTTAGTCCTACATGCTTAAAGTGTAAAAAGAATCAGTCACTTTCATTTTTACATTGCATTGACCATAATTTAATTTAAGCTAACCACTAATTCATCATAGAAGTATTTCAAAATTAAAAAATAAACTATGCCTCATCAATGTTGTGGTCTTAACAGATTCCTGTAGGACAGACAGGTAACCATTGCTTTATTAGTAAAAACTGTAGGCATGAACATATCTAGGTAAAAATTTAAAGATTTAAATAAGAGTATCCAATTTCTTTTAAATCATAATTAATACACTAACTCATGCTTTGTGTTTAAAATTATACAAATTCTTGCCTCCTTAAACTCTTGTTTTTTCTTCCTAGTAATAGTTATAGGGACAAAAGAGAACTCTCCAGGGAACCAAGGTATTAAACTAATTTTAGATTTATTCCAGGTAGCATTTTTTTATATATACACTTAGGTATTTTGTTTTTAATTTAACCTGGGTAATGTTTATTTTGGTTTAAGAAATAGTGGTAACTACTAGGATAAGAAAATGAAGCATAAGAACTAATACATTTCAAAACAGGAACTCTTAACCATTGTTAGAAATGAGTTTTTAATTATGAAAGGCAGCTAGTTCCTTCAATAAGCCCATAACCTTCTGTCACATATATATATATGTCTTTTTAAAAACTTAAAGTATATTTTTAAGTATTTGTTTTGTTTTAGCATATTGAAAACTTTTTTCATCTTTAGTTTGACATTTTACATTTGTTCTAGTAAAAAACTATTGAAATTTTGGGTTAAATCACATTCACATGTTTTCTTTATTGAACTGGTAACCAAATTCCACAAAACTCCCCAAACAAATTTCTTCCCCTTTATTTCTTTTATATTGACAGATAACAAACACACTTCCCAGCTTTTAATGTCTCTTAATGGTGGTGCTGTTGGGAGAAAAATTTTTTTCTTAAAATTAAGTAAATTGAATTTTTTTAGTCATATCAATCTTGATTTCTTTTAGAAAATGTTAATTTGTAGCCAAATGGTTATTGGCTGCATAATACAAAGCATTCATAGGAACAGAGATATCTCACATTTGTCATATCCTCTACTGCTTTTTTTCCCCCTCTCGTAAGTAATTGTCAAAGAATGGGATTTTTTATTTAAGATTTTAAGAATCTTATGTTTTTAGGATTGAAAAGGGACTTATGTTTTAGGTTTTCTAAGTCAGTATTCTCAAAACCATGATTCGTGGCAAAACTTTCAGTTTCCCTTATTTTTACTTTATCTAATTCTCACACTTAACATTTTTTTTTTTTTTTTTTGCTATTCAGTTATAGTGTAAGAGATTTTAGTAATCCATAGATGATTAATAAATGTAAAGAGAGGTGATTATAAGGAGAAACTTTTCTTTTATTACTATTTTTCTTACGGTCACACCCCATGGCATATGGAAGTTCCCGGACCAAGGATTAAATCTCAGCTGCAGCTGCCCCAGCGCAGGATCCTTAACCCACTGTGCCAGGCCGGGGATCGAACACCTCCATAGTGACCCGAACCACTGCAGTGGGATTCTTAACCCACTGTGCCACAGTGGGAATTTGAGAAAATTTTAAACAAAACCTGTAGAAGATAGGAGGAAACGCAGATTTATATGTGAGTAGATTTTTAAAAATTAGTGTTTATGTTTTTCCTAGGAGTGATCCAAAAGGTGAAGGCTCACATTAGGCTGTACTTTATTTTTATTTTATTTTTTTTGTCTTTTGAGGGCTGCATTCGCGGCATATGGAGGTTCCCAGGCTAGGGGTCGAATAGGAGCTGTAGCCACTGGCCTACTCCAGAGCCACAGCAACGCAGGATCCGAGCCACGTCTGTGACCTACACCACAGCTCACGGCAACACCGGATCCTTAACCCACTGAGCAAGGCCAGGGATCGAACCCACAACTTCATGGTTCCTAGTTGGATTTGTTAACCACTGAGCCACGACGGGAACTCCTAGGCTGTACTTTCTTGAGAACAAAACTCATTTTTATGCCAATAGATGATAGTATATAAGTTAATCAACATTTTAAAATTAAAGGTGAATGTAAAAGTAATAATAAATAGATTATATTTGAAATTCTTACTATTTCATAATCTTTTCCTACTTATAATTTTGTTTTGTTTTGAAATCACTGCTTCTTGTGGAAAGACATTAGTCAGTGTCAGTTGTCTCTATAGACCTACATTTCTGGCTAGTCATTTCTTTTTAAGTAGGATAGATGTTATAATAAAAAAAAAGAATTGTTGTCAATAAAGTTGTAGTTTATTTTTTTAAAGTTCTGTATTTTGGACATTTGCAAGAAAAAAATTGTAACAGGATGGTGAGAACAGCTATTTCTGACCTAATTAGTTACTATAGTAACTAATTAAACATGTTCGAATTGTCAGCTTGGTCAAAAATAAAAATTTATTTTATTGATTTAACCCAGTTTTAAAGGTATATTACAATTTCTGCCCAATATTAACATTTGAAAGTTCAGATTTTTTATTAAAAAGGAAATTAAAGTGTGTCTGTTTATATATATGTGTGTGTGTATATATACATATATATATATATATATTTTTTTTTTCCCTTTTTTTTAGAACTGCACCTGCATCGTATGAAGTTCCCAGGCTAGGGGTAGAATCGCAGGCGCAGCTGCTGGCCTATGCCACAGCCACAGCAACGTGGGAACTGAGCCTGTCTGTGACCTACATCACAGCTCATGGCATTGCCAGATCCTTAACCCACTGAGCAAGGCCAGGGATCAAACCCACATCCACACAGATACTGATGGGATTTGTTTCCACTGAGTCACAGTGGGAACTCCTAAAGAGTATTTCTCAATGGTAGAAACTAGATCAGTTGTTAGCCTAAATTTTTCAGAATCAAAGAGTTCGTGCTAACACTTCTCAAATTGCTAATAAAGTTGTGGCGTAATTGGGGAATAGAAAATTGATTATGTTTTATTGGCTATATTTATATGCACATATATATTTATGGGGTTTTTTTTGGCTTTTTATAGCCGCACCCATGGCATATGGAGGTTCCCAGGCGAAGGGTCCAGTTGGAGCTACAGCTGCCGGCCGATGTCACAGCCATAGCAACACCAGATCCAAGGTGGGTTTTCGACCTACACCACAGCTCACTGCAACGCCAGATCCTTAACCCAGCGAGGCCAAAGATCGAACCCACAACCTCATGGTTCCTAGTCAGATTTGTTTCCGCTGCGCCACGACGGAACTCTGGCAAAATATATTTTTAAAACCACTTTATTGAAGTGTGATTGGCATATAAAAAGCTTTACTTATTTAATATATACACTCTGGTGAGTTTGGAATTGGCAATATTTAATAGTTTAGTTCTTCAGACTCTTAATTACATAATGTAAACTTTTCACTAGTCCTTGTTAACAGTTGTTAGAATTTTACCACAGACAATCGGAAATGTCTGATTTTTGCCCCTGTTGCCACTATACACTAAGTTGGAAAATATAACAATAAAAGAAAAACATATTCAGCAATTTATTTTGACTTTAAAACTTCCCGAGAGAAGCATATAGATCTTATCTCCAAGTTTATTCACTGTTACTAATTTCAAATGTCTTTCAAAATTTTGCTAAAGAAATTATTCTGTACTTTATAATGTATAATTTTAGTGATTCACAGCTATTTGAAATGCTTAACATACTCTAAACTTTAGGGAATTACTTTTAATTTGTAAGCAGTTATAAAATGTTTACTCTAGACATTGGAGTTCAATTTTCTTTTCATAATTCTGATTAATTAGGAATTGTCATGTAGTTATATGTGTATGTGTATACTTATATATATTTTTTCATTTATAAAATTTATTGTGGCTTATTTTACTTTCCTATTAACTGCATCTGAATCCTTTTAAAAATTGAAAACCAATGAACATATATATATTATCTTTTTTTCTTGTTGGGGATTATTTTTGATGAATTCTATAAAAATCTGTTTCATTGAGGATTTTATATGTTGTCTCTTTAAGAAAAATGGAACATGGTAAAATAAAAATTTTTACTTTTATTTTTATTTTACTTTTCACATTATTTTTTTTCTTTTTTTAATTCCTGAAACCTTAACAACAACAAAAAGGAAATAAGAACACATTTCCTCCCCTTTCCCTGCACCCCGCCCCCAATCTTTAGTGTATTAAATTTGAGATGAAAGGAGTTTTTTTTTTTTCCTTTTAAAACAAATGTCACAGAAGAGTATCTTCACTTGTCTCTGTAGCAGACATGCCTAAAGAAATTAGGATTTATTTATATTCTAAGTTGTATGATAATATTTTAGTAATGACAGTCACAGGTATAAATTGCTATTCAAATTTAGAAGTTTTTTGGCAAATGTTCTGAATAGTTTAATAATACTGAAGCCTCAAAGAAGTTACAGGTTTACTTATCTTTAATGGTGGATACTTTTCATACTTTTTTTTTTTTTAAATTCCCATACTTTTTGCCAGGCACTATGTTATGGTAGGTGCTAGGGATTTCATGAGTATAAGATAATACTCTACCTTCATAGAACTTACTGTTTAGCAGTATATGTTAGTACTAATTAAATGAATAAGAATACCAGTAATGAATAGAAATGTGAAGGAAAAAACATAGAATGCTATGAGAATGTAGTATTTTTAAAGGTTTAACTTAGTCTTGCAAATTGGACGAGATACTTGGAGCAGTTGGTTTTTTAAAATGTTTAATATAGTTCACTAGTCAGTATATGATGTGCCTACTGTGCATAGCAGTAACAATAAATGTTTAGTAACTTTAGCACAGTTGTACATATTCATGTATTTTTTATTCCTGTTTTTGCATTGCCAGTGTTTGATTTTGCCAGTGGCAAAATAATAATAATAATGGCATTTTGCTGTATTTGAAAATCTGAAGGTGCATTGAGTCCTGCTAACTTGTTGGATTCTGCTAAACTGTAGCAGTACTACAACTCTCAAGTTTTGTAGTTAAGAACATAAATCCACTAAATTAATATATTTTTAATACAACATTATGGAATTAGAGTAACTCTCCTTTCTCCTGCTCAAAATTTGATTTGCTGAAGCTGCCTCCCGAAAATCATGGGTATCGACACTCTGGTCAGAACTTGCTCCGGACTCTCATATGGCAGAATCAGGTCAGGTGGCAGTATCAGGTAAAGGGAAATAAGATACATACTATATTTCCTTCCCCCTTTTTTTTCTTGAAAACATTCATTCAGGAGAAGAAGTAGAATGAACAGGTGACAGGGAGCTACATAAAGAAAACCTGAGATAGTTGATGAACAGAGTTACTTCATTTTTGTAATGTTTTAACAGTTGGCCTATAGAACTATATTGAAGTTAAGGAAAAGTCAGAAATTGGAAGAAAAAAAGAAACTATAAGAATATAAATAAGAAGCATGAGGTGGCAGAAATATGACTGAACACATCAGTGGTTATAATAGTTGTGAATTGTTTAAATTTCCCTAGAAAATAATTAAATTGAATATCACTGATTTAGATGCAAAGCAAAAGGGCAGTTCAAAGAAATAGGTTTCATAATTCATGAATTGGTAGCACCACATGATAGAAATCCTGGTTGGTTCTTAAGGAAACTGATAGAGGAGAACATATGCTAAACTAGGCCAAACAGCAATTTTTGATAAATTAGGTCATGTACATTTGTTTTACAAATGTATTGCCGAGTTTCATACTTTAAGTTAAAGATTTTTTAAATTTTGGTGGTAAAAACCATCTGCATTATAAAAGTGTTGAGGTGTGAACATAGTTGACTGTGCTTAAATATTGTCCTTTCAAAATGTTTTCTTATCACACCTCTTAATTTTTCCATAATTAAATTTTGTTTACTGATTTTAGCAAAATATTTTGGTAAAATGGGCTTGTATGAAAAAAAATAGCATGACCTGATAGGAACTGCTGTAAGGAAACTACTTACTTGCACTCTGTAGGTGGTCAAGAAATAGCATTCAGGATCCATTTATTAAACAGAATTAACTGATCCTGATCTCTCTTCCTATTTTCTAGAAATATTAAAAGTTTGTCGGATATCCAGATAGTACAGGTTGCTTGTGGTTACTATCATTCTCTTGCACTTTCTAAAGGTAAGTGTTGCTTTTAACTTCTTTCCCTTTTTCAGTTTTATTACTCGATACTTTGAGCAGAAAGTATTCCAACTTTGTTCTTATTAAAAGATTGTCCTGGTTCTTCTTCATCCTTTTCATTTCCATATCATTTTAGAACTAGCTTGTCAATTTTCACAGACACTGAAACTGTTGGGATTTTGATTGGGATTGCCTTGTCTCCGTAAATCAATTTGAGAAGAATTTTTGCAACATTCAGTCTTTCAGTTCCTGAACATGCTATATTCCTCCATTTATTTTAATGTCCTTTTAGTTTATCTTAATAGTATTTTTTTTTTCCCTGTGGAGAGGTCTTACACATATTTTATTAGATTTTTCCCTAAATAATATTTGTTGTTATTCTGAATGATGTCACTTTCAAATTTTTTTTGCTAGTATATAGACATGAAATTGATTTTTGTATCTAATTGTTCTTTAATCTGCCAGATACTATTCCTTTTATAGCTGGGAAAGTTTATAACTTACCCAATTTCATTTGATCTCACAGATACACTTTTTTATGAATAGAAACAGAAGTCTAAGCATTCTTTTACCTTTGCTTATTTATTTACCTTCTTCATATGCCAGCTAAGGATTATAACATGGGTTAGAAACGAACCTACCATAGGTTTATTTTTTATCCTTTATGTTCCAGTGGCATCATTATTGTTTTTAGTTTATTAAATGTCTAGTGAGGCCTACTATGAATGAAACACTAGGCTAGAGCTGTGGGGAAATACAGATAAGTTAAGAGAGAGTTTTAGGGACCATACCATCTAGTGGAAGAGGCAGATACACAAATAATATAATTGAGGCAGAAAAAAGTATACTACTTTTGGTCAAGGTAAAAGTAAAATGCTTTGGGAATAAGGGGAAAAGTGTAATTAATTTCGATCAATACACTTGAATAACAGTAAAAAAGGGATTGATATTTCATGCAGGTCTTGAAAGATGAATAGAATTTATCCAGAATTGGAGATAATATTGTGAAGTAGATAGAGGAAATGTTGAGATAGTACTAAAGTGGAAGTACTAGTAAAGGCATAGAATCTGGAAAGTATTTTTTGTATTGGAGTATCTGTGTATAGTTTTACGTGGGTATTGGGAAAGCGTGGGAGATGTACCTCAGCTGAAGGTGAAATAAACACAAATCTGTTACGTGCTCACTTCTGCAGCACATATACTAAGGTGGGGGGCGGAGCTTAATGTTAAGGAATTTGGATTTATTCCACCTAAGGAATAAAGTGGGGAGTTGGGGCCGGCATCCCTGTATTCTCTGTTGCTACCTTGCGAACTCCTCTTTTGATACTTTGGTGGGTAAATCCAAGATAAAGTTAAACCCAGAGTTTTTACTGATGAGGACAGTTTTTTGTGTTGACTTATAGGTATTCTTTTGCCTTACTCAGTTTCATGTTTTAGCAGAATCTTATTTAAAGAAAAAAAATCTTGGATCACTCAGTATGAACTGGGCACATTAGGGTGTACTATAATTATACAGTGGTAAGCGGTATACTTAGTCCTAATGGTACAGCCACACAAATAATAATATAGTTGCATGCTATAGGAAAGGACTGTAAAGAAAAAGCTTTGGGATATTTAGGCCATGTAACAAGGAGACTGAATTTAATCTGGGGAATCAGAGGAGGCTTCCTGCTGGGAGAGAATAGAAGTAAATGACAAGGATGAGGGAAAGGTTTAAGTCGGATTGTGAGAAATGGGCATTGAAGAATGTAAAGGAAGGTGCATATGGCTAGAATGTAGTGAGTGAGGGAAGAAACTGATCTGATATGAGGTCAGAAACATAAGTAGATCATACAGAACCTAATAATAAGCTTTATTAAAAGTATTTATCTCAAGAGCAGTGAGAAGGCATTTTTTTCATATTTATTTCAGATGAGCAACATTATCAAATCTGTATTTTTTTTAAAAAAGTCAATTCAGGAGTTCCCGTTGTGGCGCAGTGGTTAACGAATCCGACTAGGAACCATGAGGTTGCGGGTTCGGTCCCTGCCCTTGCTCAGTGGGTTAAGGATCCGGCGTTGCCGTGAGCTGTGGTGTAAGTTGCAGACGCAGCTTGGATCCCACGTTGCTGTGGCTCTGGCGTAGGCCAGCAGCTACAGCTCTGATTCGACCCCTCGCCTGGGAACCTCCATATGTCGCGAGAGCGGCCCAAGAAATGGCAAAAAGACCAAAAAAAAAAAAAAGTCAATTCATTTGAGATTTAGTATGAAGTAAACATACAGACATATCAAAAATCTAGAATAACTAATTTGAAACTTTTCCAGACCATTATTTTGTCTACCATGTATTAAATCCACATTTTTATATCTGTTTATATGCAGATGTCTGCTAGTATGTACATAGAGTATTTTTGGAAGTTCTTATCAGTAGCTGGTAGGAATAGTTGTCTCTTGAGAGAGGAACGGGGGCTCTAATTTTGAAGAGAAACTAACTTGTAATAAGTGTGTACTATTTTATAGTATGGACTTTTAAAAGTCCATTATTAGTATGTCAGTTATTAGTTAACACCGTTTATTTAATAAAAATAGGTTAAAAATGTTTAAAGCTGGAAAAAAAAAGTAACAGTGGGGGAACAAATGTGTGAGAGAACTATTATAAGAACCAGATGAAATGATGAGGAGTGGATCTCTTTGCCATGTTTTTCTTTAGAAAGTAAATTGTAAATAACTTGATGATAGATGGTTGATAACAGTTTGTTTATGAAGAGAGGAGAGTAGTATTAAGGATGACTCCCTATGTCTGTGATTTGTTCTGCAAAACTGGTTAAGATGTCATTTACTGAGACTGAAGAGCACTTTTCAGGTATGGGAGGTAGGATGGGATCATGGATTGAGTTTAGGGCATACTGAGCTGCAAGTGCCTTTCAAATATCCAAGTATAGATGTCAGGTAAACAATTAGATGCATGGGTTTATTGCTTAGAAAAGAGATCTAGGCTAGTGATAAATTTTCAATGTGATCAGCATGTAATGGATAGCTGAAGCCCTGAGCTTGGATGAGTGCCTCTTGGGAGAAATTACAGAATAAAAATGAGACCTGAGGAGTATTGAAAAGAAATGGCACTTTCTTGAGAGGAATATTAGGAAATAAGATTACCTCCAGTTATGTGACTTACCCATTCATCAGTAAAGTAGGTCAAAGTAAAAGTGTACTAATACAGAATATTCTAAGTAGTATTATGTTTCCATATAAGAAAGAAATAAAATTAGGAGGAATATGTATTTTCGCTGAATGAGAGGAAAAATGTCCTAAAATAACTGATGACCTTCAAATGAAATTTTTGTGTGTGTTAGAAAAATAGTTCATTTTATGATTTTTGTTTTACAGCAAGTGAAGTCTTCTGTTGGGGACAGAATAAATATGGCCAGTTGGGTTTAGGCATTGACTGTAAAAAGCAATCATCACCACAGCTGATTAAGTCTTTGCTTGGAATCCCTTTCATGCAAGTTGCAGCAGGAGGAGCCCATAGTTTTGTACTCACCCTTTCTGGAGCTATCTTTGGATGGGGACGCAACAAATTTGGTCAGCTAGGTCTTAATGATGAAAATGGTAAGTTTACATTATTTTTAGATATACTTTTCAAAAGAGATGATCTTTTGAGATGGATCAGTGATTCTTAGTGTTAGAAATGTACCCAGATCTTCTCTGGTGGGGATGAGGAGTTAATTTAAAAATTGCATTTGATGATAATATTTTTAGGAGACTGTGGGAAGGCCAAAAATATTTTATTGTATAATATAGAAAGTGTATCTGAACAAAACTCTTCATTGTTGAATGTTTATTAAGAAAAAGTTGAAAAACATTACTTCAAATTGGTAACCACGCTATCAGTCACCATTGTTGGGAAAAAGCTGTAAAATTATCCTGAAAGGTAACATGAAGTAGTCATCTATTTGAGTTTTTCAAGGAACTATTTAAATCTGAGTCATTAATCACTATTAACAGTGGTACTTAAATCTTGAAAATAAACCGTTTTGGATTTTAATAAATTACAACTACTTAAAAAAAGTTCAAAACCGATTTTTCCTAACTACAGTAGGTCGAATGCCAGTAGTTGAAATACAAAAACCAGTAATGTTCAACATAATTGTAATGACTTAAATAGACAAAAGTGAGTCGTTGATCTAGTCACAACTGGTAATGATAAGCAAATAATAACTCTCAGAAAGAATTTTAAAATATTTTGTTCTGAGTAAGAAAAACATGTCAGATTAGGACTTCATATCTCTTCTGCTATAAAATTTTCATGCTTTTAAAATAGGATCCTATGAGCCTAATTATCATGAGGTGAATATAAAGAATGATATGTATATGTTAGAATCATTCAAAGAGCTTTGAAATTCTTTGATTACTGAGTTCTGTGAAGATTGGTTTTTAGGCAGTTTAACACTTAAATTACTGTCTTTATCACAGTACCATGAATAGAAAGGCGTGGGAACCTAACTTAGTAGTTTGTACTACAAAATCATTGAATTTTAGTAAAAATTATTAACTCATCACTGTCTACTGAGTGGGAAACTGTAGAGGAAACACATCTTAAAAGAGTTTTAATTTTCAAAGTACCGTTAATGTCTCTTGTTGGAATTTTCAGATAGGTATGTTCCTAATTTACTAAAGTCACTAAGAACTCAGAAAATAGTTTATATTTGTTGTGGAGAAGATCATACTGCTGCACTAACCAAGGTATTGTACTCCTATAAAACTTCTTTATTACTACTCATGGTAGTTATTTAATAGTCAATAATTTCATATTTATGTTGTAACTTGAGTATTGTTGATGTCTGAAAAATAATTTACCTTTTAAAAAAGGATGGTTTATTTTCTGTTCTCAAAAACAGTTTACCTTAAATTTCAGCTGTGTTTAATGTTACGAAATGTGCATTGTGATCTACTGTTAACTGTGATAAGGGAGTTCCTTGTTGTGGCTCAGTAGAAACAAATCTGACTAGTATCCATGAGGACACAGATTCAATCCCTGGCCTCGCTCAGTGGGTTAAGGATCCAGCATTGCCATGAGCTGTGATGTAGGTTGCAGACACGGCTCGGATCTGGCATTGCTGTGGCTGTGGTGGCCGTAGGTCAGCGGCTATAGCTCCTATTGGACTCCATATGCTGCAAGTGTGGCCCTGAAAAGACCAAAAAAAAAACCCAAAAAAACCAAACAAACTGTGATAATATATACTGTTGAATTTTTCAGCTTTGTGTGAACTACTGCTTAAATAATATTTTGAATGAGATAATTTCTTTTTTATCAGATGTGCTGTGCTTTGCATATCAATCCCACTTATATTGCATTAATTAATTAAAATTGCCTAATTTTAATTTAGCACCTATGTGGCATAAATAAAACTAGTTATAGAGGAGACTGAATTTGTCTATTATTCATAGGCTAAGAATTATGCAAGGAGTGGAGTTCCCGTCATGGCACAGTGGTTAACGAATCCGACTAGGAACCATGAGGTTGAGGGTTCGGTCCCTGCCCTTGCTCAGTGGGTTAACGATCCGGCGTTGCCGTGAGCTGTGGTGTAGGTTGCAGACGCGGCTCGGATCCCGCGTTGCTGTGGCTCTGGCGTAGGCCGGCGGCTACAGCTCCTATTCGACCCCTAGCCTGGGAACCTCCATATGCCGCAGAAGCGGCCCAAAGAAATAGCAAAAAACAAAAAACAAAAAAAAAACAAAACAACAACAACAACAAAAAAAAGAATTATGCAAGGAGTTAAAATGAACCTTCATCACAGTCTTGTTAAAGTCTTTAACTGTGACCTGTTACTTTATTGGGTATGTACCAATTCAGCATCAATCAGTACAGTATAGTTCTCTAGCAGTTAGAAGTAAAATGAAAATAAAAATATTAAACTAACTTTATCAGCAATATTATGTTAATGTAAGGGAACTGGCAGGTTATTGGCTAAGTTAGAAATGTCTTTGCTCTTTAATCTGTGTAATAAATTGGCAAGAAAAAAACTTAAAAATTAACTTCTAGTCATATTTATAAAATTCTATACACTTACTCCCACATTAGGAATTTTAGAATAAGAATTATTCTTAGTTCTTAATCAGATATAGTGTACTAAAGGTACTTTAATAAAGATATTATAATGATCAATTATGAAATTAATTTTTTAAAATTTTGTATTACTTGCTTTTGAATAAGGACGTTTTGCTATACCTGCTGATCTTTTTACCATATTTTACTGATTTTTTAAATCATTCAAGTGACAGATGCAATCACTAAAGTCTTATTAAATCATGTAGGCAAGGAGTTCCCATGGCAGCTCAGCATTAACAAACCCGACTAGTATCCGTGAGGACATGGCTTCAATCCCTGACGATCCCTGACCTCGCTCAGTGGGTTAAGGATCTGGCATTGCTGTGAACTGGGGGGTAGGTCGCAGACGAGGCTTCTGTGGCTGTGGCACAGGCCGGCAGCTGCAGCTCTGTTTCAACCCCAAGCCTGGGAATTTCATGGGCCAAAGGTGCAGCCCTAAAAAGGCAAAAAAAATCATCATGTAGGCAAGTTATAAATTTTAGTCATTCTCTTCTGTTACTGGTATTTGAAAGAAATAAGACCGTTTAAGGTAATAGTAAAAAATATTTTGTATAATATTCCTTAGGTCTATATTTGTGGTAGAAATACTCACATGTTAATGCCTTTCAAATTCAGCCTTTCAGATGACCACTCATCTTTTTTTCCCAAGGATTTCTAGCTCTTTATATCTGTCGGGTTTTTTTTTTTTTTTTTTTTTAAATGTTAATTCTATTTATCTTCTGTATTTCTCTCTCAAAACAGTAGGTGGTGATACTTGTTAACTGGAGATTTTGGTGTATGTTATTTTTATTTTATTTTATTTTTTTATTTTTTTGCTTGTAGTGTATGTTATTTTTAATGAAATTAGATGGTTTTAAATATTTCAAAAGTGAAATATTTTATTTTTCCTTGACTGTAAGTTTGTTTTATGAAGCAGTTTCCTTGTGTAAAAGAGACATTAGGAAAAATTGTCAGAATTTATAAGTTATTTTATAAATTCATTATGCAAATCTCATATACATATACCTTTTCACTTATCAATTGCCTAGCAATTTTAGAATCTATGCTAAAGATATGAAGTTATTTTTACACAAGGCTGTTTGTTGTGGCAGTATTTTAACAACAAAAGAACAGAAGAAATCTAGATGCTCTTCTGTAGCAACCTGCTTAAATAAACTGTGGTAAATCTATAAAAGAGAATGAGGAAGACCTTTATATTATGTTGTGGAATGATCTTCAGGGTATATTGTTAAGGAAAAAGAAGAAGGTATAGGGTAGTTGCCTTTTGTATAGAAGAGGTTAAATATAAGCATATTACATGTTCATATTTAAAAGAATTAATAGGTAAGACCAAATGAACCTTGCTTTATAGGTTTTACTTTGTGACCTAGAAACTATTACACGTAATTAAAAACGAAACTTATATTTATATATTAAAACAATTTTTCAGAATTGCTAGTGGCACAACTACAGAAAGAAGAATTCTTGTAGGTCATTTTAAAATACAATATTTTATTGTACATCACTAGTGGAAAACAGTTAAAGATAAACCAAATTCACAAAGAAGTTGTAAGCTGCATTCTGTAGTCTTATTGATAGTAGTAAAATTAGTAGTGTTATTATCAATATATTGCATATAAAGTAGGATAAAGACAAATAAGTACTTGTTCTCCTGTCATTAGAAAATATGATTTTTCAGCTTAAGAGAAAAGGAATATAAAATAATAGTAATTAAAACCTTGTGATCTTTTCTTTGAATCACAAGTATCAGTTTGAATTCTTTTCTCCTTCTAAAATAATTTTTTTGTGTGTTGTTTTTGGTTTTTTTTTTTTTGCTATGACCACGAAAATATCCTAGAAGTAACTAAACATGTGCAATCTGGAAGCAATGAGCATCTCTTGATTGTTGTAGACCCTATACAAGAAAGAACCAGGGCTTCTTAGGGAAGAGTCTAATCCCATATCTGGGGAGAGGGGAAAGTATGAAAAAAACCTTGGGTATTTTGTGTTATAAAAATGCAAAGACTGTTAAGATATGTCAGAAGGACTACTTGAAGGAGTTTTCATTGACTAATAAAAATGGGAATATACCAAATATATAAAAATCCTTACTGAAATCAATACAAAGCACACTTCATTGCTTATCCTTTGAGGCTGCTAGGACAACTCATTTTTTGAAAAATAAGTAAATGAGAAGAAGCATTTCCCCTGCCTCTTTTTTACAGACTATTTTAGAATAACTTAATAGTTGCTAAGTTAAGTTCTCTTTAGAAGAATTTCAGCTAATAAATCTGGAAGAAATAAGATTATAAAATCTCCATTTTATACTCCTTAATGAAATAGTGGGTTTAGGCAAAGATCAGTGTTAAGTTTAATGGGGATAGATTAGGCTGAAACATGTTGTCCCACTAACTTTGTTTGGTTTTTAGGGCTGCATCAGCAGCATATGGAAATTCCCAGGATAGAGGTCCAGTCAAAGCTACAGTTGCTGGCCTGCACCACAGCCACAGCAGTGTGGGATCTGAACTGCATCTGCAACCTATACCACAGCTCATGGCAACGCCAGATCCTTAACCCACTTGGCAAGGCCAGGGATCGAACCCACAACCTCATGGTTACTAGTTGGATTCATTTCTGCTGAGCCACAACAGGAACTCCGAAACAGCATGTTTAAATGATTATATATCCAGTGATCAAGTAGGATTTATCCCTGGGATCCAAGGATGATCCAGAATTTGCAAATCAGTCAGTGTTATGCACCACATTAACAGAATGGAGGATAAAAATCCTCATCTCGGTAGATAAAGAAAAAGCATTTGACAAAATTCAACATCGTTTTATGTTAAAAACTCAACAAATTGAGTATAGAGGGAACATGCCTCAACATAACGAAGTTCATCTATGACAAACCTACCACTAACATATTGCATAATGGTGAAAACTTGAAAGCTTTTCCTCTAAGATCAGGAACAAGGCAGGATGCCCCCTCTTAACACTGCTACTCAAGATAGTACTAGAAGTTCTATCCATAGCAGTTAGGCAAGAGAAAGAAATAAAAGACATCCAAATTAGTCTCTGGTTTCAGAAGACTTGATATTATATATATAGAAAACCCTAGAGATTCCACAAAAATATTTTAGAACCAATAATAAATGAATCCAGTGAAGTTGCAAGATACAAATTAACATATAAAAATCAATCGCATTTTTATACACTAAAAGCAAACTATTTGAAAGAAATTAAGAAGTAGTCCCATTTGTAGTGTCAAAAACAGTCAAATAACTTAAAAATAGAGGTGAACCAAGCAGATGAAAGACCCGTACTCTGAGAACTGTATAAAACATCATTGAAAGAATTTGAAGAAGACAGAAATAAATGGAAACATACCTCATGTTCTTGGGATGGAAGTATTAATATTGTTAAAAATGTCCATACTACTCAAAGTGATCTACAGATTCAATGCAATCCCTATCCAAGTTCCAATGACATTTTTCACAGAAATAGGACAATTTAAAAATTCATATTGAACTACAAAAGACCCAGAATAGCCAAAGCAATCTTAAGAAAGAATGACAAAGTGGAAGCATCACATTTTATGGTTTTAAATTATGTAAACAAAGTTGTAATCAAAACAGACTGATACTGGAATGAAAACAGATATTATACCAGTCAAACAGAATAGGTAGCCCAGAAATTAACTAATCATTGGTAAGGTTCAGGAGCACACAATAGAAAAGGATGATCTCTTTAATAAGTGGTGCTGGGAAATCTGCATATTTACATGCAAAAGAATGAAACTGGACCACTAATTCACACCACTCAAAATGTAACTCAAATTGGATTAAAGACTTAAATATAAGACCTGGAACTGTAAAACTTCTGGAAGTAAACAGAGGAAAGTTCCCTGATGTTAGTCTTGGTTGGCATATTTTGGATATGACATCAAAAGTACAGGCAACAAAAGCAAAAATAAAACATCATACTATACCAAAAAGCTTCTATAGAGCGAAAGAAACCGCAGAATGAAAAGGCATCCTATGCAATGGTAGAAAATACTTGTAAATCATATATCTGATTAGGGTTAATATCTAAAATGTGTAAGAAACTCAGTGACTCATGGCTGAAAAACAAATAATCTAATTTTTAAATGGGCAGAAGGGCCTGAATAGACATTTTTCCAGAGGAAATACATAAATAGACAAAGGGTACATGAACAGGTGCTCAGTATCAACATCACAATCATCAGGAAAATGCAAATCAAGACCTCAGTGAGATATTACCTTACATCTGTAGGATGGCTATAATTAAAGATAAATAAATAAAAAGACAAGTATTAACGACAGTATGGAGAAAGGGGGAAGCTGGGGGGAATGTAAAGTGGTGCAGCCATTGTGGAAAACACTGTGGAGTTCCTCAAAAAATTGTAAATAGAATTACTATATGACCCAGCAGTCCTACTTTTGGATGTATTTCTGAAGGAAGTGAAAACAGAATCTCAAATAGATAACTGTACTCCCATGTTTATTGCATCATTGTTGACAGTAGCCAAGATATTTTGACAGCCTAAGAGTCCATTGCCAGATGAATGGATAAGGAAATGTGACATGTATATGCACACACATGGACATATACACACAATGTAAAATAAGGGGGAATCTCTCATTTGTGGTAATGTAAATAAACCTAGAGGTCATTATGCTAAGTGAAATAAGACATAAAAAAATACTATGTGGTATCACTTATAAGTGAAGTAGTAAAAGAAAATAAGTCAAGTTCATAGAAACAATAGAATGGTAGTTGCCAGGTTCTAGGGGGTGAGAGAAATAGGGATTTGTGGTCAGAGGGTACAAACTTTCTGTTAATGTGATTGAATTCTGAGAATCTAATGTACAGCACGGTGACTATAGTTAACAATAATGTATTCTGTACTTGAAATCTGCTAAGAGTGGATCTGAAGCATTCGCACCAAAAAAAGTATGTGAAGTGATGGATGTGTTCACTATGATAATAATGTCACAGAGTTTACATATGTCATGTTGTGTACTTTAAAAATATACAATTTTGTATCAAGTCAGTAATGCAAAATACCAAAATAAAATGGAGAAAAACATAAAAAATAATTAACATTTCTGGTATTTCTATCAAAATGGAAATTAATGTTTTTGTAAGTATAATCACACTGTTGTATTATATATTTTTTTCTTTTAGACTTATAGCTGCTGAAGGTACACATTCAGTTATAAGGGAAATGATTTGATGACCATAGTTTGCTTTAAAGTACTCCAATACTTTTTTTTTTTTTTTTTTTTTGCTTAAAGTACCCCAAAAGGAGTCCCCTAGTGGCCTAGCAGTTAAGGATTTAGCATTGTCACTGCTGTGGCTCAGGTTCAGTCCCTAGCCTGGGAACTTCTGCATGCCACAGGTGCAGCCAAAAAAAAAAAAAAAACAGTAAAGACCCCTCCAGAAGGGAAGTGGGAAGGGCATCAGTGCAACAGGATTACTTGACTTTTGTCAGTTGTTGAAACTGAATGATGGTTATGTGATAATTCATATATGTATGAATGTATGTATATAAAAATGTCTTTTGTACATTTGTTTGACATTTACTGTAATAAAATTTTAAATAGAAAAATCAGTTTTCTTACATAGCAATCTGTATAAATACTTCCCTCTTTCATTATTTAATAGCATAAATTTATATGCATAACTGGCTGTGAAGAAAAGCAGGTGAATTGAAAAATACTAATCGTGCTTTCATTAAGCTGTCATCATTAATTACTTTTTTTTTTTTTTTTTTTTTTTTGGTCTTTTTAGGGCAGCATATGGAGGTTCCCAGGCCAGGAGTCCAGTTAGAGCTGTAGCCACCAGCCTATGCCACAGCCACAGCAATGCAGGATCCCAACTGCGTCTGTGACCTTAAACCTCAGCTCATGGCAATGCCAGATCATTAACCCACTGAGTAAGGCCAGGGATTGAACCGGCATCCTCATGGGTACTAGTTGGGTTCATTAACCACTGAGCCAGGGCAGGAACTCCCATTAATTACTTTTTAAAAACATAACCTTTAATCCAGTTATATATTTAAGACCATCTGTATTATAGTATCTGTGCCAAGAATAGCTATATTTGTGCACTCTGGCTACATATACTTTGTTTTGCAGAGCTACTTTGAAAACTGAAAATGATACCATTTTTAGGTTTTGTGAAATTTTATAGGTGTGTACTTGGGATTCAACAAGAATATAATGAAGGCAGTGCAAAGGATAATTATTAATAGGAGTTCCTACTGTGGCATGGTGAATTAATGGTCTGGCTTGTCCCTGTCTGATCCCTGGCCCAGCGCAGTGGGTTAAGGATCTGGCATTGCTCCAGCTGTGGCATAGGTCACAGATGCAGCTCAGATTTGATCCCTGGCTCAGGAATGCACATATGTTGTGGGTGAAGCTGAAAAGGGGGGAAAAAAATTAATAGTGTATCTTTAATGATGACTTCAGCTAAATATCTTATAATGATTAGAGCATTATTAAATACTTGTAAAATACATGAGAATAATTAGCCATATCAACTTGGAGCTCTCCTAGTTTTAAGACATTTTACCTTGAAAAATCAGCTATCAGAGTTCCCACTGTAGACCAGTGGGTTAAGAATCCAGTTGCAGTGGCTTGGATTGCTGCAGAGGCATGGATTTGATCTCCAGCCCACTCCGGTGGGTTAAGGATCCTGAGTTGATGCAGCTTGGATTTTATCCCTGGCCAGAGAATTTCCATATGCCATGGGTGCAGCCATTAAAAAAAAGAAAAAAATCAGCTGTCATCTGTTAAATTGTGAAGTCAGTAGAAGAGAAAATTTGACTCTTTATTAACTTACTGTCCTGAAGATATTTTCTTTTATCAGACTTTCTAATGACAAAGCGTTTTATCTTTTTTTTTTTTTTTCCCCAGGAAGGTGGAGTGTTTACTTTTGGAGCTGGAGGGTATGGTCAGTTGGGTCATAACTCTACCAGTCATGAAATAAACCCAAGGAAAGTTTTTGAACTTATGGGAAGCATTGTTACTCAGATTGCTTGTGGAAGGTAAGCAGTTATATAAAAGAATATTTTGATCTTTTGTAACACAGTTATTTAGGGATTTTTTTTTAATTAAACACCTATTATGCCATAAATCATAGGGAATGGCTTCCAACAGCTCAGGTTCCTTTCCTTTGGTTCTCACAAGGTATTCTCCAGTGGAACAGGCTGGACTTTAAGTTGAACTCGAGTATCTTATGGCTTCCTTTTCTTTTTCTGATCATTTTCCTTCACATGTTCCAGGAAGCTGTCTTGGCTCTTAGGGTGCTTAATATGCTCAAGATGTACATCAGTTCGCTTGGCAAGAAGAATCTTGCCCAACTTAACTTGTTTGTTTATAACAGTGCCAATAGCGTGAAGGGTAACATTGTAGATTGATCCAGTTTAGCCCTGGTAACGTTTGTGGGGCATTCCTTTTTGAACAGTGCCCATTCACTTTATGTCTACAGTATCACATAGTTTCTTGTTGATTTGGATGGGTATGGCAAAAGGAACAACTTCATGTTTTCTAAAAGGCCTACGGAAGATATAGGGGGTAACTCTTCTCTTCCCTTTGTATTGGTCATTTTTGTAAATTATTGGAAGAAGGCAATTCTAGCTCGATATGGAGATTTTTAAAAAATGAGTTGTTTGGAAATCTAATAGTCTTAGATTAAAAAATATTCTCTCTAGGAGTTCCTGATGTGCAGTGGGTTAAGAATCCCACTGCAGTGGCTCAGGTGACTGGGGAGGCATGGGTTTGATCCTTGACCTGGCACAGTGATTTAAATGATCCAGTGTTGCAGCTTACAGTCGCAGCTGTGGCTCAGATTCAGTCCCTGTCCTGGGGACTTCCATATGCCATGGGTGTGGCCATTTAAAAAAAAAAGTTCTCTCTTAAGTGCCTGATTGGCTGCTAAGGAGTCATAGTAACAAGAGAGACATCTTTTATACTGATTGTTTTGCCTTTCTCTATTTGAAACAAATTTATCTGAGTCAAGATATTAATAGTGTTAATGTAGTACTGTATATAACATTAAGTAAATATAATTTATTGTATGTAACATTACACTTGAAGAGAAACTACGTATCTTTTTTTTTTTTTTTTTTTCCTTTTCTTTTTAGGTCTGTACCCACGGCATTTGGAGGTTCCCAGGCTAGGGGTTGAATTGGAGCTACAGCTACCAGCCTATGCCACAGCCACAGCAGTGCAGGATCTGAGCCATGTCTGCGACCTACACCACAGCTCACGGCAACGCCAGATCCATAACCCACTGAGCAAGGCTGGGGATCAAACCCACAAACTCATGGTTCCTAGTCGGATTTGTTTCCACTGCACTGAACTTCTTTCTTTCTTTCTTTCTTTCTTTTTTTTTTTTAAAGAATAAAGAAATTGACCAATTAATTACTTATACATTGGACTAATTAATGATGAAACTTGAATTGGAATACTGTTCTCCTGATATCTAGTTCTTGGGAGTAGATAGGAGTCAGAACTTCATCTTTAGTGGATTCAATTTTGTTGGACTCCTCAGGCAATATGCCCTTTGCTTGACTTAACTCAGTTTTGACCACTTAATTTTTTTCCACCTGGTATATATCTTTATATAATACAGTTTAGTTTTCCAACAGTTAATTCTAATACACAACCACAGTGTAGTTAGCCTTTTGTGACCTTTTGTCCTTCAACATCATGCTGTATGATGGTCTGTGTGTAGTCGTGGTTCTTCATTAATAGCTCTTACTGTGTTTTACTCAACTATGTGTATATATAATTATTTACTCATTACAGATGGGCACTTGGGTATTTTGGCAGTTACAAATAACATTGCTTTGAACATTTACTATGTCATATACATAAACTTTCATATTTCTAAAGTATATACTTAGAATGGAATTTCTGAGTCATAGAGTATACTTGAATTTTGCTTAACCTGCACTCTGTTTACCAGAATGGTTATACCAGCTTACCTTCCCATCAGTATTATATGAGAATTCCTAAGTCCCGGTCACCATTTGGTATTGTTAGACTTTGAATTTTTGCTAACCTTTTGGATATACAGTGTTAACTCAGTCATTTTAATTTGCAGTTCCGTGATTTGACAGCAGCTGCACTGAACATGTAGATCACTTTTGGAAGTATTGACATCTTAACAGTTTTAGGTCTTTCCATCTTTGAATGTGGAATGTCTAATTTTTTTCAGTAATGTTTTGTAGTTTTCATTGTGTATGTTTTATCTATTTGTTTTCTGTATACCTTATGCTTTTTTGTCCTTGATCTCCTATATTATTGTCTTCTTTTGTGTTTAGTTATTTTAGCTTCCTTTTCATTACCCCTTTTTCTTTTTTTTTAATGTGTTTTTAGGGCCACACCCTCAGCACATGAAAGTTCCCAGGCTAGGGGTCGAGTTGGGCTGCGGCCTAAACCACAGCCATAGCAACACTGGATCCAAGCTGCATCTACAACCCATACCACAGTTCACAGCAGCGCCAGATCCTTGACCCACTGAAGCGGGGCCAGGGTTGAACCCGCATCCTTATGGATACTAGTCAGGCTCATTACCACTGAGCCACAAGGGGAACTCCATCATTTCCTTTTCTGTATATTCTATAGCTATCTTTTTGTGGTTACCATGGGGATTACATTTAATATTCTAAAGTTATAACACTTTAACTCAAATTTATACCATTTCAACCTCAATAACATACAGAAACTCTATTCCCACTCCCTTTCAGTTATTGGTGTCATAACTTTGTATACATTGTGTGTCCAAAAACATAAATTAGTCTCCTAAATTAGGTAGAAAACAAAATTTGGAGAAAGAAAAGTTTACAATAATACTAGCTTTCATAATCAAGCATATATTTACCTTTACTAAGATCTTTATTTTTTCATACAGCTTCTAGTTACTGTCTAGTGTCCTTTCATTTCAACCTGTAGGATTCCTTTTAATATTTCTTAAAGGTCAGGTCTAGTGATAACAAACTTCCTCAGCTTTTGCTTATCTGTAAATGTCTTAATTTCTCTCTCACTTTTGAAAGACAGTTTTGCCAGACATCAGATTCTTGGTTGACAGGTTTTTTTTCTCTCAGCTGTTTCAATATATCAGCCCACTGTCTTCTGACCTGCTAAGTGTCTGTTGAGAACTCTACTGATAATCCTCTTGAAGATCCCTTGTATGCAACAAGTCACTTCTCTTTTGCTGTTTCAAGTTTCTCTGTCTTTCGACAGTTTATTTCTGAGTATGGGTTTCTTTCAGTTCATCCAACTTGGAGTCTCTTGGATGTTTGTCTTTCACGAAGTTTGGAAAGTTTTTATTCGTTATTTCTTCAGATGATCTGTCTCCGTATCTTTCTTTTTACTTTCTCGAACTCCCACAGTGCCTATGTTGGTCCGCTTGATGTCCCAGAGGTCCCTTAGGGTCTCTTTACCCTTCTTTAATATTTTTCCTATCTTTTCCTAAGACTTAGGAACTTCACTTGTTTTATTTGCAAGTTCTCTTACTCTTTTTTTCTTTAGACTCAAATCTTCCTTTGAATCTAGTGAATTTTTCATTTCAGTTTTGTATTTTTTATACTTTTGTTTCCTTTTGGCCTGTTTTAAATTTTTCTCTTTTTTAAATTGATACTTCTGTTTTCTTTATATATTATTTTCTTCACTTTTTCCATGCCTTCCTTTAGTTATTTGAGCACCTTTAAGAAGTTGTTTTAGTTTTTATCTATTTAAGGTCCATCATCTGATTGTTCTCAAGGACAGTTTCTTTTGTTTTTTTGGCCACACCTATAGCATGTGGAAATTGAGATGATCTATCCCATGCTGGAAGGGCCAGGGATTTAACCTGTGCTGCAGTTGTGGCCTGTGCCACAGCTACAGCAGCAACACTGGCTTCCTAACCCACTGCACCATGAGGGAACTTCCAGTTGTTTTATTTTTATTTATATATATTTATGTATTTGTTTACTTATTGTATTTTTTAGGGCCACACCTGTGGCATATGGAGGTTCCCAGGCTAGGGGTTGAGTTGGAGCTACAGCTGCCAGCCTATGCCACAGCCACAGCAACTCAGGATCCGAGCCGAGTCTGTGACCTATACCACAGCTCACAGCAATGCTGGATCCTTAACCCACTGAGCAAGGCTAAGGATCGAACTTGCAACTCCATGGTTCCTAGTCGGATTCATTAACCACTGAGCCACGACGGGAATGCGTTGGTTTTTTTTTTTTTTTTTTTTTTTTTTTTAAGTAGACTTTATTTTTTACAGCATTTTTAGGTTCAAAACAAAATTAAGTGATATTTTTTATAATTGACTGTTGACAAAAAATAATCAATAAACAGTCTTTAATAGGAATAGAAAAGTGTTTTATTTGAGCAAAACTGAGGATGATAACCTGGAAGACAGCATCTCAGATAACTCTGAGGAACTGCTCCAGAGAAGTATAATTTTCAGCACAGGTATTATATCTTGTCAGAACAAAAAACATCAAGTAAGTCAGGAATAACTTCCTTCAAGGATTCAAAAAAACAAAATCAGCATGTACACAGCGTGGACATTCTTTACTTCTGGCACTGTACCCTGTTCTTTAGTTGTTAAAGCAGATATACAATGTATATTTGATAGGCCAACAAATAGGTTGTTTTTGTTAGCATTAAATTCAGCTTAAGTTACATGTAAGCCAGAGTGAATTCCCTTATCTCAGTATGTGAACATTTCTTTTGCGACTATATTAACAAATCATTACAGGTATATGTATTACACATTAGGGTTAGGCCTAAAAAGCAAAACAAACAAACGAAAAAATTATGGGAAATTCTAAGCGCATATCTCTTAAGATATAACTTCTTTCCTCATAGGGCTCTGATTGGATGTGTAATAAATTGTCTCACTCCACCTTGTAGTCTTATTCTTACTTTTCATATTTTTGTCCTTCACTGCCTTTTTGATCATTTTTACAATTTATATTTCAGTTCATTAATTCTCATACTATATATTTTTTGGTAAATACATTCTTTAAGATCTTAATTTTGGTTATCTGTGATTTTTCAGTTCTAGTGTATCTGGTTCTCTTTAAAATCTGAAGCAAGTTTTTTTTTTTTTTCTTTAATGTTTCCAGTTATCTTCAAGCTTGGCCTTTATTTCTTGGACATTAAACAACTATTAATTGTTCTGGATTCTTGTGCCTGAAAAATTCCAATATCTGAAAATTTTAGGGAACTACTTCTGTAGTTTCTTCTTTCTGCTAGGTTTTGTTCATGGTACCCTCTTTCTTTGTTTGCTCAGTTTTGTGTGTTTGACCATGTATTTGAAAAATTATTTATGGGAATAATTTTAAAAAGCCTTCCTTTTTTTCACATTCTCATTTGAATCAGGATCTGTTATAAAAGGCAAATAAATACAAGCTCAACATATAAGTGAGCAGAAATAGCTGTTGTCATAATCTTATTTGTTAGATTGTTAAAGTTTCATATGAGTATATATTCACTAAAGTTTAGAGAGTTAACTTTTCTTGTTTATGCATTTCATACATAATTCATTCAAAGATTATAAAGCAGTATTTTTTTCCAATGAAATATTTCATCATTTTTTAGATATCAGATATTGTTTTATGTTATCCAATTTTGTAATTCTTTTTTTTTTTTTTTTACTAATTAGGGAATTTTTAAAATTAAATTTCATTGTAGTATAGTTGATTTACAGTGTTGTGTTAATTTCAGGTGTCCAGCAGCATGAGTCAATTGTACATATACATATATCCTTTTTTTCTCCCATATAGGTTCCTACAGAATATTGAGTAGATTTCTGTGTCCCAGAGAGTAGATCCTTGTTACTCATCCATTCTGTATAGAGAAGAGTGTGTTTATCAATCCCAGTCTCCCATTTTATCCACCCCACCTCCCCCAGAGTTTTCCCTGTGGTAATCATAAGTTTGGTTTTGAAATCTTTGAGTCCGTTTTGTTAACAAGTTCCTCTGTATTATTCTCTTTTTTTGAGAGTATTATTCTTTATTAGATCCCACATGTTAGTGCTCTTCCTCTTTCTGACCTCAATATGATTATTTCTGGGTCCATCAGTGTTGCTGCAAATGGCATTGTTTCATTCTTTTTATGGCTGAGTAATATTCCATTCTATGTATGTACTGTATCTTCTTTATCCATTCCTCTGTCTATGGACTTTTAGGTTGATTTCATGTCTTGGCTATTGTAAATAGTGCTAAAATAAACATTGGGTTTTATGTATCTTTTTGAATCATGGTTTTCTCTGGATATATGCTAATTAATGATGTTGAACTTCTTTTCGTGTGCTTTTTGGCCATATGTTTTTCTTCTTTGGAGAAACGTCTCTTTTAGATCTTCTGACCATTTTTTGATTGAGTTTCTTTTTCAGTATAGAGCTATATGAGATATTTGTGTTATTTTGGAGGTTAATCCCTTGTTCATCCAATTTTGCAATTCTTAACAGTTGAAATATGCATGATTTAGATAGTTATTCTTAGTTTTGTAAACTCAATATTTTTCCGGTAATTTTATTTATTTCACTATTTGATTGGAGGGATTTCAGATATGTATTAATTGAGATGTATGAACTTACCATACAGAGGGAGTGTCTATTGGTGTCTTGATCAGCTTGTCATCTGGGTAGTTGGTACTGTAAGAACTCTGGATTATTTCCTTTTTAAATAGTTGTCAAAAAACCTCCTGAAAAAAGTCTCTAAGGGACAAGGAAATGATCTGAGAGACAAAGGTTCAAATTCCAGTAGTATAATGTCAGTGTTTTTGAGCTGTTACATCAAATATAGGGCTGCTTGAGATAGTTATATTTGTTCATCGGCTGTCAACTCCAACTTCATGCTGTAATCCTTTGGAGAGTTTTTTAGAACCATGTGTGGTTGCCTGGACTCAGTCCTGCTAACTCTAAGATGCAGCCAGGGTTAAGAACTACTCCTTTAGTAGACCAATTTGAGGAGGAATTCAATGCACTTGTTAATATTGAGCAGTACTTTTTAAACTACCATTCTGTTCCCTTGAAATGTCACAGTGGTGGCTTTTTGAAGGAGGCTCACTGGGCAGTATTAAACCCTTCTTCAACCAGAGCAGTTTTGTCTGTTTTATATGCTAAGATTCCATTTAACATTTCTTTTGTTAAAAGAGTACCCTTAGTTTAAACTTTTTTTATTGACCTTGGCTCATCTGGCTCTGAGATAAGACAGTCGTTAGAGTCTTCTTAGTTTTCCAGTAATATAACAGACTAGGTAACTTGAAAACCCTTCTGAGTCAAAATACCTTTCAATGGAAAAAGAATTATATGTTTAAATTTAAAAAAGAATGTGTGTATACACACACACAAAATCATCACTTTGCTGTACAGCAGGAATTAACAACATTGTAAATCAACTGTGTAAAAATTAACAAATTTTTAAAATTTTGGAAATTAAACAACAGCCAAAAAAAAGACTCTAGAGCCACTCTGAAATAATTTGCCAGTCTAGGTAATGTATTAATTAGCTTATTTTACAAAACAAACCACTTAGTGATTCAGTACAGTTATCTATTTAGCTGATAATTCTGTTGTTCAGTATTTGGCTAGGCAGTTCTCATCTTAACTAGACTCATTTGATCAGCTCATAATCTGTCTGGGGGCTGATTAGTCTATGGGGGGGGGGTCTTAGCTGGAATAGCTTCTCTCTGTATATCATCCATCATCTGCTAACCTTGGGTTATTCTCATGCTGGTAGGGCAGGGTTCCTAAAGAGAGAAGGAAAGGAGTTCCTCTTCTGGCTCAGTAGTTAACAAACCCGACTAGTATCCCTGAGGACACCGGGTCTGTCCCTGGCCTCGCTCAGTGGGTTAAGGATCCAGCATTGCTGTGAACTGTGATGTAGGTTGCAGATGCGGCTTGGATCCTGTGTTGCTGTGGCTGTGGTGTAGGCCAGTGGTGGTAGTTCCGATAGGTTCCATAGCCTGAGAATTTTCATATGCCATGGGTGCGGCCCTAAAAAGACAAAAGAGAGAGAAGGAAAACTACATAGGCTCATATCTGATGCATTTCTGCTTCATTCTGTTCAAAGCAAGCCATAAGTCAGAGCCTAGTTTTAAGAAGTGGGGAAATAGATTTCCTGTCTTGGTGGAAACAGCTGGAGAAGTCATATTATAAGGATAATGGTTATAGGGAGAGGAATAACTTTGGCCGTTTTTACAAACAGCATACCACAGATGGCAAAGGAGTTTGAAACAGGAGATGAATCCTAAGAACTGGTAGAAATAGTTGTGAGGCCTGAGAAACTATCTCCTCCCAATAAAACCACCTCATAGGAAGAGTTCACAGTGAAATATTTTCTTGCTAGTTTAAGGAGACTTTTCTGCTTTTGGTCTATTTTCTAGTTTGGATTTCCCCTGAACATGTGTAACCACAGGACTCCTCCAAGGTAGAGATGGGGTTTGTCATAGTAGTCCTAGGTTGGTGTATATGTTTTATATTTCACAATATTCAAAGGGTTTTAAATGAAGTAACTGGATATGTGATTTGAAAAAAAGAACTAGAAATGGGGTAAAACATAATGATTAAAAATTTAAATGCATTAGGTAGTTTAAACAGCAAGTTGGACATATTGCTAAAGAGGAAAGTAATGATTTAAAAATTAGATCCAGGGAAATTACTCACAAGGGATATGAATATTAAAGAGAAGTTAAAAGACTGATAGGGTATATTGGGAAGATAAAACATTTGTTTAATGTTATCAAGAAGAAGAGAATTGAATAAATGGGAGAGAGACAATATTTACAGAAATAACACTTAAGAATTTGCCAGACTTGATTGAAACCATAAAACCTGAAATTGAGGAACACAGGGCCTGAGCTGGATAGTTACCTTTAGTCATTCCTGAACATGCAGTTGGTTCACTGATTAGGTTCAGCTTCAGTTCTTAGGTTTGCCTCCACTCTGGTTCCTCTAGAAGAGTTTGAGTGAATATGCATTAGAATCAGTTTCTTTTGAAGAAAGGAACATAGTTTATCATGCATTTTTATATATGCTGATCTTCTGCCCGGGTGTTATCCTAAAACTGTTGAGTGATGTCCAGGTGGTGGACCATATCTCTCAGACCCTAACTGAGAGGGAAGGCCAGTGGGGAACTTATTGGACAATAGAGTTAGATGCTACTTCTACTGCTGAATCGTCTGTTGGAAAGAATACCAGTATAGAGCTGGGCCTTTTAAAATTTGGACATTTGTGAGAATTTTCTGAACCATGCCAATGCAGCCTGCCTGTGTGGTACAGAATTTGATCAGTATGTAGTAAGGCTATTAATATTTTGCATAGAAAATTTTAGAACTGTAATTGTTTTGTTATTTTCTTTTTAAAGTGAAAAATATATCAGTAATTTTTGCTGTGCTTTTCTAAATGTAAATGTGAATTGTTTGAAAGGTAACATTAAGTCTGAGGTTTTCTATTACTTTACTCTAGGCAGCACACTTCTGCTTTTGTTCCTTCATCAGGACGAATTTATTCTTTTGGACTTGGTGGTAATGGACAGCTAGGAACTGGTTCAACAAGCAACAGAAAAAGTCCTTTCACTGTGAAGGGAAATTGGTTTCCTTATAATGGGCAATGTCCACCAGATTTTGGTAAGTTCTTTTCTATTAAAGCTTTGTTGCACACATTAAAGTTGTTACTAAAATGTTCTTAAAAGATGAACTTTTGGAGTTCCCGTCATGGCACAGCAGAAATGAGTCTGACTAGGAACCATGAGGTTGTGGGTTTGATCCCTGCCCTTGCTTTGGGTTAAGGATCCGGCATCAACATGAGCTGTTGTAGGCCGGCAGCTACAGCCGCGATTGGACCCCTAGCCTGGGAATCTCCATATGCCGTGGGTGCAGCCCTAAAAAGACAAAAAAAAAAAAGATAAACTTTTCTGTCTTTGAAATGAATTCCAAGATACATGGTTTAATGTAAATAGCAAGATACAGCACACCGTATATAGTTATTTTGTTTATATTTGCTTATTTGTGCATTAAGAAACTCAAGATAAATAAAATAAGGAAAGTGGTTTTAGAGGATTGGGCATGATGGGAACTGGGTAGTGACTAGACACCAGTGAAAAGGAAGTGTTTTTGTTTTTCACTTTTTTTTTTTTAAATGGCTGCACCTACAGCATATGGAAGTTCCAGGGCCAGGAATTAAATCCAAGGTGCAGCTTCAACCCATACCACAGCTGTGGCAACACCAGGTCCTTAACTGACTGGGCCGGGGATCAAACTAGCACCTCCACAGTGACCTGAGCCACTATAGTTGGATTCTTAACCGACTGTGCCATAGTAGGAACTCCTGTTTTTTACCTTTAATTATGGTAAAATATATATGACATAAAATTTATGAACATAACCATTTTTTAAGTGCATAGTTCATTAGTGTTAAGTACATTCACATCATTATGCAACTAACCTCCAGAGCTCTTTTCATCTTATTTTATTGATTGATTGATTGATTGCTAGACCTGTGGCATGTGGAAATTCCTGGGCCAGGAATCAAACCCACACCACAGCAGAGACCCAGGCCACTGCAGTGATAGTGCTGGATCCACAAGGGAACTCCCAAAACTCTTTTTATCTTGTAAAACCCAAAACTGTGTTCATTAAACAACAATTCTCTTTACTCTAGGCAGCCATTAGCTGCCCACTAGCTGGCATCCCGCATTCTGTCTCTGTGAATTTGACTTGACTCTAACCACCTCACAAGTGGAGTCATACAGTGTTTGTCTTTTTGTGAGTGGATTTTTTAAATAAACCTAGCATAATATGCTTAAGGTTTGTCTATGTT
This sequence comes from Sus scrofa, assembly GCF_054392235.1. Taxonomy (NCBI): domain Eukaryota; kingdom Metazoa; phylum Chordata; class Mammalia; order Artiodactyla; family Suidae; genus Sus; species Sus scrofa. The sequence continues at coordinate 93,400,666 of NC_139396.1, read as the reverse complement.
ATAGCATGTGTATGTATGTAGCACATTTTGTTTATCTATGAATTACTGATGGACGTTTGGATTATATCCACCTTTCCGGCAATTGTGAATAATGCTGCTATAAAAATGGGTTACAAATATCTCTTCAAGACCCTGCTTTCAGTTCTTGTGGGTATATATGGGATTTTAAAATTCTGTAACATTTTTGGAGTTCCTGTCGTGGCAAAGCGGAAATGAATCTGATTAGGAACCATGAGGTTGTGGGTTTGATCCTTGGCCTCTCTCAGTGGGTTAAGGATCTGGCGTTGCCATGAGCTGTGGTGTAGGTTGCAGACGCGGCTCAGATCTGGCGTTGCTGTGGCTGTGGTGTAGTCTGGCAGGTACAGCTCTGATTAGATCCTAGCCTGGGAACCGCCAAATGCCATGGGTACAGCACTAAAAAGACAAAATAAAATAAAATTGTATAACATTTTCTGGGGTTTTTTTTTTTTTTGCAATTTGAAACCCTTATGAATATGTTACCTATTCAGAATATTAACATTTAAAATGTGCTTTTTATGTCCCTACTGCTTTAGCCAAATCTGTAATTTATTTTTATTTTCTGTTATTCTTTCGGTAGATATGGCTATTTTTTCATCAATATTATTAATTTACTACTTAAGGAGTTTGAAATATTCACACTGTTTTCTCATTCACTTCTTTGACATGTTGCAACCAAAATGTACTTTTTTCAGTATTTCCTTTTACCATCCTAAACTATTCCTCAGAATTGTTTTCGTAGTTACTTCTGTTGGTTGCCTCTTGCTGTGCTCTGGGGTGGTTGACAGTTAAGAACTCATTCTCCACTGATGACAGTTCTATGGGACCCTCGAGCATAAGCCCTCACTGGCCCCAAGTCCAGTGACCTAGAGGTGTTCCCTGGATGGCAGGTACAAAAATCAAGGCCCTAGATGAGGCTATAAGCTCCTTTCCAGGAGTTACTGGCAAGGTGAAATGAGAAGAGGAGTGTTTTTTTGACATTTCATTTCACCTTACCAAAGCATAGTTTACAAAATTGATGTGAATTAGGAGTTCCCATTGTGACGCCGCAGAAATGAATCTGACTAGGAACCTTGAGGTTTCAGGTTCAATCCCTGGCCTCACTCAGTGGATTAAGGATCTGGCATTGCCATGAGCTTCAGTGAAGGTCACAGACGTAGCTCAGATCTGGCGTTGCTGTGGCTGTGGTATAGGCTGGCAGCTGTAGCTCTGATTAGACCCCTAGCCTGGGAACCTCCATATGCCGTGGGTGTGGCCCTAAATAAAAGCAAAAAACAAAACAACAACAAAAATAAAAAATAAACAACAAAATTGATGTGAATTACATTAGTTTAGAAGACGAAAACATGAATCCCTTATATATCCAGAAAATAGAACATTAAAACAAAGTTCACACTATGAATCTTGGATTGTCAGTTTCATGAAACTGCATGTTAACTTTTAAAAAGTATATGAGGAATTCTAGTATAGTTTGCTGGTGTCTTCTGAAAATTATCTGAGCTATGTCTCTTCAGAAGCCTGTACCCAAGTGTCTGTTCTTTGAAGTATATGTGGTTTCAGTTACCAGTTACAGCCCTTTATACAGGGTTCTGAGACCATCCTTCTTTGTTGAAAATATATAAACTCTGGCCTGTAGCTTACAGGAGATCCTTCAGACAAGCATCAGAGTAAAGCAAAAATTATTGATAGATGACAGGCTTAAAATGACTGTGGCTAATTTATTACTGATAATTGTCAATTGGAAAGATATGATGAGGGTTGTTTTTTTTGGCGGGTGGCAAGACTGCACCCATGGCATATGGAAGTTCCTGGGCCAGAGATCAAACACGCACCACAGCAGCAACCCAAGCCACTGCAGTGACAACGCCAGATCCTTAGCCCACTACACCACAAGAGAACTCCCAAAAGATCAAATTTTGTGATACTCCATAGCCTCTCTAGGAAATCTCAAAGGTATTTTCACTAATACACAAAAGGTATTATGGAGGTTTTAGTTTTCTGTGTTTAGGATCTGACTTGGGGAAGTATATTAGTTTGCTAGGGCTGCCATAACAAAAGATCACAGACTGGGTAGCTTAAACAGCAGAAGTTTATTTTCTCACAGTTGTGAAAGCTGCAAGTCCAGGGTCACGATATCAGCACTTTGGTTTCTTCTGAAGCTTCTCTCCTTGGTTTGCAGATGGCTGCCTTCTTGTTATGTCCTCACATGGCCTTTTTTTCTGTGCATTTGCATTGTAGGTGTTTCTTCATGTTCTTATAAGGGCAGCAAGCATAATGGATTAGGGCCCCACTCTTAACAGCCTCATTTTATCTTAATCACCTCTCTGAAAACCTTATTTCCAAGTACAGTCATATTTTGAAATACTGGGACTTACAGCTTTGACAGAGCAATTTTAGGGGGACATGATTCCATCCATAACAGGAAGACAAAAATCAAAAAAATGTGAGAGGAGTTTGGAACACTTTATTAAAAGATAAATGCATTGATGCTTGAGAAATAACTTGGTTACCTATTTTATTGAAATGACAATAAAACATTTCAAAGTAGATGTAAATGGTAATGTGATTGAAAAGAACTTCAGCTCATTTGTAAACAAGGAGTGATTCTTTTTCTTTTCTCCTTAAGTAATGAAAGACAATAAAATCAACATAAAGCATAGGAAATTATTTCATTAAGACAGAAATTTTGGCGTTCCCTGGTGACCTAGTGGGTAAGGATCCAGTGTAGTTACTTCTGTGGTTTGAGTCGCTGCTGTGAAGCAGGTTGGATCCCTGGCCCAGGAGCCTCCACATGCCATGGGTGTGGCCAAAAAAAATTGGTTTTGGCTTTAGAGCTTTCTTATTGTGGAGAATTTAGTCATATTAATGTTCTGAAGCTCTTATTAGCATTTTATAAGCTAGGTAAAGTTTTTATATTATGTATTCATAAATATTTACTGAGTTCTTTGAACATTGTGCTTGGTAGTAGGGAATGATTGAGGAAATTAAGATATGGTCTCTTCTTTAAAAATTAATTCTGGGAGTTCCTGCACAGTGGGTTAAGAATCTGACTGCAGGAGTTCCCGTCGTGGCTCAGTGGTTATCGAATCCAACTAGGAACCATGAGGTTGCGGGTGTGATCCCTGGCCTTGCTCAGTGGGTTAAGGATCCAGCATTGCCATGAGCTGTGGTGTAGGCTGCAGACTCCGCTCGGATCCCACATTGCTGTGGCTCTGGCATAGGCCTGCAGCTACAGCTCTGATTTGACCCGTAGCCTGGGAACCTCCATATGCCGCAGGAGCAGCCCTAGAAGAGGCAAAAAGACAAAAAAAAAAAAAAAAAAAAAAAAGAAGAAGATTCTGACTGCAGTGGCATGGGTTTGATCCCTGGCCTGGCACACTGGGTTAAGGCCGTGGCATAGATTGCAGCTGCAGCTCAGATTCAGTCCCTAGCCCAGGAACTTCAGTATGCCACAGGTGCAGCTATTTAAAAGAAATGAATTATAATTCTGTAGCAGTAGTGCTTACGAATAATACAAGGTGATAAATTAGTCAAGTGGAGAGTAGGGGGGTCAGGAGCAGGATGACAGAAATGAATTATAATTGGAAAAAACTAGCCTTAAGTTATACTGAGGAGCTTTGGTGTTTTGGTGTGTTATACTTCTGAATATGAGCCTAGCAGTATTTTTGATAATAGATAAAAAAGAAGAAAAAGGAAAAGGTTTTGGATGTCTTTTTGAAAAGGAACTTTATTGTTCCTTCTTTACTTCTAAATCTGCTTATTGATTTTTATAATTTTGGACCTGATGAGAAAATAATTTTGCATTATGAATTTTGCATTACTTAGGAAGCTTTAACAGGAGTTCCCATTGTGCTGCAGCAGAAACAAATCCAGCTAGTATCCATGGGGATGCAGGTTCATTCCCTGGCCTCGCTCAATGGGTCGGGGATGCAGCGTTGCTGTGAGCTGTGGTATAGGTTGCAGACATGGCTCAGATCCTGAATACTGTGGTTTAGGCCAGCAGCTGTAGCTCCGATTTGACACCTAACCTGGGAACCTCCATATGCCATGGGTGTGGCCCTAAAAATCAAAAAAAAAGAAGAAGAAGCAGCTTTAACATGTACTTGTCTTTTTAAAAAAATTAATATTCTTTTTTTTAATTTTTTTTAAGTTCAGGGCCATACTTGCAGCATATGGAGGTCCTCAGACCAGGGGTCAAATTGGAGCTGTAGCCGCCAACCTATACCACAGCCACAGCAAAGTGGAATCCGAGCCACATCTGCAAACTACACCACAGCTCACGGCAATGCTGCATCCTTATCCTGCTGAATGAGGCCAGGGATCGAACCTGCATCCTCATGGGTACTAGTCAGATTTGTTTCCGCTGAGCCACGATAGGAACTCTAAAATTAGCATTCTTAATTTTTATTTTCGTCTGAGCTGTCTTTTATATTCCATCCAATTTTTACATCATCTTCAGTTTAAAATGTATTGAGATAATAAAGATCTAGACTAGAAAATGCCCCTTTTTTTTGTTTTTTGATGTTTAGGTCAAAAGAGAGACTTGTAAAACTTAACAAATGCTGGTTGTGCTTCTGGGATAATTTAATGTTTGTCACTTGGTTGTTCTCAACCCCATAGCAATCAGAACATTCTAAGTGATTTTATATCACTGAGCTCATGATTGGGAGGTCTAATTAGGTTAAATGATTAAAAAAAAATCCAGTAGCATACTTGATGTTCTGAAAAATCCATATAAATCTTAAATTTTTTTATATTTTATTTCTATTACAGATTCTGAAGAATATTTCTGTGTAAAAAGAATTTTCTCAGGTGGAGATCAAAGCTTTTCACATTACTCTAATCCCCAGGTAATGATAATCATATAAATAATTACCTAGCTCAGATAATTTTGAAGAATTTTTTTGAACCCATATTAATGTTCTTTATATGTTCTACAAACTAATTGTTTTGTTTTTCTTAAGTCTACAGAATTTTTCTAGTCCATTTGATAAGTTTTAATTTAAAGTGTTTAGTAGAGGTTAACTTCCAAATACATAGTGGAAGCATGTCTTAGTTTAAGTATATGCAATATCTCTTCCCTCTGACTAATCTGTTTGTTTTAAAATTTAGAACTGTGGGCCACCAGATGACTTTAGGTTTTCTGATCCTTCAAAACAAATCTGGACTGTGAATGAAGCTCTCATTCAAAAATGGCTGAGCTACCCTTCTGGAAGATTTCCTGTAGAGATAGCCAAGTAAGAAAAGTATTTTATCTACACAAAGACAAACACAGTCTCTCAACTCTATGGTGAAGGAACCTGTACTTAAAAATTTTTTATTTAGGTTCCCATTGTGGCCCAGCGGGTTAAGAACCTGACTAGTATCCATGAGGATATAGGTTTGATCCCTGGCCTTGCTTAGTGGGTTAAGGATCTGGCTTTGCCTCAAGCTGCAGTGTGTATGTCACAGATGAGCTCAGATCCGGTGTTGCTGTGGCTGTGGTGTGGGCTGGCAGCTGCAGCTCTAATTCTACCTCTAGCCTGGGAGCTTCTGTATGCCAATGGTGTGGCCCTAAAAAGCAAAAAAAAATAAATAAAAGTGTATATGGAACCATAAAAACCCAAAATTGCCAAAGCAATCCTGAGGAGCAAAAATCAAGCAAGCAGGAGGCATAACTACCCCAGACTTCAGGCAATATTACAAAGCTACATTAATCAAGACAGTGTGGTACTGGTACCAAAAGAGACATACAGATCATTGTAGCAGAATAGAGAACCCAGAAATAAACCCAGCCAACTACGGTCAGTTAATCTTCGACAAAAGAGGCAAGAATATAAAATGGGAAAAATAGTCTTAAGAGCAAGTGGTACTGGGAAAACTGGACAGCTGCATGTAAATCAATGAAACTGGAACATACCCTCACACCATGCATTAAAATAAACTCAAAATGCCTTAAAGACTAAAAAACAAACAGAAAAAACACAAGGAGTTACCGTCATGGTTCAGCCAAAATGAATCTGACTAATATCCATGAGGACACAGGTTCAATCCCTGGCCTCACTCAGGGGGATTTAAGGATCCGGTGTTGCCATGAGCCATGGTGTAGGCCTGCAGCTACAGCTCCAGTTTGACCCTTAGTGTGGGAACCTCTATATGCTGCACGTGTGGCCCTAAAAACACACACCAAAAACATAAAATGGCTTAAAAACTTAAACAAGACAAGACACCATCAAACTCCTTGAAGAGAACATAGGCAAAACACTGACATCAATCATACAAATGTTTTCTTAGGTCAGTCTAACAAAGCAACAGAAATAAAAGCAAGAATAAATCAGTGGGACCTAATCAAACTGACAAGCTTTTGCACAGCAAAGGAAACCATAAAAAAAAAAAAAAAAAAAAAAAAAAAAAGTCACCTATGAAATGGGAGAAAGTAGTTTCAAAGGACTCAAATCACAAGGGCTTAGTCTCTAAAATATACAACCAACTTATACAACTCAGCAACAAGAAAACGAACAACCCAGTTGAAAAATGGGCAAAAGACCTGAATAAACATTTCTCCAAAGAAGATATACAGATGGCCAACAAGGATGTGAAAAATGCTCAATATCACTAATCATTAGAGAAACGCAAATCAAAACTACTGTGAGGTACTACCTCACACTTGTCGGGATGGCTGTCATTAACAAGCCAACAAATAACAAATGCTAGAGAGGGTGTGGAAAAAAGGGTATCCTCCTACATTGTTGGTGGGAATGTAAATTGGTACAACCACTATGGAAAACAGTATGGAGGTACCTCAAAACTAAGTATATAACTACCATATGACCAACAGTCCCACACTCGGGCATGTATTCATTGAAAAAGCATTCATTGAAAAAGATACGTGTGCTCTCATGTTCATTGCAGCACTATTCACAATAGTGATACCATTTGTATCTGGAATCTAATATACGGCACAAATGAACCTTAGCACAGAAAAGTAAGTCATGGACATGGAGAATGGACTTGTGGTTGCCAAGGGAGGTGGGGAGGGAGTGGGATGGATTGGCAGCTTGGGGTTAATAGATGCAAACTATTACATTTGGAGTGGATAAGCAATGAGATCCTGCTGTATAGTACAGGATCTCATAGTCACTTTTGATGGAACATGATGGAGGATAATGTGAGAAGAAGTATGTAGATATATATACGTATGACAAGGTCACTTTGCTATACTGTAGAAATTGACAACATTGTAAATCAGCTATAATGGAAAAAATAAAAATCATGTATAAAAGAATTATTAAATCAATCTTTATGGAATTCTGATTTGTTCTGAGTGTTGCTTAGAGGAATACTGTATAGCATTAAATATTAGTTTAAGTATTTATTTTAATTTTCATTTAAAAATAAAGGTGAACAGAACAGAGTGGTCTGATCTGATGAATAATTGTGGGGATGAGGGAGCTGACCTTGCATTCAGTGAACAAGAAGGACATCTTGGCACATACCTTCAGACCAGAGGATGAGAAGTGCTGGCCCCTCAAAGAGCCAGGTGGAAAAAACAACAAATGCAAAGGCATTGAGACAGCAAAGAGGGTGGTTTGTCCGAGGACCAGGGAGGCTCAAGAGAGCTCAGTGTGGCTGAGGAGAGCAGGGTGGAAAGTAGCAAGAGGCAAGGAGGAAAGGGACCATATTAACGCCCCTTATGACCCTATTGTGCATGACTTAGCCACAGTAATCCTTTGGGATTTGGAAATTGTTTGACAAACCCCCAAAATGTTTAGCTAGAGAGACTGGGTGAGTGAGTGAACCTGCTCAACCCTCTGGAACAAAAGTTTTTAAAACAGAAAGAATTACATATTGTTGTTAGGTATTTGTTTTCCTTCAATAAATACTATGTTTCATCTTTAAAAATAAAATAAAATGAAATAAAAATAAAGGTGAAAAATCAGATTTCTCATTTTGTGCTTTTGTAATTTTTAAATTTCTTTTTAGTGAAATAGATGGAACATTTTCTTCATCTGGTTGTCTAAATGGAAGTTTTTTAGCTGTTAGGTAAGTTATAATTCTTTGATATACTGTATCTTTCAAATTTATTATATATATCATTATATTAAGTAATAACATCGCTTATTTAAATGAAATAATTTAAACATTTTATTTCTCTCTCTTTCTGTGTTATTTTTTAACTAGCAATGATGATCACTATAGAACAGGCACCAGATTTTCAGGGGTTGATATGAATGCTGCTAGACTTTTATTCCACAAACTTATACAACCTGATCATCCTCAGATATCTCAGCAGGTTTGTTTTTATTTTGTATTATGTTTTATGTAGCCTGTTTTGAGTTTTTTATTCCATGTTACTTTATATGTTTTATAGCCTAATGAACTTTATAATTTCGTTCACATCATTATGGTGTCTTTGTATAATTTTATTTAAAATACTAATATAAGAATTAAAATCAGGTAAGTGTTTATAATTTAGCTGTCAGATATCTGTGTATCTTTCCAGATATTCAGAGCAGATCCTTAATAACATTACCATACTGGTAAAGCCTTATATGCTGTAGATGTGGAGAGTTTAAATTGAGAATTGTACATAAGATTTTAAAAATTCTTTTAGCAATGCTTAGGCACTAATTTTCATTGGGCTCCAAAAAGTACATTCATTGATTTATTGTGAGTGAGTTTCTTTTTTTTTTCCACCATTCCATGTTTGCTGTATACTAAGTTTTTTCTTTTTCTTTTTGAAATATACATTCATTTTAAATGAAGCAGGTTTTACTTTTTGTTAAAATATAGGTGGCAGCTAGTTTGGAAAAGAATCTTATTCCTAAACTGACTAGCTCCTTACCTGATGTTGAAGCATTGAGATTTTATCTTACTCTACCAGAATGTCCCTTGATGAGTGATTCCAACAATTTCACCACAATAGCAATTCCCTTTGGTACAGCTCTTGTGAACCTAGAAAAGGCACCACTGAAAGTACTTGGTAAGATTTTAATTTTTTTTTCCTTTTGTAACCTTTTCTCTTTAAATGAAAATGCTTGAAAGTTCCTACTTTCTACTGTTTGAAATTTTGCTGCTCTGCTTATTTGACATTGTCTTAGGGAGAGATATTTCTCCTTTTCAGTTTGTTGCTTTTTTCCTAGTCTTCTGATGCTAGGTGTTAGAATTGTGGGGGGCTGAGTATGTTAAATATTAAAATTTTAATCAAGCGCAACAGCAGAGACAGTATCAGAAAAGATAGAAATTATTTTTTGCATTACCTTTCCTAATTCCCTTCAGAGTGATCTTACTGTTAAAGAAGTAGAGGAGGAGGAGCAATTAAAGCTGAACAAACATGGGTGTTAAATCCCCCTTGAACTGTATTAAGCCTTTGCCTTATACATCCCTTATTTACTGATTTTCTGATGTTTAATTTTATTTCTCTGCATGTAGGTGAGATACCACAGTCCATTTGATTTTATAGTTCTGTCTCTGTCTGCTCTGGATTTTTAGCCTAAACTTTTCTCACTTTTATTTTTCTAATTGTATAGATTTCATCTCTATCTCCTGACCATTATAATTTGCCTGCTCCATTTAACCCAGTACTTTCCGTCCTTAATAGTATTTGTTAGGTATGTGAAGCAGAGATACATAGAAGTAATAAAATCAGTACAAGAAGTTTTAGGCTGAGCAGAGGAGGCAACAAGCAAAGGGTAGAATCCTGGACTCTGAGGGAATTAGCCAGTGGTTAGAAGAGTGAACAGGGAATCAAAAGAGTATTGCTTCTTTGTTGCCAAAAGTTTTTGTATTCCTTCCTCTCTTTTGCATAAGATTGTTGTATCTGGAATTAATAACTACAGATAGTGAATGTAGGAAAGTACGGACACAGTATACTTTACGTTGTGTAGTTTCTGTATTTGATTTCCAGGAGTACTTTGCAGTTTAAAGGTGATGCTTCATAATATTTCAACTTCATGTAAATTGGAAGATAAAACTTGAGATCTTTGAGTGTGGGAGCAATACAACTTTAAAGTGTTTAAAAATTAGGAGTTCCCATGGTGGCGCAGTGGAAGCGAATCCCACTAGTAACCATGAGGTTGCGGGTTTGATCCTTGACCTCGCACAGTGGGTTAAGGGTCCAGCGTTGCTGTGAGCTGTGGTGTAGGTCGCAGACGCGGCTTGGATCTGGCATTGCATAAAGTGTTTAAAAATTAAAACCCTAATTTCCAAAGCATTTTTTTCATAGCTAATTTTAATATTAGGTATAGTGGTTAAGTTTTTAATATAGTTTAGGAAACCAATAATGTAAATTCAGTAGACCTTTTTCTTACTTTATTTTTGCTTTCAATAGCTTTTAGAACCATATTTTTTAACTTGAAGGGGGGGGTGGTATGTATAAACCCTAGAAATGTTACGTAAAATAATTTTATTGTGTCTTCTTGAGATTTTCAAAGAGTTAAGAGCCACTGCTTTAGAAGAAAAGTCAGTTATGATTTTGAAAATTGTGACTCTTTAAAATTTATTTTATTTGTGTGTTCACCCTTTAATAACAGAAAACTGGTGGTCAGTACTTGAACCTCCACTATTCCTCAAGATTGTAGAACTTTTTAAGGAGGTTGTGGTACATCTTTTGAAACTCTACAAGATCGGCATTCCCCCTTCTGAAAGAAGAATTTTCAACAGTTTTCTTCATACTGCATTAAAGGTTTTAGAAATATTACATAGGGTATGTCCAGTAGTTCCTTTATTTTCCTCTTTCCCCATTGCCACTAACAGACTGATGATGTTTATTTTAACATGAATATATTGCAGAATTAGATTGACGTAGAAGATCTGTATTATAGAAATTTAGAAAAGTTCCTAAATTTTCCTTTGAAAAATAATTATACTTTGAAGTTTCAGTCGTATTTGACTGTGTTAGGTACTTATGGATAACTTGTCTGTACTTGGGCAGAACAATAGCATACTAATGAATTAGAATTCTCTTGGAGTTCTTGTTGTGGCTCAGCAATGACAAACCCTACTAGTATCCATGAGGACGTGCATCTGATACCTAGTCCTGCTCACCCTTGCCATGAGCTGTGGTGTAGGTTGAAGACACGGCTTAGATCTGTATGTTGCTGTGGCTGTGGCATAGGCAGGTAGCTGCAACTCTGATTTGACGCCTAACCTGGAAACTTCCGTATGCCAAGGGTACAGCCATTTAAAAAAAAAAAGAAGAAGAATTCTCTTTATCTTTTTTTCCTGAAGAACATGATTTGTTTAAATAATATGTTTTTTGTTATTTATAGGAGGTAATCATATGAGAGACTGCATCCTAGTCGTGATTGTAAGCACTTAAACTCATGTTCTTTTTGCCATTGGGTACTAATGGCTTTAGTCAAAGTAGGACTTTACATTTGAAACAGATGACTAACTTAAAATTAGGATTGTCTATAATTCATTAATATGCCTATTGTTCTTTCCTGCCTGTCTTCCCAGTGGAAGAAATAGTACTCTTTACACTTGTAGCAATTCAAAGTTATATGAAGAAGTAGAATCTCAGCTGTTTCATTAAAGATGAATTTGAGACATCCCTGACAGCTGGTAGGTATATCTCTGTTATGCCATTTGGTATTTTTAAGATGCTATTTTTGGAGACATGACCTAAGGGAGAAGCATGTATTTCTAGCTTATAGAATGAGTGAAAAACCCATATGAACCTTTTAATCTTTAGTTTCCTCCCCTTAACAAATTCTAGAGTGTTTTAAGACTCTTCTTGCCTGGTACTAAGGTAAATGATAAAGGATAAAGGAAATAGTCCTGATGTTCTCTGTAAGAAAGAGCCTTATGGACCATTTATTTTTTCCTTTTTATTCTTTTAATGAAGTTCCTGGCTACTTTCTCAACTACTTAACTTTTTTTCTTTTGTATTTAGTATGTCCAAGCTTTCTAGAAAAACAGATCATTTCTCCTACTGTAACTAAAGATATGATAGCCATTTCTTTCTTAGGGAAACAGGTCATTCTTACATTTACCTTTCCTGGTCTAAGGCTTTCTTGGAGCATTTTAAGCTTAACTGGATTCTGTAATAAAGTTAAGAAGATTTTCTGTCTTCAATGGGATGGGTCTCTACTTTTCTGTATGCCTTTTGTCTAGGATTCAAGAGATTGATTAGATTTTTTTTTTCCTTTCCTCTGGGCTCTTTGACTTCAGTGAACCATCATTTGTCAGCAGGACCCTATTTCCAAATAATTATTCAGTCCCCTCCCCATCTCCCCCTTACCTGCTTATCTCTATTACCTCTTAAAATTTTTTGTTTTCCTTAGCTCTGTCTTTTCCACCAGTAAAAGGGAGGGAAGAAGTAAAAGAGGAAATTGAACCTTTTGTTTTTCGTAATTACAGATAGAACTTGAGCAAGTAATTTATGTGCCTGGCTCAGAAGCCTCAGTCTCTACTGAGAAGAACCCTGTGAGGTTCTGTCTCCAGACACTTTTTTGATGGAGCAGTGCTAGAACTAGAAACCTAAATTATTGCTACTTGAAAGGGAAAGAAAAATCATCTAACAGTGGCCAAGATTAGAAACTTCCATTAATTCATGTGAGCAGTTCACATATATTCTCATTTAACTTGTTAAACTCTTTGTAGTTATATTTTGCCCCTTAATCTGAATATCAAAGATCATAAACAAGTAACCGAGTTGAAATACAAATACAAATCTATTTCCAAAGTCTCTACTGTATCTGCAGATACGGTAATATAGCATGTTTATAAGGGGAATTGCTTTTATTTTATGCCACTAGACCTAGAGGCTTATACTTCCATAATTGCAGATAACATTGTATTGTTAACTCTGTCCATGCTGTTTCCTATCAGTATGATTTTGAACAAGTCTTTCACTTTATCACATACGGAAATCTGTAAAATAAAGAATTAAATAATGGCCTGGTATTTCCCAGGATTTATGTATTATTTAGATTATATAATATATATAATTATTATACATTCATAAGGCAGAGATTTTATTACCACCACCACCAATTTGGATGGGAAACTGCTACTTTTAACTTAATTTATTTGGTTATGAGGAAACTGAGTTCTTATTTGAAGTTGTTACATACTCAAAAGCAGGGTAATAATGGTATCTGTTTCTTAAGCATCTCTTACTAAGAGTCCTTAAGACAATCACCTTTCTTTTGCCTCTTACATTGGAGAAAACTTTACTTGGTCCTAATCTGTCATAGATACCCATAGATACTTACTATTAGGAATGAGTCATTTTCATTTTCAGGGATACCCAAGTTGCTTATCAGAGATGGTTTTTTTTTTTTTTTAAAGTCCCCTTATGTCTAAAACTGTATATATTCCTTCTCTCTGCTCCACGGCTAACCATGGCTAACCGTGGTTAAGAATTAGGAAAAGTTTCTGCAAACAGTTTCCTTCTTGACCTAATCCTGTCTAGGCTTAGGAACTAGAGAACTGGACTCTGTTTCCTGAAAATTTCACGACTTGTTCCTCCCTTATGTCATGTCCTTTGGAAAGCTTTTGAATGAGAAACCATTTCCAGTGTTCCAAATGGCATCAGGAGAAAGATAACTTTGGTACTTGCTGTCAGGGTTGGATGCATTACCAGATATATGAGTTTGCTGGCAAGTAATTGGGATATTTAGTAGTTTCTCTGAGTTTTCACACAGCACGTTATAGAGATACTGATATGCCAAAAGATAAGACTTACTTGGTTTCACTAGTCTGTTTGCTATGTATCATGCCAATCTTCTGAGACAGTGATTTTTAAGTGTTTTTTTTTTTTTTTGCAAGAAACCTTTAAATAAATCAACCCAAACAGATACTACCCATATATACTTATCATATACCACCTCTGAACTCAGGTTCGTAAACCAAAATACTAAACTGTAATTAAACTGTGAATTGTTATGATCAAACATAGATAGGTTTGATTTTGTACATTTTAGGCAGTAATATTGAATGGATAAGTCATTCTGAACTTCTACCATGTGGTTTCTTTTTTATTCATTTTACAAATAATTACTGAGTGCCTACTGTATGCTTTTCATGGTATTAAACACAGTGATAAAAGATGTGATTCCTGCCCTTAAGATTATGAACGTAGAGCAGTTGTATACATGCAAGTAATTAAGCATTTATGATATAGTGTGGTAAGTGCTAGATTAAGGAAAATGAAGGGTGTTATGAAAACCCATAGAAGAGCACATGTCTTAGAAGAATTAAAGAAGACTTTCTGGAGAAAATACTGTCTCGTCAGTCTTACCTTCCATACAAATGTATTTTTATAACTATTTTTTTTAAATGGGTAATTTTAACAAGTTTATTTTATTCTTTTATTACTCAATTTATTACATTTATAGTTATACAGTCATCACAACCCAGTTTTATAGCACTTCCATCCCAAACCCCCAGCACATCCACACTGTCTCCTTTGGAAACCCTAAGTTTTTCAAAGTCTGTGAGTCCATATCTGTTCTGCAGAGAAGTTCATTCTGTCTTTTTTTCAGATTCCACATGTAAGTGATAGCGTTTGATGTTGGTGTCTCATTGTCTGACTGACTTCACTTAGCGTGGTAATTTCTAGGTCCATCCATGTTGCTAAAATTGCCATTATTTCGTTCCTTTTAATGGCTGAGTAATATTCCATTGTGTATATGTACCACATCTTCTTGATCCCCTCCTCTGTCAGTGGACATTTAGGTTGTTTCCATGTCTTGGCTATGAAAAATAGTGCTGCAGTGAACACTGGAGTACATGTGTCTTTTCGAGTCATGATTTTCTCTGGATAAATGCCCAGGAGTGGGATTGCTAGAGCAAGTGGTAGTTCTATGTTTAGATTTCTGAGGAATCTCCATGCTGTTTTCCACAGTGGTTGCACCAATTTACATTCCCTCCAACAGGTGTAATAGCGTTCTTTTTTCTCCACATCCTCTCCAGCACTTACTGTTTGGAGACATTTTGATGATGGCCATTCTGGCTGGTGTAGGGTGGTACTTCATAGTGGTTTTGATTTGCATTTCTCTAATGATGAGTGATGTTGAACATCTTTTCATGTGTTTTTTGGCCATCCGTATGTATTCTTTGGAGAATTGTCTGTTTAGATCTTCTGCCCATTTTTCAATGAGGTTATTTGTTTTTTTGGTATTGAGCAGTAGGAGGTGTTTATAAATTTTAGATATTAATCCCTTGTCAGTCGACTGATTCGCAAGTATTTTCTCCCATTCTGTGGGTTGTCTTTTCGTTTCAGTTTAGGGTTTCCTTTGCTATGCAGAAACTTAAGTTTCATTAGGTCCCATTTGTTTATTTTTGTTTTTACAAAAGGGAGATCTGAGAAGATGTTGCTGTCATTTATGTTGGAGAGTGTTGGGCCTGTGTTTTCCTCTAAGAGTTTTATAGTCTCTAATCTTATATCTAGGTCTTTAAGCCATTTGGAGTTTATTTTTGTGCATAGTGATAGGGAGTGTTCTACTTTCATTCTTTTCCATGTGGCTGTCAAGTTTTCCCAGCACCATTTGTTGAACAGGCTGTCTTTTCTCCATTGTATATTCTTGCCTCCTTTATCATAGGTTAGTTGACTGTAGGTGCATAGGTTTAATTCTGGGCTTTCTATCCTGTTCCACTGATCTATATTTCTGTCTTTGTGCCGGTACCATAGGTTGTGATGACTGTTGCTTTGTAGTATAGTCTGAAGTCGGGGAGCCTGATTCCTCCAGCTCCATTTTTCTTTTTCGGAATGTCTTTGGCTATTCTGGTCTTTTGTGCATCCAAACAAACTTTGAAATATTTTGTTCGAGTTCTGTGAAAAATGTCTTTGGTAATTTGATAGGGATTGCATTGAATCTGTATATTGCTTTGGGTAGTATAGTCATTTTGATAATATTAACTCTTCCAATCCAAGAGCATGGTATATCTTTCCATATTTGTGTCGTCTTTAATTTCTTTCATCAGTGTCTTGTGGTTTTCAGAGTACAGGTTTTTTGTCTCTTTAGGTAGGTTTACTCCTAGGTATTTTATTTTTTTGGATGTGATGGTAAATGGGATTGCTTCCCTAATTTCTCTTTCTGATCTTTCATTGTTGATATGTAGAAATGCCGTTGATTTCTGTGTATTAATTTTGTATCCTGAGACTTTGCCAAATTCATGGATGAGCTCTAACAGTTTTCTGTTAGCGTCTTTAGGATTCTCTAGGTATAGTATGTCATCTGCAAATAGTGATAGTTTTACTTCTTCCTTTCCAATTTGGATTCCTTTTATTTCTTTTACTTCTCTAATTGCCGTGGCTAGGACTTCCAAAACTATGTTGAAGAGTAGTGGCGAGAGCGGACCTCCTTGTCTTGTTCCAGATCTCAGCGGAAAATCTTTCAGCTTTTCACCATTGAGAATGATGTTCGCTGTGGGTTTGTCATATATGGCCTTTATCATGTTGAGGTAGGTTCCCTGTGTGCTCACTTTCTGAAGGATTTTTATCAGAAATGGGTTTTGGATTTTGTCAAAGGCTTTTTCCGCGTCTATTGAGAGGATCATATGGTTTTTATTCTTCAGTTTGTTAATGTGGTGTATCACACTGATGAATTTGCGGATATTGAAGAACCCTTGCATCCCTGGGATAAATCCCACTTGATCATGATGTACAATCCTTTTAATGTATTGTTGGATGAGGTTTGCAGGTATTTTGTTGAGGATTTTTGCATCGATGTTCCTCAGTGAAATAGGCCTGTAGTTTTCTTTTTTTGTGGTATCTTCGTCTGGTTTTGGTATCAGGATGATGGTGGCCTCGTAGAATGAGTTTGGGAGTATCCCTTCCTCTGCAATTTTTTGAAATAGTTTCAGAAGGAGAGGTGTTAGCTCTTCTCTAAATGTTTGATAGAATTCGCCTGTGAAGCCATCTGGTCCTGGACTTTTGTTTGTTGGAAGTTTTTTAATGACAGTTTCAGTTTCAGTTCTTGTGATGGGTCCATTCATCTTTTCTATTTCATCTTGGTTTAGTCTTGGAAGGTTGTACTTTCTAAGAATTTGTCCATTTCTTCTAGGTTTTCCTTTTTATTGGCATATAGTTGCATATAGTAGTCTCTTATGATCCTTTGTATTTCTGTGGTGTCCGTTGTTACTTCTCCTTTTTCATTTCTAATTTTATTGATTTGAGTCCTCTCTCTTTTTTGCTTGGTAAGTCTGGCTAGGGGTTTATCAATTTTGTTGATCTTTTCAAAGAACCAGCTTTTCGTTTCATTGATCTTTTCTATGGTTTTCCTTGTTTCTATTTCATTGATTTCTGCTCTGATCTTTATGATTTCTTTCCTTCTACTAACTTTAGGTCTTGTCTGTTCTTCTCTCTCGAGCTGCTTTAGATGTAAAGTTAGGTTGTTTATTTGAGCTTTTTCTTGTTTCATGAGGTAGGCTTGTATTGCTATAAACTTTCCTCTTAGAATGGCTTTTTCTGCGTCCCATAGGTTTTGGAGTGTTGTCATTTGCTTCTAGGTACTTTTTAATTTCCTCTTTGAGTTCTTCAGTGATCCATTGGTTGTTGCAGCATGTTGTTTAGTCTCCACATGTTTGTGTTTCTTGCAGTTTTTTTCTTGTTGTTGATTTCCAGTTGTATAGCATTGTGGTCAGAAAAGATGCTTGATATGATTTCAATTTTCTTAAAGTTACCGAGGCTTGATTTGTAGCCCAGGATGTGATCAATCTTAGAGAATATTCCATGTGCACTTGAGAAGAATGTGTATTCTTTTGCTTTTGGATGGAATGTCCTATAAATATCTATTAAGTCCATCTGGTCAAATGCTTCATTCACGGCCTGTGTTTCCTTAATTGATTTTCTATCTGGATGATCTGTCCATTGTTGTAAGTGGGGTGTTAAAGTCCCCCACTATTAATGTGTTATTGTCAGTTTGTCCTTTTAAGGTTGTTTAGCAGTTGCCTTATATATTGTGGTGAGCCTATGTTGGGTGCGTAGATATTTAAAATTGTTCTGTCTTCTTCCTGGATTGATCCTTTGATCATTATGTAGTGACCGTCCTTGTCCCTTAAAATATTCTTCATTTTTAAGTCTATTGTCTGATATGAGTATTGCTACTCCAGCTTTCTTTCGTTTTTTGAGGTTTTTTTTGTTTTTTGTTTTTGTCTTTTTGCCATTTCTTGGGCCACTCCCACGGCATATGGAGGTTCCCGGGCTAGGGGTCGAATCAGAGCTGTAGCTGCTGGCCTACGCCAGAGTCACAGCAACGCGGAATCTGAGCTGCGTCTGCAACCTACACCACAACTCATAGCAACGCCAGATCCTTAACCCACTGAGCAAGGCCAGGGATCAAACCCCCAACCTCATGGTTCCTAGTCGGATTTGTTAACCACTGAGCCACGACCGGAATTCCCCTAGCTTTCTTTTGATTCCCTTTTGCATGGAGCATTTTCTTCCATCCTCTCGGTTGCAATTTGTATGTGTCCCTAGAAGTGAAGTGGGTCTCTTGAAGACAGCATATATGTGGGTCTTGTTTTTGTATCCATTTAGCCAGTCTGTGTCTTTTGGTTGAGACATTTAGTCCATTAACATTGAAGGTAATTATTGGTATGTATATTCTCATTGCCATTTTATTAGCTTTTTTGGATTTGTTTTTGTTGCTCTTTTTTCTTCCCTTCTTCTCTATTCTCTCCTCTTGTGCTTTGATGACTATCTTTAGTATTGTAATTGAGTTGATTTTTCTTGTTAGTTTGTGTATCAATTGTAGATTTTGCGGTTGCCCTGAAGTTTTGATATAAGAATCTATATATATATATACAAGTTTGTTTTAGGTTGTTGGTCTCTTAATTGCAAGTGCATGCTGTAGCGTCCTGCATTTGTACCCTGCTCTTCTCATGATTTCTGATTTTGGTGGCATAATTGTGCATGGATGATTTTGTATCTTTACCATATATATATAGCTTTACTGGTGAGCCTTGTCATTTGTGGTATTTTTGTTTCTGGTTGTGGCCTTTGCTTTTCTGCCTAGAGAAGTTCCTTTAGTATTTGTTGTAAGGCTGGTTTGGTGTTGCTGAATTCTCTTAGCATTTGCTTATCTGTGAAGCTTTTGATTTCTCCTTCAAATCTGAATGAGAGCCTTGCTGGGTAAAGTAATCTTGGTTGGAGGTTTTTTCCTTTCATCACGTTAAGTATATTATGCCACTCCCTTCTGGCCTGCAGAGTTTCTGCTGAAAAATCTGATAACCTTTTTGGGATTCCCTTGTATGTTATTTGTTTTTTTTTCCCCTAACTGCTTTCACTATTTTCTCTGTCTTTAATTTTGGTCATTTTGGCTAATGTGTGTCTTGGGGTGTTCCTCCTTGGGTTTATTTTATATGGTACTCATAGTGCTTCCTGGATTTGAGTGAGTGGTTCCTTTCCCATGTGAGGGAAGTTTTTGGCTATTATCTCTTTGAATATTTTTTCTGTCCCTTTCTCTTGTCTCCTTCTGGCATCTCTGTGATATGGATGTTGGTGCATTTAATGTTGTCCCAGAGTTCTCTGAGACTCTCCTCATTTCTTTTTGATTTTTTTTCTCTTTTCTGTTCCCATCCATGATTTCCAATAATCTGTCCTCCAGTTCGCTTATTTCATTCTTCTGCCTCCTGTATTCTGCTGTTGGCTGCTTCTAATGAATTTTTTATTTCAGTTATTGTGTTTTGCATCTCTTCTTGGTTAAGTTTTATGTCTTGTATTTCTTCGCCCAGTGTTTCCTATAAATTATCTATCTTTGCCTCCAGTTTATTCCCATTGTCTTGAATCATCTTCAGCATCAACAGTCTAAAGTCTTTTTCCTGGAGGCTGAGAATCTCCTGATCACTTAGCTGTTTTTCTGAGGTTTTTTCTTCTTCCTTTATCTGAGTTATAATTCTGTGTCTTTTCATTTTTATAGGTTTTTGGTGTGCTGACCTTTTTACGGATGATAGAGTTGTAGCCTCTCTTACTTGTGGCGTCTGCACCCCTTGTGGCTGCATTTGGTATGGGGGGGCGGGGCTTGCTGTAGGCTTCCTGATGGGAGGGACTGATGCCTGCCCACTGGTAGGTGGAGCTGATTCCTATTCCCTCAGGTGGGTGGGGAGCTTTGTCTCTGGGTGAGATTAGAGGCAGCTATGTACCTGAGGGGGTCTTTAGGCAGCTTGTTTACTGATGGGCGGGGCTGTCATCCCACCTGGATTGTTGTTTGGCCTTGGGCTTCTCAGCGCTGCTGGGTGGGGCTGGATTTTCCCAAAATGGCCACCTCCAGAGAAACCCACTTATGAGTATTCCCAAGAGCTTTGCTTCCTTCCCCGACAACAAGCCACATTCATCCCCTGTTTTCCTAGGAGGTCCTTCAAGAACTGCAGTCAGATCTGACCCAGATTCCTATGGAGACTTTGCTTTGCCCTGGGACCCAGTGCATGCGAAAGTCTGTGTGGACCTTTTAAGAATAGGGTCTCCATTTCCCCCAGTCCTGTGGAGCTCCTGTGCCCAAGCCCCACTGGCCTTCAATGCCAGATGCTCCGGGGGCTCTTTCTCCCAATGCCAGATCCCCACGGGTGGGGCTTTGATGTGGGGCTCAGAACTCTCACTCCTGTAGGTGAGTCTCTGTGAACCAGTTACTTTCCATTCTGTGGGGCTTCCCACCCAGGAGGTATGGGGTTGCTTATATTGTGTAATCGCCCCTTGTACCTCTTGATGTGGCCTCTTCTTTGTCTTCTGGAGTAGGATATCTTTTTGAAAGTTTCCGGTCCATTTGGTTGAAGATTACTCTCCATTTGGTTGTAATTTTGTTGTTTTTATGAGAGAAGTTGTGCTCCAGTCCTTCTATTCTGCCATCTTAATTCCATCTCTCCTATAAACTATTTTTTCAAACTTGACTTTTATGTAAACCTTTTTTAAAATTTAATTTTATTGGAGTATAGTTGACTTAAAATATTGTATTTCAGGTGTACAGCAAGGTGATCAGTCACACATAAAAAACTATATCCCATTTTTTTTTTCACATGTAGGTTATTACAAACTATTGAGTAGATTTTCCTGTGTAGTTTCTCTTTAATCATCAGTTTTATACAGTAGTGTTATCTATGTCATTCCCACCTTCTCAATTCATCCTTCTCCCAATGGTTTCACCTATGGTAACCATAAGACTCATTTTGAAATCCATGACTTTGTTTCTGATTTTTAAATGAGTTCTTTTGTATTATTTTTTATTAGATTTTGCATATAAATGATATATATTTGTCTTTCTCCATCTGACTTCACTCAGTATGATAAACTCTAGGTCCATCTGTGTTGCTCCAAATAGCATTATTTCATTCTTCTTGATGGCTGAATAGTATTCCATTGCATATATACCACATATATACCATCATCTTCTTCTGTTCCCCTGTGGATGAACATTTAGTTTGCTTCCATGTCTTAGCTATTGTGAATAGTGCTGCAGTGAACTTTGGGGTGCAGGTATCTTTTCGCATTATTTCTTCAGATGTATGCCCAGGAGTAGATTGCTAGATCATATGGTAGTTCTGTTTTCAGTTGTTTGAGGAACCTACATACTGTTCTCCATAGTGGTTGTACCAATTACATTCCCACAAACAGTGTAGGAGGATTCCCTTTTCTGCATACCCTCTCTAGCATTTGTTGTTTGTAGACTTTGATAATGGCCATTTTGACTGATATGAAGTGATACCTCAAAATAGTTGCACTGGATGTTCTTGTCTAGTTCTTAATCTTAAAAAGAAAGCATTTAATGTTTTACCCATAATTGCGATGTTAGATGTAGAGTTTTTTTGTTTTTGCTTTTGTATTTTTTTAAGGTGGGCTTTATCTGTTTGAAGAATTTCCCTTCGATTACCAGGTTTGATGAAAGTGTTTATTATGAAGGTGTGTTGAATTTTGTTAGATGATTTTTTTCTGCATATATTGAGATGAATAAATTTTTTTTCTGAAATGTGAAATTCATATTTGAATTTTATGCCAGTCTTGGCATTCCTAGGATGAACTCTGCAGTGGGCATTTTATATATATTGTTTGATTTAACTTGGTAATATTTTGTTGAGGATTTTATAAAAGTGTTTATGAGGGATGTTGATCTGATAAATTTTATTTCTCATCATCTTTCAGTACGAGGGTTATTCAAGCTTCATAAAATGAATTAAGAAATGACCCCTCAGAGTTCCCGTCATGGCTCAGCGGAAACTAATCTGATTAGTATCCATGAGGATGCAGGTTTGATTCCTGATCTTGCTCAGTGGGTTAAGAATCCAGTGTTGCAGTGACCTGGTGTAGATCACAGATGCAACTTGGATCTGGTTTTGCTGTGGAGTAGGCCTGCAACTACAGCTTCTGGTTCGACCCCTAGCCTAGGAACCTCCATATGCTGTGAGTGTAGCCCTAAAAATATAAAAAAGAAATTAACCCTCAAAAAAAAAAGAGAGAGAAGCTCCTGTTGTGGCTCAACAGTAAGAACCTGACTGGTATCCATGAGGGCTTAGGTTCAGTCCCTGGCCCCACTCAGTGCGTTAAAGATCATTGCCGTGAGCTGTGGTGTAGGTTGCAGACATGGCTCTGATCTGGCATTGTTGTGGTTGTGGTGTAGGCCAAGAGCTGCAGCTCCGATTTGACCCCTAGCCTGGGAACTTCCATATAGTACTGCCCTAAAAAGACAAAAAAAAAAGAAGAAGTTCTCTTGTGGTGCACTGGGTTAAGGATCTGGTGTTGTCACTGTACTGGCCTAGGTCGCTACTGTGGCGTGGATTCGATCCCTGGCCTGGGAACTTCCACATGCCACAAGTGCAGCCAAATAGAAAAAAGAAATAATTCCTCTTTCTCTGTTTTCTGAGTTTGCTTAAGATTGGTATTATTTCTTCCTTAAATATTGATAGAGTTCCTCCCACCTTGGCAGAAGGGATCGGTGCCCCTGGAGCAATGGGATGCAAGTTTGATCCCCTGCCTGACACAATGGGTTAAGGGTCCGGTGTTGCCACAGCTGCAGTATAGCTTGCAACTGCGGCTCAGATCTGATCCGTGGCCCAGGAACTGCATATGTTGTGGGGTGGCCAAAAAAAGAAAGAAGGAAAAAATTCACCAACAAAGACATCTTGGCCTGTAATTTTATTTTGGGACTTTTGAAATTTTAATACTAACTTTTAAAAAGTTAGTATAGGTGTTCCCATCATGGCTCAGTGGTTAACGAACCCAACTAGTAATGAGGATGCAGGTTCAATCCCTTGCCTTGCTCAATAGGTTAAAGATCTGGCGTTGCAGCGAGCTGAGGTGTAGGTTGCAGATGCGGCTCAGATCCCGAATTGTGGCTTTGGCTGTGGTGTAGACCAGCAGCTGCAGCTCCAATTCGACCCCTAGCCTGGGAACTTCCATATGCTGCGAGTGCAGCCTGAGAACTTCCATATGCTGCGAGTGCAGCCTGGAAAAAGCAAAAATAAAATAAAGTCAGTAATCTAATAAAGCCTCTGCTTTAAGAATCCAGAAAATGATCATCATATTAAGGACAAAGTCAGTAGGAGGAGGAAAGATAAGAAATGGGAAACAAGAGTTCCTGTCATGGTGCAGTGGAAATGATTCCAAGTAGGAACCATGAGGTTGTGGGTTCAAACCCTGGCCTCACTTAGTGGGTTAGGGATCCGGCGTTGCTGTGAGCTGTGGTGTAGGTTGCAGACATGGCTCAGATCCTGCATTGCTGTGGCTGTGGCATAGGCCGGCAGCTGGAGCTCTTATTCAACCCCTAGCCTGGGAACCTCCATGTGCTACAGCTGTGGCCCTAAAAAGACAAAAAAAAGAAAAAGAAATAGGAATCATATATTATACTCTCTCTCTCTTTTTTTTTTTTTTTTTCTTTTTTTTTGTCTTTTTAGGGCTGCACCCATGGCATATGGAAGTCCACAGCAACACCGAATTCAAACGGTGCCTGCGACCTGCACCACAGCTCACGGCAACACCAGATCCCTGATCCGCTGAGTAAGGCCTTGGATCAAACCTGCATCCTCTTGGATACTAATCGGATTCGTTTGCACTGTGCCACAACAGGAATTCCAGTTCATTGATTTTAGTTCTTTTATTCTAACATGATCATTTAATGCTATACATTTCCGTCAGTGTTCTCTCTGCTTTACCAGCATTCCACAGATTTTGATGTGCTATGTTTTTATTTTCATTATGTTCAAAATATCTTCCTAAAGCCCCTCTTTCTCACTCCAACATCTGGGTCATCTCTGACTCTGTAGTCTTTTTTATTTACTTACTTGCCTTCTGATAGGTCTTAGAATTTTTTCTTTTTCTTTCTTTCTTTTTTTCTTTTTTTTTTGCTATTTCTTGGGCTGCTCCCACAGCATATGGAGGTTCCCAGGCTAGGGGTCAAATTGGAGCTGTACTGCTAGCCTACACCAGAGCCACAGCAACACGGGATCTGAGCCGCGTCTGCGACCCACACCACAGCTCACGGCAACGCCAGATCCTTAACCCACTGAGCAAGGCCAGAGATCGAACCCGCAACCTCGTGGTTCTTAGTCAGATTCGTTAACCACTGTGCCACGATTGGAACTCCAGGTCTTAGAATTTTTATTGTCTCTAAAATAGTAGAAGCTGGAGTAAATAGATTTGAATTCTGTAAATTTGTACACATCTACTGTGGTTTGTAATATAGGAATTTAACCCAATCTCATCTGGAGTTAAACGGATTTAGCTTTTAGTTTGCTGTAGTTACCTTCATTACATCAGAGACCTCACAGTCCTCTTTGTTGCCAGATGTTTAGGGTGAAGATAAAATGTCAAAAATTTTTTTCTCGGTGTGTGTGCTCCATTCTTCATGCCTGCTCCATAGAGGGGTTTCACTCCTCACTCTTGCCCCTCCTTAATCAAGAACTGGTGTTGCTTATTATTCAATGCTTTCAGAATTGGTAGAGGACTTCTCTTGTGGTGGCAGATTAAATATCCAGCATGGTCACTGCAGTGGCTTGGGTCACTGCTATGGTGTGGGTTCAATCCCTGGCCCAGGAACTTCTACATACACCAGGTGTGGCCAACAACAACAAAAAATGATAGAGGAGAGGGGTATAATGTGGTGGTATAATGGTGGTCTTAGGTAGATAGATGTGTGCCAGGGCCTCAGGTGTGGAATTTTCTCAGTTTCTGCCCCCACCCCTTCAGTCCTACTAATAGAAGATTCTGTCCTTAGGACTGTTCTTGTCCCCCTTCTTCCCAGAAATTGAAGGCTTTTCCCCTCCAAAAAGAAGGCATGGAAATTGCTTCCCCTTCCCCTCAAGCTCTTAGTCTCTTTATATGAGAGAACAGTCTCAGCAGGGTGGCAGGCCTTGTTCCTTTCTTAGAGTGGCAGCCAGTGCCTTACACCCCTGAGAGAAGCTCTTGGTCTCCTGCCCTGTTTCCAGTCATTCTCATGGGTGGTGCCAGTTAAAGGTCTGTGGCCAGAGTGTATCAGTAAGAAACTGACTGTGGCTCCCAGGGGTTTTATACTTTCAAGTTATCACATATTCGGGCTTAAGCATTTTCTTAAAATTTTTACTGTTTTTTTTCCTTCACTGCTTGTATCCTCTTGTTCTGCCATGGTGACCCATTCTGACATCCTGTTTCTTTTTGAAAATAGCTGTTCAGGCTACTTAATTATTACATTATAGCTCTCTGATAGATACAAGGAAAGTTTGAGATAATTTACAAGTGTTTGGTTTAATTGCCAGTTTTCTAGGATTTTCCAAATATCTTTTTGTTACTGTTAGTTTAATTCTGTTGAGATCGAAGAACATGCTTTGTATACTTTGGATTCTTTTAAATATATTTATTAAAGTTTGTTTTATGGTCCAGGCTATGATATATGTTAGTGAACATTCCATGTACAGTTATTGGGTGGAATGTTCTATTTTCTTCTTCAGTTTCATTGAGATACAGTTGATATACCGCTCTGTATAAGTTTAAGGTATACAGCATAATGATTTGACTCACATGCATTATGAAATGATTACCACAGTAAGTTTAGTAAACATCCATTATCCCATATAGATAGAACATTAAAGAAACAGAAAAAAATTTTCTTCCTTGTGATGAGAACTCTTAGGATTTACTGTCTTGACTTTGATACATAACATACAGCAGGGTTAACTACATTTATCATGTTGCATGTTACATCCCTAGTTCTTATTTATTTTATAATTGGAAGTGTCTACCTTTTGTCTACCTTCATCCAGTTTCCTCTTCTCCTACTTCCTACCTTTGGTAACCACAAATTTGATCTCATTTTCTGTCGTGTGTCTGTTTGGTGTTGGGGGAAGGGTTGTTTTTCAGGTTTTTTTGTTTTTGGGGGGATTTTTTTTGTCTTTGCCTGTGGCATATGAAATTCCTGGACCAGGGATTGAACCCAAGCCACAGCTGTGACAACTCTGAGTCCTTAACCACTAGGACCCCAGGGAACTCAAATATGTTTGTTTTTGAAGTATGATTGACCTATGACATTACATTGGTTCCTGGTACAAAATACAATGATTCGATATTTCTGTACATTCGAAGTGTACATGATAAGACTAGTTGTCATTTCTCACCATACAAAGATATTACATAATTATTGACTGTGTTCCCTCCACTGTACATTTTCTTATCTGTGATACATTTATTTTGTAACTGAAAGTTTGTAATTTTTTTTTTTTTTTTCCTTTTGGCTTTTTAGTGCCTCATCCATGGCATATGGAGGCTCCCAGGCTAGGGATCCAGTCGGAGCTACAGCTGCCAGCCACAGCAACATCAGATCCAAGCCACGTCTGTGACCTACACTATAGCTCGAGGTAATGCCAGGTCCTTAACCCACTGAGTGAGGCCAGAGATTGAACCTGCACCCTCATGGCTCCTAGTCGGATTCATTTCCGTTGCGCCACGACGGGAACTCCTCTTTCCTTGTATTTTAAAGGACTGTTATTTGGGATTGTTATGACTTCATGATAAATTGATTCTTTTCTTATTATAAAATGTACTTTTTTTCCTCTGGAAATTCTAGTCTTGAAATCTTCTCTGAGAGTAGCTTCCCAATTGTTGCTTTCTGTTGGGGTATTTTTTTTTCCCTCCAAGTTTCACCTTGTGCTTTCGTGGCTTAAGAGTCAGCCAATTGTGGCACAGCAGAAACGAATCCGACTTGTAACCATGAGGTTGCAGGTTTGATCCTTGACCTTGCTCAGTGGGTTAAGGATCCGGCATTGCCATGAGCTGTGGTATAGGTCACAGACTCGGCTTGGATCCTGTGTTGCTGTAGCTGTGGTGTAGGCCGGCAGCTGTAGCTCTGATTGGACCCCTAGCCTGGGAACCTCCATATGCCACAGGTTTGGCCCTAAAAAAAAAAAAAAAAGAGCCAACATTGTAGGAGGAATTTACATGCAGATTTTAGGGCTTTGTCCTCAGGATTCCTTTCTGGGATTTTTCTTTCTCATTGTCTGCCATGTTGGCAGCTTCAGTCTCAGACCTATGTCTGTCCTGTCTGATAAAACTGCTTGAGCTCCATCCCCTACTCCTTAGGCTAATTTGGAACTACTCTCATGTTTTAAAAAATGTGGCTCTAGGAAGCTCTCTTATGGCTCAATGGGTTAAGGATCCGACATTGTCACTGCAGTGGCTCTAGTCAGTGCTTTCTCTAGTGCAGCCAAAAAAAAAAAAAAAAGATGACTTTCATGTGTGCTTTCCTTCTTTCAGAGATTATGTTCACCCTGCTTAGGGTTGGTCTCCAGTGTTGTTTGGGGGGAGCTTGGAAGGGGGGGGTTTGGCCACACTGATAGCATGTGGAAGTCCCTGTGCCAGGGACCAAACCCGTGCCACAATAGCAGTCTGAGTCTCTGCAGTGACAACGCCAGATTCTTATCCCACTGAGCCACAGGAGAATTCCTCCACTGTTTTAAATAGTTGGTTTTTAAATATATTGTCCAGAGGGTATAATTATTGCTGTCAGGAGGATTAGTCTGATACAAGATACTCTGCTGTGCTAGCACCAGAACTCCTCTAGTTTCTTTTAATTTAGAGTGATCCCCACCTTTCCATCTCATTGCCTTGACTTTTTGGAGAGTGTTGGCCATTTTTCTTATAAAAGTCCTACAATTAGGATATTTATCTGATTGTTTTTTAAGATGTTTAATTTGTTCCTCTATACCTGTATTTCCTATAAACTGAAATTTAAATCAAAGAACTTGACTAGATTCAGGTTAGACATTTTCTTGCTTCAGAGATGATGCCTGTGCTTCCTATTGCATTATATTAGCAAAATGTAATATTTTATAATATTTATAATACATAGGGAGTTCCCTTGTGGCATAGCATGTTGTCACTGCAGCAGTTCAGGTCACTGCTGTGACGCTTTTTGATCCCTGGCCTGGAAACATCACATGCTAAAGATGCAGCAAAAAAAAATAGAGCATGTACATTTATAATACAATATTAATAATATGTGATTATGCCAGTATAGGCGGTGATTAGTTTGATCATTCAGTTAAGGTGGTGTTCTCCACTGTAAAGACTTGTTTTTCCCTTTGTAATTAGTAGATAATTTCTGGGATGGTAAATTGCACTGTCTTCATTTTTCACATCCTACCCAAATGTCATCCTTTTAGTTTATTATAATCAGATGCTAGTATAGAGTCACACTTAACAAGCATTAGCTATTCTTACTGTTATTTAAGTCCCATTCCCAACCAGAAGTCTTTATAGCTTCTAGTTTATTCTAATGGTACAGATCTCATATTGTGTGGTGGTTACATAAATATTTCTCTTTTTTTCTGGATTTTGAAGTACTTGAATGCAGACATCACATCTTATAAATCTTTGTGTTTCCCATAGCATTTAAGTAGCATTTTGCATGTGGTAGGCACTCAGTAAATTATTTTTTATGGGAAGAGAGAATTAGCAAAGAAATCTCAAGTTTTTTTCTGTTTTGCATGTTACATTTAACATCTCTTTCTTAGGAACTGGTTAAATTTAATGTTAATTACATTTTTTGGGTTTTTTTGTAGGTAAATGAGAAAACAGGACAGATTATACAGTATGATAAATTTTATATACATGAAGTTCAAGAATTGATAGACATACGGAATGATTATATCAACTGGGTCCAACAGCAGGCCTATGGAATGGTATGTTTCCTGTTGCATTTTATTTCATTTTTGTTATCATTTTTTCTAATACAAAAGAGACAGGATTTTTTTTGTTTGTTTTTTGTTTTTTTTAGGGCCAAACCTGTGGCTTACAGAAGTTCCCAGGCTGGGGATAGAATCAGAGCTGCAGCAGGCTTATGCCACAACCACAGCAATGCCACATCCGAGCCACATCTGTGACTTATGCTGACAGGGATTGAATTTGAATCCTCATGGATACTAGTCAGGTTCTTAACCTGCTAGGCCACAACGGGAACTCTGAAACAGTTTTTTTTTTTAATAAAAACACATTACAAAGGAATAGCTATATATTATTCAGTATTTATAAGTAAGCATTCTGCTTTTATACCAAAATCAAACCAAAGAGATACATTACACTTTTCTACAGAAAAATGCAAATATTACTTAGGTTTTTAAGTCTTATTTCTTTCCCATGAGTTTGCCTATTAATTCTCTAATATTGAGCATACTAGAGTCTGATATTGGAATTCCAAGAATGCATTACAGTTGCAAGATCAATACCTCAGAACTTTCAGAAGAGAGCCATGGGACCAATTTGATTTTAATTTGATTTCAGTTTTTAGGCATACATCCACAAATGTACATACTTCTTTCCATATGGCTAAATCTCTAAAAACTAGACAATTAATGTCCCATCGAAATAATAGCATGGTCCTGTAAAACCTCACTTAGTCAAACAAAATTTCAGTATAGAAATGGGTAAGCAGCTAAATACAAAACAGGTTTATTACTCCTATTTCCTATTTGCTAACCACGGTAGTATACTTAAGGCCAACTTTTCCATCCCTGAAGCAGCTAATTTAAGCAGAATGCATGCAACAGTTCTAGAAGGGTAAGTGACCCTTTCACTGCTTGCCAGATAGCAACTACAAGCTCCTTGCAGACAGGCACTCTGTTGGTTTATTCACATGCACTTCTGATAGTGTCTCAAATATGTCTAGTAGGCACTTAGAAAATATAATAGTTTTTGAATGGCAGTGCAGTTAGTGCATGCCATTTTTAGGACACTCTTACCTATAGGAATCAGGTCACTTCCAGAACATTTTTGCTTCTGTAGTACTTGGGTTTGGATAGAGAGAGGCTTGTTGATTTGTCCTGCCCCCAGAATCACTACGAGGCTCAGTCAAATTTACAGCTATCATACAGATTTATGTCTACTCATCTGCTCATTCACCAGATACTTATTAGGAATCTCCTGTGTAGCAGGAACTTACTTAGGTGTTAGAAATACAGTGATGAACCAGACAAGGCCCTATTCTCGTGAATCTTATAATCTTGTGGGCAAGATGGATAGTAATCAAATAAAGCAAAATATATATATATATATATTAGCTAATAATATGCACCATATAGAGGATTAAAATAAGAGAAGGTAATAAAGACTGGTTGTTCTTTTGCAATTGGGTGATCAGAAAAGTCTTATCCAACAAAGGTTAAGCTCTAATCTAAATGGCGAGAAATGACCATTAAGATCATAGCAGAAAAATTTCAGGAAAAATGAACATCTAGTAAAAGACCTTAAGTGAAAACAAGCTTGACGTAGGATAGAAAAAAAAAAAAAAAACAGTGTGGCTAAAATATGGGAATAGAGAAGTGTTCTGGGGAAGGATCAGAGGAATGGACAGGTGCCAAATCATGGAAGGCTTAGTAAATTAGGAACTTGCATTTTATCTCAGGTGTTAGGGTAAGCCATTGAGGGTGGAGAGCAGGGGGTGAATACAGTGTAATTTATATTCTAAAGTAATCACTGTCAGCTGTGGGAATAATGGAGGGAGAGGAATGGAGCAAAAATTGAAACGGAAACTGGTTAGAAGATTAATAGATTAGGGGAGAGAAAATGATGGGTTTGACTAGGATCGTAGTTGTATAGAAGAGGGAAATGGAGTTGGGTAGCTCTTGGGGGTAAAAGGCACAAGAATTGCTGATGGACATGAGATGAGGAAAAGAAAGAATCAATAAAGAAGATTAAGGAGTGGCAGGTGAGGTAGGAGGAAAACAAGGAGAACATTGTAGACACCAAAATTACAAAGCGAAGGGGAGACTTACTAAATGCTACTGAGAAATAGGATAAAACCATAGAATTGAGCAATGGATTTGGTTACATGAAGGTTATTGGTACCTTGTTAATGCCACTCTAGGGTAAATTATGCTTAAGAGAAATTTAGGGATAAGTAATTGGGAACAACGGCCATAGGCAGTACTTTCAGGAAGTTCTACACTGAACAGGAAGGAGTAAAAAACTAGAGTGGAGGCTGAAATCAAGGGACAACAATTTTTTAAGAAAGTACTTGACCTCAGGAAAACTTTGAATAAATATTTCCTTTTTCCTTCCCTATTTAAATATCTCACCTAGAAAAAGGTTTTCAAAGCTTTCTCCAGAGCACTCCTAAGACAGGAGAAAAAACATTTCTAAGTTTATTAACTTTCCCTCAGCAAGACTTCTTTAAAGTCTCATATTTTATCTTTGAATGTAAATTTGGGGCATAATAAATATTTATTGCAGTGTAAAAGGTATTGAATTATTTACCCTTGAGGAAGACTGATAATTCAGAAAATGAACTTTTTTTTTTAATCCTAAGACTTTGCATATAAACCCTGACATACCACCTAGGTAACATGGGTCTTTGAGCAGTGTTTTTGAAACTGGAGTGATATATAGATCCCTTTTAAAGTAAAACAATTCCAGAGCTCCCTGGTGGCTCAGCAAGTTAAGGATCCGGCATTGTCACTGCTGTAGCTCAGTTTCGATCCTTGGCCTGGGGACTTCCACACGCCATGGGCGTGGCCAAAAAATAAAGTGAAACAGTTCGTTTAAGAAGCTTAGTGTTCACTTACCCTATTTATGATTGCCTTATTTAATTCTAAAGCCATCACAAATTTGTAAAGTAAATTAACACTACAAATTTAAAAATCAAGTTAATATTTAGTATGGAAGATCATTATGTTCTCTTGATCAGGAATCTGAGCTT
Organism: Sus scrofa; assembly: GCF_054392235.1. NCBI lineage: Eukaryota > Metazoa > Chordata > Mammalia > Artiodactyla > Suidae > Sus > Sus scrofa. The sequence goes on along the minus strand of NC_139396.1, from coordinate 93,368,576 downwards.
GCAACCTAGATATGATAAGGAAGGAGTGTAACATAAGAGTGTCTAGGCTCAAATCTCACTTTTTTTTTTTTTTTTTCAGTTTTTTAAGGTTGAACGTAATTCCTTAGGTCATACAGTAAATCCTTGTTGCTTATCTATTTAATGTATAGTAGTTTGTAGCGTTAATCCCCTACTCCTAATTTGTCCCTCCTCCAACTCCCCTCTGGTAACCATAAATTTGTTTTCTGTATCTGTTAGTCTGTTTCTGTTTTGTATGTAGATTCATTTGTATCCCTTTTTAAAATTCCGTATATAAGTGATATATAGTGTTTCTTGGTCTGACTTATTTCACAGTATAATATTCTCCATCCATGTTGCTGCAAATCGCAATATTTCTTCTTTCTAATATAGCAGCCACCTCAACATTTATTCACTCTGTGTCCTTTGGTAATTACTTATTCCTTTTCTGTAAATTAGGGATACTATTACCTACCTTATATAGTTAATACAAAAATTAATTGATGCGGTCCATAGAAAGTACTTGGGGCAGTTCCTGGCGCATAGTTAGGTCTTGATAAAATCATGGTTATTATTACTGGCTACCATAACACAGGCTTTAAGTTTGACAGTAACCTTTATTCTTAGGTGTCATATAACTCTGTTCTCCTGCTGCCTTTTTCTTTTTGAACTGCAAAATGAAACAGTTGCTTTTAGAATTATTTGTGATACTCATTTGGCTTTCACTCATAGACATCATTTATTGGACTTCCCTGGTGGCTAAGCAGGTTAAGGAGAGGGTGTTGTCACTACTGTGGCTCTGGTTACTGCTGTGGCTCAGTTTCATCCTTGGCCCAGGAACTTCTGCATGTTGCAGGTGTGGCAAAAAAATATATTTTTTTAATAAAAAATAAAAATAAAGATGAGGGTTCTTTTAATGAGAATTAAAAAAAAAGATCATTTATCAATGAAGTTCTAAGACATAGACATCCTTTTTGGTGGCACTTTGATTATATTCACAACCATTGCAACTCTTGGAATTTCGTGGTAACTCTGGGGTTTTAAATGGATTGTTCTAGGTTTAGATTTTTTAATGTTTTAAAAACTATTGACATAAAAACACTAGAGTTAAAAATTCTCCCAGAGCACTCATAGACCCCCTAAGCATATATACCACTGGGATCTGCAAGCCCAGTTTGAGAAACCCTATCCTAGAGAGTCGTCTCTCTTGGATCACTCTAAGTTACATCTGATGTCCTTTGCCATCTGAATTTTTATCTAGTATGTAGGTCATAAATTACTTGTATTCTGAACAAGTTAAGAGAAATGCCAGTCTATTGGGATTTTTAAGCTAGTAATAATCTTGGGCTACACTGAAAAGCTGTGATTTGACTATTTGCTTTTAGGTTTGGCAGGCTTATATCCAAACTACTCTTGGTATATAACTGTGATGATAGCAAATTGAATTTCCTTAAGAACTATTTCAGTGCTACTGTGTTCTGGTAAGAGAGAGACAATAGAGTACCACCTTCCTATTTCTAGGCTTTTCAAGTTGCTATACTTGAGAATTGCCCTGTCACTCTACTCTTTCAACCTCATCCTTCTCCTGTCTCTCTGCTTATAGACAGACTGGCTGTGGCAGTGGAAACTTGTTCCATATTTAATTTGCGTAGTCTGAGAAATCAGACTCTATAGCCCATGATTTGGATTCCTCTCAGCTGCTGGAAATAGAAGGCTGGCAATTTACTTTGAAGGTGTTTGTATAACTTAAGTAGTTTATTAATCTATATTATGACATCTGAAGGAGCTTCTTTTTTTGAGGGAGTTCAGAACACTTTCACATCTACACATAACACTAAAGATTTTTTCCTGAAATTCATACTTGTATTATTAGTCTAAATACTGGGTTGAACATTGCACTGACCCTGTAAGTAAAGTTAGTGAAGTTTTTAAAAAAATCCGTCCTAAAGATACTCACATGCTATTTTGTGATGATATTGATGTGTATATGTGTATTTGTATTCACATACATATTATACACGTATACATATGTACAACATTACTGAACAAGCGTTATGATCTTAATCCCAGTGAAAGTTTAGAATACTCCTTGATAGAACGTAATTACTATGAATTATAAGAAATGTGTCTATAGGAGTTCCTTGGTAGCTCAGCAGGTTATGGTTCCAGTCTTGTCATTGCTGTGGCACAGGTTCCCTGGCCATGGAACTTCCGCATGCCTCAGTCATGGGGAAATATATCTGTAAATTTTATATGTTTACATATAAATAATATATATTCAATATAAATATGTACACATATATATGTGAAACTTTACCTTGTTCTAAACACTGTGAGGAAATTATTTTACCTTCATTGTGTTTCTCTTTATGCCATAATCTGTTGGGATTGTTTTCTCCATGTCCTTTTTTTTTTTTTTTTTTTTTGTCTTTTTGCCTTTTCTAGGGCCGCTTCCTGCAGCATATGGAGGTTCCCAGGCTAGGGATCCAGTCGGAGTTGTAGCTGCTGGCCTATGCCAGAGCCACAGCAATGTGGGATCCAAGCCGTGCCTGCAACCTACGCCACAGCTCATGGCAATGCTGGATCCTTAACCCACTGAGCGAGGCCAGGGATAGAACCCGCAACCTCATGGTTCCTAGTCGGATTCGTTAGCCACTATGCCACGACGGGAACTCCTCCATGCCCTTTCTTTACTGGTCAAAGATTTTAAGAATCCATCAGGCATATACACCTTAAACTTAACACAGTGATGTATGTAAGTTATATCGCAATAGAACTGGAAGGAAAAAAAAACAAAAGAAACCATCAGGCACATACTTCCCTGTTCTCCAAACATTAAAAACTAATTGTGTGAAATTTTTGGCATTCCTTGTAATATCCTTTTGTAAAGTCAAGACTGCTATCTTTTCACCTCATCCTCTTCAATTTTCCTATCCTCCTTCACCTGTTTTCCTTTACATGTTTTCATAAGTTTTTGCTTAATTCTCCTCCTCCTGCTGATTACCATATAAGCTTCTTTGTTTTTCTAGGCTCTAATCTAAGGGTATGAAGCTGTTTTTTTCAGTTGAATTCCTTTCAGTTTTTAATGTCCTTTTCTCCCTCTATAGTAATCTCTTGGCAAAATAAAAGGGGCACGTGGGTTCTCTTTTTATCTTCCGCTATTTGATGTTTTTTGCCACTTTCTAGATACTATTATCAGTTGTGTATTTGCTTAACTCTTCTAACGTTGCTCTAAAATTGTTTATAAAAATACTTTAGTGGTTACAACTAAACTCTTTGCTCTTTTTTTCTTCCCTTATACTTTTAGTTACAATACATATCTATATATAGTAAAAGTGGACTAATTTAGAATAAAGTACAGAAAGGTCTTTGCTGGGTCTGTACCTGTTTGAATTATAAGGGTCAAGTTAAGCATTTTTTAAGCACATATTCATGTATTTTAACAACTGTGTATACCTATATAAGACATGTCAAATACAAGTAAATATTAATAAATATATTTGATAAATTGGTGAAATGTTTACAGTATTTTATTATATTTTACATATTTTTCATCATAAATTTTATTTCAGTATTGATTGTACTTTGTTTATAAATCATCATTGTATTTGTTCTGTGGAGTTAAGGTTTTGTACTTTACCTATGGAGTAAAGCTAAAGCATGACATGTTCATCAGCAGACTAGAAGGATAATCTGACATAATAATGGCCAGGGAGACCAACTTTGGGAGATAGTCCAGTACTTAACTACCTGGGTTTGAGTTTCTTCCTCATTTAATGAAATGAAGAAAGTAAAGTACATTTGTGTACTTTAATATTTGCAATATATTAAATATTTGCAATATAAACCTTATAGCTGTAATATTTCCCAGAAGGTTCATACTTGGTTTTTTTGGGTTTTTTAATAACCCTTTTTAAAAATTGCAGTATAATTAATTTATATTGTTGTGTTAGTTTCATGTGTAATGCAGAGTGATTCAGTTAGCCCCCCCAACAGTATATATGCACATACACACATATATATACATATACACACACATGTATATTCTTTTTCATATTCTTTTCCATTATAGTTTGTTACAGGAATTGAATATAATTCTCCATGCAGTACAGCAGGTCCTTGTTTATTTTATAGACAGTAGTGTATATATGTTAATCCCCAAACTCCTGGTTTCTCTCCCCCCACCCCCACTCCCCACTATGTCCTTTGGTAACCATAAATTTTTTTTCCATGTCTGTGAGTCTGTTTCTGTTTTGCAGCATACTTACTTTCTAAAGCTCCCTTGTCATTTTTAATGGCATTAGTATCTTGCACTTTTGGACTGATTCCTCATGCATTGAATTACCAAATTATATTTGTTTATTTTTCATTTTCTTCATGTTTTAGAAGTACCTTTTTATTTGTCTTGTCACCAGCACCTTTCATATTTATTTGAGTTACTTCAGTAACCCCAGTATCCTCTCTTTTTACCTTCACAGAGTAATCCTATGTCATACCCCTAAATAATGGTGACACCAGCTGTAATACAGTGTTTTGCCATAAGTTTATTGAAACTAAAACATATCAAGGAATTGCATCTTTTTTGTCTATAACTAACTAGAACTGTCCTTAACCATTGGTGGTAAATCAACCCTCATGAAGTCTGCTTTAAAAGACCTTGAGACCCTGACTTTTGAACATTTCCTTTGGGCCTTTCTCACTCAAGTGTCCAGGACATTGAGTAACTAAACTTAGGCGTGTCTTTACCTAATTTCAGGGCTGCCAGTCCATAGTCAACAGTTGGTGCTTGAGTATGTGGATTTGGAGCCAATAATAGTCACGCTTTGAATCATATGCTGAATTTTTAGCTGTAGACTTTTACTTGACCTCACATATTTTGTAATGTCCTGTCCCCTACTCTCACTATTTTGTTTTCCTTTTAAATTTCCCTTGGAAATGCTACTTAGGCTCAATTAGATTTGCAACTAATATAACAACTACCTTTCAACTCTAATATTTCCCAGAAGAGTTTTTTCTTTCTTTTTTATGTATTTACTTAAAAGAAAAAATTACAGCTTTTGTCTTAGATCCTTAACCCTTTAATTAAAATTTCTGATAATCTGGTTTTCTCTTTGATGCCTCTTTCCTAGGTAAATCATTTTGCTTGATATCTAATGATCACTTCTTTTCTCAAGTTTTCAACACGTCCCATTACTTCTCATGATCCTTCTAGCTTACATCTCTCTCTACAGCCAAACTTACATTCTGCTTTAATAATGGTTTTGTGGAATTCCCGTTGTGGCGCAGTGGAAACGAATCCAACTGCTAACCATGACGTTTCGGGTTCAATCCCTGGCCTTGCTCAGTGGGTTAAGGATCCAGCGTTGCTGCAAGCTGTGGTGTAGGTCACCGATGCAGCTCGGATCCTGCATTGCTATGGCTGTGGTGTAGGCCAGCAACTGCAGCTCCTATTCGACCTCTAGCCTGGGAACCTCCATATGCCTCGAGTGTGGCCCTAAAAAAAGACAAAAAGAAAAAAAAAAAAAGAATTTCAGATGTTTCTGTTACATTGTTTTAAATTAAACTGAGTACAATCTAAAAAGCTTTTTCTGCAGAACAGCCTCTAAATATGTTCTTCTGTTAACATTGCCAATGGGGCACTTATATAGTGATAACTTGATACTGTGAATTTTTTGAAAATTAACAATTATTAATAGTATTAATAATAATTCCTTTCTCAGAATAAGAAATTTTAGAGTCATATTTTGCTTGTGCTTATACTGCTTTTGCTTTATTTAGCACAATGTAATGAGTGAACCCTAAGTGTTAAAAAGTTTAACTGTCCAGTTATACCCCTTGGGGCATGCAAGAATTAAGCCAACTACAAAGTTAGAGTAGAGGAAACAGTCCACAGAAGACTGCCTTCATTTCTTTCTCTTTCTTTCTTTTCTTCTTTCCTTCTTTCCTTCCTTCCTTCCTTCTTTTTTCTTCTTTCTTTCTCTGCTCCTGTGGCATATGGAGGCTCCCAAGCTAGGGGTCCAGTCGGAGCTACAACTCCTGGCCACAGCCACAGCAACATAGGATCCAAGCCGCATCTGTGACCCAAACCACAGCTCACAGCAATACCAAATCCTTAACCTACCGAGCAAGGCCAGGGATTAAACCTTCAACCTCATGGTTCCTAGTTGGATATGTTTCCACTGTGCCACAACGGGAACTCCAGCCTTCGTTTCTGATACCAATTGCAAGGTTGGGGGATTCCCTGAACACACGCTCAGGTTCAGTTATTTGCTACAAGGACTTACAGAACTAACTAGAAACTATTATTCTAACATTTACAGTTTATTACAGGGAAGGAGTACACGTTAAAATCAGCCAAGGGGAAAAGTGTAGAGTAGAGTCCTGGAAAGGTACTGTAAAGGCAGAGCTTCTGTTTTCCTCTTCCTAGAGGAGTCATAAGAAGGTTACTTCCCCAGCATTCACGTGTGACAATATCACAGAGTACTGCCAACCGAGGAAGCTCACTGGAGCCTTGGTGCCAAATTTTTATTGAGGCTCTAGCACATACTGCCCATATGGCTGACCTATACCTTCTAGCCTTCTGGAGGCAGAACTGAGAACCACATGGCCAGAGCCCCCAGGCAAATAAAGATACTCCTGTAAAGGCATGATACTGCAGAGGCCTGTAGATCATCTCCCAGTAGCCAGGGGCAAAACCACACTTGTCTTTGGGTAAAATTAATTCCTCACTATACAAGGAACCATCTGCAAATTTAGTAACATAGTTTTGGGGATTCTAGCACTTAGATTCAGTTATATGAATCTATACCTTGAGCATATGTGGAAGCTTTCTTCCAAAAAGTGGTGTACATTTTGTTCAGTGAAATGGTAAGCTTTTGTTAAAGTTTGTATTATTTCCTTCATAAATATCTTTCTTCATTTCTTCTTTCTACTCACCAACCCCTGTGGCCTGTCCTGTTCTTTCTAAGTTAATTCAGTGTTAACGAACCCTTAGTATAAGATACCTATGTTTCACTGGTTATTTCTGATGAATAAAAACAACTTATGGCTTATTTTCCTCTGTTTCCATATAGCATTTTAATCTACTAAACACTTTTAAAACATTTTATCAAGGTTAACCAAGTCTTAAGTTTGAGGAATATTTTCTCCATTTTCCAAGTAGAGAAACTAGGCCATAAAATTAGTTCTTTAAGACCAGGTTAGGCTTAGGGGTAGTTTCCCTGTTCTACCTAAATCCTGCAAATTGCGTACTTAGTTGCTAAAGCCAAATTTCATTATGTACAAGCCTTGATGATTTTATGATCGCAAAGTACCTGAAAGGTCTTATTACATTTATAGATAATATGTAAGGTATCTATGGAAAGGGTAAGTTTTGTTGTAGATGTATTTTGGTCTACTTTATTAATTCAATATTCTACTGTAGCAAAATATATGAAATGCTACTTTGAATAGAAATAGTTGAATTTGGACACTAACATTGCTCTTTCCTCATTATTGTTATATTCTGCACTGCTGTCTTAGGATGTCAACCATGGATTAACTGAGGTAAGTTTGGTGTAATAAAGTCTCACGTTCAGAGTAAGATATACTCTGTTTTGTTTTAAAGTAATTGAAGACCCCAAGATTCCTCTTTTTTGTGACTTTGAAACATGTGTGTGTATATATATATATATGTATGTGTATATATATATATATATATATATATAAATGAGTATATAGCGATTCCCCTCTATAACATTTCAGAAGAATCTTCTGAAAAAAAATTTAAACTTTTGTTTTTGTTAGCACTACATTTGTATGTCTTTCAACAAATATTTATTTTAAAATAGTTTCCTCCTAAAGTCTTGCAGTATAAAATTTATGGTGTCCTCAGGATACAAAAAAGTAAACTTCTAAAATTTAACAAATGCCCACTCAGAAGGCAGAGAATATTTTGTTAGAGAAGTAGAATGGTCTTCAGTTTTAAAACTAATAATTGATATTAGAAATGGTCATAAAGTTGAATAAACTTTTAGTATGAGCATCTTCTTCATTCTGTTTAATGTATCGCCTTAATTCTGTGAAGTTCTAGCACTTATATAATCAATCCAGAACCCCCTTTTTAATACTCAGGAATGTAATGCTTCTTTTATACTTCTGTTACAGACTTTAGGCTTTGTTGTTTTCTTTCCTTTTCTTTTTTCCCAGCACTTGAGGCAATGAAGCATTTAGAATTAGCACTAAATTACAGGCCTACTACCTGCTTTCTCACCCTCAGAAGTAGTACATAAAATTATTAAATCAGGAGTTCCCATCGTGGTGCAGTGGTTAACGAATCCGACTGGGAACCATGAGGTTTCGGGTTCGAGCCTTGGCCTTGCTCAGTGGGTTAAGGATCCAGCATTGCCGTGAGCTGTGATGTAGGTTGCAGATGCGGCTCGGATCCCGCGTTGCTGTGGCTCTGACGTAGGCCGGAGACTACAGCTCCAATTAGACCCCTAGCCTGGGAACCTCCATATGCCGCGGGAGCAGCCCAAGAAATAGCAAAAAGACAAAAAAAAAAAAAAAAATTATTAAATCAAATAGATTTACAAGGAGATCCTGCTGAATAGCATTGAGAACTATGTCTAGATACTCATGTTGCAACAGAAGAAAGGGTGGGGGAAAAACTGTAATTGTAATGTGTACATGTAAGGATAACCTGACCCCCTTGCTGTACAGTGGGAAAATTAAAAAAATAAAATAAAATTATTAAATCAAAGTTTTCAAGCCAACAGGGACTTTGAAATCATCTCAGTCTTTTAAAGTATTATAATAGTAAATGACTTCATTTAGTGGCAAAAATACAGAGTGGAGGATAAAAATTGTCATATGAAAAATAGCCAAGAATGATAAATTACTTAAAGGTTAATGTAACTTAGCATATTAGTCTTATATGTTGAGGACAAACAATTGATAGTGTCATATTCTGTACTGCTTGGGCACTATTGAATTATTTAATTTGCTTTTGATGGCCATAGTTAAAAGAGGCTTAGACAAACAAATATATTTAAAAGAAGGCAGTTGAAATGAAGTGGAGCTGGGAACCATGCTATTTTTAAGATGGTTGGAAAACCTGGGAATGTTTAATGTGAAAAAAGACAACTTAGGGGAGAGTGTGACAGTATGAGGTATTTAAACTTTATAAACTTTCCTGCAGGGGCAAAAATACAAAACAAAGTGATGTATAAGAATGCAGATTCAGACTTAATATAAAGAACTTTCAAAGCTAGAAAGAAGTGGGTTGTTGTCACTGGAAGCCTTGTAGAAGCGGCTGTTTGTTGGCTGGCACAAAAATTTTCCCTTGTTGGGTAGATGGTAGAACTTCATCCTCCAACTGCAAGAAGCTGTGACTGGAAGTTCATAGCTCTTTGTATTTTTCTCCACTGTTAAAACACTTAGCAATCAATCACTGCATTACCTGCTAGAATAAATAATTGTTTATAAAGTGACTAATTTCTGATAATGGTAATAATAGATCGGTTCTATCAACTTTAAGGATTGACAGAGTAATAGTGCTAGTGGTGCTTATTTTTTATGTTAAATGAATGAGCAGATTATTGGGCTTATAGTAATGTTGGCACCCTAATGGTGTGCAGTAAATATCTGTTGAATAAGTGAGCATATTATTTGGCATTTCCTAGTCTTTCAGTGTGTTAAGGATCCAGTGTTGTCACTGCTGTGGCTTGAGTCACAGCTATGGTGCAGATTCATTTGCTGGCTAAGGAACTTCTGTATGCTATGGACGAGCACGCCCCACCTACTGCCCCCCCACAAAAAAACATATTGCTTATCATTGGCCTCAGTTGCTAGAGTAGCCCTAACATGTAAGAACTGAGTACTATGTTTGACATAAAAGCCCCTATTTTATTTTATTTTATTTTATTTTATTTTTAAGGCTGCACCCATGGCAAATGGAAGTTCCAGGCTAGGGGTCGATTTGGAGCTGCAGCTACCAGCCTAAGCCACAACCATAGCCATGCCAGATCCGAGCTTCGTCTGCAGCCTACACCACAGCTTTTGGCAATGCAGAATTCTTAACCTTCTGAGCAAGGCCAAGGATCAAACCTGCATCCTTATGGATACTAGTTAGGTTTGTTACTGATGAGCCACAATGGGAACTCCAAGTGCCCCAATTTTAGAATAAATTTGCAGCCTAATTCACTGAAACTTGGAGCAAAAGATACCTGTAATTTACAATTTGATATATTCTCAAGTATACATTTCTCTTATAAAATTGGGAATTACGATTTTTCTAGTGCCTCAATTATTATCAGTAAAAATTCTATGTTCAGAAATAAGCAACATGTGTTTATTTATAATTCCTGAATGATACAAAAGTGAATAAACCAAGAATGTGATCAGTTTTACAAGAAATGACAGTACCTACAAGAAATACATCACAAACCAATTTGTACTAATAAGCTAATTTTTTATTTCCAGTTGGCAGATATCCCTGTTACAATTTGCACATATCCATTTGTATTTGATGCCCAAGCAAAAACTACTCTGTTACAAACAGATGCAGTCTTACAGATGCAGGTAAGGTGATCCTATCTACAAAACGGAAACAGATCAAGGAGAGGAGACTTGTGGTTTGGGGGGGGGGGGGAGTGGGGGAGTGGGATGGACAGGCACTTTGGGGTTTTTGGATACAAACTGTTAATATTTGGAATGGATGGGCAGTGGGGCCGTATTGTACAGCACAGGGAACTGTGTGTGATTGGGTCACTGCTGTACAACAGAAATTGAAGAAACATTGTAAATTAACTATAGTTTTTAAAAAGTTAAAATTATATAATATTAATTGAATTTGTGAGTGGTTTTTGAACTGTTTCCTATTTATTTTTTATTTTATTTTGCTTTTTAGGGCCACACTGCGGCATATGGAAGTTACTAGGCTAGGGGTTGAATCAGAGCTACAGCTGCCGGCCACGCCACAGCCACAGCAGTGCAGGATCTGTGCCACATCTGCAACCTATACCTCAGCTCACAGCAGTGCCGGATCCTCAAACCACTGAGGGAGGCCAGGGATCAAACCCACATCGTCATGGATACTAGTTGGGTTTGTAACCACTGAGCCACAACAGGAACTCCTGTTTCTTTTTTTTTAAAGTAAATATTTGAAATGTCTTCAGGATATTTTGTACCTATGTGATCTCTTTTGCAAAGTATCTTTGGTACATATGAAGAGGGTACCAACAGAGGACTGTTGTATGGAAAATGTATAGTCTTACAAGGGTTACTTATATATGTTTAAATGGAAACAGAATAATTTAGATTTTTATTATTTTATTTTTTTAAATGGTATAAGCAGAGTTCCCATTGTGGCTCACCAGTAATGAGTCCAATTAGCATTCATGAGGATGGGCATTTGATCCCTGGCCTCACTCAGTGGGTTAAGGATAGGCATTGCCGTGAGCTGTGGTGTAGGTCACAGATGTGACTCGGATCCCAAGTTGCTGTGGCTGTGGTGTAGGAGCTATAGCTCTTATTTGACCCCTAGAGTGGGAACGTTCATATGCCACAGGTGTGGCCCTAAAAAGAAAAAAAGATGATATAAGCCTCTTTAATTACAGAAATATACAGTCTTTATTAACAGTTTTACTAACTCGCTAAAATGTTGGTTTGTTTCAAATCTTGCTTTATCATATATTCCCTATTTATGTACTTGGTAAAAGATAAAAGTGAGTAGGGGTAAGATGTTAAATCACTTATTAGGAGGAGGGTGTGAAGTTTCTTTAAGAAAGTTTTAGTAATAAATAGTCTTTTCTTGAGGTTGGTCCTCTTCTCCTCTTGCTCCCCCCCCCTCACTTTATATTGAGCATTCTTTCCTTTATAATGCAAATTTTTAAGACTAGTTACATTATGACTTGGAGGGACTACAGTAGGTTGGCGTTACTGGTTGAACCTATAAATTTAAAAGTGTTTGAGTTTCTTCCTCCGGTATAGAATATCAAACTATAGAGACCAAGGACTATGAAAGAATGGGATGAAACCTTGGGCCTTTAATATTCTTTTGTTTTTTAGGGCTGCGCCTGGGACATAGGGAAGTTCTCATGCTAGGGTTCCAAGTCACATCTGTGACCTACATCACAGCTCACAGCAGCACTGGATCCTTAACCCACTGAGCGAGGCCAGGAATCTAACCTGCGTCCTCATGGGTGCTAGTCAGATTTCCACTGCTCCACAACAGGAACTCCTGGGCCCTTAATATTCTAAAAATACTTTTAATCCCTCGTTGCTGTGGCTCTGGCGTAGGCCGTTGGCTACGGCTCCCATTAGACCCCTAGCCTGGGAACCTCCGTATGCCACGGGAGCGGCTCAAGAAAAGACCCCCCCCCAAAAAAAACTTTTAAAAAATGATATCATTTCAGTTTTGATGGCAGTTTTTATTCCTTTAAAATAAATGCATTTTTTAAACTTATTTATTTATTTACCTATTTATTATTAATTTTTTTTTTGGTCTTTTTGTTATTTTTGGGGCCACTCCTGAGGCATATGGAGGTTCCCAGGCTAGGGGTCGAATCAGAGCTGTATCCGCCAGCCTACACCAGAGCCACAGAAACATGGGATCCGAGCCGCGTTTGCAACCTACACCACAGCTCATGGCAACGCCAGATCCTTAACCCACTGAGCAAGGCCACGTATCGAACCCTCAACCTCATGGTTCCTAGTCGGATTCATTAACCACTGCGCCACGTCGGGAACTCCTTATTTATCTTTTATTGTTACTTCTCCCAACAGACTTTTTCTTTTCCCCACTGTACAGCATCGGGACCCAATTACACATACATGTATACATAATTTTTTCCTCCCATTGTCATTCTCTGTTGTAAGTAGACATTGTTCTCAGTGCTACACAGCAGGATCTCATTGTTAATCCATTCCAAAAGCAATAGTTTGCATCCGTTAACCTCAAGCTCCCAATCCCTCCCCCCAGGGAACCACAAGTCTATTCTCCAAGTTTGTGATTTTCTTTTCTTTGGAAAGGTTCATTTGTGCTGTATATTAGATACCAGATATGAGTAATATCATATGGTATTTGTCTTTCTCTTTCTGACTTACTTCACTTAGGATGAGAGTCTCTAGTTCCAGCCATGTTGCTGCAAATGGCATGATTTTGTTCTTTTTATGGCTGAGTAGTATTCCATTGTGTATATATACCACATCTTCCTAATCTATTCATCTGTGGATGGACATTTGGGTTGTTTCCATGTCTTGGCTATTGTGACTAGTGCTGCAATGAACATGCGGGTGCATGTGTCTTTTTTAAGGCAAGTTATGTCCAGATATATGCCCAAGAGTGGTATTGCTGGATCATATGGTAGTTCTGTGTATAGATTTCTAAGGTACCTCCATTCTGTTCTCCATAGTGGTTGTATTAGCTTACATTCCCACCAGCAGTGCAGGAGGGTTCCCTTTTCTCCACACCCCCAACAGCACTTGTTATTTGTGAACTTATTAATGATGACCATTCTGACTGGTGTGAGGTGGTATCTCATGGTAGTTTTGATTTTCATTTCTCTAATAATCAGGGATGTTGAGCATTTTTTCATGTGCTTGTTGGCCATCTGTATATCTTCCTTGGAGAAATGTCTATTCAGGTCTTTTGCCCATTTTTCAATTGGATTTTGGCTTTTTTGCTGTAAAATAAATGCATTTTTTAATTTTAATAAATCCCTTTATATATTTAAATAATAAATAATGCTAGAAGAAGTTTTGAAGACGTGCTCTTCTATTTTCATCCTCAGAAGAAGTAAATATTTTTGTAGGATTCTATACCTAGTAGCTGGATTGTCCAGGGGACCTTTTTTGTACTCTGTTAGAACAGTAACTTAATGATTTGAAGCTTTTTATTAATATAAGATATTCCCTTTTATTTATTTATTTTTCATTTATTTATTTTTGTCTTTTTGCCTTTTCTAGAGCTGCACCCGTGGCATATGGAGCTTCCCAGGCTAGGGGTCGAATCAGAGCTGTAGCCACCGGCATACACCAGAGCCACAGCAACGCAGGATCCGAGCCGCGTCTGTGACCCACATTACAGCTCATGGCAACACTGGATCCTTAACCCACTGAGCAAGGCCAGGAGTTGAACCCGCAACCTCATGGTTCCTAGTCTGATTCGGTAACCACTGTACCATGACGGGAACTCCTAGGATATTCCCTTTTAGAACAAGAACACAAGGAAAATCATAGGAAAAGAACAAAAGCTTTAAATGGTAACAGTCAGATGCTTGGTTTGTGAGCACATATGGTAATCACTGTTCAAGATGAATGTCTGTAAACCTTTTAGCCAGGCTGTTTCTTACTCTCTTTTAAGGTTTCTTTTAAATGCTGTTTTCCTTTTTATTTGCTCTCCATACTCATTATCTTTGGAGAAACAATAGTGTTTGGATTTACCAGTATTTTTATAGTTCCATGCTTTCTTAACTTAATGGTATCATTAGTTATATATTACTATCAAAAAACAAAAGGATACTCTTTATCCTCAGAATACAGTTAAGTTCTTAATGCTTTGCTACATACTATTAGGTGCTATGTGAATTCAATAGTATAGGAATTACAGGATATCTATAATTAATAGATAGAAGTTAACTTATCCAGTCACAGTAGCTTCCTTATAGCAGTGCTATTAAATTTTTTAATCTTTTGTTTTCTAGATGGCTATTGACCAGGCCCACAGACAGAATGTCTCCTCTCTTTTTCTCCCAGTGATTGAATCTGTGAATCCTTGCTTAATTCTAGTGGTGCGTAGAGAAAATATCGTAGGAGATGCAATGGAAGTCCTTAGGAAAACAAAGAATATAGACTACAAAAAACCACTCAAGGTAATTTGACATTTTTTACTGTATAATTGGGGCTTTTATTCAGAAAGTATGTTTAAAGTTTTCCTAGTTTTGTTTGTTTTTTGTTTTTTGTTTTTGCTCTATAAGATTTTTATTTTTTTATTATAGTTGATTTATACCATGTTCTGTCAATTTCTGCTGTACAGCCAAGTGACCCAGTCATACATACAAATATACATTCTTTTTCTCATATTATCCTCCATATGTTCCATCAAAAGTGACTAAATATAATTCCCTGTACTATACAGCAGTATCTCATTGCTTATCCACTCCAAATGCAATAGTTTGCATCTGCTAACCCCAAACTACCAATCCATCCAACTCCCTCCCCCTCCTATTTAATTTTATTGTATCTTTGAAATTGAATGAATAAAATTATGTACTTAAATTTTTTTTAACTATTAATTGCCATTTATTCATAATAAATAACATGCTATAGGATCTCCAGAATATACTTTCGCTTTTTTATGTTCAGTGTTTTCATTATGCTGTTTTAGGTTATATTTGTTGGAGAAGATGCTGTTGATGCAGGAGGGGTACGCAAAGAATTTTTCTTGCTTATCATGAGGGAATTATTGGATCCTAAATATGGCATGTTTAGGTATTATGAAGATTCCAGGCTCATTTGGTTTTCTGATAAGGTAAAAGTGCAATCTTCTAAATTACTTCCATATGTATACTTATTTATGTATACCTGTATGTTTCAACTTAACTCAGTAAATAGGAGTTATTACCAGATTCCTAACATATTTTATTCACAGATCTGCTTTAAACTTTTGGACTCGGTAGTCATGAAAACACACTAATGCTTACCATACATTTAAAATTAGCAGAATAAATTAAGGATTGGTCAGCCTGAAAATGATGTTGACTGTTCTGCTGATTTAGATATGAGGATTGAATAACAACTACTGGATTAACTTTTCTTCTCGGGAGAATTAAGTTATCATTAGGGATTATTTATTTCTCTATGTGGTCATTTAGGGCTGAGGTAAACTCTCAAACTATAGTCCATGCATTAAGGTCTTCCCAGCACATGTTTTTGTAAATAAACTCAGTGCCCACTCATTTACCTATGGTCTATCACTATTTTCTACCTAAAACTGGCAGAGGCAGACTTGGGTAGTTATGACAGAGCCCTCATGGCCAGCAAAGCCTAAAGTATTTACCATCTGTCCCTTTATAGCAAAAAGTTTGTTGGTCCCTAATTTAGAAACTGTAAGTAAAATGTATGGCTCAGTTTATAGAACTCTTGAGTTGAAAAAAATTTGAGTAGAATATTTACTATTGATTCTAAAATCTTTGATGAATGCATCATTTACTCATTCTTCTAGGAGATTCACTATCCTTTGTGATGTTAGCAGTCACAATGATAGTTCATTTATTAGTATATGCAAAATCATTCTACTCTAACATTTCTTTTTCATTTTAGTAGATTGGATATTTCTATGTAAAGAAATTTTCTCATATCTACCATTTGATCCTTAGTAGTACAGTTCATATGGAAAATAATTCTCTCTCTTGAGTTACTGATTTTTCAAAAGAATGAACCTGTTCATTAGCATACTGCAGTGGTAACAGTTAAGTTTTTGGTTTTGTTTTCAGATTTTACTATTTATTCATGGACTTAAACATATTTGGTGTTTTTTAATCCATTGTAGTTGCCATCTTTATTGATATTGTCCCATTTTTGTCCAGGGAGAGCTCTTCAATTTGACACCTGAGTCCTTTTGATACAACCCTAATACTCTTTGGTAGCTTCCTTGCTACCTGGTGTACTTGGTATGATAAAATGTTCCAAACTTATATGTTTATTGCCTAACAATACCAGCCTTACAACCAGTATTATAATAACTGGAAATACAATTGACCCTTGAACAACATGGGTTTGAATTGTGTAAGTCCACTTATACGGATTTTTTTTCCATAAATATGTTCTGTGGTATTACACAATCCTTAGTTGAATCCCTGAATGCAAAACTATGTGATATGCAAGACCAACTCTAAGATTATATTTGAATCTTCGACTGTGCAGGAGATCAGTGTCCCTTACTCCTGAGTTTCTCAAGGATCAAATGTAGTTTTTTATTTTATTCTGTTTTTTAAAATTATTTTGTAGGTTTTTTATCCTTTGGATATACCATAGAAGAAATATACAATCAAATAACAGTGAAGTGTTTTGTGGGGTTTTTTTGGTTTTTGCTTTTTTTTTTAGGCCACACCCATGGCATATGGAAGTTCCCAGGATCTGAGTTGCGTCTGTAGCAGTGCTGCAGCTTTCGACCTATGCCACAGCTTGCAGCAATGCTGGATCTTTAACCCACTGAGCAAGGCCAAAGATCAAACCTGAATCCTTACAGACACTAAGAAATATTTTTTTAAAAGAAATCGTAGGAGTTCCTGTCATGGTGCAGTGGAAATGAATCCAACTAGGAACCATGAAATTGCAGGTTCAGTCCATGGCCTCGCTCAGTGGGTTAAGGATCTGGCGTTGCTGTGAGCTGTAGTGTAGGTCGCAGACGCAGCTTGGATCTGGTGTTTTTGTGGCTCTGGTGTAGGCCGGCAGCTGTACCTTGGATTAGACCCCTAGCCTGGCAACCTCCATATGCCGCCTGGAAAAAACAAAAGACAAAAAAAAAAAGAGAGAGAAATGGTATACTGAACATATTTTTTTTTCCCCCATCAAGAAAGAGTATTTTATTTTACTTGGGAAATGGAAGCATGTTTGCATGTTGTGATTAATTACTCAGAAAGTAGAAAATCAGCCATGCAGGAGGAGATATCAACTTCAGAGGCAGCGTCCCTAAGTTGTGAGGGAAGGATGGAGTTGAGTGTGCTGGAAGAGGATTGACTGTAGTTAGACACAGATCTGTAATATCATGGAGGGAAGCCAAGTGTATATGTAAATACAAATCTCTTCATGGGTTTGATGGTGAGAGGTTGTGAAAGTTCTCTTAGAATTATTTCTTCTTTAGAGTGGAATAAGATGCAAGATTGTTAGTAGGTTAGAATGGGGGAAAGGTGTTAGAGGTTTCAAGAAGAAAGGAGTAAAAGTGAAATAATCACTTTGAGGAGTGGAAAAATAAGTTAACCATGCAAATAAATATAGGGTTAGATTTGGCAGCATTGGAGGCCTCTTTGAAACTTATGTTCATGAATTTAAAATGATTCCAATCGACGTATTTATATTTTCTTCTTTAATCACATTTAGCTGCTATGTAGAGGTAAGAATGAGGCAGACAGTTGGTTTTACTGGATTGTGGTTTTAGGAAGTGAGTTTGAACAGGAGAGAAGAAAGGGCAGGGGAATGATTATCTCAGTTGTGGAATTTAAGCTTTGTAAGGAGGAAAGTGTTAGGACTTGGTTGGGAGAGAAAAAAGTTAAGGGACTGTAGCTGCTGGTGGAGTTGAGTTGTAGTGTGAGTTGAAGTATCAGGGGGGAGTTCCCATTGTGGCTGAGCGATAACAAATCTGACTAGCATCCATGAGGATACGGGTTCGATCCCTGGCCTCACTCAGTAGCTGAAGGATCCAGTGTTGCGGCGAGCTGCAGAGTAGGTTGAAGATGAGGCTCAGATCCCTAGTTGCTGTAGCTGTGGTGTAGGTTGGCAGCTTCAGCTCCAGTTTGACCCCTAGCCTGGGAACTTCCATATACCAAAGGTGCAGCCCTAAAAAGATCAAGAAATTTTTTAAAAAGGAAATATCAGGGGAAGTGATTTACAGTGTAGGAAATGATGTTCTGATAAGGATTGCTTAAGATTTGGAGGGTTGCAGTTGAATATAAAATATGACCATGGGAATGGGCATTAGAGATGTGATAGAGGATAAGACTGTTGGGAATAAGCAGGTCAGGGAACTGAGAGGCTAATGTGTTAGATTCCTTTTTTGCCTAGATATTGAAATTGTTGAAAACAGTGGCAGGAATAGTGGTAGAGAAAGAAAGCATAAGATAGTGTCAGAATCTGTTAATGAGAACACTGTGGAATGTGTTTAGATGCCAGCACGTGGAGCAGTGGCAGGGAAATGGCCAGTTGGCATGTTTCACAGGAGCTGGGATTTTAAGAAGGCAAGTGGAAGGAAGGAGGTCTAGAAGGAATGAAGAGCCAGGAGACTACCTCTAGGCCATGTTGTATAAAAGGTTGGAAGAGAAAACAGACACCATTTTGAGCTGCAGGGGGAGTGGCATCCTCAGGAGAAAGTCCTGTTCATTTAGAGAAAGGGGAAGGAGGAGTTCTCTCTTGGCTTAGTGGGTTGAGGATCTGGCATTGTCGCTGCTGTGGCTCAATTTACAGCTGTAGCTCCAGTTTTGTCTCCGGCCCAGGAACTTTCGCATGCCTTGGGTGCAGACCCCCCACTCCCCAAAAAAGGAAAGAAAATTTGAAGAAGTTTAATTGTAGGCATTTTAACCAAATGATAGATGTGAGTTCCCGGAATGTGGTGGAGCAAAAGGACAGTTGGCAAGATGTGTCAGATTTTAGAGCCAGTACAGTGCCACATGAGGTGGAATTAGGGATAACCTGTGAGTTTTTAAGCTTCCTTTGTTGATAGTCAAGCATGTAGGACATGTTTGAATAGTCCTAGTGTCTTCTTAGGTAGGTGGACAAGCTGATCAAATTAGGGTCTCTTTCTTAGCGGTTTTCTTAGGGAAGTTTGTAGTGGTGTAGCAGATAGAATTTCAAGAGGGCACATGGGATGGAGCCTGTCTTGCTGGGAACACAGAGTTCAATGGACCTTTATTCAAGTCTGCAGAGCTAATGTTTTGAGACCAGGGGAAGGGCAGTCTTAAAAAGCTTGAGCGTCTTAAAAAATCAATCAATCAATCAATCAGTCAATCAATAAATAGCTTGATCCTCAGTCTTTCCTACATCTTTTCAATTACATCTTAATTTGAACAGTGGGAGCCCCATAGAGCTGGATCCTTTTTGTGTACTTTTGACATGTCTCCATTATTCTTTAATTATTCCTTGCATTTGGTGTAGAAAATGTCCCAAGCACATCTTATGTTTTCTCTACCCCAGTCCTGGCATTAGCCATTTCTCCTCAGAGCCCAGACTTCTTTCAGGTATAAAATATTTAGAAACAGGAGTTCCCGTCGTGGCACAGTGGTTAACGAATCCGACTAGGAACCATGAGGTTGCGGGTTCGGTCCCTGCCCTTGCTCAGTGGGTTAACGATCCGGCGTTGCCGTGAGCTGTGGTGTAGGTTGCAGACACGGCTCGGATCCTGCGTTGCTGTGGATCTGGCGTAGGCCGGAAGCTACATCTCCGATTCGACCCCTAGCATGGGAACCTCCATATGCCGCGGGAGCGGCCCAAGAAATAGCAAAAAAGACAAAAAAAAAAAAAAAATTTAGAAACATCAAGCTCTGGAAGCCAAGTGTTCTTATTGCTAGCAAAGAGTCATTGCTTTCAGAAGACAGAACTAGAAATTATATGTATGTATATACACATAGCACATAACTCCTGGTTTTCAACATATATAGATATTTAGACATTTATATATTTATATCTTTTTTTTTTTTTTTTTTTTTTTTTTGTCTTTTGTCTTTTTAGGGCCATACCTGCACCATATGGAGGTTCCCAGGCTAGGGGTCTAATTCGAGCTGTTGCTCCTGGCGTATGCCAGGGCCACAGCAGTGCCAGATCGGAACTGCGTCTGCAACCTACAGCACAGCTCACCGCAATGCCGGATCCTTAACCCACTGATTGAGGCCAGGGATCAAACCCGCAACCTCATGGTTCCTAGTCGGATTCATTTCCACTGTGCCAATTTATATCTTATATAAATATACATGTTGAAAACCATTAGATGATACTGATACCTCTAACACCACAGAGTTTACTCTAGCTTTTCCCTTTATACTTTGTGTGATTTAAGTCACTACTGAGAAACTTCACAGCTATCATCTTCAAAGTCTTTATTCAGTGAATAGCTAGTCTCCTCGCTACATTAGCCAAAAGCTCAGCCTCAGATATACTGTACCATCTCCTCAGAGATGATGTAGGAAGGAGGGAGGAAGGGAGAGGTTTGTATGTTCATTTTAGTTTAATTTTTTAATGAGGTAAAATTCATGTAACATAAAGTTCATCATTTTAGGAATTTTAAAATGTGCAGTTGTAGCATTTAGTACGTTCACAGAGTTACGCAGCAGTCACCACCATCTAGTTACAGAACATTTCTTCACCTCAAAAGGAAAGCTGTAGACATTAAGCCATTTCTTCTCCCTCTGGCCTTTTGACAGTCATTACCATCTATCTGTTTGGATTTGTCTATTCTTGATATTTGCTGTTAATGGAAACCATATAATATATGGCCTTTGGTGTCTGGCTGCTTCTACTTAGGATAATGTTTCCAAGGCTTACCTATGTGTACCATGTGTTAATACTTCTTTCCTTTCAATGGCTGAAGAGTGTTCCATTATATAGATATACCACATTTTATTTATTCCTTCATCAGTTATGGACATTCAAGTTTGCATCTTTCAATGAAACATTATGAGTATTAACTGCCTTGAAAACTTGTATACAAGTTATTACTTGCAGTTTTCTTTTTTTTTTGTTTTTTGTTTTTTTTTTGTTTTTTGGGTTTTTTTTGCTTTTTAGGGCCCACCCAAGGCATATAGCAGTTCCCAGGCTAGGGGTCAAATCAGAGCTACACCTGCCAGCCTACGCCATAGCCATAGCAACACGGGATCTGAGCTGCCTCTGCAACCTATACAGCAGCTCATGGCAACGCTGGATCCCTAACCCACTGAGCGAGGCCAGGGATCAAACCCATATCCTAATGGATCCTAGTCAGGTTCGTTAACTGCTGAGCCACAAAGGGAACTCCCTGTTTGCAATTATTTTAAGTATATACATAAGAATGGAATCATTAGATCATGTAATAATTCTGTTTGATTTTCTGAGGAACCACCAAACTTTTCTGCAGTGAATGCACCATTTTATATACCAATCAGCATTACATGAGGACTCCAGTTTCTCTGTAATCCTGGTCAACATTTGCTACTTTCCTTTTTTTAAAACAATTATATATTTAAAATATATCTTGTATGTATTTAATTCTTCTTATTATAGTAAGTGTAAAGTTGTATCTTGTGATTTGATTTGCATCTCCTACTGGCTAATGATGTGCTTGTTTGGCTACTTGTATACCTGCTTTAGCAAGATGTTTTTTTTAGTCTTACACTTTTTTTTTTTTTTTTTTTTGGCAACACCATCGCGTATGGAGTTCCCGGGCCAGGGATCAGATCCAAAGTTGCTGCATCTGTGGCAACACTGGATCCTTAACCCACTGTGCTGCACTGGGATCAAACCTGTATCCCAGCACTCCAGAGATGCCACTGATCCTGTTGTATCACAGTGGGTACTCCAAGTCTTAAACATTTTTAACTGGAATTCTTTTTGGTTTTTGGGTTTTGGGGTTTTTTTTTTTTGTCTTTTTGCCATTTCTTGGGCTGCTCCCGCAGCATATGGAGGTTTCCAGGCTAGGGGTCGAATCAGAGCTGTAGCCAATGGCCTATGCCAGAGCCACAGCAATGTGGGATCCAAGCCACGTCTGCAACCTACACCGCAGCTCACGGCAACGCCGGATCCTTAGCCCACTGAGCAAGGCCAGGGATCGAACCCGCAACCTCATGGTTTCTAGTTGGATTTGTTAACCACTGAGCCCCGACAGGAACTCCTGGACTTCTTTTTGTTGCTGAGTTTCAAGAGTTCTTTTATGTATTCTAGATACCAGACCCTTGTCAGATATATGATTTATAAGTACTCTCTCCCAAAGTGTGAGTTATCTTTTGACTTTCTTGCTAATATCCTTTGATACACAAAAGTTTTAAGTTTTGCTGAAGTCTTTTTTTATTTTTTATTTTATTGTTTGTGCTTTTTGGTGTTAAAACTAAGAAACCATTAACAAATTCAGAGTCATGAAGATTTACCCTCAAGTAGAAGAAATTCTTAAGAGTTTTATAATTTTAGTTGTTATATTTAAGTCTTTCTTTTTTTCTTTTGTTGTTTTTTAGGGCTGCATTTGATGCATATGGCAGTTCCCAGGGTAGGGGTCAGGTTAGAGCTACAGCTGCTGGCCACAGCCACAACAGTGCAGGATCTGAGCTGCATCTGCAACCTACACCAGAGCTTACAGCAATGCCAGATCCTGGACCCACTTAGCAAGGCCAGGGATCAAACCCTCATCCTCATGGAAACTAGTCGAATTCATTTTCACTGCACCACAATGGGAACTCCATTTATATTAAGTCTTTGATCTGTTTTGAGTTCTTTTTTGTCTGTGGTGAAAAAGTTCAACCTCATTCTTTGCATGTAAACACTTGGTTGTCCCACCACAGTTTGTTAAAGAGAATTATTAAATAATCTTGGCATCATTGTTGAAAATAAATTGACTGTAGATATGTAGATTTATTTCTGGACTCTCAAATTTATTCCAGTGATGTGTATGTCTCTTTTTATGCTAGCACTCCTCTGCCCTGTTTACTATAGCTTTGTAGTAGCTTTTAAAATTGTAATGTGTGAATCTTCCTACTGTGTTCTTCTCTCTTAAGATTCTTTTATCTCTTAGGGGTCCCTTGCAATTCTGTATGAATTTTATGGTTAGCTTTTCCATTTCAGCCAAAAAGAGAAAAAAGAAAGAAAGCCAGTGAGGTTTTGATAAGAGAATGTGTTGAACCTATAGATCAGTTTGGGAGGCATTGCCGTCTTCACAATATTATCTTCCAGTCCACGAACATGGGATATCTCTGCATTTATTTAGGTCTTTCATTTTCTTTCACCAATGTTTTGTAGTTTTCAGTATACAAGTGTTATACCTCCTTGGTTAAATTTATTTCTGAGTATTTTGTTCTTTTTGATGCTATTGCAAATGGAATTGTTGCCTTAATTTTTGATTCATCACTAACGTGTAGACATACAATTGATTTTTGGTATGTTGATCTGGTATCATGCAACTTTGCTGAATTCATTTATTAGCTCTAATAGTTTGTTTTATGGATTCTTTAGGATTTCTGTTTACAAGATCATGTCATCTATAAATGCAATAGATTTTAAATTTACTTCTTTTTTTCAAACTTGGATACCTTTATTCATTTATTTTTTGTTTAATTACCCTGGCGAGAACTTTTAGTACACAAATATAAGTGGTGAAAGTGAACATTCTTCTCACTTTTTCCTGATCTCAGTGGACTGTCAACTGGGTTTTTCATAAATTCCTTGAATCATGTTAAGAAAATTCCCTCTCTCTGCCTAGTTTGTTGAGTGTATTTATCATGAAAAAGTTATGGGGGTTTTTTGTCCTTTTAGGGCTGCACCTGCAGCAAATGGAGGTTCCCGGGCTAGGGGTCTAATCAAAGCTGTTGCTGCCAGCCTACACCACAACCACAGCAACACCAGATCTGAGCCTCATCTTTGACCTACACCACAGCTCACGGCAACGCCAGATCCTTCACCCACTGAGCGAGGCCAGGGATCGAACCCTCAACTTCATGGTTCCTAGTCGGATTCATTTCTGCTGTGCCATGATGGGAACTCTGATGAAAACGTTTTTATTCAGATATTTATTTCTGCTTCAGTTGAGATGTTCATATGGTTTCCTTCCCTCATTTCATTATGTGTTACATTGGTTGAATTTTTTTTTTTTTATGTTGAATCACCTTGCATTTCTATGACAAAGTCCACTTGGTGATGGTGTATATATGGACTGGATGCAGTTTGCTAGTATTCTGTTGATGACTTTTCTATTATTTGAAAGGAATACTGCTCTATAGTTTTGTGTGTGTGTGTGTGATGCTTTTGGCTTTGGTGTCATGATAGCCTTGAGTTCATAGAATGAGTTAAGAACTGTTTCCTGGAGTTCCCGTCGTGGCGCAGTGGTTAACGAATCCGACTAGGAACCATGAGGCTGTGGGTTCGGTCCCTTCCCTTGCTCAGTGGGTTAACCATCCTTCGTTGCCGTGAGCTGTGGTGTAGTTTGCAGATGCGGCTCGGATCCCGAGTTGCTGTTGCTCTGGCATAGGCTGGTGGCTACAGCTCCGATTCGACCCCTAGCCTGGGAACCTCCATATGCCGCGGGAGCGGCCCAAGAAATAGCAAAAAGACAAAAAAAAAAAAAAAAAAAAAAAAAAAGAACTGTTTCCTTCTCTTCTGTTTCTTGCAAGAGTTAGGAAAAGATTGGTGTTAATTCTAAATGTTTGGTAAAATCTGGTCTCACAATCTGGTCTCAGGCTTGTGTTGGAAAGTTTTTGATTGGTGATTCAATCTTATATAAGTCTTTTTAGGCTTTCTAGTTCAGAATCCAGTGTCAGTTGGTATTTTGTGTTTCTAGGAATTTGTTCATTTCATCTAGACTATTTTGTTGGCATATAGTTGCTCTTAGTATTCTGATATAAGGTTGGCAGTAATGTCCATACATTTAATCCTGATTTTAGTGAGTCTTCTCTCTTTCTCTTGGTCATTCTAGCTAATAAAGCTTTGTCAATTTTGTTGATCTTTTAAAAGAATTACCTTTTGGTTTTGTTGCTTTGTGTATTGTTTTTCTATTTTCATTTCATTTATCTCCACTTTAATCTTTATTATTTTCCCCCTTTGCTAGGTTTGGGTTTAGTTTACTTTTATATAGCTCTTTTGGATATGAAGTTAGGTTGTTTATTTGAGATCCTCTTTTTTTTTTGGCAACAGCACACAGAAACTCCAGGGCCAGGCATCAAAGCCATGCCACAGCAGCAACTCAAGCCACAGCAGTGACAATGCCAGATCTTTTAACCAGTTGAGCCACCAGGTTTCTTTTTAATTCAGAAGTTCAAAACTACAAAAACTTCCCTTTGACCATTGCTTTCTGTGCATTCCATAAGTTTTTATATGTTGAATTTTCATTTTCGTTATTCTCTAAGTATTTTCTGATTCCCTTTGTAATACCTTCCTTGACCCATTGGTTATTTAAGAACATATTGTTGGGAGTTCCCATGATGGCTCAGTGGAAACAAACCCAGTGGTATCCATGAGAATGCACGTTAGATCCCTGGCCTTGAACAGTGGGTTAAAAATCCGGCACTACCGTGAGCTGCTGTGTAGATCCTGCATTACTGTGGCTGTGGTGTAGGCAGGCAGCTGAAGCCTAGCCTGGGAACTTCCATATGCCACGAGTGCAGTCTTAAAAATGAGGGGGAGGGGAGCATTAAAGCTCCCAGCTATTATTTTAGAACTGTACTTCTCCTTTCAGTTCTGTCAGGTTTACCTCATATATTTGAAGCTGTATTGTTAGGTATGTATATGTTGGTAACTTCTGATGAATTGATACTTATATTGATGTACATCTTTCTTTGCCTCTTGTAATAATTTTTGACTTAAAGTTGATTTTGTCTGATGTTAGTGCAGCCATTTCACTCTCTTATGATAATTATATACATAGAATATCTTCTTCCAAACTTTTACTTTCAACCTAGCTCTGTCTTTGGATCTGAAGTGAGGTTTGCAGACAGCATATAGTTGAACCATGATTTTTTTAAAATAATTACTGATAAGGAAGCACTTGCCATTTTGCTACTTGTTTTCTTTTCTTTTTAAAATTTCTTTTTCTTTTTTGGCCGCCCTGCGGCATGTGGAGTTCCTGGGCCGAGAATTAGATTAGAGCTGCAGTTGTGACCTATGCTGCAGCTGTGGCAATGCTGGATCCTTTAACCCACTGTGTCAGGCCAGGGATGAAATCTGCTCCTGGTGCTGAAGAGATGCCACCCACCCCTTTGTGCCACAGTGGGAACTCCTTGCTACTTGTTTTCTGTATGTCATATTTTCTTTTTTATTATTTTTTTACTACTCAAATGAATTTATCACTTCTGTAGTTATATAATGATCATAACAATCCAGTTTCACAGGATTTCCATATATGTCATATTTTCTTTGTTTTTTATTTCCTCCATTACTGCTCTGTTATTTTCTTAGTAGTTGCGCTGAGGATTATAGTTAACAACTTAAATTTGTATCAACCTGGTTTGAATTAATACTGACTTAACTTCAGTAGTATACAGAAACCTTGCTCCTAGAACAGCTCTGTCCCTCCCTCTTTATTTTGATATTATCACAATTTACAGCTTTATGCATTATATACTCATTAATACAGATTTATAACTATTTGATTCATTTGCCTGTTAACCATGTTGAGAAAAAAAAAAGAATTACAAACCAAAAATACAGTGGTATTGGGAATTCCCTTTGTGGCTCAGCAGTAACGAACCTGGACTTGTATCCATTAGGATGTGGGTTCAATCACTGGTCTCACTCAGTGGGTTAAGGATCCGGTGTTGCCATGAGCCTGTGGTATAGGTCGCAGATGTGGCTTGGATCTCACATTGCTGTGGCTGTGGCATAGGCCATCAGGTGCAGCTTTGATTCAACCCCTAGCCTGGAAACTTCCATATGCCACAGGTGCAGCCTTAAAAATAAAATAAGAAAATACAGTAGTATTAACTTTATGTTTGCCTGTGTAGCTACCTTTACCAGAGTTCTTTATCTCTTCATTTGGCTTTTGAGTTGCTTTAGCATCCTTTCCTTTCAGCCTAACGAACTTAGCATTTCTTGTTGGACAGGTCTAGTAGCAATAGACCTTCTCAGATTTTCTTTATCTGAGATTTTCTGTATATGGAGTTCTTGCTTAACAGGTTTTTTTCTTTGTGCCCATTACATATAACATCCCACTGCATTTTGGCATGCATGATTTCTGATTAGTAATCAATTGTGGGTCTTGTGATGAATTGCTTCTTCTTTTGCTATTTTCCATACTCCATGTAATCAGTTTTCAACACTTTGGTTATAACGTGTCGGGATATGGATCTTGAGTTTGTCTTACTTGGAGTTTGTTGAGCTTCTTGGATATTAGATTATGTCTTTTATCAGTTGAGAAATTTTCAACTGTTTCCTCAAATATTCTTTCTGCCTCTTTCTTCCTTCTGAGACTATACTTTTGTATAATGGTACACTTGATGTTGTGTCACAGGATTCTTGGGCTCTGTCATATTTTTTCATTCTTTTTCTTGCTCTTGGTCGTCAAAGTGGGTAATCTCAATTGATCTGCTCTTAAATTATCTAAGTCTTTTTTCTGCCTGTTCAAATCTTCTCTTTTTACCCTTCTAGAAAATTTTTATTTCATTTATTGCACTTTTCATGTCTGGAATTTCTACATGGTTGTTTGGGTTTCTTTTTTTTTTTTTTAGCTCTTTGAGATATTTGACAGTTGAGCCTTTTTTTTTTTTTTTTTTTTTTTTTTTTTTCTTTTTAGGACTACACCTGCAGCATATGAAAGTTCCCAGGCTAGGGGTCAAATCGGAGCTGCAGCTGCTGACCTACACCACAGCCACAGTAAGGCAGGATCCTTGACTCACTGAGCAAGGCCAGGGATCAAACCCACATCCTCATGGATACTAGTCGGGTTCGTTTCCTCTGAGCCATGATGGGAACTCTGACAGTTGAGTCTTTAGGTACTTAAGACAGTTGAGTCTTCATCTCATAAGTCCTCTGTTTGGGTTTCTTTAAGGAGAGTTATATATTAATTTCTTTGGAGTATATATATGTGTGTGTGTGTGTGTGTGCGTACATGCATGCAAATACGCCATGTTTTTTTGCATGCCTCACAAATTTTTGTTGAATACTAACACCTTTTTTTAACAGTTTTTTGTTTTTTTCCCATAGCACCTCTTATTCATCTAGTTTTCTTGTGTTTCTTTTGACTTTTTCTTGTGATTCTTGGCTATTTATTCACTTTTTAGAGTGTGACACTGAAATACCACCTGGATACTTTGTGTCTACGGGCATATACACTTATGTTCACAGGCTCTGCTCATAGAGTCATTAGTTGGGGGGCTTTCAAGGGGGAACCCTCAAGTGTCAGCACATGGAAGTTTTTTACCCTTTATGTTTTCAGGAAAGGTTGTAGCCCTAGCTGTCCGTGTTCTGGTAGTTACTCTAAACACTAGAAGGGCAAGCTAGGGTTTTCTTTGTTCACCTACAGACATTCCATTTGATCCCTTTGTTTATAATGCAGCACCCTGACCATCAGCTGTCTCAAATTCCACAGCCTGTTTGGTTCATGCTCTCCAGAAAGGCAAAGGCCTTTCCACCAGGCATCGTATTTTCAAGCCCACTGTATTACATCTGACTTAGTTTTCCAACTAAGCTAGCTGGGCTACCTCTGACTTTACAAGCTTTGATTGGGTACTTCTAGTTCCTGAGCCAGCAGCACAGATTAACTTGTTTCCCTCTACACACTGCTCTTGTGTTTTTTTCCTGCTTTACCAAATCAGACCAGCCGTCCATTTACTTTTCATATTTTGAAATACTGACATCTCTCTAGTCCTGTTAAAACTTTCCCCTGTTCTCTTTTTTTCTTGTAGGTTTAGATCATTTTTATTCCTTTATTTTCATTTCGAGGGATTTCAGGAAGAGGAAAGATTGATATATATTATCTGCCCTATTTAAGAAGGACTTTCTAAACTTAAGTGCAGTGTAGGATATTACAGAAGAAAAAGATTAATTTGGAGTTCTCTTATGGCACAGAAAGTTAAGGATCTGATGTTGTCACTGCAGCAGCTTGGGTTGCTGCTTATGACACATCTTTGATCCCTGGCCCAGAAATTTCTATATGCTGCAGGCATGGCCAACAAAAAAAAAAAAAAAGAAAGAAAGAAAAAAAGATTAATTTAACCAATGAAAAATCTGACATTTATGCGTAATAAAAATGTAAAAAGCATATAACAGACTGGAGTATATGTAACAAATACAACACAGGGTAATTAACATGATGACTTCATATACGAATATATAAGAAAACACTAGCCCCCCAAAAGTAAATGGTTAAAGTACACAAAGAGGCATTTCACAAACACAAATCACCAATTTTCAGTATCACTAATAATCAAAAATATAATAAAAGAATCTGTCTCTTTTTTTTTTAAGCTGTCATTTTAAAACTCAAACAGAAATGTTTTGTGCATGTATGCAAATGAAAATATGGGGAAACAGTCATTTTCCTGGTCTACATGTGGTAGTATAAACTACAACAGGTATAGAGGAGTTGTAGTATCGTAGTATGAGTTTGGTAGTATGCTTAACTGTCCTTTGGCCTTGCAGTTTTTTCTTACAAAGCAGAATTTCTTCTAAGGAAATATTCCAAAATATGAACCAAAATACATACAAAAAAGATACTCATCTTATTTTGAATTTCACTAGTTAGTTAGAATAACTAGCATTTATTGTGCCTTTACTGTGCACTTTAGGAACTGTACTCAAAGCATTTTACATACATTATCTCACTTAATCCTCACAACAGCCATATGAGAATAATACTACTTTTGTCTTGAAAACACTGAAGCAAATGAATGAACCAGGTTTGGAGTGCTAGATGTAATTTAAAAATTGTTTGCTGGAGTTCCTACGGTGGCTCATTAGCAAGTTAAGAACCCGACATACTGTCCATGAGGATGTGGGTTCGGTCCTTGGCTTCGCTCAGTGGGCTAACAATCCAGTGTTGCTGTAAGCTGTGGTGTAGGTTGCAGACACAGCTTGGATCCAGTGTTTCCGTGGCTGTGGCCTGCAGCTGTAGCTCCAATTCAACTGCTAGCCTGGGAAATTCCATATGCCGCAGGTGCAGCCAGAAAAAAGAAAAAGTTGTTTGATAGAAAACTGTCATTCTCACAGAATTTTCTGTGACCATATATTTCTCTAAAAATGGCCTGGGGTGGGGAGGTTGAGGGGAGTAAACTTTTAAAAAATATTTTAATAATCTAAATATCCAACTATAGCAAAAGTAGCTAATTTAGCAAGCCATGGTACTTTTATGTGATATAATATTCAGCAATTGAAAATCATGTTTAGGAAGAATATTTAATGACATAAGAAAATGCTTGTAATTGGAAAAATGAGAAAACCTTAAATATAGTTAAGTTTTGAATTATTTTTTGAACTTAGAGTAGATGAAATACCTAAAAATACTCTTTTAAATCATTGTTTCTGGGTGATTGGATTATAGGTATTTGTTCATTTTCTTTAGGCTTTTTATTTTCCAAAATTTTGAATGTATAGAAATTTTTAAATCAGAAAAAAAGTTCTAATGATCATTTCACTTATTAATGTAATACTTAATGATGTGAAAAATAATTATATTTCTGGGGAAGAAGCCAATTGTGAAATTATATATGTATAGTATCATCTCAACTAGATTTTAATTTTGTCCTAGAAAATAACATGGAAATATGCAAATATACTAACAGTAGCATTGTCCCGGGGAGATAGGAATGAGAATAAACATTCTTCCTGATGTTCAGTGCTTTTTTTTTTTTTTCTGTCTCCAATATTTTCTACTGCAAGTATGTGTTTGGTAATCAGAGAAAGTTTAATGTTTTCACTTGTAGAACAAGTCTTTACTTTTTTTCCCTTACATTTTTAGACATTTGAAGACAGTGATTTGTTCCACTTGATTGGTGTTATCTGTGGATTAGCGATTTATAATTTTACTATTGTGGACCTCCACTTTCCTTTGGCTTTATATAAGAAACTGCTGAAAAAGAAGCCATCCCTGGATGATTTGAAAGAACTCGTGCCTGATGTTGGGAGGTTAGTTGTGAAAAGTGGCAAGAGTGTGGTTTAGCAAATAGGAAATGGGGAATGTACAAAAGCATTCCTTTCAAGGATAATTATATTTTTTTGTTCTTGTTGAATTTCTGAAATGAACAAATAGACCTTCTGAAAAAGGAAAACCTGGATTTCCCATCGTGGCTCAGTGGTTAACGAACCTGACTAGTATCAATGAAGATGTGGGCTCGATCCCTGGCCTCACTCAGTTGGTTATGGTTCCAGCGTTGCCGTGAGCTGTGGTGTAGGTTGCAGACACGGCTCGAATCCTGCGTTGCTGAGGCTGTGGTGTAGGCCGGTAGCTGCAGCTCCCATTGGACCCCTAGCCTGGGAACCTCCATGTGCCATGGCTGTGACCCTAAAAAAAAAGACAGAAAATAATAATAAAGGAAAACCTATTGTGTTTCTCAGACCCAGAATTTTCTCCTGAAAAAGTTATGTATATAAAATCATGTGCTGAATTTTTAGTTTAACAATATTTTGTGAATATCAGGTAATAATTTTAGGAAGGTAATATTTCCTGAGAGTAGTTAAATGATTTATTTGGACTTTTACTTCTGATCACCCTCATTCATAGGTGGAATATGTAAAGTTTCTTTTTATTTATTACATAAAATAGAATAAAAACTGTGTATAAATAAGGACAAGTGTTGAAAATTGGTGGACACATGGCCTTTGTATTCAGAGGAAGAGATAAAAACCTTAGAGTAGGTTTTTTTTTAAACATTGTTTATAAGTTTGCCATTGTACATTCACAGTTCTGAAACAAAAAAGTACAAAGTAAAAAAAGGACTTGAACAAGAATGGGAAATATATACTTAGTCATAAGCAAAATAATCAAAATAATAATGTTTTACCTCAAAGCAACATGTATATTGTTTTTTCAGAAGCATGCAACAGTTACTAGATTATCCAGAAGATGATGTTGAGGAAACATTTTGTCTTAATTTTACGGTAAGATGGCAAGACCTAGGGTAGCCTGATTATTCATCATCCCTTTTATTTATCAGCTGTACCTTATGGTTCTTCTTTATTTTGGTGGATGGAATTCTTAACCCTTTAGCTAACATTTATTGAGCATTACCTCTGTGCTAGTCACAGTACGTGCATTATTTCATTTAATCCTCATAATCCCAAGAGATTGGTATTATTACTGTTATTTTACAGATGAAGAAAACTGAAAACAATCATCCTGTTTCAGAGATGGTATTTATATTCACCTCTGTGACTTCAAAACCTTTGTACTTTAACATTACTCTAAAGATCTTTCCAAATACAAGGAGCCCTCTTTATTCAAGTGTTCATTTTTTGAGTCCGCAATTACGGATGTTTAGAGAAGCTAAGGTTACTGTAACATGCAAATATGCACTAATGATTTACCACCTAAAAGATTAATTCTCACTCAGACATCCCTTTCATACTAACATTCATCCTTGCCCATTTTGTCTTACTGTTGGGTGCAATACAATACAAATACAAAAACATTGGAAAATGAAATTGCACAAAAGATGCAGAATTTTTATTTACTTCAGTGATAGGGCTGTTGAGTAAATTGTCCAGTCATATGCAAGGCCATTGACAAATGAGGATCTGCCAGAGGTAGACAAGTTGACAATTAAAGAAGAGAAAATCAGAGTGATTATGATAAGGCACTTCAGAACTAACAGAATATTATAAATTAGACTCTTGAAAAAATGGTAAAACCTTCAGTTTTTCTTTTTTTCTTTTTAAAACTTTATTTCCTACTTTAAACAGTCTTTATGTTCTTGTGGTCAAAGCTGACAAAAGATACAAGATTCTGTTGTCACACAACTTTCAAAAAAAATGATATGCCCCCTCAAAAATGTATATCCATTCTTTCATTATTTTTAAGAATTGGAACATAGGAAATTTTCTGATGGCCTAGGGGATTGAATCTCCTGCATTCTCACCACTGCTGCTCTGTGACCTAAGTTCTATCCCTGGCCCAGGAATTCCCACATACAGCCTGTGCGGCAAAAAAGAAAAAAAAAAATGCCAAAAAAAACCCCAAAATGAGAGAATCTGAAATAAATGTTGCAACTCTCATTTAAAAAAAAGGGGGGGGGGGAGTTCCATTGTGGCACAGTGTTAATGAATCCAACTAGAATCCATGAGGATGTGGGTTTGATCACTGGCCTCGCTCAGTGGGTTAAGGATCTGGCGTTGCCATGATCTGTGGTATAGTTCACAGATACAGCTCGGATCCCATGTTGCTGTGGCTGTAGGCCGACACCTGTAGCACTGATTCGGCCCTTAGCCTGGGAACTTATGTATGCTGGAGGTGTGGCCTAAAAAGAAAAAAAAAAAAAAAAAAGAATTGCCACATAGTACAGTTATAAGGAAATTTGATAAATTTAAAAGGAAATAATTTATTTTAGTAATATTTTATTTTTTAAGGAAAAAATTCTCCTTTGTTTACCATGAAATTTTAGGTCTCCTTTTCAGTTAATTCACTTATCACATCTGTTA
This sequence comes from Sus scrofa, assembly GCF_054392235.1. NCBI lineage: Eukaryota > Metazoa > Chordata > Mammalia > Artiodactyla > Suidae > Sus > Sus scrofa. Next base: position 93,334,595 of record NC_139396.1, on the reverse strand, counting down.
TCTTTGAATTTTTACTGATGATCTCAGTTGACTGAAACATTGGGTTCCAAGCAATTTAATTTCTAATTTATCAATCACCAAGTTTGTGAATGTTTAGTATATTTAAGAGCTATGGGAATTCAAACATTACTTTCCCAGAGATTTTCAGTGGTTCTTTATTACCTGAAGAATAATAGCTTTAAAATGGGCTTGTAAATCTGGCTTTCTTTCTAACTTTCATTGTATCCTTCCATTCATACTAAGTTTTGTCATGTCTCACAGTATTTATTCTTTTATGTACTTTACCTTTCCTGTGTTTTTAGGGGCATGCATTTTCAGAATGGTGGATGGAATTCTTAACCCTTTAGCTAACATTTATTGAGCATTACCTCTGTGCTAGTCACAGTACGTGCATTATTTCATTTAATCCTCATAATCCCAAGAGATTTACTCTTATATCTATCCTTTTGTTCAGTCTGTATCCTCAGCCAGAAATTCCACTCTCTTCCAATCTTTCAGAGCCTTTCTAATCCTTTTAGGTGCTTTTCAAATGTCATTTCTTCCTCAGAGTTTTTTATACTTCGTACAGTCAGCAGTAAGTTTTCTTTCTTCTGTGGTCTGGTAACTTCCTGTTTATGTCTCTGTTATAGCATTTATTTTATTATAATGAGTTATTTACCTATCACATTTTTCTTCCTTTACTAGATAGTAAACTCCAGAGCGGGAATTCGTTCATCTCTTATCATCTTACTCCCACCATAGTGTTTTATAGATAGCGGGGACTAAAAAATTATTTTATAGAAGAGGATAATATTCCAAAAAGAGGAAATGGGAAGAGAAAAGATGCAAAGAGGAGAATGGTAACATTTATAGGACAATGAGCACACTATTAGGGAAATAAAAAGTTTCAAAATAATCAACTGTATAAACCAAAGTGATGATAAACCACCTGTAATCAGGAATGCAACAAGGAGACATGATGAACACTGGAGTAACAGGTGTCATATGGGGGGGATGCATAGCAAATCTAAACTGAATACATTCTGACCCTAGATTCTATCAGATTCTGTCACTTGCCCAAGGAGAACATCCTTTCTAATACTTTACTACTGTAGTGATTCTTCTAAAGTTTTACACACAATTAATACTCAATTTCCTATTCTTAACAAACCAAACACTTGGAAACTTGTAGTTAGTCAAGGTAGGATTTCACACTACTAGAGAAGATGAAAATTTCTAGTTTGTGACTTTATGAAGAAATCAAAATAAGCTTACGGTAGCAGAATTTTACCTCAAATTTATTATTTCTTATATTTTATGAGAGAAAGGTAGATTATAATAATAGGTTATTACAATAATTTAATAAGTTTTGGGTCTGACATTGACTTTTTCTAAAAATTTAAATTAATAGATCACAGTTGAAAACTTTGGTGCAACAGAAGTGAAAGAACTGGTTCTAAATGGTGCAGACACAGCTGTTAACAAACAAAATCGGTAAGTGAATTATAGCAGCATCAGTGGTAGTAATAAGATTCATCAGTAGGCATTTTATTCTGTATTTAGAAATATGTCACAACCTTAAGTTTTTACTCAGATAAACTTATTTTTTGAAAGGTAAGGATGTAATCAGTTTTTCTTTTGCTGCTTTTAAAACATTTATAAAGGGATAAAAATATCATTAACAATAAGAACAAAGAGGAGTTCCTGTTGTGGCACAGTGGAAACGAATCCAACTAGGAACCATGAGGTTGCAGCTTTGATCCCTGGCCTCCCTCAGTGGGTTAAGGATCTGGAGTTGCCGTGAGCTGTGGTGTAGGTCACAGGTGTGGCTCAGATCCCAAGTTGCTGTGGCATAGGCCTGCCACTGTAGCTCTGATTCGACCCCTAGTCTGGGAACCTCCATATGCCACGGGTGTGGCCCTAAAAAGCAAAAAAAATAAAATTAAAATAACAAAAAGAAGGAAGAGGAGGCAACCGCAAACACATTTTTAGAAGCTAGAAAACAGTGGTAACCAACATGAGTTAGCCAGAAAAAACAGCAACCTAAGATGGACTGGGTGCCAAGAAGGCAGCCAGTTCATATTGCAGAACAAAGGCTCAGGCATTGAAAACAAAAAATAGGTTAGAAAGTATATGGAGTTCAAGAGGAATCTGGAAACAGAAAGATTGGCTGTTACAAGGAGCAATTAGAAACCCATTTCCCTTACACAAGTAGCCTGGCAACTTAAACCTCTCCAGCCTGGGCAGATTGGAAATTTATCTTTGGGGGAGATTGAACTAAAGGAACTGGATTTGAGGACAGTTAGGCACAGCCAAGGGCAAGGGACCTGAACTGAAAATAGGGAGGCTGAGAGTCTACAGCTCCCTCCTCCTTGACACTCTTTATTAGAGGATTCTTCTTGGGAAAACTGCCTAACTTTTAAATGTAAATGAATAACTAAAGATCAGTGGACGTTAAGGAAAGACTGAAACAGCAAAATAGAATACTAGGGAGGAAGTGTTCCATCATGGCTCAGTGGTTAACAAACCCAACAACCCAACTAGTATCCATGAGGATGCAGGTTCGATCCCTGGCCTTACTCAGTGGGTTAAGGATCTGGAGTTGCCGTGAGCTGTGGTGTAGGTCAAAAACACAGCTGTGTAGGCCGGCAGCTACAGCTCCAATTGGACCCCTAGCCTGGGAACCTCCATGCCATGGGTGCATCTCTAAATTTTTTTTTTAGAGCTGCACCTGTGGCATATGGAGGTTCCCAGGCTAGGTGTTGAATCGGAGCTACAGCTGCTGGCCTACACCACAGCAGCGGCAACCCCAGACCCTTAATCCAGTGAGCAAGACCAGGGATCGAACCTACAACCTCATGGTTCCTAGTTGGATTCGTTTCCTCCGCCCCACAAAGGGGACTCCAGCAGCCCTAAAATTTAAAAAAAAAAAAAAAAAAAAAAAGCCAAGGAAACAGTAACAGTGCAGGATGAAGAAAAAAATTTCAATAAGTTTCCTCAAAATGTTAAGCGTAGCAACATTAAGGGTACTATTAAAATAGGGGGGAAAAATCATTGAAAGAAATGGAATGAATGGAATTTAAGAAATAGTGCCAGAAAAACTTCCCAGAACTGAACGACATGCCTTTTAGCATGGGAAGTGAAAAAAACACATGCCAAGGCAAAATACATGAAATTTTAAAACTCACAGAAAAGGGGACCCTAAAGAATGACACAAACTAGGGATCAAAATTCTGAGAGAAAATTACCTTTAACATAGAATTCTATATTGAAACTACCAAGAATGTGGTATATAAAAATACACATGTAGAGTCTCAGAGAATTTACTTCCAATGCATTTTTTCAAGAAGTTACGAAAAGATATGTTCTACCAAAACAGGGAATTAAACCAAGAATGAGGAAGATAGGGGATCCAAAAAAAAAAAAAAAAAAAAAAGGAAAGGGGAGTTTCCATCATGGCACAGCAGAAACTCCACTGGGAACCATGAGATTGTGGGTTCAATCCCTGGCTTCACTCAGTGGGTTCAGGATCCGGCATTGTGGTGAGCTGTGGTGGAGGTTGCAGACGAGGCTCGGATCCTGCATTGCTGTAGCTGTGGTGTGGGCTGGCAACTGTAGCTCCGATTGGACCCGTAGCCTGGGAATTTCCAAAAAGCCAAAACAAACAAACAAACAAAATAGGAAAGGTAAAGAAGAACAGCAGTGTGTATAAGATTTATTTAAAAAGCAACAGACCTGGCTTAGATCAAGAAGCTGGGTGGGCTCTGGAGGAATATTTTCAGGAGAAAAATGCAACCTAATATATTTGAATGAATCTGGAGATTGACATTTCTGTTGAAGCTGGAGATGAGGTAGCAAACTAAGGGAAGCAAAAGTTCTTTTTTAAGAAAAGTAGGAGTTCCCTGGTAGCACAGCAGGTTAAGGATCCGTTATTGTCACTGCTATGGCTCAGATTTGATCCCTGGCCCCAAATTTCCACATGGCTTAAGCACAGCTGAAAAAAGAAAAGGCAAAGAAATAGACTATTTCCTAGCTTACTTGTGAATATTGAACCAATATTCAGTACTCAATTCATGAGATAATATTTAACATTGAAAATCAGGGAATAACAGTAGAACTGTGTTGTTGAAATTCAAAGGTAAATATCAGAAGGAATAGCAGGAGTTAACAAGTAATTTCCTTCAGATTTCTAGGGATTTGATCCAAATGATTATGATCCTGATTCTGCCACCTAGAAGATGTATAACTTTAGTAAATTAGTTGATATCTCCATGCCTCAGACTCCTTTTCTCCAAAATGGGATGACAAATTATACCTGTTTCATGGGGTTATTTTGAGGATTAAATGAGGCAATAATTTTAAGATGTTTAGAATAGTACCTAGCACATGTATGTGCTCAGTAAATGTTGGCTGTTATTTCTACCTGACATTTTAAATTGTATGCCTTACTTTGATAAAAAATAAGCCGTTTTTTTGGAGTTCCTCTGTGGCTCAGTAGGTTAAGGACCCGGCATCATCACTGCACTGTCGCAGTTTGCTGCTGTGGCATGGGTTTGACCCCTGGCCTGGCAACTAATGTGAAAAAGTTTCAGTCCTTCTGTTTATCTTTTTTTTAAAAAAAATATTTGTTTTGAGAAACTTTGACTATGATTTAGATTTTTTTTCTGCATTTATTTATTTTGCTTTTTGGGGGGTTGGGGACACACCCATGGCATATGGAATTTCCCAGCTAGGGAGTTAGAGCTGCTGGCCTACACCACAGCCACAGCAACACTGCATCCAAGCCATGTCTGTGACCTATACCACATCTCATGGCAACACCAGATCCTTAACCCAGACCCATAGAGTGAGGCCAGGGATCAAACCTGCATCCTCATGGATCCTAGTTGGGTTGGTTACCTCCGAGCCATGACGGGAACTCTTTTTTTCTGCTTTTAAAGTGTCTGTTGTTGGACTCTTTAAATTTCTAACAAATATTATTTCACATAGCTTATTTACTTTAGAAGTAATTTAAAACATTTTGGGAATTGTGGTATGGCACAGTGTGATCACTGGCATCTCTGGAGCCCTGGGTTGCAAGTTCAATCCCTGGCACAGCACAGTAAATTAAGGAACCTGAGTTGCTACAGCTTTGGCATGTCACAATTGTGGCTTGGATCCGATCCTTGGCCCAGGAACTCCATATGCCACAAGGTAGCCAAAAAAAGAGAATTTTGATCTTTGTACTACCAATCCTAGTTAAATAATGCAAGTACTGATGACAAAAATATTAGCGTATAAAACAGTTTTAGATTTTTGTACTAGAGACTTAACTAATATAAAATAAATTTGAGGGAGTTACCGTTGTGGCTCAGTGGTTAACGAATCCGACTAGGAACCATGGGGTTGCGGGTTCAATCCCTGGCCTTGCCCAGTGGGTTAAGGATCTGGCGTTGCCGTGAGCTGTGGTGTAGGTCGCAGACACAGCTCGGATCCCATGTTGCTGTGGCTCTGGTGTAGGCCAGCAGCAACAGCTCTGATTCGACCGTGGGAGCGGCTCAAGAAACGGCAAAAAGACAAAAAAATAATAATAATAGAAATAAATAAATTTGACTTTCTAATTAGCTGAATTATAAAGTTATGCCTTACAAAATTATCTTTTTCTTCTCATCTGAATCTTATGTTGATAAGTATGTGCTATTGATTTTTCCTTAGGGCCACCCAGTTTTATTTTATAATGGCCTCCTTTAACCTTTCTTTTTTCTCTTTGTGAATTTAGTTTGGATTTTTTTTTTAATTTGCTAAAAAGATTATCTGTAGATGACTAAACTTACCAGTATTCCCATTTGTAGAATATCCTTTTTAATTTGGAAAACAAGAGTATGAAATATTAAAATCCTCTAGTACCGATTCTCATTATTGGTTTGATCAGATAGCTGCATAAAATGTTTATGGCTAACAGAACAAATTGAATAAAATTGTAGTTCTAATTACTGGGTAAAGAGATTTCCTTTTTTCTTTACAGTTTCACTTTTTTCCTTTTGTAACAGAAAAGCATCAGAAGTGTTCAGGTGTATGTGTGTATTTATATATATATATACACACATACATTTGAAAAGAAACTGTACTTGTAATCTTTAATGATTATCACTTAATGCCCTGCTTGGGTTTTTAATTTTTTAAATAAATTTTGTTTTCAGATTCCTTGAAACCCAAGAAAAAACAGACTAGTCTCAAATAGTCTGAATTCCAGAGCTCTCATTTTTTAACATATTTTTAACAGTATTTTTAGTATCTTTAACAGATTACTCCTTTAGGGATGCATGTGGAGTGGTACGTATAAATCCTCAATAATTTGTGGATATTTCAAAAATACTTTTTTGGGAGTTCCCATAGTGGTATAGTGAATTAAGAATTAGACTGTGGCAGCTTGGATTACTGCAGAGGTGTGGGTTTCATCCCCAGCCTTTCTCAGTGGGTTTAAAAGGATCTGGCTTTTTAATTTTTTTTTAATTTTTATTTTATGGCTACACCTGCAACATGTGGAAGTTTCCAGGCCAATGCCAGATGCTTTTAACCCACTCCACCAGGGATGAAATCTGCACCAGAGAGACTACGGTTGGATTCTTTTTTTTTTTTTTTTTGCTTTTTAGGGCCAAACCCCGTGGCACATGGAAGTTCCCAGGCTAGGGGTGAAATCGGAGCTACACCTGCAGGCCTACACCACAGCCACAGCATCACAGGATCCGAGCCGCGTCTGTAACCTACACCACAGCTCACGGCAGCACTGGATCCTTAACTCACTGGGCAAGGCCAGGGATGGAACCCGCAACCTCATGGTTCCTAGTTGGATTCATTTCTGCTGAGCCACAACCAGAGCTCCTACAGTTGGATTCTTAACCCACTGTGCACAGTGGGAACTCCCCCAAAAATATTTTTGATAGCCAGTTTTTCCTTTAGGAAATGATATCTTTTCTTTGGAAATAGTCTAAGAATAACTATGGATGAGGGATTATCAACATGCCTCACAGATACACTGGATTTGTGTATGGAAAGAATAATAGACTTTTCCTTAAAAAATTGTCCTTTGAACGCTACTCACACTTTCTCAGTTTTATAGATAAGCAAAAAGTACAGCAGCACTCAGTTTTGATAACACTATGATTTGTATTTTTCCATAATAAATGATTCTTATATTTTCTGCATGTGTGTTTTTCATTTATAGGCAGGAATTCGTTGATGCTTATGTGGATTACATATTCAATAAATCAGTAGCTTCCTTATTTGATGCTTTTCATGCGGGCTTTCATAAGGTCTGTGGAGGAAAAGTACTTCAGCTCTTCCAGCCTAATGAACTACAAGCAATGGTTATTGGAAATACAAATTATGACTGGAAGGAATTGGAAAAGGTAGGCGAAGAGTAATCTGTGATATTGTTTCAACTGAAGGACAAAAGGAATGGCTTATTGATGGAAATCTTGCCCCTCTTGTTACTGTTTTCCATTTTACACTATTTATTACTATCATTTTTTATAGGAAAACACTGTACCTTTACTTCTCAGTGAAGGAATTTGAATGTGTATGAATTGGATAGCATTTTTGTATCTGTGGTATTGGTGGTATTCATATAGAAAAATGTCATCTATGACGGAGGCTGAATGGTTTTCATTCAGCCTCAATCCTAGGAAAACCATTATGAAAAGCACTCAGAATGCTTTAGATCTTTGTTTCCTTTTTTTTCTGGTTAGTCTCCGTGTTACAATTTTTAGCAGACGGAGTTCCTATTGTGGTGCTGCGGAAATGAATCTGACTAGTATCCATGAGGATGCAGGTTTGATTCCCTGGCCTTGCTCAGTGAGTCAGGGATCCAGCATGGCTGTGGCTGTGGCGTAGGCCAGCAGCTGTAGCTCCAGTTCGACGCCTAGCCTGGGAACTTCCATATTCCAAGGGCAGCAGCCCTAAATTAAAAAAAAATAATTAGCAGAGAATAAATAATAATATATCAAAAACTTTTTTCTTTTCCTTTTCTGTCAAGTTATTCTCAGTTATTTTTTCAGATAAACACTTAGTAAAACGTTCTAGGCTAGATCAGCTTTGCAAAACATGTAGGCAGAGTTGACCTGTAAATTTTTCCGTCTTTGCAATCTAGCAACCTCTGATGAAATTTTTGCATTAATAGTTCTATACTATGCCTCTTAAGTTAGCTAACATTAGAAAATACAGTATTAGGAGTTCTCATAGTGGCTCAGCAGTTAACGAACCCAACCACTATACATGAGGATACCGGTGCAATCCCTGGCCTTGCTCAGTAGGTTAAGGTTCCGGCGTTGCCGTGAGCTGTGGTGTAGCTCACAGACATGGCTCTGATCCCGCATTGCTGTGGCTGTGGTGTAGGCTGGCAGCTACAGCTCTGATTTGACACCTAGTTTGGGAACCTCCATATGCCGTGCGTATGGCCCTAAAAAGACGAAAGACAAAAAACAAACAAAAAAAACCCAGTATTAAGTCTAATAGGATACAGAGCATTGAGAACTCTCATACACTGCTGTTGAGAATACAAATGATATAGCCACTTTGGAAACAGTTTGACATTTTCTTATTAAGTTAAACATACATTTCCTGCATGATCTAGCAGTTCCAGACTTAGGTATTATGTTCACACATAAATCGGTAAACAAGAGGGGAATGAGGAGTTACTATTTAATGGGTACAGAAGTCTCAGTTTTGCACTTAATGCCACCAAACTGTACACTTAAAAAGCGTTAAGATGGTAGGCTTCATGTTAACATGTATTTTACCACAAATTATTTTGTAAGTAATGTTTTTAAAAACCTGCAAACAAGTCAAAAACTGGAAACAACCCACATGTCCTTCAGTGGGTGAATGGATAAACCAATTATGGTACATCCATTCAGTAGAATAAAACTGTGCAATAAACTGGAATGAATTATTGATATGTGCAACACTTGAGATGACTTTCAGAGTCCTTACGTTGAGTGAAAGAAGCCAGTCTCAGGATTATACACCATAGGATTCAATTTATGTGACATTCTTAAGAAACCAGAACTGTGGTTATCAGGGACCAGTGATGGGGAGGGAGTTTGTGACTGCAGAGGGGTAATACAAGAGCATTCCTTGGGGAGGTAGAACTGTTCACTGTCCTGATTATTGTAGCAGTTTCTCTATACATGTGTTTAAAACCCTCAGAACTATTAAGTCAATTTTAAGTGGAGCTCCCTGATGGCTCAGCGGGTTAATAAGGTCCAGTGTCATCACTGCTGTGGCTCAGGTCACTGCTGTGGCACTGCTTCGATCCCTGGCCCTGGAACTTCCACATGCCATAGGCGTGGCCAAAAAAGTCAGTGTTACTGTATAATAATTTAGAGAATAAAATTTTTTAACTTACAAAAAAGGACTTCTGATTAACCTTTGGAATAAACATGTTTATCTCTGCTCCCTCCCAAATCTCACTTGAATGACAATAAAGGAATAAAAGTAGGAACACACCCATCCCCCAAAAAATGCAGTGAGCAAGAGAAAAAATAGTTTTGGAAGATAGAAAAGAGGTAGATGAATTGTTGAGGGACTTAGAGAAAGGAAAATTGAATCCTTAAGCCTCTAGAAGGACAGAATTGTCAAGAGGCAACCCATTTTACACTGTAGACTCTCAGAAAGGGTCAGGAATTGGCATATTGTGTTACTATAATGACAAGGTTGCAGGGTTGGGGTAAAAGCAATAGAATTACTTCAAAGCTAATTTAAAGAATGATTAGACCTCTCACATCCCCTTTTCTACAGAGCAAAGCACAACTCTAGAGAGAGGCTTTAGAATCTGGGAAAATAGCCAGACTGAGGTAGCCAGACTTAAATCCTCCAGGGAGAAAATTGAAGGTTTCTTCGGCCGGGGCGGGGCGGGGCGGGGCGGGGGAGGGGGGGGGTAAATTGATCTGCTGAAGAGAAGAAAACTTTAAGGATACCCCAAAGGAAATGGACCCCACCTCCAGTAACTCTAAAATGAAAACAATATAATAGCTTCTTGTCATGCTTTAGGTCCTACATGATTTTTTTTTTTAATTTATTTTTTAAAATTAAAGTATGGTTTGCAGGAGTTCCCATCATGGCCCAGTGGTTAACGAATCCGACCAGGAACCTTGAAGTTGTGGGTTTGATCCCTGGCCTTGCTCAGTGGGTTAAGAATCCAGCGTTGCCGTGAGCTGTGGTGTAGGTTGCAGACACGGCTCGGATCTCACGTTGCTGTGGCTCTGGTGTAGGCCTGTGGCTACAGCTCCGATTAGACCTCTAGCCTGGGAACCTCCATATTCTGCAGAAGCAGCCCTAGAAATGGCAAAAAGACAAAAAAATAAAAATAAAGTGTGGTTTACAGTGTTGGACCAATTTTTGCTGTACAATAAAATGACTCAGTTAAATTATATATATATATACACATACTTTTTTATATTCTTTCCCATCATGGTCTGTCCCAGGAGAGTGGATATAGTTCCTTGGCTGTAACAGTAGGACCTTGTGGTTTATCCATTCTAAATGTAATAGTTTGCATCTACTAACCTCAAACTCCCATCCCACTTCCCTTCAACCTTATTGGCTTCTTTGCTAAGCCTGGAACCCTCCAGGAACACTCTAGTCTTGTGGCCTTTCTAATACCTGTTCCCTGTGCCTGGAGTTCTCTTCACCTTGGTAATTCCAGATGGTTCTTGCTCTAACTTCTTTTATGTCTTTATATCTTCTCAGAGACTTCACTGGATAACTTACTAAAAATTGCACATGTACACACACACACACACACACCCTTTGGCTTCTCTGTGTTTGGGTTTATTATTTTTTTCTTTGAATTTGACTAAATAAAACTTTTTTTCTTTCTTTTTTTCGTCTTTTTAGGGCCACACCCATGGCATATGGAAGTTCCCAGGGTAGGGGTTGAATTGGAGCTGCAGCTGCCAGCCTACGCCACAGCCACAGCAACACCAAATCCAAGCCTCATCAGTGACCTACATCACACTCATGGTAACACTGGATCCTTAACCCACTCAGCTGGGCCAGGGATCAAACCCGCATCCTCATGGATATTAGTCAGGTTCTTAACCCACTGAGCCACATGGCAGCTTCTAAATAAAACTTTATTTAGTTTTTTTATTGTCTGCTGCTCTTTACCCCCCACCACGGTGTAAACACAATAAAGGCAGGATATGTTCACTGCTGTATTCCCAGAGCCAGGAAAGGCACTCAGCAGGTACCTTGCCTGAAGATATAAATGATCAAAATACTCATTCAGTAAGACAGGACATTTTTTTTTTTTTAGTATATTTTCATGTACTCAGTATACTTTGATTTCTTGTACTGTATATCTGATTCATTATAATTTCAGTGATAATGATTTGGCTTTAAATGCTCTTCTTCATCAGCACTGTGTACACATTTCCTCAGAACCATCTAGAAATTAAAGAAACATATTTATCCATCCTTTCATTTCCCCACTAACATGCTCACAGACTTTATTTATTTATTTAGTCTTTTGTTCTTTTGGGGCCTCACCCATGGCATATGAAGGTTCCCAGGCTAGGGGTCTAATTGGAGCTGTTGCTGCTGGCCTACGCCAGAGCCACAGCAACGCCAGATCTGAGCCGCATCTGTGGCCTACACCACAGCTCACAGCAATGCTGGATCCTTAACCCACTGAGCAAGGCCAGGGACCGAACCCGCAACCTCATGGTTCCTAGTCGGATTCGCTTCTGCTGCGCCACAACAGGAACTCCCCATGCTCACAGACTTTAGACAAGTTAATACATTAACTGACTTCTAAAATTCAAACCATTTTCTCCAAACTTATTTATAAATTAATAGCAAATATATTGTGGATTTCTCAAGAGTTCAGTCATTGATCCCTTATTGGATTGACTAGTACTATGCAAGATATTAGGAAGACAGCAATAAATGAGATTGAGACATGGTCTTTTCCTTTAATGAGGAAGCTAGACATAATTTTTTTTTCTTTTTTCTTTCTTTTTTCTTTTAGGGCCACACCTGCAGCATATGGAAGTTCCCAGGCTAGGGGTCGAATCAGAGCTGCAGCTGCCAGCCATAGCCACAGCAACTCAGGGTCCGAGCAGCGTCTGCAACCTACACCATAGCTTGAGGCAACACTGGATCATCAACCCACTGAGTGAGGCCAGGGTTTGAACCCTCATCTTCATGGATACTAGTCGGGGTTCATAACCCACTGAGCCACAAGAGGAACTCCTAAGGAAGCTAGACATTAAATAACTGAACTGTGATGAATATAAAGGAAGAAAGTTTAGTGAGTGGTATATAAGGACAAACCTGACCTAGGCTACATAAACTGGGAAAGCCTCTCACTAGATGGTAATCTCTACCAGGTGAGTACGAACTTTGTTCACTGCAGTTTCCCGAGTGCTCCAGACTTTACTTATTATGTGTTTGTTGAATAAGTCAGTGAATGAATGGATGTTTAATCTGAGCCCTAAAGGATAAATTGAAATTAGTGTGATGAACAAAGAGAGGAGGAGGATGTGTCTATGTGGTCTAGGCTCAGGGAATAGTGTGTCCAAAGGCCTTGATGCTAGAAGGATGTTGCTGTTTAAGAACTAAACGTTAAGGCCAGTGTTGGTTGCATTTTAAAGAGTACAGTATAGACTTACTCCCTTTTTTCCTCCCTTTTCTCTTAGTGCTCATTTTTTTTAAGGAATTAGTTTTTATTGTTGTTGCAAATTACCCCAAAATGTAGTGGCTTAAAGATAACAGTGAACATTTGTTGTCTTATACTGTTTCTGTGGGTCAGAAATTCAGAAGTGGTTTAACTGGGTGGTTTTATCTCTCTCATGAGGTTACAGTCAAAATATTGACTGGTGCTTTTAGTTGTCTGAAGACTTGAGGATAGAATTTCCTTTCCAAAATGGCTCACTCACATAGCCTCAGAATCTCACCTTGAGGAAATGGCAAATGGCTCCCCCCAAGAGTGAGTGATGGAAAAGAGGCTAAAGCCACAGAGGGTTTTTTTTGAGGGTTTTTGTTGTTGTTGTTTGGAGTTTTGGTTTTTGTGTTGTTTGTTTTGGTTTGGTTTGGGCAGCACCCACAACATAGGGAAGTTCCCAAGCCAGGGATCAAATCTGAGCAGCAGCTGTGGCCTATGCCGGATCCTTAACTCCAGCCACAAAGGTTTTTATGATCTAGCATCAGAAGTAAGTATTCTCATGTCCACATATCCTAATGATTAGAGATCAGGCCTATTCATTGTGGGAGGGGACTAAAGGGCATGAATAGCAAGAGGCAAAGATCTTTCAGGGCCAGAGTTCCCGTCATTGTGGCGCAGTGGTTAACGAATCCGACTAGGAACCACGAGGTTGCGGGTTCGATCTCTGGCCTTGCTCAGTGGGTTAAGGATCCAGCGTTGCCGTGAGCTTGGTGTAGGTTGCAGACATGGCTTGGATCCTGTGTTGCTGTGGCTCTGGCGTAGGCTGGCAGCTATAGCTCCAATTCGACCCCTAGCCTGGGAACTTCCATATGCCGCAGGAGCGGCCCAAGGAAAGGCAAAAAAACAAAAAAAAAAGATCTTTCAGGGCCATTTGGAAACTGCCACAGAAAATTATTAGTGTTGCTCTTAGAACCATTTATTTTTTTAAGGGAATACAGAATAATACGACATAATTAAACTTAACATAGGAAAAGAAAATTTTATAATTATTTTAGATAATTGTATGTTGAACTCTATTAACATTTCAGTAATTCTGGTTTATCCTTTAGATATTTACTTTTGAAGTTGATATTATAATCCTATCATGTTTTTTGAGGTGGGGAGAAGACATTTCTGCTGATTCATAAATAGTCCCTTCCCTTTTCCCTGGAACTAATAGTTCCAAGTTGTAAAATGCCCAGGAAGTGTAATTAATTAAGTGAATCATATGAATTTCAAACTCCTGGGCAATGTTAGCTTTTTGTGCCAAGGAATCTTAGTTTGTCAGATTCAAGATAAAACTAATATTCCTTAATATTAATAAAAGATTATGTTGTTTTTAGAATACAGAATACAAAGGAGAATATTGGGCAGAACATCCTACAATAAAAATGTTTTGGGAAGTATTTCACGAATTACCATTGGAAAAGAAAAAACAATTTTTGTGTAAGTATTTCTTGGTTTTATTTTGCTTTGGCTGTGCCTGAATCATGCAGAAGTTCCTGGGTCAGGGATCAAACCCACACCACAGCAGTGACCTGAGCCGTAGCAGTGACAATGCCAGATCCTTTAACTGCTAGGCTGCCAGGAATACACTATGTAAGTATTTTTAATTAGTTCTGTTTTACGAGAATGGAATCTAATTATTAAACCTATTCTCACAGGCGATTGATTACTTTCTTGGGAAACATTTTTACCTTATTGTATTCTAAGGTCCTATTTTTAATTTTTAGCCAATGTCCTTTTTTAATTTTTGATTAAATTAATTTTTAAATCTGCATTCTTTATTCCTACGTTTTCTTATTTTGAAAGCTAAATTTATTTTGCTTCGAAAACAATTTATTCTTTCAAAAGCAAATAATAACACTGATTATAGTAACCTAGGGATGTAATTCCTTTTAGTAGTTTTTAGGGTTTTTTTTGTTTTTTGTTTTTTTTTCTTTTGAGGGCCACACCCACATCATGTGAAGTTCCCGGGCTAGGGGTTGAATCAGAGCTGCAAGCCGCTGGCCTGCGCCACTGCCACAGCAATGTCAGATCTGAGCCACGTATGCCACCTCTACCACAGCTCATAGCAACACCAGATGCTTAACCCACTGAGCAAGGCCAGGGATCAAACCCACATCCTCATGGATCCTGATTGGGATCGTTACCACTGAGCCACAGTGGGGCCTCTTTCTCCTTTTACATTAGATCTCTGCAATGTAGCTCTTTTTTTGTGTTGTTTTCATTTTATTTTTCTTGTTGCTTTTGCATGAAAACTTAGGGAATTGGTGTATAAAATAGAACTTTTCTATTGCAGGAGTACTTTTATTTATAGCTTAATCTCTTGGCCTATTTTTCATATCATAAGAATGATAAGACATTGAGTTTTGGATCAGTTATAAATAAAAATGACAGAAACAGAGGAGTTCCCATTGTGGCTCAGCAGTAATGAACCCGACCAGTATCCATGAGGTTGCAGGTTTGATCCCTGGCCGTGCTTAGTGGGTTAAGGATCCAGCATTGCCATGAGCTATGGTGTAGGTCACAAGTATGCCTCGGATCTAGCATTGCTGAGGCTGTGGCGTAAGTCGGCAGCTGAAGCTCCAGTATGACCCCTAGCCTGGGAAGTTCCATTTGCTGCAGGTACAGCCGTAAATTTAAAAATAAATAAAATTGTAAAATAAAAATGACAGAAACCAGATAGAAAGAGGAATCATAATCTATACTCTGTTTGTATTTGATTTATAAACTAGCTCTACTTTATCTTTTTTTTTTTTTTTTTTTTTTTTTTTTTAATTCCTTTTTGGCCAGGCCTATGGCACATGGAAGATCCCAGGTCAGGGATCAGAAGCAACCTGAACCACTGCAATGACAGTGCCGAATCCTTGACCAGCTGCACCATAAGGGAATTCTAAAGGGCTATTCTTTTCAAAAAGAAGGGCTCTGAAAATTTTTCTTAAAGGCAGTAGTCATTCATTTATCAGACATTTATTAAGCATCTCCTGAATGCTAATATTAAGATTATATTTACACAGCAGGTTAAGAATCCAGCATTGTTTTGTAGCTATGGTGTAGGTCACAACCATGGCTCAGATTTGATCCCTGGCCTCGGAATTTACATGGTCTAACTGGGAAAAAAATCCTTACATTTAGTTTTTTTTCTTTTTAGGGCTACACCTCTTGCACAGCATATGAAAGTTCCCAGGTAGGGGTCAAATCAGAGCTGCATCTGAAACCTGTACCACAGCTTATGGCACCGGGTCCTTAACCCACTGAGCAAGGCCAAGCATCAGACCCATGTCCTTATGGGTACTAGTTGAGCTGAGCCACAACAGGAACTCCAAAAACTCACATTTTAAAAAAATGTTTGGATGTATCTTTAAGTCATGCTTCCACAAATCCTGGAGAGAGGCTTCCACAGAAGAGCACATGTTAATGTAAAGCTTTACTCTAGTGATTGTCTAACTTGATACCTTGTATGTCATTTTGATAAAGCAGTTGGCTCAATTATTTTTTTTCTTGGCAGTATTTCTGACAGGTAGTGATCGCATTCCTATTCTTGGTATGAAGAGTCTAATACTAGTCATCCAGTCAACAGGAGGTGGTGAGGAATATCTTCCAGTTTCCCATACCTGTTTTAATCTTCTGGATCTTCCAAAATATACAGACAAAGAAACTCTCCGCTCTAAACTGATCCAAGCTATTGATCACAATGAAGGCTTCAGTTTAATATAACTTTGGAGTTATAACTAGTTTACTGCAAAAGCATTAAACTAATTGTTTGTGTTTTTTCTTGTGGTGATGAATTCAGCAAGGTGACAGAGGTACTATTACAGTTCTTACTTGCAAAATGTTTGATGCAATGAGTATTCATGAAAGCCAAAAAATATTAAAGGAAATGAACAAAAACTGTTGATAATTAAACCTACTGTACAGAACTATGGTTTTTTTTTTTTTGCCATCTTCCAATAAACATACAAGTATTGTGAATACATTGAAGTTTTACTAACATGAATTTTAAGAGTTTGCTATTTCACAAATGATTTGGTGTGTGAGTGCATGAAAATGTTGCTTAATTTTTCTTCAATCACTGGGTGAAAAACCTTTAACTTTGGCCTGCAATAGTCATTCGATTATTTTTTCATTTTGTAAATAATGTTAAGTTTTGTAATAAAATAGTTATGCTCTCATACCAGTACCAGTTTCTATGGTTGTAATTCAACTTGAGCTAAATTTTAAGGGTTAAAAATTACAATTTAACTCTTATTCTGGGAATTTATAAAAGGAAAAAATTAGTATGGTGAAGACAGTCTTTGCTTTTTGCTAGAATAAATGTCCTTATACAAATCTAAATTACAGATAGGAGTTATCTAAATAACTTGTGGTTCTTTTGTGAATTTTAAGATACTATTGATAAATTGGGAGGTTATCAGAAAGCTTATATTTAGTAATGGAAGAACTCTGTTCTGCAGTTACCTAGAATACATCCTTGGTTACTCTGAGAACCAGTCACTGGGTTATAGCTTTTTAAAACTATCAATGCTGTAAGTTGGTATTTAAACAAAATTTTCAGTGCTTTAGAACTATTTCCAGAATTCCTGTTGTGGCTCAGCAGGTTAAGAATCCAACTAGTATCCATGAGGATGTGGGTTCAGTCCCTGGCCTCACCAAGTGGGTTAAGGATCCAGTGTTGCTGTGGCTGTGGCCCGATTTGACCCCTGGCCTGGGAACTTACATATGCCATGGGTGCCCGTCCTAAAAAAAGACAAAAAAAAAACCCAAAACTATTTCCTAGAATTTTAAGAAATCTTAAGTTTTATGGTGCTGATGCTTGGTTTTCTCCTATCATTAAATTGTTAGTTGATGGAACGTATGTGACTTTCTGCTATAATGCAAATATTTATTTTTTAAATGCCATGAAAACTGTTGAAATAATAAAGATTTATGGTTTAATATTTAAATTTTCATTGGTTCTCATATAAGACAAAATTGTTCAAACATATTAATGTCTCAGGGAAGGTCTTTTAAATTTTGAATTGCTTGCTTCCATTCCATACAAATTTATCTCTTTTATATAAGTCCCCAAGTCTCTTAACTACTTCTCAAATCCAAAACAACCTGGAAGAATTGGGTACATAATTTTCCAGCAAAACCTTAACTGAATTGTTGAGGCTATCTATGATTAAGTGGGACTAAATGGAGACTATTTTGTAATTTTACTGTGGCAATGTTAATATGTTGACTTACTGTGTTTGGTCTAGGTGCCGCCTCAGACCTCTATGGGGTGCTGCATTATATGTGCTTCAAAAAATTCTTTTAACATTTATAATTCAGAAATGCAAATGAGCCTAAGGATTTTGGAGAAGGGATTGTAGACCTGTACTTTTCAGTGTAACTTCTGGTAAACCGTAAGTGTCTTTTTATGTGTAGAAGCCCGTAATAACTTTCCTCAGAATAGTGGTATTTTTCACAATGGAGACTCTTCCCTGTACCCGATAATGGTACTGTTACCCTGTACATCCATTCCTTGAGAATAGGGATTGTTCCCATTGCAAATGTAGATGTGTCAGATGCTCTTCTTCTCAGTAGCCTCTGTATGCTATGAAGCTCATCTGTGAAATAGCCACTTTGGATTTCAGGTGGAGTACAAAAGTACAAGGCACAATTTGGGTAAGCCTGATACTCTTTTCCTCTCTGTTGTTAACAGACATTCAGTAGAATTAACAGCAAGGAGATTCATGGCAGAAAATCAAAATACCATGGAGGATTTTTCAAATTGCCATTTGCTTTTTAAAAAGTAACAAGAAAATATCCAGCTTTATAGATGAGTAGAAAGTAGGCACATATCAAGTTCACTAAATTACAAGGACCATTATTGAGTTGGCTAAACTTTTGAAAACATTTGGCCTCCATATAGACCTAGTTTTAAGAGCAACCATGTGTTTTTAGCTCTCCTGTCTTGACAGTAGTAATCTTAACCAGTAACCATTGTTCAGACCGAGAAGGAAGTACAACCAAGGCAAGCCTTGAAATTGGCCTGAAATAAAACCAGAATAGAATTTCTAAAACTGAGAGACCTAAATTAAGAGCCCAACCTTTTCACAGGGCTCACTCCATAAGAACCACTCAGGTCTTGATTATGCATAATGCTTAAGAACAAAAGCAAACGGTCCTGTTCTCAGCCTTTTCCAGATCACGAACCTCTTTGGCCATTCCAACTGCTTATGGTAGATACTCCTACACTGGTAATCTCTCTAGAGGTAAGTTGGCAATAGTCTGCTTGTTTTATTAAGCCTACTTTCTTTTTTAGGCCAGGCTCCTGGGAATGGAATTGGTTAAGTGCTAAAGGTAACTCCTGTACGCTTTTGCTTTCTCAACCTTTACTATACTTTTGAATAACCTGGGGCTACTTTTTAGTACTTTGTATAGGCCCTAGAAATGTCACCTCTAAGAACTGAGGTTACCTATACTTTTCATTTCCCAGGTGATTTTTAATGGTCCCAACTGAGAGCCACTGAAGAGGGGAAGTCATTAGGCCATTTTTCCATATTTCTGCTAGCATCCTAATGCTGACTTGGTTCATTTTCAAGGTGGGGAGAGAGCTTTTGGTGTACAAAACTAGATGGCAAGTTTAGGAGTTGAGACTTGTTTCAAATACAACTTAGCAAATAGTATTTAGCAGGTAGGTAAAGGTACCTCATTGATTTGTGTACAACTGAAGAAGATGCTGATTATAAACCATGTGACACTAATTAGGATACTGCATCAGTGAAATACATGGTGCATTAACCAAGAGGAATGGAAAAAGCATGAAGTTAATGGCCTAATTAGGTCTTGCTAGGTACTAAATTTGACTATGGTATGAACTAGCATACTTTCCATTTTGTGCATATATGGAATGATGTCAATTCCTTATTTTTCTAACATCTTAGGATGAATCTAGTACGAACAAGATATATGGAGGCAGAGTTTTTTTAAATTTACTAAGAGCAGAAAACTGCTTGTCAAGTTTATTCATTATTACACCTTCATAAGGAGCATGTTCCAGCACTTTTGAATTTTAAGTTTCCAGGTCCGCCTCAGAAAAGTTCATGGCAGATTTGATCTGCAGTAATTTTTTGCCCATTCCTAGTGTTTTACACCAGGAGACTAGTTTAACAGTATCATAGGTAGCACATGGGTTCTTAAGTTCACCATTTCCACTGTTCCTTCTTGTCCCCCAATCCCTAAGTGTTGGTCCTTTGACAAACCTTTCATGCGTTGTGTACCGTTCTGGTGAGACTGTCATAAACTGAATGAAGACATGTGGAATGAGAAGAAAGCATCTAATATATACAAAATCCCTCTGTACAAAATCCGCAAATTCTTAAAATTTTATACCTTAAACAATGTAACAGAAAAAAGTCAAATGTCAATTTTAATAGACTTTAAAACAGTGTACAAGTATAAAACACTGGTTTTGTATTTCAAAAGTTGGAGGAAGATATCCAGTCATTAAACAGTCTACAAAACATATGCCAGTAGATTACATAAAAGACTATGTACAATATAAAAAGAGCTGAAAACAGTCTTCACTGTAAAAATAATTTAAAACAAATTCTTCAATTTAAAATATCATCTATAGCACAAACACACATCATGCAAATGGAAAACTAAATATACTGCATTCTTTAGCGTAGCCCAATAAATTCAGTTTGAGACCTCTTTTAGGTAGGGAAATAGCCATTCAATAAAACTCTTCTCCGGCAGTAATGGTCCAAGCTGGGTATTTTATACTTAAAGAACAGCTACATTTCAAACCCTTTTTTGTTAAATTGTAATAAATACTAAAGCAACATAGGAATACTTTATTTGGAAGTAACATTGGGGAAAGGACTGGAAAATAAATGCTTCTCTGCAACTTTATAAAGTATGAACTTTTTTGAAAGGCTAGAAGCTTCTGCAGCTGAGAAAATTGATGTCTAGTTTTAAGGCAGGCTAAGCTTTTTATAGGAACTAGTTTCATCAGCTATTCTGGTATTACAAGTCACATCGCCTTCGTCTCCGTCTAATAGTTTGGTGTTTATTACACCAAATCTTCCCAACAGGAAACATGTACTTACTGGCTTTGGAACCTAAATCAGGGCCTGTTGCTCTCACTTAATGGGGGGTGCAGGGGTAAGGGGGAGCAACAGTCCAAATTATTACACGCTCCCCAAGTTGAAGTACCGTTATTATTGGTTCATAAAGACTTTGCAAATTCACATCTTGGCAGTTTAATACTTGTGGAAAAGGATCAATGCAAGCTCTACCACAGTGATAGGTATTTAAACAATAGCAAATATTCTTATAACTAAGGGGACCAAGGCAGGCACTACTGTTTCTAAAGCAACTGAAACATTTCCAAAGCATTTATTTGTTTTTTAGGTTAGTTTTATGAGGCAATATAGACATTACCACATGTCCACAGGAAGTACAAAAGCCATCTTCATTTGAACAATACAATATTCCTGAAACGATTAGCACCAAGTCTCACTTTAAAAAGCAAAGACAACTAAGTGCTCTCCCACATACCGTTGACTTCTTTCTACTCACACTGCATGTCATGAGATTTTTAAAAAGTTAGCTGCCACAAGTTTTGGAAAAATGCCAGTGTTTAAAAATAGGTAATTGTGCTAATAAAGAATCAAAAGTTCAGCAGACAGATTTGAGGATTTTAAACCATTCAATGTTACAAAGAAAAGTGTGAAAGTACCATTCTTTGGTCTAGATAAGCTGTTCCCTTTACATTAATTTAACATTCCAATGGCTTTTTGAAAACTTTAAAATGTTGAAACTCACTAGGCAAAAAAAAAAAAAAAATTATATATACATGGGGATATATCATACAAATGAATCTTTAAAATAAAGTCTTGTCCAACAGCTGATTAAAGATACTTAGTACCTTTCTTTAAAAAAAAAAAAAAAAGTTAGTGTTTGAGTATATAAGCACAGAAACAAGAAGTTAAAAATTACCCATGGGAAGAAAATCTTTTACCAGTTTATAAATATTACACCTTTCTGGTTTCCTTGCGCTACTAGGTTCACAAGTAAATGTTCAATTTGACATGCTAAAGTCCCTAATGCTGGTGGAACAATTCCTGTACCTGGACAATTATTACATTATGATTTGTTTGATGGATAGTTAACGCCTGTTGCTTCCTGTTTCATGGATATAGCTTCATTAACTGCCTCTTGGTCACTTCCATCAGCTCCAAATCCAGTTCCTCCAGCTCGCATATTAACATCAGCATCATCTTCCAAACCATTGTAAAATTCTTCAATCTCACTTTCATCCTCCATGGGTTCTTCTAGACTTGGACTCTGGCAAGTTCCACTCTCACTGTTACTGCCACAAGAACTAGAGGATAAGACATCATCTTCAGAGTCTGAATATACCTCAGCGCCATGGAAAATATAACGGTTTGGTGGTAAAAACAGATACTGATTACCTGAAATAAAGTAATAAAAGAGAAGTAGGTTATTTTCAGTTTTCTAAGACTTAGTCTGACTGGGCAGTATGGAGTAAATGTAGGTTTTAGCCTTTTGCCTGAATATCATTACTACAGGCTATTTTAGAAAATTTCTCTAAAACAAGTTATAGACTCAGTCAGTTAGTCCTGGTTCTACCACTCACCCAACTGTGTAAGTTGGGACAATTATGTCTATGCCCCAATTTCTTCATCTGGATGTGAAATAATTTTTACAACCCTATGAGATTAAGTATGAAAAAACAGAGCCATGTTCAATGAAGGTTATTTAGCCAACTCTCTTGAATAGATCTGATGAGCTGAAGTACCTAGCCCACGACCCACCTTCTGAATCAGAATTTTTACAAGAGTCTTATACACATTATAAAGTGTGAAGGAGTGATCTAGCATTAGACTTCAACCTTTCTTTCCCAGAGCCCTCCCAAATTTGCATTAGCAGTATAAGATTTGACCAGTGATGCAGAGTTCCCTGTCTCCCCTGAGCTATGGACCCTGAGTCAAAAGCACTCCTCTAAAATGTCCTGCTCTTATGAGCATAAATTTAAATCTGTAAATATTTAAAAACCAAGTAAGTCCTAGGTTGGTCAAATTTGGTTTAGCTAATTTTGTTTACATTGAGATCTAAGTGAATGGGTAGGAACCCTAAACATTAATGATTTTTTTTTTTTTTTTTGGTCTTTTTGCCTTTTTTAGGGCCACACCCTTGGCATGTGGAGGTTTCCACGCTAGGGGTCCCATCAGACCTGCAGCCACCAGCCTGCACCAGAGCCACAGCAACACAAGATCCAAGCCGCATCTGTGACTTACACCGCAGCTCACGGCAACACCAGATCCTTAACCCACTGAGCAAGGCTGGGGATCGAACCCACAACCTCATGGTTTCTAGTTGGATTCGTTAACCACTGAGCCACAACAGGAACTCTGAAATATTTTATACCCTTAAATTCACAACCAGTCTTACCAAACATGGTGTTGTAGTGATTACATGATATCCCAGATAGATTCACAAAAGCCTGACTACTGGAGTAACATACCGTCTACCACACATACCCAAATTTCTCTTCAAAATGACTTCAAGTTTTTTTAAACCCCATCATGACCCAGTTCTAGTATGTATTCAAGTGTGAAAACCACTTGTTTCACTGTGTTTCAAGAGAAAACACATTATTCAGTTTTCTAAGGTCCTAGTACTAATTTCCATGATTGGAAGAGGGAGTAAAGTACTCTTCTAGCTAAAAGAAATCTGGTGATTCTTGACAGGGCCATTTCCTTTGAATCACACCACACCCCCTCAGTCTTATTATTTTTGTTTTTTGTCTTTCTAGGGCTGCACCCACGGCATATGGAGGTTCCCAAGCTAGAGGTCTAATAGGTCAGCTGTTGCTGCTGGCCTATGCCTCAGCCACAGCAACACCAGATCTAACCCCTCTGTCTTTTAAGGAGTACCAGCATGTGGCTGACCTGCCCTTTTCTTTCCATAGTTTTGGTCAAATTTCTAAAAACTACTTCATTCTGTTCTAGCCACCTTGAAGAACTGAATAATCTATTTCTCAGTCCAAGTACCCTGTACCTGTGTTTTTGCCGTCTTGCCAACCATCAAGACATTTAAATTTTACTTGCTATGTACCAACTTCTCTCCTATTCAGCCTCAACCTCACAACAGAAATAGTGTCAAACTAAAATCAATGTGTAAAGTTCAACTGTTTGGTTTTACAGCTAAAAATGTTAAGTTCAATGCTTTAAATCAGTTATCTTTTCAAATGCTCACACAGTGCTATGATCAGTCTAATTCAAGGTCCAAACTGGTAGACTGCTCTAGGTTTAATCATTTCCTGGGGCAGAGTTTTTATATTTGACCCATTTGTCAAAAAGATAACGAAAAAATATCCCCTGTGCCTAGGCAGACTTTGTGTACAATACTTGCCTGACTAAATCGGTAATTTTTCTACTTCTGACTCTTGCCACAGTTGCAAGGATAAGTATTCCATGCTTTTTGTTTCCCCCATCTCCCCATGGAAGCTTTCCCCTAGAGTTCAAGACCAAAATCAGTACTTAGGTTTTTGTTTATTTATTTATTTACTTATTTGTTTATTGCATTTTAAGGCTTCACTTGCACCCTATGGAAGTTGCTGGGCTAGGAACTGAATGGGCACTGTAGCTGATGGCCTACGACACAGCCACACCCGAGCCACTTTTGTGACCTACACCACAGCTCATGGCAACGCTGGATCCTTATCCCTCTAAGCAAGGCCAGGGACTGAACCCATGTCCTCCTGGATACTAGTCAGGTTCATTACTGCTGAGCCTCGAAGGGAACTCCCAGAACTTTTAGGCTTTTTAGAAAACCTTCTAGAACCTAGTCCCCTCCAAGTAGCATCTACCTTTTTAAATACCACCTATTTTTTTCTCTTTTTTTTTGGCTGCACCCGCAGCAACATTCCAGCTGTGACCTGTGCCACAGCTTCAATGCCACAAGGGAAACTTCTCACTTTTTTCCCCTGACTTTCAGGGCTGCCATCTGCAGCCCCAGGTTAGGGGTCAAATCCAAGCCATGTCTTTGACCTATACCAGAACTCATGGCAACACTGGATACTTAATCCACTGATTGAGGCCAGGGATTGAACCCACATCCTCATGGTCACTAGTCAGATTCGTTACCACTGAGCCACAGTGGGAACTCCCTTGTTCACCTGTATTTGTAATTACACTCAAACATCAGTAGCTTGATCAGTATCTGCAGAACTTGCTACAGCTACAATGCCTGGTAAAGAATATGCGCAGAGGCTTATTCAACTGAACTAAAATTTATTTACAGCTATGATTAGAACACGTAATATATATATTGCCTGAAATTTCTTGCCATGGAGTTCCCATTTTGGCTCAGTGGGCTAAGAACCTGACATAGTGTCTGTGAGGATGCATGCAGGTTTGATCCCTGGCCTCCCTCAGTGGGTTAAGGATCCAGTATGGCTGCGGCCTATGTCTCAGCTGCAGCTCTGATTCAACCCATAGCCTGAGAACTTCCAATATGCCACAGCTGTGAACATGAAAAGGAAAAAGAAAATTTTCAGTTTTCACCATGTATGGTAAATGGAACAGACTTAAGGTTTTAAGCTGTATAACCTGCATCTAAGAGCACAATTTCTGCTGTTTCTGCCATTGATGATACTTGGGTGTAAGTGGTTTCAAAAAGCAGTAAGTGATTTCACCTTTGTTAATACTAATTGGTGTGCCAACAAAAAAGGGCAGATGCTATTTATGATGCTCAGAAGAATCAGATGTTTTCTAGATCTGAGATAGCACATAATGGTTAAGAGAACCTGAAACCAAACCTGGTTCTTCCGCAGCTGTTACCTGAATGGTCCTTGATTTCCCACCTGTACCAGAGAAGTAATGGTTCCTATCTCACAAGATTAAAATAGGAAATGTAAAGGCACTGACCCACAATAAGCACCCCAATCTCAAATCACTGCTACCAGCTATAAAGCTCTCACCAGATAATGGCAAAGCCCTCAGTATTTCCCAACTTAAAGCTTACCGCCTTATTCCTAGACAAACACAAGGTACAGCGCACACTTTCACACATTTCTTCCCCATGTTTAAATAAGATACCCATGTTTCTTTTTCTAGCTTAAATTATCAATGTTACAGTTTCTCTAAACACAACTATTACATTTAGCTGCATAAACTTACCCTAACCTGCCACAATTGCTCATTCTCACAAATATTTTGTAACAATAATTATACTTTCAGAATGGTTCAACAGCCTTTCTTACCATCAAGCCGTTTACTAATCTGCTCCTTTGCAAGTCTAGCTGGCCAGCATTTTCTTACTGTTTCGGCAACTGAAGTTCTTTCATTTTTCTCTCCATTACTGCAGGCAACATTCTTCAAACCTGGACTCTCCATCGGTTCTTTAACACTTTCAATGCTCCTAGAAGTCTGTACTTCCTGTGATTTCTCTTCAACACAGTCTTTTGACTCAGACACATCTAGATCATCAACATTACTCTTTGTTGCTTGGTCTAAAAGAGGGAGAGTCACTGAAGAAGCTGGTGGTGAAGTTCTTTCTGGTGAACTAGAGCCTTCTGAAATATTAAGAGGTGTGGGTGGTAATTCTGACAAGTGAGCCAACTCTTTTTGTGTTCGTGGAGGCTTTTCAGTAATTTCTGAAAGCTTTACAGGGTTGCAGCAAAGCTTGGCATATTCACCTCCTAACCTATGACACAATTCATTAATAATGACATCACAGTCTCCAAGAAGCTCTACATCAAAATGCAGGTGAGGCAAAGGTTCCCTATTAATTAATATCTGAGGCACTTCATGGGGTATGGAACCTAAAAATAGGGTGAAAAAGTAAGAGTTAGAGAAAGGAAAGGAGGTACACTAATAAAACCACAACAAATGCACTATGTAAAAATCTAAAATGCTCAATACCGAAAAAAGACACCCACCTACAATATTTAACCAAGCCATTACATATCAAGCTATCAAGCATCTTTGAAAATTTCAAGTTCTGCTCCATCGTCTGGGCAATCACTTCCAACTTTTCCATTCTGTACCAACACATTTTGCTACCCCACAGAAAACTTTTAAGAAATACTCTGCCTGGAGTTCCCATCGTGGAGCAGCAGAAACGAATCCGACTAGGAACCATAAGTTTCGGGTTCAATCCCTAGTCTCTCTCAGTGGGTTAAGGATCTGGTGTTGCCGTGAGCTGAGGCATAGGCTGCAGACTTGGCTCAGATCCTGCGTTGCTGTGGCTCTGGTGTAGACCAGCTGCGAGTAGACCCCTAGCCTGGGAACCTCCATATGCCGCGGGTGTGGCCCTAAAAAGCAGAAAAAAAAAGTTCTCTGCCTTACCTTTAAAGAGGGAAAAAACCTTCAAAAATAAAGAAGCTCATTTTTCCTTTTTTTTTCCTTTTAGTTATAAATTGTTCTATAGTCTACTTTAACAGAATTTAACAGCTGTTTAGGGAAGACTGAGTTAAACTGCTAAAGCCACTACACGTAGGTTAGGATAAAGAATTGGAGAATTTTACTCTGTCTCTTCCAGCATTCTGGCTGCCTATTTGCTGGTGTGGGGGTCTAATTTAATTATCTAGCTAAGGGTTTTGATATTCTCGCCTCTGTTCTCCTTCGCTCATTTTTAGGGCACAAGTGACGCTACTGAATTAGTCCCTTTTCTCTCTCCCACTTGCTTGCTCACTAGAGAGAGAAAAAAGGTACACTATAGAACATGGGTTAAAGAAATATTCATGAGGGAGTTCTCACTGTGGCTCAGTGGTAATGAACCCAACTAGTATCCATGAGGATGTGGGTCTGATCCCTGGTCCCACTCAGTGGGTTAAGGATCCGGTGTTGCCAAAAGCTGTGGTCTAAGTAACAGACACGAATCGGATCTGGTGTTGCTGTGACTATGGTGTAGGCTGGCAGCTGCAGCTCTGATTCAACCCCTAGCCTGGGAACTTCCATATGCCATAGGTGTGGCCCTAAAAAAGTAATAAATATTTGCAAGCGTAATAGGAACTTAAAATTGTATCTGAGCATTTGCATGCACATCAACACCCTTGTGGATACAGCTGATGCACATATCATGATTATGACAAGGACTCATCTTCTTACCAAAACCAATCACTTTGAGTTCCAACATTCTATCTTACATGAGTACATTACAAATGTATGAAGCTACACATTTGAACTTACTGGACCAAAAATCAATCAAATTTGAAAGATCAATAGCTAAATTCAAATTAAGACTAAAAATACACATTTTTAACCTGTTTCAAAAGTGTATATAAATTTATTTGACACTAACTCCTGCCACGTTAAAAACACATTCCATTGAAAAGTTTAAGTTGAGGAGTTCCCGTCATGGCAAAGCAGAAACCAATCTGACTAGTATCCATGAGGATGCAGGTTGATCCTTGGCCTTGCTCAGTAAGTCCGGGATCAGGTGTTGCTGTGAGCTGTGGTGTAGGTTGCAGACATGGCTCAGATCCCGAGTTGCTGTGGTTGTGCTACAGGCTGGCAGCTACTGATTCGACCCCTAGCCTGGGAACTTCCACATGCTGCTAGTGAAGCCCAAAAGAAGACTGGGGGGGGGGGGGGGGGATTAAACTCTGTCCCTTTATTATTCTGTTTTGAAAGCCTTCTTCCCCCCATTGAATGTCAGATTAACCAATCTTCACGAACAAGAATGTCAAAGCCTGGCTCTTTACCAAGAAACAGTAAGATCACTGGGGTCTACTACACACACCTACAACCCATGAAAATATATATATAAATGGTTCTCTGAAAAATCATCAACTTACTTGGAATTAGTGCTACTGGTCTTACTTTCAGGGAAGACCCAATAACAATGAGAAGATCAACTTCATCTTTGTCATACTTCATGGCTCTATGAAACTGCTCTGGTAAATTTTCACCAAAAAAGACAATCTCTGGTTTCATGATAGCAAGTGGTTCATCAGCTGGGCACCTAGGACATCGAGGAACCACCTGCATGTTCCAGATTTTGATTGAGGTGGGAAAGAGAAGGGCAAGCCCAAGTTAGAAAGAGTCAACATTTCCAGACTTCCCAAGAATGCATTTCGAAATTATCAAAGATGACAGAAAAGCTGTGGATAAACAACAGGGAAAACTGGATACTATCAATGACACATTTATTAGCATACAATGAAATGCCATTTTGCTATTATCTATGTATGCTGCTATCCTAATTATCTGTGTAGACCTACATTTGATATTCAAGAGTCAACTCATATAAAGAAGAAAAAGTAGCATGTATATGTATGTATACGTACATACAACATGAATCTTTTTTTTTTTTTTGGAAGCACCTGGAGCATGATGCTGAAGCTCCCAGGCCAGAGAACAAATCAATGCCACAGCAGTGACAATGCTGATCCTTGACCACTAGGCCACCAGGGAACTCTAGATTTAATCTTTTACAAAATAAGTGTGTAAAGTGGAGTTCCCGTTGTGGCGCAGTGGTTAACGAATCCAACTAGGAACCGTGAGGTTGCGGGTTCGATCCCTGCCCTTGCTCAGTGAGCTGGCATTGCCGTGAGCTGTGGCGTAGGTTGCAGACGTGGCTCGGATCCCGCATTGCTGTGGCTCTGGTGTAGGCGGGTAGCTACAGCTCCAATTAGACTCCTAGCCTGGGAACCTCCATATGCTGCGGGAGCAGCCCAAGAAATGGCAAAAAAACAATAAAAAAACAAAAAAACAAGTCTGTAAAATGACTCCATTTTAATATGCTACCCTTGTAATTATATGATTATATATGCAGCTAGCTTAAGAAATAAGCTAAGACATAAATTTTAATGTCTTGATGGTTTTTATTCTTTGCTATATTTTCCTCAAATTTTTTTTGGCAGTGAGCCAAAATACTTTTTAATGTTTTAAAAGATTACCACAACTAATTTAAGGTTCTAAATCTGACAGACATGAAAAAAGGACAGTAAGGAGAAAAATGTAATATGTAACAGCTCACTTATCTAAATTTTTATTCTAGGCTTATATATTAGCCAATTTCATCATTTTGAGAGACACTATGGAACAATGTGTTCAACACAGGTATTAAAAGGTTTTTTTGTGTATTTCACTAGAATCCCCAATAGTAACTAACAACATCTTCCTGGATGTTTCTGTACCACATCAATACTTTCAGGGAAAAAAAAAAAAAAAAAAAAAAAAAAAAAAAAAAAAAAGATCTGGAGGCAAAAGAGACATTCATGATTCCTAAAATATGGGTGATAATTACCTGATTAAAAATATCTCCTCGTACAGCTTCACAGTCAACTTTATATTTACAAATCAGGCAAGATGCTGTTGCAAAGGAACCTAAAAACAACAAACATCTTTGCTTTATTAAAGGAATTTTCTCATTTCTTAAATAAAGGTTATAACATAAAGTTTAATACCAGAAAAGCTAAAGAATTTAGAAATGTTGAGACTTCACAGAAGAGACATCGATGTAATAATGCTTCCTAAAGCTACTCTTTTTAATAAAATATACTGAGTTCCCATTGTGGTGCAGCAGAAACAAATCCGACTAGGAACCGTGAGGTTGCAGGTTCGATCCCTGGCCTCGCTCAGTGGGTAAAGGATCCGGCGTTGCCATGAGCTGTGGTGTAGGTTGCAGATGTGGCTTGGATCCCACGTTGCTGTGGCTCTGGTGTAGGCTGGTTCCCAATTAGACCTCTAGCCTGGGAACCTCCATATGCCATGAGTGCGACCCTAAAAAGACAAAAAAATAAATAAGATACCAACTCCTGCAGATTTGGAAGATAACAATTGTATTAATTTAACAGTTGTGTTTTGGAAACAGTTTACATACTTAACAAAATGATCTATTTAAAATCTTCCAATTTCTGAATCCTAAAAATCTGAACTACCCAGCAGTTCCTTGGGTTTCGTAAAGACGTCATGTTGGACAGTTGCAACTCTTGACACAGAGGTTAACCTTAACAGATGTGATGTCGCCTCAACTGAGGTTAAGTTCCTGGCCCAGGAACTTCCACAGCCACAGGTGCAGCCTCCACAGCCCCCACCAAGTCATTTTTTTTCTATTCATATCTAAAATTCCTTCTGTAATCCATAAAGGCTATTTAAAAGAATTTAGTGTATGAAACTGCTGCATCTTGAAATCCAAAAGCACATTAATATCTTGACAATTAAGTGTCAAGGCCAATCAATACTTCTGGTTTCATATTTTTGCCCTCTACTTTCCTTAATTTCACCTCCACTCCTGGATGGCAGCCTACTTTCTAACCCTAATTTTTCCTATAAACAACTAACAGAGAAAGCAATTCTGAAGTTTACTAACCATGACACTGGATTATCCTCTGGATTCCTGCAACCTGTTCCAGTGTATCTATGTTCTGAGTATAGTTGCGAAGCAGTTTTCCTTCCTTATCTGACAAGGCTATGAATTTGTGACAGAGAGATGGCTGGAACTGTCCAGGATATATTTCCTAGATAATGCAAAGAGCAGAAAATCTTAACAGATATCACATGTTTTGGTTTAACAAAAAAAAGCTACCAATGCAAATTTAAAGACAATACATGACCATCTCAAAGCATCTAGATGGATGCAACACACACTTACAAAAAGACTTGCTGTAATATGTATAAAACTCAGCAATTAGTGAACATGGCCTCTTGAAAAGGATAAAGTCAACCCATAAACATCTCTTACAAATGTTAATAGATATTTTAATAAAGTCAGAAGAAATACATACCTCAATATCTAATTTTTGTAGGCTGCAAATTTAGAATTTTTTTTTAAGGAAAAAAGGGGAAAGTCTAAACTGAAATTAAAGATATCAAAGGTATGGTGACTTCTTTTTAAAACTAAAAATTTAAGACACTGTCAACATAAAAATATTTAAAATTTTTGATTCATCATTCATTATAAATATCAACCTGTTGGAAGTTTAAAGCTGAAGTTTAATTCCTTACCAAAATTGTTTTCCTTCCACTGCACAGGCACATACTGGTATAGTATAGAGTTGCTCATGAATGCTGAGTTGCTGGATTTTGTGTGTGTGTTTTTCCCCCCAAATAATGCTTCAATGCTGTTTCTTCTTTAAAAACAAAGAATTCAGATATACACATGGCAAAAAGATCAGAGAAAAAGTATCAATTTTGGTCCTCTCAACTTTTGACAGTGTTTTTATTAAATTTCATTTAATCAGTGACTATGGCAAAGGAAGTTTCTTGTCTACTTTCTTCTTTAAAGTAGTAGTTCTACCTACTTCCTTACCATTCATTACAGCCTCTAACCTATTACAATCCTAACAAAAAACTAAATACAACCATATGTCCGTCAATAGGGGACTGGTTGTAGAAATATGGTACATCCAAAACAGTGGAGTATGCAGCCCTTAAAACGAATGAGGGGAGTTCCCGTTGCTGCACAGCAGAAACGAATCCGACTAGTAATAAGGTTGCAGGTTTGATCACTGCCCTCGCTCAGTGAGTGGGCTGAGGATCCGGCGTTGCTGTGACCTGTGGTGTAGATTGCAGACACAGCTCAGACCCTGCGTTGCTGTGGCTGTGGCATAGGCCAGCAGCTGTAGCTCTGATTCAACCGCTAGCCTGGGAACCTCCATATGCTGCAGGTGTGGCACTAAAAAGCAAAAAAATAAATAAATAAAATAAAATGAATGAGGGAGGTCTAGATACGCTGACCTGGAAGATCGCCCATGACAAATGTGAGGAAAGAAAAAAAAAAAAAAAAATCAAGCTAGTCACCAGTGTGTATAGCTTTGGAGTTTTGTTGTTGTTGCTTTGCTATTAAGCAAAAATGGAAATTCTATGCAAATTATATAGATACATTCATTTAAACATCATGTCAGGAAGGATACAAACAAGCTATAAAACTGGAGGGGGGAACTTCTGACATTATACAAAAAAGTTTAATTGTTACTATATAAGTAGATTAAAAGTCTTAAGTTTTTAAAAAACCATCTACCGGGATACCCTTTAGGTAAAAAATACACACAAATCTCATTTTAACAACTGTCATATCCACGTCCATATGCTGCTGAAAGTTGTCATACAAATCAAAATATTTTTTTGTTTTTTTAGGGCTCCACCGAGGCATATGGAAGTTCCCAGGCTAGGGGTCAAATTGGAGCTTTAGCTACCAGCCTACACCACAGCTACAGCAATGCGGGATCCAAGCCACATCTGCTACCTACACTATGGCACATGGCAATGCCGGATTCTTAACCCACTGAAGCAGGCCAGGGATCAAACTCACATCCTCATGGCTATTAGTTGGATTTGTTTCCACTGAGCCATAATGGGAACTCCTCCCATGCAAACTTTCATCACAAATTTCATGAATTTTGCAATTTAAGAAAGACAACGTATATAAAAAGAAGTAACAGGCGAAAAGTTTATTAAAGCTAATTTTGGAGTTCCCGTTGTGGTGAGGCAGAAGCGAATCTAACTAGTATCCATGAGGATGCATGTTCTTCGATCCCCAGCCTCACTCAGTGGGTTGGAGATCCAGTGTTGCCATGAGCTGTGGCGTAGGTCACAGATGCAGCTCGGGATCCTGATTTGATGTGGCTGTGGTGCAGAGGGGCAGCTGTAGCTCCAATTCTACCCCTAAGCCTGGGAACTTCCATATACCACGGGTGTGGCCCTAAAAAAAAAATAAATAAAGCTAATGTTTATAGAAAACTGAAAGCCACATTATGTTTTGGACCATTGGGTTGTGTTCTACGAACCACTGTTTTCTCCCCAGGATGCTTTGTTCTAATACATTTACATTTAGAGGATTAAACACCTGTACCTGTTAAACCTCTCTCTGGAAACAGCTGTTAGAGAATATAATAATATTCTAGGCAACAGATAAAACAGATCTAAAGTATTAAGGAAAGTGCTAACTAACAGCATGCCCAAAGCAGCCCAACAAATGACTGACTACCTCCAAAGCAAAGCTGGACAGCAAGAGCACCTAGACTCCCCTCAGAATTCTAGAAGGAACTTCTGTATGCCTTATCAGGGGTGGGTTAAGAACAAAAACCTAGATTCAACCCTACAATGCAGTTTTCCAGTCATGTCTAATCCATTAGCAACTTGGGGTAATTTAGCCCTTAAGTTCACAATTCCTGTAGTTAGGAATAATTTATGAAGGGTTTTTTTTTATTTTATAAGCCTGCATTTCATGGTGATTTGCAACTTAAGTTTGTCTATTTTATTTCAACTATGCAGTAGACCATGTCTGAATCATCTGATTTAAATATTTAAATACTGTGCTCAAACTAACAGATATAACCTGAAATAAAGGAAAAAAGTTACTCTGGAAGAACTATTTTAATAGAAAGCACTCCTAAATCAGGCTCTTAAAAGAGACTTCTGCTAAAAACCAATGGCTGGAGATAAAACTTTTGGATAAAATATGTATTAATTCTTTGTGTTGCAACTGTGACATGCTAGTTCTAAGACAAGCCATCCCAAATTTGAGTGTCCTTAAGGAACCAGTCGAAGGCTGGACCACTGTTACTGCCACAGGGATCCTTGTAGAACTGGAAGTAGAGCTGGGACCAAAGGCTTGAAATCCTATTAGAATGACAAGGTGCTTTCACTGCTGTGAAAACCATCCAGCAATTGGCCATAGGCAACCAATGGGGCTAAAACTAAAGCTCAAAACTATCTGCCATAGTGAATTTTCAGACAGAAATATTGGCTTTTCTCCAGAGATACTCTCTGCTTGCTTTCTCCTCAAAACTTCTAGCAATATGAATGAGAACCCAGTCAAAAGTAGGATTAACTACAGCCCCTCAAAACTAAAACGACTTATCAAAGTTTAAGATGACAGTATTTGGAGTTCCCATTGTGATTCAGCAGGTTAAAACCCAAATAGTATCCATGAGGATTCGGGTTCCATCCCTGGCCTCACTCAGTGAGTTAAGGATCCAGCGTTGCCCCAAGTTGCAGCACAGGTCACCGATGTGATTTGGATCTAGCATTGTTGTGGCTGTAGCTATGGCTGGCAGCTGCAGCTCCAATTCAACCCCTAGCCTGGGAACTTCAATACACTGAGGGTGCGGCCATTTAAAAAAAAAAAAAAAAAGAGTTCCCGATGTAGCTCAGTGGTTAATGAATCCGACTAGGAACCATGGAGTTGCGGGTTCGATCCCTGGCCTTGCTCAGTGGGTTAAGGATCTGGCATTGCCATGAGCTGTGGTGTAGGCTGGCAGATACAGCTCCGATTAGACCCCTAGCCTGGGAACCTCCATGTGCCGTGGGAGCAGCCCTAGAAAAGGCAAAAAGACCAAAAATGGGGCGGGGGGAGCCCCTATTTGCTAGGTCTTTAGGCAGAATTGTTAGGACACTAGAACCTAAATTCTCCATGCTGCCAAAAAGATAAGTGAAACCAATTGATCCTGGTAAGGAAAATCCTAACTGGCCTTGTTTAATCCATTTCATAGAACCAGACTACTCATTATCTTACCTAATCATTACTTGCAAATTAAAGTTAGTCACCTGACAAACTTAACTACTCTTTTTCCCCTTAAAAATCTGGTTTCCCTGAGAAACTGAAAAGTTTAGCTAACTTTTCCATACTGGCACACCAGACAGCAAATACTTAAGGTTTTCCAGGCCATACGGTCTCCATCCTCATGGTCTGTGTAGCAATCACTCAAATCTTCAGTTGTTGTACATAAGCAGCCACAGGCAAAATTCCAACGAATAAGCATGGCTATTATTCCAGTGAGACTTTATTTTCGCTCAATGATATTTAAATTTCATATACTATGAAATAGTCTTTGATTTTTTTCCCCCATTCATCTGAAAATCCTTAGGTCACAAGCTATACAAAACAGGCAATGGGCAACATCTAGACCGAGGTCATATACTAATCTAACAAAAGAGAACTTCAATTAGTCAAGCTATTTTTTACCACTTAACGTACGAGGCCTAACTGGAGCACTTTGTTTTAGACTAGGCTGAGAAGTAGGTTATAGCATTTTAAGTATCATAAAGGAAAAGAACACAGCATGACAGAGCTCCCATGTGATCCACAAAGCAAATTACTTGCAATTACTACCTGGTCCTTTACAGAAAAGGTCTGCTGACCCTCCATGAAGACAACTATATCCCCATCTTACAGATGAAAGAAACCAAAGCATAGGAATAACTTGCCAAAGGTCAACCTCACTCTGATGCCAAAGGGCAGCTCTTAACCACTATGCAATTTTTCACCCCTCAACCTCATATTCCCTATCTTCCTTTAAGGCTAAGAACCATTTCTACTAGGTATTACAAATCAGTCTAGTAAAACTAATTTAGTAATAAGTAAAGTATATATTTCGCTTTGTATATCTTCATGGGATTACTGAAGGCTGGAATTCTAAACAACCTCTATTGTAAAAACACTCTTTAAGAACACATAATGTTCCCACAAATCAGCACGAAAAAGTAAAAAAGCACCGAGTTCCCATCGTGGCTCAGCAGTTAAAGAAACCAACTAGCATCCATGAAGACTCAGGTTCGATCCCTGGCCTTGCTCAGTGGGTTAAGGATCCCTGGCGTTGCTGTGAGCTGTGGTGTAGGTTGCAGGCAACTGGACCCCTAGCCTGGGATTCTCCACATGCCATGGGTATGACCCTAAAAAGACCAAAAAAAAAAAAAAAAAGCATCTAATGGGGGGAAAAAAAAGTAGCTAAAAACAGGTGATTCAATGATATCTACATGGCAGGTAGTAAAAAGCAGTAATCTATACTAGTTAACAAAAACACAATGCTGATATAATGACAAGACTTTTTTTTGTTATTGCTATACTGTTAGTTTTAACTGCCTTATAAATAACTGCTAAAAAAGGGGGCAGTAAGTGTGGAGTTCCCTTGTGATACAGTGGGTTAAGGATCTGGCATTTTCACAGAGGTGGCTCTGGTTCAATCCCTGGCCCGGCAACGTCCCCATGCCACGGGTGCCCCACCAAAAAATGAACTTTAGTTAACCATTAATAGGAGACTGATTAACTATACTGTAGTACAACCTAAAACAATACTATGCAGCTTTATCTTTAAAATGAGGTATACCTAAGAGCCATTATGAACTATTTCCAAGAATATTAAGTGGGGGAAAAAAGCAATGTAGAGAAAAGGGTATGATTCTGTTGGTAATCATTCTTAAAGTATTTTTAGAATCTTACAGTAATATCCCTTCCCCTACACAACAGGTTTACTCATTTTTTTTTCCTAGAAGGGGAACCCAATGAAACATTTTACTATGGTAACCCTTAAGAAATCGGAGGTAGGGAAACTGAAGGGAGAGGTCAACATGTTTTCGTACTATTTAAATTTCTTTTTAAACCTTAGTATTACACAATACACACACCAGCACACCACACCCCTTTCTCTGAAAAAATAAATAAAAAAATTTTTTTGGTCTTTTCAGGGCCATACCCGCAGCAGGTGGAGGTTCCCAGGCTAGGGGTCAAATCAGAGCTACAGCCTCTGGCCTATGCCATAGCCACAGCAACGCCAGATCCAAGCCGAGTCTTCAGCCTACACCACGGCAACAACGGATCTTTACCCCACTGTGCAAGGTCAGGGATCGAACCTGCGTCCTCGTGGATGCTAGTCGGATTTGTTTCTGCTGAGCCACAAAGGGGAACTCCAAAAATATTTTAATACTAATAATGTATTATGGAGACTTTTTGTGGGAGAGGCAGGGGCATTCTAAATCAGCTTTCTCATACACTTCTGATGGGAATCTTATTCAACCTTTCCAGGCATCAGTAAGGCAACAACAAATCAGGACACGGACAATCATAGCAATAGCAATACGTTTCTAATAACGGAAAGCAAGAAACACCCAAAATGAACACTTGCAGTAGACCACTTGATGAACACTGATTATTCAAGTATCTAACAGAAAGTTTATTAACCAGAAAATACCACAAATGCAAAGCAGCAGGTAAGAGCCCATTTTTATAATATACATCCAGCTATATCACTGTATATATATATATATATGTATATATAAAATCCATCTACAAAACTCGGTATTAACTCGGCAAAACTCAGTATTGTCTTCAAGTGAATGTGACTTTTTTTTTTTGACAGGGGATTATATTTTTAACTTTTAAGTAATGAGCTGGTTTTAAGATTCCTTAACTTTATAGCTACACAATCCGTTATGTTTGCACGTTATCAATAAAGTGACATTTCTCCCTCTACTTTTTCTTGAATTTTAAGGACTTAAAGAGAAAGAACATTCACTGTATTCAATATGGGATAGCAACTACACTCTTTGAACACAGCCCTTTTTATTTTTTTGGCTTTTTAGGGCCACACCTGAGGCACAGGGAGGTTCCCAGGCTGGGGTCCAACTAGAGCTGTAGCTGCCAGCCTACTCCACAGTCACAGCAATGCCAGATCTGAACTGCGTCTTCGACCTACACCGCAGCTCACAGCAACATCCAATCCTAATCCACTGAGTGAGGCCAAGGATCAAACCTGCGTCCTCATGGATACTAGTCAGTTTCTTTTCCACTGAGCCATGATGGGAACTCCCTGAACACAGCCCTTCTTAAAAAAGGGTTATTTTTACACATTCTCAGTTTCACTTTCAGACTCATTAAAAAAATCATTTTTATCAGCATCAGTGAATTATTTTAGATAATTAATTATTAATTATTTTAGATTAATTATTTTAATTATTTTAGATAATTATTATACAAGAGGACAATGGTTCAATGGCATTGATTATTCGTATGTAGAGGAATTCAAAAGTGGTAACACAGCTGGGCACAGTGTTAATATGCTGGTATTCAAACAATTTTGCAGGAGACATTTTTCAATGTCGAGACTAGGGGTGGCATTTAATGGGAGGAGGCCACTGGTTGCTGCTAAATGCCCTACAATGCACAGGAACAGCTACTCACAGCAAAAAATTATCCATTCCAAAATGTCAACAGGTTGAGAAACAACTTTTAACAAACTTTTAACACAAGTAACCTCTGACAAACCAGTTACTCTTGGTCACACACCTCTCCATTATTTAGTGTTTCCAGTATAGGAAATGAAATCTAAGTTTCTTCTCAATAATTAATATATACAATTAATGGGTTTATACATCTGTAGAAACTTTCCTTCCAAAATGTCTAAATTCATAACGTGCCCTGTCTTTACGGATTTATATTAAAATTTACTTTCTCTCATAATCAGCAAAACAACCATTAATTAACTTCCTGCCTGGTATAGCA
Source organism: Sus scrofa (assembly GCF_054392235.1). Classification (NCBI taxonomy): domain Eukaryota; kingdom Metazoa; phylum Chordata; class Mammalia; order Artiodactyla; family Suidae; genus Sus; species Sus scrofa. The sequence goes on along the minus strand of NC_139396.1, from coordinate 93,295,696 downwards.
ACTGGCAGAAAATTTTAGGAGTATTTTACTCACATATTATTTTAGGAATCCAGTAAAATAGTACAACATTGGCGATCCCACTGTGGCTCAGTGGACACGAATCTGACTAGTATCCATGAGAATTCAGGTCTGATCCCTAGCCTCCCTCAGTGGGTTGAAGATCTGGCATTGCCATGAGCTATGTGGTGTAGGTCACAAATGTGGCTCAGATGAGGCATTGTTGTGGCTATGGCACAGGCCGGCAGCTGTAGCTCTGCTTCGACCCCTAGCCTGGGAACCTCCATATGCCGCAAATGCGGCCCTAAAAAGCAAAATAAATAAACAAATATCGAAGTTCCCAGGCTAGGGGTCAAATCGGGAGCTGCAGCTGAGGGCCCATGTCACAGTCACAGCAACCCTAGATCTGAGCCACATCTATGACCTACACCGCAGCTCATGGCGACACTGGACCCTTAACCCACTGAGCAAGGCCAAGGACTGAGCCAGAGACCTCATGGATACTAGTCAAGTTCGTTACCACTGAGCCACAATGGGAACCCCACCCATCCTCCCTTTTTTTTACTATCGGCCTTCATTCTTTGTCCTTATGTATTTGTCCTTCATCTTATTAACTTTTAGATGCAAAGTAACTCAATCTTACCTATTACTATTAATTTTAAGTGAAATTTCAGCAACTAGATACTTTGAAGCAGTTTCTACCGTGAAACTAAAGTACAACAACCCTATGTGAGTGGCAGTTATAAAGATTTATTTAGCTCTTACCCTAACAACTTTCACAGAAAAGTGAAACATGCTGCCCCTCAAATGTTTTCTTCTCCTAGGTGCTATTAAAATCTATTTCAATTTGTGCATTTTTATCATTTGTCTCTGTTAAAGTAACTCTTCCCCCCCCCCCATTTTATGGCAGCACCCGCAGCATGTGGAAGTTCCCAGGTCAGAGGCTGAATCTGAGCCACAGCTGTGACCTACACTGCAGCTACACAGCAACACCAGATCCTTTAACTCACTGCGCTAGGCCAGGGATTGAACCTGCACCTCAGCAACAATGACAGCTGCTACAGTCAGATGCTTAACCCAAGGACTGCCATGGTGAGAATTCCCTGTCAGAATAATTCTTAACTGCTTCTACAAATTTTTACATGGCACAACTAGGTTAAGCTAAAAATGAATATCCAGTTTGTATACTGGACAATTATGGTTACAATCTTTCTCACCTTACTTTTTCTTTTTTTGCTTTTTAGGGCTGCACCCACAACATATTTAGTTTGAAGGCTAGGGGTTGAATCTGAGCTGCAGCTGCCAGCCTATACCACAGCCACAGCAACGCTGAATCTGAGCCACATCTGCAACCTACACCACAGTTTGTGGCAAGGCCGGATCCTTTAACCTACCGAGTGAAGCCAGGGACAGAACCTGCATCCTCATGACACTGGCTGGGTTCTTACCCCACTGAGCCACAACAGGAACGCCCTCACCTTGCTATTTCTATTCTCAGTTACCACATTTTTCTAAGTGTCAGGTTACTACTTTTACTAGGCAATTTAGTATATACTTAAGTGACAGGGGGAAAAGCTGACAAGTTAGTTTAAGGATTTTGTTTCCTCTCAGAACACAGAATTTACAGCAAAAATCTTAGGAGCATTATATTAATGTACTACTAGTGAATTAAGCTCTTATAATCAGACACAAGAAAATAGTTTCTAATTCTTTTATGCCTTTAAGTTGTTACTTTCTACTACTAGAACCAGTGTCCTAGGTCCAACTCAATAAACCAGTAACTAAAAATATTTAATTGGTCTTCAAAGTCATGCAGCAGGATCCCTAGTACCAGTATCTTAATAACAGTAAATCTTCATGAATTCACACTCTTATAATGAAGAAAAAAATAAACTAACTTTACATTATTTATTCAATTCATGAGTCAACTATCTGTTCTAAAGGAGAGATGACCATCATCATTGCTGATACATGAAGTTCAAATATGTTTCAAGTTGATTATTAGGAAGATTAAAATTTTTCTTTGAAAAATTTTCAAGTTTAGGCGTTCCCATCATGGCGCAGCGGAAATGAATCTGACCAGGAACCATCAGGTTGTGGGTTCAATCCCTGGCCTCCCTCGGTGGGTTAAGGATCCAGCACTGCTGTGAGCTGTGGTGTAGGTCAAAGACACGGCTCAGATCTGGCGTTATTGTGGCTCAGTGTAGGCCAGCAGCTGTAGCTCCAAACAGACCCCTAGCCTGAGAACCTCCACATGCTGCAGGTGCGGCCCTAAGAAAGCAAAAAAAAAAAAATTTTTTTCAAAATTAATTTTAAGTTTTAGCAAGTAAAGGATATTTAAGAAATTCTAATATTAATTTCCCATTTTACTATAATTCATATTTAGAAACACATTTATTATTTATTTCTTTAGACAACCAATTTAAGCTAACACCATGTATTCTAAATTGGCACAGCTTTTCTTAGTTATGTAAATAGACCACATGATCTGGAAGTAGCTGAGGTCACATTTTTTTGGCTGAACCCAAAGCATGCAGAAATTCCTGGGCCAGGAATCAAACCTGCACCATAGCAGTAACCAGAGCCATAGCAGTGACAATACCAGATCCTTAAACCACTGAGCTACCAGGGAACTGCTGGGGCTACCTTTTCATTAAAATTCAGGTCCATTTCATTTCTTTAATGAGTATCACAAATAATCACAAATACAAAAAGGTACTTTCAAACATACCAAAGTTTAGCAATAACAACTTTACAATTAATTACTTTCCATAAAATTAAACTATAAAAAAAAAGTTTTCTGAACTTTTCCCTGGTGGGCCTAGCAGTTAAAGGATCCAACATTGTCACTGCTATGATATGGGTCTGATCTCTGGCTCAGGAACTTACATGTGCCGCAGATGCAGCCAATAGGGTATAATGTATAAACATCCATATCTGCAAGTTCTACATCCTTGAATTCAACCAACTGTAGATTGAAAATATTGGGGGGGGGGGGGATTCCAGAAAGTTCCAACAACCAAAACTTCAAAGTTCCTGTCGTGGCTCAGCAGTTAAGGAACCAACTAGTACCCATAAGGATGAAGGTTTGATCCCTGGCCTTGCACAGTGAGTTAAGTGCTCGGCATTGCCATGAGCTGTGGTATAAGTTGCAGACACATGGTGCTCTGACTGTGGCGTAGGTCAGTGGCTACAGCTCCAACTGGATCCCTAGCCTGGGAACCTCCATATGCCAAAGATGCGGTCATTTAAAAAAAAAGAAAAATGAAAACTTGAATTTCCTGCACCAACAACTATATACATCATACAGGAATACCACAGAGATATTATGAGTCTGATTCTAGACCATAGTAATGAAGCAATAATAAAGTCAGGTAAATGAATTTTTGTTCCCCTGTACACATAAAGTTATATTTATACTAAACTGTAAGCATTATGTTTTAAAAAAGTACAGCAGGAAGTTCCCGTCTTGGCTGTGGTTAATGAATCTGACTAGGAACCATGAGGTTGTGGGTTCGATCCCCGGCCTCGCTCAGTGGCTTAAGGATCCGGCGTTGCTGTGAGCTGTGGTGTAGGTTGCAGAAGCGGCTCGGATCCCAAGTTGCTGTGGCTCTAGCGTAGGCCGGCGTATACAGCTACCCAATTCGACCCCTAGCCTGGGAACCTCTATATGCCGCGGGAGCAGCCCAAGAAATAGCAAAAAGGCAAAAAAAAAAAAAAAAAGTACAGCAGTTCCCAAGGTGGCTCAGCAGTTAATGAACCCAACTAGTATCCGTGAGATGTGTTGCTCAGTGGATCAAAGATCTGGTGCAGGGGGAACAAATCCGACTAGGAACCATGAGGTTGCCAGAGTTCCATGAGGGAATAAGAGTGCTACCTCTGGCCTTGCTCAGTGGGTTTAAGGATCTGACATTTCTTTGAGCTGTGGTGTAGGTCGCAGACACAGCTCAGATCCAGCATTGCTGTGGCTGTGGCCAAGCCTGGCAGCGACGGCTCCAATTTGACCCCTAGCTGGGGAGATGCCATATGCCAAGGCTACAGCCCCAGAAAGACAAAAAAATAGTAATAAAAAAAATTTTTTTAGGTACATACCATAACTAAAAATATTTTATTGCTGAAAAACACTAACCATCATCTAAGCCCTCAGTGTTAATGAACATCACCATACCAGATAACAATAATAATGAAGTTTGAAATATTCTAAGAATCACCAAAATGTGATACAGACACAAAGTGAGCAAATGCCTTGAAAAAATGGCACTCTGACAAACTGGCTCGATGCAGGGTTGCCAAACACCCCTCAAATTTGTAAAAAAAAAAAAAAAGAAAGAATAAAAACAAAAGCACAGTGATCTGTGAAGAGCAATAAAGTGAAGTGAAATAAAACGAACTATGCCTATATTAGGTATTATAAGTAATCTAGAGATGATTGAAACTATATAGGGAGGATATGCATAGATGACTTGCAGTTACTATGCCACTTTATATAAGGGAATTGAGCATCCTCAGATTTTGGTATCTGGGGGACCTGGAACCAATCTGCCTCAGATACCAAGGGATGACAATAATATCAAACTTTACACTTCAAAACAGAGCTGCCAAATTAAATCATAGTGTGAGTCATTTACTTAATTCAAATTTTCTAGTAACCACATAAAAAATGTGAAATCTTCAGAGTTCCTGTTGTGGCTCAGCAGGTTAAGAACCCAAACAAAGTGTCTCTGAGGATGTGGGTTCCATCTCAGGTCTTGCTCAGTGGGTTAAGGATCCAGTGTTGCCACCAAGTTGCAGTGTAGGTGGAAGATGCAGCTAGAATCTTACATTGCTGTGGCTGTGGTGTACATCAGTAGCTGCAGCTCCAATTCAACCCCTAGCCTGGGAACTTCAATATGCCGCAGGTACAGCCGTAAAAAGAAGGAAAAAAAAGTGAAATTTTCATAATTTATAACTCAACAAAGTATTATTTCCACATATACAATCTATATTTATTAATATATAATAAAATGTGTAATATTTTGTATGCTTTCCAAACTAGGTTTCCAAAATCTGGCATGTCTTGTCCACACTTGTATCTCAGTACTTAGTACACTTATATACTCAATAGCCCCATGTGGCTAATGGTTTCTGAACTGGACAGAGCAGCTCTAGGGATTCAACCTTGACTAAAATACAACCTAAGAATCTTTTACACTCCTATTGGAGTTCCAGTCATGGCACAGTGGTTAACGCATCCAACTAGGAACGATGAGGTTTCGGGTTCGATCCCTGGCCTCGCTCAGTGGGTTAAGGATCCGGCATTGCCATGAGCTGTGGTGTAGGTCACAGATGCAGCTTGGATCCCACATTGATGTGGCTGTGGTGTAGGCCAGCAGCTACAGCTCCGATTAGACTCCTAGCCTGGGAACCTCCATATGCCACGAGTGCGGCCCTAGAAAAGACAAAAAAAAAAGAATCTTTCACACTCCTACTGTAAAACATATCAAAGCAGAGGTGGTATTTTTATGATCCATAAAAATCAGGAGTTCCGTTGCAGCTCAGCAGTAAAAGAACCCAGCTAGTATCCATGAGGACGCAGGTTCACTCCCTGGACTTGCTCAGTGGGTTAAGGATCCAGTGTTGCAGTGAGCTGTGGTGTAAGACACAGACATGGCTCGGATCTGGCATTGCTGTGGCTGTCATGTAGTTCAGCAGCTACAATCTGATTCGGCCCCTAACTTGGGAAATTCCATATGCCACGGTGCAGCATAAAAAGACAAAAAAAAATTTCAGAATCACAATAGTGATGTTATTTTTGTATGATCTACTAACCTCTAAAAAAGCCCTGGACAATATAAAGGCTATTACTGAAATGCAAACTTGAGATATATGAAATAGCCCTCCTTTGAAAAAAAAAGCTCAATCTTATAATGAAGAAGAGCAAATGACAGTCCCTTCTGGGAAGAAGGGAATTCTGACTGAAATGATTCATTTCAGTGATTTTACTTTACCACAGTACTAGCATTAGTACTCAATTTACTAGACAGTGAATGGTGTTTAAGAAGCCTAAATGTAAACAAAATAATTTTTTATGAAAAGAGACCAAAGTAATTATTAGAAAAGTTCGTAGTACCTTTGCAAACTTGAAGAATGGTCTTGGATCTTTTCTGAAATATTCAATATCAAACATTGCTTGAGGATCAGGAAGGTCTGGAAAGTCTACTGCAAGGCGTGCATAAATGCCATCTCTTGACCTGAAGTCAGGTATTCCACAAGAAACAGAAACCTGAAATATGCATGGCATAATTTGTACAATTAAATTTTCTACTACTACCTTAATAATTACTATTCTCTTACTATACAATTAGGGAAGAATTGAAGATATTTTTAGTTTAAAACTTTTGGTTAATGGAGATATTGCCCTACTCCAATTTCTAAAAGAAATAAAACACTCAAAACCAGTATAATTAAATCTACCATATACTCAGTTCATAATGGGATAAGGAATTTTAAGTCAGGTTAACTTTAGACTTTATAAGCACTTAGCCAACAAATTAAAGCAAAAGCAACTTGACTAGAATGAAGTAAGCCATTTCAAATTATTTTAACTAGAAAGCAGGCAAGAATTTCTATTGGTCAAGTATTTCCAAGAAATCCCTCATCTGGTCAGCATTCTAGTACATTAAGAAAACCAGGAGTTCCTATCGTGGCTAGGCGATAATGAACTCGACTAGTATCCATGAGGACACAGATTCAATCTCTGGCCTTGCTCAGTGGGTTAAGGATCCAGCACTGCTGTAAGCTGTGGTGTGGGTCGAAGACGTGGCTCGGATCCTGTGTTGCTGTGGCTATGGCGTAGGCTGGCAGCTACAGCTCCAATTCAACCCCTAGCGTGGGAACTTCCATATGCTGTGGTTGTGGCCCTAGAATGCAAAAAAAAAAAAAGGAAAAGGAAAAGGAAAAGGAAACTAAATTTCTCTCTTTTCCTTCAAAAACTATGTTGTACAACATATCAATTTTTAAGAGTAGACTTAGGAGTTCCCATCGTGGCTCAGTGGTTAATGAGTCCAACTAGGAACCATGAGGTTGCAGGTTCAATCCCTGGCCTTGCTCAGTGGGTTAAGGATCCCGCATTGCCATGAACTGTGGTGTAGGTTGCAAACTTGGCTCGGATCCTACGTTGCTATGGCCCTGGTGTAGGCTGGTGGCTACAGCTCCGATTCAACCCCTAGCCTGGGAACCTCCATATGCCACAGAAATGGCCCTAGAAATGGCAAAAAAGACAAAAAATAATAATAATAAATTTTAAAAAATTAAATTTAAAAAAGTAGATTTAGGTAATGTGCTTTTTCTACAAATAAATCTTGACATTTCAAATAGGGATTTTAAAAGTTATGTTTTTGTTTCACAGTTCTGTCAGTGTTTACGCCACTTTGGCCTCAAAGCAAAACTTGCCTACATCACACCTGGGAGCAAAGCATAATTTTCCTTTGTGACCATTTAAGATTAAATAACACCCTCCCCTTAACTCAAAAAGTCAGAAAAAAAGTACTGAATTTTATTCCAACAGCTGCCATGGTCACTACCATGCAATAAATTCTGTATTCAACATACAATATGAAACAGCCTTAAGTAGAGAATTAAGTAAAACTTTAAAGTGAGACAAATGAAAATCATCAAGCCACCACAATCCCATCACATTAAAATAAAGGAGAGATAGGAATCTGTTGTTACTTTTCCAATACTAAGTTCTTTACTTGCCAGTACCTATTAGGTTCCTGGTTTCCCCAGGAAGACCTAACAAAGAACCAATTTTGCCATCAGACTCTGACATACTTCAATGCAAGCAGAATTCCATGCATCTCCTTAGGGGGTTGTGGTATAATGCAGGTAAAAATCTTGCCTTAACTGCACTTACCTACTGTACCAATTAATAGAAGACCACCTTCTGCACAGTTATTGAGAAGTTTTTAAAAAACTGAACCAATTTAACAATTGCTGCTACACTCACTTTTTAGCAGTTTCCAAACACAAATGCCCACCATCATGTAATGATAAATTCTACACCAGAAAAATGTTTCTAAATTGGACATGGTTTAAGAAAAAACACATACCACCTCCACCCTTTTGCTAGTGTTTTACACATCTTACATACCCCAGCTCCAGTTAGAACTATTATTTTTTTGCACTCTTGTAGTAATTTCACAGCATCTTCAATTGTATTAATATCTTTTCTTTTTTTCCTTTTTGGTGGTTCTGAAAGGATATTAATAACAATCTGCCACAGTGTCATATCATCCAATTCAGGTGGAGGAATTGTTTCTGGTAGCAAATCTTTAAGAATTGTTCGAGGATCTGTGCCAATCATGAGATGTTGCTGAACAAAAGTATATGGACCTATATTAAAAGGGAAAAGAATTAGATCAAATCCACTTCCAAGTAATTCAAAATCTCATTAACTTTCTGAAGTAATGAAGCAGAAATCTTTAAGGCTATTTTGCAGAGTAAGGAAATGCACTATAAAGGTATTTCAGGAGTTCCCATGGTGGCTCAGTGGTAACAAACCCAACTAGAATCATAAGGATGAGGGTTCAATCCCTGGCCTCGCACAGTGGGTTAAGGATCCAGCATTGCTGTATCTGTGGTGTAGGCCAGCAGCTGTAGCACCCATTTGACCCCTAGCCTGGGAACTTCCACATGCCATGGGTATGGCCCTGAAAATAAGAAAAAAAAATAGTAAAATAAAACAAAAAGGACTAATCATCATTGTTTTTAAATAGTCAAAGTATTTTTTATTTTTTTCTTAGGGCCACACCTGTGGCATGTGGAAGTTACCAACCAGGCTAGGGGTTGAATCAGAGGTGCAGCCGCTGGCCATGCCACAGCCATGCGGGATCCAAACTGTGTACCTGACCTACACCACAGCTCAAGGCAACGCTGGAGCCTTAACCCACTGAGCGAGGCCATAGATCAAAACCGCATCTTCATGGATAGTTTGGGTCGTGGAACTCCTCAAAGTTTTTTTGTTGTTGTTGTTGTTGTTTTTTTATTTTATTTTTTTAGGGCCACACACATGGCATATTGAAGTTCCAAGCCACAGGTCAAATCGGAGCTACAACCACTAGCTTTACACCACAGCCACAGCAACTCGGGATCCAAGCCGGTCTGTAACATACACCACAGCTCAGGGCAATGTCGGATGCTTAACCCACTGAACGAGGCCAGGGATCAAACCTGTGTCCTCATGGATGCTAGATGGGTTCATTAACCGCTGAGCCACAACAGGAACGCCAGTATATATTTTTTTAAATGAGAGTACATTAAGGAGTTCCTGTTGTGGCTCAGTGGTTAATAAACCCACCTAGCATCCATAAGGACACAGGTTCAATCCCCGGCCTCGCTCAGTGGGTTAAGGATCCAGTGTTACTGTGGTGTAGGTCAGCAGCTACAGCACCAATTTGAACCCTAGCCTGGGAACTTCCATATGCTGCACCTGCGGCCCTAAAAAAACAAGCCAACAACAACAAAAAAAAGCACATTAAGAAAAAGATCATTTTGAGATGGTCATGTTACTACTTAGGTATAAAAAACTGATGGTGTGCTCATCTTCAAGGTAGTTTCCCAATGCATCCAAATACTTAATAAATATTTACTAAGGACAAATTATGTGTCAACCACTCTTCCTGGCACTGACAAAACAGTATACAAATCAGTCAGAAATCCCTACCCCCATAGGACTTATATTCTAAAAACAGTCAATAAAAAAGTTACACGGAGAGACTGTTAATAAATAAGTGTTAAAAAGAAAAAAATACAGAAGGGCAATGAAGTAAGAAAGCAAGATACTCTAACCGGAAGAGATCCCTCTGTGGCACAAGAGAGCAGCAGTGTCTCTGGAGCATGGGACCCAGGTTCGATCCTGGCAACAGCATCAAACAACAGTTTTAAGGTAATGCCTAAAACAGAACAAATTTGGACCTCTCTTATGGCACAGTGTGTTAAGGATCTGATGTAGCCGAAGCTAGGATACAGGTCAAAATGGCAGCTGGGATCTCATCCCTGGCCTGAGGAACTCCATGTGGCCCCTGTCAGCCAGAAAAGATTATTTAAAAAAAAAAAAAAAAAAAAAGACCATTTCACACAGAGGGCCCAAGTGTAAAGGCCCACAAGTGTGAGAAGGACCTGGTTATTTGAGAAATACCAGAGGTCAGCTTAGACAGGCCCATGCTATTTAGAAACAAAAGCAGTTCAAAGCTCTACCTTCCCTAGAAACAAGCTGATAGTAAATTTCGTTAAACACCTAAGAACCTCATCACCAGACCATAAGGGGACAGAGAATTTTATTTTTAGTTGACTTAAAAAGAAAATACTAAAAAAGATAGCTTAGGCTGTGAAAACCATACCTATCCGTGGTCTTGGAGTCCAGTCACTAGAACTGGCATGTGAGGCTCTATCATCCTCATCACTTTCACAAGAATGGAAACCATTGGTGACGATTTCATCACCAAACAGAAGGTTATCTGCAAAAGAAGCCAAAAGTAACTCAAGGCTGATGAAACAATCTACCATTTAAAATGTATGAATAAGAGAGTTCCTGTTATGGCACAGTTGGTTAAGAACCCAACTAATATCCATGAGCAGGTCGATCCCTGTCCTCCTCTGAGGGTTAAGGATCCAGAGTTGCAGTGAACTGTGGTGCAGGTCAAAGATGCAGCTCAGATCTGGCATTAGTGTGGCATCGGCTGGCAGCTGCAGCTCAGATTCGACCCCTGGCCTCGGAACTTCCATATGCTGCAAGTGCAGCCCTAAAAAATAAAATAAATAAATAAAATGTATGAAGAACTGTAATGATTATGATGTAAGAATTTCCAATGAATAAAGCACTTGGGAGTTCCTACTGTGGGGCAATGGGTTAAGCCTGTACCTGCCTGGGTTGCTACTGAGATGCAGGTTGGATCCCTGTCCCAGTGCAGTGGGTTAAAGAATCCCATTCCGCTGCCTTAGTATAGGTCTCAGCTGTGGCTTGGATTCAGTCCCTAGCCTAGGAGCTCCCATAGGCCCAGGTTCGGTCATAAAATTTTTAAATAAACAAAGCACTTAACATTCACACTGAGTGTGTAAAGAATGCCTACTGAATCAGCTTGCATCATTCCCAGGAACAGTATATCCTCATCTTTAGGGATCCTGCCCAGAATCTAAGTTAGAGTTCATCAAAATTGAGCAAGAAATTAAGTCTACTTAAAAATACAAAAAGTAATAAATAACCTAGTTAATTGGAATTTGTCGATCACAAATAATAGAATTCAGGAGTTCCCGCTGTGGTGGAGTGGGTTAAGATCTCAAGTTGTCGCTGCAGTGGGGAGTGTTGGATCCCTGGCCCAGGAACTTCGACATGCTGCAGGTGCAGCCAAAAAACTCCAAAAAACTTATTCAAAGGTGGTGCAAATATAACTACGGCAACTTGCATATAGGTACATGTAAAAATACATTTATAATACATAATACTAAACATACACTAAGATATTTGCACTATTCATTCCCACTATTAAACTGTTCCTTGAAAACAGGGGTCGTTTTTCCACTCCAGTCCCTAATGCACACGTCGTAAGCTTTACACAGGTCAAATGGCCCAGATTGTATTTACCAATAAAAGATTAATAAAAACACGTCTATCCAGCTAGAAAACATGACACACTCAAAGATGACGAGACATATACAACCATCATATACTGTATCTGCTTTAGTAGGTCAGAAAAGCGTCAACTCGTATTTCGGGGCTACATACACACACACAGACACTTAATCTAAAAACCACTATAAGAATATGATTTAGAGAAAAAACACTATTCACACAAAGTATTCTAAAACCTATTTCTCTCCTATGCCCTCTATTAACTGCACCAAAGTGATGCCTGTAGAAACAGCTATGCTCTTCAAATTTTGCAGGTTGTGACTTTAGAAACAGCTTTACTCTTTTAAATTTCAAAACAAGTTTATAAATAAAGGCCCTCAAAAACAACAACAAATTGCACAGGTGTCAGTTTGCAAAGTCAACTGCAAATGGTTGTTATCAGGGACAGTCAAAAGTTGCAGGTTTAACTGTGCGGGGCGAGGGGAGAAAGGGCGGAGAAGCAAAAAACACTTAACAAAAGCAATATGCTAAAAGAGTAGGAGGAAAGAGAAACTTATTTTAAAATCCACTGCGAGGCTCGCCAGCCCCGCGGCTGCGCAAAGCGCAAGGCCGCCGGGGCGGGCCTGGGACTGAGGGGAGGAGGGCGGGGAGAGGGCGAGGGAGGGATAGAGTCGACGGGCCGCTCCTGCAGCCAGGCCTGCAGCCGCGGAGGCGCGCAGCTGAGGGCCCTGGTTGGGAGGGGGACGCTACAAAGCCAGCCACGAGCCCCCAGCCTGCCCGAGACTCCCCCACCCCACATCAGGAGGGGCCCCGAGAGGAGGCGGGGGGATGCGCAGTCCCGGCCGCCCGCGCCCTGCGCACCTCGGTACCCAATAGCCGCCGCTGCCGCCGCCTCTTCCTCCTCCTCGCCCTCGTCGTCGTCGTCGTCGTCGTAGAAGTCGTCGGCCGGGGGCGCCTCCCGGGATAGGCCCTGTAAGCCCGGCCCATTGTTTCCTTCTCCTGCCGCCGCAGCCGCCTGGGCCTCCCGCTCCCCGCCCGCAGCGGTCTCCCGCCACAGCACCGCCGCCGCCGGGCAGCCGCCCGCCGCCGCCGGCAGCTCACGCTCCAAGGCCGCCCCACCAGGCTCGCCCGGGCTCCGCCCGACGCCCGGGCCGTCTCTCCGCGGTTTCTTGCGGAGCGGCTCCCCGGCGGGGGGCGACGGGGCCTCCCTCTCAGCCGCCACCGCCGAGGGGGAGCCGCCGGGCTGAAGGGCGAGCGCCGCCTCGTCCGCCATCTTTCAACTGCCTCTCTGGCCCTCCTCCCTCACCTCCTCTGCTCCCGCTCGACTCGCGGCACTGGCGCCCCCGCGGCTCCGGCTGCGGGAGATTTAAACCCCGTCACGTGACCCGCCCCTCCTCGCCCCCGCCCACCCGCAGCTCCCGCCACCCACGCGGGCCGGACCACAACACGGCGGGTCACGTGGCAAGCGGAGGCGGTGGGGGCCAGGAGCAAACGCTGCAGGGTGCTGTGGCCCCACCCCTCCGCTGCAGGCGCTTCTCTCAGCCAAACTTCTCTTTCAAGCTGTCCTCAAATCACTGCTGCCCGGTTAGCTCAAGTTTTGGTTTGCACTGCGAATTTCCACTTCTGCCTAAAGTGCACACCTTGCTCTCCTCACTTAGTCTTTTCTGGACTTAACGTTAAGGCTTAAAACTTAGTTCCTGAAAGGCGATAGGGAATGAAGCTGGCCAAATAAGCTAGGTGATGGGTCTGTTTTGTTAACCTGTATGAGTAGAGGCAAAAGGACACACACCTCACTCTTCACCCTCCTCAAACCGTTCTGGCGGGTACTCTTCAGCTCCTATTTTCTGCTTGCTTCTCTCCTTAGCCGGTTTATTTTTCTCCCTCTCTCCATTACTCAGAGGGTGATATACATTGTTAGACCATTAAAAGCATGTATCTGCCCTAGAAAGAGGTTTGACGGTGGGGGGCCGGGTAGGGATCAGCCTGTTCGATTTCAGGCCCCAACTTAGCTCCAAATGTGTGTGATTTATCTTTTCTGGGCTTCAAAATGAGTATATTGGGCCAAGTGGGGCCTCATGAGGAGAGCTGAACTGAGCATGACTTGGCCCTTATAAACATCGGTTTGGTTTCGAACTTGAGGTCTTTCTGATTGACCTTGAGCCATTTATTTAGCCTTTCTACACCCACTGTCCTAATCTCTGCAATGGTAGAGTTGTGCTGAGAATTAAGGTAGCGGGTTCTCTTGTGGCACAGTCTTGGGATCTAGCGTTGTTACTGCAGCGGCTTGGGTCAATCCCTGGCCCCAGAACTTCCACATGCAGCAGGTCAGGCTGGGAAAAAAAAATAGTTACATAAGATTGCTGGATATAAAGTGAGGGCTAAATAGAGCTAAAATATTAGTCCTGCCCTACTTGAAGGCCTTCTACTTTCCACTTTTCCTGACATTCCAGAACTCTTGTGACTTCATAGCCTACCTTAACTAAGGATGTGTTATAGTATGGCCAAGTTTGGTAGGCATCTGCCTCTGCAGCATGGCGTTTCTAGCCACTGAAGGGACCTCTCTGAATTTACAATAAATCAGCCCTTAAGCTTAAAGTGGGTCCTGCCTCTACCATGCCAATTACTTGTTTGAACTTAAGAAAGCAATCTAAGATGTTTCCTCCTTTAAAAAAAAAAGTTATAATTTCGAAAATGTATCTCCAATGTCCCATCTAAACCCAAATCTCTTTGTACCTCAAATTAAACTGAGACTCTCCCCTTACAAGTGGTTGCGTGGTTTCTGAAAGTGAGGCTGTCTTTCCTCCTAGAGGCCTTGAAATCATGATTGAGGTGTTCCTTCAGATTGATGCTCTCTAATCAATCAGTGACCAAATCCTGCTGTCCTTTCTTCCCTCCTATACACTTTCCAATTCCTAAGTACACAGGTATCTCGCCCTTCCTGGATGACATACTTAGCCCTGTTTTCTCCCCACTTTATCTATCTTACAAAATACTTCATAAATTGATTCTCAACTATGTGGGTAGGATATAATAAATAAAATGTTGAGGAGTTCACACTGTGACTCAGTGGTAAGGAACCCAACTAGTAACCAGGAGGATGTGTTCTATCCCTGGCCTCCCTCAGTGGGTTAGGGATCTGGCATTGCCATAAGCTGTTGTATAGGTCAAAGAAGAGGCTTGGATCTAGCATTACTGTGGCTGTGCTATAGGCCAGCAGCTTCAGCTCCAATTTGACCCTTAGCCTGGGAACTTCCATATGCCACAGGTGCAGTCCTAAAAAGACATAAATAAATAAATACAACATTGAGAGTATCTTATACAAATAGATGGAGTTCCCGTTGTAGTGCAGCAGAAATGAATCCGACTAGGAACCATGAAGTTTCGGGTTTGATCCCTGGCCTTGCTCAGTGGGTTAAGGATGTGGCGTTGCCGTGAGCTGTGGTGTAGGTCGCAGATGCAGCTTGGATCTGGTGTTGCTGTGGCTGTGGCATAAGCCAGCAGCTGTAGGTCAGATTAGACCCCTAGCTTGGGAACCTCCATATGCCACAGGTGCGCCCTAAAAAGACAAAAAAAAAGTTGAGAGTATCTTATACAAATAAAAACAATTCCCAGAATTTTTGAGAAAGACATTTGAAAACTTACAGACATCTTATTACTTCATTCATTCATATGTTGTACATCAAAGACACTTGATGGGTTTATGAAATGCTGTGGGATCAGTGTTGTTAGTGTGTGAAAGGCCAGATGGGGCACATATTTCAGATAGGATAAATGAGAGAAACTGTGTTACAAAACAAGACCACCCAAGTAGATTTCCAGCCTTACCAGTAGTTTAGAGCTACTTATATGAAATTCAAGTCATACTTATCCCTAAAAGCTGGCAAATTCACATCCAGTTTTTCAAATCTCCTATGAATCTGGTATTGACCTTCTTGTAAATAGTTTTAGCATTAATATTCTCTAAAGTAAGCTTTTCATATTACAAAGCCACTTTTTATTTATTTCACTCTTTAAGGCCGTCCCTGCAGCCTATGGAAGTTCCCATGTGCAGCTGCCAGCCTACGCCACAGCCACAGCAACTAGGGATCCAAGCCGCATCTCCCACCTACACCACAGGTCATGGCAATGCCGGATCCCCCACCCATTGAGCAAGGCCAGGGATTGAATCTGCATCCTCATGAATGCTAGTCAGGTTCATAAGCTGCTTATCCACAATGGGAACTCCCACAAAGCCACGTTTTTAAAACAAGGGGGCCCTTTGAATTCTCAAATGGAATGATCTCCAAGCCACATAGTGCAAGATGTAGAATAGTGTGTTTAGTATAGTGCTATTTCTTTTCTTTTGGCCACACCTCCAGCATGTGAAATTTCTCAAGCCAGGAATCAAACCTGCAACACGTGCCACAGTGCTGACCTGCACCACAGCTGAGGGAATGCCAGATCCTTAACCTACTGTGTCACAAGATAACTTCCATATCCTGCTATTTCTGAAAAAATTAAAAGAGGAATGTGGAGGGGAAGCCAAATGTACATATTTGCTTAGATATTTACAAAATAATTCTAGAAGCACTTAAAATAAATACATACATGCTCGCCACCTATTTGTCATGCTTTTCTCCCTGTGCCTCCTTCCCTAGAGCAAGTCCTATCTCCTTCTTAATTGGTACATAAGTGAGCACGTTTCCTTACTTTATCTGTTAATTTTTTTCTCTATGTGTTTTGTTGACTGTCTCCCCCAAATGCAGCAGGAACTTTATCTTGTTCGCCTCTGTATCATCAGCTCTGTAGTGGAGGCCTGGCACATATATTTATTGAATGAGAGAATAAATGAAGAATCTAAAGGAAGATTGCCACATAGGAGAAGAACTGTTGAATGAAGGGTGATGGGCAGCATGGATGGGGGGAAAAAAGGCAAGAAGCAAGGCAAAGACATTCCATTTGTAGCCAACACAGTTCAGGTGAGAAAATGAAACAGAACATGAAATTTCTGGTACCTTGTTTGACAGGATGAGCAGAGATATATTGGGCTTTGAGGTGTTTTCCAACACCAACAACCTTATCTCTGATTCTCCAGACACTAAATGAGTGTTCAACAATTCATCTCATTCTTGACACTAAATACTGGGAGTTGGTAAAGACCCCACAGTTAAGGGCTCAGTCTCACAGGACTGCCCCCACTTCAGATGCCAGTCACAAGTCCCAGACCTCCTGGACTTCTGGCCAACTGGCTATAAATGAGGAGTTCCCATGACAACCTCCTGAAGTTCAATAATTTCCTAGAGGAGTTCCCGTCGTGGCGCAGTGGTTAACGAATCCGACTAGGAACCATGAGGTTGCGGGTTCGGTCCCTGCCCTTGCTCAGTGGGTTAACGATCCGGCGTTGCCGTGAGCTGTGATGTAGGTTGCAGACGCGGCTCGGATCCCACGTTGCTGTGGCTCTGGCATAGGCCGGCGGCTACAGCTCCGATTCAACCCCTAGCCTGGGAACCTCCATATGCCGCGGGAGCGGCCCAAGAAATAGCAACAACAACAACAAAAAAGACAAAAGACAAAAAAAAATAATAATAATAATTTCCTAGAGTGTCTCGTAAAACTCAATAAAACCCATTGCTTATGTATATGAAGTAAACATAACTTTTTGGATCCTTATAAAGGATACAAATGAACAGATGAAGAAGTAGTTGAAGAGGTACGTAGGGCAAGGTCCAGAAAGATATAGAGCAAAGATGCTTCTGTCATGGTGCAGTTAGAGTGCACCACCCTCCCAGCACTTCATTGTGTTCACCAACTTGGAAGTTCTCTGAATCTCCTTGTTCAAAACTTTTGGAGTTCCCTTGTGGTGCAGCAGCTTAAGGATCTGGCATTGTCACTGCAGTGGCTTGGGTTGCTGCTGTGGTATAGGTTCGGTCACTGGCCCAGGAACTTCCACAAGCCATGGGTACAGCCAAAAGGAAAAAAAAAAAAAGGTTTTATAGAACTTAGTCTCCAGCACACACTTCCTTTCACTCCCCGGAGGTCAGGAATAGGGCTGAAGAGTTTCCACCCTCTAATCACCTTTCTGGTGACCAGCCTCAAGTAGGAGGTCCCACCCTAAACTCTATCTTAAGCTACTTCATTAGCATAAATGAAGAGTACTGGAAGGGGAAGGGTGGAGAGATAGGCTGGGGGTTTGGGATGGAAATGCTATGAAATTAGGTTATGATGATCATTGTGCAACTATAAATGTAATAAAATTCATTGAGTCAAAAAAAAAGACTGGAGTTCCCGTCGTGGCGCAGTGGTTAACGAATCCGACTAGGAACCATGAGGTTGCGGGTTCGGTCCCTGCCCTTGCACAGTGGGTTAACTATCCGGCGTTGCCGTGAGCTGTGGTGTAGGTTGCAGACGCGGCTCGGATCCCATGTTGCTGTGGCTCTGGTGTAGGCCGTTGGCTACAGCTCCGATTCAACCCCTAGCCTGGGAACCT
This sequence comes from Sus scrofa, assembly GCF_054392235.1. Classification (NCBI taxonomy): domain Eukaryota; kingdom Metazoa; phylum Chordata; class Mammalia; order Artiodactyla; family Suidae; genus Sus; species Sus scrofa. Next base: position 93,277,625 of record NC_139396.1, on the reverse strand, counting down.
CCATATGCTGCGGGAGCGGCCCAAGAAATAGCAACAACAACAACAACAACAACAAAAGACAAAAAGACAAAAAAAAAAAAAAAAAAAAAGACTACTGGAAGAGGCCTTATTATAAATAAAAGATGCTCCTATCACTCAGGAAACTACATGTGTGTTAGGAGTTCTATGTTTAGAACAGGAGATAAAAACAAAATTTTATTTTATATTAAACCAAAGCCTGTCATAGACTTCAGACAACAGTCACTAAGATTTTTAACTTGTTTTCTAGTTCTCAGCTTTCTAAGCAGATGTCAACAATAATTTCGTTTTCTATATAGAATTTTCCACTGGGGAGAAAATGTTCAAAGAGCCAATATTAATATTCTGGCTGATGTGGCAGTTCTAATTATATAAACAAATTGGCCCTGAGAGTTCCTGTTGTGCCTCAGTGGTTAATGAATCCAACTAGGAACCATGAGGTTGCGGGTTCGGTCCCTGGCCTTGCTCAGTGGGTTGAGGATCTGGCATTGTGGTGAGCTGTGGTGTGGGTCGCAGACACTGCTCGGATCCCGTGTTGCTGTGGCTGTGGTGTAGGCTGACGGCTACAGCTCCGATTGGACCCCTAGCCTGGGAACCTCCATATGCTGCAGAAGCGGCCCTAGAAGTGGCAAAAAGACACACACACACACACACACACACACATACACACACACACACACACACGCCTTATTCTTTGATATCAGTCTCACATGACTATAATTAGTAGGGGGTTTAGTATCAACTCTTAGCATACTAAAAAAATAATATTGGCAAAATGATTATTTTTTAAATTGTTTATTTTTGGCCACACTCTTGGCCTGTGGAAATTCCAGGGCCAGGGATTGAACTCGTGCCACAGTGACAACGCCAGACCCTTAACCCAGGGAACGCTCACAAAATGATTACTACTGTTAAAAATTAAAAATTGCAGATTCCTACCTCACACTAGATACAAAAATAAGTTACAGGCAAATTAAAGATCTAAATGAAAATATACAAAAAAAATGACATTTTAGAATATCGTATACTTTTGCATCAAGTAAAACCTCTTAACCGAGACAGGAAACATTTAAAATAGATATATTGGATTTCCCATCAGGGCTCAGTGGTAATGAATCCAACTAGGATCCATAAGGACACAGGTTCAATCCCTGGTCTCCCTCAGCAGGTTAAGGATCCTGTGTTGCCATGAGCTGTGGTGTAGGTCACAGATGGGGCTCAGATCCCACATTGATGTGGCTGTCGTGTAGGCTGGTAGCTATAGCTCCTCTTCAGCCCTTAGTCTAGGAAGTTCTATATGCCACGGGTGTGGCCCTAGAAAGACTAAATAAATAAGTAAAATCACATCAAAAAGAATAAAATACTGGAGTTCCTGCACAACAGAATCGGCAGCATGTCTGCAGCACCATGACACAGGTTTGATCCCCAGCCTGGCAGTGGTTTAAAGGATCTAACACGTTTCAGCATTGGTGTAGGTCAAAACTGTGGATGAGCTCTGATTCCTGGTGTAGGAACTCCATATGCTTTGGGGTAGCCAAAAAAAAAAGAATAAAATACCTAGGAATAAATTAAACCAAGGTAGTGAAAGACCTATATTCTAAAAACTGTAAAATGTTGATGAAGGAAATTGAAGATGATACAGAGGAATGAAAAGTTACTCCTGGTTCATGGATTAGAATAATTAATATTGCTAAAAGATCCAGGAAGTTCCCTGGTAGCCTGGCAGGTTAAGGATCTAGCATTGTCACTGCTGTGGCTTGGGTCCCTGCTGTGGTGTGGTTTCAATTCCTTGTCCAGGAACTTATGCATGCTGCAGGCATGGCCAAAAAATAAAAAGTAAAAGGGCCATACTATCAAAAGTAAGCTACAGATTTAATTCATACCCATGGAGTTCTCCTGTGGCAGAGTAGGTTAAGGATCCAGCATTGTCACTACAGCATCTTGGGTTGTTGCTGTGGCATGGGTTCTATGGCCAAAAGAAAAAAACAAAACAAAACAACAAACAAAATACCCATGACATTTTTAATAAAACTAGAAGAAGTAATTTATATAATATATATAGATATATGTATATCTATATATATATATAGTGCAGGTTGCAGATGAGGCTTGGACCCTGCATTGCTGTGGCTGTGGCATAGGCCAGTGGCTGCAGCTCTGGTTCAACTTCTCACCTAGGAACTTCCATATGCTGTGGGTTTGGTCCTAAAAAGACAAAAAATAAAAATAAAAATAAAAAATAAATACATAAGGAGTTCCCATTGTGGCTCAGTGGAAACAAATCTGATTAGGATCTATGAGGACTCCTGTTGGATCCCTGGCTTCAGTCAGTGGGTTAAGGATCTGGCGTTGCTGTGGCTGTGGCGTAGGCCAGCAGCTACAGCTCCAATTTGACCCCTAGCTTGGGAACCTCCATATGCCGTGAGTGTGGCCCTAAAAAACAAAAAAATAAAATAAAAAATAAATAAAAATAAATAAATAAAACAGCCAAGATATGAAAGCAACCTAAGTGTCCATGGACAAATGAGCAGTAAAGAAGATATGGCACAAAAATCATTATTAAAAAATAAAATCAAGCAACTTATACAACTCAACAGCAAAAAAGCCAATCACCCAATGGAAAAATGGGCAAAAGACCTGAATAGACCGTTCTCCAAGGAAGATATATACAGATGGCTAATAAACACATGAAAAAATGCTCAACATCCCTGATTACTAGAGAAATGCAAATCAAAACTACCATGAGATACCACCTCACACCAGTAAGAATGGCCATCATTAATAAGTCCACAAATAGGAGTTCCCGTCGTGGCGCAGTGGTTAACGAATCCGACTAGGAACCATGAGGTTGCAGGTTCGGTCCCTGCCCTTGCTCAGTGGGTTAACGATCCGGCGTTGCCGTGAGCTGTGGTGTAGGTTGCAGACGCGGCTCGGATCCCACGTTGCTGTGGCTCTGGCGTAGGCCTGTGGCTACAGCTCCGATTCAACCCCTAGCCTGGGAACCTCCATATGCCACGGGATCGGCCCAAGAAATAACAACAACAACAACAAAAAGACAAAAGACAAAAAAAAAAAAAAAAAAAAAGTCCACAAATAACAAGTGCTGGAGAGGGTGTGGAGAACAGGGAACCCTCCTGCACTGTTGGTGGTCATGTAAGCTGGTACAGCCACTATGGAGAACAGTATGGAGGTATCTTAGAAATCTATACATAGAACTACCATATGACCCAGAAGTCCCACTCTTGGGCATATGTCTGGACAAAACTTTCCTTAAAAAAGACACATGCAGGAGTTCCCATCATGGCTCAGTGGTTAACGAATCCTGACTAGGAACCATGAGGTTGCAGGTTGGATCCCTGGCCTCACTCAGTGGGTTAAGGAGCTGGCATTGCCTTGAGCTGCGGTGTAGGTTGAAGATGCGCCTCGGATACCGCATTGCTGTGGCTCTGTCATAGGCTGGTGGCTACAGCTCTGATTCAATCCATATGCCGTAGGAGCGGCCCCAGAACAAGCAAAAACCTCCCCCTCACAAAAAAGACACATGCACCCACACATTCATTGCAGCACTATTCACAATAGCCAAGACATGGAAACAACCCAAATGTCCATCCACAGATGAATAGATTAGGAAGATGTGGTATATATACACAATGGAATACTACTCAGCCATAAAAAGAACAAAATCGTGCCATTTGCAGCAACATGGATGGAACTAGAGACTCTCATACTGAGCGAAATAACTCAGAAAGAGAAAGACAAATACCATATGATATCACTTATAACTGGGATATAATATACTGCATAAATGAACGTTTCTGCAGAAAAGAAAATCATAGACTTGGAGAATAGACTTGTGGTTGCCCAGGGGGAAGAGGAAGGGAGTGGGAGGGATCGGGAGCTTGGGGTTATTGGATGTAAACTATTGCTCTTGGAATGGACTTATAATGAGATCCTGCTGTGTAGCATTGAGAACTATGTCTAGATACTTACATTGCAACACAACAATGGGAGGAAAAAGTATGTATACATGTATGTGTAACTTGGTCCCCATGCTGTACAGTGGGAAAAAAATCATTATTAAAAAAAAAAACCCACTGTAAACAGCTATAATGGAAAAAATAAAAATCATTATAAAAAAGATATGGCACACATATACAATGGAATATTACTCAGTAATAAAAAAGAATGAAAATTTGTCATTTGCAACAACATGGATAGATTTAGGGGATTATGCCGAATGAAATAAGTCAGACAGAGAAAGACAAATTCTGTATGTTATCGCATATATATGGAATCTTAAAAAACAAAATAATGAATGTAGCAAAATAGAAATAGACTCATAGATATAGAGAACAAACTAGTGGGCACCAGTGGGTTGAGGGCAAGGGGGAGGGGCAGAATGGGAGTAGGGGATGAAGAAGTACAAACTACTATGTATAAAATCAAAAGCAAGAAGGAAATATTGGGAGTTCTGTCGTGGCACAGCAGAGACAAATCTGATTAGGAAACAGGAGGTTGCAGGTTGGATTCCTGGCTTCGCTCAGTGGGTTAAGGATCTGGCATTTCCATGAGCTGTGGTGTAGGTCACACACGTGGCTCGGATCTGATGTTGGCTGTCACTGTGGTGTAGACTGTCTGCTGTAGATCCAATTGAACCCCTAGCCTGGGAACCTCCATATTTTGCAGGTATGGACCAAAAACACAAAAGAAAAAAAAAAGATATATTCTATAGGACAATGAATTAGAGTCATGATTTTTAATAACTTTAAATTCAGTATACAATAATCTGTATAAATAAATACTGAATCACTATGTTGTACACTTGAACCTAATGTAATATTGTAAATCAACTATACTGCAATTTAATTAATTAATTAATTACATTACAAAGATGTATTTTACAGCACAGGGAATATAGGCAATATTTTATAATAACTTGGAGTAGAATTACAAAAATATTCAATTACCGGAGTTCCCCTTGTGGTTCAGTGGTAACAAATCTGACTAGCATCCATGAGGATGTGGGCTGGATCCCTGGCCTTCCTCGAAGGGTTAACGGATCCGGTGTTGCTGTGAGCTGTGTGGTATAGGTGGCAGACGCAGCTTGGATCTAGCGTGGCTGTGGCTGGCAGTTGTAGCTCCATTTCGACCCCTAGCCTGGGAGCTTCCACATGCCGCAGGTGCAGCCCTAAAGAGCAGAAAAAAAAAAAAAAAAAAAGAAAAGAAAAGAAAAGAAAAAAAAATTGAATTACTCTGTTGTACACCTAAAACTAATATAATCTTGTAAATCAGGAGTTCCCGTCGTGGCGCAGTGGTTAACGAATCCGACTAGGAACCATGAGGTTGCGGGTTCGGTCCCTGCCCTTGCTCAGTGGGTTAACGATCCGGCGTTGCCGTGAGCTGTGATGTAGGTTGCAGACGCGGCTCGGATCCCGCGTTGCTGTGGCTCTGGCGTAGGCGGGTGGCTACAGCTCCGATTCAACCCCTAGCCTGGGAACCTCCATATGCCGCGGAAGCGGCCCAAGAAATAGCAACAACAACAACAACAACAAAAGACAAAAACAAACAAACAAACAAAAAAAAAACAAAAAAACTTGTAAATCAACCATACTTCTAAATAAATAAATAAAATGTAGCAGTAAAACTATGTAACTAGCTTGTTGACTGGATCCATTCATTCTAACTTTTTATAAAATTTTTTATTAGCCTGTCACCTAGTGAATCCATCTCTTTAATGATGTATTTTGATGAATAAAAGTATTCTTTTTGGGGGGGCAGGCTTGTGATCCAGGGATCAAACCCCATGTCACAGCACTGACATTGCTGGCCTTTAATCTGCTAGGCCACCAGGGAACTCGAGAAGTATTCATTTTAATGTAGGCTAATTTTTTCATCACTTATACATGGAATCTAAGAAATAAAACAAACCAGTGTATATAACCAAAAAGAAGCAGACTCACAGATATAGAGACCAAACTAGTGGTTTCCAGTGGGCAGAGGGAAGGGGAGAATGAACAAGATGGTCATAGGGTTAAAGAGAGGTACAGGCTACTATGTATAAAATAAATAAGCTACAAGGATATATCGCACAGCACAGAGACTATAGCCAATATTTTATAATAACTATTAAGTGACATACTCTTTAAAAATTGTGAATCACTAATTATTTACCTGAAACTTATATATAGTGTACATTAACTATACCTCAATTTTTAAAAAAAGTATTAAAATATTCCTTGTAGTTATTTCTAACAGTCGTAACCTAGAAGTCACATAAATACTCAGCAATAGAGGAACAGATCAATAAATTATATTCCCACACAAAGACAGTAAAAAGGAATGAGTATGAAGGATCTATAACCATATGCAGTAATGTGGGTGAATTTCACAATGGTGACCCCAGACATCAGATACAAAATAACTATATACTTTATGATTCCATGAATACAACTATAAATGTGTTGGCACAAGTCGGGATAAGGTCAGCTTGGGGTACACTGGGACAGTTACTGGACAGGTCCTGCAGGGGTTCTGAGGTACTGATAAGATTTCTTGATCTGGGTGCTGGCTATATCACTGTGTTTGGTTTAATATTTATCAAGTGTATTTTCCACTTTTATATTAAGCATCAACCAAAATATAAAAAAAAAATGAGAGGACTTCTCTTGGTTAGGAAAATCTACTAATATAGAAACCATTCTTTGCTCTTCTGTTTAGTAAGTGACCCACAACGACAAAAATTAAATTGTCTGAGATTTATATGCTAAATGGGAAAAAGACTGCACTGCCTCCTTATAGGATTGCTTGGAAAGTCAAATGGAATAGAGATGACTAGCCCTATCACATATTAGAGCAGATATAAAGTCACTAGGATTAATACACATATAACACTGATAGATAATTCAAATTAAATAGGAAGATTTTCTTATATAATTCAGTTTAACTATTTGTGAAAGGAAATGTAAAAACTTATGACCAATTTGGAAAAAAAAATTTATATCTCGCTTTCTAAGTCAAAATGAATTAATATGTGGTAAATCTTTAAAATAAAACATTAAGTTATAAGAGGACTAGGGGGAAAAAAGATTTAAAAATTCCCCATAACCTTTTTTTAATTACTCAAATGAATTTATCACATCTGTAGTTATGTAATGATCATAACAATCCAATTTCACAGGATTTCATTTTAATGTAGGCTAATTTTTTTTTTTTAAAGGATTTCTTCCACTTCCCCGACATTCTCCTGCTTGTAGGAACTCCTCTTCATGGTTTTCTGATTGGGCACATGGGGTTTATTCAGGAGTATTTAAAAACAGTTATGTGATTGGCTATCTTTGGTCAAAGCCAGGAAATAAAAGAGAAAAAATATGGGAAACTCACTCCCGTATGTATCCATCACCTTTGAGTCCCTTCCCAATCCTCTGCTAATATTTATATTTAAAGAGTTCTCAAGTAGTTGCTTTCTGTATTTTTGCCCAGGCTTTTTAATTGTAATCATTGGGAAAGATAGGCTATAGAGGCCTAACTCTATCTTGGACAGTACCAGAAGTTTTGAAAAGTCTTTTTTTTTTTTAAATTTCCCAGCAACCACAGCATGTGGAACTTCCCAGGCTAGGGATTGAACCCACACCAGAGCAGCGACTCAAGCCACTGCACTGACAATGCCAGATCTTTAACCAATTGCACCACAAGGGAACTCCTTGAAAAGTCTTTTGACCACATATCATACCTATATACTATAAAAATACATATTTAGATTGAAACTTAGTTTAAAAACCTTCTCTTGGGTGTTCAAAACATTTCTTCTAGGTTGAGCTATTGTTACTATTATTATTATTATTATTATCATGCAACTTATTAAAATAGCATTAATATGATCTTAACAATTATTAAGAAAAAATTATTGGAAGAGCATACCTTTTTGTCTTTCTGCCATTTCTTGGGCTGCACCCTCAGCATATGGAGGTTCCCAGGCTAGGGGTTGAATCGGAGCTGTAGCCGCCGGCCTATGCCAGAGCCACAGCAACGTGGGATCCGAGCCGCGTCTGCAACCTACACCACAGCTCACGGCAACGCCGGATCGTTAACCCACTGAGCAAGGGCAGGGACCGAACCCGCAACCTCATGGTTCCTAGTCGGATTCGTTAACCACTGCGCCATGACGGGAACTCCTGGAAGAGCATACCTTAATGACATGAATAGGAATTTAAATTTTTTTCAATTATTTTAATACCTGTGAATGAATATTTGTTATTACTAGAATAGGACAGGTTCAGCATCAGTGATCTCTGAAAATCCTTCTCCATATACCTAAGTAGAAATAAATGGAAGGAATTCTGCTATTACTGTGTCACCCAAGATGTATAACTTCCCATATAACTTCTTCCCAGTTATATGCCAAAAATCACATAATTTTATATTTTTATTTTTATTTTTTTGTCTTTTTAGGGCCATGCCCATGGCATCTGGAAGTTCCCAGGCCAGGGGTTGAATCGGAGCTGTAGCCCCTGGCCTACGCCACACCCACAGCAACTCAGGATCTGAGCCATGTCTGCAACCTACACCACAGCTCACGGAAATGCCAAATCCTTAACCCACTGAGCGAGGCTAGGGATCGAAACTGCATCCTCATGGATGCTAGTCAGATTCATTTCCGCTGAGCCACAATAGGAACTCCAATTTTCTATTTTTAAAAACCATTTTTGGAGTTCCTGTTGTGGTGCAGTGGAAACGAATTCGACTAGTATCCATGAGGATGTGGGTTTGATCCCTGGCCTTGTTCAGTGGATCATCGATCCAGCATTACCAAGAGCTGTGGTATAGGTCACAGACACAGCTTGGATCCCTCTTTGCTGTGGCTGTGGTGTAGGCTGGCAGCTATAGCTCTAATTCAACACCTAGCCTGAGAACTTTGATATGTCGTGGGTGTGGCTCAAAAAGCAAAAAAAAAAAGTCTTTTTTTTTTTTGCTATTTCTTGGGGTGCTCCCGCGGCATATGGAGGTTCCCAGGCTAGGGGTTGAATCGGAGCTGCAGCCACCGGCCTACGCCAGGGCCATAGCAACCCGGGATCCGAGCCGCGTCTGCATCCTACACCACAGTTCACAGCAACGCCGGATCGTTAACCCACTGAGGAAGGGGAGGGACCGAACCTGCAACCTCATGGTTCCTAGTCAGATTCGTTAACCACTGCGCCACGACGGGAACTCCAAAAAAGTCATTTTTAATCATCTGTCAATTTGATTAGTTTCCCCTTTGGTTTTTGGAAGGAGAGAACTGGAAACTACCTGACTTTCAAAAGGATTTGTTACTTAGTGATTAGCCAGTCACTTTTTTTTTTTTTTTTTTTAAATGCTTTTTAGGGCCACACCTGTGGAATAAGAAAGTTCCCAGGCTAGGGGTCAAATTGGAGCTGTAGCCACTGGCCTGTGCCACAGCTGCAACAATGCCAGATCTGAGCCCCATCTGTGACCTACACCATAGCTCACAGCAATGCCAGATCCTTAACCCACTGAGCAAGGCCAGGGATTGAACATGGATCCTAGTCGGGTTTGTTAACCACTGAGCCATGAAGGGAACTCCTGCCAATCACGTCTTCATGTTGTAAGAAGGTTGGCAACTTAGCAACTACCAACTCTAGCCAATTTTCTTCTATTAGAGGCTCCCTGTTTAATAAAGTTTAGAGGAGTTTCCATGTGGCTCAGTGGGTTAAGGATCCAGCATTGTCACTGTAGTGGCTCAGGTCACTGCTATGGCATGGGTTTGATCCCTTGCTGGAGAACTTCTGCCTGCCACCAGTAGAGCAAAAAATTTAAAAATTAAATAAATAAAATTAAGGTAGTTCCTGTTGTGGCTCAGTGGGTTAAAAACCCCAACTAGTATCCATGAGGATGCAGGTTTGACCCCTGTCCTCACTCAGACAGTTAAGGATCCCGCAGTGCCATAAGCTGTGGTGTAGGTTGCAATGCAGCACCTTTTTTTTTTTTTTTTTTTTTTTTTTAGGGCCACACCTGCAGCATATGGAAGTTCCCAGGCTAGAGGCTGAATCTGAGCTACAGCTGTCAACCTACACCACAGCCACAGCAACGGGGGATCCAAGCTGCATCTGTGACCTACACCACAGTTCATGGCAATGTTGGATACTTAACCCATTGAGCAAGGCCAGGGACTGAACCTGCATCCTCATGGATACATGGATAGGATCCGTTTCCACTGCTCCATGATGGGAACTCCCGAAGATGCAGGTCTGATTAGACCCTAGCCTAGGAACTTCCATATGCCACAGGTGTGGCCCTAAAAATAAAAAAATAAGAAATAAAAGTAAAATTTTAGGGAGTTCTCTTGTGGTGCAATAGGTTAAGGATCTGGTGTTGTCAGTACAGCAGTTTGTATGGCTGCTGTGGCACGGGTTCCATTCTTGGCCCCAGAATTTTAACATGCTACAGGCCCAAATAAATAAATAAATAAATAAAAATTTTATCTCCTCAGTTACCTTAGCCACACTTAAACTGCTCAACAAGCACATGTTGCTAGTGGCTACTGTATTGGGCAGTGTAGGTAAAGAAAATATCCATCTCATGATCTAAATATTATGAGGAAATGAGGAAATCAAAAAGGGAAATAAAAAATACCTTGAGACAAATGATAATGAAAAGACAATCATTCAAAATTCATGGAATGCTGATCTTTGGGGCAGAACCTCCTTATCAGCCCGCTTACATCTCTCACAAGCATTAATCTATTAATAGATCTTAATAAATCTATTTCTTGCCTATCAAAAACAAACAGGCAAACAAACAAAAACAAAATCTATGGGATGCTGCAAAAGCAGTGCTTAGAAGGAAATTCATAACAATACAGGCCTTCCTCAAAAAAGAAGAAAAATCTCAAATCGAAAATTTAACCCACCACATAAATGAATTAGAAAAAGAGAAACAAACAAAATCTAAAGTCAGCAGAAGGAATGAAATCATAAGGATCAGAGAGAAAATCAATAAAATAGAGATTCGGGGAGTTCCCGTCATGGCTCAGTAGTTAACAGATCCAAATAGAATGATGAGGTTGTGGGTTCGATCCCTGGCCTTGCTTAGTGGGTCAAGGCTCCAGCATTGCCGTGAGCTGTGGTGTAGGTCGCAGACGTGGCTCAGATCCCGCATTGCTGTGGCTCTGGAGTAGGCTGGTGTCTACAGCTCTGATTAGACCCCTAGCCTGGGAACCTTCATATGCTGCGGGAGTGGCCCTAGAAAAGGCAAAATAAAATAAAATAAAATAAAAGAGATTCAAAAAATGGTATAAAAAAATCAATAAAAAAAGCTGCTTCTTTGAAAAGGTAAACAACATTGACAAACCTCTGGCTAGACTCACCAAGAAGAGGAGAGGGAAAAAAAAAAACAAATAAAATAAGAAATGGAAAAGAAGAACTCTCAAAGGATACTGCAGAAATAAAAAAAAAAAAAATTATGAAGAGTTACATGCCAACAAATTTGACAACCTAGAAGAAATGGACAACTTTCCAAAGGCTTACAGGCTATCAAAAATGAATCAAGAAGAAATAGATTAACTAAACAGACAGATAGCTAGAAATGAAATCGAATGTGTAATAAAAACGCTCCCTACAAACAAAAGTTCAGGACCAGATATCTTCAGGGTTGAATTCTACCAAACATACAAAGAGGAACTTATACCTATCCTTCTTAAACTTTTTCAAAAAGTTGAAGAAAAAGGAACACTCCAGAGACATTCTATGAAGCCACCCTAATACCAAATACAAAGATACTACTAACAAAGAAAATTATAGGCCAATGTCTCTCTCTCTCTCTCTCTTTTTTTTTTTTTTTTTTTTTTTTGGTCTTTCAGGGCTGCACACAAGGCATATGGAGGTTCCCAGGCCAGGGGTCACATTGGAGCTGTAGCTGCTGGCAACAGCCACAGCCACAGCAATGCCAGATCTGAGCCGTGTCTGCAATCTACACCACAGCTCACAATGCCAGATCCTTAACCCGCTGAGTGAGGCCAGGGATCAAACCCGCGTCCTCATGGATACTAGTCAGATTCAGTTCTGTTGAGCCACGATGGGAACTCCCAGGCCAATATCTTTGATGAATGTAGACACAAAAATTTTCAACAAAATTTTAGCCAACTGAATCCAACAACATATAAAAAAGATGATACACCATGACCAAGTGGGATTCATCCCAAGTTCACAAGGATGCTTCAACATACACAAATCAATCAACATCATACACCACATTAACAAAAGAAAAGTCAAAAACCACATGATCATCTCAATAAATGCAGAAAAAGCATTTGGCAAAGTCCAATATCCATTCATGATAAAACCTCTTACCAAAGTGGGTATAGAGGAAACATACCTTAACATAATAAAAGCCATTTATGACAAACCCACGGCCAACATAATACTCAATGGAGAAATGCTGAAAGCTTTCCTGCTAAAATCTGGAACAAGATAAGCATGCCCACTCTCACCACTTTTATTCAACATAGTATTGGAAGTCCTAGCCACAGCAATTAGACAAACAAAAGAAATAAAAGTTATCCAAATTGGAGAAGTGGTAAAATTGCCACCGTATGAGGATGATATGATACTATATATAGAAAACCCTAAGAGCTCAACCCAAAAACTACTTGAACTGATCAACAAATTCAGCAAAGTAGCAGGATACAAGATTAATATTCAGAAATCAGTTGCATTTCTTTATACTAACAATGAAATATTAGAAAAGGATACAAAAATATAATACCTTTTAAAATCACACCCCCAAAAATTAAATACCTAGGAAATAAACCTGACCAAGGAGGTGAAAGACTTATATGCTGAGAACAATAATACATTAATCAAGGAAATTAAAGAGGATTCAAAGAAATGGAAAAATATTCCATGCTCCTGGGTTGGGAGAATTAATACCATAAAAATGGCCATAGTACCCAAAGCAATCTACAGATTCAATGCAATCCCCATCAAATCACCCATGACATTTTTCACATTACTAGAACAAACAATCCAAAAATTTATGGTCATAGTACCCAAAGCAATCTACAGATTCAATGCAATCCCCATCAAATCACCCATGACATTTTTCACATTACTAGAACAAACAATCCAAAAATTTATATGGAACTATAAAAAACCAAGAATTACCAAAGCAATGCTGAGGAACAAAAACAAAGCAGGAGGGAGTTCCCTTCGTGGTTCAGCAGTTAACGATCCCAATTAGGATCCATGAGGATGTGGATGTGATCCCTGGCCTTGCTCACTGGGTTAAGGCTCTAGCATTGCCATGAGCTGTGGTATAGTTTGCAGACACAGCTCAGATCCCACATTGCTGTGCTGTGGGGTAGGCTGGCAGCTGTAGCTCCGATTCAACCCCTAGCCTGGGAACTTCCATATGCCACAACTGCAGCCCTAAAAAGTAAAAAAAACCCCAAAAAACCAAAAACAAACAACAACAAAACAACAACAACAAAACAAGCAGGAGGCATAACTCTCCCAGATTTCAGGCAATATTACAAAGCTACAGTGATCAAGACAGTATGGTACTGGTACCAAAACAGACATATGGACCAATGGAACAGAAGAGAGAACCCAGAAATAAACCCAGACAACTATGGTCAATTGATTTTCAACAAAGGAGGCAAGAATATAAAATGGAAAAAATACAGTCTTTTCAGCAGGTGGTACTGGGAAAACTGGACAGCCACATGTAAATGTAAATCAATGAAACTGGAACACGTCCTCATGCCAAGCACAAAATAAACTTAAAATGGTTTAAAGACTGAAAAAAAAACCCAAAAAAACCAAAAAACAAAAACACAAAAAGGAGTACCCTCCTGCAATGTTAGTCGGAATGTAAATTGGTACAACCACTATGGAAAACAGTATGGAGGTACCGCCAAAAATTAAATATGAACTACCATATAACCCAGCAATCCTACTCCTAGGCATATATCCAGACAAAACTTTCCTTGAAAAAGACACACACACCCACATGTTCACTGCAGCACTATTCACAATAGCCAAGAAATGGAAACAACCTAAATATCCATCAGCAGATGAATGGATTAAGAATATGTGGTATACATACAAAATGGAATACTACTCAGCCGTAAAAAAGAAAATAATGCCATTTGCAGCAATGTGGATGGAACTAGACTCTCCTACTAAGTGAAGTCAGAAAGAGAAAAGACAGGAGTTCCCGTTGTGGCTCAGTGGTTAATGAATCTGACTAGGAACCATGAGGTTTTGGATTTGATCCCTGACCTCACTTAGTGGGTAAAGGATACGGCATTTCTATGAGCTGTGGTGTAGATGGTAGATGCTGCTTGGATCCCACGTTGCTGTGGCTCTGGCGTAGGCCGGAGGCTATAGCTTCAATTAGAAAAGGCAAAAAGCCAGAAAAAAAAAAAAGACAAATACCATATGATGTCACTTATATCTGGAATCCATTTTTATTTATTTTTTGCTTTTTTAGGGCCACGCCTGTGGCATATGGAGGTTCCCAGGCTAGGGATTGAATCAGAGCTATAGCTGCCAGCCTATGCCATATCCATGGCATTGCAACATCCAAGCCTTGTCTGCAACCTACACCACAGCTCACAGCAACACCAGATCCTTAACCCACTGATGAAGGCCAGGGATTGAACCTCATCCTCCTGGATGCTAGTCAGATTTGTTTCCACTGGGCCAAGACTGGAACTCCCAAATAAGATGTTAAAGGTGGGAGTTCCCATTGTGGCTCAGCGGAAATGAATCTGACTAGCATCCATGAAGAGGCAGGTTTGACCTGTGGCCTCTCTCAGTGGGTTAAGGATCCGGCGTTGCCATGAGCTGTGGTGTAGGTCTCAGACAGGGCTCGTATCTGGTGTTGCCACGGCTGTGGCTGTAGCCAGCAGCTACAGCTCAATGTGACCCCTAGCCTGGGAATCTCCATAAGCTCCGTGTGCAGCCTTAAAAAAAAAAAAAAAAAAAAGGAGTTCCCGTCGTGGCGCAGTGGTTAACGAATCCGACTAGGAACCATGAGGTTGTGGGTTCGATCCCTGCCCTTGCTCAGTGGGTTAAGGATCTGGCGTTGCCGTGAGCTGTGGTGTAGGTTGCAGACACGGCTCGGATACTGTGTTGCTGTGCCTCTGGCATAGGCTGGTGGCTACAGCTCCGATTAGACCCCTAGCCTGGGAACCTCCATATGCCATGGGAGCGGCCCGAGAAATGCCAAAAAAAAAAAAAAAAAAAAAAAGATTTTAAAGGTGGTCAAAGATGCAAACTTGCATCCAGTATAAAATAAGTAATTCTAGGGATGTAATATATGGCACCATTACTGTCATTAATATTGGGGAGGAAGAATTTTCTTCTATTCACCTAAGTTCATCTTAGGCTGGTCTAACAGTTAAATTGATATAAGCCAGATTAACAGCAAAAGTTCAATACCATGTGTACCTGGAGAGACCCAGGAAAACTGAGTAACTCACCAAAAAGACCTACACCTTCACCTTAAATACCATCTTCCGCTAAAGACAGAAGAGGACGTTGGGTTAGAGGTTTGGGACTTCACAGGAGAGGAAAGAAATTTACATGGAGCTGTAAAAGCAGATGTTTAGTAAATAAACCTTTTCTGGGCTCTGCAGAGACAATGGGCACAGAGGAATTTTAAGTGACTGTGTTAGGTTCCGCCCTATCCACCACACCTAGTTCATATCTCTGGTGATAACTCCCCTCCCAGAACATTCTTTTAAGAGGTTAGGGGGAAGGTCAAAGTTTCTTCCTAAGTCTTTTGGGCCTTAAAAATAATCAGCCTAAACTAATTCTCCTGCCAGAGACACATTTTGGGGTGGCAAATTTTGCTCCCAGCGTTAGTAATAGTGTACTGTGTATCTGATCTACTGAGAGTAGATCTTAAAAGTTCTCACCAGGAGAAAAAAAAATTTGTAGCATCTGTGTGATGATGGGTGTGAACTAGACATATTATAGTGATCATTTGGCAATACAGTTAGTTGTTTTCTTTTATTTATTTTTTGTCTTTTTAGGGCTGCTGCTGGAGGCTCCAAGGCTAGTGGTCCAATTGGAGCTATAGCTACTGGCCTACACCACAGGCAGCACAGCAACACCAGATCTGAGCTGAGTCTACAACCTACACCCTAGTTCATGGCAATGCCGAATCCTTAACCCACAGAGTGAGGTCAGGGATCGAACCCGCAACCTCATGGTTCCTAGTCGGATTCATTTCCGCTGAGCCATGACGGGAAATCCCAATACAGTTAGTTCTTGAACAACTTGGGAAACCTGTGTTGTTCAAGGGTCAACTGTATAGACATATATCAAATCGCTACATTCTGCACTTGAAACTAATATAATGTTATACATCAATTATATCTCAATAAAAAATAAAGTAACGGAGGAAATACTAAGTAGAGTTCCTGTTGTGGCTCAGCGGAAAAGAATCTGACTAGCATCCATGAGGACGAAGGTTCAATCCCTGACCTCTCTCATTGGGTTAAGGATCCTGTGTTGCCGTGAGCTGTGGTGTAGGTCACAGACGCAGCTCAGATCTGGTGTTGCTGTGGCTGTGGCGTAGGCTGGCGGCTGCAGTTCTGATTCGATCCCTAGCCTGGGAACTTCCATACACTGCAGATTCAACCTTAAAACAGAAAAAGTATAACTAGCAGAATTTTTTAAAAAGGTATTTTGGTTTTGTTTTTGTCTTTTTGCCTTTTCTAGGGCCGCTCCCGCAGCATATGGAGGTTCCCAGGCTAGGGGTCTAATCGGAGCTACAGCTGCTGGCCTACACCGAGCCATAGCAACGCCAGATCCGAGCCTCATCTGCAACCTATACCACAGCTCACGGCAACACCAGATTCTTAACCCACTGAGCAAGGCCAGGGATAGAAACTGGGTCCTCATGGATTACTAGTCAGATTAGTTTCCACTGAGCCTCGACAGAAACTCCTTTTTTTTTTTTAAATCAATCACAAATTTCATAATCATTACCACTGTATATTTCATATAGCCAAGTAAGTTTGGTACCAGTGCCTTGAAGGAAGAGTCAGAATCTTAAGAGAAAACTAAGATGAGTAATATTCTCTTCTATGGCTCCTAATTCCTAATGCTGGGAAGCCCCTTAAACAGTATTTACTCATTTGAAATATGTCTCCATACATGAGAGATAATGGTATAAATCAGAAGGACCTGCTATAGCCTGGTGAGTTCTCCTAGGATTCATATGGCAGAAATTTCTCTGTGGTTAAATGGTAAATATAACAGGCTAACTTCAGATTAGTGAGGTTTCATGCTGGTAGCATAGACCCTCTGCAGAAAAATTGGTGCAGAAGATTCAGTACTTACCTTGTGAGTTTCCAAAGAAGGCACTGGCTCAAGTTCAAAGACACAGTGAAGTCCCCTAAACTTAATCAAAGTAGGCTGTAATTACCAGGCCAGCTTCTGGAGAATTCAGAAATGGACAGGAATCTAGGTAATAATGCTTACTTGGAAATACCTCTGTCACTTACATCCCTTGTATGTAGCCTGCTGATGTTTCACTCAACTTTTTGATGTTTCTACCTATGTTTGTAAGTTCAAATGATATCAAATACATTTGATTTAAAGCTTTATTGACTTTTTTTTTTTTTTTTTTTTGGTCTTTTTACCTTTTCTGGAGGTTCCCAGGCTAGGGGTGGAATCAGAGCTGTAGCCACCGGCCTACACAAGAGCCACAGCAATGCGGGATCCGACCATGTCTGCAACCTATGCCATGGGCTCACAGCAACGCCGGATCCTTGACCCACTGAGCCACCAGGGATGGAACCCGAAACCTCATGGTTCCTAGCCGGATTCGTTAACCACTGCGCCACGACGGGAACTCCCTGAGGTCTATTTTTTAATTCACTTCAGCATAAATATTACTTCTGCTTGAAATCTTCATTTATTTTTATTTTTGAATATTTCTATATCTATAGAACCTGGTGTATTTTTTATTTTACATCTATCACTATAACAGTTACTTGTACACTTGTATTATTTCACCTATTTGGTATTAAGCTTTTTTTTTGTCTTTTTAGGGCCATACCCGCGGCATGGAGGGTCCCAGGCTAGGGGCTAATCGGAGCTGTAGCCACCGGCCTACGCCAGAGCCACAGCAATGCGGGATCCGCTGAGTCTGCAACCTACACCACAGCTCACGGCAACGCCGGATCCTTAACACACTGAGCAACCTCATGGTTCCTAGTCGGATTCATCAACCACTGAGCCACTCACTATGTGAACCCCAGGTATTGAGCCTTTCAAGGGTATTAAGGTTATCTTTTTTATTTAGTCTTCAACTATTTAATCAATACTATGAAGTATCTACTGTGTATTGGGCAATGTGATACATAATGGGATATAAACATGGAGAAGAAATATATAGTTCCTGACCATATAGAACGTGGGGAATATATCAATTATCATTCACGTAGAAGGCATTCAATAAGGGAGTTCCTGTTGTGGTTCAGCAGAAAACAACTCCAACTAGGAACCAAGAGGTTTCAGGTTTGATCCCTGGCCTTGCTCAGTGGATTAAGGATCTGGCATTGCCCTGAGCTGTGATGTAGGTCACAGACACAGCTCGGATCTGGCGTTGCTGTGGCTCTGGTGTAGACTGGCAGCTGTAGCTCCGATTGGACCCCTAGCCTAGGAACCTCCATATGCCCCGGGTGTGGCCCTAGAAAAGCAAGGAGACATTGAATAACTTTTTCTTTTCTTTTTTGTCTTTTCTAGGGTCACTCCCACGGCATATGAAGGTTCCCAGGCTTGGGGTCTAATTGGAGCTGAAGCCACCGGCCTGTACCACAGCCACAGCAACGCGGGATCCAAGGCGCGTCTGCGACCCACACCACAGCTCAGTTCGCTGGATCATTAACCCACTGAGCAAGGCCAGGGATCGAACTGGCAACCTCATGGTTCTGAGTCGGATTCATTAACCATTGCACCAGGACGGAAACTCCGACATTGAATAACTATTTATAAAATATACACGATAATATTTTTTTGTGGTAGGTGGGATTTTAAATACAGCATCTGGAGAGTTCCGGTTGTGGTGCAGTGGAAACAAACCCACTAGTATCCATGAGGATGCAGGTTTGATCTCTGACCTCATTCAGTGGGTTGTGGATCCACTGTTGCTGTTGCTGTGAGCTGTGGTGTATGTCGAAGACACAGCTTGGATCCCAAGCTGCTGTGACTGTGGCGTAGGCTGGCAGCTACAGCTCTGATTCGACCCTTAGCCTGGGAACTTGCATATGCCCTAAAAAGTGCCACCCTAAAAAGCAAGGAAAAAAAACATAAAATACAGGATCTGGGAGTTCCTGTCGTGGCTCAGAGGGTTAAGAACCCCACATAATGTCTGTGAGGATGTGGGTTTGATCCCTGACCTGACTCAGTGGTGTAAGGACCTGGCGTTGCCGCAAACTACGGCGTAGGTTGCAGATGCGGCTCAGATCCAGTGTTTCTGTGGCCTGTGGCATAAGCCTGCAGCCGCAGCTTCAATTAAACCCCTAGCCTGTAACTTCCCTATGCCACAGGTGCAGCCCTAAAAAAAAACAAAAAAACAAAAAAAACCAAAACATCATCTGGGAGTTCTCTGGTTGTCTAATGGTTAGGATTCTGTGCTTTCACTACTGTATCCTAGGTTTAATCCCTGGTCTGGGAACCACTGTCACTGCTGTGGCTGTGGTTATGGCTGTGGTGCAAACTCACACCCTGGCCTGGGGAACTTCCACATGCTGCAAGTGTGGCCAAAAAAAAAAAAAAAAAAAAAAAAAAATCACTAAAAGCAGCCAAATAAAATTACTTTTGGTGTAATATAATTTTTAAAATTATAACTGGTAAAACATGATCCTACCTAAAGTTTTAATTACTTAACTTGCAAAATGCAATATAATGTACAGCTAAAATTATGTTATTTATAAAGTTAGTAATGTGGCATTCCTAAGAAAACATATAAGTACATAAATAGGTCTCTGGTATTTGTTTTTTTAGGAATTTTAAATAAAGATTATGAATAAATTTTGTCCTGGTGCAGTAGAAACAAATCCCACTAGCATCCATGAGGATGTGGGTTCTATCCCTGGCCTTGCTCTGTTGGCCAGCGATCTGGCGTTGCCTTGAGCTTTGGTGTAGGGCGCAGACGTGGCTTGGATCCCTATTGCTGTGGCTGTGGTATAGGCTGGCAGCTGTAGCACCGATTAGACCCCTAGCCTGGAAATTCCCCTATGCTGTGGGTGCAGCCCTAAAAAGCTAAATAAATAAATAAATATTATGAAATAATTCTTTTAATTAAAGATGAATCCTGGAATTTCCTGTTGTAGCTCAGTGGTAATGAATCCAACTAGGATCCATGAGGATGTGGTTTCAATCCCTGGCCTTGTTCAGTGGGTTAAGGATCCGGCGTTGCTATGAGCTGTTGTGTAGGTCACTGATGGGGCTGGAATCTGGCGTTGCTGTGGCTGAGGCTGGCAACTGTAGCTCCAATTTGACCCCTAGCCTGGGAACTTCCATATGCCTCGAGTGCAGCCCTAAAAAAAAAAGAAAAAAACCCATGAAAAAGATGAATCCTGAAATTAATCCATTAATTTTTGTGGACAACATCATCACATTTTTCCTATATACTTAGTAAAAAGAGAAAGTGATCTAATGCTAAAAATTAATCAGTTTTTCCAGCCACTAAAATACAATTTTGCTTTTTGTACTAGAAGGCAGAAAATATTAAGCATTCCAGAGATGGAAATAAGATGAAGATGGTGTGGTAGGCAGCATTCTAAGACATTTCCCAAGATTCCTGTCCTGGTGTGCACACCTATCATATCCTCCTGAGTGTGGCTGGGGCCTGTGAATGTGTTGGGATAGCTACTCCCTTGATTAGGTTGCATCCTATAATCCTGTTTTAGCTGATAGGTGAGATTCTCTTTCTGGGTTTGAAGAAATAAGCTCCCATGTTGTGAAGGTGTTTATGAGAGAACCACCTGGCAAAGAAATGCAGGAGCCTCTGGGGGCAGAGAGTGGACCCCAGTTGATAGCCAGCAAGAAAGCTGGGATCTCAGTTCTATAACCAAGCTAAATTCTGGCAACCACTAACAAGTTGGAAGAGGACCCCTAGCCTCAGATGAGATGACATCCCCAGACTATACTTTGATTGCAGCCTGTAAGAATCAGTTAAACCTTGCCAGGAATCTACATTTGTGGTTCTTGATGTAAACAGAAAGGGTAGCGGGGGTCCCTGGAGAAAGAGAGGTAGCTGTGGTTTTCTTGACATAAGAGAAGTCATTTTTGGCCAAAGCCATTTTATGATTTAAATCTGGCCACAATGCTTGCCTTTTAACAGGTCTCAGTAACTCCTCTTAAGGGAAGTGAGGGGATGCAAGAACAAAGGAAGAGCAGTCAAGAAAGGATAGTTGAGCAATAAATACAGTGCTAGTTCCTCCTCAAGGGATGTACATAACAATCTGATACAGAACTTTTTTTTTTTTTTTGTCTTTTTAGGGCCACGCCTGCAGCATATGGAAGTTCCCAGGCTAGGGGTTGAATTGGAGCTGCAGCTGCCAGCCTACACCATAGCCACAGCAATTTGGGATCCGAGCCATGTCTGTGACCTATACCACAGCTCACGGCATTGCCAGATGCTTAACCCACTGAGCGAGGGCAAGGATCGAACCTGCTTCCACAGGGATGCTGTCGGGTTCATTACCACTGAGCCACAACAGAACTCTAATATGATACAGAACTTTGAGCTCTGCAGGAACTAAGGCCTTCACCCAGGTGGAGAATGGTAACTACTTGCTAAGACTACTCACCCGGTCTTAAATATTAAGGAATGTAGATGTTGAGCTTTTCTGACCCTTGTGACTCCAATCAACTAAAGCTTGGACTCTGGCAACTTTTGCCCCAGTTAAATACTTTAGTCTCTTTTGCTTAAGTCTCTTCCACTCAAGCCCTTTCAGGAATATGCAAACACCAGCCCAAACTGCTTCATGAATATGCAGGTGCACTTAGTTTAAAAGGTGCTCAGGAGTTCTGGGTGTGGCTCAGTGGGTTAACGAACCTTACTAGCATCCATGAGGACAGTTTCGATCACTGGCCTTGCCGAGTGGGTTAAGGATCTGGCGTTGCCATGAGCTGTGGTGTAGGTCGAAGACATGGCTCAGATTCCGTGTTGCTGTGGCTGTGGCTGTGGCTGTGGCGTAGGCCAGCAGCTACAGCTCTGATTTGAGCCCTAGCCTGGGAACCTCCATTTGCCGCAGGTGCGGCCCTAAAAAAGAAAAAACAAAACAAAACAAAAATGTACCAAATTTTGCTGTTCAGGGAGACACTGCTTTGGGAAAGATCCCTGATCTTCTCCTTACCTGCTGCGAATAAATCCTTTTCCTGCTCTTTGGGTCAGTTGTGTCTTTTGGCTCAACACACTCTAAGAGGCGAACCCAGTTTTCAGGTAACAATGCAACACAGAAAACTAACATATGGCCTGTAAATATTTTAGATGTGATTTAATAAAACATGCTATAATTATGGTATGGTAATAATCCATACAGAATCAAGAAGAAATTACTTAAAATGTTTACCTGTAGGTTTTTTTTTTTTTTTTTTTTTTTGCCTTTTCTAGGGCCACTCCCTTTGCATATGGAGGTTCCCAGGCTAGGGGTCTAATCGGGGCTGTAGCTGCTGGCCTACGCCACAGCAACGCCGGATCCTTAACCCACTGAGCGAGGCCAGGGATCAAACCAGCAACCTCATGTTTCCTAGTTGGATTTGTTAACCACTGTGCCACCAAAGGAACTCCTTACCTGTGGGTTTTATCCAGTGTCAAAACTTTTGAAAAATTTGCTACTCCGAGGAAACTTTTTAGTTATATTTTAAATTAGGAGTTCCTGCTGTGGCGCAGTGAGTTAAGAACCTTGTGTTGCCACAGCTGTGGTATAGGTCACAGCTGTGGCTTGTATTCAAATCCCTGGCTGAATTCGCCTTACCAACTTGTCCTTCTTCAGCCACTAATTTGTGTTATCTTTCCAGCTAATGACATATCGTGCTGTAATAGAAGAGAATTTTTAAAAACTTAAATTCATAATAAAAGCTATTTTAAACCTTTCACTATTTCTTACTGGAGCTCTCTTTGCTTTCTCCAGAGTTTCCTTTATGAACAATGAATTCTTGGACAATAATTGAAGGATTTAAAAAAAAAGTTTGTTAAATAAGAATAATCAATACTCCAGCTGTCTACACTGATTTTAGAACATCCAAAGGTTGAAACACCCCATTTATAAAGCAGTCATGCACACTTAATAGAAATATATTTAAGGAGTTCCCATCATGGCTTATCGTAATGAACCCAATTAGTATCCATGAGGACTCGGGTTTGATCCCTGGTCCCATTCAGTGGGTTAAGGATCTGGTGTTGCTGTGAGCTGTGGTGTAGGTTGCAGACGCTGTTCTGATCCTGTTGCAGTGGCTGTGTTGTAGGCTGGCAGCTCCAATTCGACCCCTAGCCTGGGAACTTCCATATGCTGAGGGTGAGGCCTTAAACAAACAAACAAACATATATATATATGTTCAAGTCTGCAAAAAGCTGGAGGCTAAGGAGGATTTATGGCACCTTGATTAAACATTAAAGAGGCCATTTCCAGGAGTTCCTGTCGTGGCTCACTGGTTAACCGACTAGCATCCGTGAGGGTGAGGGTTCCATCTCTGGCCTCGCTCATTGGGTTAAGGATCTGGCGTTGCTGTGAGCTGTGGTGTAGGCCGCAGATGCGGGCTCGGATCCCAAGTTGCTGTGGCTCTGGCATAGGCCAGCCACTACAGCTCTGATTCGACCCCTAGCCTGGGAACCTCCATATGCCGCAGGCGTGGCCCAAGAAAAGACAAAACAAAAACAAAAACAAAAAACCAACTATCACGTTTTTACCTTTTTTTTTTTTTTTTTTTTTTGTCTTTTTAGGGCCTCACCTGAGGCGTATGGAAATTCCCAGGCTAGGGATTGAATCGGAGATGCAGCTGCCAGCCTACAACATAGTCACAACAGTGCCAGATCTGAGCCTCTACTGCAGCCTATACCACAGCTCTCAGCCAAGCCAGGTCCTTTAACCCACTGAGGGAAGCCAGAGATCGAAGCCAATGGATACTAGTTGGGTTCATAATCTACTGAGCCATAATGGGAACGCCACATTTTTCAAAATTAATGTGAACAAAATGTAAATGATATCTGTTTAGCAGCTCAAGTAACAGTATTTGTAATTGATCCAGTTCCTCAGCTTTGAAATCATAGTTTGGTGAATTTTTGGTTAGGAAATGTGCATTATCTCCATATTTACACATTCAGGGAGTTCCTGTGGTGGCTCAGTGATAATGAACCCAACCAGTATCCATGAGGACTTGGGTTCAAACCCTTGGCCTTCCTCAGTGGGTTAAGGATCTGGAGTTGCCAGTGAGCTGTGGTGTAGGTCACAGATGTGGTTTGGATCCCATGTTGCTGTGGCTGTGTTGTAGGCCAGCAGCTGCAGCTCCAATTTGACCCCTAGCCTGGGAACTTCCATATGCCGTGGGTGCAGCCCTAAAAGGACAACAAACAAACAAACAAACAAACAATATTTACACATTCAAAAGAACATGTATTAATATTCTTTTCTTTTTTTTTTTTTTTTTGTTGTTGTTGCTATTTCTTGGGCCGCTCCCGCGGCATATGGAGGTTCCCATGCTAGGGGTCTAATCGGAGCTGTAGCCACCAGCCTACGCCAGAGCCACAGCAACTCGGGATCCGAGCCGCGTCTGCAACCTACACCACAGCTCACGGCAACGCCGAATCGTTAACCCACTGAGCAAGGGCAGGGACCGAACCCGAAACCTCATGGTTCCTAGTCGGATTCGTTAACCACTGCGCCATGACGGGAACTCCGTATTAATATTCTTATACCACAGGATTTCCGCCAATTTATAATTCATATTATTATTTTTTTTCAAACCTGTGTCCTCATGGATTTTTTGTTAGGAAATGTTCATTATCTCCATATTTACAGATTCACGGAGTTTCCGTGGTGGTTGAGCGATAAGGATTAGGATTCCGATTCATTTCCACTGAGCCACAAAGGGAATGCCCCCATTATTTCATACTCTTAGACAGTGCATGTGCTTTTCTGTCCAAGGAAGAAAGTACTTGAATTGAACTTTTTTTTTTTTTTTTTTTTGGCTTTTTAGGGCTGTACCCGTGGCATGTGGAGGTCCCCAGGCTAGGGGTCTAATTGGAGCTACACCAGCTGGCCTACGCCAGAGCCACAGCAACGCCAGATCCGAGCTGCATCTGTGGCCTACACCACAGCTCACGGAAATGCCAGATCCTTAACCCATTGAGCGAGGCCAGGGATCGAACCCGCAACCTCATGGTTCCTAGTCGGATTCGTTTCCACTGTGCCACAACGTGAACACCCGAATTGAACATGTTTTGAGGAGAGCACTTTATTTTGTAAATTAAACTTCAGGACTTGGAGATGTGTTACCTGGCACTTGGTAGGCGGAAAACAAATAAGTATTGCAATAACAACAAAAAGAAAAATCAGGAGTTCCTGTCGTGGCTCAGTGGTTAATGAATCACACTGGGAACCATGAGGTTGTGGGTTCAATCCCTGGCCTTGCTCAGTGGGTTGGGGACCTGGCATTGCCGTGAGCTGTGGTGTAAGTTGCAGATGTGGCTCGGATCCCGCCTTGCTGTGGCTGTGGCGTAGGCTGGTGGCTTCAGTTGTGATTGAACCCTTAGCCTGGGAACCTCCATATGCCCTGGTTGCGGCCCTAGAAAAGCCAAAAAAAAAAAAAAAAAAAGAAGAAGAAAAAGAAGAAAAAGAAAAATCAACCAAAAATAAAATAATAATGAGTGTTGCAGTGAACTGATTCTCAGGACACAGCATATACATATTGCAGAAATGAGACAGTTTAAGAAAATCCTGAAGAAGTTCTGGGACACTTCTAGGGGTTGGGGGCTGGGGAGGGCAAATGTACCTAAAAACAAATAAATAAACAAACAAAAAACAACCACCAAGGGGATAGAAAGAGGCAGATCTGCATTGCCTGAGGCTGGATGCTGCCCTTCAACCTGAGATTTGTACTCCCGCAGGGCAAAGGGTAGGGGGAAGTTTGTCCTTCCCTCACACATTCCTTCTCTCAGACCAAAGGGAGCTGGACACGGGAGACACAAAACTTTAACCAGTGAACACTGGCTAACCAGGAACCACAGGTGGATTACATCCAGAAGCCAGACATCCCAAAAGCAGGGGTCGGGGTGGCGGGGGGAGCTGGAGGGCGGTTGATTCTAGGTCGGCATTAAGACCAAATGGGAGACCTGGGGATTGAGAAGGTATAGAAATCTAAATCTTAATGTAGCATCTTAAAGTTTACTTTAAATAACCCAATAGAAGGAGATGGCAGTTTCTAGGGACCTTATTATGCAAAAAGGCTCAGTGAATCTTTAAAGGGAGTCATTTTAAAGATAGAAGAATGGAATCCAGGTTGAATTGGGCAAGCATTGATTTCCAACCTTGGCTTCTCTCTGGGGAGCCCTTAAAAACCAAGATGCTAAGGCCACACCCAGACTGATTACGTAAGAATCTCTGGGGGTTGGACCCAGGCATCAACAGTTTTAAAGCTACTCAGCTGGATTCCAGCGCAAGAAGCCCCAGTGAAAAGCCTTTTGGAGAGAGCTGGCACCTTAACCTTCCAGGCAGATACTCATTGCATTATGTTAATATATTCTATTTGTAAGTCAAACTGTTTGATAAGAGTCTGTGATAAGAACTCAAGCATAGATATATTAAGGCATAATTGATATTTAGGGCATATAATCCATAGGAGTTATGTAGAAGGTGTATTTCTTTCTTGGTTGGCTTTCTCCCTTTGTTTTCTTTTAAACAACAGAAGTTTTATTTATTTATTTATTTATTTATTTATTATTATTATTATCTTGTCTTTTTGCCTTTTCCAGGGCTGCACCCACGGCATATGGAGGTTCCCAGGCTGGGGGGTCTAATCAGAGCTGTAGCCGCTGGCCTATGCCACAGCCACAGCAACTCGGGATCCAAGCCGTGTCTGCAACCTACACCACAGCTCCCAGCAACGCCAGATCCTTAACCCACTGAGCAAGGCCAGGGATTGAACCCGCAACCTCATGGTTCCTAGTTGGATTCGTTAACCACTGAGCCACAACAGGAACTCCAAGAACAGAAGTTTTAAATGAACTAAACAGCACTTTGAGAATTGAGAGGCTCTAACTTAATCTTTCTAGGTTTTCGGGTTTTTTTAAAAATTTCTATAACCTCAGAGAACTGCTCCTCCTTTAATGTTGAATAGTGGGAGCAAGGAGTGTGTTATACATAACAATGGAAAGAATGTTCTGGAAGAAGTCAGATCACCTGGCTTGGTGACTTCTCTGGACATGGACTCTAGTCTCATGATAAAATGCAGGAGATGGACTACAAGATTTATCCGTTTTGCCTCTCCTCCACATGGCATATGAAAATATATGGGGGTATTTTCTATAGTCACAATAATTGGAGACCATGATTGGCAGTTACTGGTTCAGAGCACCACAAATGTTGACTGTCTTGCATTGTATGAGACAGTCTTTTTTTTTTTTTTTTTTTTTTTGTCTTTTTTTGTTTTTTAGGGCTGTACCCCCGGCATATGGAGGTTCCCAGGCTAGGGGTTGAATTGGAGCTGCAGCTGCCAGCCTACACCAGAGCCACAGCAACGCTAGAGCCACAGCAATGCCAGATCCAAGCCGAGTCTGTGACCTACACCACAGCTCACGGCAATGCTGGATCCTTAACTCACTGAGGAGGCCAGGGATCAAACCCGCAACCTCATGGTTCCTAGTTGGATTTGTTTCCTCTGTGCAGGAACTCCGTATGAGAGTCTTATCTATATTACCCAAAATATGTGTTGAGAAACACTATAAAACGATTCTGTGAAATTTACTAGCATGGCCTGAGGTTCCTCATTTTGTGATATATCATAGACTGTCTTCCAGGAAAAAGCTTACTGCATTTAAATTACCTCACTTAGAAAATTATCTATTTATGTCAGACTGCTTGCTTTAGTCTGTGATAAGAACTCAAGGGTAGACATATTATCAGGGAATACTTGATATTTGAGGTCTATATTCCATAGGAATGATGTAGAAGATGTCAGATTTATTAGTCTTTTCCCTTCCCATTTTTTCTTAAAAAGCAGAGTACATTTAGATGAGTTAGTAAGCATTTCTCCATGAAATTCAAAGAGCTTGATGATATTTTATTCTTCCTTAGTAGTAAGTAGAACTCATTTGAATTTGGGAAACTATTCTGGACTGAATGTTTGTGTGCCCCCAGAATCATATATTGAAGTCCTAACACTCAATGTGATGGTATTTGCAGGTGGAGCCTTGGGAGGTAATTCGGCTTAGATGATATTATGAGGGTGTAGCCCCCATGACGGGATTAGTATCCTTTTAGCAAAACTTTTTTTTTTCAAGGCCACACCTGTGGAATATGGAAATTCCCAGGCTAGGGGTCGAATTGGTGCTACAGCTGCCAGCCTATACCACAGCTACAGCAACGCCAGATCCAAGCCGCTTCTTGACCTACGCCGCAGCTCTAGGCAACTCTGGATCCTTAATCCACTGAGCAAGGCCAGGGATTGAACCTGCATCCTCATGGACACTGTCAGGTTCTTAACCTACTGAGCTACAACAGGAACTCCAAAACTTCTTCTAGGAAGAGAGACCAGAGCTCCTTCTCTCTCTGAGGACAGTGAGAAGGTTGTCTCCTGTAGGCTGGATTGATGTCTCTCACCAGCAAACCAAATTGGCTAGCACCTTTGTCTTGGACTTCCCAGCCTCCAGTACTCTGAGAAATAAATTCCTATTGTTTAAGCCACCCAGCAGCATAATATTTTGTTATGGCAGCCTGAGCTGCCTAATACAGAAACTAAGGCACTAAAATTATACAGAGAACACTTCTGTGGCAAGGTCGATATTTTTAGTGTTGTGCTTCCTAGCCTAATGTTTTATCCACCAGAATTCTCAGTTATGGTAATTAAGGAGACTATTTGCTAAGTGTAGTTTCATCTTCAAAATTCTAGGGCCCTTGCCTACTCTAAGATTCTGTGTTGTTAAAAGAAAATACAGTGGAAAAAATACAAATGTCCATCAACTGACAAATAGATTTAAAAACGTATGGAATACCAAATGAAAGAAGCCTGTCACAAAACCCCACTAATACTATTCCATTTATATGTAATGTCTAGAAAAGGCCAATCTAGAGAAACAGAAAGTAGATTGGTGGAGTTTCCATCTTGGCTTAGTGGAAATTGGACCTGACTAGTATCCATGAGGAGGCAGGTTCGATCCCTGGCTTCACTCAGTGGGTTCAGGATCCAGTGTTGCCGTGAGCTGTGGTGTAGTTTGCAGACGTGGCTTGGATCTGGCATTGCTGTGGCTGTGATGTAGGCTGGCATCTACTGCTCCAATTAGACCCCTAGACTAGGAACCTCCATATGCCATAGGTGCAGCTCTAAAAAAATACCAAAAGAAAAAGAAAAAAAAAAAAGTAGATTTCTGGTTTCTTAGGTCTGGAAGTTATGGGGGTACAGGGAAGGGGTACTAAAGGGTATAGGTTTCTTTTTCTTTTCTTTTTTTTTCTTTTTTTTTTTAGGGCTTCACCCGTGGCATACAGAATCAGAGCTGTAGCTGCTGGCCTACATCACAGCCACAGCAACTCAGGATCTGAGCCGCAGCTCATGGCGACTCAGGATTCTTAACCCACTGAGCAAGGCCAGGGATCAAACCTACATCTTCATGGATGCTAATCAAGTTCATTTCTGCTGAGCCAGGATGGAAACTCCCCACACAAGAATCTTATTAATGTTTATTAAGTGGCTATTTTGTGGGGATAATGGTTAGCAGGACTCTTTGATTTCCTATATTCCAGTAGAATTTGGATTTTAAAAGTATTTTCCCAGTGTGGTGCAGCAGATTAAGGATCCAGCATTGTCACAGCTGAGGCTCAGACTGGATCCCTGACCTGGGAACTTCCATATGCCATGGGTGTAGCCAAAAAAGAGAAAAAAAAAAGTATTTTTTTTTCAATTTTAGAAATCTTATGTTCCATCAACTAATTTCCATTTTAAGAGTTTGTGGAAGAACAACTTAAGACCACTCAGTGGTTGTTCCTACCCATTCAGTGGCCTGAGCAATGGGAGCTGCAGACCAGTCTTCAGTGGCGGGCTGAGCACTCCAGTCTTCAGTAGGGAACTGCTGGATGGGCACAGAGGGCAACTGCATGCCTTCAGACCAGTCTGCCACCTCAGGTTGAGTACCAGTGAACACAGGAGCTGGAGCAGTCAGTTCACCCTGAAATTCCTCCTTGGTCACAGTCTTCTCAGCTGCTGCCTGCTCTCCCTTTTCAATCTCTTCTGGATCTCTGGAGAAGAGATGAGGCATAACCTCCTGTGAGTGTTTATGGGAGGTGGTGCCATGAATGTGCACAACTTCCTGGGCTAGCATCCACCACATCAGACCCACTGAGTGAGCTCCTTTGTTGTTGCAGGGGATGAAAGTGTTCACATAATGCAGTCTGTGTTACACAGAGGAATGGAAGGCAGGTTAACGTAAGTCTCTCTGTGAGAGGCCGGCGGTCACCCCTGGGATCAGTAACCACCAGAAGTCTTGGATCCCAGAAGGCTGCCTGGATCTGGTTAGTGATGGTTCCAGGAGTGAAGTGGCCAGCGACAGGAACAGCTCCAGTGGCAGCAGCAAACTTCAGCACAGCTTGCTAGTCAGTATTCCTGGAGGATATGACATTGACAACAACTGGGTTTTCAATGGCAACAATGGCACGAGCCACCGAAGTTTCTCCCAGGTTCTCCTTAGATTTAGTTATTTATTGCCTTTTTTTTTTTTTTTAGGGCTGCACCCATGGCATGTGGAAGTTCCCATGTTAGGGGATGAATTGGAGATGCAGCTGCCGGCCTACACCACAGCCACACCAGATCTGAGTTGGTCCTCTGAGACCTACACCACAGTTCACTGCAATGCTGGATCCCCCACCCACTGAGGCCAGGGATTGAACCTGCGTCCTCATGAATACTAGTCAGGTTTATTACTGCTGAGCCATAACAGGAACTCCTCTCTTCAGATTTATGATGTAGATGCCATCACTTTTCCTTTTGTAGATGTACTATTCCATTTGGAAGTCAAGGTTGGTACCACCTAGGTGGGTTCCTGCTGCAAGGAATTTGAGGACATTCTCCTCTTTCCTTTGCAGGACATCAAGGGCTCCAGACATTGTGAAAGTTTCCCTTTAAGTTACAATGGGAATCAAAAACAATGCCATATGGACCCCTTTCTGGGCAGCGTGGAAAGGTGAAAAAAGTATTTTAAAGTGCAGTAAAGAAATATGCTTCAGGAGTTCCCGTAGTGGCACAGTGGTTAACGAACCTGACTAGGAACCATGAGGTTGCGGGTTCAATACTGGGCCTTGCTCAGTGGGTTAAGGATCCGGCGTTGCCATGATCTGTGGTGTAGGTTGCAGACGTGGCTTGGATCCCGAGTTGCTGTGGCTCTGGCGTAGGCTGGAGTCTACCTCTCCAACTGGACCCCTAGCCTGGAAACTTCCATATGCCTCGGGAAACGGCCCCAGAAAAAAAAAAAAAAAAAAAAAAAAGACAAAAAAAAATATGCTTCAAATAGAAACAATTTCAATAGTTTGTAGTAGGAAATCTAGGAAAGTGACTAGAAGCTTGATGATTCCTTTGGTTCTACTCCCTCTAGTGGAGGTCATGGGGTAGTGCTGGGTGCCTGAGTCCAAGCACAGGCATCCCATTCTGAGAGCTTAAAATATTTTATTTTTTTTGTCTTTTTGCTTTTTCTAGGGCCACTCCCACGGCATATGGAGATTTCCAGGCTAGGGGTCTAATCAGAGCTGTAGCCACTGGCCTACACCAGAGCCACAGCAACGAGGGATCCGAGCTGAGTCTGCGACCTATACCATAGCTCACGGCAACACCGGATCCTTAACCCACTGAGCAAGGCCAGGGATGGAACCTGCAACCTCATGGTTCCTAGTTGGATTTGTTAACCACTGAGCCACGATGGGAACTCCAGAGAGCTTAAAATGGCTTTAATCCAACTCTGAAACACTCAAAAGTTTGAATTCTTGAAATCATGTAATCCTTGCCAAACGGTGGGTAGGAAAAACACCAAAATCATCACAGTGATTGTTACAGTCACCTACTGTATACCATAAAGCAGGGGCCAGCAAAGTCTTCAGATTTTACAATTAAAACATGAGGAAAACGCTCCAGTGTGGTTGTCTTACGACCGAATGGCTTAACTATCCAGGCCCTGGTCACCATCTTTTCTGTGCCTTTGCTCAGGCCAATACGGCCCCATCTTCTCTCCATGTGGACAAGCTACATCTTCCACCCCTTTTGGTTAGCTCACTCCTACTACATTAGCTTTCCCAATAATTCACTTTGCCTCCTCAACTCATACCTTGGCACTTCCTGACCAGGACAAAAACAGCTGACATTTAGGGGGCTGTCACTGGGTACCAGATACCACGTTAATTAATATTACCTTGTTAAGTCCTCAAATCAACCCTGTTAGGTGGTACTGTTATCACATCATTTATGCAGATGGAAAAGGTTAATCTGAGGCATTGGGCTATAAAGTAGGATCAGGGCTGGTAAGAGGGAGCTTGGAGTTGAAACTCTGACTCTAGACCAAATGCATTTAACCACTAATTGATACGTGAATATAGTTATTTATTTGGATAGATATTGAATATATAATCAGTGTAGATCATGGGTCATACACTCAGATGGTACAGGACCAGAATGTGAGTATGGAGAACTTGATATAATAGCTTTTATTTTCTCAAAGGAATATGTCCTCTCTTGTTCTTCTTGAAACATAGGGTCTTCTTGCTCCATTTTTTTGCTGTTACACATTTGATAAAAATAGGGATCAAAAACATTTCACTTACGGAGTTCCCGTCGTGGCGCAGTGGTTAACGAATCCAACTAGGAACCATGAGGTTGTGGGTTCGATCCCTGCCCTTGCTCAGTGGGTTAATGATCCGGCGTTGCCGTGAGCTGTGGTGTAGGCTGCAGACGCGGCTCGTATCCAGCGTTGCTGTGGCTCTGGCATAGACTGGTGGCTACAGCTCCAATTCGACCCCTGGCCTGGGAACCTCCATATGCCACAGGAGCGGCCCAAGAAATAGCAAAAAGACAAAAAAAAAAAATTCATTTTCCTTTTAAATTTATCATAAAAATATAAATGATAATGCCTGGCAACTGACACTTGGCTTCCATATTAGAGAGCAACTGTGAGTTAAGAGCCTGACAAATGCAATAGCACAGGCCCCATCTAAAGGGGCATATTCTCAGCTCAGCTCCAGACAGATGTCGCTATTGGGAATGGTAAGTGAATCCCAAGTCATCAGATATTCCAATTTCTCAAGAGGAGGTAGAAGCCTAGAATTTTATGCAACATCTCCCAATTTTAAAATGCTGGCAATGAGTTCACAACCTTTTAGGAACATGGCTTGGTAGGACTGATTTGATTGGTGGGTCACAAGTTCAATCTTGTCTCTTTAACTGCAGTGCAAGCTCCTTGTGAGGAACAGCTAAAACATTTCTATCTCTCACAGCACTAGGCATAAACCGAGCACTCAAAGATTTTTGCACAGCCACGAAGTTGCTCATGAGTATTATTCTAGATTTAGACTTCGATTCCTTTTGGCAAACGTTTATCTGGCAAGGTAAATGTTTTACAGAATCATATGTATCAGAGTTCCCATTGTGGATCAGTGAAAACAATCTGACTAGTATCCATGAGGATGCAGGTTCGATCCCTGCCCTTGCTCAATGGGTTAAGGATCTGACATTGGCATGAGCTGTGGTGTAGGTCACAGATGTGGCTGGGATCTGGCGTTGCTGTGGCTGTGGTGTAGGCCAGTGGCTACAGCTCCGATCGGGCCCGTAGCCTGGGAACCCCCATATGCCGAGGGTGCGGCCCTAAAAAGACAAAGAAAGAAAAAAAAGATTATATGTATCTGCGAATTTACCACTTGAATCAAATGGATTATCTGAATTTACTAAAGAGGATGAATGGGGTCTAGGATAGGGAAAGCATTCATTAAAAGTTTCTTGATTTTATTCTATTCATATTTCCTGAGTATCAGATTAATATCCTTGGTCTATGTCATACCTTGATGCACACTGTAATCACTGGGAGAAGCTTAAAAAAAAAAAAAAAAAAAACAAACCCACCCTTCCCCCTCAGAGACTCCATTTTAATTAATCTACAGGAGGGTCCTGGTACTGCTGTGTGTGTTTATGTACATACATATAATCACCAAGTGATTTTTTTTTTTTTTTTAACCACACCAGCAGCACACAGAAGCTCCTGGGCCAGGAACTGAACCCAAGCCACAGCAGTGACAACACCAGATCCTCAATCTGCTGAGCCACAAGAGAACTCTTCACCAAATGATTTTTGTTGTTGTTGTTGTTGATGCTTTTTAGGGCGCATCTGTGGCATATGGAGGTTTCCAGGCTAGGGGTCAAATCAGAGCTGTAGCTGCCAGCCTATGCCACAGCCACAGCAATGTGGGATCTGAGCCATGTATGCGACCTACACCACAGCTCATGGAAACACTAGATCCTTAACCCACTGAGTGGGGCCAGGGATCAAACCCGCAACCTCCTGGTTACTAGTTGGATTCGTTTCTGCTGTGCCACAACGGGAACTCCACCAAGCAATTTTAGTGTAGAGCCAGACTAGAAGATCTCTGGTCTAGATCCCAGAACTAGGAGGTTCTGGGAATCAGGACTCAATAGGATCAGAGAATCTGATTTTACTGCCAGAATTTATGAATTATTGGGCCCATGTCATGCCCTTAAGTCACTATTTTCCTAAAACTACCATCATATCTGATCTGACTACTATGTTACCACTATACTTACTCCACTGCAATTCTCTTTGAGAAGAGAGGAAAAAAGCTGAAATGTCAGGGAGGTATTTAAGTGTTTGTTTCCCAAATATAATCAAGTGATTGTTTGAGGAATTTAGTTCAGTTTAAAAGAAATCTGTTATAGTAACAGCCCAAACTATTATCTGTGACCTCTTCCTTACTAACAAGTGGCATATTAACTACTTTTCTATGATCATTAAAAATGAATTTTTTTTTTTTTTTTGCTTTTTTATTAGGGCCGTACACGTGGCATATGGAAATATCCCAGGCTATGGGTTAAATCAGTGCCACGGCTGATGGCCTACACCACAGCCACAACAATGCAGGATCCAAGCTACATCTGCAACCTACACCACAGCTAACAGCAACACCAAATCCTTAACCCACTGAGGGAGGTCATGGATCAAGCCAGCAACCTTATGGTTCTTAGTCGAATTGGTTTCCGCTGAGACATGAGGGGAACTCCAAAAACTAATACACTTTTTTAGAGTTTTAAGTTCACAGCCAAATTGAGCATAGAGTACTCATACCCCTATCACCCATCCATATCCCCACACATTAACAAGGGGATTATTAGCATGCCATTGCACTTGATTAAAACTTCAAAGCAATGTTTTAATAGCCTTTAACAAATCATTTACATAGTCTACTTTATGTCCGACCTAACAGACTTAAAAAATCTTGTTCTTGTCTCAGAATGCTGTTTTCAAAAAAAAAGAGAGAAAGAAAGAAAGAAAGGAGTTCCCGCTGTGGCGCACGTTGAGAGGTAGGACCTAAATCGGAATCAGGGCCTTTTTATCGGAGCGCTGTCCAAGCGCTGCTGTCCAAGATCCCAGTCTGTGCGGGGAGCTGGCGCCTGTGTTGCAGGCAAGGAAAAGGTGCCAATTTTGTTTTGCATGACAGAACTTAGTGCCAGACTGGAAAGAAAAAAGAGAAGCAGAAGAGCCGCGCGGAGCCCACTTATGGGCTGCCTAATTTCTGTGCTCGCTCCGAGCTTCTGGGGCTTGTAAACTCTTACCTTCCAGATTTCTCCTTTACTTTTGAGGTAAGTTGTATTTTTTTTTTTTTTTTTTTTTTTCATCCCGCTTTAAAGCCTAGGACATTTGACATTAAAAAAAAAAAAAAAAAAAGCACTTCCGGAGGCATGTTTCCGGAGGCCAGAAGTAGGTGGGCTGTACCCTGTGGCTCCTTTCAAGCTTTTTCCGCCGGTGCCTTGTGGGAGTTGTAGTCCTGGGCATGGCCTCTGGTCTTTCTGGTCCCATTGGTCCTGAGTTGCACCTCTGACTCGCTGTGTTTTGAGGTGCAAAGAACTTTAACTACATTGAAAAGTTCAATGTGATTTCTATGGTGTGTATATATATAAAAATATATAATATATACATTATAATATATATATTATATATATATATTTTGTCTTTTGTCTTTTGAGGGCTGCACCCGCATCATATGGAGGTCCCCAGGCTAGGAGTCTAATCGGAGCTGTTGCTGCTGGCCTATGCCAGAGCCACAGCAATGTGGGATCCAAGTCTAGTCTGCGACCTACACCACAGCTCACAGCGCCAATGCAGGATCCTTAACCCACTGAATGAGGCCAGGGATCTAACCGGCAACCTCATGGTTCCTAGTCGGATTCATTTCCACTGTGCCCTGACGGGAACTCCAATTTCTATGGTATATTTTGTACTATGTATTTTTTACAGTTTTTCTCAACCAGCATGTGTTAAACAAATTATACTTGCTCTTTTAAATGCATACCGGGAATTCTCCCTGTGGCTCAGCAGAGACAAACCCAACTAGCATCCAAGAGGATGAGGGTTGAATCCCTGGCCTCACTTAGTGGGTTAAAGAATCCGATGTTGCGGGGAGTGGCGGTGTATGTCACACACGCAAGAAATATATGTGTGTATATATATATATATATATATATATTTATATTTCTTTTTAAAAAAATTATTTATTTATTGTCTTTTCTAGGGCCTCACTTGTGGCATATGGAGGTTCCCAAGCTAGGGGTCTAATCAGAGCTGTAGCTGCCGCCTGTGCCACAGCCACGTGGGATCGGAGCCACGTCTGCAACCTACACCCCAGCTCAGGGCAACTGCCAGATCCTTAACTCACTAAGCGAGGCCAGGGATCAAACCCTCAACCTCATAGTTCCTAGTCAGATTCGTTAACCACTGAGCCACTATGGGAACTCCATGGATATATATATATATATTTCTGAAAGTAGTCATATTCTTGACCCAACAATTGGGTAGTTAAAAGATTAATTAATTTTGAGTACTTTTAAAAAATTAATTAATTGGGTTGTTAGTATTTTTCTCACTGATTTGTCTGCTTTTTTTTTGGTCTCTTTTTAGGGCTGCACCAGCGGCATATGGAGGTTTCCCAGGCCAGGGGTCTAATTGGAGCTGTAGCCGCTGGCCTACACCACAGCTATGCCTGATCCTAGCCATGTCTTCGACCTACACCACAGCTCACAGCAACACCCAATCCTTAACCCATTGAGCAAGGCCAGGAATGAACCTGTGTACTCATGGATGCTAGTCAGATTCATTTCCTCTGCGCCACCAGGGGAAATGCCCTGTCCGTACTTTTTGTGAACTAGGGGTTAGCCTTTTGTCTGTTATGGGAATTGTGAAATTTTTTTCCTTGTACATTATTTGCCTTTTGATTTCCCTTTTGTGTGTGTGTGTGTGTGTATGTATATATATATATATATATATATTTTTTTTTGCCACACACGTGGAATTTTTTTATATAGTCATGTTTATTATTTTTTCCCTATGGCTTCTTGGTTATTTCAATGTTTATAATTTATTTTGTTATACTGAGGAATGGCTCTAGCTTTATCATTTATCATTTCTTCAAAATACTAGCCAGTGATCCCAATGTGATTTTTATTACCTTTATCACTGGAGAGAAAAACTCAATGGGAGTTTTCTTGTGGTGCAGTGGGTTAAGGATATGGCACTGTCACTGCAGTAGCATGGGTCGATTGCTGGCCTGGGAACTTCCATATGCCCCAGGCACAGCCCCGCCCCCCAAAAAAATCAGACTTCAGGAAAATGAGAAAATAAATGATTAAAAAGACCCCAAATCCAATGAATGTTAAAAATAAACTCTACCATAACATGCTCTGGCAAGTTTCTAGGTTTTGGGGAAAAGTATAGAAATAAATGAGTGGCACTTCAACTTTTCTTAAAACATGTGTTTACCTTGTATTGCTTTTTCTGACAAATACCCCCAAAGTTGCTAATATTTATTAACATCAGTAACAAAGACTTTTCTAATCAATCTACAGCTTAAAAAAGAGAAGAGAAAAAAATGAAATTCTCTGGTGGCTCAGTGGGTTAAGGATCTAGTGTTGTCCCTACTGTGGCTCAGGTTCAACCCCTGGCCCTGGAACTTTTGCATGCCACAGGCACGGTGAAAAAAAAAAAGGATAAAACATTTTAAAAAGAAGAAAAAATTATGAAAAATGATTTTAAAAACTAAAAATGATTGAAATATAATTCCCAAGTTGAGGATGTATTATGTATATTTAATATAAAGCAAAGTTTTCCCCAAAATAATCCTTTAGAAAAAAATGTAGATGCCTCGTACTTATAACTTTACAAAGTTTCTCATATGATGGAAGAATAGCACCATTCCTAAGATAACATGTTTTTTCATAATATATTACTTTAAATACATAGGTGTAAGTAAATTTAAAAAGTTGAATATTATAGAAGGTCATTAGATCAATTTTTTCATTTCTTTTAAGTTTTATTGAAGTATAGCTAATTTACAAGATTGTGATAATTTCTGCTGTACAGCAAAGTGACCCAGTCATACATAGTTGATCACTTTATGTATAGCTAAATAATGAAAGTTAAGTATTACATGTAGACACTTGACTATTTCATATATAAAGTATACACTGTATTCATGTGTAATTATACAAAAAAGGCCCCAAACTCTTTTTTTTTTGGAGGGGGGATAGTCTCATTGGTGAAATTTAGACTTGGCTTTTATTCAGGCATGATGTATTCTTGACATTTTGCTACTGTTTGATCAAGGCTTTAGTGTGGATACAGTGGTGCAATATGTTACACTTAAAAGAAGTTCTGAAATATAAACATCATTTAGAAAAATACAAGAAGAAATAGCTAAACTATTTTATTAGTTAAACTATATTATTTTATTTTATTTGCCTCTAGACAGAGGGAGATATGAGGCAAGTCTTCCACTTTTTTTGTTACAAACCTTGGAATATTACATCCTTAAAAAAAACCCAGGAGTTCCCATTGTGGCTCAGGGGAAACAAACCTGACTAGGATCCATGAGTATGGGTTCAATCCCTGGCCTTGCTCAGTGGGTTAAGGACCCATTGTTGCCAAGAGCTGCAGTGTAGTTTGCAGACTTGGATCAGATTCCATGTTGCTGTGGCTGTGGCTGGCAGCTGCAGCTTCTACTCAACTCCTCGCCCAGGAACCTCCATTTTCTACAGGTGTGGCCCTAGAAAGCAAAAACAACCCCCCCCCCCAAACTCATGAGGATGTACATCATTGATGTAAATAAAAATTAATTTGAAGATGGGAACGTGACACTTGCGTTAGTTTTATTTATTTATTTATTTATAAATGGCTGTACCTGCAGCATGTGGAAATTCCCAGACTAAAGGTCTGATTGGAGCTGTAGCTGCGGGCCTTTGCCACAGCCATAGCCATGACAACACCGGATCTGAGCTGCCTTTTTGACCTACACCCCAGCTCGGGGCAACTCCAGATACTTAAGTCACTTATCAAGGCCAGGGATTGAACCCACATCCTCACAGACACTATGTCTGGTTCTTTTTTTTTTTTTTTTTTTTTTTGTCTTTGTCATTTTAGGGCCACACTTGTAGCATGTGGAGGTTCCAGGCTAGGGGTCAAATCAGAGCTGTAGCTGTAGCCGCTGGCCTACACCACAGCCACAGCAATGCCAGATCCTAGCTTCATCTTTGACCTACACCAGAGCTCAAGGCAACGCAGGATCCTTAACCCACTGAGAGAGGCCAGGGATCAAACCTGTGTCCTCATGGATACTCATCAGATTCGTTTCCCCTGAGCCATAACAGGAACTCCTGTGTTAGTTTTTTTTGTTTTATTTTGTTTTTCCATTTTTGGCCACTCCGAGGCTTATGGAGGTCCTGGGCCAGGGATCAGATCTGAGCTGCAGTTGTGACTTATGCCAGAGCTGCAGCAACATGGTCCTGTTGCACCATGGTGGGAATGCCAGGCACTTCCTTTTACGAGTTTCTTTTTCTCGGAGTTCCCGTCGTGGCTCAGTGGTTAAGGAATCTCACTAGGAACCATGAGGTTTGATCCCTGGCCTTGCTCAGTGAGTTAGGGATCCGGCGTTGCCCTGAGCTGTGGTGTAGGTCGCAGACGCGCCTCAAATCCCGCCTTGCTGTGGCTCTGGCGTAGGCTGGCAGCTACAGCTCCGATTGGACCCCTAGCCTGGGAACCTCCATATGCCGCGGGTGTGGCCCTAGAAAAGAAAAAAATAAATAAAAAGAGTTTCTTTTTCTCTGATTCCAAATCACACTGCAAACATTTTTCATATTATTTCATATTGTGTATATTATATAGTCATAATATTCATAGTACATATATATATATTTGCATGTGACATATACTGATATATCAGTTTTATATGTAGCACATGGTGACTCAATCTTTTTATACATTAATTTCAGTTACCACCTGTTACCATGCAAAGTTGGTACAATGAACATTTTTATTTTAGGGATGCGATCTCATAACTAAGCCAATCAATATTATTATTAAAAAATAACAAAACCTCAAAAGTTTAAAAAAGGAGGGGAAGGAGCTTTATTATTGAATTCTGATAGTGAAAATAAATGTGGAGATATCAAATGAAGTAATGCTGTATGAATCTGTGACATCACAATATAAAGGATACCTTCAAGTTTATATAGGTGGTTATTGAATTATGAGCTTTTTCCTTTAATTCTTTTAAATTAAAAAAATTTAATAAAATTTTTGTCTTTTGTTGTTTTAGGGCCGTGCCCATGGCATGTGGAGGTTCTCAGGCTAGGGGTCTAATCAGAGCTATTGCTGCCGGCCTACACCAGAGCCACAGCAACGCCACATCTGAGCCGCACTTGCGACCTACACCACAGCTCACGGCAACACCAGATCCTTAACCCACTGAATGATGCCAGAGATGGAACCTGCAACCTCATGGTTCCTAGTCGGATTCGTTTCAGCTGTGCCACAATAGAAACTCCTCTTTCTTTTAATTCTTACCTTTATCCCAAGGGCTGCTGTGAGTTGAGGACACTAAGGAGGGAGGAGCCATTCAGAGCCAAGGTGTTAGAAATGTAGGCCATGGTGTGGTGAATAATACTATAAAGAACACAATATGATGCAGGTGTAGTCTAATTCTGGAATTGTCTAGTTTTAGGTTAGTGAGGAAAGGAATGAAAACCTTTGGTTGATTTTATTCTGTCACATACATTATGCTTACATGGAATAATATTTTGGTAAAACTCAGTTGAAGATATAGTGGAAGCAAAAGAAATCATCATAGAGTTCTTAAAAAAAAACAGCAAAAACTACAAGTACTGTACCAGTTATATACATACATACATATATATATACACATCCATATCCAATAAGCTCTCAGTAAATCCCTATTGACTTACATATGTTAACTTTCTTTTTTTATTGATGTATTTATTTTTTAGGGCCACACCTGTGGCATATGGAGGTTCCCAGGCTAGGGGTTGAATTGGAGCAGCAGCTGCTGGCTTACGCCACAGTCACAGCAACGCCAGAGCCAAGCCTCATCAGTGATCTACACCACAGCTCACGGCAACACCGGATCCTTAACCCACTGAGGCCAGGGATCGAACCTGCATCTTCATGAGTACCAGTCAGGTTCCTTACCACTGAGCCAAGACTGGAACTCTCTGTTAACTTTTCTAAAAAATTGGGTCCATGTGGAGGTCTCTTGTGGCAAAGCAGATTAAGGATCCAGCGCTGTTACTGCAGTGGCTCAAGTCACTACTATGGCGTGTGATCCCTGCCTGGGAACTTCCACATGCTGCAGGCATGGCGAGTAGGGTGGGGGCGCAGAGGAAAGAACAGATATAAAAAATGTGCCCAGCCCGCATGAGGGAAAGACCCTAAGAACAAGAGTATTCAGTGCAGGAGTTTCCATTGTGGCTCAGCAATAACCAATCAGACTAGTATCCATGGGACGAGGGTTCAATCCCTTGCCTTGCTCGGTGGGTTAAAGATCCAGTGTTGCTGTGAGCTGTGGTGTAGGTCGCAGACTTGGCTTGGATCTGGGGTTGAAGTGGCTGTGGCGTAGGCTGACAGCTACAGCTCCAATTGACCATTATCCTAGGAAATGCCATAGGCTGTGGGTGCTAAAAAGGCCAAAAAAAAAAAAAAAAAAAAAGTATTCAGTGCAGTATTGTTTGTAAGAGCTGAAGATTGGAAGTGTCTGACACTAAGGGACTGAGATATATTTATATATATCTTTGTAAATATCTTTGTAAATGCATATAATAACTCTGCAAAAGACTGTGGTTACCTTAGTTGCCTCCAGGGAAGGAAACCGGTGGCTGGAAGACCAAGGGTGGAGGGACATTTACCTTTCATGGCCACCTTTTTTTTTCTTTTTTTGTCTTTTTAGGGCTGCACCCACGGCTTATGGAGGTTCCCAGGCTAGGGATCGAATCAGAGCTGTAGCTGCCAGCCTACACCACAGCCACAGCAAGACCAGATCTGAGCCATGTTTGTGACCTACAGCACAGCTCACAGAAACGCTGGATCCTTAACCCATTGAGCGAGGCCAGGGATTGAATCCGTAACCTCATGGTTCCTAGTTGGATTCATTTCCGCTGTGCCACAGCAGGAACTCTGAAAAAGTTTTTTTTAAGGTGATAATTTATGGAGGCATTTAAAGGGTT
This sequence comes from Sus scrofa, assembly GCF_054392235.1. Classification (NCBI taxonomy): domain Eukaryota; kingdom Metazoa; phylum Chordata; class Mammalia; order Artiodactyla; family Suidae; genus Sus; species Sus scrofa. The sequence goes on along the minus strand of NC_139396.1, from coordinate 93,234,609 downwards.
AAGGGCGTGTATCCTTGACCGCTCACTTTCTTCTCTAAATCTTGCATTTCTTAGAGCCACAATGAACTGAAACAGACCCCTGGACCCATCCTAGGCCAGACACACTCCTGGGTGTGGAAATAGCTGGCCCAGGAGAAAGGGCACAGTGATCTGACCCAGGTTATCGCATGATTCTCCTTCTCACTGGCATATTTTATTTCCTTCAAAGTGCAAATCACTATTTTAAATAATTCTGTTTGTTTGCATGTTTTTGTCTGCCTCTCGCCATCAACATAAGCTCCCTAAGAACAGAGACTTGCTTACCACACCTGTTTCTACAGTCGTGCTGGGCACAAAATAGGTCTTCAGTAAATATTCGTCGAATGAATAGATTATCAAATAAATACAAATTTGCTCTTAGTTTACTTCCTTCTACTCATAAACTATTTAAAAAGTTATGGACTTCCTGTCATGCTCAGCGGAAACAAATCTGACTAGTATCCATGATCGCTGGCCTTGCTCTGTTGGGTTAAGGATCCAGCGTTGCCATGAGCTGTGGTGTAGCTTGCAGACACGGCTTGGATCTGGTGTAGCTGAGGCTCTGGTGTAGGCCAGCAACTACAGCTCTCATTCGACCCTAGCCTGGGAACCTCCATAAGCTGGGGGCGTGGCCCTAAGAAGGCAAAAAAAAAAAAAAAAAGTTATGAAATCCTCTAAACACTCAGAAAAGTGTTCACTACTCACATATTTAACAAATCCTAAGATTTTATTGTAATAATAATCCTTCACACTTTTTTCCTATCCCTTAAAAAAAAAGGAAAAAGGGGAGTTCCTGCCATGGCAGTGGGTGAAGAATCTGACTGCAGGGGGCTCCGGTAGCTGTGGAAGTATGGGTTCGATTCCCAGATCCCCAGTTTGGCACAGTGGGTTAAAAGATCCTGTGAGCCACAGCTGTGGCAGAGGTCACAGCTGGCTTGTATTCAATCCCTGGCCCAGGAACTTCCACATGCCCGGGGTGTGGCCATTTAAAAAAAAGAAAAAAAGGAAGAAAAAAAAAGGGAAAAAGATAAAAATATATACAAGATGAAAAGATGACCAATTTGGGCAGCTTGTAAAAATGGACAGTCTGTTTTTTTTTTTTTTTTTTAACCTTCTTGTCTTATTTTATTGGTCTTTCTCCTGGACAAGGGCAGGTTTGAGAGGCTGCTCATTCTTTTTTCAGGTGGACCTTAGATGATAATCAGACCAGTAGCAGCCCCAGCCTAGCTCTCCATCCTCAGCTCAGAATGCCCCAGAACCACAGGGTTTGGGCTCTCCCCTTCCAGAGCCAGGCCCTGACTCACTTGGGTGAGGGGGAGGTGGCCTCACCCACTAGGGCTGGGGTAGTTGTGGGTCTGTCACTGCCAGGGCTCCCTTGGGGCCCAAGGGCCTGCCTCCGGGTTACCGCCTGGGGCGTCCCTCCCTTCCCCAGCCCTTCCAGTGTGTGGCAGTCCCAGGTAATCACTACATCCACCTTAACCAACCACAGCGCGTGACTGGAGGCATCAGCTCCTTTTTACGGAGCAAGGAGATCCCCGCCCAGCTGTAGCCACGGCCTGGGGCTAAAGACCTGCTGCTCAGCACCAGACTTCCAGCTCTCAGCCTAGGCCAGGCGTGGTGGGGCTGCCTGGTCCTGAAGACCCGCGGTCAGCAGAGAAACTTGTGGCAGCGTCGAGGGGGTGGGGGCGGGGTAAAGGGAACAGGACAAGATTCTGACCTTAACATCTGACCTCAAAAAATGGACAGTCTTTTTAACTCATAAAAGGAATGGCTCAGCTCTGTCACTTACATAAATTCAAACTACAAATCCCAGGCAGCACTGTAACAGCTTTGCACGTGGGCCCTGCTTGTCCCTTGAGTAAACAGCCAATGAAAGTTAGCGTTTACAAAGGTCTAGGCTGACATCTGGTGTATTGACTGTGGCAAACCTTAAATCTGGTTATTGCCGTTTGGAACGTGCTGGTATAAACCAGACCTCAAAAGGCTTTTCCTGTTAATTCACAGTTCATTGTGCCTCTTGTATTCAGAGGGAAGAGAAGCTGATTTAGTAATCTCGATGGATGCAATACTGAATTACAAATCGGAAGATACTGAAGATTACTACACGTTGCTGGGTTGTGATGAACTGTCTTCGGTAAGGCTGTGGATAATGCTGTTCTTTTCCACCACAGTATTTCAAGTTTTTATTTAAGGTTTTAATTTTGAACTTTTAGTCTCAATGCTTGAAAACCTAATGTTGTATTATTGTAAAGCACTTTTGGCTCAGAGAAAGTTAAGTATTTAAATGTGAATTGGGTCTGTACTTGAATAGTGTCCTCTTTCAATTTTTTATGGATGCTTCTGGTTGAATATGTATCTTTTGGCACATGGCCATGGACTCTATTTCAAATATACTAAAAATACATATTTGAAATTTTATTGTAATTGCTGTTGGCAGTGTTTCATAGTATACATAACCTATATCTTTTCTACGGAAATTTACACTCTAATTGAGATGAAATGTAATTTTGTAGTAATTAGTCATTTTAAAGTATTTTATCAGAATATGTAGTTTTATGTGAGCCATTAAATTATATAAACCAAGAAACATCCTTTTGTGTTATTGTCTCAAATTCTGTGAGAGAAATTACTTCTTTAAAGTGTGGCGTCTGAAACAAAATGTGTGAAAACTCTGTAGTTATTCACCTGATCTGTAACGAGACAAAGTTTTTCAAGGTCCCCATAGGTAATTATAAAGATTATAAAAATTTTTTAAATTATAGAAAGCTCATTTATAAATTTATAATTCTACCTCACAAGGGTAACACTTTCAATGATTGGTATATTAATCTCCAGTCTTTTTCTTATATTTATTTTTTTGAAGACATGTTTGAGAGGATAGTATACTTGTTGAGTCCTGCTTTGTACACATTAACATTATAACAAGGATTTATAACACCAAGGATGCTACATACATATTTTAATGATTGCATAATATTTCATTTTACTGTTGTCCCACTATTGCTTATTCTCTTACTGTTAAACATTTTCTTTCTTTACAGGTTTTTATTATTTTAAATACTGTTGAGATGAATATGAAATATATTTAAATTATATTATTAAATATATTAGTTTATATTTTATATAACAAGTATTAAAATGTTTATTTTATTACTAAAATATAGCTATTAATATTAAAATATTTTAAAGCAAATTAAAAAAATTTATCTTTGTTTCTTAAGGCTGGAGTTTAGTAATAAAAGGTACTTAGTTTTTTTTGGAGAACAGAATGCTATATTGGACACAAAGGATTAAAATCTCTAGCTTTATCATGCTGAGGAAGTTATTTTAGGTACCTTGCAGTTAAACACATACACACAAAACAGGTTATAATACTCTTTTAGTTGCCTATTTTTCCTTTGGGATAATATGTTACTCGTTTACTTTAGTGGTGATTTGCTTATAGCAATTGAGAAAGCTTATTACCGTTTGTGTTATTCATACTTTGGATTATACTTTTGCCAAATAATTTTTGAAGGAACTACTTAAATCAAAGGAGTATAATTTAATTTGAAAATTTTAAGAATTTGGACTTCTAAAAAATATTTTCATGCTAGGTTATAAAGTCAAGGTTATTATTATATCCCCATAATAAATCTCAACCCCTTTAATCTCTTTTGTAGGTATGACTTTTCAGTCTACAAAGAAAGATTAGTTTTGAATAGACTAAAAAAAAGATCCCATTGTTTATAATGTTTATAACAGTTTCATTTTGTGGTTATCAGTTACAGTCATACTTCTTTGCATATACTGTACTTCTTTGCATATACTTCTTTGCGTATATTAAAAGGAGAATAGAGGCATTGTCTTGGAGTTCCTGCTGTGGTGCAATGGAATGGGTGGTGTCTCTGCAGCTCCAGAACGCAGGTTTGATTCCCAGCCTAGCACAGTCAGTTAAGGGATCTTGTGTTATAGCCCCAGCTGTGGCTTGGATCTGATCCTCATCCTGGAAACTTCACATGCTGTAGGGCAGTCAAAAAAAAGAAAAGAAAAAAACCCATTGTCTTGATATTCCTTCTTCTGGATGTATGTATGTATGTATCTATGTATTTATTTTTTATCTTTTGTCCTTATAGGGCTGCACATGCGGCATATGGAGGTTCCCAGGTTAGGGTCTAATCGGAGCTGTTGCTGCCGGCCTACTCTAGAACCACAGCAATGCTAGATCTGAGCCGAGTCTGCAAACCACACCACAGCTCACGTCAATGCTGGATCCTTAACCCACTGATCGAGGCCAGGGATTGAACCTGCAACCTCATGGCTCCTAGTCGGATTTGTTTCTGCTGCACCACGATGGGAACTCCTGGATGTATTTATTAATTCTGTCAAAGGCATAACGTGTAGATAACAATCATTTATTTAAAATGAAATGACCTGTCACAATTTTGTCATTTTTTTCTCAATGAATTTTATTACATTTATAGTTGTAATCAAATTTTTTTGTGTGTGTGTCTTTTTCTCTTTTTAGGGCTTCACTCACAGCATATGGAGGTTCCCAGGCTAGGGGTCTAATCAGAGCTGTAGCTGCCAGCCTATGCCAGAGCCACAGCAACACCAGATCTGAGCCATGTCTGTGAACTACACCACAGCTCACAGCAACACAGGATCCTTAACCCACTGAGCAAGGCCAGGGATCGAACCTGCAACCTCTTGGTTCCTAGTCAGATTCATTTCTGCTGTTCCAGGACAGGAACTCCTGTAACCAATTCTTTTATGTATATATATTTCCCCTCCCTTTATAGGTATCCTTCTAACTTTAAAATATTTTCATGACATTTTTGAGTGTTATTGTGACATTTCCTTTACTTGTTTGGTATTGCATGGATTTTCTTTACTTCAAATATTCCTTGATTTGCTGCTCTAAAAATTAATTTAGCAGTTAATTAATTTAGCAGTTATAATTTCTTTCTTTTTTCTTTCTTTCTTTTTTTTTTTTTTTTTGCTTTTTAGAACCACACCTGAGGCATATGGAGGTTCCCAGGTTAGGGGTCTAATCAGAGCTCCAGCTGCTGGTCTACGCCACAGCCAAAGCAATGCAGGATCCGAGCTGTGTCTGTGACCTATACCACAGCTCACGGCAATGCCAGATCCTTAACCCACTGAGTGAGGCCAGGGATTGAACCCACAACTTTGTGGTTACTAGTTGAATTTGTTTCTGCTGTGCCACGATGGGAACTCCAGTTTCAAAATTTAATTTCTAAAATTAATGTGTTTTCAGTAAGGAAATGAGGAATATAAAGAGAGCACAGAGAAAAAAATGTGAACCCAAATGCTTAATGTTTGGGAGTATGGCATATGCATGCCAGTCATATGTGCATAGCTGCTATATTTATGAATTATGTAAATAAGTACATGTGCATATATATAAATATTTATACTTTTATTTTATGTTATATTTTTTTGCTTTTTAGGGCTACACCCATGGCATATGGAGGTTCCCAGGCTAGGGGTCGAATTGGAGCTACAGCTGCTGGCCAGTGACACAGCCACAGCAACAGCAACACAGGATCCGAGCCGCATCTTCGACCTATACCACAGCTCATAGCAATGCCTCATCCTTAACCCACTGAGCAAGGCCAGGGATTGAACCTGCAACCTCATAGTTACTAGTCGGATTCTTTCCACTGTGCCACAATGGGAACTCCTATACTTTTATTTTTGTATGTGTTTTAAGTCAGACTGCCTGTTGAAATCCTGTTTCTTGCATTTACTAGGTCTGTAACCTTGGGAAAATTATCTAACTTCTCTTTGTCTTGGTTTCCTAATCTGCAAAATGGGAATAATAATAGAACCCACCTCATAGAATTGTTGCGGGAATTAAATGAGATGCTATATATAAAGTACTTAGAACAGTGCCTGGTACATAGTAGGTCTCAAGAAATCTTAGCTGTTATTATCATTATCATTATTTTACATATATTCACATACATATATATGTTACATACTCTTTTGAGGTAAAACATCAAGGTTTTATCCTGCACATAATGCTTTATAGCTTACCTTTTCTCATAGAGTGCATTATGTAAAATTTCTTAGACTATTAAAAGTCTTCTATTACAAGATGATTTTCTTTCTTTTTCTTTATATGGCCATACCTGAGGCATAGGAAGTTCCCAGGTCAGGCACTGACTCTGAGCCAGTGCTTAGATAAGTAGAATATAGCTAGGGCAAACTAAGCCACTTCATTAGTTAGTTTACCCAGGACCAACCTGACATAGGACATTTGTGATAAACTTTGTGACTGTAAAACTATGAAAAAGTAATGAAAGGCAGATATGGACTATTATTATTATTTTTTTTAAGGGCCTTACCCATGGCACATGGAGATTCCTAGGCTGGGGTCTAATTGGAGCTGCAAATGTCAGCCTACACCACAGCCAGGGCAATGAGGGATTCAAGCTGCATCTGTGACCTACACCACAGCTCACAGCAACGCCAGATCCTTAACCCACTGAATGAGGCCAGGGACTGAACCTGCATCCTCATGGATTCTAGTTGGGTTTGTTACCGCTGATCTATGACAGGAACTCCTGGACTATTCTTAATTTTTAAAGATGGGATAGGAATTAAGAAATAAAATAACAACAACAACAATAAAACCCCCAAATTTTCTACCTTTGATAAATAGGTATAATTTAATCCATTTGTACTGTGAAAATCCCCCAAGATACATATATAAATATATAAATATGTATATATGGGAGTTCCCGTTGTGGAATAGCAAAAACGAATCCAACAAGTAACCATGAGGTGGCGGGTTTGACCCCTGGCCTCGCTCAGTGGGCTAAGGATAGGGCGTTGCCATAAGCTGTGGTGTAGGTTGCAGATGCGGCTTGGATCTGCGTTGCTGTGACTGTGGTGTAGGTCTGCAGCTGTAGCTCTGATTAGACCCCTAACCTGGGAACCTCCATATGCCGTGGGTACAGCCATAAAAAAAAAAAAAAAAAAAAAAAAAAAGGTGTGTGTGAATGTGTAAAAATATGTCCTGAAAGATATAACCTGTTATTTTGGGGGAAGAGAAGTTAAGTTTTTTTAAAAAATTCTATACTGATAGAAAGTTTTTCAAAGCAAGTTTGTATTAATAAATTACTCGTTAAATAAAAAATGCTGGGCGTTCTCTTGTGGTACAGTGGGCTAAGGATCCTGTGGTATTACTGTAGTGGCTGGGGTCACTGTATGGCACAGGTTCAACCCCTGGTCCAAGAACTTTGTATGCTGGAGGTGCGGCCAACAAACAAACAAACTTATTCCTAGATTCTTTAAAATATTTAAAATTTTAAAGACAAGTCCCAATCTCAATTTTCTTTTTTTACGAGCAGGTTATGGTGACATAGTTAAAGTGAGCACCCAGGAAGAGGAAACATAATTAATTTCAGTTCTTACCAGGAAATCTACCTCTTCCTGTTATTCCAAGGGTTTCCTGGTATATGCATAACAAGGAAAAGAACAGAGATATCAGTCTGGGCTTTTTTTTTTTTTTTTTTTTTTTTTTTTTTTGTCTTTCTGTCTTTTCTAGGGCTGCACCCACGGCATGTGGAGGTTCCTAGGTGAGGGGTATAATCCAAGCTGTTGCCACCGGCCTATGCCACAGCAATGCCAGATCCGAGCCGCGTCTGCTACCTACACCACAGCTCATGGCAATGCCGGATCCTCAACCCACTGAGCGAGGCCAGGGATTGAACCTGCAACCTTATGGTTCCTCATAAGATTCGTTTCGGTTGCACCACGATGGGAACTTCTAAAGCCATGTCTTGAAGTCTCAGTTTTCCCAATCAAAATCTCTAATCAAGCTATTTATTGGTAGCAAAATTATTAGGTTTGTCCTTTTTCTAAATTGTGAAAATTTTTTTTTGTTTCTAGTTTTATTGAGATACAATTGACATACAGCACTGTATAAGTTTGAAGTGTATAGCATAATGATTTGACTTACATACATCATGAAATGATTACCACAGTAAGTTTATAGAATATCCCTTATCCATATAAATACAAAATTAAAGATATGGAAATTTTTTCTGTTGTGATGAGAACCCTTGGGATTTACTTTTTAACACTCTTCACATACAGTAGTCTTAATTATATTTATCATGTTGTACATTATATCTTTAGTGTTTATTTATTTTGGCAGATCATTCTTCCTTCAATTTTTTTTTTCTTTTTTCTTTTTTTTTTTTTTTTTTTGCTTTTTAGAGTCATACACGTGGCATGTGCAGGTTCCCAGGCAAGGAGTTGAATTGGAGCTGTAGCTGCCAGCCTACACCACAGCCACAGCAACTGCAGATCCAAGCCATGTCTGTGACCTATAACACAACTCACAGCAACGCTGGGGCCTTAACCCACTGAGCGAGGCCAGGGATGGAAACCGCATCCTCATGGATTCTAGTCAGGTTTGTTAACTACTGAGCCACTTGGGGAACTCCCTTTATTTATTTCGTAACTGGAAATTTGTACCTTTTGATTACATTGATCTAGTTCTCTACCCCAGCACTTCCTCACAATGTGAAATTCTCTCTTTTTTTTTTTGGCCACCTCTGAGACATGTGGAAGTTCCAGGCCAGGGATCAAATTTGTGCCACAGTAGCGACCTGAGCCACAGCAGTGACAATGCCAGATTCTTAACCTGCTGAGCCACAAAGGAAGTCTTATCTGACTTTTTTTTTTTTTTTTTTTTTTTTTTCCTCTTTAGGGACAAACTTGTGGGTACATGGAAATTCCCAGGCAAGGAGTCGAATTGGACCTGCAGCTACCAGCCTACACCACAGTCACAGCAATGCCAGATCTGAGCTGCTTTTTCAACCTACATCACAGCTCAGGGCAATACGGGATACTTAACCCACTGAGCGAGGCCAAGGATCAAACCTGCAACCCCATGGATACTAGTCGAGTTTGTTACTGCTGAGCCACAGTGGGAACACATTATCTGACCATTTTTAACATTTAAATATGCTGGACTCTCAGGTGTCTCCGGCCACCTATGTATGTCTTGCTAAATACAGTAGCAAGTTAGGTTGTCATTTGAGGAGCTTTTATTGAATACTTTCTGAATTTTGTTATTAAGGAAATCATTACTTTAAAAAGTCAAAATACAGATATAGGGATCAATGTAAAAAGTTGGGTGATCAAAGCTGTTTGGGGAAGGATTTTTTCTTTCATGCCCTTCGGGTTGGATTCCTTATTTATTTAAACACTGCTTTTTGTTTTAGGTTGAACAAATCCTGGCAGAATTTAAGGTCAGGGCCCTGGAATGTCACCCTGACAAGCATCCTGAAAACTCCAAAGCTGGTAAGTATTTAATAATAGCTGTTTCTTTCTTTTCTTTCCTTTTTTTTTTTTTTTTTTTTTTTTTTGCCTTTTAGGGCCACACTCTAGGCACATGGAAGTACCCAGGCTAGGGATCAAATCAGAGCTGCAGCTGCCAGCCTACACCACAGCCACAACAACTCAGGATCTGAGCCACGTATGCAATCTACATCACAGCTCACGGCAACGCCGGATCCCTGACCCACTGAGCAAGGCCAGGGATTGAACCCACATCCTCATGGATACTAGTCGAATTCATTTCCACTGCGACATAATGGGAACTTCATTAATAGCTGTTTCAATGAAAATGTATAGCAGATAGATCTAAAAAGCCATTATAGTAACTTCATTTTCTTGTATCTACTTATTTACACTGAAACATACTCTTTCATTCAATGTCAAAGATTGTTTTTGCAGTATTAGATGGTAGGAGAGGAGGGAACTGGGTAGGGTCTTTTCTCTAATAGTATCATTTAACATCCACTGATTTTTTTTTAATAAAATTTTTAAAAAAATTATTATTTCCCCGATACATTTTTTTTCCCTACTGTGCACTCTTGGGCATATATCCGGACAAAACTTTCCTTAAAAAAGACACATGCACCCACATGTTCATTGCAGCTCTATTCACATTAACATCCATTTATCTTTCTGGTATAATATGCTGCTTCATGGCTTAAAATTTGTGCAGTTTCAGCTTTATTTCACCTGTTCTGGAGTTAATATGACTTAAATACGTTTGTAATTGGGTGATTGCTTTGTGGACCCTTGCTGTGTTTTCCTCATTTTGAGGACCAGAATGAGTGCATAACGTATAATAATATATTCATATTTTTGCTTTTTCTTTATCATACATTTAAATTCCATTCTCATAAATTTATACATAAATGCTTTTCTGTATCTCAGCTTGGGGAAAAAAAGCCCCCAAACAAACCAATAATCCTTCCTTAGTCTGTCTGCCTCCTGCTCCTTCCTTATCTTTCTCCTTCTCTTTAAAGTCAAACTTCCTGGGAAAGAAGTCCACAGATGATATCTATACATCCCTTTCACCCAGTTTTTGGTTTATTCCAGTCTGACTTCCTCCTCACCTTTCTAGAAAATGGCTCCTGTCATAGTCACCAAATCCAGTGGTTACCTTTTAGTCTTTATCTTCCCTGAGCTTGCTTCAGAATTTGGCACTGTTGGCCAGGCTCACTCACCTTCTTGTAACACTCCTTTTTCTTGGTTACCAGTATATGTCTTCATGCTTCCCCCCCGCCATTTTTTTTTTTAAAGGGCTGTACCTGTGGCATGTGGAAGTTCCCAGGCTAGCGGCTGAATTGGAGCTGTAGCTGCTGACCTACACCACAGCCACAGCAACACCGGGTCTGAGCTGTATTGCAACCTACACCACAGTTCAGGGCAACACAGGAGCCTTAACCCACTGAGCGAGGCCAGGGATTGAACCTGCATCCTCATGGATACTAGTTGGGTTCCTAACCTGCTGAGCCACAATGGGAACTGCTGGGCTGCTCTTTCTGTCTCTATCATTTCTTCCCTTCTGTGCTAAGGTTCTCTTCTCAACTCCCTTTTGGGCTTACTTCACACTTTCTCTTTGGAGCTTTGTTCAAGTCAGGGACTTCAATCATCAGCTCTTTGTTGATGGCTCCCAAATCTATCCTTTCACTCTGTTCTCCTTTCTCATGTTCAGATTGTAGCTTTGACTGCTTCTTGGAAATCTCCTTTTGGAGATATTTCAAAGTTACTCTGTCAAAAACTGGACACATTATTCCTTCTCCTCCCACCTCTCTAAAATCTTGCTCATTTTTCCATGTTTCTCCAAATCAATATATGGTATCACCATCTAATCAGTGGTTCAGGCAAAAACCTGTCTCCTTCCTCGGCCTCATATCTCTGTCTGGTCCACTACCAAATACTGATTTACCTTCCACATCTCTCTCCTGTAGGTCCTCTTCCCCCCATCCTCACAGCCACTACAGTAAGTAAGCCACTATCACTTCCTGCCTGAATCCCTACAGCACTAATTGATTCACACTGAAGATAGTGGTCTTTCTTTCTAATGACGGAAAAAATAAATGATTTAATATGTACAAAAGGGTATAAAGAATACTATAACAGGAGTTCCCATTGTGACGCAGTGGGTTAAGAATCTGACTGCAGCGGCTCTGGTCTCCGAGGAGGCAAGGGTTTGATCCCTGGCCTGGGAACGTCCATATGTTGTGGGTGTGGTCATTAAAAAAAAAAAAAAGGAATACTATAACCAATGCCCATGTAGGTACCACCCAACTTAAAACTTTATGAATGCATTCGATGTCTCTTGTGTATTTCTATCCTGATTTTTATGCCTCACCCACAGCATATGGAGGTTCCCAGGCTAGGGGTCTGATCGGAGCTGTAGCCACTGGCCTGTGACACAGCTACAGCAGTGCCAGATCCAAGCCATGTCTGCGACCTACACCACAGCTCACGGCAATGACGGATTCTTAACCAACTAAACGAGGCCAGGAATCGAATCTGTGTCCTTATGGTTGCTAGTTGGGTTTGTTAACTGCTGGAGGCCAGCTCCGGCGGCCACGGAGTGTACACTTTCCCGAAGAAGATGGATGGACGTCGGCTTTTGCATTGGAGACAGCCTCTTTGTCCCTTCTTTCAGAGCACTGGACTACTCAAACTTTATTGGCAACAGTGGTTGATTATATAGACAGTTTTTCACTACAGATTACATCCCAGTGTTAAAAGTACATTGGTTAACTATTACATGGTATAGTAGCTATACATCATGTTTTAAGATCTCTATCTTAACTAAGCTTAGTGAGTACTTTGAAGAGGCCATGACACAAGAATTTGGCATTCACAAACCTTGTTTGTAGACAGGTGCTTATCTTCAAAGCATTATGGCAGGGAGATAGTGTAAGTAAATATAAACCAACTTAACTAAACTAGCTATTACTTAAAAGCTTTTAAAATCAAGGACAGGAGTTCCCGTCGTGGCGCAGTGGTTAACAATCCGACTAGGAACCATGAGGTTGCGGGTTCGGTCCCTGCCCTTGCTCAGTGGGTTAACGATCCGGCGTTGCCGTGAGCTGTGGTGTAGGTTGCAGATGCGGCTCGGATCCAGCGTTGCTGTGGCTCTGGCGTAGGCTGGTGGCTGCAGCTCCAATTCGACCCCTTGCCTGGGAACCTCCATATGCTGTGGGAGCGGCCCAAGAAATAGCAAAAAGACCAAAAAAAATAAAAATAAAAAAAATAAAATCAAGGACAAAACTCACAGCTAGGTTTTTTGGATAATATATGTCTAACTTTTATGAACCTCGTTAAGATCCTAACTCTAAAGTTTACTATATAACTAGTTAATAGATAAACACTATGTTTTAACTAAGTTGGATTTAAATAGGGGAAAGTCTTTCAGGATGAAATTCTTATTATCTTATTGTTGTAATTTTGTTAAATCACAAATCACCACAGGAAAATAAGAATGGGAAATAAGAATAATAAGTAAATAACCAGGAAAGACTGAGGAAAACTGCATAACAAATAAAACAACAGGAAAGACTAGGTCACCTGAGAAACAATCCATGTTCTCCAGTGCAAACATGGAAATTGTTTTCCCGGGAAAGCCCCAATTCTTCCCCATCAACATCAAAATGAGAGCTGTGTAACCCGAGGCCTGCCCTTAGCATGCACCGTTCAGGTAGGCTTTTTATCCTGACCAGAAGCCCACCTTCTGCTTGTACCGTTCAGGTGAGCTCCCTTCCTTGGTTAGGAACCTGCCTTCAGGTTTTTTTTTTTTTTTTTTGCCATCAGGCAAGGTCCTTGTTTTGAGTCCTTGCATTTTCTTAGCTCCCCGCAGTTAACCACTGAGCCATGACAGGAACTCCAACAAAGTCATTTTTTGTTAGATCCTGAACTATTACTGTTGCTTATTTGATTTTCCCCCCTTTTATTATAAAGGCATAACTTCATTTTTTTGGCCACGCCCTCAGCATGCAGAAGTTCCTGGGCTAGGAATTGAACCCAAGCAGCCACAGCAGTGACCTGAGCTTTAGCAGTGAGAGTGCCAAGTCCTTAACTGAGGCCACCAGGGAACTCCAAGGCATAATAACTTGTTTAAGGCAATGTGAAAACAATAAAAAGTGTAAACTTGATAACTTTCTGTTTACATATAACCAGTTTAACCATTGCCAAGGTGACAATGTAGAAGAATATCTCTATCACCGGGGAAAAGTCCTTTTTTACATCCTGTTCAATGTCAGTACTCTCTCCCATTTTTGGATCTTTATCATTGATTAGTTTTGCCTAGTTGTGAATTTCATATAAACGGAATCTTTTGCAGTATGTAGTCTTTTTGTGTGGGGCTTCTTTTGCTTTACCTTATGTCGGTGATATTTACCCGTATTGTATGTGTAGCAATACTTCATTCTGTGTCATTGCTGGGCCTTTCATGTTGTGCTCCACCTATTTATCTTCACCCTCGTCTTCTCTCCACCACCATACCTACAACCCCATGTTTCAGCCTCTCACAACTATGTTGGTTCCTTAATGTGCACTGCTTTCTGTTCTCCAGACCTCCATGCCTGTTGCTTCCTCTGCCTGGCACACCCCTGGGGCCTGTACACCTCCCTTCCTTGCTCCTGAGGCTCCTGAGTGAGGCCTCAGCTTAGGCATCAGTTCCTCCAGGAAGTCATGTGTTCTTCAGCTACCTAGAGTACCCTACATATGCATCAGGCATCCAACTGTGTATCATATTGCCTCCTTGTTGACTTGTTGCTTATTAGTCATACTGGAAGCTCAGTGAGGCTGGCCTCCTACTTATGTTGTTCAAGGTGGTGGTATGCCTTGTACCTAGCATGGCACCTGCCATGGAGGACAGTTACTATGTGCAAATAATTTCTTGAATGAATGAAAGAATGAACTCATGAACATTTCTTTTTTTTTTTTTTTTTTTTTTTTTGTTGTTGTTGTTGTTGCTATTTCTTGGGCCGCTCCTGCGGCATATGGAGGTTCCCAGGCTAGGGGTCGAATCTGAGCTGTAGCCTCCGGCCTACGCCAGAGCCACAGCAACGCTGGATCCGAGCCGCATCTGCAACCTACACCACAGCTCACGCAACGCCGGATCGTTAACCCACTGAGCAAGGGCAGGGACCGAACCCGCAACCTCATGGTTCCTAGTCGGATTCGTTAACCACTGCGCCACGACGGGAACTCCTCATGAACATTTCTGTAGGAGACATATTATTTACCTCTCTAAACTAGAGTTAATATTTTTTTATTTTATGATTTTATTTTTTCTGTTGTTGATTTACAGTGTTCTGTCAATTTCTACTATATAGCAAAGTGACCCAGTCACACACACACACACACATATATATTTTTTCTTTTTCTCACATTATCCTCCATCATGTTCCATCAAAAGTGACTAGATATAGTTCCCTGTGCTATATAGCAGGATCTCATTGCTTATACACTCCAAATGCAATAGTTTGCATCTATTAACCCCAAGCTCCCATTCCATCCCACTCCCTCTCTCTCCCCCTTGGCAACCACAAGCCTGTTCTCCAAGTCCATGAGTTTCTTTTCTGTGGAAAGGTTCATTTGTGCTATGCATTAGGTTCCAGATATAAGTGATATCATAGGGTATTTATTTTTCTCTTTATGATTTACTTCACTCAGTATGAGAGTCTCTAGTTACACCCACGTTGCTGCAAGTGGCATTCTTTTGTTCTTTTTTTATGGCTGGGTAGTATTCTATTGTGTATATATAATCATTCATCTGTCAATGGACAGTTAGGTTGTTTCCATGTCTTGGCTATTGTGAATAGTGCTGCAGTGAACGTGTGGGTGCATGGATCTTTTTCAAGGCAAGTTTTGTCCGGATATACGCCCAAGAGTAGGACTGCTGGGTCATATGGTAGTTTATATTTAGTTTTCGGAGGTACCTCCATACTGTCTTCCATAGTGGTTGCACCTTTATATTCCAACCAACAGTGTAGGAGGGTTTCCTTTTCTCCACACCCTCTCCAGCATTTGCTATTTGTAGACTTGTTAATGATGGCCATTCTGACTGGTGTGAGATGGTACCTCATAGTTGTTTTGATTTGCATTTCTCTAATAATCAGTGATGTTGAGCATTTTTTCATGTGCTTGTTGGCCAGCTGTATCTCTTCTTTGGAGAAATGTCTATTCAGGTCTTTGGGCATTTTTCAATTGGGTTGTTGGTTTTTTTTTTTGCTGTTGGGTTGTATAAGTTGTTTAGAGTTAATATTAAGATGGATGTTGGAGTTCCTTGGTTGTTCAGCAGGTTAAGGATCTGGCATTGTCACTGCTATGGCGCGGGTTCAATCCCTGGCCTGGGGACATTTGCATGTGCAAGCATGGCCAAAAAAAAAAAAAGTAAACCCTTAGAGTTCTCATCACAAGAAAAAAAATTAAAAATAATTAAGATAGATGTCCTAACACAAAAGTATAAAAATTTGATAAACACTTAAGAAAACCACCACCACAGGTTTTTCTTTAACTAGGTTCTTTTCCAGTGAAGCATGGCTTTGAGTTGTTTTTCTGTCCCTGGCAAACAATTTCTGTTCAGAATTCATGATGAATCACTGTGCAATCATTGCCATTCTAGTTGCCATAGTGATGGAAATTTTCATGTGCAGGCTACCTCAAGGCTTCTTGTTCAAATAAACATTGGACTGTGTAAATATTGTTTAAAATGAAAAGGAACGCAGACATCAGTATGTTCCCTTGTCAGGCTTGCGTTATTCAACCTTTGGTACAAATTGTTTTCACATCTTTTTAGGCATCCATGTACTCAATGTGGATTAATAGGACTTTCTGAAAATTTAAGTGGTTCTTTGCCCACTTAAAGTTACTGGTAAAACTATTTTAAAATGTGAAACAGAAATTCACCTTGATGCTGAATTTTGGTTTGACCGAAATTCAGAACATCTTGGACAGATTTGGAAACATATTTCATTAAGGACAAAGGCTAAACTTGAAGAGTAACTGAAGAAATTAAACTTGTGTATATACCTTTTTGGTTTGATGAATGTGGTCCCAACTGTTGCCATTGAAATGACTGATTTTTTTAGTAGGATGGAGTAGTGGATACAAACATAGCCTGGTCTGTCTGGATGCTCCTAGGTCACGCATATGACTGAGCTAATCTAGGCAACCTCTTTGAGCCTCAGCGTTCTCATAGATAAAATGGGTAGATTAATAGTATATTATTACAATTATGTAAGAAAAAATCTAAGCTATAGATGAAAGGCCAGTTAAAAAAAGTGCTACAGGTAGGTATTTAGATGGAAAGGAAATGGTACCCAAGGAAACTCAGATATATAGGAAGAGAAACAGAAATTATAAATATGTGAATAAATATAAAAAAATGTATTTTTATTTTAAAAATTTCTTTTCAAAGCAGATGTTTAAGACATAAATTGTAACACTGCATTTTAGAATTTATAGTAGGACAACCATAGCAAAAAGAATGTCAGATAAGTAAATTTGTATTATTGAGTTCCTGTTGTGGTTTAGTGGTAACGAACCTGACTAGAATCCATGAAGACTCAGGTTCAATCCCTGGCCTCGCTCAGTGGGTTAAGGATCCAGTGTTGCCATGAGCTGTGGTGTATGTTGCAGATGCGGCTTGGAGCCTGCATTGCAATGGCTGTGGTGTAGGCCAGCAGCTACAGCAACGATTCAACACCTAGCCTGGGAACTTCCATATGCTGTGGGTGTGGACCTAGAAAGATGAAAAAGAAAATCTGTATTATTGTAAAGTTGAAAAAATAATATATCATTACTTCATGCATCTGCCATGAGGATTAAATGAGGTCTCTTCTTTTAAAATTTTAATTAAAGCATAGTTGATTTCAGAGTTCCTGTCATGGCTCAGTGGAAACCAATCTGACTAGCAACTATGAGGTTGCAGGTTTGATCCCTGGCCTCGCTCAGTGGGTTAAGGATCTGGCATTGCCAGGAGCTGTGGTGTAGGTCGCAGATGTGGCTTGAATATGGCATTGCTGTGGTTGAGGCATAAACTGGCAGAAACAGCTCCGATTATACCCCTAGCCTGGGAATCTCCATATGCTGTGGGTGTGGCCCTCAAAAGACAAGGGACAAGTATATATATATATAGTTGATTTACAGTGTTCTGTCAGTTTCTGCTGTAAAGCAAAGTGACCCAGCCAAATGTGGCTCATATTATCTTCCATCATGTTCTATTACAAGTGATTGAATATAACTCCCTGTTGCTATACTGCAGGACCTCATTGCTTATCCATTCCAAATGTAATAGTTTGCATCTACTAACTCCAAGCCCCCGGTCGATCCCACTCCCTCCCCATATTTCATGTAGGAAAAACTGAGTGAATGTTGGCAGTTATGATTCAGTGGGTTTTCTTTTCTTGTTTGTATGAAGCATTACAAGATAAAAACTTAACAAAATGGCATAGTTTTCTTTTTGGTAAGTAAACATTAGATCTTTCTCACTCTCATTTAAACTCTCAATCTAAGTCTTTGGAAAGCCTTCCTCTGCAGTTGTGGAAGAAATTGTGAATGGACTACATTTAAAATGCAGCTATAATAATAATATAAATTATATTGTGAAATATGAATTTAAAAGAACCTCTGTATTTTCTTTTTTTGTAATGATTTTATTTTTTCCATTATAGGTGATTTACAGTCCTCCGTATTAAATTTTTTTTTCGTTAAAGTATAGTCGATTCACAATGTTTTGTCAATTTCTGCTGTACAGCAAAGTGACCAGTCATACAGATATACATCCTTTTGCTCATATTATCTTCTATCACGTTCTATCACAAGTGATGGATATAGTTACTTGTGCTATACAGCAGGAGAACCTCTGTATTTTCAAAGTAGACCTAGGAGTTAAACACAATGTCTCTTAAAGGTTCTACTATCATTTGCTTGTAGAAGCTTACAAAATGAAATCTCTCTTCCCAGAACTGGTAAATGTTTATCTTGTATGATTCATTTGATTAGCTGATATATTAAAGGACAAATATAAGTCCAAACTCATTTTTGTGAAGTATGGTGAAAGGTATGGAACAAGGAAAAGACCACTTACCAGGAAAGGTAAGGTCTTTTGCTTTCTGCTTATCAACTGCTATTGAGGGATTGACAGTAGAAGAATTCTTTCTTCCCAGAAACTCTGGCAATAGTAATGTGTAAAGAGGCCAACAGTAATGAGAAGGTGACTCATAGATAAAGACGTAAATCCTTACAACCACTGCTTGAGCAGTAACTGGCATGTGCATCCGTGGGGATGATTTAATGAACTTTTTATTCCTGTTGGAAAAAGTGACATCCCATTTATACCGAGGGACATTTACATTGTCGTCAGCAACAGCAAGGATTGCTCGCTGGAGCTAGCAAGAGGGTTTTTTATGAGTTTGTCTTCCTGTAGCTTTCAATAGCCCCATCTTTACAGTCTTCCCTTTAATCCATTAATTGCTTCTGCATCCAGCAGTGATATTAAATATTTAATGGCCTGTTAGGTACTTGTGCTGCCCAGCTTTGGACAGGGCCCTGGAAGTGCCCTGCTGTGGCAGGCAGTATTTCTGGTTGCTGGAGGACCACCTGAAGTGGTGGTGTTTGGAGGATGAGTGCTCAGGAACAGCAGCTCTTTATCAGCTGGAATACAGAGGATTTTATTAGTTTCACAGCTGGTATGGAGGTTCCATCAGTGTTGACTATACATTTGCCCTAACATCTTCTGTTTCAGAGGATATTGACTGCTTACATGAGGTATTTTTTAGCATTATCAGGATAATTTAATTTTTTTTCCCAGTAATACTATTAAGGGATACCTAATTCGTGAAATGTTTTAAGGGTATGTGTCATTTCATTGGTGCTTGGAGCTCGGGGAATAGCATTATATGACTATCTTTGTATTCATGCTCTAATTTTTTTGTTTTTTGTTTTTTTTTTTTTTTTGGCCTTGCCCACAGCATGTGGAGGTTCCTAGGCCAGGGACTGAACCCACACCACAGCAGTGACCCAAGAGAATGCCTCACCCTCAAAACTGGGAGCATTCACTCATTCATTCATTGCACAAATAGTTTTTGTGTGTGTGTGTGTGTGTGTTTTTGCCTTTTCTAGGGCCACACCCATGTCACATGGAGGTTCCCAGGCTAGGGGTCTAATCCAAGCTGTAGCTGCCAGCCTACACCACAGCCACAGCAACGTGGGATCTGAGCCACGTCTGTGACCCACACCACATCTCACGGCCACGCCATATCCTTAACCCACTGAGCAAGGCCAGGGATCGAATCCGCAACCTCGTGTTTCCTAGTCGGATTTGTTAACCACTGCGCCACGACGGGAACTCCATGCACAAATAGTTTTTGAACATATTCTACACTGCTCCAGTGTAGGATGCAGCAGAGAACAAAGCAGACAAAGTCTCTGCCCTTATGGAATTTGTATTCTCATAGAGGAGATAGACCACAAACAAATAACTATATACAATGCCAGTGGGGAGGTACTATGATGAAAAACAAAGGAATGGGGCAGAGGGGATGGGCAGCTATTTTCTGTAGCACGATGAGAGAAAACTCCAAAGATGACATCTGAAGGAAGTAAGCCAGGTGAGTGGTTGGGGTTGAGGTGTTCTTGGTAGAGAAGAGAGCACGTGCCAAGTCCTGGGGCTGGAGTGTGCTTGGTGTACTCAAAGGACATCAGGGAAGCTACTATGACTGTAACAAGGGAGGTGGGAAAAGTAGAAGGAAATGAGGTTAGAGAAGGAAGAAAGGGATAGAGGGCAGGCAGAGCATGTTAGGCCTGGTAGCCATGGTAAGAAGTTTCCATTTTATTCTAAGAGAAATGAAAAGTCATTGGAAGTCATTTTAAGCAGAGGAGTAATATTATGTGACTTAAATTTTTTTTTTTTTTTTGTCTTTTTAGGGCCACATCCGAGGCATATGGAAGTTCCAGGCTAGGGGTCGAATTGGAGCTGTAGCTGCAGGCCTATGCCACAGCCATAGCAATGTGGGATCCTAGCCACATCTGCGACCTACACCACAGCTCACAGCAACACTGGATCCTTAACCTCCTGAGCAACACCAGGGATCGAACCTGCGTCCTCATGTCTGCTAGTCAGACTTGTTTCCACTGAGCCACAACAGGAACTCCACGTGACTTATTTTTTTTAAAAGATCACTCTGGTCGCTGTGTGGAAAACAGACTGAAGCAAAGGCAGGGAGATCAGTTGAGAAGCTAGTATAATAATCCAGCCAAGAGAGGAGGGTGGCTTAGACCAGAGTGATGGCAGTTGGCATGGGACAGGAGATCAGATCTTAGGTATATTTTAAAGATGGAGCCAACAGGATTTGCTGATGAATTAGAGTGAAGTGTGAGAGAAAGAGAAGAGTCAAGGATGACTTTAAATATATTGAAAACTAATGATTTCCTGCTGTGGCTCAGGGGAACCTGACTGCTGCTGCTCAGGTTGCTGCAGAGATGTGGGTTTGGTCCCTGGCCTGGCGCAGTGGGTTAGATCAGGTGTTGTTGCATAGGTTGCAGCTGTGGTTCAGATTCAGTCCTTGGCCAGGGAACATCCATGTAATGCTAGTGAGGCCATAAAAAAAAAAAAAAAAAGAAAAAAAAAAGAAAAGAAAACTAATGAAGTATTTTCTGACTCCCCATGCAGAATCAGTCTTGCCTCTGTGTTTTGTTTTGTTTTGTTTTCTTCCATTTTTCTTTTTGGCCTGGCTGTGGTATGTGGAATTTCCTGGGCCAGGCATCGACCCTGTGTCATAGCAGCCACTCAGGCCACTGCAGTGACAGTGCTGGATACTTAACCTGTTTTGTCACAAGAGAACTCCTCTCAGTATTTCTCTTCATCACAGTGTATTGAAATGATTTGTTTATATGTCTGTGTCCTTACTAGACTCTGAGCTTCTCAAGGGCAGAGCCTTGGATCTTAGTGGTGGATGATGAAATTTTTATTATCCCTGGAGATGAAGGAGAAAGGGGACCTAAGGGTAACATGCACTGTCAGAAAATGGAAGGGGCAGGAAGACAGTCAAGTGTACCCTGGAAAGCTCCAGCTGGGGAGCCTGAGAGGCTTGGATTTGAATGTGTTTCTGTCACTTTCAGCTTAGAGGTTTTGGGCAAGTTACATTAATCTCATTCAGCCTTTGATTATGTAAAACAGGAAAAATACTAATAATATTCACCTCATAAGGTTGTTGTGAAAAAGAAATTCTATACTCATTAGCAATCATTTCCCATTTTCCCCTCCCACCCCCTGGCAATTGGGAATCTAATTACTGTACAGATTTGTCTACTCCGAATATTTCACATAAATGGAATCACATAGTATGTGGCCTTTAGAGACTATCTTTTTTCATTTATTATAATATTTTCAAGGCTCATCCATGTTGTAACATGTTTATAGCATATATCACATTTTGTTTATCCTCTTATTAGTTGATGAATATTTGAATTATTTCCATTTTTTGGCTAGTGTGAATAATGCGGGTATGGACATTCATATGCCCGTTTTTATATGTGTGGACCGATGTTTTCAGTTCTCTCAGATATATACCTAGGGTTTAAATTTTTGCTTCGTATGGTAATTCTGTGGTTAACGTTTTGAGGAACTACCAAACTGTATTTCATTTCTTTCTATTCTTTTGGGCCGTGACAGGGGCATGTGGAAGTTCCTGAGCCAGAGACTGAGTCTGTGCCACAGCAGTGACCCAGCAGTGACAATACTAGATCCTTAGCCCCTGACCACCAGGGAACTCCCTTCCCTCCCTTTACTGTTATTTTTCAAGATTGTTTTGACTATTCTGGGTTCTTTGCATTTGCATATGTATTGCTAATTTCTGCAAAAAAGAGGCAGCTGGGATTTTGATAGAAACGGTGTTGTAGCTGTAGATCAGTTTGAGAAGTATTATGATTTTAGCAATATTATGTCTTCTGATCTATGAACATGGATGTCTTTCCATTTATTTAAATATTTAATTTCTTTC
The DNA here is from genome assembly GCF_054392235.1 of Sus scrofa. NCBI lineage: Eukaryota > Metazoa > Chordata > Mammalia > Artiodactyla > Suidae > Sus > Sus scrofa. Next base: position 93,212,251 of record NC_139396.1, on the reverse strand, counting down.
AACAATGTTTTACAGTTTTTGCTGTATAGTCTTGCACTTCTTTCACTAACCTTTCTTAAGCACTTTATTTTTTTGATGCTATTGTAAATGGAATATTTTCTTAATTTCATTTTAAGATTGTTCATTGCTAATATATAGAAACATAGTTGATTTGTGTATATTGGCTTTTATCCTGCTTAGTTTTAACCTCATGAAGGAGCAGAAATATTGGAAGTGTTTCCAACAGTCCTTGAAAGCTTTTTATTGTATGCCATCTTGTCAAATAGATCAGTGACAAAGCTACCATTTCTCAACCATCTACTATGTTTTTCCTTGTGTTTTAAACCTCCCAATAGCTTCCTATTGCTCTTACAACAAAAAATCAGACCAGAACCCTTGGCATAACCTCTAAGGTCCTGGGTTACCAGGCCGTTGTCTACTCTACAGCCCCAACTCTCATTTTTCTTCTGGCCCTGTGTCTTCCTGCCACATTGGCATTTTTTTTTTTTTTTTTTTTGCCTTTTCTAGGGCCGCTCCCACGGCATATGGAGGTTCCGAGGCTAGGGGTCTAATTGGAGCTGTAGCCGCCGGCCTATGCCAGAGCCATAGCAACTCCGGATCTAAGCCATGTCTTCAACCTATACCACAGCTCACGGCAACGCTGGATCCTTAACCCACTGAGAAAGGCCAGGGATTGTACCCGCAACCTCATGGTTCCTAGTCAGATTCGTTAACCACTGCGCCACAACGGGAACGCCGGCATTTTTTTTTTTTTTTTTTCTGTTTATAGAGGCACCTGTGGCATATGGAAGTTCCCAGGCCAGGGGTCAAATTGGAGCTGCTGCTGCCAACATATGCCACAGCCCTAGCAATGCCAGATCTGGATCCCAGCTGCATCTGCTGACCCATATTGTAGCTTGAGGCAACACCAGATCCTTAACCCACTGAGTGAGGCCTGGGATTGAACCTGCATACTCACGGACACTATTTTGGGTTCTTAACCCGCTGAGCCACCAGGGGAACACCTGGCATCTTCTACTTCCTCTAAATCACCACGCTTTTCAAAATTTTTATTTTCAGGGCCACTCCTGTGGCATATAGAAGTTCCTAGGTTAGGGGAACCTATGGCACAGCCACAGCAACACCAGATCCAAGCTGTCTGTGACCTGCACTACAGCTCATGGCAATGGTGGATTCTTAACCCACTGATTGGGGCCAGGGATTGAATCCACATCCTTATGGATACTAGTTGGGTTCCTTACCACTGAGCCACAATGGGAACCCCAGTAAATCACTTTTTTCTTTTTCTTTTTTGCCTTAAGTTCTCTATTTACACTCTAGTGTAATGGAGTAGCCTGCTCTCTCTTGTCTGCTCATTATCCTCTCTCACACTACCACTAGAAAAGGTAGTTTTCTTCTTAGTAGACAAAGCTGTATTTTTTCCAATGTTTATAAATGTCTATGCTGTGAAATGGATTATGTCAGTTGTTTACCCCTGTGTCATCAGCACTTGGAATAGCACTTGGCACATCACTGGAGCTTAGTAAAGGGAGTGGATAAACTGTGAGCCAGGTACTTTATGTATATAACCTCACTTGTCCCTAGGATGTGCTTTACAAATAAGGTAACTAAAGCTTGATGAAATGAACTGGCACAAGGCTACTAAGCTGATAAATAGCAGTGACATATTTCAGTGAGATCAATTTGTTTGTAGAGGAGTATAAAATAACTTTTCCAAAAGAGTGTACTCAGGAATTCCCGTCGTGGTGCATCGGAAACGGGTCTGACCATGAGGTTGTGGGTTCCATCCCTGGCCTCAATCAGTGGGTTAAGGAGCCAGCATTTCCGTGAGCTGTGATATAGGTCGCAGACGTGGCGTGGATCTGGTGTTGCTGTGGCTGGCAGCAGCAGCTCTGATTAGACCCCTAGCCTGGGAACCTCCATATGCCGCAGGTGAGGCCCTAAAAAAAAGACAAAAGACCAAAAAAAAAAAAAAAAAAAGACAACCCCCCCAAAAAAACCCACAAAAGAGTGTGCTCACTTTTTGGTTTCTTTTCTAGTGGAGACTTTTCAGAAACTACAGAACGCAAAGGAGATTTTGACTAATGAAGCGAGTCGAGCCCGCTACGACCACTGGCGAAGGAGCCAGATTTCGATGCCGTTTCAGCAGTGGGAAGCTTTGAGTGACTCGGTGAAAACGGTAGGTTCCTTTCTGGGATGAAGTTAATTTATGAAGCTCACGCTGCACATGGATTAGACTCACATAGTTTAAAGAGTCAGTAGACAAGAGAGAGAAGCTCAAGAAGCTGATAGAATCTAAATATAATGCAGTGTCCATAAAATCCTGTGAAGGGAAATAAATTCACTGGATCAGGGGCAGAGGAGCCTCTGACTACATTTGTCAGTCTTTTGGGCTGTTCGATTCAGTGTATAGATATGCTTTCCTTTATCATTTACTGTTTTAGACATTCTGATAACTGTGCTTTTCAAGTTGCTCATATAATATTGCTTAATTTTGAGTCACTGCAAATTCATATTCTCCATCATTTTAGTTCATATGAGCTTGTTCTCCTCTCAAGGTTTATAAACTCAATTAAAAAACAGGGTCTGATTAATCAAAGAAAGCTGTATATTATTTGTAAATCATTCCTGTTAAAAATTCTGGGAGGTTCCTGTGCAGCCGGTTAAGGATCTCGCAGTTGCCACATCTGTGGTGCAGGTTGCAACTGTAGGACAGGTTTGATCCCTGGCCTGGGAACTTCCACATACTGTGGATGTGGCCAAAAAAAAAAAAAAAACAAACCACCCCTCTCACCCAAATTCTGATGATCCCACGTTACTGTGGCTGTGTTGTAGACTGGCAGCTGCAGCTCTGATTCGACCTCCAGTCTGGGAACTTCCGTGTGCCTCAGTGCAGCCCTAAAAAAGAAAATAAACAGATTCTTTCCCCTTCTTCTTTTTACTTGTCTTTTAGGGCTGCATCACTGCATATGGAAGTTCACAGGCTAGGAGTTGAATTGGAGATGCAGCCGCCGGCCTACGCCACAGCCACAGCAATGCCAGATCCAAACTGTGTCTGTGATCTACACCACAGCTCATTGGCAACACTGGATCCTTTAACCCAATGATCGAGGCCAGGGATCAAACCCGAGTCCTCATGGGAACTAGTTGGGTTCGTTACTGCTGAGCCACAACGGGAACTCCCTAGATTCTTTCATAATAGTTTTTATTTTAGGAAGACTTGAGCAAATTGTTTTTTCACTGATAAAAAACCTGTAACAGTGAGGGATGGTCTTTGATGTAATGGGGAAGAACAATGAAAAAACTCTCAGAGTATACAGTTAAAGCCACTCTAGATAACATGTAAACTGTTTTCTTTGTCTCATTTTGGAATGCAGTGTATATTCATATGATTTGTTTAAGGTGGGTTAATATTTATGAAGGACTAGCCATAAATTTGTTGAATATATACACAAAATAAGTAGAGAAGATCTTTAAAAAAATAGTGACTTAGCTTCACATACTCAAAAATAAGATTTTTTGTCTTTTACATTGTGTATATCCAAAATTCCTTGTTAACCCTGACTAAATAAACATTGTTCTGGCACCTCTACATAACCACTTTTCCATACTCTTGAGTGTGACACACTGTAATTGTTACTGAATCAGTGACCCTTGCTATTTTATTTAAAAGATTTCTTTTTTTTGTCTTTTTGCCATTTATTGGACCGCTCTCGCGGCATGTGGAGGTTCCCAGGCTAGGGGTTGAATCGGAGCTGTAGCCACCAGACTATACCAGAGCCACAGCAACGGGGGATCCAAGCCGAATCTGTGACCTATAGCACAGCTCACGGCAACGCTGGATCCTTAACCCACTGAGCAAGGCCAGGGATTAAACCCGAAACCTCATGGTTCCTAGTCGGATTCATTAACCACTGAGCCATGATGGGAACTCTGACTATTTTTTAATAGTTCATTTTTTTTTTTGATTTTTGTCTTTTTAGGGCTGCACCTGTGGCATATGGAGGTTCCCAGGCTAGGGGTCTAATCGGAGCTGTTGCCGCCAGCCTACACTAGAGCCACAGATCCAATGCCAGATCCGAGTCGTGTCTGCAGCCTACACCACAGCAACGCTGGATCCTTAACCCACTGAGCAAGGCCAGGGATCAAACCCGCAACCTCATGGTTCCTAGTCAGATTTGTTTCCACTGCGCCACCATGGGAACTCCAAAATAAAGCATATAATTTAATGTTAACTAATTTTTTTTTTGGTTTTTTTTAGGGCCATACCTGTGGCATATGGAGGTTCCCAGGCTAGGGGTCTAATCGGAGCTGTTGCTGCCAGCCACAGCCACAGCCACAGCAACGCCTGATCTGAGCCGAATCTTCGGCCGAAGCTCATGGCAACGCTGGATCCCCAACCCACTGAGCAAGGCCAGGGATGGAACCTACAATCTCATGGTTCCTAGTTGGATTCGTTTCCACTGCACCATGACGGGAACTCCAATAGTTCATTTTTCTTACTGATCCATTGAACTCTGTTACTTAATTTTAACTGCTAATATCAAGTCAGCTGTGGATTTTTCAAAAATTCTCCAAATCCCTGGTCTAATTTATACTGCCAAAATCTTTCTATTAAATACTAATTTCCTGTCTCCAAACATATTACTTCTTCTTAGAATTTAGCTTAACTATGAGTTGGGTGAGGTCTTATAATAATTACATTTTAGATCTTACAGGCTGCATCATTTGTCTTGTAAGCAACATTGAAATATTGTGCTGGGCTAGCATTTGGTTCTGATTTATTTTTAATAGTGGTACAAAAATGTTGAGATGCATATCTTCCCACTTTAAATGAGCAGTAATATTTTTCCTCTCACATTTTGTTTCTCTTCCTCAGTGAACTCTGAAACCCCTGTACCAAGTTTATATGTTTTGTACCTCATTTGATAGACTTTCTGTAATTTTCCTTTCTTTCCTTTCTGCTCTAATCCTCACAGTGACTTCTTCATGTGAACACCTCCCCTTCCTCTATAACATTTTAGTTGTTGTTTTCTGTGTGTATGCATTTCATTTTTTCATCCTTTCACACTCACTACTCTAGAGAAATTAATAACAATTATCATACCTAGTATCATCCGTCACCTATTAGATCACTATCCTTCTGGAGATAAACATTACCATTGGGGTTTTTAGGTAGGGTATATTCATATACCATTTTGACAATAAAATGGTTATAATTTAGGATTTCTTTTCACCCCCTATGCACCGTCAGAAGCCAGAGCTGGAATTCCCATTGTGGCTCAGCAGTAGCAAACCTGACTAGTAACCATGAGGATGTGGGTTCGATCCCTGGCCTTGCTTGTGGGTTAAGGATCTGGTATTACCGTGAGCTGTGATGTAGGTCACAGACATGGCTCGAATCTGGTGGGGTTAAGGATCTGGTATTACTGTGGCTGTGGGGTAGGCCAGCGGCTGCAGTTCCGATTCGACCCGTAGCCTGGTAACTTTCATATGCCCTAAAAAGACAAAATACATAAATAAATAAACTATGTCAGAATACTGGGGTTGCCAACTTCTGCCCAGGGCACCCTATGCCATAGGTGTGGCCCTAAAAACAAAAAACAAAACAAACAAAAGAAGTCAGAGGTATTCTGAAAAAATTATAGTTAAATCACTTGGCAAAGGACCACAGTCCACCAGCAATACTGGACACAATTCTAGGGTATCAGGTTTCTGGGGAGGGTTTTCAAGGGTTTTGGATCTCGTGTTTGTCTAAAAATACGAAAGTTAAAAAAACAACAACAAAAAAACACCACCGAGGAGTTCCCGTCGTGGCTCAGTGGTTAACGAATCTGACTAGGAACCATGAGGTTGCAGGTTCGATCGATCCCTGGCCTTGCTCAGTGGGTTAAGGATACAGCGTTGCCGTAAGCCATGGTATAGGTCGAAGTTGCAGCTTGGATTCCGAGTTGCTGTGGCTCTGGTGTAGGCTGGCGGCTATGGCTCTGATTAGACCCCTAGCCTGGGAACCTCCATATGCCGCAGGAGCAGCCCTAGAAGAGGCAAAAAGACAAAAAACAAACAAACAAAAAACCCCAAAACAAACAAACAAAAAAACCCACAAAAGTTATACCATAAATCCATGGGCAATGCCCAACACTTCATTTACGGTTCCCGGTTTTTAAAAATTATAAATGATAACTATAATAAAATGACACTTTTGTTTAAAAAAGTCAAAATAGTACAATAAGATAAGTAATAAAAAGTACGTCCATTCTTATTCCAGACCCCAGTTCTGCTCTACTCTCCTGGAAAGTCCCTACTGCAGTTTTTGTGTTTCCTTCCAGAAACCTTCCATACAGAGGATACACACACATTGACATTATCATTAAAAAAAAAAAAAAAAAAATGGAAGGATATTTAGAAAGTTCTCATTATTTGATGGCAAATAGACTTTAAGAAAATCTGCTTAAAGTTAGGACAAACGTTTCACAGGAAATATTGATTGACTTCCTGCTTTGTGCCATGATTTTTCTTAAAGAGAAGATCTATAATCCAGAATTCTAATATTTACTGAGTCTGCATGGATCCTGGCTGGATGGAAGGTCACAACAGCAGTGTGGAAATAGTTAAAATAGTTAACTATAATAGTAGGTTTAATCTCTGGCACGGCTCAAGGTACACAGCCTTTTTGTTTGTTTGTTAGTAAAATACACATAACACAAAACTCACCATTTTAACCTTTTTTTTTCAGGGCGGGTGGTGCCTCAGCATGTGGAAGTTCCTGGGCCAGGGACTGAACCCACACAGCAATGACCCAAGCTGCTGTAGTAACAACACTGGATCCTTAACCCTCTGTGCTACAAGAGAACTTGGATTTTAACCATTTTAAAGTGAATGATTCAGTGGCATTAAATACATTCACCATGTTGTTTGTGTATCATCACTACCTAGTTTCAGAACTTTTTCATATCCTCAAAAGGAAGCCTCTTAGCAATCGTGCCCTGTTCCCTTCTCCCCCAGCTCCTGGTAACCACTAATCTGCTTTATATCTTTATGGATTTGTATAGTCTGGAATCATACAATATGTGGCTTTTTTTTTGGCTGCGCCTGCAGCATGTGGAATTTCCCAGGCTAGGGATTGAACCTGTGCCATAGCAATAACCAGAGTTATAGCAGTCACAGTGCCAGATCCTTAACCCACTTAGCCACCAGGGAATTCCAATGTATGGCTTTTTATATCTAACTTCTTTTACTTAGCATAATGTTTTCAAGGTTTATCCATGTTTGCAGTACTTCATTCCTATTTTATGGCAGAATAATATTTCATGGTATGGCTCTACCACATTTTTGCTTATCCATTTGTGAGCTGACGGCCATTTGGGTTATTCCCACCTTTGACTCCTGTGACTGGTGCTGCTATGAACATTTGTCAAGTTTTTCTTTGGAATATCTGCTTTCAGTTCTTTTGGGTATGTGCCTAGGAATTGAATTGCTGGGCCATACGGTAATTTTATGTTTAACTTTCTGAAGAAATGTCTCATTCATTGAATCTCTCTGATGTTGGTCCCTTGGCTCTCTATGAGGCTGTGGATTTCTTCTTATATTCTTAGTCTTCCAAATCAGTGAGGATTAATTGATTAATATCTGAATTAATTGTTTAATATCTGGCAGATAGTTAAGTTTAACATTTTGTTCATCAGCACTGTAATAGTAGGTCTGGTGTTATCCCATATTGAACTTTAAATATAGAAACTATGTAATATCAATTTTATATGTCTGCTTTTATTTAATGTAGTCAATGCACTGGGCTGTCAGAGGTAAAAAAGATCTGATGCTGGAAGAATCTGACCAGACTCATACCAACAAAATGGAAAATCAGGAATGGAATGAGCAAAAAGAAATAAAGAAAGAGGAGCTGGATTCAACCACAGAGAAAATGGAGCAAAAAGAATCAAATTCCCTGGAGAAGTCATTCTCCCCACAAAATTCAGATTCTCCAAGTAAGTCATGTCACGGGGTAGCTTTGAAGAACAGAGAAGGTCTGAAATTAAGTCTTGGTTTATATGGTGTTTATTCCCAACTTTTCCACTTGCACAATAGTGACAAATAAAGGCTTGGTTAAGCACCTTAAACTAAGAGTGACGCAGAACTAGAAGACATATTCTTTAATACATTCCTTGCAACAGAAAATTTTAGACATTTCTGGGATCATCTTCTTTTTTGGGGTGGGGGATCATCTGCTTTACCGAAATAACACTGGCTAACATGTTGGGTGTTTACTACGTAAAGAAATGCTCTTTACATATATTACTTGGTATTTATTATGTCATTTACTATTAATTATATATATATTAATTTAGTTAATTCTCACTCCAATTTTGTGAGGTTGGTATCAATATTATTCTCACTTTACAAATGAAAACTGAAGCCTAGAGAGGTTGAATAATTTTCTCAAGGTTATCCAGCTTGTATGTGGCAGGAAAGGGGTCTGAACTGAGGGAGTCTGGCTGCTTAATCTGTGTTCTAAGGTGTTGCACTATCCTGAGAAGATGCCTCATCTGTAAGTAGCTCTGTAGATAGCTGATTCAGGTATAGATCCACTGAAGAAGGTATTACAGAGCTTAAATTCGGCTCCCAAGCTACACTACCTGGCTCACATCCTAGATCTACCATTTATTATCTGTATTACTCAGTAAAAGTTGAACTTCTCTACTCTTCAGTTGCCTCATCTACAAAATAGAGGACAGAGTGGAATCTTCTCATAGCTTTACCATGAGGATTAAATGAGGCGATCCATGCTGAATGCTCAGCACAGTGATTTGACTATTGCAGGCCCTGGGTAATTGTTAGCTACTGTTATCATTTCTTTGTCTATCTGGCTATCCCACTGTGTTTATTTTGTAGAGGTGTGTTATGTATATACACTGTAACTCTCCTCTAGATTCTTTTTTTTTTTTTGTCTTTTTGCTATTTCTTGGGCCGCTCCCGCGGCATATGGAGATTCCCAGGCTAGGGGTCGAATCTGAGCTGTAGCCGCCGGCCTATGCCAGAGCCACAGCAACTCGGGACCGAGCCGCGTCTGCAGCCTACACCACAGCTCACGGCAAAGCCGGATCGTCAACCCACTGAGCAAGGGCAGGGACTGAACCCGCAACCTCATGGTTCCTAGTCGGATTCGTTAACCACTGCGCCACGACAGGAACTCCTCCTCTAGATTCTTGATTCTCAGTTATTCTAACATCTGGTTAGAATTTAGCCTTTAAGCAGAAGGTTCCTGAATGTCCTTGAACACTTACTATAAAAAAAAGATGATAGTTTTTGGTGAACGGGAGTCTTTCTAGAAATAGTCACTTCAAAACTCTCTTTGGGGAGAACTTTCACATGCTCACTACTTGTTGGGAATAAAGATCCTTAGAGCTTCATTCAGGCACCCTACTGCAATGAGGTTACCCAAGAGATCCTTTTGTAGGTCTCCATTGATTGCATCATCCTCATAACTGGAAGTAGTTACAGTATAACAAACTGATCAAAGTAGAAGACCAAATGCCAGAAAAACAGTGTTTTAGGCAAACATACACCTACAAACACCCACTCACAGGCACACCCAGGCAGACAGGTAAATATTTCTCCATTTAGCATCAGAATGTTTAGATCTGTGCTTCTTGAACCCCTATGGCCTTCCTGTGACCTTCTATTTCAGAGTCAGACCTAGTCTGAGTTCAACAGAATTAAGGGGATCAATCATGCCAGAAAATCACACTGAAGCTCCACTTAAATCCGTCTCAAGAGATTCTATAAAATTTTCTTGGGAAAAAATTATGGCTCAGCAGATTAAGAACCTGACATAGTGGAATTCCTGTTGTGGCGCAGTGGTTAACGAATCCGACTAGGAACCATGAGGTTGCAGGTTCGATCCCTGGCCTTGTTCAGTGGGTTAAGGATCCTGCATTGCTGTGGCTGTGGCGTAGGCCGGCGGCTATAGCTCCATATGCCGCGGGAAGTGGCCCTAGAAAAGGCAAAAAGACAAAAAAAAAAAAAAAAAAGAAAAAGAAAAAGAAAAAAGAACCTGACATAGTTTCCATGAAGACGTGGGTTTGATCTCTGGCCTTGCACTCAGGGGGTTAAGGATCTGGTGTTGGTGCAAGCTGTGGCTTGGATCCAGTGTTGCTGTGGCAAAGGTCTCAGCTGCAGCTCCGATTTGACCCCAGCCCTGGAATGTCCAGTTACTGCAGGAGGAGCCCTAAAAAGAAAAGCAATTTTTTTTCTCTTTCTTTTAAAAAATAGTTATTTAACTATGCAGGCATAAAAAAGAACAAAATAATGCCATTTCCAGCAACTTGGATACAACTAGAGATTTTCATACCAAGTGAAGTAAGTCAGAAAGAGAAAGACAAATACCACATGATATCACTTATATGTGGAATCTAAAATACGGCACAGATAAACCTATGTACAGAACAGAAAAGACTCACAGACATAGAGAACAGACTTGTGGTTGCTAAAGGGGAGTATGGAGGGGGGTGGGAGTTTGGGGTTAGTAGATGCAGCTATCACGTTTAGAATGGATAAGCAATGAGGTACTGCTGTATAGCACAGGGAACTATAATCACTTGTGGTAGAACATGGTAGTAGATAATATGAGAAAAAGAATGTATATATATGTATGTCTGGGTCACTTTGCTGTACTGCAGGAATGGACAGAACATTGTAAATCAACTATAATAAAGTGAAACAAACCCCAAAGTAATATAAACTTGTCATTAAACAATTCAAAGACTCATATATAGACAGTAACTTAGGGTCTAGCCTCATGACCTGTCCTTCTCTGTTTCTGCCTCCTGAGGTAACCAATGCAGATGCTCAGATGTGTTCTCACCCATGCTGTTCTCTATGCTAACAAAGGCATATATAAGTGTATGTTTATTTATGAGGACTTTACACATAACAAATGGAATTATACTGTGCACGTTCCTCTCTATCATACACTAGCTAGGAGCACTGACTCTGGAACCAGAGCCTAGCTTTTCCCCCTAATGAGTTGTGTGACCTTGGGGAGGCAAATTAACCTCTCTGTATCTGCATTTTCTTATCTCTGTATGATGCTTAAAATATTAGTTTCTCCCTTGTAAAGTCTTTTTGAGAAGTAAACAACATACGTAAAATATTTAGGCCGATACTACACAGCTAGTGCTTTTTTTCCTTTTTATGGCGGCGCCTGTGGCATATGGAAGTTCCCTGACTAGGGGTTGAATTGGAGATGCAGCTGAGGCCTACACCACAGCCACGGCAACACTGGATCCAAGCCACATCTTTGACTTACGCAGAAGCTTGTGGCAACACTGGATCCTTAACCCATTGAGCAAGGCCAGGGATCAAACCTGCAATTTCTCAGAGGTTGTAGTTGCATTCTTAACCACTGAGCCACAATGGGAACTCCACCAGTGCTTTTTTAGTGTTAGTTTTTATTACTATGGAACTTCTTAGTCCTTAATATTTAGAATGTACTTATTGCTTTTAACACCTGACAAATAGTCCATAGTGTAGATGTATTGTTATTTACTCAGAATAAATTGTGGGGAGTTCCTGTCGTGGCTCAGCGGTTAATGAACCCAACTAGCATCCAAGAGGTTGAGGGTTCAATCCCTGGCCTCGCTCAGTGGGTTAAGGATCCTGCCTTGCCGTGAGCTGTGGTGTAGGTCGCAGATCTGGCTTGGATCTGGTGTTGCTGTGGCTCTGGCATGGGCTGGCAGCTACAACTCAGATTGGACCCCTAGCCTGGGAACCTCCATATGCCACGGGAGTGGCCCTAAAAGGACAAAAAGACAAATAAAATAAAATAAAATAAAATAAAATAGTAAAGTGAATTAAAAAAAAAAGAATAAATTGTGATGCTGGTTTTGATACCCTTACGTGGTGAAGTGTATTCTCTTCTTGCGGTGGAGGAATGAAGCCGGAGGGGGTGAGAGGAGGGAGACAGGATCATTGTTCCGAGAAGCTGTCGTTGGAGAATAAGAATTAGGACATTTTGCTGAAGGCTGCACTTACCAATATTTTGTTAATGTTGTTTAGGGGATTATTGGGTGTTCTGAGTAGTGCCTTAAATTTGGTGTTTCATATGCCAACATGCAGTTGCATGATTATTTATAATTTCATTTTACTGCAGTGTAAATTTTTATGTCAGCATTTAAGAAATATTATTCCTGTCAGCTTTACCAAGCCCTGAGTGGCTTCCCACATAACTTGTGGGCATTTTTGTTCATTTCCTCAAGCAGTGCCTGTTATTTTCTTTGGAGTTTGCCTTTTGATGCCTCTTCTGTGATGAGCATCCATCAAGCAGCCCTTCATCATTTTCTGACTCTGCATCGTAACCAGGAAAACAGAGCACAGCCTCTGAAATCCCATGTGGGAGACAATCTTACTTTTACTTTCTTTTCATTTAAACATGCAATAAATGTGCCTTCTGATACATACAATTCTAGAATCAAATAGTTCTGTATAACATCCTGCAGTAAAAAGAAAAAATAACTGAATGTAGCAGATGCTGTTGGTGTGCCAATATATCCTCTGGGCATTTGCCTTCTTAGGCATTGCCAATCCTGTGGCTCCCACCAGAGGGCTTTCTCTGGAAGTAGGGCTGGCTTGGCAGCAAATGATCTGGCAGTTAAGTGCCAGGGAATAACACCCTGGGGTGTAGCCATCAGATAATAATGCATTGGAGGGGGAGACTAAATTCCCCAGCTCCTTCATTCCTGAAGTGGAATAACTCTGAGGGTTTTTTTTAGGGTGGCACCTGTGGCATATGGAAGTTTCCAGGCTAGGGGTTGAATTGGAGCTGTATCTGTGACCTACACCATGGCTCAGAGTAACATGGGATCCTTAACCTACTGAGTGAGGCCAGGGGTTGAACCCGCATCCTCATGGATATTAGTCGGGTTTGTAACCCTCGGAGCCACAATGGGAATTCCCTTTGAGGGGTTTTTATATTGCTTCCCAGGGCTCCCCAAGGAGATCAAACCCCAGGGTAGTAAATTCCTAAAAAGTTACCTTTTATAGACCTGGCTTCCTTTCCCCACTTCCCTACTAGGGTCACCAGGGATCACCTCCCAAATTAGCCACTTGCATTCAAAGTCTTGTCTGGGGTCTATTTCTAGAGGAACCCAAACCAGAAAACGTCTTTTTCAAACTACAAAAATAACATGTGAAAAAAATGTAAAAACAAACTAACGTGTATTTGGTGTAGAAATATGAGAAAATGTGGTCAAGCAGAAGGATGAAAATACAGCACTTAGTAGTCTTACCACATAGGGAAATATTTATTATTTATATTTTCATATATTTTAAGAGACTTTAGTATACCTAAAATGAAAACGACATTACATATTTTGTGTGGGTATTTCAATTACAGGTGTTCAGAAACAATTTCCTTTTTGCTTTTTCCCCAAATGGAAATTCTTTAGAATTTTTTTTTTCTCTGATAATTCTAAAGTAAGTGCAGATCCTGTTTTCCTGGGATAATCACTATCAACTTTCTGTGTATATTTCTCCTATTAGATATTTAGATAATACTTTAAATTATGAATGAGAGCACATTCTGTAGCCTACTTTTTCATTAGCAATACTATAAACAGAAAAATGATATAAGGCATGCTTGGTCATTGCAGAAAAATAAGAAAATATAAACAAAAAACAGTATAAAAAAATAGAAACCACATCTATTCTAACTATCCAGGAATAACAACTGTTAATATCTAGGGATAATTCCTTATAGATTTAAATTTTTTTTTTACCTAAATACTCATGTAAATAATGAATTTAGGAATGAGATCATATTGTCTAAACTTTTTTCTGTCACTTAGCAATATGTTATGAACATTTTCTATGAGCATAAATGTTAAAATTGTTAATAACTATATCCTTTTAACCAACCTTTTTTTTGCTGAAGATTTAGATTGTTTCTTGATTTTTAAATATTTATAGATAGTATCAAAATAAATATCCTCATAGTTAAACCCTTGAGCACATCCATGATTATTCATTAGGTTAAATTTCTAAGAGTAGAATTATTGGGTTAAAGGTTTATACACTTTTTATTTATTTATTTATTGCTTTTTGGGGCTGCACTTGGGGCATATGGTGGTTCCCAGGCTAGAGGTCTACTTGGAGCTACAGCTTCCGGCCTATGCCACAGCCACAGCAACGCCGGATCCTAACCCCCTGAGTGAGGCCAGGGATCGAATCTGCAACCTCATGGTTCCTAGCCAGATTCATTTCTGCTGCGCCATGACAGGAACTCCTATCAGTAACCTTTTATTATTAAGCATTTAAACATGTGAGGTCCTGGAGTTCCCATCGTGGCTCAGTGGTTAATGAACCCAACTAGTATCCATGAGGATGCAGGTTCCAACCCTGGCCTCCCTCAGTGGGTTGAGGATCTGGCGTTGCCGTGGCTGTGGCATAGGCTGGCAGCTGCAGCTCCGATTCGACCCCTAGTCTGGAAACCTCTATATGCCTTGGGTGTGGCCCTAAAAAGGCAAAAGACAAATAAATAAAAATAAATGAACGTATGAAGTCCTCTCATCTAGATAAACCAACTCCTGTTCATAAGGATGCAAAAGTCTGCTTAGGTTCATCTATTTCTGTGGATGAATTTCTTAATAATTCATACCAAAGATTGATCCTTACATTTTTACTTATTGGAATAAAATCTTTTTTCATTTTTTATAAGAATTTTATTTTATTGGAGTATAGTTGCTTTATATTGTACAATGAAATCTTACCAAGAAGCTGTTTTATTACTAAACGGTTGACTTTTCCACCCTCTGATTTTAGAATCTTCTCTTCTCTCTTCCAAAGGTTTGTCGGATGTGAACTGCTGGCACTTTCGTTTCCGCTGGTCTAGGGATGCTCCTTCAGAACTGCTGAGGAAATTCAGAAACTATGAAATATGAAATGTCCATACTGAGAGAAACAGTGCAAGATCATCTTCTGTGTTGAAAACATGCAGTCTTTGTTCAGATCTTTAAAGTATCATGTTTGTGAATTGCTGAATACCAGTTCATTCCCCCATCCTTGAAACCATTCTCCCAATGTGTTTTTTAAATGAGAAAATTTTCAGATTAGTTTCTTTAAATATTTGAATAAATTAATGCTCTCAGATCCAGATTAGATTGTTTGTTTTCCTGTTAATGTTATTTGTAGAAATCCATGAAAAAAACTGTTCTCTGTATTTAAATATTTCATTGATATACCATGATCTTTACTAGTACTGGATATACAAGAAATGTTTTCTGATTGTGGACTTAAACTGAGATGTGAAATTACTTGCCAAAACTTCATTGAATGAAATAAATAGTTTACCCAAAGTTCATAATGAATTTGTAATTTAACTGTACATTTTTTTTTTTTTTTTTTTAGGGCTGCACCTGCAGCATATGGAAGTTCCCAGGCTAGGGGTCAGATCTGGGCTGCAGCTGCCGGCCTGTGCCACAGCCACAGCAACCTCAGATCTGAGCCGCACCTTGTGGCAAAATTTTAAAAGGTAGCATGTTAAATGAATAAAATGAGATTACAGTTGCCTGTTATAATGCCTTCCTGGCCCAAGTGGGCACTCAAATAAATATTAGATTGAATAAGTGGATTTTTGAATCTAAGTATCAGGTTTTTAAAATTTTTCTTTTTTTAATCTAGACTGTCTAATTTTAACATTACTGATGACTTTAGTGACCTGTCAAGGGGAAAAACACTCCCACTCTTACAGTCCACTCTGCTTTTGTTACATCTGTATTTCCCAATTGTTGACAAGACTGAGCACTAGCTCTTGCTTACTTTCTCTGCAGGATGTTTGTAGCCTCTGAATAAGAAATGAAAAATAGGTCCACTTGAATAGGGGTTTATGGTGGGTCAGGCTTGTGCTGAGCAATTTCTTTACTTGATCCCATCTAACTTAATAGGAGACCTTTTATTCTTAAACACTTAAATACTCCCCTGAACTCAAAGGTTAAAAAGGGAGGGTTCTGTGCTTTAATAATGCAGTGTTTCTCATTGAACGAAAAGTAAGAACAAAACTGGACTTTTCCTCAGTAATGTGTCTGAATTCCCAAGTGTGTTCAGCACAACCATAATGGTATACAATAGCACACTTTCAAAGGCATTTATTTTTGGATTATGGCTTGAATTCATGGTATAGCAAACTAATTATGAAAAGATAATTTTTTTCTTTTTTCTGATTGTAGGGCTGCACCTGCAGCATATGGAAGTTCCTAGGCTAGGGGTCCAACTGGAGCTTCAGCTGCTGGTCTACACCACAGCCACAGCAAGGGATCTGAGCCATGTCCATGACCTAGACCACAGTTCATGGCAATGCTGGATCCTCAACCCACTGAGCAAGGCCAGGGATTGAACCCGCATCCTCATGGATACTAGTCTGGTTTGTTTCTGCTGAGCCACAACGGGAATGCCATAAAAAGATAATTTTATACGAAGGTGATTAAGCTTTAAAGTCAACTCTAAATGGTGAAGAGAATTAGTTTCTTATATTCAAAACTGAGTGAGTGAATGAATGAAGCACATATTTCTTGAGAATCATTATGTAATAAATATCTTACTAGCATTTGTGAGGATATAAAAATGCTTAAGTCATGTTTATGCCCTCAGTAGTTGGTTATTTAATGAAATAAGACAGGTATCTGAATATCTTACAGTTTAAAAGGAGCATATTGTATTAAAGTATGTAATGGGCTTAGAATATGCCTGGCATATAGTAAGCACTACATGTACTAGTTACTATTCTTAGATGTTAAACCTTTGATAATCAATTGACAGAATTGTGGCTTCCCCCCGCCTCAATCCTTTCCCTCCAGCTCTCCATCTCAGAGGTATTGTTTCTTGCATATTCTTCCATAGATGTCCTGTGCATAACACACATACATGTTTCTTTTCTTTACACTAACAGAAATGCACTATCTATCCTTTCATGTATTCTCTTAATATGTCTTGGAGATTTTTCCATTTTTAGTCCATAAGTGCCACTTGCTCCTTTTTTTTTTTTGGCTGCATCCCTGAGCCAGGGATGGAACCTGAGTCACAGCAGTGACAATGCCGGATCCTTAACCTCCTGAGCCACCAGGAAATTCCTACCTTGTTCATCTGCTGCTTGGCTTTCCATTGTGTGGGTGAGCCATAATTTACTTCATGTGCCTTCTATTTGTGCCTTTCCAGGTTCTTGACAGTTTTGTGTTTGTTTTGCCATCACAAATAGCATTGTAGGAGATAGCTTTATACACAGTATTTCTTGTATGTGAAGTATATCTGTAAGATAAATACCTCTTACTGGAATAGATCAAAGAGCATGTATATAGATTTAGAATTTGATTACCATATCTTTAAGCAAGGAACAGATGAAGTTTGGCAAGTTTCAGAGATCTTAGGGCCAATGGATTGGAAAACCCAAGGAAATAGTGGTTGTTCATTGGGTTTCTTGCCTTTAGTCTTTTTTACTCTAGGATAGATGTTGTTGAGTGGCTCCATTTGAAGCACTGTGCTTATGGAACAATTTACCCAGCACTCCCAACCCCTGGTACCAGGGGGTGCCCAAGATATAAAGCGATAATAAAGTCAGAATACACTTTTTTTTTTTCCTTTTCCTGGTGCCTTCCACAGAGATAGGATGAGAACAAGGTGTCTTTTCAGTGTTAGGGCTTCCTGCCTTCTGGGTATTCCAAAACGTTGAAATAAAATTGTGAAACATTTTTGCTCTTTTAAGTAAAGGACAACTCAATAGAGTAACTCAGGAAAACCTAGGCAGAATTCAGACTTTCCTATGATCCCAAATAGATTTTAGTCTCCCATGGACATATACCAGCCTGTCGAAAACATGCCCCTTGATGAGCAAATCAGAAATGCAAAAAAGACTTTGCAGATATTTCTTGTAAAGAGAGAGCTGGATCAGGGGAAGATAAGGTTGTTTTCCTGCTTATGAATTTTCATATCCTTTCCGTGCCCAGATCTGATGGTGGTTACAAGATCAATCACAGCAGCAAGTGTTGATGACTAATGCAGTTATTGAGAGGGGTCTTTAATTTCCTGGAGGCAAACACCATTACCCGCCACCTCCACATCACAGACGAGGAGATGCCAGGACTAGTGGGGAGTCAGTGATGGAAGAAATTATAAAACTGATGCAATTACTGAGAAAATGATGAAATGTCTCATAAAGAAAGGCTTCAATTCCCTTCAATTTCAGGCTTTGTGATATGCATCAGTGTGGCTGTGTCTTTGGTATTATTTTCAACTCACCCTCACTGTGGGAGAACATTGTGAATCAGGCAGGTCATTCTTATCCTTTCTCCTCCCAGCCAGGCTCCTTCATTTCTCCAAATGTTTTTGCTATGATGATTTCTTGTATTAAAGCTGCTAAGAGTGAATGTTTTCACAGTAGAACTTAGGTTATGTTTATGAAGAATAAGATCTTTCTCCAGTTCTAATCTACTGTGGGATTTAGGGTAAATCACTTGAGTTCTCTGATCCAGTTTTTTCTACCTGTGGCTGGAATTAAGAATCTTCCCCTGACAGAATGTAGGCTCTTGGCTTAAGACCAGATCCAGTTGTTGGCTTGTTTAAGGCCTCTGGTGGAAGCCAGAAGTGTGGAAACAGATGAGATGTGTGAAGTCTAGAAGCAGAAGTCAAGGATGAGTGAGGACAGGGAAGGTAGAGAAAGTGGCTGTGTCTTCTCCCTCATTTTTTTTTTTTTGTCTTTTTTGTCCTTTTAGGGCTGCACCCGCAGCATATGGAGGTTCCCAGGCTAGGGGTCAAATGGGACCTGTAGCCACCAGCCTATGCCACAGCAACAGCAATGCCAGATTCCAGGTGTCTGCTACCTACACCACAGCTCACACCAGTGCTGGATCCTTAACTCACTGAGTGAGGCCAGGGATTGAACCTGTGCCCTCACGGATGCTGGTCATATTCGTTTCCAGTGAGTCATGACAGGAACTCCTCCATCACTCTTTTTAATTACTCTTCTTTTCTTACTGTTCTTTTAAGAGAGCAGAGATAGAAAGGTAGAGATCACAATGAAATATTCATATGTATATATTCCAGCCTCAAATACCTCCATTATTTTTTTACATTCAGCTGAGCTTGATGCCATTCTTGACAGCATCTTACCTCTGAAGATAACGGTATTTGTTCAGAGTATGTTAAAGTATATTAGGAGTTCCTGTGGTGGCCCAGTGGGTTAAGAATCTGACTGCAGCAGCTCAGGTTGCTGCTGAGGTGCAGGTTCCATCCCACTGCCAGGCACAGGGGGTTAAAGGATCCACTGTTGCTACAGCTGCAGCATAGGTCACAGCTGCGGCTCAGATTCCATCCCCGGCCTTCTGGAAACTTCCATATATATAAATAATTTCTAGCTCATTAGACTTTTAGGGGAAGCTTTAAAACAGGCAATAATAATAATAACAACAATGACAATGACAACACCTACCTTTATCTGTTTCCAAAGTATTTTCTCAAATATCTTGTTTAAATCTCATAACTAACTTCATTTTCTTGAGGAATCTGTTTGTGTAGATTCTGTTACACTCTAAAAACAAGAGACTGGAAAACAGATTTTTAAAATTTAATTAAAAAAAGAGTTTTTTTCTTAAACCATTGCTTCTCAACCTTACCATCCACCTGGGGAATATAAAACTCTGCTGCCTGAGTCCCACCCCCAGATGTTTTGACTTAATTGTCCTCGGTGTCAATCCCAAGGGGCTGGGCTGTTATAGCTCTGGGGTAACTCTAACTTGCAGCTAAACTGAGGAGCACGTGGCTTAAACAAATAGTTCATTTACAGCTGAAATGGTTAATATTTTGACATCTCTACCTGCAAAGAGGAGACTGGAATTCTCCTTTCCGTGCAACCAGTTAATTCTGGGGGTCCCCATGGCCTAGGAGCACTTCATTTGCGCTCCCAAAGAAGACTATGAATTGCGCCAGGGTTCTCTCACTCTCTCAGTCTGGTCTCCAGCCCACAAAGCCACGTGGAGCACTCTCTGCGGCCACTGCCGGGCGCTGAGCACCTATCGGCCGGAAGACTGGTCTCCTCAGGGCTTGGTATCGCCAGGCTTGCTGTGAACAGTTCCCCAAGTGGCTGTGACGCTCTTCCTAACCGAGTGCTCACAGATCCTGACTCCGGGGCCTTATCGGCAGCATAGCCTCAGCTCTGACCGCCCGGCCGGTCCTCTCTCCCCTGGGCCCACCCAATGCCTTTCCCAGGCCGGCAGGGGGCGGGGCGATGGGAGGAGGAACACCTGGGTTGAGAAAGGACCTGATCCTGGGATACCTGCGTGCACAGGGGAGGACGTTGTGCTCCGCCAGTAGCGACTGTTTAAAAGTGCTGTTTTAGAAATTCCGTCAGTGTTGAAGCAATAGAAATGTAGTACAGAGAGTTTGGAAATGGACGCCCACGTGAAGGTTGTTCGCCGATAATAGTTAAAGGAGAAATGGTTGGCTGTGTGGTTTCAGGCAAGTCCTTTACTTTTACTTCTCTGAACTCATTTCTTCTCTTGTGAGTTCCCTGGTGGCATAGCAGTTGAGGATCTGGCATTGTCACCGCTGTGGTTTGGGATGCATCTGTGGCCTGGGTTTGATCCCTGATCTGGGAGCTTCCACATGCCAGGGGCGCAGCCAGAACAAAACAAACAAAAGGCTCCTTTTGGTTTTGACTCTTCTCTTCTGGTTTAAATTCAAGGAATCAGGGCGGCTATGCATCAAGCAAAGACAGTACTCTTCAGACATCCATGGTGAGATAATCCATGGCTTAAAGTGTGTGGTAAAGAAGATGGCTCTGGATAGGGCATTTATCATCTGGGTAACCTTATGTGGGTTCATTAACCTCCCCATGCTTCAGTTTCATCAGTAAAATGGGATAGTAACTATCCTTAGGTAGGACACAAATATTAACCATTAATAGGTGAGATTGGGAAAGAAAATCAGAGTGACTAAAAAGATTTTTTTTTCTCAATTCTCTAAAATGGTACCCTAGCATGTTTGTTACAAAGGCAAATTATTAGACACCCACCCCAAATCTACTCAGCAGAAACTATGAGGGTTGTAAGGCCCAGGAATCTGTTTTGGAATCTTACTGAAATCTCCAAGGGATTCTTAGGTATGCTAAAATGTAAGCAGTACCGTTCTAGAATCTTCCTCCCCAAAGTGTAGTACAAAGCCCAAAATGATCAGCATTACCTGGGAACTTACTAGAAAACTAGAATCTTGGGCTCTGCTCTGTATCTTCTAAATTGTAATCTGTGTTTAACAAGATCCCCAGATGTTTCTGATTTAACTCTTGAGACGCACTGCCCTAGAACTGCCTCTAATACAATAGCCACTAGCCATATGTGGCTATTTAAAATTAAATTAATTAGGAGTCCCCATCGTGGCTCAGTGGTAATGAACCCAACTAGTATCCATGAAGACTTGGGTTCGATCCCTGGCTTGGTTCAGTGGGTTAAAGTCTCTGGTGCTGCTGTGGCTGTGGTGTAAGCTGGCAGCTACAGCTCCAATTTGACCCCTAGGCTGGAAACTTCCATAAGCAGTGGGTGCGGCCCTGAAAAGAAAAAAAAAAAAATTAATTAAAATGAAATAACATTAGAAATGCAGTCCCTCTGTCACACTAGCCATATTTCAAGTACTCAAGAGCAACATGTGGCCGGGGGTTACAGTATTGGACAGTGCAGGCTATAGAACATTTCCATCATCTCAGAAAGTTCTGTTGGACAGTGCAGATCTACGATAATTATTACCATAATTTTTTTTTTTTTTTTTTTTTTTTTAGCCACAGAGTAACTTTTTGCCATTTCTCGGGCCGCTTCCACGGCATATGTAGGTTCACCAGGCTAGGGGTCGAATTGGAACTGTAGCCACCAGCCTACGCCACAGCAACAGCAAGGTGGGATCTGAGCCGCGTCTGCAACCTACACCACAGCTCACGGCACTCATTAACCCACTGAGCAAGGCCCGGGATCGAACCTGCAACCTCATGGTTCCTAGTCGGATTCGTTAACCACTGCGCCACGACGGGAACTCCCAAATTCTAACATTTAGAAGAGCCAAGCTGGTGAAGTAAATGAGTGAAGTAGGACAATTATAAGAGAACCAAGAGCACAAGTGCAATGGTATGTGGTCAGAGATACTCAGTCTCCACACCGGAAGCACAACAGGGAGTGCTGAGAACTGTGATAACCTGGGAAAAGCATGTTCAGATCCAGCCAGTGTTATTGTGGAGGAGGCTAAGCCCAGGCCGGGATACATGGTTCTATTTTTTTAAGAAGCTAGACATCTGAATTTTTTTGTGGTCTCCTGGCCAAGGAAACATTCTTGAAGGCCTGGTTTGGCCTTGATGTTTTAACCTTGAAATCAGGTTATTTCTGCCTTGCAAGGCCAATTGTTTGCCTTGTGTATGTTCTCCTTTCTTGTTTCTATCTCTTCTTTTGATCTCGTCTTTGCTTTCCCTTCCCTTTTTTCTTTTCTCTCTTCTCTATTTTTTTCTTTCATTCAGTAAGCATTTATTGAATGATCTCTTTGTGCTAGGCACTGTGCTGAGGACTCAGAATACAAAGATGAACCAACATTGTCCCTCCACTCATAACGATTCAGTTATGAGCATAGATAATGACAAAGCTCTGGAATGCTGTCCAGAGCTTTGTGGAGTGGTAAATAATTCAGTAAGCCAACTTTCAGGGAGAAGGATCAGAAAAGTATCCACACATGTGTGGATATTTGAGTTGAGTTTTGAAGGATAGTTAGGAGTTTTCCAGGTTGAAGGGCTGGGATAAGAAGGGAGAAAGTATTTTTTAGTGGAAGGGACAGCCTGGAGACTTGATAGTACTTGGCGTGTTTAAAAAGAGAAAATTTGGGGAGTTCCCTTCGTGGCTTAGCTAACCCAACTAGGATCCATGAGGATGCAGGTTCATTCCATATGCTGTGGGTGTGGCCCTAAAAAGCAGAAAAAAAAATTTTTTTTTTTGGGTGGCTGATGTGTAAAGTATATAAAATTATTTACCAGACCGCTTTGTTCTTAAAAGCCTTTTTGCTACCCACCCTCTACCACTGTTTGAACCACTTCCTCCTACCCCCAGGCTCCTCTCACCTCAACCCTGTAGCCCTTGAATCTACAACCTTCTTCTAGGACCTCACACTCTACTTCTGCCTCCTTTGTTGCTCTTTCCACTCCCTTCTCCCTCCCCAAGATTGCCCTCCATCCACTTAGAGTTGAGTCCCTTTTACATGTTCAAAACCATTTAGTGCTCAGCCAACCAGAGGGAGAAGAGATGCTGAGATTGTTAACCACCTCTTAGGAAGGTGGTTTAAAGGTCATTGACTTCTGAGGATTTTATTTGGATCCTGATTAAACAAAGTGTTAAAAACCTGAGACAATTTATGAGATGATTGGAAATGGGAACATTAACTGGATATTGATGATTGACATTTTTGAGTGTAATGACGGTATTGTGGTCATGTTAAAGTCTTAGGTGGATGTGATAACCACTACACCACGGAAACCTGTTGAAAATTTAGGAGGGAGAAGCTGAGGTGGAGGTAATGGAGGAGGGATGGGAAGAAAACTAGGCAAATGCATAAATAATAACCTCACAAGTCTACATAGCCTCACCATGTCCCTTGCACTTCCTGGATAAACTGTGTGCCTCTGGGCCATTGTTACTTCCTTCTTGGCGGTCACAGACCTAGAGTTTGGTCTTGGATCTGCCATTTTCTAACTTAGTTATATTGGGCAAGCCATTAAATATTACAGACTTATTTTTGGAGTTCCAGTCATGGCTCAGTGGTAACGTACCTAACTAGTAACCATGAGGATGAGGGTTCAATCCCTGGGTTAAGGATCTGAAGTGGTAGTGAGCTGTGGTGTAGGTTGCAGACAAGGCTCGGATCTGGCATTGCTGTGGCTATGGCTTAGGTTGACAGCTGTAGTTCTGATTTGACCGCTAGCCTGGGAACTTCCCTATGCCACAGGTGCGGCCCTAAAAAAGAAAGGAAAAAAAAGAAAAGAGACAGGTTGGGGGGGTGGGGAGATGCCCTGGGGATTTGGGATGGAAATGCTATAAAATTGGGTTGTGATGATCATTGTACAACTATAAATGTAATAAATTCGTTGAGTAATAATAATAAAAAAAAGAAAAGTAAGTAGGAAAAGTTCTATTTCTTGAAAAATTTTATGCAAGTTCAGAATTACTTCTTCCTTGAAAGATTTAGAATCCATCAAAAAAGCCATCTGGGCTGGTGGGTTTTTTTTTTTTAATGTGTAATGGTTTTAAATCATGGATTAATTTTCTTTCATAGACATCAGATTATGCATATTTTCATGTCTCAGTTTTGTTGGTAGTATTTTTCAAGGAATATGTTCAGTTTACCTAAATTGCTGAATTATTGGACTAAATGTTTATTACTGTCTACTTGATGTCTACAAAATCTATAATAATACACTTCTTTTCATTCCTGATATGGATAATCTATGTTTTCTCTTTGTACTTGATCAGTCTTACTGAGTATTTATCAATTGTATTAAACTTTTCAAAAAGCCAAAAAAAAAAAAAAGAGAAGAAAAGAAAAAAAAAAAAAAGACTATTTTCTTCCCAGCAGAGTGAGGGGTGGGGTTACACCAGGAAGCCTTCCCTGCTTGCCTTACACTGGCTCAGGTTCTCCCAAAGCATCTGAACCAGTCTGCACCTACTCAAGCGTGCAAAATCTGCTTGTCACTGGTTGTGTTCATCCCTGCCATCTGACTGTGATCTCCTTGAAGCAAGGTCTCTCTTGTTCACTACCAGATCCCTTCCTTGAGCGCCTGGGCTCCCACATAGTAGATGCTCAATGAAAGTAGCTTGCTGTCACAATACTGTATTTATGATAAACTTATACACGTCTATAGTAAAACTCTCTCAGGGCTAGAGTAGCCATTTGTGTGCATGTAACTGTTTAACTCCTTCCTTGGAGCTCTGCCAGGTACTGCTCTTCCATCTTCTATTTGGAAATCAGTTTCTGAGAACCTCCACCACCACCACCACTGCCCCCCTGAAAGCTTCCACCTGACTGAGCCCTGACACTGCTCGTGCATTTGGTTCAATGCCCGACGCTGCGCTTAGGACAACGAAAGTGCTTACCCAGGGTAGACTTTTTCTTGTGTTTGAAGTTTTGTGCTTTTCAATGATGAGAATTAAGACAACTAGTTTCAGAGGAGACAAGAAAGTGACACAGTACTCTAGGTGTTTGACAGGGACTTGGAAGAAGAATTTTTCTTTGCTCGAGGGAGGACACCAGAACTGTAGATGTGCATGTACAGTTGAAGCCCTGAAGAAATATGAGCCAGGGAGAGCACTTCAAACACAGGCAGGCTGGTTTCTGCCATGAGTATCAAATGAATATGTTTCCTTAGGAGTGATTTCATTTCAGGATAATGGGGAATATTGCAATACAAAGTTACCGTGTGAAAAATTGTAGTCGGGTATTTAGCGATTTAGCAGAGTGACAGATACATCAAAACGTTGGTATTTTGGTGAAACTTATTTTACAAAAAACTTGCCTATTTCTTTACAAGTTGATTTCAAAGGTCTCTTCTATTCCAAATTTCTATGCTTCTCTGAGCAGAATTTTTTCTATTGTAATTTCAAAGTTATCCAAAGTAGGTTCTATATAAACTAAAAATGTATGGAAGATATAACAAGAAAATGTAAAGATTTTTCTTCCAGCAATATATTCATGTGGTCCTCTAATAAAAAAGTTCTTAAAATCTGTAAGCTTGAGTTGCCTTCCCATAGACGGTCACAAGATGGCAGTCTTGGGCCAGTATAGGAGAAGGGTCCACCTGCACCCCCCAAAAGCTAGCTGCTATCCTGTTGCAAAAACACTCCAAATCTTGTTTCTTTGCTGTGGTACTGCTACAGTGTGGTGTGGTGGTTGTGCGATGGTTTATCCTTGCCCACAACAGACATTTCATGAATAAAACCTAGAGGGGCCAAAAGAAATCTTAAACAATTCAGCAATTCTGAAATTTGCTCAGCCCAGTGTGATGATGTCAATGCAGTGTGCAAGGGAAATACTTTGTTCACAAAGGGAATGTGTGTGTGCCAAGGATTATTTATTTGTTCTCTGAAACTCTGTGGTCATAGGTAGTAGGATTGATGCAGAAGCTTAGTTTATTTAGTGTAACTATTTATTTAGTTACACTAAAAATGTAACTATTACTAAATTGTGTTAAAATGAACAAAGTGTCACTGGATGGTAGTCTTCAACAGTTTAGGGGCAGGTTGTTTTGTTGACCACTGAATCTCTTTCATGTAAAAGTTGCCACACTTTGACTACCTTCTCCACCCCATTCTGGTCTTATTTGCACAGTTTCCTCCACAATGACACTTTTGGAGAAAGGGCCCGGAAGGAACTCTTCCTGAACTATACTCACCTCCCCATTCCCAGCCTCTTTTCTGCCCCTATGTGAACATTTTCAGTTACAGATACACTTCTCATCCCAAGAATCTATACCAGTGTTTTACAAAGTGTGGTCATTAGACATCCCTGCATCTCAGTCATTTAAAAAATTGTGGATTCCTGGGCTCACCTCATAGCTATTGAAACGGACTCTCCAACATGAGAAGAGTTACCTATGACAACTTATGAAAAACATGATCCTTGGCCCTCATGAGGCCAGGGATAGAATCCGCAACCTCATGGTTCCTCGGATTCGTTAACCACTGAGACGTGACTGGAACTCCCTTGTGGTTTTTCTATACCCTCTCCATACCTTTGAAAAAAAACTTTTTATTAAACTCATAGAATTGTCCTAAACAGGGTGTCTTCTTTTTCCTGCTGAGATACTTACTGATACTGTATTAATCATGCCTTTTTATTTTCTGTGTTTCTGATGTTTTGACATCTGGGCCTTACTAACTCTGGAGAGACCTTCCTTCCCAGGACTAGCGGATTCTTGGAGACAGTAAACAACTCATGTGCAGGCATGCCTTCCATATGCAAATCAACCAATCCTGAGCCCACCTCCCCACCACCTCTGGGCCACTATTTCCCCTGTCCTGACTGCTCCAGGGCCAGATACTAGACAAATAGGAACAAGCTTTATGTACCCTGGAGCCTGCTGAAATCATTCAAATTAAACCAATCCTAAACCTATTTACCCCATCTCACCTCCTCCCTCTCACAGAAACTGTCCTGGTCTGTGCACATGGTTGGAAAAAGAATTTTCCAGCATAGTCAGGTGAAGAGAAAGAGTGTATTGAGATGAGAGATGCCACTAGTGCCATGGGACAACTTCCTGGTCAGGAGCACAGGGTCATGTCGGTTTCTATAGCCCAGGAAGTGGAGAGGTCTCAGGATATACCTGCTGACCTGCTGATTGGTTGGGAAAAGAGGGGTATATTGCACCATAAGGGTTGGGTGAGGAGTGGGCCACATACCTTTCCTAGTAGGGGGTAGGAAGGAGTAGGTCAGGTTGCTCAGGTTGGGGAGGGGGCATTACAATGGTCAGGATGAGGGAATGGTGATTCTTGTCTTGGCCAGGAGGCTTTGAGTTCAGTCTTCTTGAAGGGGCCTTGAAGTTCAACAGAAACCACAATAGATGTTAGCCCACATTTTCCCCTTGCTTCCTCCACTCTTGACAGACTCAGAGCTTCTCAGTCCCTACATGGCTGGCAGGACCCCTCCCTTTAGTAACTGTGAATAACACATTCTCTTTTCAATGGCGGTCCTCTCTGAGTGTTCTCACTATACCTGAATAGTAAAACCAACATGTTAGAACAGATACAAGCATTTCAATACTTTCATTTTTTTCAAAGTGGATAGTGTTGCCAGAATTCGGCCCCTGTCTGCCGGTGCCAAATTGAAACACAGAGGCAGAGTTTGGGTAAAGGAGAAAAAAAAATAGCTTTATTGCTTTGTCAGGCAAAGGAGGGTCATAGCAGGCTAATGCCCTAAAGACTGTGCCCACGCTTGGAAAGAACTGCGAGGAGTTTTACAGTTCAAAGGAGAAAAACAGGTTTTCAGGTAGGAATCAGGATTAGGACACACATGCATTCTTCTTTCTTTGAGGGAATCTTAGTCATCAAAGCTGGAGTCAGGAGATCTTGGTATGATCACGATGGTGGTCTTCTGGGTTATTGCCTAGAATAACACTACTTGTGAAAAGGGCATATTGATCAGAGATTAGAACAAACTAGGAAAATTCCTGAAAAACCGCAGGCAATTATGCTCAGGGTGCCTAATCTTTAGCTTACCTGTGATTGCACTCAGGGTGCAATTAAGTCAGGGAGAAGGACAAAGGACTCTAAGCTGTTCAGTGTTCAAGTATTCATTTCTAAAAGAAGCATAATAAATATAACTTTTCTCTTAGGTGTATAAGATGCCTATATTATTATGTGTACTCCTTGGGAGGGAACCAGGATCCTGCCCTAAGGCTCTGTAATTGTTGCTTGACTGTTCCTCCCTTCCTTGATCAGCACCTGTCTGAATCTGTCCCTAGGAACTCAGGGAAGGTCACGGTGGCTGAATGAGACCCATTTCCTAAGAACAAGAAATGGGGGACACAGAAAGGCTTTTGTTCCCAGAAGCCCCACAGGGCCGTGCTCAATTTCAGTAGTGCTAACTAGAACCTATGGCATTGCAAAAAGAGTCATAACAGGGAGATGATGTAGCTGTGTGGTGAGTTTTAGCAGGAAAGATTTTTTTTTTTTTTTTTTTTAAAAAAAAAGAGGCCCCAAATGCTGTCCCCCAAGACAGCAAGACTTAAATGGCAGTTTCAACTCCCCCAAGAAATGTGACATTGAAAATAGTCAATCTGAAATTTTTGGGTAGCACTTGGGAGGTAAACTGCACGGCAAAGACCCCCGCCTAGGGTTCCCTTTCCCCGAAAGAAGTTGGCCTGGCCGGAAACAGTCTTGTCTTTGGCTAATATCTCCTGGCCCCACCCTCTTTCTGCCTATAAAAAGTTTCTATTTTGTCCAACCCCTCAGAGCGCTTTTCTATTTACTAGATGGGAAGCTGCCAGATTCAAGAATTGTTGAAGAAAGCCAATTAGATCTTCAAATTTACTCAGCTGAACTTTGGTTTTTGACAGATGAAAATCTCTCCTTATTTCCTCAATAGCCAAACATTTCCCCAGATGAGAATGCTGTAATAGTAATAAATAATAAAAAAGAGTAACTGAAAAATTGAAATATGGAGATACAGCCTAGTCAGCCGCAGGCTGGATATTTTATGGAGACAATCCTAAGAAAAATGGTTAGAGGGTTTTGTTTTTGTTTTGTTTTGTTTTTTTAAAGGAAGCTTAAACAGCAGTAGGGGAAAAAACAAAGAATAATTTAGAAAGACGTACTATTTGAAGGTGGTGCTGATGTATTAATACGTGGTAGAAATGAGTGGCCAGAAAGCATCAATCTGCCTGAGATGTGGTCATTTTTCAAGCGTGAATGAATGTAAACCAAGATCAAATTGTCACAAGTAGATTTGAACGACATATTGGCTAATTTTCATAGCAAAAGCAGGAACAGGAAAAGCAATAGAGAAGAGTGTCTCTGAGCTTCTTTGCCTGCATTTAAGAAATAAATTTGCTTCTACAGTGAACCTGCCCTCAAGTCAGTCTTGCAAAGGCATTTGGACTGTGCCATGATATTGATGTAGGTACTGAAATAATTCACCAAGTCATACATGTCACCCCTGAAAGTTGCTGCAAGTAGACGCAGGAAATGAGAGTGGGTCTCATGGACCTTGTGTCACTCCCTTACCTTATAAATAACTGTTGTAATTCTGCATGGAATTATCCAGACCTGCATTCTTTGTAACTCCATTTTTTTGCTGTATGAGTCAGAAGCAGTGAGCACTATACTCAGAGTATTTGAATTGGCAGAGGCTATGGTCACAGAAATTATTCCTGGAGCATCTTGAATTGTTAATAAACATTCTAGGAAGCCTAGTAATTACTGCATAGAATATGGAGTTAAGTGGTGGTGGGGTGGGGGGAGGGGAGAAGGAGGAAGGGAAGGGATAGTTTCCAAGAATTGACTTATTTGAGATGTCAAAGTTACATGAGTCCTTTTACTTTTGGCTCTTCTTTTCCTCTGGAAATGGAATAGTTTAGCAGAGCAAAGGCTTCCCCTTTCTTCTTCTTCTTCTTTTTTTTTTTTGTCTTTTTGCCATTTCTTGGGCCACTCCCGTGGCATATGTAGGTTCCCAGGCTAGGGGTTGAATCGGAGCTGTAGCTGCCGGCCTACACCAGAGCCACAGCAACGCAGGATCCGAGCTGCGTCTGCAACCTACACCACAGCTCACGGCAACGCCGGATTGTTAACCCACTGAGCAAGGGCAGGGATCAAACCGGCAACCTCATGGTTCCTAGTCGGATTCGTTAACCACTGCGCCACGACGGGAACTCCCCCTTTCTTCTTAGGGTATTAGTGTAGACTATACCTTTTAATTTTATTTATTTATTTATTGGCTGTTCCTGCAGCATGTGAAAGTTCCCAGGCCAGGGATTGAACCTGAGCAACAGCTGTAACCAGAGCCACATCAGTGACAATGCTGGATTTTTAGCCTGCTGTGCCACCAGGGAACTCATTTTATTTTATTTTAATCTTTCAGCTCTATAGAGGTTAGACTATGCTTTTAGAACTGTTTGACCACGTGATTTCATGTAGCCTATTCCTGTCACCTGAACAAAGGGCTGACCCCTTTTTCTCAATTGTACATGAAAATGGATGACTGGGATTAAGATCCCTGATTTTAGAAAATGTCATATATATCAGATTTTTTTTTTTTTTTTTTTAGTGCTGCACTCAAGGCTTATGGAAGTTCCAGGCTAGGGATTGATTGGGAGCTGTAGCCGCTGGCCTATGCCAGAGCCACAGCAATGCAGGATCTGGGCTGTGTCTGCGACCTATAGCACAGCTCAAGGCAGTGCCGGATCCTTAACCCACTGAGTGTTCTCATGAGTACTAGTTGGGTTCATTACTCCTGAGCCATGACAGGAACTCCATCCTCTATGATTTTAAACCATGGGAATGTATTACCTATTTAATAAGCAAAGCAATATGATTTATTTTCATTTTTATTTTTTATTACTCAATGAATTTATTACATTTATAGTTGTAAAATGATCACCACAATCCAGTTTTATAGTATTTCCATCCCACACCCCCACTGCATCCTCCCACTCCCCAAACTGTCTCCTTTGGAAACGGTAAGTTTTTCAAAGTCTGTGAGTCAGTATCTGCTCTGCAAAGAAGTTCGGTCTGCCCTTTTTTCAGATTCCACAAGTAAGTGATGGCATTTGATGTTGGTGTCTCATTGTCTGACTTCACTTAGCATGATAATTTCTAGGTCCATCTGTGTTGCTAAAAATGCCGTTATTTTGTTCCTTTTAATGGCTGAGTAATATTCCATTGTGTATAATATGTACCACATCTTTATCCACTCCTCTGTCGGTGGACATTTAGGTTGTGTCTTGATTATTGCAAATAGTGCTGCAGTGAACATTGGAGTACATGTGTTTTTTCTAGTCATGGTTTTCTCTGGATAGATGCCCAGGAGTGGGATTGCTGGATCCAATGGTAGTTCTATTTTTAGTTTTCTGAGGAATCTCTGTACTGTTTTCCACCAACAGTGGTTGCACCAATTTACAATCCCACCAACAGTGTACTAGGGTTCCTTTTTCTCCACACCCTCTCCAGCACTTATTGTTTGTAGACTTTTGGATGATGGCCATTCTGGCTGGTGTAAAGTGGTACCTCCTAGTGGTTTTGATTTGCATTTCTCTAATCATGAGTGATGTTGAACATCTTTTCATGTGTTTTTTGGCCATCTCTATGTCTTCTTTGGAGAACTGTCTGTTTAGACCTTCTGCCCATTTTTAGATGGGGTTGTTTGTTTTTTGGTATTGAGCGGTAGGAGGTATTTATAAATTTTGGAGATGAATCCTTTGTCAGTCGATGCATTTGCAAATATCTTCTCCCATTCTGTGGGTTGTCTTTTTGTTTTGTTAGAGTTTCCTTGGTTGTGAAGAAACTTTTAAAATTATTATTTTTTATTTTATTTTATTTTTTTGGTCTTTTTGCCATTTCTAGGGCTGCTACTGTGGCATATGGAGGTTCCCAGGCTAGGGGTCAAATTGGAGCCGTAGCTACCGGCCTACACCAGAGCCACAGCAACTCAGGATCCTTAACCCACTGAGCTGAGTCTGCAACCTACACCATAGCTCATGGCAACACCAGATTCTTAATTCACTGAGCAAGGCCAGGGATCGAACCCGCAACCTCATGGTTCCTAGTTGGATTCGTTAACCACTGAGCCACGATGTGAAATCCAAGAAACTTTTAAGTTTAATTAAGTCCCATTTGTTTATTTTTGTTTTTACTGTCATTGCTCTAAGAGGTGGATCTGAGAAGACGTTGCTGTCATTTAGGTCAGAGAGTGTTTGGCCTATGTTTTCCTCTAAGAGTTTTATAGTGTCTGGTCTTATATCTAGGTCTTTAATCCATTTGGAGTTTATTTTTGTGTAAGGTGTTAGGGAGTGTTCTAATTTCCTTCTTTTCCATGTGGCTGTCCAGTTTTCCCAGCACCGCTTATTGAACAGGCTGTCTTTTCTCCATTGTATACTCTTGCCTCCTTTGTCACAGATTAATTGACTGTAGGTGTGTGGGTTGAATTCTGGGCTTTCTATCCTGTCCCACTGATCTTTATTTCTCTTTGTGCCAGTACCATGCAGTTTTGATGACTGTTGCTTTGTAGTATAATCTGAAGTCCGGGAGCCTGATTCCTCCAGCTCCATTTTTCTTTTTCAGGATGTCTTTGGCTATTCTGGGTCTTTTGTGCTTCCAAACAAACTTTAAAATATTTTGTTCGAGTTCTGTGAAAAATGTCTTTGGTCATTTGCTAGGGATTGTATTGAATCTGTAGATTGCCTTAGGTAGTGTAGTCATTTTGATAATATTGACTCTTCCAATTCAAGAAGTATATCTTTCCATCTGTTTATGTCATCTTTGATTTCTTTCATTAAGGTCTTATAGTTTTCAGAGTACAGATCTTTTTTCTCTTTAGGTAGGTTTACTCCTAGGTATTTTATTCTTTTGGATGTGATGGTAAATGAGATTGCTTCCCTAATTTCCTAATTTCTCTTGATCCTTTGATCATCATGTAGTGATATTCCTTGTCTCTCTCTCTCTTTTTTTTTTAATCTTTTTTTTTTGTCTTTTTGCTATTTCTTGGGCCGCTCCTGCGGCATATGGAGATTCCCAGGCTAGGGGTCGAATCGGAGCTGTAGCCACCAGCCTACGCCAGAGCCACAGCAACGCAGGATCCGAGCCGCGTCTGCAACCTACACCACAGCTCACGGCAACGCCGGATCGTTAACCCACTGAGCAAGGGCAGGGATCGAACCCGTAACCTCATGGTTCCTAGTTGGATTCGTTAACCACTGCGCCACGATGGGAACTCCCCTTGTCTCTTAATATATTCTTCATTTTAAAGTTTATTTTGTCTGATATAAGTATTGCTACTCCAGCTTTCTTTTGATTCCTGTTTGCATGGAATATTTTCTTGCATCCTCTCACTTTCAATTTGTATGTGTCCCTAGAAGTGAAGTGGGCCTCTTGAAGACAGCTTATATGTGTGTCTTGTTTTTGTTTCCATTCAGCCAGTCTATGTCTTTTGGTTGGGGCGTTGAGTCCATTAACATTTAAGGTAATTATTGATATGTATGTTCTTATTGCCATTTTATTAATTGCTTTGGATTTGTTTTTATTGCTCTCTTTTCTTCCCTTCTTCTCTGTTCTCTCCTCTTGTGCTTTGATGACCATCTTTAGTGTTGTATTTGAGTTGTTTTTTCTTATTTGTTTATCAATTGTAGATTTTGCAGTTACTCTGAAATTTTGATATGAGTCTATATATATACACGAGATTATTTTAGGTTGTAGGTCTCTTAATTGCAAGTTCATCTCCAAAGTCCTGCATTTGTACCCACCTCTTCTCATGATTTCTGATTTTGGTGGCAAAATTGTGTGTGGATGATTTCGTATCTTTAATGTATACATACCTTTACTGGTGAGCTTTGTCATTTGCGGTATTTTTGTTTCTGGTTGCAGCCTTTTCTTTTCTGCCTAGAGAAGTTCCTTTAGTATTTGTGGTAAAGCTGGTTAGTGGTGCTGAATTCTCTTAGCTTTTGCTGTGAAGCTTTTGATTTCTCCTTCAAATCTGAATGAGAGCCTTGCTGGGTAAACTAATCTTGGTTGGAGGTTTTTTCCTTTCATCATGTTATGTATATCATGCCACTTCCTTCTGGCCTTCAGAGTTTCTGCTGAAAAATCTATTGATAACCTTATCGGGGTTCCCTTGTATGTTATTTGTTTCTTTTCTCTAGCTGCATTCAATATTTTCTCTTTGTCTTTAATTTTGGTCAGTTTGATTAATATATGTCTCAGGGTGTTCCTCCTTGGGTTTACTTTATATGTACTTGTTGCACTTCCTGGATTTGAGTGAGTGGTTCCTTTCCCATGTTAGGGAAGTTTTTGGCTATTATCTCTTTGAATATTTTTTCTGTCCTTTTCTCTCTCTCCTCTCCTTCTGGCACCTCTATTATATGGATGTTGGTGCGTTTAACATTGTCCCAGAGTTCTCTGGGACTCTCTTCATTTCTTTTCAATCTTTTTTCTCTTTTCTGTTCCACATCCATGATTTCCACTAGTCTGTTCTTCACCTCACTTATTCGTTTTTCTGCCTCCTGTATTCTGTTCTTGGCTGCTTTTAATGAACTTTTTATTTCAGTTATTGTATTTTGCATCTCTTCTTGCTTAAGTTTTATATCTTGTATCTCTTTGCTCAGTGTTTCCTGTAAATTATCCATTTTTGCCTCCAGTTTATTTCCAATGTCTTGCATCATCTTCAGCATCAACAGTCTAAAGTCTTTTTCCTGGAGGCTGAGAATCTCCTGATCACTTAGCTATTTTTCTGTTTTTTTTTCTTTCTCCCTCATCTGAGTTATAATTCTCTGTCTTTTCATTTTTATAGGTTTTTTGTGTGGTGATCTTTTTACAGATAATAGAGTTGTAGCCTCTCTTACTTGTGGTGTCTGCCCCCCGCCTTGTGGCTGCAGTTGGTAAGGTGGGGGGAGGGGCTTGCTGTAGGCTTCCTGATGGGAGGGACTGATGCCTGCCCACTGGTAGGTGGAGCTGATTCCTATTCCCTCAGGTGGGTGGGGGGCTTTGTCTCTGGGTGAGATTAGAGGCAGCTGTGTGCCTGGGGGAGTGCTTCAGGCAGCCTGTTTACTGATGGGTGGGGCTGTGATCCCACCTGGATTGTTGTTTGGCCTGGGACTTCTCAGAGCTGATGGGTGGGGCCAGATTTTCCTAAAATGGCCACCTCCAGAGAAAAGCACGCTGATGAATATTCCCAAGAGCTTTGCTTCCAATGTCCTTCCCCCATAACAAGCCACATTCATCCCTGTTTTCCTAGGAGGTCCTCCAAGAACTGCAATCAGGTCTGACCCAGATTCCTATGGAGACTTTGCTTTGCCCTGGGACCCAGTTCATGTGAAAGTCTGTGTGTGCCTTTTAAAAATGGGGTCTCCAGTTTCCCCAGTCCCATGAAGCTCCTGAACACAAACCCCACTGACCTTTAATGCCAGATGCTCCAGGGGGGTCTTTCTCCCAGTGCCAGATCCCCATGGGTGGTGGTTTGATGTGGGGCTCAGAACTCTCACTCCTGTAGGTGAGTCTCTGTGAACCAGTTACTTTCCAGTCTGTGGGGCTTCCCACCTGGGAGGTATGGGGTTGCTTATATCATGTAATCTCCCCTCCTACCTCTTGATGTGGCTTCCTCATTTTCTTCTGGAGTAGGATATCTTTTTGAAAGTTTGCATTCCATTTGGTTGAAGATTGCTCAGCACTTGTTGTTTTTAGAAGTTGAGCTCCAGTCCTTCTATTCCACCATCTTAATCCCATCTCCAAAGCAATATGATTTAATTTATAAAATTTACTTTATTTGTCTTGCTATAAAATAGAATTCCTGGTGTTTTAATTTTGGCTGTTTCTCTAGTATATCTGATATTCTCGTTAGCTCTTCTAGGATAGTTCTTGAACATGGGACAAATAGGGAGGAGCATAAATTGAATTTTGCTCACAATGACATATTTTATTTTTATTTATTTTTTATATATAACATTTTTTATTACTCAGTTGCATTTATAGCTGTACAATGATCATCACAACCAAATTTTATAGCATTTTCAACCAAACCCCCAGCACATCCCCCCAGCCCCCAACCTGTTTCTGTTGTAAACTGTAAGTTTTTCAAAGTCTGTGAGTTAGTATCTATTCTTGCATGACATATTTTAAACTTACTTATATGCATGTCTTCAAATCTGTGTGTTGGGCTGTGTGTGTGTGGGGGTGTGTGTCTGTGTCTCTGTGTGTGTATGTGTGTGTGTGCATGTTGCTGAGAGTATATATTCTAAGTCAACCATTAAGGACAGCCAAGGGTGCCAATGTATAAATCTATTCTATGGGAGCATGTAAGCTGGATTAAGTGCTTTTACAGAGTCATGGTTGAGGGGGTAGTGTGAGAGAAGGTCAAAAACTGTCAGGGCCAAAATTATGAAGGGATTTGCAGTTTGCTATGCTCCTAAGTTAGGGCATTTGCCTTTACTTACTGGTCAAGGGGATCCACTGGGGAGACTGGTGGTCAGATGAGTGTGAAGAAAGGGACAATGATGGTGGCCAGACAGACTCCCCCAGGCCAGAGGAGGCAGGAGGGAGGGTCCTCTAGTTCAGAGTTTTCCTTCCCAAGGATAGGAAATCTTACATTGGGGGTCATGACACATATCATGCAGTTGATATAGATATTTTAAAAATTGGGGTGGATTGGAGTTGGAGGGAGGAGTGTAATACAGGCTGGGAAACTATAATCATGAAACCAGTCATGAACTATTAGAGGCAGAAGGGGGGAAAAAGAAGCCCAGGGAAGAGAATGTCAGAGTAGCTGCTAGCTTCTAAGAGAAGGCCTCACACATCCCCAAACATGTCCTCAACCAAAGCCAACCCTAGGCAGCTTTTCATGTCAACTCCCTGGAAGCTTGTTCCCTAACTTATCCAGCTGAGAGAGACAACAGTGCAAAGAAAATTCTGTCCCAGTAGCATAAATCAAATGACCACTTTCATACCCATCCAATAGCTCTGTTAGGTTGGTTCCTAGATCCCATTATGAGGGACCATCTGGGGAAAAGGGAAGGAAAGTAACAGCATGAGAGCCCACCCTCAGTTCCTCACTGGGAAACTAGCTGTGGCCTGTTTTGAGGGTTAAATAAGACAATGAATATAAAGCACTTATCACAGTGCCTGGCCTGTAGTCAGAGCTCAGAAAAGGCTCTGAAGTAGAAGTAATAATTATAACCACTTAGTAGATAAGGCAATTAAGGCTCTGAAAAGTTATGTAACCTGCCCAAAGTTACACAGCAGGAAAGGGAAGGAGCCTGGACTTGAAGACTTGTTGCTCTGACTTCAAAGACCCTGTTCTTCCCACTCCCTCATGGTACTTCACAAGTAAACTTGCAAACACGGTCTCAAACCACACCTCAAGATGCTCAAGTTCCTGCTAGGGCACAATGGGATGATTGGCATCTCTGCAGTGCCAGGACACAGGTTTGATCCCTGGCCCAGTGCAGTGGGTTAAGGATCCAGCGTTGCAGCAGCTGTGTCATAGGTGTCACAACTCAACTGTGATTCTGATCTGATCCCTGGCTGGGGAACTTCATTTGCCTCAGGGCTGCCAAAAAAGAAAAAAAAAAATGATGCTCAAAAGCTGAAGGCTTTGTTTACAACAGCAAGCACAGTACCTTCATATTTTCAGAGTGATAGCCTACCTAGGAGGCAACATAGAGAAAGAGGAGAAAATAGGCAAGTGTTTCCAGGGACTGTACGTCATCAGCCTCACTGATGTTTGGAGCAGACAAGCATGATGTATAGGAAAAGATTCCAGGAGGCTCTGGACCATTCTGATGTATTGAGATGCAATGATCTGAGAAAACATTCACTCCCAATTTTGTCCCATGCATATATCACTGATGTCCTATCTTGATATCTTTATGTTAATGGAAATCATAACGTTTCATAAATTTGTGTAAACCTGAAAAAACTAGTGAAATGTTGACTAGCCTCTTAACAATGTCCCAGTTAATCATATCTGAACAGTTATAACTCAAAATGACTTTTTTTTTTTTTTTTAATTATATTAGAGAGAGCCCTCCAGAGCAGGGATTGGTGAACTACAGCATGAGGGCTAAATCCAGCCTTTTCCCTGCTTTGTAAATAGAATTTTATTGGAACACGGTCATGTTGATTTGTTTTTGGCGTCTTTCATGCTACAAAGGCAAAGTTGAGTAGTTGCAACAGAAGCCACGTGACCGGCAAAGCCTAAAAGATCTACTAGCTGAACTTTTAGAAAAAGTTTCCTAACCTCTGTACCAGAGGTATGAAGCAAAAGGAAGGCAGCATTTTTGTGCTCCAACATCCTAATAAATAGTATTTCAAGCACTCGCTGTCTTTCTCTACTGATGTTTGGGTCTCAACATCTGGAAGATAAATACCTTTTATATGGACACTGCATATACTCATTTCTTGGAATGACTTGTAGTGTCAGGTAAAATATGTCTAAAATTGCCTCACTTGGCAGATACTCAGGAGAATCTTGTCTCAAGTGAATATCCTTGGGAGGGAAACATATCCCTGCAGGTGCTTGGGGATAAATGTGATTTGGAAGAACAAAGGCCTCTGAGATCCCTGGAGTGGGACCACAGGCTTGCTGAGCCAACCAGGCTGGGGCTGTGCCCACCTCAGCACCTGATGAAAAGTTTACCAATCCCTGACCCTTTTCCATCCTTGACCTTAGGCAGCAGAGAGCATCAAGAGCATCAAGCCCATGGGCCATATTCTTTGTCATTGGAGTCTTCTGAATGGCCTAGAGATACCAATGGAGGTCTGGCCATGCTCACTGATGCCTCCCCGGGCAGCCCGGTACCAGACAAAGCAGCTATGGTACATCTAAGTCCATCTACTCTTTAGGCCTCAGAATCCAATCCGTGAAAGAGTGTCCCCAAACCGAGGACTGGTGGATAGATGTGGGGAAGAGTGGGAAGGAAAAAGAAATAACTAATTTCCTGTGGCAGCCAGTCTACCAGCTTGGGTGAGCTTGATTGATTGATTTCATGTAGGTTGGGAAGGGAACTAGTCATTAGAACAGGAGCTGAAAGCTCTAAGTTTTCTCTGTCAGTGCTTCAGATAGAACAAGTTGCCTGTTTTAACTGACAATTTCAGTGTCAGAGATAGTCTCTCTCACCCTTGCAGGGGCTAAGACTTAGTATCATTATTAGTCATTTGCACTCTAGCATTTAGAGGGGGCCTAAGACCAATGTTCTTTGTTCATTGAGGAGCAACACTTTCAAGGGTGGGCCTGGGGGTCTTGTCAAGGCCAGAGGGAAGTTGGAATACAAGGTTTTTTGTTTTTTTTTTTGTTTTTTGTTTTTTTTTTTTTTTAATGGGCACATTCACCGCAGCATATGGAAGTTACCAGGCCAGGGATTGAATCTGAGCCACAGCTGGATCCTTTAATCCGCTGCACAGGGCCAGGGATCGAATGTGCGCTTCTGTTGCAGTCGGATTCTTAACCCATTGCAACACAGCAGGAACTCCAGGGTGGTTTTGATTCATCCCCAAGAGCCAGAGGAACAAAGTCTACCCACCTTCATTGGAGACTACTTCCCACTCCTTCAAAGGTATTCCAAGACCTCTTGCTTTCTGATATTCCTAACTACAAAATTCATTCAACAAAATTATTTATTGAGGGCCCACTAAGATGAGGAGATTTACTGCTTAAACACACACACATACACCCCACATCATATGCTCACACACAGGGAGAAAATAAGGAAATATTCACACTAGTGTATCACATAGTATGATAAATATTATGAAGTAAATGAATAAAATGTATGAAATCACATAAGAGGGGGACCCGACCAACTTGATGGGAAGGGTTACATTGGGCCATGTGTAAAATTCCTAAGGAGGGAAAGAGTTTGATCTCTTCAAGGAACTAAAAGAAAGGACAGTACATCTTGCCAGAGAATGAGTGGGAGAAGCCCAGTAGCTAAGGCGGCAGGATCATGAGGAGCCATGCAGTTATTCCAGGGGTTTTAGTCTTTATTATAGGAGCACATAGGAATCCCCAGAAAGGATTTCAGGAGAAGGGTTATTAGATCAAATGTGCATTTAAAATTTAAAGAATTTTATTTTAGGGACAGTAGATGAAAGGGGAGGAAGTGTAGATGGAGGAGTCAGGAGGTTGAGAAGGAGTCTCAAGGAGACTAGATGGTGGTGGTAGATTTGGAATAAAGTGGATTCTGAGCTTATTTACTTATTTATTTTAACTGTTTAACATTTTTTTTTTTTTGTCTTTTTAGGGCTGCACCCACAGCATTTGAAGGTTCCCAGGCTAGGGGTGGAATTGGAGCTGTAGCCGCTGGCCACAGCCACAGCCACAGCAACTCGGGATCCAAGCCGAGTCTGTGACCTACGCCACAGCTCATGCAATGCCAGATCCTTAACCCACTGAGCAAGGCCAGGGATCAAACCTGTGTCCTCTTGGTTGCTAGTCAGATTCATTTCCGCTGAGCCACGATGGGAACTCCTTAACTTTTTAACTTTTATTTTTTTATTTTTTTGTCTTTTTGCTGTTTCTTGGGCCGCTCCCGCGGCATATGGAGGTTCCCAGGCTAGGGGTCGAATCGGAGCTGTAGCCGCCGGCCTACGCCAGAGCCACAGCAACGCGGGATCCGAGCCGCGTCTGCAACCTACACCACAGCTCACGGCAACGCCGGATCATTAACCCACTGAGCAAGGGCAGGGACTGAACCCGCAACCTCATGGTTCCTAGTCGGATTCGTTAACCACTGCGCCATGACGGGAACTCCAACTTTTTAACTTTTAAAAAAATTAAAATTGGAATTCCCATCGTGGTTCAGTGGTTAACGAACCCGACGAGCAAACTTGAGATTGTGGGTTTGATTCCTGGCCTCACTCAGTGGGTTAAGGATCCAGTGTTGCCGTGAGCTGTGGGGAGGTTGCAGACGAGGCTCGCATACCCTGTTGCTGTGGCTGTGGTGTAGGCCGGCAGCTACAGCTCTGATTCAACCTGGGAACATCCACATGCCGGGTGAGGCCCGCAAAAGACAAAACAAACAAACAAACAAAATTAAAATATAGTTGGTTTACAATGTTGTGCCAGTTTTGATTTTGAGCATATTTATAGGGTAAACTCAGTGGCCCTTTGGTCATATAGGAAATGAGATGAGGAATAATAGTGTCAGGATGATTTCAAGTGGGTGTGTACTGTTCTGTGCGTGGAGATGCTGCAAACTGGAAGAACCTGAAGGGGAGGGATGATAATGAGTTCAGCATTTACTTACAGGTCAACTGATTACAATTTATAAAAAACTCCCTTTGGTCTCGCTACTTTTATTTTTATTGGTTGATTGAATTTCCCTGGTGGCTTAGTGGGTTAGGGATCTGGTTTTGTCTGCTGTTGCTGCTGTGACTCAGGTTCGATTCCCTGGCCTGGGAACTTCCACATACCATGGCCGTAGCCAAAAAAAAGGTTAAAAAAAAAAAATCTTTGAACTTTGGTTGTGAAGTTGCAAAATTTTTTTACATGGAGGTTCCCAGGCTAGGGGTTGAATCAGAGCTACAGGTACTGGCCTATACCACAGCCACAGCCACGCAGAATCTGAGCTATGCCTATAACATATACCATAGCTCACAGCAACACCAGATCCTTAACCCACTGAGTGGGGCCAGGGATCAAACCTGCATCCTCATGGATCTTAGTTGGGTTTGTTAACTGCTGAGCCATGACAGGAACTCAGAAGTTGCAGGATTTATCTTCTATTAATAGAAGTGTGTAGAAAATATTTGGTGAGGAGACATGGATATATTTATAATCTCCCTTGCTTTCTAAGGGGGATTCTGATTGCTGGGCACACTGATGCCAAAGCACAGAGACAAGGCTGAATTGCCCTGTGAAAGAGTGAAAAAGCTGGGGAAAATCCTCAAGATCATACACCATGTAAAGTTGGGTCAGAAAAGGCAGGCTTAGGGGATACACAGGAGGGTGAAGGGGCTGGGGGATTTGGATGATGACCAAGGTGGAGAGAGGAGTGGAGGTTGTGCCCTCTGGGGAGTGCATTGCAGAACCTCTTCCACATCTCCACGCTAACAAACTATGGCTTTTCCTTTGCTCTCCATTCAGAGAGCAGACATGGTGTTATATAGTGGCTAGGGTAAAACGGAACCACTCTTAGCGAGAAGAGTCTGGGGGTAGACTGCAGAGAATGAGGTCTGTACACGCTTGTGTCCTAGTTCAGTCTGCTAGAAGACAAGGGAACAGTAGAAAAATAAGAAGGCAAGGGAAAAATTAGGAAAGGGAAGGCGATGGAGAGGGAAGGAGGGGAGGAG
Source organism: Sus scrofa (assembly GCF_054392235.1). Classification (NCBI taxonomy): domain Eukaryota; kingdom Metazoa; phylum Chordata; class Mammalia; order Artiodactyla; family Suidae; genus Sus; species Sus scrofa. Next base: position 93,169,718 of record NC_139396.1, on the reverse strand, counting down.
GATAGTGTATATGAAACTAACACAACATTGTAAATCAGCTATGCTCCAATAATAATAAAAAAATGACTCATGCTAAGGCAAAGGTTAATGACCTTGAAAAGAAAGATAGCAAGTTGGCTTCCTCCCCTTGCCCCCAACACTTTTTTTTCAGGGTATTCTAGGGATGGAGTATGGATTTGTGTGCTGATCATATATTTATTCATCCCTTTGTTAAAGATTTATTGAGTACCTTTTCTGTGCTAGGCAGGGGTACAAAGAGACATGGTCACTTTTTATGTTCACAGGAAATGTACCATTTAGTGGTAAGAGAGGTAAACAGACAGAAATAGTTCAATGTGAGCCTTGCTATAATAGGGAATAAAAAAATAGAAAAGGGGCTTCTGGGTCAGCCTGGGAAATTGCAGGAATGCTTTACCCGGAAAGTGATACTTAAGGAACATGAGTTTTCCCAGCAAGTAATGGTGGGGCGAAGTGGGAAGCGATAGCTGGTATTCTGAAGAACAGAAATTGACTGAGGCTGATTTAGGCAGAAAACTTACTGGAAGGATATGAAATAGTCTATAGACTTGCCAGGAAGGCTGCAAAGTGACTTTTGGAAGATGGGATAGGAGTAAGTTAGGCTAGGCAAAGTCCAAGATCAAGGCAGAATGATGCCACGAAACTAGTTAGGGGTAGACACTACAGTGGCTGCTGCTGAAGAACTGCAAACCCCAATTGCAGCCCTGGAGCTGCTACACTTAGCAAGCCCTGCAGCTGTCATTGTGGCCTCTATTCACCACCAGGTTGTATCCTTACCCTTCCTGCTTCTTTGCCTTAATAGCTCCTATAGAAAGTTGGGGATGGGCACATCTGATTGGTCGGGTGAAGGTTGCATGCTACCTCCTTAGCTGCAAGGGAGTCTGGGAAGCAACTATGTGCGTCTTTTTAAGACTAGGGGTGTGGGGGCAAGTATGGACCATTGTCTCACATCTAGATTCAAAAGGGGGAGTTTCCGTCATGGCGCAGCAGAAAGGAATCTGACTAGGAACCATGAGGTTGTGGGTTTGATCCCTGGCTTTGCTCAGTGGTTTAAGGATCCGGTGTTGCCATGAGCTGTGGTGTAGATTGCAGATGCAGCTCGGATCTGGTGTTGCTGTTGCTCTGGAGCAGGCTGGCAGCTGTAGCTCCGATTCGATCCTTAGCCTGGGAACCTCCATATGCTGCAGTTGCGGCCCTGAAAAGACAACAACAGCAACAACAACAACAACAACAAAAACAACAACAACAAAAATAGATTCAAAAGGAGAGCAGGTCCCCTAGAAAGGGAGGGAATTCAGAGGAGGGGCAGGCCTCTTCTAAAGAAGGGAGAAAGAATGAAGGCAAGAGAAGGATTACATACAGGTCATTGTATGTGGACATGTAAAAAGTTTCCAAGGCATGACCATCATATAGTGCTGGGAGGCCTTCTAATAACTCACAAGGAGATGGGAGAGAAGGGAGTGAAGGCTGGGAAGGCAAACAGGAGACTTACTGTGAAGGCCATATGCCTATAAGTTTTTGACTTTCCTGTAAGAAAAGTGTGGCAGATACAGTTTGTTGCCCACTTAGTATTCATCCATCTCTCTTCCTTACCAACAGAATTCCAGTTTTGAAATGGTAGCTACAAACCACTTACTTTCACTAGAATTCCTCGTAGGTAGTGGTAGTCATGTTACGCAGTTCAAGCAAATGAGATTTGAACTGAGGGTTTTTGTCTTTCTCCTTTGCATCTGAATACAGATGCGGGGTCTGGAGATTTGGCAACCATCTTAGGACAATGAGACAACAAGCAGGGGATGAGGCTTATGCATTAAAAACAAAAGATTAGAAAGCTGGAAAGATCCCTGTTCCCTGTTTCATCTGAGAATTGCTATTCCCAGGTTTCCTGAGACAAATCCCTTATGTGTTTAAGCCACTAAGGTTGGGTTTTCGGTTATTTGCAGCTGGATGTGATCCTGACTGAAAGAGGGAAGGAGACCAGTTAGGAAACTAATACAGTCATTTATAAGTGACTCAAATGGGGGCAGAAGAAGAGGGGATTGGGCAGAGAAGATGGATTGAAGATGTGAATGTGGTGATGTATGTGTTCAGTCAAGTCTCAAATAGAATGGATGGAATCTAATTCAAGTACCCTTGAAAACTATTCCTAGTCCTGAGATGTCAGGGAACTCAGTAAGAACACCTGGAAAGCATGGGGTGGGAGGGAGCAGAAAGGGAATGTGCAGGGTCTCAAAGACTAACCTCACAATTTCCTTTTATTATTAAAAAAATTGCAGGATCCATATACACATTTGAGAAAACTCAGTTAAGCAAAAACTATCTGTGAAGCAAATTAAAATCCTATCATCTAGAGATAATAATTACTGCTAAAATTTTTATTATTTCTTTCCAGTCCCCATTTACTCTCTCTTTTTCTGTCAATCTTGCCGCTTAAATGATTAAGAGATTTTATACATGATTTGTTCAACAAAAATGTGATCATAATATATATTGTTTTCTACCCTGTCCAACTTTTTGCATTTGGCAATGCATCTGGAAAGTCTTCCCATGTCTTTGGTAAAATTAATACCGAATACTAAAATTGTAAAATTAATACAATTGTGACTACAGGAAAAGTGTTTCATTATGTGGATCTATCTATTGTGATTTAGAAGTTGAACTTTTCAAAGGTTTTATTATCTCGAATATCACACCACTTTTTGGATGTGGTGGGGGAACCCTTGAAGGTGATTCTGAGATGGAAGGTGAGGTAGCATTAGCCCTGACATCAGCTTTAATGAGATGATAGCTTGTTCAGGCTGTGATTGGTTGAAAATTTCTGCAAATATTTATATTATTTTTATTTTGCAAACTTGTTCTTCATGTTGAGGAACCAGATTCTAAAACTATCAGCTTACTAATTAGGATAAAGGAGGACTTATCGCATAACAGTAGCCTTGACATGTATTGACTTTTCTGTAACACACTAAACTTCTCTGCAATCAGGGAAAGAGTGAAGTCTGTATCTGCAGGAATCTTATAAAGGATGCAAAAAAGGCAACCACCAGGTAGCCTGGCATTTCCGCAGCGAGCAGGGTTCGAACCTGCGCGGGGAGACCCCATTGGATTTCAAGTCCAACGCCTTAACCACTCGGCCATCGCTGCTACGGCAAGAAAGTGAAGGCGGAGATACTTTAGTACAGAAACAGTGGTGCGCAGGCGCAGCAAACCCACAAGTAGGCGGGGCCTAGAACCGCGCAGAGGTCTGCTCTGAGAGAGGCGACTAGGGTTGCCTGCTCGAGTAGCGGGGATACCTATTGAAAGTAAAGAAATAATAAAAACTCCGTTTAGCAGTTTAGGTAAAAGCCTTTAAAAGAGGGTTTTAGAAACCCTTCCCTTACCTGCTCTCTGAAAATCGCAACCACACTTGGCTTCTGGTCGCTTACTTGGTTTTTGCCCTCCCGCTTCCTCGGAAAGCTGTGAAACTAAGATTAGATCACTCGGAAAGCTGTGAAACTAAGATACGTCTCATTCAGTGCTGCGGGCCCGCACTCTGGAAAATTTCTGCATTTGGGTCAGAGGTTGAGCGTTTCCCGCGTTGAGCTCTCTTGCTGCGTAAAGAGAGGAAAGTGTGAGGGAAGGCGTACGGAATCTGGCAGCTGACTATGCGCTCGCCTCTTTGAGCATCCTGCTCACACAGTAATCTCTCATTCTTGTCTCCTCAATTGCCCTTTCCTTGCTGAACCCTAGGGAAGAAACCGCGCCCCCTGAGCGTGGTCTCGGCTTTCTCAAGTGATGGGGAGCCTTGGAGGTGATTTGAGAACAAAGTTCGGCGCATTAGGTCTGCATTTAACCTTTAAATGCTACTACCCGCCCCACCTTTAAGTGTAGCTTATGCTCTAAATGCTTATTTGCGTCATTGTTAAAGTTCTCAGAACCCGTAGTTGTGTGTACCACTGTCGCCCACCTCAGAGAGCTACGGCAGGGTGTGCGGCCCGAGGATGCCCCGCGGATTCCAGGGCGCAAGTGTACTTCTAAATGCAGCAAGTGGCTCCCCACAGGCATCAGATTCTATTGCGGATGGACAATTTGCGAAAAACATCAGGTGGCCTTTTACTAGTTAAATTTCTGAAAGTGTTTCTAGAAATCTGACCATCCATCGCAACGTTAGATTTCAAACGAAGGCAGGAAGTCCGTATGTTAAGTGACCTCATTTGGTAGTTTGGGAATTTTCTTGAGATTTTTTTCAATACCATTTCTCTTAACTAAATGAAGGTGCTAAGTGTCTAAACTGATTTAATTGTGGAAAGGGAGTAAAATACTTGAGAAATGTAAGAATAAGTTTTACCTAACTTAAGATTTTGCTTTTTAGAAATTTTACCCCTTTTTGTTTGTTTTTAATTTGGCAGAGCTACACGGGTGGTCTCAATTTCCTTATGAATACTGTATGGGAGCAAAGTTATTCCCGACATTCAAAGGCATGATTTTTTATCATATGTATAAAGTTACCTGCACTTTTCCAGTAGATGCCATCTCAGAAGAGAGTTTTTTTTTTTTTTTTTAATGTTGTTCTTAGATTCTACCTGTGTGCTGAGACAAGCTATAATTTAATCTTAGTATTTTACTGTATCTTGTTTTTTTTTTTTTTCTTTTCTCTTTTTAGGGTCTCACCTGCAGCATATGGAAGTTCCCAGGTTAGGGGTGGAATTGGAGCTACAGCTGCTGGCCTAGGTCACAGCCACTGCAACATGGGATCTGAGCTGCCTCTGTAACCTACACCACAGCTCGTGGCAACTCTGGATCCTTGACTCACTGAGCAAGGCCCGGGATTGAACATGCATCCTTATAGATACAAGTTGCATTCATTTCCCCTGAGCCACAGTGGAAACTCCCGTTTCTTTTTAATTTTACTTTATTTTTATTATAATATAGTTGATTTTCCATGTTGTGTTAATTTATACTGTACAGCATAGTGACCCAGTCATTTGTGTGTGTGTGTGTGTGTGTGTGTGTATGTATCCTTTTTCTCATACTATCTTCCATCATGTTCCATCCCAAGAGATTGGGTATAGTTCCCTGTGCTGTACAGTAGGAAGTCATTGCCACCCTTCCCCTTGACAACCACAAGTCTATTTTCTATATGTCTGTGAGTCTGTTTCTACTTTGTAGATATGTGCTATGTTTTAGATTTGTGCTATGTTTTAGATTCTACATGTAAGTGATACCATGTGGTATTTGTCTTTCTCTTTCTGACTTCACTTAGTATGAGAATCTCTAGTTGCATGTATCTTAATTTTGAAGTCTTTCTTTAATTCCTTTCTTCTGTATATTTGAAGGATAATATTTACAGAAAGTTCTTACTCTTCCTTAACCTACTCTTCGTTTTGAGAATTCTCCTCACTTGGCGATTGCCTTGTGGTACAGTGGGAAGGAATCTGACTAGGAACCATGAGGTTGTGGGTTTGATCCCTGGGCTTGCTCAGTGGGTTAAGGATCCAGCGTTGCCTTGAGCTGGAGCCGTGGTGTAGGTCGCATCCGTAGTTGGTGCTGATGTGGCTGTGGCATAGGGCGGCAGCTGTAGCTCCGACTGGACCCCTCGCCTGGGAATCTCCATGTGCCCCAAGTGCAGCCCTGAAAAGCGAGAAAAAAAAAAAATTCTCTTCACAATTGCTTAAAAGCTTGGCATTGATGGGAATTGATTTCGATTAAAGTAGTTCCATCAAAAATTCTACTGAGGGCTTTTTTCTTTTTTTGTTTTTTGATAAGGGAAAAGAAAACTGCAAAAGAAATGAATCTATTAGAAAGTTACTTTGTATTTGGTAAGAACAATTGTGATTACATTTTCTTTGCAACATTTCAGAAGTGAAATATCCTCATTTAACATTTAATTTTCAGCTTCTTTGAATTAATGTAGGCTTTTCAAAAAGATGAAATTGCCTTTTCAAATGATTTATCATATTGCTAAAATGAGCCAAGAGATCAGAATTATTATAGATTTTATTCTCAAAAAGTGTGGATTTCCAAATGAGTTATTTTCCAACCTTAGGTCTTTAGCATTGCCATTTAATGCAGTGAGTGGCAAGTAAGAAAAAAAGAAGTAAAATATATATCTTCCAACCCAGTTATAAATATATTGTCATTCATGACAATAACACCATAAAACATTGACTTAAAACCATGGACATTTTACTTTGAAAAAGTCCCCTGTGATTTTGGTTGCCTTCTCCTCCATGCCACCCCTAGATTCTGTTCTTTTAAATGATAGTTTTTTTTTGTTAGTTTGTTTTTGTCTTTTTAGGGCCACACCTGAATCATGTGGAAGTTCCCAGGCTAGGGGCTGAGTCAGAGCCACAGCTGCCAGCCTACACCACAGCCATCACAACGTGGGATCTGAGCTGTGTCTGTGACCTACACCACAGCTCATGGCATTGCTGGATCCTTAGCCTGATGAGCGAGGCCAGGGATCGAACTTTTATCCTCATGGATACTGGTCAGATTTGTTTCCCCTGAGCCACAGCAGGAACTCCTTTATGTGATAGTTTTTATTAAGTTAATTTGGGTAAGGAAGGCAAATATTGGTAGCCTTCACTCAAAAGCTTTCCCAATGCCACTCTCAGAGGCAGAATATTGAGAGGTACGGGCGTGTGTTTAGGAGCAGTGTGGGGCATTTCTTTGTTCTTTTATAGCAAATCAAAACTTATTTTGCAATATTTTGGTGGACTTTTCCCTGGAATTTTAATAAATCAGAGTTTTAATACTGGAAGAAACATTAAACCTAGTCTAATCCCTTTATTCACAGACAGGAAACTATTGGCTGTGAGTTACTTGCCCAAGGTCACATAGCTAATTAGTGGCAGATTCAATGAGAGGTGATCAGAATGTGGAAATTTTAACTTAGCTGCCTTGTGTGCTTTCGTGCTTCATTTGAAAGGAATAGAGTTGGCAACACTGCAGAGTTTGATAGGCTTAGCTACCATTCAAGATTCTTGGATTTAATTTTATATTGACTGGAGAATAACTCTAGATATCCATTTGTGACAATGTATGTGAGGGGCTTAGTTCAGATTGGCCAAAAAAAAAAAAAAATCGCTAACAAAAAAAACCTTCATACAGATTTAGTTGTTAAGTTATAGGCATTGTGAAAAGTGATGGAAATTATTATCATGGAATTATTGCATTTCAAATGACTGAACTAGGGTAGATACCTGGGAGTGGAATTGTGGGGTCAAAGGGTAATTCTATGTTTAAATCTTGGCGGAGCTGCCAAACTTTTCCAGTGGCTGCACCATGTTGCACTCCCATCAGTAATGTATGAGGGTTCTAATTTTTCCACCTTTTTAGCCAACACTTATTTTCCATTAAAAACCCGGATAATGTCTTAATAGACCTGAAGCAGTATCTCACTGTAGATCTGATTTATATTTTCCTGTTGATTAATGATGTTGAGCTCTTTCCATGTGCTTATTGGCCATTAGTATATCTTCTTTGAGGAAATGTATGTTAAGTCCTTTGCCTGTTTTTTTTTGTTTTTTTTTTTTTTTTCTTTTTTAGGTCTTTTTGCATTTTCTAGGGCCACACCCGTGGCACATGGAAGTTCCCAGGATAGGGGTCCAATCGGAGCTGTGGCTGTCAGCCTATGCTATAGCCACAGCAATGCCAGATCCAAGCCATGTCTGCGACCAGCAGCACCGGATCCTTAACCTACTGAGCCAGGCCAGGGATCGAACCCGCAACCTCATGGTTCCTAGTCGTATTCCTTAACCACTGAGCCACGAGGGGAAGTCCCTTTGCTTGTTTTTTTTAAAATCAAGATTTAGGAGTTCCTTTCGTGGCCCAGTGGTTAAGGAATACGACTAGGAACCATGAGGTTGCGGGTTCCATACCTGGTCTTGCTCAGTGGGTTAAGGATCCGGCTTTTCTGTGAGCTGTGGTGTAGGTTGCAGACACTGCTCAGATCCCGCGTTGCTGTGGCTTTGGCTTAGGCCGGTGGCTACAGCTCCAATTAGACCCCTAGCCTGGGAACCTCCATATGCCGTGGATGCGGCCCTAGAAAAGGCAAAAAGTCAAAAAGGCAAAAAAAAAAAAAAAAAAAAAAATCAAGATTTAATTGATGTATAATATCGTGTTGGTTTAAGGTGTACAATGTGTTGAAACACAGCTGGGTTAGACCCTTAGCCTGGGAACCTCCGTATGCCGCGAGTGTGGCCCTAAAAAGATAAAAAGACCAAAAAAAAAAAAGAAACCCTAAAAAAGGGCAAAGGAACTGCTGAAGGGATAAAAAAGATGTGGTACATATATAAAATAGAGTATTTCTCAGCCGTAAAAAAAGAATGAAATAATACCATTGCAGCAACATAGATAGACCTAATATTATGATACTAAGTGAAGAAAGAGCATGACAAACATCTTATGATATCACTTATATGTGGGCTCTAAAAAAATGATGAAATGAACTTATTTACAAAATAGAAACAGAGTCACAGACTTTGAAAACAAGCCTATTGTTACCATTGCAGATGTGTACTGTGTTTGAAATGCCTTTGACACATTCAAACAGATTTAGCATTATTTGACTGGGTACTTTGTCAGGAAAAATCAAATCTTTTGAACTGGAAGTATAGTAGCAACTTTTCAAAGAAAATTTATATGAGCCATTTCATTTTTTTAATCTCAGTAAAAGTGAACTTTACTGATTTGCAAATTAAAAATTTAAATGGGAGTTCCCATTGTGGCTCAGTGGTTAACGAATATGACTAGTAACCATGAGCTTGCGGGTTTGATCCCAGGCATAGGGAAGTTCCCAGGCTAGGGATCCGATCAGAGCTGCTTTTGAGGCCGACTCCACAGCCAAGGCAGCATTGGATCTCAGTCGCATCTGCGAGCTATGCTGCAGCTTATGGAAACGCTGGGTCCTTAACCCACTGAGAGAGACCAGGAATTGAAACTACATCCTCACAGAGACAATATCATTAGGTCCTTAACTGCTGAGCCATAACAAGAACACCCATTATTATTTTTCTTTTAGAGCAAGTAGCTATACCGCAGGGCTAACCCTTTATATTTTTAGCTATGTAATGGGCAACAGGGGGCTGTGAACCTACTATTGTCCCCATTTCTGGGTATTCCTCTCATAAACACCGTTCAAAGTTTGGTATGTTTGCTTTTTCATTATTTAGGAGCTGGACTTGTTTCCTCAACTCTGTAATTTTTTTTAATGGCTGCACCTGTGGCATGTGTAAATTCTTAGTAGGAACAAAGATTGAACCCACACCACAGAGCCAGAGCTGTAACAATGCCAGATCCTTAACCTGCTAGGTCACCAGGGAAATCCTCAACTCTACAATTTTAATTTTAATGGAGACTTGAGATGGGGAGAAGATAAGGGTGTGCTCAATTTGCCATCTTTAACTTAATGTTTTCTTGATAAGTAATACTATGCAGTTTTAATACTCAGGTTTTATAGAGTTATATGGACAAATGAAAAAATAATGAGAAACTAATATGTTGTGAGAGAGATTGTAAATTAGAAGACATTTAATCTAATTTCATACTCAATTAGAAGAATATCTCAATTACAGATCTGGTGCCCATTTTTTTGTTGTTGGCTCATTATTCAAGTAAACATATAGTAAGAAATAAGACCATTCTCTCACTGGTGAGCTCTGAAGTGACGGCTTATGATTTTTATCCTAAAACAGAGTGCATTTTTGATTAGAAAGTTATATCAATAATAAGAAGGGCTTAGAGGAGTTCCCGTCGTGGCGCAGTGGTTAACGAATCCGACTAGGAACCATGAGGTTGTGGGTTCAGTCCCTGCCCTTGCTCAGTGGGTTAACGATCCGGCGTTGCCGTGAGCTGTGGTGTAGGTTGCAGACGCGGCTCGGATCCTGCGTTGCTGTGGCTCTGGCGTAGGCCTGTGGCTACAGCTCCGATTCAACCCCTGACCTGGGAACCTCCATATGCCGCGGGAGCGGCCCAAGAAATAGCAACAACAACAACAAAAGACAAAAAAAAAAAAAAAAAAAAAAAAAGTGCTTAGAACACGAAGTGGCTTCTAAGCTTTAATGAAATTAGTAACAAAGTTTCTTACTGATTAAGAAGATAAAGTTCAACAATGGTTGTAGAAATTATGATTTTTGAGTTTTTTTTTTTTTTTTTTTTTGCTTTTTAGGGCCGCATCGGAGGCATGCAGAGGTTTCCAGGCTAGGGGTGCAATCGGAGCTAAAGTTGCTGGCCTACACCACAGCCACAGCAATGCTGGATCCCAGCTATGTCTGCAGCCTACACCACAGCTCACAGTAATGCCAGATCCTTAACCCACTGAGTGAGGCCAGGGATCAAGCCCACAACCTCATGGTTCCTAGTCGGATTCGCTTCTGCTTCGTCATGACGGGAACTCCTGATTTTTAGAGATTTTTTTTTTTTTTTAAATCACACTTTCTTTTCTAAGACTATGTCCCGTTCAAATGCTCAAATAAGATTTTAAGTGAATAAAGATCTATGTATTCATAAGCATTTCATTTTAAGCACTGAAAAATTTTTAATATACTGTAGTACTTTCACTTGATTTTTATTTTATTTTACTTATTTTTATTTTTTTGCTTTTTAGGGCTGCACCCATGACATATGGAGGTTCCCAGGCTAGGGGTCAAAGCAGAACTGTGGTTACTGGTCTATGCCACAGCCACAGCAACACCAGATCTGAGCTGCATCTGCAACCTGCACCACAGCTCACAGCAAAACCGGATCCTAACCCACTGAGCAAGGCCAGGGATTGAACCTGCGTCCTCATGGATCCTTGTCAGATTTGTTTCTTCTGCGCCACAACAGGCACTCTCTACTTGATTTTTTTTTTTTTTTTGTTGGATCTTTTTAGGGCCACACCCGAGGCATGTGGAGGTTCCCAGGCTAGGGGTCCAATCAGAGCTGTAGCCGATGGCCTACATCACAGCCACCACAACTCGGGATCCAAGCTGCGTGTGCAAACTGCACCACAGCCCAGGGCAACGCTGGCTCCTTAACCCACTGAGCGAGGCCAGGGATTGAATCTGCAACCTCACGGTTCCTAGTTGGATTCATTTCACTGTGCCACGACGGAAACTCCATGATTATGTATTTATTAGTCATAGGTAAGCTACATATTATATTATTATTAAATGTCCTTTCCACTAGAACCTTTGTTTTCCCAGGCATTAATGATTATATTTTCTTTTTTAATCTGTTTAATTTTCTCTGATTATCAATAGTTATCCCTAAATTCTCTGACAGAACTATAAATCTCATATTATTTTAAACATATTAGGAGACCTATTAATTTTTTTCTCGCTCTCTTCCTCCATCTTTTTTTTCTCCCTCTCCGCCCCCGTCTCCTTCCTTCCTCCATTCCTCCCTCTCTTCCTCTCTCTGTCCTTCCCTCCTTCTCACCTTCCTTCTTTCCTTCATTCCTTTCATCCAGTTATTCCTTATAGAGCCCACTATCCTTCTGCTCCAATCTGGACTAGTTGTTCTTAAGCTTATTGCTCACCTTCATCCTGGGATGTCCCTTAGTTCTTTCCTGTAATGGATTCTGTTGTTTCCTGGGTCACATCTCCCTCTATTACAGTTTACTTTCTCAGTTTATCATCACAGTTTACTTTCTCAGTTTATGTGATCATGTACTTCAGTAGCTTTCTCAGGGTGAATGAGAGGGAAAAATATTTTTTAAATTTGCATGTCTGAAAATGTTTTTAATTTGTATGCATTTGGTAGTGTGGCTGGGTTAAAAAATTGTAGATTTAATCACAGTTTAGCTAGAAGTCTTTTTGTTGTTGTAATTGGGTTTTTTTTGTTTTTGTTTTTTTTTTTCCATTTTAAGGCCACACCCATGGCATATGGAAGTTCCCAGGCTAAGGGTCAAATAGGAGCTGTAGCTGTTGGCCTACACCACAGCCACAGCAATGCCAGATCCAAGCCACATCTTTGACCTATACCCACAGCTCACAGCAACGCTGGATCCTTAACCCACTGAGCAAGGCCAGGGATCGAACTCATGGATACTGATCGGACTCATTACCCCTGACCTGAGCCAGGATGGTAACTCCAAGCTAGAAGTTTTAATGTTCTTAAAAAAAAAATTTCCCAAGAAGAGGTCCAACAATGTCTCCACCTGGTATTTATTGTTTGAAGATGCAAGCCATATGAATCTGATCTAGTTAAAAGTAATCTTTTAACCTCTCTGCTTTTTAGCCATAATATGTGTAAAATTTTACTCAGAAATTTTTGAGGTTTTTCCCTAGAATTGCAAATAACGTGTGAAGTCAGACTGGGACTGTCTCTAAGACAGAAGGGGGAGAAGATGAAGAAATAGGTGGGTGGGACCACCTATCAAATTAAATAGTTTTGAGAGCTGAGCATTAAAGATTATTTGCCCATGGGGTTTATACATAAGAAATCTAACATGTTCCTTTCAAAAGTTCTTTTCCTGTTGTAAAATGTCAGGAGCAAGAATGTTAAAATTGTGAAGGTCATCTTGTTAGTTTTAGGTTTTGATTTTACCTTTTTTTAAGGTGAAATTGACAAAACATAAAATTAACCATTTCAGCTGAACAGTTCAGTGACATTTAATACATTCACAGTATTGTGCAACCATCACTGCTCTCAAGTTTCAAAATAATTTTATCAATTCAAAAGAATTGCCAAATCTAAAAAAAAAAGGGAAAATTACAAAATCTTGATACTGATTCTTTTTTTAGAACATAAAGTTACACATTGGTTTCAAAGTTTGGTCTTAATATATCAGTTGCCCTGGAAACAAGCCAAATTACTATATTCTGACCATTTATTTCATTCAGAATGCACTGTGCACAGTTTATAGTTTTCTCATCAGAAAATCACAAAAGGATATTATTGTCCTTCCTGCCTATCATGTTCTTTGAATCTAGTAATGTAGAAATTAAATTAGGACAGATACAGTATTAAAAAAATTGGATTACCATTGCCTTTATTGTTTTTCTTTTAGCATATTTAGAAGTGTACTGCTACAGAACTTTGAAAATGCAGACTACAGAGTAGGCAAATCTCATAAAGAAATAGCTCATTTAACAAATAAATTAATAGATCTGTAAATGTTTCTGCCTTTTTTCTAAAAACCAGCACATTATGCTGTTATTTGTTACTTGCTATAAGATGACCATCTTTGCCATTCTGTGATGGAGATTCTCCTTTGAACAGGGCTTAAAATGGGTAGAACTTCATGGACAATAATTTCGGGTACCGTTAGGGGGCAGAAGAAAAGGGAACAGTGAAAGGGCCAGAGACTGCTTTTATACTTTTATTTTCTCCAAAAACGCTACAAAAATAGATTGCCTTCAAATTCCTGCTTTTCTTATTAACAGCTATTTGTTTATTCTATAGATGAGATTTAGAAATTCATAAGGAAGCTTCAAAGGAAGCAATATTCTCTCTGGAAAGAAGACTCTCAGCAGCTTTGCTTAGTCGTGGGTAGTAGTTAAGCCAAATTTGTTGTCTCATTCTATCAATCAAATATACAGATAGCTTCTTTTTCCTGTTTTAGCGTGGAATTAAATACCACATAACAACAGGTGTGCCTAATAAATCTAGGTAACTATAAATTAGCATGCAGCTGTAATTATTAATTATTACAGATAGTAAATTAAATATAAAATTCAAATAAAGTAACATAATAAAACAATAAACAAAGGAAAAATTACATTACATATTAATTAAATATATGTATATAAATACATCATATACAAAATAATTAAATGTAATTATTTAGCTCAGTAATAATTAAATGTAATTATTTAGCTCAGTAGTTCTCAAAGTGTGGGTCCCAGCAGCAATGGCATCACTGCGAGTTGTTAGAACTGCAGTATCTACAGGCTTAGAAATTCTAGAGGTGGGGTTCAGCAATCTCTTCCAACAGACTTTCCAGGTCATTTACAAGCAGGGCCCAAGCATCACAACTACTGAAGAACTAGTTTTAATTACTGTTAGAGCGCCATCTAGTGTTTTTACCGAAATTGCATTTGACGAATTACTGGGCCTAGAAATGTTGATATCGAGATGAAAATGAAAGAATTTTTTTTAAATTGTCCTTGCTCAGTATTTTTTTTCTATAATGTAGAAATTTATAGTAATGTAGAAATTAAGTTAGGACAGATACAGTATTTTTTTTTCTATGCTTCTTTTACAAATTTTAGAAAACATGATCTATACAATTTTAAATTTTGGTTTTTTTTGGATTTAACTTTGTGGAATAAGCATTGCCCACATTGTTATAAGTACTCTGTAAATGTAATATTTGCTTATTTTTTTGGCCACGCCCATGGCATGTGAAAGTTTCCAAGCCAGAGATCGAACCCTTACCACAGCGGTAACCAGAGCCACAGCAGTGTTAATGCTGGATCCTTAACTCTCTGAGTCCCTGGGGAACTCCTAAACATATTTAAAATCTACTTAAAAGTTCATAATTTCATTCTTCTCACTTTCCACACTTGTACTGTGGAAGGTTATTGCTTTTTTAAAAATTTCTTTTTCCTTTTTGGCTGCCCTACAGCATATGAAGCTCCCTGGCCAGGGATCAGATCCAAGCTGTAGTTTCGACCTAAGCTGCAGCTGTTGCAATGCTGGATCCTTAACCCACTATGCCAGGCCAGGGATTGTGCCTGTATCCCAGTGCTTCCAAGAAGCCATCAATCCCATTGCACCACACAGGAACTCCAGAAGGTTATCACTTTAGAAGGAAAGATGAGGGGGCAGTTATTTGCCTATCAAGTTATTATTATTATTATTATTTGTCCTTTTGCCTTTTCTTGAGCCACTCCTGCGGCATATGGAGGTTCCCAGGCTAGGGGTCTAATCGGAGCTGTAGCTGCCAGCCTACACCACAGCCACAGCAATGCCGGATCCTTAACCCACTGAGCAAGGCCAGGGATCGAACCTACAACCTCGTGGTTCTTAGTCGGATTCGTTAACCACTGTGCTACGACAGGAACTCATATCAAGTTATTTTTGTATGTACTTAATAATATCTTCTCATGTTGTCAAAGAGGCATAGACAAATTTGGTAAAACGGTGAAGTAGGCAATAGTGGGTGCTTAAAAATGTTAATTTATTACAATTTTGTGTTTTTTATTTCATGCTTTCTCCTTTTGACACCTCCTTTTAGGTTTGTGTACTTCCCACGGCCTTCGTTTACTCTCCGTTTGCTGCTCAGTATCTCACTCTTTTGGTTTGGTCTTTTTTTTTTTTTTCTCTTTTGTTTTTTCTTTTTAGGGCTGCACCCGGGGCCTATGGAAATTCCCAAAGTAGGGGTTGAATCAGAGCTACAGCTGCCGGCCTATGCCACAGCCAGAGCAATGTGGGATCTGAGCTGTGTCTGCAAACTACACCACAGCTCATGGCAACTCAGGATCTTTAACCCACTGAGCCAGGTCAGGGATCCAACCCACATCCTCATGGATAATAGATTGATTTCCACTGCGCCATAACGGGAATTCCAGGTTTGGTCCTTTTTGGTTGACTTCTTCCATCGAATGTTTTCACAGTCTTTGTTGGGTCTTATCCTAAAGCCTTTAAAGGCAGAAATTTGGAGATTATGATAAGTAATTGAAGAAGGTATTTTCTTTTTCTTGCCATTAATCTTAGCATAGAGGTGCCTGCTTACTTGACCTTAGGAGTTAATAGAGTCAGATTAACCACCTCTCTACTTACTAGCTTTCGGTCTTTGGCAAAAAAAATCCCTTTGAGCTTAAGTTTTCTCATCTAATAGCCTAAAATTATAAATGTGAGCATCACATTAGACCTACAGTGCTAGGATGGGAATTCACGTTGTGGCTCAGCGGGTTATAAACCCAACTAGTATCCTTGAAGATTCTGGTTCAGGCCCTGGCCTCACTAAGTGGGTTAAGGATCCAGCATTGCTGAGAGCTGTGGTGTAGGTCGCAGATGTGGCTCAGATCCTGCATTGCTGGGGCTGTGGTGTAGGCCGGCAGCTGCAGCTCTGATTCAACCCCTAGCCTGGGAACTTCCCTATGCTACAGGTATGGCCCTGAAAAAAAAAAAAAAAAAAAAAAAAGAACCTGATGCAGTGCCCGTGAGATGTGTGTTCAATCCCAAGTCTCACACAGTGAATTAAGAATTTGGCATTGCTGCAAGCTACAGCAAAGGTAGCAGATAAGGCTGAGATCCAGTGTTGCTGTGGCTGTGGTGTAGGCCTCAGCTGCAGCTCCGATTTGACCCCTAGCCAGGGAACTTCCATGTGCTGTAGGTGTAGCCATAAAAAGAAAAGAAAAAAAAAATAAAAAAACTTAAAGACTGGGATAGTGTCTGACTAAATAAGTCCTTGAGTAACTATTAGATATTAGAGGTACTGTTATTTTTTTGTTTAAATCTAGAGCCATCTTTGTACAGTTGCTGAGATTCCTGGTTTTAGCTCTTTTCTTTCTTTTTTTTTTTTTTTTTAATGACTGTACCCATGGCATATGAAAATTCCTGCCAGCGATCAAATCTGAGCTGCAGCTGAGACCTCTGCCGCACTTGGGACAATGCTGGAACCTTTAACCCACTGCATTGGGTTGAGGATTGAACCCGAGTCTCTGCAATGACCTGAGCTGCTGCAGTCAGATTCTTAACCCACTGTACCACAGTAGGAGCTCTAAAGCTCCTAATTTTTGTGACAAACAATGCTTAAATATTTATGTTTCATATTAATGGAAAACTGGCTCTGCTTTCTTACATTTATATTTAAGCTTTATAATGAAAACTTTAAAATTTTTATGGAAAAGATGTTTTAAGAAGGTATTACATCAGATTACTATTTCATTTTTCTTTCTAAAAACTCAAACTTATAAAAAACTGTCAGAGGAAGTTATCTTTGGCAGAATACTTGTATTTTCACAGTCTTTGTCTTACAGATTTCATAAAAATTTTCAGGGAAAAGCATATATGGGTGTACTTTTAATTATAATGTCATTTAATGTTTTTCTTATAATCTGTGAACTTGCTTAGTCTTAGGTGTCATAATTTAAAATACTAACTGGAAAAAAAAAAAGAAGCATGTTGGGCTTTATTTAAAAATTTTTTTTAGGGCCTCACCCACGGCATATGAAAGATACCAGGCTAGGGATTGAATAGGAGCTGCAATGTGGGATCTGAGCCACGTCTGTGACCTATAACACAGCTCATGGCAACGCTGGATCCTTAACTCATTGAGCGAGGCCGGGGATCAAACCCACACCCTCATAGTTACTAGTTGGATTTGTAACTCACAATGGGAACTCCTGGGGCTTATTCTTTTTTTATATAATTTTGGAAGTTTTGAGCATATATTTTTTGAATCTGAGAAACCTGTTTAGCATGAGTTACTCATATAAGTGATACTGCTCAGTTCTCTCATGTGCTGAGTGAGGAGTGTGCAACACGTTGGCCTACTCAATTTATTCACTTACTTAACAACCCTTTACTGAGTGAATATTATGTATTTGGCACCAGGTTTGGTGCTAGGTGGATAAGCATGGGTAAGATAGGGTAGAGTTCATTTTTTTGTGTGTGGAGAAATATGTTAACAAGAAATTATTATTATTATTTTTTTTGGTTGGAGGTACAGCATATGGAAATTCCCAGGCTAAGAATTGAATCCGAGCTGCAGCTACGACCTATGTCACAGCTGTGGCAACACTCATATCTTTAACCTACTCTGCTGGGCCGAAGATTGAACCTGAGGTGCCCCAGAGACAATGCGGCTGCAGTCAGGTTCTTAACCTGTGGCACCACAGCAGAAACTCCTGTTAATGAGTAATTTTGATGCAGTGTGATGAGTGGTATAATAGAGGTATGTAGAAAGTGCTATAGGAGCATGTGTGTGTGTGGCTCATTTAACTTAGATGGGGAACAAGGAGAAGTGATTGATGGTTGTGTAGGAGGCCAGGCAGTTAGGTAAGATTTGCCAAAGAAAGTACTGTTTGAGCTGGGTCTTGAATAAAAGAAATAAGTTCAGAGTGGGCCCAATGAGTATGTCTGAGGGAACAGGGAGGAGGGTATAAAAGGAGCACTACTGTCATTTGTAGATAACTTAGGAATCAACTGAGAAGTATAAAACTAAGGAAAGCTCTGCAAGATTGCCAGATACAAGATCAGTTTACAAAAGTAAAAGCATTTCTCTATATGCTCCACAACCAACTAGAAAATATAATAAAAAGCTCCATTCACAAAATAACAATATCTCAACGTATCTAGGAATAGATTTTTGTAGCAAAATTTCTGTGGCAAAAACTTTGAAGCCCTAACATAGGATCAGTCTGAGTAAATGGAGGGATTTCCATATTGGATGGAACATCTTGATAAATATATGTTAATTCTCCATTACTAAATATATATATTATTGCAACTCCAATTAAAATTACAATTGGATTTTTTGGAAGAATTTGATACACATAAAAATTTGTATGGAGTAATAAAGGTAATATTATAATATCATATAATATGCATAATATATGATAGCTAAGATAGCCTTAAAAAAGAAGAGCAAGTGGGGAGGCTTACATATTAAAAAGTTTTGGGGGAGTTCCTGTTGTAGCTCAGTGTGTTACGAACCAGACCAGAATCCATGAGGATGGGGGTTCAATCCCTGGCCTTGCCCAGTGGGTTAAGGATCTGGTGTTGCCTTAAACTATGGTGTAGGCTGGCAGCTGCAGCTCTGATTCGACCCCTAGCCTGGGTACTTCCATATGCCACAGGTGCAGCCCTAAAAAGCAAAAGCAAAAGCAAAAAAAAAAAAAAGCCTTAGAGAGTTTCCTTGTGGTATAGTGGGTTAAGGACCTGGCATTGTCACCGCAGTGGCTTGGGTGGATGCTGTGGTGCAGGTTCTATCCCTGGGCTGGGCACTTCAGCATGCTGCACCAAAAGCTTTAATATTATACATTGACCAATGAAAGAGCTTAGAGAATTTGGAGACATACAATGTATATAGTTGGTCCTCATTATTCATAGGTCTCATATTTCTGAATTCACTTACATGTGAGAATTTGGTTGTAAACCCCAAATTGATAGTAACGGTACTTTCACAGTCATTCACCAATGTGTGTGGAATGGAGAAAAATTTGAGTTGTCCAATGGGGAGGAGCACATTCCCAGCCAAAAAAGGTGATTCTCTGTCTTCTTGTTTAGCTTTCATACTGCAAACATGTGTCCTTTTGGCAGTCTGTTTAATGTCATGTTTTCTGCATTTTTGTGCTTTTTGATAGCCATTTCCCAGTTTAAAATGACTCCCATGAATGTACAGTGCTGAAATGCTCTCTAGTGCTCTTAAGTGTAAGGAGGCTGTGATGTGCTTTATGGAGAAAACATTTGTGTTAGATAAGCTTCATTCAGACTTAAGTTAGAGTGCTGTTGGCCAAGCGTTCAATGTTCATGAATTACCAATATATATTAAATATGATGTCTTTAAGCAGAAACACACATAAAACAAGCTTAAGTATTGATCATAGTGGAAATGTGGCCACAGATTCAGAGGAACTGTTATTTCTCCTAGGAGCAATGATCTATATTTACTAATCTAGTGTTTTTGGTGACTTTATAGTATAACTAATGAGAATCAACTGTATATGTATATCAGAGTCTAGTCAAGAAATCAAAGACTGTACTAGGATGTTCAGGAAAAAATAATTCACTATTGGGAAATGGCTAAATAGGTGTTGAGGGCTGAAAACTAGGAAACCAGAGGAAATACAGGAAACAGGATCACCCTTGGGAGAACAAAGGCAAGACTTGGGGTTCTTAGAACCCTCAAGCATAGAGCAGGGTCTGGTGGAGCTGGGTCTCATTCTCTGAGGAGAGAGTGCTATGAGGATGAGGGGATACAGAGAGGTTATTTCTGGGAGAGTAAAGGAGCTGGCGCTGGAAGTGCTGTTGCTGGTTCATGGGATGAAGAATCATTGCTGGGCTGAGCTGTATGAATGGCAAGGAAATATGAAGAGGCAAATTCCATCTTTCTTCTCTCTTGCCTTCCAGTGTCCTTGAAAGAAACTAACAGTAAGCCAGCTGGCAAAGGAGAGTAGGTGGAATTCCAGCTCCAGTGTCACAAAGCAAGGTATGGGAACAACAGATTTGGAGCTGAGAGACAATGGTTTAATATCCAACCCAGGTGAGATCTTAATATATATTAAAGATAGCATTACAGATTTACACACAAGTCTGTAAAGAGACATGCATAGCAGAATGATTAAGAGCATAGACTTTGGAATGAGACAACTTAGATTTGAATTTTGGCTGCACTATTCTCTGTGTGATCTTGGGCAAATTATGTAATCTCTCTTTATAAGCACATAAAGGAACGTTATTCATTGCCCAGAAACATCTACATTGCCCTGCTATATGAGCAAGAAATAAACCTATTTTGTTAGGCACTGAAATTTTGGGTTTGTTTCAGTAAATAACATTATCCTAACTATTACTACAAAAGTGTTTATTGAAGTGTTTTTTTATGGGAGGGGAATGGAAGACAAACTGAGTGTCTATCACTGTGAAAGCAGACAGGTTAAATGTGGTGTATGCACAGCATGGAGATTTAGACAGTAATTAGAAATGAAAATCACATGTACACGAATGAATTATGAAATCATGGTGCTGAGTGAAAAAGATGAATCAGAAAATATAACATTAATACCATGTATAATTAAAAGTATATGGGGAGTTCCCATCGTGGCGCAGTGGAAATGAATCTGACTAGGAACTGTGAGGTTGCGGGTTTGATCCCTGGCCTTGCTCAGTGGGTTAAGGATCCGGCGTTGCTGTGAGCGTGGCGTAGGCCGGCAGCTATAGCTCCAATTAGACCCCTAGCCTGGGAATCTCCATATGCTGCGGGTGTGGCCCTAAAAAAAGGACAAAAAGACAAAAAAAAAAGTATATGGGCATAAAGCAATACACATTTTTTCTGAATAAACACAAAGGTACACCTTGGGCACATTAGAATAGTTGCCTCAGAATGTGGGGAGAGGGGGCTCAAGGTGTAAAGGAACACATAACAAAAGAGGGCCTTGCATAGACCAATAGTGACACTTGTAAACTGAGGGGAATATAACTTACTCAGTCTCGTTTTACCTGACGGTGAAAAGAAGAAAGATCAAGATCAAATCTAGTAACAAAAATCTAGTAATAAAAGAGAAAATAAATTGGAATGAATTTAATGAGAAATGTAGAGCACAAATAGGAAGAAAACTCTAAAACCCTACTGAGGTGAGTAAAAGATGATGTGAGTAAATAGAAAGACAATCCTGTTCTTGTTTTTCCTAAATTGTTCCAGATATGTAGTGCAATCTTGAAGTATTAATAGGATTTTTTTTTTGGGGGGGGATCTAGAGAAGCTAATTCTAAAGGTCATGTGAAAAATAAATATGTATGGATAACTCATAAAATTGTGGAAAGGGAGAGTAATAATGGATGACCAGTCCTAACAAATATTCAAATGGGAGAAGTTTAAAGAGAACTTTTATAGAGCTAAAATATTTGAAAATGTTGAATATTGGCCTGTGAATCAATAGAATAGAAACCCTACAAATAGACCTCTGTATATATGGGAAATGAGTATACAATCAAATTCATTTAAAATTAGTGAGGAAAAAATGAATTATTCAGAAAATGATGGTGGGACACCCAGGTATTCATTTGGAAGAAGAAAAACTGGGTTCTGCCTCATTTCTTTGATCAGAATCACTTTCAGGTGGATCAAATTTAAACATTCCAAACTAGATGAAGAAAAATGAATAGTTCATAAGTTAGAAGTATTGGATGATTAGATAGTTCACATGTCATCATTATTATCTTCCTCACTATCTTGGAGTAGGGAATGGTATTTCAAGTAAGAAACAAAACCCAGATCCAACAGAGGCAAAGATTTGTATGTTATGATTGCATGGAAATTATAAATTTCTGCTTAGTAAGAAATACTTAAGCAGAATCAAAGAATGGGTCATAGATTGGCAGGAGAAGATTGACAACATCTGTGTGAGCTGAACTGATTTCCTTAATATATAAAATGCTTTTACAGTTAAATATGAAAGCAGCCAGTGGAAGAATAACGGGACAACAGGCCATGTATAGGAAATGATATATAGATGGCTTGCCTACAAATGGAATGATTAGTAATATTAATATTACTCACAATTAAAGAAATACAAATTTTAGTTTGTAAAGGAGACCACCTTTCAACCATTAGATTGGCAGAAAGAAAAAGATTGGTGATGCAGAAGCTGGTTACGGTGTGGGCAAGTGGACAATCTTAGGGACTGGTTGGAGAATGTTTTGGGGGAAGCTCATGGGATAAAGAAGAGTATGGTTTGTGTAGAAACGGGAAAGTACTCTGTGTATTTGTATGCTTTTACCACTGAAAGATATCCCCTCAGAGAAAAAAAAAATCTTGTCCTTAGTATATTTGTATGCCTTTTTTTTTTTTTTTTTTTTTTCTGGTTGCTTTTTAGGGCTGTACCTATGGCATATGGAGGTTCCCAGGCTAAGGGTCCAATCAGAGCTGCAGCTGCCGGCCTACACCACAGCCACAGCAGCACCGGATCTGAGCTGCATCTTCGAACTATACCACAGCCTGTGGCAACACCGGATCCTTAACCCACTGAGTGAGTCCAGGGATTGAACCTGCAACCTCATGGTTCCTAGTCAGATTCGTTTCTGCTGCACCATGATGGGAACTCCTATTTGTATGCTTTAAATTAGGGATCTGTATTTGGAAAGATAGGGAAAGCTCAGATGGTAAAGGGCTTTGAATGCCAAACTAGAGTTTGTATTTTATTCTAGGAGCCCCCTGAGGGTTTTGTTCGCAGGGTAATGAAATAACCAGACTGAGATTTAGAAAGAATAGTAAAGTGGAGAATGGATTGGCGGGGTTCTGGTGTGGTGGAAGTAGTGATACCGAGAATGCTACCAGTTAAGAAATCACTTAGAAAGCTGTTGGAGTAGTTCAGGTGACCATTGATAAGATTCTGATTTGGAACAGGGAAATGGAGAGAATTTAGAATCACTAGGGTTTGGTGACTGATTGGGTGGGTGGGGAGAGGGAATAGTTGAACCTGACCTTCCTGAGGTCAGAAAGCATTTGGGAGTTGTTTCAGGGGTTTTTGAAAAGTAATGCTACTTACTTATAGAGCTTCTAAGAATAATCTACTCACTGTTGAACAAGGTGCACCTTATCAATCTACAATAAGACCTACACACTAAGGTTCTGGGGAATTAGGAGTAGCACAGGGGAGGGTTTAATCCTCTTGAGGCTTTTGCATTTCTTTTAAAAATTTTTATAAATTAGTTAATTTTATTACACTTATAGGTGTACAACAATCATCACAATCAAATTTCACAGCATGTCTATCCCAAACCCTCAGTGCATCCCCCCACCCCCAACCTGTCACAGTCTGTGAGTCAGTATCTGTTGTGCAAAGGAGTTCATTGTGTCCTTTTTTCAGATTCCACATGTAAGTGATAGCATTTGATGTTGGTGTCTCATTGTCTGACTGACTTCACTTAGCATGATAAGTTCTAGGTCCATCCTTGTCGCTGCAAATGCCGTTGGGCTTTTGCATTTCTTAGCACTGATCTCCAACACTGGTTCAGGAGCAAGCTCTTCTCCTTATCTTCTCTATCTCTATCTCCATCTCTGTCTTCCACCCACCCCCAGCCCTTGGTTGTCTTGGCTTTGATACAATATTAATCATCACAGTTTTCTGTCCTGGATTTAGTCAGGGCACTCTGATGTATGACAAACTCTGGGAGAAGTAAAAGCCTCTTGTCCTTAGAGTATATTAGACAGGCAGACCATACTATATAAAAGCAATATAATAAATGAATATTTCTATTAGGTGAGCATATAGTTAAATGACTCATGAAGAGACTGTAGACCCTTTGTCTTATTAAATGATATGTGCCTTGAGAAAATAGAAGGTTGACAATAAGTTGTAGTGGGAGTACAAGTGATATAACTTTATAAAAAATAGATTATGGATAATATGCATTACCTGTTTATGTTTATGGAATCCTCACCTGAGCACTGGAAATATGCTATATATTTAGAAACTTTCCCAAACTTCACTATTTTTTGGAGGGGGAAGGAAGGGATAAACTTTTATTTTGGAGTATAGCAAATGCAGAAAAAGCATGAATAATAAATACACTAATATAAATAATGCCCTGTTCAAGATACAGAATATAAAGAGGACCAAAGAAATCTTCCTTGTATCTTCTCCAAGTTGTTAGTTCTCCATCTCAAAGGTGTTCTAACTGCTAGAGTGGTTTTTCCTATTTTTGAATTTTATATAAATAGAATCATAAAGTACACAGTCTTTTGTTTTATCCAAAGTTATGAGTTATGTTTCTGAGTCTCCTCCATGTTGTATGTAGTGATAGTTCATTACTTTTTCATTCTTGAGTGGCACTTCTTATGTGAAGATATCAAAACGTATCCATTCTACTGCAGGCAGACATCTGGGTTTTTTCCTGTTTTAGCCGTAGCGAACCATGCTATTTTGAAATTCTTTATGTGTTTTTTGGTAATATTGGGCTCCACTTTTCTTGGGGTTATAACTGGGAATGGAATTGTTTTTTTTTTTTTTTGTTTGTTTGTTTTGTTTAAATGCATACTGCCAAACAGTGTTCTAATGTGACAAGTTGGTGTTGTTGGTCTTTTAATATTAGCCATTCTGGCAGGTGTATGGTGAGAGCTCTTTGTGTGTGTGTGTGTTGTTTTACTGCTAACAATATTGTATTGTATACTTAAAACTTTTTTACCCATTAAAAAAATTGAAGTACAGTTAATTTACAATATTGTGTTAGTTTCAGGTGTATAGCAAAGTGGTTCTGTTATGCATACACACATAAATAGTCTTTTTCAGATTCTTTTCTATTTTAGGTTATTTTAAGATATTGAATATAGTTCCTTGCACTATGCAGTAAGTCCCTGTTGGTTATTTATTTATATATAGTATATTTTTTTTTTTTTTTTTTTTTTTTGTCTTTTTGCCATTTTCTTGGGCCGCTCTCGCGGCATATGGAGGTTCCCAGGCTAGGGGTCGAATCGGAGCTGTAGCCACCAGCCTACGCCAGAGCCACAGCAACGCGGGATCCGAGCTGCGTCTGCAACCTACACCACAGCTCACGGCAACGCCGGATCGTTAACCCACTGAGCAAGGGCAGGGACCGAACCCGCAACATCATGGTTCCTAGTCGGGTTCGTTAACCACTGCGCCACGACGGGAACTCCTATATATAGTATATTAATCCCAAACTCTGAATTTACCCACCCCCACCATCCCTTTTTTGTTTTCTAAGTTTGAGTCTATTTTTATCTTGTATGGAAGTTCATTTGTATCATTTTTTTTAAGGATTCCACTATAAGTGATATCATAACGATATTTGTCTTTGACTTAGAATGATCATCTCTAGGTCTATCTATGGTGCTGTAAATGACATTATTTCATTCTTTTTTTATGACTGAGCAGTATTCTGTTACATATATATACACCACATTTTCTTTATCCACTCATCTACTGATGGACATTTAAGTTGCTTCCATGCCTTTTTTTTTTTTTTTTTTTTTTTCACAGCTGTGCCTGTGGCATATGGAAGTTCCCTGACTAGCAGTTGAATTGGAGCTGCAGCTTAAGGCTAGGCCACAGCCACAGCAACACCGAATCTGAGCTGCATCTACAACCTATATCACAGCCTGTGGCAACACTGTATCCTAACCCATGAATGAGGCCAGGGGTTGAACCCACATCCTCATGGAGACCATGTTGGGTCCTTAACCCACTGAGCCAACAGGGAACTTCCAGGATTTTAATCAAGTTCATAAACATTGAAAATACGTGAGCAGGAGTTCCCATTGTGGCGCAGGGGAAACAAATCTGACTAGTATCCATGAGGGTGCAGATTCGATCCCTGGCCTTGATCAGTGGGTTAAGGATCCGGTGTTGCTGTGAGCTGTGGTGCAGGTTGCAGATGAGGCTCAGTTCCTGCATTGCTGTGGCTGAGACATAAGTTTGCAGCTACAGCTCCAATGCCAGCCCTAGCCTGGCAACTTCCATATGCCATGGGTGTGACCCTAAAAAGCAAAAAAAAAAAAAAAAGAAAAGAAAATACATGAGCAAATACAATCATTCATTTAGAGAATATTTAATATTAGACATGTGAAAATATAAATTTATGAAACCATGATGTCATTTAAAAGGCCTTTTAGGTGTTTTATAAGTGATAAGTTTTTAAAGTTGATATAAAGCAACTTTGATGAGATTTAGGCCTTTTATCTTTTTTGTTTCTTTTAGATAATGTTTCTAGAAGTTTTAATTCTTCTACTACTTAATTGTAGATCTTTGCTATGATTTCTTTCCATTTAGTAAAGAAATAAAGACAAAATATCAAAAGCTACATCTTTAATGAAACCTCTTTCTTCTTGACAATTTCTTTTGGGAAATCATCCTTATGTTACTTCCTCTCTTTGAAGTTGGTAGCTGTGAATTATCTGTGTATTTAATTGCCTTTAGGTGTCTGTCGGGTTTCAAGGAGAACAAGGAGGGTAGTGAAAAATACGTGACATAATTCATGCTTTGCTTCATTTATTTACAATTTTTTTTTTTTGCCTTTTAGGGCTGCACCTGTGGCACATGGAAGTTCCCAGGCTAAGGGTTGAATTGGAGCTGCAGCTGCTGGCCCATGCCACAGCCATGGCAACTTGGGATCAAAGCTGAGTCACTGACTTATGCCACAGCAGCAACACTGGATCCTTAACCCACTGAGGGAGGCCAGGGATCAAACCTGCATCCTCATGGATACTAGTTGGGTTCGTTACCGCTGAGACCCAACAGGAACTCTGCTTCATTTTTTTTTTCTTTGTTTCTTTTTTTCCATTTTTTTTAATTACTCAAATGAATTTATCACATCTGTAGTTGTATAATGATCATAACAATCTGATTTCACAGGATTTCCATCCCACAGCCCAGTCATTTTTTTTTTTTTTAAGAAAAAGAGGAACAAAAATTAGAGCTGGCCTCGTCTTACTAGAAAAAAATCTTCTCATAACCTCTCTTATCTCTTACTCACCTTCCTCTGTCATTCATTTCCTCTGAGCATTTCCAGACTAGTGAATAGTCTGAGATCTTGTGAAATTCTGCTAGATGCAAACCCCAGTACTGAATTTTAAAAGTTTAGTTTTTTTTTTTTTTTTTTTTTTTGTCTTTTTTTGCTATTTCTTTGGGCCGCTCCCGCGGCACATGGAGGTTCCCAGGCTAGGGGTAGAATCGGAGCTGTAGCAACAGGCCTACGCCAGAGCCACAGCAATGCAGGATCCGAGCCGCCATCTGCAACCTACACCACAGCTCACGGCAACGCCGGATCGTTAACCCACTGAGCAGAGGCAGGGACCGAACCTGCAACCTCATGGTTCCTACTCGGATTCGTTAACCACTGCACCACGACGGGAACTCCAAAAGTTTAGTTTTTAATGCTTGTACTACTTTCTAAGGTGTAATATCAATTTTATGTATGAACAAGAGGAAATGACATTATTAATAGAAGGTTTTTTTTTTTTTTTTGCTATTTTAGGGTCGCACATGTGGCATGTGCAGGTTCCCAGGCTAGAGGTTGAATCAGAGCTACAGCTGCCAGCCTACATCACAGCCACAGCAATACGGGATCTGAACCGAGTCTGCAACCTACACCATAGCCTACGGCAACGCCAGATCCTCAACCCACTGAGCAAGGCCAGGGATCGAACCCACATCCTCATGGATACTAATCAGGTTCATTAACCACTGAGCTACGAAGGGAACTCCTATTAATAGAAGTTTTAACTTACTTAAATTCATAATGAAAATTAGAAAGTGTCTGTGAGACATGGTCTAGTTTTTAAGCTACTGAGATTTACCTTATTTTTGAATCAGTGGTTTAAATTAGGTCCTTTTAGAAGCATCTTAGAATCTCTATTACCTAGATTTTTTGGATGATATCTGGGACATAAATTCCTGGTTTGCATATGTTAAGTGTTGATATTCCTAAATCTGACAATAAAGTATTAAACTCTTAGGTGTGTTTTATTATTGTTGTTGTTGTTATTTAGGTTTGTATTATTATTATTATTATTATTATTTTTGTCTTTTTGTCTTTTTTGTTGTTGTTGTTGCTATTTCTTGGGCCGCTCCCTCGGCATATGGAGGTTCCCACTCTAGGGGTCGAATCGGAGCTGTAGCCACCGGCCTACGCCAGAGCCACAGCAACGCGGGATCCGAGCCGCGTCTGCAACCTACACCACAGCTCACGGCAATGCCGGATTGTTAACCCATTGAGCAAGGGCAGGGACTGAACCTGCAACCTCATGGTTCCTAGTCGGATTCGTTAACCACTGCGCCACGACGGGAACTCCAGGTTTGTATTATTGAACAGAGTAGCCTATCCAAATAAGGATCATTCATACCCAGGTATCATATAGTAAACTTTCTGTTTATCCAACTGACTAGTGATAGTAAATTAAGATACCTATTCTTTTTTTTTTTTTTTGTCTTTTTGCCTTTTCTAGGGCTGCTTCCCATGGCATATGGAGGTTCCCAGGCTGGGGGTCGAATTGGAGCTGTAGTCACTGGCCTACACCACAGCCACAGCAACTCAGGATCCGAGCCAAGTCTGCGACCTATGCTACAGCTCACAGCAACGCCAGATCCTTAAACCACTGAGCAAGGCCAGGGATTGAACCTGCAACCTCATGGTTCCTAGTCGGATTCGTTAACCACTGCGCCACGACGGGAACTCCAAGATACCTATTCTTAAGAATACATATATGAAGAGTTCTTACAACTCAGGACATGATAAACATTTGTACTGATTACTTAAGAAGAACTAAACCTGCATTATGTAAAGAATGCCTATCCCCAGGAGTTCCCTGGTGGCTCAATAGGTTAAGGATCCAGTGTTGTCACTACTATGATTCTGTTTACTGATGTGGCATGGGTTTGACCCCTGGCCCCAGAACTTCCACATGCCTCAGGTGCAGACAAAAAAAAAAAAAAAAAAGAATGCCTATCTTAAACTTTTTTACCTCTGTCCCAAGCAAATTTACCCTACAGATGTCAGCTAGAATTTTGTTCCCATATCTGGCATGCCTGGCTGGAGCCTGGGCACTTTATGTCCATTGTCTTTCACCTAACTCTCTACCATGTTTGCCTAGTCTAGGTAATAGTCACCTAGATTAAGCCTGAAATAGGGCCTTACCACCTAACGTGGAGACATTGCTGGGAGAATACTCCTGCTGCAGTGCACCACTCATTAGGTTATTGGTTCCTGGGCATTGTAACTGGTCCTAATTAAATACAGGTTTGCTATGGAGTTCCCATCCGTGGCACAGTGGAAACGAATCTGACTAGGAACTGTGAGGTTGTAGGTTTGATATCTGGCCTCGCTCAGTGGGTTAAGGATCCGGCATTGCCCTGAGCTGTGGTGTAGGTCCGAGACACTGCTTGGATCCTGCATTGCTGTGGCTGTGGTGTAGGCCGGCAGCTGTAGCTCTGATTAGACCCCTAGCCTGGAAACCTCCATATGCTGGGGGTGCGGCCCTAAAAAGCCAAAACAAAAAAATTTAAAATAAATAAATACAAGTTTGCTATATCCTCCTAGCCATCAAGCCATGCTGATTGGGCTGCTATCAAATTGTCTTTGGGGTTTAGCCTTATCATTTGATGCATTCCTCTAGCTGTATTCACACTCGGCTCTATTGCTGCTTGGTTCTTTCTCTTTCTTATACTTACTGCTAAAATTGAGGTGGGGCCTGCCTAAAATGTGACATGGGCTATATACTATTTGCTAACTAGTTAACATGATTAAAAATAGCTACTGTTTACTTATTTATTAAAATTTTTTTGGTTTTTAGTTTCACTATTATAGCTGATTTACATTATTCTGTCAATTTCTGCTGTACAGCAAAGTGACCCAGCCATATATATATATATTTATTTTCTCACATTATCCTCCATCATGTTCCATCACAAGTGACTAGATAGAGTTCCTTGCGCTATATAGCAGGATCTCATTGCTTATCCACTCCAAATGCAATAGTTTGCATCTACTAACCCCAGACTCCCAGTCCATCCTGCTCCCTCCTCCTTCCCCTCAGTAACCACAAGACTTTTCTCTAGGTCCATGATAGCTATGATTTATTAAAGATTTTACTATATGTTGCTCAAATTTTTGAGTTTCAACACATTTATTATAAAATAAGGTCACTTTTTTTTTTGCTTTATAGGGCCACACCCGCAGCATATGGAGGTTCCCAGGCTAGGAGTCGAATTGGAGCTACAGATGCCAGCCTACCCCACAGCCACAGCAACATCAGTTCCGAGCCGCCATCTGCAACCTACACCACAGCTCACGCCGGATTCTTAACCCACTAAACGAGGCCAGGGATCGAACCTGCAACCTCATGGTTCCTAGTCGGATTCATTTCCGCTGTGCCACGACATATCCTTTTAGGTATCTGGATTCCAGTAGCTTGAGTTCCTGCTGTCTTAGTGCCAGAAATCAACCTCTTCACCTGTTTCTGCTGTTTGAGTCATTCCCAGAGCTCTCTCAGTTGTGTTAAGAGGTTCATCATGTTTTCCTGTTTTTTTTTTTTTTTTTTTTTTTTTTGGGTGCCTTTTCATGCTTAACCCATTGCGTTGGGCTGGGGATTGAACCCACGCCTCAGCAGCAGCCTGAATGTTGCAGAGACAGTGCTGAATCCTTAACCCACTGAGCCACATTGGAAACTCCCTGCACTGTTGCTTTTGCTCTTGTTCACCAGGTTGATATTACATGGGAATCAGGAAACCAATCCTTTCCTTAATTTTTCGCAGGAGAGCATTTTAGCCAGAATTTGTAGAAAGAAGCAAGAAAACACAATACATATGATAATTATGACAGTAACTTGGCTATGCTCAGAGTCCTCTGGCCAAAGTTCTGGGCCATTTTCAAGCCTTCCTTAAAAACTGTTCCTCTAACTTATTTTGACTTACCGCTATTATGAACATGCCAACTTGCTCTCCACTGTGGGAACTCGCTGGCTTGTCTCTTCTATCTGGAGTCCAGGCTCCCAAATCATGGGAATTCAGAAAGAAAAGGGACTTTCTCCTTTTCAACTAAAAGCTTGGCTGTCCACTTATTCTTGTCCTGGAAACAACTTCTTCCCCAGGATAAGTAACAATGGGGATATCCATTCTTTTTGGGAGAAACCTCACCGCCTAGCTCATAGCATATGGTCTGATTCTGTGGATGCTGCCCATCCTCTCCTCTCCTCCAGGCAATTGCCATTGCTGTCTATAATACATTTCCTAGAAATGTGAATTATTTTCTTAAATCCATGTTTACGACTTCAGTAGTCCATTCCAGGTTGCACTATTCCATTCCAGTTAGGGCTCCCTCCTTCCTTCTTTCCGTCCATCCTTCTTTCCTTCTTTCCTTCCATCCATCGTCTATTTATCTTCTTCATATCAGCCTTGGGGCTCCTGTAAACATGCACATCAATGATTCTCAAGTCTCCTCTCTCCCTCCTTGTCCCAGGGGCAGGCAGTTTTGGTTGTCGCAGTAGTTATAGGGCACATTTGGCATTTAATTAGCTAGGGCCAAAAAAGCTTAAAGGTTTTGCAGTGTGTGAAACTCTCCCCTAAATTGAATTGTCCTATATCCCATGCAGTGTTCAAATATTTCATTGGACATTCATGCAAATCCTGCTTGTAATTTTCTAAGCTTTGAACCTAACTCTGATTTTACTTATAAATACAATTTTTTTTTGCACAGTTTCAATACACACTGAATTTTCCAGGAATGCAACCAAGTGGGTATATTAAAGGATGATTGTTCTTTTGTTCTGTATCGTATCAAGAGTTTTTCACCATTTCAGAAAAATTACATCACTATTTCAATGCTGCTTATGGTATTTGAATTGCCAATACAACGCATCCTTATCAATCTACATTTGTAGCTGTCACATTCACAGTGATTCTATGCGTAAGGAGAAAAGTGACTCATTTATTATGTGTTCCAGGGTAAGTGCTCCTGGGCATTTGCATAATTACATGCAAATATATAATTTATGTAAAATACATGTAATAGGTAAACAACATTTATATATAAAATATATTTTTAAGGACACAGTATGGAGTCAGTGTGTAGTTAGTAACTGTGAATTTCATTTCAGGATCTTAAAAAATGACATTGGAAAATATCTGTTTTATAAAGGGGATGAAATTCTGATGGGTTTGAGGACCATGTAAATTCATACAGGAAAAAGAAATGGTTCTTTTTAAAAAGCAATGAAATTCTATAGAGACATACTTCACTGAATTTATCTGTATGAAACAATAGTCATTTCCTTTATTACATTTAGGTGAAACTTACTTTACGTTTTCACAACTAGAAAATCTACTATATTTGTTTCCTTAGAACCAAGAGGCAATTTGTCTCTAGGTAAATGTAATCTATTACTCTTAGGCTAAAAGTGGTTCTTTTATTTATTTATTTATTTTGGATTTTTAAAAATAATTTTTATTTTTTCCATTGTAGGTGGTTTATAGTGTTCTGTCAACTTTCTACTGTACAGCAAAGTGACCCAGTCATGCATGTAAATACATGTTCTTATATTATCCTCCATCATGTTCCATCACAAGTGACTAGATAGAGTTCCTTGTGCTATATAGCAGGATCTCATTGCTTATCCACTCCAAA
Organism: Sus scrofa; assembly: GCF_054392235.1. NCBI lineage: Eukaryota > Metazoa > Chordata > Mammalia > Artiodactyla > Suidae > Sus > Sus scrofa. Next base: position 93,136,985 of record NC_139396.1, on the reverse strand, counting down.
TGCAATAGTTTGCATCTATTAACCCCAGATTCCCAGTCCATCCCACTCCTCCCCACATCCCTTTTGGCAACCACAAATTTGTTCTTCCAGTTCATGAGTTTTTTTTTCCTGTTCATTTGTGCTGTATATTAGATTCCAGATATAAGTGATATCAGATGGTATTTGTCTTTTTCTGACTTACTTCACTTCTTATAAGGGTCTCTAGTTCCATCCGTATTGCTGCAAATGGCATTATTTTGATTTTTTAATGGCTGAGTAGTATTCCATTGTGTAACTTTTAAATAATATCAATACTACCATACTCCTTGCTGAGAGCCTCTAGTCTAAGTTGCTACACTACTTGCTTATACCATTTGTTACTAGCTTTTGAGGTTAGCATCACAAACGCAAGATAATTTTTAAAAACATTTTATTTATTTGTTTATTTGCTTCTTAGGGCCACACCTGCAGCATATAAGTTCCCAGGCTGGGAGTCACAGCACTGCAGGATCCAGGCTGAATCTTCAAACTATACCACAGCTCATGGCAACACCAGATCCATAACCCTCTGTGCGAGGCCAGAGATTGAACCCGTGTCCTCATGGATGCTAGTCAGATTCGTTTCTGCTAAGCCATGATGGCAACTCCTTTTTAATATTTTATAAGCTGTTATCAATTGAAAATTAAGTATATTAATCCTTTAGAAGTAATGTTGTAACAATATCCCTTGTTTAAATAATTTGAAATAAGAAGGCAGATTTGAAGACAGTAAGTATTCTAGATGCGTGTTCTGTATCCCTGAAACTGATGGTGATTTTCAAAGCTGCAAGAGCAAGTTGTTTTTAGAACCATCAATACAAGATGCTCTGGTTTATTAATATATTCAAGGGACTGATAGGGTACTTAATTAATAAAAGAAATGTCACCCAGAAGGTCTGTGCTGGGAATTTTCATTAATGAGTTGAAAAAGAAGTAACCAAGTAATCAATGAACTAAAGCGGACATGATTGACTGTAATTACTGTGCTTGTTAAGGTTATTGACTAACAGCAAGATGAGCTGTCAGAGTTGAGGCATGGCACTCTGAGAAAATTAAATGAGAAAAATTAATGAGAAGAACATTCATTTTACCTCTTCTGTTGTCACCAAGGCAATAAAGTTAATGTGTCAACTTTAGTTTTAAAATAGTTAAATCAAGATTTTAAATTTTAGCATAAATGTATTCAGACTAGCATTTAAATGCTGTATTTGAGTTTACACAAAATAAAATAGAGGGAAGGGAGAAATTAGGTGATAAATATATAAAGACAACAAGCAAGACAACTATAGTTTGTATAAGGGTAATTAATAGTTGTAAAGATGGAGAGGCAATAGATTTGAAGGATATTTGAGAAATGAAATTAATAGAGTATGATTTTCTTATGATACTGACATCTTTCATTTCTGTATCAAGGCAAATGTAAATCCCTCCAGGAAATTTTCCTGGATTACCCCCTCCTTCTTGAGCTCTCTCTTCTTCCTTTGAAATCCCATAGCTACTGATGCTTTATCTTGTATAGTTAATTTTCATATGCCATACTGTTATAGATACCACCATTGCTCCTAGCTTTCATTTCAATGGTGAAAAGAGAATAAGTAAACACATAAATAAATATGCAAGATTGTGATAAGTGACCAGGGCCAGTGAGATAAGGTCATCAAGTAATACCTCCCTGAGCAGGTGTGGGATTATATCAAGAATGAGAATGAGCTATACATGAGCTGGAAGAAAATGATTTCAGGCAAAAGAACAGCAAGCGCAATGGTCCCAAGGGAATAAGCTTGGTTATTTTATGAACAGGAAGTATAATTAAAGTCCATGAACTAGGGGTAAGAGGGCTGTGAGTCACAGTGGGAGAGGTGGACAGGAGCCAGATCATGCAGGGCTTTGTTGATTTAGTACATAATTTGGATTTTGTTCTGTGGTTAATCAGAACACATTGGATGATTTTAAGTGGGAGAATAACATGAGCTAAACTGTGTTCTGAAATAACATTTAGATGCTATGTAGAGAATGGTTTTAAATGCTTCAGAATACTTGGAATAGGGAAGACAGAGACAAATAGATGCATTCAAGATAACTTTTGGAAATAGAATTAATGGATATTCTTGATGATTGTGAGGGAAAAGAATGAATGAAAGATGACTATTAGGTTTTGGCTTAAGTAATTATATGATGGTACCAATTACTAGATTATGAATGACATAAATAGGTTTTTCCCCCCTTTCATCTCAATTTTTTCTTTCTTTTTTGATTGCCCCATGGCATATGGAGTTCTTAGGCCAGAGATCAGATCCAAGCTGCAGTTGTGACATATGCCACAGCTGCAGCAGCAATGCAATGCTGGAGCCTGGGGTTTGAACCTGTGTCCCAATACTGCAGAGATGCCACCAATCCCATTGTGCCACAGTGGGAACTTTATGTCTTAATTTTATTAAATTATTATTTTTAAATTGAGATATAATTGACCTACAACACTATGTTAATTCCAGGTGTACAACATACTGATTCGATATTTCTCCACATTACCAAATGATCACCATGAATAGAGTAGGTTTGAGAGGCAAAATCAAGGACTCTTGCTTGGGACAGATTAAGCTTGAAATGTGTATTTGTTATCCAGATGGAGACAGCAATTGGATATATGCCTCTGGAGCACATGAGAGAGGTCTGGTTTGGGAATACAAATTTGGGAATCCTTAGTGTATATGTTAGCATATATGTTACTGTTTTATTGAGTGAACTAGTTTGTTTTCTTGAACCCATGTCTTTAACTTTGCTCTGTTGCATCTCCCTTTCTCATTCCATAATGACACACCGGGTGGGCTCCATCATTTTCCTGCCATTTTCAGTTCTTTAAAGCCTGCTTCATTCAGTTTAAAACTCCCATCTGATTCCAATTTATTTTTTTTATTTTTTAATTTTTTTTGTCTTTTTGCCTTTTCAAGGGCCGCTTCCCACGGCATATGGAGGTTCCCAGGCTAGGGGTCGAATCGGAGCTGTAGTCACTGGCCTACGCCAGAGCCACAGCAACGCAGGATCCGAGCCGCGTCTGCAACCTGCACCACAGCTCACGGCAATGCTGGATCCTTAACCCACTGAGGAAGGCCAGGGATCGAACCCGCAACCTCATGGTTCCTAGACGGATTCGTTAACCACTGCGCCACGATGGGAACTCCTGATTCCAATTTAAATCTCATCTCCTCCCATTCCCCCAACACTAATCAGATGTCCTCTTGAAGGACTTGAGAAGGGGCAAGACTGACTTTCCCACCACTTTTCCTGCCCTGGTATCTTCGAGAGGAGAAGAGTAGTTGGACCAATTTTCCTAATTTTTTAAGTCTCCTAACTTCCTCTAGTGTTGGGGCTAGAAGAGGGAAGAGGAGAGGAAGAGCATGAGGCTCTTCTCTCTCTCTTTTTTGTTTTTGGCTGTACATGGCATGCAGAAGTTCCTGGGCCAGGGATCAAACCTGCACCACAGCAGCAACCTGAGCTACAGCAGTGACAACTCCAGATCCTTAACCCATTAGGCCACCAACGAACTCCATGAAGCTCTTTACTTACCTGATTTTTAGTAAGACCCAGAGTGAGCATCCAGTGCCCTCAGATGCTGGAAATTCCTTGGCATGCCGTATAGAGAGATGGCTTCTTTTTCTTTCATTTTGAGTCTTAGTTACCAATTCCGAGCAGCAAATTCCCACTCAGCTTCTATTACAAATCTCAATTAAAGCCTGAGACAACAATATGGATCTGGCCACGTGGAAGTCGTTGGTAGACTTAAAAATGACCCTTATGGCAGTGAAGGGGACAGAAGTCACATGGAGTGGGTTGTGGAGTAAATGAGAAGCGAAAACAAAGGGATGGTAGGCTACTCATTTGGGAAGTATTGTGCCAAAGGCATCAGAGAACTTAGAGGAGCAACTGGAAGGACCCGTAAAGTGAAGCTAATGTTTTTGTTTGTTACTTTATTTTATTTTTATTTTTGCCTTTTAGGCGCAGCCGTGGTGTTTGGAAGATCCCAGGCTATGGGCTGAATCAGATCTACAGCTGCTGGGCCTATGCCCCATCCACAGCAACTCAGGAGCTGAGTCACGTCTGCAACATACACCTCACTGAGTGAGGCCAGGGATCAAACCTGCATCCTCATGGATACTAGTCAGATTCATTTCCGCTGTGCCACAACAGGAACTCCTCTGTTGGTTATTTTATTTTTTTAAATTTTATTTTCATTTTTGTCTTTTTAGGGCTGTATTCAGGCATATGGAGGTTCCCAGGCATGGGGTCCAGTTGGAGCTATGGCTGCCAGCCCTACGCCACAGCTACAGCAATGCGAGATCTGAGCCGCATCTTCGACCTACATCACAGCTCATGGGCAATGCCAGATCCTTAAACCACTGAGTGATGCCAGGGATGGAACCTGCGTCCTCATGGATGCTGGTCAGATTTGTTTCTACTGAGCCACAACAGGAACTCCATCTGTTGGTTATTTTAAAGTTAGAGGTGGTGTGCCTATTTTTGTGCAGATTTTTTTTGGGCCACTCCTGGGACATGTGGAGGTTCCTGGGCCAGGGGTGGAACCCAGGCCACTGCAGTGACAACTCCAGATTTTTAACCCCTTGAGCCTCAAGAGAACTCCTGACTTTTGGTCACTAGAGAAGAGGCGATAATGCAGTACAAGAGATGATAATGAAGGAGCAAAGTCCTTGAGAAAGTGGGAGAAAGAGGGATCCAGAGCAGAAGAGGAGAGATTAGTCTTTCGTAGGAGCAAGGGTACAGCTTGAATTGTAATAAGAGAGAAGACAGAGAATATAGGGCTTGGCCAGTGGTTTGGTGGATTTGATGATGAGAAGATAAGGGAGATCTTCCAAGATGGCTTGTTTCTGTGATGAGGCAGGAGAGTTGGTTAGTAGCTAGTAACTGGGTGGATGGGAAGGGAGAGTAGGAAACATTTTTTTTACTACAGTACACAGACCTTGAAACAGGAACAGATTCATTTAGCTTCACCTAAAACCCTCAACAACTATTTATCACACATTTTTGGAATGAAGTAATTTTAATTATTACAAACTGAAATTATTCTTAGCTTGAAGCCTCATCCTAAAAAGGTGTTATAGCTGTTCAGAAAATTATTTTATTTTCCAAGAGGGACTGCTGCTAGGGATAGAGTTATTTTCTTTTTGGAGGTCTCCCTTCTGTGCCTCGAATCTTCTAGCTGGTCCTCAGCACAGGGCTCTGCATCAGCGAGCTCCGCAGTACATGTGGTTGAGTGAATTGTCTGGGACCTGCCCTGACACCAAAGACACATTTGATTATCTCAGGAAGATTTCTGCACCGGCCCTGATTTATTCTCTCTTCTCTCTTTGGTTTTCTTCAGCTCCTCCATCCCTAACCTTTGTTTGCTTGTGAGAGGAATGTGAGCCAAAATTTTAAAGTTTGAAAAGTATAAAGGAAACAAGTAAATAGGGAAGGGGAATAAATACTGAACAAGACTGGGCAAGGCGACAAGATGGAATTACTGTGAAAATCTGGAAGGGAGCCAGGGTGCAAAATGCAGCGGCTATGTAGTTTACAGGAACTATTTAGTGTTCAGCATGCTTCAGTGATCACCCAGAGAAAGCCAGATTTTTCCGGTTTTGTTTGCTACCCTATAGTTAGCTATGGAAATTTGACATAGGTGATCTGTGTTTTCTGTCAGCCAACCGACATAAATACAGAGAACTATGGGGCCTCTGCTCATCAAATCCGACGTGATTTGAATTGCTAGGAGGAGGACCTCTTGTGGCTAGAGTGGGAAATACTTCAGCTAAAACCTGCCTTAGAGGCTGCAGACATTTTTATGAGGGAATTAAAAAAAAAAAACCAAAAAAAGAAACTCTACAGAGCTCTTTAAAATTATGTTTCACATATTTATAATATTTAATTGTTTTGATAACACCAAGTGCTGTAATTGCATTTGTATTGCATCTCTGAGGAGTTCAGTGTACTTTGAAGCACTTCAGATTTTATCCATTTAATTCACACATTCCCTGAAAAGTAGATGGAAACAGTTGTGGTTTTCATCTCCATTTTGCAGATGGAAAGGAGAGGTACAGAGCAGGTAAGTAACTTATTTGTGATTTTAAAGTGAGGGTAGGCTGGCTCAGCATAGAATTTGTATATCTAATCTTGGGCTCAACTTAATAGTCTCTGTTTAGAAAACATTCATTATTAAAGCTCTAAAACAAAAACTTCTATTTTGCAAGTGTCAAGTGATTTCTTTATTCAGGAAAAGATGGATTGAGAGACATAAAACTTACTCTTTGTTTTCACTGTGAAAGAGACTATTCCTAGATTCTCCAAGGGGAAAAAGACGCTTTTAAAAAAATCTGGGGAGGACAGTTAGCAATTAAGAATCTTTAGATAAATGTAATATCAATTAAACACATTTTAAAGGAAGCTGTATAAAAATAGTTATTTCACATGTTTCCCTAGAAATCACGTAACATGAAACTTCCTTCATAATTGATTCTTTCTGACAATCTCTAGACCCTCTCTTTTCCTCTCAGCTCCCTAATATTTGTTCTAAGAGTGCCTGGGGAGCTAATAAATAAATGCCTTTTAAAATTTTTGAATTCAGCCTTTTAAGAACAGGAATGCCCAAACTCAAATGAATAGTTCTATTTTAGGGGCGGTTACCACCTACAGTTTTAGAAGCTGTCAGAAGAAAGTTACAAAAGTCGTAATGCCTAAGGAAATACGGTACAAGTTCAAGTAGGGTGACAAGGAACAGATAAAGCGATAAAGCGTAAGGCAGGGGTATGCAAGGATTGTTGTAGTGAATGTTAAGATATTGAGGGAGAGGGGATCGAAAAAGGGAAGAGGAAATATGAAAAAAAAAATAGCCATAGCAAAAGAAATTTTGTTGGAAAAGACTGGTGACTTTAATAATGATTCCACCTGTGGCGTTTTTGGTGAATTTTCATTTTACATTCTTTATTGATAATTATGTGGCTCTACATAAATTCAGGGAGCGTAGAGTGTGCTTCCTGGTGCAAGGGTGTGAGACAAGATTTCAGAGGAAAAACATGATTTCAGATGTGACATATCATTCTGTGGTACTGAAGACATGGAATTTTATATAATCGATTTTTTTGATGTGTGGATTTCCTGGGCTCCTATTATCCCTGCTTTATCATTTTTCACTCTCAATAATTCCAGCCTTCAGCTTTAATTAGATGTAAGAGGTCTTTATTTTGGAAAGGGACTAGAGAAATGCAGATCTAACTGTTTTAGAACTTCCTGACAGCTATGTTTGTAGATCTCTAGGCAAAGTATGTGTCTGGCCTTTTTCAACAAAGTATTTTCAGTAACAAGTTGTCAGTGAGGTCAGTGACTAGCAGTTCAGGATTAGATACCACCCACCCTAGTTTGTAACCTCCCCCTTCATTCTCATCCTGGGTGAATGACACTCGGCTAAAGTGACTGCCCCACTGTCACTGCCTCTTGATTTGGTACTCTCTAACTCTGTGGCTAACCAAGAAGTCTTTTTTTTTCCCTCTCTCAAACTCTTTTTGGAAAATTCTCTACAAGAGCCGGATCTGAAACACATTGCTTTATAGAAAGCAACAGAAAGGTAAGAGTATTAAGTTTGTAAAAAGAGGAAGGAGCTGGACTTCAGTGATTCTTGTTTCTGCGTTGAAATTGCTCTGCTTAGTTGTATATCATAGGTTGAAAATGTGGGCTTTTCTTCTGAATTGAAGAACACCACATTATTATATAAAACTGGACTGTTTTGACTAGTTATGGTGAGAAATATAGGCTTTCATGCTAATTTTAAAGTTATAAATAACTTTCAAACTAGTGCCAGGGAAAGCTAGTAGCCAAGGTCGTGCTTTGCATTCAGAGAGTTTCTGGCTATAAAAAGCCGGTTGGGATCCTGTGCAGGAAAAGATAAGATATGGCCTGGATGCTTGTGCTTTGACATGGGGCTGGGGCACAATATTTGAGGGGTACAACCAAAAGCTTGTTCATAATAAATGGAAGATTTTAAAAATGAAATGGCAGCAAAAGCCTTAATTTTTGAGTTTAATATTTGTCTTATGCATTTGTTCTATGATTGGTGGTAATATTTGGAGGTTGAGAAATCTCTCAGAACAGTATTTACCACCATTTATAACCAAGTGAAAATCACACTATATGAGATGAATATGGAAAGTAATGATCATTAAAGAAAATGTCACTATCTGATGGTGTCTGAGTAACTGCGAGTTACACTAAGGACAGAACTGGAAGGAATAAGTGCAAATGGAAACAAGAAAAGAATTTAAGTCAATGGGCTGTAGAAGTTTTGAGTCATTGATGTACAGCACTAACACAGGCAATTGCCACACTTCTCCAGATATGTGAAATCCAATGCTTCGCCTAAAACACACGTGTGGGAACAATAGGATTTCAAATTAGCCTTGGTCTTGGGTTTGTGGCTAGCATTTTTAGACAGACTAAATGTCAGCATATTGAGAATAATTGTGATTTGGAGATGTAGATTATCAACAGTTAAATTTGAGTGGCATATTTGGATGTACTATTAAAATTTCACTACCTACCCCCCCCCCAAAATTACCTCAGTAGTAGCATAGCACAAATTTGTTAAGTGGAGAACCCCAAATACAGACAGTATAGATAGAGCTATTTCCATTTGTTGCTTCTTATGCAAAGTCTGTGTCTTCCTTCTTATTTGAGTAAAATACAGGTTTTTTTTTTTTTTTTTTTTTTTTTTTTTTTTTTTTTTTTGTCTTTTTGCCTTTTCTAGGGCTGCTCCTGAAGCATATGGAGATTCCCAGGCTAGGGGTTGAATCGGAGCTGTAGCCACTGGCCTACGCCGGAGCCACAGCAACGCAGGATCCGAGCCGCATCTGCAACCTACACCACAGCTCACGGCAACGCCAGATCGTTAACCCACTGAGCAAGGCCAGAGATCGAACCCGCAACCTCGTGGTTCCCAGTCAGATTCGTTAACCACTGCGCCATGATGGGAACTCCAGAATATAGGGATTTTTATAGTAAAACTTTCTTTTCATTATAGAAGTAATATGAGCTCATTGTAGGAATTTTGAAAGCATAGAAAAAAATTATCTGTAATCTCATTGCTGCATTTTCTTGAGTCTTTTTTTCCTGTACAGCTTTAAAATGAATTGCAATAATACTGTAGATAAAACTTGGAAATTTGCTTTTTCCTTTAAACTTTATCAAAACCCTTTCCTTATAATATTACCTATTCTATACAGATGTTATTTTAGATTGCTGTCTAACATTCTTCCAAGTGAGTAGATGTAATTCTATTAACCATTGTTGAACATCTAGGAGTTCCTGTCATGGCTCAGTGGAAATGAATATGACGTGTATCCATGAGGATGCAGGTTCAATCCCTGGACTTGCTCAGTGGGTTAAGGATCTGGTGTTGCTGTGAGCTGTGGTGTAAGCTGCAGATGCAGCTCGGATCTGGCATTGCTGTGGCTGTGGGGTAGGCCGGTGGCTACAGCTCCTATTTGACCCCTAGCCTGGCAACCTCTATATGCTGCAGGTGCGGCCCTTAAAAAAAAGAAAGAACATCTAGGTGCAACTGTGAGTGTGTGCCTTTATTTATTTATTCATTTATCTATTTTAAAGGTCATTTCCTTAAGTTCTATTCTTAAGTGTGGATTTGTTGGATTAGAGGGCATTAGAGTTGAAGGCAAAGACTGTGATTTTTAAGAAGATGAGTTTTTATTGTTTTTCTTTCAAGAAGTAAAATTTCTTGTCTACTAAAGGAAATATTTATTGAGCATCTGTGAGATGTAAGATATAGTTATCAGGCACATAGATAACATATACTTAGTATTTTGTAGGACAAAATCTCTTCTTCTTCTTCTTTTTTTTTGTGGCTGCACCCATGGCATATGGAAGTTCCTAGGCCAGGGGTTGAATCCAAGTTACAGCTTCCACCTCTGCCATAGCTGTGGCAGTGCTGAGTCCTTTAACTTACTATGCGGGCCAGAGATTGAACCTGTGCTTCCACAACTACCTAGGCTGCTGCAGTTGGATTCTTAACCCACTGCACCACAGTAGGAGCTCCAGGACAGAATCTCTTCTACTTACAGAATTTCAACCTGTGGACAGAATCTCTTTCAACCCAGGACAGAATCTCTTATACTTACAAAATTTCAACCAAGCAATATGTTAAAAATGTTTCATCATTGCTTGAAACTGACACTATTATTGACTATTTACATTACTTTGGACTTTAGAATAATAGAATTTATAAATTTTTATTAGAATATCATGTAAATATCATTCTGTTTATATGAATTTAATGATCCAACTGTGACAAAGAAATTGTAGAACTAAGAGAATAAATGTTTTATAATAAAGTTTGTGGAAATTAAAATTATTTGGAGAAAATTTGTAGGTAGCAAAGTGGAAAGAAAAAGGATAGAGGGCACATGCAGAAGCAGAGATTCAGAATGGGATTTTCTGCTTAGGGACACATGAGAATAGAATCACTTCTGGGTAGGGGGGAAGCCAGGAAAGCTATGAACTTTTAATTCTGTTATTATCGAACATGGGAATTTGGTTGTAGAAATAGAACATAGAAGACGCTAAGAAATTGGTGTGAAGTAAAACTATTTGATTTTTGGAGGTGGTGGCTGGTACAGAGAAATCTAAGGGGAAAGAGTAGAGGTATCTGTATTTGTGGGAGGTGAGGTATAGGGTTGTGAATTCTTAAAGAATATATCCTTTCTGTATTAAGTATTTTTTTAATTGTGGAATTTTATTTTTCCAGTAATATTTAGAGAAAGACCATAGCTATGGAGGGATAGGAGTTCCATTTTTTATTCCCTCTGAACTTCTGTTTGCATGTTTCTATTTTTTTTCTCTGGAATAGAAAGGATTAAGACTTAAGTAGAGAAGTTGGCAGCCCAATCTTGCCTGAAGAGAAACTATGTGCTTCGTAATGAAGACTTAAAAATAGTGTTTATTTATGGATCATTGGCTCATGGGAATGTTAGTCTAGAGACTCAAAAAGCATGATTTTCTAAATCTTGTTTGGCTACTCAATTTTAAGTGACATGGTATTGTGGGGTGGAACTCCTGAGTTTAGCCAAGTTGTACATGTAGTGGGAAGTGACAGATATTTGAGACTATAAAATTTTTAAAAAATGAACATTACTATTAGCTGTTGCACCTGATTTTCACATGCTTAATTACTATTTTTAACTACATTATTGCTGTCTGGGATGCAGCCAGTAATCTGCTACCAATTTAATCACTAGTTACAGGCTCTGAGAAATGACTTTAGGTTCCTATGTGTAAAATTGTAAATTAGGTCAAATTTATTTGATACCCCCACTCCCTCACTTCTTTTTCCTGCTTTTCATTCTTTTTTTTTTAAATTTATTTTCCCACTGTACAGCAAGGGGATCAAGTTATCCTTACATGTATACATTACAATTACATTTTTTCCCCCACCCTTTGTTCTGTTGCAACATGAATATCTAGACAAAGTTCTCAATGCTATTTAGCAGGATCTCCTTGTTAATCTACTCTAAATTGTGTCTGATAAACCCAAGCTCCCCATCCCTCCCACTCCCTCCCCTTCCCATCAGGCAGCCACAAGTCTCTTCTCCAAGTCCATGATTTTCTTTTCTGAGGAGATGTTCATTTGTGCTGGATATTAGATTCCAGTTATAAGTGATATCATATGGTATTTGTCTTTGTCTTTCTGGCTCATTTCACTCAGTATGAGATTCTCTAGTTCCATCCATGTTGCTGCAAATGGCATTATGTCATTCTTTTTTTATGGCTGAGTAGTATTCCATTGTGTATATATACCACCTCTTCCGAATCCAATCATCTGTCGATGGACATTTGGGTTGTTTCCATGTCTTGGCTATTGTGAATAGTGCTGCAATGAACATGCGGGTGCATGTGTCTCTTTTAAGTAGAGTTTTGTCCGGATAGATGCCCAAGAGTGGGATTGCGGGGTCATATGGAAGTTCTATGTATAGATTTCTAAGGTATCTCCAAACTGTTCTCCATAGTGGCTGTACCAGTTTACATTCCCACCAACAGTGCAGGAGGGTTCCCTTTTCTCCACAGCCCCTCCAGCACTTGTTATTTGTGGACTTATTAATGATGGCCATTCTGACTGGTGTGAGGTGGTTATGTCATGGTAGTTTTGATTTGCCTTTCTCTTATGATCAGTGATGTTGAGCATTTTCTCATGTGTTTGCTGGCCATCTGTATATCTTCCTTGGAGAACAGTGTATTCAGGTCTTTTGCCCATTTTTCCATTGATTGATTGGCTTTTTTGCTGTTGGGTTGTATAAGTTGCTTATATATTCTAGAGATTAAGCCCTTGTCGGTTGCATCATTTGACACTATTTTCTCCCATTCTGTAAATTGTCTTTTTGTTTTCTTTTTGGTTTCCTTTGCTGTGCAAAAGCTTTTCAGTTTGATGAGGTCCCATGGGTTTATTTTTGCTCTAATTTCTATTGCTTTGGGAGACTGACCTGAGAAAATATTCATGATGTTGATGTCAGAGAGTGTTTTGCCTATGTTTTCTTCTAGAAGTTTGATGGTGTCCTGTCGTATATTTAAGTCTTTCAGCCATTTGGAGTTTATTTTTGTGCATGGTGTGAGGGTGTGTTCTAGTTTCATTGCTTTGCATGCAGCTGTCCAGGTTTCCCAGCAATGCTTGCTGAATAGGCTTTCTTTTTCCCATTTTATGTTCTTGCCTCCCTTGTCAAAGATTAATTGACCATAGGTGTCAGGGTTTATTTCTGGGTCCTCTATTCTGTTCCATTGGTCTGTCTGTCTGTTTTGGTACCAGTACCACACTGTTTTGATGACTGTGGCTTTGTAATATTTTTTTTCTTCTTCTTTTTTTCTTTTTTTTTTTTTCCCTTTTTTTTTTTTCTGTAATATTTTTTGAAGTCTGGGAGAGTTATGCCCCCTGCTTGGTTTTTGTTTCTCAGGATTGCTTTGGCAATTCTGGGCCTTTTGTTGTTCCATATAAATGTTTGGATTGTTTGTTCTAGTTGTGTGAAAAATGTCATGGGTCATTTGATAGGGATTGCATTGAATCTGTAGATTGCTTTGGCTAGTATGGCCATTTTTACAATATTGATTTTTCTAAGCCATTAACATGAAATATCTTTCCATTTCTTTACATCTTCTTTGATTTCTTTGATTAAAGTTTTATAGTTCTCGGCATATAGGTCCTTTACCTCCTTGGTCAGGTTTATTCAGAGGTATTTGATTTTGTGAGGTGCAATTTTAAAAGGTATTGTATTTTTCTATTCCTTTTCTAATATATCCTTTTCTAATATTTCATTGCTGGTATACAGAAATGTGACTGACTGCTGAATGTTAACCTTATATCCTACTACTTTCCTGAATTTATTAATCAGTTCAAGTAGTTTTTGGGTTGAGTCCTTAGGGTTTTCTATGTATAGTATCATGTCATCTGCATACAGTGACAGTTTGATCTCTTCTCTTCCTATATGGATGCCTTTTATTTCTTTGTTTGCCTAATTGCTGTGGCTAGGACTTCCAAAACTGTGTTGAATAGCAGTGGTGAGAGTGGGCATCCCCGTCTTGTTCCAGATTTGAGTGAGAAGGCTTTCAGTTTTTCCCCATTGAGTGTTATATTTGCTGTGGGTTTATCATAAATGGCTTTGATTATATTCAGGAATGTTCCCTCTATACCCACTTTGGCGAGGGTCTTGATCATGAATGGATGTTGGACTTTGTCAAATGCTTTTTCTGCGTCTATTGAGATGATCATATGATTTTTGACTTTTCTTTTGTTAATGTGGTGTATGACGTTGATTGATTTGCATATGTTGAACCATCCTTGTGAACCTGGGATGAACCCAACCTGGTCATGGTGTATGATTTTTTTGATATGTTGTTGGATTCGGTTGGCTAAGATTTTGTTGAGAATTGCTTTTCATTCTTATAACTGGTATGTCTGTGCTGCTTCAGGTCCCTCCATAAATGGTGAAATAAATTTGATGAAAAAGGCAATGTTTATTTAGCACAAAGAGAGATTCTCAAGTATTGGAACTTGTTTACTTTAGGCCCTATTTTATATTAGTGCTATTCAAAATATGATCAGCAGTTCTTCATCTATTACTGCTCTGCTAAAGGAGGTATGGAGTTTGTACCAGAGTGTAAATCATCTGCACCCTAAGACTGTGTAGCAAGACTTTCTAGATGAAGGAAGCAGTCATTGTTTTACATTCTGGTGCAAAGCTTCTTATCTCATCATAGGCTTTGAGTAGTATTGCTTAGATTACACCATAGAAGCATTTGTCTTCTCTTTTTATATGCATATAGGGTAGAGAGTTGGGATGAAATGTGTACAATTAACTAGGTAATAAATGAATTACCAGGCTTCAGTTGATGAGGCTCCTGGAAATAGCATCAATGCAAAGAGACCCCGGGTTTGCTGATTGTGAACCTGTAGAATGACTGAGAGGCAGAATTTCCCATAGGGCTACATTGACTTTATTGCAATGTTGGCTTTGGAATTATTTACTCTTTCTAGATAACTGTGTACCAGACATTATTCTATGTGCTGGGGATAGATACTAGTGAACCAAATTAAAGCCCTGCCCTTGTGGTGGTTCCTTTCTAGTATGTGTGTGTGTGTGTGTGTGTGTGTATATGTGTGTGTGTTTGGATGAGAATGAAGGGAGAGTTAGAAGTAAAGCCTGCCCCTCTGTGATTCTCCAGAAGTACCAGGGTCTGTCTTTAGTCTAGGGCTGGAGCTCATAAATCATGTTTCCATGGAAATTTATAGGATTAACTACCTATTTTGTTAGACTAAGCAGTTCTATTTTCCCATTATGGAGTAACAAAAGAATCCTAGTTTTAAGAATCAAATGATCTGTGATAGGTGCTGCTGGTTGCCTCTGCAATATCCATATATTTTGCTCTTCCTGCTAATTTACAGAACTCTGAATTAGGTCACAAAAAAAGGCGTAATGTTATGTGTATTGATTTGCAACTTGTGCCCACCCTCCTTTCTGAATTATGATAGTTACATTTAGTTAAGACAGATGCATAGCAATTCATGTAGATCTACCTCATTCTACTACATCCTATAGTGTTTACTATATGGATGCTGTATAATTCACTTAGCTGGTTCTATATTGATGGATATGTTTGTTATTTTCTATATTTTTATGTTTCTCTGTCATAATGCATATACTTATTCATGTATCCTAAAGCATTTTTATGAATATATGTTTAAGATAAATTCATTGAAATAGGATTCATGGGTCAAAAGGAATGTTCATTTTAAGATTTAATAAGTATTACCTTTAATTGGAAGTATCAACTAAAAGATTAGACTAAGTATATTTTAAAATTTGAGACCTGTCAGCATATTTCTCTTCAAGAAGTTCATATCAGTTTATACTTTCTACCAACATGGAGAGTATGCTGAGAGGTTATGTTCTTACCTCTTACCAGTACTGATGATACTCTATTAAAAATTTTCATATACCCAGGTAAAACAAGGATTCAAGGGGATACTTGCATCCCAATATTCATTGCAGCACTATTCACAATAGCAGGACTTGGAAACAACCTGAATGTATATTGACAGATGAATGGATAGAGAAGATAGAGTACAAATATGGAATACTACTCAGCCATAAAAAGAATGAAATAATGCCATTTGCAGCAACATGGATGCAATTAGAGATTATCATACTAAGTGAAGTTAAGTCAGAAAGAGAAAGATACATATGATATCACTTACATGTGGAATCTAAAGTATAGCACAAATGAACCTATCTGCAAAACAGAAATAGATTCGTAGACATAGAAAACAGACTTGTGGTTGCCAAGGGGGAGGTAGGAGGGAGAGGGATGGACTGGAAATTTGAGGGTAGTAGATGCAAACTCTTATATTTAGAATGGATAGACTATGAGGTCTCTCCACAGTACAGGGAACTTTATCCATTCCCCTGGAATAAACTGTAAGGTAAGGGAATATTGTTATTACAACTTTTTTTTTTGTCTTTTTAGGACCGCCCCTGTGGCATATGGAGGTTCCCAGGCTAAGGGTCCAATCTGAGCTGTAGTGGCCAGCCTATGCCAGAGCCACAGCAATGCTGGATCCAAGCTGCGTCTGTGACGTACACCATAGCTCATGGCAATGCTGGATCCTTAACCCAGGAGCAAGGCCAGGGATTGAGCCCATGTTCTCATGGATGCTAGTTGGGTTTGTTAACCACTGAGCCATGACAGGAGCTCCTATTTTAAAATTTTTAACAAATTTTTTTTATCTTTTTTTTTTTTTTTTTTCTATTTCTTGGGCTGCTCCCGTGGCATATGGGGGTTCCCAGGCTAGGGGTTGAATTGGAGCTATAGCCACAGCAACGAGGGATCCGAGCCACATCTGCAACCTATACCACAGCTCACGGCAAGGTCGGATTGTTAACCCACTGAGCAAGGGCAGGGACCGAACCTGCAACCTCATGGTTCCTAGTCGGATTCATTAACCACTGCGCTACGACGGTAACTCCTATTTTTAACAAATTTTTAGTATAGTTGATTTACAATGTTTTGTCAATTCCTATGGTACAACAAAGTGACCCAGTCACATATATATATGCATTCTTTTTCACATATTATCTTCCATCATGTTCTGTCATCACAAGTTGGATAGGAATATTAAAGAAAAGAATGTATATATGTGTGTAACTAAGCTGCTTTACTGTACAACAGAAATTAGCACAATATTGTAAATCAACTATACTCTAATAAAAAAGGTTATGAAACAACCTGGAATTGATAAATTTTCAACTTTTTTTTCACTTTTGACAGTGATAGATGAAAAGGTTATCTTGTTCTTTTGATTTGCATTTAATTAATAGTAAGGTTGAGCATTTTTAAAGTACTTTTTAGCCCATTGTATTCCTTTTTACATAAACTGCTTTTTCATATCCTTTGCCCATATTTTCTTTTCTTATTTTCTTTTCCAATTTTATTGAGATATAATGGGCATACATCACTGAATAAGTTTAAGGTGTACAGCATAATGGTTTAACTTACGTATATAGTTAACCCTTAAACAACGTGGATTGAATGGCACAGTTCACTTATAAACAGATTTTTTTTTTTCATGTAATAGTACTATACAATCTGAGGTCGGTTGAATCTTCAAAAGCAGACTGTAGATACAAACGAGCCACATAGATGAATGGCAATTATAAATTATATACAGATTTTTAACTGTTTGGAGGGTCAATGTTGTTCAAGGGTCAACTGTCTTGTAAAATGATTACTGCAGTAAGTTTAGTTAACATTCATAATTTCATGTAGATACAATAAAAAAAAGTCAAAAGAAGAAACAAATTTTTTCCCCATCTAATGAGAACTCTTAAGATTTACTCTTTCGACTCATGGCTGTGTGCTCCCATTGGCCAGTGCAGATCTTTGGGAAGGAGGTACAGCCCTGGTGTAATCTTCAGTCTGTGCGAGTGAAAGAGAACAATGCAGAAGGACTCTGGTCCCTTAGTGCCCTTATTTTGGATTGGCTTTGGTTATGCAGCATTGGTTGTTTCTGATTGGATCATTGGCTATGCAAAAGCAGGTAGTGTCCTGTCCCTGGTGACTGCACTCTTCTTCAGTGGCTTAGCAGGCCTGGGGGCCTATTGGCTGTCTCAGGATCCAGGAAACATTTGGGTTTTCTTAGATACATCTGGAACCTTGGCTGGCATTATGAGAATGAGATTCTACCACTCTGGAAAATGTATGCCTGTGGGCTTGGTTGTAGGTGCCAATTGGCTGATGGTTGCCAAACTTGGAATTAGTGTATTGAGTAAACCCCGTCCACAGTAGTCATGGTCCCACTTGGACTCATGGAGACTTTTTAAACTTACCACTATTTTTTGTGTATTAAGATAAACACGTACAGCATTTTCACATTTTCTGACATCTTACTTAAAACAAACAAAAAAAATGCACTAGACTCTGCAGAGAGAAAAATCAGTCATTATTGCTATGACCCTTAAGAGGTGGGTAGTGTGTAACACACGAATTTACTAACATAGTTCCCTCATGCAGGTTGATGCTTGTTTGTTGGTCTCTCTTCTTTCCATATCTCTAGGTAAAATCTGCAAGTATAAAATGTTAGGTGTCACCATTGGGGCCCCTGAAACCCCATTCCTTACTCAGAGGACCAGTGTGAAAGAAAGCTTTTGATGAAATTTAGGATATCTGTTCTTTTGCTCATCTTAGAGCACAGACCCACTTTGAAATTATGTTAAATGAAATAAACGAAAATAAAGTTTTCTGTTAAAAAAAAGATTTACTCTCTTAACTTTCATATATGTCATACAGCAGTGTTAATCAGGGTCATCATGTTGTACATTACATCCCATGTACTTATTTAAATTAAGTTTGGAAGTTTGTTCCTTTTCTACCATATTCCTCCAATTCTCCCTCCCCTCCACCCTTAGCTCTGGTAAGCACAAATATAGTCTCTTTTCCTGAGTGTGGCTTTTTTTTTTTTTAAGATTGCATGTATGAATGAGATTATACAATATATGTCTTTGACTTATTTCACAGCCTAATGCCCTCAAATTCCATCCATGTTTTTATAAATGGCAGGATTGGAGTTCCCATCGTGGTGCAGCAGAAACAAATCTGACTAGCATCTGTGAGGACACAGGTTCGATTCCTGGCCTTGCTCAGTGGGTTAAGGATCTGGCATTGGCACAAACTGTGGTGTAGGTTAGAGATACAGCTCGGATCTGGTGTGGCTGTGGCGTAAGCCAGTGGCCATAGCTATGATTTGACCCCTAGCCTGGGAACGTCCATATGCCATGGGTAGGGCCCTAAAAAGACAAGAAAAAAATGGCAGTATTACTTGCTTTTTTTAAATGGCTGAATATTCCATTATATAGTATGTATATGCTACAATTTCTTTATTCATCCATTGATAGACACTTAAGTTTTCTCCATGTCTTGACTCTTGTAAATAATGCTGCTGTGAATATGGGGGGACAGATATCTTTTTGAGTTAGTGTTTTTTTCTCCTTTGGGTTTATTCCCAGAAGTAGAATTGGTGGATCCTATGGTAGCTCTATTTATAATTTTTCGAGGAACCTCCATATTGTTTTCTACAGTGGCCATATCATTTTAAAATCTCACCAAGACAGTGCACAAGGGTTCCCCTTTTCTCCACATCCTTGCCAACACTTGTTATCTTGTCTTTTTTATTATGGCTGTTCTAACAGGTGTGAGGTGATATCTCATTGTGGCTTTGAATTACATTTCTCTAATGACTAGTGGTATAGAGCATCTTTTCATGTACCTATTGGCCATTTGTATATTGTCTTTGGAAAAATGTGTATTTAAATCTTTTGCTTGTATTTAATTGGGTTATGATTATTATTTGCCATTGAGTTGTATGAGTTTTTTATTTACTTTGGATATTAGTCCTTTATTGAATATATGGTTGATAAGTATTTTTCCCCATTCTGTATGTTGTCTTTTCACTTTATCCATTGGTTCTTTTCTTTTGCTGTGCAGAAGTTTTTTAGTTTGATATAGTCCCATTTGTTTTTTTTTCCATTTGTTTATTTTTGCTTTTGTTTACCTTGCCTGAGGAGATGTGTCTGAAAAAATTACTGAGACTGACGTCAAAGAGCTTATTGCCTATGTTTTCTTCTAGAATTGATTATTTAAATCTTTAATCAATTTTGAGTTAATTTTTTTCTAAGTGATGTAAGATAGGGGTCTAATTTTATTCCCTTACATGTGAATATTCAATTTTCTCAACACCATTTATTGAAGAGACACTTATCCATTGAGTATTTTGCTCCCTTGTCAAATATTAGTTGATTGCATATGCTTGAGTATATTTCTGGGCTCTTGATTCTGTCCCTTTGATCTATTAGTTTTTCTGTTTGTTTTTTGTTTTTTTTTTGGCCACATCCAAGGCATGCAGAAGTTCTCAGGTCAGGGATCAAACCCACACCACAGCAGCTACCTGAGGCACTTCAGTGACACCAGATCTTCAACCTGCTACTCCACATGGGAACTCCTGATCTATTTGTTTTTATGTCAGTACCATACTGTTTTTATTACTTATTAAAATTACTATTTTTGTTTCTATACCATAGCTTTACAGTGTAACTTGCAATCAGGAAGTGTGATGCCTCCAACTTTGTTTTTTTTCCTTAGGATTATTTTGGCTATTTGGAATCTTTTGTGGTTCCATATAAACTTTAGGCTTGTTTTTTCTACTTCTGTAAAGTATGGCCATCAGAACATTAATAGGAATTGCATTGAATCTATAGATGGCTTTTGGTAGTATTGACATTTTAACAATATTAATTCCTCTCATCTGTGGACATGGAATACCTTTCCACTTATTTGTACCTTTTTTTTTTTTTCTTTCAATTTGTGTTTTCAGAGTAGAGATCTTTCAGTTTCTTTGGTAGGTTTATTAGCAAATATTTTATTGTTTTTCATGCTAATGTAAATGGAATTGTTTTCTTTACTTCTTTTTCAGATAATTCATTGTTAGTGTATAGGAATGGTACTGATTTTTGTATGTTAATTTTGTACCTTGCAACTTTATTGAATTTATTGATTAAATATAACAGTTTTTTTTAGCATCAAAAGGATTTTTAAATACATAAAATCATGTCATTTGCAAATAGGGACAGTTTTACTTCTTCCTTTCCAAACCTGATGTCTTTTATTTCTTTTTCTTGCTTGACTGTTCTGTCAAGGACTTACAATACTCATTTTTTTTCTTTTTATTCCCCCATAGTAAATGAAGCAAATTAGTTTTTTATCTGTTAAATACACTGTAAGTATTTCCTCCAATTTGTTGTTTGTTTTTTTACTTTTATGTTTTATTTTTAAATTATACAGAAAATAAAAATATTTTTGTATCCAGATTTTTAAACCTCCCCTTTGTGGTTTCTGGTTGTTATGCCTGATTAAAAAGAACTTTATACTTAAATTATTATTCATAAATACACTCATACCTTTTCTCAGAATTTAAAAGTTTTTGCTATGTATGGAATTGATTTTGAGCAAAGGAATGAGTCTGGGATACGATTTTATTTTAACTTTTCTTCTAAATGTTTATTTACTTGATCTAATGTGATTTGTTTGACTTGCTTTTTCCTGCTAATTTAAAATACCATCTTTATCATGAGCTAAATTTATTTTAGAGTCTCTCAACTCTTTTTTTTCCTGTTCTAGTAATAATGCTATCTAATTTTTTTCCCATCCCTACTTTTTTCCCTTTTTTTCTTCTAATTTATTTATTCTAAATTTTAAAAAGTTGAAATATAGTTGATTTAAAATATTGTGTTAGTGGAGTAACGAATCTGACTGGTAACCATGAAGACACAGGTTCGATCCCTAGCCTCCCTCAGTGGGTTAAGGGTCTGGCATTGCCATGAACTGTGGGGTAGGGTCATACAGATGCAGCTCGGATCTGGAATTGCTGTGGCTGTGGTGTAGGCTAGTGACTACACCTCTAATTTAACCCCTAGCCTGGGAACCTGCATATACCATGGGTGTGGCCCTAAAAAAAAAAAAAGACAAAAAAATATTGTGTTAGTTTCAGGAGTACAACAAAGTGGTTCAGTTATTTTTTTAGGATTATATTCCATTCCATTACAAGATATTGAATATAATTCTTATTCAATGGTTTCTTATCTATTTTATGTAGTATAGTTTGTGTCTATTAATTTTATACTCATAATTTGTCCCTCTCTCCCTCCTTCTCCCCTTTGGTAACCATAAGTTTATTTTCTATGCCTGTGAGTCTATTTCTGCTTTCTATATAGATTCATTGCTATTATTTTTTAGATTCCACACATAAGTGATATAAGGTAGTATTTATCTTTGTCTGACTTTGTTAACTAAGTACACTATTCTTTAGGTCTGTTCATTTTTCTGCAAATGGCAATATTTCATTCTTTTTTTTATGGCTGAGTAATATTCCTCTGTGTGTGTGTGTGTGTGTGTATACATCTTCTCAAGCCAAAGCTGTCTGTTGATGGGCACTTGGGTTATTTCCATGTTTTGAAAAGTGCTGCTATGAACATTGGGGTGAATATATCTTTTTAAATTAGAGTTTTCATTTTTTCTGGATATACACCCAGAAATGGGATTGCTGGATCATGTCAGCTCTATTTTCAGTTTTTAAGAAACCTCCATACTCTTTTCCATAGTGGATGCACCAGTTTACTTTCCCATCAACAATGGTGGAGGGTTCCTTTTTTTCTATGCCCTCTTCAGCATTTATTTGTAGATTTTGGCTGATAGCCATTCTGACCAATGTGAAGTGATATCTCATTGTGGTTTTGATTTGCATTATTTAATAATTAGCAGTGTTGAGCATTTTTTCATGTGCCTGTTGGCCGTCTGTATGATTTTGGAAAAATGTCTGCTTAGGTCATCTGTCCAATTTTTGATTGCAATGTTTGCTTTTTCAATATTGAGTTGTATGTGCTATTGACATATTTTTGCTATTAACCTCTTGTCAGTTGCATTGTTTACAAACATTTTCTCCCATTCTGTAGGCTGTCTTTTCATTAAATTTTTTTTTTTTTGTCTTTTTAGGGCTGCACTTGCAGCATATGGAAGTTCCCAGGCTAGGAGTCCAGTTGGAGATGGAGCTCCTGGCCTACACCACAGCCACAGCAATGCTGGATCTGAGTTGCATCTGTGACCTATGCCATAGCTTTTGGAATGCCAGATCCTTAACCCACAGAGCAAGATCAGGGATCAAACTTGCATCCTCATGGATACTAGTCAGGTTCTTAACCTGCTGAGCCACAATGGAAACTCCCCTTTAAAAGAAAATTTTATTGGAGTATAGTTGACTTGAAATGTTGGGTTAGTTTCAGGTGTACAGCAAAGTGAATCAGTTATGCATATACATATATCCATTCTTTTTCAGATTCTTTTCCCATGTAGATTATTACAGAGTATTGAGTAGATATTCCTGTGCTGTACAGTAGTCCTTGCTAATTATCTATTTTAAATATTGTAGTGTATATATATTAATCCCAACCTTCCAATTTATCCCTCCCCTCAAGATTTCCACTTTTGAAATCTTTGAGTCTGTTTTTCTTTTGTAAATAAGTTTTTTGTATCATTTTTATTAGATTCTACATATAAATGATATTATGATATTTGTCTTTCTCTGACTTACTTCACTTAGTATGATAAGCTCTTGGTTCATCCATGTTGCTGCAAATGGCATTATTTCATTCTTTTTTATGGTTGAGTAATATGAGTAATATGGCTGTATATACACACCACATCTTATTTATCCATTTCCTTGTTGATGGATCGGTTGCTTCCATGTTTTGGCTATTGCAACAGTGCTGCAATGAACACTGGGGTACATGCATCTTTTCTTTTTTTTGGCTGTTTCTGTGGCATGGGGAAGTTCCTGGGCCAGATATCAAACTTGCACCACAACAGCGACCTGAGCCACAGCAGTTACAGTGACAGATCCTTAATCCACCAGCAAGAAATTCCAGGGTGCATGTATCTTTTCAAATTGTGGTTTTCTCTGGATGTATGTCCAGGAGTGGGATTGCTGGATCATATGGTAATTCAATACTCAGTTTTTAAGGAACTTCCGTACTAGTTTCCATAGTGGTTGCACCAATTTACATTTCTACAACAGCAGAGGAGGGTTCCCTTTTCTACGCATCTTCTCCAGCATTTATTGTTCATAGACATTTTTTTTTAATGGCTACACTCATGGTATATGGAAGTTCCCAGGCTGGGGATTGAATCTGAGCTGCAGCGGTGGCAATACTGGATCCTTAACCCACTGCATTTGGCCAAGGATCGAACACTCACCCCCGCACTGAATTGAGCTGCTGCAGTTGGATTTTTAACCCACTGTGCTACAGTGGGAACTCCTGTTTGTAGACTTTTTGATGACATCCATTCTGACTTGTGCGAGATGATAACTCATTGTCGTTTTGATTTGCATTTCTCTAGTAATTAGTGATGTTGAGCATATTTTCATGTGCTTTTGGCTGTTTTTGTCTTCTTTGGAGAAATGTCTATTTAGATCCTCTGAACATTTTTTGATTGGATTTGTTTTTTTGATATAAAACTGCATGAGATATTTGTGTATTTTGGAGATTAATCCCTTGTCAGTCGCTCATTTGCAAAGATGTTCTCCCATTCTGTGGGACATCTTTTTTTTTTATGGTTTCCTTTGATGTACAAAAACTTTTAAGTTTTGGTTAGGTACCATTTATTTGTTTTTGCTTTTATGTCTTTTCCTTGGGAGACTGCTTTAAGAAAACATTGCTATGATTATGTCTGAGAAGGTTTTGCTTATGTTCTCTTCTAGGATATTTATAGTGTTATATCTTATATTTAGGTCTTTAAACCATTTTGAGTTTATTTTTGTATAACAAGTGAGGAAGTATTCTTTTTATTTAAAAGCTGCCTAGTATTCCATTATATTTTCTTACCACATTTTTAAAAGTTACTCAATGAGTTTTATTACATTTATCGTTGTACAATGATCATCACGACCTGATTTTATAGCATTTCCATCTAAAACTCCAGCCTATCCCCCCATGCTGCAACCTGTCTCTTGGAAACCATAAGTTTTTCAAAGCCTGAGTCAGTATCTGCTATGCAAAGAAGTTCATTGTGTCCTTTTTTTAGATTCCATATGTAAGTGATAGCATATGATATTGGTGTCTCACTGACTAGCTTCACTTAGCACGATAATTTCCAGGTCCATCCATGTAGCTGCAATGCTGTTATTACATTCATTTTTAATGGCTGAGTAATATTCCATTGTGTATATGTATACATTTTCTTTATCCACTCCTCTGTCAATGGGCAGTTAGGTTGTTTCTATGTCTTGGCTATTGCAATATAGTGCTGCAATGAACACTGGAGTACATGTATCTTTTCGAGTGATGTTTTTTTCTGGATAGATGCCCAAGAGGGGGATTACTGGATCAAATGGTAGTTCTATTTTTAGTTTTCTGAGGAATCTCCATACTGCTTTCCACAGTGGTTGCACCAATTTACAATCCCACCAACAGTGTGCTACGGTTCCTTTTTCTCCACACCCTTTCCAGCATTTACTGTTTGTAGATTTTTGGATGATGGCCATTTTGGCTGGTGGAAAGTGGTACCTCATAGTGGTTTTGATTTGCATTTCTCTAATGGTGAATGATGTTGAACATCTTTTCATGTGTTTTTGGGCCTTCTACATGTCTTCCTTGGAGAATTGTCTGTTTAGATCTTCTGTCTATATTTTGATGGGGTTGTTTGTTTTTTTGGTATTGAGCTGGAGAAGGTATTTATAAATTTTGGAGATTAATCCCTTGTCAGTTGCTTCATTTGCAAACATTTTCTCCTATTCTTTTTGTTTTGTTTAGTGTTTCCTTTGATGTGAAGTAACTTTTAAGGTTAATTAAGTCCCATTTGTTTATTTTTGTTTTATTGTCAAGACTCTAGGAGGTGGATCTGAGAAGATATTGCTGTGGTTTATGTCGGAGAGTGTTTGGCCTATGTTTTCCTCTGAGAGATTTATAGTATCCAGTCTTACATTTAGGTCTTTCATCCATTTTGAGTTTATTTTTGTGTATGGTGTTAGGAAGTGCTCTAATTTCATTCTTTTCAATGTGGCTGTCCAGTTTTCCCAGCACCACTTATTGAAGGGACTAGCTTTTCTCCATTGTATATTTTTGCCTCCTTTGTCATAGATTAGTTGACTGTAGGTGCATGGGTTTAATTCTGGGCTTTCTATCCTGTTCCACTGATCTACATTGCTGTCTTTATGCTACTACCATACAGTTTTGATGACTGTAGCTTTGTAGTATAGTTTAAAGTCAGGGAGCCTGATTCCTCAGGCTCCATCTTTCTTTCTCAGGATGTCTTTGGCTATTCTGGGTCTTTTGTACTTCCAAATAAACTTTAAGATATTTTGTTCTAGTTCTGTGAAAAATGTCCTTGGTACTTTGCTAGAGATTGCATTGAATCTATAGATTGCCTTAGGTAGTATAGTCATTTTGACAATATTGATTCTTCCAGTCTAAGAGCATAGTATGTCTTTCCATCTGCTTTTGTCATCATTGATTTATTTCATCAGCATTTTATAGTTTTCAGAGTACAAGTCTTTTGTCTATTTTGGTAGGTTTATTCCTAAGTATTTTATTCTTTTTGATGCAATGGTAAATGGGATTGTTTCCCTAATTTCTCTTTCTGATCTTTCATTGTTAGTATATAGAAATGCAGTCCATTTCTGTGTATTAATTTTGTATCCTGTGACTTTGCCAAATTCATTAATGAGCACTAATGGTTTTCTGGTAGTGTCTTTAGGATTTTCTAGGTATAGTATCATGTCATCTGCAAACAGTGATAGTTTTACTTCTTCCTTTCCAACTTGGTTTTCTTTTATTTCTTTTTCTTCTCTGATTGCCGTGGCTAAGACTTCCAAAACTGTGTTGAATAGGAGTGGCGAGAGGGGACATCCTTGTCTTGTTCCTCATCTCAGTGGGAATTCTTTCAGCTTTTCACCATTGAGAATGATGTTTGCTGTGGGTTTGTCATATACGGCCTTTATTATGTTGAGGTAGGTTCCCTCTATGCCCACTTTCTGAAGGGTTTTTATCAGAAATGGGTGTTGGATTTTGTCAAAGGCTTTTTCTGCATCTATTGAGAGGATCATATAGTTTTTTTCTTCAGTTTGTTAATGTGATGTACCACACTGATTGATTTGTGGATATTGAAGAACTCTTGCATCCCTGGGATAAATCCTACTTGATCATGATGTACAATCCTTTTAATGTAGTGTTGGGTGTGGTTTGCAAGTATTTTGTTGAGGATTTTTGCATCGATGTTCATCAGTGAAATTGGCCTGTAGTTTTCTTTCTTTTTTTTTTTTTTTTGTGGTATCTTTGTCTGGTTTTGTTATCAGGGTGATGGTGGCCTCGTAGAATGAGTTTGGGAGTATTCCTTCCTTTCATTACCTTTATTTTTTGGAAGTTTTTGAATCACCATTTCAATTTCAGTACTTGTGACTGGTCCGTTCATCTTTTCTGTTTCATCTGGGTTTAGTCTTGGAAGATTGTACTTTTCTAAGAATTTGTCCATTTCTTCTAGGTTGTTTAGTAGCATGTTGTTTAGTCTCCACATGTTTCTATTTTTTTGCAGTTTTTTTCTTGTTGTTGTGGTTGGAAAAGATGCTTGATATGATTTTGATTTTCTTAAAGTTACCAAGGCTTGATTTGTGGCCCAGAATGTGACCAATCCTAGAGAAGGTTCCGTGTGTACTTGAGAAGAATGTGTATTCTGCTGCTTTTGGATGGAATGTCCTATAAATATCTAGTAAGTCCATCTGGTCTAATGCTTCATTTAGGGCCTATGTTTCCATGTCGATTTTCTGTCTGGATGTAAGTAGGGTTTTAAAGTCCCCCGCTATTACTGTGTTATTGTCAATTTCTGCTTTTAAGGTTATTAGCAGTTGCCTTATATATTGAGATGATCTATTTTGAGTGCCTATATATTTACAATTGTTATATCTTCTTCTTGGATTGATATTTTGATCATTATGTGATATCCTTCTTTGTCTCATAATATTCTTTATTTTAAGGTCTATTTTGTCTGATATGAGTATTGCTACTTCAGCTTTCTTTTAATTCCTGTTTGCATGGAATATTTTCTTCCATCCTCTTACTTTCAATTTGTATATGTGAGGTAGGTCTCTCTCTCTCTCTTTTTTTTTTTATGTCTTTTCCAGGGCCATACCCATGGCATATGGAGGTTTGCAGGCTAGGGGTCCAATTGGAGCTGTAGCAGCCGACCTATGCCAGAGCCACAGCAACACCAGATCAGAGCTGTGCCTGCGACATACACCACAGCCCATGGCAACACTGGATCCCTAACCCACTGAGTGAGGCCAGGGATCGAACCCGAAACCTAATGGTTCCCAGTCAGATTCATTAACCACTGTGCCATTATGGGAACTCCAAAGTAGTTCTCTTAAAGCCAGCATATATGTGGGTCTTGTTTTTGTATCCATTCAGCCAGTCTGTGTCTTTTGGTTGGGTCATTTAGTCCATTAACATTTAAAGTAATTGTTGATATGTATGTTCTTATTGCCATTTTATTTACTGTTTTGGATTTGTTTTTGTTGCTCTTTTTTCTTTCCTTCTTCTCTTGTTCTCTCTCTTGTGGTTTGATGACTATCTTTAGTGTTGTATTTGAGATGATTTTTCTTATTTGTCTATGTATCTATTGCAGATTTTTTGGCTTGCAGTTACCCTGAAGTTTTGATATAAGAGTCTATATATGTGATTGTTTTAAGTTTAAGTCTCTTAAATGCAAGTGCACCTCCAGTGTCCTGCATTTGTACCCTCCTCTACCTACAATTTCTTTCTTTCTTTCTTTTTTTTTTGGGGCCTTTTTGTCTTTTCTAGGGCTGCTGTAGCAACACATGATGTTCCCAGGCTAGGGGTCTAATCGGAACTGTGACTGCCGGCCTACGCTTGAGCCACAGCAATGCAGGAGCCGAGCCACGTCTGCAACCTACACCACAGCTCATAGCAACACTAGATCCTCAACCCAGTGAGTGTGGCCAGGGATCGAACCTACAACCTCATGGTTCCTAGTTGGATTCGTTAACCACTGAGCCACAACGGGAACTCCCTTCTCACAATTTCTGATTTTAGCAGCATAGTTATGCATGGATGATTTCCTACAATTACTGTGTATATGCCTTTACTGGTGATCCTTGTCATTTGTGATATTTTTGTTTCTAGTTGTGGCCTATTTTTTCTGCCTAGAGAAGTTTCTTTAGTATTTGTTGTAAAGCTGATTTAGTGGTGCTGAATTCTCTTAACTTTTGCTTGTCTGTA
Source organism: Sus scrofa (assembly GCF_054392235.1). NCBI lineage: Eukaryota > Metazoa > Chordata > Mammalia > Artiodactyla > Suidae > Sus > Sus scrofa. The sequence goes on along the minus strand of NC_139396.1, from coordinate 93,108,042 downwards.
AAGCTTTTGATTTCTCCTTCAAATTTGAATGAAAGCATTGCTGGGTAAAGTAATCCTAGTTGGAGGATTTTTCCTTTTATCCCATTCAGTATATCATGCCACTCCCTTCTTGCCTACAGAGTTTCTGCTGAAAAATCTGCTGATAACCTTATCGGAGTTCCCTTGTATGTTATTGGTTTCTTTTCCCTAGCTGCTTTCAAGATTTTCTCTTTGTCTTTAATTTTGGTCAGTTTGATTAATATATGTCTTGGGGTGTTCCTCCTTCAGGTTTTTTATATGGTACTCTTTGTGTTATCTGGATTTGAGTGAGTGGCTCCTTTCCCATGTTAGGGAAGTTTTTGGCTATTATCTCTTCAAATATTTTTCTGTCCATTTTTCTTTGCTCTTCTCCTTCTGGCACCCCTATAATACGGATGTTGGTGCATTTAACATTGTCCCAGAGTTCTCTTAGACTGTCTTCATTTCTTTTCAATCTTTTTTCTCTTTTCTTTTGCACACCAGTGATTTCTAGTAGTTTGTCTTCCACCTCACTTATTTGTTCTTCTGCCTCCTCTATTCTTCTGTTGGTTGCTTCTAATGAACTTTTTATTTCAGTTATTGTATTTTGTATCTCTGCTCGTTTAAGTTTTAAATCTTCATTTCTCTGCTCAATGTTTGCTGTAAATTATCAATCTTTGCCTCCAATCTCTATCCAATGTCCTGCATCATCTTCACTGTCATCAGTCTAAAGTCTTTTTCCTGGAGGCTGATAATCTCCAGATCACTTAGCTATTTTTCTGGGATTTTTTTTCTTCCTCTCTTATCTGAGTTATAGTTCTCTGTCTTTTCGTTTTTAAAGGTTTTTGGTGTGGTCTCCTTTTTTTGCAGACCATAGAGTTGTAGCCTCTCTTACTTCTGGTATCTGTACCCCTTGTGGCTGAAGTTGGTACAGGGGCTTGCTATATCCCTCCTGATGGGAGGGACTGGTGCCTGCCCACTGGTAGGTGGAGCTGGTTCCTATCCCTCAGGTGGGTGGGGCTTTGTCTCTGGGTGAGATTAGAGGTGGCTGTGTGCCAGGGTCTTTAGGCAGCCTGTTTACTGGTGGGTGAGGCTGTGATCCCATCTGGATTATTGTTTGGCCTGAGGCTTCTCAGCGCTGATGGGTGGGGCCAGATTTTCCCAAAATGGTCTTCTTTAGAGGAACACTCCTGAGACCTTTGTACCCAATATCCTTCCCCCCAAATAAGTCACAGTTACCGTCTGTTTTCCCAGGAGATCCTCCAAGAACTTCAGTCAGGTCTGACCCAGATTCCTGTGGAGTCTCTGCTTTGCTTTGGGACCCAGTGAACATGACATCCTGTGTGCACCTTTCAAGAATGGGTCTCCTTCTCCCAGTCCTGTGGATCTTCTGTGTACAAGCCCCACTGATCCTCAATGCCAGATGCTCCAGGGGCTCTTTCTGCCAATGCCAGATCGCTAGGCATGGGGACCCGATGTGGGGCTTGAACTCTCACTCCTATAGCTGAGTCTCTTTGATACAGTTACTTTCCAGTCTGTGGGCTTCCCACCTGGTGGGTATGGGGTTGCTTATATCATGCAATTGCCCCTCCTGCCATCTTGATGTGGCCTCCTGTTTGTTTTCTGGAGTAGGATATCTTTTTTGAAAGTTTCCAGTCCATTTGGTTGAAGATTGTTCAGCATTTGGTTGGAATTTTGTTGTTTTTATGAGAGAAGGTGAGCTCCAGTCCTTCTATTCTACCATCTTAATCCTGTCTCCTTGGGAGCATTCTAATTTCATTGATTAGCTGTCCTGCTTTTCCAACACACTTGTTGAAGTGACTATCTTTTATCCATTGTGTTTGCTTTGTCATAGATTAATTGACTGTAGGTGTGTGGATTTATTTCTTGGCTCTCTACTGATCTCTGTCTGTTTTTCTGCCAGTACCATGCTGTTTTGATTACTGTAGCTCTGTGGTATTGTCTGAAGTCTGGAAGGATTTCACCTCCAATTTTGTTCTTTTTCCTCAGGATTGCTTTGGCAATTCTGGGTATTTTGTGGTTCCATGTAAATTTTTGGATTATTTGTTTTAGTTCTGTGAAAAATGCCATGGGTAATTTGAAAGGGATCGTATTAAATCTATAGATTGTTTTGGGTGGTATAGCCATTTGAACAATATTAATTCTTCCAATCCAAGAGCCTGGGGATCTTTCCATTTCTTTTAATCATCTTCAGTTTCCTTTATCAATGTTTTATAGTTTTTTAGCTTGTAGATCTTTTCCTCCTTGGTTAATTTTATTCCTAGCTATTTTAATTTTTTTGACATGATTTTAAAGGGGATCTTTTTTTTTACTTTCTCTGTCTGATATTTAATTATTAATGTAAAGAAATGTGACAGATTTATCTATATTAATCTGATATCCTGCTCCCTTGAGGATGAAATCTCTACTTTTCAAATAACTTTCTTTCATAATATGCTTTAATATCTGGAAGGATTAATCTGTCTTCTTATTCTTTCCTGCCCCTTCAAGATTTTCTTACATGTAATCACAGAATGTTTATTTCCACAGGAGTTTTAGCATAACATTTTATCAAATTCTCATAATAGCCTGTGCATGTTTTATTTTAGGGAGAAATAATGCTTTGTAATGTTTAATCTATCTGTACATCATCTTTCACTTAACTCTTATGTCCTTCAGTAGAGTTTTAAAGTTGTATTTACACAATTATTTTATATACTTTGGTTGCTGTCTTTGGTACCACAATATTTTGGTATCTTTCCTTCCATCGTATTTTAAAAATTGGTTATTATTTATAAGAAGAATAACCATTGGTTTGAGTCCACACTTGTATTTCTAAGAAGGGCCTCTAGTTGTTGAGACATAGCTGATATTCAGATCTAGCTGTGGGACCCAGAACTCGGGGCTGGCTCATTTGGATTTGCTTCTTCAACCAGATATGTCCTCCCTGAACTGTACCACCCTCCAGCCCACATGTTTGTTTTTAAAGCATTTTTATAAAAAATAACTTTTTATTTTTTATTTTTTTTTTTGTCTTTTGTCTTTTTGTCTGTTGTTGTTGTTGCTGTTGTTGCTATTTCTTGGGCCGCTCCCGCAGCATATGGAGGTTCCCAGGCTAGGGGTTGAATCGGAGCTGTAGCCGCCAGCCTACGCCAGAGCCACAGCAACTCGGGATCCGAGCCGCATCTGCGACCTACACCACAGCTCACGGCAACGCCGGATCGTTAACCCACTGAGCAAGGGCAGGGACCGAACCCGCAACCTCATGGTTCCTAGTCGGATTCGTTAACCACTGCGCCACGACGGGAACTCCTAAAAAATAACTTTTTAAACTGGAAACATTATATATGTATTTTTATTTTTACTTTAGCAAAGGCTACCTTAGCTAAATGTTCAAGCACCTGCTCTGGCTAGCTATAGCAGAGTTTCATAAGTATTGTAAGATAGCTCATAGAGTCTCCTGGAGAGACAGAGCAACAGACAAAGACAAGGCAGATAGGAACAATGTCCTCCTATACCTGAGGGACAGTCCTACAGATGTTTTGGCTTCCACCATTCCCTGTTTGTGCACTTGGCTGTGTAAGTCCTACAAGAACTTTCTCAGAAGGATCTAATGCCCATGACCTTTAAAAATCTCACCCAAGCTGTCTTTGGTTGGTGAAATCTGTGTTCTACTGCTGCAAGGGAGTCTGAGAAGAGCAGGTTTCTTCGCTTTCCAGTCTCCCTCAGTAGGGGAGGAAAGCTGGGGAAGGCTGAATGGGATTAAGCAAACCCATAGCATTTTCTACAAAGGGGTACACAATGAAAATAAATCTCCCTTTTGCCTTCACAGTTCTCTGGTCCTCTTTTCATAAGGAAACTGTTAGCAGTTTCTGGTAAAAATTAAAAAAGAGTGTTCCATAGCAGTACATATAAATTTACTTTTTATTATAGATGCCACTTGGTTGAATTTAACCAATTTATTATTCTATGCTATGCTGGATTATTTTACTGTTTCTATCTGTTGGTGAGGACTGATACTCCCCAGTAAGGCCATGCACACAGTTAAAATATAAAACGCTTTTGTACTCTCTCTCCCGGTCACTAATCTAGGCTTTCCTTCACTTGGCCTCTGTCTGGGATCCTCTAGAACTTCCCCAGACCCAGCAACTAAAGGCTTTCCAAGACCCAGCTTCAAGCTAGTCTCTGATCGGTTGCTGCCTAAGCCATGTTGGTTGTTAAATATTTTTAATATCTCCTCTGCTTCTAGGTTAATGATGTCCAATTGGATTCTGTATAATCCTAAGCCTTTTTCTCTGGTCACAGTTAAAGTCACACCAATGAAAGAATACATGACTGTTTAACCAGTGTCTCAATGATGCATATTTAGCAACCTAGCTTTTTGTTATCACAAACAGTAGTGAAATCCTTGACATACATCTTTATACACATGTTTATATTTTAAATCTATTTGCTTAGTCTAAGAATTTGTGCATATAAAATTTTATAGATATTGCCAGAGTGCTTTCCAAAAAGATTTTTACCAATATAATTTCAGCCAACAGTGTATAAGACAGCTAACATTTCTTTATCTTGTCAAAGAAGTTTTACAAAAGATTTAAAAGATGTTTTAGTGAAATGACTTTACCCTCTTTAGTGATGATATTGAAAAAAAAAAGGCAGAGGAGAAAATTATATTAGTTTAGAATGAAAGAGACTTTTTTTTTTTTTTTGTCTTTTTAGGGCTGCACCTGCAGCATACAGAAGTTCCCAGGCTAGGGGTCAAATCAGATCTGTAGCCACTGGCCTATGCCACAGGCCACAGCTACTCAGGATCCAAGCTGTGTCTGAGACCTATACCATAGCTCAGGGCAATGCCGGATCCTTAACCCACTGAGTGAGGCCAGGGATTGAACCTGCGTCCTCATGGATACTAATCAGATTCATTTCCACCGAGCCATGAAGGGAACTCCATAGTATGAGAGACTCTTAATGAAACTTTACCAAAATTCATTCATCATTGCTAGCTTTTCCCACTTATTAATATTTTGATACTGTATTAAAATTTGCTGGGAAAAATAAAAAAAATAAAATTTGTAGGGGTGAACATCAAATTTACTGGTTTTACTTTTCAGAACTCACCAATTTGATATATGGATAACATTTGTCAATTCCTGATGACATGATTACTCAAAGATGCCAACAGTAATTCTCTGATAACAAATATAAGTTTTTCAGTGCTTTCTAATACAGTAGTGCTCAACCCAACAGTACTTTTGCTTCCTAGGGAACATTTGACAATGTCTGAGGACATTTTTGCTTGTCACAACAAGGAGGCTGATGCTACCAACATCTAGTGGATAGAGGCCAAGGATGCTGCTAAACTTCCTCCAATATAAGACTCCACCCAACCCTGCCCCAAGTTATCCAGCCTAGAAATGAGAAACCTTGCTGTAATAGAATACTCCTGGAAATGTACATTTATCCAAATGGTTACACTTTCTTCCATTATCTTTTCTCTCCTGTCTGTTCTATCAATCTCTTCTCAAGATTGTTGGCACGATCTTCCCATTTTAAAGACCATGCTCCTTGGTAGACAAGATGAAAGAAAGCTCAAAATAACGTCATTTTGCTTCCTCTCTGTAACTTGCTAACATCATCAAATCTACCTGGGAGTAGGGGAGGGTGGCTGTACCTTTCGTGTCCTCCCTATATTTAAAGCGAGCTAAAGTTTTTGTGTTGTTTTGAGTGTTTTTCACAAGTCTTTACTCATCGTGGTATTAGTCCATTCTTCTAATTGGCCATAACCACACTGATGTGTTCATTCTTACTTTACCCTCTTCCTTCTTCTTTTGTATATCCGCTAGATCTCTCAGCCTTTAAGATTTCCCTGGTTGCCTAGTGATTAAGGATTTGGCCTTGTCACTTAGGTGGTGCAGGTCCCATTACTGGTCTGGAAACTTCCGCATGCCATGGGTGTGGCCCCCAAAAATGCTCCGCCTTTAGAAAGCCCCTTGGTATACACAACTGAGTTATATATGCATGTGTTTGCTCCCATTTTTTTCCTCATTTGTGATTGCAGTACTGGGTTTTATTTTTAAATTAAAAAATTTTTTAATTTTTAATTTTTTTTTTCTCTTTTTAGGGCTGCATCCAGGGCATATGGAAGTTCCCAGACTAAGGGTCGAATCAGAGCTGCAGCCGCTTGTCTATGCCGAAGCAATGCAGGATCTGAGCTGCGTTTGTGACCTATACTGCAGCTCACAGCAACGCAGGATCCTTAACCCACTGAGTGAGGCCAGGGATCAAACCTGCATCCTCATGGATACTAGTCAGGTTTGTTAATGCTGAACCACTACAGGAATTCTGGGTTTTATTTTTTGAGCTTTCATTTTAGAAACTTCGGCTCTGGGAAATTCTTATATGTTTTCTAAACTGCTAAGCAATCTAAGATACTTTGCTTTGTGTTTTCTTTCTTGGCTATAATGAACTCTAAGGTGACATGTCTAATTTTTCCCAAGGTTCCTGTCACTTTCACTTCACTAGTAGATTCTCTTTGTTGATAAGAATTAAGCCCAGGGTAGCACTTCCATTCTTAGTTTCTTTGGCTCTTTGAATGATGAAGTTGCTGATAGAGAGGCAGATGAGAAAGGAGAGAAGTGATTCTTCCAGTGCAGATTTTAATTACTTTATTAGCTCTTTGGATTTGCTGAATTCTTTTATTTTAAAATTTTTGCCTGGTCTCTTTTATTTTATTTTATTTTGTCTTTTTAGGGCCATACCTGCGACATATGGAGGTTCCCAGGCTAGAGGTCGAATTGGAGCTGTAGTTGCCAGCCTACACCACAGCCATGGCGATGCCAGACCCGAACTACATCTGTGACCTACACCACAGCTCATGGCAATGCCAGATACTTAACCCACTGATCCAGGCCAGGGATCGAACCTGTGTCCTCATAGATGTTAGATTCATTTCTTCTGAGCCATGACAGGAACTTCATTGTCTGGTCTCTTTTAATTTTGACCTTTCACTTCAGTCAACTTCTTTTCATTTTATTACCATTTCCATCATTTCTTAACTAGAATTTTTATGTTTTAGTATTTCGCTGAGAGCACAGAGTATATGTATTCTAAATTTTCTTTTGTCTCAAGGATAATTTCCCCTTGCATCTTTAAGACGTCTTCTTCTTTTATTGTTATACAGTCTTTTAATTTTAGATTTTTTTCTATTTACTTATTTTTGATAGACAGATTTATTCAGTCCTGGTGTTTATCATTTTTTTTTTTGGCTTTTTAGGGCCGCGCCTGCACGACATATGGAGTTTCCCAGGCTAGGGGTCAAATCGGATCTGTAGCCAGGCCTACACCACAGCCACAGCAATGCCAGATCTGAGCCGCGCCTGCGACCTACACCACAGGTCACGGCAATGCGGGATCCTTAACCCATTGTGCGAGGCCAGGGGTGGAACCCGCAACCTCATGGTTCCTAGTCGGATTTGTTTCCATTGTATCATGACAGGAACTCCTTTTTCATTTTTTATTATTATTTTTTTTAGGACTGAACCCATGACATATGGAGGTTCCCAGGCTAGTGGTCGAATCAGAGCTGTAGCTACTGGCCTATGCCACAGCCACAGCAATGTCAGATCTGAGCCATGTCTGCGACCTACCCTACAGCTCACAGCAACACCAGATCCTTAACCCATTGAGCGAGGCCAGGGATCAGACCTGCGTCCTCATGGATACTAGTCAGATCTGTTTCTGCTGAGCCATGATGGGAACTGCCTGTTATAAGTAAGATAAATATTTCTCTTTTGAGCTCTATCAACTTGGAACTACAGAATTTCTCTCTTTAACTTTAAAGTGGAGGACACGTATCTTGCTAAATTTCTGGGTTACAGGAGGGACAAGGACTCTCCTAATCCTATTATTTAGTCCTCTATTTGGAGGTGAATTTAATCCTAGATAATCTGAAGCAATTCAGACTCACTTTTCACACAGAGGTGTGTAAAACTTAATCTCTAGGCAGAATAACCTTCTGCCAGGGTTGTTTCTGTGCCTGCACCTGCTTCTGGGGCTCCCATATCCCAGAGCACAGTATGGCATTCTTCCCTTTTCCCTTTTATCCCATGTTGCATTTCTGGGAACTAAAATCTTCCAACTGAGTGTAGTTAGAAATATATTGCTGGAGGTGGCCAGGAACCATCTCTGGCTATCTAAAAACTGCTCCTTTGCAGTAAGGGGTGGTAGCTGGATTTATGGTTGGCTCTCTCAGCCCCAAGTCTCTCACAGATGCCAGGATACATGAATGTGAGGGTAAGGCTCTGTGGTTGCTTTAAATTTAGGCACAAGAAAGTTCTAGGTCCCCCTTCTCGCAATTTGTTTCATTCATGAAGAAGATAAGGTGGAGTGGCCAGATTTAGCAAATGAAAATGCAGAACACACAGGTTTGAATTTTAGGGAAACAACCCATCATTTTTTTTTAGTATAAGTGTATTCCGAATATTGCATAGAACATATGCCAGAAAATTACTTGTTGTTCATCTGAAAATTCATAGTTAATAGGTCATTCTGTATTTTATCTGGCAACTGCAAAGTAGGAGAAATTTCTTCTCAGTGTTTGAAATAATTAATGAAGTCATAGTCCTTTTGTATCTGAGGTATGGTGTAACAGGGTCTCTTTCTAGTTTGATAAATGTTGCTTTCCCAGTTTTCTTGCACCTGCAGGGCTGGTTAACAACTGGGAAGACTGGAGGACATTGTAAAGAGCCTGGGAGGAGTTCCTGTCGTGGCACAATGGAAATGAATCCGACTAGGAACCGTGAGGTTGCAGGTTTGATCCCTGGCCTCGCTCAGTGGGTTAAGGATCTAGCGTTGCCATGAGCTGTCTTGTAGGTCGCAGACATGGCTCAGATCTGGCATTGCTGTGGCTCTGGTGTAGGCTGGCAGCAATAGCTCTGATTCGACCCCTAGCCTGGGAACCTCCATATGCTGTGCAGGTGTGGCCCTAAATAGACAAAAATAAAGCAAGCAAGCAAGCAAGCAAGCAAGCAAGCCTGGAAGCCTTCTTAGAGGAAAAGAGTAAAAACCTGAATTCCGCTCTTGCATTTATTATTAGAAAGTTTTTTTGTACATTGAAGAAGCCTTGACTAAAAAAGGACATAGTGAGAAAGGACAACAAAGACCTTAGACTAGGACCCCTGTTGTGGCCTGCGTTGCCCGATGGGAGAGGATGTTTGAGCACTTGTGTAATGCTTGGGCACTTGTGTGATGGGAGACAGAAGGCCCTTCTGACCCAGCCACTTGGTGCCTGGTGAACGAAAAAGCTGTAGGCGTGGCTGCCATGCCATGCCTCTGAGGGAGTGGGCGGCCTCTTTCTTGAAGAATCACCGTGGCCACTGTGTTTGCAGTGGCAAGGGCAAGAACGCAGCAGGTGGGGAGGTCACGTGGAACTGCAGGGGATCAGTTGTCATCAGTAAACTGTGTGCCAGGAGCTGAACACCAGCAGTTTTCAACAGGGCTTGCTTGTATTCGAACAAAATTCTCTGATTTTCTCTTTCTGAGATATGTGGATCGAGAGGCCTCCCAGGGTTCTTGGACAATTTGAGGAACAAGAGAGATACTAGATTCCCTGCCGGTGAGGCAGTTAGTGGGGAAGTGGTTTTGATTTGAAAAAATTAATAATAAGCCCTCCTTGTTACCCCAAACTATTGTAGTTCCTCCTATTACTACATATATACATATATTTTACAAATATGACATCATAACATGTATTTTTTTTAGAATTGTTAAGTTCTGTAGATGTTTCTTTTTTCTTTTCCCAAGATGTCATGATCTGAGAAGACTAAATAGGTTTTCCCGTGGCCTTGTATTTAGCAGTTTTGACTACATACTTAAATCAATAAACCCATGTTAATGAAAGAATATGAAGTTTTATGATTCTTCATAATTCTTGCATCTTTTTTGTCTTTGTCAGCCTGAATTCTTAATATTTTTGAAAGACTGAGCTCAAAATTTCACCTGTAATAGGTAGTCATCCTTGGTAATTATTTTGAACTTTGATTAGTTGTTTAATATTTGTGCCTTGACCCTTAGTTTGTATTGTATAATCTTTTTTGTTGTTGTTTTGGTGGTGCCTAGAGCATGCAGAATTTTTGGGACTATGGATTGAACCTGCACCACAGAGGTGACAATGCCCAATACTTAACCCTCTGAGCCACTAGAGAACTCCCTGTACCACATAATTTAGTATTTACGGTATATGCTACTTAAAATATGATAGTTGATCCTCTTGATTGCATTCTTCTAGGGAGAAATATAGGAACATGTATTTTATGATCTTAGGATAGGGAATATTTTTTTTTTCTTTTTAAGGCTGCACCTGCAGCATATGGAAGTTCCTGGGCTAGGGGTCGAATTGGAGCTGCAGCTGTCAGCCTACATCACAGCCATAGCAATTCGAAATCTGAGTCACGTCTGTGACCTACACCACAGCTTGCAGCAATGCTGAATCCTTAACCTACTGAGTAAGGTCAGGGATCAAACCCACATCCTCGTGGGCACTATGTTGGGTTCTCAACCCACTGCATCACAACGGGAACTCTGGAAATACTTTTATTTTATTTTTTAAAATTTTTGATTTTAATTTTTTAAAAAGTTTTTTGTTTTTGTTTGTTTGTCTTTTCTAGGGCCACACCCTCGGCACATGGAGGTTCCCAGGCTAGGGGTCTAATTGGAGCTGTAGCCAGGCCTATGCTGCAGCCACAGCAACACGGGATCCGAGCCGCGTCTGTGGCCTACACCACAGGTCACAGCAATGCCAGATCCTTAACCCACTGAGCAAGGCCAGGGATTGAACCAGCAACCTCATGGTTCCTAGTTGGATTTGTTAACCACTGAGCAATGACAGGAACTCCATGAAATACTTTCTTAAGTAGGACCTCTAAAACGTAAGCAGTAAAATAAAACACTGAAATCTTTAATTACATTAATATGAAAAATTTATTTGTGAAAAAGTTACATAAAAGAAGATAAATGAAAGCTACCAACTGAGAGGATATATTTACAAATAAGCATAAAGAATGGATTGCAGGAGTTCTTTTCTTTCTTAAGGAAAAGAGCAGTCTTAACAGAGAAATGGGTCCATGATAAGTGAAAAAGTAATCATAGACAAGAAAATTGGAATGACCAATAAATAGGTGAAAAGATATTTAGCTTATTTCCCTAGTTATCAGTTAAATACAGATTAAATCAATGATGAGATAGTTTATCATACCTATTAGATTGGCAAAAATTAGTGTCTAATAATAACGGAGTATCTTAAGGATATGAAGAAAATAGAACTTTTATTTATTTATTTATTTATTTGGCCACCCCATGGCATATGGAGCTCCCTGGCTAGTGGTCAGATATGAACCACAGCCTCGAACCAAGCCACAGCTGCAATGCCAGATCCTTAACCCACTGTGCTCAGCTGAGGATCAAACCCTTATCCCAGTGCTCTCAAGACTCTACTGTTCCCATTGTGCCAAGCGGGAGCGTCAAAATAGAACTTTTATATACAGATGGTGGGATTTTAAGAATATGAAGAGAGACATATCAAGCAGGGAGAGGATACTTTCAAGGAATATAATTGGCAAAGGATTATATGTAGAATATGTAGAGACTTCTTGGAAATTAATAAGAAAAAATAGGCAACCTAGGAGAAAAATCCTTTAAAAAATGCAGGTAATTAATTCACAGAATAGAGTATTGAATGGCTGGCTAGTCAACCTAAAACAGATCACCAGTTACACTGGTAATCAGAAATGAAAATGACGAAATCAACTTTGTACCCCCCATGGTAGCAGAAGTTGAAATGTCATCAGTATCTTGTGCCCCTGAGGGAATGGGGACATGAAAACCTACATGCTCTGCGGATAGTATGATTTTGGAGACCTGTTTGGTAATATTTGTTGAAACAGAGTACATACATGCTTTCTGACCCAGAAATTCTGTTTCCAAATTGCATTAGTTACTAGGGCTGCCTAACAAAGTACCACATGCTGGGTGGCTTAAACAACAGAACTTTAGTTTCTCAGAGTTTGAAGGGTGAAAGTCTAAGATCAAGGTGTCAGTGGGTTGATTTGTTTGTCTCTCCTTCCTCTGAGGCCTCTCTCCTTGGCTTGCAAATGGATTTTTTTTTTTTTTTTTTTTTTTTTTTGCTATGTTCTCACATGGTCATGCCTCTGTGTGTGTCTGTGTCCTTATTTCCTCTTCTAATAAGGATCCCTTTTATACTGAATCGAGGCCCACCATTGTGGCCTCATTTTACCTTAATCACATTCTTAAAGGCCCTGTTTCCAAATATAGCCATGTGCTGAGGTATAGGGGGTCAGGACTACAAATAAGCATCTTAGAGAGGACACATCTCAGCCCACAACAGAATATATATATTAGAGGGACTTTTACATAGGTATACAAAGAAACATGTGTGAGAATGTTTATCATAGCCTTGTTTCCTGTGGTAAAGAGTTGGATCCTACCTAAATGTACTTGAATAGGGATATGGGCAGATAAAATACATTAGAAATGCTATAAGGATATAGGCAGATAAAATACATTAGAAAAAATACATAATAAATGCTACAAATGGAAAATAAAGGAACAAAGTCAGTCAGTTATATTAATTGGGAACTCATTTACCTCAAATAGCAAGAAATCTGTAGGTAAGAAGTTCAGAACTGATAACATTAAGGACCTAAGCTCTTTGTAAAGTTCTGCTCTGTCATTTTTTCTCCTTAGGTTTGCAGTAAGACTGCTCTATGTCCAGGTATCATACCGCAGATAATGGAAGGAAGGGCAAAGGGCCATAGTGACATTGTCTGACATCATTTTTATAGGGAAGGCAAAAGCAGAAACCCTCTTAGCAAACATCTGCTGACATCTCTTTGTCCAGAATTCTGTCATATGCTATTCTGAGTTGTAAAGGTTGGGAAGTCGAATGTCCTACTTCCATAGTAGTGAAAGGCAAGGGGGAGCTGGGCCTATGTGTTGAGTGAGCGAACATGCCATTATTGACATGAGTAGAACATAATAACATAGTTTTGAGGGGAGAAATTGAGAGGAAGAGAGAGAGGGAGTGAGAGAGAGAGACATATTGAAATGTAGAAACAGATGGGAAATACAGTACTGTTTGTGTAAATTTAAAAACCCATCCATACATACGCTATATATCATTCTAAAGGTATATATCATAAGTAAAAAAAAATGTTATAGAAAGTTGACTGGAAAGATAACTATGAGCTACTACAGATTGGATGCCTATAGGAAGGGGGGAGAGAAATGAAACTGGATACAGAATATGAAAATAAAAAATAAAATATGCTTTTCACAGATCAGTTCCATCAGCTGAATTTTTACCTGAGAAGCATGATTGATTGTGTCAACCTAGTTCTTTATATTCAAGACCCAGGAGGAAAAGAACTGGGATGAGCTGGTTGTGTGTGTGGATTTACTTAGACTATTGGGCAGGGTTGTTAATTCAAGTAAAAATAAAATTTGATTTTCTATGTTAACAAGTGAGTTTAATTATTTTTCTTTACTCTATGATAAGTGCCATTTTTTTCAGTACAATTGAAGGCCTGATAGGAATGATACCACAGTTTAAGTTTAGTGATGATAGCAGTTATTTTGGGGACAATTTAGGGATATTACATGTTTTGAAAAATGGGTTTTCTTTGTGTCTGCACATATTTTTCTTGTGCTCCATAATGCAAAATTACTAGAGTTGACTTTTTAGAGGGTCAGTGGGGACATGAGTAAAATAAACATGGCTACTTGGTAGTGAAATCCATCATGCTCTGGTTTTCTGTTATTATCTTTGGAAAGAGAGTGGGAGAAAGGATTTCCTTCCTTTCTCTCTAATACAGTCTCTGTGACTGACTAGCTCTCTGCTCTGGAATGGAGCAGATTGGCACAACTCCATAAGTCTAATGTGGGAACAGGACACCAGGAGTTATTTTATTTCCTTTTTTAAAAAACTTGTTGTCATTCTTTTGATTTTAGTTTCATATTCTATCCTTAAACTATCCCATACTTAACCCTCTAAATAAACATACACAATTTATTAACATGTGTTAGATATCTTACATTCGTTAAGCATTTATTACAACTTTGGAAGCAGCCCTGAAGCTCTTACGTTTTAGGACCAGGATTTCTTGTTACCTAATAAATTATTATCATGGACAGGGTAGAACTTCCCTTGGTGAAATGGATTTGATTTGCTACATAAAGATGTGTGAACTTAATAACTCTTTGCCAATTTTTATTTTTATTTTTATTTATTTATTTATTTATTTATTTATTTATATTTTTAGGGCTGTACCCACAGCATATGGAGGTTCCCAGGCTAGGGATCGAATTGGAGCTGTAGCCTCTGACCTACACCACAGCCACGGCAATCCCAGATCCAAGCCTCATCTGTGATCTACACTACAGCTCATGGCAATGCCAGATCCTTAACCCACTGAGTGAGGCCAGGGATCAAACCTGCGTCCTCATGGATACTAGTCAGATTTGTTTCCGCTGAACCATGATGGGAACTCCCAATTTTTAAATCAGATGGGCAATCCATTTGTTATCTCTCAAATAGTCTTTTAAAATTCAGTGGCATTTGGCTTTGGGAAAGTAGAATTACACAAAGAGAAACTTCTTTCCACAAAATGGCAGTGATTGATTAATGAATTATTTAATACAGTAATTAGCACTCCATTAGAGTCCATGGGTAATTGTGTAAGTAATTACCCTTCATAGAAAATTTATGTTTCATTTACATGAAGAAACTAGGGTAAATGGGAGTTAATGTGGATAAGGCCAGGCAGAATAAGGTAGCGCTTGAGTTTGAATCAAGTTTGTCTCGCCTTTCTGCCTATTCTTTTCATGACTTCCCTTCTCTTCCTACCCCAATGGATACTTGTTTTGCCAAGTACGAGCCTTGGTGTCTCATCTCCTTCTACTCAGCCTTGAGGGAGCTTTTCTAGGTCTCATGGCTCAAGGTGTAATGTGGATGCATAATTACCATATCTTAATTTTTCTGTTACCATATCTTGATTTTTCTTCTAGACTCCAGGATTCTGAGTTTCCAGCAGCCCATGGGACTCAACCCATTTGCATATGCCACTCTTACCTCAAACTCATCACACCTGATGCCTTCACTGTTAGAGTTTGCTCTGGATTTACTCCCTGGTGTGAATATTACATGTTACAAGCCCATACAATGGTTTAGAGAGGTAATAAGTTGTGTTCAAGATAAAATGAAATATATAAAAAGTATATTGAAAATTCAAATAGAGCATAAAACATATGAAGGCATTTTTGCTAGAAGTAAAAAGGATTATTTTAAATAAGTATTATCTGTTCATTAGTTATTCAATCTCCCCTCCTCACCAAAGTGTTATTATTATTATTATTATTATTGGTATTTTTTTGTCTTTTTAGAGCTGCACCCGCGGCATATGGAGATTACCAGGCCAGCAGTCGAATTGGAGCTGTAGCTGCCAGCCTACGCCACAGCCACAGCAACACAGGATTCGAGCTGCATCTGCGACCTACACCACAGCTCATGGCAATGCCAGATCTTTAACCCCCTGAGCAGGGCCAGGAATTGAACCTGCATCCTCATGGGTACTAGTTGGGTTCATTAACCACTGAGCCATGACAGGAACTCCCAGCATTATTATTTAATAAGGTTTTTTTTTTTTTTTTGCCACAAGTAGAATAGAATCTAATGAAGCCTTTAGATGTTTGTTGTTAAGCCACCTGTAGAAACCAAAAATCGTTGAATGAGACACAGTTAAGGAGTGCCTGTGTCAGGAACTAAACTCAGAGTTGGAAAGTAAAATGGAATTAAGTGGCTAGCTGAAAAGACATAAAAATCAGTTATCCATATATTTTAAAATGTGTGGATGATTGGTGAAAAAGATATGCAAATTACTGACAAAACGGAATTTTCAGTTTCTTTCTGGGTGCTTATTTTGTAAGTTAATTTGAGAAATAATTCTAAGTATCTGTTTGGTATTATAGAGCATATACCTAAATAGATATATCTAAAACAGATAAAGTTACAAAACTTTATGAAAGAATAACAGTTGATGAGATGCTATACTTTATTTCAAAATGTAAAATGTAATTTTTATATGCTGCCATTAGTTATTCTATGAGGAAAGAAACTGCCATATACAGATATTAAAAATGATTTTATAGAGTGAAGAACCCCCAAATTTGCTTTCATTATAAGAGATAGAGTTTTCTTTTAAAGAAGCTATAATTTCCTATTTTAAATCATAACTGAGGAAGAGAATGATTATTTCTTTTCTCTTTGGAAATTTGTTTTTTTTTTTGGTCATTATAGGACCGTACCTGCGGCACATGGAGGTTCCCAGGCTAAGGGTCGAATCAGAGCTTATGCCACAGCCGCAGACGGCAATGTAAGATCCAAGCCATGTCTGCATCCTATGCCCGATCCTATGCCCCACTGAGCGAGTCCTGGGGTTGAACCTGTATCTTCCTGGATGGTAGTCAGATTCATTTCCATTGAGCCATGATGGGAACGTTTCTCTTTGGAAAATTTAATACTTTAGTATAAAGGACATGTCTTTAGGGGCAATCCTGGGAGCAAGAGGAGAGAGATCACTCTGAACTTTTAGATCTGTTTTATTTTTGTCATAGTTAACAGTAAACTTGATATTTGTGATAATAGCTTTAGAGAAGCATGGAAAATTTTTATCTTTGGTCAAGATAAATTTATGGTAGTTAATGATTTTAGTTAATTGGATAGTAAAATCTTTATTTTTAGAGTAAATCTGGCAAATTAATGTTCATTCTTTTCCAAACTGAAAGGGGTGTTAGGTTGTAAAATAATTTATAGCTTGTGTGAGTACCTTGTTAGTCATAACATTACATGCTCACAAGAAGTATAATAATGCTGTGATAAGAGGAAACATCTTCTAAAATTAGCCTGTAGCTCCTAATATATAATGGACAATTAGCAAACATTAAACAAGGTGATTAAAAGATATGAAACACTTTACAATGTCATATGTAATTTTGAGGAGGAATCATTTTTGTTTTATAGTGCAGTTTTTATTTTTGTTTTTTTGCAGTTATTTTTGGATTTTCTGATGAGGCTTGGAATCTTTAGAGTTTTTGTTTGCTTTTTTGTCTCAGATAATATAGGGTTGGAGAAAATCATTCTGGTGGTCGAACCCATTTCTGCTACTTCTAGGCCTTCTAGTTATTTCCTTCCTACCTTCCTTCCTTCCTTCCTTCCTTCCTCTTTTTTGCCTTTTAGGGTCACACCTGAGGCATATGGAAATTCCCAGGCTAGGGGTTGAATTGGAGCTGTGGCCGCTGGCCTACACCATAGCCACAGCAACACTGAATCCAAGCTGCATCTGCAACCTACGCCACAGCAGATGGCAACGCTGTATCCTTAACCCACTGAGCAAGGCCAGCGATCCAACCCACATCCTCACGAATACCAGCTGGATTTGTTTCCACTATGCCACAACAGGAACTCCCTAGTTCTTTTCTTTCAATATCATGAGGATGCATCTGATTGAGTTGGGATAGAGGAAGAAATAATGGTAGGTTTTGGCATAGATGGGAAGTATTTAACACTAATATAGGCTCTATAAATCACATTTATATGGGCAAAATAAAATGGTATATTTCTAAACACATTTAATAGGGAAAGTTGAGAAGGTGTGCCCCAGTGCCTAGTTCAAGTATAAAAATGAATGTCATTGGACTCACTACTCACATTTCAGAATCAAGTGATACCCTCTGCTGGCCAAATGTGGCATTGTGTTTATTTATTTATTTATTTATTATTATTTTTTTCAATAACTTAAAAAATTTTTTTTACCAGTTTATTTATTTTTATTTTTTTTTACAGAATAAAATACATATATTTAAACACAATTACATTCACACAGATTATTATATCATGGATCTTAAGAAATAGATTAAGTGACTCCCTAGGAGAAGTGGAATGGAAAATATGCTGAGACAAATAGGAAATTTATTCTATACTTTATCCCATTTTGTATGGCTTTTATCTTTACTATTTAGTATTATCTCTTACATTTCAATTTTTCTCTAAAAATTAGCATTATATTAAAATTGTGTATATTATGCAAACTAAAATTTATAAAGAAGAAAGCCTTACATACCATTAAATATTTTATAGCATAATAAAAAGAATAACTTAACTGGTAAGAATAACAAAAATAATACACCTTCTGAAAAGAAGTAAAATATAAAATACATAAATTGGTTAAAAAATAGTGTAACTATATAAATATGTCCTCACAATTTGTTACATCTTATTGATTCTTCTAGGTGATGTGATAAACAAGACATTATAGACCTTACATTGTACCATGGAGAGAAATGGTTAGTAATAATACAATTGTAGAACTGTATTATTTAATTATACAGTTGCATTATTTAATTGTAATTATCATAAATTCTATGATGGAGAGGAAATCAGAATCAGATCTAAGAAGACTTCAGCATTCCAAGAATGATGTCAAATAACCCCCTTCATGGTGGATTATGCGCTTATTTACTATGAGATATATTTCTTCTTCAGAGATTCCTTGTTTGTGTATCAATTGTAGATTTTTGGTTTGCAGTTATTCTGAAGTTTTGATATAAGAGTCTACATGTATATGAGATTGTTTTAAGTTGTTGATCTCTTAATTGCAAGTTCATTTCCAGTGTCCTGCATTTGTACCCGCCCTGATTTTGGTGGTATAATTGTGCATGGATGATTTCATACCTTTACTGGTGAGCCTTGTCATTTGTGGAATTTTTGTTCCCTGTTGCAGCCTTTCCTTTTCTGCCTAGAGAAGTTCCTTTAGTATTTGTTGTAAGGCTGGTTTAGTGTTGCTGAATTCTCTTAGCTTTTGCTTATCTCTGAAGGTTTTGATTTCTCCTGCAAATCTGAATGAGAGCCTTGCCAGGTAGAGTAATCTTGGTTGGAGGTTTTTTCCTTTCATCACACTAAGTATATCATGCCACTCCCTTCTGGCCTGCAGAGTTTCTGCTGAAAAATCTGCCGATAACCTTATTGGGGTTCCCTTGTATGTTACTTGTTTCTTTTCCCTAGCTGCTTTCAAGATTTTCTCTTTGTCTTTAATTTTGGTCGGTTTGATTAATATGTGTCTCGGCATATTCCTCCTTGGGTTTATTTTATATGGTACTCATTGTGCTTCCTGGATTTGAGTGAGTGGTTCCTTTCCCATGTGAGGGAAGTTTTTGGCTGTTATCTCTTGGAATATTTTTTCTGTCCCCTTCTCTCTTCTCCTTCTGGCACCCCTATAATACAGATGTTGGTGCGTTTAACATTGTCCCAAGTTCTCTTAGACTGTCTTCATTTCTTTTCAATCTTTTTTCTCTTTACTGTTCCACGTTAGTGATTTCCGCTAATCTGTCCTCCACCTCGCTTATTCGTTCTTCTGCCTCCTGTATTCTGCTGTTAGGTGCTTCTAGTGAATTTTTTATTTCAGTTATTGTATTTTGCATCTCTTCTTGTTTAAGTTTTATATCTTTGTATCTCTTTGCTCAGTGTTTCCTGTAAGTTATCCATCTTTGCCTCCAGTTTGCTTCCAATGTCTTGCATCATTTTCGGCATCAACAGTCTAAAGTCTTTTTCCTGGAGGCTGAGAATCTCCTCCTTGCTTAGCTGATTTTCTGGGGTTTTTCCTTTCTCCCTCATCTGAGTTATGCTTCTCTGTCTTTTCATTTTTATAGGTTTTTGGTGTGGTGACCTTTTACAGAGAGTAGAATTGTAGCCTCTTTTACTTCTGGTGTCTGCTGCCCTTGTGGCATTGTGTTTAAAAATGAATGGCTTTTTTTGGTTTGTTTTAATAGGGCTGATTGTCAAATAAAAGAATTGAAAAGGGCAGAGTATTGTAAAATATTATAGGAAAAATTGCAAATATGAAGAATTAAGCAAATGTATCACTTAAATAAATATCTTTCCAAATGAAACTAATATGGAAATACCCATAATTGAAATTTCCTAACCTAATCTATTTTTTAACCATGGAAGTAGGTCATAGGGACAAAATACAGCAGGGGCAAAATATATAGATCTCCTGCCCCCATCTTCAATAATAAGTCTGAATAATCCAAGCTATTTAAATTACTTTTATTAGTTAAATTACTATTTTAAGGGTGATTGACAAATATCTAGAGGTGAGATAAGAACTGCTTTTCTATGGGTACCCTGACATATATATATATAGCTAGTATGAATATATATATATATTGCTAGTATAAATATTGTATTTGTGTGTGTGGATAGATAGATAGATAGATAGATAGATAGATAGATAGATAGATAGTGCTTTTTGTGGCTGCACCTGTGGCATACAGAAGTTCCCAGGCTAGGGGTAAAATCAAAGCTAAGACTTCTGACCTATGCCACAGACATAGCAACGTAGGATCCTAGCTGCATCTTCAATCTCACCGCAGCTCACAGCAATGTGTGATCCTTAACTCACTGAGCGAGGCCAGGGATCAAACCTACATCCTCATGGATACTAGTCAGGTTTGTTATCACTGAGCCACAATGGGGACTCCCTGGAATATTCTTAAGTAATTTAGAGGTTTGATAAGTTCAGAGAAGTATAATACAGCATGTCTTTAAAAAACTTTTTTTCACTACTTTTTAAATTCTTGAAGTCACCTTGGAATTTATAGTGTTTGGGCACGTAGTGCACATGAAAGTTATGTTTAAAAGCTTGTATTGGACAATATAGCATTATTTCACTGCAAACTTGAAAAATAGAATATCAAGTCTGATTCAACTGTTTGATGTTGACTTTCACTGCCATGTTGCTTTAAGAGCACCCATCCCCCTTTCCTGCTTGAGCCACTGTGTCCTGTCAGTCATCCTGAAATACACTAGGGTGCTTGTCAGCCTGTTTGCTTACAGATGCATCATAAGCCAAATTGAGAGCTGTAATAGTGGCCCTGAATTTCTAAACACAAGAAATTGCTTAGACAATTGGTTTAGTATCTGTATGTGGGCAATACTCTGTCCTGCAGTAGGTGAGTGAAGTGTCAAACTTTTTAAAATCAAACTTTGCTATAAGGCAAATCCTAATTATAGATTTTTTTGTTGCTTGGTTAGATAACTTTGGGGGAAATTAAAAGACATTATTTCTATAAAATGGGATGAATAGAAACTACTGTGTTGTACATTTATTACTTTTATGACTAATTTTCCTTTTAATATCACTAAACTACTTTATGAAAACTCCAATTTTATAAATATCTACTTTTCCAAGCAGATTAGCAGGCATTTCAGTTTTAGATAAAAATGTGATTCTCTTACATAGTTTTTCTTTCACATCAGCTTGA
The DNA here is from genome assembly GCF_054392235.1 of Sus scrofa. Lineage (NCBI taxonomy): Eukaryota > Metazoa > Chordata > Mammalia > Artiodactyla > Suidae > Sus > Sus scrofa. The sequence goes on along the minus strand of NC_139396.1, from coordinate 93,086,652 downwards.
ACAGACTCAGTTGATCAGAAGCTCAATCCTGCTATTTGAAGTATTTATTAGTGGTTTTAAAAAGAGGTACTAAAACAAATTCTCATGTGCTAGTGCCCAATCTATAGAAGTCTTATATAGAGCAATTAAAAATTCCTTCTGTGTATCTACGCTATTATTATTTGAGTAACTATATACAAGACACTGGAAGCTTTACATTCTTTAAACATAAATGTTATGCAAAAAGTAAGTTCTTTAATTTTTGTCATATGCCGCTAAACTGAAATTATGCATGGATGTTTTCCCTGTATTTTTTTGTATGCAGCCTTAAATATTATAATTAATAAAGGCAAAAAAGTAGAAACTCGTGGATTTTGATACCTGCATGTTCAATATGGTTGAGAATAGTTAAGAGGCTATAAGGAGTTAAAATTTTAAGGCTTTATCTAGGGTAAATAAGAAGAGATTGCATTTTCAGATAATGGAATGATTATTTATTCCTTACTTTGTTCTAGAAAGGATTTAGGGTGACTTACATGAAATTCAAGAAAGGATAACTTAAAAGTGGAGTGAAAATAGAAAGAAAAATAAGTACGAGATATAAAACAGAGCCAGAAATAAGGCTGAGCTGCAGTGGTTCTTGACTACGGTTTTATGACATGGAGTGATTGGAGAGAAAAGATAGGATTATATACAGAAATACAGAAATGATGGAATTTCATGCAAACTAGCTCTCTCCCTTACCAAGGGTGGTAGTCCCGAGCGGGGAAAGTATGTTGGACAGTGAGTATTCAATATACTTTAAATGTCACTTGTGTTTTTGGTGGAAAAAAAAAAGTGGAGAACTGCTGGCTTTTTAACCCACACACTCATTTATGTGGGCATAAGCATTGCTCTGAATTTTCTAAAAGAAAAAAATTTGGGTTTGTTACTTAATTCAGAAGAAAGATTAAAGAGGTTTAGTTTTTTGGAAATAAAGAATCATCTAAATAAGGTCAAATATCTACATATTCGAACAGACACAATCAAGCCAATATTTAAAATAAATGCACTTGGTGGTTTTTATGAATCTGTGAATCTAGTTCTGGTACCTTTTTTTTTTTTTTCCTGAATAGATTGTTGTAAATGAGATTAGCTCCTTTCCTTCCTATCCCTCCATTTAGTGATAAATTTAACTTGAATTTCAACTTCTTTTAGGTCAGAATTAACTGGATCAATCTAACTTGGAAAAAAGTTGTTGGGTAGGAGGAAGAAATTCAAAGGCAGGACTTCTTAATGTTCTTTGATCTTCAAATACTCAAAAACCAACTACTGTGTTGAAGGCTTTGGGCTCTGCAATGCACACCATGCTAAACCTGGCTCACATAAATGAACAAGCTTAGAAACTCATGGCCTTTACCCAGTGGTATTGAAAAAAAGGGTAGCAATTAAAATTTTGCTAAGGATCTTCAGTGATATCTTCAGATGTTAAAATTAACGTAATGAGTCAGGGACAATCATTTGGCTTCTTTTTTTTAACTCCACTGTTAAAAATAAGATAAAAAGAATAATTTTTTAAAAAAGCACTACAAAAACAAAGGAAAAACTCAAAGCTTTTATTTTTGTAAACACATTTGCAGGTTGACTTAGAGTTCTTGCTGGAAAAAATTATAAATTGGACAGATAACACATCAGCTGCATGAGATGATGTTGAGCATAACCTGGATGCACAGGTTTGAAACCTGGGAAACAAATATTCTTAAGTAGGGTTTAGGCAACAAATAAACTGAATGATGTACCAAAGTGGTCAAGTGTAATAAAAACAAATTAACTTTTGAAAGTGTTAGTTCAGAGATCCTAGTAAGACATCCATACAAAGAGCTTATAGAGCCAATGGATATCAGTAGAAATTTGTAATTATGTAGTAAACAAAAATCTAGTAATATTTTTTGTGTTTATGGAGGAAGAGATACATAGAAAAGATTTTTTTTTTTTGTCTTTTCTGGGGCCGCTCTCTCGGCCTATGGAGATTCCCAGCCTAGGGGTCTAATCAGAGCTGTAGCTGCCAGCCTACACCACAGCCGCAGCAACACGGGATCCGAGCTGTGTCTGCGACCTACACCACAGCTCACAGCAATGGCAATGCCGGATCCTTAACCCACTGAGCAAGGTCAGGGATCGGACCCACAACCTCATGGTTTCTAGTCGGATTCGTTAACCACTGAGCCACGATGGGAAGTCCTAGAAAAGATTTTTTAAAAGTCACAATTATATGAATTTTATAGACGTTAAATTCATTCTTTTCACGTTTACAGTTTGATGAGTTCTAACAATTATATATAGTCATATAACTACCACTGTAATCAAATAGAACATTTTCATCAATCCAAAAACTTTCCTTGTACCCTCTGCAAGTTAATCCTTTCCCTTAACCCTTGGCCATTGATAGCATTGATCTGTTTCCTGTCCCTATATTTTTGCTCTTTTAAGAATGTCATACAGGTGGAATCATGGTGTGTACTTCTGTCTGACTCTGTCACTTAGCATAATGCCTTTGAGAGATATTCATGTTGTTGCCTGTATCAATAATTTATTTTTTCTTGCATGACATGTGACCATATGATGGTTTCACAAATTGTTTTATCTATTCACCTGTTGATGGAAATTTGAGTTGTGTGCAAATATAAGGCTACCATTAATATTTGCATATAGGCTTCTATATGGACTTTTGTTTTCATTTCTCTTGGGTAAATGACTAGTAGTAGAATTGTTGGGTCATAGGGTGGGTGTGTGTTTAACTTTATAAGAAATTTCCAAGCTGTTTTCTAAAGTGGTTGTGCCGGTTTTCATTTTCATTAGCAAATGTGTGAGATTTCCAGTTGCTTCTCATCTTTCCTAGCTGTAGTATTGGCAGTCTTTATAATTTTAGCTTAGTATGTGTGTAGTAGTATATATTGTGACCTTAATTTGCATTTATTTAGAGACTTATGATGTTGGGCATTTTTCACGTGCTTATTTGTCATCTATATATTTTCTTTGGTGAAGTATCTTTTCAAATTTTTTTGGCCATTTTAAAAATTGAGTCATTTTTCTTTTAATTATTGATTTCTAAGGATTCTTTATATTTTCTGGATACAAGTCCTTTATGATATATGGGTTTTAAAAATCCTTCTAGTTTGTCATTTCATTTTCTCAACACTGTCTTTCAAAGAGCAAAAGTATTAAATTTTGTTGAAGCAGTTTATTGATTTTTTTTAATGGATCATGCTTTTGGTGTTGTATCTAAGAAATCTTTGCCTAACACAAGATTACAAATACTTTCTTCTATATTTCCTTTGAGGAGTTTGATAGCTTTAGATCTTATCTTTAGTTCTATGATCCATTTCAAGTAAATATTTGTATATGTTATGAGGAAAAGGGTCAAAGTTTCTTTTTTATGCATGGATATCAGATGATTTCAGCACCAATTTTTGAAAAGACTATCTTTTCTCCATTGAATTACCTTGACATCCTTATTGAAAATCAGTTGTCCATGTAATATTGTCTATGATATGAAGATTTAAGAAAACATAATCATATTATTATGATACCCAATAATTTAATTTTTATTTAACATTGGAGTAAAGTTGATTTACAGTGCTGTGTTGGTTTCAGGTGTCAGCCCAGTGATTCAGTTATACATGTACATTTGTCCATTCTTTTTCAGATTCTGTTCCTGTATAGGTTATTACTTATTGAGTAGAGTTCTCTGTGCTATACTATAGGTACTTGTTGATTATCTGTTAACCCCAAACTCTTAGTTTGTCCTCCTACATTTCCTCTTTGATAACCCTAAGTTTGTTTTTGAAGTCTATAGTCTGCTTCTGTTTTGTAAATAAGTTCACTTGTATGATTTTTTTAGATTCTATGTATAAGTGATGTATGACATTTGTCTTTCTCTGCCTCAATTACTTCACTTAGTATGATAATGTCTAGTTCCATCCATGTTGCTGCAAATGGCATTATTGTATTCTTTTTTATGGCTGAGTAGTATTCCACTGTATATATGTACCACATTTCTTTATCCATTCCTCTGTTGATGGACATTTAGGTTGCTTCCATGTCTTGGCTATTTTAAATATTGCTGCAATGAATGTTAGGGTGCATATATCTTTTCAAATCATGGTTTTCTCTGGAGAGATGCCTAGGAGTGGGATTGCTGGATCATATGTTAGTTCTGTTTTTAGTTTTTAAAGGAATCTCAATACTATTCTTTTTTTTTTTTTTTTTTTTTTTTTAGTTGTTGTTGTTGTTGTTGTTGTTGCTATTTCTTGGGCCGCTCCCGTGGCATATGGAGGTTCCCAGGCTAGGGGTTGAATCGGAGCTGTAGCCACCGGCCTACGCCAGAGCCACAGCAACGCGAGATCCGAGCCGCGTCTGCAACCTACACCACAGCTCACGGCAACGCCAGATCGTTAACCCACTGAGCAAGGGCAGGGACCGACCCTTATTAACCAGGTTAACCCGCAACCTCCTGGTTCCTAGTCGGATTCATTAACCACTGCGCCACGACGGGAACTCCTCAATACTATTCTTCATGATGGTTGTACCAATTTACATTTCCACCAGCAGTGGAGGAGAATTCTCTTTTCTCCACATCTTCTCTAGCTTTAATTATTTATAGACTTTTTGATGATTGCCATTCTGACTGGTATGAGGTGATAACCTCATTGTAATTTTGATTTTCATTTCTCTAATAATTAGTGATGTTGAGCATGTTTTCATGTGCTTTTTGGCCATCTGTATGTCTTCTTTGGAGAAATGTCTATTTAGAGCTTCTGCCCATTTTTTGATTGTCACACCCAATAATATTAACAGTGGTTCTAATAGTGTCAAATAGCCTGTCTGTGTCCAATTTTAACTGTTCAAAAATTCTTACAGTTTGATTTTTTTTTTCTGTCTTTTTTTTAGGGCTATACCGGTGGCATATGGAGGTTCCCAGGCTAGGGATCAAATTGGAGCTGTAGCTGCCAGCCTACACCACAGCCACAGCACCGGGGGATCCAAGCCAGGTCTGTGAACTACACCACAGCTTATAGCAATGCTGGATCCTTGACCCTCTGAGCGAGGCCTGGGAACAAACCCACAACCTCATGGTTCCTAGTCAGATTTTTTTTCCGCTGTGCCACAATGGGAACTCCATTTTTTTTCTTTGTCTACAGTTGGATTTTAAATTCAGAATCCAAAGTCCACACATTTTCTGTGGTTGTTATGCTTCTTAAGTATCTTTCGTTTAATTAATTAATTATTTTTTGTCTTTTTAGGGCTGTAGATGCAGGCTAGGGGTTGCCAGGCTAGGGGGCAAATCAGAGCTGTAGCCACTGGCCTGCTCCACAGCTACAGCAGCACCAGATCTGAGCTGCATTTGCAGCCTTCACCACAGCTCATGGCAATGCCGGATCCTTAACCCACTGAGGACCTAACCTGTTCTCATGGGTACTGTCATATTTGTTTCCACTAAGCCACCACAGGAACTCCTTAAATTTCTTTTAATAGTAATAGATTCCCCCCTTTTCCATGTCATCCATGAGTTGATGAAACCAAGTCATTTGTCTTATAGTATTTCCCATTTTCTGGATTTGGATGATTGTAGCCTTCTAGTGTTGCTTAATGCGTCTCTCCTTTCAATAAACTGGTTAGAGTTAGACAAGGCTTGATTAGATTTAGGTTCAGTTGGCAAGAATACCTGGCAGGCAGTTGGTGGCCTTCCTATTGCCTTCCTATTGGTGGCCTGTCATATCAGAGGCATAGAGTGTGGCTTGTCTCTGTTTTGTTAATGTTAAGATTGATCAGTACCTTCATGCCCTGTTAGCCTGGTTCTCATAGTTCCTAGTTTATCAGTGAGATATGATTTTTTGATTTTAGCCTTCATATTGATGATTACTGTCTAGATACATTATTTTTAAGGGGTTGTAAATGGTGATTTTATCATCCTATAATTCTTTATTAGTTTTATTGGTTGGGATCTTTCTGTAAAGAAGAATTCATCCCCTCTTTACTATTTCATTAGTCAAAAGTATAGCTCACACCAGAAAATGAGGAAAAATACTTAATTATTTTCCCTTATTTATCTATTTCCAGAAAAATAGGATAGTGTTCTAGCAACTTTGAAAGGTGACTAATGTTTTTGGATTTTTGAGTTTTTATATATTGAATATGTTCCATATGTTGTAATCTTTATTCCTTTGATGCTCAGATTTTTCCCATTTTTGGCCAGTGAGAACCACTTTCAATTGTCTACTAAGCTTTTTGACAAAACCCAAGTGGGCCTTGCTTTCTAGCACAAGAAGATGTTCAGGCTCATTTTGTACATTTCCTGCCCCAGATCTTCAATCTTTTCACCAAGGTGCCTACGTCCTTTTAGTGGAAAATAGTATTTAGGGAACATAATCTAGGCAGTAGGTTGCCATTGCTGCCCAATTTTTTTGTGTGTGTGTGAGCAAAGCTAAGACATAGATAATTTTTTTAGGAAAATGTATAATGAGATCATACTGATATTTCTATTTCACAATAAGATTATAGAGTTTTAATTTAATTTTTTTTTGTCTTTTTAGTGCTGCACCTGTGGCATATGGAAGTTCCCAGGCTAGGGGTCAAATAAGAACTGTAGCTTCAAGCCACAGCCACAGACATAGCAACACCAGATCCAAGCTGCATCTGTGACCTAAACCATAGTTCACAGCAATGCTGGATCCTTAACCCACTGAGAGAGGCCAGGGATGGAACCTGCTTCCTCATGGATATTAGTCAGATTCGTTTCCTCTGAGCCTTGACAGGCACTCCCTTAATTTAATTTTTTTGATTTTATATTTGTATGTCTTATTTTTATTTGTATCTTTTTTCTTATTTATTTATTAATTAATTATTATTCTGGTACAGTTGATTTACAATATTATATTACTTTTAGGTGTACAACATAGTGATTCAAAAATTTTATAGATTATATTCCATCTATAGTTATTTTAAAATAGTGGCTATATTCTCTGTGCTCTACCATATATCCTTGTAGCCTATCTATTTTATACATAGTAGTTTTTACCTCTTGACCCCTTAGTCCTATCTTGTCCCTCCTGTCTCCCCACTGGTAACCACTAGTTTGTTCTCTATATCTGTGAGCCTGTTTCATTTTTGTTATAGTCACTAGTTTAATTTATTTTTTAGATTCAGCATATAAGTGATAACATACAGTATTTTTTTCTACCTGATTTATTTCACTAAGCGTAATACCCTCCAAGTCTATCCATATTTTTCCAAATGGCAAAATTTCATTCTTTTCAATAGCTGAGTAGTATTCCATTGTGTGTGTGTGTGTGTGTGTGTGTGTGTGCCCATCTTCTTTCCCACTCATTGATGATGGACACTTAAGTTGCATCCATATCTTGGCTATTGTAAATAATCCTGCTATGAACACTGGGGTGCATACATCCTTTCCAATTAGTGTTTTTGTTTTCTTCAGATATATACCCAGGAATGGAATTGCTTAGGCATATGGTAGTTCTATTTTTAGTTTTTTGAGGAAACTCCATAGTGGTTTCCACAGTGGCTGTACCAGTTTTCATTCCAAAGAACAGTATACCAGTGTTCCCCTTTCTCCACATGCTTGCCAACATCTGTTATTTGTGTTCTTTTTGGTGATATCCATCTGACAGGTGTGAGGTGATATCTTACTGTAGTTTTGACTTGCATTTCTCTAATAATTAGTGATGCTGAGCATCTTTTCATGCGCCTGTTGGCCATCTGTATTTCTCTATTCTTATGCTGGAAATTTTATTTCCTAATAGCATGAATGTAATTGTTGATTTGCTTTATCCTAATGTGTGTATACTAATGTGTGTATACATTTATATATACAATAATAATGTACATAAGACTATATATATTACACATACATAATGAGAATACTAAATACAGTTTAATATTACTTCCACTTTCTTTTTGTCCTAGAGGGATATCCTCTAGGATTAGAGTCAAAGTATTGTGTTTTTTTGGTGTTGTTATTTAACTTCTTAAAAAACTTAAAAAAATTTTTTATTGAGGTGTAGTTGACATACAATATTATATAAGTTTCAGGCGATTCAGAGTTTTTATGATTCATAATTTTAAAGGTTATACTGCACTTGGGGTTAATATAAAATATTGGTTACATTTCCTATGTTGTACAGTATAGCCTTATAGATTAATTAAAAATACTGTATTTTGAAGTCACTTGAAATTGTTTCTGTGTGAAGGAGCTGATGTGAAATACAGTTCAAGTTTATTTAATTTGCTTCAATTTTTTGGGATTGATTTATGAATTAATTGTTTTTACTTATATAAAACATTTACATGACTCATAGTTAAAACTCTAAAACTAGGTATGTTCAGAGAAGTCTAGCATTTATCTCTGACTCCTCTACTCTGTTCTTTCCCTACCTAAGGACAACCATTTTAATTTGTTTTTGGTTTATCTTTCAGTTTTTTTTAATATAAGCAAGAATGTGAAACTTTTTTGCAATCATGGCTTTCTTATGTAAAGGTAGTATACTATAAACACTGTTTTGCACCTTGCTTTTTTTCACTCAACATTGTAGCCTGGAAAATCACTCCGTAGTAGCACTTAGAGAGAACTTTCTCACTCCTTTCCACAGCTGTGTAGTATTTGTTTATGTGGATATACCATACAAAGTTTCATTTCCCCTCCTTTTTTTTTTCCTTCCTCCCTTCCTTCCCTTCTTTAAAAAAAATTGCTGTAATGAATTGCCTTGGACATATATTAGTTTTTATTTTTAGAGTAGATTTCTAGAAATGAGATTGCTGGGTCAAAGGGTAAATATATATATATATATTATATGTATATATACACACACACACATACATACACACACATACATACATGTATTAGATTTCCTCTCTATAGGAACAAAGTTTTGCATATCACATAGAGTATATGAGGGTGTCTGATTCCCTACAGCCTTACCAACAGAGCGTGTTATCTAAATTTTGGGTATTTGCCAATCTGAGAGATGAGAAATGGTATCTTGGTGTAGTTTTAATTTGCATTTCTCTGCTTGTGAATGAGATTGGGAAGCTTTTTATATGCTTAAAGGATATTTTCCTGAATGAGAAATTATTTTCAGTTGCACTCAGATGTAAATATTATATATTGATCCCTTGCTATGAAAGATGAAGAAAGAAGAGTGAATTTTTCCGTCTTTATTGATATGTGATTTTGCTAGTCTGTCCACCATCTTTCCAAAATGTACTCTCAGTCTATGCATATTAAATACTTCTAATGTTACTTGTATCTTTGTAGTGTTTTATTTTATTTTTTTTGTTTCCATTTGTTTCTTGAGTTCTTCTACCTTGTTTTTTTATTCTCATGATGTTTTAGTTCTTTTTGCACCTTGTAGCTCCTCTTTCAGTTCTTTTAAAAGTGAGACCATATTGTGTACATATGTGTATGTATTTGATTGAGTTCAGATATAACTATTCCCTAAGCTCTTCCTCTGTTTCCTTCATTAATTCTTTTTCTTTTTTTCTTTTTATGAGCATACATACCTGCAGCATATGGAAGTTCCCTGGCCAGGGGTTGAATCAGAACTGCAGCCTACGCCACAGCCATGGCAACACTGGATCTGAGCTGCTTCTGTGATCTCTGCTGCAGCTTTCGGCAATACCAGATTCTTAACCCACTGAGCGAGGTTAGAGACTGAACCTGCATCCTCATAGAGACAACACTGGATTCTTGATCTGCTGAGTCACAACAGGAAATCCTATTAATTCTTATTTGTATGCATCTTTTTGGTTCCTCTCCTTTTTTCTTTTGTACTTTTTATTTAGAGTTCCTTTTACTGATCTTTGTACACTACCAGACATTTAGTGAAAAACAGTGTGAGGAGGATTAGGGCTTGGGTGGGAATGAGTTGAGGTTGTTGGCCATTTTTACTTTCTCGCCAAAGTTGTTATTTGTTTGTTCCTAGGAAAAGTTTTCTTTCATTGTTTGGTGTTCTAAAATGCAGTATGCTTCATGGCAAAGTCTTTTGAGTCACAGATTATCAACATTGTGAACCGATGACTCAACATTCCTTTTCTCCTTCACTCTGCTTGATCTCTAGCAGTTCTATAGGAGCTTATCACAGGTGGTTAGAAATGGCATGTCATCATGCTAATTCTGCTCTACCAGTCTTGTGAGTCTGTAGTCTCAAACTGGGTCTTTCAAAGGGGGACATTCCACCTTTGATTCCTGAACCTACCCTTACATCTTAATTCCCTAATCAAAGGACCCTTGGAATTTCAGGGTTATGACACTTAACAGAGAAAGGCTTTCACTTTCCTTTTTAAAAAAATTTAATCAAGATTTCAGTGTGTTTCTTTTTTTGTAACTTGAAGTAAAGAGAAATTTCTTTGAAGATAGAGGTTTTAGTTTTGATGGAATAAAGTGACATAAACATGCATTTATTCTACCATATATTATAAGAAATTCTAGGAGATGGTAGAATGATGATGATAATTCTCTTCGAGATCTGCATAGGATACAGAGATTAGGAAGCATTGCTTACTTTTGCTGTGAGCATGTATACTCTTGTGTGTGTGTGTGTGTGTATGTTTATTAAGATGTAAAGAGGATTGTTTGAGTTGAAGTTGGGAAGATGAGCAAGTATTTGTTGAGTGGCTATTGGGGAGGAGCACTCTAGGTAGAGGGAACAGAGTGGATGAAAGTTCAGGAGCATGAAAGGGTACGGTCCATTTAGATAACTTCAATCTTTTAGTATGGATAGAGTACAAGGAAGAGGTGGGTCAAAGAAAAAGAGAAGGCTGGAGAGAAGATGGACCAAATTGCCTCAAATTGTGAATTTTATTGTTTCATTGAGGGTTTTAAGCAGGGGGTTAGAGTAATGTTATTTTATATTAGAGATCACTTTGAGAGTAGTTTGCAGGGTGAATTGAAGGATGTGAAAAACTAGAAGGGAGACCAGTTAGGGTATCATTGCAAAGTCTAAAGAGGGTTTGAACTAAGGATATAGCAGTGCAAATGGAGAGGAAATGACCAATGTAAGAGGAATTAAAGGAGTAGAAGCAATGTGACTTTTTCACTAATATGATGTGAAGAGAGAAGCAGAGTGAAAATAAATATTCCAGGATGGCATTCAAGTTACTGGGCTGGGTGTGTGTACCCACCATGTGGTGGTGACATAAATCCAGATAGGAACTGAGGATGGTGGGAACAGGTTTTGGGGAAAAGATAATGAGTTCAGTTTTGAGGTGCCAGTGAACTGGCCAGTGGGCTGTGGATCTGGGGGCTCTGAAGCTCAGGACCATTGAATCAGAGACTCTAAGTTGAACCGAAACTCTAGGATGAGATTTTTTTTTCTCGTTTTAAGGCCACACCTGCAGTATATGGAGATTCCCAGGCTAGGGCTGAATCCAAGCTGCAGCTGCCGGCCTACACTACAGCTCACGGCAACGCCGGATCCTTAAGCCACTGAGCAAGGCCAGGGATCAAACTTGCATTCTCATGGATGCTAGCCATTTCTGCTGAGCCATGATGGGAACTCCAGCATGATATTGTTCTGAAAGAATAATATAATGTGAGCAGCAAATAGGATGTATGGGATCGAACCTGGGGTAACATCCCTCCTTAACAGGAGTTAATAGATAATGATCAGCTAGCAAAAGATACTGGGAAAGAATGGTCAGAAGGATAGAAAGTAGTATTTTGAAGCCAGAGAAGAAAGTCTTTTGCTTACTATAGAAAAAATACTTAGCATGTGGGATGAGAAATAGTTAGAGTTGATAAGCAGAGTTCTGGAGAACATTTTAAAAGTAGTGATAGGGAGTTCCCGTCGTGGCGCAGTGGTTAACAAATCTGACTGGGAACCAGGAGGTTGCGGGTTTGGTCCCTGCCCTTGCTCAGTGGGTTAACGATCCGGCGTTGCCGTGAGCTGTGGTGTAGGTTGCAGACGCGGCTCGGATCCCGCGTTGCTGTGGCTCTGGCGTAGGCCGGTGGCTACAGCTCCGATTCGACCCCTAGCCTGGGAACCTCCATATGCCGCGGGAGCGGCCGAAGAAATAGCAAAAAGACAAAAAAAAAAAAAAAAACAAACTAAAAGTAGTGATAAAATAGTTCCTATGCTCTATGTTAGGTTCTCATTAATCATGTGCTTTATACAGTGGTATGTATATGTTATTCCTATCCTCCTAATTCTTCCCTCCGTCCGACAGTTTCACCTGTGGTAACGAAAGATTGGTTTTGAAATTCAAATATAGTCCTTTTAAATAGTAACACATATCACAAGTAAATAAATTTAATTCTGAAATGCTATACAAATGCTATTAATTTTCTAATATGTCATTTTGAAAATAATATTTGATAAATACATTTGATATTTTATTTATGCAATTATGTGTCATCATGTTAAGGAAATAACAGTGATTTTAGGTCCACTGCTTCATTCAAGAGCTTAAAGTTTCCTGAGATATAACTCATTTAGGAGGAACATATGTAAATCTGTTATATATTTCTGATTTATTTTAATTTCCTCAGTTAATTCTAATTAATTGTTCTCTAACAATAGCCCTCTATATGCTTGCAATTAACCTTCAATGTCCTAAACACATATTCAGTAGATAAGTCAATGTATTTATTCCATTACCTATCACCTTTTTGAAACTTAAAAAAAAAAAACTAATAGAATTTCATAGTCCACATTTTGCTTACATACTATTTTTTCTTCTACCTACTGAAAGGTTAAGTAATGATTTTCTCATATGTAGCTTGTGGGTGTTTGTCCCCTTTTCCCTTCAATCTTTTATTCTCGCCCTCTTGAAAAACTGATTCTGTTAGTATATATTTGAAACCTGAAATGACAAAAAAGTTACTTCATTATGTTTAATTTATTTATGATCCAATAGAAATTCTGTTAATTAATTTAAAAAAATTATTATGTAACATTTATTATGTGCTAAATAATAATATTTGCCAAGTGATGTGACTTAATGAAAAACTCCAGTTTTATACAACAATATTTTAATTTTTCTTAATATTTTTATATTCCTCCACTCACTTTGAATGATTTTGGATTCTCTCAGATCTGTATTTCAAGGAAAAAATTTTTTTTCTTATTTTCAATAAGATTTAAAAGAAAATTATATAAACATTTCACACTGGCCTTTTACTAAAAGATATTTGCAGGATAGATTTTTGAAAAGTGCTATTCTAGCCAGTTTTAGCTATGCAGTTTCAGAGTTTGCATTGTATTCTTCTATCACCATATATTTGCTGAGATAGCCTCAACTCTTGGAAAGCTTCTCCTGTGTTTATTTTTGTCTGTTGGTTTTCTATTTAGGTACAATTTAAATGCTATCAGTTGTCAGAAAGCTATCTTATATATCTAAATTCATGTAATCCTTCTCTCCTGTGTGTTATGTTTGCCACTTAGGAATATTTATTAACATATCTAACACAGTGTGTCATATTGAAATTATTTTGTTTCAGTTCTATCTTTCATATTAAAGTGTAAACTCTTTGAGATTAAAAAAAAAAGGTAGTGATAAAATAGTGACCATAGATGGTTAGATTGAAAGATTCTGGTACAAATTTTCAAAAACTCTTTTCAGAGAGTATGGAAGAATGGAAAGTCAGGAAGCAGAGAAGAGGCTGAAGTTCTCAAAACAATTACATACAATTGGTTTTCCCAAGTGTATTAATAGATTTATAGAAAAATGAATGTAGTGTTTTCAAAGACTTTGGTCTTGTTTTCTCTATTCTTATAAGTAGGCTCTTATTTATTTCTAGCTAATCAGAGAACAAAGAAGATATTGGAATTTTTGGCTTCAACTTGAGGTTGACAAGAATTCTACTACTTTCACTATTCTCTTTTTTTGTTCTCTGCTTTTCAAAAATACCAGACCTTAGGAAAATTCATATATATTTGAGCTGTCGTATAAAATTATGGAGTGTAAAGGACCCATAGGCCCACTGGACTTGCAGCAACAAAAGCTACTGTCACTTTCAAGGTGTCTCTGAAGGGCACATTACTTTTGCCCTGGTTGCTTCAACTTGATACTTATCACCGAAGGTTATTTTTTCTGGGTGATTGAGTAAATGCTTCTTAGAGGCTTCACATTTTAGGTTAGATTATCTTTTTCTTAGATGTCAATTGGACTAATTTAGTTCTTTGGTTTTTTTATTTTTTTTATTTTTTATTTATTTATTTATTTATTTAATGAGCAAAAAGGATTTATTGGCTCATTTAACTGAAATGCCCAGACAAAGAGCAGACTTTAGAAGTGATTTTGTGTGTGTGTGTGTGTGTGTGTGTGTGTGTGTGTGTGTGTGTTTGCCATTTCTTGGGCTGCTCCCACAGCATATGGAGGTTCCCAGGCTAGGGGTTGAATCAGAGCTGTAGCCACCAGCCTACGCCACAGCCACAGCAACACGGGATCTGAGCTGCATCTGCAAACTACACCACAGCTCATGGCAATGCCGGATCCTTAACGCACTGAGCAAGGCCAGGGATGGAACCCACAACCTCATGGTTCCTAGTCAGATTCGTTAACCACTGAACCACGATGGGAACTCCAGGGGCAAGGGGGTTGATTATTTTTTTCAGTAGGTCAACAATGTGCTTCTCTCCATAGAGGTTATGATTTTTGTCTTCACACTGGCTAAGTGTCCAGAGAAGTTTTAGATTCCTATCCTCAAGCAAGGCGAGTTCTTTTTAAAAAGAATTTTTTTTTAAATTATAGTTGATTTACACTGTTCTGTCATTTTCTGCTGCACAGCAAAGTGATGCAGTTATACATAAACATATATTGTTTTTCTCATCTTTGGTTTTTTTAAATAAAAGGTAGGTAACCTCCATGCTGGGCTTATATGAGGTAGGATCTCATAGGATATCAGTTCTGGTATAATTTTATATGGTAAAATATGTCCTTAAGTTGAAAGGCATTGTTACACAGCATAACTGTGGGGCATCTTTGTCCTTTCTCCCTATCTGTAATTTTAAAAATATATGCCATTATTAAATATAGGGTGAGCTTTTAGTGTGAACTGGCATTTTATAAAATAGCATAAAAGGTGTGTTATCAGAAGAGGGGTAATGAGGTCATCTTATAAAATTCTTATATATGATGTTACCTTTCAGTTAAATCAGAAATTAAATTGCAACTTTTTAGTTTATTTTGGAGGGAGATTAGATTTGGCCAACCATTCATGAGTCACCAACCATTCTACTTAAATATAAGTAGAATTGAGATAGGTTGGGACCTGGACTCTTTGCTGCAGTACTTGTAGCTGGACAAACATCTTGAGCAACAAAATTCAAAAAGACTATATGGGACTAAAAATAACTGTGTGCATGCACAGTTGGGGCAAGTTACGGACAGCAAGATTTAAAAAGACCAAAAAATCCCAATGCCATTTCTGAAGAGCTGAGAGCAAAACCAGGGTATCAGGAGCAAAAGCAGGGTACTGTGCATTCCCCCAACGCACACTACACCAAAGGGGTGGGCAGAGCACCTAAGCCATCCTTCTCGCCTGACCCCTGGACCAACCAATACCCTCACCCCATTTAAGGAACCAGCTCGTCCTGCCTCAGGGAGTGAGCAAGGGAACCTGTCACTTATTTTCACTCCTGCCTCCCTGCTGCAGGACAGACCCTGAGTAGAGTCTTGTCTGAGTTTCTTGTCTGGTCTCCTGTTAATTTCTATTGATTAAGGAAGGCCAAAAACCTTGGTTAGTAGCCAAAAACCTTGGTTAGTAGCCAAAAACCTTGGTTAGTTTGTTTTATTTCATATTAGTTAATGCAATCTTGTGGATTTTTTGTTTGTTTTCTACCATTTTTTTTCAGCTCTCATTTAGGTTATGTGTGTGTGTTTTCTGTTTTTTAGGGCCATACCCACTGCATATGGAAATTCCCAGGTTAGGGGTCGAATCAGAGCTACAGCTGCTGGCTTATAGTCACAGTGACACCAGATCTGAGCCACCCACAGCTGATGGCAATGCCAGATCCTTAACCCACTGAGTGGGGCCAGGGATCCTGCATCCTCATGGATACCAGTTGGGTTTGTTTCTGCTGACCCACAATGGGAACTCCTTTTTTAATTTTAATTTTTATTTATTTTAAAAATTTAATTAATTTGTTTTTTTGGGGGGGAAGCAAGTTTTATCTTGATTACTATGAACAGAGTATGCAAATGTTTTAGTTTAATTTGATTTGGGTCTTCTTGTAAAGAATCCATAAAACTCATAATTTGGGGGGAGGAGCTCCATTTGGTTATTTTTTGAAGACCATCAGTAAGGTGACTATCCAAAGGCTATTTTATTTTATTTTTTTGGCAGTCACTTAAAAAAAAATTAATCATTTTAGAAATTGAAGTACAGTTAATTTACAATGCTGTGTTAGTTTCAGGTGTACAGCAAAGTGATTCAGTTATATATATTACTGAATTATTAAAGGTTATTATTTATTAATTATTAAAGGTTTTAAAGAGAACTTCAAGGGTTTCTAAGAAGCTTTTTTTTTAATTAATTAATTTATTTTTTAAATTTATTTTGTTGTTGTTGTTGTTGTTGCTATTTCTTGGGCCGCTCCCGCGGCATATGGAGGTTCCCAGGCTAGGGGTCGAATCGGAGCTGTAGCCACCGGCCTACGCCAGAGCCACAGCAACGCGGGATCCGAGCCACGTCTGCAACCTACACCACAGCTCACGGCAACGCCGGATCGTTAACCCACTGAGCAAGGGCAGGGACCAAACCCGCAACCTCATGGTTCCTAGTCGGATTCGTTAACCACTGCGCCACGACAGGAACTCCGATCTATCTTTTTTTTTTTTTTTTTTTTAATTAATTAATTTATTTTATTGTTGTCTAAGAAGCTTTTTAAAGTTTGAATTATAATATGCTAAATATACTTACTTTTTATCATAAAATGTAATATTATTTTGTTCTATTGAAACCTAGAGTTCTTGAAAGTTAAGGAAATAAAAAGTTCAGACTCTTGGGGATCTGGACATGCAGTGCTTTTAACAATTATAACTCTAACTCTGGAGCCTACCTTTTATGTACCACTCTGGAATTGATTTCAAAGGGCTTAAGATCGTTTATGAGGCTGTTATGCATTAGGAATTTGTAAAAAAGAGTATTTAGGCATGTTGCATTTCTCATTAATGCACATGTAGGAAATGTGCCTTAGATTATGAAGTCAAGAGATCCAATGAAATGAGCCACCAGAGGGAAGCTTTGTCTTAAGCTCTTTCCTTGTGGGAAGAAAGAGTGAAAGCATTCTTGAATAATAATTACAGGCTCTGTAGATGAAAGA
Organism: Sus scrofa; assembly: GCF_054392235.1. NCBI lineage: Eukaryota > Metazoa > Chordata > Mammalia > Artiodactyla > Suidae > Sus > Sus scrofa. The sequence continues at coordinate 93,069,355 of NC_139396.1, read as the reverse complement.
GATATGTTTAACCTAAATGTAGACAAGTAGTTTCTGCTTTCCTACTGAAGAGGGGGTAATGATACCAACCAGTTTTGTTGAATCCTTACTGAGTGTCTGAGATATGGGCTAAGGTATGACTTTCATGCGGATTTTTAATTTTAATCTTCAAAATCCTTTTGAAGAGGGTAATCTTATTATTCTCACTTTACAGATGAGAATACTGATGTTTAGGGAGGTTCAGTAGCCTGTCTAAAGTCACCAGTGAGCAGGAAACAGAGGCTAGATTCTCATCCAGGCAGTCCAGTTTCAAAGCCAGTGTTCTTAAGTATTGAGATCCAGTGGTGATGAAATGTAGGAGAATTTAAGAATCCTTTAGCAGACAGAGTGGTTAGGGGTGGTAGCAGTAGGTCTAACACTGGCTGCTGCATATTGCCCTGCTGAAGGGCTGAGTGGAGCTGAAATGTAGCCCTCCCTCTGCTGGGCAAACTGTGGGTCTTCCTGCTGACACCTATAGGGCCGTGTTTATGCTTTTTCTAATTGGTTTGCCCAGAAGAACTGTATTTTTCTAATTCACTTAAAACATAATTCTATAATCCTCCTCTGAGTACTGCTGCATATATTTCCATTCACTCCCAATGTCCTTTTGACTTCGACCTGCCTCTTCCCAGTCTACTTGCTCCCTTGGTGGTCTCATTCCATCCACCTTTATGCTGGCAACTCTAACATTTATATTTTCCTCCCAGACGTCTCTCCCAAACTCTGTTCTTGTATATCCAACTGCCTTCTTAATATCTTTGCTCAGATGTCTAATATGCATCTCAAACTTATTATGTCTCCAGTTGGACTCTTCATCTTCTTGTTCCCCCTGCAGCAATCCCTACTTCAGTTAATGGCAACTCCATCCTTCCAGGTGCTCCAGACAAAAACTTGAAGATGTCTTGAATTTTTTATCCTGTGTTTAATCTGTTGGAATTCCTATTGGCTCAGCTATCACAATATATCTACAGTCTGACCACTTCTGTCGACTTCCGCTGTCACCACCCAGGTCTAAGCCATTATTCACTCTCATCTGGACAACTCCTGCTTTTGCGTTTGCCCCAATACTTCATTTTATTCTCCAGAGCAATCCTTCCAAAATATAATATGGTCATATTTCTCTAGTGCTCACATCCCTGCAGTATATTTCATGGGGCTTGATGGGATCTGCAGCCCACTCCCCCACAGCCAACTCTGTTACCTTTCTAACCTTCTCTCTTACTATGCTCTTTGTAGCTCACTCAACCCCACTTACACTGTCCTCCTTGCTGATCTGCAAACATCCCAACACTCTCCTGTCCTAAGTTTTTTTTTCTCTTAAAGTTTGTTATCTCTGCTTGGAACACTCTTCTCCCAGGTATCTGCTTGGCTAATTTCCTCACCTCCTCAAGTCTTTCTCAAATGTACTCTCCTTAATGAGGCTAATCTTGATTTTAAGATTACACTCGACCCCAAATTCTCTATCACCTAATCCCACTTGCTCTGTTGTATTTTTTTCTTTTCTTTTCTTTTCTTTTTTGTATTTTTAGTGCTGCACCATGGCATATGGAGGGTCCTGGGCTAGGGGTCAAATTGGAGCCGTAGCTGCTGGCCTCCTCCACAGCCACAGGAACACTGGCTCCAAGTTGCATCTGTGACCTACACCACAGTTCATGGCAACGCTAGAGCCTTAGCCCACTGAGCAAGGCTGGGGATCGAACTTGCATCCTCATGGGCCCTAGTCAGATTCGTTTCTGTTGAGCCATGATGGGAACTCTGAATTTTTTCTCTTTTTGATAGCATTTCATTTTCTAATGTACCAAAAAATTTTTTATTAGCTTTATTTTTTGTGCTCTCTCCCTTCCCATGTCTGACAGAAAGTAGAAACTCAATAAATATAAGGTGAATGAATGAATAAATGAATGATACCGTATAGTCTAGGGGTGCCTCTGATCTCATACCATTTAGCTCTTTAAAATTTTTTTATTTTATATTGAAGTATAGTTGATTTACAATGTTGTGTTAGTTTCAGAGGTACAGCAAAGTAAATCAGTTACACATATACATATATCCATTCTTCTTCAGATTCTTTTCCTGTATAGGTTATTTACAGAATATTGACTAGAGTTCCCTGTGCTACTCTTGCCATTTAGCTCTTATAGATGACCAAAAGGTGAAGTAGAAGAACTTGTACAGACCATTGATCTTAAATGCATGGGAAGTATTTGTAAAGTGTAAGAAGAAAATTTAGAAAGAAATAAACTCAACTATTAGGTAACTGCTTGATTTTACTGACTCTCTGACAAACCTGAGGTCCTTTGTTCACCAAGTGAGTAAAAGGTGTGTGTATTTTTTTTAATGGCAAGTCAAACAATCCAGAAAATGATTGCATTGGAAACACAGAAGTGAGGTTTGGGGTGGGGATAGAGGTGGGCTTGGAAGACAGATGTGTATAGAGGTTTTGGTGCACTTTTTTTTTCTTTTTTTGTTTTTTGTCTTTTTAGGGCCACACCCATGGCATGTGGAGGTTCCCAGGCCAGGGGTCTAGTTGGAACTATAGCTGCCGGCCTATGCCACAGCCACAGCCACCCCAGATCTGAGCCACGTCTGCAACCTACACCACAGCTCATGGCAACGCCAGATCATTAACCCACTGAGTAAGCCCAGGGATCAAACCCTCAACCTCATGGTTCCTAGTCAAATTCTTTTCTGCTGCGCCACGACGGGAACTCCTGGTGGACATTTTTATTATAGTTGTCCTCATTCCATTTTATTTCACTCTAGCTAAGATTGAATTATATAAAATCAACTACTGTGCAGTAAATTCCCTGTGCTCCATTTTCCTTTTCTTTACTTAAGCTTATTTATTATGATTTAGATGATTTTTTTTTTGTCAGTTAACATTTGGTTCCAGTTTTCCACATTATTTCTAACCACATTATGCTAACCCTTCTGAGGGATGCTGATGGGGGAGAGTGAAGCTTGCCAATTTTTGTTCTGTACTCAAGATAAATTTTTAATGACATTTAAAATAAATGCTCGCTTTTATGACATTATTTCAGTACCTGAAAACCTTTCATTAGTTGCTCATCCTTTTTTTCTAATATTTTGGAAGTGTAGATACCAGATAATGTGAACATTTGTGATGATGGTAGGGATTGGCACCAACTAAAAGTATTTCCCCTTATATTTCACTAGAGTTTCATTAAATGAGATCCAGAATGGATCTCATGAAGCCCAAAGATACTTGGTAGAAGACTGACATAATCAAAACACTTTAAATTTTAAGAAAAGAAATCTATTCATAGATAAAACCATCGAAGTCATGTAAATATGTACACACAATAATTAGGGCATAGAAAGAACCATGTTAATAGAGATGTTAATAGTAATTATTCATAGAAACTCATATGAGAGAGGGTCAGTAATAAGCAAATAATAATATGGGTGCCTGGAAAAAATAAAAATAAAAAATAAAAAAAAATAAAAATTAAGTACAACTACATAGATAAGAACAAAAGTCTAGATTCTGGAGTTCCCGTCATGGCGCAGTGGTTAACGAATCCGACTAGGAACCATGAGGTTGTGGGTTCGGTCCCTGCCCTTGCTCAGTGGGTTAACGATCTGGCATTGCCCTGAGCTGTGGTGTCGGTTGCAGACGCGGCTCGGATCCCGCGTTGCTGTGGCTGTGGCGTAGGCCGGTGGCTATGGCTCCGATTGGACCCCTAGCCTGGGAACCTCCATATGCCGCGGGAGCGGCCCAAGAAATAACAACAACAACAACAAAAGTCTGGATTCTAAAGACTGAAATGTTATAAGGACAAAATAAAATTCTACATTTAGGGGCAAATAAAATTAATTATCTAAATATATGATGGGAAGATTTCAGTTTGCAGTAATCCTTGTAAAAAAGACCTGAATAGTTTAGCTAGAAACTGGAGTACAGGAGTTCTCGCTGTGGTACAGTGGGTTAAGGATCTGGCATTGCCACAACTGTGGCACATGTTGTGCTGTGGCTTGGATTCAATCCGTGGTCTGGGAACTTCCATATGCTGTGTATGTGCCTCTGCCCCCATGCCCTCCCCCAAAAAGTGAGTACAAAGTAACTCACCCACTTAATGATGACTGTGTCTTGGAATTTAATAATTTTTCAAGGATAATCAGCTGTCATTGTACAAACTGTTACAAAAGTTTGTTTTTTTTTTAAATTAAATATTTGCTATTAGGGACTTTTCTGTGGAAACTATATTTTAGATTGTTAGGTTTCCAAGCCATCCCACAAGAACATATCAACTTACATAGAAGAATTACAGTTTTATTAAGAGGAGCCTGAGCTCTGGAATTTGTTACATTAGGGAGGAGAAAAAAAGGTGAAAAATTTTCTGTTTAGTATTTGTGAGGGAATGGCGACCTGAAGGCAAATTCTGGAAATAGAGTTTTCCACAAGCCTCTGTGTACATCTCTCTGATCTAACATCCTTTTTCTTTGCTGCCAGAGAAAAAGGTGGTGTGTGCTATAATAGAGAGTTGTACCAAGTGTCAGGTAGAGAGAAATCAGCTAGTTCATATTGATGTTTGATTGAATGTGTGTTCCCATGACCTCCCAGAGTTAACTGCATTTAAAAATAAAATGCACGTTAAAGTAAATGAATTTGAAATTGACATGCATTCAATTTAAAGCAGACCATAGAGTGGAGTAAAGAAAATTCAGGCATTATGGACAAGGATAACTTGGGGAAAAGGGAAAAATCTACATGGGCGTGTTTGTTCTGCTTTAGGGATCAACCCTGGAAATGAGACATTTAATTACTGCTGTCAAGAGATTTGTTTTCTTCCCTTTGAATCTTAAAACCAGAGTTTTAATCTAGTCTGCCTGTTTCCAAACCGTTACCTTATCCACTTCAGTTTATGAAGTTAAAAAGTGGCAGATTTCAACTCAGCATAAGGAAGAACTTTATAAAAGTAATCACTGACGCCTAATGGTATTGTGAACACCTCATTTCTATTCATACCCAAGCCCATTACACTGTTGAAATCATAGGAGGTGTCCTTGAATTGTTTGGGAGGTACTCCCTAACTCTTCAGATTTCATGGGTTATAAAATGCAAATGCCTTAGGATATAATACCAAGACCCTAGTAGGACTTTTGGTTTGAATTCACGCTATGTTATTGCTGCAAGAGATTGGTAACAATTTGTTGGACTTTGAGTTTGCTTTGACTTTGTAAAATTCTGCAATTTTCTGCCTATTAGTGCCTTCATCTCCAAATCAGTTTCCTGAGCTGACTAGAAAATGTTTTGATACATAAAGTAATTAGTATGTATTAGTGTTTTTAAAAGTATAGTCAACTTTGGAGTATGTAATTGTACTTCAATGTTTTCATAGATTATTAGGTTTGTCATAATTTTTTCCTTTGAAGCTTTCAGGATTACCTTTGTTTTTAATGTCAAGCTTTGCTGAAGACACATGAAAAAATTATAAATATTATGAGTCTATTTGATTGTAAGCATATTTAAAATTTACTGTTTTGACTAAGTACCAATTCCCATGTTGCATCACTGGGGACAGTCTTTGGCAGATTCCTGTTATTTTCAAGAATACTTCAAATATTCAATGTTTTCAATAAGAGAATCATGAAGTGTTGCCATGTGGCATACATTTGGAGAGCAGTAAGGCTTCTAGACTCTCTTTAGTATCTGCCTCTATTAAAAAACATTATTACTAATCTAAGAATTAGATTATACCAAGATAAGAGCCAATGAAGATGATTTTTTGTTACAGGGTGGTTTTGGTTGTGTGCATCTCCCTCTGCACAGGTATCAGGTATATGGTGTGGAAAGGCCTTGGTAAAGCACTGATCTTTTCAGTTCCACATACACAAAGATTATCATGTTCATTATTATCTTTGGATATGTATAATAACACATTTATGGATCTAGAGGAAGAAGCCAGAGATTGGGAGGGAAGAGCAAGGACATGCTGATTTTTGGAACTAGACCAGTGGGAATTGGAAAGGATAGGATGAGAATGGGGGTAGACTATTAGTGGAAGGTTGGAAGGGAACATGGGCCCTACTCTGAAATTCTGATATCCCTTAGCGGTTAGAGGTATAGGAAAAAGAACAATCTTCTTTCCTAGAATCACAAGATTGAGAGGAGCATTGAAGGGACTGATTCTGGATAAGAAAGTCACTGTGAAAATGTGTGCTCACTCATTCACTCATTTATTTATTCATTCACTTATTCATCTATCCAGCCTTAGTCCATTCATAAAGCCAATCAGTCAATTCGAAAGAAAACAGTGTCCACATATAAGTGATATCATATGATATTTGTCTTTCACTGTTTGACTTCCTCAGTATGATGATCTCTAGGTCCATCCATGTTGCTTCAAATGGAATTTCTTCATTCTTTTTTATGGCCGAATAATATAACATTGTGTAAATATACCACATCTTCTTTATCCATTCCTCTGTCAGTGGACATTTAGGTTGCTTCCATGTCTTGACTGTTGTAAATAATGCTGCAGTGAACACTGGGGTGCATGTATCTTTTCAAATTGTGGTTTTCTCAGAATATATGCCCAGGAGTGGGATTGCTGTATCATATGGTAGTTCTATATTTAGCCTTTTAAGGAGCTTCCATACTATTTTCCATAGTGTCTGCACTGATTTATATTCCCACCAACAGTGTAGGAGGGTTCTCTTTTCCCCACATCCTCTTCAGCATTTATTGTTTGTAGACTTTTCAATGTGGCCATTCTGACTGCGGATCTCAGTGTAGTTTTTTTTTTTTAAATTTAAAAAAATTTTTCATTTTTAATTTTTTTTGTCTTTTGTCTTTTTAGGGCCACACCTGCAGCATATGGAGGTTCCCAGGCTAGGGGTCTAATCAGAGCTATAGCAATGCCAGATCCGAGCCACATCTGCAACCTATACCACAGCTCACGGCAATGCTGGATCCTTAACCCACTGAGCAAGGCCATGGATCGAATCCGTAAACTCATGGTTCCTAGTAGAATTTGTTTCAGCTGAGCCATGACAGGGACTCCCTATTTTTATTTTATTATTTTTTTAGGGCTGCATCTGCTGCATGTGGAAGGAAGTCCCATGGCTAGGGGTTGAATAGGAGCTGCTGTTGCCTGCCACAGCCACAGCCATAGCAATGCCAGATCCAAGCTGTGTTTGTGACCTACACCATAGCTCATGGCAACACCAGATCTTTAACTCACTGAGTGAGGCCAGGAACTGAATTCTCAACCTCATGGTTCCTAGTCAGATGAGTTTCTGCTATTCTGTGACGGGAATTCCCTCAGTACAGTTTTGATTTGCATTTTTCTAATAATTAGAGATGTTGAGCAATTTTCAGGTGTTTTGTGGCCACCTTTATATCTTTGGAGTAATGTCTGTTTAGGTTTTCTGCTCATTTTTTGATTGGGTTTTTTGTTTTGTTTGATATAAAGCTCCATGGTTTGTTGTTATATTTTGGAGATTAACCCCTTGTCAGTTGCTTCATTTGCAATGATTTTCTCCCATTGTGTAGGTTGTCTTTTCATTTTGTTTATGGTTTTGTTGAAAAAGCTTTTAAGTTTAATTAGGTCCTATTGGTTTATTTTTGTTTGTAATTATCATTATTCTAGGTGTTGGATCAAACAGGATATTGTTGCAATTTGTATCAAAGAATGTTCTGCCTTTGTTTTCCTCTAGGAGTTTTATAGTATTTGGACTTAATGTTAAAGATCTCTAATATATTTTGAGTTTATTTTTGTATATGGTGTTAGAGAATATTCTAATTTCGTTCTTTTACATATAGCTGATTAGTTTTCCCAGAAAAAATTTATTGAAGAGACTTTCTTCCACTGTAGGTTCTTGCCTCCTTTGTCATAGATTAGTTGACCATAGGTGTGTGGGTTTATTTCTGGGTTTTCTACTATGTTCCACTGATCTATTTCTGTTTTTGTGTAGTGCCTTGCTGTTTTGATTACTGTAGCTTTGTAGTATAAACCGAGGTCAGAAAACCCAATCCTTCCAGTTCCATTTTTCTTTTTCAATATTGCTTTGAGCTCTGCATGACCAAGTGAAATCTGCTACCATCGTGGGGTGGACCTCCCAGTCCTGTCTGCCCTCAGGAAGTCCTCCTTGCTTCAAAGAAACACTGTTAGCTGCATCAACACTCCAGAAAAGCCACACTGCCTCAAAAAAGATTGACCAACAACGCCAGCCCTCAGGAAATATTCCACGGCAGTGACAAGGCAAACACTACCTGATAACGGAGAGTACAACTCCCTCAGGAGAAAGAAGACAACAAGCAAGATGAAGAAGCTGAGAAACCACCCCCAGTCAAACCAACAGGAGAACTCACCTAAAACAGTCAACAATGAAACAGATCTCTGCAGTCAGACAGACCTGGAGTTCAAAAGAGAAATACTGAAAATACTGAAGGAATTAAGAGAAAATATGAACAGTAATGCAGATACCCTCAGAAAGGAGCTAGAAAATATAAGGAGGAGCCAAGAAAAACTAGAACATTCATTTGCAGAGATGCAAAGTGAACTAGGGCAGTAAAAACCAGAATGAATAATGCAGAAGAACGAATCAGTGATATGGAAGATAGAATAATGGAAATCATTCAATCTGGTCAACAGACAGAAAACCGAATCAAAAAACTGGAAAGCAATATAAGAGACCTATGGGATAATATAAAGCGGGCCAATCTACGCATAATAGGAATTCCAGAAGGAGTAGAAAAAGATAAGGGAATGGAAAATATATTTGAAGAAATTATCGCTGGAAACTTCCCAAATCTAAAGGATACTGGATTCAAGATACAAGAAGCACAGAGGGCCCCAAACAAACTGAACCCAAACAGACCCACACCAAGACACATCATAATAAAAATGGCAAAAGTTAGTGATAAAGAGAGGATCCTAAAGGCAGCAAGAGAAAAACAGAATGTTACCTACAAGGGAACCCCCATAAGAATATCAGCTGATTTCTCTACAGAAACACTACAGGCCAGGAGGGAATGGCAAGAGATATTTAAAGTGCTAAAAGGAAAAAATATGCAACCTAGAATACTTTATCCAGCAAGAATATCATTTAAAATAGAAGGGGAAATAAAAATTTTTCCCAACAAACAAAAACTTAAAGAATACAGCAACACAAAACCCAGGTTAAAGGAAATATTGAAAGGGCTTCTCTAAACCAAAAAGAAAGGAAGGAAAGGGAAGAAAAAAAAAAAAGAAGAAGAAGAGGAAGAACTAGGACTGAGGAAACCACAATCAGAGAGCAGTCACTCAAATAAGCCAGCATACAGATTTAATCATGAACATGCTTCAAACAAAATAAAATTAAAAAGAAAAAAATAAAAGAGTCATCAAAACCATAAAATGTGGGCAAGGGATGTTAGGAGGTAAATAACCCTTTTTGTTTGTATGTATGTCTCTCTTCTTAATTTTAATATAATAATGAAGTGTTTGAACTTACAGGACCATCAGGCTAAAACACACAATTATGGGAAGGGGTTAGCATACTTAAAAAACAGGGCAACCACAAGCCAAAACCAAATATTGCATTTGCAAAAAATGAAAAAAAAAATACCCTCAAGCAGATAATAACAGGAGACCATCCAACCAAAAAAAAAAAAAAAAAAGAAAGAAAGGAAGAATGGAGAACCATAGAATCAACTGGAACACGAGGATCAAATGGCAATAAATAATCATCTATCAATTATCACCTTAAATGTCAATGGGCTGAATGCCCCAATCAAAAGACACAGAATGGCTGAGTGGATAAAAAGGCAAAAACCTTCAATATGCTGCCTACAAGAAACTCACCTTAGGACAAAAGATACATATAGATTGAAAATGAAAGGGTGGGGAAAAGTATTTCATGCCAATAGACATGACAGAAAAGCAGGAGTCGCAACACTCATATCAGACAAAATAGACTTTAAAACAAAAGACATAAAGAAAGACAAAGAAGGACACTATTTAATGATTAAGGGATCCATCCAAGGAGAGGATGTTACTATCATCAACATATATGCCCCAAATATAGGAGCACCCAGATACATACAACAAATATTAACAGACATAAAGGGAGATATTGATGAGAATACAATCATAGTAGGAGACCTAAATACCCCCCTCACATCAATCGACAGATCCTCTAGACAGAAAACCAATAAAGCAACAGAGATCCTAAAGGAAACAATAGAAAAGTTAGACTTAATTGATATCTTCAGGACACTACATCCAAAAAAATCAGAATACACATTCTTCTCAAATGCTCATGGAACATTCTCAAGAATCGACCACATATTGGGACATAAAGTGAATCTCAGTAAATTTAGGAGCATAGAAATTATCTCAAGTATCTTCTCTGACCACAATGCCATGAAATTAGAAATCAACCATGGGAAAAGCAAAGAGAAAAAACCTACTCCATGGAGACTAAACAACATGCTACTAAAAAACCAATGGGTCAATGAGGAAATCAAGAAGGAAATTAAAAACTACCTTGAAACAAATGATAATGAAGACACAACCTCTCAAAATCTATGGGATGCTGCGAAAGCAGTGCTCAGAGGGAAATTTATAGCAATCCAGGCCTTTCTCAAAAAAGAAGAAAGATCCCAAATTGACAACTTAACCCTCCACCTAAATGAATTAGAAAAAGAAGAACAAAAGTCCTAAAGTCAGCAGAAGGAAGGAAATTATAAAGATCAAAGAAGAAATCAATAAAATAGAGACTCAAAAAACAATAGAGAAAATTAATAAAACCAAGAGCTGGTTCTTTGAAAAGGTGAACAAAATTGATAAACCCCTGGCCAGACTCACTAAAAAGAGGAGAGAAAGAACCCAAATCACCAAAATTATAAATGAAAAAGGAGAAATCACAACGGATACAGCAGAAATACAAAAAACCATAAGAGAATACTATGAACAACTGTATGGCAACAAGTTTGACAATCTGGAAGAAATGGACAATTTTCTAGAATCTTACAGCCTGCCAAAACTGAATCAAGCAGAAACAGACCAACTGAACAGACCGATCACTAGAAATGAAATTGAAGAGGTCATAAAATCACTCCCTACAAATAAAAGTCCAGGACCAGATGGCTTCACAGGTGAATTTTATCAAACATATAAAGAGGAATTGGTGTCCATCCTCCTTAAACTCTTTCAAAAGGTTGAAGAAGAAGGAATACTCCCAAAGACATTCTATGATGCCACCATCACCCTCATTCCAAAACCAGGCAGAGATACCACCAAAAAAGAAAACTATCGGCCAATATCATTGATGAATATAGATGCAAAAATTCTCAACAAAATCTTAGCCAACCGAATCCAACAACATATCAAAAAAATTATACACCATGACCAGGTTGGGTTCATCCCAGGTTCACAAGGATGGTTCAACATACGCAAATCAATCAGCATCATACACCACATTAACAAAAGAAAAGTCAAAAATCATATGATCATCTCAATAGACGCAGAAAAAGCATTTGACAAAGTTCAACATCCATTCATGATCAAGACCCTCGCCAAAGTGGGTATAGAGGGAACATTCCTGAATATAATCAAAGCCATTTATGATGAACCCACAGCAAATATAATCCTCAATGGGGAAAAACTGAAAGCCTTCTCACTCAAATCTGGAACAAGACAGGGATGCCCACTCTTACCACTGCTCTTCAACATCGTTTTGGAAGTCTTAGCCACAGCAATTAGACAAACAAAAGAAATCAAAGGCATCCATATAGGAAGAGAAGAGATCAAACTGTCACTGTATGCAGATGACATGATTCTATACCTAGAAAACCCTAAGGACTCAACCCCAAAACTCCTTGAACTGATTAATAAATTCAGCAAAGTGGCAGGATATAAGATTAACATTCAGAAGTCAGTTGCATTTCTGTATACCAGCAATGAAACATTAGAAAAGGAATACAAAAATACGATACCTTTTAAAATTGTACCACACAAAATCAAATACCTCGGAATACACCTGACCAAAGAGGTAAAGGACCTATATGCCGAGAACTATAAAACCTTTATCAAAGAAATCAAAGAAGATGTAAAGAAATGGAAAGATATTCCATGTTCCTGGATTGGAAAAATCAATATTGTGAAAATGGCCATCCTACCCAAAGCAATCTACAGATTCAATGCAATCCCTATCAAATTACCCATGACATTTTTCACAGAACTAGAACAAACCATCCAAACATTTATATGGAACAACAAAAGACCCAGAATCGCCAAAGCAATCCTGAGAAACAAAAACCAAGCAGGAGGCATAACTCTCCCAGACTTCAAGAAATACTACAAAGCCACAGTCATCAAAACAGTGTGGTACTGGTACCAAAACAGACAGACAGACCAATGGAACAGAATAGAGAATCCGGAAATTAACCCTGACACCTATGGTCAATTAATCTTTGACAAGGGAGGCAAGAACATAAAATGGGAAAAGGAAAGTCTATTCAGCAAGCATTGCTGGGAAACCTGGACAGCTGCATGCAAAGCAATGAAACTAGAACACACCCTCACACCAGGCACAAAAATAAACTCCAAATGGCTGAAAGACTTAAATATACGACAGGACACCATCAAACTCCTAGAAGAAAACATAGGCAAAACACTCTCTGACATCAACATCATGAATATTTTCTCAGGTCAGTCTCCCAAAGCAATAGAAATTAGAGCAAAAATAAACCCATGGGACCTAATCAAACTGAAAAGCTTTTGCACAGCAAAGGAAACCAAAAAGAAAACAAAAAGACAATTTACAGAATGGGAGAAAATAGTTTCAAATGATGCAACTGACAAGGGCTTAATCTCTAGAATATATAAGCAACTTATACAACTCAACAGCAAAAAAGCCAATCAATCAATGGAAAAATGGGCAAAAGACCTGAATAGACATTTCTCCAAAGAAGATATACAGATGGCCAACAAACACATGAAAAAATGCTCCACATCGCTGATTATAAGAGAAATGCAAATCAAAACTACCATGAGATACCACCTCACACCAGTCAGAATGGCCATCATTAATAAATCCACAAATAACAAGTGCTGGAGGGGCTGTGGAGAAAAGGGAACCCTCCTGCACTGCTGGTGGGAATGGAAACTGGTACAGCCACTATGGAGAACAGTTTGGAGATACCTTAGAAATCTATACATAGAACTTCCACATGACCCCACAATCCCACTCTTGGGCATCTATCCGGACAAAGCTCTACTTAAAAGAGACATATGCACCCGCATGTTCATTGCAGCACTATTCACAATAGCCAGGACACGGAAACAACCCAAATGTCCATCGACAGACAACTGCATTAGGAAGATGTGGTATATATACACAATGGAATACTACTCAGCCATAGAAAAGAATGACATAATGCCATTTGCAGCAACATGGATGGAACTAGAGAATCTCATCCTGAGTGAAATGAGCCAGAAAGACAAAGGCAAATACCATATGATATCACTTATAACTGGAATCTAATATCCAGCACAAATGAACATCTCCTCAGAAGAGAAAATCATGGACTTGGAGAAGAGACTTGTAGTTGCCTGATGGGAGGGGGAGGGAGTGGGAGGGATCAGGAGCTTGGGCTTATCAGACACAACCTAGAATAGATTTACAAGGAGATCCCGCTGAATAGCATTGAGAACTTTGTCTAGATACTCATGTTGCAACAGAAGAAATGGTGGGGGAAAAACTGTAATTGTAATGTATACATGTAAGGATAACTTGATCTCCTTGCTGTACAGTGGGAAAATAAAATAAAATAAAATAAAAAACAAAAAAACAATATTGCTTTGGCTATTCAGGGTATTTTGTATTTCCATACAAACTTTAAATTTTTTTCTTTTAGTTCTGTGAAGAATGTCAGTAAAAATGATTCAAAAGAATTTATTTTAAAAACGGAAACAAACTCACAGATTTCAAAACCAGTCTTACAGTTACCATAGGTGAAAGTGTTGGGTGGAGGGAAGGATTGGGAAGGTGGGAATAACATACACACACTACTGTATAAAACAGATGATTAATGAGAACATGCTGTATGGCACAGGGAAATCTACTCAATAGTTTATAATAACCTATATGGGAAAAAAGAATGGATATATTTGTATGTATGACTGATTCACTTTGCTATACCTTTGAAACTAATATCACATTGTAAATCAGCTATTCTCCAATTAAATTAAAAATAGTAAAAAATAAAAAATCTTAAAAAAAGAAAATAATTATCTGCCCTAATATCTAAAGTAAATAGAGAAACTAAAATAAAAGTAATACATTCAAATTCTCTTTTGTTATAGTTTCCATGAGTATCATAGAGACTATCAGGATATTTTCTAGGGGCAGATTCTTATGTTCTCTTGGCCAGCAAACTTTGGAAGAAAATAAGTAACAGCTAATTGGGAAGGTTTATGCATTAATAGTAACATGTTTCTGTAGACCATAAATTAATTTTTTTAAACAAATTACATATAGGAGAGATGTGTTTCTTACTGTTTTTCTCTGGGAATCTTCAGTAAATACTTTCTGGCTGATTATTGACTATGAACAAGTTAATACAAATTTGTAGGCTTAGTGATTTGGGTAATAGTCTTCATGGCTGATGTGTTACTTTGAATATAAGATGTCACATATAGTCATTTGATATATTTATATATGTATTTTTATGCAAAATCTCACTGAATTGATTTTTAAGATTAATGTTAATGTCTAACAAGGATAGATTGCATTTTTTTTTACTTTATCTTGCTTAAATATCCTCACCACCTCAGATTCTCTCTCTCTCTCTCTTTTTTGTCTTTTTTTTTTTTATTTTTTTTAAGGGCCACACCCTTGGCATATGGAGATTCCCAGGATAGGGGTCTTATCAGAGCTACAGCTGCTAGCCTATGCCACAGCCATAGCAATGCCAGATCCGAGCCGTGTCTGCAACCTACACCACAGCTCATGGCAATGCCAGATCCTTAACCCACTGAGCAAGGCCAGGGATCGAACCTGCAACCTCATGGTTCCTAGTTGGATTTGTTTCCATTGTACCATGACGGGAACTCCCCCTCTTTTTTTTTTTTTGAAATTGAAATTGAAATTAAATATATTTTTTATTTTTTTTATTTTTATGGCCACACCTGTGGCATGTGAAACTTCCTGGGCCAGGGATTGAATCCGAGCTACAAAGTGACTTACGCCACAGCCATGGCAAGGCCAGATCCTTTAACCTACTGTGTTGGGCCAGGGATCAAACTTGTGCCTCCCCAGCAACTTGAGCTGCTGTAGGTTGATTCATAACCTGGTGGGCTGCAGTAGGAAATCTTTTCTCTTTTTATAATAACTATGCCAATTTATGTTTCTTTTCAGTATGGGAAAATAGACTGCCCCCAACTTTCTTCTCCAATCAAAACCCTGAAATAAATAATCCCCCAAGCAAATAGAGAGGCAGCACATGTCTTCCAAGTCCTACCTGACTCCTCTTTTGTGTCATTATTAATAAGAATAGGCAAAATAGGGCTCTGGCTACTTCAGTGCTATTATTTCATGGAAATATAAGGTTTTTACTTTCTGTAAGATTTATCTCACTAAGAGTACCCATCGTGGTTCAGTGGAAACGAATCTGACTTGTGTCCATGAGGATGCAGGTTCAATCCCTGGCCTCACTCAGTGGGTTAAGGATCTGGTGTTGCTGTGAGCTGTGGTGTAAGTTGCAGACTTGGCTTGAATCCTGCATTGCTTTGGCTGTGGTGTAGGCCAGCGGCTGCAGCTCTGATTTGACCTTAGCCTGGGAGTCTCCATATCAAAAAAAAAAAAAAAAAAAAAGAAAAGAAAAGAAAGAATCAGGGAAAAGCATATGCCTACACAGATGTGCTTTGTGTATCCAAACACATTAAAAAAAAAAAAAAGATATAGCTCACTAACTTGGCCATTCTTTTTTACTTAAAGGCTCCTGATCAAATGCAAACTCATCTCAGCTGGGTTATTATTTTAGTTCTGAATGTACTGGGTTAATTTGTTAGAGGATGTACGCCCAGAAGAATGGCCTCAGAGAATAGTTGGGGAATATCTTGTTTCTCTGTTGGATGTGGCACCAGCACAGCTGATAGTAGGAGATAATGTTGAGTGTTAATTTTACGTACTCAGTGATTTTCATTAGTGCGTTCCTTTAGAAAGTTTTTTTTTCTTTACTAATAAGTGTGTTTTTGTTTTTGTGCACAGGCAGCATGTCAGCTGAAACACCAATCACACTGACTATCAATCCTCAGGATCTGCAGGTCCAAACATTTACTGTAGAGAAGCTCTTGGAACCTCTCATAATCCAGGTATTAATGCCATGGAAATTACAATGTGTAAATGCAGAAGAGCTAAAAAACCTAGGAAAAGTAGATAATGAACCAAGGAAAGATTTGATTTTTATAGAATGAATCTGTCGTCTAAAATTGTCCTTTAAAGTGTTGTTAAAATGTGAACAAAGTATGTATTTAGTAATAATAATGATAAATTCTGCAGGTTTTTTCCCACGTTCTCTTTTAAAAGCAATAAAAGTAATAATATGCAAGTGCAATTTTCACAGTACCTTTACATAAATTATCTTGTCTGAAAGTCATGAAAACTGAACAGCTTGGTTAAAACCATCTTTATGACACACAGATGAGGAAAGAGCCTAGAGAATTACAGTGACTTTCCCCAAAGCACGTGGTGGCCTACTTGTCAAGTAAGAAATTATTTTAAAGTACCAAAATGTATGAGAAAGGTATATTTGAGGAATTCTGTGATTAAAGTCTTTCATGAAGTCAACAATCCTTTGAAAATATGCATAATGATTATCTGACTTATTAAAGTTCAGATTTTATTTGTTGGCTTTTCTTAAAGCAGAGCCTGAAGAAATTTATACTATACTATATTTTTAAATGTTTTTTTGTCTTTAACCCAAAATTTGTGAGAAAACTCCTGTTTAGCATCTTACCTCCTAAGACAAATTCCCTTTTCTAAGGTCTTGATGCGCTTAAGGGTTTCTTAAGTGAGACATAACACTAACCTTACCTCTGATAATTTAAAAATCTTCTGCTTGTCTTTTCTGTAAAGTGGATGGTAGTTCTGAGGATAGGCTTTTTATACATTTTTACTTAGCACAGTTGATATCTGCTACTGGAAAGACAATTTAAAACACGTGCCTTGGATTTCCTGGCATGGCTCAGTGGAAACAAATCTGACTAGCATCCATGAGGCCTGGTTTGATCCCTGGCCTTGCTCGGTGGGTTAAGGATCCGATGTTGCTATGAGCTGTGGTGTAGGTCAAAGACGTGGCTCAGATCTGGCATTGCTCTGGCTGTGGTGTAGGCCGGCAGCTATAGCTCCAATTCGACCTCTAGCCTGGGGACCTCCATATGCAGTGGTACGGCCCTAAAAAGACAGAAAACGAAAAAACCAAAACCAAAACCAAAACCAAACATGTGACTCAGGGATGGTAGCTTAATCATGAACTTTGGAAATATACAAGGCACTGGTGTCTGGTATGAATTTAAGATTAGAATACTATGGAGACTCCACTGAAGTCCCTATCTTAGCCCCCATTTGTGTTAAAAAGAAACAAAAAAGTGTTCATTGTTTTTCTAATAAAGTTCACTAAAAAAGTTAGAAAAGCAAAATAGAACAAAAACAAAAAACTGGAAAATAAGAAAACAGTTTTATCACTAACAGGTAAACATTAATATTTTGATGCATTTACTTCAATGGGTGATTTCTATTATCATCTTAGTATTTTATAATATTAAAGAATGTAGATACATCTTAAATATATAACAAATATATGTGAACAAGGTGGAGATAGTATATGTAGGTTTTGTCTTACCTTTCCATTTAAAATGGTATTTTAATTATTTCCTTAATCTTCCTAAGCATGATTTAATAAAACTGCTGTTTAGTTATCCATAATATGGCTGTACCATAGTATTTTTAAGTAGCCTCTCATTTTTGGACATTTAGGTTGTTTCTGGTTTTTACTACTATAAATAATTCTGTGTCGAACATCTTTGTACATAAAATTTTGTCATCAGTTCAAATTGTTCCTCTAAGATTAGCTACTAAGTGTAAAATAAGTGGCCAAGATATGAGAATTATTATGCTTTTTTATATATAGCACCAAGTTTTTTGGATAAAGTTTTAAATGAGTCATCACAAGTCATTTCAGATTTTGTTCCAAAGCAGAGGGGACATAGCCTTTGTTTTGGAGATGGCTGATAAAGACAAGTACATTAATGCCACTGCATAACCCTTATTTGTCTCATAACAATGGAACATTTGAGTTTGTCACCTAAGACTTGCTAATCACAAAGGCTGCTGACATATTGCTCATGAACAAAGCAAATTTTGTTATAGAAAAACTACTTTTAATACTCTAGCTGAAACCAACAGATGTTTTGCTTTAGTCAAGTTCATTGATATAGCAATTAAGAGAATGTATTCTAGGTAAATTCACATTAAAGAGTATGTACATTAAAGAGTGTTTAATCTATGAACATTTATTGAGTTCATCTAGAAAATTAAAAGAGTGAAAATGACCTGAAGTAATTTTAGTTGAATGGAAGAAATTTAACTCTTTTTTAAAAAGTGTGATTATGGTAATTTTAGAGGGCTTTTAATATGATGTCTGGATTCAGACTTTTCATGATCTGCAAGTAGATGAGTCAGGGGAAGGGAAATTAGTACTTATTATATGCCAGATAGTTCTCAGTTACACGTAAGTGTAATTGCTAATTTTATCTTCAAGGCAGTTGGGTATACCACTTCACCACTATCTCAGTTAGAAAAGTTTCTAGATCTCAGGAATATTTGAGTTGAATTAAATTAAAAATATAATTCATACAATATTTACTATGTTTAGGAACTATCTCAAAGGAGAATTCTAGTATAACAAAATTATTTGGATACACCTTTGAGTTTCATGTTATTTTCCTTATTAAAAACAGTGATTTTTTTAAGTCAAAGCATTAATAATTTAAAAGTAGCTGACCTTTTTGGAAAGTGAGAATTCTACCACTGAACCACTAGTGCCTTAAACTGACCTCTTTGGATTTGATGCACCATCTTCTTATATCTGTCACTTTGATCATGTATTACCTATCAATACAAGTAAAAAATTCCATTAAATTATATTAAAGGTTTTTTTTTCTAGAATAACATCATAGTAAATATCACATCACATTTTTTAAAAGAGCTTTTAATTTTAAATAATTACATTGTTTAAAGTGTATAACACAGCCTTCAATTATAGTTGAAAACATTCCAAAAGAAATCAATGATCTTTAAGCTCATCATGCCAGAAGATAAAATTATCAATTTAATGACCCCATTAGAAAATTCTCACCTTTTCTCATTACTTATCTTCATGTTATATTCCTTTGATTTCAAGGTTCTACAGAAATTACTTACTCTCTCTATATATAACTCAGTCAAAATTCCATTTTAATTTTTGGAGTAATTGGTCATAGATACTATTGTGTCACTCTGACTTCTAAATTCGTTTATTAATAAATCTTTATTCTGCTCTTTTATAGATACTAGAGTCTTCTCCACCAAATCCGATTTATATTTAATCTATTTTTTTTTTTCCTCTTGGGCACAGGTAAATCACTCGGTCATTTTGCAGGGATATTCAGCCTGGGCTATATTTCAATCATTTGCTTTCATTTTCTCTGTGTGATAACTTACACAGTTGCATCCTTCTGCAATAAATTCCTCCAATGGATCAGAAATAATTTTTTTCTCAGCAATTACATTTTTATGATTGCAACTGTAGGCATCTACACTTTATCACTTTCAAGATCCAAGTATGGCAATGCAGAGCAGAGAGTCTATTTATGCAGAATTGCGATTAAAAAATTTACATCTCTGAGTTGTATATTCTCTGAAGGAGATATGAACTGCTAAATCACGCTACAGTCATTACATAATGGAACTGTCTATAATCTTATTTGACACAAAATATAATTTGCTATGTGTTGGATTCATGTTGAATGTGAGCTAAAAGAATTGACTTAAAATCCTTTAAGATAAAAGCAATAACAAGCTCCTTATAATGTGTTATCTCCTATTATGATAAGAGATCTTTTCAAGGGGCAAAAGTTCAAATATATTTTCTGATATAAGTATATCTCATGTTTCTGAGAGGTAAATACAGAGTTAGGTCAATAGTAATAAACATTATTCCTCTGGCTCTCACCTCCAGCTTTTGTACGACCTCTTAGCCTTTTTGTGGTTTCCACTTCAATAAGTGTTTCACATCTATTTCTGGGAGTCCCTTAGGGATGGCTTTTATATACTGTCATACTCCTTAAGTCAAGTTTAAGCATATCGGATCAGCTTTTCATCAGTCAGCATAAGCTAGGTTATGCTGTGATTAGACAACCCCCCAAATCACTGAGGCTTAACAAAAGTTCATTTTGTGCTCAAGCTACATGTTTAGTGAGTTGGCTGCTGGCGGGGGGGGGGGGGGGTCTCTGCTTAACACAAGCACCCAGGGACCCAGGGTAATGTAGATTCTATCTCAACATTTATTTCCACTCTTGTTACAACAGGGGAAAGAGAACATGATAAATCATGCAAGGGCTCCTAAAATGTCTACCTGGATGAGAAGTATGTCAGTTCCACTCACATTGCTTTTGTTAAAGTAAGTCAGGTGATCACTGGGAATGCTAGATGTGTGATCTTGCCCTGTGCCCAGAAGAATGGAAATATTTGTGGAAAGCCCTAAGCATATTTTTTCCATTGCTTCCTTTTTTGGGGTTCCTTTTTTGTTAAGTTTGCATCTGCCTGAGTAGTCACCTTTCCACCTTGACCCCAGTGACTTTCTCAGGATGGGCAACTGACTTATTGACAATTGTAGGTTGGCAAGAAATCTGAGTGTCAACCTGGCAAGAGAGCCCTGCCTTTGGAGGATGATGGTGAATTGGTCCTATTGACAGCCTCTTCAGGGAATTTACTTTGAGGGGAGTTAAGCTGTCAGTACCTAGCATTAAATAGTTGTATGCAAAGCCGAAAGACACAGAAAGAAGTAAAGACATGGAGAACAGTTCTGGTGGAGCAGAAACTCTTGCTGTTGAGGAACAATACAATTACCTAGTGACTGGGGTTTTAACGAACTTTTCAATTTCCAAACCCCATTCTAGTGTCAGAATTATACTCTGGCCTCTGTGGGGCCTTTCCGTTTCCGGTTCCCTTGAGCATGAACCATAGGCCAGATGCTTGTCTTCCTTATGGCTTCAGATTCCTTAGCCTCCTACCTCCTCATCAGTAGCTGAAAGTTCAAAAGAAGTTCCAGCCATCCAGTTGTAGCAGCTATCCAGGGTTCTTGCAAATGCCTTTACTTCTTTATGCTAGAATGGAGATTTTCCTGCAAAGCTTCTCTTCTGCTCTTTCCTTCATCTCCATATTTTGGAGTCTTGATGTATGACTCACCAAAGCTCCCAAACCAGTCTATCCGCCATGTTTTTCTGGTTTTGTCTTATTGTTGGTGGATGGTAATTGCCAGTAATGCCCATTTTGAGACTGGGAATGGACATGTCAAGGTCCCAATGCCTCTAAAGCTGCTAATCCTCAAGGTAGCAGAATGACAGTGGGCTCCTTCAGAAGAGGGGAGAATACCTCTATTCCTAACTGTGCGTCACTCTGTCACATGGATGAATCATGTAACTAGAATTATATAAGGTTCCTTATGAGGAGTTCCCATTGTGGCGCAGCAGAAACGAATCCGACTAGGAACCAAGAGGTTGCGGGTTTGATACCTAGCCTCGCTCAGTGGGTTAAGGATCCGGCGTTGCTGTGAGCTGTGGTGTAGATCGCAGACGTGGCTTGGATCTGGTGTTGCTGTGGCTCTGGCGTAGGCGGGCGGCTACAGATCGGATTAAACCCCTAGACTGGGAACCTTCATACGCCATGGGTGTGGCCCTAAAAAGACAAAAAGACAAAAAAAAAAAAAAAAAGATTCCTTATGAGAACAACCCCTAAAGTTGAGACTTTCCCCCTAATCTCTCACTTCCCCTTTTCCAAATATCTGGATGGAAAATAGTTAATCCTTACTTCTCTAAGCACCAAATATTTTTTCTTCTCGGATCCTATGTAGAACCTCTCTGCTGTACCCCACTCTCAACATAATTTCTTTCTCTCTCTCTCTTTTTTTTTTGCTTTTTTAGGGTCTTAGGTGCAGCATATGGAAGTTCCCAGGCCAGGGGTCAAATTGGAGCTACAGCTTCTGGCCTACACCACAGCCACAGCAATGCAGGATCCGAGCCTCCTCTGTGACCTACACCACAGCTCACCGCAATTCAGGATCTGACCCACTGAGCGAGGCTAGGGATTGAACCTGCATCCTCATGGATACTAGTTGGGTTCATTACCACTGATCCACAATGGGAACTCCTAATTCCTTTCTCTTTTTTAGCCAAGGGAAAAAAAGAGATGTCTAGTGTCCAAAAGATTCATTTCTACTGTTCTACAGACAGATCTGATTGACTTCCAGGTAGCAAGGAGAGGACCTGCTTGGGCTTCTTAGCCTCTTAGAATGTAATTTCCTTGGTGGTTTTCAGAAAAGAATTCAAGTTTCATTTGTTTGTGGTTGTTTTCTGTCATTACTATAGGTTATTTTGTGGGTTTTTTTTTTTTTAATCTTTTTTGTGTCTCTTTTGGGCTGCACCTGCAGCCTATGGAGGTTCCCAGGCTAGGGGTTGAATCAAATCTGTAGCTGCCGGTCTATGCCACAGCCATAGCAATGCCAGATCCAAGCCGTGTCTGTGACTTACACCACAGCTCACGGCAATGCCAGATCCTTGACTTGCTGAGCGAGGCCAGGGATCAAACCCGCAACCTCATGGTTCCTAGTGGGGTTCGTTTCCACTGTGCCACGATGGGAACTCCACTATAGGTTATTTTGAATGAGCATGAGGCTATTTACTTATGTTTCCTTGGTTTTATCTCCAAGCTTCTTTTTTTTTGGTGAAGCCTTGCTGATTATTCTATCAATAGAATTAAATATCAAAGACAAGTCTGCACTTGTATACTGTCCTTGGAGATTACTTTATAAGCAAGTTTTGGGGTTTTGACTCTAATCTAAACAAGTAACCTTGAAAGTTAGTAAATTAAATGTCTTTTAAACACTTATAGGCCCAAGGCTTAATAAGTATAAGGATGCTATTTTTATGGTAGGATGAAGAAATAAGCTTAATTCTTCCTCAATGATATTTTAAAGTTTAAGGTGATTCAGTATAGTTGAGTTGATTCTAATAAAGTGGATTCTTCAATTTATGCATTCTTTTTCTGCCAGAAAACTGCTCCCATGGGAAAGTTGTTAGGCTGTAGTATTTCTTGAGAAGCAAATAGTTGAGAAAAAGGAAGCCACTTCCTAAATTAAAATAAGAAACACTGGTAGCTATCTGATTAAAATAGCACAAGTCCCATGGGAGTGTGCATGATATCTATACCATGATGGTTATTATCAATAGTAATAAACATTATTCCTCTGGCTCTCACCTCTAAATCTTGTAGGAAGTCTTAGCCTTTTTGCAGTTTCCACTTCAATAAGTGTTTCACATTTATTTCTGAGAGTTCCTTAGGGATGGCTTTTATATACTCTATCATACTCATTTGGTCAAATTTAAGAATATCTGATCAACTTTTTATTAGTCAGCATAAGCTTCTCCCCCCCACCCTCAACCTGGTAGCTTTGAGCTTAGCATGGGCAGATGTCAGTCCGTGAAATGCTTTACCTTTTCTCAGCTTGCTGCCTATACTTTGACTCTATCAGACTCTCATTTTCTTTCTCCTTTCTTTTTTTTTTTTGTCTTTTTGCTATCTCTTGGGCCGCTCCCGCGGCATATGGAGGTTCCCAGGCTAGGGGTCGAATCGGAGCTGCAGCCACCAGCCTACACCAGAGCCACAGCAACGCAGGATCCGAGCCGCGTCTGCAACCTACACCACAGCTCACGGCAACGCCGGATCGTTAACCCACTGAGCAAGGGCAGGGACCGAACCCGCAACCTCATGGTTCCTAGTCGGATTCGTTAACCACTGCGCCACGACGGGAACTCCTCTTTCTCTTTTCTCCAGTGCTGTTGCCCTGTTGTCTGCGTTCTCTGATCACCCCTGGTTCACGTCACTTCTGCTGATATTTTTTCTTTCAATCTTTTGCTCCACAAATTCAGACAAATTCCACAGCCATGTCCAAGTTAGCTGTGGAACAAGATCTTTCTCTTATAAACGGATTCTGTAGGCAGCCAGGTGGTATAGACTGATAGGTCAGATCCACTTGTCATTTTGGTGGAAACATGCTAGATTGGTGGGAGCAATTGTGGTTCAGCAGGCTGAAAGAAGTGTCTTTATCTACCCTCCCATCCCCATGCCCCCCAGATGTGGACATGTTCTCTGCTCGAGGTATGATTCTACCCTTCATGGACCCTCTGGTCTAAACTTTAGAACACTTAGCTCGTCCCAGGAGATTTTGCTGCAGCTTGGCAACTCTGTAACTCTAGACCAGGGATGCTTTGGCAAACTTTTTCTGTGCCTAAGTCCAGATAGTAAATAGTTTCAGCTTTGATGGCTGTTTGATTAGGACATTCAAAGTCACTCTTCTCTTGCTCTCTGTAGATCCCCTGCTCAACAGGGCCCTGCTTCATGCACATGACTCTCCAATCCTCTTAATTATAGGGCCGAATTTGCCCCTGGTAATTGACAATTCTATCTGATATCGGTTCCCCCTATAAATAGCTGCCTCCTCCCTTGAGGAGCAAAGACTGTCTCTACGTTCTGCTTACCGTCTGTTGCACTCGGTGGGGTGTTTCTCCAGGATGCTTCAAGTAAGATTCATCCATCCAAATACGTTGATGTCTGTCACTGTCTCTGGGCTCTTTCTTTGGTCTTGAGAATGGGCAATCGCAAGGCTAATGGGGCTGCAGGGTGTAACCAAACAGCAGCCATAGGGTCTCTGCTGTAACTACTCTGCTGCTGTAATTTGAAAGCAGCATAGGGCAACATATAAACAAATGGGTTTGGCTGTGTTGCATTAAGACTTGTACCAAAACAGGCAGTGGGCAAGATTTAGCTCTGTGTGCTTAATTTGCAGACCCCTGCTTTAGACTGACCGTTTTCTTTCTACGTTATATTGAAGTATAGCTGATTTACAATGTTGTGATAATTTCCACTGTACAACAAAGGAATTCAGTTATAAAAGACTGACCATTTTTTTTTTCATGGAGATGCCTGTATTCATATTGGTTAAGGAAGGGTAAGAAATGGCCAATAACCTATACCTAGGAACCCTTGTGAGATAAATTATGATGGAGTAGTTTGTGGCCAGGCCCTGTGAGAGATAGAAAAGCCTCATTTTGGGGGGAGAGTGCTAACCAGGCAATTCAAAAAATTCCTCTTAATGTTGAGATCCTGTTAGCCCAGTGATTTTTAACCCTGGCTGTACATAAAAATCACCTGGGGGGGCTTTTAAATATCCCAATGCTCAGGCCACCCAGGAAACCAATTAAGTCAGGGTCTTTGGGAGTAGGACCAGGCAGATTTTTTTTTTTTTTTTTTTTTTTTTTTTTTTGGTCTTTCTGCCTTTTCTAGGGCTGCTCCTGCGGCATATGGAGGTTCCCAAGCTTAGGGGTCTAATCGGAGCTGTAGCCACCGGCCTACACCACAGCCATAGCAACGTGAGATCCGAGCTGCGTCTGCAACATACACCACAGCTCACGGCAATGCCGGATCCTTAACCCACTGAGCAAGGCCAGGGATCGAACCCGCAACCTCATGGTTCTTAGTCGGATTCGCTAACCACTGAGCCATGGTGGGAACTCCCAGGCAGAAATTTTAAAAGCTCCCAGGTCATTGCAGTGTGAGAACGGCCGTACTGGCCATTCTCACGTCGTGGCCAGTGGTAAGCATGGTTCTGCCTCTTGATGCAAGGCTTGCCCAGAATGTGCCCCTTCTTTGTTTTTTTAACGGGGTTGGGTAGTGTCCATCTGGAGTAAGTTTATAAAGAATTCCTGTGGATAGCCTCCTTCATCAACTCTGTAACATGCTCAGTTAATTCTCCTAGGTCCCAGGAAGGCTATTAGCAGCAGCTCTAGAAAGACTGCTGCATCTAAGAGGTCTTGGATCCATGTTTTGCAGTATGTATAGAGCAATCCACTACTAGATAAAGCTAAGGACTTGCATATATATTAGGGTATGGTGGACTCGAGGATTTTTGAGTACCCTTGACATGCCTTGTTGGACTCAGCTTGAGGTGAAGGAAGTGGAACTGAGGAAAGAGATTTATAAAGCACAAGTCTAAAATGATGGCGTGGTGTTCCATTACTTGAAGAAGTTTATATTTACAGTTACCTATACCAATCAACTATATCTTCCCTCTCCAAGCCTGTGCTTCTCCTGCCTCTCAACCTTAGCTGCCAAAGGGCATCACTTGAGGAACTTAGAAACATCTGATAACCAATCCTCACCACTCCCAGCTAAGACCAATTAAATCAGAATCTCTGGCGTAGGACCCGTATTAACAGTATTTTTTAAAAGCCTCCTATGTGATTCTCTTGTACAGCCACTAGAGTAGGACCTTGTTGCCACCAAGATGTTGTACATGGATGGCTAGTATTAGGCTCATTTGGGAACTCCTAAAAAAAAAAAAAATGAAGACCCTCAGGCCCCAACCCAGACCCAAAGAATCAAAATCTGCAGTGTAATAACATCCCAGGTGATTTGTATCATTTTCAAGTTTGAGGGAGTTTCCGTTGTGGCTCAGTGGTAACGAACCTGATTGGTATCCATGACAACATAGGTTCAATCCATGGCCTCATTTAGTGAACCCAGCAAAGATCCACTGTTGCCATGAGCTGTGGTGTAGGTCACAGACACGGCTTGGGTCTGGTGTGACTGTGGCTGTGGCGTAGGCTGGCAGCTGCAGCTCCAATTGGACCGCTACCCTGGGAACTTCTATATGCGCCAGGTGTGACCCTAAAAAAAGACAAAAAAGAAAAAAGTTTGAGAAGCTGATGTCGGAAACTGTAAATTTCAACTTTTAAAGTGCAACCTTGGGTTGCCAGAGTTGAAAACCACTGCCCTACATATTTAGCTGCTTGCTGGTGTTTGCATGGTGAAATCCTCAGGAATTTCTGAGCTGATACTCCTATCACTGCTCTGCAACTGAGTCCTTGAAGGGGATGCTCAAGAGTGACTGTCCTGTTGTGCTCCTGCTGCATTTCTCCTGAGGAGAATCTGCTTCTTCCACACCTTGACTTAGGCCTTGCCACTCTCACTCCCTTCCCTCTCCAGGGCTTTGGTTCCTCTCCTGCCAGGTGGTTCTATTTTACTCAAAAATGGGTTTGGGGCATTAGGAAGCACTGCCTGAGAAACGATATTTTCAGGAGCTAGTGCTTCTCCCTTAAGGGTGTTTGGAACCAGGACACAGTTTGTTATAATCTAGACATATATGTATTTTTTCAATCTCTGGGAAGTTGCTTAACCTTGGAGCTGATGTGGGGATATACAGTTGACTCTTAAACAATGTAGGGGTGCAGATTCTCTGCTCAATCAAAAATATGCATGTAACTAGAGTTGGCTCTCTGCATCTGAGGTTCCTCTGTATTCTTCCGTTCTGCATCTGTAAAATTCAACGAGCCTCAGATGGTGTAATACTCTAGTACTTACTATTGAAACAAATCTGGGTATAAGCGGACTTTCATAGTTCAAACCCATGTTTTAAGGGTCAATTTTGTGTGTGTGTGTGTGTGTATCTATATTTATATGTATGTAAATTACAGTAATGAATGTTTTATAAATGTAATGAATATTTTATAAATTAAGACTTAGTAAATGTGGTTTGTGATTTTCAGATGATTGTTTTAGGAAACAATTTACATTCTTGACGATTTACAAGGTACTGCAGTTCTTCGATTTAGACAATTTTCCACATTCTCCACCTTTTTTTTTTTTTTTTTTTTGTCTTTTTGCTATTTCTTGGGCCGCTCCCACGGCATATGGAGGTTCCCAGGCTAGGGGTCGAATCGGAGTTGTAGCCACCGGCCTACGCCAGAGCCACAGCAACGTGGGATCCGAGCCGCGTCTGCAACCTACACCACAGCTCACGGCAACGCCGGATCGTTAACCCACTGAGCAAGGGCAGGGACCGAACCCGCAACCTCATGGTTCCTAGTCGGATTCGTTAACCACTGCGCCACGACGGGAACTCCTCCACCTTTTTTTTTAAAGTACTTCTGAAATTAGAATGCATTGCACAATGGATATATGAACATTTAATGTAATTTTCCTTTTTGATACTTGCATGGGATCACAAATTTATCTACAGTACATTTTAGATCCTCTGTCATTTTATAAATTATCTGACCTTCCTCATAAACTCTCATCCCCTTGAGATAGAGATAAATCTCCCAATCTGAACTGGATTGGGTCAACTCAATTGACTGGACCTTATATTTCAGCCAGTAAGTTTGGTAAACTGGTGTGTTTCAGCAATGACTATCTGTCCTTTTTGGTATCTACTCAGTTCTTTGGATAAAATGATCAGAATATGTGGTTGGAGCAGTGGAGGGTATAGTTTCTGTGACCTCTTGGGGGTGGGAGATGGGGCCTTTGGGTCTCTCTGATAACCTTTGGGCACTTAGGGCCTACTGCTTCAGGGTGGCTGATCTTGGATACTCTCTTGGTGGGTGACTAGTGCCATGTGGCCATCCTCTGGGTAGCACTGTGTGTTTTCTGATGTTGTCAATAGCTGATAAAATTTGTGGACTGCTCTCTTTCAGCTTGGTTAGGACCCATGGTTCTCCCAGGATGCCTTCGCCTCACCTTGGCTACTGATGGTGCTTCAGGCCCCTAAGTTTGAGCTATCTCTTCCATTAGCGTCTGGCATCAGCTGTCTACCTCTCAGTCTCTGCTGTAGGATTTTCTTGGTCCTCACCATGGTAGGCTTGGGCAGGCCTACAAATCTTCAACACAGTCACACTTTGCTTATTCTTCAGGGTATCTGGGATGATCTGGGTCTTGTCCCTACCTCATAGAAATCAAGAGTGGCTTGGAAAGCTAAGCTGGCCTTGCTTTTACCTATTTACACTGTGATGCCAAGATTATACTGTGACCACCCCAAAGTTTGTTCAGGGAAGCTCATGAAGCAGTTTTCTTTGAGTCCCAAAGATAAATGGAGCCAAGTCCCTCTGCTTTGTATTTCCTCTTAATCATGCTATCACAGGTCCCAGTCTGGGTGAGTTCAGAGAGGGGGAATAAGGAAATGTATTTTGCTTGTTTCTCATACTTGTCAGCTCCTTCTTCCAAAAGACCCTTAGGGTGAGGTAAGGAGAGTTTCCCTACTTCTTTTTCCTATCTCTCAGATCTTCTTCAGATGACCAGGTGATCTAGTTGATCAGATCTAGCTATTGCTAATGGGGGTTAAACAATTTAGAAAATGATTATCTTTCTTTAATGACTTTTACAGCTATGTTTGCCTAAGACGTCAGGAAAGTGAGCTTTGAAACTCAAAGATGGTATCTTTTTTTTCTCTGCTCTCTCCTTCCTTGGGATAATAGGCTTCATGGCTCAGCCTTGGGTTTGGTAGGTTCAGTATTGACCAAATATTATCTACACTTGCATTTTGAAAAATAGTGGTTAAATTAGTTGTATATATTATAATTGATGGTGTTTTAGGAGTACAGGTTTATAAACACATCCTGATCTTTTGAAGAAGGAACTTGAGGACATCAAAATAAAGCACTGGCTGAAAGAATTCAAGATTTGTGACTGATAATTAATTTTTACAAAAAATGAGGCAAAAATACCTTTGTCAACTTAAGAGACAATCCTGAGAAATGAAGTGGACATGATGTAATCAATTTTAAACTGATCATCAACCTTTAAATTGCTGACGGGTTGTATTCATTTCCACTATGCCACTGATGGGAATGCCTTAGGGCCTGTATTCCAATCACATGGTGTTGATATAAAATCTTGATTTTAGAGCCCTACAAATCTAATCATTTTTTCCTTTGGTCTTTCTTGCTTAATGTTTATTATCTCATTTATATATGAAATAGGTGATTTTTTTTGGTAATTTTTTTTCCTGGACATCTTTAATAAAAAGTTTTGTGTTAGAAGAGAATGGGAGTAGATGCAACAGCCTAGAGTAAATGGGGGAAAAAAAGGAATCTGGCAGCAGATAGTAGGAGTAAAATTCAGGTAAAGCTTCACAAGTTTGTGTTGGCAAAGCACATTGGCTTAGTTTATTCAATTTTATGGTTAATAGGGTTATAGATAATTTTTAAACAAAGTTGGAACACACCAATTAGGTGTTGTGACCATATCCTACATCAATCACTGCTAGAAGTGGAATGCTGGGCTGGATTGGCTAAGGGACTCTGAACATGTCTAAACCACAACATGCGAGGTCAAACCATCTTTTTTATTTTGGAGGCAGATAACTTTGGCCGGATTGGATTTTTCATTTCTTATTTTGTTTCCTTCAAGCAGTCAGTGATTATTGATGGAAAAAATTTGCTTTTGCTTTTTCTTTCTCAGCATTTCTTTGAATCGGTTCTATAGTTAACTATTGGTTATTGATTCACCAGAAAAATTAATGCTTGACTTGTGTGTAAATAGCAGCATTAATATAATTTATCCTTAGTTTGCTTAATTCAGGATCTTGATAATTTTTCTTCTCATTTTTGAAAACATTTGTTTGATGAGAAGGAGACTATAATTAATGTAACTTTTTTTTTTTACTGAGGCTGAATTTGTTTCTGAATTACTGCTCTGTATAAAACAAGCATTTTTCTAAATAGTTAGTTTAAAATGGCAAAAGCCACATATTCTAGGATTAATAGGGTTCATGTTTGGGTTTCCTGAGAAATAGTACCTCTAGTTCGGAGTGCCCAAAGCTCAGTCCTGTAACTTCTCTAGCCTTTAGCCGTACCTTGTTTTTAGGAGATCTCATCCATCTCGTGGTTTTGGAAGACAAATAGTATTCTTAAATAGCTGGGATATTTTCAGTAAGACCAGCAAAACCATCGGTATGTGAGTAATGAAAATGAAAGTGTAAGTTATAAGAAACAAACCTCCAGGCTTTACCACTTTCGACTCCAGGATTGTATACTGGTCTCCACCTTAGTGATTCTAATAGGCAAACTTAAAACGTCTAAAGTGCAACACTTGAGTCTTCTTCCTACTCATTTCTTTTTAAGTCAATATTACCTCTCTGGAGTTCCTGTCATGGCACAGAGGAAATTAATCCAACTAGGAACCTTGAGGTTGCGGGTTCAATCCTTGGCCTCACCAGTGGGTTAAGGATCTGGCATTGCTGTGAGCTGAGGTGTAGGTTGCAGACATGGCTCAGATCCTGCATTGCTGTGGCTGTGGCCTAGGCTGGCAGCTATAGCTCTGATTCAACCCCTAGCCTGGGAAACTCCATATGCTATGGGTGTGGCCCTAGAAAACAAAAACAAAAAATTTATTTATTTATTTATGTTTTACTTCTCTACCCAGCTGCTCAGTCCATATGTCACCAAATCATTCTTGACTCCTTTCTTTCATAAACCATATGCAGTCTATCAACAAAACCCTGTTGACTCACCAGAATGACCAGAATTCTGCTGCTTCTCAATAACTCCCCACTGCTCCCTGGAACAAGCCAGTGTGGTCTCCACTTAGGCTATTATAGTAGCTTCCTAACTACTTTTCATTTTTCTTTTCCTTACCCCTCTCCCCAGTCCCTTCCCAGTCTGCAGTCTATTCTCTCAAAAGCAGCCAGAATGAACCTTTCACATTTTAGGTCAGATCATGCTACTTCCCTGTTCAAAAATCTTCAGTAGCTCCCAACCACAAGAACAGAATGGGGACTGTTGGTGGCCATTTACAAGGCCTGCACTATTTGATGCCTAGGTGCCAGCCTGACCTCATCTCTTACACTCTTCTCTCATTCTAGCCCTCTTGATGCTCCTGGAACATAACCATCCAAAGTAGATTACGGAGATTTTGTTCTTTCTGTTTCTTTTGTTTGGAATATTTTCCCCCAGATATCAAACGTCTGACTTCTCTACTTCCTTGGGGGTCCTTGTTACCTAATCAGGTAGGCCTTCTCTGATAGCAAAGCTAAACTTGTCCGTTCCCATCTCTCATCTAAAACCATACCCTTGTTCACTTTCTTCGTAGCACATGCCAATAATGACTATTATGCTATATAATTATTTATGTTTTTGTTTTCTACCTCTCTTGAGTAGAAGGCTCACTGCCATATCCTCTTGGCACAGTGCAGGTGCACCATCAATACTTATTGAATAAACAAATGGTGGAGTTCAAACTGGTTTTTCTTTCTTTCTTTTTTTTTTTTTTTTTGCTTGTTTGATTTTGGGTTGTAAGTAGCTAAGTAAAAACTGAAAGAAAAGAACCTAATATTTGATACTAGTCTCAGCACATGATCTTTTCCTAGATGTGTTTGTATTTTTTCCAGAAATAAGTGTATTTCCTGGATTAGGACATTTAGGTACAGCTGTTTTGTGTATATATATTTTTTCTGCACCTGAGGCATATGGGAGTTCCTGAGCTAGGGATCAAATCTATGCCACAGCAGCCACCTGAGCTGCTGCAGTGAAAACACCAGGTCCTTAACCAGTTGCTCTATGAGGGAACTCCAGCTGCTTACATGTTTTACATGTAAATCTCTTTGCTCTGTCATGCCATCTGTGTGGCCCAGAGGGCTGGTGGAATTGGAGAGGGATCTCCATGTGCTTTGTTATCATCCCTTAATAGCTCCACATAATAGCTCCAGCTAGCAGTGGTTGGTAATCTAACAAAACCCTAAATTTTATTGAAAAAATGATGATAGTTTCACACTTTTTGTGTTATTTGTAATGAGGATTGTTGTAGACTACATTGTGTTCCTCCTGCATTCATATGTGAAGCCCTATCCCTCAGGACCTCAGAATGTGACTGCATTTAGAGATCGGGTCTTAAGAGATATACTGAGTTGAAATGGGGTTTTTAGGGTGGGCCCTAATCCAATATTACTAGTGTCCTTATATGAGGAGATTAGGACGTACAAGGCACCAGGGATGTGTGGATACAGAGAAAAGAATGTCATAGTGAGAAGGTGACTGTCTGCAAGCCAATGAGAGAGGTGTAAGAAACCAGCCCTGCTGGTGCTTTGATACTACCTCCAGAACTGTGAGAAAATAAACTTCTGTTGGTTGAGTCACTCAATCTGTGGTATTTTGTTATGGCAGCCCCTAATAAAAGGATTTTTTTTTTTTTTTTGGCCACCCCTCATCATATGGTGTTCTTGGGCAAGAGATCAAATCTGAGCTGTAGTTGTGACCTAAGCTGCAGCTGTGGCAATACCAGATCCTTAACCCACTGTGCCAGGTGGAGGGATCAAATGTGTGTACCAGCGCTCCCAAGATGCTGCTGATCCCATTGTGCCATGTTGGAATCTCCTAAAAAGGATTTTTTAAAAATTTTGCTTTTTAGGACCACACCGCAGCATATGGAAGTTCCCAGGCTAGGGGTGGAATTGGAGCTATAGCTGCTGGCAAATGCCACAGCAACACAGTATCTGAGCTGTGTCAGTGACCTACACCACAGCTTACAGCAGTGCCAGATCCCTGACCCACTGACTGAGGCCAGGGATTGAACCCGCATCCTCATGGATACTAGCTGGATTTGTTTCTGTTGCACCACAACAGGAACTCCTAAAAGGATTTTTTAATCCTTTCATTTTTATATGGAAATCAGTAATAAAAATTGTGTGCCTGTTCTTTTTACTTAGAGTTTGAAAACAAACTATGTAGCTTTTTTTTTTTTTTTTTTTTTTGGTGAAAAAAGACCAAACATAAGTATATACTTGATAACTGATCACACTGAACTGATCAGGAAGCAAATAATAAACTTTACAAATGGAGACTTATTTGTTCAGAATTTACAAAAATGTTTTTCATGACACTAAACATAGAAAACGACAGAATGTTTTGCATTAGGGATTCCTTTTTTTTCTTTTTTATGACCGTACGTGCTGTCATATGGAAGTTCCCAGGCTAGGGGTCAAATCTCAGCTGCAGCTGCTGGCCACATCCACAGCCATAGCAACACTGGATCCCAGCTGTGTTTTCAACCTACACCACAGCTCCCACCAACACCGGATCCTTAACACATTGAGCAAGCCCAGGGATTGAATCCATGTCCTCATGAATACTAGTCGGGTTCTTAACCTGCTGAGCCTCAACAGGAACTCCCAGAAAGGAAGACTTTTAAAGAGATGATGTGAAGAACCTGGAGAGGAGGATGAGTGTGAGGGAGTAGCCTCAGGCTAGAGGCTGACCTCTAGGTTTCTGCCTCAGGCTAGAGGTGTCAGTTTCTAAGAAACATTTGGTGGAGGGGTTCCCTTCGTGGCTCAGTGGTTAACAAATCCAACTAGGAACCATGAGGTTGTGGGTTTGATCCCTGGCCTCGCTCAGTGGGTTAAAGATCTGGCATTGCTGTGAGCTGTGGTGTAGGTTGCAGATGCGGCTTGGATCCTGAGTTGCTGTGGCTCTGGTGTAGACTGGCGACTACAGCTCCCATTAGACCCCTAGCCTGGGAACCTCCTTATGGGTGTGGCCCTAGAAAAAGTAAAAAAGACAAAAAAGAGACTCCCCCCGCTCCCCACCCCCCCCAAAAAAAAAACACTGGTGGAAGAAAGGCAGGTGGGTGGAAGAAGGCTTCCACTTTGGGTATGCTATGTCAAATGTCAATCGCCTTTTAAGTTGAATATTACTCTTTCCTTGGCTTTTAACACTTTTTGTAGTTTATGCCATAGCCTACTTCCTAGCCTATTTCTCACCTAGTTTCTTGTTTTTACCCACAGTCTGCCCAACTTCACTATCTGCTACTCTCAGACAAAAATAATTTCCATGTCTGCCCCTTGGCACATGGCTCCCTTTGGCTGGCTCTCCTTCCCCCTCTCTCTCATAGGAAACTATCTAGCTCTTTTTGGAAGCTCTGCTTAATCTTCGTGAATGTTTGTAATCTCTTCAACCCTTTCTTTTTACCTATAAATCTAAGTAGTTATTCTGCCTTTTATATTGCAACTAGTTGTGTATCTTTCTTATCACATATTGAAGGTTACTTATCTTTATTTTCTAAATGGGTAAGGTATTGTTTTGCTCAATAAATCTTTGTTGGCTTAAAAGGAACTAAAAGAAGATTGTATTTGGTTTTGGGCGAGTGTTGAATGTTAATTGAAGGATATGTATTTTCTGGGTTCTCAACACTAAATCTTTCCCAGTACTTTTGTGAACACAGTAAAAGCTGCTTTTGTAGGAACTAAGGAATAGTTGAAATTACCAATAATTTGAAGAAGGGACCCCTGTCCCCAAGACTAGATGATACTTTTTACTTTAAAAAGTCACTTTTAAAGTTTATCCATAGACGATTTTATTTTTCTACCCTTCTAATTTCTTTCATAATCCTATTTGAAATTTTTGGCTAATTAACATAGCTTAAATGTCTTACTTTTTATTTCACACATTAGAATTAACTTGAGGAAGCAAAAGTAGCCCTGAAGGCTCCTGTGAGCTATTGGAGGAAGGTTAAAATTCAAAGTATTTTAGCTAATAAAGAAGAAAAGAGATGGTTGTTAACATGGCCTTTTAATATTACAAAGATGGTAACATAAAAAAATTAGGTTCAGAAAGAACATGGTTGTAGAATACAAATGTGTTACCCAAGATAACATTAAAGAAGACTTTCTACAGTGCTAGTGTCTGAGACACTAAAGCAATTGTTGCTCTAATATAACAAATGAAAGCAGATCACAACCTCACATCAACATAATATTCTGCAGTGTTCCTGTTGTACACTGGTGTTGATCTATACAGCAATAGTTGACTTGGCTCCCTGAGTGTATCAATTTAATTTTCACTATTCTTGGAACATCTAGAGAAGCACACCTGAAATAGGAAAGAGCAGAAGATACTGTTATTTTTTGGTACTCTAAATTTCAATATATAAATATTACATACTATTAAAAGTACATTTGGTTTTATGAAATTATACATATGCAGAATTAATAAAGTAGGGAATTTCTTCTCTTTATGTTACCTGACATCTCTAACTTAGGATCACTTCAGTGGGGAGTTCATTCCTGTATCGATGATAAGGTGTGTCTCTGCCTAGCACAGAGGTACGGACTGAAGAAAAGGGAGTAAACCCAAGTTCTTTTAAGACCTGCAAATCTGAAGTCAGAAATTGTCCAGATGAGAGGGATCCCCCTAAAGTCTGGTAAAGGGAGAAGGGAGTAGTAATGCCCAGTGATTTAAAAAAAAAAAAAAAAAAAAAGTTTGCAGAAGCAGGGCTTGGACTCTACATTAGAATAATCTTTGCTATAAATTTCAACTAAAAGTTTTGGTGTACCTTATAAAAATATAACCAATTTTGTACTGAAAAAGAAAAATTTATAGAATAAATTGAGAATTAATTTTACTGTTTACTGGTTTTCCTTTAAGAGATGGGAGACTTTTTTTGGTGGGAGGCCACCCCACAGCATATGGAGTTCCCAGGCCAGGGATCTGAGCCATAGTCATGACCCAGGCTGCAGCTGGGGCAATGGCCAAATCCCCCAACTCACTGGGCCAGGCCAGGGATTGAACCAATGTCCTAGTGCTGCAGAGATACCACCAGTCCCATTATGTCACAGCACAAACTTCTGGGAGACTTTTTCAAGTAACATAATGCACCCTCCACCCTTGGAGAGCATTATCTACTTTGAGGAGTTACAGTCACTGATAGAAGTCCATTATATCCCTCTACAGGCTTCTCAAGCCATATTTACTTTGTCATTGAAAGCATCACCTGATTTTAGTTTAATCAATATTAAATAACTATACTGGGATTTTAAAAAGAAGACTTAGATATAAACTAACTTCCAAGTTGCAATTCAATTTTTTTTTTTTTTGGTGGAAGCACAGTGTGCTTAGACATTGTTCTTTTCACATTTCTTCTCTGGCATTTATTATAAGGAACAAAGTGTTTCTGGAATGCTCATTTTAATTTCAAAGCTCAGGCTATTCTATGGAAAACATTTGGTGCTTGGAGAATCTGAGCAATAATAAGAGGAATGTTCAGTGGGAAGTGTCATGAATTGTGGCACTTCGAATACATTCTGAAGGAAGATTTAGACAATGATACTTATTGTTCATATTTACACAGAGGTTTTAAATGAGGTGGTATAATTTGTTTTAATCTGGACAACTATCTTTTAATTCTTG
The DNA here is from genome assembly GCF_054392235.1 of Sus scrofa. Classification (NCBI taxonomy): domain Eukaryota; kingdom Metazoa; phylum Chordata; class Mammalia; order Artiodactyla; family Suidae; genus Sus; species Sus scrofa. The sequence continues at coordinate 93,032,057 of NC_139396.1, read as the reverse complement.
ATTTTATAAATTAGGCTGATAACGGGGAGGTATTTGCCTTTTGGAATACGTGAAACTCATGCAGTAAATCAGACTTAAAATTATCTTTGTATAATGCATGATCAAGACATGTGGCCCTATTTGACTGCTTGAAAGGCACATAGAATGTGCTTTGTTAATTGACTTCATCTCGTTTAGCTCAGGGAACTCCACAAAAGCAGGACAAGGATAGACACAGAGAGAACACCTTTGACAAGAATCCCATGTGGGGAATGGACTGGAAATTACACATTAAATGCCAACCAATTTTGAATCATGTTAATGCATCTTAATAAAGTACATTGCATTATTTAACTTGCCTATAATGTTATAGGATGATATGATTATTCTCATTTTCCAAGAAAAGAATTAAAGGCTTGCTGCAAGGAATATACCACCTGAGGTTGTGAATGTGGGAATAAAACATATTAGAATAAAGAGGGTCTGTTGGACAGAAAAGGGGATAGAGGGCAGACAAAAATTATTTTCATCCATATATTTCCCTATAGCTTGTAAATTATTTGTCTTCTGGCTAAGAACTGGGCCCAGAGAGCCAAAAAAAAAAAAACCAAATATTTAATGCTCCGTACATAATAAACAAGCAAAATCTCCAGGAGCTGCAGTTATGTATAGTCTGTTATCAAAGATGCGGTACATGATTGTTAAAAGCCTCCGCTATTTCAATGAGTTTCACGTCTTCTATTTTAATTACTGAGTACAAGGTTTTTTTTTTTTTTTTTTTTTTTTTGTTGTTGTTGTTGTTGTTTCTTTCCCTTTATATACAGTGGGGATCTTCCAGGTTTGCTTATGAAAATGTTAATCAGATTTTGTTCCTGGGATCCAAGGTTCATTAAGAAATGGATATTTTTTGGGAGTTCCCGTTGTGGCGCAGTGGTTAACGAATCTGACTAGGAACCATGAGGTTGCGGGTTCGATCCCTGGCCTTGCTCAATGGGTTAAGGATCTGGCATTGCCGTGAGCTGTGGTGTAGGTTGTAGACGCGGCTCAGATCCCGCGTTGCTGTGGCTCTGGCGTAGGCTGGTGGCTACAGCTCCGATTAGACCCCTAGCCTGGGAACCTCCATATGCCACGGGAGCAGCCCAAGAAATAGCAAAAAGACAAAAAAAAAAAAAAGGATATTTTTCACAATATAATTTTGTATAAGGTTTTATTTTCAAATACAGATGCTTAATTTCCATCTCCAAACAGTACTCTTATCATGAATTGGTTCTTACTTTAAACAAATCTACAAAAGTAATACATTCTCATTATTAACATATTCAGGCAATTAAAAATGTAGACCTTAAGAAGTCCCTCTATTCAACTACCCCATTCATTAAGCCATTTATATAGGAATCATTGAACAACTATTTTGAGCATTGTTCTGAGAGCTGGAGGGAAAAAAAAAACCCACATTTCCTGTTTCATAGGGTTTTACATTTTAATACTGGAAGGATGCAGTAAACATGTATGAACAAAAAGTGTCAGGCTTTAAAAATGTTTTGAAGAAATACAACATGTAGTTGAGGGGGCAAGGTGGGAGGGTGGGGAGGGTAGGCGCTGGGGTAGTCAGGAAAGGCCTTGTGATAGGGGACTTTGAGGAGGACCTGAATGAGAGGCCAGCTGAGTGAGGAAGAATGGAGGAGACACCAGTAGGCCAGGATGTAGGTCATAGTAAGGATTTAGGTTTTGTCCTCCTGAAGTCACCACTGTTTTATGTTTCAGAGTGGTTCTCACCTATTCCCCCCACCCGCCATTAATAATCTCTATTCTTAACCTAAGCAGACTAATACTTATTGACTTAATTATTATTTTTGTCTCTCTCTTAACATAGATTGCTGGCTACAATGTGCTATAGTCATTTTTATGTATCAGATAACATATGTGTATTGCATATACTGTACTTTGCATTGTTCCAGTAGTAAACTTGATGAGATTCAATCTCTGTGGTCCTCTCCTCCCTTCTTCCCATCCTTCTTCCCTCTCCTCCTTTCTATCTTTAGTTGAGAACTCAAGTGATGGCTGATAACATTGCTCTTGGTGCCTTGACTTTTGGGGATGTGGCAATCATATTGGGAATGAATCATATTATTATGAACTACTTCCTTTTGTTCTGGGATATGATATCCCAGGACTGTGTTCCTCTCACAATTTGTCTGATAAGTGACTTGTATTTTTCCAATTTTAGGTTACTACACTTGTAAATTGTCCCCAGAATCCTTCCAACAGGAAAAAAGGCCGTTCAAAAAGAGCCAGAGTTCTTCTAGCTTCTGTGGAGGAAGCAACTTGGAATTTATTAGACAAGGGAGAGAAGATTGCTCAGGAAGCCACCGCTTTGAAGGAAGAGCTTACTGGGGCACTCCAGGAAGTTCGCAAAGAAAGTGAGTACTCTAGTCCTGGTCAGGAGTAAACTGTACATCCTTAGGATGTTAGTTAACCGAAATAGATTTGAGTGCTGTGTTGTAGTTTGACTTGAGCTTATCACTTTTGTGCAGGAGTTAGCTCTGGGAGACAGAGTGGTTCATTAGGCAGCTCTGAGACTCAGAGCCCCACTTCAGGTTCTTCCTTTAGTTATTCATTTCCCCTCCTTCCATAGTTTATCCGTAGTAAACGAAGAGAAATGTTGACTTTTTATCATAAAATGAGACATGACTAATGAAGCTGGACATATTTTCCCATACACAAGCAAATTCTAAAGTTCCTTGTAAACAATTGATGGAAATTTCAGACCAGGCCACCTTGAAAGTACCTTTTTTTTTTTTTTGTCTGTGTGTGTGTCTTTGCCTTTTCTAGGGACGCTCCTGCGGCATATGGAGGTTCCCAGGCTAGGGGTCTAATCGGAGCTGTAGCCACCGGCCTACGCCAGAGCCACAGCAACATGGGATCCAAGCCTCATCTACAACCTGCACCACACCTCATGGCAATGCCGGATCGTTAACCCACTGAGCAAGGCCAGGGATCAAACCTGCAACCTCATGGTTCCTAGTCAGATTCGTTAACCACTGCGCGACGGTAACTCCGAAAGTACCTTTAAAAAATTTTTTTTTTCATTCTTCTGGAGTTTGATATTTTCTAACCATAAAAAATTCTTTAGAATGAATTATGCATAATTACTGTGTGGCTGTTGTTAATAGTACATAATAAAAATGTCTATTTTACCTTTTGATATCTTTACTTATTTATGATGAACAGTTTTATAATGAACATAAGTCGTATTTGCAGGGTTTTTTAAATAAAGAACTTCTCAGTATTCTTTAGTTAATGGAGTGATTTTATACATTGGCTTGCTGCTAGGAACTATTTGAAAGGATAGGAAAAGAAATTTTCGTGTTTATCTTTGTGAAAGAAGTTTGGGGTATGCAAATATTTCCTTCTCCCCACCCCTAACATAAAGAAAACCAGGAAATTTTTGCTAATTATATAATAGAAGTGATTATACTAGCCACAATAAACTTTAGGTCAAATACAGGGGAGTTTTTGGTTAGATACTTTATGTATCAGTTATATATTAGAAGGATTCTTAGGATAATATATAGAATATATAATGCCCCAGATAATATGAAATAAATTCATCATTCCTCCCCATTTCTTACAACCTCAGACCCACGCTTTGTCCTCTCTTCTCTGCTCTGGTACCATCATCCACTTAGTTACCAAGTCAGCTTAGCTTAGACTCTGTGTTTTCATTCCACCCTCTCTTCTAATTAATCTTTAAGTTCTACAAATTCTATTTTGTTTTCTATCTCAGATCTGTTCTCTCTTCTCCATTCCTAATATTGCCTTTTGAATTCTGGATGACTGCATTAGCTTTGCCCCATACCAAATCCAAACGTTTTTTAAAAATGAAAATTTCGGGAGTTCCCTTTGTGGCACAGTGGGTTAAGGATTGGCATTGTCACTGCTGTGGCTTGGGTTGCTGCTGTGGGCTTTGGTTTGATTCCTGGCCCTGGACCTTCTGCATGTATTGGGCAAAAGGAGGAGGAAAAAAAAAAAAAAAAAAAAAAGGGAAACAGAGTTATTTTACTTCCCTGCTTAAAATCCTTTTAATAGCTTTTGAAGAATTAGGGGACTGGCTTTCTGGACAAAATTCAAACTTTTAAACCAGCTCCCACAGCATTCCATGGTTTGACTTCTACTGATTTCTTCCTTCTCATTTCCTGATTGTGCCCCCCTCCAAAGAACTCGTATATGCTTTATGCCTCTGTGTCTGTTACTAGAAATTTCCTTTACCTGGACTGTCTTTCTTTTTATTTATTTATTTTTTTTGGTCTTTTTGCTATTTCTTTGGGCCGCTCCTGCGGCATATGGAGGTTCCCAGGCTAGGGGTCGAATCGGAGCTGTAGCCACTGGCCTACGCCAGAGCCACAGCAACGCAGGATCCGAGCCGCGTCTGCAACCTACACCACAGCTCACGGCAACGCCGGATCGTTAACCCACTGAGCGAGGGCAGGGACCGAACCCACAACCTCATGGTTCCTAGTCAGATTCGTTAACCACTGCGCCATGACGGGAACTCCTGGACTGTCTTTCTCATTCAGCCAATTCTTACTCAGCAAAACTCAGCCGAGGTCATCTTTCACAGCAAGTGTTTATTGACCCCTCAATGCTGATGTAGGTACCCCTTTTCTATGTCTCCACACACTCTGAACATCTCTGTCATAAGACTTAGCATCTCATACACTAAACATTGGTTTATTTGTTCAGTAAGTCTCGAAGGTGAACAAACAGTGAGTTCTCCTGTTACAAGGTCTATTTGATTAGCAATGCCAGACACATAGCAGACACCCTATAAATGTTCATTAAATAAAAAAAAAAGAATCTAAGCATCATTTTATCATTTTATATTAAAATTTATAATGGTTTTATTTTTGCTTTTATGATAAACTATTTCTCATAGTTATGGTTCCTTTGCTGAGTCTTGGGAAGGAATATGAACTCTATCTGGTACTGTTTCTGATTTATTTGGCAACATTGTTTCCATAAATAATCTGGTAATAAATAAGATGTTGGTCATTCTTAGAAGGGAACAGTAATTGTAATAATGGTCAAGAAATGGTATTTGCTTTAAAAACACCCAACATTTTTAGTTCAATAAAAGTATTTTAAAGAAAAGTTCTCAAAGAGAAGTCTGTTTGAATTCTAGGATTACGCAGTATATATTTCTCACTGTGTTCTGTTGTAATGTGTGAAATACATATATATGGCATATGCTGTATACACAACAAACACATTTGGTTAAAGATCACAAAGTGCTTTATATGCTGAATCTTTTTGACAAACTGCCAAATTGAACTACCACCGCTTGAGTGTAGGAGGAAAGCAGTGAAATGGCAAATTATTCTGGAATTTGGGGAATGGCCAATGCTTATCCTATGGGTAGAAGAGATAGTGACAGTGAGAGCACTGTTCTCAAAAATTTGGAAGGAATTTTAGCTCAGTGATGAAGTTGAAGTAACAGGAGAGTGAGTTCTGAACCAAGCAACTCTGTATGATACTAGAAACACATTTAAAAAATTTCCTGCTTTCATTCTTATTTTTTAAGGACTTTGTCTAGTGGCATAATGTGGTGGACTTACGATGAGCAAATAAGTTGAATGTATTTGAAAAAGTGAAAAAATATTGGAAGTAGAGGATATTTTAATGTATATATTTATTGATTTATTTTCAAGAATTTCGAGAGTAATTTAGAAAATTTCTTCTAATAAAAACAGTATAATTTATATAGCCTGGCTACAGGATTCTTTTATTGTTTTGCTACCTTTAGTGGCTTTAGTTAGAGACTCAAAGTGATAAAGTGGGCATTTGGTTATCTCAAGAACTTTCTTGTAGGATTTCCCACTGTGGTACAGTGAGTTAAGAATCCTACTGCAGGAGTTCCCGTCGTGGCGCAGTGGTTAACGAATCCGACTAGGAACCATGAGGTTGCGGGTTCGGTCCCTGCCCTTGCTCAGTGGGTTAACGATCCGGCGTTGCCATGAGCTGTGGTGTAGGTTGCAGACACGGCTCGGATCCCACGTTGCTGTGGCTCTGGCGTAGGCCGGTGGGTACAGCTCCGATTGGACCCCTAGCCTGGGAACCTCCATATGCCGCGGGAGCGGCCCAAGAAATAGCAACAACAACAAAAAGACAAAAAAAAAAAAAAAAAAAAGAATCCTACTGCAGCGGCTCGGGTTCCTATGGAGGTGTGAATTCCATCCCTGGCCTAGTACACTAGTTAAAAGATCTAACATTGTTGTAGCTGTGTCTTGTATTCAGTCCCTAGCCCAGGAACTTCCATATGCTGTGGGTGTGGCCATGAAAACCAACCCACTTCCCCCGCAAAAAACCCAAAAAACTTGGTTGTAGATAATAGAGTATGGGTAGTATTAGGGGAGGATGGTGAACGAAAGATAAAATTGTAGAGATCCCCAAAATGTGGTCCATGTAGCAATTATTTATGGTCACTCATGATCTTGTAACTTACCCCCATACTTATACAGTGGTAACATATTACATCTGGTATTTTATTTAAATAGTTTTAGAATATTCATTTAATAGTTACCTAGAAATTAGCTAAGAATTGTTTATAATGTCTGGATTACCTATTTTGCCTATAGCATGTTTACTACCTTTGTGTACCCTCTGCTCCTCTGCAATAGACATGGCTTCTAAGTCACGTGATTGATTACACAGTATTTAATGTTTTTTAGTAGTTTATTGAGAATGATATATATACAAAAAGTTCATATGTTATCAAGAACAACTCAATATATTTTCATTGTGAACACAGTAATGTAAACTCCATCCAGATCAAGAAATAGAACATTATTTGACCTCTAGAAGCATCCCCTGTGCCTCCTACCAGTTACTACTCCCTCACTTCGAGGTAACCACTATCCTGGTTATCACATAGGTCTTTGTGAACTTGGTGTAAGTGGGATCATAAAGTATGTATGATCTTTTGGATCTGGCTTCTTTTGCTCAATGTTGTGTTTGTGGGATCTTACCATATAGTTGATTTGTTTTCACTGATGAGTAGATCATACTTATTTATCCACTCTACTGTTGATAGAGATTTGGGTCATTTCCAGTTTTTGGTTTTTATGTATATTGTTATTATATACATATTTGTCCATTATTTTTGGTGTGTGAATGTAGGCATTTCTGTTGGGTTTATACCTAGAAGTAAAACTGCTGTGTCAAAAGGTATACACTCAGCTTTAATAGCTATTACCTAACAGTTTTCTAGAGTGGATTTTCTAATTGACACTCTTAATGTATAAACTTCCAGTTGTTCCACATTCTTATTAACTTGGTGTTAACAAATGTCAGTGTTTTTTAATTCAAGTATATGTAGTAGTATCCCATTGTTTTTTCCCCTTTATTTTATTTTTTCTTTAAAGTGCTTGGAAGTTCCTGGACCAAGGATCCAACCTGTGTCACAGCTATGGTGACAACTCTGGATCCTTAACCTGATGCACCACAAGAGAACTTAACTTTTTATTGAAGTATAATTTACAGTGTAGTTAGTTTCTCATGTATGAAAAAGTGATAAAGTTATATATACCTCCCACATACACACACGCATATGTATTTTTTCTTTTTCCATTATAGTTTACTATAGGATATTGAATATAGTTCCCTATGCTAAATAGTAGGAGCTTGGTGTTTATTTTATAGTAGTAGTTTGTATCTGCTAATTCCATACTCTTAATTTATCCCTTCCTTACTCCCTTTCCCTTTTGGTAACCATTAGTTTATTTTCTATGTCTGGGAGTCTATTTTGTAAATAAGTTCATTTGTATCATATCTCAGATTCCAAATGTGATAACAAATGGTATTTGGATCTGTCTGACTTTATATGATCTATATATAACTTTATGTGAAGACTTTCTCTGTCTTTACATGATCTCCAAGTCCATCCACGTTGTGGCAAATGACATTATTTCATTATTTTTTATGGCTAAGCAGTATTCCATTTTGTGTTTGTATATATGTGTATATCTATCTCTCTATATCTCTATATCTGTCTATTTATCCAATCATCCATCCATCCATGTCTTCTTTATCCATTCCTCTATTGATGGACATTTAAGTTGCTTCCATACCTTGACTACTGTATATAGTGTTGCTAAGAACATTGGGGTGCTTGTATCTTCTTGAATTAGTTTTCTCTGAAATATATGACCAGGAGTGGGATTGCTGGATCTATTTTTAGTTTTTAAAAAAATACTGTTTTCCATGGCGGCTGCACCAATTTACTATCCCACCAACAGTGTAAGAGGATTCCTTTTTCTCCATACCCTTTCCAGCAGTGCAAACCTCATTGCAGTTTTGATTTGCTTTTCTCTAACAATTACCAATGTTGAGCATATTTTCATGTGTGTATTGGCCGTTTGTGTATCTTCTTTGGAGAAATGTCTATTTATGTTTTTTGTCCACTTTTTGATTGAGTTTTTGTTGTTGAGTTGTATAAGGTGTTTGTATGTTTTGGAAGTTAAGCTTTTGTTGGTCCCATCACTTGTTAACATTTTTTCCCATTCTGATGGTTGTCTTTCCTTTTTAAGTTTTCCTTTGCTGTGCAAAAGTTTGTAAGTTTGATTAGGTTCCATTTCTTTGTTTTTGCTTTCATTTCTATGGCCTTGGAAGATACATTTTAATTAATTAATTAATTTTTTTGCAGCAAACATTGTATCCTTAACCAACTGCACTGCACTGAGGATAGAACCTGCACCTCAGCAGCTACCTGAGCTGCCATAGAGACAATGCCAAATACTTTTTTTTATTTAAAAAAATCTGCCTTCCATTATTTTAATATTTTTGATATTCAGAAGTAATTTTGATAAGTTCCAGTTAATCATTTTATTCCTTTTTGGGTAGAGATTTTTCTGTTTTTTTCCTTTTCTTTTCTTTTTTGGCCATACCCACAACATGTGGAAGTTCCTGGGCCAGGGATGGAACTCATTCTGCAGCAGTGACTCAAGCCACTGCAGTGACAATACTTGATCCTTAACCTGCTGTGCCACAAGGGAACTCTGATTTTTTTCTGTTTTGTTAAAAATTTTTGCCTATTACAAAGTCAAGGAGATATCCTATTATGTTTTACAACATAAAGTCTTTGTTGTTTTATCTTTAGTCTATCTGGAAATGAATTTTTATGAATGGTGTGAATTAGGGGTAATGATTCTTTTTTCCATATGCAAATTCAATTAATCAGGTATTATACAGATGCGTATGGAATTTAATTATTCCAGTGCCATTTATAGGGGGAGGGGAAGAACCTACAATCCTACTTTCAGTTGATACACTTTTGTAACTTTGTTGAAAATCAGTTGACCTTACCTGTGTGAGTCTACTTTGGAACTCTCTTCTGTTCCATTGATTCACATATCTATCCTTATAGTGATAACACATTGTCTTGATTACTGTATATCATAGTAAGTATTGAAATAAAAATTTGATTTGGCCATTCTAGGTCCTTTGCATTTCTATAAAAATTTTGGAATTAGCTTTTCTGTTTTTTACAAAAAACCTTCTGGGATTTTGATTGGGATTAATTTGGAACTATAGACCACTTTGTGCTGAACTGAAATTTTAATGGTAATGAGTCTTCTGATTGAAAAATATGTAATTTATTTTTTTAATGACAGCGAAATTAACATTTTAATTTTAAATATATACTGAAATTCGTGACATTTCTCCTGCCTTCTTCAGTCTATTTAAGTCCATCCAGTGAATTTTTCACTTTAGTTATTATACATTTTTATTGCTTTAATTTTCATTAGTTTTTTAAAAATAGTTTTTATTTTTATGTAAATAGAAATAGTTTCCTCTTAATTTCTTTCCAAATTCTAGTTCCCTGCTGAAATTTCCATCTTGCCATTACTTTTCCTGAACATCTTCATTACAGTTAATTTCTGGATCTGACATGCCTAACATGTGGCTCTCCTGTATGTTTGTTTTATTGTCTGTTTGGTTTTCCAAGTATCTGATTTTGTCTCCTATTATCTTGGATAGTTTTGACTGAATGCTGGGCATTGTCAGTGGAAAAAATTTAGATATATTTTTAATGATTATTCTATTTCTAGCTAACCCTTCCTCTTGAATGTAGCATCCCAGAGGTCTCAATTTAAAGTATAGGATATTTAATGGGACATTTCCTCAATTTAAAGTATAGGATATTTAATGGGACAGAACTCCAATTTTATCTCCCTGACTTCCTGAGGGAGGGAATTTTTTTTTTTCTCAACATCTCTTTCTCTTAGTTGCCATATTTTTTGGCTTCTCTCCTGTTCAATCTCTCTAGTGTTTGGTTTCTTTAATCATATACAAAAAGCCAACTGCAGGTAATTTTAGTTTCTAAATGTCAATAGCAAAAGTTAAAAAATTCACCCTTATTTTTCACTAAATTTTTAAGGCTTCGGATGCTCAACAGGATTTATTAAACATGAAACAAACTAAAAGAAAGGACCAATACATCTTACTATATCAGAATTAAAAACTTTCTTACATCAAAAAGATTTTAGAGAAAATGAAGACACATTTGCAGAAGATCTTGGCATAAACACAGGGATTAATAACAAGAATAATCTTGTTATTAATTAAAAGAGCAAAAGAAAAATGGGCATGCAAAGATTTCTGCAGAAGAATAAGTACCAACAAAAATTAAAAGATGTCCTGCCTCATTAATGTTCAGGGACATGCAAATGAGATACCATTTTATGCAACTTCAAAAATTTTGAAGTCTAACCTGTTAGATTTTGTAGCACTAGGCCCTTTTATACATGGCTTGTGGGAATGTAAATTGGTGCAACTATTTTGAAAAACAGTTTCAGTATGTCACTTTTGTCAAATGCCATAGTTCCATATACATAGGGATATACTTCTAGACTCAAATCAATTATATTTCTGGTGGTATTGGTACATAGAAATGTAGTTGTCTTTTTAATATCTGGTATTTCTTGAGGTATTATCTTTGAAATGAAAGATTTGGATAGTAATTTTAAAAAGAAGGAAACATTTGAGATATGAAAACACACATGGCCTGTTTCTTTGGGATCCCTTATGATGGTAAGATTAGGATACTTTATTGGCTTATGTTACAAACAAATTTTACAAAAGTGATATAACACAATATATGGCACTTGCTGTTCAAACATGAAATTGCGAAGGACAAATAATTGTTTCAATAGATGTGTATATATATAATTTTTATTCCTAAACAATTAGGCATATATGCTGTTCTCTCTACTTCTAATTTTTCTAATATGTAAAAAGATACATATAGTGACACATGGTCTGTTATGGTGGCTGGGATAGCTATACTTGGAGGTTTTGTTAACATCATATCATGACCTGTCTTTCATAATAAATTTTAGGGATAAATAATGAAGATAATATTAGTTTTGCTGTTTGGCAAAAATCTGGGTTTAGCAAAAGTCTTAAAGATTTGTCAGTCGAAAAGTTTTTTCCTTGGAGTGTTTAAAAATAATAATTTTCTCATGTAAACATTAACTGCATTTTCTTAGTAATTACGCATTTTTAGATTCTTAGTAAAATAAATATACAAGTATGGGTTCTTTAATGTATAAAGGGAAAATTAGAGATTTCAGAAAGTGTTCAGAGAAAGGTTAAGATTCAACCCTTTTGTATACTGCCAGACAAACTAAACATGCCTACACAGGTGGAATACAGCACCTATCAAATCCCCAAATACTTTGGTATGAATTATCTGGAGCTGGAATGTGTCATCTAAGACAAGTAGTCTTGGCAGTTATGCTTACCAGAGCCAGCAGTTGGAAACATGTACTGTGGGCTCCTTATTCATGTATGTCAAGTGGAGGAGGACTTGGAAATTTGTTGGAATCCTGCCACTGCTAAAATATTTCCCCATCTATTTTTAATTGTAGGCCTCCACCAAGGCTACCATGAGCCAACAAATGAGGAGCTTTTGAATCCATCATGGGCCCTCTAATTAATACAGCTCTTCTTCTCAAATGTGGGGCTGTGATATTTTAAACTAAAAGAAATGCGGTGCTGCCTAGTCTGCTAATATAGGAGCCTTTCAACTAATAGCATGCTTGTAAAAGTTTAGGCCAGCAGCAGCTGACAACTTGCCCCACTTTGCATGGCTCATGAATATTTCCAGCAGGGCGGATGATGTAGCTTGTAGCTGGGGGACTGTTTCCTTCCCCAGTGAGAAATAAGTGAGTAAAATGTACACATTCCTCTTGTGCATAGTCTAGATATTCAGGGTATTTAAAAAAGTTATCCTTTTTACATTTTCATAGTTCTTTATCTTCATGATTTGCAAGACTCGAGGTTTGCATTTTTTTTCCCCAGTAGGAATAAGGAATGAAGACAATATTATCCATATTAGTCAAAGAAAACTGATTCTAGAATGATCATTCCTGGAAAATGTATCTCAAAAGTGTATTTACTCTTCCTATCAGAATTTTTGAGTACTTAAAGAACAATTGCCATTATAGAATTTCCAATATTGGACTTTAAAGTATTACTATTGCCATCCTGACTATTCAATGCTTTTTTTTTTTTTTTTTTTTGTACAAGGAAATTTTTTCCTAAGGAAATAGAGATTTACGAAATTTACTGGGTGTCCATTTTGGGTCACCTGTGTTGAAAGATCTTATCCTTTGAAACTCATAATCTGTGGAACATTTTAAATAAAAGAAAGTAGTAGTTCTATTTTTCAGTTAAGCATCCCTAAGTAAAAGGTTAGCTCCATCCACTCTGCTCAACAATGTTGCAGTTAGGATTTAGATAAAATGTTTGGTATTTACCATCACTTACTCACAGCCTATATATGGTTTCAAAGGCAACAGTTGCTGCCTCCTTATTTCCATCTATCACTATGTTGATATTGTGTGTATTTAACTGTTATTTTATCTCAAGAGTATTCTTAGATAAGCATAAAGTCACAAATACAAGAATCTTTTCAACCGAGTACAATGTGCTTCAGGAGTTGCAGTTCATTCTTCATTAGAAAGGGGATGATGAATTCTTGTTTAAACACATTTTAACAGGCATGCATGGTGTCTTGTAGTTGGCAGAATGTTTATGAAAACACTTACGTTGAAGACTGATGAGCTAATTAGCTACATGGCTTGTAAACTACTAATTCCTGGAAAACACTCAACATGGCATCCCTTAGCATTCACTTTTCTGCAGCAGGCTTTTCCTTCATTTTTTAAATTGAAGTCAAGTTGGTTTACAATATTGTGTTAGTTTCAGGTATATGGCAAGGCGATTCAGTTTTATATATATATATATATATATATATATATATATATATATATATATATATAAATGTTTTTTTCAGATTGTATTCCATTATAGGTTATAAGATACTGAATATAATTTCCTGTGATATACAGTAAATCCTTGTTGCTTATCTATTTTATGTAGAGTAGTTTATTTCTGTTAATCCCAGCAGCAGCCTTTTCTTAAAGTGCATTTGAAATTCTTAGCAAACTCTTCAGCGTCACCCACCTTGAAGTGCTGTGTAGGCAGTTGGGAAGTACTTAATGTGTGTGGGCTGCCATCTCAGTTTCAATCACTCGATACGCTGAACCTATGGCATAGACAGGCTGATTTGAGAAATAACAGTAATGTCAATTTTGAAAGTAAGAGAAATTCTATAACTCATGTACCATTTACGTTGATGTATAATCCAAAGACAGGAGCAAAGATTTAATGCATGTTAACAGATTGATTTGTAAGTGATGAGTCCTAGAAACTAAAATGTGGTCTGAAACCTCAGCTAGGAGAGTCTGAATTCAAAGGCATGATTCGTATATTAGTCATACCTTTGCTAGTGTGGCACTTTGCTAGAAGGATGGTACCACACGGTAGTTATTCCATAAATGTGTGCAAAGGCAACAGAGTAGGTGTGATACTGACAAGTGATCTAAAGTTTATGCTCATAGAAGATAGGTTTGAAAGTTATTGTTCTGTTGGCTATACTAGTGTTAAAGAGTGCATTAAGCTGTCAGCAATTTCTTAAGGTCAGGAATAAGTATCTTAGAATTTCTGTCCTTGGCTCTTTATTCTCATCTCTTTCTTCAGTTTCAAAGGAAGTGGTGTTTCCTTTTACTCTTTAAAACTAATCTTTCCAGTCCTTACTGGGATCCTCCCTCATCCATTCTCCTCTTTTGAAAGACTTCTATTTTACAATTTTCTTTCTCTAGGCTGTGCATGCATATTCCTTTTCATGGGTTCTTTCTTCATACATATTAGCCTGCCCAAGCCTGATGATTGGCAAATATTCAATAAAAATTCCACTTCCTTTTAGTCTACTTCGTTCTTCTATTTTTTTTTTTTTTGTCTTTTTTGTCCTTTCTAGGGCCATGCCCGTGGCATATAGAGGTTCCCAGGCTAGGGGGTCCAATCAGAGGTGTAGCTGCTGGCCTACACCACAGCCATATCAATGCGAGATCTGAGCTGCATCTGCGACCTACACCACAGTTCATGGCAACGCCAGATCCTTAACCCACTGAATGAGGCCAGGGATTGCAGTCACAACCTCATGGTTCCTAGTAGGACTCATTAACCACTGAACCATGATGGAAACTCCTTGTTATTAACTTCTAATGATATTTTTACCTTATACATTTTTCTGCTTTGACCTATTTATTGTTTAATCCAATTACCTGGCATAGTTTTAATTCTCTTCAACCTCCTCTGCTGCACTTGGCATTTAGTTTTTCACCTTGAGATTTTATTTTCTTCTTTTAGGACACTGAAGACTAAATTATCCTAAAACTTCTCCACAATCTCCTTCTCTTTCCTTATGGATTTCTCCTTTCTCTTGTATCCTGTGATTTTTTCTTAGCCTTAGTCTTAATCCTCTCTGTTTTTCTTCTCTTCTTTTTTTGGGTAGGGGGGAACATTTTCATTCTCATAACTTGAATCATAACTGCTTTGTTGAGAACTTTCAGTTATCATATAAAATTCCACTGCCAAATTCTGGATGCTTTAGCATCATTTTTCTGCATTAACACATCAATGGTCAATTCAAACTCACTCCTACAAGTAACGGTCATTCTTGGGACTGTGTGATGCTCAACACACTAGTTGAAACTCTATTTTCTTCTTTCCCAGTGAAAAGTGATACACATTGTGGTCAACACCACTGCTCTAACCATTACTTGGGGATTCCACTAGGCTGTGTGTGTGTGTGTTACCTTACACTTACCATGTATAAACTGAGCTCATCGTCTTCTTTCACAAGCCTTTTACAAACTTGGATATCTCCAGCATCATTCTGACTTGAATTCTCACTACATTTGACACTGATTATTTACTTCTTTCTGAAGCCCCATTTCCTTAAATAGTGGAATACCACATAGCCCTGGTTTTCCTTTATCTCTTGGGCTACTTCCTTTCAACTTCCTTTTTGGTTCAGCCTTTTAAAAAGGGTTGTCTAATGTTGGAACTCCTTAAAGCATGATCATTGCACAGGATGCATGGAAAGCAAAGTGGGAAATCAACTTGTGGTGATAGATTTGGAGTAGATTTTGGAAGTCCTTGAATGGCAAGGTAAGGATGCTAGGGTATAAAGGAAATTTTTGAGTCAGACAGTGACAGGACTAAATGTGTGCTTTAGGGAAATTTATCTGGCATTAATATATAGAAAATAGGTTACATCTCCATAGTGCTTATCCACTATTAATGGTAACAACAGAAATAACTAAAAATAATGTTAGTATTTATATGTCCTTGTGATATAGCACATATTGAATGTTGATCACAGATATTAATCTTGACTATAACCCTGTAGAGTAGCTAATACTGTTAGCTCTGTTGTACAGTTGAGGAGATTTTAGAGAGAAAAAATGACTTGCCTAGGGTCACCCAATTAGTTGGCAGAGTTTGGGCTACCTTTCATGATGCTATTCTAAAGAAACATTTTTGACTATTTGGTAGTTGTATATATGTATTTCTATTTATTTTGATGATGCTATACTTAAGAAATGCCTGTTGACTGGTAGTTGCACATATGTTTTTTCCTTTATTTTTGCAGTCATTTAATATATTTTAGGCTTTTCTCTCCAAGTAGCTTTGAAATCGCTTGAGGGTAATGCTCTAGTACAGCCTCAAACTGTTCCTTGGAAAACTAGTGTTCCTGGAGATGTTGAAAGCTCTCCTGTGAGAAAAAGAAGTTACATAACTTAATAGAACTTTGGATTGCAATTTTAAAGCAAGTTTCTTTACCAGAGGATCTCTCAGTCAGTGCTTTAAAAATGCTAAGCTGTATCACAAATCTCCAAGGGAGGAATAGGTTATAGTCTATCTAGATTGGTTGAGTTCTCTAGAAGCAGAACCTGAGCTGGATGTTCTTGTGCAAATAATTTACTGAGGGAGTCATCTTAAGTTCAGCCTGTGAGGGAGTGAAGGAAGCAGAATGGGGCAGGGAAGTAGCTGTGCAAAGCTGAGCTAAAGCCCTGCTGTACAGTATGGCAAACACTACATATGACTTCTGACCACTTGAAATGTGGGTAGTATGACAGAGGATCTGAAGTTTAAATTTTATTTATTTAATTTAAACTTTAAAAAATGATACTTAGAATTCCGGCTGTGGTGCAGTGGGTTAATGATCTCTGGCTTGTCTCTGTGAAGGCTCCAGTTTGACCCCCAGCCTGGTGCAGTGGATTATGAATCCAGTGTTGCCACAGCTATGTCATAGATCTCATAGATCAGAGCTGCAGCTTGGATTTCATCCCCAGCCTGCGAACTTCCATATGCTGGGATGTGATTATGAAACAAAACAAAATAACAGCAACCCTCCCCCCCCAGTTACTTGATTCAGTTATTAGAAAACTTTAAAATATGAACGTGAATCTACTTTTTAAACTGAATGAAAGCTAAATATAGATCAATTTTTCTTTCTCTTGTATTTATTTTTTATCTTTTTTTTTTTTTTTGGTCTTTTTGTCTTTTTAGGGCTTCATCTGCAGCATAAGGAGATTCCCAGACTAGGGGTCTAATTGGAGCTGTAGCCACTGGCCTATACCAGAGCCACAGCAATGCCAGATCTGAGCCGTGTCTGTGACCTACACCACAGCTCATGGAAATGCCGATCCTTTAACCCACTGAGGGAGGCCAGGGATCGAGCCGAAAACCTCATGGCTCCTAGGTGGATTCATTTCCACTGCACCACAATGGGAATTCCTCTCTTGTATTTATTAAGGGCTGCACTTGCGGTATATGGAAGTTCCCAGGCTAGGGGTTGAATAGGAGCTGCAGCTCCTGGCCTACACCAGGATTGGAGCAACACCTGATCGGAGCCATATCTGTGACCTACACCACAGCTTGTGGCCATGTCTGATCCTTAACTCACTGATTGGGGCCAGGGATCAAACCCATATCCTCATGGATACTAGTTGGGTTCATTACTACTGAGCCACAACAGGAACTTCTAGATCAATTTTTTTCTGGTGAAAATTTGGCATCTGAATTGAGATGTTTTCTAAGTGTAAAATATCTAATGGGATGTTCCCATTTTGGGCTCAGCAGGTTACTGAACCCCACTAGCATCTATGAGGATGTGTGTTCTATCCTTGGTCTCACTCAGTGGGTTAAGAATCCAGCTTTGCCATGAACTCTGTGGTGTAGGTTACAGAAGTAGCTTGGATCCCGCATTGCTGTGGCTGTGGCATAGGCCAGTGGCTACGGCTCCGATTTGACTCCTAGCCTGGGAACTTTTATATGCTGCAGGTGCAGCCCTTAAAAAAAGAAGAAAGAAAAAAAAATGCATAATGGATTTCAAAGACTTATTAATGAAATATTTAAACTTTTCATACTAATTTATATATTTACATGTTGAAATGGTTTACTTCTAGTATGTTGGTTAACAATATATAATTAAAAACTCACTGGAGAGGATTAAGATGGTGGAGTAGAAGGACTGGAGCTCAACCTCTCTCCTAAAAACAACAAAATTCACAACTAAAGGCTGAGCATTCTTCACCCAAATGGACCAGAAACCTTAAAAAAGATACCCTACTCCAGAAGACAAAGAGGAAGCCACATCAAGAGGTAGGAGGGGCAATTTCACGATATAAACAACCCCGTACCTCCAGGGTGGGAAGCCCCACAGACTGAAAACTAACTGGTTCACAGAGACTCACCTACAGGAGTGAGAGCTCTGAGCCCCACATCAAAATCACATGTGTAGGGATCTGACATTGAGAGAAAGAGCCCCAGGAGCATCTGGCATTGAAGGCCAGTGGGGCTTGTATGCAGGAGCTCCACAGGACTGGGGGAAATGGAGACTCCATTCTTAAAAGGTGCACACAGACTTTCACATGCACTGGGTCCCAGGGCAAAGCAAAGTCTCCATAGGAATCTGGGTCAAACCTGACTGCAGTTCTCAGAGGACTTCCTGGGAAAACAGGGGTGAATGTGGCTTGTTGTGAGGGAAGGACATTGAAAGAAAAGCTCTCATGGATATTCAGCAGCTGCCTTTCTCCTGAAGTGGCCATTTTTGGAGAATCTGGCCCCATCCATCAGTCAGCCTGAGAAGCCCCAGGGCAAACAACAACCCAGGTGGGATCACAGCCCCACCCCTCAGTAAACAGGCTACCTAAAGACCCCTCAGGCACACAGCTGCCTCTAATCCCATCCAGAGACTAAGCCCCACCCACCAGAATGATTAGAATCAGCTCCACCTGCCAGTGCACAGGCATCAGCCCCTCTCATTAGGAAGCCTACAGCAAGCCCCCACACCGACTTCAGCCACAAGGGGGGCAGACACCAGAAGTAAAAGAGGCTACAACTCTATTATCTGTAAAAAGGTCACCACACCAAAAACCTATAAAAATGAAAAGACAGAGAACTATAACTCAGATGAAGGAGAAAGGAAAAACCCCAGAAAATCAGCTAAGCAGGGAGGAGATTCTCAGCCTCCAGGAAAAAGACTTTAGACTATTGATGCTGAAGATGATGCAAGACATTGGAAGCAAACTGGAGGCAAAGATGGATCTTACAGGAAACACTGAGCAGAGAGATACAAAGATATAAAACTTAAACAAGAAGAGATGCAAAATACAATAACTGAAATAAAAAATTCACTAGAAGCACCTAACAGCAGAATACAGGAGGCAGAAGAACGAATAAGCGAGGTGGAGGACAGATTAGCAGAAATCACTAATGTGGAACAGTAAAGAGAAAAAAGATTGAAAAGAAATGAAGACAGTTTAAGAGAACTCTGGGACAATGTTAAACGCACCAACATCTGTATTATAGGGGTGCCAGAAGGAGAAGAGAGAGAGAAGGGGGAAGGGGAATTTTTTTTTTTTTGTCTTTTTTTGCTATTTCTTTGGGCCGCTTCCGCAGCATATGGAGGCTCCCAGGCTAGGGGTCTAATCGGAGCTGTAGCCTCAGGCCTACGCCAGAGCCACAGCAACGCAGGATCCGAGCCGCATCTGCAGCCTACACCACAGCTCACAGCAACGCCGGATCGTTAACCCACTGAGCAAGGGCTGGGATCGAACCCGCAACCTCATGGTTCTTAGTCGGATTCGTTAACCACTGCGCCACAACGGGAACTCTGAGAGAGAGAAGGGGACAGAAAAAATATTCCAAGAGATAACAGCCAAAAACTTCCCTCACATGGGAAAGGAACCACTCACTCAAATCCAGGAAGCACAATGAGTACCATATAAAATAAACCCAAGGAGGAATATGCCGAGACACATATTAATCAAACCGACCAAAATTAAAGACAAAGAGAAAATCTTGAAAGCAGCTAGGGAAAAGAAACAAGTAACATACAAGGGAACCCCAATAAGGTTATCGGCAGATTTTTCAGCAGAAACTCTGCAGGCCAGAAGGGAGTGGCATGATATACTTAGTGTGATGAAAGGAAAAAACCTCCAACCAAGATTACTCTACCTGGCAAGGCTCTCATTCAGATTTGCAGGAGAAATCAAAACCTTCAGAGATAAGCAAAAGCTAAGAGAATTCAGCAACACTAAACCAGCCTTACAACAAATACTAAAGGAACTTCTCTAGGCAGAAAAGAAAAGGCTGCAACAGGGAACAAAAATTCCACAAATGACAAGGCTCACCAGTAAAGGTATGAAATCATCCATGCACAATTATACCACCAAAATCAGAAATCATGAGAAGAGGTGGGTACAAATGCAGGACACTGGAGATGAACTTGCAATTAAGAGACCAACAACTTAAAACAATCTCATGTATATATAGACTTTTATATCAAAACTTCAGAATAACTGCAAACCAAAAATCTACAATTGATACACAAATAAGGAATCTCTGGAGAAGAAACATATCTCATAGTAAATAAGCGCATAATCCACCATGAAGTGGATCATTTGACATCATTCTTGGAATGCTGAAGTCTTCTTAGATCTGATTCTGATTTCCTCTCCATCATAGAATTTATGATAATTACAATTAAATAATGCAACTGTACAATTAAATAATACAGTTCTACAATTGTATTATTACTAACCATTTCTCTCCATGGTACAATGTAAGGTCTATAATGTCTTGTTTATCACATCACCTAGAATGGTGTAATGCCTATATTGAAGAATCAATAAGATGTAACAAATTTTAAGGACAGGTGTATTATTTTTGTTATTCTTACCAGTTAAGTTATTCTTTTTATTATGCTATATAAAATATTTAATGGTATATAAGGCTTTCTTTATAAATTTAAATTTCATAATATACACAATTTTAATATAATGCTAATTTTAAAGAAAAATTGAAATGTAATAGATAATACTAAATAGTAAAGATAAAAGCCATGCAAAATGGGATAAAGTATAGAATAAATTTCTTATTTGTCTCAGCATATTTTTCATTCTACTTCCCCAGAGGGAGTCATTTAATCTGTTTCTTAAGATCCATGGTATAATAATCTGTGTGAATGTAATTGTGTTTAAAAAAAGTATTTTACTCTGTAAAAAAAAAAACCAAAACTATAGCTGATCAAAAAAAAAAACTCACTTTACCTATTTTTTGTTAAATTAGAGTTGATTTACAATGTTCTGTCAACTTCTGCTGTACAGCAAAGTGACCCGTCATACATACATATGTATATATATATATATACATATATATATACACACATTATTTTTCTCATATTATCTTCTATCATATTGTATCACAGGTAATTGGATATAATTCCCTGAGCTATATAGCAGGACCTCATTGCTTATCCATTCTAAATGTAATAGTTTTGCATCCACTAACCTCAGGCTCCAGTCCATCTCACTCTATTCTCCATGTCTGTAAGTCTTGGTAACTACAAGTCTGTTCTCCATGTCTGTAAGTCTGTTTCTGTTCTGTATATAGGTTCATTGTGCCATATTTTATTTTTTAATTTATTTTTTGTATTAAAAAATAAGCCATGACAAAATAAATTCTTATTCTATCAATGCAAAGATAGATCAATAAAGATCTGCTAATATAATTTATCATATTATATCTTAGATACTATTTTTTTTGTCTTTTTTTGCCATTTTTTGGGCCACTCCCATGGCATGTGGAGGTTCCCAGGCTAGGGGTCTAATCAGAGCTGTAGCCACCAGCCTACGCCAGAGCCACAGCAACGCAGGATCCGAGCCGCGTCTGCAACCTACACCACAGCTCACGGCAACGCCGGATTGTTAACCCACTGAGCAAGGGCAGGGACCGAACCCTCAACCTCATGGTTCCTAGTTGGATTCGTTAACCACTGAGCCACGATGGGAACTCCCTTAGATACTGTTAAAAAGCATTTTGTAAAAGTCAATATCTGATTTTATTTTTTTATTATTTTTTAATTTTAATTAAAAAATTTTTTTATTACTCAATGAATTTATTACATTTGTAGTTGTACAATGATCATCACAATCCAATTTTACAGGATTTCCATCCCACAACCCCAGTGCATCCCCCCACCTTGCAACTGTCTCCTTTGGAGACCATAAGTTTTTCAAAGTCTGTGAGTCCATATCTCTTCTGCAAAGAAGTTCATTCTGTCCTTTTTTCAGATTCCACATGTCAGTGAAAGCATTTGATGTTGGTGTCTTATTGTCTGACTGACTTCACTTAGCATGATAATTTCTAGGTCCATCCATGTTGCTAAAAATGCTGGTATTTTGTCCCTTTTAATGCCTGGTTAATATTCCATTGTGTATATGTACCACATTTTCTTTATCCACTCCTCTGTCGATGGACATTTAAGTTGTTTTCATGTCTTGGCTATTGCAAACAGTGCTGCAATGAACATTGTAGTACATGTGTCTTTGCGAGTGGTGGTTTTCTCTGGATAGATGCCCAGGAGTGGGAATGCTGGATCAAATGGTAGTTCTAGTTTTAGTTTTCTGAGGAATCTCCATACTGTTTTCCACCAACAGTGGTTGCACCAATTTGCAATCCCACCAACAGTGTAATAGGGTTCCTTTTTCTCCACACCCTCTCCAGCACTTATTGTTTGTAGACTTTTTGATGATGGCCATTCTGGCTGGTGTAAGGTGGTACCTCAGAGTGGTTTTGATTTGTGTTTCTCTAATAATGAGTGATGTTAAACATATTTTCATGTGTTTTCAGTCCATCCGTAAGTACCATATAGTCTTAATCCTTTTGTCAGACGATGAACATTTAGGTCGTTTTCCATGTCTTCGCTATTGTGAATCCTGTTTACTTTAAAAAATGTTTCGTGGAGTTCCCGTTGTGGCGCAGTGGTTAACAAATCCGACTAGGAACCATGAGGTTGAGGGTTCGGTCCCTGCCCTTGCTCAGTGGGTTAACGATCCGGCGTTGCCGTGAGCTGTGGTGTAGGCTGCAGACGCGGCTCGGATCCTGCGTTGCTGTGGCTCTGGCGTAGGCTGGTGGCTACAGCTCTGATTCGACCCCTAGCCTGGGAACCTCCATATGCCGAGGGAGCAGCCCCAGAAATGGCAAAAAGACAAAAAAAAAAAAAAGTTTCTTAATGTTGATATTTTAAAAATGTAGCTATCAAAATATTTTAAATTGTGTGTAGTGGTTCATGTTAGTTTTTAGTTGAGCAGTGCTGAGCTAAACTTCTTCTTTGTCTTATCCCACAGAGAGCTCTGGAGAGTGAATCATTGTGGAGTTGTTCCCCCTTGAAGTGAGGGAGCCAACCTTTTGTGTCCCAGGATCAGTTAGTCACTGGCTAGAGGCATAATTCTTATTACCCACCTCAAGGCATAATTTCTGAGCATAATATAGTTTTGAATATTTGGGAGATTCTTCCATAGATTTGACCATAGATCTGCTGTGTGCCATATTGGATTGGATTAAAGGCCACTATACAGGTGATAAGTCCTAAAGGATAGAATTTACCAAACTCCAGTGGTTTGCCTGTGTAATATTTTATTACTTAGTTGTCTATCTTTCTTGGGCAGTTAAGCATGAAACTCATTACACAGAAATTGTATCATTTTGCATACCTGTATTGAAGCTTTTTTTTTTTTTTGAGTGTCCTAAGCCAAGACAACTATCAATAGTTGTGATTTATCTTGAAAGAGCCTTCTAGTTTATGTGTCCCAAGGAGAATATTATGATTAAAAGCTAAACTACTCTTTCATGCCTTTTGGCTCAATGTGATTATCATAAAGTCATTAGAAGTTGGTGTACAGACAGTAAGGACAGTGATGGGTTTGGGATAGAATCAATTCTTTGGCATTCAAGAAAAGGGACAAAGCCCAGAAAAAAAAAATTCTGAGAGCCATAGATAAAAATTCCTTTGTTTTTCAGCCCAGTTGTAATCATGCATACAATCGGGACAGAAAAGAAGCAAGTTTAGGTAATGCTGATTAAGGCTTGGAGTACATGAAAGAGAAAACATTCCATAGTTTATCTTCTCTTTTCACCCTCTTGAGATCAGACTATGAGAAGGAGAACAGATGCAATCCTTCCTATCTTTTTAATTTTTTTTATTATTTTCCCTAATCCTTCCTATTTACATCAAGTGATAGAATGAGAGAAATATTCCCTGGAATATCTCAGAATTTTTAAAAATGATTTCAGAAACATTTATTAAAGGCTGAAAAAAGGACAAAACATCGACAGAAATGGAGAATGTTAGATTGTGAAGAAAATCAAGATTAGATAAGGAATACTAATGGTAGGTTTTTTGTTTTTGTTTTGCTGGCTACTTAATATATTTACTATATTAACCAAACTAAATATACATAGTACTCTGCATCAGATACTTTGTATTTTACTTTAAAAAGTTCTAATCTATGACTTCAAGAATTTAAAGTGATGGAACTTGAAGTAACTGATCCTGGGACACAAAAGCTTAGCTCCCTTCCCTTAAGGGGAGACAATTCTGGAACGATTCATTCTCCAGAGCTCCCTGTGGGATCAGGCAGAGATGGTTTAGCTAAATACTGTCCAATAGAAAAATAATGGGAGCTGCTATATACAGCTTAAAATATTTTGGTAGCCACATTTTTAAGGAAAATTTTAGGAAATTAAATGAGAATAATCATATAAATGAAGAAATTCAAAATGTTATAGTAGCTTTAAATATGAAATAGTTAATAGAGCACATAATAGTGGTGGAATGGTCCTAATGAAGATGCTTAATTGATAATTATTTTAGGAGAAGTCGAACTTTGATTCAGATAAAAAATTTTGGAGAAAAAATAAACACATCATAAAAAAAATCAAATAATGTAGAAGAGTTTGTGATGAACAGCCACAATCTCCTATCCTACTCCTTGCTACCCTCAGTTTGAAACCCTAGAGAAAACCTCCTTTCTTTACTTTCAGTCCCATGCCTTGGAGGAAGCCCTTTCTTTTTTTTTTTTTTTTTTTTTTTTGATGCGCTTGCATCATGGGGAAATTCCTGGGTCACGTATTGAACATGTACTACAGCAGTGGCTCAAGCCATAGCAGAGAGAACAATGGATCCTTAACCCTCTGTGCCACCAGGGAACTCCAAGTTTTCTTGATTTTAGATCTTTGGGTGGTTACTCTGTAACTTTGTTATTTGTTTATAACTCTTTCCCTTTACTTATCAACTTAAGTCATTTACTTGCTTTTATGAGATGTAAAAACTTTTATCCATCTATGCAACCTCTTAAACCTTACCTTTTCTTCTACCGTTTGATACTTTGATATTATTTTTACTTGTGCTATTATCTTCCTTTTTCATAGTCTATCACCTTTTTTTTTTTTTTTTGTGGGTGGTGAGAATTACCAGCACCCATTCCATTCCCTCTGTCTCTACTTCTACATTCCACCTTTCATCTCCTACTTTCTGTCACTTGTCATTTTGCTCTTATATTGTTGACTTTGTTAACATTTTAATTCTGATATTCACTCTTGAGAAATCATCTGCATTTGTCCATTAGTTGATAGTAAAAGCTGAAAACCAATGCACAACATTAATGTTATTGAGATTCTATGCATTTTATTCACTACATGATAAAGCAGTATGCTAAAATTGTATCTCTTTCTCCAAGGGTCCAATGTCACAACCCCTGGGCCAATCAAAGGGAAAATGATTCTAGGATCAAGGTCAAATGGATTTTCTTTTCAATTACTTAAAATTATGCTACCATTTGGTCTAGTTCTTATTTTGATTATGTATATATATAGTTTTCTCTGGAGATTGTCAATGTCTTTACCACATTTTAAAGTTTAAATGCTTAGGACTGAAAGAGAGACTAACACTTTATGGAATCCTCCTTTCTGTTCCCCCTCTCCCCCACAGATATCCCTTCTGAAACCCTTTGTCTTTCTTTCAACAATGTATCACTTGGTTATCATCTCCAAACATCTCAGGATTAGGCACACCATGTCCTTTATTCCACATATTTCTCTTTTTGGCACTCTCCCTCTTTCTTGCCACAAAACAGCTGTGAACCTCTTTCCTGCATGTCAGAATAAGTAGGGCTTTACTCTGGAATTCAGTAACACACCAGATGCTTCAGTTCTCCCCAGATGGTTTTCTCAATTGGTGTGGATAAAAAAGCCCTCTTTTTATGACTTGGGGGTAACTCTTGAACTGCCTGTTATTTTGCAAATAGCAATAGAGAATGGGGCAGGGAGCATAGCTTTTCATATACAGGAATTCAGTTAATTACCTAGTGTTCAGACCGCTGCTCATTTCTGCCTTATATCACACCTCCAAGCTAAAGCCTCTTTGGATTCCAACAGGCAGAGTGACTCCAGTATTCTCAGCAGACTCCTCATGGCATATTCTAGACTGTACGTTTCTCTTTTCATCTGTCAAATCCTTCCATCAGCTCTCCGTCATCCAGAAGGTACTCAACTACTGTTGACTCCTCTTAACAATCATAAGTTTTTATTCATTTTTTGTACTTTTAAATTTCCATTTCAATGAGGTTTGGAAAAAGACCTGGTTAAATAAGAGTGCTTAGGGTACCATCTGGAAAAAATGAAGGGACCTAATGGACCTCTCAGTTGAGGGAATGGTCTGAGCCAAGTTAAGTTAATAGAGTTAATAGGTATATGGTAAATAGTTGACCTGAAATAGAGAGTTAATTAGGTGAAACTAAACAACTCAGAGCTAGTTGAGTCAGAGTTGAATTCACCTTAAAACAGAAAAGACTGTATTTGATACCATAGAGTTCAGGGAACAGCTGTAAATTCTTAAGCAGTTAAGTATCATAAATATAATTTAGCAAGCTAAGTTTCATTACTAAGAAGTGTTAAACTTCTGAAGGCCAAGTTTCTATTAAAAACAAATAGTTCTCTATTTTTACATTTCTGGTTTAATATTAAGCATTGAGTTTAAGAGTTTATTTGACCTAAGTGAACAGATGAATAATTGAAAGTATTTGGGAATTTATTTAACTGTTTTAAATAGTCACATAACAAGTAGAGAGGAGGCAATATTGTGTAGTGGTTAAGATCTTCCCCTACCTCCTCTACTATAATTGTATTAAATCTAAAGTTTTTGTTCCATGAATGACACATGGTAAGCTTTTAATAATCGGTAATTTTTGTAATAGTGCTTCCTTACACTAATCTAGTTTCTTGCTTTTCAAAACACCTTCATATTTGTCAATGGCATCATCTTTACACAGTCTTTGTGAAGAAATAGGATAGATATTAATACCCTAATTTTATGAGTCAGAGTTGAGAGAGAAAAATAAATATGTCAAATATCACACAATTCTTTATTTTTGATTTTTAATTTTAATTAAAAAATTTTTTACAGTTGTGGTCTTCCCCGGTGGCCTAGTGGTTAAGGATTTGACCTTGTCACTGCTGGCGTGCAGATTCAACCTCTGGCCCAGGAACTTCCACATGGTCCAGGAACAGCAAAAAAAAAAAAAAAAAAACTAAGGTTGCATCTGTGTTACATGGAAGTTCCTGGACTAGGGGTCAAACCGGAGCTGTAGCTACTGGCCTACACCATAGCCACAGCTGGATCCGAGTTGCATCTTTGACTTACACTGGATTGCAGCTTGCAACAAGCAATGCTGGATCCTTAACCCTCTGAGTGAGGCCAGGGATCAAACCTGTATCTTCACGGACACTATGTTGGGTTCTTAAACTGCTGAGACACAATGTGAACTCCCTCACACAATTCTTTAAAGTGTTTTAAACAATATTACGATTTTGATAGATTCTGTGGATTGGCCCACTTGACCAATCTTGTTCCTTTCTAGTGTGCCCTCTTCAGAGGTTAGAAAAATAAAAACTACATCTCCTAGGCTCTTTTGCAGCTAGGAATGTGGCCCAATCTCTGCCAAAAATAGACACACCAGTGAGACTTGGAGGGATGAAGTAAGGAACACAAGAGTGTTCATATGTGGAGAAATAGGCTCTTCTTGAAGTCCAGGGGCAACATTTTGTTTTTCTAAGTAGTCTTGGCAGAGGTTCTCCAGTCTGGTTCCTAGCATCTTGGATATTGAGTGATGGGTTGTGGCAGTAGTGAGATTTCCACTAAAATAAGAACTATGGTGTATTGAAATTTTTTCTTGGTTGATGTTCCTGCCTGAGGAGCATTCAAACCTGGATTTTCTAGACCTTATGGAAATTGTGCAAATAACCTGTTAGCCCAGAACAAATTGCCTTCCTGTTAAATTAGCTAGAGCGGATTCCATTATCTGAAACTATGATTCCTGCCAGATGCACCTGCTAAGATGAGTTTTGTCTCTTAGACACATACATTCACTGAGATCATGAAGCTAAAATGTAGAATCAGAACTATTTTCACATTTATAATGAAGAATAAAATTATTATGCAGAACGAGGTATACCCATTCAGCTGGTATGTTTTCTCATTGTAAATAGACCAATATTGAAAACGTAAATAATAACCAGAAGCTTAGCATGGAAATAGAACAAAGGAAGTGGCTTAAATTGAATGTTTAATGGTATAAAGTTAAGAAATCATCAGGTTAATCTATTTATAGAGATAATCTTACCAATTGGGTTATAATATTTAAAATTTATTATGTAAAGCTTTTATTCTGTTGGAAAATATTTAGATAGGTATCACCAATTTTTTTTGTAATTTTCTTTTTTCCATGGTTGACACAATCTCTTTTTGATTGGCAGTGTTTTTCTTTAGACATGCTAACACTTTTAATTAATTTGTAGTCAAGGTTAGTCATGGTCTGTTGCCTGGGATCCTTTCTGCTTCCTTCTTTTTTTTTGTGTTTTCATATTTTAAGGCTGCACTTGTGGCATATGAAGGTTCCCAGGCTAGGGATCAAATAGGAGCTGTAGCTGCTGGCCTATGCCAGAGCCACAGCAATGCAGGATCTGAGCTGCATCTGCAACCTACACCACGGTTCATGGCAACGCCCAACCTTAACCCACTGAGCAAGGGCAGGGATTGAACCTGCATCCTCATGGATGTTAGTTAGGTTTGTGAACCACTGAGCCACAATGGGAACTCCCATTCTGCCTCTTAAGATGAGTGCTTATTTGACTCTAGCAACATAGTTCGTCACTATAATGTTCTTGGATGTGAGAAGAAAATTTCTTTCTCTCTTGGGCATATTTCTCCTCTGATCCATGTGTATTCGATGACTACAGAGTTTAATTCCCCGAGGGTAATATTCCATATTTTCAAATGCCATTCCTCAAATATTATGACTAAGTAGGAAGTAGGTCTCTTAACATGCAGACTTTTATTATTTCTCCCACACCAATGTGAGATACTTTGGGTTAGAGACTCTTTGAGTTAAATAATAGTAATATTTTAAGAGGATTGTAAATGTTCAGTTTTAGCTAGTCACCCAAGGTTTATCTCTAGAATCAGAGCTTATTAGCTTATTCCTAACAAAAATATTAAGAAGGCTGGATTGACTTCAAAATACCAGGATATTATACCAGTGAATATGTATGAACTAGATAAAATGAATTAAAATTTCCATATAATAAAATTAGACAAAATATAAGTCTGAGGAGTTTAGTTATGAAGAATTTTAGGAGTAATGTGTCTGAATATCTGAGGGGTCATTACGGAGAGAAAGTAGGTACTGAAGTTAGTTGAAGAGCCCGCCCTTTATAGTAAATCTGTTTTTATCACACACATACCCACCCACTCACACAGCATATTAATATCATGCTCAAATTGTAGTCATGGTCATATGATAAAACCATGAGGCAAGGCAGTATCCCCAAATGAGTGAAAATTTAGTATCACAGAACAAGGGAAGTTCCTGGCAGTATGGGGGGATGAGTACTAAAGAAAACGGAGTTAAAAAAGAACCAGAGAAAAAATTTTTAATGAAGGCTATTTAAAAGTAGTAATGCATTAAATTTGAAACTTCTATTCTAAATTGGGTTATAGATATGGCCAGTCTGGTCTAACTACTAACAACTAGAAAAAACTATAAGAGATTTTGAAATGTGGAATGATTGTACTTAAATATGCATGGATGGGAAACATCAAAGCAATTTTTAAGGCGATTCCATTGTGACTCAGTAGATTAAGGAACCAACATAAGTCTCTGCGAGGATGTGGGTTCGATCTCTGGCCTTGCTCAGTGGGTTAAGGATCTGGTGTTTTGGCAAACTGTGGATGTGGCTCAGATTCCATGTTGCCATGGATGTGTTGTAGGCCACAGCTGAAGCTCTGATTCAATCCCCTAGCCCCAGAACTTCTGTATGTCATAGGTGTGGTTGTAAAAAAAAAAAAAACCCAAAAATTAATTTTTGAGTTGTTAGTTTGTATTCTTGGATATTTATTCTTACCCTTTATTTGTGCAAATACATTGAAAAATGATATTTACTTCTTACTTTTCTTATCTTTTTGATTCTAGAGGCTTTTGATGAGATTTACTATTTTATCTTTCTCACCAAATATTTTCAACCTATAGTGACAACTTGTTTTCTCCTTATTTGCTTCACTCTCCTCTCTATATTCCAAAAGTTTTCATTGCTCCTTTTTTGACTGATATTTTTGAACTGTCTTTTCTTCCTTAGCCTATGGCATTTCCTAGTTCAGTAAGTATTGGTTTCAACCATCTCTGGAGAGAGGCATTTGGAATTGAGTCATATTGATAACCCACTGCCTAAACTTTTAAAATTGTTGCTGGTAGCAAGGGCTTGGTGATGGACTGAGATGGGAAAGTGTGGAAACTTCATAGTTAACAAATTGTTATGGAATTTCCATGGGAATGGCTTTGATAATAAAAAAATATAAAATATTAATATGGCAGCAAGAACACTTTGGCCTTTTAAGAACTCTGTTTAACTGGTTCTTTTCTCAGGGAACCAAAGGCTTTCACTTGTTTTCCTTATTGTGTTTCCATAATATTTTTATTTGCATAATGAGATCAATACTGAAAAATTGTGTGACTTGCTCAGAATCTCATTGAAAGTTAGTGAACAGGCTAGGTGAGTTGACTTTTTGACCCTGTAGTATAGTTCCTCACTATTACACTTTGGAGGTGAGATGGAAATTGATAACTCCTCGTGTATCATACTAGGAACGTTATTTGGAGCTGGCTAAACTTTCCGTTTCACAGAGGCATATGGAAAATTCCTGAGATACTAAAATTATTGGATATATAAATATTGTAGCCAAAATAATCCTGGGTCAAATTTTATGCTTTTAAGGGGTAGATTAGACTTAACGTTGTTTGGGGTTTTCAGGCAAGGTCCACACATTTAGCTTAGGACATGGAAGCCAACTAAAGATTTTATGAGAAAGAATTGGCTTTTTATTTTTTAAAAAATTTTTGTTTGTTTATTCATTTTTTCTTTTAGTGCCACTCCCATGGCATTTGGATGCTCCTGAGCTAGGGGTCGAATCAGAGCTGTAGCTGCTGCTCTACTCCACAGCCACAGCAACACCAGATCCAAGCTGTGCTGTGACCTACACTACAGCTCACCGAGTGGGGTCAGGGATTGAACCTGGGTCCTCATGGATACTAGTCAGATTTGTTTCCACTGAGCCATGATGGGAACACCAAGAACTGGCTTTTTAGAGCCACACTTATGTACATCAAAATGGAGACACCTGTTAATTGCGTGGAATTTTTTTTTTTTTTGGTGATGTGCTTGAGTTTTGTTTTTTTTTAATTGATTAGGAATGCTCATTTATCTCAGATAAGAAGTTGGCAAACCTTTTCTGTAAAAGTCCCATGAGGCCCCAATAGTAAAGATTTTGGGTTTCTGGGCCATATGCTATATGTCACAGCTACTTGACTCTTGTCTTTGAAGTGGTAAAGCAGCCATAGATAAACATAGACAGCAAAGAAAAAAAGCATGGATATATTCTAATAAAACATATGTACAATGAAATTTCAATTGATATTATTTTCACATCATAAAATGTTATTCTTTTTTTTAATTTTTTTTCTCTAACCACTAAAAAATGTAAAAACCATTCTTAGCTTGTGGGTTGTACATAGACAGAGCAGGCTGGATTTGACCTGTTTTTCCATAGTTCTCCCACCCTGTCTTAGATGAAAGAACTGAGAGTTAAAGGAATTACAAAAATATTTCACCTTTTTCTTGTTAAAAATCCCAAGTTTCTCAGACTACATTTATCATTGGTGGGAAAGGTAAGATGAAAAATAGTTTTTGTTGCTGTTAATTTTTGTGCAAAAGATAAGTAATTTTTATAGCTCAAAATTTGTATTTTAACTACATAGTGAGCTCTATAGTATTTTGAGGGATTTCAAAGCAAGGTGAATTCTGCTCAGGATTTAGCTGTAGTATTGTAAATAGGAGTTTTCAACATCCTTTCCTCCCACTCTTGTGATGATTTCGATACTCTTTTCATGGGGACAAGTTAGTTGTGGTTGAAAATACTACTTTTCTATAATAACTATTCAATGTACATAACAGTTATGATAGTGACAATTTCCAATACACTTACATATATATTCATTCTCTTTTATCTCCTGTATAGATAAGATTTTGGTCCTTTGCTTTTGACTGCTAAAAAAGTACCTGTCCTTACAAAAGTGAAAAAATAACTTGTACATATGGCCTTTCTAAAATGCTTGTACATTTAAAATTGTTTTAATAATTTAGATTATATTTATGATAGAAAATCTTTTTATGTGCATATTGGCCATTTATCTTTCTTGGGAAAAATGTCTATTTAGATCCTTTATCCATTTAAAAGTTGGATTTTTAAAAATTATTTTTGAGTTGTAAGATTTTTTTAATAGATTCTAGGTATAAGTCTCTTGTCAGATATCATTTACAAATATTTTCTCCCATCCTGTGGTTTGTCTTTTTACTTTCTTGATGTGTTTTGAAGTCCAAAAGTTTAAAAAAAGAAAAACTGCTTTACTGAGGTGTTACTAATGTATAAAGCTATGATATTTAATGTATACAGCTTGATATGTTTGAAAATAAGGGTGCACCTGTGAAACAATCATCACAATCAATGTCATAAACTTACCCATCACCTAAAAACATTTCCTCCCGCCCCCTTTCTATTTGCTTTTCATTTTCCTCCTTTCGTGGTAAGAGCACTTAATGTAAAATCAACCCTTTTAGCAAAATTTAAGTGTACAATACAGTATTGTTAATCATAGGCCTATGTTGTAGAGTACACATTCAGAACTTTTTTATCTTGCGCAACTGAAACTTTGTACCTTTCTACCAACATCTCCCCTTTACCCACTTCCTCATGCCTCTGGCAATCACCATTCTACTCTCTGCTTCTATGAGTTCAGCTATTTTAGATTCCACATGTAAATGAGATCATGCAGAATTTGTCTTTCTGGGTCTGGCTTATTTCACTCAGCAAAATGCCCTCGAGGTCCATCCGTGGTATTGCAGGTGGCAGGGTTTCCTTTTTTTTTTTTTTTTCAGGCTGAATAATACTCTGTTGTATGTATATACCACATTTTCTTTATCCATTTATTCATTAATGGACATTTAGGTTGCGTTACCTTTGTTATTGTGAGTAATGCTGCAGTGAATATGGGAGTGCAGGTACCTCTGTGAGATCTGTACTTAAATTCCTTTCATTATATACCCAGATGTAGGATTGCTGGAAAACAATAATTCAATTTATGCATTTTTGAGGAACCTCCATATTGTTTTCCATAGCAGCTGTACCAATTTAGATTCCCATCAGCAAGAGATGGGAGTATGTAACACTTGCTTTTCTCCACAACACTTGTTGTCCTTTGATTTTTTGATAACAGCCATCTTGACAGGTGCCAAGTGACAATGCATTGTGGTTTTGATTTGCATTTCCCCAGTGATTAGTGATGTTGAGTACTTTTTCCTATACCCTTGAGCTGTTTGTATGTCTTCTCTGGAGAAATGTCTCTTAAGGTTCTTTGCCCATTTTTAAACTGGGTTATTTGGGTTTTTTGCTATTGAGTTTTTGTTGTTGTTGTTGTTTGATATTAACCCCTTATCAAATATATGGTCTGCTAAAAATCTCTCCTGTTCCATAGGTTGTCTTTTCATTGTGTGTGTGTGTGTTTTTCGGTTTTTTTTTTTTTTCTTTCTTTCTGTTTTTAGGGCTGCGCTTGCAGCATGTGGAAGTTTCCAGGTTAGGGGTCAAATTGGAGTTTCAGCTGCAGGCTTAGGCCACAGCCACAGCAATGCAGGGTCTGAGCAGCCTGAAACCTATACCACAACTCATGGCAATGCTGAATACTTAACGCATTGAGTGAGGCCAGGGATTGAACCCACATCCTCATGGATACTATTGGGATTTTTTTACTGGTGAGCCATAATGGGAACTCCGGTCTTTTCATCTTGTTAACTATTTTCTTTGTTTTGCAGAGGCTTTTTAGTTTGATGTAATTCCACTTTTTGGTCCAATGTAATTCCACTTATTTTTTGACTGTGCTTTGGTTGTCATATCTAATAAATGGTTTCCCAATCCAATGTCTAGAAGGTTTTACTCTATTTACCTTTACAGTTTTATTGTTTCAGGTTTTACATTTAAATATTATCTCGGGGAGTTCCCGTTGTGGCGCAGTGGTTAACGAATCCGACTAGGAACCATGAGGTTGCAGGTTCGATCCCTGCCCTTGCTCAGTGGGTTAACGATCCGGTGTTGCCATGAGCTGTGGTGTAGGTCGCAGATGTGGCTCGGATCCTGCTTTGCTGTGGCTCTGGCGTAGGCTGGCAGCTACAGCTCCGATTAGACCCATAGCCTGGGAATCTCCATATGCCGCGGGAGCGGCCCCAGAAATGGCAAAAAGACAAAAAAAAAAAAAAAGAGATGCAACTTGGATCTGGCGTTGCTGTGCCTGTGGTGTATCTTCTAGCAGCAGCTCCAGTTTGACCCCTAGCCGGGGAACTTCCATATGCCTCAGTTGTGTTCCTAAAAAAAAAAAAGGAAAAAAAAATTA
This sequence comes from Sus scrofa, assembly GCF_054392235.1. Classification (NCBI taxonomy): domain Eukaryota; kingdom Metazoa; phylum Chordata; class Mammalia; order Artiodactyla; family Suidae; genus Sus; species Sus scrofa. The sequence continues at coordinate 92,997,273 of NC_139396.1, read as the reverse complement.
TCTCCAATACATTTTTGTGCTGCTTGTTGACTTTATATTTTGAGTATGTGCAATTAACCACTTTGACTTCTCGTGAGTTTTATTTGAGCTAAGACTATATAATTGGACCCTAAAATCATATCATTTCTGTCATTTCTATGTAATGAACACTTCAGTTGCAATTGGGAAAAGTTCTACCTTGTTGATTTTTAGCAATACTGCTCTGAATGAGGTAGTATTTGAAAGAATATATTTTTTAGACATTATTTCTTTGATCACAGCTGGGGGACTCAAATTTTTAGAACAGTGAAGGATCACTTTTACTTAAACTTATGAATGGGGATTTGTTAAGATTGGTTATAAATGAGAACTGGTGGTCTTATTTATTTATTTTTTTTGGCCACACCTGTGGCATTTGGAAGTTCCCTGGCCAGGGACTGAATCTGTATCACAGCAATGACTTGAGCCACTGTAGTGACAACACCAAATCCTTAACCCACTGTGCCACAATGGAAATCCTGGTGATCTTATTTTAAAATGACCAAGCAGTGCCCGTATGTAGTCACGTCACTCGTATTTTTCATTTCCTCATCATAATAACTTTTTGAATTTTAAAGGTTTATTCCTTTTAGGTGTGCCTGATGATTTGATATATATTTAAATAGTGAACTGATTACCACATAAGTAGTTAACATCAGTAACCTCACACAGTTAATTTTTTTCTTATATTTGTCTTTATCTGACTTATTTCACTTAGCAAAATGTCTTTAGGATCCTTCCATGTTACTGCAAATGTCAGCATTTCCTTTTATCGTGGCTAAAAAATACTCTCACATTTAATGTATGTATACCATGTTTTCTTCATTCATCCATCAGTGGGCACTTAGGTTGTTTTCATGTCTTTGCTACTGTAAATAATGCTTCAGTGGACATGGGGTTGTAAATATGTTTTCGGGTTAGTGTTTTTGTTTACTTCGGATAAATACCCAGAAATGGGTATTATATGTATTTCTAATTTTAATTTTTTTGAGGAATGTCCATAATCTTTTGCATAGTGGTTGGATCAATTTATATTTCCACCAACCATGCACAGGGGTCCCCTTTATTCTCATACATAATTCATTTTTAAAAAATTAAATTTTCCTAATGTGCTATTTTATTTTACTGTTTTCTTCGAGTTTTATTGAGATATAATTGACATATAGCACTGTGTAACTTTTTTTTTTTTTTTTTGTCTTTTTGCTATTTCTTGGGCCGCTCCTGCGGCATATGGAGGTTCCCAGGCAAGGGGTTGAATTGGAGCTGTAGCCACCGACCTACGCCAGGGCCACAGCAACGCGGGATCCGAGCCGCGTCTGCAACCTACACCACAGCTCACGGCAACGCCAGATCGTTAACCCACTGAGCAAGGGCAGGGACCGAACCCGCAACCTCATGGTTCCTAGTCGGATTCGTTAACCACTGCGCCACGACGGGAACTCCTAGCACTGTGTAACTTTAAGGCGTACAGCATAATTACCTGACTTAACATCATGAAATGATTATCGCAATAAGTTTAGTGAACTTCCATTTCATATATAGACAATATTTAAGAAAAAATGCTTCCTTGTGATGAGAACTCTAAGGATATATGCTCACTAATTTTCACATATAACATAGAGCAGTAATTGGTTTTTTTCTCATGTTTAAAAGTTTTGTGGAAGTATAGTTGATTTACACAGTGTTATAATTTTGGCTGTACAACACAGTGATTCAGTTATACGTGTACACATATCCATTCTCTTTCAGATTCTTTTCCTGCATAGATCATCACAGAATATTGGGTAGCGTTCTCTGTGATATACAGCAGGTCCCCGTTGGCCAATCATTTCATATACCACAATGTGCATATGCCAGTTCCAAACCCCCAGTCCATTCCTCCCACCCCCAATCTGTCCCCTGTGGTAACCATAAGCTTGTTATCAAAGTCTGTGAGTCTGTTTCTGTTCTGCAGATAAGTTCATTTGTATCTTTTTTTTAAAATTTCTCATATAAGTGATATTATATGATGTTTGGCTTTCACTGTTTAACTTCATTTAGTATGATAATCTCTAGGTCCATCCATGTTGCTAAATATGGCATTATTTCATTCTTTTTTTAAGACTGAGTAATAGTCAGTGATAGTATATATGTACCAGTCAGTAATTATATATATAAGCAGTAATTATATATATATTCAATAATAGTATATATGTACTACATATTCTTTTTTTTTTAAATTTTTTTTTTATTTTCCCACTGTACAGCAAGGGGGTCAGGTTATCCTTACATGTATACATTGCAATTACAGTTTTTCCCCCACCCTTTCTTCTGTTGCAACATGAGTATCTAGACATAGTTCTCAATGCTATTCAGCAGGATCTCCTTGTAAATCTATTCTAGGTTGTGTCTGATAACCCCAAGCTCCCGATCCCTCCCACTCCCTCCCCCTCCCATCAGGCAACCGCAAGTCTCTTCTCTAAGTCCATGATTTTCTTTTCTGAGGAGATGTTCATTTGTGCTGGATATTAGATTCCAGTTATAAGTGATATCATATGGTATTTGTCTTTGTCTTTCTGGCTCATTTCACTCAGTATGAGAATCTCTAGTTCCATCCATATTGCTGCAAATGGCATTATGTCATTCTTTTCTATGGCTGAGTAGTATTCCATTGTGTATATATACCACATCTTCCAAATCCAATCCTCTGTCGATGGACATTTGGATTGTTTCCATGTCCTGGCTATTGTGAATAGTGCTGCAATGAACATGCAGGTGCATGTGTCTCTTTTAAGTAGAGTTTTGTCCGGATAGATGCCCAAGAGTGGGATTGTGGGGTCATGTGGAAGTTCTATGTATAGATTTCTAAGGTATCTCCAAACTGTTCTCCATAGTGGCTGTACCAGTTTCCATTCCCACCAGCAGTGCAGGAGGGTTCCCTTTTCTCCACAGCCCCTCCAGCACTTGTTATTTGTGGATTTATTAATGATGGCCATTCTGACTGGTGTGAGGTGGTATCTCATGGTAGTTTTGATTTGCATTTCTCTTATAATCAGCGATGTTGAGCATTTTTTCATGTGTTTGCTGGCCATCTGTATATCTTCTTTGGAGAAATGTCTACTCAGGTCTTTTGCCCATTTTTCCATTGATTGATTGGCTTTTTTGCTGTTGGGTTGTATAAGTTGTTTATATATTCTAGAGATTAAGCCCTTGTCAGTTGTATCATTTGAAATTATTTTCTCCCATTCTGTAAGTTGTCTTTTTGTTTTCTTTTGGGTTTCCTTGGCTGTGCAAAAATGTACAAGCTTTTTGCACAGCAAAGGAAACCATAAAAAAAGACAACCTACAGAATGGAAGAAAATAGTTTCAAATGATGCAACTGCATGTATCTTTTTGAATTATAATTTTCTCCATATAGATTTTGAGGAATGGGATTGCTGGATCATATGATAGTTCTATTTTTAGTTTTTTGAGCCACCTCTGTACTGTTTTCCATGGTGGCTGCACCAATTTACATTCCCACGAACAGAGTAGGAGGGTTCCCTTTTCTCTATACCCTTTCCAGCATTTGTTGTTTGCAAGACTTTTGGTGATGGCCATTCTGATTGGTGTGAGTTGTACCTCATAGTAGTTTTGATCTGCATTTCTCTAATAGTGAGAGTGAGCACCTTTTCATGTGCTTTCTTTGGTCATCTGTGTACCTTCTTTGGCGAAATGTCTATTTAGAACTTCTGCCCTGATATTAATTATACTTATCATGTTGTACATTAGATCCTTAGTACTTATTTTTCTTTAGAACTGGGAGTTTGTACCTTTTGATTACCTTCATCCAATTCCCTTTCCTCCCCTTCCTCACTTCTGGTAATCACAAATATGATATCCTTTTCTGTGAGTTAGTTTTTGTTTTTGAAGTATAGCTGACCTATAGTACTTTGTTAGTTGCTTTTAAACAATATAGTGACTTGCTATTTCTATGCATTATAATTACCAGAATGAGTCTGGTTATGATCAGTCACCATACGTACAAAGATGTTACATAGTTGTTGACTATATTCCTCACACTGTATATTTCAAACCCATGACTCATTTCTATTGCAACTGGAAGTTTGTACCTCTTTTTTTTTTTTTTTGTCTTATTTGTATTTTCTTGGGCCTCACCCTCAGCATGTGGAGGTTCCCAGGCTAGGGGTCTAATCAGCTGTAGCCGCCAGCCTATGCCAGAGCCACAGCAATGCGGGTTCCGAGCCGAGTCTGCAACCTACGCCACAGCTCATGGCAATGCCGGATCCTTAACCCACTGAGCAAAAGTTTGTACCTCTTAATCACCATTAATTATTTCTTTCCTCTCCCCTCTGGAAATCACCTTTTGGTCTCTAATTATTACTCTGTTTCTGTTTTGTTATGTTGTTGATTTGTTTTTTTTTTCCTAGATGCCATATATGTGAAATCATACAGTATTTCTCTTTATCCGTTTTACTTATTTCACTTAGAAAGATACCCTCTAGGTTCATCCATGCTGTTGAAAATGGCAAAATTTCATTCTTTTTTAAGGCTAAGTAATAGCTCATTGTGTGTTTGTGTGTGTGTGTGTGTGTGTGTGTGTGTATACACATCTTCTTTATTTAGCCATCTATTAGTTGCTTCCATATTTTGGCTGTTGTAGATAACAATGAACTTAGGGGTGCATATGTCTGTTTTTCTTTTTTACAAACATGTTTTTACTGAAGTATAGTTGATTTCAGTATTAGTTTCAGGTGTACAACAGTGATTCAAAATTTTTATACTCCATTTAAAGTTATTAAAAAAATTGGCTATATTCCCTCTGCTATACTGTATATCCTTGGAACTTACTTATTTTTGTACAAAGTAGTTTGTACTTCTAGTTCCCTCCCCCTATCTTGCCCCTCCTCCTTTCCCTCTCCCCAATGATAACCACTAGTTTGTTCTCTATATCTGCTAATCTGTTTCTGTTTTGTTATATACATTGTTTTATTTTTTAGATTTTACATATAAGTGATAACATACAGTGTTTGTCTTTCCCTGTCTTATTTCACTAAGCATAATATCCTCCAGGTCCATTCATGTTGTTACAAATGGTAAAAATTTATTTTTTGTGGGTGAGTTTAGTCTAATACATATGTGTGTGTGTCTGTGTGTATATATATGTACATATCATATCTTCTTTATCTGTTTATCTGTTGATGGACACTTAAGTTGTTTCCATATCTTGGCTATTACAGTTAATGCTGCTATGAACATTGGGGTACATGTGTCTTTTCAAAGTAGTTTTTTTTTTGTTTTGTTTTTAGGTATTTATGTAGGACTGGAATTTGCTGGGTTGTGTGGTAGTTATACTTTTAGTTTTTTGAGGAACTTCCATACTGTTTCCATGGTGGCTGCACCAATTTAGATTCCCACCAACAGTGTAGGAGGCTTCCCTTTTCTCCAAACCCTTTATAGAATTTGTTGTTTGTAGATTTTTTGATGATGGCTGTTCTGATTGGCGTGGGGTGGTACCTAATAGTAGTTTTGATTTGCCTTTCTCTAATAATTAGTGATGTTGAGCACCTTGTCATTGCCTGTTGGCCATCTGTGTGTTTTCTTTGGAAAAATGTCTACTTAGATCCTCTGCTCACTTTTCAATCTGTTTGTTTCTTTGTTTTTGTTGTTGTTGACGTGTATAGTTCTCTGTATAGTATGGATATTAACCCTTTATTGGATACATCTTCTGCAAATATCTTCTCTCATTCAATAGAGAGAATTTTATAGTTTTTACTTCACTGCCCATTGTCACTCTTTCATTCGATTTGTCCCATTTGTTTATTTTTGCTTGTGTTTCTCTTGCCTGAGGAGATATATCCAAAAACATATTACTAAGATCAATGTCAAAGAGCTTACTGCCTATATTTTCTTCTGGAAGTTTTATAGTTTCAGGACTTAAACTTAAGTCTTAAAGCCATTTTGAATTCATTTTTGTGCCTGGTATGAGAGCATAGTCCAGTTTGATTCTTTTGTATGTAGCTGTCTAGTTTTCTCAAAACCATTTATTGAAGAGGCTGTCTTTACCTCATTGTGTAGTCTTTCTTCTTTTGTCATAGATTAATTGCCCATATAAATGTGGGTTTATTTCTGGGGTCTCTATTCTGTTTCACTGTTCTGTGTATCTGTTTTGTGCCATGACAGTGTCATGCTGTTTTGATTATGGTATCTTTATTATAGTTTGAAATCAGGAAGCATGATAGCTCCAGCTTTGTTCTTTCTGTCAAGATTATTATTATTATTATTATTTTTTTGTCTTTTTGCTATTTCTTTGGGCCGCTTCCGTGGCATGTGGAGGTTCCCAGGTTAGGGGTCTAATCGGAGCTGTAGCCGCTGGCCCATGAGGTTGCGGGTTCGATCCCTGCCCTTGCTCAGTGGGTTAAGGATCCGGCGTTGCTGTGAGCTGTGGTGTAGGTCGCAGACGCGGCTCGGATCCTGTGTTGCTGTGGCTCTGGCGTAGGCTGGGGGCTACAGCTCCGATTCGACCCCTAGCCTGGGAACCTCCATATGCCACGGGAGCGGCCCAAAGAAATAGCAAAAAGACCAAAAATAAATAAATAAATAAATAAATCCATTTGGAGTTGATTTTTGTGTATGGTTTAAGATAGTGGTCCAGTTTCATTTTTTTTATTGCATGTATCTGTCCAGTTTTCTCAACACTATTTAAAAGACTGTCCCCTCTTCCTATTGCATGTACTTGGCTCCTTTGTTGTTGATTAATTGACTGCAGTGTATCTCTTTGTTCTTTATTCTGTATGATTAATGTATGTGTCTTTTTTTAATGCCAGTACCCTACTGTTTTATTTATTATAGCTTTGTAATACAATTTGATATCAGGACATGTGATTCTTCTAGTTTTGTTCCTTCCCAGGATTGCATTTTCTTTATGAGGTCTTATGCAGTTCTTTAGAAATTTTAGAATTGTTTTAGTTCTTTGAAAAATGACATATGTAAAGGTATTTTTAAATTTCTTTTTGACCTATTGGTTGTTCAATAGCATGTTTCTTAATCTCTGCATATTTGTGAATTATCCAGTTTTCCTCTTGTAGTTGATAGCTATTTTCATACCATTGTTGTCAGAAAAGATTCTGGATATGATTTCAGTCATTAAATTTACTATTAAGACTTGTTTTGTTGCCTAACATATGACTGATTCTGGAAAATGTTCACATATGTTTCTGCTCTGATTGGGTGAATTCCATTGCTCTGCCCTCAAGTTCATCAATCCATTTTTTTTTTTTGTCTTTTCTAGGGTTGCACCTGTGGCATATGGAGGTTCCCAGGCTAGGGGTCTAATTGGAGCTGTAGCCACTGGCCTATGCCAGAGCCACAGCAATGCCAGATCCGAGCCATGTCTGTGACCTACACCACAGCTCATGGCAACACCAGATCCTGAACCCACTGAGTGGGGCCAGGGATCGAAGCCACAACCTCATGGTTCCTAGTCAGATTCGTTTCCGCTGTGCCACGACGGGAACTCCTTTTTTGTCTTTTTTTTTCAATTCTTTTTTGCTTTGTCTAGTCTGCTATTATATTTTTTAAATAGTGTATTATTTTAGTTCACTTGTATTCTTCAGCTCTGTGACTTCTATTTGGGACTTTTTAATATTTTCTCTGTTGAGGTTCTCACTGTCTTGAGTTCAGAGAGTATCTTTATGATGATTACTTTGAATTCTTTATCAGGTAAATTACTTATCTTTTTTTTTCATTTGTTTCATTAAGGTTTTTTCCCCTTGTTTTATCATTTGGAACATATGCCTTGTTTCTACATTTTGCCTGACTCTTTGTTTTGGTTTCTACATGTTGGATGAAACAACCACCTCTCTTGGACTAAAGGAGTGGCCTCATGTAGGAGATAAACCTTATCCTTCAACCCTGCCCTAGCTTTTGGTTGTCTCTCAAACCTCTGATTGTCCAAATGGCCTATTTTATTTTTTGTGGCTCTCAGTGGTTCAGTGTGTGCCAACAATACCTATCAGTGTCCTGAGGGTGAGGAGCTCAGTCAGCACCTGGATTCAAGTTGATTGTATGCCAGACCCTCAGGCAGCAGCTTTTAAAGCCTGCAGATGTATACAGGACTGTAAGTGTAAGCCCCACTGGCCACCAGAATCAGGTAATCTTGGGGTATCCTCAGATGGGCAGCCACAACAAATGGGGCTCTGGATGAAATACATATGCTCCTTTCTGGGAGATAACTTGCAAGCTGTATCAAGGCAGAGAGAAAATGCAAAGATGGCATTCACTGGCCTATGTTCCTGAAGGGCATCTCTGTAGGCCTCTAGATGTGTGCCAAACCTGAAGCCTGTCTCTAGGCTGAACCTGCAGAAGAAACATGTGGGCCTTGTTCACAAGAAGACTGGGGATCTGTTTTAGTTTGTTGTCTGTACAGTGACTTGGGGGTGGTAGCCTGCCAAGAACTCTCACTCTGATTGTTGGAATCTTATGGGACCCAAGAACACAACCCCAACCCTCGCCCCTAGCCCCTTGTAAAGGTATCCCTGGATGGTAGCCACAAAAATCAAAGTAACACACATGGGAATAAGTTACCTTCTAGGAGATACCTGTGAGTTGGAGCAAGGCAGAGGGAGAGTGCAGAGACTGCAAATGTTGGCCTCCATTCCTTGAAAGTGCCTGTGTAGGACTCTAGTTATATGCCAAACAAGAAGGCTGCCCCTCAGGTTGAAGCTCCTAGACAAGCAAATTGGCCTCCTTCACAGGAAGACTAAAAGTGTGTTTCAGTCTGCTGTCTGGTATTGTGCTCTGGGGGTGGTGTCTGCTAAGAACTGCCTCTCTGATTGTTGCAGTACTGTGAAACCTAGGAATGCAAACCTACTGGCCTCCAGAGCCAGATAATCAAAGGGTGTACTCTGGGTGACAGCTATGAAAACCAGGGCACCAGGTTTAAAAACTGGGACACCAGTTGTATATAAAAGCTCCCCTTGGAGATTCTGGTGATCCAGATCACAGCAGAGGGAGAGTGTGAATACAGTGCCTGCTGGCTGGAATAAGACAGTAGGGGAGCCTATAAATGGCACCTGCAGGAAAAAAAAGAAAAGAAAAAAGAGATGCTGTCTACTGACTAAAATGAGGCAGAGAGAGAGTGTGAAGATGGTGTCTGCCAGCCAACAACAGGCCCCTAGATGTGTGCTACCTTAGAAAAATTAGATGCCTCAGGCTGTTGCTTTAAGATTAGTACTTGAGCCTCATATACATAAAGTCTGGGTGCCTCTGTGCAGGGCCCTGGGGTAGGTGAGTCTACACATGAACCCTTTAAGAACTGTTTCTTAGTTTGAGTTTTGTGTGTCTCATGGATGCGAGCCCCATTGGTTTTCAGAGCTAGATAGGTGGGCTTGTTTCTCAGGTGCAGGTCTTAAAAGTTAGGTTGATTGATGGAGTTCAAATTCTTCATTCCTCAGAGAGAAGCTCTAGGCATCGAATTGAGGTCCTTCCCTACTGTGGGTTGCTCTGCTAGGTGGTTTGTGATGAGATTGTGCCCCAGCTTCTCCTTCCTGGTTTGATGCGGCCTTCCCTTGTTCACCTGATGGGTAGGAGTCACTCAGACAGTTTTTAGGTTTTTTTTTTTCCTCAGAGGAAGCTGTTCTATATGTAGCTGAAGATTTGGTGTGTTCATGGGAGGAGGTAAGTTCAAGGTCATCCTATGTTGTCACATTGAACTGGATGTTGGACTGTAGAACTTTTTAATGATTAAAAAAAAGACATTAGGATCTATGGATATGAAGAATTATTATGATGTATATGTACGTTTTTCTGGTGCTATGGAATTTTCTGGTGCTATGGAATTTGGTTTTATTACACTTTAAGGGAATATATCTGAATATGGTGATATGTAAAGCCAAACAGAAGAATCTTCCTATTTAAATGCTTTTTCTTGGGGATACCTGGTAGAATCCACATTTTAGTCATCATCATATACTCCCTAGCACTTTGCATACTGTATTGCTTAATAAAGATTTTTTCTAAGACTGAGTGAGCTCTTTAAAAGGTTAGGTATCAATTCTTAGGAAAAAGTGATAGTGTTGCCACTTGCAGTTTCAAAGCATTAAAATGAGATTCTTTTAGGAGATAATTGAAAAACCAAGGTACAAGGTTTTGCTAATTCAGCATAATATAATAGAAGCTAAGTTTTCTCAGATTTAGCAAGTAAAGGGAAAAGTAATGGATAACTATAATCTGACATCTTAGTTATAAGGTTTAGCTTTTCTGCTTAAAATAATTAAATTGACATCAAGAATAATATTATAACAATGTTTACTGGTGGCATATTGGTCAATAGGTTATTTGGAGAAAAATTCAATAGACAGCAATTGTGGGCAGCTATTTCAGCAGTTAATTAAGTTGTAAATCCATACTATTACCTCTTTTTATTATTTGTTTTACAATATGGATTGCTATGTTATGTTGTCACTTGGTTTTTACTACAAAGAGCTTTAAATATGTGATATTCCTAATACTAGGAGATAATGTAGGAATTACAATACTAAATATAATACTCAAATATATTTTATGCCTTTTATTATCTTAAAATTATTGTTAATTTAAAATATGACATGAGATTACCTTGTCAATATTTTGGCAATTTTAAAAAATCATCATCTTCGAAATTCTTTTTTTTTTTTTTTTTTTTTTTGTCTTTCTGCCATTTCATGGGCCGCTCCCGCGGCATATGGAGGCTCCCGGGCTAGGGGTCGAATCGGAGCTGTAGCTGCCAGCTTACACCAGAGCCACAGCCACGCAAGATCCGAGCTGCGTTTGCAACCTACACCACAGCTCACGGCAACGCCGGAACCTTGACTCACTGAGCAAGGGCAGGGATCGAACCCGCAACCTCATGGTTCCTAGTTGGATTCGTTAACCACTGTGCCACGACGGGAACTCCCATCTTCGAAATTCTGAAGTGTCATTATATAGCTCTATTTTAAAAGCTCTCTTTATATTGAAATTTATTTAGAAGGATAGTTTATTGATATAAAAGACATCAACAAAGGCTTTTAAAATTTAAAAAAAATTTTTATTACTCAATGAATTTATTACATTTGTAGTTGTACAATGATCATCACAATCCAATTTACAGGATTTCCATCCTACAACCCCAGCATATCCCTCCACCCCCCAACTGTCTCCTTTCGAGACCATAAGTTTTTCAAAGTCTGTGAGTCAGTATCTGTTCTGCAAAGAAGTTCATTCTGTCCTTTTTTCAGATTCCACATGTCAGTGAAAGCATTTGATGTTGGTGTCTTATTGTCTGACTGACTTCACTTAGCATGATAATTTCTAGGTCCATCCATGTTGCTAAAAATGCTGGTATTTTGTCCCTTTTAATGCCTGGTTAATATTCCATTGTGTATATGTACCACATTTTCTTTATCCACTCCTCTGTCGATGGACATTTAGGTTGTTTCTATGTCTTGGCTATTGCATATAGTGCTGCAATGAACATCGGGGTACATGTGTCTTTGCGAGTGGTGGTTTTCTCTGGATAGATGCCCAGGAGTGGGATTGCTGGATCAAATGGTAGTTCTATGTTTAGATTTCTGAGGCATCTCCATACTGTTTCTCACAGTGGTTGCACCAATTTACAATCCCACCAACAGTGTACTAGGGTTCTTTTTTCTCCACACCCTCTCTAGCACTTATTGTTTGTAGACTTTTTGATGATGGTCATTCTGGCTGGTGTAAGGTGGTACCTCATCGTGGTTTTGATTTGCATTTCTCTAATCATGAGTGATGTTGATCATCTTTTCATGTGTTTTTTGGCCATCTGTATGTCTTCTTTGGGGCATTGTCTGTCTATATCTTCTGCCCATTTTTTGATGGGGTTGTTTGTTTTTTGGTATGGAGCTGCAGAAGGTGTTTATAAATTTTGAAGATTAATCCCTTGTCAGTGGATTCACTTGCAAAGTTTTTCTCCCATTCTGTGGGGTGTCTTTTTGTTTTGTTTAGGGTTTCCTTTGCTGTGCAGAAACTTTGAAGTTTGATTAGGTCCCATTTGTTTTTTTGTTTTGTTTTGTTTTTACTGTCAATACTCTTAAGAGGTAGATCTGAGAAGATGTTTCTGTTGTTTATGTCAGAGTGTTTGGCCTATGTTTTCCTCTAAGAGTTTTATAGTGGCTGGTCTTATATCTAGGTCTTTAATCCATTTGGAGTTGATTTTTGTGTATGGTGTTAGGGAGTGTTCTAATTTCATTCTTTTACATGTGGCTGTCCAGTTTTCCCAGTACCACTTATTGAACAGGGTGTCTTTTCTCCATTGTATATTCTTGCCTCCTTTGTTACAGATTAGTTGGCTGTAGGTACGTGGGTTTAATTCTGGACTCTCTATCTGTTCCCCTGATCTATATTTCTGTCTTTGTGCCAGTACCATACAGTTGTGATGACTGTTGCTTTGTAGTATAGTCTGAAGTCGGGGAGCCTGATTCCTCCAGCTCCATTTTTCTTTCTCAGGATGTCTTTGGCTATTCTGGGTCTTTTGTGCTTCCAAAGAAAGTTTAAAATATTTTGTTTGAGTTCAGTGAAAAATGTCCTTGGTAATTTGCTAGGGATTGCACTGAATCTGTAGATTGCCTTAGGTAGTATAGTCATTTTGATAATATTGACTCTTCCAATCCGAGAGCATGGTATGTCTTTCCATCTGTTTGTGCCATCTTTGATTTCTTTCATCAGTGTCTTATAGTTTTCAGAGTACAGGTCTTTTGTCTCTTTAGGTAGGTTTATTCCTAAGTATTTTATTCTTTTGGATGTGATGGTAAACGGGATTGCTTCCCTAATTTCTCTTTCTAATTTTTCATTGTTAGTGTATAGAAATGCTGTCGATTTCTGTGTACTAATTTTGTATCCTGTGACTTTGCGAAATTCATGGATGAACTCTAATAGTTTTCTGGTAGAGTCTTTAGGATTCTCTAGGTATAGTATCATGTCATCTGCAAATAGTGATAGTTTTACTTCTTCCTTTCCAATTTGGATTCCCTTTATCTCTTTTACTTCTCTGATTGCTGTGGCTAGGATTTCCAAAACGATGTTGAGGAGTAGTGGCAACAGCAGACATCCTTGCCTTGTTCCTGATCTCAGTGGGAATTCTTTCAGCTTTTCACCATTGAGAATGATGTTAGCTGTGGGCTTGTCATATATGGCCTTTATGATGTTGAGGTAGGTTCCCTCTATGCTCATTTTCTGAAGGGTTTTTATCAGAAGTGGGTGCTGGGTTTTGTCAAAAGCTTTTTTTGTGTCTATTGAGAGGATCATATGGTTTTTATTCTTCAGTTTGTTAATGTGGTGTATCACACTGATGGATTTGTGGATATTGAAGAACTCTTGCATCCCTGGGATAAATCCCACTTGATCATGATGGACAATCCTTTTAATGTATTGTTGGATGAAGTTTGCAAGTATTTTGTTGAGGATTTTTGCTTCGGTGTTCATCAGTGAAATTGGCCTGTTGTTTTCTTTTTTTGTGGTATCTTTGTGTGGTTTTGGTATCAGGGTGATGGTGGCCTCATAGAATGAGTTTGGGAGTGTCCCTTCCTCTGCAATTTTTTGAAATAGTTTCAGAGGGATAGGTGTTAGCTCTTCTCTAACTGGTAGAATTCTGTGAAGCCATCTGGTCCTGGACTTTTTTTTTGTTGAAAGTTTTTATTTATTTATTTTGGGTGTTTTGCATCATTTATTATTTCCATTACAGCTGATTCATCATGCTCAATTTCTCTTTGACAGCAAAGTGAACCAGAAATATGTGTTTATACATATTCTTTTTCTCACATCATCCTCGATCTTGTTTAAAAAAATGTGAATAGATGCACTTCCCCATACTATATATGAAGATCTCATTGCTTACCCACTCCAAGTGCAAGATTTTGCATCTATTACACCCCAAGTCCCAGTCCTTCCCACACACTGCCCTTCTAATCTGGCAAACACACATCTGTTTTCCAGTCCATGAGTTTCTTTTCTGTAGAGGGGTTCGTTTGTGCCATTTGTTAGATTCCAGAGAGAAGGAGTATCAAAGGGGATTTGTCTTTTTCTATCACACTTAATATCACTTCGTATGGGAGTTTCTGTTTCCAGCTATGTGGCTGGGATTGGCTTTATTTGGTTCTTATTTTATGGTGGAGTAGAGTTCCATTTGTACCTGTACAATATCTACCTAATGCAATCATCTGTCCATGGACATTCTGTTGGTATTCCTGATTAGCTACAGTGAAGAGTGCTGAAATGAACATAGTGGGGCCTTTAATTTTTGGAAGAAGGGCATTTTTTTTTCCAGATATATGTCTAAGAGTTGGATTTCTGAGTACTACAGTGATTCTTTATCTTTTTATGGATTTACCTCGATCCTGTTGTCCAGAGCAATGGTACCAAATTACATACACCACTCACACTGTTGGAGGGCACCCTCTTCAGGTAACCTTCCTCAGGATTTGTTATTTGTAGACTTAGTAATCGTGGACATTTGGACAGGTGTCTGGTAGTACCTCAGAGTAGTTTGTATATCCATTTCTCTCCTAATGAGAGATGGTGATTTTTTTTTTTTCCCCATTGCTTGTTGCCCTCTGTATATCTGGTGTAGGGAAATGTCTATTCAGGCCTTTTTCCCTTTTTTCAATTGGGTTATTGGTTTTTTTTTTTTGCTTTTGGCTGGTATCTGTTGATGAGCTGGTAATTTTGAGACCCTGGCCTGACTCAGCTTTGGGATTGTTGGAAGTTTTTAAATCATAGTTTCAATTTCAGTTCTTGTGATTGGTCTGTTCATCTTTTCTATTTTATCTTGGTTTAGTCTTGGAAGATTGTACTTTTCTAAGAATTTGTCTATTTCTTCTAGCTTTTCCATTTTATTGGCATGTAATTGCATAAAGTAGTCGCTTATGATCCTTTGTATTTCTGTGATGTTGTTACTTTTTCTTTTTCATTTCTAATTTTATTGATTTGAGTCCTCTCTCTTTTTTTCTTGATAAGTCTGGCTAAGGATTTATCAATTTTGTTGATCTTTTCAAAGAACCAGAATTTTTTATTTCATTGATCTTTTCTATGGTTTTCTTTGTTTCTATTTCATTGATTTCTGCTCTGATCTTTATGATTTCTTTCCTTCTACTAACTTTAGGTCTTGTCTGTTCTTCTCTCTAGCTGCTTTAGATGTAAAGTTAGCTTGTTTATTTGAGCTTTTTCTTGTTTCCTCAGGTGGGCTTGTATTGCTATAAACTTTCCTCTTAGAACAGCTTTTGCTGCATCCCATAGGTTTTGGAGTGTCGTGTCTTCATTGTCATTTGCTTCTAAGTATTTTTTAATTTCCTCTTTGATCTCTTAAGTGATCCATTGGTTGTTTTGGTAGCATGTTGTTTAGTCTCCACGTGTTTGTGTTTTTTGCAGATTTTTTCTTGTTATTGATTCCCAGTCATATAGCATTGTGGTTGGAAAAGATGCTTGATTTGATTTCAGTTTTCTTAAAGTTACCAAGGTTGGATTTGAAGCCCAGGATGTGATGAATCTTAGAGAAGGTTCCGTGTGCACTTGAGAAAAATGTGTATTCTGTTGCTTTTGGATGGAATGTCCTATAAATATCTATTAAGTCCATCTGGTTTAATGCTTCATTCAGGGCCTGTGTTTCCTTATTGATTTTCTGTCTGGATGATCTGTCCTTTGCTGTAAGTGGGGTGTTAAAGTCCCCGACTATGATTGTGTTATTGTTGATTTCTCCTTTTAAGGTTGTTAGCCGTTGCCTTATATATTGTGGTGAACCTATGTTGGGTGCATAGATGTTTAAAATTGTTATATCTTCTTCTTGGATTGATCCTTTGATCATTATGTAATGACTTTCTTTGTCCCTTAAAATATTCTTCATTTTAAAGTCTATTTTGTCAATATTCTAGATATGAATATTGCTACTCCAGCTTTCTTTTGATCCCCATTTGCATGAAATATTTTCTTCCATCCTCTCACCTTCAATTTGTATGTGTCCTTAGAAGTGAAGTGGGTCTCTTGAAGACAGGATATATATGGGTCTTGTTTTTGCATCCATTCAGCCAGTCTATGTCTTTTGACTGGGGCGTTTATTCCATTAACATTTAAGGTAATTATTGATATGTATGTTCTTATTGCCATGTTATTAATTGCTTTGGATTTTTTTTTGTTGCTCTTTTTTCTTTCCTTCTTCTCTTGTTCTTTCCTCTTTTGGTTTGATGACTATCTTTAGTGTTGTGTTTAAGTTGATTTTTCTTATTTGTTTGTGTATCAATTGTAGATTTTTGATTTGCAGTTATTCTGAAGTTTTGATATAAAAGTCTATATATACACGAGATTGTTTTAAGTTGTTGGTCTCTTAATTGCAAGTTCATCTCAAATGTCCTGCATTTGTATCCACCTCTTCTCATGATTTCTGATTTTGGTGGCATAATTGTGTGTGGATGATTTCATATCTTTACGGTATATATTCCTTTACTGGTGAGCCTTGTCATTTGCAGTATTTTTGTTTCCTGTTGCTGTCCTTTCTTTTCCGCCTAGAGAAGTTCCTTTAGTATTTGTTGTAAGACTTGTTTAGTGTTGCTGAATTCTCTTAGCTTTTGCTTATCTGGGAAGGTTTTGATTTCTCCAAATCTGAATGAGAGCCTTGCTGGGTAAAGTAAACTTGGTTGAAGGTTTTTACCTTTCATCACACTAAGTATATCATGCCCCTCCCTTCTGACCTGCAGAGTTTCTGCTGAAAAATGTGCCAGTACCTTATTGGGGTTCCCTTGTATGTTACTTGTTTCTCTTCCCTAGCTACTTTCAAGATTTTCTCTTTGTCTTTAATTTTGGTCCGTTTGATTAATATGTGTCTCAGGGTGTTCCTCTTTGGGTTAATTTTATATGGTACTGGTTGTGTTTTCTGGATTTGAGTGAGTGATTCCTTTCCCATGTTAGGGAAGTTTTTGGCTGTTATCTCTCGGAGTATTTTTTCTGTCCCCTTTTCTCTCTCTTCTCCTTCTGGCACCTCTATAATACAGATGTTGGTGCATTTAATGTTGTCCCACAGTTCTCTGAGACTCTCTTCATTTGTTTTCAATCTTTTTTCTCTTTTCTCTTCCACATCTGTAATTTCTACTAATCTGACCTCCACCTCACTTATTTGTTCTTCTGCCTCCTGTATTCTGCTGTTAGTTGCTTCTAGTGAATTTTTTTTTGTTATTGTATTTTGTATGTCTTCTTGTTTAAGTTTTGTTTCTCATATCTCTTTGCTCAGTGTTTCCTGTAAGTTATCCATCTTTGCTGCCAGTTTATTTCCAATGTCTTGCATCATCTTCAGCATCAACAGTCTAAAGTCTTTTTCCTGGAAGCTTAGAATCTCCTGATCACTTAGCTGATTTTCTGGGGTTTTTTCTTTCTCCCTCATCTGAGTTATAGTTCTGTCTTTTCATTTTTATAGTTCTTTGGTGTGGGTGATCTTTTTACAGATAATAGAGTGTAGTTCCTCTTACTTCTGGCATCTGCTCCCCTTGTGGCTGAAGTTGGTATGGGGGCTTGCTGTAGGCTTCCTGATGGGAGGGACTACTGATGCTTGCCCACTGGTAGGTGGAGCTGATTTTTATCCCTCTGGTGCATGGGTCTTTTGTCTCTGCATGGGATTAGAGGTGGCTGTGTGCCTGGGGGGTCTTTAGGTAGCCTGTTTACTGATGGGTGGGGCTGTGTTCCCACCTGAACTGTTGTTTGCCCTGGGGCTTCTCAGCACTGACGGGTAAGGCCAGATTTTCCAAAATGTCCACCTCCAGAGAAAGGCATGCTGCTGGATAATCCTGCGAGCTTTGCTTCCAATATCCTTCCCTCACAACAAGCCACATTCACCCCTGTTTTCCCAGGAAGTCCTCTGAGAACTGCAGTCAGGTTTGACCCAGATTCCTATGGAGACTTTGCTTTGCCCTGGGACCCAGTGCATGTGAAAGTCTGTGTGCACCTTTTAAGAATGGGTCTCTGTTTCCCCCAGTCCTGTGGAGCTCCTGCATACAAGCCCCACTGGCCTTCAATGCCAGATGCTCCTGGGGCTCTTTCTCTCAGTGTCAGATCCCTACACATGTGAGTTTGATGTGAGGCTCAGAACTCTCATTCCTGTAGGTGAGTCTCTGTGAACCAGTTAGTTTCCAGTCTGTGGGGCTTCCCACCCAGGAGGTATGTGGTTGCTTATATCACGTAACTGCCCCTCCTACCTCTTGATGTGGCTTCCTCTTTGTCTTCTGGAGTAGGATATCTTTTTTAAGGTTTCTGGTCCATTTGTTTGAAGATTGCTCAACCTTTAGTTGTGAATTTTGTTGATTTTAGGAGAGAAATTGGGCTCTAGTCCTTCTATTCTGCCATCTTAATCCCATCCAGCAAAGGCTTTTTAGAGGTGTGGAATTATGTATTTTACATATAATTATATAATCAAAATTTGCCTAAATTAACATTGAAATTTAAATAAATATAGAAATTTCTAGTGTTTTAAGTTACAACAGATAATTTTTTGCTTCAGGTATAGTATTACTATTGGAAGTGAAAAGTTAATTTTTCTACACATTTCTTCACCTTAAATATTTATCGTAATGACTGTCACGTGAATGTTAGTCAATCTCTTGATGTTCGGCCCAGACCCATTTTCAGTATAGGTCTGTTGATTGAGTCTCATACAATAGCTCTTGCCTAAATCACCCCCATACTACATTGACCAAGATTTCCTATTTTGATATTTTTATAGAAGAGCGCTTCATGACACTTGAGAACCTACCTCACTGCAGAATTTTTGATATTGTGTAATCTCTTTTACCTCACCCAACCTTTACCATTTTTTTCTTCCATATTCAATTTGACAATAATTTTAGCAACTTACACCTTTATTGTCTCCAAGCATGCAAATTAATTTTCAAAGAAATGACAGGCCTTTTTTGTACTATTATTTGGTAAGTTTATATAGTTAATAAAATTACATAATTTATATTTTCAACTCAATGAAAAGGTTGGGGGAAAAACTAACAGATTCTTGGTATGCCTTAATTAGAGGGAATGGAAAAGCTCCAGTATACTTGAGATAATCCTTTGGTACTGAGCAGGAAGGAGGGATCACTAATATGTTACTGGGAGAAAATAAAAAGAGTAGATTCATCTCAAGAAATGGTTAAGAGAAGGTTTCTTAAGAGAGCTTCTCCTATATCTTAACTATGAAGTTAGAAGATGTTTCCATTAGTTTTATAGAAACTATCCCCTTGAAATTTTATATTTTATAAAAATTTGTAGTTTTATGGACTTAACTCTGTCAGCATAACTCCCCTACTCATTTTGATTGTTCTCAGTGATACAGCGCTTGGTGGCAGACTGCCTGTGACCTTCCATTTTGGTGTATTCAACAGGCTTTCCTGTTGTTGCCTTTGTGTGGCTGCAGCTATTCTCTGATGAGTGATTGCTCTTGGCCTTTAAGGTGGGAATTCTCTCTTTGCGTTTCTCTGTCAAGGAGAACTGGGGCAGTGTTCAACCTAGGGCTAAATTTCTCCCACTATTGAGGCAAGACACTTCTATGTTTGCTACCCAATGTCCTATGAGTCATGAAGTTTTCCATTCTGGTAGTGGGAACAATCACTACTCACAGCTTGGTGTAAGTGCCAAGTATTTGTTATTCAAATCCTTTTGGATGGTTATTGGCCTAGCCTTGGGTAGTTTCTCCCCATGTATGGGTTAATCAATATCCAGCTGAATATTCAAGGGGCAGCCTCTGCAGAGCTGAGTTCCCTCTCTGTGTAGCTCTCTTTTTTCCCATTCTCTGTCCCATATACTTGAGCTGCAATAATCTCCCTGGACAGCTAGCTTTGTCTCTTCAGCTCAGAATGTTTGCCATTCTCTTTGTTTCCCCTTCCTGTCTGTAGCCTGTACAGTGTCTCAAGGCAGTAAGCTAGAGCTATCAAAGGGCTCATCCTGTTTTGATTACTGTCGTTTATTGCCTGCCTTCAGGACCATTTTTTTTTTTAATATACTTTGTCTATTTTTTGGTGGGGAGGGTAAAAACGAAACACGGTCTTTGTTCCTCTGCTTTAGCTGGAACCAAAGTACAACTTTTAATAAGACTTTAGAGAGAGTTTGAAGATAATGAAAGGGAAATAAAATACATGTGCTTACAATGGCAACCATAGGCGGCTATATTCTTGTTCTTACATCCTGCTCATATCCTTGTAGCTCCTATGTCTGAGTCTCCACAATAACTAGCTTTCCAGCCCTTCCCTTTATCAAGATAAGGTTTTCTTTATTCTGCGAAACATTTTTGCTCCTTGAAATCAAACCAGCCAAACATTTTAAAGGAGGGTCTTTGCATTTTTAAAAAACATCTATGTAAGTTTAGGATAGGACCTAGTTGAAGTCATTCTCCCCCATTCTCTGCCCACTCCCTTCCCCCCTTGAAAAAAGAGAGATCAATCTGCTTCAGAATTAAATTTAAGCTCCTACCTCTTAGGAGCTTTCATATTCAAAATGGATGTTTCCCAATTAAAAACAAATAAAACCAAACCCCTAGTGCCCAGTCTCAGCCTGGGAACCCCATTATACCAGTGTATGTTATTATATATTGAATCAATTAATAAGTACTAGTGCATATTACATATATATGGTGTATTAAAACACACATAGAAGGGTGGCCAAAGGCATAACTAGAAATCTTAATTGAATCATAAATATAGCGTTAATTGGAAAAGTTGGAGGAAATTTTATCTTTAGTACTCATCTATTTTCATTTTGCTTGTTCCTTTTTTCCTTGGGATGTTTTGCTTATACATTGTTTGCTTTGATTTTCACGTTTATAATGAATATAAACACTTTTAGAAAGTAGAGTTGTATTTTTAAATGTTAGCAAAGGAACTTTCTATTTAAAAGAACCATGTACATATCCTTTATAAAGTGAAGAATAATTTGTAATGTGTCTATTTGGCCAAGAAATTTTCTTTCTTTTACTTCTGAAGTTTATGTGTATGATCATATAAAATCTTTCTATATTAGATTTTTGTAACATGCACAAGTTTTCATATATTACATTTATATAGATATAAGATATACCTATGTAAATCTTTATAAAGTATGTAGTTAGTACTGTATTCAAGCAGGCATTTCATAATGGATTTCTTGAAGATTAAAAAGAGCATATTTGACAGGAAAGGAACAACATGAATCTAGTCAAAGGAAACTTTCTGAATGTAGTTCTTGGGGTATTTTCATGAAATTTAGAAAATTGCTCTCACGTTTGGAGTCAGATTTCTTAGAGTCAGATGTCTTGAAGAAAAAATACAGTTTATTTTTATGTATTTTAAAACTTCCTGTTTATTAAAATTCAAGGTAAAGTGGTATAAGAAAGATTGGGAATTCTATTTCAGAAAAATAGATTTCCCACATGTAGACTTTATAAAGTATGGATGCTAATATTCTAGTTAGAAAGGAACTTGGTTTCATTTTTGTTCTATTTAATTGGGAAAATGGCCATTTTCTCCAGACACAAGTCAATTTGACAGGAATCTGGCTAAATTCTGCAAATTGTCTGTTTGTTATGGTTGGAACATAACTGCTCTTACCTAGAGTATTTCTTTATGTATCTTCTGACACCTCAGGCAGGGGTAGATCTTTTTCCTCTGTGCCTCTTAGTACTTATACAGGTCTCTACCTGAGTCCTGTTTAGATTGTATCATAATGTTTGTTGACTCTCAATGGTGACTTCTTGGGCTGAAAAATAATCTAGATCATGGATACCTAGGATGGAGCTGTGTTATATAGGGAACAGTAAAAATTTATCAAAGGAAAGTTGAATGATGTTCATTCACATATTCAGCAGTTGACATGCAGTGTATAGAATATATGCAAGAAAGTAAGTGCTCTTCTAGATTCTGTGAATACTGTGGTGACCACGACCAACACAGCTCTTAATCTCACAGTCTTATGATTCAGAAGGAAAGACAGGCTTTGATACAAGTTTTTACAATAACTGATGAGGAAGGATATGATAGGAAGCATAGAACCCTACTATAAGACCTACCTTAGTAATGGGGGTTTAAAGGCTTCCCAGAGGAAGTGATGTTTATGTTGTTACCAGAAGTATGAACTGAAACCAGCTGAAAAGGATTGGGTGTATTTCAGAGGAGGGAGGGTGGTTAAGTTCAGTAGTAGGAATTTAATTACTGCTTCTTTAATAATGTACTTCAGGAGTGACTTTTTTTCCCCCTCCCAACAACTTTGCTGGCTCCTCATTTCATCTCAACAGAGACAAAGACTGAAATAGTTGTTTAATGTTTAAATGATCTTTTTCTGAGCATAGCTCTTCAGCCAGTTGTTCAACATCTCAACATTTTTAGAGTCGAGAACACAATTCTTTTAAAAGAGATATTTCGTTTTTGCATATGAAGTCAAAGACACTATTCTAATGTTTAAATGATCTTTTTCTGAATATGGTTTTTCATCCAGTTGTTCAACATCTCAACATTTTTAGAGTCAAGAACACAATTCTTTCAAAACAGATGTTTCAGGAGTTCCCGTCGTGGCTCAGTGGTTAACAAATCCGACTAGAAACCATGAGGTTGCGGGTTCGATCCCTGGCCTTGCTCAGTGGGTTAAGGATCCGGTGTTGCCATGAGCTGTGATGTAGTTCGCAGACTTGGCTTGGATCCTGCGTTGCTGTGGCTCTGGCATAGGCTGGTGGCTACAGCTCCATTAGACCCCTAGCCTGGGAATCTCCATATGCTGCGGGTACGGCCCTAAAAAAAGAAGACAAAAAAAAATTGATGTTTCGTTTTTTGTAGATGAAGTCAGACACTATTCTACAAAGGCTATCATAACTTTCCAATTCAGAATCATGATAAGAAAAGATAATCTTATTTTTGCGGGAATTTATTTCTTCTCTTAATTTCAGAGGTCACTTCAATTTTGAGTCTCCTCGCAGCAATTCTGACTTGCAGAGAAACACATAAAAATCATCATTTACTGGTCTTAAAAATTTACCATCTCTACCAGAAATTTCCTGAGAAAATAACAACTAATATTTGTTGAGTGCTTTTCATGTTCAGATACTGTGCTAAATAAATATATATTATAAAATATATTTTATACAGACATCCCAGAAATACTGTGAGGTAAATAATATTTTTATCCTTTTCCTATGGTTGAGGACACTGAAAGCATTTAAGTGTCCTGGTCTCAGAACTAGAAGTTATTTCTTCTAAAGAGTTTGATTTCAGAAGTGTCTGACTCAGAGTCTGGGTTCCTACCTTGGCATTGCTTTAAGAGAACTAAATGTAGTATATTAATTATGTTGATACAAATGTGAATTCACAAAGAGCATGCTGCCCTGTTAGAAATTCTTCAATTTCTGTTTAAGATGTTTAAGTGAGGATGTTGTGACAGTACTAAAACATTGCAATAATGCTCCTGTGTGTTAAACTTTTGAGAATTTTAGGAACGTGAAATTTCCATCCTCTACCCACGAGGAATATAACTCTTCCAGCTCTCAGATTTTAAATAAAGCAATTAAAGTAAAAACAAACAAAATATGTTGAGACAGTCTCAGACCCTCTTCACAGGTTTTGGCCACAATAAGGAATACTATTTATTTATTTTTTGCCCTTTTAGGGCCACACCTGAGGCATATAGAAATTCCCAAGGCTGTGGGTTGAATCAGAGCTGCAGGACCTATACTGCAGCTCATGGCAACACTGACTCCTTTAACCCACTGAGCAAAGCCAAGGATTGAACCCACATTCTCATGGATACTGGTTAGATTCTTAACCCTCTGAGCCACAACAGGAACTCCTATTTTTTGTTGTTTTTAATGTTAATAATATATTCCGTTTTTATATTGAAATTCTTGAATAAGTGAAAACAAAATATTCATGGAGTAAAGTAGATAAGACAGGCCGTTTCATGTGTTGTTGGTGAGATGGCTGTGTTTGGAGAAGTTTTGGGCAACATATTTCAAAACTTAAAATTCATTTGCTCCTTGATTCAATAATTCTACTTCTAAGAATTTATGCTATAGCTAACTTTGCCCATGCATGTGAAGCTATATTATGTGTACTCCCTGTAGTATTGTTTGGAGTAGGAAAAATTAAAAATAATTTATGTGTTCATAGGGGCTTGGTATATAAAAACAGATAAGTAGACCCATGGAAGAGAATCAAGAGCCCAGAAATAACTCAAGCATATGCAGTCAACTAATATTTGACAAGATAGCCAAGAATACTGAGTGGAGAAAAGACAGTCTCTTCAATAAAATGGTGCTCGGATAATTGGATATTCACATGTAAAATAATTTATATATATATATATATATAAAACAATATAACTATATATATATATGTCTTCTATCACTTCAAAAATTAGCTTAAAATGGATTAAAGACTTAATATAAGGTCTGAAACCCTGAAATTCCTAGAAGAAAACATAAGGATAAATCTTGGACCTTGGTAATGATTTTTTTTTTTGTTATGATACCTAAAGCATAAGCAGTAAAATAAACATTAAACAAGCAGGGCTAGATCAAACCCAAAAGGATTCTGTACAGTAAAAGATTGGCTGTCATGAAAGACCAGAGATAACATGGTGTGGATGTGGAGAAAAGGGAACCCTATGTACTCTTGATGGGATCGTAAATTGGTATAGCCACTATGGAAAAAAAAGATGGAGAATTCTCAAGAAATTAAAAATAGAACTACTGTGTGATCCAGCAATTCCCCTGCTGGTAATTTATCTAAAGGAAACAAAAACACTAACTGAAAAAGCTGTCTGTATCCCCATGTTCCCAGAAATATTATTTACAATAACCAAGACATGGAAACAACCTAGGTGTTCACTGATGGATGATTAGATAAAGAAGTTGTGGTATATATAGAATGCAGAATTATTCAGCTATTGAAAATGAAGAGATTCTACCATCTGAGACAACATGGATAGACCTGGAAGGCATTGTGCTAAGTAAAATAAGTGAGACAAAGACAAAACTATATGACTTCACTTAAATGTGAACTGTAAAAAACAGAAACAAGCCTAGCATCACAGAAAAAGAGATCAGATATGCAGTTACCAGAAATGGTGGGTATGGATGGGGGAATTAGAGAAAAGTGGTCAAAAGTTACAAATTTTGTTAAAAAATAAAAAAACTATGGATATAATGTACAACATGATAACTATAGTTAATACTGCTGTATGATATATGGGAGAGTTATTAAGAGAGTAAATCCTCAGAGTTCTCATCACAAGGAGAACATTTTTCTTCCCTCTCTTTATTCTTTCTTTTCTATTTAGCTATTTGAGATGACGGATGTTAGCTGAACCTATTGTGATAGTTATTTCACAATATATGTATACCAAACCATCATGTTGTATGCCTTAAAGTTATACAGTGATATATGCCAATTATTTCTCAACAAGACTGGAAAAAAGAAGAAAATTACTGAAAAAGGGGAGGGGACTGGTAAAGTAAGTTATTGTATATCAATAAATGTAACTTTATTAAAGCATTAAAAAGTGACAATACAAGCTAATCAAGTCTTTACTTAATTTCAAGCACCACTGTCATTTAATCCTTTAAAAAATTGTAGGTGTTTATTATTAGCTCCATTTATAGTAGAGAAAAATGAACCTTTAAAGAGGCCAAGTGACTTGTGTCCACACTGTTTAAGTTCTGTGCTATACTGCCTCCTGGTCATCTGTAGCCCAATGTGAAAAGAAAATAAATTGATAAGTGAAAAGAACAAATAGTAGAACGTTTTTGTAGTATGATACTATTTGTAAAAAGAATCTGTATCTTCTATATGTTCCATTTATAACATATATGCTTTCTTATGAAAAAATCTTTCACATATATGAACATATGTAATATATGTGAATATATTAATAAAATTTACATAATACAAATTTATAACTGTTTATATGTATATGCATATGCACAAAAAACATACATTAATAGAAAAATTTCTGGATAGATAGACAAGAACTTAATGGATTTTTTGGAGGATTAGTATGGAGACTTAAAATTCACTCTATTCTCTTTAGTCTGGTGAATTATCTAAAAGTAATTAGCACATACTGCTTTGATGATAAAAAAAAGTTTAAATTGAAACAGTTCTGAAATAATGGATGTGGTAAATCTTTAACAATTACATTCCTCAAGAGGAGTAAAGAGGGACTTAATCATTTTATACCTTTCTGAACTGTGAACTTTTATTTATTTATTATTTATTTATTTATTTAGTCTTTTTGCCTTTTGAGGGCCGCTCCCTTTTAAAAAATGAATACATGTTGCTTTTATAAACATACTTTAAATGAAGAAAACCTTAAAATAGTGAACACATTTCTCTAACAAGTACTATGAAATATTATTTCTGTGACTAAGTTTAGGATATAGTTTATTCATTATATTGACAGTTTAGAATAAATCTGACATGTTAAACTTTTATCAGAGAGCTGTTGTCTTGTTATCTTAAAGGGTAGTTCTTTTCTAATGTCCATTGAGTTGGAAAGTAACTCAATGAAGATTTACTTCATTTTTATAAACACGATTGTTTCCGATTGAAGTCTTAGTAATGAAACCTTTCACAGCAAATGAGATTCAGCAATGCAGAAGCTGACAGCAGTTTTATTAGATGGTGCTAGTCAATTGAGCACAATTTTCTTTCAGGAAAATGGTACCATGCTTCTTAAACTCCAGAGCATTTATCAAAAACAAATGTCAATTTGAAATTGCATTGTTTATTAAGAAACAATGTTCTAGTGTCAACTGACAGTATTTTAAATTGTGCTTAGTCATGGAATGTACTTGGAATTAGATTGGATGATAAATGCTGAGATGGGCATACGTG
Organism: Sus scrofa; assembly: GCF_054392235.1. Lineage (NCBI taxonomy): Eukaryota > Metazoa > Chordata > Mammalia > Artiodactyla > Suidae > Sus > Sus scrofa. The sequence goes on along the minus strand of NC_139396.1, from coordinate 92,970,412 downwards.
AAACTTAAAGTATAACTTCTTTGGGGTTATGTGTTTCAGGTGATGCTCTAAAAGAATCAGCTGAGAGATTTGCAGATGACCCTTGTTATCTCCCAAAAAGAGAGGCTGTGGTTCAAGCTGCCCGTGCCTTGTTGGCTGCAGTTACCAGACTCCTTATCCTCGCAGATATGATTGATGTCATGTGTCTCTTGCAGCATGTGTCAGCTGTAAGTAAAAGATGGCTTAGGTTTACCTCGGCATTGTTCTCACTTCTAATTCCATTTTCTTTCTTTTTTTTTTGCTTTTTAGGCCTGCACCTGTGGCATATGGAAATTCTCAGGCTAGAGGTCAAATTGGAGCTACAGCTGCTGGCCTACACCATAGCCACAGCAATGCCAGATCGAGCTGCATCTGCGACCTACACCATAACTCACAGCAACTCCAGATCCTTAACCCACTGAGTGAGGCCAGGGATCGAACCTGCGTCCTCATGGATAATAGATTCATTTCCACTCATCCATGATGGGAACTCCTATTGGAGGAGTTGATTTACAATGTGTGTCAATTTCTGCTGCATATCAAAGTGACACAGACTTTTTACCATTTAAATTTTTATGCCCTATAAAAATATATAATAGCATCATTTTATAGCTAACGCAGAAAATAAATGTAAATATAAATAATTTGAGAAAGAGAAACTTTAAAACTTAAGGCATGTGGAAGTTTATCCTAGTTTATAAATGAAAACTACTTTGCCAGCTGCTTTTGATCCAAGATAAACTGCATATTTACAGGTAGTCTGTATTGTCTGTAGTAATCCATTATGAAAAGACATAAATGGATTGAATAAATTTTAGCTAGGAGACTGCAAAGGCAACAAGATAGCTTGTTTGCTCTACTTTTCTAGACAAAACCGTTTAGCAAAGTTTGGCAGTCCATCGCCTTAAACACTCGGCCACCTCGTCACTTCCATTTAGCCAAGTTTAAAAGAAGAATTTTATTCAAGTCTTTTTAACTTTTTAAAGTGACTTAGTCTAATCAAGTTATTAATAGTGTCTAGATGAAAATGTTGCAAAGAATCCTTTTAGAGCCTCTGCTCTTTCTTCTGCTTTAAATAGGACCCTTGTTCTTCTGTTCATAAATACATCTGCATTTTCATAAAGGTGCTAGGTGACTGTAATATCACTACCTTATTAAGCAAATGATGGCTTTGTCTGACTTTCTTATCAAAATCATTTTCTCTACTTGCTAAACTAAACCTTTTTTTCTTTAAAAATCATCTTTCTCTTACTTACTAATACTTATTTTAACCCTAAAGTAGAGCGAGTTTTCTTTTATACTTCCTTTTTTTTTTGATAGTTTTATTACTGCAAAAAAGCAGTTTGGCATCTTTTTGTTGTTAACTAACTTTTTAGGAAAAGGACTGGTTTTCAGTAGATTTATAGCAACTGTCTACAGTGGATTTATAGGTGAGATATTTGAAATTTTTTTTTTTGTTACTTGATTGCTAGTTTGTTGAATACCTTAAACAAATCCCTGAAAATTCCTGAGATTTGTTTTTTTAATATGTGAATATAGATACTAATAAATGCTATAACCAGGAACAGGGAAGATTAAGTATCATGTAATTCCTAGTTCTAATGACCCGATGTTTCCCATGTTTTAGACTCTAAATTTGTTGGGATGAGGCAGAATGAAAGGCTTTTGTAAGGTGAAAATTACTATGTTTATAATCAATTAGGAGGTTAACAGAAGTTGCCCTCATGGCTCTGTGGTTAACAAACCTGACTAGTATCCATGGGGATGTGGGTTTGGTCCCTGGCCTCGCTCAGTGGGTTAAGCCTCTGGCGTTGCCATGAGCTGTGGTGTAGATTGCAGAAGTGGCTTGGATCCTAAATTGCTGTGGCTGTGGTGTAGGCTGGTGGCTTCAGTTGTGATTGAACCCTTAGCTTGGGAACCTCCATATGCCATGGGTGTGGCCCTAAAAATGCAACCCCCCCAAAATCAATTAGAGGTTGTGTGTTTATGTGTGTATATATATGTATGTTTGTGTGTGTATATACACTTTTCCTTCTCTCCTCTGTGTATATACACACACATATGCATAATATGACATGTACCTTCACTGCCATTTTAATCGAATACCACTAATTGCTAGGCACAGAGCTAGGTAATTTACACATATCATTATCATTCAAATGAAGAAGGAAGTAATTGTATCTCAAAAGAAAACAGTACTGCTTTTTGCAATAAAGATTATACTTAATAGCTATTGAGTTTTTGTAATGGGCTAAGAAATGTGCTGAATTATCATCTTTATTTTTGATTTTTTTGGTATTTAAAATTTTTTAATTGAGAAATAACATATAGTATTAGTTTTAGGTGTACAACATGTTTTAATATATGTATATGTTACAAAATGATTACCACAATAAGTTAAGATTCTTTGCCACGCATAGTGATTTCTTTCAGCACTTTTCATATGTCATCCTATTGCTTCTTATTCTCATTATTTGTGGAGAAAAGTCTATCATTTTCTTCATTTTTCCCCAGGATGTTTTGTGTGTTTTTTTGGCTGCTCTTAGATCAGCTTCTTATCTTTTATTTTAGACTAATTACAGGGTGACTAGGTGTGGTTTTCTTGGTGATTATTCTGGCCGGGGTTCATTGACCTTCTGGGATCCTGATTACTTAAATCACTTATAAATATGTATAATACAACAATGATGCTTCAGCTATTACAAATGAAGACATTTGTGGTAAATTGTAATCTTTTTTTTAAACTATTTCATCTTTATAAAAATTTATATTTGAATCATATTATTCAACTCAATTATTTCACATAGAATGAAGGCAAATTGAAAAAAGAATTGAGGTGTTCCCTTTGTGGCTCAATGGTTAAAGAACCTAACTAGTATCCATGAGGATCCAGGTTTGATCCCTGGTCTCGCTCAGTGGAGTGAGGATTCAGTGTTACTGTGAGCTATGGTGTAGGTCACAGACGTGACTCATATCCTGAGTTGCTGTGGCTGTGGCGGAGACCAGCAGGTGCAGCTTCGATTCAACCTCTAGCTGGGAACTTCCATATAACCGCGGGTATGGCTCTAAAAAGAAAAAAGAAATTGAGATTAAGATTAGCATTATTTAGCCCAACATTTCCCTAATGGTATTCTGCAGAACCTGTCATAAATATGCAACATGAGAAAAATTTTAATTTTTTTAATGGTCATTGCTGCATACAGAAATTCTCTTTGAATGTTTTTGATGCACATTAGTATATTAAAGTTGGTGAGAAATACTGGAGCAATGAAAATTGTTTAACTTTACTAAACCCAGAGTCCTTCAAGTTTCTTGACCATAAAACATTTCTATAATATTTTAATCCTGGAACTTTCTCAGACCATACTTTGGGATATAGCGGTTTATTATATTTTTTAAAATGTTTATGGTTCTATTAAATTTCTACTTAGAAATAAAATCACAGTAGAGAAACTTCAGTGCCCTTATAGTCTAATACCTTACTGAAGTAGATAGACTCTCCTGTAATATGCTATACACTCAACTGTCTAACAATATATATGATCACCTACAGTGACAGCAATCTCAATTCTGTGAGACAGTGAATCAGATTTTGGATAATTCTAATTATCGAAGACATTTTTTCACACTAAGCTTAAAGCTCGGTCCCTTCTATATCCATTCATTGTTTCTAGTTAGCTTTCTGGACCAATACAGAATCAAAGAAATTGGAAAAGGCATTTTTCAAATAACTGATGGCTACTCTTAGGACTAACATCCGTCTTATTTAAGCTAAATATTTCTTGACTTTTGCACATTCCTTATAGACAGTTTTGGACTACTATGAATACTCTAGAATTTTCATGTCTTGTATGATTTTGTTTCCTGCTGAAAATTTCAGTCTTGATTTTGATGTACTTGAACATGCAAGCAGATTTGTTTTATGGCTGAAGTTTGAAAACTTCAGTGTCTGGACTCCCTGGTTGTCTGTCTGTGTTGCTGTCATTGTGCTGGTTTTTATTAAGTTCATGGTGTCTTGTCTTTTCATGTGAATGGCTAGCTTTGTATACCAAACCTTATTTCTTCTGGAACTTATATCAGGAAATTGCTCACTGTTTTATTAGCTCTTTTATGTTTTTAACATGAAGTGCTATATATTTCATCAAATCTTGTTAGTTTTTTTTTTCCAGCGGAAGAATTGTATTGAAGGACTAATTTGCCAATATAAGAAACAGATCCTCCCCGTAAATCCTTTGCTGTGCATGTTCTAGATTATAGGTAACTGCCATAAAATGTTGAAATCAAAACATCCTGAAATAAAAACACTCTGATGTGAACATTCTATAATATACTCAATTACCTCCCTGATTTAATGTCCAACATTATCTGATTTTGTGCGTAATTAAAACCTCGGAGTGGGAGGTCCTGTTGTGGCTCAGTGTTAATGAACCTGACTAGCATCCATGAGGATGTGGGTTCATCCCTTGCCTTGTTCAGTGGGTTAAGGATCCAGTGTTGCTGTGAGCTGTGGTGTAGTTCGCAGATGCGGCTCAGATCCTGCGTTGCTGTGGCCGTGGCTGTGGCGAAGGCCGGCAACTTCATCTCCAATTTGACCTCTAGCTGGGAACCGCCTTCTGCTGTAGGTGCGGCCCTAAAAAGACAAAACGGCCAAAAAAAGAAAATAAAAAACCTCTGAGTCTCTGAATTCGGAGACCTTGTCTAGGTCTTCCTTCTCTGATACTAGTTTCATCTTTTTATATGTTACGTTTCTATTCAGTGAATTTTATCTTGCTAATTCTGGCTTTTTAAAATATCCATCCAGAGCTTTTTGACTTTTGATTTTGTCTCTCTCCACAACCTGGTATCATTTTCAGATTTCATTAACAAGTTATTCATGAAAAATTGCTTAATGATATGGAAAACAGTGATATAGCTTTCTTTCAGATAACATTAATCAAATATTAACATATATTGAATAAAGTTGTGGAAATGAGCTTTAATCTCGCTTCATTGGGCTACTGTATAAACCATGTTTTATTTTATCCTCAAGCACTTTCTCAAAGGCCTTTCTGAAATCAAGATGTATTATCTGTAGCATTACAGATTTATCTGGCTAGTAACCCCAGTTATAAAGGAAATGAGGTTAGTTTGTCAGGACTTATTTTTAATAACCCCTTAAGAGCTCTGAGTGACTGTTGCCTGCTTGATTTTATTCCTTTTCTTTCTTTCTTTCTTTCTTACTTGACCTTCACTTTTCAATAACATTCTACGTACTTATGGTTGTAAACCACTTGTTTGCTGGGATCTCCTTGCCCTTAAGATTTTGAACCCTCATTTCATGTCCTGTCAATTACAAGGTTCTCCCCAAGATTTCTGCAAATTCTCTCAGGCTCATATTCTCAAGGTCACCTCTGGCTCCAAGTTGTTGCTTCCATAGAATTACTTTAGTTTATAAATTTTTTCCCCTACCTTTATTGTATAATTTGTTAATTAATCATTAGAAGCTGACCCTTTCCCCACTTAACACACACACACACACACACACACACACACACACACACACACACAACACACACATGCACTCCTATACAAGGCATATTTATGTATATGGCAAACCTGTTAGAAACTTGGAAGGATGGAAGGGAGAGGGTTCGGTAGTGTAACAAAATATGCTAAATGATTTCAATTTGTATATTAGAAACCGTTAGCAACTTCATCTTATTGTCATTCCCCCTCCTTTCTCCCTACCTATTGTCCTTTGTTTTTCTTCACATCCTTATGCAGTAAGATATTCTGTCAAGTCACTATTAACTTGGCCTCTGCTAATTTGTGTCCTCAGATATCACTATCCACCTTAAATTACACCTGAAGGTATTTTCCTCAATATAAACAATTCCTTGCCTAAGAATTTTATAATCATCTGTCTTATAAACACACACAAACACACCCCATCCTATTATAAAATAATCTATAAATTTTTTTTTTTTTTGTGTGTGGAGGGCATCAGCTTTGAAGATACCTATTTCTTGTTCATGATACACATTCTTCTTTCAAAAGCAGTGGATTATTTTTAAGTTTGTTTTCCTGATTTTGAGTATGATGGATGAAGTACAGTCTTACCTTGTTTTATGCAAGCTTCTGCTCTTTTTGGGCTCTATGCTCAAACAAAAATCCCTGCTACATTTTTTGTTATTTATTCTTCATCTTTTTAAAAATATTTATTCTTTTGTATTTATTCTTCATTGTAATCCCTGATATATTTTTAGGATTCTTTATTGAATTCTTTATATAAAGAATTCCTCTATTATCACAATGTTTCCTTAAGTGGCCTTACTCTTTTCTTCCTTTTATAATCTTTTCCAAATAACAGAATTCTTCATTCATATTAAGGTATATTTGCTTTTAAAAGTCAGGTAAATAAGATTGTACTCTACTTCTTTATCTAGTTCTTTAAGGAAGTACCTGTTTTCTTCTGGGGGAAATAGGTCCAAATCAAAGGTAAGAGAGGACAGAGAAAAATGTGATGATATTTTCCTATGTAATTAATTGTAGAAACATGGAAAGGCAATTTGGCTTTATTACTGACATTGCTCATAATTTCCTATGGGAATTTAAGTTAAAAAATTTATCTCTGGTGTTCAAGTTTTTTGAACTTTTTTGGACTATTTACGCATCTTGAGATCACACATTCTATCTTATTGGCATATGAATTTTATAAGGGTCAGTTTTCTTTGAGAGAATATTGGCTTGCAGATCTCTTTCTTTCTTTAGGAACTAGGACAATGTGGAGAGAACACATGACTTTTGGCAGCAGGGAAACCTTACTTGAATCATTGTCTGTTGTGGATTAATTGGGCGACCTTGGGAAAATTAAAAATCTCTGAGCCCTAGTTTCTTCTTCTGAGCTGTAAAGATACTAAAACTTACTCTGAATACTCTAAGGGCCTTGTGTAGATTAAATGATATAATAATATATAAATTCACTGGTAAAATTGGGTATGAATTTTCTTTTATCTTCCTTCCTTTCTTTGTCTTACCTTTTTCCACCATGGTACCTTGCTCCCATTTTCTGACTCTTGCAGTGCAATATTATCCTCATTCCTAAAGATGAAGGGAAATAAATTTGACTCCTAAGTTGAATTAACTTTTATGGCTTTTTGCATTTGTTATACCATAGCCAGTTTTTTTTTTAAGTGGAAATATTTGTCCCTTTTGATTAGGAAATAAACCAGTTATAGGTTTATTATAGGACATGGCTCCTCTATTTAATAACTTCTTATGTCAAATACATTTTTAATATTATTTAATAAAGCTCCCTGCCCCCTCTGGATCAGCACAGAGTAAGTAGACAAAAACTGTAGCAGCCTATTTCTCCCTAAGAGGTGAGTGTTGGTAGAAGCCCAAATGATTGGTGGGAGATCTTCTGTATAAAGCCAGCCTGCAAAGACTAGGAAAGTTGACTGCTTTGTCAAATATGTAGACAACACAGTTAAAAAAAAATGAAGAATCAGGCAAAAATATTTCAAACAAATGATAAGATGAATTTCTAGAAATTAACCCTAATGAAACAGTTCTATGATTTACCTGACAATTCAAAATAATAGTCATAAAGATGCTCACTGAGGCCAAAAGAACAATGCATATACAAAATTAGAATTTCAACAAAGAGATAAAAAATGTAAGTACCAAACAGAAATCATGGAGCTAAAGAATGTAACAGTGAAAAACTCAATAGTGGACTAGATCAAACAGAAGAAAGGATCAATGAACTTGAAGATAGACCACTGGGAAAAATTTAGTCAGAGTAGCAAAAAGAAATGAAAAGAGGGAGAAAGCTAAAGGATTTCTGAGATACAATTTAACAGATCAATATATGCATTATGGTAGTCCCAGAAAGAGAAAAGGGAGAGAGAGAAAAAGGATGAGAAAGCTTATTCAAAGAAATAGTCACTGGAAACATCTCAAATCTGGGGATAGAAATGCACATTGAGATATAAGTAGCCTAAAAGATGAAGCCAAAGAAATTTATACTGAGACATATGATACAGTAGTATCCTTTATCTGTAGCTTTGCTTTCCTTGGTTTCAGTTATCCATGGTCAACTGTGGTCGAAAGATATTAAATGGTAAATACCAGAAATAAACAATTCATACATTTTAAATTGCATGCTGTTCTATGTAGCATGATGAAATCTCATACTATCCTGCTCTTTCCTGTTTGGGATGGGACTCATCCCTTTGTCCAATGTATCCATACTGTATATGCTACCTGCCCATTACTATAAGAAAAACACTATATTTGTGATTTGGTATTATCCATGGTTTCAGGTATCTTCTGAGGGTCTGGGAATGTATCCCTGAAGATAAGGGGGGACTACTCAGCTATCAAAAATCAAATACAAAAAGGGAGTGAAAAGCATTGAACTGGAGAAAAGTGACCATTACATACAATGGACCCCCTGTAAGGTTATCAGTGGATTTTTTAGCAGAAACTTAGCAGGCTAGAGGTAGTGGGATGATAGATGCAAAGTGCTGAAAGAAAAAAAAAAAACATCCAAGAATACTATACCCAGCAAAACTCATTTTCAAAAACTGAGATAAAGAGTTTCCCAAACAAAAGCTGAAGGAGTTCATCACCACTCAACCTGGCTTAGAAGAAGAGCTAGAGGGAGTACTTCAGTTGAAATGAAAATATTTGAAACAGCAACATGATAGCATAACAAAGTTTGAAACTTTGGTAATGGTAAATATATAGACAAATACAGGTTACTATATTACTGTAATGTAGTAAGAAATCACTTTTACTTCTAGTATCAAAGTTAAAAGACATAAGTATTTAAAACAGCTATGACTAAAAATATGGTAAAACATACAATATGAATAGATGTAAATTGGGAGAACAATAACTGTGTATAAGAGAAGCAAAAGTATAGAGTTTTTGTAAGTGATTAAACTTAAGATATTATTGGCTTAAAACAGATGGTTTCAGCTCAGTGGAAATGAACCTGACTAGTAACCACAAGGATGTGGGTTTGATCCCTGACCTTGGGTTAAGGCCACAGAATTGCCATAAGCTCTGGTGTAGGTTGGAGATGCAGCTCAGATCCTGTGTTGTTGCAGTGTAGGTCAGCAGCTGTACTTCCAATTCGGCCCCTAGCCTGGGAAATTCCATATGCTGCACCTGCAGCCCTAAAAAGCAAACAACAACAAAATAACTCCTCCCCCAACAGATTTTTAGAATTATATTTTATGCAGACCTCAAGATGACCACACACACACACAAAAACATAGAAGTTACAAAAAAAAAATCAAAGCTTATCAATAAAAAAATTGGGAGTTCCTGTTTTGGCTCAGTGGTAATGAACCTAGCATCCAAGAGGACTTGGATTCTTGGCCCCTGCTCAGTGGGTTAAGGATCTGGCTTTGCCATGAGCTGTGGTGTAGGTTTCAGATGTGGCTCAGATCTTGTGTTGCTGTGGCTGTGTTGTAGGCAGACGGCTACAACTCAGATTTGACCCCTAGCCTGGGAACTTCCATATGCCATGAATGTCCCCACCGACTGCCAAAAAAAAAAAAAAAAAAAAAAAGACGAAAAAAATCAAGACAGCAAGAGAGAAAAAGATGGAATAAAAATCCTAAAATACTAACAAAAAAGTCAACTATACTTTAATTAAAAAAAAATTAACAGAAGCTACTGATGAAATGGCAATAGTAAATCCTTCCCTATCAATAATTATTTTAAATGTAAATGAATTAAACTTCTCAATAAAAGGGCACAAAATGGCTGAATGGATAAAAGAAAGGAGACCCAACTATATGCTATGTAAAAGAAACTTACTTTAGGAGTTCCCTGGTAGTCTAGTCTTAAAGACTTAGCATTGTCACTGCTGGGGCTCAGGTTATTGCTGTGACTCAGGTTTGATCCCTAGCCTAGGAACTTATGGATGCTGCAAAAATGAAGCAAAACAACCCCTTTAGATTTAAGGACATATGGAGGCTGAAAATGAAGGGATGGAAAAATATATTCCATGCAAATATAACTAAAAGAGAGCAGGGGCTATACTTAAACAAAATGAACTTGATATCAAAAACTATCAAAAGAAACAGGACATTATATGATGATGAAAGGGTAAAATCACCAGGAAGATGTAACAATTATAAATATATGTGACCCAACATTAGAGAACCTAAATGTATAAAGCAAACATTGATAGACTAAAGGGAGAAATAGATATCAGTACAACAGGTGAATAATGGATAGAACATCTAGACAGAAGATCATTAGGGAAACAGAAGACCTGATCAACCCTATAGATGAAACGAACCTAACAGACATATACAGAACATCCCACCCAACATTAGCAGAATACACAGTCTTCTCATATGCACACAATTCTTTCTCTAGGATAGATACCATTTTAGGTCACAAAAAAAGTCTTAAGATTGAATTGATATCAAGGATCTTTTCTGACCACAATGGAGTGAAAGTAGAAATCAATAGCAGAAGGAAATTTGGAAAATTTACAAATATGTGGAAATTATACAACAGACATTTGGAGTGTTTATGTCAAAGTTGAAATCAGGAAGGAAATTAGAAGATTCCTTGAAACAAATGAAAATGAAAACATACCAAACTTATAGGATGTGGCAAAAGTAGTACTAAGAGGAAAGTTCAGAGAGGCAAATCCCTGCCTTAAAAAAGAAGAAAGATCTCAAGTAAAGAACTTTATTATCTCAAAGAGCTAGAAAAGAAGCCCAAAGATGGAAAAAGGAGAAAAAAAAGGAAATTATAAACATTAGAGCAGAAATAAGTGAAATAGAATATAGGAAAATAAGAGAAAAAACCCAACAGGAAGAGTTGGTTTTTTGAAGATAAACAACATTGACAAACCTTAGCTAGATTAACCAAGAAAAAAATAGAGAAGACTCAAAGTTAGAAACGAAAGAGGAGACATTGCATCTGATGCCACAGGAGTAAGAAGATTGTAAGAGACTTATTATGAATATTGTATGCCAAAAACAATACCTAGAAGAAATATATAAATTCCTAGAGGGATATTAGCACTCCCATGTTCTTCACAGCACCATTCACTATAGTCAAGATGAGGAAACAACATTGACAAATGAATGGATAAAGAAATGTATATATGCACAATGAAATACTGTTCGGTCTTAAAAGGGAAGGAAATTCTACAACATGGATGAGGATATTATGGCAAATAAACTAAACCAGTCACAGAAAGGTAAATACTGCATGACTGCACTTCTATAAGATATCTAAAACATTAAAAAATCATAGAATCAAAGAATGGAATGGTCATTTCCAGGAGGTAAAGGAAAAGGGAGTGGAGAATTAGTGGGCATAAAGTTTCAGTTAAGTGAGATGAATAATCTAGAGATCTCATGTAGAACACTGTACCTATAGACAATTTTTTTGAGTACTGTATACTTAAAATTTTTAGGACCATATGTCTCATGTTAAGTGCTCTGCTGTAATAAAATAGAAGAAAATAAACAAGTAAAATAAATTTTGCAGTAATGTTGAAGAAAAATTCAAAATAAATGTATCTTTCTATTTCTCTTAAAAAGTGCCTTGCTTAGAGATGCTCAATAAATATTGAATACTCTTTTGTTCAATCCTCATTCATTACTGAATGGTCATAAATTTAATGACAGTGGTCTGTTAGAATTTTATGGAATTTTAAAATTTATAAAGCAGTAATCTATAAAGCTAGATAATATCTTCTTTATGATAAGAGCTCTTTCTCTTTTGTTTTCCTCCATTTCCTGCATGGCTGGCATGTTGGTGTTAAATATTTGTTGAATGAATGTCTTTCATTTTTCCCAAATGGATTTATTTCACAGCAGCCTTATAAAGCAGACAGGCAAGGGCAATTTCTCCTGTTTTATGGATAACACAATCAAGAATTGGAATTGTAGTGACGACCAAAAGAGTATGGAAATTATCAAATGACATAGCAAGGAGTTGAACCCAGATTTTAAGACCAATGCTCTTTCAACTTCATAGGACTATTTCTAATTTAGATTTCAAGCCCAATTTTGTTCTATGTTCTTAATTTAACTTTGGTTATCATTCTTTACAGTAAAAAAAAAAAATCGCTTGAGATTATATGTGTCTGTTCATTTTCTGCTTCAGCTGTAAACTTCCTTTTCATAAGTGGTATTACCATTCTGTAATGGTAAATGGAAAATATGTGTGAAAGTCCATGGATTAAGCTCAGAAAATGAAGGAATTTTTTTCTCAATAATACTTCATTTTAGTTGCTCTGTAGTTGCCCTATTTAAGTAAGGTGGACTAGCAATTTCTTATGCTTAAAACAATTTCTTTTTACTCTAAACATTAATATTTATAGGGCATTGACATATTATTTGATCATTCCTCCTCCTGCTTTAGTTTCCAGAATCTTTTGGCACTATTTCACACTGACATCTCAGGGACACTAAGATCACACTTGGCAATTCAGTGCTTTCAATCAGGTACTTATTGGATACTCTTTTGTATATATAATGCTGTATGGAATTTTTTTTTTATGTTACAGATAACCCCCAGCAAGTTTTACAAATGCACAAAATATTAAATAAGGCAAAATGACAACTGTTGCGTTGGTTGTTCTTTGGAGTGATGTTACTCAATATTTTTTAATTATAAGAATTAGTAGGCTGCTGGAGCTGCAGAATTATTTGATTCTATTGATCTGACTATAAGAGGAAGCCAAGGCACTGGGAGTGAGAGCTGGGGAAGCTTTACTTGCCAGAGGCCTGGCTGTGTTTTTTTTCCTGCTGCTTCAGCTGGTTTCTTCTTGTCCTCTTTCTCAAATTACTCCATGAATCTACATAATTTTCATGAACTCATTGAATGTGTAGTTTGTATAAAACATTGACTTAGATTTATTTAAAAATATGTTGTCAGTAAAAGGAGGATTTGGGAAGAGGGAATGCTGAGTCAAACTAGATATTTTCCCTTCTGCCTTGCACATGCTTCCCTTTTCTGCAAAACAGATTTTCATTTATTTTAATGGGAGATGAGCAATCATGATCTCTGTTGTTTTATTTTGCAGATTACTATTATTTCCATTTCTGACCATCAAGGAATTTGATGAGAAAACACCATTGGTGTGTTTACAATGCTTTTATACAACACTCACCTTTTGGGCTTAGAGATACTGTTTGCATCTTATTCTTGTCAGTTGTGTGAAATTTGGTAAGGTAGTCAAATAGGACAGAATTTGGATTTGTTTCTCAGTTCAGAGACCATTTTATTATTCAGTTCTGACAGTTTTAGAATATACCTAGATTTGTCTTGGGTTCAAATTTATTCATTGGGCGTTTTTAAAAAAAGTTTGAATTTTGTTTTCAATGAGTTAAAATATTAACACAGGATAAATTCAATGTTCAACAAATTAGTTTGTGATTCTTGGTTCCTTTAAAATTCTCACCCAAAACTTTGAACAAGTAAAATCCAGGAATATGAAAATCTCTTCGATTAATTGTGTTTCCTTTCCCAATTTCAACTGAGAGATCATTTATTTTGAGAAACCATCAATACAGTGGAATTACAGTGCCCTGAGCTAACATAGGAAGTTTCAAGAGGTCTGTTTCAATGGTCAAGCACAGTAGCCTACTGGTATAAAAAAATGTTCACATTAAGACAACCTCAGATCTCTTTAAGTAAAATCTAAATCTCACCTTAACCTTTGTCTTATTTTTATCTATGCTTCAGCTTTACCTGCAAATAAAATTATTGATTTTACTCTTTCACATCTTTAAGTGGATGTGTGAGCAGATGGGAATGGGGTGTATTCAATATGGAGCTAAATTAAAGTAACATTAGATTTTTGTATGACCTCTTCTTGAGAATTATTTGTTGTAAGTGGAAAAAAATATTTAAATGAATGAATTATAGTTCAAATACTTTGAACTATTTTGTATCAACAATTGGAGGATATAAGTCCTGATAATGAAAGTTTAAGCTAAAACTTCCACATTATGTAAACTCTGACCTTTAATGAAAACAACTTGTGCGGATGAAGTGTTCATAGATTTTCACCCTTTCTTCACTGGCCATGGACATGTTATCTGGAAGTATTGGTTTTCATGTTTTTTATTTTGAAATCTTACAAATGTGTTTACCCTAAAGTTCCTAATTGGAGTTGCATAAAATTCACAGAAAAAATGTGAAGAAATACTCAAGAAATAGAGCTAATATTTCTTTTTTTTTATAATTGAAGTATCTTTCATTCTTTAAAGAAAATATGATTTGTTACACAAGACAATTCTTGATTTCATTCACTTATAAATACATTATATTTGCATATTATATATAACTATATATAGGTTTTAAAAAAACCTCTTAAACAAAAAGAAAAATGTACTCAATGTCTTGCTCCCAAAGGTAGATGAAAACAGTTGGGTGAATGCCATTCTAGACCATTTCTTGATATCTCTCTATATCCAGAAGTGCATATCATTAATAAAAAATTGATCATGCTACATATATCATTTTATAACTTATTATCTCACTTAATGGAGTATAGTGGACATCTTTTTGCTTCAATAAATTTGTGTCAACATCATGGTTATCTTTTAATTATAAAATCAACAATTCTTAATTTTATTTTTTCCCCAAATTCCTCACTGTACCAAGAAAATAACCCAGAAAATACAAATCAAAAGTGAAAGAGGAGTTCCCATTGTGGCTCAGTGGAAACAAACCTGACTAATATCCATGAGGATGCAGGTTCAATCCCTGGCCTCACTCATTGAGTTAAGGATCCAGGATTGCTGTGAGCTATGGTATAGGTCACAGACATAGTTCAGATCTGGCATTGATGTGGCTGTGGTGTAGCCTGGCAGCTGCAGCTCCAATTCAACCCCGAGTCTGGGAACTTGCATATACTGCACCTGCAGCTCTTAAAAAAAAAAAAAAAAAGAAAAGAAAAACCTAATTCCATCCCCAAGAAAGACACCAAAGTTGTTTTGGTGTCTTTCTTGGAGCTAATATTTCTTAGGGAAGAAAAATGCAGGGGATAGATAATTCTTTAGATGTAAACAGATTGATTCGTAAAATGGCTGAGGATAGTTTGTAGATAAAACTACTTACAGTGTTTAGAATCTTAAAATCTGAGATGAGTTTGTTTTGAACACTATGAGAAGGGACTAAGAAATAGACAAGGCACAGAAATGATCATACAACATGATAAATAGTTAATATAAAGATTATTAAATCTATGTTAAAAGAAATTTGTTTACTGTGATACAAAGGGGGGAAATGAGCAGCCTTTGGCTATATTTAAACTGATGGGTAGCATCAGTTCCCTTTTACGGCTCTGAAACTCCTTCAAATTCCCTCATGTCTTCTATATGGCTTGAGTCTCTCAGTATCAATGGGTTTTTTCTACTTCACCACGTATTGCTTTTATCTCTTTTTTTGCACTCTATTTATTATTTTTCCTTGTGTTCAAGTTAATGGTAGAATAGAAAGAGGACAAACGTAGTAAAAGCCAGTTCCTTTTTGAAATGCATAGAAATATCATATCACTATGTTGTATACCAGGAACTAACATAGTATTGTAGGTCAGGTATAGTTCAGAAACAACCAAACAAACTCATAGAAAGAGAGATGAGATTTGTGATAACCAGAGGTGGGGTGTGGTGAGAGAGAGAACTGGATAAAAGTAGTCAAAAGGCACAAACTTCCAATTATAAGACCAATAAGTACTAGAAATGAGATATACAATATGATAAATGTTTAACAATGTTGTATGTTATATATGAAAGTGGAAAGTACAAATCCTGTTATAAGGAAAATATTTTTTTAATATTTCTTTAATTTTGTATCTATATGAAATGATGGATGTTTGACTTGTGATAATCACATCGTGATGTATGAAAGTCAAATGATTATGCTGCATACTTTAGTGTATACAGTGCTATATGTTAGTTATATCTCAATAAAACTGGGTAAAAAGATCATTTGGCCTAATATGAAGTTTTATGATTCCCAAGGGAACCTGGACAAAGCCAGATTAGGGCAAAAGGCCAGATAAAAGAAAAATTATGACTGTACTGTTTTTAGGAATTAAAATTATATATTTTTGAAAAAGAAAATAGTTCAAACTTTCTGAGTCTCAGTTTACTTGTAGCATGGGAAGAGAAATAGGAATTTCTTGTGAAGATTAAATTGGAAAGGATGAAGCACCTGGCACTGAGACAGTATTCAGTACATGTCAGTATCTTTCCCAAGTCTGTAAGTTACTTTAGGGAAGGAAATATGTTTTTCATTCATAATGCCTTGTGCATGGTAGTCTCTAAAAGATCATTTGTGGAATTTAATTTATTGCTCCGCTGTGAAAGCTTAGCACTATCATTTCCTATCTCTTTTTCCTCTGTTACCTTGGATTGAAATAAACATGTTGCTTTCATGAAACTGAGGATTTAATTC
Organism: Sus scrofa; assembly: GCF_054392235.1. Taxonomy (NCBI): domain Eukaryota; kingdom Metazoa; phylum Chordata; class Mammalia; order Artiodactyla; family Suidae; genus Sus; species Sus scrofa. The sequence goes on along the minus strand of NC_139396.1, from coordinate 92,953,954 downwards.
GGTATAATGCCATTGTAATATGACTTATTCCATAGAGATTAAAATAGTAAGGGTCAAGTCATTTCCCTGGAAACTTAATTATATTTTGTAAAATCTTATTAGCCTGTCTTGTAGCATCATAGTCACAGTGGAATTCTGGTGTGTTTAAGATGGTGAAGTTTCTATCTGTGGAACTCTATCTAATGGCACACAGTGGGAATATGGGGAATAAATGACATAAAGAGAGAGCAAATGCAAATGCATTGCAAATGATATTACTTGACATTTTCAATCACTAATCATTTAAAGTATGTTCTAATTTACTAAAATAAACCAAGAATTCAATTTCTTGTGGGCTCCTTTTGCTTAATTATTGGTAGCAGAACAGTATTCTCTGACACACTGTAATTTGTCTGCTTTGTGTTCATCTGGTATCTGACTTAAAAATGAACAGAAGCCTTCTGATTTAGCAGAACTGATTTCATAACTCATGTCTGTTATAGAGCAGAAATGGATATATGTTTGCTGAACATGCTATATATGCTTTGATCATCAAAACATTAATTTCCTTTTCAAAATATAAGATCTGAGAGTTCTTACTGGCTAAAGTTTGCTAAGCAGATACTTCCACAAGGGCAAGTGGCTACCTTTACATAAATTTGTTTCTGTAACTGAGATGTGAGAAGTCCTTTACATTGTGTCATTATGATTTGAAATTATACATTCGTTGCATTTTTTTCCTTTAAAAGTAGCAGTGTATCCTAAAACATGAAGAGTTAAGAATTAAATGCAGTAGGCGCTTATGTTGGAATGAGGACTAAACAGTCTTGTCATTCATGTAATAATGTTGATTGAACTTGATTGTACAGTTTTTAATTCTTTATAATTGTGCCTAATTATCTAATCGAATGGCAGTTAGCTAGCATTTGTTATGTCTGTATTATGAATGGAGAAACTGAGGCTCAGTATCAAATATTTATCTGTGTTATTGGTTAGGAACTTGAGAAAAATATGCCACTATCCTAATGATTTACTTTTGTTTTCAATTTCAGTTTCAAAGAACATTTGATTCTCTTAAAAATGTTTCCAACAAATCTGACCTCCAGAAAACCTACCAGAAGCTTGGGAAGGAGCTGGAAAATTTGGACTACTTAGCTTTCAAACGTCAGCAGGTAGGAGTCAGAATTCTCCTTGGTGAAGTATGTGTACACTGTAGTCTCGCCTCTCTGCCTGTCAGAGGTTCAGGTGGGTCTGGGGAGACTTATCTTTTAATGGTTAGGGCAGAAATCAGTTGTGCTGTGTGGTGCTGACCTGCTGTGTTCATATGGCTTCCTGCAGCATTTGACCAGGTCTTTGCTTTATAAATGTGCACTTTGGGGGTTTCCACGTGTGCCCTTATACCTCTCTTAAAGAAAGCTCCTGCTGGTTTGTGAAGGTCCAACTACCCTTTGACTAAGGATGCCTCAGCAGCATAAAGGGAACTTCTACATGGTTTGAACAGATGTCTTTTATAGTTGTGGAGAAAAACCACCGCAAGACCAAGAAACGGATGTGGAAATACATACAGAACTAAAGAAGAAAGTCATAAATATATCTAACAGTTTTCTTTAGTTTAGCTTTAATTTTCTTGTTTGATCTCTGAGGATTAGTAAAAATTAGTAAAAATGTGCAAGGTTGAAGGAAAACATTGTTTACAAATCTAAGTCTTTTAGTATCTTTGCATAGACCAAAAGATAAACTCAGAGCCAATATAGTCTTTTATGGGATTGTGTTTAGAACTAGTATTTTATAACATTAATCATTAAATTCTCTGTGTTTACACGCTGCTGACATAGTATAGTAGCTAGCTACTTTCCCCAAACTGGGTCTTTTCCAGTTTCTTCACAGCCACTAGGTGTCAGGATCGTCGTGCTTTTACTTTGGTTGAATATTCTGATCAGAACAACCAGTTAGATGTTTAAATTAGGTTGCATGAAATTTGGGAATGCATTCAATGATGGACAGAATCTAGAAAAATGACTTAGTGACTGACTTCACCGCCAGGCACTGAGCCCATTACTTAAGACTTTCTTGTTGGTGTCACAAAGAATGTATCTCTTTTGCCATTGTCTAATTGACACATTTTGGATCTTTTGGAATAGGGATTTGTAAGCAGTACTTCCTATATTTAGTTACACCTCATAAAGTCAACTGTGCTATAGTCTAGAATTAGTGACTTGAAAAGAGAATTGTGTTCTAGACTTTGCTTTATCACAAACTTTGCGTGGGCATTTAACCTTCCCATGCTCTTATTTTCCTAGGAGTTATATTTGTTTTGTGGAATATTCTGGGGCAAATGCAATATCTCAGCATGTACTTGATGTGAAAAAGGAAACAATATCCATTTGTTTTATTTATTTATTTTATTAGTGATGGCCTAGATATTAGCACATGTAACAGAAAAAGTCTCAGTTACTGAGAACTATTACAGTAAGCTCTCAAATGATGCGCCTTAAAATTCATACTGTGAATCGCTGCTGTGTCCTATGTAGTTTTTAATATAATTTTGTTTCCAAGAGACATATTTTACCACTGAGGGGCATTTGAGTTGGCAGGCAGTAGTGACTGTCCTCTTTTCTTATGCTTTCTCATTAGTGCATTCTCAGTGATTAGATTCTTACATTAGCTGATTGTGAATTTGGAAAAATGTGTATGTTTTAAGGGTGGAAGGGCAGAACTCTGGGAGAACGGCATTGAGGACAGACCGGTAAACTGCATGTGTGTTTGTATACACACACACACTATTTGTTAAGTGACAGCTATATGCCCAGTGTGATTAGTATATTTATGGGTTGGATCATTAAATGCTTATAACAATATAACAAGGTTGGTTTTATGAGCACCATTTTACAGATGAGAAAACTGTTAAAACAATTAAGTAAACTTGCTTAAAGTCACTGGGATAGTAAGATATGAAGCTGGGCTTCAAAGAGAAATCAGTCTGACTCCGAACTGAGCTCTCCCCAATATCCCCCTGCAGGGAGCCATGTCAGGGGATAGTTAAGTGAGGGGTTCTAGGCATATAAAGGCAATTTTAGAAGCAGCCAGACCTGGGGCTTAAAGACTTATTTGAAAATGGTCGTCTGGGAGAGCCTGTCATGGCTCAGCAGTTAGTAAACTCGACTGGCATCCATGGGGATGTGGGTTCGATCCCTGGCCTTACTTAGTGGGTTGAGGATATGGTGTTGCCATGAGCTGTGTTGTAGGTCGCAGATGCAGCTCAGATCCCGTGTTGCTGTGGCTGTGGTGTAGGACGGGAGCTATGGTTCTGATTAGACCCCTAGTCTGGGAACCTCCATATGCCATGGGTGAGGCTCTAAAAAGACAAAAGACAAAAGACAAAAAAAAAAAAAAAAATTAAAAATAAAGAAAATGGGCATCTAATGAGAGGCAGAAGACCAGGGCAATGCTCTAGCCCTTTCTTTCTCTCATGCACATTTTCCAATATATACAAAAACTCAAAAGGAGTTTTGAAATTATATTTTCAGACAAAGCTAAGAAAATGTATAAAACTTTATTTTTTGCAATCTTAGTGTTATATCTAGTAACTCCAGTTCTAGTGAAATTTATTCACACAAGGCAATTTTTTAAACTTGAAAGGACGAATTCTCATGAAATGGACTTACCTGCAGTATCGACTCCATCTTTTCCTATATCTAGTGATCATTTTTTTTTTTTTTCTATCTGGAAGAGATGAAAGAGGAGTTGGAGTGAAGTAGTCGGAAAAAGGATGGTAGAATAGAAAGAAAGTCAGTGACCAAAGAGTGAAAAAAGAGGGAAAGGGTCTTATGGGCATAATATAAGAGGGATGAAGTGAGAGAAATTAAATTTGTTTTTATACTATATGCATTTAGTAAGTTAAAGCATTGATTTTTGAAGAATTAAAAAAACCTCAAAATGGAAAAAGAAAAAAAAAAAAAAAGAGAGGATCACAAGACGACCTAGTGAATGAGGAAGGTGGCAGAGAAAAGACAAACTTTATTTTCCTTTTGCTTCTAATTATAGCAAAGCTTCCTAGACCTTTGTAATATTAACAAAGTTTTTCTATATTAAAACCACAGAGGAATTGTTGTGTTTCCTGGATAGGTAGGGTCTAAAGAGTCAGAATGTTAGCCTTTCTCTGACCTGGTGGGATTTGTTTTTTATGTCCTATCCTACCCCTGGTAAATTCTCCCAAACCTATACTCACACACTGGTAAGTTTATCCAACTGGAAAAGATTTAGGTCTATAAAACTGCAGTTCGGCAAGAAAGCTTCTGCCTTATAAGGCAGGATTCTTTGTACCAGAGAATTAGTCGTGCTTTGTCCCCTGTTCCAACCATATTTATCATTTCTTTTTGTGACAGAACATAAGCTCCATAAGGACAGGGCCTTGTCTGTCACCTTCAGTGCTGTATCCTCTGCAGTGTTCAGCACAGGATCTGATCCATGCAAATACTCAGTAAATACCTGTTGTTGTTGTTATTACTCTGAACAAGGAAGCATGCCAAGAGTTTTGGCCTCAGATTATAGGCAATTAAAATGGATAGGTTTTACCGCAGTTTTAAAATTCGGAAAGTCATTAACTCTTAGGCTTCCTGGATGCCAAAGGCTGACAGATTGTTCCTTGCCTTATGTATTATTTCGGTTTTCTGCTAACATATTTCATTTTCCATCTATTTGTTTAAACAAATACAAAATATCAATGTTACTTTAAGCGTAAATTATGGATGTCCAATGAACTGACTGTATTTTCTTGGACCCTTTAACTAGATCTTATTTTCTGTCCCTTTCGATGTCATTTTAAACCTCATTTTAGTAAACTCGACTGGCATCCATGGGGATGTGGGTTCGATATATTCCTGGAGTAGTTTGCTCTATTTTTTTTCCCCCCTAGGGGTGGGATTATTGTGCTTTCTCTCTTAAGTGTGAGCTTAGTTACTTCTTTTTTTCTTTCTTTTTTCTTTTCCTTTCTTTCCCATTTGTCTTTTAAAAAGAGTGAGTGATTATACCTCAGCTATTCCTTTGGCTATATTTTAGGTTGAGGCACAAGCATCTCTCCTTTTTCCTAATGTCAAAGAGACTAATGTTGAAAATAGCTTTGGTTGAAAAAGGTGAGAGGAGGCTGTGATAGATGAGGTGGTGGATTTTCTAGGACAAATCAGTCTAAGGTAAATAGATGACAAAGTGGTACTAACTCAAGAATCTGGAGACTTTTTCAGTTTTTACTACATCTGGAGATACAGTCGTGGAGTTTATCTGCTTAGACTGGTTTTTACCCTCCTGGTTGATAATACATAGGAATGGTAAGAGCAAGCTTTGGCTATTACTTAGATCCCAGGTTTATGCATTAATTTGAGAGGTTGTTAATAAGAGATTTCCTTGGGACTTTGGTTTTTAGGAATAAAATAACGTTTGATATTCTGGACTCTAATTCCTTCCTATCTTCTTCTATCCTAAATACTTATAATAATATTATAAGACATATACCCTTTCCAGAGGCTTCTTTTTTTTTTTTTGAATCTTTGCAGGAACATCTTTTATAATTTTTCTTTCTATAAAGTTGAAGTATAGTTAATTTACTATACTATGTTGTGTTAGTTTCAAGTATACATGTAGCAGAGTGATTCAGATATGTATATATATATAATTTTTCAGATTCTTTTCATTATAGATTATTATGAGATATTGAGTATAGTTCCCTGTGCTATATTCAATTGTATAACAAGTAGGTAATTGTTGTTTACCTACTTTATACATAGCAGAGTGTTTCTGTTAACCTCAGAATTTATCTCTCTAGTGCCCCACTGCCCTGTCCCCTCTTTCCCCTTTGGTAACTGTAAGTTTGTTTTCTCTGTCTGTGAGTCTATTTCTGTTTCATAAGTAGTTCATTTGTATCATTTTTTTAAGGATTACACAAAGAAGTGATATCACATGATATTTGTCTTTGACTTATTTCACTTAGTATGATAATCTCTAGGTCCATCCATGTAGCTGAAAATGGCATTATTTCATTCTTTTTTATGATTGAATAATATTCCATTGTATACATATTCTAGAGGCTTCTAAAGTTCTTTGGTTTAAATTAAAGTTGATATTATTGAGTTGAACATTATGTTGACTGAGTCACATTTACATGGATGTGAAAATATGTAAAATTAAAATCCTGTACTTCAGATACACATCCATGTTGGAACACATCACAATCCCTGATCTCCCTCTTGTCTCCCTGATCATGGCATGCCTTTCTTGCCTTCTGAACTTTTCACGAGAGTGATAAATAAACTTGGTTTTAGAATATCTAGTCCTTTTCTCTTTTATAATTTTTAAAAATATTTTTTATTAAATTTTTTTTTTTAATTTTCCCACTGTACAGCAAGGGGATCAGGTTATCCTTACATGTATACATTACAATTACATTTTTTTCCCCCACCCTTTGTTCTGTTGCAACATGAGTATCTAGACATAGTTCTCAATGCTATTCAGCAAGATCTCCTTGTAAATCTATTCTAAGTTGTGTCTGATAAGCCCAAGCTCCCCATTCCTCCCACACCCTCCCCCTCCCATCAGACAGCCACAAGTCTTTTCTCCACAAGTCCATGATTTTCTTTTCTGAGGAGATGTTCATTTGTGCTGGATATTAGATTCTAGTTATAAGTGATATCATATGGTATTTGTCTTTGTCTTTCTGGCTCATTTCACTCAGTATGAGATTCTCTAGTTCCATCCATGTTGTAGTCCTTTTCTCTTTACTTCAAGTTGTAATCATTCTTTAAAGCCAAATTGAAGTCCAGCCTCCCTCATGACGCTTTATCCTATGACCTCGAGTCTGAATGTAAACTCTTCCTTCTTTGCCATTTTTAACTTGTAGCCACATCATACAGTTTAGCATCTGATTGATTATACACTCATTGAAGATCCACATAGTACAAGTTAAACAGTGTGGGATTTGTAGTCAGCAAAATCTTAGATTGTTTGTTCTTCTTTAGGCACTGCAGTTTCTTTGAAAATGTTAGGAAAACAATACCTAACTTATAACCTGTTTTGAGAAAACACGATATAAAGTATGTATGTGCTTTAAATCCTTTAAAATACATAAAGGAGTCAGTAAATAAAGGACTTAGCATAGTGTCTGGAATGTGGGTAGTGCAAGTTGTTATTATGTTTTTTTGTATTATTCTCATCAGTCATCTTCCTAGATGGTTGGTAAGTTCCATAAGGATATGCTTTCTATTTTATATACATTTGTACCTCACATAGGGTCTTGCACTCTTAGAAACATGTAAGGTGGAATGTTTTTGGATATATGCAATATAGTGGTTGGTGATCTCTGTCATAAAAAATATTGATACCTTTTAAGAAGGGAGTCACACTGTTTGATTCTAACGTGTTTTGAGGCGGTGTCTCTTGATGGGCAGTGAAATTAAGGTCCTGAGTATTGTGCTATGGCAATCTGACAGAAGTAGGGTGTTAGACCCAATGTTATGGATAAACCCCAACTTATGTAATAATTGCATCCTATGTGCCTAAACTTCCATTGTAGTTCCAGGTGGTACCATTCAGCACAATATTGTTCTCTCTTTAGTGATGATATTCAGGAATGAGCATTGTTTTTTTTTTCTTCTTTTTCTGAGCTTAGCGAATGAACCCCTTTAGATAACTCCAAAACCTGAAGGGTACAAAATTCCTTATAGAATAGGAACTGAATTTAACACAGTTCCTTATCAATGAAGAAAAATAAATATAAATCAGATAAAATTTATTTAGTAAGAATGACTATAGGTTAATACCTTGCACTGAAGAATAAAATTCCGGATGGATAACAACTGGCCATGTAGAAAAGAACCTTAGGCTTACTCTGGACAACAACTCTAAGGGACATAAAACTACAATGTAAGGTTCCTGTGAAATCAGTGCCTAGCAAAACAAAACAGATAGTTATCAGGTTTGTTTTGGTGCTATAGCACATAGAGTAGATGAATTCAAGTAACAGTCTATTTTAGTTGAATTTAATTTAATTTTACTTTACTACCTGTACTTTATTTTATTTTAGTCTTTTAGGGCTGTGTCCACGGCATGTGGAGGTTCCCAGGGTAGAGGTTGAATCAGAGCTATAGCCTATGCCACAGCTACAGCGACACCAGATCCGAGCCCGTCCGAGACCTACACCACAGTTCATGGCAATGCTGGATGCTTAACCCACTGAGCAAGGCCAGGGATCAAACCTGCAACCTCGTGGATACTAGTCAGATTCGTTTCCACTGAGCCACGATGGGAACTCCAAGTAATAGTCTTTAATCATGTAATGACTTATAATAATACAAATGTTATGGATCATCTAGGATAGGGGGATGTACAATGACAATGCACTGGCTGTTTTTTATCTGTAAGGACAGTGTAAGGGAGAACTAGCTTCCCATATATGTTAACACTAAAATGGAAGTTGTAAATATATTTTACTTAAGACTTTAAAAATAAAGTACAGGAGGAGTTCCCGTCGTGGCACTGTGGTTAATGAATCCGACTAGGAACCATGAGGTTGCAGGTTCGGTCCCTGCCCTTGCTCAGTGGGTTAACGATCCGGCGTTGCTGTGAGCTGTGGTGTAGGTTGCAGACGTGGCTCGGATCCCGCGTTGCTGTGGCTCTGGCATAGGCTGGCAGCTACAGCTCCAATTAGACCCCTAGCCTGGGAACCTCCATGTGTCGCGGGAGTGGCCCAAGAAAATGGCAAAAAGACAAAAAAAAAAAAAAAAAAAAAAGTACACATGTATCTGGGATTATTTAGATGCAGTTTAAGGAAAAATGTAATTAGGACCTGAACGAGTGTTAAGAGAGGTGCTAAATTTCTAGACTGATTGTTCTATAAGCAATAGATTCACTTCAGTTGTCTTTGTTAGATGAAGTATATTGATAGCTTCATTGGAAGAAGATATTTCCCTTCCTTATTCTGTAATTAATCCAACCCTTTTCAAAGAATTCTGATTGAATCATTCCTTTTTAAGAGTAAGTGAACCAAAGACTGTTACATTAAAATATTCATGTCTATCTTAGATGATATTGTTTATTTGCCCAATCAAGTAAAATGATTATTTTTTTCTTAAATTTTAGGTTTTATTTATTTATTTAATTACTCAATGAATTTTATTACATTTATAGTTGTACAACAATCATCACAACGCAATTTTATAGCATTTCCATCCCAAACCCCCAGTGCATCCCCCACCCCCCAACCTGTCTCATTTGGAAACCATAAATTTTTCAAAGTCTGTAAGTCAGTATCTGTTCTGCAAAGAAGTTCATTATGTCTTTTTTTTTTTTAAGATTCCACATGTAAGTGATAGCATTTGATGTTGGTGTCTCACTGCCTGACTGACTTCACTTAGCATGATAATATCATTTATAAAACTGTTTGTTGAAGATCCCAAAGCATTTCAGACATCACTTAGAAATTGCACTGGTATTAAAAGTGTTGGATTATAATGCAGTGTGCTACAACAAAGTTCAAACCAAACCACGTGTGCTTAATTTTGTCCACTGCATATGCAGTTCCATTTTTATTCAGTTGCACACAGTTGTTTGTCTCCCAGGAAAAAATAAAAGAGATGGCAATATATTTATTCTTCAGTTTTCTTTCTTTTTTTTTATGTTCTTTAAATGAATTTTATTTGTTCCTTTTAATTTTCTTTTTTTTTCTTTTTTTTTATTTTATTTATTTATTTTTTTAATTTTATTTTTTTATTATCCCACTGTACAGCAAGGGGGTCAGGTTATCCTTACATGTATACATTACAATTACAGTTTTTCCCCCACCATTTCTTCTGTTGCAACATGAGTATCTAGACATAGTTCTCAATGCTATTCAGCGGGATCTCCTTGTAAATCTATTCTAGGTTGTGACTGATAAGCCCAAGCTCCCGATCCCTCCCACTCCCTCCCCCTCCCATCAGGCAACCACAAGTCTCTTCTCCAAGTCCATGATTTTCTTTTCTGAGGAGATGTTCATTTGTGCTGGATATTAGATTCCAGTTATAAGTGATATCATATGGTATTTGTCTTTGTCTTTCTGGCTCATTTCACTCAGTATGAGATTCTCTAGTTCCATCCATGTTGCTGCAAATGGCATGATGTCATCCTTTTTTATGGCTGAGTAGTATTCCATCGTGTATATATACCACATCTTCCGAATCCAATCCTCTGTCGATGGACATTTGGGTTGTTTCCATGTCCTGGCTATTGTGAATAGTGCTGCAATGAACATGCGGGTGCATGTGTCTCTTTTAAGTAGAGCTTTGTCCGGATAGATGCCCAGGAGTGGGATTGCAGGGTCATATGGAAGGTCTATGTATAGATTTCTAAGGTATCTCCAAACTGTTCTCCATAGTGGCTGTATCAGTTTCCATTCCCACCAACAGTGCAGGAGGGTTCCTTTTCTCCACAGCCCCTCCAGCACTTGTTATTTGGGGATTTATTAATGATGGCCATTCTGACTGGTGTGAGGTGGTATCTCATGGTAGTTTTGATTTGCATTTCTCTTATAATCAGCGATGTGGAGCATTTTTTCATGTGTTTGTTGGCCATCTGTATATCTTCTTTGGAGAAATGTCTATTCAGGTCTTTTGCCCATTTTTCCATTGATTGATTGGCTTTTTTGCTGTTGAGTTGTATAAGTTGCTTATATATTCTAGAGATTAAGCCCTTATCAGTTGCATCATTTGAAACTATTTTCTCCCATTCTGTAAGTTGTCTTTTTGTTTTCTTTTTGGTTTCCTTTGCTGTGCAAAAGCTTTTCAGTTTGATGAGGTCCCATGGGTTTATTTTTGCTCTAATTTCTATTGCTTTGGGAGACTGACCTGAGAAAATATTCATGATGTTGATGTCAGAGAGTGTTTTGCCTATGTTTTCTTCTAGGAGTTTGATGGTGTCCTGTCGTATATTTAAGTCTTTCAGCCATTTGGAGTTTATTTTTGTGCATGGTGTGAGGGTGTGTTCTAGTTTCATTGCTTTGCATGCAGCTGTCCAGGTTTCCCAGCAATGCTTGCTGAATAGACTTTCTTTTTCCCATTTGATGTTCTTGCCTCCCTTGTCAAAGATTAATTGACCATAGGTGTCAGGGTTAATTTCCGGATTCTCTATTCTGTTCCATTGGTCTGTCTGTCTGTTTTGGTACCAGTACCACACTGTTTTGATGACTGTGGCTTTGTAGTATTGCTTGAAGTCTGGGAGAGTTATGCCTCCTGCTTGGTTTTTGTTTCTCAGGATTGCTTTGGCGATTCTGGGTCTTTTGTTGTTCCATATAAATGTTTGGATTGTTTGTTCTAGTTGTGTGAAAAATGTCATGGGTAATTTGATAGGGATTGCATTGAATCTGTAGATTGCTTTGGGTAGGATGGCCATTTTCACAATATTGATTTTCCCAATCCAGGAACATGGAATATCTTTCCATTTCTTTACATCTTCTTTGATTTCTTTGATTAAGGTTTTATAGTTCTCGGCATATAGGTCCTTTACCTCTTTGGTCAGGTGTATTCCAAGGTATTTGATTTTGTGTGGTACAATTTTAAAAGGTATCGTATTTTTGTATTCCTTTTCTAATGTTTCATTGCTGGTATACAGAAATGCAACTGACTTCTGAATGTTAATCTTATATCCTGCCACTTTGCTGAATTTATTAATCAGTTCAAGGAGTTTTGGGGTTGAGTCCTTAGGGTTTTCTAGGTATAGAATCATGTCATCTGCATACAGTGACATTTTGATCTCTTCTCTTCCTATATGGATGCCTTTGATTTCTTTTGTTTGTCTAATTGCTGTGGCTAAGACTTCCAAAACGATGTTGAAGAGCAGTGGTGAGAGTGGGCATCCCTGTCTTGTTCCAGATTTGAGTGAGAAGGCTTTCAGTTTTTCCCCATTGAGGATTATATTTGCTGTGGGTTTATCATAAATGGCTTTGATTATATTCAGGAATGTTCCCTCTATACCCACTTTGGCGAGGGTCTTGATCATGAATGGATGTTGAACTTTGTCAAATGCTTTTTCTGCATCTATTGAGATGATCATATGATTTTTGACTTTTTTTTTGTTAATGTGGTGTATGATGTTGATTGATTTGCGTATGTTGAACCATCTTTGTGAACCTGGGATGAACCCAACCTGGTCATGGTGTATAATTTTTTTGATATGTTGTTGGATTCGGTTGGCTAAGATTTTGTTGAGAATTTTTGCATCTATATTCATCAATGATATTGGGCGATAGTTTTCTTTTTTGGTGGTATCTCTGCCTGGTTTTGGAATGAGGGTGATGGTGGCCTCATAGAAGGTCTTTGGGAGTATTCCTTCTTCTTCAACCTTTTGAAAGAGTTTAAGGAGGATGGGCACCAATTCCTCTTTATATGTTTGATAGAATTCACCTGTGAAGCCATCTGGTCCTGGACTTTTATTTGTAGGGAGTGATTTTATGACCTCTTCAATTTCATTTCTAGTGATCGGTCTGTTCAGTTGGTCTGTTTCTGCTTGATTCAGTTTTGGTAGGCTGTAAGATTCTAGAAAATTGTCCATTTCTTCCAGATTGTCAAACTTATTGCCATATAGTTGTTCATAGTATTCTCTTATGGTTTTTTGTATTTCTGCTGTATCCGTTGTGATTTCTCCTTTTTCATTTATAATTTTGGTGATTTGGGTTCTTTCTCTCCTCTTTTTAGTGAGTCTGGCCAGGGGTTTGTCAATTTTGTTCACCTTTTCAAAGAACCAGCTCTTGGTTTTATTAATTTTCTCTATTGTTTTTTGAGTCTCTATTTTATTGATTTCTTCTTTGATCTTTATAATTTCCTTCCTTCTGCTGACTTTAGGACTTTTTTGTTCTTCTTTTTCTAATTCATTTAGGTGGAGGGTTAAGTTGTCAATTTGGGATCTTTCTTCTTTTTTGAGAAAGGCCTGGATTGCTATAAATTTCCCTCTGAGCACTGTTTTCGCAGCATCCCATAGATTTTGAGAGGTTGTGTCTTCATTATCATTTGTTTCAAGGTAGTTTTTAATTTCCTTCTTGATTTCCTCATTGACCCATTGGTTTTTTAGTAGCATGTTGTTTAGTCTCCATGGAGTAGGTTTTTTCTCTTTGCTTTTCCCATGGTTGATTTCTAATTTCATGGCATTGTGGTCAGAGAAGATACTTGAGATAATTTCTATGCTCTTAAATTTATTGAGATTCGCTTTGTGTCCCAATATGTGGTCGATTCTTGAGAATGTTCCATGAGCATTTGAGAAGAATGTGTATTCTGATTTTTTTGGATGTAGTGTCCTGAAGATATCAATTAAGTCTAACTTTTCTATTGTTTCCTTTAGGATCTCTGTTGCTTTATTGGTTTTCTGTCTGGAGGATCTGTCCATTGATGTGAGGGGGGTATTTAGGTCTCCTACTATGATTGTATTCTCATCAATATCTCCCTTTATGTCTGTTAATATTTGTTGTATGTATCTGGGTGCTCCTATGTTTGGGGCATATATGTTGATGATAGTAACATCCTCTCCTTGGATGGATCCCTTAATCATTAAATAGTGTCCTTCTTTGTCTTTCTTTATGTCTTTTGTTTTAAAGTCTATTTTGTCTGATATGAGCGTTGCAACTCCTGCTTTTCTGTCATGTCTATTGGCATGAAATACTTTTCCCCAGCCTTTCACTTTCAATCTATATGTATCTTTTGTCCTAAGGTGAGTTTCTTGTAGGCAGCATATTGAAGGTTTTTGCCTTTTTATCCACTCAGCCACTCTGTGTCTTTTGATTGGGGCATTCAGTCCATTGACATTTAAGGTGATAATTGATAGATGATTATTTATTGCCATTTGATCCTCGTGTTCCAGTTGATTCTATGGTTCTCCATTCTTCTTCTTTTTTTTTTTTGGTTGGATGGTCTCCTTTTATTATCTGCTTGAGTGTATTTTTTTTTTTCATTTTTTGCAAATGCATTATTTGGTTTTGGCTTGTGGTTGCCCTGTTTTTTAAGTATGCTAACCCCTTCCCATAATTGTGTGTTTTAGCCTGATGGTCCTGTAAGTTCAAACACTTCATTATTATATTAAAATTAAGAAGAGAGACATACATACAAACAAAAAGGATTATTTACCTCCTAACATCCCTTGACCACATTTTATGGTTTTGATGACTCTTTTATTTTTTTTCTTTTTAATTTTATTTTGTTTGAAGCATGTTCATGATTAAATCTGTATGCTGGCTTATTTGAGTGACTGCTCTCTGATTACGGTTTCCTCAGTCCTAGTTCTTCCTCTTCTTCTTCTTCTTTTTTTTTTTTTCTTTTCTTTTTTCTTCCCTTTCCTTCCTTTCTTTTTGGTTTAGAGAAGCCCTTTCAATATTTCCTTTAACCTGGGTTTTGTGTTGCTGTATTCTTTAAGTTTTTGTTTGTTGGAAAAAATTTTTATTTCCCCTTCTATTTTAAATGATATTCTTGCTGGATAAAGTATTCTAGGTTGCATATTTTTTCCTTTTAGCACTTTAAATATCTCTTGCCATTCCCTCCTGGCCTGTAGTGTTTCTGTAGAGAAATCAGCTGATATTCTTACGGGGGTTCCCTTGTAGGTAACATTCTGTTTTTCTCTTGCTGCCTTTAGGATCCTCTCTTTATCACTAACTTTTGCCATTTTTATTATGATGTGTCTTGGTGTGGGTCTGTTTGGGTTCAGTTTGTTTGGGGCCCTCTGTGCTTCTTGTATCTTGAATCCAGTATCCTTTAGATTTGGGAAGTTTCCAGCGATAATTTCTTCAAATATATTTTCCATTCCCTTATCTTTTTCTACTCCTTCTGGAATTCCTATTATGCGTAGATTGGCCCGCTTTATATTATCCCATAGGTCTCTTATATTGCTTTCCAGTTTTTTGATTCGGTTTTCTGTCTGTTGACCAGATTGAGTGATTTCCATTATTCTATCTTCCACATCACTGATTCGTTCTTCTGCATTATTCATTCTGGTTTTTACTGCCCCTAGTTCAGTTTGCATCTCTGCAAATGAATGTTCTAGTTTTTCTTGGCTCCTCCTTATATTTTCTAGCTCCTTTCTGAGGGTATCTGCATTACTGTTCATATCTTCTCTTAATTCCTTCAGTATTTTCAGTATTTCTCTTTTGAATTCTAGGTCTGTCTGACTGCAGAGATCTGTTTCATTGTTGACTGTTTTAGGTGAGTTCTCCTGTTGGTTTGACTGGGGGTGGTTTCTCAGCTTCTTCATCTTGCTTGTTGTCTTCTTTCTCCTGAGGGAGTTGTACTCTCCGTTATCGGGTAGTGTTTGCCTTGTCACTGCCGTGGAATATTTCCTGAGGGCTGTCGTCGTTGGTCAATCTTTTTTGAGGCAGTGTGGCTTTTCTGGAGTGTTGATGGAACTAACAGTGTTTCTTTGAAGCAAAGGAGGACTTCCTGAGGGCAGACAGGACTGGGAGGTCCACCCCACGATGGTAGCAGATTTCACTTGGTTCTCAGCACCCCCTGGCGTCTTGGGCAGGTAGCAGGGCCCTTGGAGACTCAAGAGGCTCCTCCCCAGGGCAGCCCGATTCAGAAAGACCGTCTGAGATCTTTTCCCGATTCGGCCAGGCTTGTTGCAGCTTTTCTGGGCTGCAGGGGGTCCTGCCTGGAGCTGGCAGTCCTATGCAGCTGGTCCACTAGGTCTCAGCACCCCTTGGGGTCTTGGGCGGGTAGCAGGGCCCTTGGAGACTCAAGAGGCTCCTCCCCAGGGCAGCCCGACTCAGAAAGACCGTCGGAGATCTTTTCCTAAGTTGGCCAGGCTTGTTGCAGCTTTTCTGGGCTGCAGGGGGTCCTGCCTGGAGCTGGCAGTCCTATGCAGCTGGTCCACTAGGTCTTAGCACCCCCTGGGGTCTTGGGCGGGTAGCAAGGCCCTTGGAGACCCAAGAGGCTCCTCCCCGGGGGAGCCCGTCTCAGAAAAACCGTCGGAGAATTAGGTCGATCTATTCACGGCCTGGCTAGGCTTGTTCTAGCTTTTCTGGGCTGCAGGCCTTTTCTAGGGGGCTGGTGGTGTTTGGTGCTGCTCTGTGGAAGTGTAGCCCCTCCAAAGGGCAAGCAGGCCTGTGCAGGGAGAGCCCCTGCGGTGGTAGGCTTCAGGCAATTGTTGAGGCCAGCCCTCCTGGATGGCAGGCAGCCCCAGGTTCCGTGAGAGCGTAGGGGGTGGTGGGGGTGGGGGGAGGGAATGCACTGGGAAGCACAGCTTTCTGCTAGCTAGCGGGCCTGTAAGCTTGCTGTGGCGTGGGGGGTATTCTATGGGAACCCACCCCTTCTTTTCTCTGCTCCCCAGCACGGGCGCAGACCAGGCTCTTCTCCCAGGTTCCCTCTGAGGCGGCTTTCCACTTCCCCGCCCCTAGAGTATTGCTCCCTTCCTCTGCGACAGCTTTGTTTTATAGTCTCCCAGGCAGTCTCTGCCCCGTCAAATGGTTTAGAGACCTCCCAAGCAGTTTCCGCTCTTCCCCGCCCCCCTAGCCCGGGGACTAATCTCTGGAGCCGAGGTCTCGGTGCCCAGCCCCCACCCAGGCGTCCCCCGGCCCTTTCTTGGGGACTAACCTTCGGAGGCGAGGTCTCGGTGCCCAGCCCCCACCCAGGTGTCCCCCGGCCCCCTCTCGGGGACCAACCTTCAGAGGCGAGGTCTCGGTGCCCAGCCCCCACCCAGGCGTCCCCCGGCCCTTTCCCGGGGACTAACCTCTGGAGCCGAGGATTCGGTGCCCAGCCCCCACCCAGGCATCTCAATTTTTGGTGACTGTGCCCGTAGTTCAGATGGTCCGTTGGGTTCTTGATCCGTTTTTCCGTACTCCGACTTACTGCTACACTCTTCTCTGCATCTGGGGATTCCTCCGGTTCATTTGATCTTTCGCCCAGTAGGAGACTTTCCAGGGTGCAGGATCTCTTTCTCCTCCGCAGTTCCCTTTCGGGAGCGCCCGTCCCGCTCGGATTCACCTTCTCTCACTCTCCTCTTTTCTCCCGTTCTGCCCAATAATGTCACGAACTTCTTGCCATTATTGGAGTTTAGGTTCCTCTGCCAGCGATTGGTTGCTGTTCTGTGCGAGTCATTTCTTCTGTAGATGTGCTTTTTTTGTTGTGTTTGTGGGAGAGGGCGAGCGTGTCCCCCTACTCCTCCGCCATCTTGTCCTCTCTCTCTATTCTTCAGTTTTCTGATGCAGAGAGGGAGAGAGAGAGAGAGAGGGAAAAAAGGTTGGATACATCATTCAAGGTCATCTGAGTCAGTAGCACGTTCAGAATTAATATTCACATTTCCTAATTTCTGGCTTATTGCAATAGGCATTCAGCCATTTTCACTCTTCATAAACTGCAGATCTTTATAGGATGATTTCTTTTTCTATAGTTACAGTCTGAAGTTAAAAAATCTTATGGATTTTTATTTAAGAATCTCACTCTGTATTTAAAAACAAATGATCAGAATGAGGCATATTATGTATTTGTTCTCCTAAAATTTGATTTCCACATTGGATTTAGTTAACAGTCGTGACAAGTAAGTATTTCTATTAAATTAGTAAAGTAAAAACATTATAGAGACATCTTTTAAGTTCTAAGCTTTGTTATTTAATTTCTGCCAGTTGTTTCAGGGTTTAGTTTATTGGTGGCACTTAGAAAGCTTTGAATCAAGCAGGAACCAGCTGATTCTCATGCACCAGAAAAGATTTATTATTTTTTACAAGGTTATTTGCTGTATGATACTTTGCCTTATGGGGAACTTATAGCTACTTTATAGTGGGGAATGTTTATTGCAGTAGTTAATGCTTTGTTATAAGTTGTTTTCAATATTTACAATGCTGATAGGAACTTTAGAGGTGGTAAAATCTTTAATGTTTGCATCAATGTGGCAGTTATTTGTGCATGTCTTGTATTGACATACTTAAGTTCATATGATTATCAGTGAAAGTTAGTATTGATGAATAATTAAAGTTATAAAGAGTTAACTCTGAAAATGATATCTTCTCTAGTCTATTTTGTAGCTTGAAAATGACCTCTGTGAGCGAATCAGATAACTCTTCACTGCTAAGATTATGACCTATGGTGGCTTAAGATGAAAACTAAAGAAGGTGTAGAAGAACCAGTGAACCTTAAACTAAGGAGTCTTTAGAATTCATCTAACTCAATTGTTTTATTTTAGAGATGAAAAAAATCAGGTCCAAGGAGATTAGATATCTTGCACAAGTCTATAAACTTTGCTAATGGCAGAGGTGGAAAAATAACCGGAAGTGATATTTTCTTAGGTTCTTTTCTGAGTCTTCTAGCATAAGTCAGCCAATTGTATATTGACCCTTCATTATCTCTGGTTTGTATTTTGAATGTAACTATGGATGCCTTTAACATCTCTATATACATATAAATTGTATTAGACATTGAGGAACCTGTAAATGGAAGTCACTCAGTAGTGCCATTTTTTTTTTAAAGTAAAAAGACAATGCAATAATATTACAACATTTTAGAAGAGGTTGTAATTATATGTATCACCTGGTTCAACCACTTCAATATACGGATAAAAAGTAATACAGAAAACATCATTTTGTTCTTTTCTATTGCATATGAATTTAATTTCTTTAATTTCTAGATCCTGTGCCCTCTAAACCAGTGTTTCCCACACTTTAATACGTGTACAAATCAAAAGGGGAATTTTATTAAAATACAAATTTTGATTCAATAGATTTGGAATGAGACTGGGGAGTCAAACAAGCTCTGCAATAATGCTAATGCTCCTGGCCCAGGAACCACACTTCCAGTATCGAGGTATTTTATTTTTTTCAGTTTTTTGTCTTTTTAGGGCCGCACCTATGGCATATAGAGATTCCCAGGCTAGAGGTCAAATCAGAGCTGTAGCTGCTGGCTTACACCATAGCTCACAGCAACGCCAGATCCTTAAGGAGTTGAACTTGCATCTTCATGGATACTTGTCAGATTTATTTCTGTTGAGCCACGATGGGAACTCCTCAAGGTATTTTAAGTAATAAATTGCAAGAGAGTGTGCTTTCTAGTTATGTCTCAAGAACCTAATACAGTCCCTGCAACATAGTAAGTACTTAATAAGTATTTTGGATTTGAGTTATGATCCAGTAGTAAGGTTTGTGTCTATGTTTGAATATAGAAGATACTGCTATCCTTACTATAATATTCTTTTTTGTTGTTGTTGCTTTTTAGGACTGTACATGTGACATATGGAGGTTCCCAGGCTAGGGTTCAATAGGAGCTACAGTTGCTGGCTTACACCACAGCCACAGCAATGCCAGATCTTTAACCCACTGAGTGAGGCCAGGGATTGAATCCACACTCTCATGGTTCCTAGTTGGATTTGTTTCCGCTGCACTTCGATGGGAACTCCCTTACCATAATATTCTTTATTGCAAATTTTATAGTTTATTTTCATGTTTCACTGTCATAAGAGAGGACATGTGTTTGTACATATGTATTTTTTTATGGATTAAATATTTCAGTAGTTGTGGAAGTTGTCCTTGATACATTTTTGCCACAAGTAAAAGATTGAAATGAGAGCAGCTGGGTCTAAGGTTCAGGAAGCTGCAGAAGAGAGAGAATGTAGTTTTTTAACCCTGCAGTGCTCATTGTGACTTGGCCAAACTAACTGTGGGACCAGCTGGTATTGACTCAGCAGCATTTGTTCAAGAAAACTAAACTCGTTCACATACTAACTATACAACTGATGAAAATGATAATCTCAAGCATATGATTGTTAATTTTGTGTATCAAGTTGTGCATCTTTACCTGAGTGTATAATCAGAAAACATCACAATGACTGTGACTGTGTCCTTGTGAGGAAGAAGATTAAGGCTCCAACTCTCTGTGTTAATAGTTGTTCCGGGAGCATGCCTAGAGTGCTATTGGCTAAAATTCAAAGGAAGTGTTGAAGCTGCTTAGATGAAGCCAACAGTTCTGCTGACAGCAGAGCTTTAAACACGCACACACCAATCATGCAGCCTTTTGTAGATGTTAAGCTGTTTGTTTTTAAGGGACTGATTGCCTGAGGGCTAATTTAATATGTAATGAGAAATTCAGCTTTTCCTTTATTTTTTAAAAACTTACTCAATTTTTGCTTTCTAAAATACCATATTTGGACAGTTTCAAGTTTGCTATTTAGGAGGAAGCTAATCAGCTTTTATGTAATTTCTTATGCTCCAAATATGACAGCAGTAGAAACACATGCTAAAATACATCTTGGTGATGGGAAATTATCACCAGCAGATGGAGCAGTATTGCTGGCTTGCTCCACATTTTGTTCAGTGAGTTAGAAGGTTATATATGTATAAGTTTTCTTCCAAGCATTCTGGCTTCAAATGAAAAAAAAAAATCAATCAATCTCATATTACAAGAATATTAATTTTCTTCAAAGTAACATCACGTTTTAGATGGGATGTCTTTGGATTTTCAAAGACAATGTAAATAGCTTTTCTTCTGTGGGCAGCTGACACTTGTATTCACTGACCAAATTAATTATATTTTGCTTAATATTTTAAGTATCGCCTAGGGGATTTTAGTAAGATGCTTTAATAGACCTATAATTTACATTGTAGTCTTAACTTACTTTTTATGAATGTAATTTTTTTCCTCTATTGTAGTGTACAGCGTTAATACATGCTAATATTTTCTATACACATACTGCTCATATTATTATAGCATCTGGTTATGCCAGAGTTAAGTATTTATCATCTATTCCATTATAAAATCTTTGTTCCGAAAGAGCTGCATGAGCCTATTAGATATATACACAATTAAGTAGGTAATGATCTGTGGCTGCATCCATACAGCAACAACAGCTGACCTGTAGTTGGTCTTCCAAATGTGGTGCCGATTGTTGTTAAGAGTTACTTAGATTAGGGGATGAAATAGTTTTGATTATTCTGAGGGCTTTTTTTGGTGCTCTGAATTTAAGTTACACATTTTATTTTAACTTTACTTTTTGTTTAATGAAGAAATTATAGTTTTTCCTCACTCTAATTTAGATATTGGTATTTATCTCTTGTGCTAAGCTCTCTCTCTAAATATTGGGAGTTATTGAAACCTTTCTCAGTACTTTCACTGATGCAGAATGAATGCCCCACCAAATGTTTCATCACAGATACTTGATGCATGTCTGTCTTCATCTTGTTTATATTTATAAAATTAAAAATATTTGAGTTTAGGCTTCAATGTTAGAGTCACTGAGAATAGTTAAGATATTTTTATAATTTCGATAATCATCACATGTGAATTTAGAGAAATGAAATGTGGTAAAATTACTCTGGAAAATCTCTAAGTTTTGGGGCTCTTTTTTTTGGGTCAACTTTTGAGTCTAAGTTCAAGGCTCATTTTCTCAGGATAAAGGGAACACTTCTCACTTTGGATCAGAAAGGCAAGTCCTGGGGTGTGATATAGTGTCATGTGAATAAAGAGAATTGTTGGTAGGCAGCAGTGTGCATTCATTGAGAAAAACTGGGCAGAAAGTTTTAGCTTGCCTCTTGCTTACTCTAATAAAAACACATCTATACTAGATAGTGAGAGTAGACATAGTTAATATCACAAAGGCAACTAGAGAATGATGTTTATTTTACTTAGGTCACAAGAAACATGCAATGTAATGACTAAGCTTCAGTAATGGACCACGTGTACCTAAACTGTTTTAAACTCAGAAGAAGTTATCTTTTTGGAATCTCTTTGTAATCTATCACAAAACATTTTTTTTTCTTAAAAACAGGGAGAAAAAATCTTAGCTTAATTTTTTTTGAGAAAATAATGGGTGGAATTAGATCCATGAAAAAGAAAATAGTGTATCAGCAGTAGGGTGTTTATGAAGGGAAGGAAACAAATTAGATTGTGCATTAAGTAATGTATGATAAGTAAGTTAGCACTTGTGAACATGCGTTGCTCATGAGTGACTTGTATCAAAGGCTGTGCTTCTGCTCCACACATCTGATTCTGCAGATATAGAGTATATCTTGATATCTTTGTCACTCTCCAGTTTCAAGAGGGTTTGGAATGGTTTATAAAAATAGTTTGCCTACATTCCTTCTGTACAAAGTCAGTAATTTCTTAATGTCACTAGGATGTCAATATGAAAAAAATTGAGGATAAGAAGTTCCAGGATGTTTATATAAATAGAATAGATGCTATCATCATACATTTTAAGGTATTTTTTTGCTATGGTTCTATATGAGACCTGAGGTCAGGGAACACAATCTAAGATCAAGCTTTTGGAGTAGACTTAAAAAAAAACTATTGAGGATGCTGAAGAGCATGGGGAGTTGCAAGTATTTTTAGGATAGATAGATGAGACTGGTAACATTATATTTATGAAATTTGGCATTAAAACATTTATTTTGAAGATCAATAAACTGAAAAGAGCATTAACACTCTAGAATAATAAAAAATAAAGATTGACATATGTTGAAGGTGGAATGCATAGTTCCTACAAGTCCCCTGAAAATAAATGTGTATCAGAGGAATTATAGACACTAGAAATAATACATAGCTTATGATTCTTAATGAAAATTATGGTCAGTGTTTATGTACTACATCTCATTGTGAACTATATTCCAAAATTGATGGAATTAGGACAGTGCTAAGAATATACATAATTGCATCATGTTACAAGAAATTAAAAATTTCTTCATAACAGATAACCATGTTCTCAAAACAATAACTCATTTCATATATGGCCACTTAAGTGAATGTTCTCCTTAACACAATTATACTCTAAAACCTGGCTTTACAAAATGTTCTCTTGGGCCAGGGCTGGAGTAAACAACAGTGGATGAGAGCTTCCTCTTGCTGAAAAGGAAACTAAATTATTATGCAGTGATTTGGGAAGTTTGAATTTTTTTTTAAAGCAAATGCATTAAAAATAATGAGATAATGATTAAATCATATAGAAACCTGGAACTTTGTTTCAGTAAAGGCAATAAGTACTTTTTTTTTTTTTTAAATTATCTTCCTCCTAAGCACTAACACAAGCCATACATTCATAAATAAAATCTCAGCAATGTGTGAGGCTCATCTGCTGAAAATAAAAAGGCATATATGAGTCTGTCACAGAGCAAGATAAAAGTTGTGTTCTTTATGCATGGAAACCATTTTCTACTAGGAAGCGTTGTTAAAAAAATAATGGAATTGTAAAAAAAGTGAATTTATGGACCAAGGATAAACCCTTCCCAGCATTATGTAAATATTTTCTACTAGGGTGCTCTGATGTAAGAAACACACTGTGCAACATTTTACTTTAATAAAGAAAAAAATAGGTGATAATTATTCACAAAATAACAGAGGGACTTCTAGTGTACAGAAATGTTCATTTATAGATTATTGGCAAAGAGGTTGGAATGTTAGGAGATACTGCCTATTATTAGACACTACAGTAATAAAGATTCTCACCTCTGAAGCTGTGGAAATGACTAATGTACAGGTTAGGTACTTAACTTACCGAATTTTTGCAATTACTGTGTGATGGGAATGTTATTTTAGGTTTGTGGTCTGGACCTTGTAATGATGGTTGAGAGCAGGTTATATTTTGATAGGGTCTCAGAAGACCAGGCCTGTTGGTCCTAGTCCCTACTCCCTCTTTCCTTTTCCAACTTCTTATGAAAAAAACTAAAATGGAACTCTTTTTTTTTTTTTTTTTTTCCAGGGCTGCACCCATGGCACATGGAGGTTCCCACACCAGAGGTCGCATCGGAGCTGTAGCTGCTGGCCTACACCACAGCAATGCTGGATCCAAGCTGAGTCTGTGACCTGCACAACACACGGCAGTACCAGATCCTTAACCCCCTGAGTGAGCCCAGGGATAGAACCTGCGTCCTCATGGATACTAGTCAGATTCGTTTCCACAGAGCCACGATGGGCACTCCTAAAATGGACCTCTTAATGTACAGACAGTGAGATTGTCTGGAGAGAGTGCCAAAGGCATACTGTTTAACAAGGAGAGATGTGGATGAGCACATTGTAACTATGAGGGGAAAATGAGTTGTTGGTACGGGAACCAGTGGTCTGGCGAGCACACAGTAGCTGCTAAAGGGTTATTAAGAAGGGAGATTGTTATGGACAAGTTAGAGTTTAGGGAAATAAGGAATTGGGGTTATCTTCCTGGAAGCAAAAGGCAGGATTGTGTGGCATCATTTTACTTTGAGATATTAATTATATTCTTTTTTTCTATTTTCTGTCCTGGACCCTCACTGGGAGGGAAGTTTCAAACCAGGCCTAGATAATAAAAAATCAGTGCTTGATATCTTGCAAGGAGAGGCAAGGAGGCATGACCTGGTTGTCTTTCCCCCTCTTTCCTGCTACTCTAGGAAACAGCCTCCAAGCTGGAGAGAAGGAGGAGAGTTGGATGGGAATAGAAGAAACTTAGATGTTGTTTTGTTCCAGTCCCCTACCACTGTCTACTCTCCCAATCCCCTAGGGTGGGAGGGATGTAGGGATCTGAGGACAAAGTGAGTGTTTTCTGCTCTGATGTCAGCCAAAATTTTTTTTTTTTTCAGTTCTGAAATAGTGTGGAAGGGCATCAGCTAACTTCCCTGGGACCACAGTGTGGAACAGAATTCATCTAAGAGAGGGAGTAGGGGAGCCTGGTCACATGGAGGTGACAAGGGAAGCAGATAGAAGAAGGATGGATGAGGGGAAGGTGTAGCTGACCTCCAGTGTCATCAGTGCCACAGGAAGGAGTGGGGACTGAGGGAGCATTCAGACTCATGTGCTGAGTGCTGTCCAGTGCTAAACACCAGGTGGGCAAAGTTGCATCAGGAACAGGAGGCCAGTGAAGGACCGAGGCAGATCCAGATGGATGTGTAGATGGCCATCTTCCCAACTGTCCTTTGTTGGTAGCTGGATGAACCATTCTGTGGCTTAGTCTCATCCTCTGGAAGGAGGAATCAAGAGAAAAATCTCAGAGGGATTTAACCTGAATGTGATTGAATTATAAAACTCAACAGCTGGAATCTAATTTATGGCACAAATGAACCTTTCTACAGAAAAGAAACTCATGGACTTGGAGAATGGACTTGTGGTTGCCAAGGGGGAGGGAGAGGGAGTGGGATGGACAGGGAGTCCGGGGTCAATAAATGCAAACTATTGCATTTGGAATGGATAAACAATGAGATCCTGCTGTGTAGCACTGTGAACTATACCTAGTCACTAGTGATGGAACATGATGGAGGATAATGTGAGAAAAAGAATGTATGTGTGACTGGGTCATTTTGCTGTACAGTGGAAAATTGACAGAACACTGTAAGCCAACTATAATGGAAAAATAAAAATCGTTACAAAATAAAACAAAACTCAACAGGAGTTCTCTTGTGGTGCAGCAGGTTAAGGATCTGGTGTCACTGCAGTGACCTGGATGGCTGGATATGATTCTTGGCCAAGGAACTTCCACATACTCTGGGTGTGGCCAAAAAACCCCCAAAACACCTCAACAGACTGAGAAATCACTGAAATGGGCTGGTTTACGTGAAAAGGATTCAATTCAATTCAATTTTTAAAGAACTTCTCTGGAACCTATTTATTGTATAGAAAAAGTACATAAAAATCTAGGTGGTTTGGTATCTGCTGCCTTTTTTTTTTTTTTTTTTTTTTTTTTTTTGCCTGTGGCAATTCCCAAGCCAGGGATTGAACCTGCATCACAGCACCAACCTGAGCCACAGCAGTAACACTGCTGGCTCCTTAACCCACTGTGCCACAAGAGAACTCCCTGCTGCTGTCTTTTCTAATGTACTCTTCTGTAAATTATGGTGAAGCCTAAAAAGGAACCTTAGAAATCTTTTCCAGGAAGCATGCCTTTGAAATTGGTTGATTTATTTTAAAGAAATCATGAGATGCTCCTTCTTTTTCACTTAGCATTTTATTCAAAGGATGTTTCTGAAATTAAACCCGTAGGAGTTTAGCCAAAATAGTGCAGTGACACAATGATGTCATGTAGAGGGATGTTGTACTGAGTTAAATAGCTCTAATTATTAGCAACTTTAATATAATAAAGCAATTAAAAAAATCAAGCTCATTTCTCTACTTCAGTAGAATGCAGTTTGATTATGTGAAGCATTTCACCTGGTTTGGATAGTTGGCTTTCAGTAGCTATTTTAAGATCCTAATGTCACAAGTCTCCTTTCCTTATACTTAAGTTTTCTCTTGTGTCCCAGAATAATCGTGTTCTGGATCCCATTTCCTTCTGTTCACTGAGGTCCTTGTTCCACTAAGAATGCTTATTTTCTCTTTACTTTCAACTTTCCTACCCATTTCTCCCCCTAGCATTTTAACCTATTAAATTTTGGTCCAAAAAGCAACTTGAATGGCAACCCTTATTGTCCTGTCTCTCTACTGTTTCTTGTAGCAAAGTTTTTGAAAAAGTTTTAGGTGAGTTAACCTGCTTACTAACTATATTAAGTTCTTTGATGGAAGTAGGGAATTGAATATTTTCTGTAGGTAATTATTAACTGGCATTCTATTCTCATTAAGTATCACATATCATAAGAATTTCAAAGTTGACCATGACAATAAATGAAAACAAGTAATATAAATATAGTTTTTTTTTCAAATAGGTATTAAGCCTATAAAACCCAACTCTTAATATAAAGCTATGCTATAAAAACATTCCTTTCATATTTTTTTCCCCATGAGTTGGGCTAGGTGAGGCTTCAGTAAATAGGACACCAAGGAAGTGTCGTCTGGAAGGTCCTTCTTAGTAAAGCTATCTTCAGAAAGCCCAGGTGTTTTTATTGCTTCCATTCAATAAAAATCTTCAAACTGCATTCAGGTTTAGAGAAATCTGTTACTAACATTTTTGTTCATTCCCTGGACATGGATACTTTAACAGTTTTGAATTATTAAATGTAGGGGATGGACGTTTTCCATGATGCCTTTTTTTCGATAATTCCTATTTTTTCATTTTAATATGAGTTAGATGATTTGCCCTATTTTGACCAGCTCAGCAGCATTGCCAATGAATTCAGTGAGGAAATGGTTTTATCAGCAGTGGTAAGTGCCAGTTTTAATAATTGTTTTGGATGTTTTAATTATGTGCTTGCCATTTTCTCCTTAGCAGTTGTTGTTCCCAGTTCTTGGAATCTTTTTCCATTAGAGCTTCCTAGCCTAGTTCCTTCTTACAACTTGGGTTTCAGTTTAAATATTACTTCCTTAGAGAGGACTTCTCTGATCCATATAAGGAAGAGTGTTATTCTTTGTAACAGTTATCACTGTATGAAATTATCTTGTACCTTCAATTTTTTTTGGTTGTTTATTGCCTGACTTTCCGCATTAGAATATAAACACTTTGTCTCTCTTGATCTTGAGTGGTGCTCAATAAATACTTGTTGAAGAAATGAATGATAGGAAAGGTTAATGATACTAGTGAAATACCAGTGAATCAAAAGTCAAACCTTTTTTTAAAAATTTTTTTTATTACTCAATGAATGTATTACATTTATAGTTGTACAATGATCATCACAATCCAATTTTATAGGATTTCCAACCTATAAAAAAAAAAAAACCCAGTGCATCCCTCCACAAAAGTCAAACCTTTCTAAAGAGGGTTTGTATATAATACCTTTTTTTTTTTTAAATCTCCAATTTACTTTTTTTACTTCTCAGTAATTGGTTTCTGCTCTTTAATTACACCAACACTGTTCTTACTATAATCATGGATCACACTGACATTTTTACAGATCTTTTCTATAACGGGCTTAACACTGACTGGCCTTCCTTCCTGTAAATTCCAGTTTTCTTTCTTTCTTACTTTATTCTTTCAAAAATTCTTCCTATTTAGACAAGTCTCAAATTCTTTCTGAGTAAATGTTGATATTTCCTGGAGTGTGACTACTTTTCCTTTTCCTTCCTCTTCATTTATCTTTCTTCTACACTCTCTGTATACCCTATCAAGTAATTCATATATGGACTCAATAATTGCCTCTAATCTGATGATTGGATGATTCTCATATCTTCATTTCCACTCCAGATATTTCTCAACAATGCCAGACTTTGTCTGGTTACTTAATGGGTTTTTCCAGATCAGCATATCAAAAATAAACTATTATCTCATCTTGTCCTCTATTCCTATGCCTTTTCTCTGCTTGTATTTCCTGCCTTAGCAAATACCTGCTAATTGATTTTCTTGTATTGTATTTCACCTCTTTCTAATTCAGCCTATATATTTTTGCTAGAAAGATTATTTAAAAATGCAAATCTGAGCATGCCCTCATGTAAAATCCTTCAGTGGATCTCCATTGCCTTTATCGATTTATTTATTTTTATTTAATTTTTATCTTATATTGGAGTATAGTTGATTTATAATGTTGTGTGTTATTTTCAGGTGTACAGTAAAGTGATCCAGTTATATATATACAAATATCCATTCTTTTTCAGATTCTTTTCCCATGTAGGTTCTCCATTGTTTTTGGAATAAAATCCAAATTCTACAAGGCATTTAAGATCTTTCATTATCCTTTAAGAGCAGTATCAGAATATTTATTGTTCTTTGGTTATATCACATTTCCTCTGGTTTCATGCCTTTTTGTGATATTAGACAAAATCTATATGATTATTTTCTTCCCAGAGTCTCCTGGCCTAGCTCTTGCTTATACTTCAAGTTGCGGTTTTGACTGCTCCAAATTCGAAGTAGATGCCACTTTATGGTGGTGTGAAAGCATTCCATGCATACTTTTATCACCTCACTTGTCCTACTATACTTTATTTTTCTGTCTCCTTTCACCATAGTATAAGTTCCTTGAAGTCAGAGAAAATTTTTTTCTCTCTGTTCCCCAAATACCTACAACAGTGCCAGGGGCAAAGTTTGTTTTAATATTTTAATATCCAATTGTCAAGTATTTTAAGTAATTGCATAGTTATGTGTGTATGTATTTCTCTCTCTGCCTCTCTCTCTCTCTCTCTTTTTTTTTTTTGGTGTTGTTCGAAAACTTTCATAATCTTCTGTGGCTATTTAATTCAGTTTGGAGTATTTTGTTAGCACTTCCTTTTGTTTCAGTGTTGTTTTTTTTGGGAGGATGTTTTCATTAAGTGAATTGTGTTGATTCTTCTTTCTGTTTTCTTCTCATATTAGTCCTGCAAACTTAGATTGAGCCTCTGCATTTCTGTGATGGTTTGGAAGGGTGTACAAGATTCCTAATTCAATTCTTTTCTTAAAGTTGTAAAATATAGTTTATTTCCTGGATAGCTTTTTAAAGAAGGAGTGGTGGAGGGAGGGGTTATTAATCCTCAGTTTAGAAAATATTCTTTTGTCCTACAGGATCCTGAATTTCCCTTTTTAATATTTTTATGTTCACTGTGCAGTTTCCCATTAGTGCTTCTCCATTCCTTTTTACTCTCTGCTCCCATAAAGCCCTCCTAAGCCTGCCTCCTAGAGTCCTGGCACTGCTCCTTCCCTCTGGTTGGCTCTGATCTACCAGGAGTTCCCCCCCCCCCGCCAGTATTTTTGCAACTAGGGTGAAATAGCTCTTTCTAGCTGTGATTTCATATCAATTGTAAATATCGCTATGGGGTTCGCTAATATTTTTCATGCAGTTTTCTTCCCTAGACTGTCCTTGACTCCAGCAAGGCTTGTATCAAGGTGGTGAGGCATGGCATGCTGGGATTTGGTCTTAATTTTCTATTTACATGTAATTTGAAATTTAGATCATTCTCTCTTTTTTAGTTATGTTGAAGGCATAGGTTTTGTGTACAGGCATATCTTGTTCTATGGTGCTTTGCTTTATTGCACTTTACAGATAAATGTTTTTTACAAATTGAGGGTTTGTGGCAACCCTGTCTCTGTTGGTGCTGTTTTTCCAACATCATTTGATTGATTCATGTTTCTGTATCATGTTTTGGTAATTCTCACAATATTTTCATTATTTTGTTACATTTTAAAATCCAATAATGCCTACTGAATAGCAGTTTATTTAAAAATTTTTTATTTTTTTATTTTTTTAGTGTTTGTCTTTTTTGCTATGTCTTGGACTGCTCCCACGGCATATGGAGGTTCTCAGGCTAGGGGTCAAATCGGAGCTGCAGCCTCCAGCCTACACCAGAGCCACAGCAACGCCGGATCCCAGCCGAGCCTGCAACCTACACCACAGCTCATGGCAACACTGGATCGTCAACCCACTGAGCAAGGGCAGGGACCAAACCTGCAACCTCATGGTTCCTAGTTGGATTTGTTAACCACTGCACCACGACGGGAACTCCTAAAAATGTTTTAAAATTAAAAATTTTTAAAAATTTTTTAAAATTAAAATTAAAGTCTAGTTGATTTACAATATGCCAATTTCTGCTCTACAGCAAAGTGACTCAGTCATACATGAATATACTATTTATTTTCTTTTTAGGGCTGTACCTGCAGCATATGGAAGTTCCCAAACTAGGGGTCAAATTGGAGCTGCAGTTGCTGGCCTACACCACTGTCACAGAAAATGGGATCTGAGTGGCGTCTGCAACCTACACCATGGCTCACAGCAACGCTGGATCCTTAACCCACTGAGAGAGACCAGGGATTGAACCGAAATCCTCATGGATACTAGTTGGGTTTGTAACCTGTTGAGCCATAACGGGAATGCCCTACATTATTTTTTAAATATTATTTCTCATCATGGTCTATCTCAGGGGATTGGATATAATTTCCTGTGCTATACAGTAGGACCTTATTGTTTATTCATTCTAAATGTTATTATTACATTTATAATGGTGACCCGTCATCAGTGATCTTTAATATTATTATTGCGACATGTAGGCACAGATGATGGTTAGCATTTTTTAGCAATAAAGTATTTTTAAGTTAAGATATGTATTTTTTTAGATATAATGCTATTGTACATTTAATAGACTACAGTATAATGTAAACATAACTTTTATATGAACTAGGAAACCAAAAAATTTATGAATCACTTTATTGTGGTATTCACTTTATTGCAGTGGTCTGGAAATGAACCCACAATACCTCTGAGATATGCCTGTAGTTTTGCTTTTTAATTTTTTCAGAAAATGTGCTGGGAGATTTGAATGTGTGTGGCTTTTATTGTTGCAGGGCTTATGTACAGAGAAAGGAGATCCTGAGACTTTTTATCAGGAAGCAGCGTTTATTCGTGCCGGCACTGGCTCAGCGAATTAATATCCAGAGGCTGAGCCCCGAAGGCAGTGGGGTGTTGCCCTATATACCTTGTTAGTTTTCCCCCTACATCTAAATTTCTTTGTCTCCCTTTTAAGGTGTCCTATAAATTTTGAGCAGACAGTTATAGATATGCCTGTGCTCATGGATACAGGTTATGCTACATTGTTGCAGAACTGCTATTGGTGCACAGATGTTGGTGTTGCATGTTGCCTTCCCTTTGTTCTGGGAGGGCCCTTCCCCCTCCCCACTATATTATTACCTTGGCTAGTCAGATTTTTATTCTATATGTTTAAAAGGATTGAAAAACAATGTTCCCATTTATGTCCTAGTAATATTTGTTTTTTTCCTTTGAAAAATATAATTTGAAATATTTTTAACTGTTTTGACATTTCTGTTTGAATACATAAATTGGCCAACAGCATCAATTTAAAAGAAAAATAAGATGCTGACCATTAAGAAGGGAAGTGAAAAGATGAGAGTTAGTACCAGTTTTACTCTTGTCCTCAGATTAGGATGTAGGTGATAGTATGCAGATTAGGGTCTTCACTACTTATGAGCAGTGGAAAAATACATGAGAATAAAATTACATCAAGATTGGTGCTTTATGCTAAAGATGTCTGTGATGAATTTTCTCTTTAAGAAAATTAGCTAAGTACTAGGTACAATAGTGAGAGCTAAGCAGTTTTAAAACAATTTGGCATTTCATTTCCATGATATTGATTTTCTCCAGATACTTATCTAAGCCCCTGAGAAGGTGGGCCAGGGTGTTCTTCTTGGCCTCTTTCCAACCTTAAATGTTTGGTTCTTGTCAAAAGAGCAAAAATCGCCTGCTACATAAGCTTTCAGTGAATAAATGGTCAAATGCAAAATGACAAGTTGCAATGTCAGTTGAGAAGTAATGGTTCATTTTTCTCAACCAAAAAGACTAATTTGCTTATATGGATGGTACTTGGAGAGGTAGCCTGGGTGAGGAGTAGGGGGAAATTATTCACTTGTAATCAGCCTTGGACCTTAAAAGTGTATTTTAGTAATTAGACAAAAACATACTTCACTTTGAGTTTGAATAATTTACTGCAAATTAAAACTAAGGTATTTAAAAAAGATCCCCAGGACAATCTGTAACCAATATACTAACAGAGATATAGAGATAATTGTTTTATAAAGTGAATTTAGTTTGTTTTTTTTGCCTATGTAACACTTGCTGTACTGATATATATTAGGGAAAGAGAATCCAATACAAAAAGAAATCAGCTTATTCAAGCAGATTCTGGCCCATCCAGCCTCTTGTAGAGGTATTTATTTTCGGTGTCTTCATTTCTTGATTTTAATAGTTAATACTCCTTTATCTTTCTGAATACCATTCTTGTACCCTTGTTTTAGCCATATTTTTAACTTATTTATTTCCCATCTTTCTCTTCTCCTCCCACCACACTATGACCCCATGCTGTCTCTTGTTGCCTGGGAACCACCAATTTAGAAACTTGACAAAGATTTATATATCCTCTTTTTTTTTTTTTTTTTCTTTTTAGCACTGCACCCGAGGCATATGGAGGTTCCCAGGCTAGGGGTCAAATTGGAACTACAGCTGCCGGCCTACGCCACAGCCATAGCAACTCAGAATCCATGCTGCGTTTGCAACCTACACCATAGCTCACAGCAACGCCAGATGCCTGACCCACTGAGTGAGGCCAGGGATTGAACTCACATCTCTCATGGATACCTGTCAGATTCATTTCCATTGTGCCACAATAGGAACTCCAAGATCTGTATTTCTGATTTCCCAACCTATACCTCCTTCACAGACATACTCAAATGTGCTCATCCCTACTAAAGTGTGACAGGAAGCCCTCCTTTGTCTGTCCCAAGCTTGGGGGTCCTAATGCTACCCTCATTACTTCAGAGTTTTTTTAAGAGCCCCCTCACCCACAGATCTCTAATAACATCAAGTCTCAATGCTCTGACTTGAAAGACAAACTGTGTCTTCCTGAAAGACATGCTATGATAGCTAGGATGGCCAGGACTGAAGCCAGGGGTTATCACTACTTTGGCCAGGTATGTGGGATTGCTAGTCTCTACAACTCACACAAGAATTGGACTCAGGAGTCTGCCCCTCCCACAGGAATGAGGTTGTTTGCTGGACTCTATCAGTTACATGTACATCTCTCTGCACTAGCTGTAGTTAGGTTCTCAGAGATCTGGGTTATAACTCCAGCTCTTCTGAGTGCATCTTCTTTTTCCTCCATGGGGAACCATCCAGTATATGAAATGGCTTATTTTTAGACCTTAAACACAAAGTGCCCATTTTCTCTGAAAATAGCCCTTGATTGACCTGCGTGATTTTTATGTTCCTTTGTCATTTCACCACCCATCTTCAATGGAGGTAGCCACCGTTGTTTAAGTGACTATTTGATTCTGGCAACTTAGCCAGAAGCCAAGAGGGAACACAAAAATACACACTTTTTCATGGGTTTCCTGGTCTGAAGGCTGGCTGCCTCTCAGCTAGCAAAGGCTTAATAAAAGCACAGCAGGTGGGCAGGTGGTGGTGGGATGGCCAGGAAATTGTAGCCAGTGGAGGAGACAGTATTGCCAAGAAGATATCTTACTATTAAACCATAATGGTCATGCTTAGGATGGTCAGTTTTTATCTAGCTCTTAACTGAACTCCACACAGAAAACACTTCCTGCAGGTTTCCTTGTTTTTGCTCTTTCTTTCTTACACCGTCCATGTGCAATAGAGCAGCTGTTCAGACCTTAGGGCGGTCGATAGCATCTTGATTCCTCCAAAGTCTTATCCTGAGTGAAGTGTGCTGCTGGGTCATGGGTAGGGGCCTACAGCATGACTGGGGGAATCCAGGTAATCATTTGGTATCAAAATTATAGGGAATTTGTATTATTTTTCCACACTGAAATAAGATTGGAGAACTTAAATGGAGGAAAGTGATAAAAACAACTAAAGAGTGAAAAAACATGAGCCATTGGAAAGAAATTGAATTTACTTAACCTTCAGGGAGGAAGGGTGAGAAGCGGCTCCATAATTCTTTATGCATAAAAAGGAATTTCCCCTTATTATGGTAGAAAATTGCTATTATGTATTTCTGTGAATGCAGAACAAAATCAGAAGATGAACCTCTGTTATCCAGGCATATATGCTTGGATACAGTTAGCAATTATCTAGCAAGTTTTGCTATCTCAGATTGTGGATTGTGGTAATCACTTATTATTTTCATTTAATCCTTATGCTAACTACAATAGTATTATTTTCCTCACTTTGCAAATGAGAAAACTGAGGTTCACAGAAGTTAAACTTCAGGGATACAAGAACCTACAAAATATGTGAGGGAAGCAGAAACCGAGCGTATATGCAAATACTAGCTGTTAAAGTAAGTCACAGGTCAGAAATTGAGCAGGAATACAGAGTACAGAAATTAGGAATATACAGTAAAGTACATGCAGTGGTTAAATGTTTAGCTAACCATCAGGAACAAGAAGATCCACTGGAATTGCAGCTTGGGGAACCTACATGGTAAAGGAAGGGAGTGAAGTTTAGCATCCAAATAAGTGGTATGATATCCTCCTCAGATATGAGGTGACATCTACAAGAAGACTTTGCTTATGGAGAAAATTTCAACTTCATATGGAGAACCTAATGTTTATTTCAGGTTAAAGGATACCCTTGTTCCCAGGCTTGGGCAGTGCCACAAATAGAACAGGTGAATGAATCTGAAGACTGGGGAGACAACCCTTCCAGTTGTGTAGATGCCACATAAATAGACGCCTTTGATTTCTCAGCTTTTGGTTGTGACACCTATTGCCCTAGTGACTTGTCTTTTAAAATTCCCTTAGCTGGGAGTTGCCTTTTTAGCAGCTTTATTAGATAGCAGGCTTCTCATATGGAATTTTTAAATCACAGAAGGTATGGTATTCTTGCTATCCCTGTGGGGGAAATATGAATCTTGGTGAAACAAAAGGAAACCAACAAAAAGTGTTTCTTATGGGGTGATGGCAGTCGGCCTTCAAAAGAAGAGACCTCTACTTGCTTTATTTGAAAGAGAACTTTTTCTGAGTGGGTTCAGATGAAAGCTGAGCCTTTTCTTACATTGTGGACTTGGCTGGGTCTGCAATTAGCCTCTGCCTCTGATTGGAAGTGCTGCAGTGAAGCCACGTATTACTGTTCTGAGGGGAGATTAACACCTGTTACTAGTAGAAAACAAAAAGCCAATGATGAGAAAATGAAATTGGAATTAATTTATATCACGACCAGGTCTAACTTCCACTCAGCCTCTGCTACCTGACTTGGGTGTTCTTGCCATGACCTTATGTGAGTCAACACAGTCAATAGAGAGTTTTAATTGTACAGGACAAGTTACCATCTGAGTCTCAATTTCACGTAATCTTCATATAACCTTCATATAACCAATGGGACAGTGTTTCTGGGTATTTAGCAAAATATGGGAAAGATACACATTTTGGATTTAATGAATACAATCCATTACTGGTCTGGGGCCCCCTCTTTATTACTACAGCTCTCTTTTGTTTCTTTGCTTTAATATATCCCTTCAAATCCATTCCGTACATGCTAGAATAATTTTCCTATCACAGTTTTTGTCATGCTTTTCCCTTTGCTGAGGAAATTAGTGAGTTCTTGACTCCTATCAAATCTAATTCAAACTACTTCCTGAAACCTAATAAAAGCTAGATCTCTTTTACCGATTTCCTCCGTTTGAATTTATTGAACTTGCAGTTTGTTATACTCATGATAATAATAAACTGCAGGAATCTTTGAGATTAATCTTTCAGATAAGTGATTATTTCCAATATTAGGAATTATTTAAAATTTTGTTATTTTTGATAGAAATATTAAAACTGATATATTTCTGTATATTCCTGCTTCTTTAAAAGTCATTTATCATCACTGAAATAATACAAGGATATAGTCATATTATAACTATTTTTTTCTTTTTTTTGTCTTTTTAGGGCCACACCCGCAATATATGGAGGTTCCCAGGCTAGGGGTCTAATAGAGCTGTAGCCGAGGGCCTATGCCAGAGCCATAGCAATGCCAGATCCGAGCTGCATCTGCGACCTACACCACAGCTTATGGCAACACTGGATCCTTAACCCACTGAGCAAGGCCGGGATCGAACCCGCCACCTCATGTTTCCTAGTCAGATTTGTTTCCACTGTGCCACGACGGGAACTCCATCTTATAACTATTTTAAACTTGCCACCTTCCCTACCGTCTATCCAGATATGCTTTAGAATGGGGAGAGGAAGTCTTCCTTGGCTAGGAATTTTTTAAAATTAAATTTGTTGTTACAAGTTGCACACAACAAATCCAGCCTTTATAGTGTACAGTTCTATGCATTTTGAAAATTCATGAGGTTGTATATCTACCACCACAATAAAAATATAGAATAGCTCTACCACTCTTTAAATTCCCTCATGCTCCTTGCCCCTTGCTGCTCTCCTGATCCCTGGCAGACATTGCCTTTTTAAAAATAGTTTCACATAAATGGAATCATAAGATATGTAGCTGTTTGAGTGTGGCTTCTTTCACTTAGCATAACACATTTGAGATGCACCCAGTTATATGTATCAATAGTTTATTTTTATTGCTATGTAGTATTTTAGTGTATGGGTGTATCACAGTTTGGTTATCCATTCACCAGTTGAAGGACATTTGAATTATTTCCCTTTTTTAGGCTATGATAAAAAAGCTGTTATAAATATCTTTGTGCAGGTTTTTGTGAATGTAAGTTTTCCATGTAGGTTATCACAGAATATTGAGCAAAGTTCCCTGTGCTATACAGCAGGTCCCTGTTGACTGTCCATTCCCTATACAATAGTGTGCATATGCCAATCCCAAACCCCCAAGTCATCTCTCCTCCCTACCTTTCCCCTTTTGGTAACCATAAGATTATTTTCAAGGTCTGTGAGTCTTTTTCTGTTTGTAAAAAAGTTCATTTGTATCATTTTTTTTTTAGAGTCCACAAATAAGTAATATCATATAATGTTTGTCTTTCTCTCTCTGACTTCACTTAATATAATGCCGGCCAGCACCATTTATTGAAAAGACTATCTTTCTCGACCAAATTGCTTTTGCATCTTTCAAGAGAATTAGTCTGTCATACACATACAAGGCTTTTTATGGACTCTTTGGTTCCATTGATCTATATGTCTGCTCTTAAGCCAATACCACATTGTCTTGATTACTGTGGCTTTCTAGTGAGTCTTTTTCAAAATTGTTTCGGTCTTTCCATACAAAATTTAAAAACATCTTGTGGATTTCTATAAACCATTATTCTGGGTTTTGATTGAGTTTGCGTTAATCTATAGATAT
Source organism: Sus scrofa (assembly GCF_054392235.1). Lineage (NCBI taxonomy): Eukaryota > Metazoa > Chordata > Mammalia > Artiodactyla > Suidae > Sus > Sus scrofa. The sequence continues at coordinate 92,916,510 of NC_139396.1, read as the reverse complement.
TTTAGGGAGAGTTGACTTTTTATTTTTTCTTTTTAGGACCACACCAGTGGCATATGGAAGTTCCCAGGCTAGGAGTTGAATCAGAGCTACAGATGCCGGCCTACACCACAGCACAGCAGTGCCAGAGCTTAGTTGCGTCTGTGACCTATACCACAGCTCATGGCAATGCCGGATCCTTAACTCACTGAGCAAGGCCAGGGTTCGAACCTGCAACCTCATGGATACTAGTTGAGTTTGTTACTGCTGAGCCACAATGGGTACACACGTCGGTTGACTTTTTAACAATATTGAGGCTTCTAATCTATTAGCATGGTATATTTGCATTTATTGAAGTCTTCTTTAATTTCTTTTGTTAGTATATTTAGTGTTTAACAAAGTGACTTTATATTTATTTTGTTGGATTTACATAAGTATTTCATTCTTTTGGTGCTACTGTAGATGATAGTCTTTTAAAAATTCAATTTCTTATTGTCCATTGCTACCATATAGAAATACAATTGGTTTTAACCTTGGAGCCTGTAAACTTACTAAACTCACTCCTTACTTTTACTCCTAGATAGGAATTTGATCTCTGATATCTGAAAGCAATTTTTATAATTTCAAAGATCTCTTTCTTTCTCTCAGTCTTTCTTTCTTCTCTCTCTTCTCTTTCACTGTTAAGTGGGAGGGAAGGTGTCTTAGTGAGTTAAAGCTGCCATAACAAGATGTCTCAGAACTGTAGGGTTGGTTTCCAGTGAGGGCAGTCTCCTCAGTTTACAGATGGTGCCTTCTCACTGTGTGCTGACATGGCTATTTTTCTGTGCTTGCCTGGGGAGGGAGAGAGGGAAGAGATGAAGAGAAGAGGGGATGAAGAGAAGGGGAGAGGGGGAGGGAGGAAGGAAAAGAGAGAGAGGTAGAGGAGAGGGGGAGAGGGAGAAAAACATGCGGCTTGGATCTGGTGTTGCTGTGGTAGTGGCATAGGCTAGCGGCTACAGCTCTGATTTGACCCCTAGCCTGGGAATCTCCTTATGCCACTGGTGTGACCCTGAAAAGACCAAAAAAAAAAAAAGTTTCCTAAACATATGTATGTTTCTCGAGTGAATGCAGCAGCTTCATAAGGATTAAATTGACTTGAATTTTAGGGGAACTAAAATGTCCTTCATGAAAAACCTTTGAATTTCTATTATTTTAGATGACATATTTTTGAAGGATGCTAGGATGTAGAAAGAAACTTAAACTATAAGAAAAATCAGGAAACTGGAATGATTTTAGGGTGTAATAATAGCATTATACATCTTCTTGCAGTAACTTTTATTCTTCTAATTTTTTTTTTTTAATGCAGTGCTTTTGAAAGGTTTAAGTTGAGTGACCAGAAAAGATTTCTTAGTAACAGTTTTTAGCTCATGAAATTTTCAGAAAATTAGCCCTGGTCCTAGATACACTTTTTCGGCCCTTCCTTTTTTTTTTTTTTTTTTTTTTCCAGCAGTAGACAGAAGATACAAGCATCTGTCTAAGAGAAGTGTCCTTAAGCTTCTTTATACCAACATAAGTTTAATCGAGGCAAATGAGAAGAAATAAGAGAAATGGCTTGTTTTAGTTAAGATATCAGTTACTTTTGTGAGAAAGAAATCCCCTCATTTCAGTGGGGACTCACAGTAGCTGTTTCCTGGCTTAGATAACAATCCCATGTGTGTTCCTGCTTGCTGGATAGCTTTCCTCCAACTGGTGGTTCAGGGATCCAGGAATAAATTCAGCTGATTGAATCATATTGTGGCCTCTACACTATCTGCTTCTAACCAGCATAAGGGAAAATCAAAGGGGCCTGAGCTGCAGCTCAGCCACGACTCTGGACTATGGAGGGGCATAGTGTCCCATGTAAAATTTGTGTGGTTTCTGTTAGCCTTATTTCTTAACTCTCTTTGGCTCAGTATATGGTCATATATCTATGATGGTGGTACACATATTTGAAAAAAAATCTTTAATTTTAAAAATTATATTTCCAAGGGGAGGATCAAATTGGCAGGGGATAGAATGTGGTGCTCACCTTCTCCCACAAATATATCAGAAATACATCTACAGGGAATTCCCACTGTGGCTCAGTAGAAATGAATCTGACTAGTATCCATGAGGATGTGGGTTTGAGTGACCTGCCATGAGCTGTGGTGTAGGTCGCAGATATGGCTGGGATACCACATTGCTGTGGCTGTAGTGTAGTCCAGTTGCTATAGCTCTGATTTGACCCCTAGTCTGGGAATTTCCATATGATCCAGAAGTGGACCTAAAAAAAAGAACAAAAAAGGCAAAAAGACTTTCTATATATGGAACAATTCTTACAGAACATCTAATGAACCCTGGCAAAAGACCTCAGACTTCAAAAAGGGCAAGAAAATCTCTTTATAACTGGGTAGGACATGAGAAAAAAGACAAAAATAAGAGAGAAAGGAATTGGGTTGAGGCCAGCACCCCTGGGAGGGAGCTGTGAAAGAAGAAATGTTTCAACAGACTGAGAAGTCCCCTTACTAGTGGGGAGATCATCCAGGAAGAGAGGGAGCTTCAGACTTCAGGGGAGAGCTACTACAATCAAAACAGTTTGGTACTGGTACAAAAACTGGCATATAGACCAATGGAACAGAATAGAGAGCCCAGAAGTAAACCTATACACCTACAGTCAATTAGTATTTGACAAAGGAGGCAAGAATATAAAATAGGAAAAAGTCTTTTCAGAAAGCGGTGCTGGGAAAACTGGACAGCTGCCTGAAAATCAATGAAACTAGAATGCACCCTCTCACCATGCACAAAAATAAACTCAAAATAGTTTAAAGACTTAAACATAAGACATGACACCATAAAACTAGAAGAAAACATAGGCAAAACATTCTCTTACATCAACCATACAAATGTGTTATTAGGTCAGTTTCCCAAGACAAAAAATAAAAACAGAAATAAACCAAATGGGACCTAGTCAAACTTACAAGCTTTTGCACAGCAAAGGAAACCATAAAAAAAAAAAAAAACCCAAAAGACAACCTGTGGAATGGGAGAAAATATTTGTAAATGATGCAATGAAACAAGGACTTAATCTCCAAAATATACAAATAGCTCATATAACCCAACAGTAAAACCCCAAACAACCCAATTGAAAAATGGGCAAAAGACCTAAATAGATATTGCCCCAAAGAAGACATACAGATGTTCATTAGGGATGTGAAAAGATGTTCAACATCCACTAATTATTAGAGCAATGCAAATAAAAACTGCAATGAGGTACTACCTCATACCAGTCAGAGTGGCCATCATTAAAAAAGTCTACAAATAAATGCTGGAGAAGATGTGGAGAAAAGAGAACCCTCCTACACTGTTGATAGGAATGTAAGTTGGTGCAACCATCATGGAAAACAGTACGGAGGTTCCTCAAAAAACTCCTGGGTGAAAAACAATTCAAAATGATACATGTACCCCAATGTTCATAGCAGCACTATTCAAAATAACCCAGTCTTAGAAACAACCTAAATGTCCATCAGCAGATGAATGTATTAAGAAGATGTACATAATACAATGGCATACCACTCAGCCGTAAAGATGAGTGAAATAATGCTATTTGCAACAAGATGGATGCAACTAGAAATTCTCATACTAAGTGAAGTCAGAAAGAGAAGGACAAATGTCATATTACTTATATGTGGAATCTACAGTAAGGCATAAAAGAACCCATCTAAAAAACAGAAATAGACTTACAGACATAGAGAAACAACTTGTGGTTGTCAAAGGAGTGGGGGAGGGGGAAGAAGAGAAAAGGACTAGGAGTTTGGGGTTAGCAGATGCAAACTGTCACATTTAGAATGGATAAACAGAAAGGTCCTATAAGGTCCTACTGTATAGCACAGGGAACTATATCCAATCTCCTGGGATAAACCGTAATAGAAAAGAATATAAAATATATATAAATATGTATAACTGAGTCACTTTACTATACAGCAGAAATTAACACAACATTGTTAATCAGCTAAAATAAAAATATATATATTTCATACTCTGATAAGAAAGTTGGGGTTTTATAGTTGTAATATTTACTGAGTTTATAATCTGTGCCAGTTTTACATGTGCTTTCGGCATGTATTAACCTGAGTTCTGCATGTGTTAATTTATTTATTATCAAACTATTTTAATGAGGTAGGTACAAATATTACTAAATTTTAGAACAAATGCTAGCCCAGAAGGGTTAAGAACGTTAATGTCATGCATAGTACAACTCAGAGAAGCAACCATAGAACTCTTGTTTTTAAAGACATTTCCATAAAATGTTAAGTAAAAGCATTATTTAGAATGTCCAATAAATGGGAATCAGAGGATTATTTCAGATTCAGGGGCTATAAGAAATAGTGCATACAGTGAATGTTACAACAAAGGAATTTAAAAAAAAAAACAATATTTGAATGGTATAAAAGCCTGGTAGAAAACAAAGTATAAAAGTAGGGAAAATTGTGAAGGATTAAGATGGTCTACACTTGAACAGGGCTGATCTCATGGAATCTCCTATACAGTGTGAGTGTTGGGGACAGGAAAATGATGGGAGATTCCGTTGGTGATTTGTTCATCAAGGTGGCAGTGTAGTCAGAAACTTAATTAGGTGTGATCGGACTGCAGAGTTTTAGCGATTCAACTAGCTTTCCCTCTGAAAAGTTAAAATGTGAAATCTTGTTATGAGATTTGACTCTAGTTCAATAGTTTTCTTTTTGTTCAGTATGCCTTTTGCTTTCCAATCAGCTGTCTAAATTAGGGAGCACACATTCATTATGATTTTTACTGTGGATTTCCACTATAATATGACTAAGATCATTTAAAATTCTTGTCAATTAAAGACAGATCTTTAAATTGTGCTAAAAAACTAGTAAGAAAGTGATAGAAATCTAGAAAAACAAGAAACTCTCTGTGATACCTCAGAAACAGTTTTATGTATGTATGTTGGCTACTGATAGAAAGTATTTTGTTTTTCAACTGGTTTATATCTCTAAGTTTGTGATATTTCTCTACCCTCCTTTCCCCTTAAGCTAATTTTGTCCATCTTTACAGATAGACAAACATATTTTTCTCTTGCCATCATCTTTGGCTTTGTTCATACATAAATGTACTTGCCAAATTTAAAATTCTTCCTAGTGAGAAAAATATATCCTAGTTTTTGGCTTTGTGTATCTGATTATTGTAAAAGCACTGGCAACACCAAAACTTTTCCAGAATGAAACAATTATAATTAAGTAGTAAGAGGTGAAAATGGTTATGCTGCAATATTTATTCTTCACCATTATATTTGATTAGTTGACTGATTATTATATAGTTATTGCTGGGTTTATTCCCCTCCCCCCCAAAAAAACCCCCCAAACTTTTGTTGTGTTGTTTTCTAATTCTATTTAATTATTCTGTGGCACAACTTTGAGCATATTTAGATTGCTTACATTTTAAAAAGGAATCTGGGTATATTTCCCCTAAGAGGTGCCATTAATAAGGCATCACATATAATTAGAAAAAACAGCATTGCACAGATGAGAAGAGAAAATGTGTTTTGGCAGAAACAAATTGTGATGCATATTAGTATGTCTTTAGATCCAAGGAACATTTGATAATTGAGTGCAATTAACTTCACAATGTATTGATTCTTCTTTGGATGCATATGCAAAATTTTAGATGCAAAATAAAATGATAATGTGAAAAGTAACCTGACAGGTAGACAACAAACCTGCAGGGAATACTATAGAGATAAAACCATACAGGTGAAAATAATATATAAATGGAAACAAAAGTATGACTTTGGGAGGAGAAGAATTGTTCTCAGTTGACAGGGTAAATGGTAGTCTTTTGATGTGGGGGAAAAATAACTAAATACTTTATATTCATGTGGTTATTATTACTTTCCGTGTATGTGCAGTAGAGAGGCTGTTTTTCACCTCAAAATAAAAAGAACATTCCACAGTCTTCTATGTATTTTATTTTTCTGTTGTTTATTTTCTTGATAGGCAGTAGTTTTCTCCCTAGGGTGCTGAGTTGACCTCCAAGGTGAGTTATAACCAAAGCTGGGAACAAGGGCATACAACAGTATCAAGGATAATTGTTTTATGGGCAATATTTTCCTGAAAGCTCTGAAGCCTTTCTGAAAGGTGCTATTACTTAAAACCTCTACTATTTATTTGTTTGTTTGTTTTGAATTTTTACATTTTAACAACAGGTGTGACAGATTGATGTATAAGCTAAGTAGAGCCTGGTCTTACAAATAGTTATGTTTTAGGAGAGAAACTTTACTAGGGTAACTGATTGTAGTCTCATTTTTTCCCCCTCCTTTTCTTTTCCCACATCCAATCTAGAATACAAACTGTTAAATACTTGACAAGGAGGACAACTTTGAAACCATCTTTCTTTTGCATGAAACTATTATAGCTGGCACTCGTGTTGGGTAATTAAAGCTGCAAAGTGGTTTGTAGGCTGGAGAATGAGAGAAATATAACTGCTTAAAAAATTCTATGTGAAGAAGGATTCCTTTCTAAATAGAATGCAACATTTTAAAAATATAAGTAGTTACTGTTTATAATGACACCACATACATAACCCGTTATTACTTAGAATGACGCAAAATATCATTGGCTCTTTCTAGCTTGAAACTAAACACTTCCATGGAACCTGACAGAAGCAGTGCTAACTCTGTTACCTACCTATGGCCATGAGAGACAGCAGAAACACAGGCAATTACATTCACAAAAATTAAAAATCCAAGCAGTCATTATGGTCTCTTCCCCATTGAACATTTGCCCCCTGAAGCTTCTAAGAGGGAACAATCCTGGATTATATATATATATATATATTTTTTTTTTTTTTTAATTTTAGTTTATTTATTTTTATTTTTATAGGACCAGACCTGGGGCATATGGACGTTCCCAGGCTAGAGGTTGAATCAGAGCTACAGCTGCTGGCCTACACCACAGACAAAGCCACAGCACCTTGGGATCCAAGCCGCCTCTGCGACCTACACCACAGCTCAGGGTAATGCCAGATCCCCCTCCCCCCCCACCCCGAGCAAGGCCAGGAATGGAAACTGAATCCTCATAGATATAGTCAGATTCATTTCCACTGTGACACAATGGGAATTCCGGATGATCTGTACTTTTAAAAATTTTCTTGCCTACGTTTTGAAAGGGATTACGAAAGTGGTTTACATAGAGGGTTCTAGGTAAAAGGAAGATGAAAGTCCAGAGATTTATACATCTTGAAAATTATTCACTCCTACAGACAATGTGTCCTTCCTTTTCTTGAAAGATTCATTTCAACCCCCCCCCTTTTTTTGTTAAAAGGCTCCCAAATTGCTAAAAGGTACTTACTGCAAAAAGGGCTACTTAGATGTCTTGTGTTTTAGCCTTAACAGAACTGTGTAGGCAGTTTATGTACAAAGTATCCTAAAAGGTGGGCTGGGCAGTTCAAAGAGGTCTGTGATTCAGCCCTGCTTTCAAGAAACATATGTCTACAGCTTCCATAAAACAATAGCAGTAGTAGCAACAGCAAAAACATATTACATGAGTAAACAGTATGTGAAAAGGGCCTTAGGAGTGATGTAAAGAGTCACTTTGATTTTCAGAGTTATGGGAGAGTTAATTACCGGAGACTAGATGGATAGAGGAAATTTTTATTTAGGAGTTAACTTTTTTTGTTCTCCGAGCCTAGAACAACATGAAGAATTTGAACTGGTGAAGAAGTTAGGGAAGAAAAGGCTATTCTAGTGAGGAAAAGATATGGACATGAATAAAGAAAGAAGTCTCCAAGTGCAAGAATGAATACATCCGTTTATGGGAAGTTTGCTGTAGAAAACAAGAGAGACTATAAAGTGGGAAAATCAGTGGGGGAACAAATTATGGAATGTTTTAAATGAGTTTCACTTTGTTATAGCTAATGGAAATACTTGAGGGATTTTGAATGGGAAAGTGGCATATGCAACACAGTGTTGTAGAAAGATGCATTTGATGATGATACAGAGGAGGAACTGCAATAGAGAGGATTAGAGGAAGCTTGTTTCAGAGATAGACCTATGGAATTATAGAGGTATAAGTGAGGAGCACGATCAAGGGATATGAAAAGGGAGGATAGGACTGGGAAAGGCTTCATGTTGGAGATGATTTCATAGCTGAGCTGCGTTAAAGTGTGAGTAACAAGATTTGAGACGTTTTCAAGATTTACATGCGAGATGTACTATTGTTTTATTTATTCATATTTTTAAAAAGCATTATTAGAGAAAGGTTTATTGATTCAAATGCTTATATTAGAAAAAAATGACAAATTGTCAGTTAATGGTATATTGCTATGGATCCTTAAGACATTAACATCTGAGAGTTTGTTTATAAACAGATTTATGGGAATAAATATGAATATTTAGATGACATGAACAAATTTTTAGAAATATGATTCCCTTTAAATTTGAAAAACTGCTCCCTGCTATTGACCATACACAAGCACACACACACGAGCTACATGTGTGTTTATACATAGACCAGAGATTGGCTATCTGTAGCTTCTGGATTAGATTTAGACTGTTGCCTTTCCTTTTTTCCCTTATTTATGGTCACACATGCAGCATATGGAACTTCCTGGCTAGGGTTTCAATCAGAGCTGCAGCTGTCAGTCTATGCCACAACCACAGCCATGCCAGTTCCAAGCTGCATCTGAGACATAAGATGTGGTAATGCCAAATCCTTAACCCACTGAGTGAGGCCAGGGATTGCACCCATATCTTCACAGACACTATGTTGGGTTCTTAACACGATAAGCTACAATGGAAACTCCTGCCTGTGTTTTTTTTTTTTTTATTACTCAATGAATGTAAGTTTAATTAAGTCTCATTTGTTTACATTTATAGTTGTACAATGATCATCACAACCAAATTTTATAGCATTTCCATCCCAGATCCCCAGTGCATCCCCCACCCCACAACCTGTCTCATTTGGAAACCATAAGTTTTTCAAAGTCTGTGAGTCAGTATCTGTTCTGCAAAGGAGTTCATTCTGTCCTTTTTTCAGATACCACATGTAAGTGATAGCATTTGATATTGGTATCTCATGGTCTGAATGACTTCAGTTAGCAAGATAATTTCTAGGTCCATCCATGTTGCTGCAAATGCTGTTATTTCTTTCCTTTTAATGGCTGAATAATATTCCATTGTGTACATGTACCACCTCTTTACCCACTCCTCTGTTGATGGACATTTAGGTTGTTTCTATGTCTTGGCTATTGAAAATAGTGCTGCAATGAACATCGGAGTACATGTGTCTTTGCGAGTGGTGGTTTTCTCTGGATAGATGCCCAGGAGTGGGATTGCTGGATCAAATGGTAGTTCTATTTTTAGTTTTCTGAGGAATCTCCATACTGTTTTCCACCAACAGTGATTGTACCAATTTACAATCCCACCAACAGTGTACTAGGGTTCCTTTTTCTCCACACCGTCTCCAGCACTTATTGTTTGTAGACTTTTTGATGATGGCCATTTTGGCTGGTGTAAGGTGGTACCTCCTAGTGGTTTTGATTTGCATTTCTCTAATAGTTAGTGATGTTGAATATGTTTTAATGTGTTTTTTGGCCATCTGTATGTCATCTTTGGAGAATTGTCTGTTTAAATCTTCTGTCCATTTTTTGATAGGGTTGTTTGTTTTTTTGGTATGGAGCTGCAGAAGGTGTTTATAAATTTTGGAGATGAATCCCTTGTCAGTCGCTTGATTTGCCTATATATTTACCCATTCTGTGGGTTGTCTTTTCATTTTGTTTAGGGTTTCCTTTGCTGTGCAGAAACTTTTAAGTTTAATTAAGTCTCATTTATTTATTTTTGTTTTTACTGTCAATACTCTAAGAGGTGGATCTGAGAAGATGTTGCTGTGGTTTATGTCAGAGAGTGTTTGGCTTATGTTTTCCTCTAACAGTTTTATAGTATCCAGTCTAAAATTTAGGGCTTTAATCCATTTGGAGTTTATTTTTGTGTATGGTGTTAGGAAGTGTTGTAATTTCCTTGTTTTCCATGTGGCTGTCCAGTTTTCCCAGCACCACTTATTGAACAGACTGTCTCTTCTCCGCTGTATATTTTTGCCTCCTTTGTCATAGATTAGTTGGCTGTAGGTGTGTGGGTTTAATTCTGGAATTTCTGTACTTTGATAGGGATTGCATTGAATCTGTAGATTGCCTTGGTAGTGTAATCATTTTGATAATATTGACTCTTGCAATCCAAGAGCATGGTATGTCTTTCCATCTGTTTGTGCCATCTTTGATTTCTTTCATCAGTGTCTTATAGTTTTCAGGGTACAGGTGTTTTGTCTCTTTAGATGGGTTAATTCCTAAGTATTTTATTCTTTTGGATGTGATGGTAAATGGGATTGCTTCCCTAATTTCTCTTTCTGATCTTTCACTGTTAATGTATAGAAATGCAGTCAATTTCTGTGTATTAATTTTGTATCCTGTGACTTTGCGAAATTCATGGATGAGCTCTAACAGTTTTCTGGTAGAGTCTTTAGGATTCTCTAGGTATAGTATCATGTCATCTGCAAATAGTGATAGTTTTACTTCTTCCTTTCCAATTTGGATTCGTATTTCTTTTTCTTCTTGATTACCATGGCTAAGACTTCCAAAACTATGTTGAGGAGTAGTGGCAAGGGGGGACATCCTTGCCTTATTCCTCATCTCAGTGGGAGTTCTTTCATCTTTTCACCATTGAGGATGTTGTTCGCTGTGGGTTTGTCATATATGGCCTTTATTATGTTGAAGTAGGTTCCCTCTATGCCCTCCTTCTGAAGGGTTTTTAACAGAAATGGGTGTTGGATTTTGTCAAAGGATTTTTCTGCATCTATTGAGAGGATCATTGTGTTTTATTCTTCAGTTTGTTAATATGATGTATCACACTGATTGATTTGCAGATATTGAAGAATCCATGCATCCCGGGATAAATCCCACTTGATCATGTTGTACAATCCTTTTAATGTATTGTTGAATTCAGTTTGCTAGTATTTTGTTGAGGATTTTTGCATCTAAGTTTGTCAGCGAAATCGGCCTGTAGTTTTCTTTTTTTGTGGTATCATTATCTGGTTTTGGTATCATGGTGATGGTGGCCTCATAGAATGAGTTTGGGAGTGTCCCTTCTGTGATTTTTTGAAATAGTTTCAGAAGGAGAGATGTTAGGTCTTCTCTAAATGTTTGATAGAACTCTCCTATGATGCCATCTGATCCTGAACTTTTGTTTGTTGCAAGTTTTTTAATCACAGTTTCAACCTCAGTACTTGTGATAGGTCCATTCATCTTTTCTATTTCATCTTGGTTTAGTCTTGGAAGATTGTACTTTTCCAAGAATTTGGCCATTTCTTCTAGGTTGTCTGTTTTATTGGTGTATAGTTGCATGTAGTAGTCTCTTATGATCCTTTTATTTCTGTGATGTCCATTGTAACTTTTCCCTTTCATTTCTAATTTTATTGATTTGTGTCCTCTCTCTTTTTTTCTTGATAAGTCTGGCCAAGGATTTATCAATTTTGTTGATCTTTTCAAAGAACCACTTTTCGTTTCATTGATCTTTTCTATGGTTTTCTTTGTTTCTGTTTCATTTATTTCTGCTCTGATCTTTATGATTCCTTTCCTTCTACTAACTTTAGGTCTTGTCTGTTCTTCTCTCTAGCTGATTTAGATGTAAGGTTAGGTTGTTTGAGCTTTTTCTTGTTTCCTGAGGTAGGCTTGTATTGCTACAAACTTTCCTCTTAGAACTGCTTTTGCTGCATCCCATAGGTATTAGAGTGTCGTATCTTTGTTGTCATATACTTCTAGGTATATTTTAATTTCCTCTTTGATTTCTTCAGAGATCTATTGGTTGTTTAGTAGCATGTTGTTTAGTCTCCACGTGTTTGTGTTTTTTGCAGATTTTTTCTTGTTGTTGATTTCTAGTCATATAGTGTTGTGGTCAGAAAAGATGCTTGATATGATTTCAATTTTCTTAAAGTTACTGAGGCTTAAATCATGGTCCAGAATGTGATAAATCTTAGAGAAGGTTCTGTGTGCACTTGGGAAGAATGTGTGTTTTGGATGGAATGTCCTATAAATATCTATTAAGTCCATCTGGTTTAATGCTTCATTCAGGGCCTGTGTTTCCTTGTTGATTTTCTGTCTGGATGATCTGTCCATTGCTGTAAGTGGGGTGTTAAAGTCTCCCACTATAATTGTGTTATTGTCAATTTGTCCTTTTAAGGTTGTTAGCAGTTGCCTTATATATTGTGGTGATCACATGTTGGGGGCATAGATATTTAAAATTGTTATATCTTCTCTTTGGATTGATCCTTTGGTCATTATGTAATGTCCTTCTTTATCTCTTAAAGTATTCTTTATTTTAAGGTCTATTTTGTCTGATATGAGTATTGCTACTCCAGCTTTCTTTTGATTCCCATTTGCATGAAATATTTTCTTCCATCCTCTCACTTTCAATTTGTATGTGTCCTTAGAAGTGAAGTGGGTCTCTTGAAGACAGCATATATATAGATCTTGTTTTTGTATGCATTCAGCCAGTCTATGTCTTTTGGTTGGGGCATTTATTCCATTCACATTTAAGGTAATTATTGATATGTATGTTCTTATTGCCATTTTATTAATTGCTTTGGATTTGTTTTTGTTGCTCTTTTTTCTTCCCTTCTTCTCTTGTTCTCTCCTCTTCTGGTTTGATGACTATCTTTAGTGTTGTATTTGAGTTGATTTTTCTTATTTGTTTGTGTATCAGTTGTAGATTTTTGGTTTGCCATTACTCTGAAGTTTTGATATGAGAGTCTATATATATATATGAGATTGTTTTAAGTTTGTGGTCTCTTATTTGCAAGTGCATCTCCAGTGTCCTGCATTCGTACCCTCGTCTTATCGTGATTTCTGGTTTTGGTAGCATAATTGTGCATAGGTGATTTCCTATCTTTATATATTCCTTTACTGGTGAGCTTTGTCATTTGCGGTATTTTTGTTTCTGGTTGTAGACTTTTCTTTTTGGCATAGAGGAAGTTCCTTTAGTATTTGTTGTAAAGCTGGTTTAATGTTGCTGAATTCTCTCAGCTTTTGCTTATCTGTAAAGCTTTTGATTTCTCCTTCAAATATGAATGAGAGCCTTGCTGGGTAAAGTAATTTTGGTTGGAGGTTTTTTTCCTTTCTTCACGTTAAGTATATCATGCCACTCCCTTCTGGCCTGCAGAGTTTCTGCTGAAAAATCTTTTGATAACTTTATTGGGGTTCCCTGTGTGTTATTTGTTTCTATTCCCTAGCTGCTTTCAGTAGTTTCTCTTTGTCTTTAATTTTGGTCAGTTTGATTAATATGTGTCTTGGGGTCTTCCTCCTTGGGTTTATTTTATACGTGCTCATTGTGTTTTCTGGATTTGAGTGAGTGGTTCCATTTCCCATGTTAGAGAAGTTTTTGGCTTTTATCTCTCTGAATATTTTTTCTGTCCGTTTTTCTCTCTCTTCTCCTTCTGGAACCCCAGTAATATGAATGTTGTTGCATTTATCATTGTCCCAGAGTTCTCTGAGACTCTCTTCATTTCTTTTCAATCTTTTTTCTCTTTTCCATTCCACATTAGTGATTTCCACTATTCTGTCTTCCACCTCACTTATTCGTTCTTCTGCCTCCTGTATTCAGCTGTGTGCCTGGGGTTGCTTCTAATGAGTTTTTTTCTTTCAGTATTGTGTATGCATCTCTGCTTGCTTAAGTTTTAAATCTTGTATTTCTTTGCTCAATGTTTGTTGTAAATTATAAATCTTTCCCTCCAGTTTATTTACAATGTCTTGCATCATCTTCACTATCATCAGTCTAAAGTTTTTCCTGGAGACTGATAATCTCCAGATCACTTAGCTGTTTTTCTGTTTTTTTTTTTTTTTTCTCATTCTCCCTCATCTGATTTATAGTTCTCTTAACTTGCTTTTTTTTTTTTTTTTCTTTCTCCATTATCTGAGTTATAGTTCTCTGTCTTTTCATTTTTATAGGTTTTTTTGTGTGGTCTCCTTTTTGCAGACAATAGAGTTGTAGCCTCTCTTACTTCTTTTTTTTTTTTTTTTTTGTCTTTTGTCTTTTTGTTGTTGTTGTTGTTGTTGTTGTTGTTGCTATTTCTTGGGCCGCTCCTGTGGCATATGGAGGTTCCCAGGCTAGGGATCGAATCGGAGCTGTAGCCACCAGCCTACACCAGAGCCACAGCCAATGCTGGATCCGAGCCGCGTCTGCAACCTACACCACAGCTCACGGCAACGCCGGATCGTTAACCCACTGAGCAAGGGCAGGGACCGAACCCGCAACCTCATGGTTCCTAGTCGGATTCATTAACCACTGCGCCACGACGGGAACTCCCTCTCTTACTTCTGATGTCTGTACCTCTTGTGGCTGAAGTTGGTAAAGGAGCTTGCTGTAGGCTTCCTGATGGGAGGGACTGGTGACTGCCCACTGTTAGTGGGGCTGATTCCTATCTCTCTAGTGAGTGGGGCTTTGTCTCTGGGTGAGATTAGAGGCAGCTGTGTGCCTGGGGTGTCTTTAGGCAGCCTGTTTACTGATGGGTGGGTTTGTGATCCCACCTGGAATATTGTTTGGCCTGGGGCTTTTTAATGCTGATGGGTGGGGCCAGATTTTCCCAAAATGGCCACCTACAGAGAAAGGCATGCTGATGAACATTCCCAAGAGCTTTGCCTCCAATGTCCTTTCCCCACCACAAGCCACAGTCACCCCCTGTTTTCCCAGGAGATCTTCCAAGAACTGCAGTCAGGTCTGACTCAGATTCCTAAGGAGCCTCTGTTTTGCCCTGGGACCCAGTGCACATGAAATCCTGTGTGTGTCTTTCAAGAATGGGGTCTCCATTTCCCCCAGTCCTGTGGAACTCCAGTGCACAAGCCACACTGGCCTTCAATGCCAGATGCGCAGGGGGCTCTTTCTCCCAATGCCAGATACCCAGGTGTGGGGACTTGACATGGGGCTCAGAACTCTCACTCCTGAAGATGAGTCTCTCTGATACAGTTACTTTCCAGTCTGTGGGTTCCCCACTGGGGTTGTTTATATTGCATAATCACCCCTCCTACCTCTTGATGTGACCTCCTCTTTGTCATCTGGAGTAGGATAGCTTTTTGAAAGTTTGTGGTCCATTTGGTTGAAGGTTTTTTAGCATTTGGTTGTACTTTTATTGTTTTTAGGAGATTAGTTGAGCTCCAGGCCTTCTATTCTGCCATCTTAATCCTGTCTCCTCCTCGCACTCACTCTTAGTTTGCTGTCTAAACAATGCTTGTGTTTTTAAACACAGTTTTATTAGAATATAGCCATGCTCATTTTAATATGTGTTGTCTATGGCTGCTTTTTGTTTCAGTGCAGAGTTGAGATTTACAAGAAGATTGTATAGCCCACAAAAGTCTGCCGCAATTACTCTCATATTTAACAAAGTTTTCTGACCCTTGGTCTGTATTGTTTGATGATTCCAGATAAGTCAACTAACTAAACCTCATTTCTAGTTGCACATGTTGGTTTGCAGGAACAAGTTCCAGGAAAACCAGGTATTTAATGTATTCAGTTAAATTGAACACACACTTTGAAATAAGTGTGTGTTGTTCCCTTCCCTAGAGGACCTGACTATACTCATGGATTCCTCTTGTCTTGCCTTGGTATCGTTTAATTCAGGTAAAAGGGTGATGTCTTTTTAGAGCTAATAACCTGATAGGAGTTTGTGTAGTCAGTTTTCTTAGATGAGTTCCAGGTCTAGACTTCAAGCAAGTGCAGTCAAAGGTAAACTTTGGTTTCTTTTGCCAAGCAAATTGATAGTCAATGCTCCTAATTAGCAAAAGTGTTATGATAATGATAAAACAAAGAAATGAATGTTTATTGAGCACTAATGGTATATCAAATGCTGTTCTGATTGCTTTGCTTATGTTATTAATGTAATCCTCACAAAGTTCTATACTCTAAGTAAGATTAAAATTACCTTCTTTTGATAGAAAAGTAAACTGTGTGAGAGTGATATTACATAACAAACCCTAGGCCAACAGCTGGTAATTGGGAGAGCTAGGGTTTGAATACAAACATAATTAAAACCTGTTAAAATTTATGTTCATCTCTCCTTCTCATAGCACAACTCCTCCCCTCCACTCATTTCCATAGAGCTGGTTTCTAGAAGCCATATTTTTGCTGTATGAGCTTCATTCTAGCTACAATAGATTGGTCCAGGAATGCATACCAAATGCCAGATCCCAGTGGAACCAGAGTTCTGCCCTGAGAGATTTAGTATGAGACTAACATTTCTGCTTCATTCTAGCTTCACTTGAAGAGAAGCATGCAAATTTGTGGTGCCATTTTCCTTTCATTTTGTTTAATGATACACCCTTAAATAATATGAGAAATACTTATGAATTTGGATCACTGTGTGTTTAACATAAGAGTGTTCCAGAGTATGTGTTAGTTAACTGGGATTTAAATTACCTGCTTGTTGAGTGGTAGCACTGATTTGCAGCACTTCTTGCTGAAGAAGGCATCTGTCAATCAGGGTTCCATGCAGGAAGTAGTAACCACTCTAGGTATTTTCAGTAGGAATCAAGGGAGTAGAGATAGGCAGGTGATTATAATACTTGCTGGAATGGCTGGGGCTGTGGAAGTCAGAGGGGCTCCTGATATCTAGAACTGAGATACAGAGGTCATGAAACTGCTACAACCACTATGTTATAACACCCACAAAACTGAACTGGAAATACAATGAAGCACTGCAAACATGACCCACAACTTTTCTGGCTAGTACCAACACAATGAAAAGATGGCCTCCCTCTCCCTTCTTGCTTTCAGATTCTCTCAAGAAGGCATCTCATTGGAAAATCCTCTTTGCATATAAGACATTCCAGTTGACTGGTATTTGGGGAAGTATAGTTTTAAGCTTTGCAACCCCTGGATAAAGGAGGGTAAGGAGCTTTGCTGCTCTTGTGATAGAGATGTAAGAGGGTGGCAATAGATGTCAAGTCCCAGAAGAACATATCCATTACAGGGTTAAGCAGTAGCAAAAGTCAGAATACCCTGGGTATGTTTGATGCAACCCCCCAGTTGGTAATAGAGCTAGTGCTGACCTCACTGTTTTTGCTGTTGTTCCTCTAGGGATTGACACCTCAAATTTAATATGAGCCTCTCTCGATTTATCAAGGAAGTCATGCAGCTATTGTACTAGTCTTTGGAAAGCTGTGATTAAAAATAGGGTAACTTCTTTTCTGGAGTTTGGTCATTGGCATAGCTGGCTTCAGTGTGGCAACCCAGAGCTCATATATCTTATGTGAGAAAATAAAAGTTAGCCAAACTTTTGTTTCTAGGACCAGCCATCTCCTAACTTGTCATGTTGCTTGATGTCTAAAGGAGTATGTATGATGTTTTAAAACAATATTCAATGATTTAAGATTAATGGTATATTGCCGAGGTTTATGGACTAGGTAAAACTTGCACCAAGTAGAGCCCAAGGAGGAATAGAGAATGGGAAACAATTACTCAGTGATATTTTACTCTGCTGAAATTTTGCAGTAACCTTCAGTGCCTCTTTTGTAGTCACTCTGTGTAACCTTGTTTGCTTCTCTACTTATTTCTTTTCAGTGGTTCAGAAAACTATAGATAGTGAGGCTGTCCTAACTGTGGTCATAGAAGTAAATGTGAAATTGAAAAATGTAAGTTATATACCATATTGACAGTTTTCCTTTTTTTTTTTTACCCTATAGTTCTTTTTTTTCCCCACAGACAACATGATTGGTCAGGTGGGTTTGGGAGCATCTTTGATAGGAACATATGGCCCATGCTTGGGATCTACTAGGATCTTGGAATACAATTTTTATGGTCATTTGTTCTCTGAATATTCTGCTCTGAAGACTCCCTGAGAAAGAGAAATAACCTAATATATCAATGTTCTTGCAATATCCTCTTGGGAAATTTCCCTCTGTAGTATGTTCATTCTATCCTACCAAGCCAAATGTTCAGAGAAGTGCTTGTTCCTAGACCGTAGCTTGAGAATTGCTGTTCTAGGAAGAATTTGCCTCTTTCCCCAGCAACTTTTAGTGAGACAGAATGCCTGACAATTTTTAGTATCTAAGTGGTGTAAATTCTGTAAATTCAGCACGTTTAATCTAAATTACTCACTGATCTTGCTTTCAATGATAGTTTCACACGCCACCAACTCACAAATCATATGAAGTACAATAGGACTGGATATTCACATGACAGAACATTATTACTTAGTAATTTACTGTATAGTACTGGGAGATTTTGAGTTGTCTTTTCTCAGAGATCTAACCTGGACATAATATATTTTCATTTCTTTTTGTTCTATTTTTTAGTTAGTATCTTCTACTATGATTAATATCACCTCCATAATGAAATTTCTATTGGAAAAAATAAATGGCCTTTTATTTTTTTAAAAGCTTTTTTTGTACTCTGTATAATCAAAAAGGATGCCAAAAGAAGTCTCAAGACCCTCAGCAGCAAAAAATAAATAAATGAAAAAAACTTAAGACACATTACTATCCTAGAAAGAAAAGTAATAAAAATGAAAAAGTAAGTAATCTACCTTATTAATGTTGTTTCCCTTTGTAATAATAATCTGTGTATCTTGGAAACCTCTCAAGTAATTTCCCTTAATTGCAGTAAATCATTTTTTTAGGTAGATAGATAGATATGGAGGATATCAAGATAGATATGGAGGATATCAACTACCAAAAATCTCTTAGGCACATTTAAGCAATGTGTTGTCATTATGCGTTTGACATATTACAACTATTAGTCAATTATACCACTGTTCTTTTTTTCCTTCCATGGACAGTGTCTTGTGAGTAACATCATCTCATTCGAGTTCAGTCCAACCAGTGGCTCTATGTCCAGAAATTAAAGCTCAAACTTACCTCTAATTTGTCAGAATGAAAACAAAGCTATGGGAAAGCAATGCCTTCATTCTTTGCCCTTCTCCTAGGCAGTGTTAAGTGTACAATCAAATATTGAATACCTATGTAAAGAATATTGGTACGAAGGAAAGGGCACTCGTATACTTTAATCTTGTTATTGGGGGCAAGATCAGGGAACTATGAAAATGTTTACAAAGAAGGAGAAGGACTTTATGAGAAATAGTAAGACTATGAAGATAGATAAAGAGAGTCATAAAAATGAAAGATGATATATAGCATTTCCAGACAGAGAAGGAATATGTGAAACCCTTTGACTTTGGAGCATGCTTGGTTAAAATGTCGAGTTGTCAGATTCAAAGATGGGGGTACCTGGAGTAGGGCTAAATCTTTGTAAGGCAAAGGAAAAGCTAAGGCATTTATGCTTTGCCAACAGATAAAAAGATAATCTTAAAACACATGTCAAAGGAGTAATTTACTTACATAGTAGTTGTAAAAAGTGATGAAGAGATTTTGCTTTTGTACTATGAACATGAGACATGTACAGTTTATGATCTGAGGTAGTGAAACTAGTTTTCAGGACATGTCACAGCCAGTCATGAATTCTAAATCATATTCATTTCCAGTAGAAGCATTACTGTGCAGGAGAGAAAATAGAGAAGACTTATAAAACATTCATCAAAGAAAAAAAAATGCAGTGCCCTAGCTTAAAAAGATGAAAACAGCCTATTTGAAAGAGAAGTTCAAATTGGTATTCATGTATTCACTGTTCTGCAAAAGCTACTAATGGTGGGTGACCACATGGGCAGAAATGACACATTGATATTAACCTATCCCCAACCCCTCCACCAACGCAAAGCCTGATATTCAAACACAATGTGAATGCATCAAACTTGGATCTGCATGCTCTTGCCAGTTCCTGATTACATGAGATGTTCCACCATAGACCATTACAATTTCCTCCAGACTCAAACTAATTTGGGGAAAGAACTCTACTATTTGGGTGAAAAGAATGAATATACTGTATAGCAGAGATACTGAGTTTCTAGTGATATCACTATTGTAGATTTATGTTGAACATTGAATATGTGGTTAAAATAGACATGGTACTCAATATTTATATTTTTAACAGTGGTACCCTTTCTCCCCCACAAATTCGTTGTTTTATTTTTATTTTTTAAATTAAAAATATTTTTGTCATGTTTTCCCACAGCATGTGGAAGTGTTTCTGTGCCAGGGATTGAACCCATGACACAGCAGTGACCCAAGCTACTAAATTGACCAAACGTTTCTTAACCCACTGCACCACAAGAGCACTCCAAATTGTTCTATTTTAGGCATTACCTGCTTATAACCATTGTTCGATGCTATTGCCATGGTGTGTATTTTCTTTCTTTTACCACCACTCCAGAGAGATGGAAAAGAAGTTTTGTTAGAGGAAGTAAAATGAGCAGGAATCTGTGTTCTTGGGCACAGAGAAAGAACCTGTTCTGGAGTGTGAATAGCCATGGGTGTTCCCAGAAGCCTAAATTCCTAGGTGACACATTTTCCCTTATATTTTCCTTAGAAGTGTTTCCCTGGAAACATTTTCCTTTGTACCTTATGGTATAGCACAAGCAATCCCATACTTATGAACAGATAGGTGTGATGGCTAATGCTGTTTCTGTAATTCCTACTGGAGTTTGCACGGGCGCTCTTACCACCAGGTGGTCATAACTCTCTAACAGTCCTCTTCCACCAGTGAACCCCTTCCTCCTACTCTGTATGGAGTCATTACTATTAGAACTTTTTTTTTAACCTCCAGAAATAGCACATTGGAACCCTAATTA
The DNA here is from genome assembly GCF_054392235.1 of Sus scrofa. NCBI lineage: Eukaryota > Metazoa > Chordata > Mammalia > Artiodactyla > Suidae > Sus > Sus scrofa. Next base: position 92,895,805 of record NC_139396.1, on the reverse strand, counting down.
CTATAGCCAGAAAAGACTTTGCTCCTGCCCCAGAATCCCTCAGGTGGCTTGTAATAATCCTAATAGCATTGTAGGTTTTTCGCACTATGTTGCCTACTGGCCATAGACCTTGGACAAGCTTCCTTCATTCTAGCCTTGTAATATGAAATGATTGGCATAGAGGATTTCTCACATCTTTCTTGGTTCTAACATTGTGATTCTTGACAGTATGGATGCTCTGCTGGAGCTGATGCAGCTGGTTTTAATCAGGTCATTCAAGAAGCAGATGCCAAGAGCATGCAAGAGATTTATTAGAGGGGAGGGAGCCTAGGGAGGCTGGTGGAGCCCTTAATTTTTGGATTTATAGACCGGCCACTTTATATACATTATTCCATGTAATTCTCAGAGTTACTCTATATGATCGTCCAGTAGCAGAATAATGGTCCCCCAAGGATATCCATATCCTAAATCCCTTAACCCATGAACATTAATGTTATATGGCAAGGAGGAATTAAGTTTGCAGATGCAATTAAGGTTGTTAATCAGGTGACCTTAAAATACAGAGATTATTCTGGATTATTTTAGTAGGCCCAATGAAAGCACAAAATGGAACAGGGAGGCAGAAGAGAGAGAACCTGAGAAATGGCAGCATAAGAAGGACTTGGCCTGATGTTGCTGGCTTGAGGATAGAGAAATGAGGTACTGAGCCAAGAAGTATGGGTAGCATCTAAGAGCTGGAAAGGACAAGGAAATAGACTCCCCCTTGAAGGGGGAATACATCTCTTCTGACACCTTGATTTTAGCTTAGTGAGACTCATTTAAAATTTTTTACTCCTAAAACTGTAAGATAATAAATTATGTTGTTTAAGCCACAATGGTAATTTGTTAGAGCAACAATGTAAAACTAATATAGATGAGTGTTTTTACCCTAATTTTATAAATAAGAGAATTGAGACTTAGAACAGTTAAATAAGATTCTCATGATCACAGAGCTAAAAGCAGAGGGTTCAAATCCAGGTATTTATTTCCAAAGCCTTCATTCTCTTTGGTATCTTGCCTGAGCTGCTACCTGGAATCCCTCAGATGTCCTTGGCAGGTCCCTGGCTCAGGACTTTCTTGCCTATTTTAGTGGGCCACTGTAGTGTCTCTTCTTAGAGGAATGATTTTCTTGGTTTCTCAAAGCACCTTCAGTTCTTGCTTAAAATACCTTGACTCTAGCAGGGGAGTACTTTCCATGCCTTCCCAAGCAGAGCCTTAGAAATGACCACAGTTTTACTGTTCTTAAAACCCTTAGTGGTGTGGAAAGCCAAGAAAAAGAAATTGTGTTCCCAGGGCATTTCTTATATTGGCAGCCTTTCCTTTTTTATCCATTGCAAATCCCATTCTCTCAAACTGGCTTGTCCTGGATACTTACTTTCTGTTGTCCTTAGACAACACGAAGTGGAGTCTGAGTAGGGAATAACCCAGGATAAAGACATTGTTTTCTTCTCTCTGTCTCTCCTTTGTCCCTCTCTTTCTCTGTCTTTGGCTTCACCTGTGGCCTGTGGAAGTTCCTGGGCCAGGGATCCAACCCATGCCACAGCAGTGACCTGAGCCACAGTAATGACAACACCACACCAGATCCTTAACCCATGGAGCCATTAGGGAACTAACTCCTTTTTCCCCTCTCCTCTCTTTTTAAGCCTACAGTTGGCTCACTATGAATTTGAACGGCATGAGAAACAGAATCACCAGTCCAGTAGTCACTCCGGTTATATTCCTCTTAACATCTTTTGTTTATCTTATGGATTAAAGAAATTTTTTGAGCTAGACTATGAATTTAACAATTTTTTATAAGATTGTTGTTATTGGAAACATTATAAATTACACCTAACAGGACAGCAGTTTAAAACACAATTTGATCATAAGCTGGATCCTGATGGTATTTATAGTCTGTTAGTGAATTAAAGTGCATAGCAATTGCTGACTATACTGTTGACTTTCATACACAGAAAGCATATTCCATTTGAACCCAAAAGAGTGGTTTTGGCCTTGTCCCTTGAGCAAAAAATGGGATGGCTCAAATAAATCAGTTTAGTTCTATTTGTTTTATGAGCTGTGCAGCAGTTGAAGCCCAAGTTTAATGACTTATTTCACACATTTTCCCATAAGTCTTTCCTGGAAACTCAAGACACCCAGAGTTATGATGGGTTATCAGAAAAAGGGAGGACAAGGTTCATTATTCCAGAAATATTACTACCCATAGGAGTGCACAACAGTTGAGGATTTAACTATTTGGATCGTTACTTTGTATTAAATGTGTTAACATATGCTTTAGGTCTTGTCACAAATGAAAAATTGTACCCTCAGTGAGGTTTGTGATAAGACCTTCTTAATTCTTTGTGCATTTTATTTTTCTGTAACATTACATTTACTACTCTGGTTATTTTTCTAAAACCTGAATCATTTAGTACCAAATTATGCATTTCTGGTTTTGATCCATGGGGTCAATTTATTGTGGAATATGAGTATGAAATTACACATCGCTTGATTTTTTAAAATAAACTTTTAATTTTAGGACAGTTTTAGGTTTACAGAAAAGTTGCAAAAGATAGTACAGAGTGTTCTTGAATGCCTTTCTTCCAGTGTCTCCTATTGTAACATCTTATGATACATTTGTCATACATTTTTATTAACTAAACTCTATTTTTCATTCATAGTTCTTTTGTTTTTCCTTTACTGTGGATCCAGTCCAGGTACCACATCGTCTTTAGGCATTAGTCTCCTTAGTCTCCTATGTGATAAGACAGTCGTATAGACTTTCCTTGCTTTCTATGACCTTGAGAGTTTTTAGGAGTACTGGTCAGGTATTTTGTAAAATGTCCCTTAGTCAGAATTTCTCTCATGTTTTTCCAGTAGTTACACTTAGGTTATGGGTTTTGGAGAGGAAGACCACAGAGGTGAAAGGTAAATTACTTGGAATTCTGTAAGGAAGGTGCTCTCTTCCCCCCATGTGTTTATCATGGCTTGATTCTGATTTTTTCTATAGTTCTAGTCTTTTCTCCTTATTGCATGTAGTTTGATGGAGAATATAAGGTGTGTATATAAAAAAACTGCCATATTTCATTTTATTTAAGATGTCATCACTTGGAAGACATATCCTACATATCCTATATTTGAGAAATGTAAAAATGTGAAAGAAATCTGTGTTTAAATTGATATCATGCAATATAATATGAAACATAATCTGATTGTCTGATGGACAGTTTACAAATTCCTTCAGAAACATTTTTTTTTCCTCACTGTATAGTGAAGAAATTCTTTCTTAAAGTTGGTATGCTGAAATTTGGGATAATTTCATCCTGTTGTACAAGATTGGAAACATCACCCCAAATTAGGTCACTTTGAAATCCCTTATATGAATAATAGAATAAAATATTTAGATTTGAGGGTTGTTCTTATTTCTTAATTCTGTAAATTGTGTTTTGTACTTAGTAGATTGGTTATATTTTATTTATGAGATTACGGTGGTACAAAAGGTTTTGTCTTTTCAATACAAATTGTGCATGGCTCTCTGTTAGTTATTCCATTTTCCTTAATGCCTTCTTACTTTCTTTCTTTGGCTCATTTTCTTGTACATTGATTTCATTTGTAGAGAATCATAGAATCATAAAATATTAGAGTTGAACATCTTCAGAAATGATTTAACTCACTCCTTACTTAATAAGGCAAATAAGAGACTTGGCACAGGTTATTAGCTAGTAAGAACAGAGTGAGATTGGAATGCAAGACTTTTGATTGTGAGGCTGATTTTCTTCTCACTATCCAACAATGCTTCATTTTTATTTGACTTGAAAATTTCACTATGAATCAGCATTTTGTTGCTTTGAAATAGAATTTTTTTTTCATGTGGGGAAAAACTAGATTGCTTTAGTTCTTCCTTTCTTTTTGATTTTGGCCTGAGCTTTCCAGTGGAGCCAGAGAAATTTACCCTTGAAACTTGTTTGCAGCATTTTTATCACTATGGAGGAAATGTAGGCTCAGTTGTGAATTGAATTCACTTATATGTGTATCTCTTAAATAGTCAAGAGAATTCTGATCCATCTCTTGTCTGTTGAAGGCTTCAGTACATTTTTAAATCTCTTGGATCAAGTCTAAAAAATATTGTATTATTAATGCACCTTAAATTAAAGGAGAGGCAGCCTGAAAGTGTTCGAAAGATAATCTTGAGAGAATTCACTCATCTTTAACACAATGATTTTGCCTGATAAATAGAAACATTTCTTTCTCTGTAGATTTCATATGATATTATCACATCTGCAATGTACATTTTATTTATATTGTTCACATGCACAGGAAATTCTTATTCTATCTTATGTAGTTTCCAAGAAATTAAAATAATAAAGCAGATAATGATAACAATGTTTGTTGTTTTAGAATATACATAGGACTGTGATGGTTTCTATCCACATTGCCAAGAAACAGTATCATGTTGTTCTAGGACTGGTCACTTTTGGACTTAGGAAATTGTACCTAAAATGTTCAAATTCCAAATTAGCAAAAGGGAACCTCACATAATACTGTTTACAGGATTGTTTTGATGGTCATGGTATACTCATCACTACAAGGCCTTGGGATCTTGCAGGTTTTTTCCTTCCACTCCTTTCTGTACATTTTTGCTTACAGCAAACTGTTCCGAATTCTTTAATGAAGTCTCTCTGAAGTAGTTATCTTGTTTTCTTTTCTTTTCCAAATGGATGCATCATTTGGTTTGACAAAATTGGAATCTGGAGAATGAAGTTTGTTCTCCATTTTTGGAAATAGGTTGTGGTGTCCTTGTCGATCTAGAACTGACTAATATTTTATCATGAGTTTACAACAACAGCCCTTTCAAGGTCAAAAACAGAAGATAAACTTTGGAAAATGTCCCACAAAGTATGTATAATATCCTTGCAGAAATAACATGGTTAGGTTGATCATTTGACTCAGTGTTTGTTTTCTAATGCATAGTTGAGGGTTTTTATGTGAATGAATAGAATTCCCTATACAACCTTCTTTATCCAGGGCTCACCAAAGGGTATAATAGAATCAGAAGCATCATCAAAATGTCTTTGTATTACTATTGCAGAATTGTGGGACTTTCTCATGTGTTCCACTTGCATTTGTGAATTTATCACTCACTGGTCACTGTTTTCTTTCCAGCTGGTAACTGGCTGCATGTCCCATTCCCAGGCTGATGAACAGGGGAAGTGGCTGGCATAGTGCCCAGACTGCAGTGCTCCTATATCACTGGCTGCCCCCTATTGATCTGGTAACGTGGCCCCACTCGTTCTCTACTGAGTACGTGTCAAAGTAACACTCTGACAGCCACATGTTGAAGTGTGGCCAACACTTTCCACCATTGGGCTTGTGCCAAGTTGTGTTCTCAGTTCCCTGTAGAGATTTTACTGATGTGGTTATATTATTTTTTTATTTGCCATTTTGTTGTAGTCTTTCTCTCCCACATGAGGCTTTCCCTAAGTCTGAGGGCAATCTTAACATCATATTACTGTCCTTTTCAAAATTACTCTTCAACTGCAACATATTATCTGTGCATCAGATTTGTGTACTGACTATCCTTTTTTTTCAAGGTGAGTTCCATTAAACAAATTAAAGCCTCCTCTCCTCTTGGACATGTCTGAGTTTCCAGTGCCTGTACCAAGACCACTGAAGACCTTTGCAGCTTTAAGCACTCTTATTTTTAGAGGCTTCAATCACCTCATAGCCAATATATTAAATTTACTCACAATCCAGCAGTAAATATAGTTTTTGATATAGAAAAATGTGGAAATTTTTTTATAAACATATTTGAAATCACATTCTTATAAATAGCCAATTTAATTTATGTAGCTGTAATTTCTTTGCCATCATTAGGTACCTTTTGGAATTCTTTTGTAGTGTATCATCTAATGTACCAACTTTTTGAATATAATTAATTGTTTATAATACTGTACGTTAAGATTAATTGAATCACCATTATACAACTGTGGACAAATTTTCTTTTTATATGTGTTTTTTTTCCCCCACACTCATGGTATATGGAAGTTCCTGGGCCAGGGCTCAAATCTGAGCCTCAGATGAGACCTCCACCACACCCATGGCAATGCTGGATCCTTAACCCACTGTGCCACAGTGGAAACTCCTATATCTTGATATTAATAGTAAAAGTTCTTTGTAGCTCCTTAAAAAGATTCTAAGTCCCCAAATCTCTATGCATAGTGCCTAGAAGATTAACAGCACTGTGGGTTTCATAACTGCTTTGGATAACTTCAAGTGTTATTATTTTTTTAAATTAAAGTATAGTTGATATACACTATTCTGCCTATTTCTGCTGCACATCAAAGTGACCTGGTTATACACACACACACACACACACACACACACACACATTTCCCTTTCTTGTTTGCTTTAGACACTTTATTTATTTATTTTGCTTTTTAGGGCTGCACCTGCAGCATATGGAAATTCCCAAGCTAGAGGTTGAATTGGAGCTGCAAGCTGCTAGCCTATACCACAGCCACAGCAATGCCAGATCTGAGCCATGTCTGTGACCTATGCCACACTTTACAACAATGTCAGATCCTTAACCCCCTGAGCAAGGCCAGGAATGGAACCTGTGTCCTCATGGATACTAGTTGGGTTCCTTACAGCTAAGCCACAATGGGAACTCCTGCTTTGGATACTTTAAGTTGCCTACAGTGTCTTCCCTTCCTTCCTTTCCTTCCATTCTAAATAGTTACTAAGCCCTAACCATGTGTTTACGTCATAACATAGATCACTGTGCATTATTCACTCATTTGGATGAAAAGTTTAGGTCTTTGTATAGCAGCACTAAATCAGTAAAAGGGTACAATGTAAAGTAGGGAAAGTAGAGATTTCCTATAGTTTTCTTACTCCTTCTGTAAGGCTGAGATCTGAGATTATGTAAGGGTCAGAACAGAAGCGGCAGCAGTAAAACATCAAATTCCTTGAAAAGCAAGGGCAGAGTTGAAGAACAAAATGGAGTCCAATTATTGGCTGTCAGGAAGTGTGAGACCCAAGTTCAACAGATTGGATACCAAAAGCATCACCTGGGATAAGAGCTAGAACCTGCTTCATATGTCTCTTTGCAAGGTGTATTTCCACTTTCATGAATGGTCTGTTTTTGACCTTTGTTCATTTGTCTTTTGAGACTTTAGTGTTTTTCTTATTTGCTTGTTTGATGTCTTTGTATGTCAGCATATTGAGCTATATCTGCCATATTTACTGTGAAAACTTTTTCTCAAAATTTTTATTTTGGATATTTAATATCATATGTTTCTATTCCTTTTAATTTATTTCTATAGTTTCTAAGTCTGGGAAGACCATTCCCTCTATATCTATAATAAATTGACATTTTTTCCCCAAGTTATATGGAATTCAGTCTTTACCTCTTTAACTCATATAGAATTTCTTTTATTATATAATATAAATGAAGTGTTCAAGTTATTTTTTTCCCTAAATGTATAATCTGTTATTAGAAAATGACTTACCTAAACAATCACTTTTCTCATTCTTTCTTCACTAATGGGATGTTTTAAAAATTATGAGTTAAATTCTCTATTTTAGACTAGCTATTCTGTTTTATTAATCTACACATTGGTTTTGCTTTGTTCTATTATAGTTTTAGGATGCTTAAAAAGTTTTAAGTCTTTTTTTTAAAAAGAAGACTTATCTTGCCTACTCAATTTTTAGATGACTTTTTGCCAAGTTTTGAACAAATTCACGTTTATATTCTGATTGGAATTGCACAAACCTATAAATGATAAAATTCCTCACCTTTACTTTGTCTTCACATCCAGGGTCATTTTTTTGCTATAAGGATATTTATTCACATATTCTAAAAATCTCACTTTTTGTTATTAAAGATCAGTTCCTCTCCCCCCTCTTCATGCCCAATTTGATTAGTGATATAGACCATGTATATCAATATTGGTTGTAAGGATGACATCTCCCTGCCACCAATTACAAGTTTGCAGATATTTTTAAAGCAGAGGTAACAAGAGGCACTGAGCTATAACAGATTCTTACTCAAGTATTTCTATAGCTAAAAGCTTAGCTCATTTATAGCTCTAAATATACAGAGTTGTGTTCTCTGCAAAATTAAGGGACTCTTAATAGCATTTTAATTGAACTTCTTTTACTTTGCATAATTAATAATGATATTTCATTTATTCACTGAACTAATGTTTGTGTCAGACTGTTCCAGGCTCTGGGGATACAAGACGTGATGAAACAGTACAGCCTCTTGTGGAAATTTGATCAGAGTCAGGGAGACAGATAATGCACAAATAAACACACACTTACGTTCCAGGCAGTGGTAAGTGCTCTGAGGATGAATCAAGTCAGGGAAGAAGAGATGAGGGGTGTTATTTGATACAGAGTAGTCAGGGAAGACCTTTCTGAAAAGGTAACCCATGAGCAGAGACAACTGGGAAGGGAATGGGCCATCTAGAAGTGGAGAGTAGTGGTAAAGAATGTTCTAAATGGAAGGGATGGGCAGTGTGAAGGTGGAGGCTATTCTCTGAAGGAGAAAAGAGGAAGGGAAAAAGTGGCAGGTGTTAGAGGAATATAATAAAAACAAAATCTTCTCCCAATCCATAATGATAGCAGAGATAAAAGTTTTTAGTGTTGATTATGTATTAAACCAGAATGTGTATGCATCATAGGCAATCTGCTAGGAGATTGCAAAGACAGAAAAAGAGCTTACCATTTTATAGAGCCAAGCAGATGCAACCCATTACTTACATGTTTTCAAGATAAACAACTAGTCCTCAATGAAGAGGCCTTAGCACCATTTGTCACATATAGTTCATCCTAGATTCACTTGATAATTGGGGTAACCATCGGTGTTAGCTAATTGGCTTTATACTGAGGAAAAACAACCTTCTCATATCTTAGTGACAAGAAGTAGTTTTGCAATTTGGAGCAAGGGACCTACCCACGTTAGGCCCCTATCCTCCTACAGAAACTGGGAGATTGGGGTGCCTGTCTCCTTCCTCCCTGTGTTGTAGTTGATTTACAACATTATATTAATTTCAGCTGTATAACATAGTGATTCAAAATTTTTATAGATTATTCCCCATTTAAAGTTATAAAATACTGGGTGCAGAAACAGACTCACAGATATAGTGCTGTCTCCCCTGATGTTTACATTTCAAGGAGATGGCACCCAGGTCCTTAAGAAAGATGTTCCTGGGCCATAGGGCTTAAAAGAGATCTTATAATTGCACATTTTCTAAAGAAAATGCTCTATGTACAGGGGGTTGGTGTGTGATCTCTTCCTTCATTTTCAACCGGGAAAATTTGGCCTCTAATTTTAAATTTTATTTGTCCTTGTGCAGGCCATGTGTCAGAGAGGAAATCAGATGATATGAAAATGTTTAGAAGCTTAGATTTTCCTTTAATTGAGATGTAGGTTCTGGGGAGTTATAAGCAGAGGATCTTAGAAGGAAACCCTGTCTGCTTCATGGAGAATTGAAGGGACTGCCCTAGGAGAGTTATGGTGGAGGTACCAGGCCTTTAGAGTGCTGCAGGGGGAGTTTGTGGCAGGGAGGGGAGATAGAAGGGAAGGAGAGCACTATGCTTATGGATGGATTTTAGGGGGCACAGTGGAAGGGTTTACAGGTTAGAAACAGTGGATGAGTGAGTGTACAGAGTTCACAAGTGACTGATACCATTTAAAAACCAAGGCATCTTTCTTCCCAGTTACCTCCTCTTCCATTCTGTATTGTAAGGTGCTTGAGGACAGAGACTGTCTAATGTTCATTGAATGGAAGATTAACTGGCAGACTATGCTTCCTTATCATCTGAGGGAGTAAATAGATCAAGGTGTCAATTGCTTTTTCCTCTTTCCTTTTCAAGTATTGAGAATCTGCTATGTACCAGATCCTAGGATAAAATGCATGAGGTTTCTCTGCCCTCAGGAAGCTCACTGTCTTCTTGGAGAGATTTCAATTTCAGTGCAAGATGATAAATTCTGTGATAGCTCTATCTACTCACTGTTCAGATAAATTTATATGTAATTCCATATAAAGTTTGTATATAAAGGCTCTATTGATGATGCTATTATTATCCAAAGAACATCTGTTTGTGCTCAGTCTACTTTTGACTTTGCCTCAAAATACTTGTATTGCTCGAGGGTCTAAAGACTTCTTTCCTCCCTCTCTTCCTTATTTTCCTGTATGAGGTTTACTGTCTGACTCTACTTAGACAGAAATCTTATAAAGTGGACTGAGCTTTATTTATTTTATTAAATTATTATTGATTTATAATCTTTCTTCAATTTCTTTTGTATAGCAGTGACCCAGCCATGAACAATCCCCTCTGCTATACAGTGGGACCCCATTTCACATCCATTCCAAATGTAACAGTTTCCATCTACCAACTTCAGACTCCCAGTCCAGCCCACTCCCTCCTCCCTTCCCCCAGGAACCACAAGTCTATTCTCCATGGCCATGATCTGTCTCTGTTTTATGGATGGGATCATTTTTGCCATTTTTTAGATTCCAGGTGGAAGTGATATCATATGGTATTTGTCTTTCTCTTTTTGACTTATTTCACTTAGTATGAGAATCTGTAGTTGCATCCATGTTGCTGCAAATGGCATTATTTTTTCCTTTTTATGGACAAGTAGTATTCCATTATATATATAGGGTTAGGGTTAGGGTTAGGGTTATATACCACATATATACCACATTTTCTTAATCCATTCATCTGTTAATGGACATCTAGGTTGTTTCTATGCTTGGCAGTTGTGAATAGTGCTGCAATGAAGATAGGGGTGCATGTATCTTTTTTAATTTTATTTTTTAGGGCCACACCCATAGCATATGGAATTTTCCAGGCTAGGGGTCAAATCAGAACTGCAGCTGCTTGCCTACACCACAGCCACAGCAACTTGGGATCCAGGCTGCGTCTGCGACCTACACCACAGCTCATAGCAAAGCTGGATTCTTAACCTACTGAGCTGGGCTGGGGATGGAACCTGCATCCTCATAGATATTAGTTGGGTTTTCACTGCTGAGCCACAATGGGAACTTGAGGTACATATATCTTTTTGAATGAAAGTTTTGTCCAGATGTATGCCAAGGAGTGGGATTGCTGGATCATATGGTAGTTATATATTTAGTTTTCTGAGGTACCTCCGTACTGTTTTACATAGCGGTATGCCAAGTTGGACTTAGTTTTAGATACCTAGTGATGTTGTAAAAGAATTGCACTCTTAGGATATGATGCTAAGGCAGGTAAGGCCTATGTTTTTCCTTTATTTAGCAGGTGTTAGAGAATCTGCTGTGTGCCAGCTGCTGTTTAGGGAGACTCAGCAGTGAATAAAATGAATATATTCCTGCCCTCATGTAACATATACTCTAGTGATGTTTTTGGCAGCTTTACCTCACCTATGCTGACATACAGAGGTTTTTCTTTTATCGGGTGGGAGGTGGTGGTGGTTATAAACACTCCACCATAACCCAGATGCCAAGTGTCTAATAAGCAGGAATGACATCTTTACTTTGAAACCTTTGATCCAATGGTGCTCCTCTTTTCTTCTTAATTCATTTACTGCACCTCAATCTTATTGTTTATTGCCCTTTGGAAATCAGTCTTTAAGAACAAAATGTGAAAGAGGATGAATGGAGGTATGCTGAGTTTGTCTATGTTGTAGAGCAGAATGAATTTTTACTTCAGAGCTGGTGCCAGGAAGAACCAGTAATTGCATCTGAAACTGCAATAGGAATTGAGTTTAAAACTTAATAGAAAAGGAAGCCTTCATTTCTGAACAATAATTACAAAAAAAATTTAAGTAAGGAGAGAAAAAAAGAGAAGCCCTTCAAAAAGCTAAGAAACAAAACAAAAATGTTTGAATATGTAACAAAGAGAAATGCTTATTGGTAGTTTGTAGAAAAATGAATCACACTCCTATAGCAGTACATCAGAACAATAGACATAATGTTACACTTCTATGGAAGTTATCTGTACACCCATCTACTTTTTTTGTTATTGTTAAGATTGCTTTCTGATTTGACAGGTATTCAGGAGATAGAAGATGCAGGCAGTGTGGGTGTAGATAGAAAATGGTAATACTTTAAAATCTGAGAGGCAGCTGCGGTCTCTGCTGTGTACTAAATGTAGGAATCTGGTAAGTCATGACCTTTCTCTACCTCAGGTTTCTTATCAGGTTTCCTAATGAAGAAGTGAATCTGGTGCTTTTTAGAATCCCTTATAAGGGTTTCAGCTTTTAAATTCCATGACTTGCTTTGGATTTTTGTATAAATATAGATGAGCTGTTGGGAATACACATATTAGGAACAATTTCTTTATGAGGATGGACCAATACACAAACAGATGGACACAAATACATAGACATAGGATGCTCTAAGTTTTTATAGTCAGTATATTGTATTCAGCAAAAATTAGGAGTTCCTGTCGTGGCGCAGTGGTTAACGAATCTGACTAGGAACCATGAGGTTGCAGGTTCGGTCCCTGCCCTTGCTCAGTGGGTTAATGATCCGGTGTTGCCGTGAGCTGTGGTGTAGGTTGCAGACGCGGCTCGGATCCTGCGTTGCTGTGGCTCTGGCGTAGGCCGGTGGCTACAGCTCCGATTCGACCCCTAGCCTGGGAACCTCCATATGCCATGGGAGCGGCCCAAGAAATAGCAAAAAAAAAAAAAAAAAGACCAAAAATTAGGGGATTCTTTCCAAACTTAAAATAGCTTCAATTTGGAATGGTTAAAATATGTACATAGCTTGTGATAATTTTCTGTTTCCCTGAAGGAAAAACAACCCTGTTATTTATTAAGCACCTATGCTATAAGTTCTGATTATGGTGTTATTAATATGTGCTAATAATAATGGTAGTTAATTATGGACCTTATTTTTTTTTTTTTTTTGTCTTTTGTCTTTTTGTTGTTGTTATTGTTGCTATCTCTTGGTTCTTGGGCCGCTCCCGCGGCATATGGAGGTTCCCAGGCTAGGGGTTGAATCAGAGCTGTAGCCACCGGCCTACGCCAGAGCCACAGCAACACGGGATCCGAGCTGCGTCTGCAACCTACACCACAGCTCACGGCAACGCCGGATCGTTAACCCACTGAGCAAGGGCAGGGACCGAACCCGCAACCTCATGGTTCCTAGTCGGATTCGTTAACCACTGCGCCACGACGGGAACTCCCTTATTTTATTTAATACTGACAACTTTACAAGGTAGATGCTATTATTGCCAATTTCCAAATGATGAATTTGAGATGGACAGTTGGGGTACCTTACCCAAGGCTACTCATCTTTTAAATAGCAAACACTTAGGGTTCAAATTTGGGTCTGACTTATTCTAAAGTTGTGGCACTTTTATTCTTTTATGTTCTAGGAACATATTAAAATAAAGACAAATGCCTGTCTTGAAGGAGTTTCAGATTAGTAGGGGAGGCAAGAAAGACTAATATATGGTTCAATAGGAAAATGTCACTGAAATGTCAAAATTATAAAAGTGGATTGAAGAGGTTGTTCTAAGGCTAGGCAAAAAGCTCAGAGGTGAGAAAGGGTGTGTTGGAGAGTGAGGTACAAGAAATCCAGGCAATCGCCTAATACTTCATGGATGTAAAAGTCTAATCTTCAGAAAATATTTTTTTGAAACTCCGTTTTTCAAAGAGTTGGTATGACTGGGGGAATTCAGATCTGTCCACTCCAGGCTTTTCTGGGAAGCAATGTCTAAGGAGTACATGATGACCCAGACACTTCCAGTGTCTATTTATATGTTCATTTGTCGGTTCTTTCATTCAACACTTATTCATTACATATTCACGCAATATTACATATTTCAATACATATTCATTCAATCCACTGAATACTTCCTATAAGTGTTTAATATATTTGATACAGAAAATACAATAAGATATAAAATTATTATTTTTATGGCCACACCTGCAGCATATGGAAGTTCCCAAGCCAGGGGTTGAAGTGGAGCTGCAGCTGGAGCCTACACCACAGCCATGGCAATGCCAGATCCTTAATCTACTGCATGAGGCCAGGGATCTAACTCACATCCTCACAGAGACAACAGCGGTTCCTTAATATGCTGAGCTACAATGGGAACTCTTTCTGCCTTCATTATAGTTTAAGGGCAAAGGCAGAAAAATAACCAATTGTTGTACATGTGATAATTGCAACAACAGCAGAATAGCTAAAACAAGAACAGCAATTTTGTTTCCATTTACCTAGTGGATCAATGAAACCCAACATTTTGTTTAGCTGTTGACATACATTGTCTCATTTCATCCTGAAAATGGCTCTACAAGGTTTGGCTGTCCTCACTATACACACTGGGAAGATGATGCTTAAAGAGGATGAGTGACCTGCTCAAGATCATAGAAACACTGAACGTAAATAGGATCCAGCAGAAGCACACGAGTGGGGTACTTAACTAGAAAGAAGTCCTCCTGGAGTTATTGATGTCCTCCTTGAGACCTAAAGAACAAGGACTAGTAGACATTGCTTCAGAGAAGGCAATTGAAGGTAGAGGTGAAGGTTGCAGAGGTGAGAATAGAATTTAAGTAGTGTTGACCTGGAGGGGGAAAAACCTGACTCATTTAAGAGCTTACATATCAGGGATCCAGTGTGGCTGGAGGATAGGGGGTACATAGAACTGCAAACGATGAGCCTAGAATGGGTATTTCTCATGGAAGACCTTGTTACTATGTGAAGGGCAGGGGGTTGTGAAAGGCCTCAAATTATCCAATATTCTGGAATCCTCTCTGGTAAGGATTGAGGATGGTTCCTGATCACCACAAGTTTTCCTAGGGCACTGGCTGCTCCAATGGACTGCTCTCTATTAGGCCATTTTACCTCTTTCTCTCTTGGGATCTTGCCCTCTTGGGGATTTTTTTTTTTTTTGGTTGGTCTTCTAAAAGAAGTCCCTGTGACTACAGTGGGTGAGGAACTTTGCCTTGCTTCCCACCAGAAGGGCCCCAGTAGGCCAGCCTTTGCATGTGCCATTTTGGTTGTCTAACTCAGAAAAGTCCAAGTTCCAGCAGCCTTGGGCAGAGGACATAATTCCAGAGCCTTCATAATCACCTGGACTTTAGGTGACACCATTCAGAAAACCTGGAGCCTCCATATCTATCAGAGACAAGGATATTCTCAGAAGGGCAATTGGTTAAGGCTTCTGCTGACTCCCAAGAGTATCTGCTTATATACTGTGGTTCTGCTTAGACTAATTCTCTAGGAAATCTTGAACCAGCTGCAAAATATTTCCTAACTCAAGCCACAGCCTCTATGATACTAATAATAGCCATCATCATCAACCTCCAGCCAAACCAATCATGTCTCAGTTCCTGATCATTCTTGATCACTTTCTGGGATGTGAGCCTCTCTGATCAGAGCTTGGTGGTAAAGCATGGACTCTGGGGCCACATCAGTCTTTGTTTAAATTCTTCCTATCTTTTAAATATTTGTATGATAGTAAGTTCTTTAACCTCTTGTTCCCTGCTTTATTTGTCTATAAATAAGGCAAATAACAATACCTACCTCATAGGGTTGTTGCAGAAGTTCAATGTAAATTGCTTGGAATAGTCCCTGACTCAGAGTAAGTGTTCAATAAATATAGGTTGTCACTATGGTTAACTCTCTTCTCCTATATTTACATCCCTATATCATTTTTACCACTTCTCTCTCTATTCCAACACTTTTCCTTGGTATTTTCTGGGGCCTTCCATATTTAAGACACTTTTTTTCATGTATACCTCTGTTAAGTATTTTAACATCTGTGATAGAGAGATTGGTGGTTGTCAGGGGTGGGGAGGTGGGTGAAATGGGTGAAGGGGGTCAAAAGGTTCAAACTTCCAGTTATCAAATAATGGGATATAATGCATAGTGTGGTGACCATAGTTAACAATACTGTATTGCATATTTGAATGTTGCTAAGACAGTAAATCTTAAAAGTCCACATCATAGGAAAAAATTTTTGTAACTATGTGCGGTGGTGAATATTAATTAGACTTATTATGGTGATCATTTTGCAATATATACAAATTGGGTCATTATGCTATACACCTGAAATTAACATAATGCTGTATGTCTATTACACCTCAGTTAAAAAGCATTTTAGTATCTATGTTTGTACTAGTTTCCCAGGGCTAACAAATTACCACAAATTTAGTGGCATAAAACAATGGAAATTGATTCTCACCTAGTTCTGGAAGCCAGAGTCTGCAATCAAGGTGTTGGCAGGACCCCACTCCTGTAGAGGCTCTAGGGTATAATCTAGTCCTTGCCTTTCCCAGCTTCTGGTGGTTCAAGGTTCCTTGGCTTGTGGCCATGTCACTCCAATCTCTGCCTTCCCCTTTGCATCACCTTCTCCTCCATGCGTCTGAGTCACAACCCTCTCTGCCTCTCTTATAAAGATACATGTGATTGCACTTAGGGCCCACATGGGCAATCCAGGATAAATTCCTTCTCTCAAGCTCTTAAAAGTAATGTCATTTACCATATGATATTCACTTTTTGGCCATATGAGGTAATATTCACTGAATCTGGGAATTAGGACACGGATTTATCTTTTTGGAGGGTCACCATTCAGCTCCCTACAATGTTCATGAAGAATCTTGTTCCACAGGTTTTTAAAACTGCACTATTTTTGTCTGATTTTGCCATTAAGGTAATGCTGCCCTTGTAGAATGACTTGGGCAGCAAGTCATTTTTTCTTGTATTTCCTAAAAGAGTATGTGTAGAATTGACATGATTTCTAACTTAAATCTTAGGTAGAATTCACCAGTGAAACTATCTGGGTCTGATGCTTTGTTTGTGGGTGTATTTTCCCATTGCAAATTGAATTTCTATCATAGATATAGAGCTATTCAGGTTGTCATCAATTTCTACTTAAGGGAGCTTGGTAGTTAAGGTTGTTCTCTCACTTTTTATTTATTTTGATCAGTCTGATTAAAGGGTTATCCATTTTTTGTCCTTCCTCAAGTACCAACTTTTGATTTCATGCATTTTCAAATTTTGTTTTCTTTTTAAAATTTATTTCTGATCTAATCTTTTAAACTTCTGTTTATTTTGGCTCTAATTTTCTCTTTTTTTTTCTTATTTTCTTGAGATAATTTACCTTAGTAATTACTTTTAGATCTTTCTAATTTTCTAGTATAGGTATTTAGTCTATAAACATTTCCCTCTAAACATTGCTTAATTATAACTGCAATTTTTGATATGCTGTGTTTTCATTTTAATTCATTTCAAAATATTAAAAAAAAATCCTTTTTGGTTTCTTCCTTGACTCTTGGGTTATTTAGAAGTGTCGCATTTAGTTCCATATTTTTGGGTTTTTAAAAAATAGTTTTTCCTGTAATTAATTTCTAATTTAATTTATTAGGATCAGAGAAGAAGATACTCTGTATTATTTGATTTCTCTTAAGTTTATGTAGATATTTTTTATGGTCCAGAATCTGATCTGTGTTGGAAAATATTCCAGCACTTAAAAAGAATGTGTATTCTCCTGTTGTGCACTGCATTATTCTGTAAATGCCAACTAGAATGTCAATATTCAAGTTTCCTATGTCCTTACTGATTTTCAGTCTACTTGTTATACTGTTAGTGAGAGAGAGGTGTTAAATATTCAGTAATCATTATGGATTTTTTTTCTCTTTATCCAATCAGGTCTATTAATTTTGTTTCACGTATTTTTATCTCAGTTGAAAGGGCAGAAATGTTCAGGACTGTTATTTCCTCTTGATGAATTGACCCCTTTATCATGAATGAAATGACATTCATTCATTATTTCTCACAATGTTTTTCCTTTGAGATCTACTGTATCTGATTTTAATACAGTCACTCTACCTTTCTTTTGATTATTGTTAGCATGGTATAGCTTTCCCCAGCCTTTTACTTTTAAGCTATTTATATTCATAGTTGGTTTATTATATGTAGTAAATATTTTGAGTTTGATTTCTTTAATCTAATCTGACAAGCTCTTTGGGCTCTTCTTTTTTTTGCTGTGCCTGTAGCATATGAAAGTTCCCAGGCCAGGGATCGAATCTGAGCTGCAGCTGTGACCTACACAGGATCCTTAACCCACTGCACCACAGCAGGAACTCCACAAGCTCTTCCTTTTAATTTTTAAATATAAATGTTATTTAGAACATTTGTATTTAATATAGTTATGGGTAGAGTTGGGTTTGAATGTACCATTTTGTTCTTTGTTTTTAATTTATCCTATCTGCACTTTGATCCCTTTTTCCTTCTTTTAATGCCTCTTTCTTCCTTCTTTGGGGTTACTTGACATATTTTTGATATATATTTTATCTCCCTTTTGCCTTATTTGTTACAAAATTTTGTTTATATTATAGTAATTGCTTTACTATTATATATACAATACATTAATATATGTATATGAAACAATAAATATTAATATAAGAAAGGCCATAGGTGAAACATAGCATACCATGGTCTTGCCTGATGGGAGATTCTGATCGCTCAGTGTATCTTGTTAAGATGTAACTTCTACAGTGAGAATTAAAAAAATGAGTAGAAGTTAGCAAGGTGAAGTGGGGGGGATGAGGAAAGCAGGGCATTTGATGGGGAAGAGTTAGCTTGTTTGAAAGCCTAGAGGCAAAAGCAAACACAGTGTTATTCATGGGGTCGGGGGGGAGGATACAGGGAGAAGGGAGCGAGGGAGAAAGGGGGAGAGAGGAGGAGGAGAGAAGGAGGGAGAGCAAATGGAGAAATAAGGGGCAGATCAGATAGATCAGGCTGTCAGGGCATCAGGGAATGCTGAGAATATTAGACATTTTTTTTTTTTTTTCCGAAGGGTAACCGGAAGGAATTACAGGTTTTAGGCAGGAGAGTGACATGATCAGATCTGCATTTTAAAAACATCTCTGGCTATGGAGAGTGGATTTGTGTGGAGTTAAAAGGGATATAGAAGCAGAATGGATAATGTTGGGACACTAATTAGGAAGCCACAGTGTTGGTCCAGGAGAAAGATCATGGTGACTTGGGTTGCATCAATGGCTAGATCATAGTGTTCTTTAGGAGTAGATGTGAAGGGAATTTAGGTGGGATGCATGGTCTGGGGAAAAGGGTAGAATCCAGATGGTGCCCAGATTTTTAATTAAGTGACTAATGTTTACCATTTACTGGGGTAGGAACACTGGAGGAAAAGATTTAGTTTGGGATTGTGGAATTGAATTACCTAGGAGACAGTGTTACTATCTCTGACAAGTCTCCCTTTGATTAACTTCTTTTTCAAACCATTGTGTGTTTAATTTCATTCTTACTCATTTTTCTAGAGAAGAGTTACCTCTTAATCCTGTGTCTCTTTAAAAAAGAGATTTATTAATCATAATTGAATGGTTAATATGGCAAGAATACATATTAGGAGGGCCCCAGTTTTGGGTTATTTCATATTCTCAGTATACCCTTTATTTTGTATCTTTTGCCATTTGCTGTATAGTTGTATCCAGTCTAAGTGGTTAAAAACATAGACTTTGGAGCCAGAGAGCAGGGGTTAAATACCATCTCTGTCATAAAAGTTGTGAAACCTCAGTTTGCTCATCTGTAAAATGAGAATAATATGACTCGCTACCTGATAGAGGGATTGCTATTAGAACTAAATAATTTCTCAGAAAGCATTTAGAAGGGCTTGTGTAAGACAACCAGGGGGAAGTGGTTTACACACTGATACTTGATGCTGAGTGATACAGAAGTTTGAAGTCACAGATTCTGAAAATTCTAAAGGGAGATTTTTTAAAAGCAGAGTTTATGGTACCCAGGGAATAACCCTCAACCCTCTTCATTTCAGGCTAGGGATATACTTACTTCAGCTGCTCACATCAGAAGGAAGATAGTTCCTTATCTGTTGACTTCAAGTGATATCAAAGGCTAAAATAAAAGAACCTGTGAGTGATTCCTCTCCACTCTAGCTATGATAATTTGAGAAGGATAACTGGCAGAAGCAAGAAGGCAGCTGTCTTGCTTTAATGGCTGAATTCACCCCTCATGCTATTTATCCATTTTGCTAACTTGAGCTATCTGAAATTTCAGTTATAAAGAAACTCAGAGCAAGAACCACAAATCCATTTATTATATTTGCTGAAGATAATTATCTTAAGTTGCCTTTAGGCTTGGGATACAGGGATGTTTTCTCACCTCTCTGAGAACTCTTTTCACTCTAGGTTAAAGAGTGAGGAGTGTGTGCATGTGCGTGTGTGTGCAGGTGTGTCTAGAGCATCCCCATTGTTCAGGAAAAAAACCCACTTTTTCACAGCCCATAATTACATGTTATATGGTGTCTTTTTATCTTCCACTAGACCACAAGCTACATTAAGGGATATTTTTCACCTGATTACTGTTGCCTGGTGCTTATTATTTCTAACACATACCCAGGGCTTAATAAATATTTTTTATTAAATGAATGACCCAAATATACATGAAGAAGGATAATCAAAACCATTTTCTTATATTTCCTTTCATCTCCCTCACATACAAAAAATTTTTAAAAATTGACGTTACATTAAATATATAATTTCACTCTACTATTAAATATAGAATTGCCCTCTGGAATAGCAATTCTTAATTCTTTTTTTTTTTTGTCTTTTGTCTTTTGTTGTTGTTGTTGCTATTTCTTGGGCCGCTCCTGCGGCATATGGAGGTTCCCAGGCTAGGAGTCCAATTGGAGCTGTAGCCACCGGCCTACGCCAGAGCCACAGCAACGCGGGATCCGAGCCGCGTCTGCAACCTACACCACAGCTCATGGCAACACCGGATCGTTAACCCACTGAGCAAGGGCAGGGACCGAACCCGCAACCTCATGGTTCCTAGTCGGATTCGTTAACCATTGCGCCACGACGGGAACTCCGCAATTCTTAATTCTTAAACATATTTGGAATAAGCTGGAAGAGATCTGAGAAGTTGTCTAATCTAGTACAGTCCTCACCATTTACACATGTAAAAACAGAGACTAGGAGAGTTGAAATGGTGCTGTCTTGATTACATGTCTGGTAAATTTATATCTAAGACTACAGTTCAGGTCTTCAGATTACAATCTAGTACTTTTGGAGGAAACAACTGTGTTACTGTAGCCAAACTGGGTAATTGTGAATTGTGTGTGTAATTATGTGGCTAAAGCAATAGATAAAGGACATTGCATTTTTGTTTGTATTTGTAATGTTTCAGAACCATGGAGCTGGGAGCCAAGTAGCATTGCAATCTGAGAATGAAATATGAAGGATTTGGACAAGGAATTTGGCAGTGTAATCCAGGGGAAAATAATAAGCTTCTCTCATCCAAATTTCATGGAGAAATTTCAGCGAAACACTCTATAATTTAAGTCTTGCTAATTAGTTGATGAGTCTTTGTTGACTATGCAGTGAGAGGGAGGGAGAGAGGGAAGGAGGGAGGGAGAGGAAGAGACAAAGAGTGAGAGAGAGGTCTTTTTTCTTATACAGGTGTTTTCCCCTTTAAGTACTATACAAAGAAGCAAGTGTTTCCAAGTCGCTAGCTTTACTTACACTGAGAGGATGTGTAATTGTTTTTCTCAAGAGAACAGTTTTCTACGTTATTCTCTTACCAGTTGATGGGGGTTCTGGATTAGGTAGAGTATCCAAGTCCTTAATATGGGAGGAAAAATCCTGCAAACCTGGATATTTTTATACTTTTTCCTTTTTTTTCCTTCCAGTGTCAATTGTGGAGACATTTTTTTTTAAATTGAAGTATAGTTGATTTGCAATATTTCAGGTGTGCAGCAAAGTGATTCAGTTTCTTATATATATGTCTTTTTTTTCAGATTCTTTTCTATTATAGATTATTTACAAGATATTGAATACAGTTCCCTGTGCTATATAGGGATCTCTGTGGTTTATCTATTTTATATATAGTAGTGTGTATCTATTAATCCCAAATTCCCACTTTATCCCTCCCTGTTCCTTTTTGTTAACCATAAGTTTGTTTTCTATGTGAGTCTATTTCTGTTTTGTATAGAAGTTCATTTGCATCAGTTTTTTAAGATTCCATATATAAGTGATATCATATGATATTTGTCTTTGGCTTACTTTACTTATGGTAATCTCTAGGTCCATCCATATTGCTGCAAATGGCATTATTTCATTCGTTTTTAAGGATAATAGTCCATTATATATATATACACACACATAAAACAAAAGTTGTGGTATATACATATCCATTTATCCATTCCTCTCTTCATGGACATTTAGGTTGCTTCCATGTCTTGGCTATTATAAATAGTGCTGCTGCGAACATTGAGGTGCATGTATCTTTTCAAATTAAAGTTTTCATCTTCTCTGTATAAATGTCCAGAAATAGGGTTGCAGGATCATATGATAACCCTATTTTTAGTTTTTAAGAAACCTCCATACTGCTCTCCATAGTGGCTGCACCAGTTTACATTATGATCAACAGATTAGGAGGGTTCCCTTTTCTCCACACCATCTAGAGCATTTATTATTTGTAGATTTTTGGATGATGGCCATTCTTACTGGTGTGAAGTGGTACCTCATTGTAATTTTGATTTGCATTTCTCTAATAATTAGTGATGTTGAGCATCTTTTCGTGTGCCTGTATGTCTTTTTTTGGAGAAATGTCTAGGTCTTCTATATGTTTTTCTTGATGTTGCCTTTGATTTCTGTTTCTAGCAAGTGCAAATGGCGATAAAAAATGATCAGACTATTTTGGAAAGTTGATCAATTCTACCAGCTAGTAATGAATTCTACTTGGCTAATTATGTACAACACAAATGCTTGCTATTTCTTACATTGGAGAATTGTTAATCTGTTCTCATTTCCTTCAAAATTATAAAGAAAATAGAACTCCTGGGATTAAAACATCTCTAGACAGGGAATATCACTTATTGGTTAATAACATTGCACTACATTTATTATAGTCAAATTGTAATATCAGTTATTCCTATTGAGGCTATTTTATCTTTATAATGAACATTTAAAAATACATCAAAATATGGAAGAGAGATGGATCCAAACTAGATCCTTTTATTCTTAATCTATTTTATTTTATTTATTTATTTTTTATGGCTGCCCCCACTGCATATGGAAGTTCTGGGCCAGGGATTTGAACCCAGCCACAGCCGTGGCAACACTAGACCCTTTAACCCACTGTGCCAGGGGGCCAAGGATCCAACCAGCACCTTCGCAGTGACTGGAGCCCCTGCAGTCAGATTCTTAACCACAGCAGTACCTCCATTCTTAATATGTTTTAATGAAAGTAAATGAGAGACGTTTGAGGGTAAATTTTGATACTTTGAGGACTTTTATCTGTAAGGAGGGGCTAAAGTTTTAGTAACCTAACAAATACTTGAAAAACACCAAGCTAAAGTTATTTCATAGGGTTAATTTGTGATGACTTAGTTCTGAAAGAAGTATGTTATTTGAAATTTGCAGGAGTAAAGAAAGTGTTGCCAATTATTCTGTTTTGACTGAAATTACTTTGGTAATTAATCCATTTCTCCAGATATCTGTCCATTTATTGTGCTATATTACAATGTTAATATTTCTCTTTACAACTGCAATTATTAAAGCTATGCTCTGGGAAAAACCTATTAAAATATGATCTTAATTAATTTGCTTGTCTATAATTCTATTAATAAGGCCCATTTAAGAAATGATGTGTTCATTTATATATCTTCAGCTCATTAATGGTGTGTAAATGATTTCCCTTTTATTGTTTATTAGTTAATAGAAAGATATTTTAAATAGTAAAAGTACCTCAAAATTGTAGAGTCAAACTTATGGAAGTAGGTAAGAGCATTTAACTCACCATAATAACCTAGGGTGCCAGTTGTTAATTTCTGAACTACTACATCTGCGTGCTCTGGGAGTCGAGATATTTGACGTTCTTATTCATATAAATACTGTTTGTGAATGTGCTAATTGATTTCAGATTCTTATTTAGATATAATAGTATTAGTGATTGGTTCCTGTTTTCCTCTGGTGATTCAGTGGGGAAACTTTTTCTGTAGGAGCAGGGAGATGAAAGACTCTGAGCCCAGTCTCCTTAGAATGGGCTGACAGAACTAGAGAACTAATGGAGGTTTTCTGTAATCATCACTACTTCTCTGCAAGTCTAGCCATTCCTAGAACTCAGAATCATCCTCATCTAGATTAAAATTTGGAGAGAACAACTGTTAACAGGTGATACCAAATGGAAGCCAGGAATGGGTGAACTTGAATCCCTCAGACCCCCAACTCACAAATCGTGCCCTGCTCCTTTCATTAATTTAGACATGAAGAGACCCTGCACCTGACAAGATTGAGTATTTTGGTTTTTTTGGAGGTGTGTGTGTCTTTTTAGGGCTGCATCCATGGCATATGGAGGTTCCCAGGCTGGGGGTCAAATCAGACCTGTAGCTGCTGGCCTACGCTACAGCCAGAGCAACACCAAATCTGATCTGTGGCTTCGACCTACACCTCAGCTCATGGAAATGCTGGATCCTTAACCCAATGAGTGATCCCAGGGATTGAACCCATGCCCTCAGATTTGTTTCCCCTGAGCCACAATGGGAACTCCCAAGGTTGAGGATTTTGAATTCTACTTATTTTGTTTGTTTTATAGAAAACAATGTATGTATGAGAAAAATATCTATGATTACTGTAAAAATTGAAGGAAAAAGAATCTCTTGAGAAAGCAGTGGGATTTCTCCACAGTAAAATGAATTTTTTTCTTTTCTTATCAAGCAAAGGGGCCAAAATTTCATGAATTTGTTTAAGTAAGGCCAGGATGCTATCCAGTGCTCTCAAACAATGTGTTCTATTTAATTACAACCTTGAACTTTTTAGAACTTCCTGCCTCTGGCTTATCACTACCTCTAGTTACCTAGAGGTAACTAGGTAATTTGGGGCTTGGACTCAGAGTGGATTTCTAGGGCAGTGAGATCATGTCACTCTTCAGGGTGGGGATTCCTAGAGGAACCCTATATCTAGCTCTAGGGTGTGCCTAGACAGTCCTATTTCATTTAGGTTTTTGCTTGAAGTAAAATCAGTGGATCCTTTAGGCATCTTCCAAAAAGACGCCTGGTACCCACATAGAGCCAGGTAGAACAGGACTCAGTTCTGATCATTAGTAACGTACAATAATTTTCCTAAAGCTCATGAAGTGAAACCACCTGGTTTCTGTCCATTTACCTTAGATAAATGAAAAATTAATTACCCTGCACTAAGTGAAATAAGAAATGAGAACTCTATTTCATAATCAAGTTGACAGTCCTTTGATAACTGGGAGAATCTAGAGAAAAATGGAGTTTCTTACTATACATTAAATTTTCAGCCTAGTGTGTCATAAATGTGCTGACTGGTTAGCTGGTGAAATTACATCTTTATTTCAAGATTTTCTTACAACTTTCTACTACTTATAACTTTCTGCTCTTACAAAGTCACATTAATTCCAGTTTTATTTACATATATTCTCTCTCTCTATAGTTCATGGGGAATTGTTAACAAAGAGTTATATGTGGAAGTCAGGGAATAATTTTCCTAAATGAACTTGTACACTTTTATTAAACCTCTAAGTGATTTTAAGGAGGCATCAGAACCTTGCTAATTCTAGTGTGGGCTGTGGGCCAACAGCATTGACATCAACTTGGAGCTTGTTAGAAACACAAACTTTGAGGCTCCATCCCAGACCTAGGAAATCAGAAACTCTGGCAGTGTGGCTTAGCAGTCTTTGCTTTAACAAGGCCTCCAGGTGATTCTGATGCATGCTAAAGTGTGAGAATCTCTGCTTCAGGTGTCAGGTAACTTTCTTTGCTTCCTTCCACCTGCCAACACGGATGTTCTTCCTAGGAGTATTGCTCTGTGACTTGGGACCTTCAAACTTGAATCTATAGTTAGAAAGTATATATGATCAATATTCTTTTTCCTTACTTATATGTGTGTCTATTATAGTTCCCCAGTGTTGAGAGGGTTTGGAATGATAAAAAAAAAAATTCAGAATTTTGCTTTAGGCTGGGAATACTGCAGTGAGTAGAGAAGGTAAGAGAGAGCACTATAATGTGCCAGCTGATTAGGGTGATTTTTTTTTTTTTTTTCCCAAGAGTAACGCAGATTTTACTCTGAGCCTCATTTTACTTCTCAGTGAGGAGTTTTGACTCTGGTCACAATTACTTTTAGCTGATTATACCACATAGGTGTTTTTTTGATTCCCCCCCCAAATGGAGAAAATTCCAATAACTATTAGAATAAAAACAACAAAAATCTTTCCTTTGGAGAAATGGAGCAATATTTCAGGTGGAAGGTAATCAGGGAAGAAGAAAAGGTGATAAAGTAATTTGGTGAAAGTGTTTCTTTTTAATGGCAAAAGTGACAGCAGTCCACACACTCTTGGATCTTTAGTATTCTGTTTTACCATTTTGGTGTTATTTTTTCCTATTCATTACCTCCACAGTGGTTGTTTCCTTATTCATCAATTAGATTACAAAGGAATTTATCATTACAGTCCAAAGCAGGATTTTTTTTTTTAAATTAACTATTCCCCTCTTCAAATAGGCTAAATGCTGGCAGGGACTGTGTCTTTTTTAATTAGTGATTTTTATTTTTTCCATTATAGTTGGTATACAGTGTTCTGTCAATTTCTACTGTACAAAGTGACCCAGTCATGCATATGTATACATTGTTTTTCTCACATTATCCTCCATCATATTCCATCACAAGTGACTAAATATAGCTCCCAGTGCTGCACAGCAGGATCTCATTGCTTACCCATTCCAAATGCAACAGTATGAGTCTATTAACCCCAGATTCCTGGTCCATCCCACTTCCTCCCCCTCCCACTTGGCAACCACAAGTCTGTTCTCCAAGTCCATGAGTTTCTTTTCAAAAGCAGGATAATTCCAAAATCTACTTTTCCTTTTGTAAAAGGAGTTTTCTTCTTCGAAAAAGATTTCTCACTTCCTTAAATTCCCACCAGTAAGCCAGATGAATTTCTAGAGCGAATGCTTTTTGTCTTCTTTTGGTCTTCCCCCACCCTCACCCCCAGAAAACTAGCTATTTAGTGCTGCCTCTTAAATGACTTTTGAAATATTTTATACTATTGTTTTCCATTTCAAACAGTTTCAAAATACAGAATTTTATTACTTATAATGAATCTAAATTTCCCACTGTGTTTTTTCCTTTAGAGATATTTCCACATTTACTCTATCTAGAAAAAGCATATTTTAGACAACACTTACAATTTAAGGGAAAAAGCAAGTACTTAAACAAATTTCCAAGTTCAACCACTCTTCCAAACTATTACTTTCTTGACACATTCTTAGTGAGATAAGACAAAAGTAGTTCAGATATCAGAGTTGCTGAAAGTAACTATTGCTAGAACAGAAGTTTCTGTGTGGTCTTTTCTGTGGCCTTGACAGCTCAGTGAAATAACAGAGATTTGACAGACTTCAGCTGATATTAGAAAACAACAAAACCAATATATCCTATGGATGGAACATTAAATTAAATCTTCATCATGTTATCTTTGGTGGCTATTCAGTGGCTATTCATGTGTTGACTAAAACTTCCTTGACATTTCTTTGAAATAATATCTGATAACTCTGCTGTCTAGACCAACAGTAATTTTCATTTTCATACTTGTTTTAACAGGCAGACTTATAGTACATGATTTTTAATGTCCTTACTTGGTCAGTATAGTACTATTGGGATTTTTTTTCAATTCATTAAAAAAGTTATTTTTTTGGAGTTCCTATCGTGGCTCAGTGGTTAACAAACCTGGCTAGTATCTGTGAGGACACGGGTTCGATCCCTGGGATTGCTCAGTGGGTTAAGGATCCAGCATAGCCATGAGCTATGGTGTAGGTTGCAGACACAGCTTTGATCTGGCGTTGCTGTGGCTGTGGTGTAGGCTGCAGCTCCGATTTGACTCCAGGCCTGGGAATTTCCATATCCACAGGTGCAGCCATCAAAAGAAACAAAAAAATTGACTCACTTGCTTCCAGGGTCTTCTCATTTTCAATCTATCTTTCATGTTGCCACATGGCTATCATCCAGCATATTGCTCCATTTCTGTTTTCTAAGTGTTTTTGGTTCCCCATTGCTAGCAGGATAAAGTCATAATAATATAGTCACAATAGAATGTAAATTTTTTCAAGGGTTACTCCTAATGTTCCAACATCATTTTTTACTTATCTCTTCTATGTTCTAGCCATATGGGACTTCTTGCCAACCTCTGAATATTAGATGTCCTGGAATATTTATGAGTTTGTTTCATACTTTAGGACCTTCTAGTAAACTCTCTTTAATAGGGCCTATGACATCCCCATAATGCCTTGTAATTTACAGAGAATGATCCTAGTTCTCAAGCCAAAGTCTTTGGTCTTTTTTTTTTAATTACTCAATGAATTTATTACATTTATAGTTGTACAATGATCATCACAAACAAATTTTATAGCATTTCCAACCCACAACCCCAGCACATCTCCCTCCTCCACCCCGAACTGTCTCCTTTGGAAACCATAAGTTTTTCAAAGTCTGTGAGTCTGTATCTGTTCTGCAAAGAAGTTCAGTCTGTCCTTTTTTCAAATTCCACACGTCAGTGAAAGTGTTTGGTGTTGGTGTCTCATTGTCTGACTGACTTCACTTAGCATGATAATTTCTAGGTCCATCCATGTTGCTAAAAATGCTGGTATTTTGTTCCTTTTAATGGCTGAGTAATATTCCATTGTGTATATGTACCACTTCTTCATGATCCACTCCTCTGCCGATGGACATTTAGGTTGTTTCCATGTCTTGGCTATTGCAAATAGTGCTGCGATAAACATTGGAGTACATGTGTCTTATTGAGTTATGGTTTTCTCTGGATAGATGCCCAGGAGTGGGATTGTTGGATCAAATGGTAGTTCCATTTTTAGTTTTCTGAGGAATCTCCATACTGTTTTCCACCAACAGTGGTTGTACCAATTTACAATCCCACCAACAGTGTACTAGGGTTCCTTTTTCTCCACACCCTCTCTAGCACTTATTGTTCATAGCCTTTTTGATGATGGCCATTCTGGCTGGTGCAAGGTGGTACCTCCTAGTGGTTTTGATTTGCATTTCTCTAATATTGAGTGATGTTGAACATCTTTTCATGTGTTTTTTTTGCCATCTGTATGTCATGTCATCTTTGGAGAATTGTCTGTTTAGATCTTCTGCCCATTTTTAGATGGAGTTGTTTGTTTTATTGGTATTGAGCTGTAGGAGGTGTTTATAAATTTTGGTGATTGATCCCTTGACAGTTGATTCATTTGCAAAGATTTTCTCTCATTCTGTGGGTTGTCTTTTCATTTTGTTTAGGGTTTCCTTTGCTGTGTAGAAACTTTTAAGTTTAATTAGGTCCCATTTGTTTATTTTTGTTTTTACTGTCATTGCTCTAAGAGGTGGATCTGAGAAGATGTTGCTAACATTTACGTCAGAGAGTGTTTGGGCTGTTTTCCTCTAACAGTTTTATAGTATCCAGTCTAAAATTTAGGGCTTTAATCCATTTGGAGTTTATTTTTGTGTATGGTGTTAGGAAGTGTTGTAATTTCATTGTTTTCCATGTGGCTGTCCAGTTTTCCCAGCACCACTTATTGAACAGACTGTCTCTTCTCCGCTGTATATTTTTGCCTCCTTTGTCATAGATTAGTTGGCTTTAGGTGTGTGGGTTTAATTCTGGGCTTTCTATCCTGTTCCGCTGATAAATATCTCTATCTTTGTGCCAGTACCATATGGTTTTGATGACTGTAGCTTTGTAGTATAGTCTGAAGTCAGGGAGCCTGATTCCTCCAGCTCCATTTTTCTTTTTTTTTCCCCATTTTTCTTTTTCAGGATATCTTTGGCTATTTTGGGTCTTTTGTACTTCCAAACAAACTTTAAGATATTTTGTTAGAGTTCTGTGAAAAATGTCCTTGGTACTTTGATAGGGATTGCATTGAATCTGTAGATTGCCTTGGTAGTATAATCATTTTGATAATATTGACTCTTGCAATCCAAGAGCATGGTATGTCTTTCCATCTGTTTGTGTCATCTTTGATTTCTTTCATCAGTGTCTTATAGTTTTCAGAGTACAGGTGTTTTGTCTCTTTAGGTAAGTTTGCTCCTAGGTGTATTATTCTTTTGGATGTGATGGTAAATGGGATTGCTTCCCTAATTTCTCTTTCTGATCTTTCATTGTTAGTGTATAGAAATGCCGTCAATTTCTGTGTACTAATTTTGTATCCTGTGACTTTGCGAAATTCATGGATGAGCTCTAACAGTTTTCTGGTAGAGTCTTTAGGATTCTCTAGGTATAGTATCATGTCATCTGCAAATAGTGATAGTTTTACTTCTTCCTTCCCAATTTGGATTCCTTTTATTTCTTTTACTTCTCTGATGGTATGGCTAGGACTTCCAAAACTATGTGGCAGAACTGTGGTGAGAGTGTACATTCTTGTCTTGTTCCTGATCTCAGCAGGAATTCTTTCAGCTTTTCACCATTGAGGATGTTGTTCGCTGTGGGTTTGTCATATATGGCCTTTATGATGTTGAGGTAGGTTCCCTCTATGCTCATTTTCTGAAGGGTTTTTAACAGAAATGGGTGTTTAATTTTGCAAAGGCTTTTTCTGTGTCTACTGAGAGGATCATATGGTTTTTATTCTTCAGTTTGTTAATGTGGTGTATCACACTGATGGATTTGCGGATATTGAAGAATCCTTGCATCCCTGGGATAAATCCCACTTGGTCGTGATGTACAATCCTTTTAATGTATTGTTGGATGCGGTTTTCTAGTATTTTGTTGAGGTTTTTTGCATCTATGTTCATCAGTGAAATTGGCCTGTAGTTTTCTTTTTTTGTGGTATCATTATCTGGTTTTGAATACAGGGTGATGGTGGCCTCATAGAATGAGTTTGGGAGTGTCCCTTCTGTGATTTTTTGAAATAGTTTCAGAAGGAGAGATGTTAGCTCTTCTCTAAATGTTTGATAGAACTCTCTTGTGAAGCCATCTGGTCCTGAACTTTGGTTTGTTGGAAGTTTTTTAATCACAGTTTCAATTTCAGTTCTTGTGAATGGTCCATTCTTCTTTTCTATTTCATCTTGGTTTAGTCTTGGAAGATTGTACTTTTCTAAGAATATGTCCATTTCTTCGAGGTTTTCCGCTTTATTGGTGTATAGTTGCATGTAGTAGTCTCTTATGATCCTTTGTATTTCTGTGATATCCATTGTTACTTCTCTTTTTTCATTTATAATTTTATTGATTTGTGTCCTCTCTCTTTTTTTCTTGGTAAGCCTGGCTAAGGGTTTATCAGTTTTGTTGATCTTTTCAAAGAACCAGCTTTTTGTTTCATTGATCTTTTCTATGTTTTTTTTTTTCATTTCTATTTCATTGATTTCTGCTCTGCTCTTTATGATTTCTTTCTTTCTGCTAACTTTAGGTCTAGTCTGTTCTCTCTCAAGCTGCTTTAGATGTAAAGTTAGCTTGTTTATTTGAGCTTTTTCTTGTTTCCTGACATAGGCTTGATTGCTCTCAGCTTTCCTCTTAGAATGGCTTTTGCTGCATCCCATAGGTTTTGGAGTGTCATATCTTTGTTGTCATTTGCTTCTAGGTATTTTTTCATTTCTTCTTTGATTTCCTCAGTGATGCATTTGCTGTTTAGAGCATGTTGTTTAGTCTCCACGTGTTTATGTTTTTTGCAGTTTTTTTCTTGTTGTTGATTTCCAGTCATACAGCATTTTGGTAGGAAAAGATGTTGATATGATTTCAATTTTCTTAAAGTTACCAAGGTTGGATTTGTAGCCCAGGATGTGATCAACCTTAGAGAAGGTTCCATGTGCACTTGCGAAGAATGTGTATTCTGTTGCTTTTGGATGGAATATCCTATAAATATCTATTAAGTCCATCTGGTTTAATGCTTCATTCAGGGCATTTTCTTATTGATTTTCTGTCTGGATGATCTGTCCATTGCTGTAAGTGGGGTGTTAAAGTCCCCGACTATGATTGTGTTATTGTCGATTTCTCCTTTTAAGGTTGTTAGCTGTTGCCTTATATATTGTGGTGAACCTCTGTTGGGTGCATAGATATTTAAAATTGTTATATCTTCTTCTTGGATTGATCCTTTGATCATTATGTAATGTCCTTTGTTGTCCCCTAAAATATTCTTCATTTTAAAGTCTATTTTGTCTGATACGACTATTGCTACTCTAGCTTTCTTTTGATTCCTGTTTGCATGGAATATTTTCTTCCATCCTCTCACTTTCAATTTGTATATCTCCTTAGAAGTGAAGTGGGTCTCTTGAAGACAGGATATATATGGATCTTGTTTTTGTATGCATTCAGCTAGTCTATGTCTTTTGGTTGGGGCGTTTATTCCATTAACATTTAAGGTAATTATTGATATGTATATTCTTATTGCCATTTTATTAATTACTTTGGATTTGTTTTTGTTGCCCTTTTTTCTTCCCATCTTCTCTTGTTCTCTCCTCTTCTGGTTTGATGACTATCTTTAGTGTTGTATTTGAGTTGATTTTTCTTATTTGTGTACCAATTGTAGATTTTTGGTTTGCCGTTACTCTGAAGTTTTGATACAAGAATATATATGTATACGAGATTGTTTTAAGTTTGTGGTCTCTTATTTGCAAGTGCATCTCCAGTGTCCTGCATTTGTATCCTCCTCTTCTCACGATTTCTGATTTCGGTGGCATAATTGTGTGTAGGTTATTTCATTTCTTTGCTGTATATATACCTTTACTGGTGAGCCTTGTCATTTGTGGTATTTTTGTTTCTGGTTGTGGCCTTTTCTTTTCCACCTAGAGAAGTTCCTCTCGTATTTGTTGTAAAGCTGGTTTAGTGGTGTTGAATTCTTTTAGCTTTTGCTTATCTGTAAAGCTTTTGATTTCTCCTTCAAATCTGAACGAGAGCCTTGCTGGGTAGAATAATCTTAGTTGGAGGTTTTTTCCTTTCATCACATTAAGTATATCATGCCACTCCCTTCTGGCCTGCAGAGTTTCTGCTGAAAAATCTGCTGATAACCTTATCAGGGTTCCCTTGTATGTTATTTGTTGCTTTTCCCTAGCTGCTGTCAATATTTTTTCTTTGTCTTTAATTTTGTTCAGTTTGATTAATGTGTGTCTCAGGGTGTTCCTCCTTGGGTTTATTTTATATGGTACTCGTTGTGCTTCCTGGATTTGAGTGAGTGGTTCCTTTCCCATGTTAGGGAAGTTTTTGTCTATTATCTCTTGGAATATTTTTTTCTGTCCCCTTTTCTCTCTCTTCTCCTTCTGGCACCCCATTAATAATGGATGTTGGTGCATTTAATGTTGTCCCAGAGTTCTCTGAGACTCTCTTCAATGGTTTTCAATCTTTTTTCTCTTTTCTGTTCCGCATCTGTAATTTCCACTAATATGTCCTCCACCTCGCTTACTTGTTGTTCTGCCTCCTGTGATCTGCTGTTGGCTGCTTCTAATGAATTTTTTATTTCAGTTATTGTATTTTGCATCTCTTCTTGTTTAAGTTTTATATCTCGTATCTCTTTGCTCAGTGTTTCCTGTAAGTTATCCCTCTTTGCTGCCAGTTTATTTCCAAAGTCTTGCATCATCTTCAGCATCAACAGTCTAAAGTCTTTTTCCTGGAGGCTGAGAATCTCCTGATCACTTAGATATTTTTCTGGATTTTTTTTCTTTCTCCTTCATCTGAGTTATAGTTCTGTCTTTTCATTTTAAGTTTTTGGTGTGGTGACCTTTTTATAGATAATAGAGTTGTATCCTCTCTTACTTCTGGTGTCTGCCCCCCCTTGTGCTTCAGCTGGTATGGGGGCTTGCTGTAGGCTTTTTGATGGGAGGGACTGATGCCCGCCCACTAGTATGTGGAGCTGATTCTAATTCCTCTGGTGGGTGGTGCTTTGTCTCTGGGTGAGATTAGAGGCAGCTGTGTGCCTGGGGGTTCTTTAGGCAGCCTGTTTACTGAGGGGTGGGGCTGTGATCCCACCTGGATTGTTGTTTGCCCTGGGGCTTTTCAGTGCTGATGGGTGGGGCCAGATTTTCCCAAAATGGCCACCTCCAGAGAAAGACTCTGCTGCTGAATAGTCCCAAGAGCTTTTCCTCCAATGTTCTTCTCCCATAACAAGCCACCTTCACCCCTATTTCCCAGGATGTCCTCTGAGAACTGCAATCAGTTTTGACCCAGATTCCTATGGAGACTTTACTTTGCCCTGGGACCCAGTACACATGAAAGTCTGTTTGTACCTTTCAAGAATGGGGTCTCTGTTTCCCCCAGCCCCATGGAGCTCCTGTGCACAAGCCCCACTGGCCTTTAATGCCAGGTGCTCTGGGGGCTCTTTGTCCCAGTTCCAGATCCCCACTGTTGGGGGGTTTGATGTGGGGCTCAGAACTCTCACTCCTGTAGGTGAGTCTCTGTGAACCAGTTACTTTCCAGTTTGTGGGGCTTCCTACCAGGGAGGTATGGGGTTGCTTATATTGCATAATTGCCCCTCCTACCTCTTAATGTGGCTTCCTCTTTGTCTTCTGGAGTAGGATATCTTTTTGAATATTTGCAGTCCATTTGGTTGAAGATTGCTCAGCATTTGATTGTAAATTTTGCTGTTTTTAGGAGAGAAGTTGAACTCCAGTTCTTCTATTCTGCCATCTTAATCCCATTTCTCCAAGGTCTTTTGTCTTTAAGGCCTTTCCATAAAGTAGGCAGCAGAATATTGTGTACAGCTATTGTGCATAAAGTCTTTTTATTTAGAAATCATGTTTGCTGTGCTTTGTGTAAACAAATATACAACAAGTTTTCTGCCAGAATAAAACATTAGGTAGGGGTGTCGTGATTGGAAAGCCCCATGATGGGGTATAATTTTCACTCTTCGAAAAGCAATAAAGATAGTCATAGCACCTCTGTCTTTCCCTCTTCATCTCAGAATGGTGACTTGTGTCTATGGCCCAGCTGTGGGCAGCAGATGACCTCTCTGCTCACTAGAGAGTGAGTGAAATCAACCTTTAGATGGAGCGCAGAGGCAAAGCAGGAAATATGTGGGTATTGCTTGCTGCCATATTTGATAGAAAATTCAGGAAGACTAAGGCCTTAGTAAGTAGACTCTGCTTCTGCAGGTTTCTTCTCACCCAAAAGAATCATCGAGTGATATTGGCCAAAGAGATGAAGTATTCCATTTTTATTCCCTTAATAATTCCCTATTTTCTGCCTGATCATCCATCACCTTTGAAGTTTCCTTATCCTCGCCCACCCCCCTAGGGAGCACCTCTCTACTAAACTGCTCTCCAGCAGCTCTTTTGTATATAATTCTGTTTTGGAGGTTTCATATTATGTTTGCCACTGTTACTTGTTCACATATCTCCCTCAATAACCTCTGTTTTGTCTGCTTTGGTATATCCAACATCTACTATGGTGCTTGGCCTGTAATAAGTAGGTAAGTAATAAATATTAAGTGATTGAAGATTATGGCACAAATGAGCAAGAATAAGTAAGACATCTTTGAATTCTTTTGTGTTGTTAAATTTTCCCTATTGTATTTCACAGGTAAAGCAATGTCACTTTTATTTCAATTTAACTTATTGAGTACCTTGAAGGGTACTATGCTAAGTGCTTTAAGAGACACACAGATATCTAAATCCCAATTAATTCTGGAAGCATTTCTAATATATACTTTTTAAAAGTATAAGGAAGGACTAAATAAATTTGGGTTAGTGAACTGTTTCTTGAATGTTTTCACAAAGAATGGGCAAGTTGGCAAACTCATTTATTTATTTAATATATATTTATCGAACACTAACTATGGGTTAGGCTTGTTACTTGTATAACAAAGATCAATAACACCATCAAACACAGTCTCTTCATGGAGCTTACATTTTAGTGTGTGAGAGCATTTAAACAAATAAATACAGAAATTATTGTTTAGAGAGTTGTATTAAGTGCTAGGAGGAAAATTATCAATATAACGATTATATTTTTTCAATCTTGGAAAGAAGCAGTTTTTAGAAATTGGTTGTCTCAAAATGTAAAGAAAAGTTTTTGAAAATTTATTCCCTGTACCTTGAAATCTTAGCAAGTGCTATATAATTAGAACCTTTGTTACCTTTAAAGTATTAATAAATGAAGTGTTGTTATAGAAAGAGTTTTGATAATTATTTTCCATTGAAATTTTTATTCATGATATTTGTAGGAGAGGCAAAAACTCATATATATGCATGTAGAAACTTATATTTATATATGAACCTTATGCACATTCACAGAAGATCAGCTGTTTTCCTGTCATATCTGGTTTTCATTTCATCTTTAATGTGTTTTCTTATAACGACAAGAGCACTGAATAGGAAACTTATGGAAGAATTTTCTTATCTTTTAAAATCTGTTGTTGAAGAGAATTGACTGAATGCTTTTTGGTAAATGTTAATAGTAATATGGAGTGTCTAGAAGTAGACATCTATTTATTTATTCATCTAAACATTCTCATTAGTCATACCTGAGATAAAATGGGTGAAAGTGGGAGAAAATAACAGAACATTCATTAGGGCCAATTATATTAATAGCCATTTTAATCCAAATTTGATAGTCATGCTAAGTTTGTGAATATTTACTAATTTTCCTAACTGAAACAGCATTTATGCTCTCTTAAAAACAGGCCCAGAAAGATCTATGTCTGAAATTTAGAATGTGTACATTCTTCATTAGTTATTATTTTTAGGTACTTCACTTTTTTCATTTTTAAAAATTTTAGTGACATAGTTGATTTACAGCATTGCGAGGCATTTTTATTTTTGATAACAATAGTAGTTTGTATGAGCTGAGTGTCACTAACCTTTTGTTCAGCAAAAATTGATTGATCACCCATTATGTACCAAGTCCTCTTCTTGGCACTGTATGTATATATCTATTCTACAAATCTGAGAAAAAAATATACATTATATCAATTATCATAGTAATGTTAATGTCTCATGTACTACCATCATCTTGGCTCTTTTCTTTTCTTTTTTGGGTGGTAAATGGAAGTTTCTCTGGCTAGGGGTTGACTCTGTACTGCAGCTGCCGGCCTAAACCACAGCCACAGCAACCCTGGATCTGAGCCACATTTCTACCAGATCCTTAACACACAGAACGAGGCCGGGTATCAAACCTACTCGTATCCTCATGGACACAGTGTTGGGTTCTTAACCCACTGAGCCACAAAGGGAACTCGTCTTGGCCCTTTTCTTTATGTGGTGTGTTTGGGGCGAAGTTTGCAATAAGGCAATAAAATGAATATTCAGGTTCTCATTTTGAATTTGGTTTAAAACTAAAAAGGCCTTTAAGGTATATTATTTCTGAATAAGATAAGACTGTATCTTGGGAATACCACCCAAACTAGCTTTTGCTTTCCTCTGGGTTAGCTCTGTTCTTAGGCTGCCTTTCTTTTTTTTTTTTTTAAATTTCTTTTAATTATTTAGCTACCCAAAGGGCATCTTTTTTTTTTTAATTATTATTTCCCCAATACAATTTTTTCCTACTATACAGCATGGTGACCCAGTTACACATACATGTATACATTCTTTTTTCTCCCATTATCATTCTCCATCATAAGTGACTAGACATATTTCTCAGTGGTACTTAGGCTGCCTTTCTTAATAAGGTAACAAAGAGAGCTGTCAGTTCCAGGCTTTCTTTATTCTTGCCTTTTTTTCCAGCTCTTTGTTCATATCAGTTCCTCCACTCTGATTGGCTCTGCCTGGGTCGTGTAAGAACCTGGACCAACAGGTTCTGATTGGTCAGCCTAGATCTTGTGCTCATCTCTGAAAAGAAAAAAATAAGCTTAAAATATTAAGAGCCTTTACAGAATCACGTGAAGTAAGGGAAAGTCAGTATGCTAGTGTGAAACAAAAGGTGCTGTTTCCTGAAGAAGGACTAAAAGATACTGGCAAACAACAACAGATGTCTACCACAAATATATATAAAACTTAATTGTTCTTGTGACTTATCTGAAGAAATTTTCTAAATATATTAAAAGTGATTATAGAATATTATATCACTTTGCAAAATGAATTTGACCAAAGAGAATAAAGTCAGGAAATTCTAAGTTATATTAGAAATCTGCTCTATTCAAAATATCAAATACATTTTCTTCTTTGTTAGAATGACTAGGCATTTTAGAAAGAGCCCTCCTCTATTTCTCTCTGATAGATACAGTTTTGGGTAACTTTAGATTTAAATATAATTTCAGAATTACAAAAGTATTGCAGTAATATATCAAGGAACTTTTGTTCTAGTACCTCTCTACATTTTACCCAGGTTGATTAATTGTCTACATCATGTGCAATTTGATTTATTGTTCCCTTCCCCTCTCTCTCTCTTTTTCTGAACTTTTGGAGAGTCACCTGGAGACATTATGATCCTTTACCCTTAAAAACTTTGTTGCATATTTTCTAAGAACAAAGACATTGTCCCAAATAACCTCAATATAGTTAATAAAAACAGGAAATTTAATACTGGTAAAATGCTATTATGTAATTTAGAGTCCATACGTATTCAAATTTTGTCAATTGTCCCCAAATTGTGATGATTTTTTTTCACCATCCAGGACTAATCCAGGGTCAAAAATGCATTTTATTTCTTTAGTCTCTGTTAATCTGGAAAAGTCTCTCAAAATTTCTTTGTCTTTCTTGATTTTGTTGTTTTTTTGAGTATAGGCCAATTATTTACAAGAGTGTTCTTCAACTTGGGTTTGTCTTATGTCTCCATGATTAGATTTAGACTATACATTTTTGGCAGAACTAGCACAAAAGTGATATTGTGTCCTTTTCAGTGTAACACATGATATTTTGCTCTAATAATAGCGATGTCACACACATATAAATATATCTAAATTTCTATGCTTATTCATATAAACAAACTACAAGTTTATCCTGATGTTACCAATACATTAATTTGTTCAGCATATACCTTTCCTTTTTTTTTTTTTTTTTTTTTTTTTGCGTTTATATGACATGCAGAATACCTAATTAGTCACTCTGGAGAATCAGGAAGAATAGAAGGAAATATCTGTATCAGAAAATTCTTATTAATCTGATTCACTTCTTTCATTTGATGATGAAAAACATAATTTATTGAAATTTGTGAAGTTCCTTTTGTGGCGCAGCAGAAATGAATCTGACTGGTAATCATGAGATTGTGGGTTCAGTCCCTGGCTTCACTCAGTGGATTAAGGATCCGACATTGCCATGAACTGTGGTGTAGTTCACAGATGGAGTTCAGATCCTGCATTGCTGTAGCTGTGGCATAGGTCAGCAGCTGATTCAACCCCTAGCCTGGGAACTCCATATGCTGCAGGTGTGGCCCTAAAAAGCAGTAATAGTAATAATAATAATAAAATTTTTAAGCAATCCAAGAAGAAGTCAATATCCAGTTTATTGAAGAAACCCAGAAGAGGATTGTTGAGTAAACTGAGTGCTTAATGTACCTAAAAACACAAGTCCATGAGGTATAGAGAGATATACATGGTCCTCATGTGACTATGGGAAAGGTGCCCTTGTGGTTAGTCTGAAGCTGACTTATTATTGTACTTGAGGTATATTTGCCCTTAAAATGCAATCAGTGAGGATGTTATAGAAGATGGGATTGATTTTCAAAAAAAGACACTGAAATATTAGCATGTAAAAAGAAATTAACTTCATGAGATATCAAAATAATCAATAATAGGGGAAAATCTTCATGGCTGAATTTATGATGGAATGTTTTCCAGTTTGTATGGACATTCCTCACTGTTAATGTAACTTTTTTGCAACCTGCAAAGTAGCAGTTATATTCAAATTTTTTGCTTCTTTTATTTTAGTATTAATGAAAGACCTTGCCCTTCATGTCAATCCACATGGCATTCTCCATAGATTTTATTGGTGACTTTTGATTCAGATGATGAAGAAAGCAGCTTCTTTCTTTTCTACTCTCTAGGGTCTTTCATTCTTGTATTTATTTATTTATTTTTAAAAATTTTATTGAAGTTTAGTTGATCTACAGTGTTGTGTTAATTTCTTCTGCATAGTAAAGTGATTCAGCCATACACATACACTTATTCATTCCCATACAGGTTATCACAGAACACTGAGTAGATTTCTCTGTGCTGTGTATCAGGTCCCCATTGATCATCCATTCTATATACAAAAATGTTCATTTGCCAATACAAAACCCCCAATCCATCCCTACCCCTTTGGTAAACATAAGTTTGTTTTTGAAGTCTGTGAGTCTGTTTCTGTTTTGTAAATAAATTCATTTGTATCATTAAAAAAATTTGCATATAAGTGATATTTGATATTTGTCTTTCTCTGCCTGACTTATTGTGGTAATCTCTAGGTCCATCAACGTTGCTGCAGATGACTTTTATTTTGTTTTTTTTCATAGCTGAGTAATATTCCATTGTCTATATGTACCACATCTTCTTTATCCATTCCTCTGGATGGACATTCCTCTTGATGGATTCCATGTCTTGGCTATTGCAAATAGTGTTGCAGTGAACATTGGGGTTCATGTATCTAAAAAGCACATGAAAAGATATTCAGTATCACTAATTATTCAAGAAATGCAAATCAAAACTATAATTAAGTATCATCTCACACCAGTCAGAATGGCCATCATCAAAAAACTTACAGTCAGGAGTTCCCATCATGGTGCAGCAGAAATGAATCCGACTAGGAACCATTAGGTTGCGGGTTCGATCCCTGGCCTTGCTCAGTGGGTTAAGGATCTGGTATTGCTGTGAGCTGTCGTGTAGGTCATAGACACAGCTCGGATCCCATGTTGCTGTGGCTGTGACGTAAGCCAGCAGCTGAAGCTCCAATTAGATCTCTAGCCTGGGAATCTCCATATGCCATGGGTGTGGCCCTAAAAAAACAAAAGACAAAAAAAAAAAAAAACCCAAAAATTTACAATCAATAAATGCTGAAGAGGATATGAAGAAAAGGGAATCCTTCTACACTGTTGATGGCAATGTAAATTGGTGCAGCCACTATGGAAAATAGTATGGAAGTTCCCCAAAAAACTAAAAATGGAACTACTATATGATCCTGGGAATATATTTGGAAAAATTGCTAGACTTTTTTTAGTGAAGAGGAGCTGATAGGAAATGTTCTAAAATTATAAAATAAAGGTGATGGTATTTCACTATGATGTAGAGACATTCACAGAGCTATATTTTGTTATTCTATAGTAAATGAATTGGAATTACTTAAAAGAATGGGAAAAACCTAATTATTGATAAAAGACAATATTTACATCAACTTAGACTCATTATCCCCTGAACAGTAAACATACTCTATTAGCGATAAAAATGGGAAGTCAACTATTTTAATAATTGGTTTAACGTCTTATAACAAAATTCTGTGCTTTGAGAAAATGAAAGATAATAGCTAACTCATGAAGTACCTATTATATGCCAGAAGACATTCTAAGTGTGTTACACAGATTAGCTCATTTAATCCTCCTAAAACTCCTATATGAGCTAGATATTAATATTACAATTTTCAGATATAGTACAGAGAGGTTTAATTACTTTCAAAGCCCCACAGGTAGAAAAGGCAGAACTGAGATTTAAACCCAGGGAATCTATTTTGTGAGTGCATTGTCCTAACAAATTACCTCTATATAGTTACTAGTTAAACTAATTTATTCCTGCAAAGTTTTTGTAATATGTTACAATTTAAAATAATGTGTAGGAGTTCCTGTCATGGCACAGCGGAAACAAATTGGACTAGGAACCATGAGGTTGTGGGTTTGGTCCCTGGCCTTGGTCCAGTGGGTTAAGAATCCTGGCATTGCTGTGAGCTGTGGTGCAGGTCACAGATGCAGCTCAGATCTGGCATTGCTGTGGTTGTGGCATAGGCCAGAGGCTACAGCTCTAATTAGAACCCTAGCCTGGGAACCTCCATATGCCATGTGTGTGGCCCTAAAAAGACAAAAAATAAAAAAATAAAATAATGTATGATTTAGATATTTTGAAAGATATTTTAATAATTTTAAAATTCCTGCATTCATGCATAGTTTACAATAACCATTTGCTAATTCTTAATTTTGTTTTAGGGAATTCAGAGTACAAACTAATAGATTTTTAAAACTTTTTTCACTATTAAGAATAAAATGCTGCTAGTTTGTTAGTTGATACTGGCTTTTAATATATCCTGTTTAACCCTGAAGGAACACTCATATATTGGGTATGTGCCTAATTTAAGAAAGGGATTTTTGTGAATATAGCTACTATACTGTTATTTTTATAAAAGAATGAAATTTGAATCATAACTCTGGAGTATCTCAGTTGGCACATATGTTCCCTGGCAAAGGAAAGATTAAACTTACATGGGTTTCTAAATTTTGAAGACCAATTATTTTGGTGATATTCATTTAACATTTTTCCCTGCATATGAGAAAGTGCTTTAATTTATTTGCAACTGATGACAAAATTACTCTAGAGGCAATGTATAGAAGATTGAAAAAAAATCTTCTTTTTGTTCGAAGGCAGGAGTAATGCATGTTATAATATCAGTCTACTAGTTAGATAACTCACTTAAAATTTATTCTGTTAAATGTCTTCATAGTTCCTTCGAATGGAATGGAGACACAGAGTAGTGTAGTAGAATAAGTATTAGACACGGAATTTTAAATAAGGTCATTTAACACCTGAGCCTCAGTTTCCTCATTTGCAAAATGAGAAGGCCCTCCTCCCGCTGCACCTACTGAGGAGGGTTTGAAACAATATATGCAGATTTATTTTTAAGCATTTTCTGTCATGTTAAATGCACAATCATTGCCCTCATTAGTGAAGATGGAGAGCCATAAAATTTAGTTTAGCTTTATTAGACATGACAATTGACCCTTGAAGAAGTGGGAGTGAAAGGGTGAGGGTGCCAAGGGGAGGGGAGATTTTGGGGCCCCCACTCTTTGCTCAGGTGTATAACTTTACAGTGGGTGGTAGG
The DNA here is from genome assembly GCF_054392235.1 of Sus scrofa. Classification (NCBI taxonomy): domain Eukaryota; kingdom Metazoa; phylum Chordata; class Mammalia; order Artiodactyla; family Suidae; genus Sus; species Sus scrofa. The sequence goes on along the minus strand of NC_139396.1, from coordinate 92,852,910 downwards.
TGTCTATGGTTCCACATCAATGGAGTCAATCAACCCGATGGTCTAGTACTATAGTACACATTTACTGGAAAAGGAAGCTAGGTTGTCTCCTAGAAGTTCAAACCTGTATTGTTCAAAGGTCAGCTATATTTTGAAAATTATTGAACTATATATATAGCTTTATTGTAGCATAATTTATATATCATAAATTCACCCATTTAATGTGTACCATTATACTGTTTTAGTAAATTTACAGAGTTGTACAACCATTACTACAATCCAATTTATGGAACATTTTCATCACCCCCAACAGAACTTCCATGCCTGTTCGCAGTTATTACCTGTACCCACCTCTAGCCCCATGTAGCCACTAATCTATCTTTTGTTTTATGGATTTGCTTTTTCTGGACATTTCCATATAGATGGAATCGTATAAATCTTGTCTTCCCTGTCTGGCTTCTTTTTCTGAACAAAATGCTTTTGAAGTTCATTCATTTTGTACCATGTATCAGTACTTTATTCTTTTTTATTGCAGAGTAATGTTCATTGTATGGATATATCACATATTCTTTGTCCATTTATCAGTTGATGGACATTTTTGGGTTGTTTCTGCTTTTCTGGACATTATGAATATGTTGTGATCATTGTGTACAAGTTTTTGTGTGGACATACATTTTCATAGTGAACTACACTTATGCTGATATTTGGATGGAAATTTGGCTTTATTCACCATAGACAAGACTTCGAATGCAGTGTTTACATATTAAAAAAATAACGTATTTTCCTCATAGTTGTACAGTTCATTAAGATATTCTTTTCTCTTATGTATGGAAGAAACATCTTCTTTATAATATACAACAACCTTACCTTTTCTGTTAGAATTATTTTCTTTCTCTTGTTTTATTGCATTAAAAAAATCTGACTTTTTAAAGGGTCCTTGTAGGGTGGGTTAGAATTATTTTCTTTCTCTTGTTTTATTGCATTAAAAAATCTGACTTTTTAAAGGGGCCTTGTAGGGTGGGTCCACTCTTAAAACAGACTCTGATTTAATATCTTCCCTTTCCTCAGGTGTTTGCTTCATTTAGATTTTCATTACATATTTTGGTCTTAGTATTGATAATCCCTGGCTTTCGTACTATCCTTGGCATGTATATGATATCGCTGTTTACATGTAAGCACTGGTAATCGGTGTTTTTGTTTTTGTTTGGTTTATTTTTAGTTTTTGTTTTGGTCTAGGAATATTCTGTATGAAAACTTTCTATCTAAGATAAACCTAACAATTAGTAGTCCAGAGTCATGTTATTAGATAAGCTCTCATGGTTTATGATGTTAATAAAGACTTTTAATCGACAGTTTAATTGTAAATTTCTCTAATGTAATTCTGAAGATCTTATCTAAGTGGTTGAAATTTAGCATGGTAAAAGAAAAGCCCAGTAAAATTGCATTCTATTAATATCCTATAGGTATTATATTACATATTAACTCCACTTTGGTAAATAGTAGTAGGGTTGTGTAACTGCTTATAGAAATTGCTTACATACATTAAAATTCACTTGTTTGTGTGTATAACTCTAGGGATTATTTTAAAAATTTGAGTGGTATATTATTTTTTAGCACTTAAAAAGTTTTATCTCTGGAAAATAATCTTTTGGTAATTGAATAAAATGGTATGATCTCAATATTATCTTTCCTCTAAAGTGTTCATTCCCCAGGTATTAGGATGTGCTGTTTACAGAGGGACAAGATTCAATATCTGGAACTACTTTCCTATGAATTGTTCATTTTGTTGTTCCCATAAATCAACACAAGATGTTATAAGAAATGTATCTATAAATTTATTTCTGACTTCTTAATTAGTAATTCATAAAATTTGTTTAAGGTAAGTCTGTTCAAAATATGAGAGATGGACATTTGTGTAGTTTCCAGGTCTTGGCTATTAAAATAATGCCATTTGCAGCAACATGGATGGAACTAGAGACTCTCATACTGAGTGAAATTAGTCAGAAGAGAAAGTAAATACCATATGAGTTCACTTATATCTGGAATCTAATTTAGGGCACAAATGAACCTTTCCACAGAAAAGAAACTCATGGACTTGGAGAATAGACTTGTGGTTGCCGAGGGGGAGGGGGAGGGAGTGGGATGGAATGGGAGCTTGGGGTTAATAGATACAAACTGTTGCTTTTGGAATGGATTAGCAATGAGATCCTGCTGTGTAGCACTGGAAACTATGTCTAGTCACTTTTGATGGAGCATGATAATGTGAGGAAAAAGAATGTGTACACGTATGTGTAACTGGGTCACCATGCTGTACAGCAGAAAAAAATTGTATTGGGGAAATAACAATAAAAAAATAAAAAAACATGAGAGAATTGCTTTTCATACTTTGTTTTGGTAAGCATATTTGTAAGTGAGAAAATAGATTATTAAACATGGGAACAAATTAGTTATAAATGATAAGCACAATAGAGTTAAAATTCTTATTGGAATCTTGAAAGTTTTGGTGTATGTATTAAAGAAATTATTTGGCTCAGAGGACTTTAATTAGGATGTAACTTCTACTTTTTCTGACTTTTTAGTACATGTAGACTTAGTACATCGATGCACAGTCGATCAAATGTATTAAAATAAATGTTATGTGAGATACAGATGTCTGAAACAATCTCTGTTACCATGATACTTTAATTATTTGGGAAGTATGGCAATTATCATAAATGTAAGACAAACTTTGGTAGGTGCCCTAATGGAGGAAGAGATCTTCCATGGCAGATAGGATCAGGGAAGCCACCATAAAGGGTACATCATGTTAGTTGTGCCTCGAAGATCAGGTGTAATTTTAGTAAGGAGTGAGGATGGTATTCTAGCTGGATGAAACCCTGAGGAAGAAGTTGTAAAAGTGGAAAAGAAAATATTCACTATATTTGGATTACAGGCTAGGAAACAGTGTTGAAAAAGTTAGGAAGAGTCAGAGCATTGAGGACCTTCAATGCTTATGCAAAGTTTATTTAATTACCAATAAAATGATTAGATTTTAATCAGAGTCTACAGGGTTGAATGGCAGCAGTTGTGTGTCAATATGCTTAATGAAAAACACTGATATGATTTTATTTAATAATGATTTAAAATTTTACCATAAGCAGTATTTGTCACTATTTTAATAATTCATTTATAGCGATTTCTTATAATAAAATGTAATAAGATTATATAGCTTGGAGGATAATTTTATCAAGATGATGACTATGATGATTATAATACCATATTAATGACAGTGTCTATAAAATTTCAGGTCAAATGCTGGAAGTATCTCATTTACTATTTCATTTCTGATGTTTTCTTGAATAGTCTCAAATAATATAAATTACAAGTTTAAACATGTCATCCTATTTCTCTAGATTCAAACTGAGTTTGAACTTTGTGTCTTAAGTGCAATATTTTATTCTCTTTCTGAATAACTGATGTTTACAAGTTGATATTTGTCTTTAGATAAATAATGCCATTTGCACCATCATGGATGGAATTTTCTGATTATTTTTTAATCATAGTAACAGTCTCAACAATTCACTTCTCTCTCTGTGTGTGTGTGTGTGTGTGTGTGTGTGTGTGTGTGTGTGTGTGTGTGTGTATGCAGCTTGAGATATTGGAAAGAGCTCTGAAATGGCAACTAGGACTTCTGGCCCTGCCATTAGACTAGATTTAGCCTTGAGGTCCCCTTGAAAGCCTCTGTTTCCTGGTTTGTAAAATAGAGAAATAATGATACATATAGGTTGTCAGCAGATTAAATTGAATAATGAATTTCATGTAAATGTTCAAAAATCTTAGCTATTATTGTTAATGTAACATCATCATTGAGAATCTATGTTATTTTAATCTGAAAATGTTTCCTGCTCTTCAGATTCTCAAAGATGTTCCATCATGGTTCTGTCTAGTTCTATTTGCACTTTTCCAATATAGATATCACTATGCTATGTTAACCTAACTTTAAGGTAAAGTGCTGGATTTAAATTTTCTACCACTTCCCTGCCTGCTGCTGTCAGCACCACAGCATTGATATTTTGCATTAACAATGCAAAGGGAATTTATGAGAATAATTAGTTCTGTATTGCTTATATCAGAGCTGGTTATCTCAATTCTTACTTAGTGGGAGGTAGTCCCCTGCCATCATTTGGCTCCTGGTTCACAGCTTTAAATTGTGTGAAGGAGAAAATGATTATAAATGGCTTCTTCCTGTGGTGTCCCTTATACTTCCTCTCCTAACAAACAATCTTTTAGATTTTTTCACCAGTTTCTCCTTGTATTGCAGTCTAAGAGAATTGTCCCATCTGGGGTTCAACTTGCAAGGGGATTCCTTTAAGCATCCTTAGCCTATGGTTAAGAATTAGATTTATTTTTAGAGAAGAAACTGTAATTGGTTATTTTTTTTTTTTACTGAATGACTTTTTTTTTAGAAGTGAAGAAAAATTGCTATGGTTTTGTTTCATGTTTAAGGGGAAGATACTAATAAAGTACATATTTGGGCCAATATTGCACATGTGTATCATTTAAATATGGAAGGGAGAATCTACATGGGTAAAAATCAGGATTAAAATATAATGAATGCCTCCAGGTTTCCTTTTTGTTGGTGGTGAATAACTGACATAGTATATCATGTTTTTGACAGGTGTGGGCACATAAGCCAAATTTTATAGAATTTTTGATTTATATTCTTATGATAGCTTTTCAATTTATCAGTTCTTTGCCTTTTAGGTGCCTGCTGAGCATGAAAGGCGCTTTTGAGCTATGTAGTAATAAAAAAATGCCAAAGAAACACTGGCCCAGGGGATAGGCCTTCTCTAGAAATAACTTGAATAGCTACAGTTGCTATAAACAATTTTTATGGGTACTTGATGCTCCTTCCCTTTATGTTTATTCGAGTTAGTAATCAGAATCCTGTTTGACTAACATCCTACAGGTGAGAATCATTATTTTAACATAGCTATTATAATGTAACAGCTGGCTGAGTCATACTGGATCAAAATGACCTTAGCCAGTATTGCACAGGAATATTTCAAGATTTTGGAGAATTACTCTTTCCTTGCCAGAAGGTAACTCTGTATAGGTACTATGCAGGGCTAAGATTCCTAAGGCATATTCCAGAGCATTCATGCCTCTTACAGATACCCATGCTATCTTCCATTTTATGAAAGATTTTATGTATTTTACAACACTGGTGTGAGGTGCTGTTTTATAGCAATGCCCACCTTCCATGATGATTTAGTTAATAGACTTCCTGTTGCAGGTTAGAGCTTTAGATGACTTAAAGGAGCATAGCTAGACAGCGTAGAGGATTTGGAATGAGGTCTGAGCAAATTCTTAACTTTTATGAGAACTTGATATATTTTTAACAGATATTTTTAACTGTTTTGAATGAATAAAAAAGAAATTCAGGGTTTGCTTTGAGATTAGCATTATGTAGAACTCATGTCAATGCTGGGACCAGATTTCTTAAGTCCTTTAGTAGCAGTCAGGTAGCTAACAGGCATTATTTCCTACCTTTATCATTTTCAGTGTTTTAGTCATAAATAAATGAAAACTCTCATGTTTTTCATTTATTGTCACGTTTCTCAAAACGTATACTACGACCATGGAGATTAAAATGTTAAGTCCTTTTTCTGTCATCTTCCTAGGATGTTTTAAATGGATATTCTCCAATGGTTTCTCTCCCTTTTGATCACTTTCCTCAGGGATATTTTATCACAGTCTGTTTGGCAGATGACAAAGTTCAAACAAGAATTGAAGCTAGATCTTAAGGTAAGGGAATATGAGGAAGGCCTGTTTTGTCATCTCAAGAGAGGGAAAGAAGCACAGCATGTTAGAAATGTCAGGGAGAGATGGACATGTGGAACCTGAGGCCTGTGTGTGATGTAAGGGCCACATAAGACAATGATTCTGCTCTGAAGAATTTCCAGTAGTTGAGAGCAGGGCTGAACATAATAAAATGAAATTCAATATCTGGATATAAAAAGTAAGAACTCATGCTTTAGTTCAAATATATTGTATATTTTTAGAAGCACCTTCCCTACATTGCATGGTAATTTAGATATTCATAATCAGGGTTAACATTACAGCCAATTTATAACTATCTTTTAAATATGGAAGGTAGTTATAACATTACAATATATTTATGTTGTATGTTATAGTTTCTTTTTTTAAAATTTTTTCTTTTTTTTTTTTGTCTTTTCTGGGGCTGCACCTGTGGCATATGGAGGTTCCCAGGCTAGGGGTTTAATCGGAGCTATAGCTTCTGGCCTACACCACAGCCACAGCAATGCCAGATCCAAGCCACATCTGCAAACTACACACAGCTCACGGCAACACTGGATCCTTAACCCACTTTGTTATAGTTTCTTAGTGCCTTTTTCTGCATTTTATCTTTAGATCTTCAAAACAATATGGAGATATAGCAGGTCAGGTGGTATTATTTCCATTGTGTGTATGATTTAAATATCTCCTTACTACTCTGGGTGTATCTTGGGTGCTGCAAAAACCTGTAAACTCCACTTGCATAGACGTGAGGCTTTGGCTCTTCTCCAATACTCCTCAAGTTATTTTTGAGACCCTGCCAGGTGAGTCCCGACCAGTCACTATGATATCACACCTGCTGCCAGACCTTCTGTGGGAATGTGGTTCTTGGGCAAAGCTGTCTTGCCCTGGTGGTGGTGCTGTCTGGAGCTCAGGGTACTCAAGCTGCACTTGCAGACTTGGCTAAAAGAAGTGCCCAGTGGGTGGGGAAGAAGGAAGAATAGGTGGAGAGTTGGAGAATTGTCCAGTAAACTCTTCTTTCTTTGTTTAAACTATTGTTTCTCACTACATATACATCTATGAATTTCTACATTCAAAGGGTAATATTACAAGCTCTATCATGTGAAAGTTTATGAAAAATACTGGGAAGCACTTCTGTAACTAATATCTGATTACCGAGAGGTTCTGGGTCTCTATAAAGATTTGCAACACCTCAAAAATGATATTTGATGCAATAGTCTCTTGGGTCCAAATTTTCCCATTATGCTCTTTGTAGTTTTTGAAAAAAACTTCTAGGGTTTAAAAAATTAAAAGGTCTTGTTCTTGCATAAGTGATTTCTGGACAGATGGAGAGAAGTCCCTTCTTGTCCACTATGAGACAGTGGGCAGATGGTTGGAACCACAGGAAGCCTAGGATGCTGTTATTCTGTACTGAGGTCATTAGAATATAAGTTACATAAAACTAGCCATCTCGTGGACATGTTTTGGTAGCATCTCATATTCGAAGAAACAACAAAGTGGTGTCCAAAAAACTGAAAGTAAATTTAAATATTTACTACTTTTCTTATCAGACATCCAAAGGGGAATGGGCATTTAATAAAATAAAGCCTTTTTTTTTTTTTTTTTTTTTTTTTTTGCTTTTTAGGGCCACATCTGTGCCATAGGGAAGTTCTCAGGCTGAAGGTTGAATCTGATGCAGCTGTCAGCCTATGCCACAGCCAGAGCAGCACAGGATCTGAGCCAATCTGCCACCTATACCACAACTCATGGCAATGCCAGATCCGTAACCCACTGAGTGAGGCCAGGGATCAAACCCACATCTTCAGGGCTACTAGTCGGGTTTGTTACCGTTGAGCCACAACAGGATCTTCCAAAGTGAAGCTTTCTTAAATATTTTTCCTCATTCTCTCATTTTCAGGATCTCCCACATGTAGCCGCTGTAGAATTTTTCTCTCTCTCCTTACATTGCAGAGATGTAAACTCCCAGAAAGCTCTTTTTCTAACTCAGGTCGGATAAGATCCCTATATTTTTTCCTTTTTATTTCTGGCTCAATTTTGTTAAATAGATGATCCCAGCCCCAGGGACCTATTTTAGTTTTCCTGCTCCCCTAGGAATTTCAGCCTGTGTAATGGATGAGGGGGCTTGGGAATTTGTTATATAAACAATAATCTCTTCTCTTAGAGGATCCATAAGATTATAAATACATAACTCAATATTTTTTCTTTTATTTCCAGAACAATAAAAACCAGATCTGTGAAAGTATTGTTGCATATATTATGTGAATGAAGAATGAAGATAGTTGTTTATTAGCTCACATATATTTTTAAAGATGTTTTAGGCAAATCACTGAAACATCTTAATACCAAGGATAACTGTATTTCTCTTAAGCAATTAAAAAAATCCCTTGGAATTGTAAATTTTTTTTTGTCTTTGTCTTTTGTCTTTTTAGGGCGGCACCCATGGCATATGGAGGTTCCCAGATTAGGGGTCCAATCGGAGCTGTTGCTGCCAGCCTACGCCAGAGCCAACAGCAACACCAGATCTGAGCTGCATCTGCGACCTACACCACACCTCTCAGCAATGCCGGATCCTTAACCCACTAAGCGAGGCCAGGGATCGAACCCTCAACCTCATGGTTCCTAGTCAGATTTGTTTCTGCTGAGCCACCATGGGAACTCCTTGAATTGTTAATTTTATTAAGCACTAAGTTTTCCTATGTCAAATAGGCTACTAAAAAGAAAAGAGCCAAATTTGCAGCCCACCCCAGTAATATACAGCTCACTTTGTCTTCACCTTTATTTTTTCTTTCAACCAACTTTTAATTATGCTAATTTTATTTTGTATATCTTTATAAGCCATTCCATATCCTTTCTGGTACAAAGTGATGTATAAATATATAAATAATGATGAGGAGCAAAACAGCAATGTCTCTTGCATAAGTGTAGATTTATCTTAATTCTGTAGAATTTAATGGTGCAATGAATAAGGAATTAGTTAGTGGTCCTTAATATTAGAACATTACTCCTGACTTAGAAATAAATTAGGACATTAGGCGGAGCAGAAACTCTCTAGTAACCTGGAGGAAAAAGTTAAAAAAACCTACAGATTATTTTTACTTCCATGTTGCCTATGTCTCAGAATTTAATGAGCATCACTGTCAGATCTTAGAAGTGGTTAATTTTTTCTTTATTTAATATATTCAGTGCTTTGTATGCTGCTGCCATTTAGTAGAACTCAGTACATATCTACTGGCTGACCATATATTTTAATTTATTTTTAGCTAGTCATTGAATTTCAAGATATACCTACCACAGCTATAGTTAGGTTAGTGAGATTAAGTGAATTAGAAACTTCTTAAAATTTAGGGACCATATTGCAGTTTTGATTCTGATTTTACTGTCTTTTGGGTTGGTTTCTGGTGCCCAATAAATGATCAGTTAGTACTTGTTATGAGACTACAACATACAGTGGTGAGAATATTAATTTGCAATTAAGCAGATGAATTCAAATCCCAACTCTGTCCTTAGTTTGATCTAATCTCTCTGAGCTTTAGTTTCCTCAGCCATAAAATAGGTGAAGTCATAATTTCTTTCCAGGACTGTTTTGAGCCTAATGCATGTAAACCTGGGGTAGGTCCTGGATGAATTAGCTTTCTCTATCTTCCTGATGAATAAATGAATGAAAGAATGAACGAGAGCATTATACTTCCTATTTAGAAACATTTTAAACAAATCATCCAATATATTAAAAATTAAGGACAATGGATTTTTTTATTAGAATATAGTTGATTTACAGTGTTGTGTCAATTTCTGCTGTGCGGCATAGTGACCCAGCCATACATATATGTACATATAATCCTTTTCTCACACCATATTCCTTCATGCTTTACCTCAAATGACTGGACATAGTTCCCTGTGCTGTACAGTAGGACCCCATTGCTTATCCATTCCAAATGTAATAATCATTTATGCCATATTTTAGATTCCACATATAAGTGACATCATGTGGTATTTGAACAATGAATTTTTAATGAGAGAAATTAAATTTATTAAGAAATGTAATGTTAGGTGTTCCCTTCATGATTCAGCGGTTAGCAAACCTGACTAGGATCCATGAGGATGTGAGTTTGATCCCTTGCCTCGCTCAATGGGTTAAGGATCCTGCATTTCCGTAGGCTATGGTGTAGGTCACAGATGCGTCTTGGATCCCATGTTGCTATGGCTGTGCCGTAGGCCAGCGGCTGTAGCTCCAATTCGACTCCTAGCTTGGGAACTTCATAAACTGCAGGGGCAGCCCTAAAAAGAAAAAAAAAGTGAAAAATGCAATGTGAGGACTAAATAAAGAATACAATTTCAAGACACAAAAATTCATACTTTGCCATTACACTGCACTGTCCTCTTACGGAGGCACATACATGTATGTGTATATGCAGTAAAAACAAAATTGGGGCCAAATTTAGCAGGAGATTAGAATTATGTTACCAGGGAGCTCATTGCTAAGCCTTGGAGCTTAATTTATAGTAGTTCTTATATGATAAGGTTTTCTGATAGAATTCCTATCAAACAATACCTTCATTGATTGATTTTTAGTTTATTTTCATTTTAATGCTTTTTATTTTATGTATGTATTTATTTTACATTGCTTTGCAGTTTTTAAAAATAGGATAAATTAATAAAAATAGGAAAATTGATAAAAATAAATGCAATTTCATTAAATACTTTTTTTAAAGGTACCGTGTGAACACTATGACTAACAGGATTCAGTGCTTTGGGCTCCGTATTGCAGGGATCCTTTGATTATGGAAATTATTGCACTCTTTTTAGTAGACATTGCAAGTACTAGCTAGACAAAACATCTTGGAAAACTTGAGAGACTTGGATAGCTGACAAAAATCCTCCATTTCTAACTATGTTTAGTTTAAACTAATTAAAAAGTTGGTATAAAAGAAACTAAGATTGGCTTCTGATGAACTGTCAGTGGAACAGCTTCTGTGGAAAAAGGCTTCTTAATGACTTGTCATTGGATATGATATATTTTAAGTAAACTAATGTAAGAATTTTAAATATTAAAGTAGTTGCCAAAGAACTTCTAATGAATGTGTGAATATGATGGATAAGCTCACAGCTGGATAGGAACATTGTTCCCATTGATCCCACCAGAAAGGAAAAAAAAATGAACATGATGCATAGGGCAATGATTGATTAACAGGGCTTCACATGTCAAGAAGGGCTAGAGATGCCATTTCTGAGTGAGCGTTTTCATTTCTAGAAAGCACCCAATCCTGGCCTTTTCTCCTTTGAATGTGCTTATGTGAAAATAGTGAAGCTGTAGAATTTCCACAGGCATGATTTCCACAGGCAGAGATTGCATGGATAACAGAAATTAAAATGTATTATTTTTACATGAAAGGTATGTGGAGAGAGTGACGTATTTAGCTACAGCTTTGAGCTAGATCATCCAATTAACCTCTTACAATTTTTAGAGCTACTAAAGTAACTCGACTTTGCTTCATTGGAAAGAATTACAATACATAGAGGACGGGAAACAAATCTTGAGGTGATTTTTTTTTTTTTTTTTTTTGGTCTTTTGTCTTTTTAGGGCTGTAAAGTTGTTGCTTTTCCATCTTCCTAGATCATGCCATTCCTCTTAGATCAGTTTCTGGCCTCCACTTCTACATGAAGTTGTTCTTAGGTATTCCAACTCTCTTCATCTTCCTGATTGCCCTTGGCACTCAGCAAATATTAAAACATCTGTGAATATAGCATATCTATATGCTTGAGGATACTTGAGGATATTACACTTTTCTTTAGTTATTAAAAAATATTGGTCTTTTAGTACTTCATGAACATGGCAGGGATCATAATATGTACTCCCCCCCATAACCTACAGTGGTTTAGGCACTAACTGAATGAATATCTGCCGAATTAGCTTCTATATGCAGCATCAAAGAAAGCTACCTTTGCAGCCCTGTCTTTCAGAAGATTACAGTTAATCTCTAGGCATTCTTTTATTCTTTGAATAATAATATCTTGTGAAAAGGTTCTACTTGGCTTTCTTTTTCATGCCTATTTCAGATGTTACAGTATATTCCCCCCCCCCCAATATTCTAAGTGGAATGAAAAGTTTCATATGGCTTACTCTATACCATGGAGTTTCTTTGACTTGAGGACTTATCTGTCCAATTTGAATAAAAATATAATCTTCCAGAAATTGTTTCCTAAGACCTCTCAGATTCCTGCTATTTCATCTTTAGCACAAAACAAAAGAACATTGCCTTGTATGGAAATCAGGTTAATTTGAGAATAGGCATATTGCCCTTCTTACTATAGTGTTCTGTTTGCTTTGCAGATTAATCTTATGCTTCATTTAAGATTTTGGATTTTTACCTCACTGTTCTTCTCTAAAGTCTTAGGCTTCTTATTTTGATCAGGTGGCTTGTATTGTGTTGGACCTGTCACATATCGACCCTATTTTAAAAAAAGTGAGAGAGAGCCTTTAAAATCTGAACTTGTTCCTTCTTTGCCTTTGGTAAAAGAGACATGTTGCTATTCATCATGTTCATGTGATGATTTCTAAATAAACTTTCATTTCCCATCATTTTCCCCCACATGCTATATTCTTATTTGTATTTGCTCATAATAATATTTTTGTATAAAGCCTTTCAATTTTCAAATACTTTCATGAGGATTATGGCATGTAATTATCTTGTGAATAATGTGTAAATTGGGCAAACAGGCTATATCATCTACATTTTTCAGAGGTTGAAACTGAGACTTAAAGGTTTTAAATAACTTGCCCAAGCTCAAAACTAGAACCAAAACAGGTATTCTGACTCCTAGCTTTATGTTCTTTTTGCTATATAATGTGGGCTTTGAATGCTTTTTAAAAAAATAATAGAACAAAATGATGCTAATAGTGAATTTATAATAATTTAGTATTATACTGTAATTTCAAACATATTTGAAAAACTATTTCATGTATTTGTGTCTGTAGTGAATATTTCTCACAAAAGGTCAAATTTTATATTTGGATGCCCTACACATACATTTTTGGATCCTTTTTCAATGATTAATGCATAGTTAAGTGCATAAATACAGCAAAGAAACTCTGCATTTGTCACTGTGGTCAAATGACAATAGAATATGATGAACGGCAACAGAAATGTATCAGGTGCTTGTTATCTGACATGATCTCATAGTTGCTCAGTTACTGGCTCACAATCCAAAAGGCCCCCAAGAAATTGCCTTTATTCCTATCTATTATGATAGTAACTAAATATTTTTTTTTGGATGAACACTCAGCACGTGGAAGTTCCCAGACAAGGGATCAAATCCACACCAGAGCAGTGACCCGAGCCACAGCAGGAACAACCCTGGATCCATAACCCACTGACCACCAGGCAACTCCAGTAACTAAATAATTTTTAAAAGCATAAAATGTTCTATAAAATAATGCTTTCTTGCAGAAAAGAATAGTTTGAACAAAATATTTGAACCTCAGAGTTTTCATCATGGCTCAGTGGAATGAATCTGACTAGCATCCACGAGGATGCAAGTTCGATCCCTGGCCTTGCTCAGTGGGTGAAGGATCTAGCGTTGCTGTGAGCCATGGTGCAGGTCCTACATGCAGCTTGGATCTGACATTGCTGTGGCTGTGGTGTAGGCTAGCAGCTGCAGCTTCGATTTAACCCCTAGCCTGGGAACCTCCATATGCCATGATGTGGCCCTAAAAAGACAAAAAAAAAAAAAAAAATTGAACCTCAGATTTATCAGCCCTCAAAAACTTGAAAATAATTCATTTGAAATGTACCAGAACCTTTACTTTAATATGTCAGTCTAAAGAAAATTTTGTTTCTGAAGTATTTAGATGAGAAATTCAAGCTTATCATATGAGATTATTTGAACTATGGCAACGCCCTCTAGATATGCTAAACTGCAAAGACCTAGGCAGCTTCGGCTAGTTCCAACTCTTAACCTATTGTGACAAATTTCCCTCTTGCTGGCTTCTCATTATCTCCTTCTTAATAGATATCTTCTTTCCCTCCTTGCTGCTGTACACACATTTTATTTTCTAGTTCATGAGTTTTTCTTTCATCAGCAGAATCTCATAGGTTGAGTCTTTTCAGAGCCATTTGAAAATCTGAATTCATTATATCTATTGGGGCTTCTATAAAGTTCATCAGGGTCCATGTTGTTTATGTACCAAACAGAAATCCAAATTAAAGTATGTTAGACTGGTTCGGGTATGTGTTTCCCCAGAGGAAGAAGGCTCTTTTATCTGCACATTGGATTGCAAACATGCCTCTTTCATTTTAAATGTAAGTCAGAGAGTCTTGAATTTATACTACTGGCTGGGAGGGCTTTGTATATATTCAAAAGGCATCAAACCTATGGGCTCTAACATATATCTCTGAGCTTTGACATATATTGAATTTCTCTTATCAAGGCTGTAATATCTCTGAAGGACCCCAGTAGACTAGTCAGGAATGGCTTTTCCTGCCAACAGCTGAGATTATTCTCTGTAATTAAACTTTCCCAAGTATTCCCTGAAGAGGGTTCCAAGATTTTTTACTATGTTAGTCTCAAATTGATAGCTTTTTAGTTTCTCTCTCATCTATAGTGAAAGAGAGGTACTTAGCTTACTTGTTGCTATTATTTACTTCCTAACTTGATATCTAATCACAACATAACTTAAAACAGAATGTGTGATCAGTGAGTCAATAAAAGAAGCAAGTACCTCTTTTAAATTGTCTACAAAGTCCCTTAAAGGTAGATTTGCCCACCGAGAGGTTAGGTCTTGCTTTCCTGATAAAAGTCACTGATGTGGCTAGTGCTTACTGCTTTCTCTTTCATCCTTACCTTCTTTCTTGCTTAAATGTGGTAGTGATGTTTGTTAGCTGTAGCAGTCATCTTGTGACTTTGAAGCTATTAGCCCATGATGCTGTTCAACTATGAGCAGTCATTTTATGGATTTGATTTCAAGACAACAAACTAGTATTTGTTTCAGATTTTGTTAGCCAAAAAAGCATTTCTAACTAACATAGGATAGTCATTGACCACGACAGTGAGATAGAGAAGTGTCCTTTTCATTAGGACAGGGTGTCTCAACCTCAGAGTTATTGATATTTAGTGTTAGATAATTTTTTACTTTGGGGCCTGTGCTGTGCATTGTAGGATTTCAGTGGCAACTCGATCTCTTAATTAGATAACAATAGCAACCTTACATACATTGAAGTTTCAGTTGATAGATAACCATCTTTTGTTTGCTTGCAAAATTCTTTATCTCCCTATCGTTTCTGAAAGGCAATTTTACCAGGTAAAGTATTCATGCTTGGCAGTTGTTTTCTTCCAGGACTTTGAATATATCATTCCATCTTTTTTTTTTTTTTTTCCTGGCGTGCAGTGCAAGTATTCTGCTGAGAAATCTGATACCTTCATGAGTGATTCTTTATATTTGAGTAAATATTTTTTTCTTGCTGCTTTCAAAATTCTCTCTTTGTCTTTGATTTTAGACACTTTTATTTTGATGTATCTTGGGGAGGATCATTTTGTGTTTAGCTCTTAACTTCACGAACATGGATGTCTAGATCTCTTTTCAGATTTAGGAAGCTCTCAGCCATTATTTCTTTAAATAAGCTTTTTGTACCTTTCTCCCTCTATTCTCATTTTGAGACCCCAATAAAATATAAATTGTTTCTTTTCTTTTCTTTCTTTTTCTTTTTAAAAATGATTTTTATTTTTTCCGTTATAGTTGGTTTACAGTGTTGTCAGTTTTCTACCATATAGCAAAGTGACCCAGGCACACATACATATACAAGTTCTTTTTCTTACGTTATCCTCCATTATGCTCCATCACAAGTGACTAGATATAATTCCCAGTGCTATACAGCAGGATCTCATTGCTTATCCACTCCAAATGCAATAGTTTGCATCTATTAACCCCAGATTCCTCATCTATCCCCCCGCCCCAGCAACCACAAGTCTATTCTCCAAGTCCATTTTCTTTTTTGTGGAAAAGTTCATTTGTGCCCTAAATTAGATTCCAGATATAAGTGAACTCATATTGCATTTGTCTTTCTCTTTCTGACTTACTTCACTCAGTATGAGAGTCTCTAGTTCCATCCATGCTGCTGCAAATGGCGTTATGTTGTTCTTTTTTATATTTGAGTAGTATTCCATTGTGTATATACCACATCTTCCTAATCCAATCATCTGATGATGGACATTTGGGTTGTTTCCATGTCTTGGCTGCTGTGAATAGTTCTGCAATGAACATGTGGGTGCATGTGTCTTTTTCAAGGAAAGTTTTGTCCGGATATATACTCAAGAGTGGGATTGCTGGGTCAGATGGTAGTTCTATATTTAGTTTTCTAAGGTACCTCCATACTGATCTCCATAGTGGTTGTGCCAGCTTCCATTCCCACCAACAGTGCAAGAGGGTTCCCTTTTCCCCACACCCTCGCCAGCATTTGTTCTTTGTGGACTTATTAATGATGGCCATTCTGACTGGTGTGAGGTGGTATCTCATGGTAGTTTTGATTTGCATTTCTCTAATAATCAGGGATGTTGAGCATTGTTTCATGTGCTTGTTGGCCATTTGCATATCTTCCTTGGAGAAATGTCTCTTCAGGTCTTTTGCCCAGTTTTCCGTTGGGTTGTTGGCTTTTTTGCTCTTGAGTTGTATGAGTTTGTATATTTTAGAGATTAAGCCCTTGTCCGTTGCATCATTTGAAACTATTTTCTCCCATTCTGTAAGTTGTCTTTTTGTTTTCTTTTTGGTTTCCTTTGCTGGGCAAAAGCTTGTCAGTTTGATTGGGTCCCACTGGTTTATTTTTGCTTTTATTTCTGTTGCTTTGGGAGACTGACCAGAGAAGACATTGGTAAGGTGGATGTCAGAGAATGTTTTGCCTATGTTCTCTTCCAGGAATCTGATGGTGTCTTGTCTTCTATTTGAGTCTTCCAGCCATTTGGAGTTTATTTTTGTGCATGGTGTGAGGGTGTGTTCTAGTTTCATTGATGTGCATGCAGCTGTCCAGGTTTCCCAGCAATGCTTGCTGAAAAGACTGTCTTTTCCCCATTTTATGTTCTTACCTCCTTTGTCAAAGATTAATTGATGGTAGGTGTCTGGGTTTATTTCTGGGTTCTCTACGCTGTTCCATTGTTCTGTATGTCTGTTTTGGTACCAGTACCACACTGTCTTGATGACTGTGGCTTTGTAATATTGCCTGAAGTCTGGGAGAGTTATGCCTCGTGCTTGGTTTTTATTCCTCAAAGTTGCTTTGACAATTCTGGGTCTTCTGTGGTTCCATGTACATTTTTGGATTGTTTGTTGCAGTTCTGTGAAAAATGTCCTGGGTAATTTGGTAGGGATTGCATGGAATGTGTAGATTGTTTTGGGTAGTATGGCCATTTTTCCAATATTAATTTTTCCAACCCAGGAGCATGGTGTATCTTTCCATTTCTTTGAATCTTCTTTAATTTTCTTGATTAATGTTTTGTAGTTTTTAGCATATAAGTCTTTTACCTCCTTAATTAGGTGTATTCCTAGGTTTTTGATTTTTTTGTGTGTGCCATTTTAAAAAGTATTGTATTTTTGTATTCCTTTTCTAATATTTCATTGTTAGTATACAGAAATGCAACTGATTTCTGAATGTTAATCTTGTTTCTTTTTAGGGCCCCACCTGTGGCATTTGGAAGTTCCCTCCAGGCTAGGGGTTGAATCGGAGCTGCAGCTGCTGGCCTACACCACGGCCACAGCAACAAGAGATCCTAGCCACATCTACAATCTACACCACAGCTTATGGCAATGCCAGATCCTTAACCCGCTGAGTGAGACCAGGGATCAAACCTGCATTCTCAGTGATACTAGTCAGATTCCTAACCCACTGAGCCACAAAAGGAACTCCCTATAAATTGTTTCTTTTGATGATGTCTTGAAATTCATGTAGACTTTCTTAACATTTTACAGTTCTTTTTTGTTTTTGCTCCTCTGACTAGATAATTTCAAATAAACTGTATTCTATCTAGGTTACTGATTCTTTCTTCTGCTTGACTGTATTGTGACTGAGGCTCCCTATTAAATTCTTCAGTCATTTTATTTTTCAACCTTAGGATTTCTGTTCGTGTGTGTGTGTTCTATTTCTTTGTTGAACTCTTCATTTTATTTATGCATTATTTTCCTAATTTCATGTAGTTTTCTTATATTTCACTCAATTTCTTTAAGAGGATTCTTTTGAATTCTTTGTCAGATAGTTCATAGATCTCTATTTCTTTTTTTTTAAATGTGGTGTAGTTGATTTAAAATGTTGTATTAGCTTCAGGTTTATAGCAAAGTGAATTAATTATACTTGTACACACTATTGTTGTTTGTTCTCATATAGGTTATTGCAGAATATTGAGCAGACCTCCCTGTGCTATACAGTAGGTCCTTGTTAGTTATATATTTTATATATATTAATGTTTATGTGTTAATCCCGTCCCAATTTACTCCTGCCCCCCAAGGTTTCCCCTTTGGTAACTTGAAGTTTAATTTTGAAAACTGTGGGTTTGTTTCTGTTTTGTACATAAGTTGTTTTGTATCATTTTTAATTAGATTCTACATATAAGTGATATCATATGATATAGGGACTGTCATGGAATTTTATTAGGTTCTCTGCTGGTGTTGTTTTTCTTAATTTTTCTCATGACCCTTGTGGACTTGCTTTGTCTATGTATTTGAGGCAGTTGGCACCACTTCTAGTACCTACAGACTGCTTTTGGCAAGCAAAACCTTCATAGTTAGTCATCCAGGGGTTCTGCACGAGCTGTCTGGATGTCTGTGTGCAAGCTTGCTGCTAGAGTCTTTGAGTGGACAGGTCTGGTGTCCAGATAAACATTTGGAAAGGTCTTAACTCTTGGGTACACAAGGGTCAGCCTATTACCTGGATTTGCTGGAGTGGGCCTTTAGTCTGTATTCATTGGGATAGGCCTGGTCCTTGAATCTGTCGTGATGGGCCTGGGACCTTGCTCTTCATGGGAAGATCTGAATCTTGCATTTGCAGTGGCTAAGTAGGTACTGGGGAACACTGTAGGGCCTGGCAACTGGTTCCACTGGGCCAGTTTATTACTGGAATGGATGGGTGCCTGATTTTTCAGGAGTCAACCTGTAGATTAGAACCTTGGGTCTGGTCTTGCATTAGGACAAGCCTGGAGCCCAGGGCTTTGGGACTCAACCCATAACTCAGAACCTTGTATATAGCCTGGAGATTGAGTCTGTGTGGGCTAGAATGATGCTGGGATAGTCCATGGGTGCTGTTCTTGAGGCTTGGACTGGTCTGGCACTGGGGCAGCTCAGAAAATGGCTCATGGGAACCAGTCTAGATTCTAGGTCTGTGTGTGCTGATATGATTTGAAAGCTTGGGTCTGCAGATGTCTACCTGGTGTTGGGTCTGGCTGGTAGCCTGTGTTCTTGGAGTTGGAGCTCTAGGAGCTACCTGGGGTTGTGGGAACTGGTGGGCACTGGGATATGCTGGAAGCCTGGTTTTGCAGGAATGCATCAGAAACCTGGAGCTAACAGGAGCTGCTCAGGGCTACATGAGCCAGCTAGTGTTGTGGTGAGTTGGGAGCTTGGTGCCAAGGGAGCAGGCCGGTGCTGTGGTTGATGGCACCAGGGGGATCTGGTTTGCAGGAGCCTGCTGGGAGGCTGGTATTGTTGGAGCTGCCTGGGGTCATAGGAGCTGACAGGCACTGTGGTGGGATGGGAGCCTGGTTACATAGGAAATGCCTGGAGCTATGGGAACTGGCTGGTGCTAAGGTGCGCTGGGAACCTGTGTTTGCAGGAGCCTGCTGAGAGCTGCCTGGAGCCATGGGAGCCCCCCGGGGCTTCCAGAGCTAGCCTGGTGCTGGAATGTACAGGTGCTGGGGTCCACCCTAGAGCTGAGCACTCACTTCACTCTTCTTCTCTCTCAGGGAGGGTATCTCTTTTCAGTTTGGCCAACCTGGTCTTGAAGGGAGGGTAATGGGAGCAGTGTCAATCTATCTTTCCTACTATCCTCAACATGCCTTTTCTTATTTCTGTGCTTCACTCAGGCACTTCAGTCTCTTACCTAGAATCTTGAACTCTTGTGGTTATTTTAAGTCATAGATCATTGTAAATTGATGTTTCAGGGAGAGAATGGTCACTAGAAATTCCTAAGTAACTATTTTTCTGACACTGCTCCTTACTGCAACTGGGTTTTAATTGAAGCAAAAAGTGGGAACAATATTCAGAAGGAGATGGAACATAAAAGGGATTTTATTGTCTCTAGAGAACATAATATAATGGATTCTGAACTTGGGTTTGGGTATAGGAAGATAGGATGAGATTAAGGGATGAATAGATGAGAGACTCTTTTTTGGTATTTTTAAGGCCATACCTGCAGCATATAGAAGTTCCCAGGCTAGGGGCTGAATCAGAGCTGTGGCTGCAGGTCTACACCACAGCCACAGCAATGGGGGATCCAGGCTGTGTCTGTGATCTACATCACAGCTAATGCCAGTGCCATTTCCTTAACCCACTGAGCAAGGCCAGGGATTGAATCCTTGTCCTCATGGATACTAGTCATGTTCCTTACTGCTGAGCCACGATGGGAACACTGATCAAAGGACAATACAGGAACTTTGTGGTGACAAATAACTTGATGAAATTATTCTTGATAGTCTCCAAAGTTGTAAAGCTGTAAATGTGGGGATGGGGCACTTAGAGCTTTGGGGAAAACTACAGATGATGATGTGGAGACTGTGAGAGGGGACTTGGAGAATAAGAACATCTGAGGCTCCCTCTTCAGTGGGAATTATATACGTATACTATCGTACTGAACTAATACAGAATGTAAACAGTACCACATACATAAAGGAGAATGAGATAAAGATAAAATAAGCAATATTTTTAAAAGCTTTGCTAATCACAGTTACTTTGTGATATTGTTTTTGTTGATTTATTTTTTTCCCTTTTCTTTTTATGGCCACACCTGTGGGGAATGAATCAGCTGCACCTGAGACCTGAGGGGATACAGTCAGATTCTTAACCCACTGCACCATGGCTAGAACACTGCTTTGTACTATCATTACATATTATCTCAAGGTAGTCTTTGTATTCAAGGTGACCTTTATCATTAATGATGGTAGATGAAAGTGCCTATTTTATGGCACAGACGAACCTGTCTACAAAACCGAAACAGACTCACAGACATAGAGAATACACTTGTGGTTGTCAAGGGGGAGGGGAAGGGAGAGGGAGTGGGTTGGACTGGAAGTTTGGGGTTAGTAGATGTAAACTCTTGCATTTAAAATGGGTAAGCAGGAGTTCCCGTTGTGGCACAGCAGAAACAAATCTGACCAGGAACCATGAGGTTGTGGGTTTGATCCCTGGCCTCACTCAGTGGGTTAAGAATCTGGTATTGCCATGAGCTGTGATGTAGGTCGCGGACTTGGCTCGGATCTGGCATTGCTGTGGCTGTGGTATAGGCCGGAAGCTGTTGCTCCGATTGGACCCTTAGCCTGGGAACCTTCATATGCTGCAAGCGCAGCCCTAAAAAGCAAAAAAAAAAAAAAAAAAAAAAAAAAAAAAAAAAAAAAAAGGGTAAGCAATGAGGTCCTATCGTATAGCACAGGGAACCATATCCAATCTCCTGTGATAGAATAGGGTGGAAGATAATATGAGAAAAGAATGTGTGTGTGTGTGTGTGTGTGTGTGTATGTATATGACTGGGTCACTTTGCTGTACAGCAGAATTTGGCACAGCAATGTAAACCAACTATACTAAAAAATGTTTAAAAATCTGTATTTTAGTAATATTTTATTTTGCCTGACTTTTTGTCAGGTCAGGTCTGACTTGAGTTATAGAAGATGATGTTGACTTTAAAAAATGCACAACATAAAAGTTGAGAGTTAAGTTTTATTTGGGACCAAATGAGTACTATAGCCCAGGAATCAGAATTTCAGACAGCTCTGAAATACCACTCCAGAGAGTCAGGGGGAAATATCAGTGTCTCTGATTTTGGTGAAGGAGGCAGTACATGCAGCCATGCACACATTTTACAGATGTTTGATGCTGGTCTCATGAAGGTTACTGCTAGTCACAAGGAGCAGTTATCACCATAAAGGATTTTAGTGCTTATTTGGATATGAGGAGATGCAAGAATTGGGCTCATAAAATCTTCTCCTAAAAATAATCTGTCTGAGGACCTGTTTGGCCAGTTTTCCCAGAGCACAGAGTGCCTCACTCCTGATCTCCATCCTGAGCACCTTTCAGGGGGTGTTGAAGGTCAGTAGCTGCAGAGGCTCATGATTTAATCCATATAGAGGCAGATGACAAGTGCCAATCTCCAGTACAATAAAGATCTTACCACAGGGGCAGAGGTGACAGCTCCATTATTTCTTTGTGTTTATATTATTAGTATAATTGTCAATCCAGTGTTTTTTGCAAGAATATTTTTTTCATTTTTCTATTTTGTAAGGCTAGTTTAGATACAGCTAAGTAATATAGTCAGTAAATTAACTGTGGCTATGCACATGATGGTACTTTGCAATGTACTAAAAGCCAGGAGATGAGTGAGGGCTTCACTATCCACTCCTACTTCCTTACACATATCTCATGTCATCTACGTGTCTTGTTTACAGTTGACATACAGACAGGGAAGGGGTCATTGTCATCTCTGATAAATATTAGTAAAGCTTAAATTCTTTCTATTTTTTGATAATAAAAATGCAAGTAGATGTTCTGATACTTTCATCTCACATCCTAGTGGCATACCCTATTTTGGTGATCATTGACAAGCTTCTGTTTGTTGTTATTAATAGTGAAACAAGAATAAATAGATTGGTGTTAGTTTTAAGATAGCATTTGGAGGATAACTGGATATTAATTTGGAATTTAATTAAATTGGTACTTTAATGGCTCTAGAATTTGCATGGTCTTGCATAATAATTTGCGCATAGATATAGGAAGAATTTCATTCCTTTTCAAATGAGAGATTGATGCCCTAGGTGGTTGTTGGCAGAGGCCTCATGATAAGCTTACATTGTCACCCTGATTTAAACATTTGCTTTATTATAAAACCAGCAATTAAAGGGGGCCCGTCTTGAGTACAGTTTTGAAGAAAAACTACTTTTTTCTTCTGTATACACTTTTCTTAGCCTCAGTTTGTAAGATTTTTTTTCACTCAGTATACTTACTTCTGTCTGTACGCAGTTGCATTCCCTAGGTCTATAGTTTTGTTTCATAAATAGCATAGTTGGTGAATATTAATTAGATTGTAGAATAAATCTATTGTTTATTGCTGAAGGGGCCTTTTGGCTTCCTACTACCTTGAAAACCTTTAAATCTACAGCAATGAGATTTTTTAGTATCTCCTGTCTTTGTAGTGTTGTTTATTCCCCACTTTAAGAAATAAAAAATGTAAATGAATAATTCAAGGTTCAAACATACAAATGGGTAATTCAGTCTAGATATTTGCAGCATTTATCCTTGCAAATTTGAAGGTACCACTTCAGTTGCTAGGTGCTCAGCAAAAGGATGTTAAAAAATAATAAACTCAGCAATAAATATTCCTTAATCTGAGTTCTGCAGCCACCATTTGGGTTATTTTGGATACTGTGAAATGGTATCAATGTATATAGTCTATTTATCTCCCAGTCCCATTGGCTGATCCAGTTGGGTAGATCCATGTTCTTTTATCTTCTTTGGTTTATTCATGTATTCATTAGCTCTTAAGCAGGTATACATGCTCAGAAAGCAAAACTTTTGTAATGCTTCTAATAACGGTGAAATTTGTTTTAGAAAAGCCAGCCTCCTAGTAATTGTTACTGTAACAAGATGGGAGGATAGTTAAGATTGGGGTCAAGAATAGGGGTAGGGTATGTTACAGGTCAAAGGATTTAATTGAAATTGCTAGTAGCTGCTTAATTGACTCTTCAAAGCTAAGTTCAGGTTTCTTCATTATAGGCTTATTGTAATAGCCTTATTTGTGGGCAGCTGAGACTCATTTTTCCAATAAAAATACTTTTCCTCTACTCCTCTGGTCTTTGACATTCTTGGTAAATCCTTCTTTTTTTTTTTTTTTTTTTTTTTTTTTTTTTTTTTTTTTTGCTTTTTAGGACTGCATCCATGGCATATGGAAGTTCCCAGGCTAGGGGTCAAATTGGAGGTACACCTGCTCGCCTCTGCCACAGCCACAGCAACTCCAGATCCAAGCTGCATCTGTGAGCTACACCACATCTCACAGCAATGCCACCTCCCCTACCCATTGAGTGAGGCCAGGGATCGAACCTGCATCCTCATGATACTAGTCAGATTCATTTCCACTGTGCCACAATAGGAAGTCCCTTTGGTAAATTCTTGTATAAATTATTTATATTATTCATACATTCATTTTCACATTCTTTCATTTATTTAACAAATATTTATTGAGTTCCATGCACTATACATGATGCTGGAAATATTTTTAAAAATCATGGTCCCTGACCTCAAGCACTATAAAGTTATCCCACTGTCTAAATCATTTTATATCTGTCACATTAATTGGCATTAGTCATTTAATGTATACGTCCTCTTCAGTGCCTAGGACAATTCTCATTTGTGATAAAGATGATTTTCTTGTCAAGTGAGGCATTAGAAGTAAATATCAAATTTAGGTATTGAGTTAGCACTCTCTCAGAACCTGCAACTTGCATAATAGGATGAGTTGAATGTTACTTTTTCTTTTCTTTTCTCTTTTGGCTTCCCTGTGGCATATGGAATTCCCCGGGCCAGAGGTCATTCCAAGTCACACTTGCAACCTATGTCACAGCTGCAGCAATGTGGGACTATGGGGAAAACGGAGTAACTCAGGCCTTTTCTCCACCTGCATGCACATTAGAGTGTGGTGACAACCACCCCTATGTAACATTTTGGCAAATAGCTGGGTTTGTGTAGATCAAGGCTGAGGGGACTTTTCCTGCTGCTGCTGCTGTCCCTTATGATTCTAATACAAGGATATCTGACCTACGGTGTCTCGGCTCTTCTTTCCATTGCCTAAATCCAGAGGGAACCTACCTGGCCTCACGCGATTATAGAACAACTAGCATAGTTGGCAGGATTTGCTACAACCAGTATGGAACCTTCAGCCCCTTTGGGAGGGTCAAGTGGTGGCCGGCCTCCTTTCTGCCTGGGCACTCCCCCAGAAATGGCCTGAGGTAGATGGGACCCCTATGCAGAGAAAGAGAGCCCTGCATGTAATAGTGGAAGGCTTGGAAAAGCATAGAGTCCCTGGGGTGGCCAGGGCTATGGGTTGGGTGTTCCTTACAGCCCTGCAGGCAGTGTCAGCGGCCGCACTGTGTGATTCTGCCAAGGTATAAGAATTTCAAGAGGAAATGGCAGGCCTCCACAAGAATTTGAAAATTCGTCAGAAAGGATGGCAATCCCAAGAATTTACCACTTATCACTTTAAACTCAGGTAGAGCTTGTGGACCTGGGCAAATAGTTTTGGCAACGGGCCAGGTGAACCGTGGCCACCTGGTTACTGAGCTTATGGGATTTAGGGGTGGGTGGTATTATTTGATCCGCCCAGGAAATGGAAAGATTAGCCTTGGTGATGGTGCATCTCTTATTGCCGCAGTGGCTGCAGGGTAGTTGGTAGCAAGGCCAAGGTAACTATTCCCTGCTGGACTGGGTAATGGTGGCTGTGTGGACTCTATGGGCCAATGTGGGAGATGTGCCCCAAACTATGAGTAAGTGGCAGACATATGGTGATTTGATTCAGGTGTTCCAAGAACTGGGGAGGTGACAAGCCGTGTTTAATCCAAAGGCTCACAGGCTTGACGAGGAGTGTTTTATAGCAGGGATGAGGGATCTTGGGCTACATAATGCCCCCTCAGCATCCTTTGGGTCTTTAATGGCCGTTTTGGCTCCATATGTGGGGCAAACGATTGATGATGTAACCAGGTGAATTTAGGTAAGTGAGAGGGCCAGCACCTGGGGAAAGGAATTTGTGTGGTAACTAGATAGACTGGGACCCCCTTAAAGAAGATAAACCCATGAAAGTTACCCATACCCAAATATGGATATCTCTCTTGGTGGCAGGGACAGATGGAACCAAGATAGATGGCAAGCCTAATGCATATTTGCTGGATTTATGGCAGCAGCTCTGGGGAGATCAGAGTTTTCCTGCCATGAGGTGTGGGGCCATGCCTAAGGAGGGAATTAAGGAGTCAAAAGCACGGCTCAAGCCTCAAGGACCATTTGGCATCAACCACCCCACCATGGGGGAGGATGCCCTTTTTGATTTTGAATAGGGGAGGGCTTATATGCGTACTTTCAGGAGACAAATGGGGACTGGAGGCCGCATGTGGAGTTAGCTATATATTGGTCCCCGACAAATGCAATGATTGTTGGCCCTGGTAGATACTGTAGCTGAGTGCATGCTCCTACATGGCAATCCTGAGAAATTCCAAGGTCCCATATCATATATAGATGGCTATCTATGGTGGCCATAATATTAGGGTTCATGCTGTACAGTTATCTTTAGGAATTGGACCATTGCCACCAAGGGAATAGAAGTTTATGTGTCTCTAATCCCAGAATACATTATAGGGTTAGATGTATTCCAAGGGCTATTGCTGCAGACTACAATGGGGGAATTCTGCCTCTGGATGCATATAATGAGGGCTATGGTGAGGCCTGGTAATCATCCCCCTGTGCAATTGCCTGTTCCTAGACAGGAAACTACCACAAAACAATACTGTCTCATGGGAGACCATAAAGAGATAAAGGGGACTATAGCTGAATTAGAAAATGTGGGTATTATATGGGCGGCTCAGAGCCCCTATATCTCACCTGCATGGCAGGTGTAGAAGCCAGATGGCACCTGGTGGATGAGGGTATACTCTCCTGAGCTAAAGAAGGTTATCTCCCTTTTGCATGCTGCTGTGCCCTCAATAGCCAAACTGATGGACCACTTGAGTCATGAACTGGATGCCTATCATTCTGCGGCAGATTTAGCCAAAGGCTTCTTTTCAATTGACATAGACCCTGAGAGTCAAAATCAGTTTGTTTTCATCTGGAAAGGCCAAAAACAAACATTCACCATGTTACCATAGGATATCTGCATAGTCCCATGCTATGCCATGGCCCGGTGGCTACAGACTTAACCAGATGGGACATCTGAAGTCATGTGATTGGGTAATCAATGAAACCAAGTTGCAGGGGCCTGGATTATCGGTCAAGTTCTTGGGTGTTGTCTGCTTGGGCTGGTGTGCACCAAGATACTAGTAGATTGGGGTCACATGTATGCACATATTGTGACTCGCTTGGCCTGTTGGGTGTGCACTGAGTTATCCACCAGTTCCTTTGCAGTGCTGTAATGGAAAGTCAGACCAGCCATGGCAGAGAACTGGACCTGGCTATGGGACTGTAACGGTGGCAATGACACCCCACAATGGAATAACATGAAGGCCAAGGTGTTTGCTCTGGTGTGTGAGCAAGCGAATTGTTTGTGCCCTTGGCTTGTGTATTCTGTATGGGCTAGGCTGGGTTGGCTTATTGCCAAAACTGTTGATTAAATGTGAAAAGCCCTCATTGTATTGAAAAACATAGGAAAAATGATGGGATGGGTTCTCAAAGCCCTTTGCATGAGTATGTCGGTTTGGGAAGACGTGAGGGGAAATAATCCAGCCCCTAGAAATGGAATTAGAATCCTTGCTTTCCCTGTCCCCTGGAGTAGTCTCTGGGTCTGTGATCAATATGGGTGGCTATACTTACTGCCAATTGAACAGATACATGTGGGAATGGCCTTTCCTCTCATCCTGATGGACCCCTACTGAGCAGGGATGGCCCAGAGCCCAGCACTGGGTGAAACGAACCTCATGGTGGTATTACCCATTAGCCCTCTTTGCGCCACAAGTTGCCACCATTGTGACAGAAGCAGAGGTAACTGCCCTTGCCTTGCATATGGGCTGGGCGTTTAATGCTACACACCAGGCCATGAGGCTCCTTAATGATGAAGTGTATCAGTTACTGAAGGTGGCCTTACAAAATAGAATGGTCCTGGATATGTTAACAGCATCAGAAGGTGAGGTATGTGCTATGATTGGCTCAGAATGTTGTGTGTGTGTACCAGAAGAGCATCTAATGTTAGCCAAGCCTTAAATGCCTTAGCTATGGAAACATTAGCTATTGGAAGACTAACAGACCCTCTGTGGGAATGGTGGGCCTCCCTCACTGCCATTTGGTGTACCGCTTTGAGTATCATAGGGGGAATAGCATGTTACCTCTTAGCATGTTGCCTGTGGGTGCAATATTCCTCATTCTTGGCCAAGAGACTTCGTGGAAGAATTAAAGCATAGATTATAAGGCAAAAAGACCCTGAAAGGGGTAGAGTATGGGGAAAATGGAGTAACTCAAACCCTTTCTGCCTAGCCGCCATGTTGTTCCAGTAAGCAACTCTTACATAATGATGACTGTGCATGTGCAATAGAGTGTGGTGATGACCACCACTTCTGTAACATTTTGGCAAATAGCTGGCTTTCTGTAGACCAGTATAAAAGGCGGAAGGTGCCGCCACCACCACTGATGCTGCTTGTGATGCTAACAAAGGGATATCTGACCTACCTATGGTGTCTCGGCTTTTCTTTCGGTTGCCCGAATCCAGAGTGAACCTGGCTTTGAGCACTGTGCTGGGTGGGGCAGGGATGGAACCTGAATCCTGGCACTGCAGAGACACCACAAATCCCCTTGTGCCATAGTGGAAACTCTTAATGGTGCTTTTTAAACACAACAAAAAATTACTAAATGTTGCACTGAATTAAAGTTTAGGGAGTTCTCTCAAATGCTGTAATCCAGTGGTTGTCACCCAAGCTGCACAGTAGACTACCTTTGGGAGCTTTTTATTTGATCCAGGCCTCACCCTAGATCAATGAAAATGGAATCTCAAGGTGGGGCCTGAGTTCTGGCATATAGCAGGCTTGAGAATCATTTCTGTATGGCACCTACCCCAAGAATAATCATGCCAGTATTTTTCAGATGAGGACACTGACCTTCAGACAGGTAAAGTAAGTTGTCTAAAGCTGTGGAGCTAGTAAGTAGAAGAGGCAAGATCTGAACCCAGATCTTCCAGTTATAAAGCCTTTCCCACTTTCAAAACAAGGTGTTACTCCTCAAATATGTGGCTCTTGTGTTTTTTTCCCCCACCATTTTGTTTTTTAACACATTCTGATGATTTCTGACACTGGACCATAGTGTACACACCTGGAATTAATATTTGTGATGGATAGATTAGAAAGAAGGGAGGAAAGATGTTCCTCTGGGTAATCTTGTTAGGGCCACACGTTTCAGGAATGGAGTAGAAGACAAGAGATGGTAGAAATTCTATCATTTCAGAATTCCCACTTTTACTTGCTTAACCCATGGTGAGAGCTTTGAAGCAATAGTGAACCTTACTAGAAACAGTGAGTTGTAATTTTGTGCTATCTCCGACCACAGCTAACACACAGAGGAAATGAGACATTTATGCCTTTCTATTTTAATTTTTAGTAGGATGGTTAACTTTCAGGAATTTAGCATGAGCTATGAGGAGATTTTTTTTTCTTCTCTTTTTGCACAGCCCTTTGTTCAGAATTTAAGGAATGACCTCTTTAATCCATGCAGCCTTCTGTTTATTCCTATTAGAATTGCAGTTACCACTGAAGGCAGATTTTTTTTTTTTTTGTCCTTTTTAGGGCTGTTCCTGTGGCATATGGAGGTTCCCTAGGAGTCAAATTGGAACTACAGCCGCTGGTCTACAGCACAGCCACAGCAATGCAGGATCCAAATCCAAGCCTCATCTGCAACCTGCGCCATAGTTCATGGTAACACTGGATCCTTAACCCACTGAGCAAGCCCAGGGATTGAAGCCGTGTCCTGATGGATGCTAGTCAGATTTGTCTCCACTGAGCCACGAGGGGAACTCCTGAAGGCATATTTTAAGGAGTTCTATGATGTGGTTGATGTCCTTTTTGTTAGATACTTAGACTTTCCCTTCTCCTCTGGTCATCCTTGTACCCTGAACACAGTTTTATCACTAAAGTTATTGTGTATAAGTGTAACTACTTATAATTCTCTCTCTCCTGCTAGTCTGTGCATTCTTTAAGGGCAAATACTGTGTTCTTTTTCAATTCTGTTTACCTAGTGGCTAGGACAGTGCTTGGCATAAATACTTAGTACATGTTTAGTGAATTA
The DNA here is from genome assembly GCF_054392235.1 of Sus scrofa. Taxonomy (NCBI): domain Eukaryota; kingdom Metazoa; phylum Chordata; class Mammalia; order Artiodactyla; family Suidae; genus Sus; species Sus scrofa. The sequence continues at coordinate 92,822,945 of NC_139396.1, read as the reverse complement.
AATTTAATTTGTTTTTTGATGATCTTTTATAGGAAATGGAATTTTGAGCCTGACTTCTGTTGATATTAAATTATTCTCTCTAGCAGAGTGTGTCAGAGTGTTTCAGAGAGTGCATTAAAATCCCAGCAGTTATCTTCCCAGGCCACCAGTTTTCTTCTTGTTAAGAAACACTATTTGTCATAGTAAATAGCCCATTTGAGGTGGTTCATTCAGGCTTTAGTGCCAAATTTAACAGAACAGGAAGTCACAAATTCTCTTTTGGCCAAAAGTGCAGAGTTTGACAGCTTCTTCCAGAAAGGTAACTGCATTAATTTACTCCACTTTATTTGTAAAAGGTATAAAAATCTATAAACATTTTATAGCTATTCAGAGGTGGTAAACAACATTCTGGTCAACCACTTATGCTTTTAATAAGCATGTTTTTATGCCTTGTATATAATTTTTGAAAAATTATAGCTTAGTTTGTGGTTTAAATACTCAGTTACATTATCTTGTTTGTAGATGGTGCTTTGTGATGTCTCCATGATTTATAACATGAGAAAATGTGAAACTTTTGCCTTATGACTAGTCGTAGGAGAAATATTTGTTTCTTCATTTTTTAAAATTTATTTTAATTTAAATGTGTAAAATTCACTTTTTTAGTGTAGAGTTCCATGAGTTTTGGCAAATGTGTAGGGTCACCTAGCCATCACCATAAGATACACATAACATGACACCCCCCCCAGCATTACCTTATACTATCTCCTTAAAGTCAAATCCTCCCCCACCCTCACCACCTGACAACCACTGGTTTGTTTTGCCTTTTCCAGAATGTCATATAAATGAATGGAATCATATAGCATTGAGCCCCTGGAGTCTGGTTTCATTCACTTAACATAAAGTATATGAGGTTGATCCCTTGGTTGCATGTACCAGTCAATTGTTCTTTATGGCTGAGTGGTATTTCATGGTACGGAGGTACCACTGTTTATCTGTTCTCCTTTGAGGGACCTGTGGTTTGTTTATAGCGTTTGGTAATTATGAATAAAGGGACATAAATACTTACATTTAGGGCTTTTTTTTTTTTTTTTTTTTGGTATGAACAGAGGTTTTCATTTCACTTGGGTAAACACCTAGGCATAGGATTGCTAGATTGTTCACTAAGTGATGTTTTTGTTTCTTTTTTGACTGTGCCTTCAGCATGTGGAAGTGCCCAGGCCAGGGACTGAACTTGCTCCATAGCAGCAAACTGCTGCATCACACGGGAACTTCCAGTGTATGTTTTTCTTTATGAGAAACTGGCAAACCATTTTTCGTCATGGCTGTATGATTTGTGCTTTCACTGGCAACTATGAGACTTCCAATTGCTCTGTATCATCACCAGCACCAGGTGTTCTTTGTTTTAGTTTTAGTTTAGCCATTCCAACAGGTGTATAGTGGTGTAAAGATGTTTCTCAGTTATCTTGGGAAACTTTCTTTGGTCATGGTGGTAGGGTTTTTATTACATAAACTTTTTTTTTTTCTTACTTCCCTTTTGTTAATCATTAACGCAGAGGTCTTTGTGTCTGTAATCTTAAAACTTAAGTTTAATGCTGGTATTCCAGATAACTGCTTTAGTCTATTTCTCAGGGAAAATTCATAGAGCAATGAGAAAGTGTAAGTAATGCTCTAGGTTATGGCTTAACTTTTTTGACTTCACACTAAATGAAAGCAACATGGCCCCTTCTTAACTACATTTTTAATTCAGCTCTCACCCCTCTGCTCTTTCCTGCTCATTATTCCTAGTGGTCCAGTATTTCAACAGTGCTGCTTTCCTCATGCCACATTTGTTCATAACCCTTCACTGATTCCCTCATAACCCTCATATAGTCTAGTACTTATGTGCAGAGACTCTGGCATTAGCTGGGCATGGTTTTATTCTCAGTTCTGCCACATACTAGCCCAGTGACCTTGACACATTAGTTTTTCTAGACTTTAGTTTCTCATTTTTAAGATGGGTTATGATAGGACCTGCATAAAGCACTTTGCACCAAGTGGTCAGGGCTCAATCCATGTCAGCAGTCTGTAATTAAAGACCACCTGCAACAGGAATCATTTTACTTAGCCATCCTGTCTTCCACAGTCAATAATGCAAATCTTCTAACATAAGTCAGCTGGTCTCCTGAGGGCCTTGACCCTTTGCTTAGTTCTTGCTTCCAGAAGTTCCCATTGTTGAGGTATGATTAAACCATGTCTCAGTGTGGGTGATAAACAAGTATGTAGGCATAAAGAGCCTGGGAGCTCTAGGCTGAAGCTGTAGGGGAGCAGTTATCAAAACCTTCTGGGAGTTAGCCTGGGGCAGCCATGGCAGCATGCTACTTGTTTTTTATGTTGGCATTCCTGGCCTGGTGAGGAGGGGCTTGGATGGAGCAGAGGAGCTGTTTTCAAGAGTGTAGTGTTGGTGCTTAGTTGAAACAAGTTGTTGTAGAGTGGGGAAAAGAAGTCTCCCTTGCACTCTCACTGTCAGTGTGATTTTGGTTCAGGGGGATTCCTGGGAGGGCAGAGTACTGTGACCCCTTGGCACGTAGATCATGGAGGTCACAACTCTATTGTCTGCCTTGAGGGCACCAGCAGCAAGAACAGGAATGTAGCTTTATTCTGTCCTGGAGAAGGGTTCCCTGAGGATTTATCAACATTCTTGTTTTTTTTTTTTTTTTCCGCTTTTTAGTGGTACCCCTGTGGCATATGGAAATTCCCAGGCTAGGGGTCGAATTGGAGCCACAAATTGCCAGCCTACACCACAGCCGCAGCAGTGTGGGATCCGAGCTGCATCTGCAACCTGTGCCACAGCTCATGGCAACACTGGATTCTTAACCCACTGAGTGAGGCCAGGGATTAGCTGAGCCGCAACTAGAACTCCTGGATTTACAGACATTCTTAAGAAAGGAGACCTGGCATTAGGTTGTTGGGGCTAAGAAATTCAGGTTATATCTACTAATAAGCTTTCATTTATGTTCTCAATATTAGCAAGGCCTCGGGGAAAAAACTCAGATTAGACCTAGAAGTTTCACCATATAATCTATCCAGGTACTGCCCTTTTGGGAGGTTTAAGCCGTATCTTTTCCAAATGAAGTCCAGTCTTTGTTTGTTTGTTTATTTATGCCTTTAAAATGTATGTATGTCTTAGCTCAATAACTAGATTGTAAAAACCATGAGGCCTTATAACTCATTGGTCTTGCCATCCCTGTTTTATCTGTTTACCCTTTCCCTGCCTTTCATAATGAATGTGCAGATGGCTAGAAAATGTGTTATTTGAATTGAAGTTTTATTCTAGGATTTAAGAATCCTAATTTCTGAAATCTCTCTTTGCAGAAAGAAGCTAAACAAATGTGATGGTTACTTAAAAATAAGGCTGAAGCAAATCTTTTAGTTTCTATTGACACCAAAAAGGGATCATCACACATGACAATATCTACTAGGTGTTTTTCTTTCTTTTCCAGGCAAAATATTATACTCATTATAATATTTTATTCTATTTATAAAGCTATTTAAACCACAGCCTATGTAAAATTTCTTGACAACTTGATACATTTATGCTGGCTGAAATTCTGCAGAAACAGCTGCTGCAGGTGAATTGAACTAGTTGTGTTGCAATTAAAAGGAAGACTTCTTAATTAACTTGCTTGGGGCAGATTATGCCTCTTAGAAGCCAAACTGAAAGTGGAATCTCATCCTATAAAAAAGGACATGGTAGGGCAGCAAATCAAGGTGCAATCCTTGCTTGAATTAGTCTTAAGAAAAACAACCATTAAATCACTTTTTGAATCTTACATTTAGTATGCAGAGCATTTTGAAGTGGATCTCAGCATGGACACTGCTTGGGCAGTTTTAAACATTTAGATCAAGTTGATGGAAATACAAAAAAGCTTTAGAGAAGGCCAGATACATTTGATAAATATTTAACCTTATTTTCTTTTCTTTGATTTTTATCTTGTTATATTCTGATAATATCATTTAAACCCACAGTTTTAAATGAAATTTGACATTTAAAAATTAAAATATAGTTGATTTACAATGTTGTGCCAGTTTCTCCTGTACAGCAAAGTGACCCAGTCATACATATATACATTTTTTAAATGTTTTTTCCCATCATGGTCTATGCCAGGAGATTGGATACAGTTCACAGAGCTATATAGTAGGACCTTGTTGTTTATCCATTCTAAATGTAATAGTTTACATCTACTAACCCTAAACTCCCAGTCCATCCCACCTCCTTCCCCTCTTCTCCTTGGCAAACACACGTCTGTTCTCTATGTGCACGAGTCTGTTTCTAGTTTGTAGATAGGTTCATTTGGACCATATTTTAGATTCCACACAGAAGTGATATCGTATGGTATTTGTCTCTTTCTGACTTCACTTAGTATGAGAATTTCTAGTTGCCTCCATGTTGCTGCAAATGGCTTTATTTTGTTCTTTTTATGGCTGAGTAGTATTCCATTGTCTATATGTGCCACATCTTAATCCTTTTATCTGGTTATGGACATTTAGGTTATCTCCATGTCCATGTCTTGGCTATTGTGAATAGTGCTGCTATGAACATAGGGGTACATATACATTGTTGGTGGGAATGTGAATTTGAGCAACTACTATGGAAAACAGTATGTAGGTTCCTCAGAAAACTAAAAGTAGAACTACCATAAGATCCGGCAATCCTACTCCTGGGTATATATTTGGAAATTTGACGTTTTAAAAAGTGTAAATAATGAAACCTACTAATCCCCTCTTCCTTGTTAGATATTCTATTCCATCTATACAAAGCCATGTAGATATATATAGACATTCCTTTTTTTTTTTTTTTTTGCCATACCTGCAGCATATGGAAGTTCCTGGGCTAGGGATCAGATTGAATTCAAGTCCCAGCTGTAACCTATGCCACAGCTGTGGCAACACCAGATCCTTAAACCATTGTGCTGGGCTGGGGATCAAATCCATATCATGGCAGAGACAATGCTGGATCCTTAAGCCATAGCACCACAGCAGGAAAACCCCAGATATTCCTATAATAGCAAAGATTCCAGGTAGTCTTTTATATTTCTTAAACTTGAAATGAACTTGTTAAACTTGAATGGACAAATAGTTGGATATTGGACATATGACTAAAGGCAGATAATTAATACATAATGAAAGAAATTTTAATTAAGCATTTAAATATTTAGAGATAAAGAAGAAATACTGAAATTACACCTTCTATTCACATTTCTATTTGAAGATAAATAATACACTTTTTAGGCTGAAGTGAGAATTTTTTTTTCTCATGTTGGCATAGAGAATCAACATCATATTCAAACTGAACAGTTTTTATTTATTGCAATTTTCTAAATCAATCAAAACAAAGCACATTTTTCACCACGAAGTTATGTCTTGAATAACAGTAATTGCTTAGAGATTTGTCACATCTGATCTATTTTCATTCTAAGAAAGCTCACTATTAATAACTGTTATTTCAATGTAAAAGTGTTTTTTCCCCCCATGAACTTTGCAAATTAGGAATGTGGTCCTAAACATAAGAGAGCAGAAAACTATTTTGTTTAATTCTATTTTTATTAGTTTTCTTTTAGTTCTGGATAGTGAAATAAGTATTGTAGGTATAACTCATTGGACATGGAACTGAGATTTTTATGGAATACTGGAGTTGAGTAAGCATTAACATTTATTATTGTCACTCTAAAAACTAAACATTGTGTGCTTTCATTTGAGTTTGCTTATAGTACTCAGGATATGCATTGTATATCCTAGTCGTGCTTTATAACAGCCTTGCCATCATTCACTTGAAGTAAGATCTGAGAATTGGGACACTTAACCTCATTGAACCATTGTGATTTTGGATATAGCACTGTATTTGCCCAAACTTTCACACTTACAAATTATCTGTGCTTACATATGCTTTACCAGTATACAGTCAAGCTAGGATTTATGTTTACTTGTGTCAAAAAAAGTCAATGAAACGTATAGTCTCCGTAAGGACAAGATTTTGCTTTCCTTACCCAGGGCTAGAATTTACTCTGAAAAAATGTGTGATTACGTTAAACTAACCATGGCTACCTGCAGGAGACAACTAGTAACTGGTCTAGAGTCTCTTCCAGGATTTATGGAACACAACTGACCAGTTATCCACTTCACAAGATTTTCTTTTATTTCTGTGAGCTATAAGGGAAATGCAGTTCAGGCTTCCTTAAGATTTATAATGAGGCAGCTGTTTGAGGTATGTTATGGATTAACCAAGACCTAGTGGCAGAGATGGACCTAAACGTCAAGTCTTATGACACTTAGTCTAGTGCTGCATTTGTTAGTTGAGGGATAGATTACTTTTTACATGAAAGTACTAAGTTTTCTTTAAAGAGACTTTTAATTAATTTTTTTTAGGCATGTGGAAATTCCTGGGCTAGTGGTCAAATCAGAGCTACAGCTGCCTACTCCACAGCCACACCAACTAAGGATCTGAGCTGAGTCTGCAGCCCACACCACAGCTCACAGTGATGTTGGATCCTTATCTCACTGAGTGAGGCCAGGTATTGAACCCACATCCTCATGGATATTGGTTGGGTACATAACCTGCTGAGCCACAATGGGAACTCCTATTTTTTGTGCTTATTATTGGCCACAGAAAGATTGGCAGGAGTGTCTTTCACTTCAGCTGTCTTCAGAGAGAGATGATATTGTTAGTTATTGTAGGCAAGCTACTGCAGTTTTGTTGTAGACACATAAGACATTTATTAGAAGATTTTTTTCATTTTCGTGTTGTTTGCATGTCAGTTTTAAGGTTCTGAGTCTCATTTATGCTTCCTAATCCTGGCAGACAGAAGGTACTTTTTTTCTTATTATTTGGTGAACTTCTGTTATTTCAGCTTCATTTGCATTTATATTATAAAGAGAAAAATTGGTCTTACTCCTGAAGATAAAACAGGGAATTAATAAATTTAAAGTCTATTTATCTATCAATCCATCTATATATTTAGGCATTATTAAGGGAATGTTGTCATGTAGGTAAGTAACTTTAAATGTGGGAGTTGCTTTATGGGCAATATATACTAAAAGCATTTTGTGTAAAAGATCTTATGGTATTCTGTCATGTGAAATTCTTTATAATCTATAGCTGAAAGAAAGCCTAGTTATCCCTTAGTCAAATAAAGAAAGTATATTTCATACATATAGTTACTCTCCCATTTTGCTTATGGAAGACTTAGGAAATCATGCATGATGCTCCTTCTGTCTAATATCTGCTTCGGAATCTCTATTAACACACTGTTCCTTCAGTTATTATCAGTTAATTGGAATTAATGTGAGGGCAGAAATTAAGCACCATTTATGATCTAGTCTGACCTCTCATTTTCTATTTGTGGAAACCAAAGCCCAAAGAGGCTAAGAGTATAAAGGACACTGGAATAAATGGAGTTAGAGCTGATGTTCCCATATTTCAGCTTCAGTGTTCTCCGACTCTTATCCTACTCTATCAGCAAACAAAATACCATGGGTATGAAACTTCTGTGTCCTTTTAGAGTCTTCCTTATTCAATTTTCTAATCTTCAGGTTTCTGAGTTATTATATTATTATATGACCTGTGTATAGTCTCTTAAAATGGGGAAGAAAAAAGTAAAGTTCCCTGAAGAGCGTTCAAACCCCATCTAGCACAAAACCAGCGCACAGAATCTATAAACTGTTGATGATAAATATCATGTATATCAAACTGCAATTACCATAAAAACATGGCCAGAAATCTTAACATCCCAGTATAACTATAAATCTAATGATACAACAACAGAATTTCAGAAAGGAAAAAGCTGTATTGGCTCATTGTTACTTTTGATCCCAGCTTAATATCTGAGAGTTAACCGGGAGTTTTTCAGGAACGTGAGCTTTTGTAGTCCCAGTACTACCTGGTCATCAGAGGCTCATGAATGTTGGAACTTACAGAGGAGGAGGCACCAATATATGTGATTGGTTGTTTTCTCTTTCTTTAATTCCATTAGTACCTGAAGAAAAAAGGAAATGAATGTGCTAGGAATCTTTTCTTTTGAAAGCAGTCAGTCTTACCCTTTTCATGCAGTAGTAACTTTGGTATATTTAAGGTGCATAGACTCCTCTTCCTGATTTCCACTATTTCAAATGTAAATCTCTTGTGATAGAACATGATAGAAGATAATATGAGAAAAAGAATGTATGTATTTGTATGACTGGGTCACTTTGCTATAAAGCAGAATTTGACAAAACACTGTAAATCAATTATAATAAAAAAGAAAAAAAAGAAAAAAAGAAAAGCTTAACCAAAACAAACCTTAAAAAATGAAACAAAACTTAAACCTCTCATTCCCTTCTATATTTCTTTTGACATATATTGACTGTGTGGATCATGTGGTATTTTTAGAGAGCACAGAAAGAAAGAGATAAAAGATATATAAAGATATATAAAGACTACAGAGGGAGTTCCTGATGTGACTCAGCAGAAACAAATCTGACAGTATCCATGAGGACTCAGGTTCAATTCCTGGCCTTGCTCAGTGGGTTAAGGATGTGGTGTTGCCGTGAACTGTGGTGTAGGTTGCAGGCGTGGCCTGGATCTGGCATTGCTGCGGCTCTGGCATAGGTCAGTGACTACAACTCCAATTCGATCCCTAGGGAATTTCCATAGGCCACGAGTGTGTTCCTAAAAAGACAAAACCCTGCAGAGGCACTCATGAATAGTTAAAGAGAAATTAAAGGTAAAGGTAGGAAAAAACTTTCAGGGATGTGAGTATATTGCTTATTGAGTATTTGGAAGCTATTGAAATCGAGTTCCTGAGTTAAGACTGTAAGAACATTCTCATTAAGAGTGAGTAATCTACTTCAGCTCATGGAATATGAAAGGAGGTAAAATACATATATTTTTAATTTAGAAAGGGAATAAAATAAAACCAGATAAAAATTTCAAGAAGTTTAGCATGGTTCCATCTGATTTTATTCTGCATTAACAGAACAGGAAATTTCTTTTAGTCAGAGTTTCTCAAAAAATGAATTCTGTTTCCCTGGAAATACAATTCAACCTCCCTAAATTTTACCATTAGAGACACCTTGGGTGCTTGTTAAAATTGTGGATCAAGGAGTTCCCGTCGTGGCGCAGTGGTTAACGAATCCGACTAGGAACCATGAGCTTGCGGGTTCGGTCCCTGCCCTTGCTCAGTGGGTTAAAGATCCGGCGTTGCCGTGAGCTGTGGTGTGGGTTGCAGACGCGGCTCAGATCCAGCGTTGCTGTGGCTCTGGCGTAGGCCCGGGGCTACAGCTCCGATTTGACCCCTAGCCTGGGAATCTCCAAATGCCGTGGGAGCGGCCCAAGAAATAGCAAAAAGACAAAACAAAACAAAACAAAACAAAACAAAAAATTTGTGGATCAGCACTTGCTATGTAGGAGTAGGGCATCCTAGAGAAATACATGCCTACACTTTATAGAAAATGGGTTTATCTTTTTCTTCTCAAGCCCTGGAGCTGTATAAGGAACACAATTTCCCAGTTCACCTTCCTTCACCGAGTCCTTGGGTTTACCATTTATATCTCCAAACTGAACCCCACCAAGGCTCAGTTTTTACTTTTTAGCACTATTTTAGCCTAAGGAAAAAAAAAAGTAGAGAAATGCCCTTTGGTTTTATTTTATAAAGCATGAAAAAGTATGAACTAGAAAATCATTCTACTTTGGGACAAAGATTTTATGGGAAATTTAATCCCTTATTATTCAAGATAATTCAACCAGAACACTTTGGGCCAATTTAAAATATTTTATCTACATCTCATTAAACTTTTCTTCCCTTTCCCTAGACTGAATCACACAGATTTCTATACATAACTAGATTTTTCATTCTTTTAAATTACTCTTCATCTTGGCACCTCATTCATTCATTGAGGCCATAGTCGTGTTTGTGGAATCCTAGATGCTTTTGCCTCAGATTCAGGAGTAAAAAGGAAATTAACTGGGAAGAAATCATGTTTGAAATTTTTCTGAGGAATCTCACTTTTAGTAATAAATTCTAGAAGTTCTCAACTTCTCTAAGAATATTATCTTTCCAATTCTAAAGCATGTGGGATAAGTTGGCTTTGGTGAAGTTATATTTGGCTAGAAAAGATGCTGTATCTCATACCAAGGGTATATATATATGTATATTTATTCACCTTACTCCACTACCATGTAAGGAAAAGATATTCAGATGGTCACATTGTTTGAGTGACTGAGTAATAGAACTGCTTTCTGGGTTATGCTGTTCTAATTCTGAATGAGCCCTTTCTGTTCAAATTTTTCCCACATAGATGAGACTTCTATGTTGTTTATTTACTATACCATGGCTAGGCAACCACTGGGAGATAGAATAAAGTTAACATCCTTCTAAATAAGTTCTAAATGAATTGTTTTCTATTCATGATATTTCCCTGTGGCTCACACCTGGGACATCCTGCTGCATATAAGTGATATTGGGAAATGGGAGTGTGGTGGTTTATTTATTTTTCTTTATCCTGTATTTCACAAGCTTGGAGTATGGCAGTTGAAGTAAGATAATCATTTTGTGCCAGAGAAAGATAAAAGAAGAAAAATAGTTTGTCAACATGAGCTTAAATTTAACATTAGAGGCCTGAAAAATATGAAAAAAAAAAGGTTATATCTGGTATCACTATTCCAATAGGGTAATCTGGTAGCCTTTCCACTCCTGATTTATTAAAAAAAAAAAAAAAAACCAAAAAACAAAACAAGAAAAAACCAATTATGTCACTTTTGTAGGTAAAACCTGAAAAGTGAATTTGAATATATATTGGAAAAAATAAGTTGGATACATTCTTCTTTCACATTATTTTTATTTCCTAATTTGTGAGGTATTCTCGCAGTATTTTCAGGTGAAGGTGGTTTTATCAATTCCACCATTTTGTCCACAGAGTTAGTGGAGAGGCATATTGAATTCTGATCTTAGCTTTGGTGCTAGAAGTTTTAACAAACACACTTGCCCTAATTGTTTTTCCTACTTATCTGTATTCTATTTCTCTTTGGCAGGATGAAATATCAATTTATCCCAGGCGTTGTCTGAAGAAAGTTTTAGGAATGAACTATGTATTTAGATTTTCTCGTAAATGTGATTGCAAATTAGAACTAGTTTGGGGGTAGAATAGAACTTTATACAAATCAGTTCCTCTTTATTTTCATTAAGAGTGGGATTGAGAAGGCAGCAGCACTTCTGTGAAATCTGTAGTGGTAGCTCTCTGTTCAAAAGGCTTCCCCGATGCTGAATATTCTTGACACTGCAGGGAATATCCAACCTGCAGTTAGGTTACTCTCATTTCTTCTTAACTGGGTTGATGCGGTAGTAATATTTATTGAGCTTATCTTTCAATGTACCAGCCACTGTGCCAAGAGCATATAGTGTAGGAACTAATTAATTCTCACAGCTCCAAGGATTAAATATTACCATTATCTCCATTTCACAGATGTGGACACGTCAGAGATGCGACTCAAATCTAAGGCTGTTTAATTACTGAGCCCATGCATTTAACAAATGCTCCATGCTGTCTCCTATAGCTTGGCTGAGAAAACTAGGTGCTGAAAGTTCAGAAATGTGAATTTGAGGAAATAGGAGTGTGAGGTGGCAGTGAAGTGGTGGCCCTCAATATGACTTCTTTGTTTCCCAATAACAGTATCCTGATGGATTCATGACCAATAGCAAAAGGAGCTAAATTTCCCAGTGTCCCTTATCGCCATAATTGTGCTTTGAGATCAGACTAAGGTTAGTGAGATGTAAGTAAAAAATTTATTGGATATGTTTCACTTTCCTAAGAGTTTGATCCCCCATCCCACGGGGTGGGATCAATGGCCAAATCAAATAGAATGATTACTATAACAAGCAGGTTTATCTGTAATGTTACTAATCAGAATTCTGATATTTGACACCACATTACATTTATTATTATTATTACAGTAAAAATGTATGTAGCCTGTATGTAGCCTTTGCCTCTATCTTGCTGCCTGGAATGTGGATGTCGTGTTTGGAACTCTAGATACTCTGAGGACAAGGTGATGGAGTAAAAAGCTGAAAGGAAACTGGATTCCTGAGTCCCTTATGGAGTAGAACCACCAGCTCTGGACCACCTTACCTTCAGCCCCTCACCTGAGAGCAAACTTCTGTCTCATTTAAGGCACTGTAATCTTGGTGTTTTTAATTTTGAGATAGCTAACTCTTTATCTCATGCCTCTTGACAATGTGGATTATAAGTAGCTTAAAATTTGCACATAGTTGGCACTCCAGAAATACTTGATGATGTGAGTTTATTTATTTGTGCAATGTCTTCCAGTTTTAATATTCACAACCACCTACCTGCTTGAGTTATTTTGTAAGAGCAGTAGAGTTAATACATTGTATCCTGCATGCAAAATCTTGCTGTCAATGTAAAATATTAGACGATAATAGATCCTGAGTTTTTTCTTTTGAAATAATAATTAAGGTCAATTTCAGATAGAAAGTGATTTACAGATATAAAATCAAAACTCCTCTACCATGTCTGTGTAGCAGCCAAACGATGTTGCTTACTATTGTTGAAAATTACATTTACGGGGTGGGATCAATGGCCAAATCAAATAGAATGATTACTATAACAAGCAGGTTTATCTGTAATGTTACTAATCAGAATTCTGATATTTGACACCACATTACATTTATTATTATTATTACAGTAAAAATGTACATGTGTTGATGTATATGTATATGAGAGCTCTAAACATTAAATAAGTCCTAAATGTCTTATTAATCATGAAAGAAGATAATTTAGGAGGCTTTTTTTTTTCATGAAATGCCTATTTTAGATTCGTAGTATTATAATTTTATAAAAGGTCCATTTTTGTTCAACTATAAGCATGGAATTTTCTCCCCATGCTGGAACCCAAGTGAAAAAATGACAGTGTCTTGGACTATAAGATCTGGTCAGGGTAGATGTTGGACATGTTTGCTATTTGTGCATCACACAGAGATAACACCTGACTGATGGATGTGATATGCAGGTGGGGAGGTGATGCAGGAGGGGTAATCAAATACGACCCACATATTTGACCTGAGCAACTGAGTAGAGGGAGGTGCTGCTTGCTGAGATGGAGGGACTTGAAGAGGAGCAGATCAAAGGCAAGTGATTGAGGAAGAGGAAGCGATCCAGCAGTTGCATGTATTGAATTCAAGATATCTCTGAAGAGATGTACAAAGTTGAAGTCAAGGTGTATAAATGAGCTTGCATTTCAGAGCAGATGTTTGCATTGGAGATACAAAATTTGGAGTTAGCTTAGAGATGACATTTAAAGTCATGAGAATATTTAAGATCATCTAGTGAGAAAGTATAAAGCAAGGTAAGAATAGGGCTCTAAAACTAACCTGGTGAATATGGTAATAAATTTATGTACTATGATAAAAAGATTTTGGTGTCTGTGTTGGAATCTGGTGTGGCTTTCTCTTTCTCTGGGTGCCACTGGTCTCCCAGCTGTTCTTAACCCATGCCATCTGCTCTGGGGTTTCACTTACTCATGTTAAATCCTGACTAGGAAGCTGGTCAGTTAAAGTTACATGTAGAAATGAAGAAAGGCATCAGGTAAATGCTTCCATTAAAGAGCTGTCAATTTGAGAATTCCAAGGGCTTCTTCTAGAGATGCCTAGAATTCAGTGTGTAAAAAATTTAGATTATTTCTTTCTGCATCCTTAATATCTCTTTAGCCTGTCTTTTCTTGGATACTTTGAGACAAGAAATAAAAAATAGAATTTCAATTAACTGACCAAGAGTCTATTCCCTCAATTCCTGTATTATGCCAAGATTTACTGCAGAAAGTAACTAAGACCTGTATGGCTTGCATTGAGGTTATAGTCAGCGCACAGTTCAGTCTCTTACACACACTTATTCATTTCACTAACATTTATTGAATACCTACCAGGCATGCCTATTAATTTCACTAGCATCAGTTGAACTTCAAACACGTCTCCCCTAACTGCATCTACACATATCCTCCCTTTGTGGATGTAGCATGAAATTTAATTTTTTGAATCTGTCAGTGGGCAACTTTCTTGCTAAAATAAATACGTTGCCTAATATTTTTTGCTCCCAGAAAAAGGTTAAATATTTAAAAATCTGGCCTTACCTGTAAGCCAGTTTTTATCTCTGTTGAAGTATTGCTGTCATTAGAGAGCTTTGCATGCTGTTTTTTGGTTCCTAGAGGATTCAGCAAACAATAATAACTCTCCATTTCTCTCTCCCTTCCCCCATCTGTTCTGCACATATTCAATGAATACTTGGCTCTGTTCTCAGAGTTGGCTTCTTTCAATTTTCTCCTCAAAATTTCTTTAACTTTCTGTGTTTTTCATTCTAAAAATGACTGTGAGAATTCCACTAGATTAACTTGGCTCAGAGGATTACTGAGCTTCAAAAGTCTGGCTGTAGGAGGATCTCTAGAGTCTAATTCTGAAGCCTTGGTATTCAAGAAAAATGAAAACCTCATATTTCCGTCAAGGCCTTGTGTGTAGCCAGGGTTTTACAAAGTTCACAACATGCTATCGCATTTAATTCTGAGAACAATTTTTGCCAAGTTTGCCCTGCTGAAACATATATGCTTCCTTCTATCTCTTCTCCTTACATTTAGGCTATTTTCAGGGAATAGAATAGAATCCATCGGCCTTCTTGCTTAGAGTTTGGAACAGTAACATTGTTAAGGGTAGTACACACCATCTTGGCAAGGAATCTCACTAACATCAATGACTGGGGCTTTTTTGAGGACCTCCATTAATTTCCTTAAGTTGATTGAAAAATTTTGTGTGTGTTCATTTAGTCAATAAATATTTGTTGAGCACCTACTATGTGCTAGGCATATTTCTCTGGATATATCAGTGAATAGAACAAACTTTCTAGCTCTCATGTGGCTTACATTTTTACAGGTGGAGAAAGAAGATAGACATAATTCATAAATAAATTTTCTCTTGTTCTAGAGTGTTGGAAGTCACCACAACCACTCACATGTTCCATGATTTGCTGGGAATTCTCAGAGGACTCAGCATATAATCATACTCACAGCTAAGATTTGTTATAGTAAAAGTATACAGAGCAAGATCAAAGGGAAAAGGTACAAGGGGCTAGTCTGGCAAAGATCAGATACACACTTCCAGAGTCTTTTTTTAACAGAATCACATGGATGCATTTAATTCTCCTAGCAAGTGGTGAGAACGTGAATGAAATGTTGTCTACCAGTAAAGCTCCTTAGTTACTCATTTCCCAGGGCTTTTACAAGGGCTGGTCATGTAGGCACCTTCTGCCTGGCACATACCAAATCTGTATACTCCTTGAATGAAGCAGGTGTTCAGCATAAAATACTGTTTGTACAAACAGTTCAGATGTAGTGAGCCACTCTTACCAGTTCTGGGAATGTGAGAGTCCTTCTGAAATTCAAGTTCCAAGATACTAGCCAAGGGCCAACCTTGTGAGCAAGGCTTTCAAAAGATAGCAGTCAAGCCTGCTATATTAATTCATTTGTAAATAGTGAGATTATAAGGGCTCTGGGGGGGAAAATTTAGAGCAAAAGGCAAGGACCAGTAGTGCTAGAATGGGATGTGAGTTACAGTTTTAAATAAGATGATCAGAGTAAGCCTCCACTGGGAAGGTGACACGTGAACAATATCTTGGAGCTTAAAAAAAAGTCCTAGGCAGAGAAAACAGCCAATGCAGTTACCTTAAGGTGAGAGCTTGCTCATCACATTGAAGAAAGAGCAAGAAAGTCAGTGTAGCTGGGTCAGAGTTAACATGGAGATGAAGTCAAAGAGTTGAGCTGGAGTGAGAGGACTGGTGGCCAGACTGTATCTGATAGTGTAGGACATTGACATGGTAGGTTTATGGATGTGTGCACTTCGCTGAGGAAAGACTCAGCCATTTTCATTTATTTAGATTATCTGAGCCCCCAGTGCTTAACAACTGCAGTTCTAAGCTAAATTCTTTATTTTACAGTTGGGAAAACTAAGCTCTAAGTGATGACACATGTCTTATTTAAGATTACATGGTCATTAGGAAGAGAATGGAGGATAGAATGTAGAATGTGAATCTCTCCCTCAAGTTCCAGAGAATCCTGGTGACTTATTCAATTGCATTTTACTAAAGTTCGTGTAATTTGTAACAAATGGACAGGAAACTGCTCTAGGGTAGTTGAGGCAGAATGTATTCAGTTATTTCTTTCCATTTAGAATAGAGAGTGATCAGAGCATCCAATCTCTGGGAAAGTGGGAAGTAAAACAAATATTAAACCCCTATGGGGTGATCCCCCTCTCATGATAATTTAAATGTCTTCACACTAGCACTTATCCCGCTTGTCCCTTTCTGCATAGAGAATTTGTTTTCATTGCTTGTTAGGTCTTCCCTCTTTTGTCCCCAAAAGACTATTTTAATAAAGAAAAGTCTTATTAAACTGCCTTCTGCTTTTAAAGGATTTAACTGCATTTTTTTCACAAGGTCTGTAGAAATAAAATAAAGCTAGCTTCTCTTGCTGGCACCTCTGTAAAAGTCACACCAAAGAAGGTACAGTTGAAAGGTGTGTTAAATGCAGTTAAAGAGTGTCTAGTGAACATAGATCCAGAAAGCAGTATGTTTGACCTTAACAAGATAATATAAGCTGGTTATGAAGCCAACAGATAATTACTATCTAATTTTTTCTTTCAAAATGAAATCAGTCGGAAAAGAAGATTGACAGTTTTTCAAACATTTACTGCTTTTCAACAAAAAGAAATGAATATTGGATGCAAATAGGTCTGTGGTGTATGTCTGCTAAAGATACGGTTTTTGTGACAGCTGTGGAAGGCAGTTTAATAATGCCTTTTTGTTGTTTTGATAATCAAAACAAAAAGTAAAAGGACTCTTTAGAATGTATTTTAAAGGTTAAGTTCAGAGCTATTTAATTATTATGTATATTTGGAAGTATAGGCATTTAGAAATACTTTTTATTTTCGAGGAGGAAAATCATTAACTTTATCCTCTGAATGTGAGGAGGTAAGACTTGACATATGTTATTTCACAGATAAGAAAATTCTCTGTTCATTAGCAGTATTTCCATATTATAATCTTTTGGGATATTGCTGTTAAATACTTTATGTCATAATGTCTCAAGCAAATGCTGCGACTAGTGGCTCTGTCACAGGTCATTGAACCAGTATAAGCATAACCAGTATAAGCATAAACTGTCTAATCCTATTAAAGAGATAAGTTTGATAAGATACACAAAATATAAGATTTTGAAGACTTTTTTTTTTTAATTGAAAGGAGTATCTTGTTACACCTAACAAACCCCTTTCAACTATGCCTGAGTTTATTTATTTTGGTTGTGCCTGTGGCATGTGGAAGTTCCTGAGCCAGGCTGCATCAGTGACAACACCGGATCCTTAACCTGCTGCACCACTGGGGAATTGCAAGACATTGAAGACTTTTCCATAGTAGTTTTGATTCCTTTCATGTATTTATAACCTTGCAAGGCTTTGTTTTTCTTGATGGTGGTTGGGGTAAACTTGGCTAGACTAACTACTGGAATCATTCTTTATACTAAAGCCCTAGACATGATTTATAATCTGTATCACTTATGATTATTATGAAAACTTAAACCACACAGAAGAAGGCAGAAAATCACTCCCAATTCTACTTTCCAGAAATAACTGTTCTCAACATTTGAACATCTTTTTAAACATCTCTCAATGTGTCAGTATTGAGCAAAATATAACTTAGATATAATTTTGGGAAAATGGGATCACAGTATACATGGCATTTTAAATACCAAGTATTAATTTACTTGAATTAAATGAAAGAAAAGAGATTGAAGTAAAGTTGGAGGAACTGTTGACTTCAGTCAGAAAAATATTTCTTTACTATGGCAATAAAGAGCATAAAAGATCCCATTATTGTTACGAGAAATATAAACCATTTTAAGAGTTTGGAATCAACACTATTTTTTTTTAAGCTTTATGTTTCTTATATTCAAGTAAAACATGACTCATTTGGAGTCTATTTCAGCTGCTTTCTACTCCACTGTTACAATGGTTATTGCAGGAACAAGGCATGGTTGGAGGGATATAGAGGCCTGAAGAGCAAAAAATGGGCATATATCCAGAAAGCAGTATAGCCATTAGTGGTTTTCTATGAACGATGTAAAAATAACATAGATATACTTTCTATCAGATCCTCTCCCCAATCCTCTAATTTCTAATGTATTATTCTTTCTACATGTCAATTTATTGTTTTCCTTTTGTTCTGTAGCCATAATTATCAGTTATTTAATCCATTAAAAAATCTATCAAAATTATTTGTTTCACTTAAAAATTAATCCAATCACCAGCCCTTTTACTATTATTTCTCTCTTACTAAGTTCTTTGTTTTGATCTGCTCTTGGAAGGCTGGATTTTCTGGCTCTGGAATTTTTAAAAAGGTACTCGTAAGTGTTCTGTTTACAAAGTTCTTATATTCTTAAGATTGTCTGTTGATTTAATTTATAGTTGCTGGAAAGCTCGACTGAGCATAAAATTCTTACGTTTTTCTCTGCTTAATATACGTTAGGTATTATTTGTAGTCACTTCTTTAATAGAATCAGTGGAGGTAAATTTATTGCTAAGTTGCCAATCAATTCGCTGCATAACCAGTTCACCAAATTTAGCAAACTTGTAAAATTTAAAATTATCAAGTTGTAATATTTTGGGATAGGGAGAGAGAGAGGGGAGTTTGGTCTTGATGTGAAGTTTGAATGGCTGTTAGACAGTGAAGTCAGAGGGTTGAGTGGCAGCAGGGCGATGAGTCTGAAATTCAGTAGGGAGGTTGGGCTGAAGATACACATATATAGTTGACAGTATAAAAATGGCAGTTAATGACATTGAATTGGATGAGAGTTAGTACAGATGGAGAAGAGGATAGGTCTCAGCACTGAGCCTTACTGGCACTCCAGCAGTTAGAGCTCAGAAAAGAGAGAAGGAATACCAAAGGTAATGGAGAAGGAGCTGCCATTAAACTGGAAAGAAAACTTACATTAAATCTCAAGAAGGAGAAAGTGACTGCCTGTGTAAAATTCTGCTCAGTAAGATAAAGATGGAAAATTGTGCATTGCGATAGGCCATGTAGAAGTTATTTGGGTCCTTGGTAAGATCAATGTAGCAGGCAAACCACCAGTAAGTTTAATTAAAGGAAGAAAGTAAAAACAAAAAATATTATATATAATAACAGACACTATTTTTAAAATATTGAAATAAAATTATAGGTAATCCAACAATAAATTTGGACATTAAAAATTTTATTTGTATGCCATAGCCAATAACTTTATGAACAAACAAAAACAAAGCAAAACACTTTGTATTTGTATATATGGATGAGCAAGGGAAAGAAGTAAGAACATAAATGCAAAACAAACATTCTTCTATTGACTGGTGTTGGTTGCTTTGATAGGTGTTGGTTACTTCAGGAAAATGAGACTAGAGTGGTTTGATGGAGATTATTAATATTTTCTTTATATTTATATCATTTGACATTGTACAGTGAACTTTTATTATTTTCAAAGTTAAAATTATATAATAAAATGAAAAATAAACTATGTACTAAATTTTATGTAACAAAAACAAAGCAAAGTATCAGTGGTGGCAACATGTGACCCATAAAGAATTTTTTCTCACCTCCTGAGCCCATGGCTTTAATGTTACATAATAGTTTTGGGAGTCTTCCTTTTGGAGCCCAGTCTTGACCTGAAAATGTTTATTGATGCAGTTTTCTAGATAATCATACCCATTTGCCTGCAGTTGGCCTGCTATATGATCTATATAGTTCCTAACTAGTTTTTACATTTCTAATTATTCACAATTATTACAAAGTACCTGTACTGTGCTAGAAATTGCACTACTGGGAACTGTACTTGAGGGAACTCATGGTCTGTGATTCTATGTGCACCTTCTCTTTGGGCTTCTATTACTTAGCCCTTAAAAATGTTTTTTTTTTTTTTTTTTTTTTTCCCCCAAGTTCTGTCTGACTTTCTCATTTTGTAGCTCCACACACACAGTCTCTCCAGACCATTCCACTCACCCTGTATGCCAGGGATTCTTAATTGGGACCTGTATTACAGACCTCTTTTGAGTTTTGCATTCTTATATCCAATCCAACATGTCTAAGGTGGAACTTAGACTCTTTCCTCCCTATTGTAAGTTTCTTCTTTTATATCTTTATATTTGAGCCAAAGTTTCATATTTGACCCTATTATTCAAGCCAAACCACTTTGCCCAAACTAGCTTGTGTGATTGACACATAAGTCTATTTTACTGCCCGTTTACTTTTATTATCATCCTTTTCTACTATCTTAGTTCATATTTTTTTTCTCCCTCTCTCTCTTATAGTTTTGTCACACTCCCCTGCCTTAGGTTTCATACATTCCACTCATCTACTGTGTCATAAAAATTATTTTTCTCTTGCACAAATTATATAATATCGGTCTTTTCTTAAAATTAGGCAACAACTATTGTCTTCAGTAGTGCCATATAACTGATAATATTCACATGCCTAATATACTTCAGTGAATGTATCTCAATTTTAACAAAACTCCAAAGTGTATTTTTAGCAAGTACAGGCTTCAATAATTTATATTTTCTGTGGTTATTAATAATTTAGAAGTGATTTGCTAACAATCATGGCTTAGAGTAGGTTGTAGATTATGTACATTTACTGGCAAAAACCAAAAACTCCATCATTTACTCTTATACTCAATAAAGTATATTAGAATGGAAATAAGGGTAGCATTATAAGGGAAATCTTAAACAGGTTCTTATTTTTGTTTAAAAAATAAATCATTTATAAAATTGCATTACTTTGGCTTTAATTACTAAGAAATTTCTTGTGGCATACCTCCTAAATGTCCATTTATCATCATAGTTGGTAAAACCTGAATTTTAGACCAAAGTCCAAACTCTTTACCACAATACACTAGGCCGTTCATGGTTTAAGTAAGTCATTTATTTATATACCCATCTGTCCACATGACCATCCATTTGTTAAACAGTTATTGAGCATTCAGTATTTGCTAGGGAATTATTTGCCAGGACCTTGCAATACACTAGTAAGCCAAACACAGGTTTTGCTGTCACAGAGTCAGTGACACTTCAGACCTCTAAGTCCTTTCTTTGACATATACTTATCCAATCACCTTTTCACCTCCCACAATTTCCAGCCCTGTTGAGTATTTATGGGTCCTTAATGACTTGAACTATTTTTTTTTTTTTTTGTATTCTCCTCCTACTGCCTAGAATGCTCTTCCTCATTTTTTTTTTTTGGTCTTTTTGCCTTTTCTGGGGCCACTCCTGTGGCATATGGAGATTCCCAGGCTAGGGGGTCCAATCAGAGCCGTAGCCACCGGCCTACGCCAGAGCCGCAGCAATGCAGGATCTGAGCCGCGTCTGCAACCTAAACCACAGTTCACGGCAACGCCAGATCCTTAACCCACTGAGCAAGGCCAGGGATCGAACCCGCAACCTCATGGTTCCTAGTCGGATTCGTTAACCACTGCCCACGACGGGAATTCCTAGAGTGCTCTTCCTCATTTTTGTCAATGGTAAATACTCAGCTCAGTTGTGTCTTCTCTATTCACTCTCTCCAAATGGGGGCTCTGATGAAAACCAAGAGACCTTTAATAATTTTCCTTAAATATCATTTAAATCTTTTGTTCATAAGCCTTTCAGGCATAACTCTTAGAAAAGTTAGCTCCTAAATCTAAGTTAAGATAGGACATGGAATGGGGGTATAGTGTGTTGGAGGTGGGGTGGTGTGTGTGTATGTCTTTATGTGTGGCATGATTGATGGATTCAATAACCTGATGGGGTGGAAAGAGTATTGGGCTTGGGATACTAGGGGAAATGAGTTGGAAAAATAGGAGGTTTTAAAAAACATAAGCTTTAATATTCTATAAAATTTACTCTTCTAGAACACATTGTCCCTTAAGATTATAGGATAGTTTTATGCTTTCCTTGCTTTATTTATTCATGCAAGATTCTTTTTAGGAGGCTTTTTATGTTCTTCTTCATAAACACTTAGATATATGACTGAGAATGTTCTTTTCCAGGCATTTGATTTTTTAAAAATCAGCTTCATTGGGGTGTAATTTGGACCTTTTTAATGGTTGAATGAATTTTGAGACATGTAGTCACCCATTTAACCATTATAATCAAAATATAAAATATTTCCCTCACTCCAGAAAATTCTCTTGTGTCTCTTTGCAATCACCTCCCTCTCAACTCCTTGCCAAAGGCAACCACAGATATGCTTTTGGTCATTATCAATTAATTTTGTCGTGTATTTGATTTTAATGCTATATTTCTTGTTCAAAGTCATCTCTTGTCTGTCCCTCCTTTTCTATGGTCCTCTAAAGAGCTTGGAAGCCGATTATATTCTTCCTTTATCTCATTTTCTTTCCTACTTTTCTAAAACTCATTGACAACTCTCATTCTTCCTTTTTAGATACAATTATTAATTCACTCTCTGTTATATTAGTCTACTATAGACTCTGGCCATAAGTGATTGCCCAAAGGGTTTCAGTGTCTTCCAGAGTCAAAACTCCAACTCCAAATTTCAATTATTTCATTTATTTTAAAGCCCTTCAAAGGTACAGAAGAAACCTCCTAATCTTCGGTTTTGTAAATTCCTTTAGCTACCTTCTCTATGGCATTCATGTAATACATATCAAACTGAGGGAAAATAAAACAAAAGATGGCATTTAGGCTTATTTTCCAGAATTATCTATATTATAAAACCACTCTATAATAACTAGGAATAAGCATAAAGTAATATTAAAAAATTTGCAAGTACATTTAGGAGATTATCAGAAGGAGTATGTTGATTCTTTCCTCTTACACATTTGATATCTCAGAAAACTGGTTTTAAAGGCTTCCCCGTTGTGTGTATGTGTGATGGACATCACAGCTGTTCTTAGTGCCATTTACTTTGCTTGAATTATTTATGGAAGTAGGAGGGAATTATTTAGGGGTAGCAATTTAACGCTATTTCAGTTGGCATTTAATTGGGTTTACATGTCGAAAGATACATAGAGCTTGATATTTAATTAGAGGTTTTATAATGGTAAAATATACTATGTGAACAGTCTTGTGAACTTTTCAATGTGTTTTCTTGTTTGAATATCTTCCAAGGTAGGACCTCTAAAAATTTCCTCTTCTTTAACCACCTATTTATTTAACCCTTCTATCACTCTCTGAACAGCACAGGAAATCATACCCCTGGGTATTTATTTATTCTGAGTAAAGTATAGCTTCTCCCTGCCTTTATGCATTTATGAGATGCTTCACATAAATTCTTTGGGAGCTTCTTTAGGTAAATAAAACATCTATGTAGTTGTTCTTTAATATCTACTTTTGGGGGAAATTTTTTCTCTTTTTCACTATGGTAAAAAAATACAAAACTTAACCATTGTAATCATTTTTAAGTGCACAGTTCAGTAGTAAGTATTTCCACATTGTTTTGAAACAGATATCCATGCTTTTTCATCTTGTAAATGTGAAACTCTATACCTTTTGAACAATTCCTCTTTCCCCTCTACCCCATATGCTGGTAACCACCATTCTACTCTCTGGTTCTGTGAATTTGACTATTTTGTTTATTTATTTATTTATTTGTCTTTTTTTGGGACCTTTTTAGGACCACACTTGTGACATATGGAGGTTCCCAGGCTAGGGGTTGAATCAGAGCTACAGCTGCTGGCCTATGCCAGAGCCACAGCAATGCCAGATCCAAGCCACGTCTGTGACCTACACCATAGCTCATGGCAATGCTGGATCCTTAACCCACTGAGCAAGGCCAGGGATAGAACCTGCAACCTCATGGTTCCTAGTTGGATTCGTTTCGTGCCATGACGCGAACTCTGAATTTGACTATTTTAGATAAATGGAATATATGAATGGAATTATTTTATCACAAATGAAATCATCTAGCATAATATCCTCAAAGTTCATTTGTTGTAGCATGTGATAAGATTTCATTACCTTTAAGGCTGAATAATATTCCATTGTATGAATATATGACATATTGTTGATCCATTCACTCATTAATGACCATTTGGATTGCTTCTACTTCCAGGGTATTGTGAATAATGCTGCCATGAATGTGGGTGTGCGAATACATTTTTTGAGACTCTGATTTTAATTATTTTGGATTTATGCTCAGAATTGGAATTGCTGGATCATTTGATAGTTCTATTTTTAATTTTTTTGAGGAACCTCCCTGCTATTTTTCATAGTGGCTGTACCAATTTACATTCCCACGAACAGTGCACAAGGGCTCCTTTTTCTCCACATCTTTGCTAACACTTGATGTCTCTTTTTGATAATAGCATTCAAACAGGTGTGAAGTGATACTTCATTGTGGTTTTGATTTGCATTTCTCTGATATTATAGAGATGTTGAGCGTCTATCTCTTCATGTACTTCGCCATTTGCCTGTCTTTGGGAACATGCATGTCTGTTTAGCCTTTTTTTTTTTTTTTTTTTGCTTTTTAGGGCCTCACTTACAGCACATGGAGGTTCCCAGGCTAGAGGTCAAATCGGAGCTACAGCTGATGGCCTGTGCCACAGCCACAGCAATGCAGGATCTGAGCTGCATCTGCAAACTACACCACAGCTCATGGCAATCCCAGATCCTTAACCCACTGAACGAGGCCAGGGATTGAACCCTCAACCTCATGGTTCCTAGTTGGATTCGTTTCCACTGCGACACAATGAGAGCTTTGCTTCTCTGCCCATTTTTTAAATCAGATTTTGTTTTCTGATGAGTTGTATATTCACACACAATCTTATTATTTTGTATATCAACCTCTCTTCAGATAGATGGTGTGTAATTTTTAGTTCCATTCCATACAATACTGTTTATCTTGCTGACTGCTGTGCAGAAATTTTTGGTTTGATATAGTCACTTGTTTATTTTTGCTTTTGTTGCTTGTATTGTGGTGTCATCTCGAAAAAAATCATTGCCAAGACCAATGTCAAGTAACATTTTTCTTGTTTTCTTCTAGGAGTTTAGTGATTTCAGATCTTATGTTTAAGTATAATTTATTTCAAGTTAATTTTTGTGAGTGGTGTAAATTGAAATGGTCAATCTGTTTCAAGTTAATTTTTATGAGTGGTGCAAGATAGAAGTCCAGTTTCATTCTTTTGCATTTGACTATTCCAATACTATTTATTGAAGAGGATATCTTTTCCCTATTCAGTATTCTTGGCACTCTTATCAGAAATTAGTTGCCTGTAAATGTGCAGGTTTATTTTTTGGCTCTTAATTCTGTTCTGTTGGACTATATGTCTGTTTTATGTCAGTTCCATGTTGGTTTTTTTTTTTAATGTTTTTTAATTGTTATTTCCCCAGTACAATACTATAGAAAACTATAGTACAGCATGGTGACCCAGTTACACATGCATGTACACATTCTGTTTTCTCACATTATCATGCTTTATCATAAGTGACTAGACATAGTTCCCAGTGCTACACAGCAGGATCTCATTGTTAATCCATTCCAAAGGCAATAGTTTGTATCTATTAACCCCAAGCTCTAATTCACCCCATTCCCTCCCCCTCCCACTTAGCAACCACGAGTCTGTTCTCCAAGTCCATGTTTTTCTTTTCTGTGGAAATGTTCATTTGTGCCCTAAATTAGATTCCAGATATAAATGATATCATATGGTATTTGTCTTTCTTTTTCTGACTTACTTCACTCAGTATTAGAGTCTCTAGCTCCATTCATGTTGCTGCAAATGGTATTATTTTGTTCTTTTTTATGGCTGAGTGGTATTCCATTGTGTATATATACCACATCTTCCTAATGCAGTTGTCTGTCGATGGACATTTGGGTTGTTTCCGTGTCTTGGCTATTGTGAATAGTGCTGCAATGAACATGCGGGTGCATATGTCTCTTTTAAGGAAAGTTTTGTCCAGGTATATGTCCAAGAATGGGATTGCTGGGTCAGATGGTAGTTCTATATTTAGTTTTCTAAGGTACCTCCATACTGATCTCCATAGTGGTTGTGCCAGCCTCCATTCCCACCAACAGTGCAAGAGGGTTCCCTTTTCTCCACACCCTTGCCAGCATTTATTCTTTGTGGACTTATTAATGATGGCCATTCTGACTGGTGTGAGGTGGTATCTCATGGTAGTTTTGATTTGCATTTCTCTAATAATCAGGGATGTTGAGCATTGTTTCATGTGCTTGTTGGCCATTTGCATATCTTCCTCGGAGAAATGTCTCTTCAGGTCTTTTGCCCAGTTTTCAATTGTGTTGTTAGCTTTTTTGCTGCTGAGTTGTATAAGTTGTTTGTATATTTTAGAGATTAAGCCCTTGTCCGTTGTATCATTTGAAACTATTTTCTCCCATTCTGTAAGCTGCCTTTTTGTTTTCTTTTCGGTTTCCTTTGCTGGGCAAAAGCTTGTCAGTTTGATTGGGTCCCACTAGTTTATTTTTGCTTTTATTTCTGTTGCTTTGGGAGACTGACCAGAGAAGACATTGGTAAGGTGGATGTCAGAGAATGTTTTGCCTATGTTCTCTTCCAGGAGTCTGATGGTGTCTTGTCTTCTATTTGAGTCTTCCAGCCATTTGGAGTTTATTTTTGTGCATGGTGTGAGGGTGTGTTCTAGTTTCATTGATGTGCATGCAGCTGTCCAGGTTTCCCAGCAATGCTTGCTGAAAAGACTGTCTTTTCCCCATTTTATGTTCTTACCTCCTTTGTCAAAGATTAATTGGTGGTAGGTGTCTGGGTTTATTTCTGGGTTCTCTACGCTGTTCCATTGTTCTGTATGTCTGTTTTGGTACCAGTACCACACAGTCTTGATGACTGTGGCTTTGTAATATTGCCTGAAGTCTGGGAGAGTTATGCCTCGTGCTTGGTTTTTATTCCTCAAATTTGCTTTGACAATTCTGGGTCTTCTGTGGTTCCATGTACATTTTTAGATTGTTCGTTGCAGTTCTGTGAAAAATGTCCTGGGTAATTTGGTAGGAATTGCATGGAATGTGTAGATTGCTTTGGGTAGTATGGCCATTTTTCCAATATTAATTTTTCCAACCCAGGAGCATGGAGTATCTTTCCATTTCTTTGAATCTTTTTTAATTTTCTTGATTAATGTTTTATAGTTTTCAGCATATAAGTCTTTTACCTCCTTAATTAGGTGTATTCCTAGGTATTTGATTTTTTTGTGTGTGCCATTTTAAAAAGTATTGTATTTTTGTATTCCTTTTCTAATATTTCATTGTTAGTATACAGAAATGCAACTGATTTCTGAATGTTAATCTTATATCCTGCTACTTTGCTGAATTTGTTGATCAGTTCAAGTAGTTTTTGGGTTGAGTCCTTAGGGTTTTCTATATATAGTATCATGTCATCTGTATACAGTGACAGTTTTA
Source organism: Sus scrofa (assembly GCF_054392235.1). NCBI lineage: Eukaryota > Metazoa > Chordata > Mammalia > Artiodactyla > Suidae > Sus > Sus scrofa. Next base: position 92,795,528 of record NC_139396.1, on the reverse strand, counting down.
TCACTTCTCTTCCTATTTGGATGCCTTTTATTTCTTTTGTTTGTCTGACTGCTGTGTCTAAGACTTCCAGTACTATGTTGAACAACAGTGGTGAGAGTGATCATCCTTTTCTTGTTCCATATTTTAGTGGGAAGGCTTTTAGCTTTTCTCCATTGAGTATTATATTTGCTGTGGGTTTGTCATAAATGGCTTTAATTATGTTAAAGTATGTTCCCTTTATACCCATTTTGGTAAGAGTTTTTACCATTAGTTGATGTTGGACTTTGTCAAATGCTTTTTCTGCATCTATTGAGATGATCATATGGTTTTTGACTTTTCTTTTGTTAATGTGGTATATGATGTTGATTTATTTGCATATGTTGAACCATACTTATGCACCTGGGATGAATCCCACCTAGTGGTGTTGTATGATCTTTTTTATATGTTGTTGGATTCGGATGGATAAAATTTTGTTGAGAATTTTTGCATCTATATTCATCAAAGATATTGTCCTATAGTTTTCTTTTTTGGTGGTATCTTTGTACTAAAGACTGAAGTCAGGAAGTATAATGCCTCTAGCTTTTCTCTTCTTTCTCAAGATTACTCTAGCTATTTGAGTTCTTCTGTGGTTCCATATGAATTTCAAGATTGTTTTTTCTCTGTGAAAAATGCTGTTGGAATTTTGATATGGATTGCACTGAATCTGTAGATGACTTTGGGTAGTATGAACATTTTAGCAGTATTAATTCTTCTAATCCATGAGCACAGGTTATTTTCCATTTACTTGTGTCTTCTTCAGTTTCTTTCTTCAGTGTCTTATAGTTTATAGTGTACAGATCTTTTACATCCTTGGTTAAATTTATTCCTAAGTTTTTTATTTTTGGTGATTCTGTTGTAAATGGGATTGTTTTCTTTATTTCTTTCTCAGATAGTTCGTTGTTAGCATATGGAAATGCAACTGATTTTATGTGTTGATTTTGTATCCTGCAACTTTACTAAATTCATAGGATTTTCTATATATGAGATCATATCATCTGCATACAGGTATGATTTTATTTCTTCCTTTCTAATCTGGATGCCTTTTATTTATTTGATTGATTTATTGATTGATTGCCTAATTAATCTGTCTAGAACTTCCAGGGCTATGTTGAATAAGAATGACAAGAGTAGGGTGGGCTTACTGCCTGGGTTCTTAAAGGGGTAGGTCTGATGCCTGGGTCAGCGGGTGAGCGGGTCTGATGCTTGGGTTCATGGGGGCCAGCCTGGTGCACCAGGTAGACCTGAAATTTGAGTCTACATTTATGGGCTTTATGCCTGTATCTGCATGGGTAGTTCTAGATTCTGTGTGCTAAGGCACCAAACAGGTATCAGGGACTATTCTGGCAACATGGGCCAATTTAGGCTCTGAGATGAGCCTAGAGCCTGGGTCCATGGGGATAGGCCTATAACCTGTGGCCTCAGGAGCTGGCCTCAAGGCTGGGGCCAAGAATCTGGTCTGGAGTCAACGTCCTCCTCAGGGGCCAAGTTGGAGCTGGAGTTGTCTGGGTGCCTTGGTTATGGGAGCTGGACTAGTGCTGGGGCAAGTTGAAAACCTGGCTCTGCAGTAGTTGGTTTTGTGCTGGTCCTGGTTGTAATTCTGGGTTTGTAGTACCTCTCTGGAGCTTGGGTGTTTGGGGTCTGACTGGAAGCCTGGGAGCCATAGGAGCTGTTGAAGGTTGCAGGAGTTGGCTAGCCCTGTGCTGTGCTGGGAGACTTGCTGTATGGGAGCCCATTTGGAGCTTGGTCCTATAGAAGCTGTCTGGGGCTGCTGGATGGGGCACATCCAAGGGTTATTTGGGAGCCTGGGTTCATAAGAACTCACTGGGATCCTGGGGCTGTTAGAGCTGGCAGACCCTGGGGTGAACTGAGGACCTGTGTTTGATATAGAGTTGTTTTCTTAGTTTCCTTTGTGGGATTGTTCATTGTTATGTATAGAAATGAAACTGGTTTTTGTATGTTAATTTTGTGTTCTGTAACTTTGTTGAAATTGTTTATTAGTTCTCACATTTTTTTTTTTCCTGGTATCTTTAGGGTTTTCTACATACAAGATAATGTCATCTGCAAACAGATAATTTAACTTCTTCCTTGCTAAATTGGATGCCTTGGTGGCTTTTTTTTTTTTTTTTTTTAGCAGGAAAGATACATTTGCAGGCTGCCAACAGATTTTGGTACAGAACAATGCCGCATTGACATTTTCAGAAAACTCTCAGGAGTGTAATGCTGCCACCTTTGGCCAGCAACAGTGTGATTAATTGGGTTAGCTTTTTTTTTTTTTTTTTTTGGTTAGTTATCATGCTATTTGAGATCTCTGGAGAAATAACAGCTTAATATGTAACAACCTACTATAGTCATTGTGTATTCATCAGAATTAAGTTGACCTTGTTTACTGCTGTTTTCATCACAGTTCCTCTTCTGTAACAGATCATTAAGAACAATGTAATGATGACCTCTTATGGTATCCTTGTGATCAGCTGCACACAACACATACACACACTACACATACACACATGCTTATACATTTTCTGACATACATATATTCTAATTATTTTTCTTCATTTCTCTCTTTGTGCCTCATCTGTTGTCTCCCAGGCTTATCATCCACATTCATTTCCTCCCACCAATTTATTCTTTTTTTCTCACATTCATACTGCAACCTCCAATGCATTTTCCTACAGAGTGGTAATAAAACAGGGGTTTATGAAGCAATTTAGACTTCCCACAAACATTTAACTAAGAGATGCTGTAAGGTGAAATACTACTTTGTTTGATGATGGTGAGTAAGTGGTATAATCTTATTTGGTAAATTTATGTACACAAGCATTCAAGGAAAAGTTGTTATTATGCATGCTTTTTCAAACTAAGTCACTATGAAAGAAGTGAGAGATTTCATGGCTCTTGTGACAGTCACAAGAAATAGACTGCATTAATCATGCCGCATAAAAAGGCAATGATAAGCAAAGGTTGAAACATTAAACTTTTAGAGATGAATCATAATTATAATGGTGCTATTTGTCTTCAAACTTCTTCACAAAATGAAATAACATTCTTACTATAGTCTCAATTATATTAGCGTCTTTCAAAGATGTTGGAATTAAGGCAAAGAGGTTAAAAGGAGTCAATTCAGACCAAGAGTAGAAGTCAACTTTTTATCAAAATTCTCTTATGGTAAGAGAAACAGTTTCTAAGAAGAAATGTGTAGCTCTGGTCCTCGTTTTGCCTCTGCCACTGAAGATCTTCGTCAACTTTGGCAAGTCTTACCCCCTAGTGACTTACTTCCTGACTCCTATTTCCTTACTCTTACATGAAGGGTTAGACTAACTGATCTCTAAGTTAACTTTCAGTATTTAAATAGTTTGATTCAATTCTATACTTTTTTTTTTTCTTCTGAGCCTGATGCTTAGTCCTCTTAAATGGCATGTTTAATTGTCTCAGTATTCGTTTTGCATACCATTCAACTTTTTATGTTGGAAAAATATCTTAAAGATGCATGTTGAAAAGGTGATCTGGCAAGTACATAGGTTATATAGGGGGAGAAAATGACAATTAAATGTCAATGTGAGTTCTTCAGTTTCTGGTAATGGAAAACATGAATAATGGGAGTCTTGTGAAAGCACATGTTAAGGGTAGCAGACTCTCAGAGGAACTTAGGAGTACAGACCAGATAATGTTTTTGTCCTCTTAGTAACGCAAGTTTCCTGGATCTTTACTATAGAACCCACCATTAATAGGACTCTATTTCTTTTTGTGCATTAATTCCTAATTCCATGGGTTGATTTTGTATGTCTTTTTCCCTTTGGGTTTCAGAGTGATGAAATCTGACTTGCCTAGTCAGTTATTATTTCCATTCATTAGACAGAGGAACTGTGCTGTGTTCCTTAATGACCACTTTGAGATGCTCAGGAAATAGTCTGAATTTTGGCGCTGTAGCTTGTATACTATCTCAGAAAGACATGCTAGGCAGAGTAGGACCCAGCATCTAATACAGACTTAGAATACTTAGTTTTAACTAGTTTAGCTTTTCAAGGATACCCTTCAAAATAAGCATGCTGTTTTTCTTTATAAAATGACTAGATTATGACTGAGTGGACCTCTGCTAATAGTATTGTGGTTTATAGTAATGGGTCATTACACTCAGTTGTTGAAGTAAAAACCAAAAATTAACCAGTAGTATGCTATGTAGAAGGTTTGAGATTCAGAACTCAGCTTTTCATGTCTTTTAACTCAGTGTGTGAAGATATGATTTTTAATCAATTAGTATTAATCAGTTTTTGTATATTACTACTGTAATTTAGTCAATTAGTAGATACTAATTTCTGCTACTTAACTAGTTGATCTCCTTTTCTCTTCTCTGAGAATGATATTGAAGACAGAACTGAGAATCTAGCAAGACTAGGTAAAAGACATCCACTAAACATTTTTCATTTATTAATCATTTAGCCACATCATAACTCTAAGAGGTACTTCCTGAGAGGAAAATAAGACCCACAGATAATAATCACTTTGTTTAAAGTCTCGCAGCTACTAAAGGATAAAACTAGGGTTTGAATTCAGGTAGTCTGTGTCCAGAATCTTCACAATCTTATACTTTCTCTTCTTAGTTTTTACATTTCTGTCTCTTCCCTACTCTCTATTCCCTGCCTTGGATCTTCCATAGCTTTCCTCTCTGTATAGGTATCATTTGCTTCCATTATCATGTAGATTTACATTAAGGTAGAAGTGGTTGTTTCCTCTGGAATATTCTTCCCAGGAAAGTCAGTTATGAGAATGGTTTCAGTTTTACCTTGGATGGGCCGGGACCTAGAAGTCAGGCATTCACTTTAATCGGCAGAGGGCTCCAGAGAAGTTCAGAGCCAAGGCTTTCAAGGCAAGGGTAGTGTGATGGATAGTGTGGGGTTGGGAGGACTGAAGGAAGAGCAAGAGTCTTAGGGAGCTGTTAGCTTGTAAAATACCATCAGCATTGACAGGCTAAATTTTTCTTCTTTTTCTGGCTACATTACTTCTTCAGTAAAACTTACCAACTCTTATTCTGAGGTTTATGATCCAAATTTTAATAATTAATAATATTTAGCCAGACTTCACCATTTAAAGATGTCGGGCATGAAGTACCATTGATTTTTCTTTGGATTAGTAAAGAGCTTTTCTTTAACAGCCTATCTCACATCTTCATCTCCATTTTTTTTTTTTTGGAGTATTTGTTCAAGATTTTAAGGGTTTATTGTGATATTGCTTAAAAGAACATTTTTGCATTAGCAATGTCTCTCACTACATGCCCCCTAATCTTTGGTATGAAGGGAATACCATTATCCTTTTGTCAACCTCTATTTTTATTAGCTTTTGACATTTATTTTTGACATACAAGAAGCTGTACATAATTAATATATACAACTTGATTTTGGAGATAAGTGCAGCCATACCTTGTTTTATTGAGTTTCTCTCTAGTACACTTCACAGATACTATATTTTTTAAAACAAATTGAAGGTTTCTGACAACGCTGCATTATCAGATGATTTGCATTTTTAGCAAGAAAACACTTTAAAATTAAGATTTGTGTAAAATATATATACATTTAGATATAATGCTATTATTGCACACTTAATGGACTACAGAATAGTGTAACCATACTTTTATATGCACCAGGAAACCCCCAAATTTGTGTAATTCACCTTATTGTGATATTCGCTTTATTGCGTTGGTCCAGAGCCAAACCTGCAATATCGCTGAGGAATGCCTGTATATACCTGTGAAACTAACACCGTAATCTATCCCATAATCTTATCAATTACTTCCAAAAATTGCCTCTTCCCTTTCTATTTATTATTATTCTAATTATTATTATTATTTGGTGATATGAACACTTAATATATGATTTATCCTGGTAGCAAATTTTTGTGTACAATATAATATTGTTAACTATGGGTACTATTGTAAGTAGATCTCCAGGATTTATTTATCATGGATAATTGGAACTTTGTACCCTTTGATTAAAATCCCCCTGTTTCCCCTTCCTTCCAGCCCCTGGCAATCACCATTCCACTTCCTGCTTTTATGAATCTGACTATTTTAAATTCATTGTATAAGTGGTATCACTCAGTATTTGTCCTTCATTGTCTGGCTTATTTCCCCTAGCATAATATTTCCCAGGTTCATCCACATTGTCACAAATGACAGGATTTTCATTCATTATTAAGACCGAATAATATTCCATGGGATGTATATACCATATTTTCTTTATCCATTCATTCATTAATGGGCATTTACGTTGCTTGCAGTCTTGGCTACTGTGAATAATCCTACCATGCACATGGGAGACAAATGTCTCTTTGAGATCCTACTTTCAGTTCCATAGGAAATATATCCAGAATTGGGATTGCTATGTCATAATGGTAATTCTAGTTTTAGGTTTTTGAGGAACCATTTTGTTTTCCATAGTAGTTGTATGAATATACATTCCCATAGGCATTGTGCAAGGGCTCCTTTTCCTCCTCATCCTCACTAACACTTGTTATTTTATTTTTTTTCTTTTTGATCATAGCTGTTGTAACCTGTGTGAGGTAATATCTCATAGTAGTTTTTATTTGCATTTCCCTGATGATTAGTGCTGCTGAACACCTTTTCATGTACATGTTGGCCATTTGTATGTCTTTGAGAAATGTCTATTTAATTCCTCCAATTTTTTCTTTTTTTTGTCTTTTGTCTCTTTAGGGCCACACCAACAGCGTATGGAGGTTCCCAGGCTAGGGGTCCAATCAGAGCTGTAACTGCTGGCCTACACCACATCCACAGCAACACACAATCCGAGCTGTATCTGTGACCTCCCCCACAGCTCACAGCAACACCGGATCCTTAACCCATTGAGCGAGGCCAGAGATTGAACTTGTGTCCTCATGGATGCTAGTCGGGTTTGTTAAATACTGAGCCACTATGGGAGCTCCCCTCCAATTTTTAAATTGTGTTGTTTGTGGTTTTACTGCTGGTTGTTTGAATTCTTTACATAGTTTGGATGTTAATCCATATCAGACATGAGATTTGCAAATGTTTCTCCTATTCCATAGGTGTCCTTTTCATTTTATGTCAGATTTCTTTTGCTGTATAGAAGCTTTTTAGTTTGATGTAGTTCTACTTATTTATTTTTGCTTTATTGCCTTTGTTTCTGGTGTGAAATCCAAAAAAATCACTGTTACCACTGTCAAGGAGCTTACCCCTGTGTTTTCTTCCAGGAGTTTTACAGTTTTAGGGCTTTTTCACCAGTTTCATTCTTCCTAAATATCTTTATTATTATTATTATTTTGGCTGTGTCTATGGCATGTGGAAGTTCCTGGGCCACAAATCAAACCTGCACCACAGCCACAGCACTGAAAATGCTGGATCCTTAACCTCCTGAGCCACCAGGGAACTCCTTGTTTCAGGTTTTATGTTCAAGTTTTTAATCCATTTTGAGTATGATGTAAGATGGTGGTAAAATTTCATTCTTTTGCATGTGCTTGTCCAGTTTTCCCAGCACAATTTATTGAAGAGATTGTCTTTTTTCCATTTATTTTTGGCTCCTTTGTGGTAGATTAAGTGATCATATTCTATGGGTGTATTTCTGAGCTCTTTATTCTATTCCACTGATCTATGTGTCTGTTTTTATGTCAATACCACCCTGTTTCATTATTATATCTTTGTAATGCATTTTGGTATCAGAAAGTGTGATTCCTCCAGCTTTGTTATTTCTCAAGAGTGCTTTGGCTACTCAGGGTCCTTCGTAGTTCCCTACAAATTTTAGAATTATTTGTTCTATTTCTGTGAAAATTACAATTAGAATTTTGATAAGAATTGCTTTGAATATGAAGATTTCTTAGGGTACTATGGACATTTAAATAATATTAATTCTTCTAATTCATGATCGTGGAATATCTTTTCATTTATTTGAGCCATCTTCAATTTCATTCATCAGTGTCTTATAATTTACAGAGTACAGGTCTTTTATCTTCTTGGTTAAAGTTTTTCCTAGGTATATTATTCTTTTTGAGGCAATTGTAAATGAGATTATTTTCTTAATTTCTCTTTCTTATAGTTCATTTAGTGTATAGGAATGCAACAGACTTTTGCATATTGACTTCGTTTCTTGTAACTTAACTGAATTTGATTGTTACTTTTAACTTTTTTTTTTCTTTTGTGAAGTCTTGAGGGTTTTCTGCGTATAATATTATGTCATCTGCAAATAGAAACAGTTTTGGTTCTTGCTTTTTGATTTGGGTGCCTTTTATTTCTCTTGCCTAACTGCTCTCTCGTGTACTTCCATTATTTTGTTTAGTAGATATGGTGAGAGTAGGCATTCTTGTCTTGTTCCTGACATTAAAGGAAAAATGTTTAGTGTTTTCTTTGGTTAGGATGAGTTAGCTGTTGGCATGTCATATATGCTCCTATTTTATTGAGGTATGTTCCCTCTGTACCTGTATTGTTGAGCTTTATGTCTTTATTATTGTGAATGGATGATGAATTTTTCAAATACTCTTTCTTCATCTTTTGGGATGATCATACAATTTTTATTCATTCTCTCAATGTAGTGTATCACATTAATTTGTGAATACTGTACCATCTTTGCATCCTTGGAATAAATTCCATTTGATCATGGTATATAGTCCTTTTAATGTACTATTGAATTCAGTTTTCTAATATTTTGTTGAGGATTTTTATGTCTATGTTCACCGGGGGTATTGACCTATGATTTCCTTTTCTTGTCTGATTTTGGTGTCAGTGTAATGCTGGGCTTGTTAAATATGTTTGGAAGTGTTCTTTCCTCTTCTATTTTTTTTGGAAGGATTTGAGAAGAATTGGCCATAGTTCTCTTTTAAAGTTTTGGTAGGATTTTCAGTGAAGCCATTTGGTCCTTGATTTTTTTTTTTTTTTTTTTTTTTTTTTTTTGCTGGGAGGTTTTTGATCCTGATTCATAACTTTATTTATTTGTATCATCTCTCTCATTTTGGATTTTTTCATTTGTCTAGCTAAAGGTTTGTCTTGTTTATCTTTGAATAAAAGACAGAACTTATTTCATTTTGTTTTCTATTGTGCTTTTAGCCTCTATTTTACTTTTCCACTCTGACTTGTTTTTCTCTTCTATTAACTTTGGGTTAGTTTGTTCTTTTTCTTTTTCCTGGAGTAGGTGTAAAGTTAGGTTTCCTTAATATCTTTTCTTTTTTCTTAATGCAGGTATTCATTGCTAAAAACTTTCTTCTTAGAACTGCCTTTGTTTTATCCTATACATTTTAGCAATATTGTGTTTCTGTTTCACTTGTCTGAGGATATTTTTTGATTTTTCTTTTGATTTTTTTCTTTGACCCATTGGTGGTCAGGAACGTGTTGTTAAATCACCAAATATTTCTAATTTTTTTTCTTATAATTGATTTCTAGTTTCATAGCAATGTAGTTGGAAAAGGTGCTTGATGTGACTTGAGTCTTCTTAAATTTATTAAGACTTGTTTTGTGGCCTAACAAATCATCATTCCTGGATGATGGTCCATGTGCACTTGAGAAGAATATGTATTCTGCTGCTTTGGATGGAATGTTCTGTAAATATCTGTTAGATCCATCTAGTATGTGTAGTGTAAATTGAATGTTTTCTTATTGATTTTCTGTCTGGATGCATAATCCATTGTTGAAACCAGGTAGTAAAGTCCCCTCTATTATTATATTTTATATTTATTACTTCAGATCCGATAATATTTTCCTTGTATATTTAAGTGCTTCTATTTGAGTTGATGATAAGTATTTGTAAATGTTAAATCTTCTTATTGGATTTCCCCCTTTATCATTATATAATGACCTACTTTGTCTCTTATTGCAGTCTTTGGCCTAAAGTTTAGTTTGTTTGTTTTGGCTTAAGTATAGTTATCCCTGCTATATTCTGGTTCTTTTTGCTTAGAATATCTTTTTACCAGCTCTTAATTTTCAGTCTGTATGTGTACTTAAAGCTGGTGTAAGTATCCTGTTGTCATCATATATTTGGGTCTTGATTTTTTAATCCATTCAGCCATTCTGTCTTTACATTGGAGAATTTAGTCTAGTTAGATTGAAAATAATTACTAATAGGTATTTTCTTTCTATTTCTCTTTTGTTAATTGATTTGGGGCTATTTTGTGACTCCTTCTTTCCTTTCTTCTTTCTTGCTCTTTTCCTTTGATGACTTTTTTAAGTGAAATGCTTAGATTCCTTTCTGTTTCTCTTTTATATATCTTCTATAGGTTTTTGCTTTGTGGTTACCATGGAGCCTTATAGATATCATCTTATATTTATAACAGTTTATTTTAAGCTGATAACAATGTAACTTTAAGGCATTTTAAAACCCTACATTTTTATACTCCCTCTTGGTATTTTGTTTTTAATGTCACAATTTTTATCTTTTACATTGTGCATTCATTAATAAGTTATTGTAGTTACAGTTATTTTTTATATTTTTGTCTTTAACCTTCATTGTGGAGTTATAAATGATTTACCATTACATTAGATTATTTTGAATAACTGCATGTTTACCTTTACCAATGAGTTTTAAATGTTTATATGTTTTTCTGTGACTAATTCATGTCCTTTCATTTCAGCTTGAAGAACTCCCTTTAAAATTTCTTATAAGGTGATCTAGTGGTGATGATCTTCCTCAGATTTTGCTTGTCTGAAATAATATCAATTCTGAAAAACTTCAATTCTGAAAGACAACTGTGCCAGTTAGTAAAGTTTTGATTGGTTGTTTTTTTCTTTCAGCACTTTGAACAGATCATCCTACTTCCTTCTGGTCTGCAAAATTTCTTCTGAGAAATCTGCTTACAGTCTTATGGTGGTTCCTTTGTACATAACAGGTTGTCTTTCTCTTCCTGGTTTTATGATTTTGTCTTTGTCTTACTTTTGACAGTGTAGTTATGTGTGTGTAGGTTTGGGTGTCCTAGGTTCATCTTGTTTGTAACTCCATGGCTACCTGGATATGGATGTATGTTTCTTTCCCCAAATTAGGGAAAATTTCAGTCATTATTTCTTTGAATAAACTTTCTACTACCTTTTCTTTCTCTTCTCCTCTGAGACACTTATAATGCAAATATTGGTGTGCTTTATGGTGTTGTGTAAGTACTTCAGCTATCTTCACTCTTTTTAATTTTTTTTGTTCTTTTTGTTCTTGTGATTGGATGAATTCCATTGCTCTTTTTCTATATATAATGATTTTTATTTTTTTCCATTGTAGCTGGTTTACAGTGTTCTGTCAATTTTCTACTGTATAGCATGGTGACCCAGTTACATATACAACATACATTATTTTTTCTCACATTATCATACTCCATCATAAGTGACTAGACATAGTTCTCAGTGCTACACAGCGGGATCTCATTGCTAATCCATTCCAAAGGCAATAGTCTGCATCTATTAACCCCAAGTTCCCAATCCATCCCCCTTCCTCCCCCTTGGCAACCACAAGTCTATTCTCCAAGGCCATGTTTTTCTTTTCTGTGGAAAGGTTCATTTGTGCCTTATATTAGATTCCAGATATAAGTGATATCATATGGTATTTGTCTTTCTCTTTCTGACTTACTTCACTCAATATGAGAGTCTCTAGCTCCATTCATGTTGCTGCAAATGGCATTATTTTGTTCTTTTTTATGGCTGAGTGGTATTCCATTGTGTATATATACCACATCTTCCTAATGCAATCATCTGTTGATGAACATTTGGGTTGTTTCCATATCTTGGATATTGTGCTGCAATGAACATGTGGGTACATGTGTCTTTTTCAAGGAAATAAAATGGGGAAAAGACAGTCTTTTCAGCAAGCATTGCTGGGAAACCTGGACAGCTGCATGCACATCAATGAAACTAGAACACACCCTCACACCATGCACAAAAATAAACTCCAAATGGCTGGAAGACTCAAATAGAAGACAAGACACCATCAGACTCCTGGAAGAGAACATAGGCAAAACATTCTCTGACATCCACCTTACCAATGTCTTCTCTGGTCAGTCTCCCAAAGCAACAGAAATAAAAGCAAAAATAAACTAGTGGGACCCAATCAAACTGACAAGCTTTTGCCCAGCAAAGGAAACCGAAAAGAAAACAAAAAGGCAGCTTACAGAATGGGAGAAAATAGTTTCAAATGATACAACGGACAAGGGCTTAATCTCTAAAATATACAAACAACTTATACAACTCAGCAGCAAAAAAGCTAACAACACAATTGAAAACTGGGCAAAAGACCTGAAGAGACATTTCTCCGAGGAAGATATGCAAATGGCCAACAAGCACATGAAACAATGCTCAACATCCCTGATTATTAGAGAAATGCAAATCAAAACTACCATGAGATACCACCTCACACCAGTCAGAATGGCCATCATTAATAAGTCCACAAAGAATAAATGCTGGCAAGGGTGTGGAGAAAAGGGAACCCTCTTGCACTGTTGGTGGGAATGGAGGCTGGCACAACCACTATGGAGATCAGTATGGAGGTACCTTAGAAAACTAAATATAGAACTACCATCTGACCCAGCAATCCCACTCTTGGGCATATGTCCAGACAAAATTTTCCTTAAAAAAGACACATGCTCTGTCTTTAAATTTGTTGATCCTTTCTTTTGCTTGGTCTAGCCTGATGTTGAACCTTCTATTGAATTTTTTAGTGTGGTTATTGTAATCTTCAGTTTGGTTATTTCTGTTGGGCACTTTAAAAATTTTCTATGTCTTTGTTGAAATTCTTATGTTATTCCTGCGTTATTCTTCTAATTTTGATAAGCATCTTTACTAGCACTATTTTTAACTCTTTGTTAAGATAATAGCTTATCTCTGTTTTATTATGATCAATGTCTGGAGTTTTGTCATGTTCTTTTGTTTGGAACATAATTCTTTGTTTTTTCTTTTTTTCTGACTGTGTTGGCTTCTGCGCATTAAAAAAAAAAAAAAAAAAAAAAAAAAAAAAACCCAAAAAACCAAAAACAACAACAACCATTCTCCAAGTCTTGACAGAGCAGTCTCATATAGCAGATGGATCTTGTCAATCAGACTGGCCTAAGCCCCTGGTTGTTTTTCAAATCTTTTTGATTGTCCAAATCACATTCTTTGTTCTTAGTGGTTTCCAGAGGTTGAGGGTGTGCCAAGACCCATAAGTGTTCTCAAAGAGAAGGTCCTTACCTAGATACATTTTGATTGGAAACTGGACCCTCAGATGTCAGCTGCAAAAGTATGTAGTTTGGCCCCTTCCAAGGAGGAAATGGGAAATGGGCATTTTTGTCTGTTCCCTCTGTGTTTGGGCCAGGTGTATAAACATGGGAGAGGTGCTCTTGCACTCATCTATAACTGCTTCTTTGTTTGCCTCTGTCCTGTGGGACTTGAATGCAGTCTCCATTGATTGCCAGATCCAGGCTATTCAGGGCCTCATTCCTTGGGTTAAGCTGCAAAAACTGGGATACAGAGGTGTGTACTATTCAGGGACATATTGGAAATTTGGGATAGGTAGTTGGAAGTAGGCAGAAGTGTCTGCATGCTTCTCTGATCTCTGGGAAAGATTTAGTCAGTGCCCAGATGTGAGCTAAAATTAGACATCTGACCCTCAGGTAGCAGCTTTTAATGTATACAAATAAACCTCATTCAGGGAAATACTGGGAGATGGACAATTTTTTTGTCTGCTTCTTCTGCCTTGAGCCCTGGGGTGATAGCTGCAGTGAGTGTTCATGCTCATTAACAACTCATTGTTTGCTTTGGTATTGTGAGTCATGTTGATGCAAGCCTTGATGGCTTTCAGAGCTAGAAGTTTTGGGAGCTTCATCCCTCTATTGGGAGTCTTAAAGATTAGGGTACTAGATATATGTTTCAAACTTTTCACTTCTCAGGAAGAATCTTGGAATTGAGACTCCCTTTGTAATTGTATAGTGCTGTGTTAAAGCTGAGTTTTAAGGCAAGTGAATGTCTCGAACTTTTTTTTTTTTTTTGGCTTTTTAGTGCTGCACCAGTGGCATATGGAAGTTCCCAGGTTAGGGGTTAAATTGGAGCTGCAGCTGCTGGCCTCCACTACAGCCACAGCAATGTGGTATCTGAGCCATGTCTGTGACTTACACCATAGATCACAGCAACACCAGATCCTCGACCCACTGACTGAGACCAGGGGTTGAACCTGCATCCTTATGGATACTAGTCGGATTCAATTCCAGTGCACCACAATGAGAACTCCTACCTACTAGTTTTGATGTGGGTATTTTCTTGTTTGCCCATTATTCTAGGAGTTTCCCAGCTAGTTACAGGTATCTTTCAGACATAATTGCTTTGTGTGCAACTGTTCATTTGGTTTGTTCATAGGAGGAGGGTAGTTTAGGAGCCTCCTATTTCACCATCCTTAGTTTTATAAAATTTTTTTTAATTAAAGCGTAGTTGATTTACAGTGTTCTGTCAATTTCTTCTATATAGCAAAGTGACCCAGTAATACATATATACATTCTTTTCCTCATATTTTTTTGTCACTATCTTTAAACTGCCCCTTGCCCCATTTTTAATTGTGTCAGTAGTTTTCGAATTTTGGTATGCATTAGAATCACCTTGAGGAGTTGTGAGCAAATTGCTGAGCCCCATCCCCAGAATTTCTGATTTAGTAGGTCTGGGGTAGGCCCCATATTTTCATTTCTTTTTTTTTTTGGCCATGCCCATGGCATGTGGAAATTACTGAACCAGGAATCAAACCTGCACCACAGCAGTGATCTGAGCCATTGCACTGACAATGCTGGATCCTTAACATACTGTGCCACAAGGGAACTCTCAAATTTGCATTGCTAACACGTTCCTAGGTGATGATGCTGCTGGTCCAGAACTCACTCTTAGAGAACCAATACCTGTAGCTTTAGGGCAGATATGACTGAATAACCTTTAGCCTTAAACCAGCCTTCTACAACCTTCCCACTAAGAGATCCAGCCCTTCAATACATAAAAGTCTTGACTAAACAACTACTGCTGATTAACCTTTGGGCCATCTCTACTTTCTTCTATTGACTCAGTACAGCCTAGGTGGGAAGGTACAAGGTCTCCCTCAAGAGGAATAGTGTATATATTGAAAGAGTTCAAAACCTCACCAATATGTATTGGTACTTGGGACTAAATGTTAAGCTCTGTCAGACTAAATTCATTGACATTGGTTTACTCACTTGAAATCTGAGATTTGATATATTGGCTTGGGCACTTGGGAGAGGGATTAATAGTCTATGAAATATATTAATTGAAGCCTGAACTCAATGATGACCTATAGTTAATGAGCTAGAAATGTCTGAGATTACCTGACATATTGTAGAATAAGGAATTCAGTGGTTTAGGGAAATGAAAGTCCTGGCATGGATCAGCCCACTCCTAATCGTACTCCCTAGGAAGTCCAGATGATGCTCTTTTGTTAAAGCACTAAAATGCATTGGAAAGGGAATGACAGTGTCTTTGAATAGCTCTGTGGTTGTTGTCCTCTGTATGAAAGCTATGATAATGGGTTATGCTGTAATGGAATTGGGTTCCCTGATCCTATAGGATTGATGAAGTTCTCAGAACAATAGGGACCAGCTGATAGCCCTTAATCATTTAAAAATGGTTTAAATACCACAACAAGCAACAAGAATGGGCCTTGACTTACAGGGTTCTCCAGCAGTCATTCACAAACCTTACTGTGTATCAGACTCAGGGCAGGCTTGTTAAAATCCAGGTTTCTAGACCCCATTCCTAGAATTTCTGATTTAATAGGTCTGAAATGGGATTTGAACATTTTTAACTCTCACTGAAATTCTAATAGGTAATACTGATGCCAATGGTCTGGGGACTACACTTTGAGAACCATTATTCTGTAGTAATAGCTAACTGATGATGCAATTCTAGGAATAACATACATAGGTGTCCTTCCAATGTACTTCTTGACATGTATAGGCAGAGAAAGCCTGCCTTGTGGCAGGTCTTTTGGGAAGAAATGAGTAATATTAATGTTTTGGATATGTCAGTTCACATCCCAGAGCTTCTCTGATGAGGGAGAGGCCAGGCCTCTTTGTAAAAGGAACTTGCAGTATAGCTCTGGGTTATATTGTGCATTTTTTAATCCAAGCTATCGCTAAAAATATTCCTGTGATATATTCACAGAGGAGAAAAAGCATGGACCTCATTTTTGGATGGATGTTTATGGTTTCCTGACACAAGCTGTATATAGATAAGTACCATGCAACCACCCATGCAGAAGTGAATCCATGAAAGCCAGTGGGAATAGGATATCTTCACAATGTGCAGAGCCCTGCAGTTTTCTCTCAGGGTGACTGTACCCTGGAGACAGGGAGACACTCAGACCCTCTGAGTTATTAGATTCTAGCTCTAAACTTGTATTGATTCATAGAGAACTTAAATGCCGTCATAGTACATCAGTCAGAATAGAGATTTAGTGAGGTCTTGAGATAGACCGAATGTTCTGAGTACAGTGGCAGTTGTCTATCCCTGAATGTATAATGGGAGTAGATACAAGTAGTATCTGGAGGAGTTGACACAGTGGTTTCCTGATGCATGGAATGAAGGCTGTTATGATAAAAAGGGCCAAGTAGAAGCTCTTGGAATGGCATCTCCCATTTACCCAAGAGAGATAACCAAAAGTATTACCACCACCTTCCTAAGGGGATTTCAGAGTTTAGTACTACCATAAAGGACTAAAAAAAAGTTTGTGTTTAATGTGACTGTTTGGCAGCTGCAAAAGCCATGTGGTCTTGGGTATAAAGGTATAGTTTTGCACACTTGCTCAAGTAGTTATGCTGATTGCACATGTAGTTCTAACTGTGGTATCTTTATGGGAGTAAACTAGCACAGCCCCCCCTGGAAATGTCATATTTTTTATTTCCATTCCTAAGAAAAAATTAGAAGTCATTTATATTTATGTGGCAGGGACAGTAGTATATCTTTACATTTTTTTTTACCATAAGTAATATTCAACTAACTTATCACTGTCACATATAATCCAGTAGGATTTTGGTTTCCTTTATATCCAATAGAAGATAAAATATGTCTATTACACTGATAGTATTATGTTATTTTAATCCAATGAACAGCAAGTAGCAAGTGTCCTAGTCACCTTAGTAAGATATATGCATGTCAGAATATGAGAGAAAAGCCCTGCAGTTCAAGGGCACACTACAGCAGTGAAATTTCTCAGATTACAGTGAGACTTCTAAAGTGAGAAACAAGTTGTTATACCTGCACCTTGAACACTGTTCACCACCATGCTTGGTGAGCCTCTTTGGATTTTGTTTTTTTTGCCTTTGTCTTTTTGTTTTTTGTTGTTGTTTTTGCTGTTGCTATTTCTTGGGCCGCTCCCGCGGCATATGGAGGTTCCCAGGCTAGGGGTTGAATCGGAACTGTAGCCACCGGCCTACGCGGGATCCGAGCCGCGTCTGCAACCTACACCACAGCTCATGGCAACGCCGGATCATTAACCCACTGAGCAAGGGCAGGGACCGAACCCGCAACCTCATGGTTCCTAGTCGGATTTGTTAACCACTGCGCCACGACGGGAACTCCCTCTTTGGATTTTGAATGCAACATGTATTACACTTAGGTGGGCTGCCACAGCCCATTTACTAGGTAAACTTCAAGGCTGCCAGTTTGAGTAAAGCCAAGAGAAAGAAAGAGCTGTGTGGTAGGTCTTAATCTGCAGAGAAAACTGTTTTTCCTCATGAATATTATGACCAGGAAGGCTTAATGTATTCACTGTCTTTGTGTCAGAGATACTATTTGGAGCTTCTGGAAATTCCAAAAGGAGAATTATGGCATATACCCCTCCTTTGTCAATAACTATTTCCATTTGAAAAGCTGTTTTTCTAGCTTGCTTATGGACCCCGATGGAGACTGAATACCTACTTGATCATAGGATGAAAAGTGAGCATGTGACCTGAACTACCCATCATGAACTAGGTGTTATCTAATATAATGAGGTATAAAATTGGGTGTGCCCCGCAGCATCTGATTATAAATCAGATATGATGTATCAAGAGTGGCCCTGAGAAGACCCAGAAAGTACAAGTAAATTGCTTACGTAGGTGACTTATATTCCCAAGGCACTTGGTCCTGCTGCCTCTCTGCCTCTTCCTCAGCCCATACCTATTGTTTCCTGGGGGCATTTCCTATGATATATTAATAGAGAAAGAAAATGTATGGTCCTGATTTATGGGTGGATTTGCATGGTATACTGAAGTTGCAAGGGATAGTTGCTATACTACAACTCCATTTAGGAATAACCATGAAAGATAGCAGAGAGGGAAATTCTTCCAATGGACTGAACACTGGGCTCTACATTTTTAAATTTGGGGTAGAAGTAGAGATGTCTTAAGGTGTCAATATACATTTATTCATGGTTAGTGCCTTACACATTGACTGGATTGTTAGGGACTTGGACATAAAAATACTTTCGAAGTTGGTGACAAGGAGGTCTTGGAGGACACCTATTGGAATTGTCACGGAGTGTGAAGATATTCCTGTCAAACATTAGTGCCTACCAAAGAGATCCAGAGTAGATGAGGACATTTTTAGGAGGACAGATGGCCCTTGGGGTTTGATCAAGGAGTTCCTGTACAGTGTGGATATGGTGGCTGAATAGAGCTATGCAAGGCTCAGCAACATGGATTTTCCTTTCCCAAAGTTGATGTGGCTTCTACAGTGGCTGAGTATCCAACTTGCCAAGATAAGGTATCAATGTTGAACCCTTGATATACCATCATGCTCATGGGACCATCTAGCTACCCAGCTGTATATAGATGGGGGAAGCAGTACTGTGTCTTCACAAAGAAAGACATGAAGTCCAAATATTGATTTACTTTATCTTCTTTACAGTTTTTCTGCCATTTTTTAGACTGATGTTTTATCTATCCCCTTGGTATCCCCATTACATCGCCTCCCGTTAAGAGGCCTTCTTATGGTGTCAATGATCTAAGCCCACAGTATTTATTAGTCTTACCATGTGCATACCCTCCAGAAACAACTGGCTTTGTAGAATGGTGACATGGCCTGCTAGGGGCTCAGCAATAGAGCTAGCAGGGTATTAGGACCCTGTGAGGCTATGATTCTGTACTACAATGTGGTAAATGCCTTCAGCCAGCATCCAATAATATTTCAGCGAGAAAAGGAAAAAAAAAATCATACTATAACTTTTGACTTGTGTTCTCTTTCCTCAGAAACCTCTTCATTAAATAATATAATTTCTGGAATAATAATAACTTACAGAATCATTCCTTACCCATACTTCACTTTTTTCACAAAATTTTTGTTAGAAAAAGGCAATTAACTTCTGTCTCCCTGAAAAATTCCTAACACCCACAATGTCTACCAGAGCTCCTCCCTTAGATGTGGCACTGCTATGAACTATACATCCCATGGAATCATAAATGGTGTTTCTGCGTGTGTTCAGTACACTCCAGTTTTCAACACCCTGTTGTATAACATTGCTTATCAATATCTGATATAAATAGTATAATAAATGAGGTTTAACAAGGTAAGTCATTAGAATCAAAGGCAAATGCTTTTAACCTAAATGGATTTTATGCAACTACTGATTTATCTCACCTGGGATAATTAAAAAGCACATTGAAACTTTTAGACTTTGAGAAGCAACCCCACTTCTTGACTTGATGGCTTGATTTTATTGATTTCTTTTGTTTGTGGCTTCAGTTGTGAGAGGCACATTGAAACTTCACATGGAATCTGCTGCCTTTGGACTTAAAGACTTTATTTACTCTTAACAGCTGTATCAAGGCCTTATGTATAGTGCAGGTCTCAGTAATTGTCCCTGAGAAACTCTTGGAGTAAAAAAATCATCTTTGAGCTAACTTCCCATATGATTGCATTTGGATTCCCATGTGATTCAGATGCTGCCAATTTAGAAAGTACACATACATCCTACCTCGCCAATGACTGGGTTTCCTTACCTGCTGATTCTCCCCTCTTCTAGTGAAAAAGGCTTTATAATTTTGAAACGTATCTTTTATATGTGTTAATTTTTACTTATTTATTTATTTATTTTTTAAGATAGAGTAATAGATCAGAGGGATACTTTTTTATTTTTATGTATATATTTTTAAATGATTTTTATTTTTTCCCTTATAGTTTACAGTGTTCTGTCAATTTTCTACTGTACAGAAAAGTGACCCAGTCTCTCTCTCTCACACACACACACACACACACACACACACACACACACACACACACACACACACACACACATTCTTTTTCTCACATTACCCTCCATCATGTTCCACCAAAAGTGACTAGATATATTTCCCTGTGCTATACAGCAGGATCTCATTGCTTATACATTCCAAATGTGGTAGTTTACAACTATTACTCCATACTCCCAGTCCACCCCACTCCCTCCCCCTCTCCCTTGGTAACCACAAGTCTGTTCTCCAAGTCCATGCATTTCTTTTCTGCAGAAAGGTTTATTTGTGCTGTGTATTAGGTTCCAGATATAAGTGATATCATATGGTATTTGTCTCTTTCTGACTTACTTCACTTAGTATGAGAGTCTCTAGTTCCACCATGTTGCTGCAGATGGCATTGTATTATTCTTTTTTATGGCTGAATATATTCCACTGTGTATATACACACCACTTCTTCCTAATCCAATCATCTGTCAGTGGACATTAAGGTTCTTTCCATGTCTTGGCTATTGTGAATAGAGCGGCAATGAACATGCGAGTGCATGTGTCTTTTTTAAGGCAAGTTTTGTCCAGGTATATGCCCAACAGTGGGATTGCTGGGTCATATGGAAGTTCTATGTATAGATTTCTAAGGTATCTCCATACTGATCTCCATAGTGGTTGTACCAGCTTCCATTCCCACCAGCAGTGCAGGAGGGTTCCCTTTTCTCCACGCCCCCTCCAGCATTTGTTCTTTGTGGACTTCTTAATGATGGCCATTCTTACTGGTGTGAGGTGGTATCTCATGGTAGTTTTGATTTACATTTCTCTAATAATCAGGGATGTTGAGCATTGTTTCATGTGCTTGTTGGCCATTTGCATATCTTCCTTGGAGAACAGTCTATTCAGGTCTTTTGCCCATGTATGTGTTAATTTTTAAAAGTCTGTTTTCTCCCTTAGAACTTTAAGAATTTTTTTCTTTTTTTTTGAGTATTTTACCATCATTTTGAATTCAAGAAAACAATTTTAAATGTATGTTTTTCACAGATAATAGGTGTTTAGTTGCTGATCATGCAACACCTACTCCATTTTACCCCAAACTACTTTACTTACAGAGGGGCAATTAGTGATAGAGACCAATGCCATACAAATATATAAATTCCATTCTATGGCAAGTTTATTTCATGAGTTGTGTGTTTTTAGTGTTAGAATCTTTTGGGTGAATTATGATATTGGTGAAGACACTTACTTCAACTAAAACTCATTGCATCACTTTTTAACAATACCACTGAAAATAGCAGAATACTATTTCTTTAATTTTCCTGAAAAATATATTGTAGTCGTTAGCAAGCAGGATTAGAATTGCATTAACCAACTACTGAACACAAATTAGAGCTGTAAATAATTACAACTTCTAATGTGGAAAATCACTCAAAACTGAAATTACAGTGTTTCCTGGCTTCTGGCCTTCTTAAGGTTTGATTGTTTTGTTTTGTTTTAATTTTTTGTCTTTTTTATTAAAGTATAGTTGAGTTAAAAAAATAATGTATAACATCTCATTTTAGGCAAGTGACCTTAATCTGCTTATCTTCCTACCATGTATAACAAAATAATGGTTGATAAGGGATGGTAACAACAGTTCTAATTTGGAATTAAACTTTAATAAATTGAATCAGTATTTCCATCCAGTGAGAAAGATCACTGAGATTTATTTAATTAGCAATATTTAAATCTTTTTTTAAAACTCCCATCTCAGTGACAGAACTGGGAGTCACTTTTGTATGACTCTTTTTTCTTGGTACAAATTTCATGCACTTAATAAATTTATTTAATTTGACATAATGCAAAAGTTTGTGTTCATTCATCTTAAAAATGAAGTCTAATTTCATTTATAAAAATATTGCCTAATTACTAGTGTAAGTTAAAAAATTATTCAATTAAGAGAAGAGAAATTTTGAGCAGAAGAGTACATGCATAGAGAAATTGGGGAGCAGAGGAGGACATTATTTAGAGATTTAATTTTGTGTAGTTGAATATATTTTAAATTTGAAATTATTGGTTGGTTGTATACATGTCATTACCCAGAAATTGTGCCAATAATGAGTCTTTTTATCCACTTACATCTTGTCTCCATTGGTATATTTTCTCTTAGTATTAGATTTCCTTATGTATGTTTTTTTTCTTTTTTCTCTTTCTTTCTTTCTTTCTTCCTTCCTTCCTTTTTTTTTTTTTTTGGTATTTTAGGGTCATGCCCATGGCATGTGGAGGTTTCCAGGCTAGGGATCGAATCGGAGCTGCAGCTGCCGACCTACACCACAGCTCACAGCAACGCTGGAGCCTCAACCCACTGAGTGAGGCCAGGGATCGAAATTGCAACCTCATGGTTCCTAGTCAGATTCATTTCCACTGAGCCACAATAGGAACTCCAGATTTCCTTATGTATGTTTGTCTCTATACATTTACAGATTTTTTTAAAGCAAACATTTATTAACTGCCCATAGAGTGTCAAACATTATACTAATAACATTGGAAGGGGGAGGTGTGTATAGAGATGAATAATTATATATAATCATCGTCGTTATATAACAGTAAAACCTTTCAGATAGAATCTATAACCTTGAGTGTTTTTATATCAGCTTTCAGGGGATTCTTTAGTGACTGGAGTTCATTCACTGTTGTCAGGGTCAATTGGACCTAAGGCATTTAAGATATATAATTCAGCAGGAGAGTAAAACTTAATGTATACATTGGTAACATTTTCCTGTCATAAATAATCTTTAGCACCTTGAACTATTTAGAAATATGGGATAGTATCTAATATAGGAATTACATTAAGTGGGAATATTTATTAAATGAAACAAAATTAATTACATTCTGCCCTGTAATAAAAATTGACATTCACTAATGGAAACAATTTAAGCTAATTTTTATCTGTTAGCTTTATAGATTTTACCTTTATTAGAGCTCCTTCCAACCACCTCTGAGAGGACTTTTGAAGGAATTTTTCTCAAAATGTTATGCTGGACAAATTTAATTTACTCATAAAAAGCCTACTTGATCAAGGTTATCACCTTTATTTTCAAGAATAATTTTTTATATAACCTTATGTAAAAGAAACAGATATTTTAAAATACCTTTTGATTTAGAGAATTACTGATGGTTCTATTCTCTTTTCCTAATCAATCAAGTCTCTGCAGGAGTTTATACAATTCATTATCCTAAACTGGAATGGTTAATTTTATCCACTGTTGGATAAGCAGGTAAAAGTTTCAATAAGTACTGATAGTAATTCAAATCTTCAAACCTTAATGAATCCATTAGAGTTGCTGTATAACAATTGTGGTATATGTTAACCACGCAGAACATTCTGGGCTAAATACAACTTGAACCATGTGATTTGTTTCTATTTCATATTATTAATCAGCAATGTTGCTCTTTCAAAGCCATTATTATTTTCACTCAAATCTAGAGTATGAAAAGTTTCAAAATTTTCTATTAATTGCTTACTATGATAAGTAAAACAAACTTTTAAAGTTTTTATTACAAATGTTGGTTAAATATTTCTGTCCTTTAGATTATTGTTTCATTGTAGCTATTTGAAGAAAAGAGCCAATTAGGAGTTTAGAGAAGTAAAAATGGGAGGGGGGTTGATTATGGGGTGGTAAGAGTATGTAGTGCCATTTCATATTCATATTTGATAAGTAACTGTTGTATCTTACAGTCATTGTGCTTACTGTTTTAGACTAAATTGTGGGGAACCACCTAGGTTCTAGTTTTACTTTTTTTTGTTGGAAAGCTGTGGTAATGTGGATAATCTTGCAAAGAGGTAATGGTAATATACAAAGATAAAATGATAACATACAAAGTGATAACACAAATAAAATGCTTAGCACAGATCCTGGCACATAGAAAAGTTTTCTCAATTTTTTTCTATAATTATCATATCTTATTAAATTATTGATTCTATAAGTCTTTGAATTTTACAGTGCTATAAAACTATAGTTTTTTCTAACTAATTTTCTAGTGCTTTATGCTATGATTTTGTTTAATTATATGTCATCTAATATCATAATTTATTAATTTTCTATGGTCTGAATCACTGCTTGGATATTAGGTACTGGAATTGTAAGATTTCTATGAGAATTATAGCATAAACTAAAATTATGAGGGAAAACTTAGAGGATAGAAAAATCTAATTTCTTCTAATATTGTTAACTAGAGAGTATAGACATTCAGGAATAATTTTGCTTGGTTAAGTCAGTTTTTGGAAAAATTCTACACATTCTTATATATTCTCTTAAAAATGCCATTATCTTAGTTGCCATTTCTATAAAACAATTTAAAAATATATTAGTGTATGGAGGTACCTTATAAAACTATACATAGAACTGCCATATGACCCAACAATCCCACTCAGGCATATATCTGGACAAGACTTTCCTTAAAAAAGATACATGCACCCACATGTTCACTGCAGCACTATTCACAATAGCCAAGACATGGAAGTAACCCAAATGTCCATCAACAGATGATTAGATCAGGAAGATGTGTTATATATACACAGTGGAATACTACTCAGCCATAAAAAAGAATGAAATAATGCCATTTTCAGCAACATGGATGGAACTAGAGACTCTCATATTGAGTGAAGTAAGTCAGAAAGAGAAAGACAAATACCATATGATGTCACTTACGTCCGGAAGCTAGTATAAGACACAAATGAACCTTTCCACAGAAAAGAAAATTATGGACTTAGAGAATAGGCATGTGGTTGCCAAGAGGGAGGGGGAGGGGGAGGGAGGGGGAGGGAGGGGAATGGATTGGGAGCTTGGGGTTAACAGATGCAGACTATTGCCTTTGGAATGGATTAGCAATGATATCCTTCTGTGTAGCACTGGGAACTATGTCTAGTCACTTATGATGGAGCATGATAATGTGAGAAAAAATAATGTATGTGTAACTGGGTCATCATGCTGTACAGTAGGAAAAGCAATTATATTAGGGAAATAACAATAAAAAATTAAAAAATTAGGAGTTCCCATCGTGGCGCAGTGGTTATCGAATCCGACCAGGAACCATGAGGTTGCGGGTTCGGTCCCTGCCCTTGCTCAGTGGGTTGACGATCCGGCGTTGCCGTGAGCTGTGGTGTAGGTTGCAGACGCGGCTCGGATCCCACGTTGCTGTGGCTCTGGCGTAGGCCAGTGGCTACAGCTCCGATTCGACCCCTAGCCTGGGAACCTCCATATGCCGCAGGAGTGGCCCAAGAAATAGCAAAAAGACAAAAAAAAAAAAAAAATTAGTATCAGGGAAATCACATCAGCAAAACTTTTTTTTTTTCAGGGGGGGTCTTTTCTTGAGCTGCTCCCATGGCATATGGAGTTTCCCAGTCTAGGGGTCCAATTGGAGCTGTAGCCGCTGGCCCACAGCGGGATCTGAGCTGCATCTGCTACCTACACCACAGGTCACGGCAACACCAGATCCTTAACCCACTGAGCAAGGCCAGGGATCAAACCCTCAACCTCATGGTTCCTAGTCGGATTCATTAACCACTGCGCAACGACGAGAACTCCAACAAAAACTCTTAATAAGGAAGTCACTGACTGGAAAAAAAAAATTAAAAAACAAAAATATATCATTACTTCTGATCATCAGAGTTAGATCTTTTTGTTATCTATACTGATGAAAGTCATACTCTTTAAGGCATGGACTGTAATGTCATGCAAGTAAACATATGTGTTTATTAATGTATTCCCCTAATATTTTTTGTTTAAGTTTTACATAATAGAGTAGTATCTAAGGGGCTATATGCCATACAAATTGTGTAGGTTAATTACATTAACTAAATTAAATCAGAAAAAGCATATATTACTACATTTCTTAGCATTCTGATCATATGAAGTATTGGAGCTGCTGGCATTTGCAAGTTGAATGAGGGACATCTCATTACTAACAACTATTTATAGAGATTCTAAAGACTTTGTTGGCTCCATGGTATCTGCTTAAGAAATGATAGGCAATCAAAGGATAATTGGTGATTTTCTCAACCACTGATAGTAATTTAGTATATTTTACCCTCTATTCCTAGTGCCTTGAAGTAAATTTACTGAGTGTGCTGTATTCTGAGGATTAGATCAAGAATAGAGGAACAAGATAATAAATAGGTCCTTGGACTTGCATTCTCTGTGGGAAGAGATATTTAGGATTTTAAAATATAGGAGGGAAAAATATTTGATAGTCTGTTTTTCCTTTACTTTCTTCTAGTACTCTCACAGTCATGGGCTTTGTGATCTAGACCTTAGGTGTAATTACCCAAATCCTAATTTTCTCATTGGTACAAGAGCAAAAAATAATACTTCCTTTAAGGGTTCTTTGAAGATTAAATGAGATAATTCATGTGAAGTGGCTGACATATAATTAAGCTCAATGCACTTTAAAACTTACACTATTTGTGATGTGGTGTTTTCTGTCTTTTCCCTTTTATTTTCACAATTAAGACTTTTAGCAGAAATTATCTTTTGCCTCTTCCATAATTCCATAACTAAAGACTTGACTTATTAGATAGTATGGTATTCTCCAAAGTGAAGTACCCAGAGGTAATGTATAATGATCCAGTGGGTATATAAAAAAATCTTAAAACTTCTACTGATATTTAATTTTTATTTAAGAAAATAAAAATTTAGGTTTAGTAATATTTAACTTGAAGGCTAAGATTAGTGTTTCTATATAACATATAAATAAATACATTCAATATGAATGCTGAATTTTTCTTTTTGAATGAGAGTGCTTGAGAAAAAAAGTTTGCACTTTGCTGTACAGCATAAATTGACATAACATTGTAAATTAACTATAATAAAAATTAAAAAAAAACATTTGGAGATCATCAGCCTATTACTTAGTGCCTGAATGCAGCTTTATGGGTGACAGGAAGAGGAATTTGGAAAGGTTCTTTAGGAAAACTTTCTAGGGGTCCAGAGTTTAAGTAAGTCACAAGGAAGCAATCTAGTTACGGGTTGTCAGAGGGCAATGTGAGGCTGTGTGAGTGGTTGGTTCTTTTGAAATTTTACAGTTTCCTGCCATGAAACTTCAGTATAGTTTTAGTATAGTTTTGTTGTTGTCACTGTTGAAGAAAGAACCACCTTGCTGAAAAGTGGTTTGTTCCCTATCTTTTATTAATAGACAATACAAATCCATTGTAAATAGTCCTTTTTTTTTTTTTTTTTTTTTTTTTTTTAAGGGCTGCCTCCATGGCATATGGAGGTTCTCAGGGTTGGGGTCAAATCAGAGCTATAGCTGCTGGCCTCCACCACAGCGACAGAAACACCAGATCAAACTGCATCTTCTACCTACACCATAGCTCACGGCAATGCCAGATCCTTAACCCACTGAGTGAGGACAGAGATCGAACCTGCGTCCTCATGGAGACTAGTCAGAATCATTTTTGCTGAGCCACAATGGGAACTCCCATTGTAAATATGCTTATTAAGCAATAGACAAAACCTCCATCTTATAAACTGAATAAATTCAGTTTAAATTGATTGCTTTGGTACTTAGAAGAGTGATGTAAAGCTACTTGTTGGGATTCATATGCTGAGATTTTATTACATTTTGAAGCACATAAATAAAAGCTAATGAAAAAACCTAGTCTGTACTCCTACCAGTGGAACTCAAATCCACATAATAGAAAGATTTTCCATTGAGCCTGACTTCATTTAGTATTAAGACACTTTTGCCAAACAGTGATCTAAGGAGAAATCTTTAGTTTTGTTGGATTTCAAAGCCATTTTCTGATACTGCTTCTAGCACCAGAAAAAACAGTTTTACAGAATAGTAAGTTGTTTATTTTGAGAGTCCATTTCAATGATCATAAAGCATTGTTCTTGACACCGATGGTTTACTTAGTAGTTTGGAAATTATGCATAGTAATGAAACATGAAATAGTTTAAAACTGTTTTATGAACAGTGTCAATTACAGAATGAGCTAAATTCACTTTGACTACAAAGGCTTATTACTGTGGAAGTCAAGATGCTCTACCACTCTCAGTTAATGCTATTCTTTTTTAGTGATTCAAAGCCTATTTAGTACTCCCTTAAAACTAAAACTGTACCCTTATTATACAATCATAGAGAGTACTAGAATCATTATAACCATTTGTTTCTCCACAATTCTTAAAACACAATCTAAAATACCAGTGTTCTGAGTAGTGGTCTATTTCCCAGTATCCAAGATTATGTTAGAATATGTGTTAGAACTTTTGTAGCTCAATACCAAAAAACAAACAACCCCATCTAAAAATGGGCAGAAGATCTAAACAGACAATTCTCCAAAGAAGACATACAGATGGCCAAAAAACACATGAAAAGATGTTCAACATCACTAATTATTAGAGAAATGCTGATCAAAACCACTATGAGGTACTCACCTTACATCAGCCAGAATGGCCATCATCAAAAAGGCTACAAACAATAAGTGCTGGAGAGGGTATGGAGAAAAAGGAACACTATGACACTGTTGGTGGGAATGTAAATCGGTGCAACCACTGTTGGTGGAAAACAGTATGGAGATTCCTCAGAAAACTACAAATAGAACTACCATTAGATCTAGCAATCCCACTCTAGGCATCTATCCAGAGAGAACCATGACTCGAAAAGATACATGCACTCCAGTGTTCATTGCAGCACTATACAAAGTAGCCAAGACATGGAAACAACCTAAATGCCCATCAACAGAGGAGTGGATAAAGAAGAGGTGGTACATGTACACAATGGAATATTACTTATCCATTAAAAGGAAAGAAATAACAGTGTTTGCAGCAACATGGATGGGCCTAGAAATTATCATGCTAAGTGAAGTCGGTCAGACAATGAGACACCAACATCAAATGCTATCACTTACATGTGGAATCTGAAAAAAGAACACAATGAACTTTGCAGAACAGATACTTACTCAGAGACTTTGAAAAACTTATGGTTTCCAATGACACAGGTTGGGGGGGTGGGGGGATGCACTGGGGTTTTGGGATGGAAATGCTATAAAATTTGGTTGTGATGATCATTGTACAACTATAAATGTAATAAAATTCATTGAATAAAAAATAAAAATAAAAAGGGGAAAATAATGTGTTAGAAAATGGATCTGATGAGTAGTTTTTCAAGGCTGATCTCATTATTTGATTACTTGTGGAAGATGTAGATTGGCCTGGCCTTTGAACTGGATATAAATGACTACAAGAAGGAATACCATTTGATGAATTCAAGTCAATTATATGCTGTTAACTTGAGCTATATGCACATAAAGGATGCCTTTTACGGGACATATACAGTTATTCCAGAAGATGATTTTTAGTATATTTATTTTTTTCTTAAGAGATTTTATTTTTTCCATTATATTTGGTTTACAGTGTTCTGTCAGTTTTCTACTGTACAGCAAAGGACCCAGTCACACATACATATATACATTCATTTTCTTGCATTATCCTCCATCATGCTCCATCATAAGTGAGTAGATATAGTTCCCAGTGATATATACAGGATCTCATTGCTTATCCATTCAAAATGCAATAGTTTGCATCTATTAACCCCAGATTTCCAGTCCATCCCCTCCCTTTCCCTCCCCCCATCATCCGCAAGTCTATTCTCCAAGTCCACGAGTTTATTTTTTTGTGGAAAGATTTGTTTGTGCCGTATATTAGATTTCAGATATAAACCCATATGGCATTTGTCTTTCTCTTTCTGACTTACCTCAGTTAGTATGAGTCTCTAGTTCCATCTTTATATCATAATATATGCAAACATATTCAGAAAATATTTGGATGCAAGTAGTGGCAAATCTGTTGACTGTTAGTCTGGAATGGGTTTGAATATCAAAAAGACAATATATATAAGATACTTTCTCATGTGCCAGTCATCATGGAATAACTCAGCAGCGCTTTTGAATTTTTTGAAAATCTCAAAGAAAGTACCAAGAAATTGTATTCAAGAACCTTTCAAAGTTTAATAAGATCTAGGGGAAGGGTTTCTGGAAAATCAAGCCAGAAACAATTCTCAGGCCTTTGAAGTGCTGTAGGTTGAAACTACCAATATTTTTATATTAACTGCTGATTAATATTCTGTTCTTTTACAATTTTGTAATTAGTTCTGTGTTGTAATGTTCTAAGGCTAGCACACAGATAATTTTACAGGCATGAAAAATTATATCTTGAAGATCTCATTTCTTGAGTGTTCTTTTGCTGTTCAATACAATGGGAGAAACATTAGGTGATTTTTTGATACTAAACTTTAAAGTTTAGTCAGAACCGAAAGATGCTTAAATAATAGATAACTTTAAATTTTAGAGGGGACAGGTGATAGTCACTATTCATTAAGTGTCTGCTACATACCAGCTCTTTTGCTAAGAGTTTTATAATGTAATCCTTCTATTAACCCTATAAGGTATATAATTCCATCTCCATATTACAGGTGAGATAAATGAAGTTCAGAGAAATTAGGGATTGTATAAATGTCTCACAACTAGTAAATGATAGAACTGGAATTTAAACTAAGGGCCTTCTGGCTCTGAAGCCCGTATTCATTCCAGAGAATTATACTACCCAAAGTTATGAATTAAAAATGGCATTATTTAGCCATAGGTTGAAGACCATTCTCATGAGAAATCAGCTTGTTCCCGTGTGGGTATGAGAGTCACTGAGGTTTATTTGCTGGTTTCTTTCAATTGACTCAAGAGCTGTGTCTCTAGGATAAGGCAAATGTCTTCATTTACTACTTGGAATAATAAATGTGTGCCATACCTGCAGAAACAAATTGTATCTGCTAGGAACCAGCATACACTTTTGATACAGAAGGAAAATACGCCCTTTGTTAGGCCCAGCCTATTAATTTTAAAGTGCCTAGAGCCCAAAGCAGCCCCAAACAGCTGGAATACTACCTGCTATTCCAAAATAGACACTAAAATCCTCTTCCTATTTATAAAAAATAAAACTGTTCCTCTTTTCCTAAGAAGCTTTGTCAGTATGAAAGGAACAAAAATTGATGGCTTAATGTTTTTTTATTTTGCAGTGAATTCTGTATTACACTGCTGTTACGATGAAATCTGGAGTATTCACAAAAAACAAATGTATTTCCTACCTGCAAGACCCCTTGTATAAAAAGAAACATTAATTTCATAAAGACATATTCTTAGGCCACACATAATTAATTTTAAGTAGTTGAGTTAGTACAAATATATTTTTATATTTTATATAAAATGTTTTTTTCTTTTTCATCCCTTCTCTCTTTATAAAACAAGCATTACTTTAAAAAGTTGCTCAAATTCGTTAGACTGTCCCCTTGAATATTTCATTTTTGATTTGAGAATTTATTCATTTATGCAGTAGACTGAATATCATTGTTATAATGCCCAAATCACAGCCTTATTTTATTTGAGAAGGTGTCTAGCCCAGTGCCTGATATAAGTACTTCTTAGATGCACTTTTTTTTTTTTTTTATAGCTAAATGACCTTGGGTCATTCTCTAGCATGCACTTTCCTCATCTTATAAATGTGAGACTTAGGAGTCCCTAAGTCTCCTAGCTAAATGACCTTGGGTCATTCTCTAGCATGCACTTTCCTCATCTTATAAATGTGAGACTTAGGAGTCCCCATCATGGCACAGTAGAAACAAATGCTACTAGGAATCATGAGGTTACGGGTTCTATACCTGGCCTCACTCAGTGGGTCAGGGATCTGGCGTTGCCAGGAGCTGTGGTGTAGGTCGCAGACGCAGCTCAAATCTGATGTGGCTGTGGCTGTGGCTGGCAGCTACACCTCTGATTTGACCCCTAGCCTGGGAACCTCCATATGCTGCACATGGGGCCCTAAAAAGACAAAAGATAAAAAAAAAAGGTGAGGTGTAAAGATGATTTCTTAGGACGTCTAGCTAACTGGAATGCCATGATTCCAGACTGACATATAAAATCTGATGGAATAATGCTAGAATCTTTACTATTCCCTTAGACGTGTCATGCTTATTCCTACCTCTATGCTTTTAATCATTCTGTTTGCCCCCTCAGTAGTGCTTTCTCTCCTTACTGTTCATCTAAAATAATCTAGTCAACATGTATTCACTAATATCTTCACTAATATTGAATACTGTTTACGTGGGTAAAGGAATGGGTAAAGGAGTGAAACTTTCAATTTTAATTATCCTTCAAAACCTTTTTAAGCTTTACTTCCTATATTAATTGCTTCCTAAAAATCCTAGACCTTTTAGATCTCTATGCTTTTTTCATTGCCTGTATTTATCTTATTTTTGGTAATTATATTAAAGTTTGTGAGAAGGGAATTACATCTTAGCTCATTAACTAATTTGTAAAATCTTCAGAGGAGGTATCATGACATATAATTCTTTATTTTTCTTAAACTCAGGTGTAATTTTTTTTCTTTTTAGGGGTTTGTAGATTATAAGGCATGCATGTTACTAGTAAAAGGGTAGTTTGAGTCAAGAAAGTCCTGAACTAGTATAATAGGAGTATGAATAAAATGGAGGAAGGGAATTCAAAAGGCAGTATAGTTATTTTGCTAATTTTTAGTTTGCTTTCTACAAATCATATCTAGTGAGACTAGAAATGATTTGTATAAAGGCTTTGAACACACATTAGGTTTGAAAATAATGAGGCTGTTATTTTTAACTCTCACTCTAGAGCTCAAGTCAAATGTGTCCAATGAGAATGCTATAAAATTATTTCAGTGTTATCATATTTTGAGGAGTTACTTTTTTGGAATGAACTTTTTGTAGTTAGATTATAATCCAATTATAAATATTACTCTGATTACTTTATAGCCTCCACTTTGTTTGGATAAAAAATGTTTATATATTCAGCCTGGTAAATACTTCTAAAATTAGACTTTGTTCAATTAAGTTCCTCCCAAAGATTCTAAACTGCTCTCATTAAAATGTTCAATTTTTAAAAATTCAAAATAAATTTAAATATGTGAACCATCATAGAATAAGTGGTACTTCTTCCCTAAGATGATACCTTGAACAAAATAGTACTAACTTGGCTGCATAGATTCTGCTGTCTTCATTGAAAAGTCAATTACTTTAAAGATTCTTTGTTCTTCAATAAATCAATTCACTGTTAAACATAATTTAAAATATAGCCTCAGAGAAGCACTTTTGAAATGGCAGAGTGAGGACCTCTGCAAATTTACTTCTTTGTATGGGCTGTAAGAACACTGTAAAAATGTTCAAAATCAACTTTTTCAGAACTCTAGAAATTAATCAAAGTTTTAGAACAAGAAAAATGGCTGGACCTCATTAAGGGCAATGATTTTTGTAGTATTTTAATTTGCCCTATTTCTATTCCCCTCACCCCATATCCGTAGTAGTTTGAAAGTCAGTAGCCACAATAACCATGGTAGCTGTGAAACCAGATGATTAACAGTGATTGGAGGGGGCAGAATGGATTTGGGGCTGCCCCCAAAGACCCATTTCCCTGAGGTAACTGTCACTGTTTCATCTGTCTTGCTGCTTGGAAAGCCCCATTTACAGGGCTTGTCTTTAATTGACTTGCCTTAGAGCTACTCAATGGGAAAGAGCCAGTTTCAGGAGGTTTGTTGAAAATGATCATCATCAACATCACAGGTGCTTGAGGCCATGTTACTAGTTGGAGAAACAATAAGTTGACTCAAGACTAAAAGAAAAATCTTGAGAATTATATATATGTTGTTAGGTGGTATAGAAAAAAACAGGATTATTTTTGTCATCTGAAAGTTCAAACACATGTGTAGGGCTGTGGGCATGCCCAGGAAAGACACAAGAAGGCCTTAATCTCTCACCTTTGGCCCACCCTGTTGCTGTGTGCAAGCAGGGAATCAAGGATGAAGTGGAGTTTTAAAATATGTATGTTAAAAGCATAACCCAACACACCCATGTGTGTGCACATGCACACACACACACACACACACACACACACACACACACACACCTTCTTATCAAAGGGGATGTTTATTGAGTCAAGGAATTTAAGGAAACCTTTTTACAAGCATTAACTGAACACTAATTGACCAGGGACTGTAGTGACTGTACACAAGGATATAAACTTTACATAATCAGTCCAGGAAAATCGTTAAAACAAAAGGCAATTGCAGCAGCAGCAATAGTAGCAATGAAACAACAACAACAAAAACCTGGGGGAAGGATGAATTGATATCCAGGGTTGCCAAATTGTATTATTTAAAATGTTTAATTTCAGCAAATAACCATAACCAACAAATAACCAGTGAAATATTGAAGCATGGACTATACACTGGGGGAAACAACAGTAAACAGAAACAGTCCCTGAGAAGGCCAGATGCTAGATTTAATAGAAAAAGGTTTTAAGTTAGCTAATTTAAAGATGTTCAAAGAATTAGAGGAAGCTGTATCTAAAAGTTAAGTGAAAGTATGAGAAAAATGTCTTGCTAAATAGAGATTATAGATAGAAATTATAAAAATCAGAAATTCTGAAATTAAATAGTACAAGAAATGAAAAATTCTTTTAAAGGGGTTGAAGGGAAGCTCTGACTGGCTTAACCTGAAGATAAGTTAATTGAGATTTTTCAGTCTGTGGAACAGAAAGAAATAAAATACCAGGAAAAAAATGAACATAGCCTATGGGATAGTGTCAAGTATACCAACACATGCATAATGAAATTATCAAAAACAGAGGAGAATGGCAGAGGATATTTGAGGAAAGTTTTCCAAATTTGAAGGGAAACATTAATTTACACAGCCAAGAAAATCAACAAATTTCAAGTATGATAAACTAAAGAGATCTACACCTCAACACATCATATTCAAACTGTCAAAAGCCAAATTTAAAAGATAACTTGAAAACAGCAAGAGAAAATTGACTCATTATATACAATGGCTCCTCAATAATATTGAGTTGACTTCTCATTAGATTTCATGGAGGCTGGAAAGAAGTAGGTGATGTATTTTAAAGTTCAGAAAGATAAGCAATGTTAACCAAGAAATTTACATTCAGAAAAACTAACTTTTAGAAACAAAGGAGAAATTAAGATATCCCCTGATAAACAAAAAAGGAGAGAATTTTTTTGCTCTCAGTCTTGCTCTACAACAAATACTAAAGATAATTCTGTAGGATGAAA
This sequence comes from Sus scrofa, assembly GCF_054392235.1. NCBI lineage: Eukaryota > Metazoa > Chordata > Mammalia > Artiodactyla > Suidae > Sus > Sus scrofa. The sequence continues at coordinate 92,760,252 of NC_139396.1, read as the reverse complement.
TAAAAGGACAGTAAACAGTAACTTGTATCTACACAACATAATACAAAGCATCATAATAAAAAAGTAAATGTGATTACCTAGGTAAATGGGAAATAGTATAACTGTTTTTATTTGTATTCCTTTTCTTATTTGATTTAAAAGACAACTACATAGAGTAATAATTATACAGCTGTCTTCATTAGCTTACAATGTATAAAGATGTAATTTTATCAAATAATGTAAGAGCTAAAACCATGAAATTCTTAAAACATAGGAGTATACCTATGTGATCCTGGGCTTAGCAACTGTGTCTTAGATACAATACTGAAAATGCAAGTGGCACAACAACAATAATAACAAAAAGATAAACTGGACTCCATCAAAATTAAACCTTTGTGTTTCAAATGATGCCATCAAGCGGGTAAAAATGACAACTCATAGAATAAGAGAAGATATATATGACACAGAAATTTTATCCAGAATAAAAAACTCTTAAAAATTTATAATAGGTGAGCAAGACTGTGGTATAGGAATTTCTAGGGCCTATTCCCTAGAAACTCTTAAAAATTTATAATAGGTCAATAAGACTGTGGTATAGGAATTTCTAGGGCTTATTCCCTCCAAGAAATATTTATTTGATCAACTATCTGTGCACAAAATACCTCATAGGAGCTAATGCTTCCAGGTAAGGGATTATAGCATCTGAGTGGATCATAGAAATAAAAAGGTGTATTTAAGGTGAGTTGAAAGACAGTTTCTCATTACTCCCATTGGCCATTCCCCAAGCCCAGACAGCCCACATGGAGAGAAACACCTTTCTTGTGGCGGAAGGAGAGTCAAGTGCTCAGCTCCAGGCTAACTTCTGCCTCATGTGGTTCCCATGGTCTTAGATTCCATGCCACCTCCTCAAACCCAGGCTCCAGGCCACTTTCTATGGACCCTGGCTTCTGGCTAGCACCAATAGCACCAGCCCTCATGGACCCAGATACCAGACCCACTGCTGTGGTCCTCAGTTCCTGGTTGGATCCCACAGATCCAGGGCCCAAACTGTCCACATGGATCTAGGTCCCAGACCCTTCATTAGACTCAAGTGTCAGGCCTTTCCCAGTGTATCCAGGATCCAGGCTTTTCCCTACAGACCCAAACACCAGATCAGCACAGCTGCTGACCCAAGCACCATATGTGCCTTTCAGAGAACTGGACGCCACCAGATGGCCCACCTACAATCTCTAGATGGGTTGACCGGTGAAAAGTTTTGCCTGCTGAAGCCAGTCTGCAAGGACTAGAAGAGGTGAATACTTCCTCAAATATTTAGGCACCAATGCAAGGCCGCAAGGATCATGAATAATGAAGGAAATATGACATCAAAGGACTCTAACAAAGCTTAAGTGACTGATTCTAAAGAAATAAAGAGCTAAAAATTGTCTGGAAAAGAATTTAGAATAAAACCTCTTACAGAAAAACCAAATGGGACCATGGAGTTCCCTTCATGGTTCAGAGGTTAACTAACCTGACTAGGATCCATGAGGATGGGGGTTTGATCCATGGCTTCACTCAGTGGATTAAGGATCCAGCATTGCCGTGAGCTGTGGTGTAGGTTGCTGTAGCTGTGGTGTAGGCTGGCATCTACAGCTTTGATTTGCCCCTAGCCTGGGAACTTCCATATGCTGCAGGCATGGCCTCAAAAAGCGAAAAAGAAAAGCCAAATGGACCTAAAAGCCATATACAGAACATTCTATCTTACATAAGGAAATACATTTTTTTCAAACTCACAGGTATGTTCTGTAGGATAGGTCATTTGTTAGGCTACAGAACAGACTTGGCAAATGTAAGAAAATTGAAATCAAATGAAGTATTTTTTTTCTGACCACATGGTATGAAACTAGAAATTAATAACAGGATGAAAATTGGAAAGTTCACAAATATGCAGACATAAAACAATACATTCCTGAAGAACTTTAGGTCAAATAAGAAATCAAATGGAAATAAAGAAAATCATGAAAAAAATGAAAATGGAAATATAACATAATCAAACCTTATGGGATAAAGCAAAAGCACTTCTAAGAGGTATATTTACAGTGATTAAAACTAATTTTGAGAGAAAAAGATTACAAAGAGTCTAATTTTACATCCCCAGATGTAAAGAAACTAAACCCAAAGTTAGCAGAAGGAAGGGAATCACAAAGATCAGAGCAGAAAAAATAGAGCACAGAAAGATAAATTAATGAAAGTAAGAGTTAGTTTTTTGAAAGATAAACAAAATTGACAGACTGTTACCTAGACTAATGAAGAGGCAATATTCAAAATCACAAAGAAAAGAGACTATAATACAATTGATACCACAGAAGTGCAAAGGATCATGAAAGACTACTGTAAATAATTATACACCAAAAAAATTGAATAAACTCAAAAAAAAATAAATTCCTAGAAATACAACATAGCAACACTAAATTGTGAAGAAATGGATAATCTGAACAAATTAAGGTGATTGAATCAGCAACTACAAAGCTCCAACAAAGAAAAGCTCAGGACAAGATGGCTTCACTGGTATTTTCTGTCAAATTTTTAAAAAATTAATGCCAATCGTTTTCAAACCCTTTTAAAAAATTGTTGAGGAGCAAACAGTCCCAAACTCATTTTATAAGGCCAGCATTACCCTGATATCAAAGCCAAATAAAGATAATACAGAAAAGAAAACTACATGCCTACTTCCTGATGAATATAAATGCAAAAATTCTCAATAAAATATTAGCAAACTCAAGTTCCTGCTGTGGCACAGTAGGTTAAGGAGCTGGCATTGTCTCTGTAGCAACTTAGGTTGCTGCTGAGGCATGGGTTCAATCCTTGGCCCAGCACAGTGGGTTAAAGATACAGCATTGCTGTAGCTGTGGCGTAGATTGCAACTGTGGCTCAGATTTGATTCCTGTCCCAGGAGCTTCCATATGCTGTGGGCACAGCCAAAATAAAAAACCAAAACAAAACAAATTAAATTCAACAGTGCATTAAAAGATCATACACCATTATCTACTGAGACTTATCCTTGGGATACAAGAATGGTTAAACATATGCAAATCAATAAATGTGATACAGTATTAGAATGAAAGATAAAAATATGATTATCTCAATAGATGCAGAAAAATCATTTGACAAATTTAATATCCTTTTATGATAAAAAAAAGTCTCAGCTAGGAGTTCCTATTGTGGCTCAGTGGGTTACAAACCCAACTAGTATCCATGAGGATGTGAGTTTGATCCCTGGCCTCACTCCTTGGGTTAGGGATTGTCATGAGCTGTGGTGTAGGTTGCAGACTGGGCTCAGATCCTGCATTGCTGTGGCTGAGGTGTAGGCCGGCAGCTGCAGCTCCAGTTCGACTGGCCCCTAGCTTGGGACCTTCCATGTGCTGCAGGGTAACCACACACTCATACACACACAAGTCTCAACCAATTGAAGGAATTTGTCTCAAAATAATAAAAACCTGTATTTGACAACTCCACAGCTATCGTCATTCTTAACCATGAAAGTCTTAAAGCTTTCCTTCCAAAGTGAGGTACAAGACAAGAATGCTCAAACTCTCTGACCACTCCTATTCAACATAGTGTTGGAAGTCCTAGCTGAGCAATTAGGCAAGAAAAAGAAATAGAAAGCATCCAAATTGGAAAGGAATAAGTAAAATTGTCTCTCTTTGCAGATGATATGGCCTTATATTGAACATCCTAAGGAGTTCACTAAAAATCTATTTGAATTGAAAAAAAATTCAATTAAGTAGCAGAATACACAATCAACATACGAAGTTTAGTTGCATTTATATATGCTAAGTACAAACTATCTGAAAAAGAAATAAAGGAAACAATCCCATTTACCATAGTATCAGCAACAGTAACATGTTGAGGAATATATTTAATCAAGGAGGTGAAAGACCTGTATAATGCAGCTATAAGACATTGATGAATAGATTGAAGAAGACACAAATAAATGGAAGATATCCTGTATTAATGTAACAGAAGAATTAATAATGCTATAGGTAGTAAATTCCATATTATTTTATCCAGTTATAGATTTAATGTAATCCCAATGGAATTTTCACAGTAATACAAAAATAATTCAAAAATTAGAATGGTGTATGAAAAACCCTGAAACATCCAAAGCAATTCTGAGAAAGAAAAAAGCTTGAGGTATCCCACATCTTGATTTCAAACTTTATTATAAAACTATTGTAATCAAAACCATATGATACTGGCATAAATACAAACGCATAGACCAGTGGAAAAGAATTGAGAGCCTAGAAATAAGTCCATGCATATATGGTCAGTATTTGACAAGGCAAGTCAAGAATACTAAAAGGGGAAAGGATAGCCTCTTCAATAAATAATGTTGGGAAAATGGATTATTCACATGCAAAGAATGATGTTGGATTCCCTCTCTTATACCACTCACAAAAATTAACTTGCAATGGATTAAAGACTTAATCATAAGATCTGAAACAGAAGAAACTCCTAGAAGAAGACATGGAAAAATCTTTTTGATGTTGGTTTTGACAGCAATTCTTTGGATATGACATAAAATGTGCAAGCAACAAAGGCAAAAATATCCAAGTGAGGTTACATCAAAGTAAAACCTTTTGTACAGCATCAACAAAATGAAAAGGCAGCCTATGGAATGGGAGAAAAATTGAAAATAATCTATCTGATAAGTTAATATACAAAATATATAATGAACTCATATAATTCAACAGCAAAAAATTAAATAATTTGATTAAAAATGGTCAGAGGACCTAAATAGATATTTTTTCGAAGACATACAGATAGCCAAGAGGTGCATGGAAAGGTGTTCAAAATCACTAATCATCAAGAAAATGCAAGTCAAAATTATAATGAGATATCTTGCCATAATATGTCTTAGAATGGCACTATATATGGGTGTGTGTGTGTTTGTGTGTGTGTATCATTCATCATGTTGTATATCATAAAGGTACACAGTTTTTTATGTCGATTATATCTCAATAAAGCTGGGGAAAACCCTGTATAATAACTAAACTCATTTCTTCAAAGATGATATACAAATAAATAAGTCCATGAAAAAAATGGTCAATATCATTATAGTTAGGAAAATGCAAATCAAAACTACAATGATATGCCACCTCATTCCCACTAGGAGGTCTATAATCGGCAGAAATATAGCAGGTGTTGGCAAGGACATGGAGACAAGGAACTTTCAGACATTGCTGGTGGGATTGTAAAATCATACAGCTACTTTGGAAAATAGTCTGGCAGTTCCTTACAATGTTAAACATATGACCCACGTATTCTAGCAATTCCAACCCCAGGGCATACAAATAGAAATGAAAAAATAGGTCCACACATAAGCTTGTACATGAATATTCATAGCAGCATTATTCATAATAGTCAAAAAGTGGAAATAATCCAATGTCCATAAGTGAATAATGGATTAATAAAATACGACAGGTCCATAAAATGAAATATTATTTGGCAATAAAAAGCAATACAAATAAAGTACTTATATATACTACATCATATATACATATTGATATATGCAAAGTGAAAGCAATCAGTCATAAAAAACCCCAAATATTCTAATTCTATTTATAATGGAATGCAGGGTTCCTTTGGGCACAGGGTTCCTTTACGGATTGATAAAAAATTTGAAAAGTTAGATAGTGGTGATGGATACACAACTTGGTGAATGTACTAAAACCCACTGGATTGTATATTTTAAAAGGTGAATTTTATGATTTATGAATTCTTTATCAATAAAGCTATTATTAAAAAAACAGATATTTTTCCATCTTGTTCTTTTTGCATTGTTAGGTGAGTCTGAGTAAAACCTGATATGAATTTCTCAGAATTCTCAGAAGTTTACATTTAGAAACATTTTTCATAGTGTCACAATGTACAAATTATATACTGTAAACACATTTATTTGGATAGTACCAATGTTGTGTCACTATCAGTACCACCCTAACTTCCTTATTCTTCCTTTTATTTACTCCCAGAGTTAATTAAGAGTATCACCATCCTCCCAAATGTCCCATTTGGAAACCTGAAATCTAACATGGATGGAATGGTTGTCAAAACAATTCTTCTTCATTGATATTGAATCGATGTACTACCTCCTAACTCTTTCCTCTGCCTAGTATGGGACTTCCCCGTCTCTTATTCAGATGTTGCAGTAATTTATTTACATAATTTATGTCTTTGCTTTCTATTTCCTTTAATACATCCTTCTCCATGAAGGATGTCATGTTACCACTTTGCTGAATGTCAAAGGCTCCTCACGACTTAGCTTCACTCTGCCTTTGCTAATGGGGTTTCTTTCTCTCTCCCCTTTCCTTGCTTTATCCTTTCCTTTAATTCTCTCACTATAATACATTATATAAATGCCTACTTTTTGTCATGCAGTAGGATAGGGATTTGTTTTCTTCTAATACTTTTTTAAAAGCACATCTTGTACTTAGGGCTCCCCTGTTTACTCTGACCCGTAAGTTTATTCACATAGGGAAGTGTTCTCCTCTGCTGGAGTGCACTGCCTTCTTCTGCTACTGCCAGAAACACAGCTCTGCTAAATTCCAGTACCCATAGTATCTAACTCATACCCTGAGATAATATATGTGGAATTTTTCAGTACAATGCCTATAATAAATGGTAGCTGTTCATTTTCACCTCCCTTTCCTCTTTCTTTTCATTCTTTTCTTCCCTCTTCTTTTCCTCTGGTTATTTAAATTTTGTTCTTATTTAGAACCTGGATCAAATATTTACTCCTTTTGAGGAGGTTTTTCCTACCCTTGTTTGTGTTCCATGGGCGGTATACCTGCAGGAAAGCATCTGTCATGGCATTTTGCTGTTTATGTCACTGCCTTCATACCTCTCTCCACAGCAAGATTTTGATTTCCTCAGACATAAGGAAAAATTTTCTATGGCCAAAACTAACAGAGGGGATTTAATATATAGTTACTAAATTTCAACTTGAAATAATCTTGGAAACAAGAGTGGAATTATTTCTAATAGAAAGTATGAGTTAAAAATAATGTTTATCATAGTCTTAGTTTCTCTATAATTAACTTGAGGTGGTGATTAGGTAAAAACTGTATTTGTGTTATAGCAAGCACTGGTAAATAATATTGAAACAGACGCTACGGAGGGAGGATCAAGATGGCAGAGGAGTAAGATGTCGTGCTCATCCTCTCCCACAAACACATCCAAAAAACACATCTACATGTAGAACAATTTTCACAGGACATCTACTGAACGCCGGCAGAAGAACTTAAACCTCCAAAAAGGGCAAGAAACCCTCCACATAACTGGGTAGGACAAAAGAAAAGAGAGAGAGAAAGAGATAGGGAGAGAGATGTATAGAAAGAGAGAGAGAGAAAAAAAGGAATTTTATTGAAGCAACTGAGTTGAAATTCACTTGGGTTTTTTCTCATTTCAGATTCTATTCCAAACAAGTATTCTGTAAATCCAAATGGATTATCAGCATGCTATTGGTTTATTATAGAACAACATTCTATGTTTGGTCTACCTCAAAAATAGCTTGCTTAGGTTAGTCTTGGTTATCATCTAAAATATTTTTAAATGTTCTTTACATGAAAATTTATTTTGTGTCTTTAAAACTTTAGAGGATTTATGTATTTTTCTAAGTCAGTTAACTGTTTTTTTAAAAAAATGTTTTGTGTCTACGTTTGTAACTTCATCAGAGTAAAATATATTGAAAGAAAAAAAAAACAGAAGTTATGGCTTTTCCATTGATTATAATGATAGGAAATCCTCTCCACATCATCATGTGGGCCTGGCATAAGATCTTATATGTAGTAAATAGTCATTATTTATTTGGTGGATCAATGAATGAATGAATGTGTATTGTGAAAAATCTTTCCCCTGGAAATGATCATCCTTCTTATTACATTCCTAGTAACTTAGAAAACAAAACAAAACAAAACAAGATGAATTTAATTTGGTTCAGTTGGGCTGTGAGATATTTATATTCAGAACTGAAGAAGTGATTTGATTATGTACCAATTGTTCATGATTTTTTTTTTTTTTTAGGGCAGCACCGTGGTATATGGAGGAAGTTCCCAGGCTAGGGGTCAGAGCTACAGCTGCTGGCCTATGCCACAGCCACAGCAACAGCAATGTGGGATCTGAGCCGCGTCTGTGACTTACACCACAGCTCACAGCACACTGAATCCTTAACCCACTGAGTGAGACCAGAGATCGAACCCACATCCTCATAGATACTAGTTGGATTTGTTTCCACTCTGCCACAATAGGAACTCTAATTGTTCATGATTAATGACTTAATAGTGAGTGATTGTCCCATTAGACATTTTTTTCATGCTATTTAACATAAATAACAGTAACAATCTATGAGACTGAAATATACTGGAAAAGTAATTTTTATTCCAAATAAACTTTATTAATAAGAAGTCCCTACTGAATTATAAATATTTTAAAATATTTTCAAGCATTACACATATTAGAAAAAAATTAGTCTGAGTGTAGAAGCAATGCTACACATTTTTTCCTGACTTATTGGTTTCTTCTTAAGCTTTATAATCAAATAAATTTCCCTAGTCACTCAAAAGTGTAAATAAAGAGCACTGGAGGTGCTTATATATTTTACATTTAGTGAGGATGCTGCTCCAGGAAAACAAAAGGACTTGGTAACTGAATCAAAGTGATTAAATGTAATGAATTACATAGATTAGGCAATAAATAATGAATTGAACAGAAAGAATGCTTAAGTGAACGTTTTTGTTAGAGAATAAATTTTAAGATGTTAAACAGTTCTTCATTGCTGCTATTGGCCTGTTTATTTAGTTCACTCCTGCTATTTGGTTAGGATCATCTTTGAGGTAAAAAATATTTGGCTTCCCATTTTTTCCAAATGAAAGAAAAAATAAAAAGAATGGTGGAGGGAGGATAATGATGAAAATATGAAAAGTAAAAATGTGTGATTGGTATACTTTTATAATAAGGCATATTATTTAATGTATTATTTATATATAATTATGTAATAGTAAGATTTGGGGAACTTTTGTAAAGTTACGATAGGCATCTATATTGTCAACTAATGAAATCCTCTTTGTCTTCTTTTTTTCATTCTCACGGCCTCTCATTTTCTGCTCCCCCCCCCATCTCTCCCAGTATACCTTACAAATTTAGGGTCAAAAAGTTTAGTTTTATATTTGACCGTGACTGTAACTACCTCATTGGCTTTGAGCAAGTTATTTAAACATTTAGAGTTCTTAGGTATTTATTAGGAGCTTAGATTTAATGATTTTGTAGCTCTTTTCAGGTTTAAAAGATCACTGTTATGTATGTCTACTGATAGACTAATTCTGCTCTTTGGAAGTCTTGGTGTTAGACTCTATGTTAATGATTGACTTAACATATTTGATGAGCAGTATAGATTAAAATCACCGTAACTCATTTAGTATGGATCCCAGATGTTAGTTTTTCTTCTTCGTCTTTTTAGATCTGCACCGTCAGCATACGAAAGTTCCCAGGCTAGGGGTCAAATTGGAACAGTAGCTGCCAGCCTTCGCCATAGCCATAGTAATGCCGGATCCTTAACCCATTGAGCAGGGCCAGTAATTAAACCCACATCCTCATGGATACTAGTGAGGTTCATTACCGCTGAGCCATGACAGGAACTCTCAGATGTTAGCTTTTCTAATTACTGTCCCCCGAATCAAACAACTCAGGACTCAACAACTCTGAATTCTCCAGAAAAACTTATGTCCAAAATACCGACAGATGATGTTGATTTTACTGAAAATGATTTGAGGGAGCTTTTATCTTGTATATGCCATAACAAATTACATTCAAAATTTTGTTAGACTTGTATGCTCTTCAAAAATCATCTCCTTTATATAACACTGCCAAGGAGATTCTTCCACTTTATTCTTTCCTGGATGAAGACATTCAGCTTCCCTGACTCCTGACTACCTTTCCTTTGGGTTTTCTGCATCGAGCTTTAGGCTTCCTTTCCCTTTATTTCACATAATAATTTTCTGTCTTTGTTCACACTGCATACAGCCAGCCATTGATGTGCTGAGCAAATAGAGGGCCATCCCAGTGTACTAGGAGTCTGTCTCATCAGAGAGCAGAGGACATTGAATAAACAACCACAGGGATTCTTATGGTAGAAATAATTATCGTAACACAATTATGAGTTTAAGTGTTCATGGTAATTTAATGTCATAAATGAGATTGAATTTAGTGTTCTAGAAGACCTGGGATGCCTGTAGACTTTAAAGTCTGATTAGAAAAATATCAATGACTGTGGAAGGGCCAGTCACCCTGGGTCAACCTTTGTTAACATTTTCGTGGTATTTTTTTTCAAGATAAACATAATATATTTAAAATGATAATATATATACTTACATAAATGATAATATATATACTTATTATATACTTACTGTATGTTATATATACTTATATTGTATAAATACATGATTTATAATTAGTCATAATGCAACTTAGAAATTTCTTAATCTGTTAATATAGAACATTTTAAACAAATACAAAAAGAAAAATAATAGTATAAAGAACATCTTATGTACCCATCGCTCACTTTCATAATTATCAATACATGGCCATCTTGTTTCATGTGTCACACCTACTTCATTCCTTCACATATTATTTTGAAGCAAATCCCAGACATCATATAATCTATACATATTTTAACCATATGTAATTTTATAGTTTACTTTTTCATTATATTTTGTGTATCAAATATTTCTGCAAGGAATTAATTACATTTTGGGGGAAATACAAGTGCAATAGATGCATGATATTACATTGAATGTATATAGTATAATGTTTTTAACACTAGCTCTATTGTTGGATATTTAGTTTGGTTCCAGTTTTTGATTTATAAACAATACTGGATTGAGAGTCTTTGTTCATAAATATTTATTTTAATTTCTGATCATTTTCTTTGAATAGAATTTCTAGAAATGAAGCTATACATATATTAAAAGTATTTGAAACCTAGTGCAGCAACTTCTGACTGGTGACTATTCTTTAATTTTTGATATCTTGTTTGAAAAAGAAATAGGGAAACTTCCTAAAATAATCTTTTAATTTTAATTCAGATGATAAAGTTGTTTCAGGAGTGTTTCATAATGGATAGACTTTCTAAATTGCCTTCCATTAAAATCAGTTGTGCAGTCCTTGGGGATGATGCTTATAGATTTAATTTATAGACAGTTAATGACAATGAACAGTCAGTCTCGGAAGTCTTTTATTTTGGTGGCATTTTCCTAAAGCCCTGTTAATGTTATTTGAACATTTAAAAGTCTTCAGAATATATTGCAGGCCATTTTATACAATCATCCTAAATGTTTATAATTTAAGACAAAAAGTAATTTTCCAGCTATGTTCACTATGATTCAGATTCTCATTAAAGCTTTGTGCTAATTTTAGGATCCATAAATAAAGACTATGAAGAAATAGAAAAAAATTCCAGGAGACAGTGATAGAAATTAATAAAGGGCTAGAAAGCAGGTTCAGTAAAGACAGAAAAATAAACTGCGTTGATTTAACCTAGAGAGGAGAATATATGTGGATTACAGAAGTTTATAATGTGATACATGCCTCTTAAATATTCTAGACATCAATGGGAAAATTCTAGTTGGTTCCACTTTTTTTTTTTTTTTTTTTTGTCTTTTGTCTTTCTTTTGTTGTTGTTGTTGTTGTTGTTGTTATTGTTGCTATTTCTTGGGCCGCTCCCGCGGCATATGGAGGTTCCCAGGCTAGGGGTTGAATCGGAGCTGTAGTCACCGGCCTACGCCAGAGCCACAGCAACGCGGGATCCGAGCCGCGTCTGCAACCTACACCACAGCTCACGGCAACGCCGGATCGTCAACCCACTGAGCAACGGCAGGGATCGAACCCGCAACCTCATGGTTCCTAGTCGGATTCGTCAACCACTGCGCCACGACGGGAACTCCTGGTTCCACTTTTTGAACTTAGGGTTTGCCGTCTGAGTTTATTGATCTCCTAGATTGTCCCATTTCATTAATTTCTGATTCTATCTTTATCACTTCCTTCCTCCTGTCTTCTTAGGATTTACTGTTATTCTTGTTTCCATTTCTTGAGTTGGCTGCTTAGCATATTTGTTTTCAATCATTTAAAAAAATAGTTTCTAACATAAATAGTTGACTCAGTAATTCCCACTAAGTAATAGTTAGTTGTAGTTTTTATCTGTTTCTTATCCATTTTTTATCTAATTAATATTAAGTAGTTTTTTTTTCTCCCAATATTTCTTGGAATAAGAGTTCCACCTCCTATACCTGGTTGCCAAAGACCACAACTGAACTCCAATACTTATGTGTGTGCACGAGTGTATCTGTATTTATTTAGAAATTTATTTATTCTCTTTCTGTCTGAGTTTTCTCATCTGTAAAACAGGGTGATAATAGCTATTCCTACCTTATATAGTTTTATGAAGATTGCCTGTGATAACATAGTTAAAATACTTAGAAATTGCCTAATATTAGCAAGAACTATATGTGTTATTAGTTATTATTTGTTTGGAACATTTTAATTGATTTTTAATTTAATATCATCACAATCAGAGAATGTGGGCTGTATAACATCAATTTAAAAAAAGACTATTTTCATAACAGTTTTAGGTTCACAGCATAATTGAGATGACGGTATTGAGATTTCCCATATGCTCCCTGCCTCCATACATGCATCATCTCTCCCATTATCAACATCCCAACCAGAATTGCACATTCATTACCAAGGATGACCCTGCACTGACACATCATAAACACCCAAAGTCTGTAATTTACCTTTGGGTCTATTCTTGGTATTGTACATTGTATATATTTGGACAAACGTATAATAATATCCATCATTATAATATCATAAAGAGTATTTTCTCTGTCCTAAAAATTCTCTGTGCTCTGCCTATTCATCTTTCCCTCTCTCAAGCCTGGCAATCATTATCTTTTTATTGTCTCTATAGTTTTGCTATTTCCAGAATATCATCTGGTTGGTATAATACAGTATGTAGTCTTTTCAGATTGGCTTTTTTTCACTTAGTAATAAGCACTTAAGGTTCCCTCATGACTTTTCATGGCTTGATAGTTTACTTCTTTTTAGTATTAAATAATATTTCATTGTCTGGATGTGCCACAATATATCCATTCCCCCTACGAAAGGGTATCTTAGTTGCTTCCAAGTTTTGGCAATTATGAATAGAGCCTCTATAAATATCGATGTACAGATTTTTGTGTGGATAGAAGTTTTCAACTCCTTTCCGTAAATACTAAGGAGTGCAATTGCTGGATCTGCTGGATGGTAAGAGTATGCATAGTTTTGTAAGAAACCACCAAAATGTTTCCAAAGTGGATGTATCATTTTGCATTCCTAGCACTAGCAAAACATTAGAGTTCCTATAGCTCCATATCCTCAACAGCATTTGATGTCTTTGATTCTTCATTTTTGTTGAGACGTGCTTTACTTCATGGCTTAATGGGTGGTGAGTTGGGTAAATGTTCTGTGTGTGCATTAATCAGAAGATGTCTTCTGTAATTGGATGTGAAGTTCATTAGATTGAACCTAATCACATTCTTCATATCTTATATAGCCTTACTAATGTTATGTCTCCTAAACTTTTTATTACCAAAAAAAGGTGTGCTATAATCTCTCACAGTTATTGTAAACTTGCCAACATCTTGTAATTTAGTTATTTAAAATATTTTATGTTTATTCTGCTGTGGTCATGAAAATTGAAAATTGTAACTGTTTCCTGGTCAATAGTATTTCTGTCGTTATCTGATGGCTCTCTGGTCCTTTAATCCATGTTGGCTTTAATGTCCCTTTAGTTTGATATAAAGATAGCATTGCCGTTACTTTTAATTCATTCATTGTGAATTATCATTTATTATTTGTATTGTTTAGTACTCACTTGTGAACCCTTTTTCTATTTCTTTCTTTTTTTTTGAATATTTCTGTGTTCCTTATATTTTAGTCTTCTCTTGAAGCAACAAGAGAATTTAGAAATTCTGAATTAGGGAAAAAATTCTGAGACTCTTTCTTTTGTCTTTTTAGTTTATTTTGCTGTAATTTATACTTCCTGATATCTTTAGATTTATTTCTGCTTTCTGCTTTTAACTTAGGTACTTTCTTTTATTTCTTTTATATTTAAATGCATAAACCTTAAAAGTATATTTTAAAAGTTTTGGTAAGTACATACATTCATGTAATCCAGAATCTCTTCTTGGGATACTTTCAAGTTCCCCAGTGCCTCTTCTTGCTAGTCTCTGCCCCACTGCTCCAGAGACAGGCACTATTCTCACTTTTTTTCCCACCATAGTTGAGACTTGCCTACTCCTGTTGGTTCATATTAATGGAATTGCATAATTTGTTCTCTTTGGAGTAAGACTTCTTTCATTCAGTATGATCATTTTAATATCAGTCTATATTGTGTACCTCAATAGTTTATTTCTTTTGTATAGGTGAGTACTAGTATACCATATTTTGTTTACACATTTTCTCTTGATTGACACCTGAGCTGTTAACAGTTTTTGGTTATTATGAATAAAGGTGTTACTTATTTCTGTGCACAATTCTTTCTGCAGAACATACTTTCATTTTTCTTAAGTAAATACAGGCATACCTCATTTCATTGTGCTGCACAGAGACTGCATTTTTTACAACTTGAAGATATGTGGCAAGCCTGCTTCGAGCAAATCTGTAGGCGCCACTTTTCCAACCGCGTATTCTTTTTTCATGCCTTTGTGTCACATTTTGGTAATTCTTGCAATATTTCAAACTTCACTAATATTTGCTGTGGTGATCTTTGATGTTGCCATTGCTTTGGGGAGCCACAAACTGCATGTATAAGATGATCAACTTAATTGATAAATGTTTAGTTTGTTCTGATTGTTCCACCAACAGGCCATTCCCCATCTCTCTCCTTTTCAGGTCTCCCTATTCCCTGAGATGAAAAATTGAAATTAGGCCAGCTAACGACCCTACAATGGCTTCTAATTATTTAAGTGAAAGGGAAGTTTGCATGTGTCTCACTTTAAATCCAAAGCTAGAAATTATTATTATACTTAGTGAAAATGGCATGTTGAAATCAAAGATAGGTCAAAAGCTAGGCCTCTTGCTCCAAGCAGTTAGCCAAGTTATGAATGAAAAAGAGAAGTTTTTGAAGAAAATTGAAGGTGCTACTTCAGTGAATACATGGATGACAAGAAAGTTAAATAGGCTTATTGCTGATATGGAGAAAGTTTTAGCAGTATGGACAGAAGATCACACCAGCTACAACAGTCCTTAAGCCAAAGTAAAATTCAGAACAAGGCCCTAACTCCCCATATTCTGTAAAGTTTGAGAGAGGTGCAGAAGACAGGTTTGAAGCTAGCAGGTGTTGGTTCATGAGATATAAGGAAGGACAGTGTTCTTATAAAATAAAAGTACAAGGTGAAGTTGCAAGTGCTGATGTAGAAACTGCAGTAAGTTATCCAGAAGACCTAGCTAAGATCATTAAGGTGGCTATACTACACAACAGATTTACAATGCAGACAAAACAGCCCTCTGTTGAAAGAAGACACCATCTAGGACTTTCACAGCTTGAAAAGAGAAGTCAATGCTTAGCTTCAAAACTTGAAAGAGAGGCTGACTCTCTTGTTACAGGCTAATGCAGGTGTTGACTTTAAATGAGGCTAAAGCTCATTTTTCTACCATTCTGAAAATCCTAGGGCCGTTAAGAATTAAGCTCTTCCTGTGCTCTGTAATGGAGCAACAGAGCCTGGAGACAGCACATGGTTTACTGAATACTTTAAGCCCTCTGGGACATACTGCTCAGAAGAAAAGAATTCCTTTCAAAATAATACTGCTCATTGACAATGGACCTTGCCATCCAACAGTTTGGATGGAGAAGTACAATGAGATTAATGTTATTTTCATGCCTGCTAACACAATATCCATTCTGTATCTCATGAATCAAGGAGTAATTTTGACTTTCAAGTTTTATTTAAGAAATACATCTTGTAAGGCTGTAGCTGCCATACATAGTGATTCCTCTGATGGATCTCGGCAAAGTAAATTGAAAACCTCTGGAATGGATTCACCATTCTAAATGACATTGAGAAAATTTATGATTCATGGGATGATGTCAGGAATATCCACAACAAGAATTTGAAAGAAGCTGATTCCAGTTCTCATGGATGACTTTGAGGGGGCTCAAGATTTCAGTGGAGAAAGTAACCATGGATGTAGTGAAACTAACAAGAGAACTAGAATTAGAAGTGGAGTGTCTTAGTCACAGCAATTAGACAAACAAAAGAAATAAAAGGCATCCATATAGGAAGAGAAGAGATCAAACTGTCACTGTATGCAGATGACATGATACTATACATAGAAAACCCTAAGGACTCAACCCCAAAACTACTTGAACTGATTAATAAATTCAGCAAGGTAGCAGGATATAAGATTAACATTCAGAAGTCAGTTGCATTTCTGTATACCAGCAATGAAACATTAGAAAAGGAATACAAAAATACGATACCTTTTAAAATTGCACCTCACAAAATCAAATACCTCGGAATACACGTGACCAAGGAGGTAAAGGACCTATATGCCGAGAACTATAAAACTTTAATCAAAGAAATCAAAGAAGATGTAAAGAAATGGAAAGATATTCCATGTTCCTGGATTGGGAAAATCAATATTGTGAAAATGGCCATCCTACCCAAAGCAATCTACAGATTCAATGCAATCCCTATCAAATTACCCATGATATTTTTCACAGAACTAGAACAAACAATCCAAACATTTATATGGAACAACAAAAGACCCAGAATCGCCAAAGTAATCCTGAGAAACAAAAACCAAGCAGGAGGCATAACTCTCCCAGACTTCAAGAAATACTACAAAGCCACAGTCATCAAAACAGTGTGGTACTGGTATCAAAACAGACAGACAGACCAATGGAACAGAATAGAGAATCCGGAAATAAACCCTGGTCAATTAATCTTTGACAAGGGAGGCAAGAACATAAAATGGGAAAAAGAAAGTCTATTCAGCAAGCATTGCTGGGAAACCTGGACAGCAGCATGCAAAGCAATGAAACTAGAACACACCCTCACACCATGCACAAAAATAAACTCAAAATGGCTGAAAGACTTAAATATACGACAGGACACCATCAAACTCCTAGAAGAGAACATAGGCAAAACACTCTCTGACATCAACATCATGAATATTTTCTCAGGTCAGTCTCCCAAAGCAATAGAAATTAGAGCAAAAATAAACCCATGGGACATCATCAAACTGAAAAGCTTTTGCACAGCAAAGGAAACCAAAAAGAAAACAAAAAGACAACTTACAGAATGGGAGAACATAATTTCAAATGATGCAACCGACAAGGGCTTAATCTCTAGAGTATATAAACAACTTATACAACCCAACAGCAAAAAAGCCAATCAATCAATGGAAAAATGGGCAAAAGACCTGAACAGACATTTCTCCAAAGAAGATATACAGATGGCCAGCAAACACATGAAAAAATGCTCAACATCGCTGATTATAAGAGAAATGCAAATCAAAACTACCATGAGATACCACCTCACACCAGTCAGAATGGCCATCATTAATAAATCCACAAATAACAAGTGCTGGAGGGGCTGTGGAGAAAAGGGAACCCTCCTGCACTGCTGGTGGGAATGTAAACTGGTACAGCCACTATGGAGAACAGTTTGGAGATACCTTAGAAATCTATACATAGAACTTCCACATGACCCTACAATCCCACTCTTGGGCATCTCTCCGGACAAAACTCTACTTAAAAGAGACACATGCACCTGCATGTTCATTGCAGCACTATTCACAATAGCCAGGACATGGAAACAACCCAAATGTCCATCGCAGATGATTGGATTCGGAAGAGGTGGTATATATACACAATGGAACACTACTCAGCCATAAAAAAGAATGACATAATGCCATTTGCAGCAACATGGATGGAACTAGAGAATCTCATCCTGAGTGAAATGAGCCAGAAAGACAAAGACAAATACCATATGATATCACTTATAACTGGAATCTAATATCCAGCACAAATGAACATCTCCTCAGAAAAGACAATCATGGACTTGGAGAAGAGACTTGTGGCTGCCTGATGGGAGGGGGAGAGAGTGGGAGGGATTGGGAGCTTGGGGTTATCAGACACAACTTAGAATAGATTTACAAGGAGATCCTGCTGAGTAGCATTGAGAACTATGTCTAGATACTCATGTTGCAACAGAAGAAAGGGTGGGGGAAAAATGTATTTGTAATGTATACATGTAAGGATAACCTGACCCCCTTGCTGTACAGTGGGAAAATAAAATAAAAAAAAAAAGTAGTGGAGTGTAAGGATGTGATTAAATGCTGCAATCTCATGGTAAAATGTTGACAGATGAATTGTTTATTATAAATAAGCAAGGAAAATGGTTTCTTGAGATGTAATCTACTCTTGGCAAAGATGATGTGAAGATTGTTGAAATGACAATAGGGAATTTAAAATATTACACAACTTAGTTGATAAAGCAGTGGCAGGGTTTGAGAGGACTGACTCTAGTTTTGAAAGTTCTACTGTAGGTAACAAAGTTTTGAACAACATTGCTTGCTACACAGAAATTGTCCGTGAAAGGAAAAAGTAATCTATGTGGCAAATGTAATTGCTGTCTTATGTTAAGAAATTGCTACAGCCACCCCAGACTTGAGCAACTACCACTCTAATCAGTCAGCAGCCATCAGCCTCAAGGCAAGACCCTCCATCAGCAAAAAAAATTATGACTTGCTGAAGGCTCAGATGATGGTTAGCACTTTTTAACAATAAAATTAAGGTGGGTACTTTTTTTAAAGATATAATACTATTACATACTTAATAGACTACAATATAGTATAAAACATAATGTATATGTGTACTGGGAAACTAAAAATTTTTGTAACTCAAATTGTTTTGATGTTCACTTTATTGTGGTAGTGTAGAACTGAGCCTGCAATATCTCTGAGATATGCCTATACACAGGAATAGAGTTATTTTGGCATGGGGTAGATATATTTTCAGTTTTATAAGAAACCATGAGACTTTTTTTTTTTCCAGAAGCAGTTGTACCATTTTACTCTTACCAACAAATATATATGACTTCTAGTTACTGCAAATTTAGCCTTTGGTAGATGTGTAGTGGCATCTAATCATGGTGGTTTAATATGATTTTCCTAATGACTGTAATTTTGAGTATCTTTTCATGTGGTTACTGGCATTTGTGAGTGTTAAAATTCCTTGCCCATTTTTAAATTGTCTTTTTTATTATTGAATTGTATTTTTACAAATGTATTTTTATTTTTTCATGCTTCCTCTTACATTGTAAGCATTTCATATATTAAATTATTTCTCTCTCCAAAACCCTGGTGAATTAGGTCTTATTATGTCCATTTTAGGTATGAGTAAGCTCAGGTCTATGTTGCTTAAGTGAGTTACCCATAGTCTCATAAGTAGTGAATGATGGGACTCTGATATAGGGGTGGCTAGCAGTAAAATCTTATGTACTTAACTACTACCTTATACAATAAAGAATCAATAGTATGGGCTTTCATGTGAGAAAAGGGTCTTTGTGGGCTGAGATGTCTAAAATAATAAGTAGAAATGCTGGATTTTGATGAATAAGTTTTAGATAGCCATCTATTAAGTTGTGGTGGTGTGGGGTAGGCTACAGATATTTATTAAAATTCCTGCATGAAAAAGAGATATACTTACTTGGAGTAATAACAAAGAGATAGATCAGGAATTGACCTTGAAGTTCTAAAGATTATTTGAGACCAGAAACTATAACAAATCATTTTCAAGATGCTTCAGTGCATTAACAATTTATAAGAAAGAAAATTTTCTTCTCTATTCTTTAAGTGTGACCCTACATTCTCTACTGCTAAAATAGTTTGGCTTCCACAACTGTGAATTAATAAAGTATTGATTTTACTTATACTTTTATTTAATGGGCATTAAAAAAAATTGGGTACCACTGTTCTTGAAATAAGTTGAGTCCAGTTTAGAACCACAGGATGTTTTAACTTGAGAAATTAGGACAACTTCAGCTATTATAGAACAGTAAGCATGATAGGGCATTTAAGTTAGCTTAGCTCTGTGGCTGAACTCCTGAGAGAGATTCTAGGAGATTCAAAGTCTTGTCAGAAGTGCAGGGAAGAGAGTCATATAAATGTATAAAGTTCTGTGGATTTAGTGGCCTATAAACAATGTTACTTTCTTCCCTGTACAATTAGTGATAGCCCTCTATTCCCATTTTAAAGCATGGTGAGAATTTCTCCTTTGGTAGTTCTGCTTTGCAGGTACCCGTCTGATTGGTAGTTCATCCTCTGAAGTAGTAAGTAGTTTAATTTAAGACAAATGCAGCTTAAGTCTTCTGTTTATATGAATGAAACTAATTTCACATAAATTAATACATTCTTTTTATTCTCTTCAACCCTTTGTGACACTTCAGGGCTTGGATTTTTTTTTTTTGTGAATCTATGTCTCCTTTTACTAAGCCTATGATTCTTTCACTGCTTGCTCCTTGAGTGCATATCCTGTGAAGCTATGTGTGTGCTGAGAAGACTGGAGTTCAGCTTAGGGATAATTGACAGAGTGGAGGCCTTGTTTGGGCTCTGAGCCTTGTGATTTTAAAGTAAAGTGATTAGAGGAATGAAGTATAAGGGAAGAACGGGTGTCATACATCAGTTAAGAATAACATCACCCATTTCTTTTGTTTCTGGCTGATGTTAAGTTGGTAAGCAGATGAAGCTGCCTGTCCCTGTCCCTCTGTGTGTATTCTCATTGGTGTTTATATAATATTGCAGTTAAAGTCCACTAGACTGCATTGTTTGGAGATTAAACCCAATTGATTGAATTTCCTATGATGGGTGTTTTAAGGGAATTCATATATCTGAACTTGAGTGAAGTCCATTTGAACACTGGTTCAAGTTTTTGCTTATTTTCAAATTTCTACAGATAGGACCTTAAAACGCCGTGGGCCTTCAGAATTTTTCTTTGATGTTATCATCAAGGTAAATGGCTTCTTTATGAATCAGAATCACATATGAAAACTCAAACAATGGTCGATTTGTGAACAGAATCAACACTTAGGCATTCTGTTGTATTGACTTTAATGAAAGTTCAAGCAAGTAATTTGGCTGCTTACATTGAGCTAATATTCCTTTAGTGACTGAAACTTTCTATTTCTGGTATTCACTTTTTATATGGAGCACATTTTTACTGCTTGTATTATTCTTTAAGAAGCTTAAGACAGCCCTTATAATAAACTTTAAATGTTCATCTCCAGAGTTTATCCAAGAACTAGAATGATGAACTTAATCTCTGCAACTTTGCAATTAGTGTATTAACTTAAGTACTATTTTTGGTATCTCTCTGCTCTGCAAGTCAGCTGGTTAATGTGTTTCCTTTTGTAGGATTTTACCAGAGCATAGCAATTGGAACACAAAATAAACATTAACAGACTTTTCTTCGTGCTTGCATTTGGTTATAAGAAAAACTTTTTTCGTTTGCTGTTTTTATCCTTTTAAATTGTGCTCCTTAAAATGAGTGGAATGAAGGATTTTGTACTTTAAAGGAGCAATGTGTCAATATGAATAGAAGTGCTTATCCAAATAGATTCTCTAGAAGGATAATTTTTAAATTTTGTAGAAGTGTGCACTCTGAAAAAAAGGAGAAATCAGGTTCTGTATTTCCAGCTTTTTCTTGACAAATACTGGTGGTGTAAATTATCCAGCTGTTCTTCCTCTGTATGGATTTTGTAGTACTCAGAGCGATTTATAGGTCTAGAGTGCAGCTGCTGAAAGTCATTTATTCTCAGTTCTGTATTAAATCCATCATATACAAATATATTAGCATTCAGTACGGAGCTCAAGGGCTTAAGACATTTCTTCCCTTCTGAGTAGCTGTCCTGCAAATGTGTACAGGCAGTACTGAAACAGCATCCAGAAATTATTGGGTTGATATATATGTTTAGAAGGATTCCTTTTATTTTTTTATTTTATTTTTTTTAAACTTTCACCAACAATGAGTATTATGTATATTTTTATTTTTGTCAATTTGGTGAGCAAAAACAGTGGTACAAGTGAGGCTGAGTTTATGCTTCCTGGCCAGTTATATTTCTTACTGAGTGAATTACCTATCCATTTGCATTGCCTATTTTTCTGCTTGCAACTTCCTCATTTTGATCATAATAGTAACTACTAGCATGATAATGTGAGAAAAAAGAATGAATACATGTATGTGTAACTGGTTCACCATGCTGTACAGTAGAAAATTGACAGAACACTGTAAACCAGCTATAATGGAAAAAAATAAAAATCACTATATATATATATATATAAAACCTAGTGCAGTGGGTGGCACATAGTGAAGTGCTCAATACATAGTAGTTACTATTAAGAAGGACTCCTTTTGGTATTTCTATTTAGAGTATTTGAAATCCACTTACTTACTGATACAAAAGGAACAGTCAAAATGAGTCTCCTTGTCAACATTAACAGATTGGTAATACTAATGTGCTTACTTTTGACAAATTAGGACTTCAGCTTGGTCTGCTCATTTGCTGCTTCTGCCATATGTCTACTATTCAGATATGTTCATGTTTCAGAAACTTAATTAATTGCAGTTTTTTGGAGGAGCACCTGTTTGAAAATAAGTAAGGGGAATTTTTACATCTACTTTAGTTCTTTTCTACTTGAAGACTTTTATTTCTCTGTTAGGTGAATAGGGACTCTTTTGATCAATAGTATACTTATAGAGCTTATAAATATTAGTGTGTGTAGGTGTGTGTGTGTGTTGCTTATGGTTTCTTTACTACACTCAGGCTCTTCACAAAATAGTGATTGAAATTTGAAATGTACACATTGAGAATGATAATTCTCAAATGTATGTTCAGATATCTATTCAGAGAATGTGATTTTTGTCCCTTATCATCTATTAAACACTCTTGTTTATTCCCTTTTAGTACTTCCCATGTACATTTTTAAATTAATTTTCCTTCATGATAGTCTGGACAGGTTTTTGTTTCTCAGAAAACTTAATGATTCCAAAGTTTCTGTTGTATGAATTATGCAACGTTTAACTTGACTTTCAAGGAACCCTATGATCTCTACACCCAAAATATTTTCTTTCTTTGTTTATTACTACTTCTTTTCACCTGCCTTATGATCTGGTGAAAATGAATGACTTGCTGAACTGACATGTGACACACTTTCCTTTTCACATTCTTTATTGATATTATTATTTTATTCCAATATAATTCTTCTGTCTCTAGCTTCACATGTTTAATTTCAGCCCATTTTCAAAGACCATCTGCTCCATGGTTCTCTGAATCATAAGTGATTTTCTTTTCATTGTATCTACCTCTTTTATGCCCTTATCTAATTTTCTACTTTATTGTAGTAATTTATATGCATATCTTATGTTCCTAAGAAGATGATAAATTTCTGTTGAGAGACTGAAATATTTTAACTTTTATCCTCTACAAAGCTTAGGGTAGTCCTATACACATACATAATAGGTGTTTAGTATTTATTATATTCAATAATTTGTAGTAAAGTTAATAAAATACTGTTTGACTGAAGAGTAAGTATAAAATATTCAATGTTTTTTGAAAATGATTCTGAGATGTGCATTACCCAGTCTTATTAGGTATAGTATTGCATATTTAAAGTAATTTATTTTTGGTAATGATTGAGATTTTTTTTTACAGGTTTGTGGTGATGTAATATGTTTGTTTGTTCCTGTGTAACTTTTTATTTTTTCCAAAGTTAGTAATTGTTTATTTTTTATTTGCTTTGTATTCGTGTACCTACTAATTCAGACTAAGGCTTTTTGAATAAAGTCTGAAGCTTCAGTCAGTGTGATTAAACATATTGTAATGTCAGGATAGACTGAATTATCTGCAGTGAAAAGAGAGAAAAAAAACATGCTCTAAATCTCCCTGGCTTTCAACAGCAGAAGTTTAATTGTTATTTTTTTAATTAAAACATTTTCTTTATGGCTGCACCTGCAGCATATGGAAGTTAACTGTCCAGGGATTAAATCTGAGCCACAGTTGTGGCAATGCCAGATCCTTTAACCCATTGTGCCAGCTTGGGGATTGAACCTATGCCTCCACAGTGACCTGAGCAACTACAGTTGGATTCTTCACCCCCTGAACCATAGCAGGAACTCTGAGAAGCTTAATTCTTAATCACAGTAGTTTTTTTTTTTATTTTCCCACTGTACAGCAAGGGGGTCAGGTTATCCTTACATGTATACATTGCAATTACATTTTTCCCCCACCCTTTCTTCTGTTGCAACATGAGTATCTAGACATAGTTCTCAATGCTATTCAGCAGGATCTCCTTGTAATTCTATTCTAGGTTGTGTCTGATAAGCCCAAGCTCCAGATCCCTCCCACTCCCTCCCCCTCCCATCAGGCAACCACAAGTCTCTTCTCCAAGTCATTATAGTCAGCTATAGAGGTGTCCACATCATGTTCCTTGGAGGATTTGGAATGCTAGCGCAAGTGCTATTTAGAACATTGCCAATTTTGTGTCAGAGGAGAAAAATGTAAGCCACATGCTTACTCTTAAGGTTTCTGTGAAACATCCCATTGAAACACATTTCATTGGCAAAAGGAAATCAATGGCAACTAGCCTGCCATTGATGGGGCAGGGAAGAAAAAAGATCTCCTGAGAAAGACAGAGAATATTTTTAAACAATAATACAGTTTACCACATATATTAGGTAAAATGAAAGTTCAGTTTTTTAGTGCTCCTTATTGTTTTCTGCTTTTTCTTTTCCCATAGCCTCTCATTCTTATATCAGGACTATAATTTTAAACTTTTCATATATCTTTTTGGTGATACTGATGAGAATTTTTTTGATGACCTTTTTTATGTTTCCAGCATATATCAGTTTCTTCCAGGTATATTTTTTCTTCTTTGTTTATTTTGGTCTATGTTTCATGTTGGAACCTTTATAAAATATTTAATGATCTTTGGATGTCAGTCTACATTTAAAGGAAGCATTAAAAAGCTGACTTGAGGATTTATTTCTAGACCTTGTTGATTAATCTACTTCATTTTGGAAGTTTTTGGGTGTTCAAGAACCTCAGACCTGAGAATAAAGATATTTTTCTCAGTGCAGTTCAGTTTTAGTCATGGAAGTAATCTTTCATTTCTTGTGTATGGAAGATGCCTGGTTCCCAGCTTTTTGCATATGAGAAGATAGAGGATGGTGTGTGGGGGAGGGCCTTATAACTTAGTTTGGGGACTTTTAATTAATCCATCTTTTTATTGCCTTCAATCTCATCATTGCTCTTTGGTCTCCACAGTAGAAATTTCTGGGTATTGACCTTCATCAGTTAAATTTCTCCCCTGAAAATTATCAAAGCTAATGTCCAGTATAGGGGATGGGAGAGGCATATGTATGGGTTTTATGTGTTCCATAATGACAGGCTTTGAATCCTGAGCCTAAGTGTTCTATGAAATGAATCTGCTCTTTTTAATCTCTATTTTCCTCTTTAAGCTATAACTTTTTCCTCTCTGCCAAGTACATTATCCATCTTTCATTAGCTCCTCTCCCTGAGTATGTTGAAAATCTCATTCAGTGATACCTTTTACTGTCTTTGTATGTGTCCTCTCTGCCTTTACAATTTTAGTGCAGTGGAGGGGAGGAGATAAAAATCTTATGATTAAGTTATCATAAATTTGTTGGTGGAATTTCAAAATTGTGGAATATGGACCATCAACAGGTCATTGCTGGTACTTTGGGATAGAAACTCAGGATGAATGGTTGAGTCTGAATATTTTAGAAGATAGAAATGTGGAGAGAAGTGTCCTGGTTCCCAAAGCAAGGCAAGGGGTTCCCTGGTGGCTTGGGTTGGGGATCTGGCTTTGTCATTGCTGTAGCATGGATTCAGTCCCTGGCCTGGGAACCTCAGCATGCCATGGATGTGGCCAAAAAAAAAAAAAATCAAGACACAGAGGCTTGTACAAGGTATGGAAAATAGACCAGAAGGGCTGGTGTACAAAGTTTGCTAGGCTGGGAGCACATTTAGAGACCTTTCAAAGCTAGATTACAGTGTTTTAATGTATTTTTAAATGTGTACGATAATTCTATTATAGTAGTAGATGCTTTCAAGAATTTATCCTTGACACAGACTTATTATATCTAATTATTCTTTCAACATAGTAGTATTGGATTTTCCAATCTTTTTAAAAGATACTTTTATACTTATTTATACTTTATACTTTTTTAAACTTATTTTGGGAATGCTGAATTACGGCATCATGTGGTGGAAAGGGTACTTGATTGATGGGCAATTTTGGATGTAAATTGTGCTTCTTTAATAAATTCCTTTTTGTCCTCTTGAGTCAGTTTATCAGAGGGTGAACTTCTATTTCTAAAATTTCATGAATTTAAACATTTATAATGAGAAGAAGATAGGAGAAAATAAACACAAAAAAGATAAAGCCAGTCAGTTGGAAATCTAAAATTTTCAAAATGAAGGAAGTTCCCAAGGACCTAGCATTAAATGAAATGTTTCAAATTCATAGCTATTGTGAATTTGGGAAATCCACTGAGTCTTTGACAGCGGTGATGTGGGATTTGAATCATGATTCTTCCACTAACTGGGCATGTTGCTTAATTTCTTTGTGCCTCAGTTTCCTAATTGTAAAACAGATGAAATGTTACCTCATTTAGCTGTTTAGAGGATATAGTGAGTAATGAACCCAGAATATAGTAAGCCCTTAATAGTTATTATTATAGCTTTAAAAAAATTTAATGGTGAATTTTACAGAGGGACTCTGAAGCACAAAGAACAGGGTTTAACAGTCAGGTGGCATTAGTTTGAATCTCACTTCTGCTCATCTGCTCATTTCTAGCAGCATGGCTTTGGGCTAATTATTGACCCTTTCTGAGCTTCTTGCCTCTTCTTAAAAATGGGTCTGTCCAAGTCAAGTATATTAAATGAAATAAACTGCAATGATTATTAATTTCTGATCTATCCTGAATTAAAATATTAGAACAGTTTCTACTCAATCCTAGTTCAAATGTTTGTTTTTTAAAAGAAGCATTCTACAGATATACACACAGCAGTAAAAAATAGCCGACATTACTAAATTGCTTTATTG
This sequence comes from Sus scrofa, assembly GCF_054392235.1. NCBI lineage: Eukaryota > Metazoa > Chordata > Mammalia > Artiodactyla > Suidae > Sus > Sus scrofa. Next base: position 92,733,072 of record NC_139396.1, on the reverse strand, counting down.
TCTGACACTTTTTTTTATTACCTTCAAGTCCCAGTAGCTTTGTGACTTAAATGTAAATTTCAACTCATCAGCATTGCTTCCTTTATTGGAATTGAAGTTCTCCTTCCCTGGGGTAGATGTCCTTTTCTGCTCTGATTTGCTAGTTTTTCACCAGTGACAGCGGAATTCTCATTACTCTTGGCCCTGCCAGCAGTGGAAGTGTGTATAAATCCTCAGAGTCTAGGGTGTGAATCAGTTGGTATTTTATAGAATTTCACATCTGGTACTTCTTTTTTAGCTTGCCTATTCTTTCTCTGGCATGGAAGAGGTGGTTATGAACGACCTCCTGGCCAACATAGAACAGAGAGATTGGAAAGAGGAAGACCGAGGTTGTTGGTCGCACTCTAAATCCTCCTTTGAAGGATGAGGTTTTTTTTTATAAGCACCTATGAATAGGTGCTTGTAAAGAATGAAGACGACCAGCTGCACTTGTTAACATACCCTTGGACTTTAATACTGAAGGAAAAGATTCTACACAAGTTTCCAAACCCCAAATCAATATATTAGTAACCTTTTCTCCCCCTCTGACTTAATATCTCTCAGAACAGTGCTGAGACATCCAAGAAAGTTGTTGAAAGTGGTGTTTATGATGCTATAATAAAAAGATACCAGACCACAATAGTACTAAGTCTGAATTCTGTCGGGTTTTAAACTAGAGTGTTGTTTTGGGCTTTTGGGAGGTGATGAAACTGAAGGATGAAGCACTCATTTGTAAAAGGAGGGTACCATGGCCTTGCAGCAATGATTGACTAGTTTGAATAAATACTCTAGCCACTGGTTGTTGTATCACATTGGGTTTCTTGCCGTCTGGCCCTGCTAACCTATATGGACTTAGTTCTATCCAAATTCTGTATGTTGTGGCATCAAGCTTTCTCCCATTCCCCTCACTGGGTAATTATGTAAGCATATAAGATGTTAATTAACTGAATTTGTACAATTCTTTCTTTGAAAATATTTTCCCCTCAAAGACATATTTAACGAACCTTGGAGTCTGTCATTTCAGAAAGAACAGTAATTTACTGTGATGCTTGCCTTTGCTGATTATCAGTGCTGTTTTTACTTCCTTTCTGTTATTTTGTAGTATCATTTTTAGCATTACCTCTGCTTTTGTTAAATAATTTTTTCCTGAAAAAATTTAAATCACTGTAGCCTTTATAATCTTATTTAATTTTTTCTTCTCTCTGTCTCTGGTAGGCATATTTCTTTCCTTAAGATTCATAGCGACCCTTTTGTGAAATCACAGTGGGAATGTGAGCTGTTTTTCTTTTAAAACAGTTATGGTTTTGTGGTTTTCTGGAAATGTAAACTTTTCTAACATTCATATATCCTGTCAACATTTTATATTCTAAATTTCCTTTGTAAAATATCCATATAATCTAGTATTCCATCCTGTGGTAAGTTCTATTTCTCACTAATGTAAGCTGAAGAAACTCATGGTCAGTAGTAATACACTCTCTTTTCAAAATCTAAATTATTATCTCCAGTAAACTTCAGGGCCAGTTGACTTTTTTGAGTGGATAGTCTACCTTATGGCTTTCAAAAGTTGTTCCTAGAAAAGTCAAGCATACAATACACATGATCTGGCACACACAGCAATTTTTATGACATAGTAGAAAATTATGTTGGGTCTTGTTTTACTTACTATGGGAATTAAATTTCTTAAATAACAATACAGTGTTTATTCCAGCATTTGTGAAATTTTGTGATTTGGTAATAATAACCATTATCTTTTCCTCTTTCTCTTTTTCTTCTTTTCTATATATTTTTAGTCTAAAAGAATGAGATGATTGTCATCCTGATTGAGATTTAGTGACTTTTTATCCTCATCTCTATTTCAGAGCTTTTGACTACCAATTATATCCTTATTTTTGTTTATCTCTTAAGTACAAAAATATTACACTATAAAAATATATTGAGTAGTATATTTAAGTGAGGTAATTTATATAAAATACTTAGAACCATGTCTGACATAGAGTAAGTACTACATTAGTGTTGACTATTAGTTGTTTTATTCAAATAGCAGAACTCTGTAGCTGTGTATGTAAGAAAAAAGACATGAACTAAACTAGAGGCAGCATCATTGAAGATCAGGCATTTTTGTCTGATTTCTCATTTGTGAATTATTTTTCTATTTCAACTACCCTGCTGACCATATAGAGTACTCTAGTTTGGGAGTTATATAATGAATAGGAACAATGAAAATATTCTGAACAAATGTTAAGTGTTTGGAATGACAGCCTCTTTGAACTATGGAAATGATCTGAACCAGGGAATATCCGTGGATTTTCTAGACACTTTATATTCACAAATCTGGTGATGTTATGCAATATGGTCCTAAGCCAGAACTAATGAGAAAGCACACCTCTGTCTCCTCCTTACTCTACTTTGTTATGCATTATAATTGTTCTTCACATTAAGATGCCTTAATTTGTTAGTCATTGCAAAACGCCTCCCTCTTGGCGCCTACAGTGTTGATATTTCTGACGTAGTTTTCCAAATGTTGTTTTTGAAGACCATTTACATATTTTTCAAGTTTCATGCTTGATTTTTGGACCTTTTAACAACTTGAATCCTGTTAATTTGCAGGCGGTGTTCTTAGCGTTTCTGTCTCTCTTGATTTTAAATCTTGGCCTTGCTTTAGTTTGGGGGAGACTGAATGTTTTTTGAGAGCATTTTTAATCTCATCATTCCAACACATCTGCTTGCCATTGCGGGCTGTGTTTGTATACATAATCAGGGTTGTCAGGGTCAGCCCTAGGCAAATCTTGAAGCACAGGCAGCTTACTGCTTATTAAAAACCATCTCCCAAGCTGAGTTATAAGCCAGCTGACCATATGAATGATGGCTGACCCTCTTCTATATCCGAGTACTTGATGTCTTAAATTTCTTTTGTCAAATAAAGAAAGGGATTTATCAATGGCAGTCATATAACATGTTATGATTCAATGCTATCCATACCTGTAGTGTTCAAATTTCAATGGTGACATTATGGGGAAGGCACATCTTACCTAGTGGATTAAGAATGAAATTGTAGACACTGGATATGAGAAGTATTTTGGAATGAGAGAACTTTCTGGGGTCCATAAAATCACAGCTACTATCTTTTCTATATTTAAACTCATTTCTAATTTTATTTTGTGGGGAAAATATTTTACTTTTGTTGCCAACTTTCTCTCTTAGGACTATTTACAAAGGGAAAGCTAATTGTAAAAGACCAGCAAATGCCATTGTGAACCAGTCCATACTCAAAGCTTCCATTTTGTGCTCTGTCTACTATAGATCCTCTTCCACAAGTGGAGTTCCCTTCTCATCACAAGTCTGTATTTCTCAGAGCCTAGGTCCCTGGTCCACCTTTTCTTTCTTCTTCATCACCCTATGTGAGATACACCTATCCCATGTGGTCCCATTATCTACAAATCATGGCTCTTATTTAGGAGATGACACTTGTTATTAGGTTCATTTTTTTACTTAGCATAGTGCTAATGTATAGAAGATATACTTAGCAAATACTTGTTTCTTGATTAATAACTCCTTTAGGAGGACTGGCGTAAAATAAAGGACAACTGAAGAGATTATGCTTTATGCAAAGTAATGAATTTATAATGATGAAACTGCATAGATTAGGCAGAGCAGTAGAGGATGTGCATTTTTGGAAGGTCGCCTTTCCAACACCATTTTAGTCACACTTTATAGGAAACTGCCTGTGCTATTTATGATTCTATTCTACTTGAGCACTTACAGGAAAGAAGTAAAACTAGAGGGCAAAGTCACATCCTTGCTACTAGCATCCTGTGGTTGAGAAACTGAGAGTATGTTTGCTAAGTAGGCATAAACATACAGTGTCATGGGAGTTGGAAGCAAGGAAGCTGGAATGCAAGAGTGTTAAAAATAGTCATGGAGTAGGGGGCAGGCAGCAACCTCAGGGCCGTTCTTCTCTTTCTTTCTGTCTCTGTCTCTCTCTCTCACACACACACACACACACACACACACACACTTTAAGTAGTTTCACACACATGTTATCTTTTGTTTTTCTTTTTCATGGCTGCACCTGCAGCATATGGAAGTTCCTGGGATGGGGTCAAATTGGAGCTATGGCTGTAGGCCTATGCCATAGCCATGGCTACATCAGATCTGAGCCACATTTGTCTGTTCCACAGCTTGTGGCGATGCTAGATCTTTAACCCACTGAGCAAGGCCAGGCCAGGGATGGAACCCACTTCCTTACAGAGATAACATCAGGTTCTTAACCGCTAAGCCACAATGGGAACTCCACACATGCACACAGTAAGTGATTTACTCAAGGACTTGTTAACTTGCTGGGAAGCAGGTGAGCCAAGATTGTATCCAAATCGTTTAATTCTAAATGATTTTTTGATTGTTTAATATTGTACAATATAATTCAGGGTCAAGGTTGAGATTGGAAGTTTCAGGTTTATGTTTAGAGTCCTAAAGCTGTTAATGTAGGCATTATAAAGGTATTTCACCAATCTCTGAATAAAAACATGGAGAGACAACCAAGAGAAACTCTGAAAGACTGATTATCTTAAGTTTTATCCTGTGAATTAGGTTCTGCAGAGTGGAAATTTGGGTTAGAGTCATAATTTGTAGCTAAAAGCTAAAAAAAAAAAAGTGAATGTAAGAGTTCCTCTTGTGGCTCAGTGGTAATGAACCCAACTAGTATCCATGGGGATGCGAGTTTCATACCTGGCCTTGCTCAGTGGGTCAAAGATCCGGTGTTGCCATGAGCTTTGGTGTAAGTCACAGGTGTGGCTCCTCAGATCCCATGTTGCTGTGGCTGTGGTGTAGGCTGGCAGCTGCAGCTCTGATTCGACCCCTAGCTTGGGAACTTCCATATCCACAGGTGCAGCCCTAAAAAAGCAAAAAAAAAAAAAAAAAAAAAAAAAAAAAAAAAAAAAAAAGTGAACACATAGGTATGTTTGGAATGTCTTTTTAAAATTGATGTATAATTAACATACAATGTCATATTAGTTTCAGGTATACATCATAGTGACTTGATATTTATATACATTTCAAAGTGGTCATGATGGTAAGTCTAGCTAATATCTGTTACCTTACTAAATTATCACAATATTATTGACTGTGTTCTCTGTGCTATAAATTACATTCCTGTGACTTATTTATTTTACAACTGGAAATTTGTACTTCTTCATTTGCGTCACCTATTTGGATCACCCCCAATTCTACTCCCTTCTGGCAACCACTAGTTTGTTTTCTGTATCTGAGTCTATTTCTATTTAATTTTGTTTGTTTTTAGATTCCACATAAGTGAAATCATGTAGTAGTTGTTTTTCTCTTATTTCACTTAGCATTATATGCTCTAGATTTATCTATGTTTTTGCATATGGCAATATTTTATTCTTTTTTATGACTGCATAATATTTCATCATGTGTATATACCATACCTTTATTCACCTATCAGTGGGCACTTAAGCTATTTACATATCTTGGCTTTTGTAAATAAAGCTGCAGTGACCATAGGCTTGTAGATATCTTTTCAAATTTGTTTTTATTTTCCTTGAATAAATACCCAGAATTTCTAGATTATATGGTAGTTCTATTTTTAATTTTTGAGGAACTTCCATACTGTTTTCTGTAGGAGCTGCACCAATGTAAATTCCCACTAAAAATGCATGAGGATTCCTTTTTCTCCACATTCTCACTAACACCTGTTATTTTCTTCTTTTTGATAATTGCCCTCCTGACAGTACGAGGTATTGTCTCTTTGTGGCTTTTATTTTCATTTCCTGATGATTAGTGATGTTGAGCGTCTCTGTATGTATCTGTTGTCCATCTCTTACTCAGAAAAATGTCTATTCAGGTCCTCTGACCATTTTTTTTTTCAGGTTATTTTTTGACATTAAGCGTATAGGTTCTTTATATTCTTCAGATACTAACCTCTTATTGGATAACTGATTTGAAAATATCTTCTATTAGGTATGAATATTTATTTTTTATGGTTTTCTTTTCTGTGCAATAGATTTTTAGTTTAATATAGTATCATTCATTTATTTTTGCTTTTATTGCCCTTGCCTGAAGAGACAGTTCCGAAATTTTTCACTACGACATATCAAAGAGCTTAATGCTTATGTTTTCTTCTAGGAGTTTTATGGTTTCAGGTCTTACATTCAAGTCTTTAATCTATTTTGAATGTATTTTTGTATATGATGTGAGATAGTGGTCCAGTTTTATTCATTAGCATGTGGTTGTCCATTTTTTCCAGCACTATTTATTAAAGAGACTGTCTTTTCTCCAATGTATATTCTGCTTCTATTGTCATAGATAGTTGAACATATATGTATCTGGTTTTGTGCCAATACCATACTCTCTTAATTGCTGTATCTTTATCTTTAAACTTTACTGTACTATAATTTAAAACCAGGCAGCATTAAACCTCCAGCTTTGCTCTTCTTTCTCAAGATTTCTTCTGGCTATTGAAGCTCTTTTGTATTTTAATAGGGATTGTATCTAATCTGTAGATTTCTTTGAGTAGCATGGGTATTTTAACAGTATTAATTCTTCTGATCCATGATCATGGGATATTTTTCCATTTGTTTGTGTCTTCTTCAATTTCTTCCATCAATCTATGACAGGTTTCAGAGTACAGGTCTTTTATCTCCCTGTTTAAACTTATTTCTAGGTATTTTATAATGTTTTAAGCAATTTTCCATGGGATTGTTATTTTAAGGTCTTTTCTTTTCTTTTCTTTTCTTTTTTTTTTTTTTTTTTAATCAGGGCTGCACTTGCAGCATATGGAAGTTCCCAGGTCAAGTCATAGCTGTAGCTGCCTGCCTACACCACAGCCATAGAAACATTGGATCTGAGCCATGTCTCTGACCTACAGCTCATTGCAACACTGGATTCCTGACTCACTAAGCAAGGCCAAGGATTGAACCCATATGCTCATGGATACTAGTTGGATTCATTTCTGCTGCACCACAATTCAAACTCCCTTAAGTGCTCTTTCTGACAGCTCATTATTACTGTATAGAATTATAACTTATTTCTGTATATAAATTTAGTATCTTGCAATTTTACTGGATTTGTTTATTAGCTCTAATATTTCTTTAATGGTATCTTTAGGGTTTTCTATATATCATGTCATGTTATCTGCAAATAGTGGAAGTTTTACTAGTTCCCTTCCAATTTAGATGCCTTTTTTTCTTTTTTTTTTTTTTTGTCTGTTGCTGTGGCTAGGACTACCAACAGTATATTGAATAGGAGTGATGAGAGTGGGCATCCTTTCTTCTTCTTGATCTTGGAGGAAAAGTTTTCAGCTTTTCGCATTTGAGTATGATATTAGTTAGTTTTTTGTTGTTGTTGTTGTTGTTGTTGTTGTTGTTGCTATTTCTTGGGCCGCTCCCGCGGCATATGGAGGTTCCCAGGCTAGGGGTCTAATCGGAGCCGTAGCCACCGGCCTACGCCAGAACCACAGCAACGCGGGATCCGAGCCACGTCTGCAACCTACACCACAGCTCACAGCAACGCCGGATCTTTAACCCACTGAGCAAGGGCAGGGACCGAACCTGCAACCTCATGGTTCCTAGTCGGATTCGTTAACCACTGTGCCACGACGGGAACTCCCAGTTGTTAGTTTTTCATATATGGCCTTTACTATGTTGTGGTGTGTTTACTCTCTACTCACTTGGTTGAGAGTTTTTTTAATCATAAATGGGTGTTGATTTTGTTAAATGCTTTTTTTTTTTTGCATCTTGTAAGATGATCTTATGATATTTATTCTTCATTCTGTTAATGTTATCTACCACATTGAGTGATTTGTGGAGTTGAACTCCTCGCACCCCTGGAATACATCCCACTTGATCACAGTGTATGATCCTTTTAATGTACCTTTGAATTTGGTTTGCTAATATTTTGTTGGGGATTTTTGCATCTATCTTCATCAGGGATATTGGCCTGTAATTTTTTTTTGGTGGTATTTTGTCTGGTTTTAGTGTCAGGGTAGTGCTGGCCTCATAAAATGAGTTTGGGAATATTCCTTCCTATTGAATTTTTGGAATAATTTGAAAAATGTAGGTATTAAATCTTTTTTAAAAATGTTTGGTAGAACTCATCAGTGAAGCTGTCTGGTCCTGGGCTTTTGTTTGTTGGGAGTTTTTTTAAAATACCAATTCTGTTTCATTACCAGTAATTGGTCTATTCAGATTTTCTATTTCTTCATGATTCAGTATTAGAAAATTGTATGTTTCTAGGAATTTATCCATTTTTTATTGGTTGGCCAATTTATTAGTATGTAATTGTTTGCAGTCTCTCATGATCCTTTGTACTTCTCTAGTGTCAGTTGTAACTTTCGTTTCCAATTTTATTTGTTTGGGCCCTCATTTTCTTGATGAGTCTAGCAAAAGGTTTATCAATTTTGTTTTACCTTTTCAAAGAACTAGCTCTTAGTTTTATTTCCCTTTCCAATTGTTAAGTATTTCTTTCATTTATATCTGTTCTGATCTTTAGTATTTCTTTCATTCTATTACCTTTGGGTTTTGTTGTTCCTCACTGTATAATCCCTTTAAATGTAACGTTAGATTGTTTATTTGAGATTTTTCACATTTCCTGGGGTAAGCTTGTATTGCTATAAACTTCTCCTTTAGAAATGCTTTTGTTGCATCTCATAAATTTTGGAAATTTACATTTTTACTTTCATTTGTTTCAAGGTACTTTTTGATTTCTTCTTTAATAACTTCATTGACCCATTTTTTAGAATATTATTTGGTCTCTGCATGTTTGTGTTCTTTTTCAGCTATCTTCTTAATTTAGATTTCTAGTTTTATACTATTCTGGTCAGAGAAGATGCTTATATGATTTCAGTTTTCTTAAATTTAATGAGACTTGTTTTGTGGCCTAACATGTGATCTATCCTGGAGAATGTTCCATGAACCCTTGAAAAAAATGTGTATTCTGCATTTTGTTGATAGACTGTTTTGTTCATATCTATTAAGTTCATCTGATCTAATGTTTTGTTTAAAGCCAGTGCTTCTATATTGATTTTATTGCTGGATAATCTATCAATTGATGTAAGCAAGGTACTAAAGTCCCCTACTATTACTGTAATGATGTTGATCTCTCTCTTTATATATGAAAATATTTGTTTTATGCCATATTGGGTGCATAAATATTATGTATTATCTTGTTGGATTAACCCCTTTATCATTATTAAGTGCCCTTATTTGTCTTGCTGCAGTCCTTGATTTATAATCTATTTTGTCTGATGTAATTATTGCTACCTCAGCTTTCTTTTTATATTCATTTGCAGGAAATATCTTTTTCCATATCTTCCCTTTTAGCCTGTGTTTGTCTAAAGTTGAAGTGAATCTCTTATAGGCAGCATATATAGATGGGTCTTATTTTTTATTTATTCAGCCATCCTAAGCCTTTTGATTTGAGAATGTTGTTTATTTACATTTAAAGTAATTATTTATAGCTATGTACTTTTTGCTATTTTGTTATTTTCTGTTTATTTATTTATTTTGGTAATTCTCTCTTCCTTTCTTCTCTTGTTCTCTTTCCTTATGGTGTAATGATTTTTTTTTTAAGTTTATGTTTAGATTCCTTTGTCTTTATTTTTTGTGTATCTATTATTGGTCTTTGCTTCCTGGTTATCATGAGGTTCATATATCTCCTTGTGTGTGTGTATACACAAACACATACACAAGTATATACAGAGATAAGTATATATGTATATATATATAAAATCTCTGTATAAAGCAGTTTAAGTTGATAATTTCTTTCTTTCTTTCTTTCTTTCTTTCTTTCTTTCTTTCTTTCTTTCTTTCTTTCTTTCTTTCTTTCAGGGCTGCACTTGCAGCATATGGCATTTCCCAGACTACAGGTTTAATTGGAGCTGCAGCTGCCACTCAGTGCCACAGCCACAGCAACACGGGATCTGAGCCATGTCTGCGACCTATACCACAACTTAATGGCAATGCCAGACCCTTAACTCACTGAGTGAAGCCAGTAATTGAACCCACATCCTCATGGATAACAGACAGGTTTGTTACCACTGAGCCACAACAGGAACTCTTATAAGTTGATAATTTCTTAAGTTCAAACACATCCTAAAAGCACTATATTTTCACCTCCCACATTTTGTATTTTACATCATATTTTCATCTTTTTATTTTGTATTTCTTTAACTACTTATTAAACTTTTAGTTAATTTTACTCCTTTTGTCTTTTAACCTATCTAATGCTTCATAAGTGGTTGGTCCAGTACCTTTAATTTACACTTACAGTGATTTTTTTCTTTCATATACTTTCTTATTTCTAGTTATGGCATTTTCTTCTCTGCTTAAAGAATCCCCTTTACCATTTCTTGTAAGACTGGTTTAGTGGTAATGATTCTTTTAGCTTTTGCTAGTCCGGAAATTCTCCACCTCTCCTTCAGTTCTGAATAACCTTGCCAAATAGAATAGTCTTGGTTGTAAGTTTTTTCTTTCAGTACTTTGAATATATTATATCCTTATCTTCTGGCCTGGAAAGTTTCTGCTGAAAAAGCCACTGATAGTCTTATGGAGCTTACTTTATTCATAACTAGTTTTTTTCTTGCTGCTTTAAAATATTTTTTATGTTTAACTTTTTGCATTTTAATTACAGTGTATCTTGGTGTGGAGCTCTCTGGGTTCATCTTGTATGGGAGTCTCTTTTTTTCTTGGCCTGAATGTCTGTTTACATCCCCAGGTTGGGAAATTTTCAGCCATTATTTCTTTCAACATGTTTTCTGTCCCCTTTCTCTTTTTCCCTCTTTCTAGGACCCCTATAATGTGGATGGTGGTATGATTGATGTTTTCTCAGAGGTTCCTTAAACTATCCTTATTTTTAAAAATTATTTTTCCTTTTTTGCCATTCAGATTGGGTAATTTTACTACTCTATCTCTCAGATCCTCATCTGTTATGCTGTACCAATTAATCTACTGCTGATTCCATCGAATGTATTTTTCATTTCAGTTTTTGTATTCTTCACCTCTGATTAGTTTTCTCTTATTGTTTCAAACCCTGTTGAAAATATTGCCATGTTCATCTATTCTTCATCTAGCTTTGGTGATTATCTTTACAACCATTTATTTAAACTTTGTATCAGATAATTTACTTATCTCTAAGTAATTTACTTATCTACTAATTATTTATTAAGGTCTTTCTATGAGGTTTTACCTTATTTCATTTGGAACATATTTCTCTGTTGCTTAGTTTGCTTGGCTCCCTGTGTTTATTTCTGTGTATTAGGCAGAACTGTTAAATCTCTGTCTTGAAGAGGTCATCTTGTGTAGGTAATTATCATTCTCCATCAGCCCTGCCCTAGTCTTGTTTTTTTCTTAGATCTTTGTAGGTATCTATATTGCCTGATTTATTTTTGATATGCTCCTGTTTTTGAGAGTATGCTGAGACCTGTCAGTATTTCAAGGTGAAGAATCTTATATAGCACCCAATTTCAGGCTGATTGGATGCCAGCCCTTCTTATAGCATCGCTCAAAGTATGCAGATATATATATAGCCCTCTGGAACTACAGTCATAATCCATGCTGGCCTTTGAATCCTTTGAACCATGAGATCTAGAGATGTCCCCTGGGTGACAGTTGTAAAAACTGGAGCTTCTGACAAGTGTATAAGCTCCATTCCGGATGGTCTTGTTGAACTGAAGTGAGGCCAGTGGGGTATGCAAGGATGATGTCCCACTGCTGTGTTCTCTGGGCATGGCTCCCTAGCTTCTAGATATGTGGAAATCTGAAGCCTGCCCATTTTGGTAAAGTTCCAGGCTAAGTAAATAGACTGGAGTTGCATTTCATTCTGCTATCTGTACAGTGCCTTGGGGGTGGTGGCCAGCCAAGGACCATCTTTCTAATTGTTACAGTACCATGGAGCTCAGGAATGTCAGCTCCCTTGGCCACTAAGGCCAAGCAATCAAGGGATGTTCCCTGTATTAATTGTGTTTGCCTGATGGATTTAGCCATGTAGCTGGAGATTGTAGTGGGTAGGGATTGCTTTCTTGCTTCACAAAGGCAGAGGGAAAATGATTGTATGTCATTCTGGGGTTCAGAATTGCAGCATAAGTGTTACTTTCTGTGCCTGTGTGTCAGCTTTAGGCTAGGGAGTGGAAGAATACCACAACTGCTCACATTCATCAGCCCCAGCCAAGGGGCAGGGGAATGTTCTGTTGGTTTTAATTTGGGAGAGAAGTAATACTACGACCACTTGCATTAGCTAGCCCCAGCCAAAGTGGGAGTGTGTTGGGAGGTGGTGTTTCACAGCTGCCTGCACTCACAAACTTTAGCTAGGAAGCAGGAAAATGCTATGACCATTTGCACTCACCTACCTCACCCAGGGAATGGTGAAGTGCTGCAAAAACTAGAGCTCTCCAGCTTTAGCAATGTGACAGGATAGTGCTGTGATCACTTACTGCCATGTTGAACTTTCCCACATGTACAGGTTAGGGAAAGTAGCAATGGCATTTGCCAGCACCTTTGTCTCTGGGGAGTATTTCTACTGTCCCTCACCCCTAGAATCAATGCTTTTAGATTTTTAAATGTCCCTTCTTCAGGTATAATCTTGGCACTTTTCGAACTTCTTTTTTTTTTTTTTAGTCCTGAAGCAAACATTTTAAGAGGAAAGTCTGAGTTTTCTTCAAGCACTTTGGGACCTCTGGACATCAGCCCTGTTGGTTTTCTAAGCCAGATGTTTCAGAAAGTCCTCTCTCTGCTGTAGATCCAGGGGTCAGGGTGCCTAATGTTGATGCCAACCCCTTGCTCCCGGGGGAGAAGTGCCTGTCTGGTGAGATTCCTAACCAGAAAACATTAAATGTTTTCTACTGAAAAAAATGACTGATTTTTAAGATCCATTCCACAACTGTGGCTTCAATTTTCAGGGACAGGGATATAATAAACTAGATACTGTTTAAGGTTGGAAAGAATCACAGGCTAAACAAAATGCCATGAAAGACTGCTAGGTATTCACTTTTAGAAAACTATGTGCAGTTACTTTAAGAAAATTTGGGTATTATGAAAAATATGTTCAGAAATAATTATTGTTGAACTGCTTGATGAAGCCCAGATTTTTGAAGGGGGATTGCATTTGTAGAGGGAACAAAGGAAGGACATATTCTTGATAATCTCTGTATCTCAGATACTTGGTAAATTGTTTGACACACCTGGCCCTTCATAAGTATTGAGGGAATGAATGGCTTCCTGAATTCTTTGGCATTTCAGTTAGTTTTGTTAAACTTTATAACGATGATGTAAGTAGAGTTTAAATGGTTGTATTTTTCAGGTCCTGAAAGTCACTTTTTGTTCTCTTTTTCAGAAATATTTTCATCTGTATTTAAAGAAATCTACATAAAGCACTAATTCTAAATTCTATTTTATAGTCTCTATAATATTATTTGTTCATGATTGCTTTTAACTAAAGAATGCATTCAATTTTCCTTACCCAGTTTAATCAAAATAAGAGAAAAGAAGGCCAAAAAATGTGTAAAAATAGATAACTGAATGAGTGATTAAGTGACAGAATTATAAAAAAAAATCTTTAAACACTAGTCCACCTACTGTTGAAGAGAACTACTTTTTGTTTGGTGTATGAGAGTCAATGTACTGGAGCATCCTTATTAAATACAAAACCTCATTGAGTAAAACATTAAGATTATAAATATAAAACAAACAGAAGACAAGAGACACAATATATCTCCCTGTAATATTCCCACATTATATGTAATAAAGCATTCATGTAAGAACATAATTAGAGCAAGAAAACTTCCCAGGTATAATGTGAGAAAATTAACGTGGCAATGAGAGCATTAGCTTTTTTGCCTTCTTAATTTAAACTGGAATTTGTACTTTCAGCATTGCACACTAGGAGCCTTTATACACTTTATTCTCTAGATTATTTTTTGAGTTAAAAAAGCACAAACCCCATCTTTAACTCTCTAAGAGTCTGCTTGTTTCTAAAACAACATGCTCAGAATTATAGCTATGCAATTATCACTTACACTCTGGTCTTAAAAAGCCCAGCTATGTAAGCATCCATGATGATTCAAGAAACTATTTAGATAGTCATTGTTTGATTTTGTTTTATGGTTCTAAAATAATTATCTGCATCAGAATTCTAAAATTATAAACATGTTTATAGCTTTAAACTGGTAAATATATGACTCATATGTAGCAAATGCTTATGTAAGCACAAAGTGTTAGCAAGGATGCTTTTTAATTTTTTTTTTAATTTAGAGGAAGAAACTAATATACAGAACTTGTAATTTTTAATTTTAATATTTTGTATTTAATCAAACTCCTAAGTCTAAATATGTGTGTTGATTTTGTTCTGAGTTTTATAGAAAATGCTATTAAGTATTTTCTGTGTTTACGGTATTGAAGTTTTGCTGTCTTCCTCCCTGTATGCCCTGTTCCTTCCCTTATTTGATCTTGAATTATCTTAATTAGAGCTTCGAGCGAATATTTTATATTGTGTCCTATCTCCCTTACATGGTGAGAAAGAAATTAAATACCTAACATTACTTGAACACTTTTCAAAGCAATGTTAAATTCCCAGATAATTAATCCTAAGAAAATTGCTAGAGCATCCCACCTTATGTTATTAACTGAATGTAGGGATAAAAAGATTTTAGGGAAAGAATTGTCATCCTTATTAGGTGATCCTTCATCCAGATAAACAATCCTGCCATGATGAAATGTGTGTGTACCATTACTTTCTCCAAAAAGAGATCTAGAGCAGCATAGTTTTTTATGGTTTTTATTTACTGTTCATTTAATAATAAAAATAAATTTAATATCCTAATAATTTTAGCTGTTAAAATGGATCAAAAAAAGTCATTTGCTTAGGCAATGAGGTGATTAAGTAAGCAATTCAGGCTGAAGCATAATTCTAGTATAAAATCAAAATAAGGCATTGCTTCTCTGGTATCAAGAGTAGGCTTCCCAGTTCAGTGAACAATAAATGCAATCAGAAAAAATTAATTTATGCCAAATTAAAGAAAGTAAACAAAGCACAGGAAAGGTGGTGGCAAATAATGTTTTTCCTATGGTTAATTAAGTGGCTTAAATCACTAAGCTTCAAAGGCCTTAGTGTAATCAAGCCCAGTTCAGAGATAGAGAAAAGGATGAAATTTAAGAATGTATAAACATTTCAAAAGAGAGAAATCACAATTTTACTGCTTTTATTATCTCACTGTTCTCTCATCTGCTATATCTAGTCATATCTATATCTTTATAATACCTATGTAACATTTGTTATGTTTAAATTATTATACATCTCTCTCTTGCTTGCTTTCAGTAGTAAGAAGTCACTAAGCAAGATTTCATGCTGTATTACAATAATTAGATGTATTTTCTGCTACTTAATAGATGTATGACATTGAACAAGTCATTTTTCCCTTTATCTATGTAATGAGCACAATGTAATTTGATCAAATAAGAAAATGTATAGAAAATTAAAACCCTGTGAACCTCTGCTAGGATGTCTGCAGTTCTCATTGGAAGATCTACCAGCCTAGTTTTTAAGCTCCTGCACTCTGGAGACAGATATTTTGGTTCAAATTTTAACTCAACCACTTACCAGTTTTTTGACTTTGGACAGTTAACATTATTTATAAAATGGGAGATAATGCTATGTTTCAGAAGGTTATTAGGATTAATCTATAGGGTGGGTATAGTAGTTCTGACACTTAGTAATCACTATACATAGAGTGAATTAACCTATGTATTTACATAATTCATAGAAGAAACACTGCTTTAGTATTGTTGGGATTTGGGGCTGAGTTTCCCTCTGAACATTATTTAAGACAAAATAAGAGAATTTTAGGGTTGTAATAGACTTCAGACATTATTGTAGTTTTGTACCCACAGAAATAATCATACAAAAAATTGTTATTTTAGGGTGACATCCCAAAATTTAGACATCTCATTTGACGTATTAGAAAAATGAGTTTGAGAGATATGTTAATAAGTATAGTGTTGCATTGTGCTCAGAGCATGGATTTAAATCAGAAGATCTAGGTTCTACTACCAGCAAAAGTAGTAGTCTTATGAGCTTGGATGAGTTATAACCTTTCTGTTCTCTGTTCTTATCATCTGTAAGAATGGTGATAAGGATTATTACTTTACATGGAAGGGAAAGCAACTGGAACATTACAATCTACAAAGTAGATGCTCAATATATGTTAATTTTTAGCCATCTCTCCCTCTAATCCCTTATTTCCTATCTAAATGGTTCTTCTTGAATCCTGCAACTTATTAGTACCTTTCATTAATTTACAAGTCATTAAGTATTCAATAAATCTGAACTTAATCTTGAGGGCTATTTTAGATCATTTTCTTGGTGAACTCAACTATAGATTTATTTTTTTCTGCCAGTATTCGGCATACCAAAGGTAGCAAGATGGTAAATCCTGAAAAGGACAACACAAGAGCTTTTAATGATTAAAAGAATATAATTGAAAATACATTGATAAGAAAGAAAACAGTATTTTAGCTTAAATAATGGCATCTTCTCTCTATACACAAAGCATAAGAAGGAGGAAAAAATACTTGGGGAGTTCCCATCATGGCTTGGCAGAAATGAATCTGACTTGCCTATCCATGAGGATTTAGGTTAAATCCCTGGCCTCTCTCAGTGGGTTAAGGATCCAGCATTGCCATGAGCTGTGGTATAGGTCACAGATGCAGCTCAGATCTGCTGTTGCTATGGCATGGGCCAGCAGCTATAACTGATTCCACCCCTAGCCTGGAAACTTCCATATGCTGCGGATACAGCCCTAAAAAGACAAAAACAAAATGGAAAAAATAAAAAAATAATAAAAAAAGAAAAAAATATTTGGAATCCTGCCATCTATACAGTAGACCCTCAGTATGTGTCCCATAGTTCAGTCCCGCCTTGCTAGATTCTGAGTCTGATTGGCCAATAAGAAATGAACTATGGATGTGTCAATGGCCCCCATAATGCATCACTTGACATCTTTCCTGTTTGGTGTGGGCAGAGAACCAGGATTCTTTCTTGCTTTGTTCTTTCAATCAAGGTTTTTCTCCATCTCCGCCACCATTGTCATCATCATCCATCACTGTTTTTTTTTGTGATTTCCTTTAGTATTGTTCTGTTAGAGAAAATACTGCAAGAAACAGCTATGATCTCCCAGGGTACTGGCATTCCCTGGCATTCACCTCCTATTACTCTGCATTCCCTACTTCCAAGAGCCAAGTCTCTTTATAGCCTCCACAGGAGATGTTTACCTTTCCTGGGACTTTACTTAATCATAATAGAGGGAGAATGGCATGGGGGATGGAGAGAGAGAGGGAGAGAGAGAAGAGAGAATTTATATTAACTTCATTTTCACTCCTCCTTCAAATTCTATTTCTTTCTTTTTTTTTTCCTTTTTCTTTTCTTTTTAGGGCTGCACTTGTGTCATATGGAGGTTCCCAGGCTAGTGGTTGAACTGGAGCTGCAGCTGTTGGCCTACACCACAGCCACAGCAATGCAGGATCCAAGCAGTACCTGCAGGCTACACCACAGCTCATGGCAATGCTGGATTCTTAACCAACTGAGCAAGGCCAGGGATCAAAACCAAATCCTCATGGATACTAGGCAGGTTTGTTACTGCTAAGACACGATGGGAATTCCCTCAAATTCTATTTCTTAAGACTATTCAAACTACACATTAACCCCTTGTAGCTCTACTTCCTTTTTAATTTGGTCTTAAGAAACCCTACTTCCTTCAAACTCCAGATAGTAAGTGAGCTTCTGCTTTCCCACGTAATAGCTCATCCTTTCTCCTTGGAGCTTGAGTCTCTTCCTTAAATATCCAGACCACTGGTGAGAATTTTGTAGAAAATGGATTTATTTCCTGATGCTGAATACCACTCCATTTGTGTTTAAATAAACATTACCCTCTACCCCTCAAATCTGGAATTTCTTACCATTGGGACTTGGCTATATAATTATATATTCTAGAAGGTCCATTTATAATTTATACTGAGATTATTTTCTGTTGATTAATATAACTTGACCTATTTAGATTCCTTAAACAAGCAGTTTTCCAAGCCTTTTCTCCTTGATTCTGGCTTCTTCTTTTTCTGCATTGGTCCTGAGTTTCTAAAGTATTGGCATACTTAAAGTCTGAGCCATGCTGACTATGACAGGCTGCCTATTCACTCTTCTTTCTGATCACACATCTATGTTTATGTCTCTGACTTTATTTTTGACCACTTTATTAAGGTATAAGTCACATACCATCACATTTACCCATTTAAATTGTACAATTCAGTGATTTTCGGTATATGTACAGAGGTGTGCAATGATCAACAAATCTAATTTTAGAACATTTAAATCACTCCCCAGAAGGAACCTTCTACCCTTCACCCCATGCCCTAGCCTACCACTAATCTGCTTTCTGTCTCTGTAGATTTACCTATTCTGGACATTTCATATAAATGAAATCATACAGTATGGTCTTTTTTGACTGGCTTCTTTGACTTAGTGGAAACTTTCCCATTTTCATCAGTTTTTTATAAAATATATCAGTACTTTATTTTTCTTTTAGCTGTCAATCAAGATATTAAATTTTAAGAATTGTGCATGGCCTTTTTAGTCTTTTTTCAATTTGATTATTATTTTATACTGAATATAGCTGATTTATAATGTTATATTAGTTTCAGGTATATAGCTAAGTGATTCTGTTATAGTACTTTGTTTCTTTTCATTGCCAAATATTTCATTGTGTAGGTATACTTTATTTGTCCATTAACCAATTGGATTATTTTTACTTTTTTGATATTATGAATAATTTGCTGTGAGCATTTGTGTAGAAGTATTTATGTGGGCATATATTTTCATATTCTTGAGCATTTTTTCCAAAACGGTTGCAACATTTTACAGTTTTATTAGAAAATTGTGAAAGTTCTGTTTTTTCCACATCCTTGTCAATGCTTTTTATTTTCTGTTTTTTTTTTTTTTTTTTTAATGATAGCCATCCTAGTGGGTCTAAATTGGTATCTTGTGGTTTTGTTTGCTTTTCCCTAATGATGTTGAATGTCTATCTTCTACTTATTGGCCATCTTTGAAGAAATGTTCTATTTAGATCATTTTTGTCCACTTTTAAATTTTTAAATTTTAATTTTTTAAATCTATCTATAGTTGATCTACAATATTATATTAGTTTCTGGTTTATACATAATGATTCAATATTTTTATAAATTATAGTCCATTTAAAGTTTTAAAATAATGGCAGTATTTCTCTGTGGTGTATATCTTTCTTGCTTGTTACTTCTGTACATAGTAGTTTTTGTCTTTTAACCATATACCCCTGTTTTGTGCGTCCCATCTTCCCTCTCCCGACTGATAACCACTAGTTTGTTCTCTAAGTCTGTAAGGCTGTTTATGTTTTGTTATATATATTCATTGGTTCCATTTTTTAGATTCCACATATAAATTGTAACATAGAGTATCTGACTTATTTCACTAAGCATAATACTCTCTCGGTCCATCCACATTGTTACAAAGAGCAGAGTTTTATTCTTTTTTTATGGCTGAGTAATATACCATTGCATACATAAGTACCATATCTTATGATCCAGTCATCTGTTGATGGACACTTAGATTGTTTCCATACCTTAGCTATTTACAAATATTCTTCTGTGAATATTGAGGTGCATGTATCTTTTCAAATTAGTGTTATCTTTTTTTTCATATGTATACCCAGAAATGGAATTGCTGAATCATATGGTAGTTCTACTTTTAGTTGTTTGAGGAACCTCCATACTGTTTTCATAGTGGCTGTACCAATTTACGTTCCCAATACCAGAGTACAAGTGTTCCCTTTTCTCCCCATCTTCACCAACTTTTGCTATTTGTAGTCTTTTTGATGATAACCATTCTGAAATGTGTGAGGTGATATCTCATCGTGGTTTTGATTTGCATTTCCGTGATGATTAGCAATGTTGATGCCTCTTGGCCATCTGATGATGTATTTTGGATATTAACCCCTTTTGAGTCATATCATTTGCAGATATTTTCTCCCATTCAGTAGGTTGTCTTCCAGTTTGTCAATGATTTCCTTTGCTGTACAAAAGCTTTTAAGTTTAATTAAATATCATTAACTTGTTGTTCTTTTATTTGTTTTATGTAAGGAGACCCTCTAAAAAATATTGCTGTAATGTATGTCAAGGAGTGTTCTGTCTATGTTCTCTCCTCTGCCTATGTTCTCTTCTAGGAGTATTATTTCATCTAGGCTGTCTTACATTTAGGTGTTAAATGCATTTTGAGTTTATTTTTGTATATGGTATTAGGAAATGTTCTAAATTCATTCTTCTACATTTAGCTATCCAGATTTGCCAACATTGCTTATTGAAGAGCATTTTTTTTCCCATTGTATAGTCTTACCTCTTTTGTCATAGATTAATTGATCCTAGGGGCTTAGGTTTATTTCTGGGTTCTCTATTGTATTCCATTGATCTATCTGCCTGTTTGTGCCACTAACATACAGTTTTTGTTACTGTCGACATGTAGTATAGTCTGAATTCTGGAATGATACTTGTGCCAGAGACCAGCTCCGGCGGCCAGGGAGCATGCACTTCCTGATCGGAGAGGGATGCGTGTCGGCGAATGTACATACGGAGACAGTCTCTTTGTCCCTTCTTTCAGGGCACTGGACTGCTCAAATTTTATTGGCATAAGTGGTTGATTATATAGACAACTTTTTGCTACACATTACATCACAGTGTTACAAGTACACTGGTTAACTATTACATGGTATAGCAGCTATACATCATGTTTTAAGATCTTTGTTTTAACTAAACTTAGTGGGTACAATTTAGGGGCAATTAGGTACAATACATCATATTTTAAGATCTCTATCTTAACTAAACTTAGTGAGTACAATTTAAGGGCAATTAAGTACAATACATCATGGAAAGGAGGAGACAGTACAAATCATCCCATGGCCAGCCAGTCTTTACAGTTTGAAGAGTTCACAGACACAAGAATTTGGCATTCACAATCTTGTTTTTAGACTGGTGCTTATCTTTAAAGCATTATGGCAGGGAGACAGTGTAAGAAAATATAAACCAACTTAACTAGATATCACTTAAAAGCTTCTCTAACTCATAGCTAGGTGTCTTTTGATCAAGAATAATATATATCTAACTTCTATGAACCTCATTAAAATCCTAACTCTAAAGTTTACAGTATAACTAATTAGTAGATAAACACTATATTTTAATTAAGTTGGATTTAAATAGGGGAAAGTCCTTTAGGATGAAATTCTTATTATATTATTGTTGTAACTTTGTTAAATCACAAATCACCACAGGAAAATAAGAATAGGAAATAAGAATAATAAGTATATAATCAGGAAAGACTGAGGAAAACTGAATAGCAAGTGAATAACAGAAAAGACTAAGTTATCCATGGAACAATCCCCACTCAGCAACACAAAATGGAAATTATTTCCTGGGAAATTTAGTTTTCCACCTATGTCAGCAGGCGAGCCTTATTGTCTTCTGGGGCCTGTCCTTGGAATTGTGCCGTGCAGGCAGGCATCCCCTTGTTTATGAACCTGCCCTCGGAATTGTACCATTCAGACAGGCCTCTTTTTCTGATTAGGAGACTGCCCTCGGAATTGCACCATTCAGGCAAGCTCCCTTCTTCAGCTTCTTGTATCTTCTCGGCTCCTTGCATACCTGCAGCATTTTCTCTTTTTTTCTCAAATCAATTGATTTGGCAATTTGGGGTTTTTTTTGGTGTGTGTGTTTCCACACAATCTTTTAAATTATTTGTTCTAGTTTTATGAATAATGCCACTGGTATTTTGAAAAGGATTGCATTGAATCTGTAGATTGCCTTGAATAGTATGGTCATTTTAGCAATGTAAGTTATTCCACTCATTGAACACAGTGAATCATTCCATTTGTGTTGTCTTTAATTTCCTTTCATCATCATCTTATAGTTTTCTAAGTACAGGTCTTTTATATCCTTAGTTAGATTTACTCCTATGTATTTTATTCTTTTTGATGAAATTATAAGTAGGATTGCTCTTTATCTTTTTGTTGTTGGTGTATAGAAATGCGACAGATTTCTGTATTTTAGTTTTGTATCTTGCCACTTTACTAAAGTCATTGATGAACTCTAGTAGTTTTGTAATGGTGTTTTAAGTGTGTTCTGTGTATGGTATCACATCATCTGCAAAAAATGATAGTTTTACTCTTCCTGTTCAATTTGGATTTCTTTTATTTCTTGTCTGATTGCTGTGGCTAGGACTTCCAATACCATATTGATTTTTTTTTCATTTTTTTTATTACTCAAATGAATTTATCACATCTGTAGTTGTATAATGATCATAACAACCTGATTTCACAGGATTTCCATCCCACACCCCAAGCACATCACCCCACCCCCAAATTGTCTCCTCGAGAGACCATAAGTTTTTCAATGTCTGTGAGTTCTGCAAAGAAGTTCATTCTGTCCTTTTTTCAGATTCCACATGTTAGTGAAAGCATTTGATGTTGGTGTCTCATTATATGGCTGACTTCACTTAGCATGATAGTTTCTAGGTCCATCCATGTTGCTAAAAATGCTGGTATTTCATTCTTTTTAATGGCAGAGTAATATTCCATTGTGTATATCTTCTGGATCCACTCCTCTGTCGATGGACATTTAGGTTGTTTCCATGTCTTGGCTATTGTAAATAGTGCTGCAATGAACATTGGAGTACTTGTGTCTTTGCGAGTCATGGTTTTATCTGGATAGATGCCCAGGAGTGGGATTGCTGGATCAAATGGTAATTATATGTTTAGTTTTCTGAGGCATCTCCATACTGCTTTCCACCGTGGTTGCACAAATTTACAATCCCACCAACAGTGTACTAGGGTTCCTTTTTCTCCACACCGTCTCCAGCACTTATTGTTTGTAGACTTTTGGAAGATGGCCATTCTGGCTGGTGTAAGGTGGTACCTCATCGTGGTTTTGATTTGCATTTCTCTAATAATGAGTGACGATGAACATATTTTCATGTGTTTCTCGGCCATCTGTATGTCTTTTTTGGAGGAGTGTCTGTTTAGATCTTCCACCCATTTTTTGATGGGGTTATTTGTTTTTTTGGTATGGAGCTGCAGAAGTTGTTTATAAATTTTGGAGATTAATCCCTTGTCAGTCAATTCATTTGCAAAGATTTTCTCCCATTCTGTGGGTTGTCTTTTTGTGTTGTTTAGGGTTTCCTTTGCTGTGCAGAAACTTTGAAGTTTGAATAGGTCCCATTTATTTATTTTTCTTTTTAGTGTCAATACTCTGATAGGTGGATCTGAGAAGATGTTGCTGTCATTTATGTCGGAGACTGTTTGGCCTATGTTTTCCTCTAGGAGTTTGATAGTATCTGGTCTTCTATCTAGGTCTTTAATCCATTTGGAGTTGATTTTTGTGTATGGTGTTAGGGAGTGTTCTAATTTCATTCTTTTCCATGTGGCTGTCCAGTTTTCCCAGCACCACTTATTGAACAAGCTGTCCTTTCTCCATTGTATAGTCTTGCTTCCTTTGTCATAGATTAATTGACTGTAAGTGCATGGGTTTAATTCTGGGCTTTCTATCCTGTTCCACTGATCTATATGTCTGTCTTTGTGCCAGCACCATGCAGTTTTGACGACTGTTGCTTTGTAGTATAGTCTGAAGTCCGGGAGCCTGATTCCTCCAGCTTCATTTTTCTTTTTCAGGATATGTTTGGCTATTCTGGGTCTTTTGTACTTCCAAACAAACTTTAAGATATTTTGTTAGAGTTCTATGAAAAATGTCCTTGGTAATTTGCTAGGGATTGCATTGCATCTGTAGATTGCCTTGGGTAGTATAGTCATTTTGAAAATATTAACTCTTCCAATCCATGAGCATGGTATATCTTTCCATCTATTTGTGTCATCTTTGATTTCCTTCATCAGTGGCTTGTAGTTTTCAGAGTACAGGTCTTTTGTTTCTTTAGGTAGGTTTACTCCTAGGTATTTCATTCTTTTGGATGTGATGGTAAACGGAATTGCTTCCCTAATTTCCTTTTCTGCTTTTTCATTGTTAGTATATAGAAACGCTATCAATTTCTGTGTATTGATTTTGTATCCTGCAACTTTGCCAAATTCGTGGATAAGCTCTAACAGTTTTCTGGTAGAGTCTTTAGGATTCTCTAGGTATAGTATCGTCATCTGCAAATAGGGATAGTTTTACTTCTTCCTTTCCAATTTGGATTCCTTTTATTTCTTTTACTTCTCTGATTGCTGTGACTAGGACTTCCAGAACTATATTGAAAAGTAGTGGCGAGAGCGGACCTCCTTGTCTTGTTCCTGATCTCAGCAGGAATTCTTTCAGCTTTTCTCCATTGAGAATGATGTTCGCTGTGGGTTTGTCGTATATGGCTTTTATCATGTTGAGGTAGGTTCCCGTTATGCTCATTTTCTGAAGGGTTTTTATCAGAAATGGGTGTTGGATTTCATCAAAGGCTTTTTTTGTGTCCATTGAGAGAATCATAGGGTTTTTATTCTTCAGTTTGTTAATGTGGTATATCACACTGATGGATTTGCGGATATTGAAGAACCCTTGCATCCTTGGACAAATCCCACTTGATCATGATGTACAATTCTTTTAATGTATTGTTGGATGCGGTTTGCTAGTATTTTGTTGAGGATTTTTGCATCGATGTTCATCAGTGAAATTGGCCTGTAGTTTTCTTTTTTTGTGGAGTCTTTGTCTGGTTTTGGTACCAGGGTGATGGTGGCCTCATAGAATGAGTTTGGGAGTGTCCCTTCTTCTGCAATTTTTTGAAATAGTTTCAGAAGGATAGGTGTTAGCTCTTCTCTAAATGTTTGATAGAATTTGCCTGTGAAGCCATCTGGTCCTGGACTTTTGTTTGTTGGAAGTTTTTTAACCACGGTTTCAATTATAGTTCTTGTGATTGGTCTGTTCATCTTTTCTATTTCATCTAGGTTTAGTCTTGGAAGATTGTACATTTGTAAGAATTTGTCCATTTCTTCTAGGTTTTCCATTTTATTGGCATTCAGTTGCATATAGTAGTCTCTTATCATCCTTTGTATTTCTGTGGTGTCCGTTGTTACTTCTCCTTTTTCATTTCTAATTTTATTGATTTGAGTCCTCTTTTTTGCTTAATAAGTCTGGCTAAAGGTTTATCAATTTTGTTGATCTTTTCAAAGAACCAGCTTTTTGTTTCATTGATCTTTTCTATGGTTTTCCTTGTTTCCATTTCATTGATTTCTGCTCTGATCTTTATGATTTCTTTCCTTCTACTCACTTTAGGTCTGTCTGTTCTTCTCTCTCAAGCTGATATAGATGTAAAGTTAGCTTGTTTATTTGGGCTTTTTCTTGTTTCCTGAGGTGGGCTTGTATTGCTATAAACTTTCCTCTTAGAACAGCTTTTGCTGCATCCCATAGGTTTTGGAGTGTCGTATCTACATTGTCATGTGCTTCTAGGTATATTTTAATTCCCTCTTTGATCTCTTCAGTGATCCATTGGTTGTTTAGTAGCATGTTGTTGAGTCTCCACGTGTTTGTGTTTCTTGCAGTTTTTTTTCTTTTTGTTGATTTCCACTAGTATAGCATTGTGGTCGGAAAAGATGCTTGATATGATTTCAATTTTCTTAAAGTTACTGAGGTTGGATTTGTAGCCCAGGATATGGTCAATCTTAGAGAATGTTCCATGTGCACTTGAGAAGAATGTGTATTCTGTTGCTTTTGGATGGAATGTCCTATAAATATCTATTAAGTCCATCTGGTTTAATGCTTCATTCAGGGCATTTTTATTTGATTTTCTGTCTGGTTGATCTGTCCATTGCTGTAATTGGGGTGTTAAAGTCCCCCACTATGATTGTGTTATTGTCAATTTCTCCTTTTAAGGTTGTTAGCAGTTGCCTTATATATTGTGGTGAACCTGTGTTGGGAGCGTAGATATTTAAAATTGTTATAATATCTTCTTGGATTGATTCTTTGATCATTATGTAATGTCCTTTGTTGTCCCTGAAAATATTCATTTTAAAGTCTATTTTGTCTGATATGAGTATTGCTGCTCCAGCTTTCTTTTGATCCCCGTTTGCATGGAATATTTTCTTCCATCCTCTCACTTTCAATTTGTATGTGTCCCTAGAAGTGAAGTGGGTCTCTTGAAGACAGGATATATATGGGTCTTGTTTTTGCATCCATTCAGCCAGCCTATGTCTTTCGGTTGGGGCATTTAATCCATTCACATTTAAGGTAATTATTGATATGTATGTTCTTACTGCCATTTTATTAATTACTTTGGATTTGTTTTTGCTGCTCTTTTTCCTTTCCTTCTTCTCTTGTTCTTTTCTGCCTATAGAAGTTCCTTTAGTATTTGGTGTAAGGTTGGTTTAGTGTTGCTGAATTCTCTCAGCTTTTGCTTATCTGTGAAGGTTTTGATTTCTCCTTCAAATCTGAACGAGAGCCTTGCTGGGTAAAGTAATCTTTGTTGGAGGTTTTTTCCTTTCATCACAGTAAGTATATCATTCCACTTTCTTCTGGCCTGCAGAGTTTCTGTTGAAATATCTGCCGATAGCCTTTTCGGGGTTCCCTTGTATGTTGTTTCTTTTCCCTAGCTGCTTTCAAGATTTTCTCTTTGTCTTTAATTTTGGTCATTTTGATTAGTATGTGTCTTGGGGTGTTCCTCCTTGGGTTTATTTTGTATGGTACTCATTGTGCTTCCTGGATTTGAGTGAGTGATTCCTTCTCCATGTAAGGAAAGTTTTCAGCTATTATCTCTTGGAATATTTTTTCTGTCTCCTTCTCTCTCTCTTCTCCTTCTGGCACCCCTATAATACGGATGTTGGTGCGTTTCACGTTGTCCCAGAGTTCTCTGAGACTCCCTTCATTTGTTTTCAATCTTTTTTCTCTTTTCTGTTCTGCATCCATAATTTCCACTAATCTGTCCTCCACCTCACTTATTCGTTCTTCTGCCTCCTGTATTCTGCTGTTAGCTGCTTCTAGTGAATTTTTTATTTGTTATTGTATTTTGCATCTCTTCTTGTTTAAGTTTTATATCTTGTATCTCTCTGATCAGTGTTTCCTGTAAGTTATCCATCTTTGCCTCCAGTTTATTTCCAATGTCTTGCATCACCTTCAGCATCAACAGTCTAAAGTCTTTTTCCTGGAGGCTGAGAATCTCCTGATGGCTTAGATGTTTTTCTGAGGTTTTTTCTTTCTCCCTCATCTGAGTTATAGTTCTCTGTTTTTTCATTTTTATAGGTTTTTGGTGTGGTGACTTTCTTACAGAAAATAGAGTTGTAGCTTCTCTTACTTCTGATGTCTGCCCACCTGTGGCTAAAGTCAGTATGGGGGCTTGGTGTAGGTTTCCTGATGGGAGGGACTGATGCCTGCCCCCTGGTAGGAGGAGCCGATTCTAATCCCTCTGGTGGGTGGGGCTTAGTCTCTGGATGGGATTAGAGGCAGCTGTGTGCCTGAGGGGTCTTTAGGTAGCCTGTTTACTGAGGGGTGGGGCTGTGATCCCACCTGGGTTGTTGTTTTCCCAGGCTTCTCAGAGGCTGGCTGACGGGTGGGGCCAGATTTTCCCAAAATGGCCACCTCCAGAGAAAGGCACTGCTGCTGAATATTCCTGATAGCTTTTCTTTCAATGTCCTTCCCTCACAACAAGCCACATTCACCCCTGTTTTCCCAGGATGTCCTCCAAGAACTGTGGTCAGGTTTGACCCAGATTCCCTTGGAGACTTTGCTTTGCCCTGGGACTCAGTGCATGTGAAAGTCTGTGTGCCCCTTTTAAGAATGGGGTCTCCGTTTCCCCCAGTCCCATGGAGCTCTTGCACACAAGCCCCACTGGCCTTCAATGCCAGATGCTCTGGGGCTCTTTCTCCCTATGCCAGATCCCAACACGTGAGAGTTTGATGCGTGGCTCAGAACTCTCACTCCTGTAGGTGAATCTCTGTGAACCAGTTAGATTCCAGTCTGTGGAGCTTCCCACCCAGGGGGTATGGGTTTTTTTATACCATGAAATTGCCCCTCCTACCTCTTGATGTGGTCTCCTCTTTTTCTTCTGGAGTAGGATATTGTTTTTAAGGTTTCCGGTCCATTTGGGTGAAGAATGCTCAGCTTTTAGTTGTGAATTTCGTTGTTTTTAGAAGTTGAGCTCCAGTCCTTCTATTCTGCCATCTTAATCCCGTCTCCCAATACCATATTGATTAAAGTGGCAAGAGTATCTTGTCTTGTTCCTGATTGTAGAAGAAAGGGTTTCAGCTTTTCACCATTGATTGTGACATTAGCTGTGATTTTATAATATAGCCTTTAGTATATTAAAATATATTCCCTTTATACCAACTTTTTTTTATGGCCACACCCACAGCATGTGGAAGTTCCTGGGCCAGGGACTGAATCAGAGCTACAGCTATGACCCACACTGCAGCTCTGGCAATGCCAGATCCTTTAACCTACTGTTACAGGCTGGAGAATTAACCCATGCCTCCACAGTGACCTGAACTACTGCAGTCAGATTTTTATTCACTGCACCACAGTGGGAACTCCCCTCCTCTACCAACTTTTGATAAGAATTTTTAATATGAATGGATGTTGAATTTTTTCAAATATTATTTCTGCATCTGTTGAGATGACCATATGATTTTTATCTTTCATTTTTTTTGTCTTTTTTCTTTTTTTAGGGCCACACCTGTGGCATATGGAGGTTCCCAGGCTAGGGGTTGAATCTGAGCTACATCTACTGGCTTACACCAGAGCCATAGAAATGCCAGATCTGAGCTGCGCCTGTGACCTACACCACACCTCACAGCAATGCCAGATCCTTAACCCACTGAGCAAGGCCAGGGATCCAACCCATAACCTCATGGTTCCTAGTCAGATTCGTTTCTGCTGTGCCATGATGGGAACTCCTATCCTTCATTTATTAATGTGGTATATCTCAATTGACTGATTTGTGAATTTTGAACCATCCTTGCATCACTGGACTAAATCACTCTTGATCATGGCTATGATTCTTCTTATTTATTTTTGAATTTCTTTTGCTAATATTTTGTTGAGGATTTTTGTATCTATATTCAGCAAAGATATTGACCTCTAATTTTCTTATTTTGTAGTGCTTTTGTCTGGTTTTGGTATCAGGGTAATAATGGCCTCATGTGACAAGTTTGGGAATTTCTCTGCTCTTCAGTTTTTTGGAATCATTTGAAAAGGTTAGGTATTATTACTTTATATGTTTCATAGAACTCCCCATGGAGCCATCTGGGCCTAGAGTTTTATTTGCTGGGAGTTTTATTTTTTTAAATTATGAGTTCATGGTGTCTTGTCTTATATTTAAGTCTTTCATCCATTTCAAGTTTATTTTTGTGCATGGTGTTGAGGGTGTGTTCTAGTTTCATGGATGTGCATGCAGCTGTCCAGTTTTCCCAGAAATTGTTGCTGAATAGACTTTATTTTTCCCTTTTTTTTTCTTTTGGTCTTTTTGCCTTTTCATGGGCCGCTCCTGTGGCATATGGAGGTTCCAGGCTAGGGGTCCAATCAGAGCTATAGCTGCTGGCCTATGCCAGAGCCACAGCAACGTGGGATCTGAGCTGCATCTTCAACCTACACCACAGCTCATGGCAATGCCAGATCCTTAACCCACTGAGCGAGGCCAGGGATTGAACCTGCAACCTCATGGTTCTTATTCGGATTCATTAACCACTGTACCACAACGGGAACTCCTTTTTTTCCCATTCTATGCTCTTGCCTCCTTTGTCAAAGATTAATTGACCATAGGTGTCAGGATTTACTTCTGGGTTCTCTGTTCTGTTCCATTGGTCTGTATGCCTGTTTTGGTACCAGTACCACATTGGTATTGATAATTGTGGCTTTGTGATATTGCCTGAAGTCTGGGAGAGTTATGCCTCCTGCTTGGTTTTTGCTTCTCAGGATTGCTTTGGCAATTCTGGCTCTTTTGTGGTTCCACATAAATTTTTGGATTGTTTGTTGTAGTTCTGTGAAAAATGTCATGGGTAATTTGATAGGGATTGCATTGAATCTGTAGATTGCTTTGGGTAGTATGGCCATTTTTACAATATTAATTTTTCCAACCCAGGAACATGGAATATCTTTCCATTTCTTTACATCTTCTTTAATTTCCTTGATTAATGTTTTATAGTTCTCACCATATAAGTCCTTTACCTCCTTGGTCAGGTATATTCCCAGGTATTTGATTTTTTTATGTGCCATTTTAAAAGGTATTGTATTTTTGTATTCCTTTTCTAATATTTCATTGTTAGTATGCATAACTGCAACTGATTTCTGAATGTTAATATTATATCCTGCTACTTTGCTGAATTTGTTATTCATTTCAAGTAGTTTTTGGGTTGAGTCCTTAAGATTTTCTATGTGTAGTATCATGTTGTTTGCATACAGGGACAGTTTTACCTCTTCTATTCCTATTTGGTTGCCTTTTATTTCTTTTGTTTGTCTGACTGCTGTGGCTAGGACTTCCAAAACTATGTTGAATAGCATTGGTAAGAGTGGGCATCCCTGTCTTGTTCCAGATTTGAGTGAGAAGGCTTTCAGTTTTTCTCCATTGAGTATTATATTTGCTGTGGGTTTGTCATAAATGGCTTTGATTATGTTAAGGAATGTTCCCTCTATACCCACTTTGGTGAGAGTTTTTATCATAAATGGATGTTGGGCTTTGTCAAGACACCATCAAACTCCTAGAAGAGAACATAGCAAAACATTCTCTGACATCAACCTCATGAATATTTTCTCAGGTCAGTCTCCCAAGGCAACAGAAATAAGAGCAAAAATAAACCAGTGGGACCTAATCAAACTGAAAAGCTTTTGCACAGCAATGGAAACCAAAAAGAAAACAAAAAGACAACTTACAGAATGGGAGAAGATAGTTTCAAATGATGCAACTGACAAGGGCTTAATCTCTAAAATATACGAAAAACTTATATTTAAAATATACGAAAAACTTATATTTAAAATATACAAAAAACTTATATTTAAAATATACAAACAACTCAGCAGCAAAAAATCCAACAGCACAATTGAAAACTGGGCAGAAAGACCTGAAAAGACCATTCTCCATGGAAGATATACAAATGGCCAACAAGCACATGAGAAAAGGCTCAACATCCCTGGTTATTAGAGAAATGCAAATCAAAATAACTAGAAAATACCACCATGCGATACCACCTCACACCAGTCAGAATGGCCATCGTTAATAAGTCCACAAAGAGCAAATGCTGGAGGGGGTGTGGAGAAAAGGGAACCCCTCCCCCCCTGCACTATTGGTGGGAATAGAAGCTGGGACAACCACTATGGAGATCAGTATGGAGGTACCTTAGAAAACTAAATATTGAACTACCATATCACCCAGCAATCCCACTCTTGGGCATATATCTTGACAAAACATTCCTTAAAAAGACACATGCCCCTGCATTTTCATTGCAGCTCTATTCTCAATAGCCAAGACATGAAAACAACCCAAATGTCCATCGACAGACGATTGCATTAGGAAGATGTGGTATATATATACAATGGAATACCACTCAGCCATAAAAAAGAACGACATATTGCCATTTTCATGGATGGAACTAGAGGCTCTCATACTGAGTGAAATAAGTCAGAAAAAGAAAGACAAATACCATATGATATCACTTATAACTGGAATCTAATATACAGCACAATGAACGTTTCCACAGAAAAGAAAATCATAGACTTGGAGAATAGACTTATGGCTGCCTAGGGGGAGAAGGAGGGAGTGAGAGGGATCATGAGCTTGGGCTAACGAATGCAAACTATTGCTCTTGGAATGGATTTACAATGATATCCTGCTGGGTAGCATTGAGAGCTATGTCTAGATATTTACATCGCAACACAACAATTGGAGGAAAAATTATGTATACACATATGTGTAACTTGGTCCCCATGCTGTACAGTGGAAAAAAAAATTACATGTTCATTTGCATTACTAGTGATCAGTTTGTTCAGATTGTCTACTTCCTCCTTCAGCCTCAGAAGATTATTTGTTTCTAGAAATTATTCCATTTCTTCTAGGTTGTCTATTTTGTTGGCATGTAATTTTTCTGATTATCTTCTTATGATTCTTTCCATCTCTGTGGTATCAGTTGTAATTTCATCTCTTTTCATTTCTTATTTTATTTATTTAGGTCCTCCCTCTTTACTCTTTGATGAGCCTTGCTAGAGGTTTATTACTTTTATCTTTTCAAAAAAATAAATGAAATTGTTAGTTTCATTGACCTTTTCTATTATTTTTATTTCTGTTTTATTTCCTCTCTGATCTTTATTGTTTCTTTCCACTGACTTTGGACTTTATTTGTTCTTCTTTTTCTCATTCTTTTAGGTAGTAGGTTAGGTTGTTTATTTAATTTTTTTTTTTATTGCTCTGGGAGGTAGGCCTGTATCACTATAAACCTCCTTCTGCAAACTGCTTTTGCTCTATCCTATATATTTTGGAAGGTTTTGTTTCCATTTTCATTTGTCTCAAGGTACTTTCTGATTTTTCTTTGATTTCTTCATTGACCCCTTTGTTTCTTAGTAGCATGCTGTTTAGTCTCCACATATTTGTTCTTTTCCCATTTTCTTCCTGTAATTGATTTCCAGTTTCATAATGTATGGTCTGAAAAAATGTTTGATATAATTTCTAGTCTCATATTTGTTGCAGCTTGTTTTGTGGCCTATTACATGATTAGATATAATGTTCCATAGCTATGTATTAAGTCCAACTGGTCTATTATGTATTTTGTATGTCATATAAGACCATTGCTGCCTTATTATTTTTCTGTCTGGATGATCTGTTTATTGATGTAAGTGGGGACTTAAAGTCTCCTATTATTATTCTATTACTGTCCATTCATCCTTTATGTCTATTAATATTTCTTTTATATATTTAGATGTTTCTGTATTGGGTGCATATATGTTAAAGGGTATAATATCCTCTTCTTATATTTATCCCTTTTTTATCCTATAGTGCCCTTCTTTGTCTCTTATTTTCGACTGTGTTTTGTCTGATATGAGTATTGCTACATCTGTTTCCTTGTTTCCATTTACATGAAATATCTTTTCCCATCCTTTTACTTACATCCTGTGTGTGTCTTTTGCCTTGAAAGGAATCTCTTGTAGGCAGTATCTTGTTTTATCCCATCAGTCATCCTATGTCTTTTGGTTGGAGCATTTGGTCCACTGACATTTAAGTTAATTATTGATAGGTATGTACTCATTACCATTTTATTATTTTCTTGTTGTTTTTATAGTTCTGTGTTCTTTTCTACTTTCCATGTTTGTATTGTTTTGCTTGATTTGATTATTTTCTTTAGTGGTATGCTTGTGTTCCTTCCTCAGTTTTTGTGTATATATTGTAGGCTTTTTTTTGTGTGGTTATCCTGGGGTTAAAACATATTTTAATATATTGTAAACATACCTGCTTGCTTTCAATAAATAGTCCTTTAAGTTTGTATGCATACTAAAAGATGCGTATTTTCATACCTCTTTCCCACATTTTGTGTTGATGTCATATTTTACATCCTCATGTTATCTTTTTGTTGATTATTATAGAGATATTTGATTTTACTTTTTTTTGTCTTTTGGACTTCACATTCTGATCAGCTTAAGTGTTTGATCATCAGACTTTACTGTGTATTTGTTTTTACTTTCCTATAGATTCTACTTCTTTTATTTTCTACTTGGATATAATAGATTCTTAGTTCTTTATTTTCCACTTAGAGAAGAGATTTTTAACAGGTTTATTGATGAACTCTTAATTTTTGCTTGTATGGGAGGTTCTTTATTTTTTCTTCCTATTATAAATGATAATCTTACTAGGCAGAGTATCCTAGATTGCAGGTTTTTCCCTTTCAGCATGTTGAATATAGCATGCTACTCCCTTCTTGCTTGCAAAGTTTCTGCAGAGAAAACAACTGATAGCCTTATGGAATTTATCTTGTTATTCTTTGTTTTTCTTTTGCAGCCTTTAAAATTTTTTAATTTTTTCTATTTTAATTATGATATGTCTTTGTTTTGATCTGTTTTGGTTTTATCTTGTTTTATATCCTCTGTACTTTCTGTACCTGGATATCTGTTTCCTTTTTCAGATTTAAGAAGTTTTCAACCATAGTTTTTTCAAACACAATTTCAATCCTCTTCTCTTTCTCTTTGCCTTCTTGAACTTTTATAATGTGAGTGTTGGTACACTTAGTGTTGCCCCACAGTTCCCTTAAAATGCTCTCATTTTGCTGTTCTGATTGGGAAATTTCAATTATTTCCAGGTCACTTATATATTATTCTGTATCATCTAATTTGCTATTAATTCCTTCTAGTGTTTTTTAATTGCTGTTATTATTCAGTTATGACCATTTCTTTTTTTTAATTTATAGCTCCTTGTAGTATTCATGTATTCTTTCCCCTAATTCCACTAGCATCCTTGTTATAAGTGCTTTATGTTCTTTAACTGGGAAATAATTTTTGTTTCATTGGCTTCCCCCCACCACCTGCCCCAGGGCTTTTCTCTTCTCTTTCAATTGAGACCAATTACTGTGACTTCTCATTTTGCTTAACTTTCTCTGTCTCTGTGAGGCTGGGTAAAAGACTATTTATGTACTGCACTCTTGAATAGGTGTCCTTATGTGGGAGTGTCTGTGTGCCCAGTGGTTCTGATGGGTGAGCAGGATTTGATGTAAGCACGAGGAATGTGCTGGCAGTTGTCATCCTGGTAGCAGGTGGGACAGGAGATGGAGGGGTTAGGACTGGACCCACATGTGAGTTGTCTTCCCCTCTGCTTGGTGTCTGTCACTTGCCCTGTTGGGAGCAGGGTCAGGTGTGAAGTTGCTGGAGCAGAAGCCCTGAGGGTAGGGTCCAAGCTGGCTTCATTCCCTTCCATTACCTTTAATTTTGTGTTCCCCCATCCCAGCGTTGGCACCCTCTCACGAGGAGGGAACAGAGATAGAGCAATATGGGCTGTTGTGAGCACTTGGTGAATATTGGGGTGCAGACAGAGTGTGATAGTTAGGCTGGGGTCAGAGATTTGTACTAATTCTGAAGTGATGCCTGAATAAGCACCAGTAAGGGCTGCCCTTGCCCTACTCAGATGTCATTTTTGGTCTAAGCTTCCTTTGTCTCTCATATATGGGCTCTTTCTTCAGTATCTTCTGCTCTTGCACTAGTGTGGAGTTGTGCCACAAAGCAGGTGAGGCCTGTATGGGCACTCAGAATGTGTTGGAGCTTGAACTCTGATGGTCTGACTGCAGATATAAATGGGGCTTTCTTCTATGAGTTGCCTATATATGTGCTAGTAATACACCTCCCCCATTTCTCTGATGCTGTTTCAGTACTGAGTCACATCTGTGTCTCACAGCCAAGGTCTCCAGTAGAGCTGAAACATTTCCTCAGCTCAGGCTGGGGTGCACACCAATGCAATGTGAGAAATTTCCCCATCAGCTCCACTTCAGGAGCAAGCAAGTGTGCACATGCTCCTCATAAGTGGAGTTTATAGTTTTAGCTATTACATTAAGGTGCATGATCCTTGTTAAGTTAATTTCTGTGTCTGATATAAGGTAGCAGTTCAACTCCCTTC
Organism: Sus scrofa; assembly: GCF_054392235.1. Taxonomy (NCBI): domain Eukaryota; kingdom Metazoa; phylum Chordata; class Mammalia; order Artiodactyla; family Suidae; genus Sus; species Sus scrofa. The sequence continues at coordinate 92,697,447 of NC_139396.1, read as the reverse complement.
TTCTGCTTATAAATATACTGTTGTCCCAGTACTTCTTATTGAAAAGACTGTTCTTTCTCCATTGAGTTTTCTATACACCTTTGTTGAAAATTAATTGCCTATAAATTTGAGTTTATTTTTGAACTCTCAATTCTATTCCATTGACCAATATGTCTATTCTTATGTCAGTAATACACTTTATTTTAGCTTTTCAGTAAGTTTTGAAATTAGAAAGTGTGAATCCTCCAATTTTGTTCTTTTTAAAAATTGTCTTGGTTATTTTGGGTTCTTTGCATTTTCATGTGAATTTTAGGTTCATCTTGTCAATGTCTGCTAAAAAATACAGCTGGCATTTTGATAGGGATTGCACTGAATTTATAGTTTAATTTGGGGGAATATTGCCATCTTAACAATATTAAATCATCTATTCTATTACATGGACATTTTTTCCATATATTTAAATTTTTAATTTCTTTTAATGTTTTGTAGTTTTCGGTGTAGAAGTCTTGAACTTATTTTGTTGGATTCATTTTCAATATTTTATTGAAAGTGAATTTTGATGCTATTTTGATGCTATTATATGTATAATTGTTTCCTTAATTTTATTTTTGGATTGTTCATTGCAAGTGTATAAGTATACGATTCATTTAATTTTTTTTTCACTTTTTTAAAGTTGTAGTGAAGTATAGTTGATTTATAATGTTGTGATAATTTCTGCTATACAAAAAAGTGATTCAGTTTATATATATATATATACATATGTATATATATATGTATATATATATACACACATTTATTCTTTTTCAGATTCTTCTTCTCCCTTTTGTACTTTGACATTGTAATCTGCAACCTTGCTCACCTCATTTATTAGCTCTGATTTTTAAGTGAATTCCTTAGAATTTTCTGAATACCATAACATGACATATTCAAATAGATAGTTTTACTTCTTTTCCACTTTATATGTGTTTTATTTTCCTTTCTTAAATTATCTGACTGGAACTTCTAGTACAATACTGAATAGAATTCAAAGAGGACCTTCTTGTCTTCCTCCTGATTACAGGGAGAAAGCATTTACTCTTTCACCATTAAGTATGATCTTAACTGTGGGTTTTTATAGATTCCCTTTATCAGGTTGAAGAATGTGTTTGTCTTTTTTAATTTAAATTGAATGTCTGATTATGCTTTCCTTATATATCCAATAGTGAACACAAGTGGGAATGAAAATTCAACTCATTTAAACAGTAGGAATTAGGGAATTCCCGTCGTGGCGCAGTGGTTAATGAATCCGACTAGGAACCATGAGGTTGCAGGTTCGATCCCTGCCCTTGCTCAGTGGGTTAACAATCCGGCGTTGCCGTGAGCTGTGGTGTAGGTTGCAGACGCGGCTCGGATCCCGCGTTGCTGTGGCTCTGGTGTAGGCCAGTGGCTACGGCTCCAATTGGACCCCTAGCCTGGGAATCTCCATATGCCGCGGGAGCGGCCCAAGACCAAGAAATAGCAAAAAAAAGACAAAAAAAAAAAAAAAAAAAAAAAAAAAAAAACAGTAGGAATTAGAGGAACACAGCTGGATGATTAGACCAAGAGTAATGTACTGTCATTTTCCTTGTGCATTATGCTTTTAAAAGAAGTAATACTGATGAAAATGTCTTCCTATGATTTTGTTCATATTTAATATTTTTTCATATTTCATATTAAAAAACCCTACTCTACTAACTTGTTTTTTAGCAATCCATATTTCATGCCTTTTAAGTGTCTCCTGAGTTTAGGGAATGCTCTGTACTTAGTGTGACCCATAGTTTTTCCAAGTCATGTATGTGATAATCATTTATTTGGACTTGAATGACCATTGCTATAAATTTATAAGATATTTAGTGATGTTTAACATCATAGGTAGCCTTGTGCTTCATTTGAACTAGAGAAGTATTTGTGGTGTAGTTAGTCATGAAGTCATCTTGATGTAGACAAGTAAACCAAAGGATTCTTGCTCATTCTGGTATGCTATATGGAATGCTGTTTTGAATGGTTTATTTCTGCTTTAGAGGAAACCAGCAATATTCTGGGGGTTGTCCACATTTCCAGCATTTTGCATCTGTTGTATTTATGATAGAAACAAGGCAAAAAAAGAGTATTTAGTCATCTGCTGATTCCATTTGGTGTTAAACACATACTTTTCTCTAGAGTGCAAGAATGCTAATTTATTTTATGTATGAGGGTGGATCACAGCCATTCTTAGAGATATGAGTGTTTAAGTTGGCAAAAACTAAACACCGAGTATTCTGCATATAGACGATCAATTCTTGGTATCTAGTTCTTGAGTACGGCAAAATCTTTGTTAGTTAGAGATCTGGATTTTAAATAAAACTTATCTTCTAATAGGTAGACATATATAGTTAACTTTTAAACTATAGCCATAGCCATTACATTTTCAGATCAGAAGGTTTCTGTATGCACTCTGGTAAGTATGAAATATGACATAAGTAGATCTCACAAGTAAATTATAAGATATACAGGTGAACTTGTTCTATGATCTATCTATGCAAAGATAAAAGGGATCAGGAAGTTTTATGTTCTGTATTTCTGTGTACTTTACCTGTCTTCTCAGGTATGACTAGACAATTTTCTGGTATCTTTTTCCCATATATGATAGGATATTTTTGTATGTGTGAAATGTTTCAAATTGCTAATTGAAAAATTTTAATTTGGTTGATGTTTGTTCATTCATTAAATAATATTTGTCAGATACCTTTCATATGCCCTCATGGAACTTAAATGCCATTAAGAAGACAAAAAACAAACATGGTAAATAACTATACTATAAAGTATATTAGTAGTAAGTAGTAATAAGAAAATAAAACAGGGAAAGTAGTATGGCATATCAAGGGTGTAATTGTTAGCTGAACTTTTAGACTGGGTGGCTGACGGAGGTCTTACTGAAAAGTGGATTTTGAGTAAAGGCACAAAAGAAGTGAGAGACCCAGTCCTGGATCCAGAAGAGTGTGCCAGCAATGGGATGGCCTAAGGTAGGTATAAGACATGTCTAATTTTTAGAGAACCAGAAGGGAAGTCCATGTAGCTGGATCATAAGGAGCAAGAAGAGGTCAGAATGATATTTAGGATGGTTAAAGCAAAGCAGTTAGATGATAATTTGCTAGAGATGACAAGTGGTCAAATTCTAGATAAATGAGGGTAAAGGTGGTAGAATTTGCTGACAGACTAAATGGGAGATTTTAGAAAAAGAGAAGTAAAGGCAGACAGCAAGGTTTTTGGCCTGGATAATTGGGAGAATTGCTGATTACTGAACTGGTGAACAGTGGGAGTAGTTGTTTGAAGGATACTATCAAGAGCTCAGGTTTTGATGTTCCATGTTTGAGAAGTATATTAGAGATTTAGTTGGCTTTTATGTCAATTTTTTGGCTCTCTTTCACCTGATGCATTTTGAAATGCTCACCTGCCTCTCTGTGAAGCAATTCTTAACTTATTCATGCTTTTCCTTAGAGTTCCTATAATAATTCTAATCTATTCTACTATTTTATTCCACCATTTTATTTTAGCATGTTATTATTTAGCAATTTCGAGAGAGCAGAGGACTTCAGAGTGTGTGTGTATTTTTACTTTGTTTTTGTATTTTCCCCTAACTCTTAGTTCAGTTCCACTGTATAAATATTTGTTGAAATCAGTATCTAAGAATACTCAAAACTTAACAAGATTATTAACCTAGGTTATTTCTGTTTTCCTCAATCAGATGGATCTGATTATTGGTTAATGTAGGGAGCACTGACTTAACTTTCTGAAAAGCATGTCAAATATGGAACATCTTACATGCATTCTATTCAAGCTCTTGCTTCCTGCTGGGGAGTATAATTAGAAATCAGATTTTTAAAATAACAACCTGAGATTCATAGCAATAAGCACTGAATGACACACTTGCCTGTAAGTGTGAAAAACTGTCATCAACAGCTAGGCCAGAACACTTGGAAGAATAGTTCATAGGCAAATCTAGTTAGCCTAATTGGGAACACAATTAAAGAACATTTCCATTCTAGACTGAGAATATCTTAGCTTTTTGCAGTTGTGATTTCCTTTTCCAAAATTAGAGTCTTTATGTGAAGGAAAAGTAAATTATCTTAAAGCAGCAACCCTCAAGGTTTTCTGATGCCTTTAGAGTGATGATAGGTGTTATCAATTCATTGGTCACTCTGTGCCACTCCTATACAAGGCCTAGGGAATGAAAGAATTAGGACATCATTTTGGCTCCAATAAGAACTCAGAAACTGGTTAAAGACACAGATGTGTCAATGATTAACTATAGCCAATGGTAATGGATTAAGAAGTGCTAGATTGGTGCTATGTACACCCTGTTGGAACACATGAGTGTGTGTGTGGATGACAGAACATGAGAGTCAAAGATGTCTTGAAGGATGAATGGTCATTTAATAGGAGATGTGAGGAGAGGGAGAAATATAGCTCATGAAAAGGCATCTATAAACTTATGTGGTTCTGTGGTGGCTCTAGAAAAGGGTGCCTGTGAGAGAAGTAATAGGAAGTGTGTGTGTGAGAGAGAAGCTGCAGTCAGATCGTACTTATTTATTATCATAAAAATAGGAGATTTATTGTGTGTGAATTAATAGTCACTTGAAATTTTTAAATTAAGGAGTAAGGATCATGTTTAGAGAGACTCCTCTGAGGGTATTATAAACAAAATATTGTATTAGTCAAAAAATTGTCTCTAATATTTCTCGAATTTGCTCTTTCCTCCTTGCAAGCACTTCCTTAGTTTTCTCCCTAATTATTTTTCCTCTGGACCACTACTAGTAATGAGGATAAGGATAAAGAGTGCTTACTGGAGAAAAAGTAAATGGGTAAAATAGTAAATCTTATCTGATGGTTGGGATGAAAGAGTGGAAGAGTTAAGATATTCCTTTAAAAAAAAGAAAAGATATTCCTTAAGTTTTTGGTTAGTCAGCTAGATTTTGTGGTCCTTTAGTCAGAGAATGTTGGAGGAGAAACACATTTGGGGGCATGTGTAAGAAAAACAATGGGTTCAATTTTGGACGTATTCCTTTTGAGACTCACCTTGAGGTATGCTCCTGGAGCTCAGTAGAGAGGTAACTATTTTTCAGTTTAAATTTAGTATTCAGGAGTTCCCTTTGTGGCTCAGTGGTTAATCAACCTGACTAGTATCCATGAGAATGTGGGTTTGATCCCTGGCCTTGCTCAGTGGGTTAAGGATCCAGCATTGCCATGAGCTGTGGTGTAGAGTCACAGACATGGCTCAGATCCTGCTTTGCTACAGCTCTGATTCAACCCCTAGCCTGGGAACCTTCATGTGCTGTGGGTGCAGCCCTAAAAATAAACCCCATAATAAATAAATAAAGTGAATTTAGTGTTCATTGTCATCTAAGAATACAGGGGTGAAACATTTTAAAGAGGGAATATAGCCAATAGTTTGCTGTACAGAGAGAGATCAAGTAAGAAAAAGCTGGAAAAATGTTTCACATTAAATTAGTTAACCTCACCAATACCCTGTAAGGCAGAAATTATTACCTCAGTTTTGCAGCTGAAGTAAGGTTTATTATTACCCTCAAGATCTCCTGCTGTTGGAGTGTTTTTGTGTTGGAGTTGTAACCCCAATGCTCATACTATTTCCATAATGAGACAGACTTCCTGCCTTGGAGTTACTCAGCATTTGTCTCAATTTTCTCCACATATTGTAGGCTCTTCAAGCCCAGAAGCATGCGTTATCCACCTTTCCAGTCTCTTCCAAGGTCAGATACACATTTGCTGTAAATTCAAAGCATAGAGATTGCATTCATAAGGTTCACACAACATCTGTGCTAGTGCTTAAGAGCAGAGGTCAGGGATTCTTTTTGTTTGGCCAATTGGTTTTGAATGTTTTTAAGTGGGGCCAATACTCTCTAGTGTGCGTGAGTCTCACCACTCTCTATTGACTTACATCTGGCCGATTCATATTTCCCAGTTAGAATAAACATCTGAGTTTTATTATTCTAAAACCTTAGCTTTATTTTTATTTATTTATTTATTTATTTTTTGTCTTTTTGCATTTTCTTGAGCCGCTCCCAAGGCATATAGAGGTTCCCAGGCTAGGGATCTAATCAGAGCTATAGCCACCAGCCTACACCACAGCCACAGCAACGTGGGATCCGAGCTGTGTCTGTGACCCATACCACAGCTCACAGCAATGCCAAATCCTTAACCTACTGAGCAAGGCCATGGATCGAACCTGCAACCTCATGGTTCCTAGTCGGATTCGTTAACCATTGCCACCATGGGAACTCCTAAAGCCTTAACTTTAGAATCACAACTTGCGGCAGGTCTTTCAAGCTTGTTGAATTAAACTAAAAAGCCAAACAGCTTTTTTTTCCTCTGGGAAAAGCAACCATTGATCTGTCATTAATTACATGTCATGTTTAGAATTGTTTCTTTATCAAAAATAGGTTGAAATAGTCAAGATGATGCTTATTAATTTTAGTCTTTCTTCATCTACTTCTCATATATATATGGCATATGGAAGTTCCCAGGCTAGGGTCAAATTAGAACTACAGCCATTGGCCTACACCACAGCCACAGCAGTAATCCACAGCCACATCTGTGACCTATACCACAGCTGGATGCTGGATCACATCCAAAGCTTAAGACACACCCAATGCTGGATCCCCGACCCACTGAGTGAGGGCAGGGATCGAGCCCACATCCTCATGGATACTAGTTGGAGTCATTTCCATTGCACTACAACGGGAACTCCCTCTCATGTATATTTTTGAGCAAACTAAATGACTTTATTGATCACACTTTAATTTCCAGTGTTATAATTTTCACTGGAGATTTTCTTACCAGTCTTATTCTGCAACTTAATTAAGGAATAAGTTTCTAATCTGAGTTGTATTAGGCTGACAATTATATTTGTCAGGAAGCTATGCCTGAAGTGTGTATTTTCTTTTGGACCACCACAGAACGCAGGGTTGTAGGAAAGTCCTTAAGACAGACTTTGGGAGAGATGATGAAACAACTGACAATGACAACAGAACAGTGTTGGGTAGAAAGAGGGTTAAGACAGGAGTCAATCCTGGACCCTATTCATAGCTGGACCATTAAATGAAAAAGAATAAAGAGCGTTTGAATATAGGAAGCATTCTAGCTGTTCAAGAATTGTCAGCTTTCTTAAGAAAATCACCACTGCCACTTTTTATTAATCTTAATAGGGATAATATTTATATTAAATATTAATATTTATATTGTATTAACTTTTTATATCTCCTCATGGGATTTATTTTGTGAAAGAAAATAACTAAATGACTGAGAACACATAAAAAAAGGATAAGTTACTATGTAAATATAAGGAGTTATTAACTAGGATCTTGCACCCACATCCCTGAGCTTGGATCCCATTTGTACTAAGTGAGGCTACTTGCTTTTCTGAGATGCACCAGAATGCTTGGGAATTGGTTATCTATTTCTCACAAGGGATCACAGAAGCTTAAATAAGGAATTAAGGGTCACTATATTTATTGATCCTTAAAATCCAGTTGAACTCTCATAGGTATGAATTAATATGTACTTTAGAGAAAAAGTTTTCTGACTTACAAATATTTGACTTTTGTTAGATTAAGTGATGAAATATACACACAAGTGGAAGCGTAAAGTACAGCAACCAGATCCTGTTGAAGTAGCTCATTATTTTTATGTTTTTCTGTTTGTTCCTTTTACTTTAGTCATATAGTAAGTAGATGACTTCAGACAGGATTTATTTTTTAGATATAAATTTGGGGCAAATAATAGGTTCAAGATGTATTTGTTTCAGATGAATAGAAAATGAATATAGTGCCTTTCCGAACTTTATATATGCATTTTCTTGACTAACATAGTAGTCTGCATTCGAATTAAGTAATAATGTTTTCCTAGGAGGTTTCTTTGGAGTTATTAATATTCACTTTGGTGTATTTCAACTGCTCAAGGTATGCATTAATAGCCCAGCGTACATACCTTGGGGATATCTTAATACTATTATTATATGGTTTCTCAGTTTTCTATTTGAATTTGAAGAATTCTTTATTTTCTCCTTTATTGAATTTGTCTTATTAATATGAAATGGAACTTGGGAAATAAGTATAGAAAAGCACTAAATGTCCCTCTCTGCTGCTGTCTTGATTGTAAAATCTTGCATTATTTTCAATCTCTTTTTTTTTTTCTCAGAAACTTCTTTTTTTAATCTCTGTAGTCTACTCTTATTTCACCATCTTATATCCCTCAGTTCAGTTAAGGCTAAGTATGCTACTTCCTAATCTGTGTTGGAGAAAAACAGCTAAATTAGCAGGTGTTTGCACTGTTTTGTTTTGTGATACAACATGAAGCTGCCCAGTGGCCAGTGAAGCAGTTAGCAGGTGGCATCTTGGCAGAGAGAAGATTGGGGATAGAAGCCACCCAAGAATGGAATCCAAATAGCAGAGAATCCATAGGCTTTTCTGCTGCACATCTTCTTAGTCTTAAGAAAACAAAGATGCTCTTTATTAGTCCCTTCCCTCCCCTACCCGAGTGGTTTTGTAAGCTCCACAAACCTCATTTAAACACCTGGAAGAAAAACTTGATAATTTGCATGTAGTTCTGCTTTGTTGAGCAGAGTATCTGCTAAGCTATTCCACTTGGGCAGGGATGTAGCTTAGTAAGGAAGTTTTCTCTGATTCTTTGAAATGGGCTTTGTTCAAGGGTGTATAGAATCAATTGCTGTGAAAATCCTTTAGCTTTGCCCTTTCTGATGGCCAAGCTATAGGAACTTTCTCTTCTAACTTTTAAAACCTTTAGATTTTTTTTCTTTTTAAAGCAGAAGCTCTTAAAATGTGTAAGAGACACTTATAAATATACTGCATATCTAGTTTCATCTTCCTTCTCTTAATATCAGGGGAAATGTAACATGACAGATCTGTTGCTTATTTATATGGGTGTCCTTTGTCAAGAGAAGTCACAAGCTGTGAATATTTACTTGACTTTTGTATTAATACTTGTGTTTTGTTTGCTTCTGTGTAAATTTTTAAAATTGAAGTATAAGATACATTCATAAAAATGTATAGCTTATACACATACAGGTCAATGGATTTTCCAAGCTAAACACACCACCTCCAAGGTAACTAGCACCTGAAGCAAGAAACAGAAAATTACCAGAATTCAAAAGATCCCTTATGCCCCTTTCCAGTCTCTAATCACCCCTCAAGAGTAAACACTATTCTGATTTCTGGAACTATGGATTAGTTTTTCCTGAGTTTGAACTTTAAGTAGATAGAATCAAACAATATGTACTATTTTTTGTCTGGTATTTCTCATTCCATATTTCATATTGTTCATATAGCTGCATTTTGTTCACCCTCATTACTTTGAGTTATTTCTAATTTGGGGCTATTATGAAGAGTGTTTCTCTGAACAATTTTATTTGTATTTTAATGAACATATGAAAATACTTCTGTAAGTGTGTTTCTTCTCCCAGGAATGGAATAGAGCTAGTTCATGGGAATATCTATCTATCTATCTATCTATCTATCTATCTATCTATCTATCTATCTATCTATCTACCTACCTACCTACCTATCCATCCATCCACCCACCCATCTACCTACTTACTTATCTATCTTCAGTAGATACTGTCAAACCCATTTTCCAAAATACTTGTATCACTGGCTTTACTAAATGTAAACACATGTATAATTTAATTTTACTCTTTAGCTTTCTGTGACATTATCACGTAAAAATCTGTCGAGCCTCTGGCTTATGTATATTTTCCCACACAGTTAATTTTTTGGAGTTATCATATCCAAAGTTTCTTACCCATGCTGAATATAATTTCCTCTTACTTATTTCTCAGTTATTTGTATGTTTCCTCAACAAATGATTAAACACTTAATATGTGTCATGTACTATGAGATAATTGATAAAAAATAAATAAGCTATTGTGTTTGCATTCAAGGGGAGTATAATGAAGTGAGGGAAACAAAAGGATGAATAGGTAAATTTTAATTGATTTCACCCAAATCTAAAAAGCTTCCTTGATCTATTGTTCCCAGATTTAGTAAAGAAGGCCATTAACAACTTTTCAAATTCATTCATGACTTCTAGATTTTTAAAAAATCATGTGCTATACAATATAGATTTTCCTTTTTTGAAGAGAACAGACCCCATATTCTTCTTATTATTTTTTCTTTTTTCTTTTTTTTTTTAGGGCTGCACCACAGCATATGGAGGTTCCCAGGCTAGGGGTCAAATCAAAACTGTAGCTGCTAGCCTACACCACAGCCACAGCAAAGCAGGATCTGAGCTGTGTCTCCGACCCACACCACATCTCATGGCAACACCGGATCCCCAACCCACTGAGCGAGGTCAGGGATCAAACCCACAACCTCATGGTTACTATGTGGGTTTGTTAACCACTGAGTCACAATGGGAACTCCCAGACCCTGTATTTCTAACTCGCTCATACAGAAGTCATCCTGTCTTACAAGCTGCTTTCTTTAAAAAACTTTAATTCTCTTTTCTTAAAGTATAGTGACCATAATTATCTATAGTAACTTGGGTTCTAGGCTTTTGCTCATCTCTCTCTGTCCTTTTTTTTTTTTTAATGAGAATTTAGTATCTTCTGATGTCCTTCCTGGTATACAAAAATGCACATATTTAGCCTTAGGGGCTAGCACACAAAATTTTCAAGTTTACATCTTCAAGAGACAACTGATGCTGACTCTAGGTTCTTGTCCTTGTTGTAATATTCATCCTGGGTGAAGGCCCTGAAACCTTCTCATGCATGACTTTAGCTCCCAACTATGAGTTACTGAATCACAGATTTCTAGTTCTAGCTCAAATCCAATATATTTTCATTTGATATTATGCTGGCATCTCATTTTTGGCAGATGACAAAATGTACTTTACCTTTCTCTTTCAAACACATTCTTCATTCTCTATTCTCCATCTTGGTGAATGCATCACTGTGTAAATGATGGTTAAAACAGTTTTCTTGATGTTTCTAAATACCTCCACCTGCTCTCCCCCCATCTAAGTATCATGAAGTCTTACCATTTTTACCTCCTAAATATTTCTTGATCCATCCTACTGTAGCCTCACAATAGTTTTCACTGTTCAGGTGCTCATTGTCTCTTGCTTAGATTATTGTTGGTCTTGACTGAAATCACTAATCACTAGTACAGCTATCTTTGAAAATATACATCTGAGCTTGTTGTTTGCACAGTTCTTTAGCGTGGCATCTGAGGTATCTCCTACTTGTCTTTCTAGCTGGATTCATCACCTTTTCTTCTCAGGTTCTCTATACTTGGAGTGCCACCTGCAGTAGCATGCATGCATGCTCCTTGCTCTGTTATGCCTCAGGCCTTTGCACATGCTGTTTTCTTTGCTTGTTGTTTTTTTTCTGCATTAATCACAAGGATAATTTCTACTCAATGTTTAAAAATTATCTCCTGTGATAAATTTTCTTCAATGCCCTCAAGCTGAGGGACTTTTCTCTATGTTATGAATAACTCTATTTTAATTCTCATATAAATTTATATTTCCCCTTCTGATTTATAGGCTCTTTACCCTATTCCTAACATTTAGCACATTGCCTGATTAATAGGAGGGGGGTCCTCAACAGTATTTGTTGAATGAATGGTTGAATTAATGAACTGATAGCTTAGATCCCTCCATTTTTATACTTTGTGATCTTTAAAATCCCTAAATACATTTTGTTTCCTTGCCAGGGTTAAAACTCATATGTTGCTTCTCTACCCACTTGCACAGACTTGTAAGGTCTTCTTTTTTAATCCCATCTGTGTGTTTCTTCATCAGCTGGAAGCATTTAATGTCTCCTTAACTTGGAAAACTCATGTAAGCTTTTTCTTCTGGAATACTAAAAAAAAAAAAAAAGATATTAAATAAGTATCAATCCCTGAGACACTGAATTCCTTATACTTCTGCATCCAGTGAAGTCCCTAATTGACCCTGCTATTTAATTCCTATTTTTACCTAGTTTTAAATTTAATAGACAACCTATGAACCTTTAAACCTATGGTTTCTTCAGTTAAAACAAAATAAAACAACTGCTACCACCACCACAACTTTTGTTTAGAAGGGCAGTATTCATTAGTTGCCTTTTTATCTGTATGCCTATTTTACTACATTAAAATTATCCTTTGGGATGTCTTTTAGGAAAAAAATGTTCTTACTTTTTCAATTTTTCTTATCTAAACCCTGTAACCTGCCTTTCTTTTCCCCACCTGCTGCCATAATGTGTTATTTTTATTACATTCCCTGAACTTTTCTCAGAGGCTTTGTCAGCTTGCTCTTTGGGGCATCAGTGCTTATTAAGAATTCTGTAATTGCCTTAGGTAGAGATAACAAAGCCTAGGCGCAAAAGCCAAAATATGTTACAATTTTTAAATTTCCAAATCCCCTACAGCATCCAAATTGCCACAGTTAACAGTCAGGTATACATAGCTATATTAGCTAAAAAAAATAATATTTTTAAACTTTATCCTTTTTTTGTAATAGTATGTATTCACAGACTTTCACCTTTTAGAAACTACTTAAACATTGAATCTTTTTTTTTTTTTTGTCTTTTTGTCTTTTCTAGGGCCACACCCATGGCATATGGAGGTTCCCAGGCTAGGGGTCTAATCAGAGCTGTAGCCGCCGGCCTACGCCAGAGCCACAGCAATGCGGGATCTGAGCTGGGTCTGTGACCTACGCCACAGCTCATGGCAGTGCTGGATCCTTAACCCACTGAATGAGGCCAGGGATCGAACCCACAACCTCATGGTTCCTAGTCAGATTTGTTAACTACTGAGCCACAACAGGAACTCCAACATTGAACATTTTATTCTAAATGGAGAAGGGTAAACCTCCACTTCAGAGGAGGTTTATAATCAGTTATATTTATACTGCAATATGCAGAGATTTTCTTCAGCTCTTTCTGAATAGTTACACTTTTTATTGCTATTCTTCTGAGGAATGTGCATCCTTTATAAACATTAAATTATTTATCTTCTAAGTCACACTGAGATAAATGTAGATAGTGCTACAAAATTGTGGGGAATATGAAAATCACCAAAACCATCACAGGATGGAAACAGGAACCTAAGTTTGAAAAATTTTAGGAATACAATACTTCTGTACTTTTTCTATAATTCTCAACTATTTTCCCAGTATATCCCATTTCCAATGTTTTACTTAGTCCTGTGAAAGGGTTGGCAGAAGTATCATTATCTACATTTTTACAGCTGGAAAACAGACACTGAAGAGTAGAACTACCCTGCTTAGAATGCTAATGACAGAGCTGAAACTAGAATCCAGACCAGAAATATGGAGGAGGGGGGAGAATCATACCAAGCCCAGAAAACCACAAAGTTTCTTTTCTTGGGTAATTAATAAGTATGAACAGTGGGTTGACAGCTACTTCTAACTGTCCTCCCTATACCTTATAAAAAAGTTAATCTCCCCCAAAGCCTGCATGAAGTAGCAAACAGCCTTTATTTTCAGAAAGGAAGGAGCTAAAAATATAGCAGTGCAGCCATTTATTAACCTCAAGCAACATTATCTGAAGGTAGCAGAGTCTTGTGAATAAATCATGGGATTTGCAATCAGAAGTCTGCATGTCACTTCTTTTACCAGCCTTTTAATACCCTTAGACTAAATACCTATTTAGTTAAAGCAGGGCTAATAGCACCAGTCTTACTACCTCAAAGGGTACTGTGATGATCAGTGAGGTGCTAACCAGAAGCACTTTATAAATTATGTCATCATACAGCACAAGTCCTCATCCTTGAATAGTAGCAAATAAGAGGAATCCTTCCCATGCAGAAAAGAGTATATCATGGTTGTGACATCATGGCTTAGCAGTTACACTCACTTGGGTTACAATGCAAGAAATGCCACCCACCATTTAGCTATGGGTCATCTCAGTAACTTAGTCTTTCTAGATCTCAGTTTTCTCATCTTTAAAAAAGGAGAATAGTATCTATCATGAGTTTTCTTAGTACATGAGCTATTGTATGAAGTACATGAATTGTTAAGTTCCCTTGAGTTAATTTTCTTTAAAATAAGCCACTTATATTAATAATTTTAGATTTCTAGGAAAGTTGCAAAAATAGTACAGAACATTCCCATTGACTTTTTCTCTAGGTTTTCTCCATTGTTAGTGTCTTACATTTGCCACAGTGAACAAACATTGATGTAACTTAATTTTGGTCTTTATTTGGAATTCATTAGTTTTTCCACGAATGTCTTTTTTTCTGTGCCAGGATCCAATCCAGGGTTCTAAGTTAGATTTAGTTGCTATGTCATTCTTCTCCTCTGGTCTGGGACAGTTTATCAGTCTCTATTTTTCATGACCTTAACAATCTTGAGGAATACTGTCCCCAGTCTGTTTTTTTTTTTTTTTTTTTTTTTTGCCGTTTTTCTCATGATTAGAGTGGGATTGTATGGGTTGTTGGAAAGAATTCCAGATGGTGAAATGCTCACCTGTCACAATATATCAAGGAGCACAGGATATCCATATGACATCACTGATGATAAGTCATCATTCAGTTAAGGTAGTGCTTGCCAGGGCTTTTCACTGTATATCGAGGTAGTTTTGATCCACTATCTCTTCTTCTCCCACTGTTTGGAATACCTTTCATTTATATTTACTGCAAATGTCATCTCTGAGGAAATACCTTCCCTGACCACCCAAACTAAAACAGCTTTCTCCTCTCAAGTCAGTCTCTATTACATTTCACTTTTGTGTTTTCTTCATAGAATTTTTTTTTTGTCTTTTTAGGGATGCACCCGTGGCATATGGAGGTTCCCAGGCTAGGGGTCCAATCAGAGCTGTAGCTGCCGGCCTACACCACAGCCACAAGCAATGCTGGATCCTTAACCCACTGAGCAAGGCCAGGTATTGAATCTGCATCCTCATGGATACTAGTCAAGTTCATTAACCACTGAGCCACTACTAGAACTCCTCTTCATAGCATTTTTCATTACCTGAAATTGTCTCGTGTATTTGTTTACCTAGTTTATTGTTTGTCTCTAGGCCCCGTTCCCCTCCAACAAGAACAGAAGCTTTGGGAGATCAAGGTCCTTGTAGGATTGTTCACTTATGCCTACTTGATGTCTAAGCACAAGGGCTAACTAGCTTATACCAAGTGCTCAATAACTTTTTGTTGAATAAATGTCAAAGAAAGAAAGATCCAGGATTAATTTATTAGTAAGTATTTCTGAAAGAGTGGAAGATAGCTGAATGGGGGGAGATTAAATTTTATATTCACAACTCAATTGGTTTAGTTTTAACAAAAAGGTTAAATGCAATAATCACCATCTATGCAAATATGTAATCAGCATCCTTGTAAATCAAGCTCTCTTATAATTCACGTATAATGTGAATGCTATTTTTCTGACTTATAAGTATATGATGACAAATGTAAGATCTATTCAGTTATTGCACATCTGTATTTGCTAATTGGCTCAGATTTCCTATTTTATATATTTTAACAGAATAAGGAGGAGTGTAGAAATAATTTAAGCCCTTCATTTTAATTTATAGTTATGACTTAGTGTCTATTATCTTTTCATTTATATTGGCAGAAAAATGGAGCTGCTTTGTATAAGTCTTTCTTCCATAGCCCATTGTATGGAACCTTTCTTTTTATTTCTCTCCTCAGGACTTAAAATCTCCAAATCAGAGGGATGAAATTGCAGGTGCCCGGGCCTCTTTGAAGGAGAACTCCCCCATATTGCATTCAATTTGTTCAGCTTATTTGGAACATTCTGATGTTGCTTCCCTCAAAGCCAGCAAGGATACAGTGTGTGAAGAAATTCAGAATGCCCTCAATGTGATTTCAAATGCTTCACAAGGCATCCAGAATATGTCACCCCCACCAGAACCTCAGGCAGCAACCCTGGGAAGTGCCCTTGATGAACTTGAGGTAAGTTGAGTGAAAATTAAAATGTGATTTGATGTACCAATGTGAGAATAAATAGATGTGGGTTTTCAAATCCTGGGGTTGGAGTTCAAGACTAAGAGTAAATAAAAATCCAGTTACATAATCAGTCTCTATCATATCATCATCTTGTGATTTCCAATGAACTGATGAACAGGATAATACTCTATCTGTTGACTTCTGATTCCTTTACATCTCTGCCAAAGAAGTCAATGAATTTAAGTTGGGATTGTTAATTAGATGGAAATGATGACTTTATTTTACATAGATCCATTTATGAAAGGAAAAATTTATTCATTCTTTAAATACTTACTATTGGCATTGTTTTGGTATTGGGATATAATTGAGCACTGCCCTGGTGAAGCTTATATTCTAACAAAATATAGGGAAAAATAAAAACAATAAACATTATATATAAGTAAATTGTATAGAATGTTACATTGACAAAGTGAGAAGTTATCAAAGGATTAAGGGAAGTTAAAGAATCTGGCAGATGGGGCTCTTTAGAACAAAGGCTTGAAAACATGCCCCCTGTATTTGTAGGACAGCCCAGAAGCCTTGGAGCCTGGGTGGGGAGGTTGAGGGGTGAGAAGTAGGAGCTGAGGTCAGAAACTCAACAGGGCCAGGTTATGGAAAGCTATGTAGGCTTTTTAGGACACTGGCTTTTACTTCAAATGTGATCCACTATAAGGTTTTAAACAGTAGTGATGTGCTGAGACTAAACTCTTAAAAGAACTATGCTGGCTGGTTATGGGGCACAGACTGTAAGGGGAACAAAGAAGGGGGTAAAAAACCAGGCAGGTGGAAATTGTAGTAATACAGCTTCTATCCTTATATTGTGTATGCACCACCTCTTTCCACCTCACATTTTTGTGTGGACTAGAATGGCTAGTGACTATTAAGGCTAAATTTTATAAGTAAAGTTAACTGGGTTTGACAGAGCAATTGTAGGAGGTGAGAGAAAGGGAGGAGTCATGGTTGGTGTTGCAGGCTAGATCCTCCAGAAGCACACACTGGACAGAATTTGGGATACAAGGTGCTATTAGAAATTACCATGTGTGAAGGAAGAGGAAGGCAACAGCACTGAGCAGAAGAAGTGTACCTGGAAGCCAAAACCACAAAGCCTAGACCAATCAGCTGGGAGCTCTGAAGACAGTTTTGACCTCAAGTGAATGTTGTCAGACAGAAATATCCATGCCTTTATGCCTCTTTCAGTAGAAGCAGGTCATCCCCCACCCCAGGAAGGGTATGATCTCTAGGCATGGGGAGTGGGGACCAACCCCCTGCAGCTAAGGCAGACCCTGAGGGAATTGACAGCAGGGGCCGTCTACTGGCCTCGCTCTCCGCAGCTAGGTGGCGCGTCCTACCTGGAAGGAGGACACAGGAAGAACACTTCTGTGTCTGCCATAGATAATTACAAGGGTAATCTGTTCATTTGGTTTTGGGCTCGAGACACTGGACATACAAAGTTTTGTTTTTGTTTGTTTGTTGGTTGGTTGGTTGGTTTTTAATCAAATATGGTGGGGGAAGACTGGGTGAAGCCAGTTTTGAGAGGGAGATCAGCAACTCAATTTTCAACATGTTGAGTTGAGAGATTTATCAGATATTCCAGTATGACGTCAACGGTCATAGGCTATCCTAGTCAGACATGCACTTGCTTAAGGGAAGACAACATGGTGTTATGCTTAAAGATAAGGGTTCAGGGGCCCAAGTGCCTATGTTCCTATCCCAGCTGTGGTACTTGGTGGGCACTTGCCTGTGTGGACCTTAGGAAAATTATTAATTATTTTATTTAACTCTTAGGTCTCTCATCTGTAAATTGGGGATATTAATAGGACCTACATTATTGTGTTATCTGAATCAGTAAATTAATAATGCATGTAAAAATGCTCATAGCAGTGACTGGCACATAATAAGTGCTCGGTAAATCTTAGAGTTCATTGTTAACTGCAGAAGTGATTATTTGGAAACAGATTCTTCCATAATGAAGAAATCAATACAATGGCAATTACATTAAGTTTTACTAACTTAAAAAAATTAAACATCTAATCTATAATTCCTATATTGTTCCTAACATTATTACTTTCGCAGTAAACTTATTAAAACCTTGTTCATTTAAGTTTAGAATAACCTTTCCATATGCTTTCCTTTTAGTTACATGTCTTAAACAGGAATCTTCATTTTTGTTTTTGTCTTTTTAGGGCTGCACCCATGGCATGTGGAGGTTCCCAGGCTAGGGGTCAAGTGGGAGCTATAGCTGTTGGCCTACATCACAGTCACAACAATGTGGGATCCAAGCCGTGTCTGTGACCTACACCACAGCTCTCAGCAACATCAGATCCCCAACCCAAGCAAGGCCAGGGATCGAACTCATGTCCTTATAGTTCACTAACTGCTGAGCCATGACAGGAACTCCTTATCTTCATTTCTAATCTAATATTATTAAATTCTTTATTATCACTATCAATGAAGAAATCTATTAAGTTCTTAATTATTGGCTTCTATGTGAAAATTTTCAGGCCTATTTTTCTAAATAAGATAGATGATTCGTAGTGATTCTTTAATAATATCCCATCATCTAAATATTTGCCCTGTGTAATGAGCCCTCAGTAAACTTGTTTATTAGGTGAGTGTCTTGTCTTTATAACAAGATTGAAAACACATTGTGGGCAAAATTTGTTTCCAACTAATTTTATAGCAGTGATACTATCAGAATATAGGTCCCCTGTACATTAATATGTAACATTTCTTGATAGTTAAACACTTAACATAATTTTATCACTTAATTATTAGTGTCCCTATAATATATTTAAATAAAACTGAAACTCATACAAGTTTTGTAACTTGCTCAAGTCACATGACTAGTGAGTGGTAGTAACCAGGATGTGAATCTAGTCTCTCTGATTTCAGAAGATGTTTCTAACTTCTATGCTATACTAAATTCTCACAGAGCTCAATGTGCCTAATCAAAAGTCAACAAAATTTATGCTAAGATTTTTAGTTTAGGAGTTCCCATTTTGTCTCAGTGGGTTAAGAACTCATTATAGTATCTATGAAGATATAGGTTCGAACCTGGCCTCTCTCAGTAGGTTAAGCAACTGATGTTGCTGCAAGCTGTGAGGTAGGTCACCAACGTGGCTTGGATCCTGCGTTTCTGTGGCTGTGGCATAGGCTGGCAGTTATGGCTCCAATTTGACCCCTAGCTTGGGAACTTTCATATGCCAGAGGTGCAGCTATAAAAAGAAAAAGAAAGATTCTTAGTTTGTTGGAACCATCAGAGATATCATATATGTAAGCCAGTCCAAATGACAGCATAACTTTTTTTTTTAGTTGTATAATGATCATAACAATCTAATTTCACAGGATTTCCATCCCACTGACAGCATAACTTTTTAATGAAAAATGATTTTCTGGGTACTTTAGTCATTTAAGGAGAAATAGTCTGTACATGGGAGAATGACTACTATGGTGAGGTGATATTTGCAAGAGTGGACAGGTAGGATTGTATATCATATTTTTCTTAGTACTAAGCAAGATTGTGTCAGGGGATGCTTACGTAAGAGGTTCAGTTTATTCCAAATGCTTTATTCTATATTCTTAGGATTTTAGAAGAAGACAGAAGATTCGCAAGTTGCTTTCCTTCTAGGGACTTCTTTTTCTCATTTTTTAGTTGAAAGTGGCTGCTATCAGAAAAAATAGCAGTGGTTAGAGAGGAGGACAAAGCATGAGTGTGTGTTATTGTATATGGATATAGCTTTGATGGGAATGAGCATAGGCATAGTGATGGAGTCTTTCCTTTCTTTAGAAAAATGGTGGACTCCATTCTTATTATTAAGACAGAAGGGAATTTCAAAGATATTACCCAGAAATTCAATACTGCCTCAACAATCTTTGAAATTCAGTCCTAATCAGAACTAGGGATGGCAAGCTGGTACAGAATGTCTGAATTTTATATATGTTTTGTATCCAAGTTACAAATAGCTGCTGAGGCTGTCTGAACTAGATAAAGCAGAATTTACTGAGCATTTAGCCTTTTTAAATGATTTTGTAAATTAAATGGCTTCACTTTTCTTTATTTACAGGAAGCTGTATTGGTAAAGGATCCAAAATAACCTTTGCTCTATCTTGCTTCTGAAAATATAATACTATGAAATAAATTGATGTAGTAAATACTCTGTTGGGAGTAAGTCTCATTAAATGTTTATAGTGTGGAAGTGTATCAGAGCGCTTACTCAACAACTACCATGCCGAAGCTTCGTTAAATCTTTCATTCTGGTCCATGGATGGTTATGGAATTGAAACCTTAGATTTATTGGTAGAGAAAATAGAAGCTAAATTAGAACACTGTGTGGGTTAAATCGATTGATTTATTGGAAAAGCTAATGTGAATTATAGGGTGTTCCTTGTGCATTTATGACTGAATTAGAGTTGAGAAGTGTCAAATTGTAGATTAACAGAATTTTGAAAATATCTTTAAGGGAGAAACTTTGCCAGTGGAAATTGCTTTGAAACTCTGGGGCTATGAAGGTATATTTTCTCTTGTGTGGAGGGAAAAGGCAGCTTATGTAATTGTAATCCACAAGAATTATCCAGATTGTCTTGTGATAAAGATGACAATAACAAAGGAGTTTTGCAGGGTTTTCTTATTCTCAAAGAGCTGTCATGTTTATTTCCTATTTTCTTTTTTTACATATTCATTTACGTGTCATCATTCATATGTTGTATCCCCAACACCTAGAAAAATGACTTATACATAGTAAATGCAAGGTAAATATCCATGAATGAATGAAGGAAAATATCCATGAATGAATGAAGGAAGGAAAGAATGAGTATAAGGATGTCATTTTGCAACATTGGATTGAAAAACATTTTTCCTTTATTACTGTTTTCTTTTCCTGTCTCCAGCTTGCAGTTTAGGTACTTGGAATATGTGCTCTACTTTATCTAACTTTTAACTGGGATGTAAATTTTTAATGAGGGAAACCACAAGGAAAATATCAGTTTCCATCTGTGATAAGGGTGCACAAAGAGGGAAAAAAATGATTTCTCAGTACCTGTCTAGCCTTAGTTTAGGTTCCCTGTAACTGCCAAGATATATCCTGCATTTTGCTAAGGGTAGTAATTTTGAGGTATATGTTTTTTGTATTTTAATATTTTCAGCTGAAGGAGAAAACAGGTACTCTGTTAATTAGATTAGCAGTTAGGAGCTAAAGAAAAATAGGCATCAGTGATATCTAGTAGCAATTTAATATGGAAAATCTGTTTGGCATTTAGAAATATAGTGAACTAGGAGAACTAAAAACAATGGATACAATATTTGTAAATATGTGGATAATCCAATAGGTGAATTAGAGGAATTTGCTGGGGCCAGCCAGTTACCAAGAGTGCAAATCCAAACTAGCAAGACAGCACAAATTATGCTGGTGGATATGGGGAATTTCTTTTTCATTATGGCGTATAGTTTAGATTTGGGAGGGCCAGGAACTGAGAACAAAAGACAGAGCCCTCCAGCTGGAATATCACGTGGGATATTACATTATTTTGAGAATCCTTTCATTTGACCACCTCATTGGATGAACGAGAAAACTACTAGCCCATACAGAAAGAGATGCTAGGTAAAATTGACTGGTTTAACTTGGCCCTGGTGTCTTAGAGAAAATACAAAAACATCTTGGAAATGTTCTAACTGAAAGTATTCTTATCCGGTTTTTGGGTCAAAAGTCGTATTATCTGTGTAGCCTCTAAAAGTCAGCTGGACATTTAATTTAAAGTTGTATTATCCTGGCAATATCTTCAAATAACTGCTAGAAGTAAATTCAAATTCCCTCCGCACCATACACTCAGTTAATAAAACATGCTTATACAAGTCCAAGGAAAATAAGTTTTCAAAAGACAAATAAGCAAGCCACCATGAATGAAACTTTGTAGAAAGAACAGACTGCAGAATTATATCTGCAGATATTGAAATTGTAAGATACTAGATGTAAATTAATATGCTCAATATACATCATTTCTTTATTTATTCACTAACATATGAGGAGTATGATGTATGTACAAAAGACTATCAAAACTGACCAGGCAGAACTACCTAAAATGAAAAACATAATTGTGAAAACTTCAATGGTTGAGCAAAACAGGAAATTATAGCAGATTAATGATCTGAAAGTTATATTTGAAGAAGTTATAGAGCACTGCAGAGACACAAAATAAAGATACTTCTTAAAAGCAGTTAAGGTACGTGGAGGGTAGTGTGACAAGCTCTAAAATATTCTGTAAGACACAGAGTAGAGAAAAGTATAAAAAACACGAAGAATTTCCTAGAACTAATAGAAGACATCAATATTCATAGCTAAAAAGCCCAATAATTTCCACATGAGATATAAAAAAATCCACATTTACACATATTGAAGTAAAACTGAAGAACACCAAAGACAAAAAGGATATTTTAAAAAGTAAAAGGGATAGCTTTTTCCTCAGCATGATGGCAGAATAGGGAGGCTCCTGACTCTCCCTCTAGCCATAGGTGCAGTGAATAAACTATACATGTATCAGTTGCCTCTGAGAGAAATCCAGAAACTGGCTGAGAGATTCCTGCATGTGGGTCAACCCAGAAAATACCCATCTCAAAACAGGAAAAACTGAAACACACTCTCATCATAAGCTCCATCATTAACACAGCATTATACAATTAAGAGGGAGCCCCTATCTCCCAGCTTCTCCTTGAGGAGAATAGGTTTTGAAACCTATCTAACACCCCAACTTTTTGGCTGCTACAAGAGCAACTATCTATTGACTTATCTGTCTCCTGTGATCTTAGTATTTTGGGGGAGGAAATATAAAGATATTGATTTACTTTAAACATTAATTTAAGCAAGCATGTCAAAACATCTAAAGTAGCTATATATATATCTCAATAGACAGTATAATTTGAAAACATGGAGAAAGGAAATATGGAATGAGAAAATAAAAAACTTAGTCAATCCAAGAGAAGAAACACCTTGAGGAAAAAACCAAAACCAAAACAAAACAAAACAATAAAAAAAGGATAAATAGAGAATGGAAAATATGGTAAAATTAATCCAAGTATTTCTGTAATCATAAAATTGTAATAAATATACAAGAAAATATAAACTCTTAAACGCACAAATACTGAGAATGTAGAATAGAAAACAGACTCTGGTTATATCTTGTTTATAAGAAGCTCACATAAAACTTAAAAACAGGAGTTCAAAAGTCAAAGGATGAAAAAAATATACCCAGCAAATCCTAACCAAATAAATCTGATATAGCTATATTAATATTATTTAAAATAAATTGATAATTATGGTTGCTATCTAGCAAGAAAAGATTAAATTCGCCAGGAGATTGTAACACATACTTTTCAAGGACATGGAAAATTAGCGAATGTTGACCACTTAGGAAGCCAATGATTTTCAAAGAAGGAGTTCACTTGATGGCGCAGCAGAAATGAATCCAACCAGGAACCATGAGGTTGAGGGTTTGATCCCCGGCCTCGCTCAGTGGGTTAACAATCCAGCTTTGCTGTGAGCTGTGGTGTAGGTCGCAGATGCAGCTCAGATCCTGCAATGCTGTGGCTCTGGTGTAGGCCAGCAGCCATAGCTCTGTTTAGACCCCTAGCCTGGGAACCTCCATATGCTGTGGGTATGGCCATAAAAAGACCAAAAAAAAAAAAAAAAAAAAAAAAGAAGGCCACCCAGAAATACACCTAGATAAATAAATGAAATAAATAACCCCACTGTTTGGAATCCTGTTTTTGAAAAGCACATTATGTTACTCTCCCATCAAAGAATAAATTACAATTAATAGTAAAATTATTTATAACTGATTAATAAAAATAATTAAATTTGAGGGATACAGCTAATTAATAATAGCAAATAGCTAATTAGAAGGAAATTTATCACAAAAATACTTATATTAAAAATAAAAGTGGCTGAGAACTATAAAATGCTATATATAAAGGAATATATAAAAATGATAAAGGAAATAGATGATTCAAAGAAATGGAAAGACATTCCATGCCCTTGAATTGGAAGAATTATTATTGGTAAAATGGCTATACTTCCCAAAGCAATCTACAGGTTTAATGCAATCCCTACCAAGTTATCCATGACCTTTTTCACAGAACTAGAACAAATAATGCTAAAACTTCTGTGGAATTACAAAAGATCCAAAACTGCCAAAGTAATCCTGAGGAAAAATAACAAAGCTAGAGGCATAACCCCCTCAGACTTCAGACAATTCTACAAAGCTATCGTAATCAAAACAATGTGGTATTTGCACAAAAACAGATATATGAATCAATGGAACAGAATAGAGAGCTCAGAAATAAACCCACACAGCTATGGTCAATTAATATAGGGCAAAAGAGTCAAGAATATACAGTGGAGAAAAGGCAGTCTCTTCAGCAACTGGTGTTGGGAAAGCTGGACAGCCACATATAAATCAATGAAGTTAAAGCATTCCCTCACACTATACACAAAAAACTCTCAAAATGGCTTAAAGACTTAAGACCTAACACCATAAAACTCCTAGAAAAGAACATAGGCAAAACATCCTCTGACATAAATTTTAGCAATGTTTTCTTAGATCACTCTCCCAAGTCAAAAAAAAAATAAAAGCAAAAATAAATGGGCTAACTATGGAGAACAGTTTGGAGATACCTTAGAAATCTATACATAGAACTTCCATATGACCTTGCAATCCCACTCTTGGGCATCTATCCGGACAAAACTCTACTTAAAAGAGACACATGCACCCGCATGTTCATTGCAGCACTATTCACAATAGCCAGGACATGGAAACAACCCAAATGTCCATTGACAGATGATTGGATTTGGAAAATGTGGTATATATACACAATGGAATACTACTCAGCCATAAAAAAGAATGACATAATGCCATTTGCAGCAACATGGATGGAACTAGAGAATCTCATCCTGAGTGAAATGAGCCAGAAAGACAAAGACAAATACCATATGATATCACTTATAACTGGAATCTAATATCCAGCACAAATGAACATCTCCTCAGAAAAGAAAATCATGGACTTGGAGAAGAGACTTGTGGCTGCCTGATGGGAGGGGGAGGGAGTGGGAGGGATCGGGAGCTTGGGGTTATCAGACACAACTTAGAATAGATTTACAAGGAGATCCTGCTGAGTAGCATTGAGAACTATGTCTAGATACTCATGTTGCAACAGAAGAAAGGGTGGGGTAAAAAATGTAATTATAATGTATACATGTAAGGATAACCTGACCCCCTTGCTGTACAGTGGGAAAATAAAAAAAAAATTAAAAAAAATAAAAAAAATAAATGGGCTACATCAAACTTAAAGATTTTGCACTGCAAAGAAAACAAACAAACAAAAACCCCCAAAACCCTGAAAAAAACAAACAAACAAAAAATAAACTTGTGGACCAGGAGAAAATATTTGCAAATGATGCAACTAACAAGGGCTTAATTTCTGAAATATACAAACAACTCATACAATTCAATATTTAAAAATAAAACTACCAAATCAAAAAATGGGCAGAAGTCCTAAGTAAATATTTCTCCAAAGAAGACATACAAATGGCTAACAAGCATCAAATTCTCTAATTATTAGGGAAATGCTAATCAAAACCACAATAAGGTATCACCTCATGCTGGTCAGAATAGCTGTCATTAAAAAGTTTACAAATAATAAGAGCTAAAAGGATGTGGAGAAAAAGGAACCATCCTACAGTGTTGGTGGGGATGTAATTTGGTGCAGCCGCTATGCAGAACAATATGGAAGTTCCTTAAAAAAATAAATATAGAATAATCATATCATATCCCACTCCTGGACACATATCCATAAAAGACAAAACTCTAATTTAAAAAGATTCATGCACCCCAATGTCCATTGCAGCACTGTTTAAAATAGCCAAAATGTGGAAGCAATCTAAGTATCCATTGACAGAGGAATAGATAAAAAAGATGTGGCGTGTGTGTGTGTATAATATATATAAATAATGGAATATTAGTCATAAAAAGGAATGAAATAATGCAATTTGCAGAAACAATGGATGGTCTTAGAGATTATCACACAAAGTGAAGTTAAATCAAAGACATATGATATCACTTATTTTAAAAATGATACAAATGAACTTATTCACAAAACAAACAGACTTACTGACGCAGAAAACAGCCTTAAGGTTATCAAAGGGGGAAGGAGGCAGAAGGGATAAATTAAGAGTTTGGAATTAAGAGATACAAATTACTATATAGGAGTTCCCACTGTGGCTCAGTGGGTTAGGAAACTGACTAGTGTCCATGAGGATGTGCTTTCGATCCCTGGCCTCATTTGTTAGGTTAAGGATCTGGCATTGCCTTGAACTGTGTTGTAGGTCTCAGACGCAGCTCAGATCCTGTGTTGCTGTGGCTGTGGTGTAGGCCGGCAGCTGCAGCTCTGACTCGGCCCCTAGCCTGGGAATTTCCAATGCCACAGATGTGGCCTTAAAAAGCAAAAAAAAAAAAAAAAAAAGGAAAAGAAAAAGAATTACTGTATAAAAATAGATAAGTAACAAAGGCCTTCTGCATATAGCACGGAGAACTATATTCAATGTCTTGTACTAACCTATAATGGAAAATAATCTGAAAAAGAACACACACACACAACTGAATCACTTTACTGCACACCTGAAATTAACACATTGTAAATCAACAGTACTTAGTTTAAAAACTTAAAAAAGAAGGAGAGTCAAAAACTAATGAGCTAGATTTCCACTTTGAGTTTGAAAGAGAACAATATAAGAAAACTAGAAGGGATAAAAAAATAAAGAGAGTAGAAATTAAGTCACAAGCAAAAAATAGATACTATAGTGAGGATGAACAAAGCCAAAAGTATGTTTTTTTGAAGACTGATAAAATTGGCAGCCTGCTGCTGAGATAGATGAGAGAAAATGAGATAAACAGAAAATAGTATGTAAGAATAATTAAGTGACTATAACCATGGAGAATATAAATATTCTAAATATTATAATACTATGAATACATGAATAAATTTATAATGATTTTTTTATCTTTTATTTATGTGTATATTTTTTTCTACCATACAGCATGGTGACTCAGTTACACTTACATGTATACATTCTTTTTTCTCATATTATGTATTCCATCATAAGTGACTAGAAAGCGTTCCCAGTGCTACACAGCAGTATTCCATTGCTAATCCATCCTGAGGGCAACATTCTGCATCTGTTTACCCCAAGTTCCCAGTTCCTCCTACTCCCTCCCCTTCCCTCTTGGCAACCACAAGTCTGTTCTCCAAGTCCATGATTTTCTTCTCTGTGGAAAGGTTCATTTGTGCCATATATTAGATTCCAGATATAAGTGATATCATATGGTATTTGTCTTTGTCTTTCTGACTTACTTCACTCAGTATGAGGGTCTCTAGTTCCATCCATGCTGCTGCAAATGGCATTTTTCTTTTTTAAGGCTGAGTAGTATTCCGTTGTGTATATATACACAACATCTTCCTAATCCAATCATCTGCCAGTGGACATTTGGGTTGATTCCATGTGTTGGCTATTGTGAACAGTTCTGTGATGAACGTGCAGGTACATGTCTCTTTTTAAAGGAAAGTTTTGTTGGATATATGCCCAAGAGTGGGATGGCTGGGTCATATGGTAGTTCTATTTATAGTTTTCTAAGGTACCTCCATACTGATCTCCATAGTGGTTGTACCAGCTTACATTACCACCAACAGTGCAGGAGGGTTCCCTTTTCTCCATGGCCTCTCCAGCATTTGTTATTTGTGAGCTTATTAATGATGGTCATTCTGACTGGTGTGAAGTGGTATCACATGGCAGTTTTGATTTTCATTTCTCTAATACTCAGTGATGTTGAAGATTTTTTCATGTGCTTATTGGCCATCCGTATATCTTCTTTGGAAAAATGTCTCTTCAGGTCTTTTGCCAGTTTTCAATTGTGTTGTTGGGCTGTTTTGCTGCTGAGTTGTATAAGTTGTTTGTATATTTTAGAGATTAAGCCCTTGTCCGTTGCATCATTTGAAACTATTTTCTCCCATTCTGTAAGTTGTCTTTTTGTTTTCTTTTTGGTTTCCTTTGCTGTGCAAAAGCTTGTCAGTTTGATTAGGTCCCACTGGTTTATTTTTGCTGTTACCAAAAGAAAAAACTATAGGCCAATACCTTTGATGAATATAGATGCAAAAATTCTTAACAAAATTTTAGCCAACTGAATCCAACAGCATATCAAAAAGATCATACACCACGACCAGGTGGGATTCATCCAAAGTTCACAAGGATGGTTGAACATATGCAAATAAATCAACGTCGTACACCACATTAACGAAAGAAAAGTAAAAAACCACACAGTCATCTCAATAGATGCAGAAAAAGGATTTGACAAAGTACAACATCCATTCATGACAAAAACTCTTACCAAAGTGGGTATAGAGGGAACGTTTCTTTACATAATCAAAGCCATATATGACAAACCCATAGCAAATATAATACTCATTCAATGGAGAAAAATTTAAAGCCTTTCCACTAAAATCTGGATCAAGAAAAGGATGCCCACTCTCATCACGGTTGTTCAACATAGTATTGGAAGTCCTAGCCACAGCAGTCAGACAAACAAAAGAAATAAAAGGCATCCGAATAGGAAGAGAAGAGGTAAAACTGTCACTGCATGCAGATCACATGATACTACATTGAGAAAACTCTAAGGACTCAAAAACTACTTGAACTAATCAACAAATTCAGAAAAGTAGCAGGATATGATTAACATTCAGAAATCAGTTTCATTTTTGTATACTAACAATGAAATATTAGAAAAGGAATACAAAAATACAATACCTTTTAAAATTGTACCCCCAAAAATCAAATACCTGGGAATACACCTGACCAAGGAGGTGAAAGACTTATATGCAGAGAACTATAGAACATTAATCAAGGATATTAAAGAGGATTCAAAGAAATGCAAAGATATTCTATGCTCCTGGGTTGGAAAAATTAATATTGTAAAAATGGCCATACTACCCAAAGCAATCTACACATTCCATGAAATCCCTACCAAATTACCCATGACATTTTTCACAGAACTACAACAAACAATCCAAAAATTTATATGGAACCACAAAAGACCCAGAATTGCCAAAGCAATTCTGAAGAACAAAAGCCAAGCAGGAGGCATAACTCTCCCAGACCTCATTCAGTATTACAAAGCCACAGTCATCAAGACAGTGTGGTACTGGTACCAAAACAGACATACAGAACAATGGAACATAAAGAGAACCCAGAAGTAAATCCTGACACCTATGGTCAATTAATCTTTGACAAAAGAGGCAAGAATATAAAATGGGAATAAGACAGTCTTTTCAGCAGGTATTTCTGGGAAACTTGGACAGCTACATGCAAATCAATGAAACTAGAACACACCCTCACACTATGTACCAAAATAAACTCAAAATAGCTGAAAGATTTAAATATAAGACAAGACACAAAACTGCTAGAAGAGAACATGAACAAAACATTCTCTGACATCCACCTTACAAATGTTTTCTCAGGTCAGTCTCCCAAAGCAACAGAAATTTATAATGATTAAAATGAAAATTTGTATGAAATATAGAAAAATTCTTAGGAAAATATAATTTATCAGAACTTACTTAAGAATAGACAGTGTAAATTAAAGAGTCAAACTAGGAATTCCCTTCATAGATCATTAGTTAACGAATCCATGAGGACGCAGGTTTTATTCCTGGCCTCGCTCTGTGGGTTAAGGATCCGTCATTGCCATGAGCTGTGGCGTAGGCCAGTGGCTACAGCTCAGATTCAGCCCCTAGCCTGGGAGCCTCCGTATGCTGTGGCCGTGGCCCTAAAAAGCCACAAAAAAAAGTTGAATTAGTAATTAATTGTTTTTGCTTAAAGCAAACTGGGCTCAGATACCTTTGCAAGAAGTATTAAAAATCCTTTCAGATTTATGTAAATGTAACTTTCTAAGAACAGCAAAAGTATCACCTTTTTGATTCACTAAATGAAGCTGCTGAGACCAATACCAACAGTACATAGGTAAGTCAAGAAAGAAACTTCACATGCCAATCTAAGGATGCAAAAAATCTTAAAATGTAAGCCAACTGTTAAGCAATAAAGAACTCGTCTTGAAAAAGTTGAATTTATTTTGGGAATGTGATGTTAGTTCAACATTAGAACACCTACAGATGTTATCTATCACAGAGAAAAACTGTATTTTAACCTCAGAAGATATAGATGTTAGAAAAATTCAATATAATTTATTTAAAACTTCTGGCAAGATAGAAGTGAATTTTCTTAGCTTAATAAAGGGTTTCTATAAAATTCTGCAGTAAACTTTATGTTTACATTTGAGTCATTAAGCTATTCCCCCTAAAATTAGGAATGTGACCATAATGAATGAAAATGAATACATTATAGCAATACAAATTAACATGAATGAATATGAAATCATAAGGCTTTACCAAAAAAGAGCAAGCCATGTAAGAATCTGTGCAAATTTTTCCCATTTATATAAAGATTGAAACATGCAAAACTAAACTGTGTGTGTTAACTTGTGTTTTCATTTATTTTTACATTTATTTTTCTTTTTTTAGAGCTTCACTTGTGGCATATGGAAGTTCCCAGGCTAAAGGTAAAATTAGAGCTGCAGCTGCTGGCCTATGCCACAGCCACAGAAATGTTGGATCCCAGCTATGTCTGTGACCTACACCACATCTCATGGTAATGCCCACTGAGCGAGGCCAGGGTTCTAACCTGAATCCTCATGGATAATAGACTTGTAACCTACTGAGGCACTATGGGAACTCCTCATTTTTTAAAAAAAATTATGGCCACATCTGTGGTATATGGAAGTTCCTGGTCCAGGGATTGAATCTGAGCTGCAGCTGTGACCCATGCCACATCTATGGCAATGCCATGTCCTTTAATCCACTGTGCAGGGTTTGGGATTGAACCCATGCCTCCATAGTGACCTAATCTGCTGCAATTAGACTCTTTTTTTCTTTTTTGAAGGTTAGGAATTTATTTTATTTTATTTTTTAATATTAATTTTGTTTTCAAGGCCTCATCTGTGGCATATGGAAGTTCCCAGGTCAAATAGGAGCTACATCTGCCAGCCTATGCCACAGCAGTACCAGATCTGAGCCATGTCTGTGAACTACACTGCAGTTCATGGAAATGCCAGATCCTTAACCCACTGAATGAGGCCAGGGATTAAACCTCACATCCTCATGGATATAGTCAGGCACTTTTTTATATTACTTAATGAATTTATTACATTTATAGTTGTACCAGTGATCATCACAACCCAGTTTTATAGCATTTCCATCCCAAACCCCCAGTGCATCCTACCACCCCCCAAAATGTCTCCTTTGGAAACCATAAGTTTTTCAAAGTCTATGAGTCAGTATCTGTTCTGCAAAGCAGTTCATTGTGTCCTTTTTTCAGATTCCACATGTAAGTGATAGCATTTGATGTTGGTGTCTCATTGTCTGACTGACTTCGCTTAGCATGATAATTTCTAGGTCCATCCATGTTGCCAAAAATGCTGGTATTTCACTCCGTTTAATGGCTAAGTAATATTCCATTGTGTATATGTACACCTCTTCTTTATCCTCTCCTCTGTCGATGGACATTTGGGTTGTTTCCATGTCTTGGCTACTGTGTATAGTGCTGCAATGAACACTGGAGTATATGTGTTTTTTCGAGTCCTGGTTTTCTCTGGATAGATGCCCAGGAGTGGGATTGCTGGATCAAATGGTAGTTCTATTTTTAGATTTCTGAGAAATGGCCATACTGTTTTCCACAAACAGTAGTTGAACCAATTTACAATCCCACCAGCAGTGTAACAGGGTTCCTTTTCCTCCACACCATCTCCAGCATTTATTGTTTGTAGACTTTTTGACGATAGCCATTTTGGCTGGTGTGAGGTGGTAACTCATAGTGGTTTTGATTTACATTTCTCTAATAATGAGTGATGTTGAACATCTTTTCATGTGTTTTTTGGCCATCTGTATGTCATCTTTGGATAATTGTCTGTTTAGATCTTCTGCCCATTTTTTGATAGGCTTGTTTGTATTTTTGGTATTGAGCTGCAGAAGTTGTTTATAAATTTTGGAGATTAATCCCTTGTCAGTTGATTCATTTGCAAATATTTTCTCCCATTCTGTGGGTTGTCTTTTTTTTTTTAATTTAGGGTTTCCTTTGCTGTGCAGAAACTTTTAAGTCCCATTTGTTTATTTTTGTTTTTACTGTCAATACTCTAAGAGGTGGATCTGAGAAGATATTGCTGTGGTTTATGTCAGAGAGTGTTTGGCCTATGTTTTACTCTAAGAGTTTTATAGTATCTGGTCTTATATTTAGGTCTTTA
Source organism: Sus scrofa (assembly GCF_054392235.1). Lineage (NCBI taxonomy): Eukaryota > Metazoa > Chordata > Mammalia > Artiodactyla > Suidae > Sus > Sus scrofa. The sequence goes on along the minus strand of NC_139396.1, from coordinate 92,665,102 downwards.
ATCCATTTTGGGTTTGTTTTTTTTTATGGTGTTAGGGAGTGTTCTAATTTCATTCTTTTCTATGTGGCTGTCCAGTTTTTCCAGCACCACTTATTGAACAAGCTGTCCTTTCTCCATTGTATAGTCTTGCCTCCTTTGTCAAAGATTAGTTGGATGTAGGTGCGTGGGTTTAATTCTGGACTCTCTATCCTGTTCCCCTGATCTATATTTCTGTCTTTGTGTCAGTACCATACAGTTTTGATGACAGTAGCTTTGTAGTATAGTCTGAAGTCGGGGAGCCTGATTCCTCCAGCTCCATTTTTCTTTCTCAGGATGTCTTTGGCTATTCTGGGTGTTTTGTGTTTCCAAACAAACTTTAAAATATTTTGTTCGAGTTCTGTGAAAAATGTCCTTGGTAATTTGCTAGGGATTTCATTGAATCTGTAGATTGCCTTAGGTAGTGTAGTCATATTGATAATATTGACTCTTCCAATCCAAGAGCATGGAATGTCTTTCCATCTGTTTGTGTCATCTTTGATTTCTTTCATCAGTGTCTTATAGTTTTCAGAGTACAGGTCTTTTATCTCTTTAGGTAGTTTTACTCCTAGGGATTTTATTCTTTTGGATGTGATGGTAATTTCTCTTTCTGATCTTTCATTGTTAGTATATAGAAATGCTGTCAATTTCTCTGTATTAATTTAGTATCCTGCAACTTCGTGAAATTCATGGATGAGCTCTAACAATTTTCTGGTAGAATCTTTGGGATTCTAGGTATAGTATCATGTCATCTGCAAACAGTGATAGTTTTACTTCTTCCTTTCTAATTTGGACTCCATTTATTTCTTTTACTTCTCTGATTGCTGTGGTGAAAGCTTCCAAAATTGTGTTGAATAGTAGTGGCAAGAAGGGACATCCTCACCTTGTTCCTCATGTTAGTGAGAATTCTTTCAGCTTTTCAAAATTGAGAATGATGTTAGCTGTGGTTTTGTCATCTATGGCCTTTATTATGTTGAGGTAGGTTCCCTCTATGCCCACTTTCTGAAGGGTTTTTGTCAGAAATGGGTGTTGGATTTTGTCAGTCTTTTTCTGGGTCTATTGAGAGGATCATATGGTTTTTATTCTTCAGTTTGTTAATATGGTATATCATACTGATTTCTTTGTGGATATTGAATAATCCTTGCATCCCTGGAATAATCCCACTTGATCATGATGTACAATCCTTTTACTGTATTGTTGGATGTGGTTTGCTAGTATTTCATGGAGGATTTTTGCATTGGTGTTCATCAGTGAAATTGGCCTGTATTTTTCCTTTTTTTTTGTGGTATCTTTGTCTGGTTTTGGTATGGGGTGATGGTGGCCTCATAGAATGAGTTTGGGAGTGTCCCTTTCTCGGCATTTTTTTGGCATAGTTTTATAAGGATAGGTGTTAGCTCTTCTCTGAATATTTGATAGAATTCGCCTGGACTTTTGTTTGTTGGAAGTTTTTAAATCACTGTTTCAACTTCAGTTTTTGTGAATGGTCCATTCATCTTTTCTATTTCATCTAGCTTTAGTCTTGGAAGATTGTACCTTTCTAAGAATTTGTCCATTTCTTCTAGGTTTTCAGTTTTATTGGCGTATAGTTGCATATAACAGTCTCTTATGATCCTTTGTATTTCTGTGATGTCCGTTTTTCCTTTTCCTTTTTCATTTCTAATTTTATTGATTTGAGTCCTCTCTCTTTTTTGCTTGATAAGTGTGTCTAAGGATTTATCAATTTTATTGATCTTTTCAAAGATCTGGCTTTTCGTTTCATTGATCTTTTCTATGGTTTTCTTCATTTGTATTTCATTGATCTCTGATCTTTATGATTTCTTTCCTTCTACTAACTTTAGGTCTTGTCTATTCTTCTCTCTTGAGCTGCTTTAGATGTAAAGTTAGCTTGTTTATTTGAGCTTTTTCTTGTTTCCTGAGGTGGGCTTGTATTGCTATAAACTTTCCTCTTCGAACAGCTTTTGCTGCGTCCCATAGGTTTCGGAGTGTAGTATCTTTGTTGTCATGTGCTTCTAGGTATATTTTAATTTTCTCTTTGATCTCTTCAGTGATCCATTGGTTGTTTAGTAGCATGTTGTTGAGTCTCCATGTGTGTGTGTTTTTTTCTTGTTCTTGATTTCCAGTCATATAGTGTTGTGGTCGGAAAAGATGCTTGATATGATTTCAATTTTCTTAAAGTTACTGAGGTTGGATTTGTAGCCCAGGATGCGATCAATCTTAGAGAACGTTCCATGTGCACTTGAGAAGACTATGTATTCTGTTGCTCTTGGATGAAATGTCCTATAAATATCTATTAAGTCCATATGGTTTAATGCTTCATTCAGGGCCTGTGTTTCCTTATCGATTTTCTGTCTGGATGATCTGTCCATTGCTGTAAGTGGGGTGTTAAAGTCCCCCACTATTATTGTTTTATTGTCGATTTGTCCTTTTAAGATTGTTAGCAACTGCCTTATATATTGTGGTGAACCTATGTTGGGTTCATAGATATTTAAAATTGTTATATCTTCTTCTTGGATTGATCCTTTGATCATTATGTAATGTCCTTTGTTGTCGCTTAAAATATTCTTCATTTTAAAGTCTATTTTTTCTGATATGCGTCTTGCTACTCCAGCTTTCTTTTGATTCCTGTTTGCATGGAATATTTTCTTCCATCCTCTCACTTTCAATTTGTATGTGTCCCTAGAAGTGAAGTGGGTCTCTTGAAGACAGGATATATATGGGTCTTGTTTTTGTATCCATTCATCCCATCTATGTCTTTCAGTTGGGGCATTTAGTCCATTAACATTTAAGGTAATTATTGATATGTATGTTCTTATTGCCATTTTATTGATTGCTTTGGATTTGTTTTTTGTTGCTCTTTTTCTTCCCTTCTCTTGTTCTTTCCTTTTGTGGTTTGATGACTATTTATTTTTTTATTTTATTTATTTATTTATCTATTTTTTGTCTTTTTGCTATTTCTTTGGGCCGCTCCCATGGCATATGGAGGTTCCCAGGCTAGGGGTCAAATTGGAGCTGTAGCCACGGGCCTACACCAGAGCCACAGCAATGCAGGATCCGAGCCGCGTCTGCAACCTACACCACAGCTCATGGCAACGCCAGATCGTTAACCCACTGAGCAAGGGCAGGGACCAAACCTGCAACCTCATGGTTCCCAGTCGGATTCGTTAACCACTGCTCCATGACGGGAACTCCTGATGACTATCTTTAGTGTTGTATTTGTGTTGATTTTTCTTATTTGTTTGTGTACCAATTGTAGATTTTTGGTTTGCAGTTACTCTCAGATTTGATATGTGTCTATATATATGATTGTTTTAAGTTGTTGTTCTCTTAATTGCAAGTGCATATCCAGTGTCCTGCATTTGTATCCTCCTCATGATTTCTGATTTTGGTGGCATAATTGTGTGTGGTTGATTTTGTGTCTACTGTATATATATCTTTACTGGTGAGCCTTGTCATTTGTAGTATTTTTATTTCTGGTTGTGGCCTTTTCTGTTTAGAGAATTTCCTTTAGTATTTGTTGTAAGGCTGGTTTAGTGGTGCTGAATTCTCTCAGCTTTTGCTTATCTGTGAAGGTTTTGATTTCTCCTTCAAATCTGAACGAGAGCCTTGCTGGGTAAAGTAATCTTTGTTGGAGGTTTTTTCCTTTCATCACAGTAAGTATATCATGCCACTCCCTTCTGGCCTGCAGAGTTTCTGTTGAAAAATCTGCCGATAGCCTTTTCGGGGTTCCCTTGTATGTTATTCGTTTCCTTTCCCTAGCTGCTTTCAAGATTTTCTCTTTGTCTTTAATTTTGGTCATTTTGATTAATGTGTGCCTCAGGATGTTCCTCCTTGGATTTATTTTATATGGTATTCGTTGTGCTTCCTGGATTTGAGTGAGTGGTTCCTTTCCCATGTTAGGGAAGTTTTTGGTTATTATCTCTTGGAGTATTATTTCTGTCCCCTTTTCTCTCTCTTCTCCTTCTGGCACCCCTATAATATAGATGTTGGTACATTCTCTGAGTTCTCTGAGACTCCCTTCATTTGTTTTCAATCTTTTTTCTCTTTTCTGTTCTGCATTTGTGATTTCCACTAATCTCTTCTCCACCTCACTTATTCATTCTTCTGCCTCCTGTATTCTGCTGTTTGCTGCTTCTAATGACTTTTTATTTCAGTTATTGTATTTTGCATCTCTTCTTGTTTAAGTTTTATATCTTGTATCTCTTTGGTCAGTGTTTCCTGTAAGTTATCCATCTTTGCCTCCAGTTTATTTCCAATGTCTTGCATCATCTTCAGCATCAACAGTCTAAAGTCTTTTTTCCTGGAGGCTGAGAATCTCCTGATGGCTTAGCTGTTTTTCTGAGGTTTTTTTCTTTATCCCTCATCTGCGTTATAGTCCTCTGTCTTTTCATTTTTATAGGTTTTTGGTGTGGTGATCTTTTTATAGATAATAGAGTTATAGCCACTCTTACTTCTGGTGTCTGCCCCCCATGTGGCTGCATTTGATATGGGGGCTTGCTGTAGGCTTCCTGATGGGAGGCATTGATGCCTGTCCACTGGTAGGTGGAGCTGATTCCTATCCCTCTGGTGGGTGGGGCTTTGTTTCTGGGTGAGATTAGAGGTGGCTGTGTGCCTGGGGGGTCTTTAGGCAGCCTGTTTACTGATGGGGGAGCTGTGATCCCACCTGGATTGTTGTTTGGCCTGGGGCTTCTCAGTGCTGATGGGTGGGGCCAGATTTTCCCAAAATGGCCACCTCCAGAGAAATGTATGCTGATGAATATTCCCAAGAGCATTGCTTCCAATGCCCTTCCCTGAGAATAAGCCACATTCCTCCCTTGTTTTCCCAGGATGTCCTCCAAGAACTACAGTCAGTTCTGACCCAGATTCCTATGGAGACTTTTATTTGCTCTGGGACCCAATGCACGTGAATATCTGTGTGCCCCTTTTAAGCATGGGGTCTTCACTTCCCCCAGTCCCATGGAGCTCTTGCTGGCCCTCAATGCCAGATGCTCCAAGGGCACTTTCTCCAAGTACAAGATCCCCAGGCATGGGAACTTGACATGGGGCTCAGAACTCTCACTCCTGTAGGTGAGTCTCTGTGAACCAGTTAGTTTCCAGTCTGTGGGTCTTCCCACCTGAGAAGTATGGTGTTGCTTATATCACATAATAGCCCCTCCTACCTCTTGATGTGGCCTCCTCTTTTTCTTTTGGTGTAGGATATCTTTTTGAAAGTTTCTGGTCCATTTGGTTGAAGATTGCTCAGCATTTGCTTGTACTTTTTTTGTTTTTAGGAGAGAAGTTGAGCTTCAGTCCTTCTATTCAGCCATCTTAATCCCCTTCAGTTGGATTCTTACCACACTGTGTCACAGCAGGATCTCCTACACATATATATTTAGTGGTACAGAATATATAATAAGCTGTAAAGAGAAGGAAAAGAATAATTAATACTAAATGTAAAAATGGAACAGGTGGAGAAAGGGAGGATGCATAGCGACATCTGGTGCTTTAAAGCCACTGGGGATAGTCTTTTTGTTATGCTAGCTTGTTTCATAAATGTTTTTATTATTTATTATTATTTTATTCATTCATACTCATGTATGAAGTAGTTATTAAAATTTAATAAAATATATTAAAATAGGATGAAAAAACCTGAGAATAGGTTATGTTACAATGTACTCATTAAATTTAACAAATGATTGTTAAATCTAGTGTGCATGAGACATTGTGCTAGGTATTGGCTTAATACTAGCACCTTGTATTTTCAGTATTTAGTGCGTTTATCTGCACATTTTCTTATTACGGCCATATTACTTTATAGAGAAAATAGGCTAGGAATTATTATATACTTTACAGAGCAGCAAACTACTCTTCTATCAACTTGTGTAACTTTTCTGTGGTCAAAGAAACAAGAAGACTTTTAACTGGAGCTCATTTCTCATGACCACCTCCCCCAGTAATTGCCCTTTCTAAGCAGTAGCTCTTGTGACAAATGATGGCCAGTGTTGGAATTCAATTAGGTCTTGAGTTTAATACGTTTGTTTATCTTCCTTTCTTTTCTAGATGATGAGTTCTGTGAGTAAAGAAATGATCTCTTATTCATATTTATATTCCCCACTGCTTAACACAGTGCCAGGTATATAGTAATTGCTCAATAAATATTTGTTGAAAAGAAAATGAATTGCTGGCATTTGAGAAGTTGGTGAGAGTTTTTAATGCATCTACTAAATATTTACCCAATAAGAGAAGGATGAAATGTCTTACATCTTGATGATTAAAAGGGGAAAGGATTGAGTGCCTTGTAAATAAAATATGTGGATAATAATTATTGCTAGACCTTGCTTGCTCTTGGCTTCTTGGGCCTATTAGATACATGCTGTACATGGTATTACAGAGAGTGTTCAACTCTTATCATTCCATGAACCTAATATTAAACTTAGAGATTGCTTCTAGGTGCTAGATGTAATAATGATTTTGTTTTTATTTTTCCTAAACTCAAAAAAGCTAAAACTGAAATCTAGGAAACTTTAAACAAATTCTTATGAAGTATTTATTATGAGTTTCACATCAGCCAGTTGATCATCAATTTTTACTAGGTAACTATTTTATATTCCCACATTTTCATATGCCTCGTGGTGCTAGAAAAGAAGTAAAATAAATTGTCTCTGATTCTAAGAATTCCATACCAGTTTAGGAGATGAGAATAACATCAACCAAACTACTAGAGTTCAACACAACACTCTTCTTTCAAATCCTTTCTCTTGGGACACAGGTTGGGTTTTCTAGGAAATACTCTGGGATGCAATTTAGTAGTAGGTAATGTCAGTTTCATAAATATCTAAGACATGATAGAGAGACTATACAATAGAGTGGATAATTCACATTTAATGTTGGTTGGAATCTAGCTTAGGAAATATAGTTTAAGGTGTGTTATAGAAGGACTTAAAATAGAGCAGTTTTTGTTATTATTTATTATTTATTGACCATGCTATGTGAATAGTGGACAGTTTCCAACTTGATTTGATCTGTAGAACTTTACACATAACTAACCACACACCTTTCTAATATCCATGTTACCTTCACAAAAATGGATCAACGGAAAAAATAGAAAAGTGTGATAAATTATGCAAAGTAGAATAGTGTCAACATGCCTTTCTAGTGACCTGAGCCACTACAGTCAGATTCTTAACCCACTGTGCCATAGCAGGAACTCTTGTTGTTATTTTAATTGAAATATAGTTGACATATAATATTGTGTTAGTTTCAGGTTTGCTACATAGTAATTTGACATTTGCATACATTATGAGATGATCACCATGATAAGTCTAGTAACTATCTATCTCTTTAAAAAGTTATTACAATATTATTGACTATATTCCTTATGCTGTATGTTACATCCCTGAGCCTTATTTATTTTATACTGGAGATTTTTATTTCTTAATCCCATTCACCTCTTTTTCACCCCCTACACACCCCTCCCCTCAGGCACTACTAATTTTTTCTTTGTATCTATCAATCTGCTTTTGTTTTATTTGTTTGGTTGTTTTAGATTCCACATATAACTGAGATCATATGGTATTTGTCTTTATCTGAATTATTTCACTTAGCATAATACCTTTTAGATTCATTCATGTTGATGCAAATAGCATATTTGATTGTTTTTTAGTTGCTGAGTAATATTGCATTGCATAATCATATCTCCTTTTTTACATTTTATATTGAAGTATAGTTAATTCACAATATTATGTTAGTTTCAGGTGTGTAGCATAGTGATTCAGTATTTTTTCGGATATTACTCCATTATAAGTTATTATAAGATGATGGCTATAATTCCCTATGTAATGCAGTATATCTTTATTGCCTATATATTTTATGTGTAAGATTTCGCTTCTTTTAATCCTACACCCCTCATTTGTTCCTCCCCCTTCCTTTACCTCTTTGGTAATCACAAATTTCTTTTCCATATCTATGAGTCTATTTGTTTTATGTACACATTCATTTGTATTATTTTTCAGGTTCCACATATAAGTGACGTCATATTTTTTCTGTATCTAACATTTCACTGATTATTATATTCTCCAGGTCTGTCTACATTTCTGCAAATGGCAGTATTTCATTTTTTTACTAATATTTTATTACATATATAAATATATATAATCTTCTAGTCCCACTTAGCTGTTTTTGAGCACTTGGGTTGCTTCTGTATCTTGGCTATTGTAAATAGTGCTGCTATGAACATTGGGGTGCATATATCTTTTCAAATTGAAGTTTAAATATTTTCTGGGTATATGCCCAGGAATGGGATTGCTGAATCATATAGTAACTCTATTTTTAGTTTTTTGAGGAACCTCCATAGTGTTTTCCACAGTGACTGCACCAATTTACATTCCCACAGTGTATGACAGTTCCCTTTTCTCCACATCCTATCCTAATTTTTCATTTGTAGACTTTTTAATTATAGCCATTCTTACAGGTAGAAGGTGATATCTCATTATAGTGTTGATATGTATTTCTCTAATATTGATATTGAGCATCTTTTCATGTGCCTGTTAGCCATTTGTATATCTCTTTGGAGAAATGTCTATTTAGTGCTTCTGCTCTTTTCTGATTGACTTTTTAAAATTTAATTGCATGAGATGTTTGTGTATTTTGGATATTAACCTCTTGCAAGTCATTTCATTTGCAAATGTTTTCTTCCATTTCATAGGTTGTCTTTTCTTGTTGTTGATGGTTTCCTTTGCTGTGCAAAAGCTTTTAAGTTTGATATAGTCCAATTTTTGTTTTGGTTGTTGTTTTGGTTTTTTTCTAAATTAAAAATACAATTGATTTACAGTGTTGTGGCAATTTCTGCTGTACAGCATAGTGACTCAGTCATACATATATAAATACATACTTTTTCTCATACTGTCTTCCATTGTATTCTATCCCAAGAGATTGGATATAGTTCCCTGTGCTCTACAGTAGGACCTCACTGCTTACCCATTCTAAATGCAATAGTTTGCAACTATCAACCCTCAAATCCCAGTCCATCTCACTTCCCCTCCCACTTGGCAACCACAAGTCTGTTCTCTATGTCCATGTTTCTGTTTTGTAGATAGGTTCATTTGGCCATGTTTTAGATTCCACATATAAGTGATTCATATGGTATTTATAGTTCTCTTTCTTACTTACTTTACTTAGTATGAGAATCTCCAGTTGCATCCATGTTGCTACAAATGCCATTATTTTGTTCTTTTTCATGGCTGAGTATTATTCCATTGAATATATGTATCACATCTTAATATATTCATCTGTTGATGAACATCTGCTTTGTTTCCATGTCTTGGCTATTGCGAATAGTTATGCTATAAACATAGTGGTACATGCATCTTTTTCTTTATTTTTGCTTCTTTCTTTTGTCTAGGAGATTGATTAAAGAAAATATTGTTATGATTTATGCCAAAAGTGTGTTCTGCCTCTGTTCACTTCCCAGAATTTTGTGGATTCTGGTCTTACATTTAGGGTTTTAAACCATTTTGAGTTTGTTTTTGTATATGGTGTGATGGAATGTCCTAAACTCATTGTTTTACATGTGGCTTTCCAGTTTTCCAAGCACTGTTGTTGAAGAGATTATCTTTTCTCCATTGTATTTTCTTGCCTCCTTTCTTGTAGATTAATTAACCATAGATGTATGGGTTTATTTATGGGCTCTCTATTCTATTACATTGATCTATGAGTGAGTTTTAATGCCGATACCAGGCTCTTTTGATTTCTGTAGCTTTGTGGTATTTTCTGAAATCTGGGAGGGTTTTATCTCCAGCTTTTTCTTTTTCTCAACATTTTTTTAAAAAAATTCTGGGCCTTTTGTTTTTCCATATGGATTTTAGAATTATTTGCTTTAGTTCTGTGAAGATACCATGAATATTTTAATAGAGATCACATTGAATCTGTAGATTTCTTTGTATAGCCATTTTAACAACACTAATTCTTCCAACTGAAGAGCACAGGATACCCTTGTATTTTTTTAATCATCTTCAATTTCCTTCATCAGTTTTCAGAGAATATGTCTTTCAACTCCTTGGTTATGCTTATACATAGGTATTATATTCTTTTTAATGCAATTTTTAAGAGGATTTTTTTAACTTTCACTTTATGTATAGGAATTATATTCATTATTACTGTATAGAAATTCAGCAGAGTTCTGATATTAGTATTGTATCCTATAACTTTGCTGAAATCATTTATGCTAACAGTTTTTTGGTAGAGTCTTTAGAGCTCTCTAGGTAGTGTCATACTGTCTGAAAATAGTGACAGTTTTACCTCTTCCTCTTCAATATGGGTACCTTTTGCTTCTTTTTCTTGTGTGATTGTTGTGGGCTGGGACTTCCAGTATCATTTTAAATAGAGGTCACAAGAGGAAACAATCTTGTTTTGTTCCTGATTTTAAGAGAAAGGGTTTCACGTTTTCAGTATTGATATTATGTTGGTTTTGGTTTTGTCACAAATGGCTTTTAATATATTGATATATGTTCCCTCAATAATCATTTTGATAAGAGTTTTTTTTTTATCATGAATGGATATTGGATGCTTTTACTCCAAACTATTGAGATGATCATGTGATTTTTCATCTTTCCTTTAATTAATGTGATGTAGCATGTTGATTGATTTGTAAATTTGAACTATCCTGTGACCTTGGAATAAATCCAACTTGATCATGGTGCATGATCATTTATATGTATTATTAGATTCAGGTTGCTAATACTTTGTTGAGGATTTTTGCATCTGTATTTATTAGAGATATTTGCCTGCAATTCCTTTCCTTTCCTTTCCTTTCCTTTCCTTTCCTTTCCTTTCCTTTCCTTTCCTTTCCTTTCCTTTCCTTCTTTCCTTCTTTCATGGTGTCTTTGTCTGATTTTGGTATGAGGATAATGGTGGCCTTATAGAATTAGTCTGGGAGTATCCCCTCTTTAAATTTTGGAATGGTTTGAGAAAGATAGATATAACTTCTTCATTGTGTTCGTTAGAATTCCCCTGTGGAGCTATGGGGATTTTTTTTTAATACAAATTCAAATTAACTTCTAGTGTTTTGTCTGTTTAAATTGTCTGTTTTTTTCTTGATTTATTCTTGGCAGGCTGTATGTTTCTAGATATTTGTCCATTTCTTCTAGGTTGTGCAATTTGTTGGCATATAGGTTTAGAGTAATCTCTCAAGATTTTTAATATCCCTCTGGTATCAGTTGTTATCTGTGCTCTTTCATTTCTGATTTTATTTGGTTGGGTCCCTTTTCTTTTCTTTGTGAGCCTGGTCAAAGTTTTATAATTTTTTTTAATCTTTTAAAAGAAAACTATCTCTTAGCTTCATTGAGCTTTTCTATTTTGGGGGAGTCTCTAATTTATTTTTTTCCTCTCTGATCTTTATTATTTCCTTCCTTCTACTGATTTGGGGCTTTGTTCTAATTCTTTTAGGTGTTAGGTTAGATTGTTTATTTGAATTTTTCTCTTGAAGAATGCCTGTATTGCTATGAATTTTCCTCTTAGAACTTTTTTTGTTGCATCTCATAGATTTTGGCAAGTTGAGTTTACATTTTCATTTGTCTCGAGGTACTTTCTGATATCCTTTTTGATTTTGTCATTGGCACAATGTATTTTTTTTGGTATCATGTTGTGTCATCTCTATGTGCTTTTTATTTTCCCATTTTTCTTTCTGTAGTTGATTTCTAGGTTTTTTTTCCCCATTGCTATTGAAAAAAAATGCTTGGTACAATTTTTATCCTCTTATATTTGTTGAATTTTATTTTGTGACTTAATGTGTGATCTTTCCTGGAGAACCTTACATTTGCCCTTGAAAAGAACGTATATTCTGCTGTTCTTGGATGGAATGTCCTGTTAAGTCCAGCTAGTCTATTAAGTCATTTAATACCACTGTTGCCTTACTGATTTTCTATTTGGATGATCTGTCCATTGATGTCAGTGAAGTTTTAAATTCCCCTATTGTTATTGTATTGCTGTCAATTTTCCCTTTATGTCTGTTAATATTTGCTTTACATATTTAAGTGCTCCTGTATTGAGTGTGGATATATTAATGAGTATAATATTCACTTATTGTATTGATCCCTTTATCAATATACAATGCCCTTCTTTGTCTTTTGTTACAGACCTTATATTAAAATTTATATTGCATGACATGAATGTTGCCACTTCCAGTTATGGTGTGATGATTTTCTTTTGTAGTGTGTTTGGATACCTTTCTTTTTAGTTTTTGTATATCTCTTGGAGGTTTTTGATTTGTGGTTGCCATGGGGTTCATATATATTGACCCCTAATTATATGTGCTTGATTTAAATTGATAGTTATTTAAGTTCCAACACATCTACTTCCCATCTTTTGTGGTTTTGATGTGACATTTTACATCGTCCTGCTTATTCCTTTACTGTTTATTATAGTTACAGTTACTTTTACAGTTTGTGTGTGTGTGTGTGTGTGTGTGTGTGTGTGTGTGTGTGTGTGTGTGTGTTTTAATCTGTCTACTGGCTTAATTAAGTGACATTTAATCCTTACTATATATCTTCCTTTCCTAGTTGAACTTTCCCTTTCTTATAGAGTCTTGCTTCTTTTTCCTTTTAGAGAAGACTTTTAAAGCTTTCTTTTAGGATAAGTTTCATTTTGCTGAATTCTTTTAGTTTTAAGAAGTTCTTTATTTCTCTTTCTATTCTAAATGACGATATTGCTGGGTAGAGTATCCAAATTACAGGTTTTTCCCTTTCAGCACTTTGACCATTTCATGACACTCCTTTCTGGACTGCAGATTTTCTGCAGAGAAATCAACCAATAGCCTTATGGGGATTTCCTGGTACACTATTCTTTTCTGTTTGTTTTTCTTTGCTGCCTTTAGAATTCTCTCTTTATCTTTAACTTCTACAGTTTTAATTGTGATATGTCTTGGTGTGGGTCTGCTTGGGTTCATCTTGTTTGGGACTCTACATGCTTCCTGTACCTGGATATCTGTATCCTTTAAATTTTGGAAATTTTTAGCCACAGTTTCTTCATATACGTTTTCAATTCTCTTCTCTCTCTTCTCTTTCTGGAACCCCTATAATGCAAATGTTGGCACATTGGATGTTATCTCAGAGATCTCATATATTGCACTATTTTTTTTTTAGTTTGTCTTTCTGACTGCTGTAATGATTGGGTGATTTCCATTATTCTGCCTTCCAGATCACTTACACATTCTTCTGTGTCATTTAATCTACTATTCTTTACTTCTAAAGTTCTTTTTGTCTCAAATATTTGTTCCTTTATATTTTCTAGTTCCTTTTACAAATGATTTGTATTTAGATCAGTCTTTCCTCTTTCAGGTTGCATTTTTATTACCAATGTTTTGAATACTTTGTATGGTAAATTGCTTATTTCTGTTTCATTATTTATTTTTAAGGGTTTTCCTCTTGCTCTTTCAATTGAGAATATTTCCTCTGCCTTTTCATTTTATTTAACATTCTCTGTCTCTATGAATATAGCTGAAACATTTACCAAACATTTACCAGTATTTGCCTATTGTGGTCTTGAAGAAGTCTTTTTATTTGAGAGCAGCCTTATGTCGACTGCATATGCCCATGCTTTTGGTGGGAAGGCTAGATTTTATGTATATTCCAGTCACATCTTTCCTCAGGGGATACTGGCCACTGTTACCTTAGTAGTTTTCATAGCTGGTGAGGGAGAGGCTAGAGCTTGTGCAGGGTGTGAGTTGGGACTTCCTCTCTGTTCAGTGGCTGTCACTGCCCTGTCAGGCATAGGGTCTGCCCTCAAATTGCTAGGGTGGAAACGTTGAGGATTGGGCTCCAGCTGGCTCTGTTCCTTTTTTAGTGTGAATTTTTCCTTCTCCCCGCACTGGGGACTTTGACCCAAAGGAGGGGTGTGCTGAAGAAAATGCGGCTTGTGTGCTTAGAGAGGTCTGATATTCTGCCTGTGTAGGCACCTGTGGCTCTGCTCAGACACAGCACATGATCACATATTTTCCACTGTTGTGGCTGCCCCAGTTCTAGAGTTAGGCTATGGCATGGAGCAGCAGATATAGATCATTTGCTCAGCTTGGGATGGGGCAAACAATGAGATGGTTGTGGGAATTCAGATACCAACCTTCCATCAAGTCTGGGCTGTTTTGGGGGTGAAGCTTATGTAGGTGCCATAAATAGCTGCTACCACCACACTTTGGCTACACCCTGGGCCCCTGGGTCACCTTTGTGTCCTTAGAAGAGTCTTTCCATAGATCCTGGCTACCCTATATCCAGTAGTTTTGAGTGACTGGAGGCAGGGTGTTTTCTTGGCCCAAACTAGGGAGTATAGTGAGGTGACAGCCAGTAAGGCAGAGCTCTCTCTGCCTGACTTAGGGGTAAGCCAGCACCATGCATTCCTCTTGAGTGGAATCTGGGCTTTTCCAGCCTTTCTGTCCTTCCTAGTCATTCTCTCAGCAGCCAGGGGGGTTTGTCTGCTATGCATATTACCTCAGGATTGGGTCACCCAGATTTTGGCTCAACCTGCTCACTCGTCAGGGTGAGTATTGGTGCCTCTGATCTCCTTTTTCCTTTTAGACCCCTCCCAGGGCTATAGGTTCTGATGTGATGCTTTTTTTTTCCCAGTGATACTTGATTGTATGTGCATCTTTCTTTCATTCTTAGTTATACAGGAGTCCTTTTGTTAGTTTACAGTTAGTTTTCCATGAGAAGTTTTACACATGTAGATATATTTTTGATATGTTCATGGGGGAAGTGAGCTCCATGTTCTCTAACTCTGCCATCTTGCTCTTTTCCCTTACATCTCATTTATTCATTCATCTATTAATGGACATTTAGGTTGTTTCTGTATCTTGGCTATTGTAAATAATGCTTCAGTATACATTGGTGTGTCTATATTTTTTGAATTAATATTTCTGTTTTTTTGGATAAGTACTGGGAAGCAAACTTTCTGAATTGTATGGCAGTTATACTTTTAGTTTTTTTGGGAAACCTCCATACTGTCTTTCATGGTAGCTTCACTAATATACCATCTTGCTAACAATTCCCTTTTCTCTATATTTTTGCCAACGTTTGTTAATTGTTTTTTTTTTTTTTGAATGTTAGCCATTCTTGCAGGTGTGAGGTG